>NC_057918.1:52492370-54958203 GCF_018873765.1 Telopea speciosissima | reverse complement strand
TAATTTTATGTCTTCAATATGGTTGCAATAATTCTAGTTTAGTTTTAAAGCTTTCTAGTCTAAGCTTCTAATTCTAGTGAGAAGAGTTAGAGATTTGGAAGAGGAAGCCATGGTAGGATTATTTAAATGTTCAAGCTTCTTCAACTACATTCATACAAAGCTTAATTAATTCATGCAATTCAACTTTGGTTGAAGGGAGTATCAATTTCTTATTTTTATTTTTGTGTTCTTCTTCTTCTTAACCTTTCAATTCTTCTAGTTTCTAATTTCTTCTTCTTATTCTCTACCTCTTTCTTCTTCTATTAATTTTATTTTATTAGTATTCTCATCTCCATTAATCCCTCCATTCTATTAGGAATTTTCATTCTCCATTATTTTTATTTTCATTTTCATTCTCTACCTCTCTAATTCAATCATGCTTTTAGGGTTTTATTTTTTTTAGTTACTATTATCATTATGCATTGTGGTAGGATTTTAATCTAATTATTATTGTTTTAATTTCAGATTTGGTAGCGCCATTTCAAGTGTGACATCAACTTCAATCCGGTTCAAGCTTCAATTAGTTAGTTCTATTTCTTTGATTTTTAGTTTTTCTTTTATGTGGTTGTTATGTGTGGCTATAATTTATTCCTTCGAATCCGTGTTAGTATTGATAGGTTAGATGCTTGTGTGTTAGGATGCCAATTCAATTCACTAGATGCTTGTGAGTTAGGATGCGCTAATTTTCGTTAGTTTAATTAGTTTAATCTAATACTTTAATTTGGTTCACTGTGCATTGCTTTAAAGTGAGTATAATAGAGTGGCGTACATCTCCTTGAGTTCGACCCGTAGCTACGATTGATCCGTACGCTTACGGTTATTATTTCTTGCAAACAAGTTTTTGGCACCGTTGCCGGGGAGATTATTGACCACTTTATTTTTCTGATTTTTAAGTAATTCGAAGTGCTTTAGTTTCTCTTCCTTCTTCTCTTCTTCTAAAAAACAAGAAAAAAAAAAAGTTTTTGAAAACCTCATCTTGTTTCTCTTCCGTTTCAAAGACTGTGCGCCCAATCTATAGTCCTTCATATGCCCAAACCCAGCTTATCTTGGTGTCCCTCATAGGATTTGGTTACCTATGACGCTGCATCTTTACTTGGTTGGGTGAATTGGCATGTGACTTATCTTTGGAGGTGACCAACTTTGATAACAGGAAAGCAATATAGTGAGTGCTTTTATTAGTGATTTTTTATAGTCCTTTTACTTTTCTTTAAATCCAAAAAAAAAATTTAGGGAGACCTCAATTTTGGATAGGTGGTTAGTTTATGCATGTCTGGAATAATGGGAGGTGCACCTCCACCTATGACTTTGGGGAAAAGGTGGAAACAGGATAAGGTAGCCATGACTTTGGGGGAAAGGTTTAAACAGGCTAGGGCGGCCAAAAGTAGTGAGTTAGAGAACCACTTTGCACCACCCCAGTACAATTTCGTTCCCCAACCCAACTATGAGCTTTCAAAAAATTTTGATTGGTCACATCCCCAGGCTATCCATGTTATGGACGGATGCCCTAATTTTTATGGGGGTAGCTATGGTGATAAGAATGTGAGTCCTCTATTTCAGTACAATTCTTTTTGCACTTACAATTAGGGGTAGAGTGATCATCCCAATTTCTTATGGGATCAATGGAATAACCAAGTTGGACCACCCAATTTCCAATACCATGGTCAGTTTGGTCCTCTAATGCCCAACCCTTCATTGAATCTCAATGAGCCACCTCTCCTTGAACAGTAGCACCAACCCCCTGAGTTTCAAAAAATGGGTGAGGAGGCCAGACGGAGTGAGCTTGAGAGGAACGTTGCCCTTTTCGTAGAAAGTAGTAATAGAATGGAGAAGCAACTCTCTCAACTGATCACCATGATACAGTAGGAGGAAACGGGTAAATTACCTAGTCAGCCTGAACCTAGTCCACGTTCCCAGATTTCAGTTCAGAATGAACCAACCCATCCTCAGTTTAATGATGTTGGAAGTCCACCACCCTAGTTTGAAGTTAATGAGAGTCACTCCCAACAAGATGATTTTCATGATGATTTATTTGTTAAGATTGAGTCTCCTGAAGATGTTGGTGAAGCAAAGTTTGATGAGCCATCTGGGGAAGTCCAACTTTTGCCTGAAATTTTTGATTTTAGTGAGCTTAGTTTCTACTGATTTAGAATCAGATTTTCATGATAGTATAGAAACCTAGGAAATTCGATCTCCCCCATTCCTAAACCCGGATAATTGTCATTCTGAGGATTATTTTGTCCCATACGTTGATTGATCCAAACCTCCTAGGTTTGATGATTTTATTGAGGAGGACAATGTTAGTCATGATGTTCTTCAAGCTTATTATCACAATCCTTATTTGGAAAATCGAGTTATGAAAAGGGTGGATAATTTTATTGCTAGGATTGATTTGAGTAAACCTCCCATTTTTTATGATTATCTTGATGAGGTTACTGATATTAATGATCCATTTGATGCTTACTGCGATCCATTCTTGGTTGATTTTTGTGATAATGACATGCATTCTGCATTGACCATAGGAGGGAATGGGAGGATTTGTCTACATGGACTATTGTTCACTGCTTTCATTTTCCACTGTCCCATGTGAACAGATTTTTCTGTTGGGTATTTATTATTTGTGCTTAACTTTCATATTATTTCTCGCTTTACTAAAATTCATGGTCGAGTATTTTCTGGTTCTGAAGCTCTTTCTACCTTAACCAGCCAAGGATTGAGATTTCTGTTGCTGCCCCAAGTACCTTTTGTAGAGCGCATGACTCTTCATGATCCTCTTTGTTGATTATATCTAGTAAGTCCCCTCATCCCCTCCCTTATCCTTACTCTTTCTTTTTTTGCATGCATTGAGGACACTACATGTATTAAGTGTGGGGGGTGTGTTGGATTTAATTGGTGAATTTTGATTGTGGCGGTAGTTTGATTTTGTGCATACTTTTCCTTTGATTGCGAAGTGAAAGAAAGAGGGAATTAGGTGTCCTAGCATGCGAAATAATAAAAAAAATCCCTTTTCAAGGACGATAATTGGTATGTATCCGATGGGAGGGATTGAATTGGAAAATATAAGTGTTATTTCAATTGATGGCTAGATTCATCTATGTGTTTTATGGCCCTTTTGATCTTTTGGCTAGTAGTTGAGACCAATTTGTTTATGTCAAGGCAAGGCAAGGCATGAAAGTGAAAATGAATGAAAAAAGAAAAAAAGGAACAAGAAAGGAAAGTGGAATTCCTTGGGACTAGACAGGGCACTGTTGCCTCAGGAAGCAGGGTGACTTGTTCAAAATTTCTTGGAAGGAAACTCAAAAAAAAAAAAAACTCTTGCATCAATGTCTCAAAGTCTTCATGGATATATGCAAAAAGCGAAGCTACCAAGTACTTGGGTGTCTGGTGTATGCTCCACTATGTCATTCAGGGAACAGTAGTGGAGTAGAAATAGAGTTTACTGTTGTGAAAGAAAGGCTATTGCCTCAATGCCTGAAAAAAAAGTATGGTAAAAAATACTCAAAGCCTAAGTCTTTGGTTGCATCGATACTATGAGTGGTCTACTTGAAGGTGAGTAGTGTTCAGAAGATATGAGGAGATCCTTTAATCTTGATGCATGCTTATTACTTGAATTGATGTGGGGTGATAAAATTCAAGTGTGGGGGAATCTTTGGCTCCTTGATCTTTAGTTGAGCATTCTTAGAGTTTGTGTGCACTATCCTGCTTATGCCATGATTAAAATTTGCAGCATTTTTTTTCTTACTGAATTTTGAGTGTATATTCATTGCAAACACCCACAAGATAAAACTCGTCCACTAGGGGTACCCTAGGGGTTTAAAGGCTTGTTGCACATGCTAAGTGCAACCGTGATTCCTACAAAAGTGAGTTAAGATTTTTGCATTCTAGATTAGTTTTTTGTTTTGGTTTACTTAAGGACAAATAACGTTCAAGTGTGGGGGAATTTGATGAGCACATTTATGTGTGAAATCTTAGGGCCATAGAGTATGCTTTTTATACTTGGAACGGAACTACTCGAGGTTTTTGTTTATGTTTTCAGGTTTTAGGTGAATTCTTGTGAAAATGGAGCAAATGATGCTAAGGAAACATTTTTAAGCTGTTTAGTGGTGTTTGGCAGTAGCCAGAAGCGCCCTGGAGTCGAGAAAATCAAGTTTGGATTGAGCACTGAAAGAATCATGCCAATAAGTCAAATTTCAACGTGATTACAGTGGCTCCCTTAACATAATTTTGAGGTGTTAATAGTATGGATGCATAGCCCATCGAGTCAGCTTCGCAACGGTTCAAATGACACCTAATTTTGAGTTGAAACGAAGAAGTTACGGTCATTTCCGTAACGACGCGCGAAAATGGCATGCCACTGTTTTCAATTTTTATGATAGGGGTTTGTTTGTAATTATTGAAAATTAGCTGGGGACAAAGTAAAACGAATGTTCGGATTCCTGATTAAAATAACTTTCAGTAATAAGACAAGAGACCAAAATGTAACGTTACAATCTTGTTGTAACCAACCTTAGTTACAACAAGATTTTCAGGTAAAAAATAACTTGAACAACTAATGTGAAAGTAAACATGGCTGCCACCCAACAAAAGCACACTTTCATAAAAGAAATAAACAAGTTGGATGGTTGGAGTGTTTCCTTAATTATCTGATAAGCAGACGTTGCAGTTTCAAAAAGAAACGTTAGAGGAAACTGGCTACGATGCAAGAGGCAACTAGTGAAACAGAACAGTTGAGTAAAACAAATGGCTGCAAACAATAATTTCATCATCTTGCTAATGCTTTTTTTGAAACTGCGTAACCGAAGGTCTTCTGTTATGTTCTGTCTTGGGCTTTCTATTTTTATATAGAAGCAAGTACCCTAGGAGAGTTATGGTTCAAACGGCACTTCTTTGCCTTACATTTCAAGAGATTTCATTTGGTGGCATGAAGAAGCATAAAGCATTCAAGTACTTCCTTCTTCATACAGGAATGCCCCGTGCCTCATGCCTTATACCACCTTATTATTTTGTGTGACGCATACATGCATGTATTGAACTATTGATCTTCCTTCCTCTTTTCTTTGTCCTTAATTTAGCCTCCATGTTTTTTATGCATTTAAAAAATTCTCATGCTATTTTCTACAATTGTATTTAAATTGTTATCTCTCATGCTCATTTTGGTTGCATGTTAAAACTTTCGAAGTCAACTTTTATCATGCATTAAAAAGAAGTTCTATATCAATAAAAGCAAAAGATGTTTAACTTTTAATGCAATTGTTCAAAGGTTATTGATAACATAAGTTGAAAGTGTGGTCAACAATGTCATACCTCATAAAAAATTAAAACAGAAGGCTATTAAAAGGGTTTGTAATTAATAGTATGAATATTTTTTTTGGTAATATTAATAGAATGAGTGTTATTAAACATGAAAAGAGTTTCACTTACCATTACAACTTCGTCATTTTCTTATTAAAAAAATATATTTTTTAAATAAAATCAAAATGCAATAAAGTGTTTTAAATTTTAATGTAGTAATACTAAAATGTTAAAAGTAAAATGGTTTTACTTTTGAACTGATTTGATTCTGTCCAAACCAAAAACGTCCTGACTGCAATCGAATTGAATCGAATCAGATTCTAAGCTAACCCAAGTATTAAAAAAAAAATAAAACCATTTTGTTCTTATCAAACCGAATCGATTACATATGTTCAAATTTAAATTGCTATTTCTTTATAGAGATTCAGAGTCGGCCCTCTTAAGGATAAGGGTTTTGGGCCCTTCTAGATGCGATGGCAATAGAATATTACACCAAATATTATAAATAGATTTAGAATCCTTGTTGAAATAGAAATCTATTTCATACAGGACCCTGTACCTGAGAGGATCTCGTCACTACGAAATGTGACTGCATTCTTTGGATCATCAATGACTAAGATTCAAGAGAGTCAAAGCCGGTGTTCTGGGAATGAGCAAACATTTCATGAGTGAGAGTTTCTCAACATAGTCACCACTGCCCCATTGGGAAACATTAAGATAGAGATTGTCTATGGATGGATCCAGTGCCGTTTTAGAAATGGTTTTTGTAAAATCTATTTTCACATAAAATGATAAATTATTTTTAGTTTTAATTCAAAATATTTTATCGTGTTTTACGGGACCCGATCACGTACACAGACGCTCTCATATGGACATGTCCTATGGAATGGGGTTTGACAGTACATGTGTAGATGCCCTAGATTCCATAATGATGATGTTGATTAGTGGTGGATTGGTACATAGTAATTAATTATTATGTGAGTATATAAATGGAATTTGCTAATTAATTAATTGTTTATTTAATTTATTGGATAAGGTGCTATTTTATTTATACATTAAATATAAAATAAATAATTAATTAAACATTCTCTATTAGATTTTGTTTCTTCACCAATTAGAAGCCCATCAGGTTAAACAGGTTCAAGTCAAAGAGGAGAGAGAGAAATAGACTCTCACTTTGTTTGTCACACCCCCATCCCAAACTAGGGCTATGTGACGGGAATATCCTCGTATTCCACATTGAATCACAGGATCGATACATTACAGTATCGTGTTCACCATTCCATGAATAAAGGTCAAAGATAAATTCAGAGCCACATCGGAAGAGTTAGAGAATATTAAAATCATATAATAGGAATTTCTAAATGATATCATATAATTCATATAGATCGATTCAATTCTAGCATCCAAGTTATCATCATACCACAAGTACTAATATAAGGTTTAAAATATAAAGGATAGTAGCCATTGCAAATGCCAATAATTACATTCATCCTCAGATTTCCAAACCAACTATCATAATATCTAAAGTCTTCGTGTTGTATCTCGATCTAATGTGCTTCTCGAGCACACTCATCGCATACATGGCCAGGACCCTGCTCTGTCTCTGGTTGGGCACCCCAATCCTCATAGCCATCACAATAATGATACGCTAGATCAACCTCAGCTGGGTCCGTCTCCCCTGCATCCAAATCTAAAAACAAAGATTCCCGAGGGATGAGCTTCCACAAGCCCAGCGAGTGAACCAAATCATACACAATCATACATCAATTGATACAATAACAATGCATGCAAAAGGTATGCTTATCATATATGATGCATGAATGCATTCATTTAGTTTACCCCTAACATCGAGATTCTAAGTCGGGTTAAGTACTACAATAACACAAGTAGCATCGTCAACAACAGTACCACAAACCAGATGGTATTCCGACCATGTCAACCCCATGCTATGATGGAAACCTGCGAGATCGGACTCCCTCACCGAGTAGTCCGCAAGCCTCCGAAACAAACCCCATCCTAATGTCTAGCCAGAAATACGGTCAGTGACTTCTTGATGGGCCACCCCAAAATATGATTGGGACCCATAGGTTTACCCAACACCTAAACCCCTATCGTTAAGGGTCGTAGTACGGAGTGAGTTACATCCTAACCAACAAGCAACTATTGAAATGCATATATATATATATATATATATATATATATATATATATATATATTAGAAAAGTTGCACGTGAAAATGCACATGTTTGCTTTTTTTCATGTATGAATCACCGAAATGAACACCCAACATTTTAGATGTTTTACTTCAATAATAAAATTATTTATATAAACAAACATTAAAGTAATCTATTTTTTCTTTTATTTCTTTAAACTTCTTTTTATTTTGTAATATATACATTTTTAATTGTGTCTTAGTAAAGACATTGAACAATATTTAAACTATAATTCTAGCTTAAAATCAATTGTATCATCCAGATCTAGCAATAACACTTTAGAAATGTTGTTCATAACATCTTTAGCATTTTTTTCTGCTAATTCAAAAGCACCATCAATTATGATTAAAACATTATATTAACTTTCTCTATAATCCATGCAAGATTTATATGTTATAATTTGAAGTCAATTAATTTACTTCATTCCCATTAAAGTCTGCAAATTTATTACAAAACAATAGATTAACTATCTCCAAAATCTAATTTATAAACTGTATTACATATAAAAAATAAATACAAAAATGGGATTATTTTACTCTCTTTTTATAATTTCTAATTTCTAATTAATAGTAATTATCTCTTATTGAATTTATCTGCAAAAACGTGAGAAAACTGAGTAAGGAAACGATTGGTCCCTTAATTTTTATAAAAGAATTATTAATGTAACATTGAGGGGGGTTTATTATTGGAGGAAGAATTTAATTTAGCAAAAAATTATAGAAATTAATAATTAATAATTAATGAAGGGTATTTTCAAAATTATAACATTAATTGAGGGGGGGTTTATCAATTGTTCAAGAAATAATGGATAATATTGTAAATTTTTTTTTTTGTAAGATAAGATGGGATTATTTTAAAGTGGGGTTTTATACATTGTTCAACGAAAAATGGGATTATTTTACTCTCTCTTTACAATTTCTAATTTCTAATTAATAATTAATAATAATTATCTCTTATTGAATTTATCTGAAAAAACGTGAGAAAACTGAGTAGGGAAACGATTGGTCCATTAATTTTTATAAAAAGATAATTAATGTAACATTGAGGGAGGGGTTTATTAATGGAGGAAGAATTTACTTTAGCTGAAAATTATAACAATTAATAATTAATAATTAATGAAGGGTATTTTTTTGGGCATAAGAAATTTGATGAAAAGTCTGACGAAGAAATATTTCTTGGATACTCCTCAAATAGTTGTGCCTATAGGGTATTCAATAAAAGAAACTTGGTTGTTGAAGAATCCATGAATGTTAAATTTGATATATCTCCACCAAAAGAGAAGTATAGACCTTTAGATGATGATGATGAAGACTTATTGATAGAACTCAATAAGAAAACTGAAAATACATACCTTGACAAGCAACAAGACCAAACTCAAGAAATACCTAGAGAAATTATTTCTGTAAAAGATTGTCCCCTAGAACAAATTATTAGAAATCTTGATACAGGAGTACAAACAAGATCTAAAATTCAAAACGCTCACAATTTTGCTACTTTTCTATCCTCAATAGAACCCAAAAAACATAAAAGAAGCACTTGCTGATAATGACTGAATTTTAGCAATGCAAGAAGAACCACATCAATTCGAAAGAAAAAATGTTTGGGAACTTGTACCAAAATCCAAGAATAAAATAATTATCGGCACTAAGTGGATTTTTAGAAATAAACTTTATGAGGATGAAACTATTGTAAGAAATAAAGTCAGGTAAGTTGCCCAAGGATATAATCAGCAAGAGGGAATAGATTTCAATGTAACCTATGCCCCTGTTACTAGACTTGAATCCATTAGAATGTTATTAGCCTTTTCTTGTCACAAAAATTTTAAACTATTTCGAATGGATGTCAAAAGTGCATTCTTGAATGAATTCATAATGGAATAAGTATATGTGGCACAACCTCCTAGATTTGAAGATCCAAAATTTTCATCTCATGTTTTTAGATTAAAGAAAGCATTATATGGTCTTAAACAGGCTCATCGAGCATGGTATGATATTTAAGTAAATTTTTGCTTGAAAAATAATTTTTCTATGAGACTTATTGATATTGTTGAAGGGTATTTTTGGTATGAAAAGATTTGCCATGACTTTTGAGTTTCTACATTTATAATACAGTATGATACATCTATATATATAAACACACATGTGCGGGTGTAGCCTAGAGGTCGAGTCCATAGCTTAGTTAGTAAGTACACATATAATACACGTATTATACGTATACCCAAATGTTTAGATGAAAAAGACTTTCGTCCCCACACTTTCCCATATCTTTACAAAAAAACACATTTTTTAAACGATCGAGTATTATACGCGTATCATCCGGGTATTATACGGTTTTATACTTTTTAACCCTAATGTTTAAAAAAAAAAAACAAGAAAAAAAAAAACCCAAAGAGATATCGTTTCACACTTTCACTTTCCCGTTCTCCATTCTGCGATTTGCGAACTGCAGAAGTCGAACCCTAGCAGCTGCCCCCCCAATCTCCAATCATCCTCACCATCTCCATTCAACAGCCACCGACGATTGTCAAATCCTCGACGGCGACGGCAACAATGACGGCAACGGCGACGCTTCCCTTTGTGGTTATTATATTTCATTGATATTATTCTGTTCTGATGGTACTGTTTGCTTGGTAAGAGAGAACTTAGTCTTTCTCAAGACTTCTCCTTTCAGTCTCAAATCTTGGGGCCTGAAACTCACCCTTAGGGCAAAGTAAACCCTACAGATATTTTCCCTTTGAACCTTCATGCCGGGAGATATTCACTTGAAATCAAGTCTAAACTAGCAACTTCCACCTGTGTATGTTGCAGGTAATTTTTATTATTTTTCTGGCTAATATTTTGGTCTCATTCTGAGTTCATTCAAGAGAGTGGAGAGTTGAGATCTTAACCCCAAATCTGTGATTGCTTGAGTTCTTGGTTAAGGGACTGTAGTGATCACAAATTGGATTTCTTTTCCACCAATACGGAACATATCGTGGGTTGAAGGAGAAAAACCTCCTATTTTCTTACAAACATGACCCTTAGTTGCTGGTATTATGTAAAAGACCCTTCTTTTGCATGAATTGTTTCAAATCAATCACCAACCGTTTAAAGTCTCCAGTTTGGTCCTTTTCCCTTTAAGTTTAATTACATATAAGTCCCAAGTTCTGTTTGTCCTACTCAAGAGGGTTCCAAATTGTTCTGAAATTTATGGAATTGCCACTGCTCTTTAGGATTGAATTTTTTGTTACCTGTGTGCCCATAGCAATCTAGATTTAAGGGCTCTGAAACCTGAGATCACATCAGGTCCTCTCTTTTTTCCCTTTTTTGTTACCTGTGTGCCCATAGCAATCTATGTTACATATGAATATATGCCCGTTTTTTTAAAAGTATTATTGCCGTCTAGGCCGTATTAAACACGTATTGTATTATTTCCGTATGCGTTTTATTAATCCGAATTTTTGAAAAGTATTATTACCGTCTAGTCCGTTTAATTGCCGTATGTATCCGTTCCCGTTCAATTGTTGTTCCCGAACTTACTAACTAAGGTCCATAGTGCTTTAACCGGAGGCCAACTATCCTCTCATCCCTTTAGCTTACATCCACACCAAGTAACAATACGGCGGGTGTGATACCGAAGTAACGATCCGCCGGTCACCACCCGAATTCAATCCATCAATAGAACATCATGAAGATTTTCACATTTATAGTACCTTACACTAGTACCTTACACTAATCACATCTCATTCTCATACATAGCATTATGCATAACTGATCATGTTACATTATGCTTCGTATCAATTCATATTAATAGACAGTATAAGGATGAATCAACATGCATAACACACACTCATACACATCAGTATGCACATCCTAGCTTGATGCCTAATGAGAAACATGTCGTAAAATAATTCAAATGTTCAATCCACTCACAATCGTTGTATCAAAAGTCCTCGGGTTATGTGCATATGTATGCTCCGATCACAAGTGTAAGTCAGTCTAAGACATCACATTGCATAAGTGCCGTGAGTGAAAGAATGCCTGAGGTTCAAACCTAACATCAAAAACCAACTCAGCAGGCCATTCTAGTCTGTGTGGAGGCAGAATTCATTCCCCGCAGACTGCCTCCGCACAGCCTAAAACTGTTGTTCTTCAGCTCAACTCGGGGCTGTGCTTGGGCTGAGGACTTGGGGTTCATTTTGAGTCATTTGGGGATGTAATTGGTCTCATTAAACCCTATTAATCATAGGGATTCCATCCCCCATGAGTTCAATGCTTAGGACCAAGTCCTAGCATCAAGATCTTCCAAATTAGAGGTCCAACAATGGGGCTGCCATGGTGGTTTGGCCATGGAGTGGTTCTACAGTAGCTTAGGGCCACAAATTACTATTAAAATCATCAAATAGGAGATCTAATTATAGTAGGACAATAAGCCCTAAGATTTGGTTGGAGATTGGATGGATTTCAACCAAATCCAATTGAGTCTAGGCTAGGATTGATGGGGTGTAGCTTACTTACTAGGAGTTTAGCTTAGGACAGCAAAGAGGGTAAGTTTCCAAGCTAGAAATGGACTGTAACCCTCCTTCTCAACGAGTTCCTAGGCCAAGAGGTGAATCTCCAGCTGGTTGGGGTGAAGATGGCTCTCAAGAGGAGCTCCAATGGTGTTGGGGCTCCTCCTTCTCTCACTCCTTCTTCCCTTCCTTTTCTTCTTCTTCCTCCTTTCTTCCTCAGTCTCCCACATTTTCTCCCTTCTCTTGAATGTTAGAAATGAGATAAATGAGGTAAAGGATAGGGTTTTGGGGTGGTTTAGCTAAGTGTCTAAGGCAATGTTTGGTTGGGTTGTCTCAAAGGCTTAAAAATGGGTTTCATATATGTAAAACCCCAAATAGATCTTAGGGTTCAAGTCTTAAGGTTTGGCTAGGTCCAAGGAGTCATAAAGGGGCTAACTTAGCTTAGGGTTTAGTCCTAGGCTCGAGCCCAAGTGGTCCCAACATAGCCCAATCAAAACAGCCTCCTTTCGGGCCTTGTGGAGGCACCAGCGGAGCCACTCCCTACGTGCCTTTGCAGAGGTGCTTTTGGCCTGTATGGGTTCCAAAGCTTTGGGGCTTTGTCCAAGGATGTATACACACCTAATGGAGGTATAAATGGGTACCTTTGGCATAAAAACAACACAAGTAACTTACCATCAATCATCCGAACACTTTCCACCCGTGCGATTCGCTCGTAGTCTCTCACATCCTTGACATGTGCACGAGAGAAGGTCAAACACTTTCCACCCGGTCACGAACCTTCCATGATCTCGATCAAGGAGCCTTTCTTCAATAGGGGTGCCAAAGGCACGATCGAAGATCTTGTATATTGGCTTCATAGTGATAGCCCATAGGTCATGGACATACTCGAGCTCCGCACCTACATACAAGTCCAACATTGTAGGGTTTAGGTTACGACTGTAACAAGGTTTATTCAAAATGGGGTTTTAGAAACCCTCATTATATAAACACATAAAAAATGTGGAGGGGGGGCACAATGTTTTTTCCAGCCTTGGGCGGATTTTTGGTGCTCCCCCTCCTCCATGTTTTACGCTCTCTCTCTCTCTCTCTCTCTCTCTTGATCTCATCTCTCTCCTTCTTCTTGCTCTCTAGCTTTTGAGAGTTAGGGTTTTGGAAACCCAGATTTGTGCTTGAAGATCTGAAGAGATTATTGGTTTGACTTGGAGAACCTTGGCTGCACCATTGGAGGTTCAAGTTTGTTTACCTAGTGTGCTCATTAGAGGAAGAACCACTGTCTATTGGAGGAGCAACACTTGAGGCTCAATAGGTTAGCAAGTTCTTGTTAATTCCTCTTGTTTTTGATTATATGATAATCATGGGATGTGAAAGAAACCCGAATCGGTATCTTTCCTCTGTGTATTCGGGTATAGGATGGATCTCTTTTTCCATAGGATGGAAAAGAGATGAGTTTTCTCTCTCTTATGGATCCCATAATTTTATGGGACTAGAAAGAGAAGGATTAGGTATTGGTTTTTCATACCAAACCCTAATTGGGTTACAGTAGGGTTCCCATGAGCGACCATGGACAACCCTAAAATTTAAATAGGGCACTTATGGGCGACCATGGGATAACCCAAATTCCAATTGTTGTGAACCCAAAATAATTTTTCTTTTTGGTTTCCTAGGGCAACCGAGGAGATGATCCCATGAACTACAATTTGACTAACACTAAGTTCATGTAACCGGTTCATTACAAGTGGACATCTCCTTCTTGTAGAAGGTGTAGGGTGTTTGGGCACTTTTATCAATCATGTTTCTTAGATCAATTGACTGATGATCCAAATATATTCAGTTTGGATCTTACTTGAACATATATGGGAAGGCAATGGAAGAAAGATCAAGAACCAAACTTTTGATTACGAGCACACGAACAATCTTCTTCTTTCTCTAAATATCATGAAAGGCTTATCCAAAGAGAAATCCATACCACAAATCCCTTGGAAAAGATGGAATCCCACAAAGAACATAAATACTTGGAGAGCAAGAGATAGAGAGAGAGGAAATTTGGTTTCCACCAAATGGCCTTAGGGTTAGAGGGACTCTATTTATAACCAAAACCCTAAGCCCCCCCTTTTTCACACTCACACTAGGAATAAAGAAAGGAGGGGAGAGATAGTCGGTCACTTAAGTGGTTGGCCCACTCTCCCCTTACTCACGGGTTGGGTTGGCTGCCCCTTGTGGACACCACAGACCGGGCCCAAGGATGGTTCCTACTTACATCTCCCACTCGCCCACACAGGGTGCATTAGCTCAACTATGCATCCAAGTTTCTCACAATTGTGTAACTCTTCATACAAAAAATGGGGCGTGCGACCTAACGAGATAATATAGGGTAAGAGTACTATATTAAGCTTCCATCTAACCAACATAGCACATCACTCACAAACAATCTTGAAATACCCTAAATGATCCAATTACACCAGATCTAGCACTCTCGATCCCTCATGATGATCAGTGCTAACCCCTTGTATGTAATATACTCATGACTACGTTGATCACAAACTCGACAAGTCACGCAACCAATGAGTCACAAAAAAAGGTGTAATATCAAATGCTTTTCCTTGAGCCCCTATGTCAATCCGATTATCCCCAACAACTTTCCCAATCGTGTCCCACTGAACCACATCATCCATGATCTTAAGGAGTACGTCAAAGTAGCGTCATTGGGTGTCCTCTTCATGACATTGTCTCAGGTAATAAGGGTACTTAGGGATTAATATAATCCACGTGGCTCACACAATAACGCAGGGGATCCATTCAGTCACTCTCACTATCGGTCAGTATAGACACATACAATATGATATGTATGCTATGGCATAACTCTCACTGAGGTGGGAATGTCACTCTCAAAAAATAAATGTCATACGGATCTTAGTCTAGTCGTTGTGCCGAGTATCTAACCTAAGTTTCTAGCATAGTTACTCTTATGGTTTCGGCTTGAAACCTCACATCTGACTTTCCACAGGCTACGTGGAAATGTGGTATCTTCCATGTTGGACTAGATAAGGTCTCATCTTAGCTCTGACTAAGGCGTCATGAAGCACAAATGCTCATAGGCTCATCTTCCTCACTATCCATAAGCGCCAAGGCGAGTCACCCGTGTGAGTGGGTCGACTCAATGCCTGGTGACATCTTTACAATAATAAATAAATGTGTACACACAATATCACTTAAACAAATATATATCATAAATAAATGAAAGAGAGATACAAATAAATGTCCATCCATAAAAGTGTCTCAAAGTAAAATACATATCAAATCTGCCTCAATCCCAAGTTCCTAACATGAACCAGGAAAACATCTCTGGCAATGGGCTTCGTTAAAGGATCAGCCAACATACTACCAGTGGAGATATGCTTCAAAACTATTTCACCTTGCGCAACCATGTTTCGAATGTAATGATATCGAATGTCAATGTGCTTGGCTCTCCCATGAAACTTAGGGTCCTTCACAAATGCCAGTGCTATTGTGCTATCACAATGTATAAGCATAGCTTCGTCTGAGTGAGTAGAAACACTAAGTCTTTGCAAGAACATTCTAAGCCAAATGGCCTCCTGAACTGCTATCGAACGTGCGACATACTCTGACTCCATCATGGATAGGCGATGCAGGTCTATTTCTTGCTACTTTAAGTAGCAATGCCACCTCCTAGGATAAATACATACACTGAGGTGGATTTGCGCTCGTCTCTGTTACTAGCCCAATCAGCATCATTATAGCCTCTCAGTCTCAAATTTGAACCATTGTAGGTGAGCAAGAGGTCTGTAGTCCCATGTAGGTATCAAAGGATCCTCTTTACAGCTTGTCAATGAACTAGTCCTGGATTACTTTGATAACAGCTAACAATGCCAACAACGAAGCATATGTCTGGACACGTGCACATCAGTACATACATCAGACTACCTACTATGGCCTCATTGGGTATTTTAGACATTTGTTTTCTTTCTTCATCAGTCTTAGGGCATTGGTCTTGGCTCAAATTTCATGCATTGTCCAGTGGAGTGTCTATGGGTTTCGAGTTGTTCATATAGAATCGATCCTGGACTTTCTCTATGTAAGTCTCTTGAGACAAACTAAGAAATCTCCAAGCACGGTCCCTCACAATCTTCACTCCTAACAGAAAGTTGGCCTCCCCCATGTCCTTCATCTCAAAAGTAAAGGACAACCACTCTTTAGTGGCGACAATTAACTCCATGTCATTCCTAGCCAATATGATGTTATCAACATACAAGGATAGGATAAGGAAACCTTCCTTGTACCGTTTTACATACATGCAGTGGTCCTTTACAACAAGGGGCCATATCAGATAGGGACTCTCCATATCTCTATGAAAATATCAGTGGTGCTGCAATTCTTCAGTCGGACAATCTTTGATGCTTCACCTGTAACCTATTCATGGAATTAAAGAACGGTGATGCTACAATTCTTCAGTCGGACAATCTCTAATGCTTCACCTTAACCTATTCATGATTAAATCGAAACTACACAAGCGTAGTCAATATTCCCTTCATGAACAGACCCTAAGGTTTTAAACGGCTGGAAAAGAGGAAATGAAGCCCTTAGATGGGATTTCTTCTGTACAAAAGAAGAGAAGAAGTCCTCTTAGCTTCTAAACCAATCTCTGCCTATGATAGCTCACTTCAAATCGTTTTGAGAATGCTCCATTCTAACAAGGGAAATAGAACTCAGATCTTTGTACGGGAATTTCCAACATCGAAAATGAGATCGATGTTCTGATTGTATTTATAGTAGTTTCACTGTCGACAAGCAAGATTAGAATTTAAAGGAAACAAAAGGTTCTGGTTCAACGAACACCAATTCCAAGACTCGTGGGATCACCAAAGGTTGACCTCCAAAGCTTGATTTTCTGATGTTAGGGTTTGTAGAGAGAACATAGAAAGGAGAGGAGCAGCTCCCCAAGATCCTAACATGTATGCTTATGGAGCGACCTTGTGGAGCTGCTGCTATGGAAATGCGGCGGTGGTAATGGTGAAATGCAGAGGGAGAGAGGTATGGGAGGGAATTTAGACAGTGAGCGAGAGAAGAAGAGAATAATTAGGAGGAGAGAGAATCTTGTGAGATATTAAAGGGATTAAGATTTTTCGCAATAGAGAAATAAGAGAGAGGATCTAATGTTAGAAAGGAAGAATATGGTATTTTTTTATAGATATTCCGTAACTGAGAATAAAAAGTAATCTCTTGTGCAATAGGAAGTATATGGTATTTTTATAAAGAGTAAAGAAGAAATAAATAAAAGGGTACCAATGATATGAGAAGAATAAAAAAGAAATAGCAAAAAGATAATGCATGAGAGGGGGTAATTTTACAAGAAAGAAGGATAAAATAGTCAAGTGAAAAATTTACCATTAAACATGAGTTCATGCACTTATATAATAGTATGATAGGATATGATATATATCTTACCTGTAATTATCCTTTGTTCATTAAGTATATATATATATAAACAAAGTGACAATTCGCTTTTACTCTCTTGATTCTATTTTACTCGGGTAGTCGATGGTAAGATTTACAGCTACGTTCAAGACTGCTCGGGAATAACCCTTGCGATCTTGTGATATGATGCAAGCTTGCCATAAGTCCTTCATCATCTAATAGTTCTTGGAGATCAAATTTGAATTATCACAACGAGGTCTAATCGAGGGCTTCCCAACGATCTACCTTTTCCTAATACAAAGCACCTCTCATCAGAATTCTATCATTGTCACATTATTTAGACAATGTATCTTTCTCTGTGGGACAACCGAGGCTACATTTTTTGATACACTGACCTAAATGGATATGCGAGGTGCATTGAGGGGCGTTCGAGGGACATTTAAGGGACAAATAGAATTCTTCCCCTGATTGGTATTCTATATTAAGAGAAAGTATGTTGCTGAGATTTCCAATTTCGATCTCGAAAAGCTACAAGGTTAGTTTATGGCGTATCCTAATCATATATGGTCTAATTTCTTACATGATGCATGCAATAGGTAGGCTGATAGGATAGAACAATGTCACCCTTGACAGGACCAATATACCTATCGCTCGTGATAACGAATTGCAGGTACGTTGTTCTTTTGATAAACCCGGGGAATAGATCACGCGATCTCAGAGTAATCAAACTAGTGCCCTTTTTTAGTAGCGGAGTACCCCACGGCACATTAGTGAATACCCTCGTCTGTAATTCTAGACCCGTACAGTAAATATCAAGGGTTGTGGCTTCGATCGTGAATTACCCATGACTACACATAAGGTTCAACGACTAACCACAGGGCTGTGTGTTCCCATTAAGTGTTGTGTGTGCATGGTAGTGGTGCAGGAAGCGGGTATCCTCCGATCTCAGATTACTTAGTATGATGTGCCCCACCTCCCCAGGGGTAGAGGCACAACAGAGAGTACCCTCGTTGTTTGATTTCACTTCGAACATGATGTATGATGCAGTTAGTACAACAAAAGGGGTTAGCCAAACATGTTTCAATCAATCAATGCAGAAATGAGAAAATTCTTGCGTTCAACGGTAGCATCTAGTATTGAAAGCTTGACCATCAATCCCCAGCGGAGTCACCACTGTGAGGATCCGATCCTTTCCCGGCACGCACAAATTGTGCTCGGAGTTAGAGGGTTTTATGTTGCTCATCTGTTGGAGGGAGAGAAGGAATGCGTCTTCTCAAGGGGTATAAACCAATTTATCAGGGGGCGGGGGTCATACAATAAAATGAAATGGAGTCGCCAGCTAGGGTTAGGGCCTAAGACCCATTGGTGTAGCCCTAGAAGGGCTACGAGACTTCGGTTGGTCTGGTCAAAGATTCGGGGTAAGTAGTCAGGTTACGAGAGTGGGAAGGTGTTAGGCACCTACCTCACCGGGATAAATCGATCTTTCTACTAGATGCTTGTTTTTGAATATTCTCCCTTTATAAATGTCCTATTCCCACATGTATGGCTAAATAATGATGCATCAACTATTTAATTAAATTAAAGTATGTTACACTAACTACTGTATGCTACATGAGAATACTTGAAAGGACTACATCGTACTAGAATTAAAAAGTTAACGGAAGAAATGTATACCTGTACGCTTTAAATAAATGCAATTATGCAAAACGGATAGCGTCCCCCAGCTCAGGTGGAGGCAAAAGACTGGCTTTGTCGCTTCGTCGGATAGAGTAACGGCTTGCGAGTGTCGGATCTTAAGATCTCGGATAGAATAACACGTTCCAAGGCTTTGGAAACTAGGGGCTCAAAGGCCGGACAGAGTGGCTATGCCACGGGAGGTTTCCTAGATTTGGGCAAAAAAGGGTCGAGGAAGCCAGACTCGGATAGCCCGGACTTCGAACAGGGGAACAAGGCTTGAAGGCTCGAAATCGGGTTGGGGAAGAGCCCCAAAACAAGGAAACAAGAAAAAACTGGAAAATTGGAGCTCTGGGGGTCCCCCTTCTCCCACAAACTTCGATCTTGCAAATGAGGGGGGTGATCGCCTTTTTATAGGCAAATTTTGGGTTCGGCGACGTCGCGAAAAATGTGCGGGGCCGCATGGCTGGACTGTGGCAGAGCAAAAAATTGAAAAAATCCATATTTGGGTGCCTGTGGGGCCGCGCAGTGCATGGCACTGCCTTGTGGGGCAGAGGCCGTGGCGCTGCCTTGCAGGGTTGCGCAGGCTATTCAGGGCCGTCTGGGGGGTCGTGCGTACGACATTTGCCTTAAGGGGCGAGTGGGGATTTTTTTCCTGGGCGACATGATGGGGACATTGCAAGTAATCTGCGTTTGATCGTCGTCATCGCTGGGGGGGTGACAAAATTCAGTGTCTATAGTGTGCCCTAACATCTCAAGAAAATGAAGGAAAGAATAAATCGAAAATGTACACGGTAAGAACTCACCTTGAATGTTGAGGGAGTGAGGATTCGAGGTTGTCAAGTGGCAAAATAAAGTTTTAAAAAGGGAAATTATCAGCGCCACCCCCTGACGTTTGCCTATATTTTAAAGCACACCCACTAACTACCATAATATCAATCGTTACCCATTTTTAAGCGGTGTTAACCTATGAAATTCCTTTGACCAAAATGCCCTTAACACTAAAACATAAAAAACCTATTCCGAAAACAATTCTTACCGTTGGAGACTTAAAAACCAGCTACCTGAGCTTCTCTCCCCCACTCCTTGTTGTCCAACTACCTGAGCTTCTCTCCCACACCCATTTCCAGCCACTGTAAATAATTCTATACTTTCCATTCTATCTAGTATTGCAGTAGTAGGATATCGACCCATTAGTAGCATTGGCAGAGAAAATTAATTATCGTCTGCGGTTCCCTTACCGGTGTGGTTCCCTAGTTCCTCTGACAAGAGGGGGTGGGACCCACCTGGGGCACCTAACCGAACAGTCTGCCCAGGTGGGGTCCACCCTCTTCTTGTGAGAGGAACTAGGGAATCGCATCGGTCAGGGAACCGTACACGAAAAAAATTCAGAAAATTGCATTTCCAACTGATTAGATCCATATCCATAATACAAAAAAAAAAGGTGCAATTACGTACTAGTAATTTTCAGGCACATAGAAAGCAATTTAATCAGTAAGTGTCCACATAACCATCATTAATCTTACCACATTTAGTTTAGATTAGTGCTGCTATACTCGATATCAAATACAACCCAAACATTCAAACTCCACATGTCAAGGTGTTGATCGGTTTAACACTCGAGGAGAATAAACTATATTATGGATTTGATAGGGAGGAGAATAAAAGACTTACAAGGAGCGTCGGTTATTCACTGGGAAATATGGAGTAACCAAACAGAAAAATAGGCGAGAAAAGCTGAACCAGGAGCACTTCGATTTCAGTCCAAGAGAGCATGTGTCGCAGATTGATTTTAGGCCAAGAGAGCAGGTGTCACAAATCAATTTCAGGTGTTACAGCTCGATTTCAGGAATTTGACGGTAAAGCAGAGAGAGAGAGATTCCAGCCTTTGGATCGCCAGGTGGAACTTCCTCAAATGTCGCCATTGTTCCTCACAAACTTAGGGTTTTGACTCCTTCAATTCCACAGCTCTGAGAACCAGAGCTTTCTAGAGAAGAAATATAGGAATCACCCGCGATTAGATAAGAAAGAGAAGGAGTTGCAGAGTAGAAAAGATGAGTTGAAGAGGTACTGATCGTCGAGGTTTCTTCAGGGTAGTTGTGAATGCACGCAATGCATCGAGTAAAATTTACTAAGTTTTGTCGAGCAACGGTGGTGGGTTGACGCCGGGCTGGTTTATGGGTGTTTTAATTGAAATGGTAGATTAGGTACTTCGGCCATTAAGAAGGGCAGATTTGTTATTTAAAAAATATTAAACTGCTGACATCACCAGTTAACAACTTAACAATTCTTAACTAATGGTAGGGGGTCTATGCGAAATTAGTTTGGTAAAGTAGGGGACACGGTTGATATTATGATAGTTAATGGGTGTGCTTTAAAATATAGGCAAACGTCAGGGGGTGGTGTTGATAATTTTCCTTTTAAAAATATAGTGAAAGATAAAATTTTTCTGAGAAGAAAAGGATGGTGGAAAATATAAATTTAGGGCTTAGGATGAACACACAACCCGTTCCCGTATGCTAGTGGGATGGGCCAATCACAGGGCGGGACCAAGGAGGACATGGGCATCAAATCAAGGGGTAGGTGGAGAGAGGTAGACATAGTGCTGGTACCCTGTGCTGGGTATCCAACCTTTTCCCATAATTTTAAGTATAAATACACATACCCCTTAAAATGGACCCAATATTCTTCATGTACCCCTAAATTTTTGACAATTCCAGATGCACCTCTTGAAAATTCCACGTAGTTAATGGGGAGACGATTGATATTATGATAGTTAATGGGTGTGCTTTAAAATATAGGCAAACGTCAAGGGGTGGCGTTGATAATTTTCCTTTTAAAAATATAGTGAAAGATAAATTTTTCTAAGAAGAAAAGGATGGTGGAAAATATAAATTTAGGGCTTAGGATGAACACACAACTCGTTCCCGTCTGCTAGTGGGATGGGCCAATCATAGGGCGGGACCAAAGAGGACATGGGCGTCAAATCAAGGGGTAGGTAGAGAGAGGTAGACATAGTGCTGGTACCCTGTGCTGGGGTATCCAACCTTTTCCCATAATTTTAAGGATAAATACACATACCCCCTAAAATGGACCCAATATTCTTCATGTACCCCTAAATTTTTGATAATTCCAGATGCACCTCTTGAAAATTCCACGTATGCCCCTTACTTTTCAACCTAAAACCAATTTAGTCCACTCTGTTAATTTCAGGTGTTAAATGCTAACGTGAAGCATGTAATGTACAATTATACCCTTATTAGGGTTTAATTACCAAAATGTCCTTAAATTAAAAAATATAAAATAATATAAGTTGAAAAAACAAAATACCCAAATCGCCCTTTCTCCCTTTCTTCCTTAATTCTAAGCGAAAGGGACAAAACAAATTCGCCATGAACAAGCTCTGCAACTCCCAACACTGAAAGTGCTCATTTGAAGAAACCTTTGAATACCAGATCTTTTTCTTGTTTTTTTTCCCTATAAAAACAGGGGGAATCAAACGGGGAATATTCCCCATCTTCTTCCCCAAAACGAAGAAACCAGAGAAGGGGTTTCTCTCCCTTATATCGATGTCGCGTCTTCTCTCCCCACTGGCTTCGTCACTGGTGTTGCCGTTCTTGTCTCCGGCCTCCTCTTCTACTGTTGGTCTCCCTCCTCCACCACCATCTCCGCCGCTACCACCACCACGTCCACCTCCCCCTCCCCCTCCCTTGACTGCCCTCATCATGCCTAGTCTCTATCTAACGATCACAGCCCACCGCTCTTTTCTTTTTCTCTGTTTGTATCTGCTCAAGAAGAAGAAATAAAAAAAAAAAGAACCAACAGTTGAGGAGGCTGGAGACCGAAGAAAATGTGCTATTCGCCTCCACATGCCCCTGTAACTAGCGAGCAACCATCGATGGTGGCTCGTGAATAGAAACGGCAACAGCACCTTTCCCTTTCAGAGCTTAAAATCTATTATCATTGGAGCCATATGCGTTGAACCAGAAAACAGAGGTAATCCTCGAAGGATGTCTCAGGGATCCCTTGCCCCGTATTGCCGAAGCTTTAAACCACTTGAGATCGGTCATCGTTGCCATGACTGAAACCACTTGCTGTAATCCCAACATCAACTGCACTCTTTGGCCGTATCATCAATCTTCAACACCATCCCTGCTGCACCTCTTTTGTGCACCTCTGTTCCAAGCATCACCGTGCAGCCCAGTCCAAGTTTTTTTTTTTTCGCCATCACCGATACAGTCAGTGCATCCTTGGCCACCTCACTGCAAGTCTCCATCCCTCCGCCTGAATACCCCATTTCTTTCTCTGAAATTAATTTTCAACTTCAACCCAAACCCAAATTACATCAACCACCGACTTCAATACCTGCACCCAAAGTCATCCTAAGCCAAACTAATTTTTTTAACTTCTTGATGATGATGATGATCATCTTTCTAATAAGCATTGTTACTGTGGGTGATTGGATAATTTTAGGGTTTTATTGTGTGAGATTGTGAAAGTAGAAGATGATGGGGAAGATGAGGGTTGGCAAAAATGATTATTCAAATTCCTGGGTGGTGAGAAGTAAGGGTAGTTTGAACAATAAAAAAGAATTTTTAATGCCTAACGGCTGAAATTAACGAAGTGGACTTAACTGGCTTTGTATTGAAAAGTAAAGGTATAAGTGAAATTTTTTATGGGTGCGTGTGAAATTATCAGAACATTAGAACCTTAGGGGTGCATGTGAAATATTGGGTCTATTTTGAGGGGATACTCGTCTATTCAGTATTGGACCATCTATCGTAGTCATATCAATTCTATTAAGTTATTCAGTAATTCCTTTTGGCTATCGTCTTGTTCTAGCCGATCTCAATATAGGTGTTTTTTTTATGGATTGTCATTTCAAGTATTGCTCCTATTGGACTTCTTATGTCAGGATATGGATCGAATAATAAATATTCTTTTTAAGGTGGTCTACGAGCTGCTGCTCAATCGATTAGTTATGAAATACCATTAACTCAATGTGTGTTATCAATATCTCTACATGCGATTCGTTGGGGCATAAACTTTTTTTTAATTTACTTTTTTACTTTAATTTTCTAATTTACTTTAACTTTATTTGAACTTTGACTTTGGTTTCTAGTAAAGAAGTTGAATGTATTGACTAGATTACTTTATTTTTTTATTGATCATTCCAGTTAATGAACTTAAGCAGATAGTTATATGAGTGAAACAAAACAGCATAAAAATTCGCAGTAAAAAGATTGAGTCTCTTTCCCTATGTACAAGAGTTGGGTGGAAGTAAACATAAGTAAAGCAATATAAACTATTTACCCCAAGATTGATTGATTAATCATCAGGGCTTGAAGCGGGTGCAAAAGATTAAATGTATGGAGTTTTTACTATTACATGTATTACCATACCAGAGATAAAAAAAAACAAAAGAGTGGACGGTTAATAACACCAAGGTACACAAAGGATTACTAATAGAGCTAATGTAAGTTGGAACTACATAAAAGGAATTTCAATGGGGCTTTAAGTTGGTAGAAATGATCAAGAAGTACTTTCCCATGATCCCGATTCAGAGTATCGATATGCGTATTTAATCCTAAATTTTAATATTAATATTCATGTCAATATATATAATTGAATCCATTTTACATTGAACACGTTGATAATTTTCAATCAATCATTTCCCATATATTCATACACCTGAGATTACCATATCACTTTTGTACGTGGCAAAACAAGGCCTCACACTTAAAAAGGAACTTCGAAAAACATTTGTTACGAAAACAACACTCAGAATGGTGATTAGCAGAAGAAAACGAAAAATAGAAAGAGAGCACACAACACAGAGATTTACATGGTTCACCTCCAGTATGGAAGCTACATCCACAGCCGAGCAGTAGAACAGGTTTCACTATTTCTTTGAAATGTTATAAAAAAAACCCTCATATCCCCATGTCAAAGAGATAAGAACAATATATAGAAAACCCTAACCTTAAAAAGTACACAAATGCCCCTAGCCCAAAAAATGCCCTAAAAAACTGAGCTAGACCAAAATACAACACATGGCTCAAAAGTACTCATTTCGAAGATCTCGGCGAGCCCAACACAACTCCAACTTTTGGCATGGAGCCCCGCCATTTTTCGGCATTTCAAGATTGTTTTGAGGTCGAAATGGCTCTCCAAAGATCTTAATCGCACTTTCTGGACCAAATCAGACTTCACCAACAACAACATTTTCCGGATAGAAAATAAAAAAGGGGAAAGAAAAAGTTAGAAAAGAAAATAGGGAAGGGAACGACAAGTAGCTGGCAAATGGCAATAGAATAGAAAAGGGTAATAAGTTTGATTTCAGAAACGACAACTTGCTCTTTAAGTTCACTGCGTGCGTGTGCATATGTGTATCTGTGCATTTGCATTAAGGGTTTTGACGGTTTGTGTTCGTAGCAGAGATGAACAGCAGGAGAAGAGCACACCACGCTGAGTTTTGCTTTCTCCCCGATTCCTTAGCCTCAGGGTGAGGGCGCCCACTTTACTCTCTCTCTCTCTCTCTCTCTCTGTTCTTTTTATCAACCTTTCTGTGCTTACTTTCTGCTGTTTTCTTATAATCTTTTTCTATTCCACTTATCTTATTTACTTCCCAACAAACTCACTAAATCACTTCTTTTTCTTCTTCTGCTTCGTGTTTTCCGGCGAATCAGAGATTGTTGAATGTGAAGTGTGTAGAGAGAAGGGAAGAGAGACGACTCTGAGAAGTGAAGAACGTGGTTGTGAAAAGGGGGAGGAGAGTTGATAACTGAAGGAAAAAAGAGGAGTAGAAAAGAAAAAGAGCTTTTTCTAAGTCTTCCAACATCGAAGTGTGAGCGGAAGAAAGGTTTGGAGCTGAAATCTAAGGAAATCTTATATTTTTTTAATGTGTACACGTACATTAACAATGTAAACTTGTAGGGCATTTCTAGGTTTGACTGAAAGAATCGAGATGACGAAAACGACTACTACATGTAGAGATACAAAAAAAAGAAGAAATCTCATCTCTCTCTCTCTTGGCCTCCTCTTCATACTTTCTTTCTCCATTTTTAGTCTTCGTGTACGAAGTGTTTTAATATTATTTTTATATCTTCAAAGATCCTATCTTATCTTAACTTTACAGACAAATGAAGGAATAGTCATCAGATGCAGGTAGGGTCTGCTTCGGAACGTGACCCATTGTTTTCTTTTTCCTTCTCGATTTCTCTCCTCCCCACTTCACTTTCACGCGATCCGATTAATCCAAAATTAACTCCCACTCCCTCTTCCTCGAAACCCTAAAAAAACTCTTCTTCTCCCTCCTCCTCCTTTCCAGCTTTGAATCACAGAAATCACATATTTCCGGCATATATCTCATCCGATATTCATTCTCTCTCTCTCTTTCGTCTTCTTCTTTTTTTGGCGCCCCAAGAGTACTTGTAAAACCTTTACCTTTTATTATTTCCTTTCTTTTGGGTAACAGTTTCTAATCTACTAATTTTATTTGGTGTGGTGTATATGAGAATATTCAGTAGGAATCGGTCGTGAATCGAATCTCTCCCCAACAAACCCGCAAAGTTCAGGAAATAGGAGACAAAGAAAGAGAGAGGTTGTAATCATAATATCATATCAAATCCCAGCATCGGATCTGCAACGGTACGTAATCTTCAAGAAACAGAAAAATAAATAAATAAATAAAGTTTCTATTTTATCTTTTTGACATTCCTCTCTTCCTTATATTATTTTCTTTAAAATATCATCTTTGACGATCAGTTAAGCGAGTTCCTCCATTTCTCTACGAAAATTACAGCTTTGCCACTCATCACCGCCTTTCCTCCTTACGGTATGTCTCTCTCTGGTTTTCTTCATTCTTTCTTTCTCTATGGGCTTACTCAGATGAGGAAGAATAAGATATATTTCAGCGACTCAGTTGCACGTCATCTATCCTTACTATCAATTTATATATATATATATATATATACCTCATCTTAATTAGTCCCATTAAATGCAATTTCTTGTCCAGAGATTTCAATTTTTTCCAATCCCAACTTTTCATTGATTCTCACAAATTAAGGGGTTCTTTCTGTCTCGTTTCAATCTCATGGAACTACTAAAATTTGCATATTCTCCCTCTACCTTTTCTAAACTCAGCTACTTCATGCATAATTTTCTTCTTCTTTGCAGTTGGACTTGCACCAACTTCAACTACCAGTAGGAGAAAAATTAAATAGAAAAGAAGGATAAGGGGAAAAGAACAATTAGAGACTGATTAGTTGATGGCTTCATCATCTAATTCCCCTTGTGCCGCATGTAAATTTCTCCGGCGAAAGTGTCAGCCGGAGTGTGTCTTTGCTCCGTATTTCCCACCGGACCAACCACAGAAGTTTGCCAACGTGCACAAAGTCTTCGGTGCCAGTAACGTAACAAAGCTGCTCAATGAACTCCACCCTCATCAACGAGAAGATGCAGTCAATTCTCTCGCTTATGAAGCCGATATGCGGTTGCGTGATCCGGTTTACGGTTGTGTCGGGGTGATTTCTCTCCTTCAGCATCAATTGCGTCAACTGCAAATGGATCTTAGTTTTGCTAAATCTGAGTTATCCAAATACCAGAACGTCGGCATCACCGGACATGGTCTAATCGCCGCTGCTGCTGCCGCTGCAGCAGCCAATCATCATCCTCAGATTGGGATAAGTCTCTTGAGTGGTAGTAGAGACCATCATCACCATCACCAAAACCACTATCAATTCTTCTCTAGGGACCAACAACAAGCCATGAGAGGTTTTGATGCTAACAATGCTTATGATGCTACTAGCCTTATGGCCTTGAATGCATCAGCAAGTATAGGGCAGTTGGGTCAATTCCAGCAGGCCCGAGCTGCCGGCGACGATCTCCGAAGCATTGGGCCATCTTAGAATGTAGCTCTCTATGGATCATTAAGTACTTTCCCAACTCCATTTCAGAGGTAAAATTTTCTCTCTGTGTCAAAATTTTTATCATCTTATGTATGAGACTCTGGGTACTCCTTAATAAACAATACGCATGTCTGTTATATATCCTGGGGTTTGATTATCAAAAAAAAAAAATCCTGGGATCAATTAATTGAATTTCATAAGTTGTATCTATATATATATATATAGATAGAGAGAGAGAGAGAGAGAGAGAGAGAGATTATTAGGGTTTTTGGTGGGTGAAAAATGGAAAGCTGGAGTCAAAATATGTTCACCATGAACAATCAGCTCAAAAAATTCAGAGTAAACATTCATTGCAGTGTTGGTTGTCATGCCAGGCCTCGAAGGATTGGGTTTGAGTGACAGAGAGAGAGAGAGAGAGAGAGAGAGAGAGAGAGAGAGATGGATGGTTGAAGACAATTAAAGAAATATGATGCGATCTTAATAGTATTTTGTTTTTGTCAATGTACAAGTTTGGCTTCTTGTTTAGTTCAATTTCTTCTTTTCTGGCCTATCATCTTTCTTCTTTGAGTTCTTTTGTCCACAGTTGTACACTTGTACTGACTGCTTCGTATTACAGTAAAAAAAAGGTCGTTTAATAGGCCCTCCTACATGCACGCCTTGCGGACCTTTTTTTTTTTTTTTTTTTTTTTTTGCTTTCCCTTCCCCGGCCCTTTCTTTTGGGTTTTTTTTTTTTTTTTTTTTCAGTTTTTTTGTTTTTTGTTTTTTTTTGTTTTTGGGTTATGGAGCTATCAAGAGTTCAAGACCATAGTATAAGAGAGCTTTTGGACCTTTTGGAACAATAATTGCAATGCGAGATCTTAATTTCAAAATCCCATATATTTTGTATAAGTTCGCTGTTGGACCTTTTGCCACCATGCTTATCAGATACCATATATTTTGTATAGTCTTAAGATTTTGTAGTCTTAAGATTGTCATCATTAAATGAAAGATGGAAGTTTATAGGGAAACTCATTCTTTCTCAAGACCAGTACAAAAGGAAAAATGGCAGGGGAATCTATATATTAATATGCGACAAAGTGGTGGCAACATCATAATATGGTTCCCAAATTGCTGATTGACCAGAAAAAATCATAAAATTGTGAACAGAAGGAAGCATATATAGTATAAGAATCCTAAGTAAGCACATTATTGGATCATCATGAAAGAATGAATGGATAGTTTTTTTTTTTTTGGCTAAAAGGATCAATTATGTTTAAAAAAAAAGCATATATCTAAAGAAAAGAAAAGAAAAGAAAAGACAAACCAGCCAAGGCGGACCTTCTATGCGCATCGTGCGGCGCAGCAGCAGCCATGTGTGCACAGTGTGTGTGTGTGTGTGACCACGTGGTGAAGGATCACCATCCCTATCAATGGTCGTAAAAGTCAGCCCCTCATTTACGAATGATCGCAATACCCCCTATTGCGTGTGATCCCCTATGGACCCTAATCAAAGGCTTCGATTAGTGGATACTCCATTGATCGTGGTAAAAGGAAAACTCAGTCCATACATATATGCAAAAGAAGGCCGCGTGGTTCCTATGCCAAGACACAGAATCATATGAATTTACCATTCAACCCCCTATATATATGACCCCATTGCTCTCTTGTGTCTAGCACTGTGATTGGTGTAGGGAAAAACGAGTATGCCCAATAGCATGGCCCATGCACTTAGACATAGGATGGGGTGAACTGACCCGCCTTCTCCCATGAAAGGCAGAAATCCCGTCTTTGTTGATGCTTCCACAAGTGCTACTATTGCCCCCTCGTTGGCTTAGGGGCCTTGTTCCCAAACAAAAAAAAAATCCCTAGATAAAATAAACTTTAGAAAATGTGGACCCTATTCCCGTCTCTGTTGATGCTTACACAAGCGCTACTATTGCCCCCTCGTTGGCTTAGGGGCCTTGTTCCCAAACAAAAAAAAAATCCCTAGATAAAATAAACTTTAGAAAATGTGGACCCTATTCCCGTCTCTGTTGATGCTTCCACAAGTGCTACTATTGCCCCCGCATTGGCTTAGGGGCCTTGTTCCCAAACAAAAAAACATCCCTAGATAAAATAAATTTTAGAAAATGTGGACTCTATTCCCGTCTCTGTTGATGCTTCCACAAGTGTTACTATTGCCCCCGCGTTGGCTTAGGGGCCTTGTTCCCAAACAAAAACAAAATCCCTAGATAAAATAAATTTTAGAAAATGTGGACCCTATTGATGCTTCCACACACGCCAGCACGGGGGTCATCCTCCCGAACAGAGAATGCATTCCCGCCACGTTCTCGGACAAAGAATTTGTTCCTTATATATATATGGAGAAATATTCTCTGTCTGGGAGTCTCTCCAACATGAGTGTGGAGGCTAATGGGAGAATGTGGGGCATCAAGCAAAGTGTCATTTATACATATCATGGGGAGCCGGGGGGTGGAGCTGTCATTTTGCCCCCATGTGTCTGGCACAGGCAGGGCATAGACTCCATGCAATATTATTACCCCACATATATAATCTGATTGTATATAAACGTGTAAATGTAGGAACTTCATAACATTTCCCCTGTTCCCATAAGCTTTTACAATTACTATTTGAAGGGCTGTGTCTCTCTTTTACAAAAATAGAAGTATGGAGGAATGTCCCTCTTTCAACTTTCAACTTCTTCTAAATAGTATTTGTTATCCAAATTGATGGAAAGATCACTTTTATTCTTACAGACTTCTTTTATAGGGTCACATGTAGCCCCTTTCTTTGGGTCACAAATCTCTATTTCTCTGAATTTCTCACTCTCTTCATCCATCTTATAGGTATGCTGTTCTGTGCTTATTTGTGTCATAATCTGTGAAATTATTGCTTTTAGCTGATTGTGTTTCGATGTGATGGTGCTTGTGATGCAAAGAGCATTTCCTAAAACAAAAGAGAAGACAGCCCAACAAGACAAAAAAGCTTTACCGAAGGGAGTTAAAAGGAAGGTGGGAAATAAAGGCAGGACAGCAGGGTGCCCCTTCCCCCTTAAATCCTGCTCAATCAGCCCCACTCCTCCCCCCTTCCAAAACCCAACAAAAGCAAAGCATGAAATGAAAGGCCGTTGCAGAGGAAATGTCATTGTAACGGAAGAGGAGCATTTAATACTCTTACACTGCACAATCAAAGTCCAATGCCCAGTGAGAGACCACAGAGGGGATAGAAGAGAGATGGAAATGAGGAGGGAGAGTATTTCTCATTCAAACGTAGTCAAAAACTTGGCATGACAATGATGACGTACTTGAGCAATGATGACCCATCTTAAATGCAAGACATAATTTCTCTCTCTCTCTCTCTCTCTCTCTCTCTCTCTCTCTCTCTCATATGCAGTACCAACCAGCCCATGCCCCATATGTATGTATGGGTCACTCATGTATCATGGATCATTGGTCATTTATGCTTCAACACGTACGAGTTAGCAGTAGTTTCTCTTCTATATGAGGAGGGATTTGCTGTGAGCGGAGAATCTTCACGTACGTGAATGACTTACAAGTGTTCAGATAGAACCCAATCTATGAGAATACTCTATCTGAATGGTTGTGAATCATTCATATACGCTCACATATGTGAAGATTTATCAGACTTGGATTTCAGAGTGTTTAAACTTCAAAATAAAAAATCAGTCGTTTAATAATAATGTGGTAATTCTTACTTTTGATGGACAAGGCATTTTCTCTATTAACATTAAAATTATATTTCATTGTTTTCAAATTATTTTTCTATACAAGGGGTGAAATGACTGTCCAAGAAAGACGGTAATGATCACTCTATTGATGCCTCCGTGTGCTCCCATTAGTCCCACAGATGTGTAACGGCCACCCTCTTCCTCTTGTCTTTAATGGATGCATTTAAATATTAGTTTTATGTACCGTATGATCGAAAACCCTATTAAGTCTGATATTTAACATGAGAGCAAGGTCCTACATATTTATAAAATTTGGATACCTCATGATCTACCACATTGCAGACATTAAGACACTGATGAAAACTAGAACCATTTCAATTTCCTTTCTTTGAAGTTGATCCTTAACAAATGCAAAGAAAAACTAAAAGCCTAGTGAGTGACCCATCAAAACACACTAAGGCCTAAATCCTTCTAGCCCCAGCATGACATGGCAATGCTTGTCATGTTGGGGGAGAGGGGAGGGGGGGGGGGAACATTGGTGTAGTCCAAAAAGATACTCATATCTTCTTCTTTTTTCCATCCAAAGGTTTTATGGGGCAAAAATATCCAATGTGAACGAGGTATATATGGAATCCATTTCATGTGGGTCTCACAAAGTGTATTTCATTTGAATGATTGTGAGCCGTTATCATACGTTTATGTGATTCTGACTTACATATATACATTGTATGTATTGATATTGTATTAACTACTAATTCAAGATAGTTATCTGATACCAATATTGTATCAAATTGATTCAATATATTCATTACAGGTATTTAATATAATATTGATACGATGTAATGTATTTTCAATATGATACCGAATATAGACTCGGCACAAATATCTCATACCAATATATCATAGTGAATTTTATTCAGTACTTTTCGATACAGATAATTCAGTATGAAAACAGTATGATATACGATATTTGGTACACATTGACAACCTGTAGCGCTCGTGAAAGAGATCTGGAGGAGAGAGAGAGAGAGAGAGAGAGGTGACATGAAAAGAAAGGGACGGTTTGAAGGGTGGGGGGATATCCCGACAGGAGCACGCTTTACAATGCTCAATAGGCAAATGCAAAAGTAGCCTTTATTTAGGGTTGTCTCGTTGACCCCACAGGCTAAACAGCCCATCCCTAAAACCAAAAACAAAAATTGAATATTTTTTCCCTATTCATATCCTCTGAACAGATATTCAGTGCTAGCATTTATTGGATAGTGCCAACACTATGAGAATTTCTGAACTCTCTCTCTGTCTCATTTCTTTACTGTATATTATTTACATCTCTCTCTTTCTCTCTTTCTCTCTTTCTCTCTTTCTTTCTCTACTGTATATTATTTTGAGAAGTAAATAAATTCTCTTCAATCTTGACTATTCTTTCTCTCTTTCTCTCTTTCTCTCTTTCTCTCTACTGTATATTATTTTGAGAAGTGAATAAATTCTCTTCAATCTTGACTATTCTTCTATCCCCTTTTTTGAAGTTTTACAAACACGCTTGCCTTACGAAAGAGAGGAAGGAAAGATTAAAAGAAAGAAATGAATAGTTAAAGAATTGTTTCCATCTTCCATAAATACATGCCTTTTGTCCCCCTCCAGGACGACTCCCTCCACCAACCTCCTTTGGATGTCAGTATGTACTATTCAATTACGCTGGACACACACTTTAAATTTTCTCCCTCAAAATCAGGGTTTAGTTCACACCATCCTGACCGATATATCATCAGATACCGATATTGATATCTATCCAAATTAGCCCTATCGGTCCATGCCGGGTTGATATTGGATAAAAATGTTTTTTTTTTTTATAAAACCAAAAATCTAGGATACGAGTTGTATCACCAATATCAGGCACGGCCGATACCAATATAGATCAACCGATACACCCAATCAAATACCTTATAGGACAAAAATGGTTTTTTTTTTTTCTTTTAAACTAAAAATCTAGGTTTCAAGTTGTATCAGTGATATCGAACACGACAGATACCAATATAGATCAGCCTATACGCCTGATCCAATACCCTATCAGTCCATGTTGGGTTGATATTGGATAAAAATGCTTTTTCTAACAAAAAAAACTCTAAGGTTCAAGTTGTACACCGATATTGAGCATAGCCTATACCAATATAGCTTGGTTGATATGCCAGATCTAATACTGTATCAGTTTATTTTTTTATGTTTTTTTTTTGAAACTAGAGATATTCGGTCTTTGGTCGATTAATTCCCCCAGAGCTCGTGCACGACCCTACAACACACACGAATCGAAAGATACTAGGCCCCTCATGTTCACCAGGGAGTTTCCTCTCAGACGGGTGGCCCCAAGGGGGGAGGCAGAGTCGAGTATCAATCTATTTTAGATTGATATTGGATAAAAATGCTTTTCTAAACCAAAATTCTTGGGTTCAAATTGTATCACTGATATTGGGCACAACCGATACCAATATGGATTGGCTGATACGTCCATTTTGGGTTGATATTAATAGCATAAAAATGCTTTTTTAACAAAAAAAAATAAAATCTAGGGTTCAAGTTATATCACTGATATCGCACATGACCGATACTCCCGATCCAATGGGTACCGATTCTTAAAACCCTGCTCAAAATGGGCACCAACTTAAACTTCGGTTCTAAACCAGGCTGGTTGGTAGGTAGGCAATTGCAAAATTGGAAAAGGATTTGACTATGTTTGTTGGTACAAATCTGTCTCCTTATCAAAATTAAAGGAGGTGCTGCAAGGGTAGTTATGCTGAATTAGTACAATCGTTTCTACCAAAAAACAATTGGTATAATTGTGGTTTATAAAACAATTAGTATAATTGTGGCTTATAGGTGACATATGACATCTCATTTCATACCAAAATTTTGTATGCAACCATGGTCCACTCTCCTCCATCCACTAGTCAAATCCAAGCCAAATAAAATGTCATGTGGCACATCAAACCTTGATAATAGTTGAAAATCCATATATTTGAGTTGGGCCACTTATTAGCGTGATCTACTAGGAGAGATCACCACCGTGAGTCCTATGGAAAGTTTTTCCGCAATATTTGTTTTTTTCTATTATCGCATGTGATAATGAAAACCATTTCAATGTAATCCCACCATTATCACATGTGATAATAGCTGTATTTTCTCTTACAATTGTGCTATTTAAGTAGCACTCTCATGTAAATCTTTTCAAGGCAAGTCAATATCATTTTCTTCCAATTCTATCATGGTATCAGTTTTTTGAAGATCTTGGACCTTCATTCATCTGTTTTTCTCCTTCTCCATTTTTGTTTTTCACCTTCTTCTTCCTTGATTCATCATGCCGGACCAAGACAATTACCTTCCCATTGGCGTCTCAGACGACCTGCAGGTTGGTACCTCACAGAATCCAACATTGTCTGCCAGCCTTGATCCTTCTTCCCCATATCACCTTCACCATTCCGATAACCCTGGCGCTCTTCTTGTCTCCACGCCGCTCAATGGCGACAACTACCTTACTTGGCGACGTGCCATGTGCATGGCTCTCTTTGCCAAGAATAAAATGATATTCGTGGATGGGACCCTTCCCCGTCCCACTTCGCCAACTTCTGCTGTGCGGACTTGGGACCGCTGCAATTTCATGATGCTTTCTTGGATCCTTAATGTCCTCACTCAGACTATTGCTGACAGCGTGATATATGGTGAGACTGCTTCTTTCGTCTGGAAGGAGCTTGAAGAACATTTTTCGCGAAGCAATGCCCCTCGCATCTTCCATCTTAAGCGATCCATTGCCACCATTCAACAAGGGATTGATTCCCTCTCCACTTACTTCACCAGATTGAAGGTTCTCTGGGACGAACTTGCTTCTTATGTGGCCGTTTCATCATGTTCTTGCGGCACCCAAAATGCTCTTCATTCGGCTAGCCAGCAAGAATGTGTATATCAATTTCTAATGGGGTTATCAGACATCTATGCCCAGATTCGTTCCCAAATACTTGCGATGGATCCTCTACCTGATGTCAATCGAACATATCACCTTCTTCTCCAAGAGGAGCAGCAGCGCTCACTCTCTGCGCCGCCCATCTCTGACACCGCTGCTATGGTTGTCAATCGTTCTATGCCTTCTAAAGGATCTCACAACTCTACTGGTTCTAGCAGCCATGATCCCAATCGCAACCGTCCCTTCTGTGACCATTACAAGATCCACGGTCACACTAGGGAAACTTGTTGGCCCCTACATGGCTATCCACCCAGCCATGCGAAGCATCGTCATTCACCAAATAATCAGTCTTCTAAGGCTGGTTCATTTGCTGCCAATCAAGCCAAGGTAGCCGCTGCCTCTCCGGCCCAGCCACCTACGGCTCCACCGCCAGCATCACCTGCTGCCTCTAGCCTCACTCCATCGCAAATTCAACAGCTCTTATATGTGCCTTCTTTCTCATTTAATTTATTATCTATTAGTAAACTCACTAATCATCTTTCCTCTGTGGTTTCTTTTTTTCCTTCTTTTTGTGCGATTCAGTACCTTCCATCGAAGAAGCTGATTGGAATGGGAACGTTGCGTAACGGTCTCTACCATTTTGCTTTTGGCAGTCCCAATTCTTTGCCAACCATACCTCATGCACTTTAATTCTTCTACACTTTGGCATATGCGCATGGGTCACCCTTCTCGTGACCGTCTATCCTTATTATCCAATAACTTGTCTGATGTAATTTCTACACATGGACATTGTGATGTGTGTCATCTGGCTAAACAAACGCGATCTCCATTTCCATTAAGTACTTCTCGATGCACTGAAATATTTAATCTTATTCACTGTGATATTTGGGGGGGGGGGTTATCCCACCCCGTCCAACACTGGTGTTCACTATTTTTTGACCATCGTTGATGATTTTTCTCGATGTGTCTGGGTGTATTTAATGCGGCAGGAGTCCGAAACTTATGCTCCCCTTGTTTCATTTTTTGCTTTGATTAAGACCCAATTTGGCACTACCACAAAACAAATTCGAACCGATAATGGGAAAGAATTTTTTTCTAGACCATTTCAAGACTTTCTCTCTAAAGAGGGTGTTCATCACCAACATTCCTGCGTTGGTACTCCCCAACAGAATGGGGTTGCTGAACATAAACATAGGCACCTTCTCGAAGTTGCTCGTGCATTACGAAAATCTATACAATGGTCATAGTAGCCATATGGCTTTTAAAATGAGGCACACTTTCTTTTTTTATTTTTTAGCTAGAAATCATTTGTATTGAAAAAAAAAATAGAGAAAATTACAAGAGAAAGGCTCAAAGGAGTCAACACACTATAAACTAGCCTAGAAGATTCAACCACCTTCGACAATGCCATCAATGGAAGAGACTAGCCAGCTACAACAACAGAAAGAAACTAGTACTGAATTCGAAATCTAGGCCTACATTGACTATCAACAACTAGATCATTCGTCATAGAGGGAGGTTAAAGAATATGAACCGAGGAATCCAAGAGTCTGACTACTGATTTTGCCAAGAAATCAGCAATAGGATTGGCCTCTCGAAAACAATGGATCACCTTCCAATTAATCGACAAGAGATAAACTTGAAGGGCTATCCAATTCTGCCTCACAAACCAGGGCATAAGTTGCCTAGAAACCAAAATGGAAACCGCCGAATCACACTCAAAATGAGGCACACGACAGCTCATGTGCTACATTCTTGCCTTTGAAAAGTTTTCCATATATAGGCTATTATAATTTCACCAAAATATAGGGCTTGCGCTAGAACTTAAGGCTATTTTGTTCATGCAATGGTCATGTTTTTACCAAAAGGATTCTGTCCAGCACCCTGCTCGGGCTGCATGTGCATGTGCAGCATAGGACACAGTGAGGCGTGAAAAGATCGCCTCACCCTTACTCGGGCAAGGCGCTCAGGCAGGGGTGAGGTGGTCTTTTCACACCTCACTGTGTTTGGCGCTGCACGTGCAGCCCGGGCAGGGTGCTGGACAGGAGCCAAGTCCATGTTTTGATCACAAGGGTATCTCTCTCATCTTTTCTATCTTTTGGTTTGATAATTGCATGGCACAAAGCTAAGAATTGATTTGAGAAAACACTTATAACATGAGCTGACAACTCCAAATAAGCTTGTTGTAAGAGGACTTGCAGCCTGCTGAACTCGCAGCACTATTTGACATGATTGTTTAGACTCCTATGATTATTGCATGTTATTGAAAACCTTCATGGTTTTGAAAGACCAACTTCTAGGAGTGTAGGATTGGCAAGTTTGACGTGGCTAGCTGGGGTCATGAAAAAGTTTGGTTATTTCGGTTCCTCTACGGGCTAAGGGAGCTGCTATTTTTTTATAAGATCGGGCCATGGACCATAAGCCGGTATTGGAGAGAGAGGGTTTTAATTAGTCTCTTGCTCTTCCATATACAATTTGGGTTATGGAAATCAATGGTATAATTTTATTCCATTAAAATTAGTTCTTGCCAATCTTAAAGCTGTTGGCATTTTGGATTTTTCCCAATACCCCATTGTGTTTTATTATGTTTTGGTGATGAGAAAACATGAATACTTAGGTGACACTCTAACTGAATGTGGAGCGGAAGCGTAATGATACAATATCTATTATAAAATTTTAAGGTAGCAAGGATCTCAATGAATACATGCGATAATGATACAGAAAGGGTTTGTAAGTTACTTAAAACACACATGAGGCATGTTCCTCTCCAAAGAAGTGCAACAATGTCATAATCTTCGTCAAGTGCACTACATCCAATGGCTAAAGACCTTGCTTGAAGAGGAAGAAGACTTTTTTCTCTCTTTTTGTGTTGTGCAAATTATGTTTTGTGCAAATTATGAGTTCAACGAAGCTTTCCTTAATTAGAAAAATCTTAGTTAGACAATTAAATTTAAACGGACTAGATCACGTCAAGTGGTGTGATTCTAAAGAGTAGCCTTTAAGTTGTCCTTAATTGCACAAAAGGAAGACACTACAAAACGGTAACCTGAAAACCCCTAGTGAAAGAAAATTCCATTACACTTTCTCCCCACATCACTAACACCTACAATGGACATAGCAAAACATGGAATAAAATCACCGCCATATAATAAATCCATTGTACATAAATTTGAGAATGTCAGGACTAGTGATTAGGCAAAAAACAAACATTTAAAAACACTTTTTAAATATAATTTATTTAATATTGTAAAATTAAAACACTTTTTGCAAACTTTTACAAACATATCAAGCCCTAGATTTCGATTAGTCACAGCCCGGCAGCTCTCTAAATAGGGTTTGTAATATCGGTCTTGGATCGGTGGATTTGCCCAAATTGGAATGGTATCAGCCGAGACCAATCTTGATCCTTGACTGATCTGATACCAATCCATTGTTACACTCAAATGTAAAAACGTAAAATAGCCAATTTTTATTATTAAAAAAAAAAACCAAGGACAAATATGTCAGATTCGACCCAATTCAGATTCGGCCAGATCGGTGATACCGAGAACGATCTTGATACTGATCCAGAAACCGATCCCAAGATTACGAACCATGTCTCTAATTTGGATTTTTCCCCTAAACAGACATTAGAAACCTTATTGAATGTCACACACCCCCATCACCATTCATATTGTGTACGCAGAGCGGCCGGTGAGTAGTCAGTCTTATCTGTAGGCATCAACCATTGGCACACCACAGATGCACAAAAAGCAAATGTAATGGTAATTGCCTCGCAGGTAAAGAAAAAAGTAACTACCAAGAATTTCTATTGTCAAACACAACTAGCGGTGAACCCTTCAGGAATTTTTATGGACCAGTGTTCAACACATTAAAGTATCCATATTTATATTACTAACATTCCCCATTGGGGAAACTTACCATACAGAAATCCTAGAATAGAGTGCCCAAGTCTATTTATAATTAAGAACAAGTAATGGTACATAATGGGCAATCATACAAAATATAACAATTATAACAAGCACATAATACATTTGCAATTAATCAATTTAATCCAATTAATTTGGGTTTGATGGACACACATCAAATATAAAAATATCCAACAGTCTCCCATTTCTACATTAAGGTTAATGTCTAATTACTCTTACACCCATGTTCTCAACATGCTTACAAAATAAAGCAGGTGTGAATTCCTTTATCAAAGGTTAAGACAAATTATCTGCAAAATTAACCTTGGCAATAGAGACAACTGTCACACTTTATGATCTCCTGAATGAGATGATATTTGTGCTCTACGTGCTAGTTCTTCTGATGAGCCCTAGGTTTCATAACTTGAGCAATGGCTCCTCTATTATCACATAATAGGGATATAGGGTGTCTAATGAGGTTAGGTACAACCTCTAGGTCAGTCAAGAACTTTCTCAACCACACACCTTCTTTAGCTGCTTCACAAGCTGCCAAATAATTAGCCTCAATCGTGGAATCTGCTGTTGACTTTTTCTTGGCACTCCTCCATGTGACTGCTCCTCCTCCTAACATGAACAACATCCCAGGAATGGACTTTTGATTGCCTTTATCAAACTAGAATTTAGAGTCCATACACCCTACTACTGACAAGTTATATGCAGCATAAACAAGGAAATAATTTGTTGTCCTTGTTTAGTATTTCATGATAAACTTGACAGAAATAAAATGTTCCTATCTGGGGTTTGTTTGGTTCCTACTAACCATACCAATTGCATGACATATGTCTGGTCTAATTCGTAGTATTGCATACATACGACTTCTTTCTACAAAAGCATAGGGAACCACTTTCATAGTCTCTATATCCTTTGGAGTCTGAGGACACTATGACTTAATAAGTATAATGTCATATCAAAAGGGAACATTTTCATTCTTTGAATATTGAATTCTAAACCCTTCCAAAACTTTTTCAATGTAACTGCCATGTGACAATCCTAACATCCTCTGTGTTCTATCTCTGACAACCTTGATGCCTAATATGTAACTAGCATCACCCAAATCCTTTATTAAGTAATGTACGGATAGCCACCTCTTTACAGAGGTAAGCATACTCATATCATTCCCAATGAGCAGCATGTCATCTACATACAAGATGAGAAAACAAACAGAGCTCTGAACTTTTTGTAGACACATTGTTCATCCATGTTCTAGTTAAATCCAAACTCTTTGATCATTTGATCAAACCCTGATGTTCCAAATCCTAGACGCTTGCTTGAGTCCATAAATGGACTTCAACAATTTGCACACTTTATTCTCTTCTCCCAGAGAAGTGAAACCTTATGGTTTAGACATACAAATGTTGTCGTCAAATTGTGCCATTATGGATAGTAAAACTAGAATGGCTTTTCACATTGCGACTGGATAAAAGGTCTCATTATAATCCACACCCTCATGTTAGGTGTAACATTTAGCAACTATCTTGCTTTGAAGCGTTCCACATTCCCATCAACGCCTTTCTTCCTCTTGTAGATCCATTTACATCTAATGGGTCTAATACCTTTAGGTGGATCCACTAGAGTCTAGACATCTTTGGTGTACATAAAATCCATCTTAGCTTTCATAGCATCAAGCCATCTGTTTGTGTCTACATGACTACATCTCCTACAACCTCTCAGTAGGTGATGGGATTTAAATCTGAAGAATCGATGACCATGTAGAACTCTTCTACTTTATTTGACTTCTCACTATAGAGAGTAAATGGTCTGGAGGTCTAACTGTCCTCTCACTATGCCTATGCTCTATAGAATTTTTCAGTTGATGATAGCCCTTTCACGATCGTTCCACGCACCACGCAAGCTTTGCGTTCCCCACACGGTCAAGCTATCTCCTCCACACTTCTAAGGAACACAAGGCCTTGGATTTCCTCTAGGATCAAAACACCAAGAGAGCAAGAGGGAGAAAATGGATTTTTGGAGAAGGAGGGAGAGTTCCACGTTTTGGGTCCTTGTGTATCTCTTGTGTGATCTTGCAATCCCACAATAATATATAATTGCACCTCACACAATCCCAAAAAGGATAGCTCACATGGGTGTGATATATTGAGTTTCCAATTGTGACTCAATTATCTACCCATCCAATCTTTCTCAATGAGGAAAGATCTACATTGCTAGAGGAATCCAATATTGGGTTGAATATCCAATATTCACCAATGAGTTTCCTTTTCTAACACTACAACCTCTCAGTAGGTAATGGGATTTAAATCTGAAGAATCGATGACCATGTAGAACTCTTCTACTTTATTTGACTTCTCACTATAGAGAGTAAACGGTCTGGAGGTCTAACTGTCCTCTCACTATGCCTATGCTCTATAGAATTTTCACAGGTTGTGGAATATCAGTGGTTGATACTACCAAGATTTTCTGAATATTATCCAACTCTTGAAATACCACTGGTTCAAACCTAAGGATGATCTGATCCTCTAGAAATGTAGCATGTTTACTAATAAACACTTTCTTCTCTACAGGATGTAGACGTTGAATTTTGTCAACCCCCCGACGATGACGACACAGGATACAGACGGATATTGGTACCTCTCTCGAGAAAAACTCCTACCCCTTTACCCAAGCTATATTACCCTTATATCCCTTAAAATAATTTCAAAAAGCCTTTTACCTAATGCTGAAGGAGGTACTGCTCACTTTCCCCAACCATAGTGGTCTTGCTAGTCGGTTAGCGGGCCATGGGGATTGTAGGGGGCAGAACCCCCCCGATAGAAAATTTTATAAAGAGTTAAAAGGGACGAAAAACCCAAAATTTTGAAAATAACCCAGTCAAGGAAAATCAGTTGCGGAACTTAGGCCAAGCTTCTGTGGTGCCACGGAGAGGAGGAAAAGATTTGGACTACGGAGGCATTATAGTCACAGTGCCACGGAGCGCCCAAGGACCCCTATAAATAGGGGTCCCCTCCCTAATTTGCAACATCGATCTTTTGTTGAGGAAAGGACCTCACACACTCCTTTATGGTTTTAATGATAACAAATAAAACCTTATGTACTAACTCTTGTTCTAGATGTGTAATAAGTCTAGATGAATAAGAAGCTCTCTACAAGAACATGGCAACAAGTGAGGGGGAGAGACTAAGCTCAAGAGTACATACACACTTGCGACACAAAGCACTTTAATTCATGCTTGGAAGGAATTCAAGTTATGACATATTCAAGACATGAAGCACTCAAGGACTTGAAGACTTAAAGAAGTGTTGAAATTGTATTTAAATTTGTAAAAAGTTGTATTAAGGTTTTGAATCAATATATCACACACACACACACGCATGCATACTTGAAGAAAGACCTTAGGAGGTGAAAAATAACCCAATTCAATATGCCCTTGCCAATTGGACATCACCCCATATCAGTCTTTTAAAAGACTTGAAGAATCCACACAAGTCTGCTGATTCGGTATACCGAATCTGAATCCGGCATACTGGATCACATTTAACTTTCAGATGTACAGTCACAGAGAGCAAACAAAGTGCTCCGGATTGAATCCGGCATACTGAATCATGATTCGGTATACCGAATCAGGATCCAACATACCGAATCCAAATATGACTGTTATGTTCTGACCGTTGAAACAAAGCTTAAATTAGGTAATTTGGTAATCCGATATACCGGATTAGCTCTGGCTTTGGAATCCGATCTCAAATTAGATTCCTAATTAAATTAAGCCACCTAGCCTATAAATAGGCTATTGTTTAAGGCTCTAAATATCATTATTAATCACAATTAAGAGCTTTTAATACAAGATCAGCGCAATAGCCTCAAAGTGAGAATTCAAGCATTCATTCAAAGCACAATCTCACACAAGATTGCTTCATTCACTTTGCAATAAGTTTCAAAGATTGAAAGGTAACAACACTACTAAAGTTGAGGTAACTCTAACCTTTAGTACATTTTTACTTTATGTGTAGTTGAGTCCTCTTGGTCGGAATCAAGAGAAGGTTGAGTCCTCTTGCTCATTAATCAAGATTAATTGGTGTTGAGTTCTCTTGCTCATTTCTCAAGATTTGTACGAGTTCTCTTGCTCATACTCAAAATTTGTTTTAGTGGAATTCTCTCTAAGGTGAGAGGAGTGGATGTAGGCAAGTATTGACTGAATCACTATAAATTTTGGTGTGTTATCTTTGCAATTTTTATTATCTCTCTTTGATAACTCTTATTTTCGCAAGATTTTTTTTCACTACCTCACCTATTCACTCTCCCTCTAGGTAAATCACATTTGGTATCAGAGCGGGAGTTCAAGACCGTGATTGTTTTTCAATCCAACTAAGAGTTTAAGACCATGGGATCCTCTGTCAATCGTAAGGTTGAAGGATACAATATTATCCGACCACCCTTCTTTGAAGGTGAAGGATTTTCCTATTGGAAGAATCGCTTCAAGAACTTCGTTTGTGCCAATAACATTGATGCGTGGGAAGTCATTGAGAATGGACCAAACACAATAGACAAACCCAAAGAGGAGTAGACTCAAGATGAAAAAGCAAAGATTCAACTCAATTATATAGCAATGAGTTACATCCAAAGTGCCTTAGGAGAAAAGGAATATAATAGGACTTGTATTTGTGACTCCGCTAAGGAGATGTTTGACAAGCTAGTTGTTACCTATGAAGGTACTTCAGAAGTCAAATAATCTAAGATTGACATGCTTGTAAATGAGTATGAGTTATTTAAAATGAAAAATGATGAGGACATAAATGCTATGTTTACCCGGTTTACTAACATTGTAAACAAGCTGAAAGGTTTAGGGAAGGTCTACTCCAATGGTGAAAATGTTCGAAAGATATTGAGATCTCTCAAATGAATGGAGACCCAAGACTACAACAATTAAAGAATCTAAGGACATCAACAAGCTAAGTCTAGATGAGCTGTTGGGATCACTCCAAACTCATGAGATGGAACTCAAACGGGACATTAAGGAGGATGGAACCAAAAGAACCGAAGAAGAAAGTTGTGGCATTTAAATCATATGAAATCAGCGATGATGAAGAAGAACTGTTTGATAATGAGATTGCTTATTTATTTAAGAAATTTTCAAGATTCTTGAAGAACAAAGGCAAAGCCACATTCAACAAGAAGAGGTTCTCAAAAGACCAAAAAGGTAAGAATGCTCTTAAAGAAAATAATGACTCTTCTTCAAAAGACATCGTGTGCTATGAATGTAGGAAACCAGGACACTACAGGGGAGACTGTTCAAAAATAAAGAAATACAAGAAGGTCTACAAAGCTGAACACTCTTTTGATTCAAGTGATGAAGAAGAGGATGATGAAGTATCTCAAGAAGAAGAAAAACAAACTAATCTAGCATTCATGTCCATCGAAGATGAAGAAATTCAAAATGAGGTAACTCCCACTTCTCCATCTCACAAAGATAAAGATTTTTTAGAATTGGAAGAAGCCTTTGAAGACCTATACCAAAGTAGTATGGAATTAGCTACCACAAAAAAGAATCTCTTAAAAGAGATAAATACCCTCAAAGACCAAAACACAATTCTAACTTCTCAAGTTAACAACTTGGAAGAAGAAAAAGAGAAACTGTGTAAAGCTTTAGAATTCTTTACTAACAGGAAAAAGACTCTTGATATTTTACTTGAAAATGCTTCCAAAGCACCTCTTAACAAGGAAGGGGTAGGCTATGATGTGAACAAAAATTCAAATCAAGCCAAAGAGCCAAGTACAAGTAAAATGGCAAGTAAGAAATTAAAGAAGAAGTTTTGTAACTATTGTAGGAAGAAAAGACATTCCATTGAGGAATGTTATTCTAAAAAGAAATGTCCTCAATTTAGCAAACTTAATCCCAAAGGGAAGACCCCATATATCCCTCAAATTATTATATGCAATAATTGCAACAAGAAGGGACATACTATCTGGGAATGTTATCACATGAAACAACCTTTCCACCATCCTAGAAGACCTTACAATGGTCAAAACAGGAGGAGTCATCCAAAGGTGCAAAGATCACCCAAAAACCAAGGTTCATATAGGGTATCCCAAAACCAAAGACCTTGGAACCCCCAATCATACCTAAATTGGTATGGCAACCAAAAGGCAAATGGTGATCGAACGGTTTGGAGACCAACAGAAAGGTATGATACTAACAATGACGGACCCAACATACACTAGGGACCAAAGTTTTATTAAGTATCTTTGTTTTATAGATGCACATGAGCAACATGGAATGGTACATCGATAGTGGCTGCTCAAAGCACATGACATCCAATCCAAAACTGTTTTCAAAGCTCAAGAAACAAAAAGGAGGATGGGTGTCTTCTGGAGATAACAGCAAAGGAAGAATTATTGGAAACGGATCCATAAAATTTGGAGGTACAGTAATTTTCAATGTTAGCCTAGTTGATAATCTTAAGTATAATTTACTTAGCGTAAGTCAACTATGTAACAATGGTTACTTTGTTAATTTCAATACCTTTAAATGTGAGATCAAGGATTCTACTGATAATATAATTCTTGAAGGATATAGAAAGAACAATGTTTATACTTGCATATTTAGTGTAAATTCTCATGATACATGCTTTATTTCTAAAGCTGATGATGCTACCTTATGGCATAAAAAATTGGGACATATTAATCCTAAGATAATTAGATCCCTATCCTCTAAAAATTTGGTGGGAAATTTATCTAAGTTAAAATTTGATAAGCAACACACTTATGGAGAATGTCAAAGAAGTAAACTTACAAAGGTATCTCACAAGGCCATTAACTCTGTTGCTACTTCTAGACATTTACAACTACTCCATCTTGACTTGTTTGGACTTATCCAAACCACAAGCCTAGGAGGAAAGAAGTATACCTTCGTTATTGTAGATGACTACTCCCGATTCACTTGGACCCTCTTTCTCAAGCATTAAAATGATGCATATGAGGAGTTCATATCTCTTTGCAAGAGAATACAAAATCAGAAGGGTTACTTGATCACTTCTATAAAAAGTGACTATGGTGGTGAATTTGATAACATAGCCGAATTTGATGAGTTTTGTCAAAAACAAGGTATAACTCATAACTTTTCGGCTCCTAGAACACCACAATCTAATGGTATGGTAGAAAGGAACAATTGAACCATTTAAGAGACTGCAAGGACAATGCTCAATGAGTACTCTTTGCCAAAGTATCTTTGGGCTGAAGCTGTTCATACAACATGTTATATGTTAAATCGGGTTTTGATAAGACCTATACTCTTAAAGACCCCTTATGAATTTTTTCATAATAAGTTTCCTAAAGTTGATTATTTTAAAGTTTTTGGTTGTACATGCTTTATTCTTAATACTAAGGACAACTAAAAAAAATTTGAAGAAAAGGCCGATGATGATATATTTCTAGGTTACTCCACAAACAGTAGAGCTTATAGAGTATTCAATAAAAGAACACTAGTTGTGGAAGAGTCTATGAACGTTAAATTTGGTGAGTCTATGGCTAAAGTTAAGTACATAGACTTAGAAGAAGATGAGGAAGATGAAATACTTGAGATTAGGAAAAGACTTGAAAATGTTTCTTTAGAATAACCTAATGCTCAAGTACAGCAACTTCCAAAAGAGATAAGAACTGTTAAAGATCACCCTCTTGACCTTGTTATTGGGAACCTAGAGAAAGGCATACAAACTAGAAGTAAAGTTCAAAATGTTTGTTCTAATGTAGCCTTCATCTCTACCATCGAACCCAAGAATATAAAGGAAGCTCTTTTGGATAGTAATTGGATAATTACTATGCAAGAAGAACTTAATTAGTTTAAAAGGAATCAAGTTTGGAACTTAGTGCCAAGACCATCGAATACCAAAGTTATTGGAACTAGATGGGTTTTTAGAAATAAACTTGATGAAGATGGTAACATAATTAGAAACAAAGCTAGGCTGGTTGCTCAAGGCTATAACCAACAGGAAGGCATTGACTTTGATGAATCATATGCTCCTGTAGCTAGACTTGAATCTATTAGAATGTTGCTTGCTTTTACCTGTCATAAGAATTTTAGATTACATCAAATGGATTGTTGGGGTAAAATCCACTCATCACCCATTATGATTTTGATGATAACAAATAAGTTAATTGTACTAACTTGTTTATTTTTTGTAATAATTTTTTATTCCCTACCTTCACCTATTCACCCCCTCTAGGTGAATTCACATTTGGTATCAGAGCGGGAGCTCAAGACCGTGATTGTTTTTCAATCCAACTAAGAGTTTAAGACTATGAGATCCTCTGTCAATCGTAAGGTTGAAGGATATAATATTATCCGACCACCCTTCTTTGAAGGTAAAGGATTTTCCTATTGGAAGAATTGCTTCAAGAATTTTGTTTGTGCCAATAACATTGATGCATGGAAAGTCATTGAAAATTGACCAAACAATATAGACAAACCCAAAGAAAAGTGGACTCCAGCTGATAAAGCAAAGGTCCAACTCAATTATGTAGCTATAAGTTACATCCAATGTGCCTTGGGAGAAAAGGAATACAATAGAACTTGCATGTGTGACTCCGCTAAGGAGATGTTTGATAAGCTTGTTATTACATATGAAGGTACTTCAGAGGTCAAGCAATCTAAGATTGATATGCTTGTAAATGAATATGAGTTATTTAAAAAAAAAATGATGAGAACATATATGCAATGTTTACACGTTTTACTAACATTGTAAACAAGTTGAAAGGTTTAGGAAACCAAAAGGCAACTGATAACTAAATGGTTTAGAGACCAAGAGAAATGTATGATACTAACAATGACGGACCCAACATACAATGAGGACCAAAATTTTATTAAGTGTCTTTGTTTTGTAGGTGCATATGAGCAACATGGGATGATACATCGATAGTGGTTGCTCAAAGCACATGACATCCAATCAAAGGTTGTTTTCGGAGCTCAAGAAGCAAAAAGGAGGATGGATATCCTTTGGAGACAACAGCAAAGGAAGAATTATTAGAAATGGATCCAGAAAATTTGGAGGTACAGTAATCTCAAATGTTAGCTTAGTTGATAATCTTAAGTATAACTTACTTAGTGTAAGTCAACTATGTAACAATGGTTACTTTGTTAATTTCAATGCCTCTAAATGTGAGATCAAGGATTCTAATGATAATATAATTCTTGAAGGATGTAGAAAGAACAATGTTTATACTTGCATATTTAGTGTAAATTCTCATGATGCATGTCTTATTTCAAAATCTGATGATGCTACTTTATGGCATAGAAAATTGGGACATATTAATCCTAAGATAATTAGATTCCTTTCCTCTAAGAATTTGGTGAGAAATTTACCTAAGTTGAAATTTGATAAGCAACACACTTGAGCATATCAAAGAAGTAAACTTACACAAGGTCATTAATTCTTTTTCTACTTCAATACCCTTGCAATTACTTCACCTTGACTTGTTTGGACCTATCCAAACCACTAGCCTAGGAGGAAAGAAGTATACCTTTGTTATTGTAGATGATTACTTCTGTTTCACTTGGACCCTCTTTCTCAAGCATAAAAATGATGCATATGAGGAGTTTGTGTCTCTTTGTAAGAGAATACAAAATCAGAAGGGTTACTTGATCACTTCTATAAAAAATTACCATGGTGGTGAATTTGATAACATAGACGAATTTGGTGAGTTTTATCAAAAATAAGGTACAACTCATAACTTTTTGGCTCCTAGAACACCATAATCTAATGGTGTGGTTGAAAGGAAGAACAGAAATATCCAAGAAACTGCTAGGACAATGCACAATGAGTATTCTTTGCCAAAGTATCTTTGGGCCGAAACTGTTCATACAACATGTTATGTGTTAAATTGGGTTTTGATAAGACATATTCTTTTGAAGACCCCTTATGAACTATTTCATAATAAGCTTCCTAAAGTTGATTATTTTAAAGTATTTGGTTGTGTATGTTTTATTCTTAATACTAAGGATAACTTAGGAAAGTTTGAAGAAAATGCTGATAATGGTATATTTCTAGACTACTCCACAAATGGTAGAGCTTATAGAGGTTTTAACAAAAGAACACTAGTTGTGGAAGAGTCTATGAATATAAAATTTGATAAATCTATGGCCAAGGACAAGTATAAAGACCCAGACGAAGATGATGAAGATGAAGTACTTGAAATTAGGAAAAGAGTTGAAAATGTTTCTTTAGAAGCACCTAATGGTCAAGGACATCAACTTCCAAAAGAGATAAAGACGGTTAAAGATCACCCTCTTGACCTTGCCATTGGTAACTTAGAGCAAGGCATACAAATTAGGAGTAAAATTCAAAATGTTTGTTCCAATGTAGCTTTCATCTCTACAATTGAACCCAAGAACATTAAAGAAGCCCTATTGGATAGTAATTGGATAATTGCTATGCAAGAAGAGCTAAATCAGTTTGAAAGAAATCAAGTTTGGGACTTAGTGCCAAAACCCTCTAACACCAAAACTATTGGGACTAGATGGATATTTAGGAATAAACTTGATGAAGATGGAAACATAACTAAAAACAAGGCTACGCTGGTTGCTCAAGGCTATAACCAACAGGAAGGCATTGGCTTTGATGAATCATATGCACTTGTAGCTAGACTTGAATCTATTAGAATGTTGTTTGCTTTTGCTTGTCATAAGAATTTCAGGTTACATTAAATAGACGTGAAAAGCGCATTCCTAAATGGCTTCATAAATGAAGAAGTGTATGTTATTCAACCGCCTGGATTTGAAGACTCAAAGTACCCTGACCATGTCTACAAGCTAAAGAAGGCTCTATATGGCTTAAAACAAGCCCTAAGAGCTTGGTACGACAGGTTAAGTAAGTTTCTGGTTGATAATGGATTTTCAATGGGTAAGATAGATACTACTTTGTTCGTTAAACATGAAAAGAATGACCTAATTATAGTTCAAATCTATGTTGATGATATCATTTTTTGTTCTACAAATGAATCTTTTTGTCATGATTTTAGTAAATGCATGAGTAATGAATTTGAGATGAGCCTAATGGGAGAATTAAATTTCTTTCTAGGACTTCAAATAAAACAGACCCCTAATGGGATTTTCATCAGTCAAATTAAATACCTTAAGAAATTATTAAAGAAGTTTGACATCAATGGACAGAAATCTTCAAGTACTCCAATGAGTACATCTGTAACTTTGTCTAAAGATGAAGATGGAACTCCTGTTGACCCTACTAAATATAGAGGCATGATAGGTAGTTTACTCTACTTAACGGCTAGTAGACTAGACATAATGTTTAGTGTCTGTGCTTGTACTAGGTTTCAAGCCAAACCTATGCAATCCCATTTGAGTACTGTGAAGAGAATCTTTAAGTACTTAAAAGGAACTCCAAGCATTGGCCTTTGGTACCCTATGGACAATGACTTTGACCTAATTAGCTTCTCCGACGCCGACTTTACTGGGTGTCATGTTGATCGAAAGAGTACAAGTGGATCTTGTTACTTTCTAGGATCATGTTTGGTTTCGTGGTTTAGTAAGAAGCAAAATTCTGTTGCTCTATCTACCACTGAGGCTGAATACATCGCAACCGGACAGTGCTGTGCACAAGTGTTATGGATGAGGCAAACTCTCCATGACTATTGAGTTAAGTTTGACACTTCCTCAATCCAATGTGATAACACCAATGCCATTAACCTAAGTAAAAATTCGATTTTACACACTCGAGCAAAGCATATTGTAGACGCTGATTTTTTGTCACCCCCTAATTGACGATGATGATAATGGGACATGGACGATGGACGACGCACCCTCCCTCTTTTCAGACCCAAAGATACCTGACCCATGGGACCAAGAACCATGCTGAGTACAAAATGGCCCATTTTAGGCCCAAAAATAAGGAAAAATGGCACTGCGCTCCCACGGCGTAGTGGACGCCTTCCCACAGCACCGTGGGCACCTTCCCACGACACCGTGGGGATGTGTACCGGATTTCCACGGCGCCATGAGGGGGTGTGACATCAGCCTGCTGACGTCACCCATGGCGCCGTGGAAAAGTCCCTCACAGCGCCGTGGACATCTCCACGGCACTGTGGAGGACTTATCCGGCCAGGAGAGAGAAAGGGTCCCTCCCTATAAATAGGAGGGTCCCCTCCCACATTTCCCAAGGAATTTTGGGTAGAGAGACCCTCCCCAAGTGAATCCTAGCCTCTTTTCCTCCTTTTTCACCCTCATTTCTCCTCCTTCTCTCATGAGTGTGTGAGTGCTTGAAGTTTTCTTGTGGCGGATAGGTCCTTTGATTGTCCCTCTGAGTATAGAGCGCTTTGGCTCCTTGGCGTTGGTATCCCATCTATGCACGGATAACCATCGAAACTCCTTTGTTACAGACGTTATTCTGTTTGTTTACTCTTTTCTAAATCACTCGAAAGAGTCGTTACTCGGCCGAGAAAGAAGCAGCGTCGGTCCATTCGTCTATCTCCCCTGAGCCAGGGGCATACCACCATACAGGTATAATTATTGCATTTTTGTTGATCCAATGTAGTCCTTTCATATTTTACCATTTTAGTCCGCATTTTTCATATATATAATGTAGTTTATTATGCTTTAGTTCAATTCATAGCATCTGAATGTAGTTCATAATATCTCCCATCCCCGTAATAAAAGAGAGAGAACATTCATCCTTACGTAGCATCTAACACAGAGAGACTGGCTTCGGCCGGGCGAGGTGGGTGCCTAACACCTTCCCACACTCGTAACCTGACCCCTTACCCGAACCTTTGGTCGGATCATATGGAGTCACGTAGCCCGATTCCGCTCACCACGGGTAGGGCTACACTTAATGGGTCCTAGGCCCTAACCCTAGGTGGCGACTTCTCATTATGTTAGCATATTTTAATGCATGATCCCAATCCCCTATTTATCGATATTATACATTGACAATGTTATCCACATCCATACACACACACATGTATCTCCCAAAACCCTATGTCGCCAATATACCACAAAGGGCTGAGGAAACCTTCGTCCCGAAGGACCGCGGTACTTACAGTGGCGACTCCACTGGGGATGTGGTGGACAAATGTCCACCTGAGGTCAAACTCTCTAAATAGGTGCTATCAATAAATGATAGAATGTTCTCTCTAAACTTTTATAAAAAAAAAAAAATAATAATAATTATAATAGAAGAATATAATAAAAAAAAATATATACAAAACAAAATATAAAAAAAAATAAATAAATAAATAAATAAATACCATAATATGTTTGTCTGGCTAACCCTTGTGTGTACTAACTGCATCATGCATAGTGCTCGAAGTGAAATCAAACGGCGAGGGTAGTCCCTGTCATGCCTTTACCCCCGGGGAGGTGAGGCACGTCATACTAAGTACTCTGAGATCGGATGATAGCCGCCTCCTGTACCACTTTCTTGCACACATACACTGTATGGGAACTCCTCTTACCCCCGTAGTTAGTCGTTGGACCCCATGAGTAGTCATGGGTAATTCGCATGAAGCTCACCCTTCATATTCACTGTACGAGTTTAGAATCACCAGTGAGGGTATTCACTAGTGTGTTGTGGAGTGCTTTGCCACTCAAAAAGGCACTAGCTCGATTACTCGAGTTTGTGTGACCTATTCTCCAGGTATATCAAAAGAACCACGTGCCTACAATTCGCGACCACGAACGATAGGTATATCGGTTCTGTCAAGGGTGGCCTTGTTTTGTCCTATGGAAGCCTACCCATTACATGCATCATGTAGGAAAATAGACCACATATGATTAGGGTACGACACAAACTAACCTTTGTTAGCTGTAAGAAAGACCGAGTTTAGGGTCATTTGACGATTAACCTAGTTTTGATTTGAGATGCCACCAAAGATAAGGAATTCCATAGTCCCACGATGGTCCCTCAAAGAAAAATGGAAGTCCACTTCCATATAATGGAACCTTACATGTCCCTCGGAAAAAAAAAAGAAGGCATCTCATCTTGACTCCAGACATAATCATCAATAACCCGGTAACTAAGATCTTTCTTTTGTTTGTTTTTTTCTTTTGTGTGTTCGAAAATGCTTGGGCAATGACGGCATTCGAAGCCTGGTCTCAGAAGGAGTCTACTGAAACTCTGATGACCACTCCGATTACTTGAGTCAAATAAAATAATAAAATAATATGAAACAAATGTTGTAAAATACCAAAAAAAAAATCATAAAAAACTCAAAAGGAAAAAATAAAAATAAATAAATAAATAAAATAAAATTCTTCTTTAGCCTTCTTTGGGTCTAAACTAGGTATTCTTCTCTCTTTCGTAGAAGCACGATTCCGTCCTTATCCATCTGGGTCCGATGCAACGGAAGGTTGACTCGAGCCAGCCCACCATTCTCCTCAAGATCCCTGATTCCTTCTCATTCTTCTAGTTCATCTTCTGAGATATCACTTGTGAATAACATGAATCCTCCGGAGGATCACCTGTCTGAAAGTCACGTCGAAGATTGAGTGGATAGGCTGCAAGTAGACATGGCCGAAATGCAGCAACTCATGGCACAACTAGCTCAATCAGTCAATGAACTATCTAGGGGCGGATCCATAGCTGGACCAGCAGAGCAAGAAGTCCGAAAAACTAACCCCGCAACCCTCAAGACTCCAATCATCATACCAGTAGAAGAAGGGGAAGATAGCCACCCTATGGACCCTCCTAAGACTGAAAGGGAGAAGAAAATGAGAGAAAAAGTAGCCGAATTGGAAGTGGTTGTCAAGGGCAAAGTCAAAGAAAAAGATGAAGAAGACCTGGTGTTCTTTCCCGAAGGGAAAATCCCCGAAGATTTCAAATGGAAATTGGATAAGTTTGACGGATCGGGAGATCCTATGGCTCATCTCAAGATTTTTGCCACCATTGCCAGATCATGGGGACTTTCTGAAAACCAAATGGGACAGGCGTTCTTGTATTCTTTGGCCGGATCTGCTTTGAGGTGGTTGACCCAGCTTGATCACACTCAAACCCAGTCTTGGGCCTCTGTGGTTAAAACCTTCACTAAGCAATATTCATACAACACCGAGATGGATATTACTCGAAGAGAATTGGAAACCTTGAGGCAAGAACCAAGTGAAGAGTTCTCAAACTACATCATGCGGTTCAGGGAGAAGGCCGTAAAAATGTGGAACCGCCCTACTGAGGAGGAGCAGGTCGAGATATTGTTAGAAAATCTATATGGGGAGTACCGTGAGAAGATATACTACCAGCACATCAAAACATTTGATGCTCTTATGACAATTGGGAAGAAGATTGAAGATAAGATCTTTAAAGAAAGGCAGAATCAGGGTATGACCCGTGAAGCATCAGGAAGCTATTCGGCAAGGAAAAGCCCAAGAGCCAAAGGAGGAAATACTGTAGGGACAAGCAGCCAGGCGGCAGAAGTCCAAGTGGTAGCTGCAGGATCCACCCCTCTTGTGATCCAAACTGAATCTAAAGCATCCAGGAGGAATTTCAACTTTGAAGGAATGACACCCTCGTTATTCACCAAGCTCAAGAAGCAGGGAATGATCAATTCCATTCCTCCTAAGCCTATGGATTTGAACAATCCACCTACCTGGTATAAGCCCAATCTGTACTGTCATTACCACGACCAACAAGGCCATCATACAGATAGATGCCTAGCTCTTAAGCATGCAATCCAGGACTTGATTGATGAGAAAAATTGAACTTCAGAAGAAGCAGCCGCCAAATGTCTCCACAAATCCTCTACCTAACCATGGAGTAAACATGCTTCAAGAGGATGCCATGTAAGCAGATCCTACCACCTTGATTCATCCAGTCGGGAAGAGGAAGCTAATGAAGGCACACGTCTATATAGCAATGTTGACCAAGAAACTTAAGGAGGAAAAAGAACCACAAATTCGATAAGAGGTGTCTCAGGAAGTGGATCGGCCCGATTCCCCTTTCTATCATCCAAAGTCAGAAGGTGCCACATGGGTAGATTACCAGATACCTGCATGGAAAATCTCACAACCACTGGTGAAGGGGACCTATTCCCCAGAGTCATCTACAGGATCAGTAAACATGTTGCAGGAAGAGACACCATTCCAAGATCCTACTACATTGATCCAGCCCATCCCGTGGTATTCAGGAAGAGATGAGCAGTCACGGAAAGCACGTGCAGAAAGGATACAGGTTTGCGTTTATTGCGCCCAAACCAACTGTGATGGGAATATCCGAACAGGCGGGCAACCATGTGACCAAGGAAGAGGTATAGCATCCATCAACCGGCTTCAAAAGTTGGACTTCTTGGAGTATGGATTAGAGGGTCTCAAGATAATGACACCATTGTGCAAGTATGGTTTCTCATCATCCGAAATATGTCACCTGGTTCCTGAAGAAGAAGAAGGGACTGAAATCACCAGAGTCACACCTCAGCTCCTTAAAGCAGTCTCAGCACTAGCTATTGGATAGGCTCTGACCAAAGAAGTCTCTCTTGTCCATATAGGGGGGGATACTGACAATAGCTCAGATGAGGAAGACGACCAAGAAATCCACGAGGGATGGATAGAGTATGCCGAGCAAAGTCCAACGATGGAGGACGAAGGAGTAGAAGCGATGGATTGGGTAAATAACATTGGAAGTGATGGTAATAATGACCCTACCAGCCTTATTCAACCCGTATCATCAGATGAGTAAGAAAGCAGAGATGATGAGGAGATATCATCTCCAGAGGTTCCCAGAGGCGATTAGACGGTGTCCAGAGAAGATTTTGAGCATTGGAGCATGAGCGCCTTTTACCAGGTCGCAGATATACTCGATGTTTCCACCAATACTCAAGAGATCCTGTACAAGGCTACTTCTCTATTTCCAGATCTGGTGTGTAGTAACTTCGCAGCACGTTGTGAGAGTTTGGTGATGCCAAATGAGAGTGATGTACTCGCTCGAACCCTCCATGAGCTGAAAAATATGACCTGGTTAGTCAATGCTTTGGCCTGTGATCTGTTCGGAACTCCTCTAGAAGACCTGGTCTTATATTCAGATTCATTCTCCTATCCGGATCCACCCCGAAGAAGTGAAACATGGGACGCATGGATCAATGATATCAGCCTTGACCCCACCAGAGGTATCTTTCCTATGGACATCGATGATGAAGGGGGAAGAGCCGTTGGAACAAGAACGATCATCTGAAGAAGATGAAAGTGAGCAAGAATCTGCATCAGAGGAATCCAATGATGAAGTGTCCGAAGGGGAAGAAGAAATGGAGGATGAGGAACCTTGGAAACCGAGGACGCGTCTGGAGAAGTATGAGAACATTTACAGACCCGCACCATGGGAATTATCATTCCAGGTGAACAAGATCCACTGGGATGTGGATAAAATCCAGGAAACACTCATGAGAACGATGGTCTTGGATGATAAGTACCAGGAAGAGCTTCAACAGCTGGAACCTGTTAGAGAACAGTGGGCGCTCCCTCAAGCAATTCGCCATTTGGAAAACTCTGTAAGGTTAACTTTGGCCTTGACACAAGACCTATGTGGGACTCCTCCCCCGTCTCCGTATCAGGGTAACAAAGAATACCGTGCGTGGGCAAGAGCACATGATGATTTCTATATGTGTCATGTCAATGAGGGAGAAGCAGTAAATGACCCAACAGGGAATATCCACCCAGTTATTTCAACCCCAGAAAAGAGGTCCGAAAGTTCAGTTTCTCAAGGAGAAAAGAAGGATCGCAGCTTCTATAAGTCATTGGCAGAAGCAAGAAGATGTACCAAGCGGCTTCGGAAGCCTTTCATGCCATTGGCCAATTGATACCAGAAGAATCCCATACAGTCCAGTAGGTTGCTGAAAAGTGAGAAACCCTGTCAGGAATCCTAAATCAAGCCCAGAAGTCTATCGTGGCCTTGTCTGATGAAGGAGGTAAAACCCGAATTTGTCCCCAGGGTCCTCTTATCATCACTGATAGTGACGAAGAAGATGGGGACTTTTGCCCAGTCCGGTTGGTCATTAAAGGAAGAGAGTCAAATGTGGCAGAAACCAGGAGTGGCCGAAACTTCAAGAATAAAGAGTTGACAGTGGAAAAATATCGGTCTAGCCAATCAACGGCGGTTGTTGAGCCAGAAAACCGAGTACTAGACCAATTGAAGAAAGCCCAAGCTAATATCTCAATCTGGGGATTGTTAATGGCGTCACCAACCCACAGAGAAGCTGTTTTGAAAGCTCTTACCAAGGTTCAAGTGCCCATAGAAATGGGCCTAAGGAATTATCTCATATAGTGGGGGCCACTTATGCCATTCAGTCACTCTTTTTCTCAGAAGAGGATTTACCCCCAGGAGGAAAGAATCACAACCGGGCACTTTACATTATGGTGGAATGTAACAAGAATTAGGTCCCCCAGGTTCTGATAGACAATGGGTCCGCCCTTAATGTGATGCCCCTCAAAGCAGCTAGATGCATGGGTTTATCTCTAGACAAAATGAAGTCGTCCAGTCAAACCATCAGGGCATACGACAATTCCAGAAGGGAGGTAATTGGGATTCTTACCACCAGTGTCAAGATTGGACCAGCATGCTTTACCATAGACTTCCAAGTCATCGACATTCAAGCATCCTTCAATATGTTGCTTGGAAGACCATGGCTACATTCAACGGGAGCCCTAGCATCAAGTCTTCATCAAAAGCTGAAGTTCATATATGATCAGAAAGTGATTACCATTTTTGGAGACCCGAAAATGGTACACACTTTGGCCAACATTGAAGTAGGTGGTTCATCCTCGCAAGAAGTGTAGCTGGGTGGGTTTGAAATCGGCCACATTTGTACTACCTCTACAAGTGAAGAAGACCAGAGTCTAGGGAAATTCCTGACAATGTTGAGCGAGGCCTCTGTAAAGATTATGAGAAAGATGAAATATTTCCCTGGATTAGGACTGGGAAAAAACCAACAGGGGGTACCGGCATTCTCGAAAATACCAGTCAATGCCAACCATTGTGGATTAGGGTTTAACCTAAAGAACCCAAGGAAGAAAGCCACAGGACAGAAGAATAGTACGGCAAATGGTGAGCCATATTTCAAGACTCTGAACGGGTACTTCGTGAAAGAAGGAGAAGACTTCCCTTACTGTGCAAATCAAGAACCATGGTTCAATCGAGAGCAGGGAGAACGTTTGCCAGGGCTCAAAATATTCTTCGGAGATGAAGTGGACTGGATAGTCATGGAATTGGATCAAGCCATCCAGAAGGAAATCACAGGGGATCAAGGGATCGGCGAGCTGTTCAAAGTGGCGGTTTGAAGAAGAGGAAGAAGGACTGGCACCACATCTTCTCATACAACCTCTCCAAGGATCCATAGAAAATTGGGCAAGAATGATGGAAGATTTCCATATTAATGAGTTTGAAGTTGTAACCAGCTCTAGCATAGTCCTGTCTAAGTCTGTCTCTGAGTCTGTATCTAAGTTCGATGAAAATGTCCAGTCCATTGGGTCTGTCTGTACTCTTCCCCTTATCATGAATGAAATTACTGATTCTGAGTATGTTTCTTCTTCTTCTTCCTATTCTTCTGATGATGATAATGTCTTAGAACATTGTAATCTGTTAGAACGATTGGAGCAAAGAAGAGCTCAACCCGTCCGAGAGGATACCCACCCCGTAAATATAGGGATCGATCAATGCCCTCGAATAATCAAAATTGGTGCTTCTCTCAACAATAACGAAACATCCCAAATGATCTCTCTCCTCAAGGAATTTGAGGAAGTCTTCGCCTGGTCCTACAAGGATATGCCCAAGATCGATCCAAAGATTGTGCAACATGAATTTCCAACATATCCGGAGGCTCGCCACCAAGCGAGGTTAAGAAGGATGCGGCAATGGAGTGAGAAGATTAGGGAAGAAGTAATCAAACAATGGAATGCAGGATTTCTTCAAGTAACCCAGTACCCTCAATGGTTGTCCAATATTGTCCCAGTCCCTAAGAAAGATGGGAAGGTCAGAATGTGTGTGGATTTTCGTGACCTAAACAGGGTCAGCCCGAAGGATGATTTTCCGTTACCCCACATTGACATTTTGGTAGACAACACTGCAGGCCATGCTCTACTGTCCTTCATGGATGGTTTTTCAGGATATAACCAAATTGGTATGTGCCCGAAGGACAGGGCGAAAACTACCTTCACCACACCCTGGGGCACATTTTGTTACAAAGTAATGCCTTTTGGGTTAAAAAATGCTGGGGCAACATATCAAAGAGCGGCCACGGCTATCCTACACGATATGATACACAAAGAAGTAGAGGTATATGTCGATGATATGATAGTCAAATCTATTGACCGACAAGGCCATTTTGCAGCTCTCATAAATTTTTTTGAAAGAATCAAAGAATACAAGCTAAGGCTGAACCCTCAGAAGTGTGTGTTTGGGGCCAAAGCAGGAAAATTACAAGGATTTCTTATCAGGGAAAGAGGGATAGAAGTGGACCCTGACAAGATAAAAGCCATCACAGAAATGCCACCACCCCAGACAGAAAAAGAGGTACGAGGGTTTTTGGGCCGCATCTAATACATCAGCAAATTCATATCTCGGTTGACATCCACTTGTGAACCTATCTTTAAACTCCTAAGGAAGAAAGAGCTGAAAGAATGGAACGAGAAATGTCAAGATGCCTTTATGAAAATCAAAGAGTATCTACTTTCTCCTCCTATACTTGTCCCTCCAGTGTTCGGTGAACCTTTGCTCCTATATTTGTCAGTAGGAGAAACAGCGGTCGGATCAATGATGGCCCAAGTTGGCAAGGCGGATGGAGAAGAGCATGCAATCTACTACGTAAGCAGGAAATTCATCGAGTATGAAACTCGATATGCCCCAGTAGAAAATACATGTACATCTCTAGTTTGGGTAACTAAGCGCCTGAGGCACTACATGGTGTCACATCCCGTCAGGTTGATCTCTCGTATGGATCCAATTAAGTACCTCTTTGAGAAACCAGCATTGACAGGGATGATGGCTAGGTGGTTGTTGCTATTATCAGAATTCGACATAACTTATGTCAGTCAAAAGTCTGTGAAAGGGTGAGCAATCTCTGACCATCTAGCAGCATTTCCCTCAGAGGATGATTCCCGAGCAACAGAGGACCTCTTCCCAGATGAAGATTTGCACTCCATAGAAGCCGGACCAACTAGGGGGTGGCAACTGTACTTTGATGGAGCCGCCAATCGAAAAGGATTTGGCGCAGGGGTGTTATTGATAACCCCAGAGGACTTTTACTTGCCAATGGCCTTCAGATTGGAATTTAGTTGTACCAATAACATAGCAGAGTATGAAGCTTGTGCTATTGGGTTAGAAATGGCTCTGTCTGTAGGAGTTGACAAAATTAAAGTTTATGGAGATTCCTCTGTGGTGATCTGTCAAACACAAGGAAAGTGGAAGACTAAGGATGAGAAGTTGAAGCCCTACCAAGTCTATCTAGAACAACTGACGCAATGCTTCAAGGAAGTTTCTTTTGAGTATCTGCCCAGGGATAGCAATCGGTTCATCGATGCTTTAGCCACTTTGGCATCCATGGTAGAATGTGATACTCGGGACAAGATCCAGCCCTTCCTAATAGAAAGAAGGACCCGCCCAGCATATGGAGCACTAGTCAATACACTCACCGAGGATGGAAGGCCTTGGTATGCTCTAGTGGTCGACTACATCAAGGAAAGGAGATATCGTGAAGAGTTTCCAGAAAGAGAGAAGAGGCATTTGCGAAAATATGCTACTCAATTTATCCTCCAAGAAAACTTGTTGTATAAGAGGTCTTATGATGGTATCCAACTATTATGTGTAGATGAGGATCAGGCTCGAATCATTATGGAAGAAATCCATCAAGGAATATGTGGACCACACATGAATGCAAGGATGTTGGCCAAGAAAATTCTCAGGATGGGATACTATTGGGTCACTATGGAAGCTGAGTGTGCTGCCTTCGTAAGGCGATGTCATAAATGCCAGATATTTGCCAACATCATTCATATTCCTCCGACAGAGTTGCATTCATTAAATGCCCCTTGGCCATTTTCTACCTGGGGAATTGATGTAGTTGGTAAAATAACTCCAAAGGCTTCAAATGGACATCAATTCGTGTTAGTCGCTATCGACTATTTCACAAAATGGGTGGAGGCTCAATCTTATGCAGTTCTAACTTCCGCCAAGGTGGCAAAGTTCATAAAAGAGAATCTCATCTGCAGATACGGCATACCGCAACAGTTGATTTCAGATCAAGGCCTGCATTTCAGGGCAAAAGTAGAAGAACTCTGTAACCAATTTGGCATCAAGAGGCATAAGTCTACTACTTACCGGCCACAGACTAATGGAGCAGTAGAAGCAGCCAACAAGAATATGAAGGTCATATTACAAAAGATGGCAGATACACACAATGACTGGGTGGAGAAACTTCCACTAGCCTTATGGGCGTATCGGACATCCATCCGAACCTCTACCAGAGCTACCCCGTATTCCATGGTATATGGGATGGAAGCCATATTACCTGTAGAAATTCAGGTCCCTTCTCTTCGAGTCTTACTCGATAGTCAATTTCCAGAAGGGGAATGGGTAAAGGCCAGATACGAAGAGCTCAATCTCCTGGATGAGAAAAGGATGAAGGCCATGGACAATCTCAAGAAATATCAGCAAAGAATGGCTAGGGCATTCAATAAGGGTGTCCGCACTCAGAGCATTGAAGAAGGAGATTTGGTCCTTAGAGAGCAGCGAGCTCCAATCCACGACCCAAGAGGAAAATTCTGATCCAATTGGAGTGGACCCTACAAAGTCAAGACCATATTGCCAGGACAGGTGGTCCAACTCTCTGATCTTGACGGAGAAGATCTTCGGGGTCTGGTCAATATGGACCAGCTAAAGAAGTATTTTGTCTGAGATATGTGAAGCAATTTGAACTACGTTTGACCTGATTCCTCCGAAGGGATACGTAGGCAACTCGATGTATTCGGGTACGGTCTAAAAAAAAAAAAAAAGAAAAAAAAAGAGGGCATTGTATTGGTTTCCTCCCATAAATTTCGTCAGCCGGCGTCCCTTGCACATATGGGTAAATCTCACCATTTGGCCTTCCATTCCTTGACCTAGCTTAGAAGTAAAGTCATGTAGAGCTGGTTATTAACAAAGGATTTATTCATTCTGTGTCGCAAAATGCTAACCCAATCCTTGATACAGGTAGCATGAGAGGACCAAAGAAAGAAGGACTCGACGAACAGTTGCGTCAGTGGACTCTCCGGATGAATGTGGATGAGCCTACACTTGTAGAGGATCACCATCTGATAGTATTGGGAAGGATCGATTGCTTCAAGCTCCATCATGATTTACTAAGGGAAGTGTCAAAGTGCTGGAACCCCCAATTGCACGCATTTTGCTTCGAAAAAGTCTGGCTGGCTCCGACCATTGAAGAATTCTGGGCTTGCATGATGTCACCCCCTCGAGGAAAGTTGTTCCTCCCAACTATGAAGAAAGAACAGCTTTTCAAAAATTTGGGAGATTTCTTCGCCTTGAATAAGGAGTTAAAGCAAGTTCTCAATTATGACAAGGTGGATGCGTTGAAAGTTGTGAAGATCTTCAACAATAATGGATTTGAAGAAGAAAGAGCGATCCGACACAGAAATTGGGCGTACTTATTCTGTATGATTGGGAGGTACTTGTTAGCATCTCCGGGAAAAGGCATGTCTCCAATAATTGCAGAAGTGGTTAGGCAAATTGAAGAAGGATGCGACATCGCTCCTACCATTTTAGTAGAAACATTCAAAGGGTTTGATACCATGAGTCAATCTCAGAAATACGGAAAAGACTTCCTTCATGGATCTCCGGCGGTGTTCCAAATATGGTTGATGGAAAAACTAAAATTGGTCACACCAATCCCGTGTCCTCACCTCCGGCCTATGCATTATCAAATACAAAGGGAAAAGTCAGAATTCCACAAGGTCCAAGACTGGAAGAAATATTTGGAGGAGAGAGATGTCCAAGAAATCCAATGGAACTGCCCTTGGATGAAGGCCAAGATAGAAAAATCAGAAACATCAGGGTACAATTATGTGAGATTCATGGGTTTAACTAACACCAGTTTTTATATCCCTTACTTAGTATCTCCAAGACAGGAATGACCTAAGATGGAGAATTTCAGAACCCCAGAGATGTGACATAAGAAGTGGTGATTCTGTTATCCGAAAGATGTTACAAATAAGTGATACCAATTTGATGATCCTATCTCCACTTGTTTGTTTGTCTTTTCTCAATTTTTCTGTCCTTGCTCATTTAATGGAACCATTTACCAATGGAATTTGTGCTTCTAAGGAAAGGGATGGAGTCTCATGTGCATTTCAAAGAAAGAAATATCCAATGAATTCATAGACAATTCGTTTATGTGTACAAAAAAAAAAAGAAGAAGAAAAGTGTACATAAAAATTGCACCAGTATCCATACCAAAATGTATAAACAAAAAAAAAGAGAAGGGAAGGAAAATAAATGTACATAGTTGTAACAATATTTCCAAATAATAAAAAAAAAGAGGAGCGGCCATGACTCAGGGGAGTAATCGTCAACATCCAAGCCTCCTCCCCCTCCGCTTTGGGACGCTATCAGGGCATCCCTCTCGACCTCAACCCGCATAAGGTTGAACTGCAGCTGATCATTTGCAAGCCTGAGTCTCTCAATCTCTCTCCGACAATGGTCGAGCTCAACCCTCTAAAAAAGGAGAGAGAAAGAGAGAGAGAGGAAAATCAAAAGATAAGCAAGAAAAAAAATAATAATAAAAAATTGAAATAAGAACAAAAAAACCAAAGAAGAAAAGGGGGGGAAAGAGACGAAGCGTTACCATCCTATGGCCCGCGTCCACACGCGAGATGATCGTCTCATCCATGCTCGCCATCATGCGCCTCATGTCGGCGTATCGGCTCTCATCCACCTAAACATGATAATCACCAAAGATGTCAAGAATTTGAAAAATAATGGATGAAGTTAGGAAAGTCGGATGTGCTTACCCCATTATAAGGAAGAGGGAGGCCTAGGTCCGTATCTGCAGCCCGAGGGGGTGGTAAGATGACCTCAACCATCCCAGGCTCGTGGTGGCGAATGAACCACGAACGATACCCTGGAATGTGGTCATCTGGACCAGCAATCCGTAGGGCTGGAACCTCTCCAGAAGGCCCAACACCTGACTCCACCTCCCCTACTCGGGAGGCGCGAGAAGAACTCCCACCACCATAAACCCCTAGAATCATGGGGCGACCTGGAAACTGTCAAGAAGAGAAACAAATCAGAATAAAAGCTAGATTAACAATCTGAGGAGAAGAGGGGAAAATGGAGAAGATCTTACCTGAGGTCCCTCACGGGTGAGGGGGACGCAGACTGTCTCTCAGAGAAGGAAGTCGGTATAGTCCATCTCGGCTAGCACCAGCCTAGTCACAGGCTCACCAACCCTCCAATGCTTGATCTCATCCTGATCCATCAAGGCTGGCTAATGGACACGAGCAAGAGGAGGGCAAGGCACCAAGCGAGCCTCAAACCACTGCAGGGGCACTCGCTCTCCCAAGTAAAAAGCAAACCCCGATGGGCCCTCAAAAAGGACCCTACGAGTGGAGAGAGCTGAGGCCCTGTCAAACATGTCTGGCTCTAAAATCACCTCCCCCAAATAAGGACGGAGAGAAGCCTATCAAGTAAGAGTCAAGATCAATATAAAAAAAAAAAGAAGAGAAGAAAAGAGAAAATAAGATAAACAATCACTTTAAATTTACCTCGGTAGGTTGCAGCTCGTTCAGGAGGCCGCGAATGGACCTAAGGTCCTTATGGCGATCGCTTCTAAGCAAGTGGGACTTACGCCATCGCGTAGTCCGAGGAAAGGTGGTTCCGGGGTCATCCCCAGGTCTGAAAGTAGGGACCCGGAACCGAAGGATCTCATAGCTCCACGTCTGTAATAGGCAATCATAAATGAGCTCAAAAAAGTAAGAATAAGATAAAAATAAAAAAGGAAAGAGAAAAAGGCAAAGTTGAGAGAACTAACCCATAAGACATAGCAGCATCTGATCAGGTTCGGCGACCCCACAACCATATAGTCTAACATATCCAGGAAGTAGGCGTACACCGAGCCCCCCCCAATCGTAGCCCACGGCCACGTCAAAATGCTCAAAGAAGCGAACATATGTGGCATCGGCTATCACCGTACCCGTCATATCACTGAAGATCACCTCCGCCAGCAAGAAGAGGAGGAAGCATCGAGCCTGCTGATCCTGAAGGACGGACGGCGATCGTCTCAGTGAACGACCCTCTCATCCCAGCTACCCCTCGGGACCGACGCAGGGATCTCTCTCCCTATAACGGCAATCCCCAACTGCTGCCTGTAGTACTCCAGGCACTCTGATGGCTCCGCCAAGGCTATAATCATCTCCTCCGGAGTCAGTGTCACGGGTAACCCACCAAAGGGTAGTCCTGTAATCATGTAGAAATCTAGGGGGGTGGCCGTCGCCTCACCAAAGGGAAGGTGAAACGTATGGGTGCTCGGCCACCACCTCTTTATCAGAGCCCTCGCAGTCGGACTGTCCAACTCTCGAGCTAGGGACGAGGGGATGTGTCCCAGCCAGGTCCAAACTACGTGCGACTGTACCGCCGGGCAAAGTGTGCGGTACCACTCTGAAATAGCCTCCAGCCCACAATACTTCTTGGGCGAAGGAAGGGAGCTACCTTGCAAAGAAAAATAAGGCAAATGGTTAGCCAAAATAATGGGGACAACAATTAAATAAAAAAAAAAAGAGAGAAAGAGGGAGAGGCTGTAAAAAGAGGCGTTACCTAGATTTGCATGCCAAATGACACTCAAGGTAGTGTCTGATGGCCTCGCTTTGATTTGCATGCCACTAGGTGCCTAGGAGGGTATCTAGAGGCATTACTTAGATTTATGTGCCAAATGACACTTATGGTGGTGTCTGATGGCCTCGCTTTGATTTGCGTGCCACTGGGTGCCTAAGAGGGTATCTAGAGGCGTTACCTAGATTTGCATGCCAAATGACACTTAGGATAGTGTCTGATGGCCTTGCTTTGATTTACGTGCCACTAGGTGCCTAGGAGGGTATCTAGAGGTATTACCTAGATTTGCATGCCAAAAGACACTTAGGGTAGTGCCTGATGGCCTCGCTTTGATTTGCGTGCCACTAGGTGCCTAGGAGGATATCTAGAGGCATTACCTAGATTTGCATGCCAAATGACACTTAGGGCAGTGTCTGATGGCCTCGCTTTGATTCACGTGCCACTGGGTGCCTAGGAGGGTATCTAGAGGCGTTACCTAGATTTGCATGCCAAATGACACTTAGGGTAGTGTCTGATGGCCTCGCTTTGATTTACGTGCCACTGGGTGCCTAGGAGGGTATCTAGAGGTGTTACCTAGATTTGCATGCCAAATGACACTCAGGGTAGTGTCTGATGACCTCGCTTGGATTTATGTGCCACTAGGTGCCTAGGATGGTATCTAGAGGCATTACCTGGATTTGCGTGCCATTAGGTGCTTGGGGCAGAATCTAGGGACGTTACCTCTAATCTATGTGGTGAGGTATGAAGCTAATATAAATAAATGCATAAATTGAAAGGGAAAGAATAAGAATACTGACCTGGCCCCATATGGAGCAGCAACCATGGCGGGCAATGTCGGCCAGGGTAACCCCTGAAAGATACCATGTAGCCCGTGCATCGCGAGCAGTAGTACCGAGTAGTGGCTTCCGGTGAGACTGGCGTCCTTGTCGGCGGAAAGACATGGTGAGAGTGGATGAAAAGGGGTTGAAGTCAAAAATAAAAAATAGCAGAGTTTCGCAGTAGAAATGAGAGTGAAGAAGTGAGGGAGGGAGCCCTCTATTTATAAATTCTCTATCGCGCCCACGGTGCCATGGAGGTTTGCCCACGGAGCCGTGCACACGGGGCCGTGCAAGCATGGTGCCTCCCATACACGGGGTCGTGCGGACCCCCACACGACGCCGTGGACATAAATAAATAAATAAATCCCCAATGAAATCCCTCAATACTGACTTTCGGTAGAGTGGTGCCTTATCACCCTCCAAACTTGATGGTTTCGGTCGAGTGGTACCTTATGACCATCCAAGTTTGACTTTTGGTTGAGTGGTGCCTTATCACCCTCAAATCGGATCTTCGGGCCGAGTGGTGCCTTATCACCCTCCAAACTTGATGGTTTAGGTCGAGTGGTACCTTATAACCATCCAAGTTTGACTTTTGGTTGAGTGGTGCCTTATCACCCTCATATTCGATCTTGTGGGCCGAGTGGCACCTTATCTAGGTCTTTGGTCCAGCGGTGCCTTATCACCCTCAAAAATTGTTTGAGCAATGCTCACAAGATAAAGATTTGGTTCTTCCGAGTTTTTCTTTTGAGGATTATCGAAAGATTTCATTGCGATTAACCGCCTATTTTTAGCAACTCTGTCGCCTTTGCGCAAAGCGTCAGCAGTACATGCTCTTGGTGACAAAATTAGTTGGTCTTTTGTTTTTACCCTTCGGTTATTGGCACAGGCCTCGGCCAAAGAGGGGCAAACTGTAGACGCTGATTTTTTGTCACCCCCTAATTGGCGATGATGACAACGGGACATGGACGATGGACGACGCACCCTCCCTCTTTTCAGACCCAAAGATACTTGACCCATGGGACGAAGAACCATGTTGAGCACAAAATGGCCCATTTTAGGCTCAAAAACAAGGAAAAATGGCACTGCGCTCCCACGGCGCCGTGGACGCCTTCCCACGGCACCGTGGGGATGTGTACCGGATTTCCATGGCGCCATGAGGGGGTGTGACATCAGCCTGCTGACATCACCCACGGCGCCGTGGAAAAGTCCCCCACGACGCCGTGGACATCTCCACGGCGCCGTGGAGGACTTATCCGGCCAGGAGAGAGAAAGGGTCCCTCCCTAAAAATAGGAGGGTCCCCTCCCACATTTCCCAAGGAATTTTGGGTAGAGAGACCCTCCCCAAGTGATTCCTAGCCTCTTTTCCTCCCTTTTCACCCTCATTTCTCCTCCTCTCATGAGTGTGTGAGTGCTTGAAGTTTTCTTGTGGCGGACAGATCCTTCGATTGTCCCTCTGAGTATAGAGCGCTTTGGCTCCTTGGCGTTGGTATCCCGTCTGTGCACGGATAACCATCAAAACTCCTTTGTTACAGACGTTATTCTATCTATTTACTCTTTTCCAAATCACTCGAAAGAGCCGTTACTCTGCCGAGAAAGAAGCAGCGTCGGTGCATTCGTCTATCTCCCTTGAGCCAGGGGCATAACACCATACAGGTATAATTATTGCATTTTTGTTGATCCAATGTAGTCCTTTCATATTTTACCGTTTTAGTCTGCATTTTTCATATATATAATGTAGTTTATTATGCTTTAGTTCAATTCATAGCATCTGAATGTAGTTCATAATATCCCCCATCCCCGTAATAAAAGAGAGAGAACATTCGTCCTTATGTAGCATCTAACACAGAGAGACCGGCTTCGGCCGGGCGAGGTGGGTGCCTAACACCTTCCCACACTCGTAACCTGACCCCTTACCCGAACCTTTGGTCGGACCATATGGAGTCACGTAGCCCGATTCCGCTCACCACGGGTAGGGCTACACTTAATGGGTCCGAGGCCCTAACCCTAGGTGGCGACTTCTCATTATGTTAGCATATTTTAATGCATGATCCCAATCCCCTATTTATTGATATTATACATTGACAATGTTATCCACATCTATACACACACACATGTATCTCCCAAAACCCTATGTCACCAATATACCACAAAGGGCTGAGGAAACCTTCGTCCCGAAGGACCGCGGTACTTACACATATTGATATTCGTCATCACTTCCTATGTGATACAGCTTAAAGAGGTGAAATCGGACTTGACTATATTGAGACCGAGAAGCAACTCACGAACATCTTCACAAAATCCTTAAGTGAAGAAAGGTTTTGCTCACTTAGAAGAGACCTAGGGTTATGCAATCCCTTTGATTAAATATTCTATCTGCATATGTTGTTTATTTAAAATCTTTTTCTGGTAAATTACTGCTGAAATAGCTGATTCGGCATACCGAATCCAAATTCGGTATACCGGATCACTTCCAGAGGATTTTACTTTCAAATGTGTTTTTACTGTTTTTATTGATTCGGCACACCGAATAATGATTCGGTATACAGAATCAGTTCAAATTTGAGCCGTTTATAGCCATTGGCCAGGAAACGGTATACCGGATCCTGATTCGGCATACCGAATCAGCTCCAGTGACTATTTTTCTAGCCGTTGGAGAGTTGTTTAAGCCTATAAATACCCCATTTTTTTCACCCTTTTTGGCATAATCTTTCACTATTCATCTACTATTGAGCCTAAGTGACTGTGATTTACTTAAATTTCTCCACTTTCTTCACTCTCTCTCATTTCTTCAATATGAGTCAAAGGGGAAAAGAACCAATGGTGGGCGAAGATCAACCCTCTAAGTGTGGGTGACGAGGAGGACGATTTACTCCTATTCGGGGAGCTTCTTCTCGATCTCAAGGAGCTTCTCATCCTACTCAACAGCCCATTCAACACTTTTCCTCCCAAGAATTTCTTGAAACATAGCCCTTATTCGCATCAAGGAAGATTGAAGAAGGCCGCTCCGTTGACACTGCCTCCTTCGAAGGTATTCATCTTCAAGAACTGTTTCAAGAGCTAGGTTGGGAATCTTTACTTCACCCTCCTTAAGCTTGTTACCCCACTCTTGTTCGCTATTTCTACAATAATCTCTGATTCAGTGGCATGGAACAAAACTTGAAGCTCTCTTCTTTTGTCAATGGCGTCACCATTGAACTCTCTCTTGATGATCTTGCTACTTTGCTTCAAGTTCCTAACACTGGACCTTAAATTTATTGGAATCCAAAGTACACCAATTTCGGAGACTTAGTCAATCATGAAGACATCTATTCCAATATTCTCACCAAATATCAAGGCAATGAATCATCCGTTCCAATCGGTCGACTCAAGATGGTTCCTCATGTCATATCTTATATTATTCAACATAATTTTATTCCAAGAGGAGGAGATCAGAGCAAATGCTTGACCCCACAAGCTTACCTCACATATTGTGTTTTCACCGGCACTCCGACTTGCCTTCCCTACTTCATGATGTGATACATGGAACACATTGCCAAGCCATCTCGGAAGACCAATCTTCCTTATGGCCGCCTTCTCACCCACATCTTCACCTCCTTCAATATTGATCTCTCTCATGAAGTTGAATCATCCGAAACTTCATAACCCATCTCTAGAATTCTATTTCATAATATCAATATTTCGGATCCTCTTGAAGAATCGGGCGGTGAAGAAGACGCTCCACCAAGACGCCAACAACGTCCACAAAGGTTTGTACCGGACACTTTTCAAGATTGGGTTTCCAATATTGATGAGTATTTGGATGAAGCAAACACCCGTTTGGTAGAACTCGAAATGGGACAACAACACCTTCAAGAAGATGTTTCCTCTCTCCGCCAAGATATGAAGACCGGTTTTGATTCTCTCAATTCTAAACAAGAGTGCATACTCACGGCAATTCGATCTTTGGCTCTCAATCTTGGACATCTACCATTTGATACACCGAGAGCTACTCCTCAAGCTGGACCATCTCACGGTGTTGCTCCTCAAGGATTTATTCCCTCTATCCCTCCATTTCCGGGGATGTCCTCTCAAGACCCAAATGCTCCTCCAGAGTGTCTTTGTTTTGTTTCCTCCCTTATTTCTTTTTGATAATGCCAAAGGGGGGGGGAGAAAATTGGGTTTATGTTAATATGCTTTGAAATAAAATGTAATTTCTTTTGATATTAATGCATTATTGTTTTGAGTTTATCGTTTGAACATAAATTGTCTTGATATTGTCTCTTTATATCATTTGATATTATTTATTTGTCATCATCAAAAAGGGGGAGATTGTTGGGGTAAAATCCACACATCACCCATTATGGTTTTGATGATAATAAATAAGTTAATTGTACTAACTTCACCTATTCACCCCCCTCTAGGTGAATTCACATGGACGTGAAAACCAGATTCTTAAATGGCTTTATAAATGAAGAAGTGTATGTCATTCAACCACCTGGTTTTGAAAACTCAAAGCATCCTGACCATGTCTACAAGCTAAAGAAGGCCCTATATGGCTTGAAACAAGCCCGAAGAGCTCAGTACGACAGGTTAAGTAAATTTCTGGTTAACAATGGATTTTCAATGGGTAAGATAGATACTACTTTGTTCGTTAAACATGAGAAAAATGATTTAATTATAGTTCAAATATATGTTGATGATATCATTTTTTGTTCTACCAATGAATCCTTTTGTCATGATTTTAGTAAATGCATGAGTAGTGAATTTGAAATGAGTCTAGTGGGAGAATTAAATTTCTTTCTAGGACTTCAAATAAAATAGACCCCTAATGGGATTTTCATCAGTCAAACTAAGAACCTCTAGGAAATTTTAAATAAGTTGGACATCAATGGACAGAAATCTTCAAGTACTCTTATGAGTACATCTGTTACTTTGTCCAAAGATGAAGATAGAACTCCTGTTGACCCTACCAAATATAGAGGCATGATAGGTAGCTTACCTTACTTAACGGCTTGTAGACCGGACTTAATGTTTAGTGTTTGTGCTTGTGCAAGGTTTCAAGCCAAACCTATGCAATCCCATTTGAGTACTGTGAAGAGAATCTTTAAGTACTTAAAAGGAACTCCAGGCATTGGCCTCTGGTACCCTATGGACAATGACTTTGACCTTGTTAGCTTCTCCGACTCCGACTTTGTCGGGTGTCATGTTGATCGGAAGAGTATAAGTGGAACTTGTCACTTCTTAGGATCATGTTTGGTTTTGTGGTTTAGTAAGAAACAAAACTCAGTTGCTTTGTCTACCACCGAGGCCGAATATATTGCAGCCAGATGGTGTTGTGCACAAGTATTATGGATGAGGCAAACTCTTTAAGATTACGGAGTTATGTTTGACACTTCCTCAATCTAGTGTGATAATACCTGTGCAATTAACTTAAGTAAAAACCCAATTTTACATTTAAGAGCAAAACATATTGATATTCGCCATCAATTCTTGCGCGATACTGCTCAGAGAGGTGAAATTAGACTTGACTTTATTGAGACTAAGAAGCAACTTGCAGATATTTTTACAAAACCCCCTGAGTGAGGAGAGATTTTGTATGCTAAGAAGAGAGCTAGGGCTTTGTAATCCCTTTGACTAATAATTTATATATGTTTATTTGTGAAAACTATGAAAAATTGCTGAAAAACTCGATTCAGCATACCGAATCTGGAAACGGAATACCGTTTCAATTTTTTTTCTGCAGATGTGAACTTCCCGAGAGGAAATGGCATACGCCGGATTCGATTCGTTATACCGGATCACATTTTTCTGGCAAATTTTTAACCGTTTTCTAGCCATTGGAGGCTATGTTTTGCCTATATAAAGGGCACTATTTTGTCTTGTTGTTCACTCTATTTCACTCACATATCACTCCCCTTGTGCTAAACACATAAAATCAATCACTTTCTCTTATTTCTCTCTAATCTCTCACTCTCCCTTCAAGCATGAGTCGTAAAGGAAAGGAGCAATTGCCTCAAGATACCCCACCTTCTAAAAGAGGTAGGACTGGAGGTCATTTTGGCCCAATTCGTGGAGCTTCTTCAACAGTCGGAGGTAGTGCTAGTAGAATCTTTCCTAATGATGAATGCCGGGAGACTTGGTCGACAACTTACAACCAAAGGGGAAGCAAGAACCATGGCTAGGTGAGCCCCTTTGACCTCCTCCCTCTTCTTCTTTTTCTCCTTCCTCTGCTTCCTTCCTTTCTTCTTTTCTCCTCTTTCTTCTCCATGGTTTGGCTTAGATGAGAATGAAATGAGATTTTTTAGCTAAGTCCTCCTTTTATAAAAATTGAATGGGCCTTGGGCCTGTTTGGATGGCAGCCCAAAACTCTAACTCATTAAGGCTCTAAAGTGCTATGGTCCTAAAGTCTTGTTTGGCTCGCTTAAAACCCTAAGGTGTGTTTTAGGATTAGGGCCTATTTGGTTGGCCATCATTAGGACTCAAAACTCATTATAGCCCATGTTGAGTAATATGGGCCCACCAACTTGACCCCATAAGGTATGGAAAGATGGGAATGGGTCCACCATGCCTGGGAACATAGCAACGGTGTCTAGAACACGGGAACATGGGCCCCACACCAAAAAAATAGCAAAAACCATAAGATAATACAAAAGGATTAATGAAAGGAAGCACAATAGTGGTTTCGTTCGCTAGTCCATTCCAGCTGAAAAAGCTTAACAACAACAGTGAAGTGTCCAGGCCTTGGCCTGCACTTCAAGGACTTTAAGGGAAGTACATATACATAAGATCTAGTGTTAAAAGCTCACCCAAGGTCACAGGTGTTGACCGTTGGCAGCGTCGCAACAGCTACAAATGAAAATTTAATTTAGCCCAAAAATTGGATGTACTTTGGGTGCGGGTATAACAATTTGTGTCATCCTTTGTTGGTACTTCTTCATGTTATCCATGGCATGCATCCTTTTCTTGTCAATGAGGTTTAGCTCCTGGGATCTAGCCTTGATCCATTCTACTTTTGGAATCTCACTATCCATCATGACATGAAGAGAGGGTATCTCTTATTCGACTAGAAGGATTGCTTCCATTCCGTATACCAGTGACTAGTCGAAGTTTGGATGGATGTTCTGTATGCTCAAAATGTATAGGGTAACTTGTCGGCCCAATCATTGTGCTTTTCGGCCATCTTCTGTATGATTCTCTTGATGTTCTTGTTGGTAGCTTCTACTGCACCATTAGTTTGAGGTCGGTAAGGTGATGATGTGTGTCTTTGGATGTTCATCTTGTCACATAACTTCTTCACTTCTTCTCTAAAGTGGGATCCTTGACCTGATATGAGCTCATGGGAGACTCTATATCGGCACATGATGTTATTACTTATGAACTTGGCCACCTTGGCTGCTGTTAACTTGGCGTAAGACTATGATTCCACTCTCTTGGTAAAGTAGTCGATGGCTACTAGAATGTATTCATGGCCATTAGAAGATTTAGGGACCACTTGCCGATGACATCAATGCCCTAAGTGGCGAATGGCCAAGGAGAACTCAGAGTGTGTAACTCTGAGGGTGGCGTATGCATGAGATTATCGAAAATCAGGCACTTGTGACACTTCTTTACGTATTATGTGCAGTCGGCTTCCATGGTATTCCAATAATACCCTTTCCTAAGGATCTTTTTGGCCATCATCCTTGCATTCATGTGAGGCCCACATATGTCTTGGTGAATTCGATCCATGACTAGCCTTGATTACTCTTCATTGACGCATAGCAGTTGCACTCCATCGTATGACCTCTTGTACATGATATCTTCTAGTAGGATGAACTGTGTGGCGTATCTCCTTAAGAAATGCTTCTCTTTTGTTGTAGCATCCTTAGGGTATTGTCTTTCCCTAATGAAATCCACTATATTTGCAAACCATGGTCTTCCATCAACTGTTAAGGTAAGAATGTGATTGATGTAAGCCAGTTGATGTCATAATTCAATCGAGAATGGTTGTACATTTGTTTCAGATTCCATCTCCACCATGGATGCTAACACTGCTGGTGCATTGGCAAACCAATTTTTATCTCTTGGCAAGTAGGAGAAAATGATCTCTATGAATTCTCTTGATAGGGTCTCAACATGTTCTTGATAGGGTATCAACTTCTCATCTTTAGTTTTCCATTTTCCTTGCATTTGACATATGACCAAGGAAGAATCCCCATAGACTTTTAGTCGCTTGAGGCCTATTGATAAAGCGGCCTCAAGTCCTATGGCCCAAGCTTCGTATTCAGCCATGTTGTTTGTACATTCAAAGTTTAGTTTAAACACCTAGGGCATATGAGTTCCATCGGGTGTGATTAATAGTATTCCGGCTCCACAACCCTTGTGATTAGCTGCTCCATCAAATAGTAATTTCCAGACCATATCAGCATTCTCTGGTTCTAATTATGCAATATCCTCTTTAGGAAATATATCTTCCAATGGTCTAGTTTTAAGGGTTGGGTGTGCTGATAGGTGATCATCGATTGCTCGTCCTTTGATGGATTTTTGTCACATATTTGATATCGAATTCTGATAGTAAGAGCAACCAATGTGCTAGTCTTCCTATCTGGGCGGGTTTCTCAAATAGGTATTTGATTGGATCCATCCTCAAGATCAAGAAGACTTGGTGGGCTATCATGTAATGCCTCAACCGCCTTATGGCCCAGATCAGACCTGTGTAGACCTTCTCTAGTGATGTGTATCTAGTCTCATAGACCACAAATTTCTAGTTACGGCTTGGCATATTTTTTACCCGAACCCTAACCCGGATCCGAATGTAGGTCTGAAACCCGAGGTCATAGTACCGTGTACGTTATGGAGTTTTGATTTGATGTTCGAACGGATAGAAGATAAAGAAGAAATCCCGGTGGTAACCCGTCGTTTGTCGGCAAAATGACAGATACCTTCCCCGTGCGGTTATGGGATCCACACACAGATGTACAACTCATGGTAAGAGATCCTAACCACGTAGTAGGTAATTTTAGTGTTATAAATATGTCTGTGTGGGTTCGCATACAAAATGCACCGACTGTTGGGTGTTTTGGCACAAAGATAGCGAAGACAGCAAACACTGGTTGATGTACTGGTCAATTGCTGCATCAACCAGAGAATTTTGTCTCCACGAATTTGGCTCCTAGAGGTGCAGGACCCAGTATTTTGAGTCGGGGATCTCGCTGTCGCGTTCCGAATAGTTGGTTGGAATGTTCCCCCACATTTTTGGACCATGGGGCCCACTAATTTGGCTAATAGTGATAAGTGTCGCCTTATTATATAAATAAGTAAAAACCTATCTCTAGGAAACAAAATGGGCAATTAGTGCTAAGGTCGGTTTAGTTAAGATATAAGGATTTAATTAATCAAAAAGAAAATCTATCTAAACTCAAAGAACCGACTCATGTTGGGATTGATTAAAAATTTAAAGATTTAAATAATCAAAACTTTATCTAAATTCAAGAACCGACTCATGTGAAGATTAAACAAAAATTTAAAACATATCCACTACACTCTTCATTTCTACTCTAACCTACTGGAAAATAAAGAGAAGAGAAAAGAAGGAGAAGAAGAAGAAGAGGGAGAAGGGTCGATTGAAGGACAGCCACTGCAAGCCATCTCTACTTTAGGTAAAACCCATTCTTTAGTATCTTTAAGCACTTAGAATAGTTCTTCATCTAAACCCCCTTGCTGAATCACAAGGGAATTTATCAATTTTTCAATCTTTACTGATGAATCCCATGTTGGATTCATTCCTTATTCATGTAGATGCCAAACCCTATGAGATACCTGATTTTCTAACTCTTTCTTTTACATATGCTAAACCAGTTCTAAAATTAAAATCTGGGTATAGTTTTCCGTATTGATTTCTATAGCCAATTAATTTAGAAACTTCAGAAATTGAGACAAATATTCCAATTATGTTCAAATTCTAAAGTCCTACCCCTATGTCAGCCAGTTACCAACCCCATCGATGCCTTGATAACTGAATGAAGGCAATTGATTTCCTAATTCAACCAGGGAAGGCTGCTATGATGCTGTGGGAATCAATAAATTATAGTCATGACTGTACCCAACCTTTGAACCTTGCTTTCCATTGTAATTGAATCGTAATATGGGTCCACATCATGGAAATAGACATATGAACAATATCCCCTGACCAATTTGATGGAAAACTGGCCAAAACCCCCCATCAAAATCATGTTTATCTACAATTCTGGGCTGCTATTGCATCTCAGGTTGATATCCCGGTTGACTGGGTCATCAACCAGAGAATGTTGTCTCAGTCTTATACCTACTGCTATCTCAGGTTGATGTCTCGGTTGATTGGATCATCAACCAGAGAATGTTGTTTAAGTTTCTGTAGCTACTGCCATCTCAGGTTGATGTCCCGGTTGACTGCCTCATCAACCTAAGATGATGTTTCATTCGTAAACACGTCTTAGACCTTACCTAACCTTACCACAAGATAACCCTAGGACTCCACATAAGTTTTGACGCTTTCTAACACTGTGTGATTAAACATTCGTAGGACTATACCTTTCGCTCATCAAATCGTACCAGCAACCGACACGAAGCATAACCTGACTTCTCAGTCGCAAGTATAACAAAGTAAGTGGGGTAGGCTTTGATTTATTTTAAGAGTATTTATTTCATTCTTAGAGGTATTTTCCAGGAACCATTTGCATATTTAAATTCCTATTTTATTGATGATATTTATTGATTTCGTTGTTTATGACTTATGGTTGCCAAAGTTATGATATGGAATGGTTGGCAATATGAATTCTTGTGACAGGTTAGATGTTGTAGTTGACTTGGAAACGAGAGGTATGGTGTGCCGTAGTATGGGATGCGGGAGCGTTGTACACCTCATACTATGCCATTTAGACTACATATGGTTAGGAATGTCATTCCTTGATGCTACAACCCTTACCAGCAGGGGTTCAGGTGTTGGATGATCATAGCTCCCTGTCACTGAGGAGTGTGAAGTACGCCGGGATGGGGTCCTAGCTATGATTATCGGGGTCTACCCACGGGAAGGTATATAATAGCAATGACCGCTGTGGGCTTCTTACAACAGTTGAGGTTATGTCTCGGGGAGGTTAAGAAGGAATCGAGAACGTTTCCTGAGTTGTTGGCATAGCACAGACCCGACTTAAGCATTTGTTTGTTAGGTGGAATTAATATTAAAATTGAATCCATGCATATAGGATTTTTTCTTTGTGTGTGAATGTGCTTATGTATGGTCTATCCTTTACTTACTGGGCTCGGTGGAGCTCACCCCTGTGGAATTTTCTCTTTTTAGGTTATCCTACAAGTGAATCCGTTTGTGACAGAAAGGATTACTTGGAGAACAGGGACTGATGATGTGGCATTGACTTTTTATTTTCTTTTGATTAATACTATCATTTTTTGTGGAAGAGTTTTCATAGTATGTGTTTAGAATAGTTGTGTGTGGGATCGATGATTGTAAACCTAGAATATCGGGTTGTTGAGATTTTCAATGTAAATAATATGTATAAAACTTATAGCACTTTACTTTCCCTGGACTCTGATCAATGTAACACGTGTTATCTTGAAATTGTGTTGTGCTTGTGACATGTATTTACTGCATCTGGATCCTGGTGGTCTCCGAATACATCGGGTATTCGGGTCAGCCATCGAATCCTCCTAGGGGGGTTCGGGGTGTGATAAGATGGTATCAGAGCGAGATGCTCTATTTACACTCATAAGCGGGAAGTGAAAGTAATATGGTCGAGAGCCAAAGAAATTAAAAAAAAATTATTACATAACATAAATAAAACAAGAGCAAAGAAACACCAATGGAGTTTAGCCAGAAACAAAAGCTGATAATATATATTACAACTTCTAAGGGCATAAACTTCTACATAATTTTTCCCCATAAAAGTAAACAAGAACAGAAAGTACAACTGATAACGGAAAGAAAATAAAACATGAAAACATAAAAGAAATCCTTAGAAAACCCTAAGCCCAAGGCTACTCCTGCGGATCCTATGATGGTGGTGGACGTGAGTCAAACCCGAAGTGGGTATCCCAATAGTCAAATCTCTGCTCCAGAGTTCCCACCCTGCCGCTCAAAGAAGATATATCTCCTCGAATGCTCGAAAAGCCCTGATCCATCCGAGTAGAGATGTCAGTAAGCCCCGTACCCAAGCTGTTAAGGCGGGCTAGCATGTCCTCCAATCCATAAGCTGCAGCTGAAGGTAATGGCCCCTGTGATGATGAAGCCCCAGGGTGACCTCTAGCAGTACCCCCATAACCAAGCTCTTCCTCATCCTCGCTCCCAGGAAAATCACACATCTTCATCCTCTTCAAGGAAACCCTATTGATTGGCTCAGTACCTTCTCCACCTGCTACCTCCCCAGTAAAGTCAACCCCAAAGTGTTGGAAAACTCGAGATAAAAGTCTTCCATAGGGTAGGTTACCATCCTCTGGATTCCTCACATGATACAGCATAGTCTTCAGAAATAAGGTATGGAAGACAAATCTGTGGGCCCTCTCTACCTGCCAAGTATAAGCAATAGGTCACATAGGCTCTGGCTATGGCAACCCCACTCCTGTTTCCACCCTTAGGAGAGATGTTATATTGGACTATTCGGCTCAAGATTCTAGCGGAGGGCTTAAATTCCACCTCTTAATTTGGGGTTGCAGTAGTTCCTCCTGTAAGGGCCTTGAAAACCTTCTCACGTGTTGCCAAGGGTATAATGTCTGAGGAGTCAAACCTGGGCTTGCAATAAAAATTGGTACAATGTGAGACAATCCCCAAAATGACAAACAACCGATGCACCAATAAACTAATATCAACCCCCTTTTCTCGGCTCTTCAACTGGAAACCTAAACTCTTATCATCACTACAAATTGTCAAGTTACAGTAGAAGTGCCCAACTAGGGTTGGGTAACATGGCAGGTTCATAGATAACATGACCACCCAACCCAAGGCATTAAACCTCTCATATACCTTGAACTTCTTCAGATCATCTATATTAACATCTTTTCCATTTTTTATCTTCTTGTTTTGGCAAGCTGGCCATTTTTGGGAATTGGAGTAGTTGGAAAACCATATTTCATCAAACTCCCCTTCTTCACCCTCCTCTTCATTTTCTTCCTCTGTTATGTCAGGGAGAACCTCTCCCAATCATCTTCTGATGATGATGGAGATTCCTCTGGGCGTGTCCGTTTACTGGCAGCAGTCTTAACTCGAGAACTCCTAGTAATTCTTGAAGACATGGCTAAAAAAATATACAAACACATATGTTCAATGAAAAAAAAAAAACTGAATACAAAAGTAATAAATCATAAGTTAGCAACACATAAACATGTATAAATGATTATGGAAAAAAATACACACATATATGATAAACAGACACCATTGCAGAGAGGGGTTAGAAATCTTTACAACAAGCTAAATGAAGAAAAAAAAACAGGTTTGAAAGGTTATATATTCTGAAATTGAAAGTGCATACATGAACATTAGTGTAAAAAAAATAATAGATAAACAAACAAATGGGTGGAGGAAAGAATAGAGATCTTAGAAATAATATATATGTAAAAAAAAAATTTCAGGAATCTCTGCAGGAGTAAAAGAGGGCAAATCTATGTACATGAGATGGGTTTGGGTTATAAAGTAAGGAAATACAAATTGGGACATGGTTGTATAGCTGGTGAATGAGGAAAACCGCACAACACAGTGAGCAGAAAAAAAAAAAAAAACAGCAGCAAAAAAATCGCACAAGATAGTGAATAAAAAAAAAAAACAGCAAGGAGGTTAGAGCCTTGGGTACAAGGAAGAACTATAAAATCATGGCAAAACAGGTAGAACAACAAGGGAATGTCACAATAAGAAGAAATACATGAAGGTTATACAAATAAACAAAGAAATCTATGGCATTTGTAAGAAGAAGAACAAAAGAAACCCTAGGTTGGGTAAAAATACAGATTTTTCAAGAAAGCTTACCTATTTGAAGTGGGAGATGCAATAAACTTGAAGAAAAATCTTTGAATGGAGTGAGAAATGGTCAAGCACGATCTCCAGTCGATCCTAGAGCCACCACTCCTCTCAAATCTGAAGACAGAATGGGGAAAATGAGTCTCGGCTGGGGTTAAAGCCTGCTCGCGATTCTCTGGTCGATGTCCCAGTCGGTTGTTGCATCGACCAGAGATGGGCAGAATTGAGATAAAATTGAAATAAAGGGTTTTGGGTGTTTTGGGTCGCATTTTAACCCCCCACATACTGTTTTTTTTACTCATCAAACCCCAAAATAACGACACTAAATGTTTGGATACGTTCCTTAAAGTACGGGGACCTATCTTGTTAACCATGCATTAACAGATCGAGAACCATATAACTTAAACTCTTAGTTTGAACCCCCATTAGGTGACTATGTTCCGAACGAAGAATTAACGTCATAAGAGGGATTGCAAAAGAATTACACCTTAAGATTAATCAATCCCATTATGTCCATAACAATGTTGTGAGCTGAATAATAAACTTGGAAGGATAATCAACAAATTATAGATATTTATGGACCTAATTGCAATACAATTGAACCCTAACAGCTAAGAACAGCCGAGAACGGAAAAGAACCGAAACCAAAGGACTTTTTACGAAACCTTGCTCAACGATAGGTATGAGTGGAGTAATGAGTCACTGAATGTCCCCTCCATCATTGGGAGTGAACAGTAGTGATCCCATCAATACCCTATTCATTCTAAAGTTAAGTTGGGAATTGAAGGACCTGAAGTAAAAGTCTTCATAGGACAAGTCATGTAATCAAGGTGATGCAAAATTATGCCACACAAACCAAAGCCATTAAAGTATAGATTATTTGGTGAAACATGCAAAGACAATTTATTTTCTTCATATATATGTTCAAGTTCGTTTTCCCTTAGACCCCCAGACACGCCTAATTTCGAAGACGAAATTTTTTGTAAGGTGGGGAGAAAGTTACGGCTTTGCGTATTTTTTTACCCGAACCCCAACCCGGATCCAAATGTAGGTCCGGAACCCGAGGTCATAGCACCGTGTACGTTATGGAGTTTTGATTTGATGTTCGAACGGGTAGAAGATAAAGAAAGAATCTCGGTGGTTACCCGCCGCTTATCGGCAAAACTACAGATACCTTCCCCGTACGGTTGTGGGATCCACACACAGATGTACAACTCGTGGTAAGAGATCCTAACCGCGTACTAGGTAATTTTAGTGTTATAAATATGTCCGTGTGGGTTCGCATGCAAAATACACCAACTGTTGGGTATTTTGGCACGAAGATAGCAAAGATAGCAAACACAGGTTGATGTACTGGTCAATTGCTGCATCAACCAGAGATTTTTGTCTCCATGAATTTGGCTCCTAAAGGTGCAAGACCCAGTATTTTAAGTCGTGGATCTCGCCGCCACATTCTGAATAGTTGGTTGGAATGTTCCCCCACATTTCTGGACCATGGGGCCCACTAATTTGGCTAATCGTGATAAGTGTCGGCTTATTATATAAATAAGTAAAAACCTATCACTAGGAAACAAAATGGGTAATTAGTGCTAAAGTTGGTTTAGCTAAGATATAAGGATTTAATTAATCAAAAAGAAAATCTATCTAAACTCAAAGAACCGACTCATGTTGGGATTGATTAAAAATTTAAAGATTTAAATAATCAAAACTTTATCTAAATTCAAGAACCGACTCATGTGAAGATTAAACAAAAATTTAAAACATATCCACTACAATCTTCATTTCTACTCTAACCTACTGGAAAACAAAGAGAAGAGAAAAGAAGGAGAAGAAGAAGAAGAGGGAGAAGGTTCGATTGAAGGACAGCCACTGCAAGCCATCTCTGCTTTAGGTAAAACCCATTCTTTACTATCTTTAAGCACTTAGAATAGTTCTTCATCTAAACCCCTTTGCTGAATCACAAGGGAAATTATCAATTTTTCAATCTCTACTGATGAATCCCATGTTGGATTCATTCCTTATTCATGTAGATGCCAAACCCTATGAGATACCTGATTTTCTAACTCTTTCTTTTACATATGCTAAACCAGTTCTGAAATTAAAATCTGGGTATAGTTTTCCCTATTGATTTTCATAGCCAATTAGTTTAGAAACTTCAGAAATTGAGACAAATATTCCAATTATGTTCAAATTCTAAAGTCCTACCCCTATGTCAGCCAGTTACCAACCCCATCGATGCCTTGATAACTGAATGAAGGCAATTGATTTCCTAATTCAGCCAGGGAAGGCTGCTATGATGCTGTGGGAATCAATAAATTACAGCCATGACTATACCCAACCTTTGAACCCTGTTTTCCATTGTAATTGAATCGTAAGATGGGTCCACATCATGGAAATAGACATATGAACAATATCCCCCGACCAATTTGATGGAAAATCGGCCAAAACCCCATCAAAATCATGTTTATCTGCGATTCTGGGCTGTTGTTGCATCTCAGGTTGATGTCCCGGTTGACTGGGTCATCAACTAGAGAATGTTGTCTCAGTCGTACACCTACTGCTATCTCAGGTTGATGTCTCGGTTGACTGGATCATCAACCAAAGAATGCTATTTAAGTTTCTGTAGCTACTGCCATCTCAGGTTGATGTCCCAGTTGACTGCCTCATCAACCTGAGATGTTGTTTCATTCGTAAACACGTCCTAGACCTTACCTAACCTTACCACAAGGTAATCCTAGGACTCCATACAAGTTTTGACGCTTTCTAACACTGTGTGTGATTAAACATTCTTAGGACTCTACCTTTCGCTCGTCAAATCATACCTGCAATCGACACGAAGCATAACCCGACTTCTTAATCGTAAATCTAACAAAGTAAGTGGGAGTAGGCTTTGATTTCTTTAAGAGTGTTTATTTCATTCTTAGAGGTGTTTGCCAGGAATCATTAGCATATTTAAATTCCTATTTTATTGATGATATTTATTGATTTCGTTGTTTATGACTTATGATTGCGAATGATATGATATGGAATGGTTGGCTATATGAATTCTTGTGATAGGTTAGATGCCGTAGTCAGCTTGGAAATGAGAGGTATGGTGTGCCATAGTATGGGATGTGAGAGCACCGTACACCTCATACTATGCCATTTAGACTGCATATGGTTAGGAATGTCATTCCTTGATGCTACAACCCTTATCAGCAGGGGTTCAGGTGTTGGGTGATCATAGCTCCCTGTCACTGAGGAGTGTGAAATACGCCAGGATGGGGTCCTGGCTATGATTATTGGGGTCTACCCACGGGAAGGTATATAATACCAACGACCATTTTGGGCTTCTTACAACAATTGAGGTTACGTCTTGGGGAGGTTAAGAAGAAACCGAGAACGTTTCCCGAGTTGTTGGCGTAACACAGACCTAACTTAGGCATTTGTTTGTTAGGTGGAATTAATATTAAAATTGAATCTATGTATATAGGATTTTTGCTTTGTGTGTGAATGTGCTTGTGTATGGTCTATCCTTTACTTGCTGGGCTCGGTGGAGCTCACCCCTATGGAATTTCCTCTTTTTAGGTTATCCTGTAGGTGAATGCGTTTGTGGCAGAAAGGATTACTTGGAGAACAGGGACTGATGACATGGCGTTAACTTTTTATTTTTTATTTTTTATTAATACTATCCTTTTTGGTGGAAGAGTTTGCATAGTATGTGTTTTAGAATAGTTGTGTGTGGGATCGATGGTTGTAAACCTTGAATATCGGGCTGTTGAGATTTTCAATGTAAATAATATGTATAAAACTTATAGCACTTTACTTTTCCTGCGCTCTGATCAATGTAACACGTGTTATCTTGAGATTGTGTTATGCTTGTGACGTGTATTTACTGCATCTGAATCCTGGTGGTCTCCGAATACATCGGGTATTTGGGTCAACCATCGAATCCTCCCAGGGGGGTTTAGGGTGTGACATTTCTTACTCAAGTAGTAAATGGCCTGTTCTGTATTGCCATCATCCTGATGTTGTGCTAGCATTGCTCCCATAGCTGTGTCCATTACGGATAGGTAAAGTAGCAGTGGTTTGTCGGGTATCGGGGGTACCAATACCGGTGGGTTAGCCAATTATTCCTCGATTGTGTCGAATGCTACCTGACATTGGTCATTCCACTCTGTCGACTCGTTCTTCTTAAGTAACTTGAAGATTAGTTCACACACCATGGTTAACCAAGAAATGAAATGACTGATGTATTGGATTCTTTTGAGAAAACCCCTGATTTCTTTTTTGGTTTTGGGTGCTGGCATGTCCATGATTGCCTTAATCTTGGTGGGGTCAACCTCAATGCTCCTGTGGCTGACTATGAAGCCTACGAGTTTTCCAACCGTGGTTCCAAATACGCACTTTTGGGTGTTTAGCCTTAGCTTGTATGTCCTAATTCTTTCAAAGAATTTTCTTAAGGTTTCAACGTGTCCTTTACATTCTTTTGATTTGATGATCATGTCGTCAATATAAACCTTAACCTCTTTATGCATTAGCTCATGTAAAATGGTGGTTGTTGCCCTTTGATAGGTTGCCTCGGCATTCTTAAGGCCAAACGGCATTACCTTGTAATAGTATGTTCCCCTTGGAGTCATGAAGGATGTCTTTTGCATGTCTTCAGGTGCCATCTTAATTTTGTTGTACCCTGAGAACCCGTCCATGAAGGATAGAAGGGTGTGCTTGGGCATATTGTCTACAAGTATGTCAATATGAGGTAGAGGAAAATCATCCTTTGGACTTGCTTTGTTCAAATCTCTAAAGTCTACACACATTCAGACTCGTCCATCTTTTTTTGGTACCGGCACAATGTTGGCCAACCATTCAGGGTAGTCAATCACTTCTAGAAATCCTGCTTTAAGTTGTTTAGTGACTTCCTCTTTGTTCTTTAAGATCCATTCCGGTCTCATCCGTCTGAGTTTTTGTTTTACTGGTTTCATCCTAGGATATAAAGGTAGACGGTGTGTGACACTGTTGGTATCAATTCCGGGCATATCATCGTATGACCATGCGAAGATTGCCATGTATTCCTTTAAGAGTTCAATCAGAAGTTGTACTTCTTGTTCATTTAAAGTTGAGCCAATTTTTATTTCTCTTGGCAATTCTGGTGATCCTAAATTGATGATTTTAAAGCTCTCATGAGTTTGTAGAGCTCTTTGTTCTTCATTTTAAATTATTTTTATGAGGTCAGGTAGAGGACATGTATGGTTAGGTTCCATTTGTATACTTGGTGGAACCTGGCATATCTTAACCAAACCCTTTGTTTGCATGGGCTCCCCGCGCATTTGTATGGTCTAGAGATGCTTACTTATCTTATAGGTCAAAGGCTTTATCTGTCTTTGGTTTCATTGCTTGCTATTTTGTCTGGCTCAATACGCTTATCCCAGTGAGTTTGACGGGCCCACTGGCCCAGAAGCTTCTCAAGCTCAAGCATTTACTTTTCTAGTTAGAGACCAATGTCTTGGGGCTAACGTGGGATCCGCTCAAGGACCTACTGGTTTAGGTAACTATTTCATGCATTCCCCAGGTCATTTTTTGATTTAAGGAGAAAGAATGCGCTTTTCAAAAATGGTTGGAAGAAATTCACCGGGTTTCAATTCAATTTCTGGCTAGCTGGTTTTGATGCAAAAAAGACAAAACGGGATTGGATTTCCACTCATAAGGAAGGAAGGTTAGATACCTTCGACAGGGTTGTATTTTTGGTTGAAATGGGATGGTGTTCAAACTCCTGAGATGCAGTCTAGACAGCGGGCCCTCCCCTTTCTGACTGAACTAACTCGGGGAAGGGTCAATCTCCTCTGGAGCATGCTTCACAGCCACTCATTCGTCCTGACGAAAGGTATATGAATCTCTCTCTCAGCGATTCCTTTCTCCGCTGATCACCCCTTCCCAACCAGCCAGCCAGATCGATCTTGTAAGATCGGTGAATTCATAGGGGTTAATCTGGTCTGAAGTTGTCAAAATGAATCGTTTACTTTATCGAACAAAGCTTTATTAGGGGGTCTTAGTTGGCCCCCTATTTTCAACCATTATTGAACATTTCATCCTCATTGATGTATGCAAGAAGAGACACAATGTAACCAGAAGAAAGTAATTCATTGAAATCAAACTCAGCGTCTACATCAGACTCAGATATGGATTTAGAAGGACTAGAAGAAGAACTGGACTCAGACTCAGAGTTAGAACTGGAACTAGAAGAGCTGAAATGTAAACTAGGACTAAATCTAGAACTATCGACGCCTTCGTAGAAGCGGTATTCCGAAAACTGGGTCCAATTGGGTATAGCTCCTTCAGCTGGGTAGATCAAGCGGGTTTGGATTCCAATCTTCAGGGCCTTCTAGTGCTGCGATCACTCTTTTGAATAAGTCTTCTAGGTGGAAAGAAGCCGCTTCATCTTGCTAGTCTTTGTTGGAGTCCACACGATCTTCTTGAAGGACCTCCAACTAGTCCACTTGATCTGTAAAGAAGATTTCAAGACCTGGCATTAGTTGCTTAGAAATTTAATCATACCATTGCTCGTTAAATCCATAATAGGGGAGGGTATCCCCTTCTTTGATGAAATATCCATTGAGAGTTGTAGGGTAAGATGTAGTGACATTTACCTTCGCTTCGGCGCTTTTTGATCTCTTGTACTTCTCGGGGTCCTCTTTGTTGAGCTTCTTCATGTAAGCTATTCTCCTCTTTTGTTTCTCTTTCTGGACTTGTTTGAAGTGATCCTCTTTGGTTGGGGGGTAGCCTAGATCGTAGTACTCTCTATTGTGAGAGGGTAAGATGAGCTCTGACATTCCTTGGTGAGACCTTCCAAGGCCCACACCCGAAAAATACCCCATTTTCTTGAGCATGTTCGGAACTGCAAGGTTTTGACTATTTAGGTAGGTAAAAGGAAGATTCTCCCTCAGGGGTTGCACCAGGTTTGTGGCACACATGGTGTCAAATTGGAAACTGGCTAGCTGGGAGTCTGGTTCTTTGCTAGCCTCTACGTTGGCAAGCATGCTTATCACTTCGGGGTCGGCCAAGATGGGGATGACCTTATTGCCAACTATGAATTTGAGCTTTTGATGGAGAGAGGATAGGACTGCCCTGGCTGCATGGAGCCACGGCCTTCCAAGGAGCATATTGAAAGAAGAAGGGACGTGGATGACTTAGAACTCGACCTAGAACTCCATGGTGATCTCGGTACTTAGGATTTCGATGACATTCCTTCGAGTATTGTCGTAAGCTCTCATTCCTTGTGTAGAGGGCTGTAACTTGACCAGGTCGATCCCTATGTGTTGGATGGTTCGTAGTGGGCAGACATTCAGGGCTGAGCCACTATCCACTAAGACTTGAGGGATTTGACTTCCCTTGCAGTCGACTGTAACATAGAGTGCTTTGTATGATTTGATCCTTCAGGTGGGAGATCCTTGTCAGAGAATATGATAGCTTTGACCGCATAAAGGGCTCCTACTATGTTGGCTAGCTGAGCTGGTTTAGTTTCAATTGGCTCTATAACACTAGCCAATGCTTTTAGGACTACCCCTCTATGGGCTCGAGAACCCATTAACAACCCCCATATTGAGATGTTGGCTTAAGTCTTCTTGAGTTATTTCAGAACCTCATTTTCTAGCTCTATGATGGCATGATTCTGATTCTGGTCCTGGTTCTGATTTCTTGCCAATTCAGCCGGGTTGTCAACATTGAGTCGGGCTGGTTTGAAATTCTTTCCACTCTTTGTGTTGGCATTGTTACATTCTTCATCAGAGGGGAAGCAAAGCTTGGAATCAAACTGGGCTAGTAGGTGGTCAACGTCTTGGTCTGACTCGTCTGATTCCCCATCACTTATGATGATCATGTTGATTTTGGGTTCATTGGTGGTCGCAATAAGTTCCTGAAGCTTGTCGCACAATGCCCATATTATGACCTCAATGGTTTAGTTTCCTCATCTAGTCCTTTGAGGTGGTCAAAGATCTCATCCTCCTGGCAAGGGAAGGGTAAGCTAGTCAGTCGCCTTGAACTGAGGTCAAGCTCTCAAATCACCTTTTCTTGAGCATATGCATTGGACCATTGAATTAGTTCGGTGATGGCGTTGATTTGATCTCGGACACTGTTCCAAAGGTTGGTGTGGCTGTCCTAGAGTCTCCAATACCTTTCATCCATTCTCCAGTTTGCATCACGGAGTTCTTCCATTCGTTCCTTTTGGGTTGCAATAATGTTTCGGCCCTCTTGAATTAGTTCTTCATTTTGCTCCCGACATTCTCTAAGGAATGTTTGCATGCCTTGCTAGTGATTGTCCATGTCTCTACTATGTCCTTGAATGAATTGGGCCAAATTTTTTAGCTCTCGAGCCATCCCTGATAAGTACCTTATGACTTCAACTCACTCATATTGCCAATACGCTCTTCGGCTATGATGTCAAAATGGGTGAGGGCTTCTTGTAACATGGGTCTTAAAAGACGAGTTAGCTTCCTTCATGATGTGGTAGACTTACTCCAAGATGTTGTATAGATTTTGATCTTGTTCCTAATGATTATGATCAAGTGCTATGATTATATGTTTTAATTGCTGGATGGTTGCAGCAAGCTCATCCCTTTCATGGGTTTGATTGGGTGAATGATTGTCCTGAACAGAGCTTTTAGGTGGACCATAAGGCGGATCAATATAGTAGCCTTCTTGGCCTTCCTCATTTAAGCATCTCTTTGGTATTAACTCGTCAGGGATCTCCTCTTCATGACCGGGATGCTCTTCTCCAAAGTCCTGAGAATCTTCATCACTATCATCCCCTATGTTTATCATGAGTACATCATCAGGCAGGGCTTCTGCTAGGACAAGTGCAGTTAGGGCTTGGACCAATTCTTCAGTCCATTCCGTAACAGGGGGTTCAGGTTGATTCTCGACCGGTGTGATCAAGGCTTGTAAATTAATGAGCCAGTCCTCTTCTTCAAGATTGTTAACGGACTTGGAATTCCCATTATGTGGAGGAAGTGGATTTATCTAAATATTGGGCTGGTTCGATTGAACTACAAACTTCCCCTCATCCAGTAGATCTTGGACAGCATGCTTTAACTAGTAACACTCGTCAATCGAATGTCCATTTTGTTGATGGTACTCATAGTAAAGGTTAGGTTTGTACCATTTGGGTAATGGGCTTGGAAAATTTTCCGGCTGAATCTTAGTAAGGAGTCCCTTTTGGATCAACTTCTTGAGGACTAAGCTCAACGGCATGCCTACATCCATGAATTGTCTTCTCTGACTATTCACCTAGGCCCTTAGAGAATTGTTGTTGATCACAAGTGGGGCCTCTATGGTTTGTGCTACCACATTCACCTCAGTATTCTTATTTGGAAAAGTCTTCGTACCAACACCAGTTCCCTGGTTCTTCAAAGTTATACCTTGTTTGGGATTCCCCTGAATCAAGTCGGGAGGGTTCAAGACGTCTTCGACTTATTGACCTACTTCGAACAAGGCCTTAAAAGTGGTCAAGGATTGTGCGAACAGGTGAGTCTTGTAGGACATTTGGAGTTTCTTGATGATCATCTTGACTTGTTCTTTCTTGGTGGGTCGATCCCACATCAAAGCGGCCTTGGACCTGAACCTCATCAGGTACTTAGTGAACCCTTCATTAGCCTCTTGCTTTGTAGTTTCCAAATCTCGATGGGTTAGCTCCATCTCAGTATTATATGAGTATAGGTTCTTAAAAGCTTTCACTATGTCATCCCAAGTACAGGTTTGGGAGGAGCCTAAGGACATGAGCCATCTCAAAGTGGGCCGGTCAAGGACATCTGAAATGCTTGGCCCATTTGCTGCTCAGAAAAGTTACGGATCCTCATTTGGCCTATGTATACCCTTAAATGGGCTCACGGGTCACCAGTTCCATCGAATTTCTCAGATTTCCATTTAAAACCCTCAGGTAAATGTGTTTCAGGGAAGAAGCAAAGTCCCTCTGAATTGATCATTTGATCCTCTACCCCATTGACATTCTTCATGGCATGTTCTAACTTCTCAACCTTTTGTCTCAAGAGTCGAGTCTCTATTGTTTCAACTGATGGTTGAAGTGTAGAAGTGATGACCTCTTCCTCTCGGGCTAAGTCAGGGTTTATAGAGGATCCTCCAAAGAAACATGGTCGATTCTGGTCATTACTATCTTGAGGTGCCAGTGTAGCCGGAGTTGGGGTAAGCTTAGCCATTGCTGCTACCAGTTGTTGCAACTGGGCCTTTAGCTCATCCAGATCAGTGCGAATAGCTTCCATCTCGGCCATTAGTAATTCAGGGGGACTCAAAGTACGAACTAATCTCCCTTTGATCCTAGTCTAAGTAGTAGAAGAATGGGTATCCTGTTGTCCCAAAGTAATGGTTCATATTAAGAATAGGGTCACGATTAAACTACAAAGGTAAGTTAGGGAAAAACTAGTTCTATGGCGAGCCTCGTACTCTTAGTAAGTCACCCTAAGGAAAAAGTGGTATGCAGTATAATGCACAAAGAAGTTCACAGCAAACTCGCCAAACTCAAACAATGGTTAGTGAGTGTGGGCACTAAGTTGATCGAGTTCTAAGTTGGCCCAAATGTTAAGGGAAACATTAGTATGGCGAGCCCAAAACAAGATCAGAGTTGATCAGGTCGTTTAAGAACAAGGTCAACAAAGTGCTGGTTCAGTTCTCAAAAAAAATTATAGTTAGTGTGTCGTGACCTAGGCATTGGGCTCTAGATCCCTACATGATGCATGTTGGTTTAGAGGATAATAAGACCGAAAAAGGGTTCCTTTAGCAAGGTGCTCCTATATACCTCTCACTACTCCTACGAGTAAGATGATCAATCGGTACGGCGGTGCAAGTCTATTTGATATATCCGAAGGTACGATGCTAAGAGTTATAGTTTCACCAAGGGTAAACTGCGTGCCTACACACCAAGCCCAGGGTTACGCTATGGGGTGTAATAGTGGGGTTAAACTTTGCAGTAGTTGGATGACAAAAGGTGTGTGATAGTGTATGCGAATATGATGCAAGTTAGTGCATAGAAGTTAGCATCCAAAAGCATACAAAAGAGAAAAAGCATGTTATAACAGTTTATGCCAAGCACATCAAGGTCTGACCTATTTTACACAAGTAAAAATTTCCCCAGCGGAGTCGCCACTGTGAGGATAAACAACACGGCGTGGGAACGGCACATGTCTTCACCTCATCCCCCCCCCTTTTTCTTTTATTATGGAGAAGAGAGAGGTGAAAATGAATGCATGTTGGGTTGTAAGGAGTCACCACCTAGAGGAGGGTCTAGGACCCAACATTGTAATGTAATGACTCTCATTAACGCCCTTTTGGGGTCAAATGGTCAGTTGGTCTGGGTGTGTGTCAAGTTACGGACCGGAGAAGGTATTAGGCACCCCAGTCCGTCCAGCCTTACTGGTCACTCTATTACTAGGCATAGTAGAAAGGGATAACATGCTTTTAAGGAATGTAGCAAACTCCAAGAATGCCATATCTGCTGTTGAGATTGATGTTGATGACTTAACAAGGGAGGAGACGCCATGTGAGAGAAGTGGACAGTTAGAATCAGGAAGACTCCCACGTAGACTAAAGATTACCATATGCCTTAGTTTTAGTTTATTATGAATAAGTGGCTAGTGGAAGGGAAGCTGTAAAGAGTTATAGATAAGTTAGAGAGCTTATAAAAAGGTTCCCCATTTGTAGAGAGGGTATCGAAGATAATTCAATGAAATTCTTTTTCTTTTGGAGTCCTCTGAAACTCGAATTCAGAACTTCTTCAACTTCCTCTATTTTTTCAGTTTGAATTCTTAACATTGGTACTTTCAATTCTTCATCTTTCACTCATGGCTGACAGTACAAGATCCAACAGGCTTGATGACAAATGGAGAAAGGACATGGATTAAAAGTTATATAAACTCACTCAAACTCTGCATTCATTCATGTTTGCTATGGATGCCAAGAATGAGGCAATATCAAACACTCTCCCGTTACTGCTGCAAATTACCTAGAAGATAATCTACAACAATCTTCTCAGTTTCATTCTCCTCGATTTATGTGATTGGATGTACCCAAATTTGTTGGTACAAACCCTACCGGATGGGTATTCAAGATTGAACAATTCTTTGATTTCCATTCCCCTCCAGACGATCAACGATTGCTTCTGGCTTCGTTCCATTTAGACGACCCTGCACTGAGTTGGTTCCAATGGATGCAATTGAGTGGCTTAATCAGTGGTTGGAAGGGGTTTTTACAGGCTTTGACACTCCGATTTGGTCCTTCCCTATTTGAAGATCATAGAGGAGTACTTGCTAAATTGCAACAAATGTCTACAACTTTTGTTTATCAAGAACAATTCGAAAGGCTCTCTTATAAGGTAACCGGCCTTTTTGAGACTTTTCTCATCAGTTTTTTTATATTTGGATTGAAGCCTGAGTTGAAACGTGAGTTGTTAATTGCTCAACCTGTGTCATTATTACATGTTATGGCTTTAACACGATTACATGAGCAAAAATTCCATGATTACAAGAGTTCGTGGAAATCTTTTTCTCCTTCCATTACAATGGGTACTTCTGAATTTCCTCCTACGGTCTCAAACCACTTTCATCTTCTACTGCTTCTAAGACCTTACCAGTCCAGAAATTATCTCCAGCTAAGATCAAAGCTAGAAGAGACAAAGGTCTCTACTATTATTGTGATGATAAGTTCATGCTAGGACATAAATGTAAAAATAAATGCATGCTCTTAATTAGGGAAGATGATGAATCTTGTGAAACAAATGAATTATTCAAACAAGATGAAATCATTGTTGATTCTGCTTTATATGAAATTAGTATGCATGCTTTTGCTGGGCAATTAAATCCTAAGACTATTCCCTTAAAAAGGAATTCTCACGAACATCAAGTCCAGATTCTTATAGATAGTGGAAGCACTCACAATTTTATTCAGGAGAAGGTAGCTCTACGATTGGGACTGCTCATTTATCTTTGCCAGTAGTTCAGGGTCTATGCGGGCAATGGCGAGTTCTTACTGTGTACTCAACAATGTAAATCAGTTTCTCTATTATTACAAGGTCATTTTTCCCCTACGGATCTCTTTGTTTTACCTTTAGAAGGTGTTGATATTGTATTGGGTATTCAATGGCTTGAACTTCTCGGTCCCATTCTTACCGATTATAAAATGCTTACAATGGAATTTGAGTGAGAGGGCGTTAAGGTTCAATTGAAGGGAGAACCAGGTATTAATGAAGATCCTTTAACAAAAAAGCAGCTACAACAATTATACTGCACTGAAGGCATCGCATCTCTCTATCATTTGAAAATTTTTGTAGATCCACCACTATCTAGTGTTCATATTCCCATTGAGATACAGTCTTTGTTACAAAAGTTTGATTCGGTCTTTACTTCTCCAACTGAGTTACCTCCACACAGAGAATTTGATCATCAAATACATCTACTTTCGGGTTCCAAACCTGTTACTGTTAGACCCTATAAATATCCTCACTTTCAAAAGGGTGAGATTGAGAAATTGGTCTTTGAAATGCTCTAGCAAGGAATCATTCGAAACAATACAAGCCCATTTTCCTCCCCTGTGTTGTTAGTTAAAAAAAAAAGATGTTAGCTGGTGTTTCTGTATTGATTACAGAGCACTTAATAGCATCACAGTCTATGACAAGTTTCTAATACCTACTATTGAAGAACTTCTAGATGAACTACATGGAGCTTGTGCATTTTCAATACTGGACCTCAGGTTTGGTTACCATCAGATTCGGATGCAGGAAGAGGATATTTGTAAGACTGCTTTTCACACTCATGAAGGCCACTATGAATTTGTGGTTATGCCTTTTGGCTTAACAAATGCTCCATTTACCTTTCAGTCTATCATGAATCAAGTTTTTAAACCATATCTTAGAAAATTTGTCATTGTTTTTTTATGATATTTTAATCTATTGCGCCACAGTTTCTAATCATCTCAATCACTTACATACTGTATTACATTGTCTGGCTACTAATCAATTGTTTGCCAAGCTGTCCAAGTGTTCTGTTTTCCAAACCAATATTGAATATTTGGGACATCTGGTTTCTCAATTCAGTGTTCAACCCGATTCTAGCAAGATACAAGCAATGGTGGACTGGGCAGTACCTCAAAATCTTAAACAACTAAGGGGCTTTTTGGGATTGACTAGCTATTATAGAAGATTTATTCAACATTATGCTTCTATTGTCGCTCCTCTCACAAATCTGATGAATAGCACTCGGCATAGAGAGGGGGGTGAATCTGTGCTTATTAAAAATTTTCGCTACCTCAGATCATAACAACAAACACACAATCGTATGGTCACCCACCAATCACTACAAAGTAGTTTGGTCTACCAATGAACCACACCCTCTCTGCAAGCAAGCACTTCAAAATAATATATCAAACCACAACACAAGCATATACGTGGTTCGGCATAATGGCCTACATCCACGGAGCAATACCCCTTTCATGGGTTTCGTTGCTCAACACACCACTATTAAAAATCTTATTACACAAGTTTAACATAGTTCCATATAACACAGAAACCACAAGAAATACTCCCACACACCTAACTGTATTAGCACAGTAGGCTTTAAACACTAAAAACGAGTTTATGTGGTCAACCCAAATTCCCAACACTCACAAACACATGAATCTCACTCCCCAACAAGACTCAATGATAAGAATGGGAACTTGAATAAAAAAACTACCTCAAGAATGAAGTATAACTACAACCACTATCGATGCACGCCTTCTGGACATAAGTAGTAGCGTGCGGCATGTCCTGGAAGCCTCTAACACAGATCCCAATTCATCGATCTACTCAAAATGCCTTCTTCTCTGACAAAATTTGAGAATCACCTCAAATCAATCAATTAGAGTCGTAAGATCTTCAAATGAGAAGATGCAACGCTCATACACCATATGGTACTCCATTAGGCAATCATAACATATGATTCAAAACCCAATTTAAGAACAATCTCATCTATTCACCTTGTAGCATTTTTGGGAAAATGAAAGCTCATCAGTGGTCTGTACACATGTCAAAAAAGGATGAAACTTTATGCCCTGACTCCTTGCCACATGGACTTCACATCCATACGGTTGAAATTCTCATGTGATGCTCTAAAAAATTCACTAAACTCCTATAGAGTATGCATTCAAGAGAGCAAAGATATAAAGCCTTTTAAAAAAAACTAAGTGTGGTAACCCTTATCACTTGTTCGACAAAAAGACCAAGAAGGCTGGTGTTACTGGGTGGGTGCTATGCAATTGCCTGGGCAACATGGCTGCCATGGTTGGTGCCTTGGTTGCTGTCATGAGCATTTAGCCTTGTTGGCCTAATGGGCTGCCTAGGTGGCCATGCCACCTCATACCCTGACACATAGCACCCCCAGGTGGCTCCAGACCCTCTCTCCTCTTTCTCTCTCTTCAAAAGTAACTGAGGTTTGTTGTCCAGCTTCACTGACAATGATCATGAAGCACTGTTTTGGCCTTCACACACATCAACCTGTAGCTCGAATGATTGTGTGGTTTGTTCACCCTTTTAGAGAAAAACTTTGTAAACATGTTGGCTCAAACCACTTGTTTTTTCTCTCTCATATGCACACTTTTCAAGAGTCTCAAAAAGGCTTTGCAGTCACTGTTGCTGAATTTCAGCTTTACTTGAAAACTTGCAACTGAACATGTCATTTTCACAAATAATCACTGTTTGGCTCAAGTACACTTAGAACACATCACAAACATGAATTTGAACATGCGTAACCACTCGGAAGACTTGTGGGTCTCACCAATCATCAAACCAACCTCCAAACTAAGGAAAACACTGTTTTGACTTAGATTTTCAGAATTCTTGAACTTGAAACTTGAGTAAGCAATATAGCTCAAGTTTGACCTTGAACTTGCTTGGAACATATCCAATAAACTGAAATAAGAGCCACCAAGAGCTCAAACCACCAGAAACCTCTCTATATCAAAAATTCATCTCTCAAACCAAGTCATTTCCTCTTCAACCCTCTACATGCTTTCCATGAACTATACACAAAACCTCCAGATTTCTGAGAGCAAAGTTGTTAGACCTCAAATACAATATTTATGAGATTATGAGAATGTTCAAACAACTAAACAAGGTGGCTTACACTCAAACACTCATGCAATGGGGAAATATACTATGCAAACATGAAAAATAAGCATGAATAATACTACAATGCTACTGTGTGCTACCAAGATATAACTCAAGGAGTGATGTCATCCTAAGCAGGATTGTCATGAGTTGGAAACCGCTTGGAGAGCTATGGGCATTGTCCATGTGCACCCAATGTTTTTGCCTTTCTACAACTTTATTTCTTCTTTCTCTTTTATTTTAATGGCAATGCTTATATGATAAAATATTGAATGCTCATGCATGCCATGGGATTTTACTGCCCCTTTCATTTTCTAGGTCATACTTTCTATCTTCTCATTGGAAGCTCACATACCATGGGATTTTGCTACCCCTTTCATTTCCTAGGTCATGCTTTCTATCTTCTCATCATAAACTCATATGCTATGGGGAGTAATTGAGTTCTTTGTCCATAAAAATAGAGACTCTTGATGCAATCTCCTTCAAAAGAAAGAACTTGAAAACACAAGTACAGTGGTAGCAGAGTAATGCTCCTTCCATCTTCCAATCATCATGAAATCAGTAAGGAAGAACTCTACGGAAGAAACGCATCAGCAGCAGGAACTCTCTTATTTTTCTTTTTCATGGACTTGACTGCTAAGAAGGATCTCTTTTTCTCTCCCAAGTTGCTACACTTTTCTCTCAATAGGTTGCACTACAAAGGGTCACGGTATTACAGCATAGGAAGCTTTATATTGCAAGCTGAGTCTCTCTCCTTGCTTAGCTATTCATACACAAGAGAATTTCTCTCTTTAAGAATCCCAAGCAGCGGAGAATTCTTGTCAATTTGAAATCCATATGGCTGAGTGTTTTGTCGTATATATTTTTAAAAACTCTAACAAGTGAAAAGAGTTCACACACTAAGGATGAAAAGTCCTTGCTGAAATACATGAGTTCAATAATCAATGGGCTGAATGAGATCATGACCCACTACTTAAGCTGAGTCATCATCCAATATTTATCCATTATCTTGTTGTTCCCTTTCTAACATCCTATATGTTAGAATAGGAAAGTGAATTGGAGTCTTGCACAACCTGCCAAACACTGAGGGCCTTGCATGTATTAATAGATTGAAGATCATTACGTGGTAAGAAGGAAAGAATGGCTTGCTTTACTAAGATACAATCACAATCCTAGACATAATATTGCTTACAACTATCTATGGTAGGTAATATTTTTTAATACACCCCCTCAAGTGGAAGGGCCATGAGAACGGATCTTCTACTTGTCCTGAATAAATTGAAAACAAATAGACAACAAACCTTTTGTCATAATATCGACAATCTGATTAGAGGTGAAGATGAACTGGACAATCAACTAATGCTTGGTAACTTGTACACCATGAAAGACTGGATTGGTAGATGGATATATGGTGCCAATGTTGTCACACCATAATTGAAGATATAGATAGAGGAATACCAAGTTCCTAAAAAAGTGAACGCAACAAAATCAAGTTGGCAGCTACATCAGCCAAGGCCTCGTAATCTGATTCAGTTGATGACCAAGCAACAGTTCGTTGCTTGCGAGAATTCTAAGAGACTAGGTTGTTGCCTAGGTAAATGGCATACCCACCAGTTGGTTTTTGGTCAACAGAGTCATTTGCCCGATCAGCATCTGAAAACACCTATAGTTGACAGGGAGAGTCACGAGAGATAAGCAATCTGTGAGTCTTAGTATGTTGTAGATAACAGAGAATGTGTTTGAGTATAGAGCAGTGATTGTAAGTGGGTGCATGCATAAACTGTCATGTATGATTAACAACACAGGCAACATCCGGATGGGTAAGAGTAACATCTTGAAGAGTACCCACAATAGACCGATAAGTATTTGGATCTGAGTATAACACACCCCCTCGGGCCGATTCCTTTACTGTGCTAGAAATGGGTGTAAGAACCGACTTGCAATGAGTAATATCAAACATGTGTAAAAGATCCTGTATATATCGACTCTGTGTGAGGAGGAGACCATTGGGATGAGAGAAAGCTACGATTCCCAAGAAAAAACTTAAAGGACCCAAATCTTTAATTGAAAACTTAGCTGCTGTTAACAAAAAAGACTGTCAATGTGAGTGGAATTATTACCAGTAACTAAGATGTCAGCAATATAAACTATACAGAGAGAGAGAGAGAAAGAACAAAACGATGAACTTCTCTGGCAATTTTGTGTAAGATATTTTACTATTGGTTGTTTGGCCTAATTGACCAAGTCTATCCCAGTCATTATGTCAGTTACACTTTGGATACTTAGCTTCCTATTTGTTAGGGATTAATTCGCAAATTATGGGATAAACTACTCTCCTACTATCCATTAATATCTAGTTGTTATGGGAGGTTAGATATTAACTATTTAATAGGGTGAATTAGGTCCCTTCTCTACCTTAATATACGCACACTCATTCCCATTGATGAGTGAGCATACGACTAAGGCAAGGGAGAGAAACCTAACTCCATTAAAGACTGCAAGGAAAGGAACTTGAAGTGCAACATCGATGGCTTCGTCAAACTCCACCGGAATTAATGGTTCATTGGTGAATGATATTTAGTTTCTTACCTATAATAGTGATATTTGTGATTCATGAATGCTAGGCAAGATTCTGTTAATGTGGTAGTAGGGAATTTTAATTCCTACACTTGGTATCAGAGCTTACGGTTGTGCCTTTCGTATTCTTGAATTACATATTGAAATCTTATTAGGATTTCATTATTGTTATTTTATGATGGATTAAATAAGTTCTTAGACCACTGAGCATGAATATTTTTTTTCTTTTCTGTTGTGTATTAATGGATAAAGTTGGATGTGTACAACGATTTGCACAAGTATTCATGATTAATTTAAAATTATGATGGCAGCCAAGGCTACCATTAAGGGACAGCAGGGAGACTTGTAACCATTTAAAAAACAAAATCTGGGCAACCAAGGCTATCGATGAAATAAATAATGGGAATAAAGGTGGACGGAGCCGTAACAGGGAGAAATTTTCTCTCGCCTGCATTTTAGATCGGACCTTTTAAAAATAATAATAATTTTTCATGGCTTATCTCTACTGGCCTGTAGATTTAAAAAAATAAAAAATAAATTAAAAAAAAAACCTGCAAAGGCAGCCAAGGCTGCCATTACTGGACTATAGGGGTGTTGGACAACAGGGTGGTCGCCGGAGTATGGTTTTCCACCCTCCGGTGACCTGTACACTGGCATAAATCCTGCTAGTGACTCACCTTCATCGTCGAGGTTTCAAGAGGCTAGAGAACCATGGGTCCATGGGCGAAGCCACAATTTGTGGATGTTGTTTAGAACACGATTCTATTCATTGAGCTTTGGCAGGAGGTTGAAGAAGGGGACATGCCTATCATTATCTAATTTGATTTGGAACCTTTAGGTCCATTAAGCTTTAAGTTATATAAATGAATATAAGATGGCTCATTTGTTTTTGGGCCTCTTATGTTTTAAAGTTTATATTGGGCTTCTCTTTATTTATTTATTTTTCTGTTTTGAGATACTAGTTGGTAGAGTTCCTTCTCTTACAGGTTTGCTATTAAATAGGCATTTCCTCAATCTACTGATGGACAACAAGGAAAGCTTAGATGTGTCATAGAATGATGCTGACTTTATTCACTGTCGCTCATAGGATTTGGCTCATCATCTTCTCATGAGCTTTGACATGATGAGATAATTAGATTTTTCTAGTCTTGCCAAGAGCATTGTACACGAGCCATCGTTGCTCGGATTGGAGAGCTCATCCGGTAAGAGAGTTTCTTTCATCTACGCAGGCAGCTTTTAGTTGGTCCGTAAGTGTTGGAGGACCCTCTCAAGAACCCGTCCCTTGCTTTTCGCCTATCCAGCCAAGCTTGTAGGGGACGTCTTAATAGAGGACTCATGACCTCAAATCTTGGGATAGGGAGAACGCATTATCTTTTTTATTTTTTATTTTTTATTGTAAAGCTTGTATTGGGCCCATTAGCCCATTTACATATGACTTATTGAAAGGCATTTGTTCGGTTCATTAAGAATCAAATCGGCCGAACTAAAACAGTTTAATCGAACCAACTCATATTGGTCTGACCGGTTTATCGGCTGAGTTTTGGTTACCTGGATACCGACTCGGTAACTTGTATTTTGACCCGTCAGGTTGTCGGCTGACCAGCCGGATTTTGGTTGCCGCCGACAGAAATCTCTAGTATTGACTAGTAGTGACTGGCGAAACAGAATTAAACAAAAAAAAAAAATCTAAAATTGGTTTGTTTTGATTTATTAACCCGATTTCTGTCTCTACTAATTTATTTATTTTTTCTTTTCTGTTTCTATTTATGGTTAATTCTGTTTGTTTAAATTTCTGTTTATGAGACAAATTATATTATATAAACAAAATTAGATTTGTTTTTGTTTATTACTATTTACATTTTCAGAAACTGTTTACAACATAATCATTTATGAGAAGCAGTTTTGGACGAATCAGTTTCTATTTATATATAAACAGAATCACTTATTAAAGAATCAATTATGTTCTGATTCTATTTCTGACTTGATTCCGAATCCGATTATGATTCTGTTTGTTTCTATATTTCTGGTTTTTTTTTTTTTTTTTTTGAACACTTTAATATGATTGAATGATATGATTAGTTGTATTTCAATTTGGGGTGATAAATTAAATTTTATTGATTTCACATACACTTAGATGTTGGGAACTTAGGGGATAAAACCTAGAGCTTAGTCATTATATTGCTACCAAAGTAGACATATAATGGAAATTCAAGGGGATTGAACAAAAATTATTGAGCCTAAACTTCATTAATGAAATGACATCAATAAAACAGTATGTAGGACATCAATGACAATCATATAGTTGAGTTTAATGGGAGTGTCCAAAGGCACACACTTCTCTTGATTATAATGATTTATTTCTGTTTAGTCCTAAATATAATAGTGATACATCTCAAACAATAATGCAACTAGTTTAGGGTATTTGGACATACAATTAAGTTGAATGGGAGTATCCGAAGGTAAACATTCATCTTGGTTGGGATGCCCTCAATTGTTAATCCTACACATAAATGTAGAAACACTTCAATCATAACAAACTTATTTAGGGCATTATGGTAAAATCATTAGTCTAGAAGTCAAGCTAAAATAGGAATATCCAAAGGTATACATTTTAGTTTGACTGTGTAGATAGATTGTCTAGCTCTAAGGATGACTTCCAACATCTTTTGAGTGAACCACTAGTGTGTTAATAGTTCTAGTATTACTGAAACTCAAAGCATTATTGATAATAAACGTGTATTTTTGTTTCATTTCAGAGGGACCATCACCTATGACAGTACCTAATATTGTCCGACAGTACCTAATATTGTCCATATCCTTACTGGCTCAAACTATCCGGATTGGTAGGAGGAGTTGATTTACTACCTAGCTGTCGTTAATCATGACTATTGCTTCCGCATTCTGAAACTTGCTGATCTCACCGATAATAGTACACCAATTGAGAAAGCTCTTCATGAGAAGTGGACCCGATCGAACCATTTATGCCTCTTGTTCATTAAGAAGTCCATTGGCAAGACCATTAAAGGGTCGACCCTTGAGTCTGACGATGCAAAGACCTATCTGGCTTCTGTTGAAAAGCGGTTTGCTTCAGTAGGCAAGTCGCTTGTAGGCACTCTCATGGGCAAATTAGTGACCATGAAATACAATGGCAGCAGTGGCATAGCCCATCACATCTGTGAAATGGCAAACTTGGCTACACAACTACAAAAGTTGAACCAGAAGATGAATGAACTATTCCTTATTGAGATGATTCTGCAATCACTCCCTGATAAATTTGAACCATTCAAGATCCATCGTAATACGAATGATGATGATTGGGATGTAAATGAGCTTCAAAGTAAACTCATTCAGGAAGAGCAGAGATTGAAACAAGTGTCCAATTTTGTGGCACATAAAAGAAAGAGTGGAAAGAACTTTAAAGCTGCACCTAAGAAGAAGACAGTCAATTCATAGAATGACAACAAGGAAAAGAATCCTGACAAACTAAAATGTTTCTTCTGCAAGAAGGCCAGACATCTTTGCAAGGATTGTCAGAAACGTAAAGCTTGGTTTGAAAAGAAGGGTAATAATTCTATCCTTGTTTGTTTTCAAACCAACCTTATTGATGTTCCTTGTAACACATGGTGGATTGATTTTGGTACTACTGTGCATATTTCAAATTTCATGTAGGGATTCCTTTCAACCCGGAGACCAAGTCCAAGTGAGAGTATTGTCTGCATGGGGACCAGATGGAGTCTGAGATTCGAGCGATCCGTATTTACAGACTTATTATGGATACCGGATACCGGATACCAGTTGGAGTTGATGAACACTCTCTTTGTCCCTTCTATGTCTAGGAATTTAATTTCTTTGTCCAGACTTGATTATGAGGGTTTTAAATCTTAATTTTGGAAATAAGATTTTGAATATTTATAAAGATAATGTTCTAGTTTTTACTGAAAATTTATGTGAAAATCTTTATAAATTGAACATAGACTCCGATTATGAGAAATACCTTCTTGCCCTGCATGTGGAAGTTGGATCTAAACGTAAATCTAACAGTGATGATTCCTCGACCTTGTGGCATAGGCGCTTAGGTCATATCTCTAGACCTATAATAGAAAGGTTAGTGAAGGAAGGTGTGCTACACACACTAGACTTCACTAACTTTGGAACTTGTATAGATTGCATTAAAGGTAAGCAGACTAGAAACAATAAAGTGGTTGTCACAAGGAGTGATGCACTTCTAGAACTAATTCACACTGATATTTGTGGACCATTTGACCCTTGTATTACTGGTGAAGGGTATTTTATTGCCTTTTTTGATGACTTCTCTTGGTATTGTTATGTCTGCTTACTAAAGGAAAAGGCTGAAGCTAAGGATGTCTTTGAGATATTCTGTGCTGAAGTCAAAGATAAGTTAGATAGAAAAATCAAGGCCGTGAGATCCGATAGAGGGGGTGATTACTATGGTAGACATACAGATGTAGGACAAAGTGAGGGACCATTTCTCAAATCGAAGGGTATTACTCCCTAATATACACTTTCTGGTACACCTGAGCAAAACGGAGTTGCAGAAAGTTGCACTCGTACCTTTCAGGAAATGGTATGAAGCATGATGAGCATCTCAATATTATCCGAGTTTTTATGGAGTGAGGCTTTGAAAATAGCCGTGTATATCTTGAATCAGGTTCCCAGTAAATCAGTTCCTAAAACTCCTTATGAGTTGTGGACGGGAAAGAAACCTAATTTGAGACACTTGCACGTATAGGACTATCCTGCAAAAGGCCAGATTGTATAATCCACATGAAAAGAAACTCGACCCTAAGACCATAAGTTGTTATTTTTTTTTGTTATTGTCAATGGTCAAAGGGATTCAGGTTTTATGCACCCTCACACAGTACTAGGATTGTGGAAACATTAACTGTTAGATTCCTAGAGGATGGCGACATTAGTGGGAGTGATAAACCACGTAATGTGGTATTTGAGGAGCTCTAGGTTACACTTTCAGCTCTTGTACATCATGATAGCGTTGTTCTTCCACAAGTCATCACTAGTGATGATTCTGTGGAATAACAAACTACAGAGGATGTACCACTTCATGAGGATGTTGTCATTGAGAACACTATGGATTTATCTCCACATCAATCGAAAATACAGGGAAGGCCTCAAAGAGTCAGGAGGTCTGCCTCCGAATGACTGCATAGTGTATCTCCAGGAGTCTGAATTTGATATAGGAATTAAGGATGATCTATTAAGTTTTTCACAGGCTATGAATGATAATGATTCTAACAAATAGGTAGATGCCACGAAAGATGAGATGAAGTCTATGGGTGACAATGATGTCTGGGAGCTCATTGAACTACCTTCGGGATTCAAAGCAATTTGTTTTAAATGGGTATTTAAGACCAAGCACAACTCGAAAGGTAATATTGAATGACATAAACCTAGACTAGTTACAAAAAACTTCACTTAGAAGGAAGGCATTGATTACCTTGAAACCTTCTCTCCTTTATCTAAGAAGGACTTACTAAGAATCATTTTGACTTTGGTGGCTCATTATGATTTAGAGCTTCATCAAATGGATGTGAAAAATGATATTCTTTAAATGGGGATTTGGAGGATCAAGTCTATATGAACCAGCCTGAGGGGTTTAGTGAACAAGGAAAGGAAGGTCTAGTGTGCTAATTAAAGAAATCCATATATGGACTTAAACAAGCTTTCAGACAGTGGTATCTCAAGTTCAACCACATTATAGTGTCTTTCGGATTTGTTCAAAATACCTTTGATAGGTGTATATATGTGAAAGTCAGTGGGAATAAGTTTATATTTCTAGTTCTGCATGTGAATGATATCTTACTTGCGAGTAACGACCTTGATTTGTTAAAGGATATGAAATCATTTCTCTCTAATAATTTTGAAATGAAAGATATGGGTTTGGCCTCATTTGTGATCGGCTTAGAGATATATCGTGATAGATCTTGCCGATTACTTGGGTTGCTACAAAAAGCTTACATCAATAAATTGCTAGAGAGATATGGTATGAAGAATTGTAGACTAAGTGTTGTTCCTGTAATTAAAGGAGATAGGTTTAGTTTGAGCTAGTGCCCACATGATATGGAGCAAGAAAGGATGAAGGATATTCCCTATTCTTCTGTTGTAGAGAGCCTTATGTACGCCATGACTTGTACTCGTCCAAATATTAGCTATGTTGTTGGTTTGTTGGGTAGATATGTCAGTAATCTTGGAATAGATCACTGGGCAGTTGCAAAGAAGGTGATGCGTTATCTACGAGGAACAAGAGAATGCATGCTTACTTACAGAGCTTCTAATCAGTTGGAAGTGGTCGGATGTTCAGACTCTGATTATGCTGGATGCCTTGATAGTAGGAAATCAGGTTATGTCTTTTTACTTGCTAATGGGGCAATTTCTTGGAAATCCAAGAAACAGACTTGTGTCTTTACTTCTACCACGGAAACAGAGTTCATGGCATGCTTTGAGGTCATATCTATGACAATTTGGTTACGGAATTTTATCTTAGAGCTTCGAGTTGTTGACACCATCATGAAGCCGCTGAGAATGTACTGAGACAATATTGCCGCTGTGTACTACTTCAAGAATGACAAGCATTTTAGTAGAGCGAAGCATATTGGAGTGAAGTACAACTTTATGAAAGAAGCCGTTCAGTAACAAGAGGTGTCTATAGTTCATATAAAGATAAGTCTAATGATTGCTGATCCGTTGACCAAAGCATTTACGCCTAAACTCTTTATAGATCTTGTAGGATATGGGTCTTGTAAGAGTCTGACGTATTGGTCACATTTTGTAATGCACACTCTCTCATTTGATTTATCATATTAATGGAAGTTTCTATACGTTTCTCATCTCTATCTTTATGTGCATATTTATCTTGATATGAGTGAGATATTATTGTTTTGGACCATTATACTTGTGTTTATCCTTTTTTATGCACCAGTTTGAATGAAATTATTGTATTAATTATTGAAGGGAGTGTGTCGGTATAAATGAAATATAACTGCCATGATTCACATTAATAAGATTGTTTATTCAAGGTATTTATGTTGTGTGACCTATGAATGGGACATTATGTTAAAATCCAAGTGTTGTTGTTTGGGAATTTACAGTTTGGTCAAATGGTCCAAGTGGGAGATTGTAAGATATTTTCCTATTGGTTGTTTGGCCCAATTGACCAAGTCTATCCCAGCCATCATGTTAGTTACGCTTTGGATACTTAGCTTCCTATTTGTTAGGGAATGTCTATTTGTTAGGGATTAATTAGCACGGTATGGGATAAACCACTCTCCTATTATCTGTTAATATCTAGCCGTTATGAGAGGCTAGATATTAACTATTTAATAGGGAGACTTAGGTCCCCTCTCTACCTTAATATACGCACACTCATTCCCATTGTTGAGTGAGCATACGGCTAAGGCTAGGGAGAGAAACCTAGCTCCATTAAAGACTGCAAGGAAAGGAACATGAAGGGCAACATCAATGGCTTCATCAAACTCCATTGGAATTAATAGCTCGTTGGTGAACGAAATATAGTTTCTTACCTATAATAGGGATATTTGTGATTCATGAATGCTAGACAAGATTTTGTTAATGTGGTAGTAGGGAATTTTAATTCCTACATTTTGTTCCACTTCAGCAATAGTATAGTCTCCCTATCTGTTATCGGTTTGCATCTCTAGCAGGTGTTTTGATTTCTTCTCTGCCAACCATTCACTAAGGTTAGTAGAAAAAAAGAAGACAAACTTCTCCACAAACTTCTCCTTAAATACTCTTTACCCACACTCCGCCAACGATTTCCCTCTCAACCTTCACATTTGATTTCAAATCTAGCACCAGTTCCTTTCTTCTCCAGTGAGCCATCGTTCTGAGCTAATTCTCCGTTGATGATGTTTGATAATTTCTAGTTAATGATGCAGAATTTCTAATACAATCCTGCTCATATATGTATGTACTATATTTGAATTTGGATTTTGTTACAAATATATATATATATATATATATATGAATTTGGATTCATTATGTTGTATTGTACCCATATTATGGTATTTGTATTACTTTTGGTATATATAGTTATGTGATTTTCTTATTGGCTTTCTTATTGACACCTCTCAAGTTGTTAAAATAAGTTGTAACCTTACTTTTTTTTGCCTTTTTGGTATGACACATTTTTTTTTTGTAATGAGGGTAAGTGTAATTTCCAAACCTTTTGATAATGACATAATGATATATCAATATTTTTTAATTATTTTTGTAAACCTTTTATATCCATGTCTTAAAGAACATTTAAGAATACAATACACTACTGTCGTACATAAAGGAGCAATTAAAAGGTGTCAAGTTCTAAATGCACCTATATATAGGTCTCATTCAAACATTCCCTATGATTAGTAGGGATGAAACAGGGTCGGGTTTTTTAAAATCCTAGCCCAACCCTGAGTCCTCTTAGCTCAACCCAAGCCCAACCCGGCCTCAGCCCAGCCCAACCCTGATTGATCTTGATCGGGTGGGGCTGGGCCAGGTTGGCCCTGATTGACCCTGATTTTTGCAATTTACATCATTCTAGGCATTAAAAAAATGAGATACATGTGATTGGGTATAGGTTTGTTTCATACTCAATTGACTATTAGATTTTTTTGGGTTGAAAAACTTAGCCCAATCTTAAAATTGTAATATTTTGGTTCAATAGATAATTTATCTTGTTTGGTAAATGAATAGATAATTAGCTACTAAACAAAAATTGTAAAATGTAAACAATAAATTATAAAGTATAACCTAACACAGGGTCGGGCCGAACTGGGCTTAGCCCAATGCCTCAATCGTGGCCCAACTCGACCTTGACCCAAGGCCTGAAAATTTTAACCCCAACAGGTCATCAGGGTTGAAAAATCCAACCCAAGCGGACTGACGGGCCAAACTTACACCCTAAAAGTTAGGGAGGTAACTGTATTAGTTTTTTTTTTTTTCCCGGTAAAACTGTATTAGTTTTAGATGTATATTACACATGCCCTGTAAGTTTAGTTGCAGGTATTTGTATGATTCATCACATGGCTTAATGATTCTAATCTGACGGACCCCGAAGGAATTCTCCCTTCACCATGGATGGGTGAAGGAAAACTCGCTGAAAATATGTAACGTCTTTTACGGAGACCTCTACCGTGTATTTGGGTGGGATTTGTTTCTTCCATTTTCCTCGGATCTTCAATTCTTTCTGGTCTTCGATCTGGATTTCCAATTTCGCTTCTCCATTACCATATTCACCTGCCATAGCTCGTAATCGAGGGCTTCACGAGCTCTCGATCGAGCTTTCCAACACCTTCACTGACCTTCGATCTCCCCCCCCCCCCCCTGTTTTTTTAATCAATTTTCAGAATGTAAAGGCAAATCACGTCCAATTCTGTTTCTCTGATGATCATGACGTGTTGTGGTTGAATAATTCTGGGGAGATATAGGGTGTTGAGAAAAAAAATGGACGTAGCTGCTCATTTGAAACGAGGACTTTCGCGGCAGTTCTCGACAGGATCGATGAGGTTGAGTGGGAGACTCAGCTTCTCGAGGCAGTCTTCGTTAGATCCAAGACGGAATACGTTTCGTTTCAGTTTTGGGAGGCAATCATCGCTTGATCCTAACCGTAGGACCTCTGTTCATGAAGGACTTACAGTGCCGGAGAATCTTGATTCAACGATGCAGTTGCTGTTCATGTCTTCCAACGGAGATGTGAAGGGAGTGGAAGAATTACTTAATGAGGGTGTCGATGTGAATAGCATTGATTTGGATGGTAGAACTGCTTTGCATATCGCTGCTTGTGAAGGGCATGTAGAGGTTGTCAAGCTCTTGCTAAGTCGGAAGGCTAACATTGATGCTCGTGACCGGTGGGGGAGTACGGTAGATTCCTTTTCTTGTCTCTATTGACCTGTGATGAATTTAAACTTGTTTTGGTTTGCTTAATAATAATTGCTTTACATAGTTTTGGATAGTGCCTTTGAAACTATCATAGTTTTGGATAGTGCCTTTGAAACTCTGAATGGAGACGAGAGATACACTAGTGTAATAGGAGTTCCGACATTTTATGGGTTCTCCTGTCTGCCTGTTGAAATGGTCCTAGATCGTATGTTGAAAATTTGCGCAGGATGAAAAGGTCTTTACAGATTTTCCATTTCTTTGCTCATTAGACACTCTGTTGATGTGATATATATCTTAAGGGGCGCTGTTCTCTGTGCCGCAGCGCAGCCTGGGCCCAGGCACTTGGGGGTGGGCGCAATGACCACCCTACCCCCTGCACAGGTTGCCCATCTGTCTGGGTGCAGGCTGCGCTGCGGCACAGAGAACATTCTCCCATATCTGAATTAATGATAAAAAAAATTACTTGGACACCCCCTAGACTATGGCTATTTTGCTTACTATCACCAACGTTTCAAACAATTACTTGACACCCCCTGAAACCTGACGGTGTTAGTCTGATGTTAGTGTTTAATTGGAAATGTCCATTTTACCCTTATCACCTATTCAATAGAAAACAGAAAAATTGAGAAATTTACCCCCTTCTCCTTCTTCTTCTTCTTCTTCTTCTTCCTCATGCAACCCCACCGCCCCTACCTCCTACTGGTTTCAAACCCTAATTGATTTCAGAAAATTTCTCTTTTCTTAAACAAATTTCAAATCAAAATAACCCAAAACCCTTAATTGATTTTCAGATTAAGGGTGTGAATCTGAAAATCGATTAAGATTCAAACCCTTAATGGTAAGTGGAATCAAATTTATTCACCTACAAGAGGAATTGTAATCAGAAGTGGACCGGTAGGAAAGGATGCCCATGTTCATGAACTGTATTTCCTCTTTCTTGTCCGATCCTGGATCTGGGCCAGCATTGAAAAGAGTATTTGGAGTTTTGCCAAATGAAATATCTAATTTTGGCGACAGTAAACCTTGTTTTTATCGTAATCCTCACACAGACACATAGACCCAAACAGCTAAGCTGATTCGTGAGTGGTATTAGTGTGAAGGGTTCTTTCGAATCTGATACTTTAAGTGTACGTGTTAAGCTTTCACTTTCCCCTTCATATATGGGTTGGTGATGAACTAATAATGTAATGATGGGATCCACTTCCTCAGAAAATTAAGGAGGAGAACTAAAAGTTCTGGATTTCAATCCGATAAAACACATGTCAATACGAAGATGAAATGAGGAGAAGTAGAAGTAAGAGCCAAAGACTCCTATCAATGTGAAAGGTACTTAGATATTCCGTCTCTGCAAATGTTGACGGGAAACTAGAATCAAAGCTCCGATTCAGCAGAGAACAGAGACAGAGGTAGAGTGTAAGAGAGAGAGAGAGAGAGCTAGACAAGTAATCTTGTGGAACTTTCAAACCCTTAATGGCTTTTGAAACAGCAGACATTGCTGCCGGTTTTTTTTCTTTTGGTTGCAGGAAGAAGAAGAAAGGGGGGTTAAATCTGTCACTTCACTACACCTTAAGGGTAGTTTAGGTATTTACAAAATGTTTAACCAATGGTAACGGTGACTGACTAACGGACAGGGCTACTTGAAAGAAATGGTAAACTGCAGGGGTGTTCAAGTAATTGTTTGAAAAGTTGGGGAGAATAAGTAATTAGGCCATAATACAGGGGGTGTCCAAGTAATTTTCTCTTAATTATTTGATGATCCAATGAGGATTTCATTTTAGTTGCTGTACAAAGACAAGTGTGAATTTGGAAAGAAAGGGCTTGTTGAAAGAACTTCGCTCTGTTAATGGGCTGTACATTGAACCCTTTTAGCTGGTTGAGGAAAAGCTTGAGGAGTATGATTGGCTGTGAACTGCTGCTGTCCCACAGTTTGTGAAGTCAATGATTCCAGATATTGCTCCATGTTGGTCATTCTTTCAGTTAACTGTATGAACATCTCAACAATGGGAATATTAGTGTCTACGGCCTAGTTTGGGGTGCTGGAACTCCCCTCGGCCATGGCTCTGATACCAGAATAATGTAAAGCTAGGTCTCAAATAAACAACTTTGAACCCAACTCACAGGAGGACCTTTCACAGCTAACATCATTACCTTAAAACACTAGTTCCAGGCTTCCAGCATCAGGAATTAACATTAACACCTAACAGCAGTTGAACAGCGGGGTGTTTTAGCCCTTACGATCCTCAGCCATGCCTAACAATACCTTATGAGGATACCAAATCACAAGAGAAAACAAGACACTGTAAGTTAAGGTCTATCGGCTGGACTATATTAGGCATTTCTCCCGAAAACTCAACTGATCTCAGAATTAGCAACAAGGCCCCTTGTATGGGGATGATAACTCTATTGAAGGTAAGCTTCTTTGAGTTGAATCACACTTCAAAACCTCAGCCAATTCTAATGGCTTGACGCTGAGATAGGACAGGTTCTCAGAATTAGTAAGTAAAGTCCATAGCCAAATCCAACCGGTGAATTAAGGTTCAAATCACCATTGAAGAGAGGTCCCATGGAGGATATTCTGCTGTCAAAATAGTGGCCGTAACTGATGAATGGATCTGCAGTTTCTTGGTCTTGAAGGTCTCAGCAATAGGACTCCCAAGTAACAGATACCGCAGGGTGTGAAGTTGTTTCTCCTACCAGAACTTGATGTAACAGCAACGGATCATTCTTCCAAGGACCAAACAGCAACCCCAGCAAACTTGAATGTGTCTCAGTGTTGGGTGAATCACAAAACAGTAAAATAGAAACTTAGGAAATCGATGGACATAAAAGAGGAAGAAGATAGGGGGGGGATATGACCAAGGCCTCTCACCTATGGCCTTGCCGCCGTCAGTCTCTCACTGCCACAAGGTATCACACCTCACTGCTTCTCACAGAACTTGGTAAGAATAAAGGCATTTAACTTCATTAAATCATGGGGAAGGACTCCTCATAGTCCAGTACATATAGCTTGGCTATTGCCATGACTACAAAGGAAATAATAGGAATTACAAAGTCCCTTACAAAGTAACTATGGGACTTGTACAGCAAGCAAAAATATATAAACTCAAAATAGAAATTACTAAAGAGCAAAGATCACAAAATAAAATCTCAACTAAAACTGTCCCCCACAATCTGGTTTGGAGTAAACCATAAAACATCCAGCTGCATGGGCTTGCCCAAAGGCCCATCGAACCATGGTCCCTATTAAGTGCGAGGGGCTTGGTTCCTAAGGTTCGTCCAGCTATATTTCTGCCCCAGGAATCTGTCTACATCAGTTGCTTAGATTCCATGACAACTATGGTTGGCATATATAATGAAGAGAAGAACGAGGAAGAAGGGGATGAGACTGCAAGAGAGCAGAATCATTACTCTAGCAGTCCCCCCTACCACTATTATATAATAACCAAAAGAGATACATCTTGTTGCTTTAAGAACTGGAGGTTTGACCTCGGTTTGGTGGATTTGCCTCGGGTCGGTACTGCACAGAAATGATTAGCACAAGAGTGACCGGGCTGAGCCGGTGTTGGATACTCCGATGCTTAAGTCAGCTCTCTTAGCAACAGATGAGTAAAAATGAATTCAGACAGATGAGTGCTGGGTGCTACCAGAGTATTTATAGATGTTGGGGGAGAGCCAATCTCGGCGGTGATGTGAGTGTCCGATTTGGAGAGGGATTCTTGCTGCAGAGGAATTCTAGTCACGATTTTGGATGACGTGGTGTCTTTATCAGCAACATGGGTAGAATCCCTTATGCCTTATGTCTCCATTGGGGGAGACGTAATGCGCCACTAGCGGAACTGTTATGCGCTCTTTCCAGGAAGTGCTGGGAACGGTCATTGGCCAGTCAAATGAGTGGTCGGCTCCCGTTATTTGGTATTCGCACAGTACCGTCCTTTGTGTTCGGAGTCGTGCGAGTCTTTTACCGTTCATTCTTATGATCAGCCCGTTTTCATGGTGCAAACATCCAGCCATGACCGACTTGTTCCTCAATGACAAGTCACTTTCAGGTCGGTCTAGCTTCCTATGGTCAGTCTGCGATGCCACGTGTCGGTTCCCCATTGGTTTGCCAATTTATGATTTTTCACTTGCTCCCCACTCTCTTAGGATGCATTCGTCCAAAATGAGTATCGATCCGTCCTCTATTTAGGCTATCGTTGGGGTTTCGATTTTCGAGGCAATCATTAATGCTCCACCGCCACAGTCTGACATGATGTGATGGAAGTGACGTTCTGTCTTACGGATGACGCATGGCTTCAAGTCATGATGGTACCTCGGGCAGTCTTATCGTTGTGCGATCGTGACCGTTGATCTCTGTTACCTCCGGCCGTTGGTTATGGTCCTTTCGCCTTCTCCCTTCCTTCTTATAAATACTAGAGCCCTTCTTTAGTTTCTCACTTTGCTCCGTTGCTCCCCCGGCCTTCTAGTTCCCTTAGCTTTTCCTTTGTGTCGCTTTGGTCTTCAGCTCGGCCCTTTACTCTATAGTCGGCTCGCACTATTAGCTTTCGATCGTTCGTCTTCGCGGGGGAATTATAACACACCGATCCGATCAGTAAGTTTTCTTTCTTTCTAATGTCTTCCGACAACTCGCTCCGGGGCCCTAACTTGGGTCATCAGGAGATTTTCGGGATGAGCAAGGACTCAGATTCGGGTACCGGTTCGGATAAGACCCAATCTGACGAACCATCAATCCTGTTCCGCTCGAAGAGCTTTGCTGTTCGGCATGGGCGTACCCATGTCCTAGTTTCTTCCTCAGCAGGGCCCTCACGGGAGGGTACCCCCAGTCTGGTATATGCACACGCCCTCCCTGAGCGAGAAGCAGAAGGGGGTCCAGCCTCTGAGGCCGAGGAAGAAGCCGAGGACGAGGGTAATGAGTCCAAAGGCTCGGCCATTGGGGACGTTACCTCGGGTGCAAACACCTATGAGGGCGTTCTTGATGATCGGGCCCCTGTATCCCTTAGGGTGCGATTCGGTATACCTCTCGAGATCATTCTTCGCGCCCCGACCAAACACGACAAGGCTTGCTATTTTCGGGAAGGCGAGGTGTGCCTATACGAGATTGCTTTTATCTGCAGTCTTCGTCTTCCGGCCCAGGGCTTCATAACTATTGTCTTGGACCATTACCATCTATGTCCCGGTCAATTATTGACGAACTAGTGGAGGCAAATCCTCGGGTTCTTTATCTATTTTGGTCGGCTGGTCCGACGTGCCACAACTTCTCTCTTTTCGGTCTTCTTCATGTTGAAGAAGTTGACCGGGGGGTGGTATTACCTATCTCTCCGTAACTTGAAGGGGTCCCTTAAATAGCTCCAGTTCTTCAGCCACATGCCCCAATCGGTCAAGAATTGGAAGGATCGGTACTTTTTCGCCACTATCCCAGATAATCCCTTCATGTTGGAGTGGAAGGACATCTATTTGAGCCATGTGAATCAGGTGCCCGAATTGAATAGGTATGACCGGGAGTCAGTGAGTGTCGGCCTGGATGGGGAACCTTTTGACGTCCATCGACTTCGTAGGGAAGAGGAGTTAGTCGTTTGAAAGTTGAGTTCTGCCCCGAGTGAGTATCCTCAGATCGGGGAGTATGTCCTCTTGTATTTTCGTTTTCTCTTGTTTGTGCTAATTCTCTCGTTTTTCTTTTTCTTTTTTTTTTAGTGGACATTACTTTGGATCGCAACAAGTTCTGCGCCGCGGCGGCCCAGAGAAAGAAAGAAGCCGAGCAAAAGCAGAAGGGCAAGAACGGTCCTTCTACGGCCCCGCCCAAAGATAAAGGTCCCGCAGCGGGATTCATCCCTCCTGCCCCGAGGAAACCTCCTTCAGACCCGACCCTGACTAAGAGGAAGGAGAGAGAGTACCCAGACGCAGATGATACTACCCTCCAACACCGGTCCAAGCAATTTGCTCTCCACCCCTCTGATCCCTCTGACCGGGGGAAACAGGTTGTCTCTGTCGAAGACGACTCTTAGACCCTGGGGGGCCAAGACAAGGAGAGGGGCCCTATCCTCGCGCCTAAATGGAAGATCCACGAGGGTGACTCATGCTATGAAAACGAGATAATGGCGCGGGAGTGGCTTGATTGGGCACGGCTCCCCAAAGACCAGGAAGCCCCGATGAAGCTATCGGACGTGGACCTGGCGAGTTCTCTCTCTACTTGGAAATGGCCATTGTAAGTACGGCCTTTTCTTTTGTTTGCATTTGAGTTATGCCGCTTCCTGAACTTTGTTTTTGCAAGTGTAGGTCTTTTCCAAGGTTGTCGAGTTTTCCATGCGATTCGAGAAGTACTGTTCTCTCTATTTCGAAGGAAAAGACAAGCGCACGAAGATGGAGGTACAGATGAAGGACCTAGTCAAGGAGAAGACTCAGCTGTCTGGTCAGCTGACAGAGATAGAGGAGACGGTGCGATCTTTGACTGATCGTAAGGACACTCTGGAGGCTGATGCATAGGTTGTCGCAGGGGAGATCGCTGATCTCTAAAAAGAATTGGAGGACCTTAAGGCGAAGGGAGTTTGCCGACCTTGATGTGGCTCGCGTTCAAGCAATTGAGGATTTCAAAAAGTCTCCGGAGTTCAAGGAGCTGATCGAGAAGTGCACCGAGTAAGTGTACGGTTTTGGTGTTGACGATACGGTCATGTTTGTCCTCGGTAAGGACCCTGGATTCAGCTTCAAGGATTTTGAAGGGTACACTCCTTCTCCAGCTGAGACCACCATCATTGCTGATGGACAAGTCGAGGAGGGGGTAGAGGTCGGCCAGGGCCGTGCCAATGATGATTAAGGGCCGAACCGTTCTGCGAATCTCCAAGAATCTTTGGGGGTTGCTGATCCCCTCTATCTTGAACAGGACTTCATTTGATGACGCATTCTCTCTTCTTTTTTGTACTATGGGGCGGGTTAACTCCCCCAAAATTTTGTAAAGGCCTTGTGGCTTATATTATCAATGCAGTAATTTTGTAAATTCTATCTTTCTGAGCTCGGCCTCGTAAGGGCTCTTTGTGCTGACCTTAAGATCGGTCTCTAATGCCTCGTTCTGTGTTTTATGCCTCGTAAGGACTTTCGTACCGACCCTTGGGGTCGGCCTTTTATGCCTCATAAGGACTTTCATGCTGACCCTTAAGGTTAGTCTTTTATGCCTCGTAAGGACTTTCGTGTTGACTCTTAGGGTCAGTCTTCTATGCCTTGTGAGAAGAGATTTGAATTGAAGACTTCTAAAGTTGGAATTTTATTTAAAGTTGGTACGGGTTACATGGGAGGGCCGCTCACTCATAAAATTTTCTTAAATTTTCTGAATTCCATGGTCAGGGTGCTTTGTTGCTCCTCGGAGTCTTCAAGCGGTATGTACCCGGTCGTATTTTCTTGGAGACTATGTAGGGTTCTTCCCAGTTGCTGACAGTTTGCCCTCCTTCCTTGGTTGAGAAGCCTTTGCCTTTCTTAGCACCAGGTCTCCCGGCCTGAACAACCGCTCTTTCACCTTGGAGTTGAAATATCGGGCCGTCCTTTGTTGGTAGGCCACATTCCTTAACAACGCATCTTCCCTTACTTCATCCAGGAGGTCGAGGTTGGCTTGGAGTCCGTCCTGGTAGGTTCGTTCATTGAAGTTCAGCACTTTATGAGATGCGGCGAGCACTTCCACGGGTACTAAAGCTTCGGTTCTGTATGTCAAGCGGAACAGGCTTTCTCTTGTGGGTGTCTGGACAGTCATTCGGTACGACCACAATACGCTTAGCAATTCCTCAACCTGTCTTCTTTTTGCCTCAGTCAGCCTTCTTTTAATGCCAGCCAACAGTGTTCGGTTCGTGACTTCTACTTGGCCGTTTGCTTGTGGGTACGCAACTCCCACTGGTCGGAAGTCAATGTGGTACCGTTCGCAGAATCATTTGAAGCTGGGATTGTTGAACTGTTTGCCATTATCCGTGATGAGCCCCCATGGTAGACTGAACCGGTATATGATTGTCCCTGAAGAATTTTTCCATTTCTCTCTCTGTGATTCGTGCCAATGGCTCGGCTTCCACCCATTTAGTGAAATAGTCAACTATGATGACTAAGTATTTTCTTCCCCCCGAGGCCGGCACGAAATCACCGAGGATATGCATGCCCCACATCGTGAATGGTATTGGGCTGAGAACCAAGCTCAGTTGGGTTGTCGGTTGGTGTGGGATTGGGGCGAACTTCTGACACTGCTCACATGTTTTGACATATTTTATGGCCTCCTCCTGCATCCTTGGCCAATAGAAGCCTAGGCGGAGTACTTTGTATGCCAGGGCCCACCCTCCCATAGGGATGCTGCATATACCTTCATGTACTTCTGCTAAGGCGTATTGGGCTTGCTTTGGGGCCAGGCATTTTAGTAATGGGGCAGTTACCGTCCTTTGATAAAGCTGTCCATCGATCAGTGTATATCTTGCTGCTTGTCCCCGGACCTTCCTTGCCTCAGCTCGGTCCTCAGGGAGGGTATTGTCTTTCAGATAGCTAACTATAGGATCCATCCAATTGGGCTCTATATCAATTTGTACTATTTCCCTTTCTTGATGGGACGGCTCGCACAATCTTTCCATGTATATTGCCCCGTTTAATTGGGATAGGTCGTCATTAGAGAGTTTGGATAACGCATCTGCCACTGCGTTCTCTGCTCTCGGTACTCGTTGCATTTCGAACGCTCCGAAGTCCTCGATCATGGCCCGGTCTTTAGTCAAGTAAGCCATCATCCGTTCATCTTTCGCCTCATACTCTCCGTTTATCTAATTTACTACTAGTTGTGAGTTGCTCCGCACCGTTAGACCGTCGATCTAGACGGCTCGGGCTATTCTCAGTCCGGTTGACAGGGCTTCGTACTCTGCCTCGTTGTTAGATGCTGGGAAATCAAACCGTAGGGCATACTATATCTTGAAGCCTTCGGGGCTGGTTAGCATAAAACCTGCTCCACTCCCTCTTGCATTGCTTGAGCTGTCCATAATCATCATCCATGGGGCTTTCGTCTTGTCTACGGGCTCAACCATTCCTCTTTTTTGTTCTTCTTCAGTCAAGGTGCATTCTACTAGGAAATCGGCGAGGGTCTGACCCTTAATAGCTGTCCTCGGTCGATACTTGATCTGGTACTCACTTAATTCAACCGCCAATGCTACTAATCATCCTGAGACATCAGGCTTGTGTATTACCTTTTTCAGGGGTTGGTCAGTTAGCACTGTGATTGGGTAAGCTTAGAAGTACGACCTTAGTTTTCTGGCCGCGACTATCAAAGTGAAGGCGAGCTTCTCGATCTTCGGGTACCTACTTTCTGCATCTAAGAGAACGTGGCTCATATAGTAGATCGGTCTTTGTTGTTTGTCTTCTTCTTTCACGAGCACAGTGCTGACCGCTACTGGTGAGGTAGCAAGGTAGACTAACAACTCATCTCGAGGCTCAGATCGCTCTAGCAATGGTGGGCTAGAGAGATATGCCTTCAATTCTTCAAAGGCGCGCTGGCAAGCTTTTGTCCAGGCAAAATCCTTGGGGGTCCGGAGATTCTTCAAGGTCTTAAAGAATGGCAGGCATTTGTCTCTGAACCTGGACATGAACTTTGTTAAGAATAGCTGTATCAAGGGTATATATGTACATAATCCCTCTTTTATGTATTCTTTGTGTCATTTGTATGAGGCCAAGGGTCTGTGTGTAATTATATATTCTTTTCAATATAAGTTGTTAGTCTCTTGTTTTGAGACATAACACACAAAACCAAAACTGTGGCTGCTCTCTTGAAGGAAGTCTCTTCTCTTCTTCTTCTTCCACTCTAAAAGCTAACATGGTATCAGAGCATTGATCCTGCTGTTTGCAAGTGTTCGAAGGAAGTTGGGAGTGTGAAGAAGGGTTTCATTCACCTGTTTTCTGCTGCTGTTCGAAGGACTGGTTAGGTCATCTTCTCCAGCTTGTTTCTCTCTCGTTTGGAATCCATATGGAGTGCTTCTTGGTGCTCTAGTTTCGTTCAGGGGTCCTCTTTGATCTCCTTTGCTTCTCTTTAACCTTCTGCAAGCACCCATTCATTCCCATTGCATCTCGGTTTGGCTGTTCTGCCTAGAATTTCCGCCAGCTAGAGTTCTTGTTTGGCACCTGCTCTTCAATAGAGCCCTGTTTGGCCATTTTTTATGGTCCATTTACATCATTTTTGGGTAAGGAGCATTACTCATCTTTATTCCGCTGCTATTTGAGTATTTTCTGAAGATCTACAAGTGTTTCTAGCCTTTTTGGCTATTGTTTGCCCTGTTTTTTGTGCCTACTGGTTTGGGACAAACCTGTTTGCTTGAAGTGCTGCTGTTTACTCCTTTTAAGTGACTGATTTGAGATCAAATATGGGTGAGAAAAATGTTGAGACACCCTTGCCCCTTGTGGAAACAGCTCCATCTCTCCCTTCTTCCTTTGAGGGCCCCAATATCCAACTTCCTATTGCCAAGCTTGAGAACCACAACTATTTGGATTGGTCCCGATCCATGAAATTGATTCTTTGGTGTAGGGGGAAGATGGGGTACATAAATGGTAGCATTAAGGCCCTCCTTCCTACAGAGCAAGGGTACTCCAAATGGGACACTGAGAATTCTCTTGTGATGGCTTGGCTTCTTTTCTCAATGAAGCCTGAGATTGGAAGAAGGTTTATGGGCAAGGAATCTGCCAAAGACATTTGGGACAGTGTGGCCTGTATCTTTGATCGGGTTGGGGACTCTACAAAGGTGTACCAACTTCTCCAACAGATTGTTAGCTTGCACCAGGGTGATAGAAGCGTCTCTGACTACTATAGTCTTGTTGTGGGCCTGTGGGAGGAGTATGATCACTATAGAGATCTTCACTTGTGTCCTAATGATGAGGTCAAGGTGCACCGGCTGTTTGAGAAAGGGAGGGTCGTATTTCTCCTTGGCGGCTTTAATTCTGACTTTGAGCCTCTTAGGGTACAAATCCTTGGCCGACCAAGTCTTCCCTCATTGGAGGAGGTGTGTGGATATCTACAGAGTGAGGAGACCCGTAGGGGTGCCATGGGGACTATTCCCACTGTTGAGCGCTCTGCTCTTGTTTCTTCCACCCCTCAGGACTCCACTAAGGGAGCTGATACGGGGGCTGCTAAGGGAGCTGCGAAGGGCCGATTCTTATGTGACCATTGTGGCAAATCCGGGCATACGAAGGACTTTTGTTGGGATCTCCATGGGAAGCCCCCTTCTGGTTTCTCTGGGGGACTGAAGGGACAGCGGAAGAAGGGGCCTAAGGCTCATGTTGGAGTCATTGAATCTGATCCATCCTCTCTTTCCAAAGAAGACATTGCTGCATTTCGCCGGATTGTGGCCCACCTGGATGGTTCCTCTGCTACTCCTACTTCCACTGCACTACAAGCCTCTTCCTCCTCCGGCACCACACCTTGGGTCATTGACTCAGGTGCCATGGATCATATGATTGGTAGGTCTCAGCTGTATAATTCCTATTTTGTTTGTTCTGGGAAAGATAAGGTAAAAATTGTTGATGGTTCCTTCTCTTCCATTTCTAGTAAGGGAAATATTCAGGTTACACCACTTTTACCCTTGAAGTCTGTCTTTCATGTTCCTAACTTTGCCACGAACCTTCTTTCAGTTTTCCAATCGACTAAATCTTTGAACTACTTTGTCACCTTCTTCCCTACCTATTGTCTTTTTCAGGATTTGGTGACGAGGAGGGTGATTGGCAGTGGTCGTGAAACTAACGGCTTGTATGTTTTGGAGACTGGTGCTTCCCCTGTTGTGCAAGCTTAGTCCTATGTTTGTGGGCAAGAAGGTGGACGTACTCAGGAGGATATTTTGCTTTGGCATCGTCGTTTGGGGCACCCTTCTTTTTCTGTTATGAGGAAACTGTTACCACATTTATTTACTTCTTTTCCTGTCACTCATGTTTTTCATTGTGAACCTTGTTTATTTGCCAAAAGTTGTAAAACAGTTTATGCATCTAATGGTAATAGATCTACTTCACCTTTTCATCTTATCCATACTGATGTTTGGGGGCCTTCCCCTATTACCTCTTTATGTGGCTTCCACTACTTTGTTTCTTTCATTGATGACTATTCTCGGGTTAGTTGGGTTTACCTTTTGAAACACAAGAGTGATGTCTATGTTGCATTTAAAATTTTTTATGAGTTAGTGTATACCCAATTTCAAACTCGGATCCAAATTGTTCGTTCTGATAAAGGTGGGGAGTATATGTATAGTGGTTTGGAAACCTTTTTTTTTAACCATGGCATTATTCATCAGGTGGCCTGTGTTGATACCCCACAACAAAATGGGGTGGTTGAAAGAAAAAATCGCCATCTCCTTGAAGTGGCTAGATCCCTTTGGTTTACCATGCATGTTCTAAAAACCTTTTGGTCTGATGCTCTACTCACTGCTGTCTTATTAATCACATGCCGTCTAGTGTCTTGAACTTTAAGGTTCCTCTTGATCTCTTATCCTCACGGTCTTCTTCCTTTTCTCTTCCTCCAAGGGTGTTTGGTTGTATTTGCTATGTACATATTAGCAAATCCGCCCGCACTAAATTGGATCCTAAAGTTCTAAAGTGCATCTTTCTTGGATATTCCTCCACCTCCAAAGGGTATAAATGCTATCATCCTCCTACTCGTCGGTGGCTTCTCTCCAAAGATGTCCATTTCTTTGAAACCATACCGTATTTTCAGTCACCTCTTCAGGGGGAGTGTTCATCTCTTGGTGGTGGTGTTGAGGGTGAAGAGGTTCTCGAGTTTGTTTCATTTCCTTTCTCCTCTCCTGTCCCTATTTCCCCTTCTCAGATTGACGAGGGAAAGAAAAATTCTGTGGATACTGTTGTTGAGAGGGAGCCTCCTAGTGCATAGGTGAACAGAGAACAGGGGGAGCTACTGGTATATACGAAGGACAGGAGAAATCCTTCTTCATGGCTTCCTATAAAGAAGACTTGCCAAAATCCTTCTTCGTCTCCTCATCCTGAGCCTCCATCCATCGAGACAGGTATACCTCCCTCTACTTCTACATCCTTAGACTTAGATCTTCCTATTGCGCATTGCAAGGGAACTCGGGCATGTACTAATCCCATTGCCAAGTTTGTTTCCTATGATTCTATCTCCCCTATAGGTATAGCCTTCACTGTAGCTATCTCATCGATATCTATTCCCAAGAATGTAGCAGAGGCTATGGCAGATCCACAATGGAGAGAAGCAATGAATATAGAGATGTTGGCTCTTGAGAAGAATCACACTTGGGACCTTGTTAAACTCCCTAAAGGGAGAATCCCTGTTGGATGCAGATGGGTATTCACAGTCAAGTTCAAGTCTGATGGTACTGTGGAGAGGTATAAGGTAAGACTTGTCGCCAAGGGTTATACACAGGTGTATGGCATTGACTATCAGGAAACCTTTGCTCCGGTGGCCAAGCATAACTCCATTCGTGTACTTCTCTCAATGGCTGCAAACCTTGATTGGCCATTGTACCAGCTTGATGTAAAGAATGCATTCTTACATGGTGACCTAGAAGAAGAGGTATATATGCACTCTCCTCCTGGGTTCAAGCATCCTGGTGACAATGGGAAAGTGTGTCGTCTTAGGAAGGCTCTCTATGGACTCAAACAATCTCCTAAGGCTTGGTTTGAGAGGTTCAGACAAGCCCTCCTGCATAATGGATATACTCAAAGTCAAGCTGATCACACATTGTTTATACAAAGGAAGGGCAGTACTATTACGGCTCTCATTGTTTATGTTGATGACATTGTGGTCACGGGAAACAGTGAAGCTGAAATCTCAAAGCTTAAGCTTTATTTGGCTCGGCAGTTTGAGATCAAAGATCTCGGTCCATTGAAGTATTTTCTTGGGATTGAAGTTTCAAGATCCAAGTAAGGGATCAATGTTTGCCAAAGGAAGTTTGTTCTTGATCTACTTACCGAGATAGGCTACTTAGGGTGCAAACCAATCTCCTCCCCTATTGAACAGAACCACAAACTAGGAGAAGATTGTGGTGAACCTCTTGACTCTTGTGGATGCTGAAAAGTATCAGAGATTAGTAGGTAAGCTAATCTATCTTTCCCTCACCTGGCCTGACATCACCTACGCTGTTGGAGTGGTGAGTCAGTTTATGCATGCACCCAAGATGGGACATCTTGATGCAGTTTACAGGATCCTCAGGTATTTGAAGTCATGCCCTGGAAAAGGCCTTCTCTTCTCTAGGAATGGTCACTTGAGAATTGAAGTATATACAGATGCTGATTGGGCCGGGTCTATTTCTGATAGAAGATCCCACCTTTGGATACTGTACCTTTGTTGGGGAAATTTAGTCACCTGGAGAAGTAAGAAGCAACCTGTTGTAGCTAGGTCAAGTGTTGAAGCAGAGTTTAGAGCCATGGCTCATGGTGTGTGCGAAATCTTGTGGTTGAAGAAACTTGTTCAAGAATTGGGATTTGAGACGACTGAACCTATGAGTCTATATTGCGATAACAAGGCAGCCATAAGTATTGCTCATAATGTTGAGGTTGACAGACACTTCATCAAGGAGAAGATAGACTCTAAGACTATTTGTACTCCTTTTGTGAATACAAATGAACAAGTGGCAGACATCTTCACCAAAGGACTTAGCTCTCATCACTTTAGGTTTATATTAGATAAGCTGGATCTGTATGACATATATCACTCAGCTTGAGGGGGAGTGTTAAGAATAGCTGTATCAGGGGTATATATGTACATAACCCCTCTTTTATGTATTCTTTGTGTCATTTGTATGAGGCCAAGGGCCTGTGTGTAATTATATATTCTTTTCAATATAAGCTGTTAGTCTCTTGTTTTGAGACATAACACACAAAACCAAAACCGTGGCTGCTCTCTTGAAGTCTCTTCTCTTCTTCTTCTTCCACTCTAAAAGCTAACAACCTAGCTAGGGCCGCTACCCTCCCGTTCAACCTCTGAACTTTGCGTACTGTTCTGGGTGGGGCCATGTCTTGGATCGCTTTAAATTTGGTGGGATTTGCCTATATGCCACGTTGAGACACCATGTACCCAAGGAATTTTCCCGAGCTGACTCCAAAGGCACACTTTGCTGGGTTCAACTTCATTTGATTTTTTCTCAAAACTTGGAACACTTCTTCCAGGTCAGCTATGTGATCTCGGGCTTGGATATTGTTTGAATAAGTAGTTCTACCTAATAAGGGTATTTTTGTCTATTTTCTCCCTTAGCCGATTCTTATTAGGTATTCCTAATTAGAATCGGCAAGGGTAGCTTTCCTAATTCTAGTTTGAGTGATTGTAACTCTTTGAATATAAATAAAGGAGCTTGGTGATCCAGATTGATCACTTAAGCATTCAGTTCTAAGGCTGTTTACATGGAATCAGAGCCAACTTTGATCTAGAAGAGCAGCTTTCTCGATTTTCAGGTTTTCTGTTCTCCCCCCTTCTTGGTTTCTGTTTTTCTTCTTCTCCACCACTCTCGGTCTCTCTCTCTCTCTCATTCAGGGCAGCAACTATGAGGTGATCTAATACAGATTTAGCTGCTGCCCTCAATGTCACCTCATTGAAGATCAAAGACAATTGGTGTGATCAGAATCTGCCACAGGTTTCCTCCAACCTTGGGGATTGAGCTGCTACTTCAACTCAAGCTTGATTTCTGTTATTTTTGGGAGATTGATTCCTGCCATTATTGGTCTATACCCTTCTCTAATTAAAGACTGCAGCTTTGAATGAACACCAATTCAGATTCAACTCTGCGATTTCTCTGCGTTCAGGTTTTTTCCTAAATTTGCATAAATTTAGGGCTTTTTATTGGCTCATCAGAAGAAGCTAATTTTTGGAGGACATCTTCCCTACTACTAGAGGGAAACTCGTCCTCAGTTTCAGCTTGTTCTGACGGCTGAAAATTCTGCAATCTCAAAACCCAGGACTCTACTCGATTCTGATAACTGCCCTGCTACGGTTTTTTGTTTACTCATCAGAAGTTGCTAATTTTTTGAGGACTTATTACATACTACCTAAAGAGAATTCGATCCAAGTTTGAGCCTATTCTGATGGTTCAATTTGTGGGAATTTCAAAACCCGTGTCTTCTACACTTTCGACATCTTGCCTAATCTTACTTTAGCTGACTCAGATGGATCTGCTCGTCCAGAGTACCTTCCTTTTGCTTCTCCCACTAAACTAGATGGGACTAATTACTTGATGTGGTCAAGGTCCACTTGCCTAACCATTGCTGGCCGTGGCTACACAGGACACCTTACAGCCAGTCTTCCCAAACATGTTGAAGAAGGACTTGCCCTGGTTCGATGGTTATCTCATGACTCTATGGTAATGTCATATCTTATTCATTCTATGCATTCTTCCACTACACCTGGTTATCTTCTCCTAAACACTGCTGCCCAAATATGGAAGGCTGCAAAGGATACCTATTCCGAGGTTGGGAATGATGCTTAAGTATTTGAATTACGAAAAAAAATTCATGATACTAAACAGAATGAGTTGACAGTCTCTCAATACTATGCTGAACTCTGAAAGTGCTGGCAAGCATTTGAACATTACTCTGATTATCAGCCCACTACTGCTACTGATATTGCTGCATACAGGAAACATGTTGATAAAATTAGGGTTTATGATTTTTTGGCTAGCCTTCATGTTGAATATGATCCGATTAGAGTTCAGATTCTTGGCAAGGATCCTTTCCCTACTCTGGAATAGATTCGTGCAGCTATGCTCCATACTACACCTCCAGATCGGTCAGACTGGGACTTATTCGAATCCTCCTATTGCTGAAACTTCTAAATCTGAAAAGGCAACCATAAAATGTGAACATTGTGGTAAGTTATGGCACACTAAGGCCACATGTTGGAAGGTGCATGGTAAACCAGCCGACTTTGAAGCTAAGCGTGCTGCTCGTGGGAAATCGAAAACAAAGCCAATCATACTCAGGCTGTCACTACTACTCCTACTACTGACACTGGACTATCCAAGGAGGAACTTCAGGCTTTCCGGTGTGTGTTACAGGCTTCCGCTACTTCTACTACATCGAGTCCTACCAGTTCTTCCACCACTCCAGTATCAAATTTTGCCCACTTAGGTATTTCGTTTGTTGGTCATTGTGCATTGGTAGTTTCTTCTCCCTGGATCATAAACTCCGGTGCCACTGATCGTATAACTGGATCTTCCAACCTATTTCATCGTTATTCTCCTACTTCTGGTAAAGATAAAGTCCGAGTGGCTGATGGTTCTCTCACTTCTGTCTCTGGGAAAGGATCTATCAGTTGCTCTCCTTCTCTAACTTTATCCTCTGTTTTATATGTACCTAAATTTACCACTAATCTTCTGTCCATTAGTAGTCTTACCCGTGACTTAAATTGCAAAGTAATTTTTTTTCCTTCACATTGTGTTTTTCAGGATCTGGCAATGGGGCGATGATTGGATGTGGGAAGATGCATGGTGGATTGTACCTGCTTGATAATGGGAGTCCTACTTCACCACCACCACTTCCTTCTCCCATTCATCAAAGCTCATTAGTCTCTTCTGAACTTCACCAATGGCATAAATGACTAGGTTATCCCCCTTTAGGAACTGTATCTTTTTTATTTCCAGCACTAGTTAAACAATGTAATAAGGACGATTTTTTTTGTGAGGCTTGTGTTTTGGCCAAACAACATCGTTCTACTTATTCTATTTCTAATAAAAGAAGTTCTTCTCCTTTTAATTTTGTTCATTCTGATGTATGGGGACCTAGTCGAAAACCTTCCCTCTCTGGCCATTGTTGGTTTGTTTCTTTTATTGATTGTTATTCTAGGAGTATATGGGTCTATTTAATGCATAACAAAAGTGATGTCTTCTCTTGTTTTCAAAATTTTTATAAGATGGTTCAGACCCAATACAATGCCACTCTCAAGATATTGAGGAGTGACAATTGCAAAGAATATATGGATGGTCGGTTCCAACACTACCTTGTTGCCCATTGAATACTCATCAGACCAATTGTGGCGATACCCCAACCCAAAATGGTGTGGCTGAAAGGAAAAACCGTCACCTCCTTGAGGTGGCTCAGGCTATTATGTTTGCCCATTTTGTTCCTTCCCAATATTGGGGAGATGCTGTCCTTATTGCAGCCTATCTCATTAATAGGCTGCCTACTCGAGTCCTTGACTCCCAAACCCCTGCTACTTTATTACAAGGCTCTTCCTCCTTTGTCGTTCCCCCAAAAGTTTTTGGTTGTGTATGTTATGCTAGGGATACCCGATCCCCAAGCAAACTTGAACCCTGTGGCATTTGCTGTATTTTCTTGGGATATTCTTCATCCCAAAAGGGTTATAAATGTTAACATCGCCCCACCCGTCGTACCTTGGTCAGTATGGATGTTATCTTTCTTGAGGCTTTCTCCTATTATCAATCTACACCTCTTCAGGGGGAGGATTTCAGTGAAGATGTGTTGGTTGAGCTTCCTGTTCAGAACCAGCCGAATATTAACCCCATCCCTCTTGACCCTCCTACTCCTCCCCTACCTCCTAATGAAGATAGAGAGGATTTTCCATAGGGGGTGAACTTAGATGCTGAAAATCCCATTCGGGGGAAGTTGACTCTAGTCCAACAAACTATTAGGGAATTTCAGAAGAGAATCATTGACTCTAACATCAAAACCTACCATAGAGGATATTCCAGAAACATGTAGCTTCCATCCACTGCAGCACCAGTACCAATCCAGTTCCTGGCTCTGGAACCAGATCATTCTCTAGGTAACATCTCTTCTCCTTCTTCTCCTGACTTACCTATTGCTCATCGCAAAGGTATTCGGGCTTGCACTCAACATCCTATTTCTCGTGTAGTCTCTTTTGATTCCCTTTTTCTATCCTTTCGTACATTTGTCTCTTCTCTTTCTTCTGTTCGTATTCCCCAGAATTGGCAGGAACCTTTTACAGATGGAAAGTGGAAGGCAGCAATGATGGAAGAAATGAAAGCCTTACAAAAGAAGGATACATGGGAACTTGTGGTTCTTCCTCCAGGAAAGAAACCAGTTGGATGTAAGTGGGTGTTTGTGGTGAAACAGAATGTAGATGGTACTATGGATCGATATAAAGCACGATTGGTGGCAAAGGGATTTACTCAGACTTATGAGATCAACGACCAGGAGACCTTCGCACCGATTGCAAAGCTGAACACTGTCAGAGTACTACTATCTTGTGCAGTAAATCTGGGATGGAAATTGCAGCAATTAGATGTGAAGAATGCCTTCCTCCATGGAGAGCTTGAAGAGGAAGTGTATATGGATATTCCACCGGGTTTCTCGTGTGATAAAACCAGCGGCAAAGTCTGTAAGTCGAAGCGTGCTTTATATAGGTTGAAGCAGTCACCTCGTGCATGGTTTGGACGATTTCAAAAGGCTATGGTTTCTGTGGGTTATAAGCAGAGTAATGCTGATCATACCCTGTTCATAAAAAGGAATGGTGAAAAAATAATCATTCTCATAGTCTATGTGGATGACATTGTGGTTACCGGGAATGATAATAATGAGATCAGCAGGTTGAAGACTTACCTTGGCCAAGAATTTGAAATAAAAGATCTGGGAAACCTAAAGTACTTTCTCGGGATAGAAGTTGCTCGATCTTCTAAGGGCATATTTCTTTCTCAAAGGAAGTACATCCTAGATTTGTTGACAGAGACTGGAATGCTAGGGTGTCATCCTTCTGATACACCTATGGAAGCTACTACACGGCTTAATGAAAAGGAAGGTGCCCCAGTTGACAAAGGTCATTATTAGAGATTGGTCGGCAAGCTTATTTATCTATCTCATACACGACCAGATATAGCAGTTCTTGTAAGTATGGTAAGTCAGTTCATGCATGATCCTCATTCTTCTCACATGGATGTTGTTCTCCAGATCGTCCAGTATTTGAAGTCAGCCCCGGGAAAAGGAATCCTTTTGTCTCCGAATGGCCATCTTCGTGTTGAAGCATATACTGATGCAGATTGGGCTGAATCCTCTAATAGGAAGTCCATCTCCGGCTATTGCTCATTTGTTGGTGGAAACCTTGTTACATGGTGTAGTAAAAAGCAAAATGTAGTGGCAAGGTCTAGTGCTGAAGCAAAATTTCGTGCTATGACACACGGTATTTGTGAATTGTTGTGGCTCAAAGGCTTGTTGTAAGATCTTGGTACTTTTGTCCGTCTTCTCATGATGTTGTATTGTGACAACAAGGCTGCAATTAGCATTGCTCACAATCCTGTTCAGCATGATCGTACCAAGCATGTGGAGATTGATAGACACTTTATTAAAGAGAAGTTGGAAGAAGGGCTGGTCTGTGTTCATTTTGTGAAGTCTGCTGACCAACTAGCTGATGTGTTCACTAAGGGGTTAAGTGGGACAGCTTTTCATCCTATTCTTGTCAAGTTGGGCATGGTTGATATTTATGCTCCAACTTGAGGGAGTATTAGAATAAGTAGTTCTACCCGATAAGAGTATTTTTATCTATTTTTATGTATTTTCTCCCTTAGCCGATTCTTATTAGGTATTCCTAATTAGAATCGGCAAGGGTAGCTTTCCTAATTCTAGTTTGAGTGATTGTAACTCTTTGAATATAAATAAAAGAGCTTGGTGATCCAGATTGGTCACTCAAGCATTCAGTTCTAAGGTTGTTTACAGATACTTTTCACGAGCATGTCGTCCACGTATACCTCAATGTTCTGCCTGATCTGTCCCCTAAACATCTTGTTCACCATTCTTTGGTACGTTGCTCTTGTGTTCTTTAGGCCGAATGACATGATCTTGTAACAGAAGTTTTCTTGGTCGGACCGGAAGGCCATATATGCTTCATCTTCTTCCCTCATCAGGATCTGGTTGTACCCCGAATTAGCGTCCATGAAACTTAGCCTCGCGTGACCTGCTGTGGCGTCGATGAGGAGATCTATCCAGGGAAGAGGATATTCATCTTTTGGGCAGGACTTGTTAAGGTTGGTATAATCGATGCACATCCTCTACTTCCCATTTGCTTTTGGCACCATGACCACGTTAGCCAGCCAGGTTGGGAACTGCTCTTCCCAGATGAAGCTCGACGCGTTCAATTTCTGCACTTCCTCTTTCATTACGGCTTGCCGATCTAGCGCGAAGCTTCTCCTTTTTGGTTGGACCGGCCTTCTCAAAGGGTCGATGTAAAGGGCATGTTCTGCCACATGTCGTGGAATACCAGGCATGGTCGCTGTCGATCAAGCGAAGACATCCACATGGTCCTTTAGGAAAGACCCGAGCTTCTCCTTTTCTTCCTCATTTAGTAACGCCCCGACCTTTACGACTTTACTAGGGTCGGTTTCACTAATCTGGACTTCAACCAAATCTTCTACGGGTTCACCCCTCTGGTGCTCTAGTTCATCTCTGTTGTTGCTAACTTTGACTAGAAAGGTTGTGCCTCGGCAATTCTCGTTGGTGAGTTTCATGAAAGCGGCATGGCACTCCCTTGACTTCTTTTGCTCGGACCGACATTACCCAACCCCGTTTTCAGTAGGGAACTTTATCTTTAGGTGCTTTGTGGAGACCACCGCTCCCATCTTATTCAGACTCGGTCTTCCCAGATGGCATTGTAAGCCGTAGCGACCCGACCTACCATGAAGTTTACCTTCAGGGTCTTTTGACAAGAAGCCGTGCCGACTGTGACCAACAACTCTACTGATCCCTCAATCAAGCCGGGGGATCCTGAGAATCCGTACAAGGGTGCACTTTCTGGCTTGAGGGTTCCAAGCTCGATCCCGAATTGTAAGTACGTGTCATAAGATAGCAGGTTTACTGATGCCCCCGGTGTCGACGAGTATGCGATGTACGGGTTTGTTTGTTATATCTGCCTGAACCATGACTGCATCATTGTGCAACCAGCTTAACCCCTCAAGATCTTCATCCGAGAAAGAGATGGATGGGCACGACTTCGCCTTTTTCCCCGATGTTTCTGCTAAGCCTACAAACCTTGCTCGGGCCTTGACTTTCCTAGTCGATTCTTGTTCGAGTCCTCCAAAAATTGTAAGTATGGCTTGCTCAGTCAAAGGGTTAGTTTCAGCTTCGGTTCTGCGATCGTCGTGTCGAACCTCTCGTCGGACATCTCTTCGATCCCGTTCGTCTCGATTCCTTCTTCGGTCCTCGGGCCTTGAGTCATTACTGGTATTTCTTTGACCCTGGACATTATCTCTGCGATCTTCGCCTTTGATGTATCGGCGGAGGTGACCTCTCTGGATTACTTCTTCTATTTCCCTCTTCAGTTGTCGGCAGTCCTCAGTGTCGTGCCCGACTTCCTTGTGGAACTTGCAATACTTCTTTTGATTTCTATCTTCAGGTTTCGAGAACATTGGCCTCGGCCATTGGAGAAGCCCCCGGTCATGGACCTCCATGAGAATGTTTGTCCTGGAGGTAGTTAGTGGGGTGTGCTCCGGGATTCGGTCTCGCTCTTAGTATCTGTTTGACCTCTGCCTCTTGTCGTCGTCCTTCTTTTCTTCTTTGTCGCCCGTCCTCTTCTTCTTCGATCCTTTACTGTCGACCGTCTTTCGGGCCTTTATGATATCTATCATGTTTGCATACTGATAGCACCAGTCCAACAGTTCGGTCATGTTATTGACTGGCTCTAGTGCTAGGGACTTGACTAACTCTTGATTAGTGACCCTGTTGTGTAGGGCGTTGAAGGCCATCCCATCGTCTAGATCCTTTACTTCCAGGGACTCGCTATTGAAACGAGTGATGTAGTCCCGAATTGATTCGTCCGGTCTCTGCTTGACTGCTAACAGGGTTGCCACTGTCTTCTTCTGTTTCACACTGCTTTAGAACCGAGTCACGAAAGCTTGGGCCAGCTCTGAGAAGTTTTTTATGGAATTCGGTTTCAGTTTGGAAAACCACAGGGTGGCTGCCCCCTTGAGTGACGTGGGGAAAGATCAGCATGATACAACATTGGACCCCCCATAAATGGTCATCATTGCATTGAAGTAGCTTATATGGACATTGGGATCGGTTTTCCCATCATATGCCTCGAAGCTGGGTGGTTTGAATCCTCGTGGGAGCTTTGCCCTCATTATGTCGGTTGTGAACGGGTGTTGTCCCGGTCGAAAATAGTCTTCGGGATCGGTCTCCTTTTCCAGGGCTTTCAGCTTCTCATCGATTTCTTTGAGCTTACGATCAAGCTTGTCTTTGACCAGTTGGCTCACTCCCGCCTCTGTGTGTTGGCCATTTTGGTTCCCGTGGCCGTCCTCTCTCTGCCCATTCTCTCGATAAGCCGATCTTGACCCCGTTGTGCGGGTCACCTGTTGATGAGACCTCCAAGTTTCTTCCAGCCGCGTCTAACTCTGATCAGTTCGTGACCCCTGCTCGCTGTGCCAACAAAGACCGCATCGCGACCGGTGCCAAACTTTCACCATCTCTGGTTGGCAAGTCACCGATCCGGACTATTACCACCAGGGGTAGGCTTCTTTGGGTCGGCTGGGAAGACCCCGCCCGGCTCTGGGTTCTTCGTATGTCGTCGTTTCTTCAACTTGTGCGTTTGATTTCTCGAGCACGATTTGGTAGCCCTGGAGGTGGTGGTGGAAGGGTTGGAGCTAGTGCCGTGGCAATCACGAGGGCTGGCGCCCCTTGGGTTGCATTGTCTCAGCATATCCCTGAAAAGGGCGCTCTGTTGCAGCAGTTGTTGTTGCAGGTCATTGATCTAGCCGACCATGGCTGGGGCATTCTGGTCTAAGGCCGTAGGTTGAGCTGCCAGAAGGGGTGGCGGTGAGTACGTTCCTTCATCGGGCTGGGTGTCCTCTTGAGTCGCACTTGGCTTGCCGCAACCTCCGAGTGCCTCCCTTGGTGGCTCTGGTTGCCCGTCGGGTTACTTGGTTATGTTCCTGCTAGGGAGTGTCATAGCGTGCTTGCTTCTCATCTGCCAAACAATTAAATACTTTCCGGAGGAAAGCCTCCGATCCTTGTTATGAGCATAGTTCAAAATCTCTTCAAGAATTTCGAGAATTTCGACCCCCTCGAAACGAAATGACCCCTCGAATAAAAAAAATACTAAATTTCGATATAAATTCTCGAGATTTAGAGATATTTCGAGATTTTTTCAAAATCACACGAGATTTCAAAAATCTCGAGAAAATGCTTTATATAAAATACCATGTTTCGATAGTCTCGGTCGAAATTTCGACCGAGACTGAGAAACAGAGCATTTTTCCTCTTTTGCTTGGTTTTTGAAGGTTTTTGCTTATTTCTTCTTCAATCTTCCACTTCCCACTTGAATCCTTGCCGCATCTACGCCGGAATCACTTGGAGAACAAACTTCTTAGCACATCTGTGAAGCCTTTCCACTATTTCAGGTAAAACCATATTCTCAAAATTGGGTGACTATTTTTGCAATTTGAACATTTAAATGTGTTTATATAGCCTAAAATAGGGTTTCCATGAAGTTTCAGGCCTTAACTTGGCCTAAAACCCACCGAAATGACCTATCGAAACATACCAGAAAAAATACAATATTTCGACCAAAATATCCGAAATTTCGAATATTTCGGATATTTCGGTCAGCTCGAAATACCGAAACAAAACGAGTTCTCGAACTATAGTTATGAGAGCAGGCGCTCTAAAACCTTATTTTTAAGTAAGGGGGCAGGTTTTGCCCTTCGGCTTGACGAAGCCACCCGCAACCTTCTGCACGCTAATGAAAAACAGCACGAATCGGGATATGAGTAGATGTTGGTCGAAAACGTCTCTCATTTGGTTGGTTGTGGAAATGACTTCCTGCCCATCAGCCATTGAGAGTTCTTGTGGGTGTGTAAGAGTCGATTCCCACAGGCGGCGCCAATCTGTTGCGTCAAGAACTGGAGGTTTGACCTCGGTTTGGTGGATTCTCCTCGGGTCGGTACTGCACAGAAATGATTAGCACAAGAGTGATCTGGCTGAGCTGGCGTTGGATACTTCGATGCTTAAGTCAACTCTCTTAGCAACAGATGAGTAAAAATGAATTCAGATAGATGATTATTGGGTGTTACCAGAGTATTTATAGATGTTGGGGGAGAGCCAATCTCGGTGGTGATGAGAGTGTCCGATTCGGAGAGGGATTCTTGCTGGAGAGGAATTCTAGGTACAATTTAGGATGACGAGGCGTCTTTATCGGCAACGTGGGTAGAACCCCTTATGCGTTACGTCTCCATTGGGGGAGACGTAGTAAGCCGCTAGCAGAACCGTTGTACACTCTTTCCGGGAAGTGCTGGGAACGGTCATTGGGCGGTCAAATGAGTGGTCGGCTCCCGTTATTCGGTTTTCGTATAGTACCTTCCTTGGTGTTTAGAGTCCGGCGAGTCTTTTCCTGTTCATTCTTATGATCAGCCCGTTTTCATGGTGTGAACATCCGACCGTGACCGACTTGTTTCACAATGATAGGTCACTCTCAGGTTGGTCTGGCGTCCTATGGTCGGTCCGCGATGCCACGTGTCGGTTTCCCATTGGTTTGCCAATTTATGATTTATCACATCTATACAAGGAAAGTGATTCCTTGTAAGAGAGAATACATAGAAGTCCTACTCTAACTAGGAAATAAGACAAACTAAATCTAAGAGATAATATCCATCCATGATAAGGACACTCCTATTGTGCTATACATCAAAGACCCATATCTTTAACATTCCTCCTCAAGCTGAAGTATACATATCAAAGGCACCAGCTTGGAGCATCAAGAACAGATATTAAAAGCCGAATCAGGCTTGAGCATAAACAATAGTGGTAGAGGCCAGTGAGCACATGGAGAAGGAGAACTTCATTCAGGTTGCAGTATCAACTCATGCACATCAATCATCAGTAACTTCAATAGATAATAATCTTTGTATCCAATAAAAATCCAATTAGCAATGAGCAAAAATAGGCGGTAGTGAAAACTAACCGCAATCCATAATATCATATCAACAATAACAATATCAAAGGCACTTCACAAAGAAGACAGGTAGTAAGTAGTAATCTTCCTAACGAAAGATAAAATGCAGAATCCAACAGCTACATCATGAGAGGCAGGTAGTAGGTATTAATCTTCCCAACAAAAGATAAAAGTGCAACAGCCAAAAACTACGGCATATGCCCTTCCCAATGAAGGCATGTAGTAAGTAGTAACCTGTTAAAAAAAAAAACAGATAAAGTGGAGCACCCAACAGCTACACATAAGCTCTTCCCAAGGAAGGCACTCTAACAACAGGGTAACAATAATGTGATTACTAAAGATCACATAATTAGAGATCTGATTAGTAAAGATCAGATCCATTGAAAAATAGGTAGTGTAAGGTATTGCGTACCAAGTAGCAGCATTAGATTGCTGGGGACCAGACAACATCAGGTTGCTATGAACCAGACAACATCAAGTTGATATAGACCAAATAACTCAGCATCAGGTTGTTGGGGACTAGACAACATTAGGTTGGTGTAAACCAAACAAACATACTTTGTTGCTGATAAAATTGTTGCTTATAAACAACAACAACAACAACAAAGAAAGTAGGGAAATCTGAGGTCTAAACAGAAAAGGGAATGAAGAGATGGGGGAAAGAGGGATGGGAAATGAGATGAGAGAAGAAAACTGGAAAAAGACAAATAAAAGATGGAAAATAAAAAGAAGAGAAAATTACTTGGACACCCCCTAGACTATGGCCTTTTTGCTTACTATCCCCAACTTTTCAAACAATTACTTGACATCCCTTGAAATCTAACAGTGTTAGTCTGCTGTTAGTGTTTAACTGGAAATGTCCATTTTACCCTTATCACCTATTCAATAGAAAACAGTGAAATTGACAGATTTACCCCCTTCTCCTCCTCCTCCTCCTCCTTCTTCTTCTTCCTCCTGCAACCCCACCGCCCCTACCCCCTACTGCATTGCATCTGCAACACGACTGTTCAAACAATTACTTGACACCCTAATTGATTTCAAACCCTAGTCGATTTCAGAAAATCTCTTTTCTTAAACAAATTTCAAATCAAAATAACCCAAAACCCTGAATCGATTTTCAATCACTGGTTTGATTGTTTTCTAGTTGCAGCAACCTATGCTGCCTATATACTGGTTTTTGCCCCAGTTATTGAGGATATAAAGCAAAACTAGGGCACTCTACTACTACTGTCATGCTCATGAAGTATTATTGATTCAGAGATTGAATTTTTGGTGCTTGTGGTTCCAGATTCTGGAAGTTTTCTAAAGTTCGTGGGGTCTGCAATTAATTTCTAAGCTGCCACCTGATGTTGAATTTCTCAGGGATTATTACCCTAATCTAGAGGCCCACTTGATCCAAAATTGGAGCATTCTGCTGCTTTGATTTTCAGCACTCAGATTTCTCCCCAACACAGGCGGCTACTCGGTTTTTAGGTCTAAAATCAGACCACCTGTTATTGCAATTATTTCTGATTTACCCACATGATCGGATTAAAAGTTTGGGATTTATTCTCCTGTCATAGGAGGTCCTTCTGTTTCAGTTTCAAGATTTGAAATTTGTTTAAGAAAATCGATTAAGGGTTTTGGGTTATTTTGATTTGAAATTTGTTTAAGAAAAGAGAATTCTTTTCTGAAATGCATTAGGGTTTGAATCTGAAATTGGATTGTAGGAAGAAGGAGGAAGAGGGTAAAAGGGTCACTTCACTACCCTGAAATCGATTAGGGTTTGAATCTGATTTTTTTTTGGTGAAATTGGGTTTGAATCTGAAATTGATTAGGGTTTGAATCTGAAATTGGGTTGTAGGAAGAAGGAGAAAGAGGGTAACAGGGTCACTTCACTACCCTTTAAGGGTAGTTTAGGCATTACAAAAAAATTAACCGATGACATCATCACTAAACTAACGGACAGGACCTACTTGAAAGAAATGGTAAAATACAGGGGGTATTCAAGTAATTGTTTGAAAAGTTGGGGATAGTAAGCAAAAGGGCCATAGTCTAGGGGGTGTCCAAGTAATTTTCTCTAAAAAGAACAATGAAAGATGGTAGTAAGAGGAATGCGGTTCAACCCAGCAAGTTTGGAGGATCGCAGCTAAATGGGGTCTGCTACGTGGATCCTTGCTCTCCAATAGGCTTTATCTGAGTTCATACTTAGTACAAGACCTAGACTATGGTAAAATTTTTGCTAAGGACACGAACAAATAAATAATAATAATCTCCAAATGATGACTTAGGCAGATAATAATCTTCAATATTCTCCTCATGTGTAGCATTATACGTGCACAAATAATGACCAATAATCAACATCTCAAAGGATGAGCGTCACAAAAAAATCCAATTAATCAAGAATAGTTGCAAATAATCTCCCATAATCTCCAATAACATAGTCTCAAGCACCCTCTCAAGGTAGCAAATTACCAACCTCCAAAGAAGTTCAAATCCCAAATTGATGCGATTTAGTGCCCACTAAAGCAATAATATGTCAATTATATAAGCCCAATGGCAATTTCGTAAACTTTGGCCACACTAATGTGACCACCCAAGCAAAAATACCAGATACTGCCATCCAGGGTTTCAAAACCCTGGTTGGATCGCTTATGGGCCACTAAATCAATAAGACACCAAGGATTAAAAGGCAATGGCAGTTTGGTAAATAACCATAGATTTTCAAGGGGCTATTGGTAAAGAAGGAAATAATGGGAAATGGAGGGAATTAATATTTCTTGTTTGGGGATAGACTAGGTAAGAATATAAAATACGGATATGTGAAGACATGAGACAAGGGTATTTATGGAAGGAACACACTATGGGACATGAGACATAGGTGACATGGGGTAATTATGAGATAAATAAAAAGTATGGAAAACCAAACAATAAACCAAAGATTAAAAAAAATGCAAAACCAAGAGGAGTATAACATATTGAAAGGTTAAACTTGAAACTGAAAATAAAATAAGGACAATGAGGTATTATGAAGAAGAGGAGGATAATATTGGTAAACCGATAAAGAAGGATTGTGGTTAACCATGTTACCGAAACCAAGGAGATAACCCTCAATCGATAGATTGTGGATGATAGGTATCATCTTCACCCACGATTCTCAGCGGCAAAGGCGGAGAAAACCAGCAAGTCTTTCTGCAATATTTGGTTGTCTTCAACCTCAATAACCAGGGGTGGTAACCAAAGGGATTGGAGTTCTTCGTATGCAAATCGACTGCACTACTTCAATAAATAGCAGCAATCGAAAACCCTTGCAGTAACTCATGGAGAGAGGAACCGATGGTAGCAGAAGCAGTAGACAAATACTTCATTCTTGAACAAGCAGAAACTCATGGAGAGAGGAATCAATGATAGCAGCAGTATCATAGTAGCCTAGTAGGGGCTTGAATCAGCCCAAAGGATTGGATTGAAGACCCACCTTTAGCAGTATTTAGTCCTCAAGAGAGGAGTAGAGCCCTGGCTGGAAAAAACATTGCAGCAAGTACGTACTTTTATAGGATATATATATATATATACTAGTAACCTCACATGTGCAAGCATGTGTGCACAAATACTGAACTACTTCCAATATAGATTTCCATCCTTGAACATCTGTTAAGTGGTTGAAGCAAGAAATGTTTCAAACAACTAAATGCAATTCAGTCTGACCCCAATAAGTCAAAAACTTCCCACACTTGTTGAAGTATGTCTGTGTTATTAACAGACAATGAATACAACATGTTCCATTTCAAGGGGAACCAAGATAGCACTCATGTAATCGTCCATGCAACGACAGTTTTAGTTCTTAGAGGCAAGAGTCAATAAAAAAATCACAATTATGCTACCAAATTAAACCACCAGAAATGCAATAAGTTAATGAATCCTGGGGAAGCAACCCATTTCAATCAGACATGAAATTCTACATGTAAAAGAAAATCAATACAAACTAAATAAGAAATTACCTAATCTTCTCTAATCGTTCCAAATCATCTCTCATGTTCATATTGAAAGTGTTGGACACAACCTGTGATTGCCTCCCATCCTTGTAATCCTTGTTCCTATTAAAAAACCAGTCTGAGATTTGAACTGAATCATGAAACTTTTGATCCTTCCAATCTACTGCTGCAGACCTATAAATAGGATTCAAGATGCATGACAATGGCAAGATTACAACATATCTTGTCCATGGAGTGTGATGGAGCGAAGGGCATCTCTCTGTCTTTTCTCATCTTCATAGGTTCTCACATTTTTTGAGAATACATGTCGAATGATAATATTTGACCTCATTGGAAAAAAATATGTGTGTTATACTAAAAGGACAAAAAAGTAGGATTACAAATTATTTGACACCTTGAGGGGTGTGAATAAGAAAACCCCTTCAAAGAGTGTTTAGGTGCAATCTTTAAATAGATAACCTATTGATGTTCAGTTGTACAATAATAAATAACTAAATAGATAACCTATTGATGTTCAGTTGTATAATAGTAAATCAAGACCCTAAAGCAAAAGAAGAGAGACCTATAAATTTTCAAATAAAACAACACTGATCCAATCAATGCACATACATGGCGATATCTTACAGGATCAGGTAAATATTATATAGAGCAGACCAGATCGGCCAATGTGGATTCGTATCGGCATAGCCTGAACCCATCTTGAATGCTGAAAATCCCAAACCATTCTAATGCATCAAATGGTCAATTGTGCACTAGTCCGCAATTCAACTTTCAATGTTACCTCTCATTAGAATTATTTGTTTCAGTCTTTTTCCTTTTTAATGTCTTTTTTTTACCTTGTTTGCAAGGCTTTTAGAGAGACAATCCAGTCCTTCATGCAGTCTCGCTTTGGGTGTACCTGGGTAACACTGTATCCTCCAATACAAGCACTAATAAGTTCTAAAATGAAATTTAGGAATAAATTTCAGCTATGGATGATGGTATTGTAAGTAATCTGAGGTGGGGTGAGACCCTTTGCACGCCGATAGTACTGGGACAGCTTCTTGTGGCCTCCATTGTTTGCAAATACTTTTATAACTACAGTATAAGTCACAACAGAAGGTGTAACAAATTTTGCTTCCATCTCAAGCCAAATCACTTAGATTTCACTCTTGGTAACATGCATCCATTAGGGTAGCATAAGTCACAACGCTCGGCGCCAATCCATAAACCGGAATTTCATGTGACAACAGCCATTTAGCCATTTAATTCCCTAATCCACTCTCCTATTCTTGCACAGTCCATGGATTAGGGAATTAAATGTGCTAATTCTTGGAGTTATCCCATTTTTTATTGTCTCCTCGTACATTATTAGTACAGCCTCTTCAATATTTCCGAGTTTTGCATACCTATCAATCATTATGTTATACAAAATAATATCTGCCACTAAGGCATGCTGGGTTAGGGTGTCAAAATATACTCCCTAACCCATCATCTATCTTAATTCTCTGTTTGGATTGAATTCTGGAATCTGGTTTCCGATTAGCATTCTATTGTTTCTGTTGAGTTTGTTGCTGCACTGATCATGTTTGATTATTGATTTGATTCCTCTGAAATCTGCTATCGATTTGCTATTCTTAGATTCTGTTTCTAGAATCTTGTTCTCAGTAGGATTGGACCATAACTAATAAGTTAAAAACTTATACAGGTAAAGGGAAAATGGATTGAGGGTTTTAATTAGATTAGGTTTCAGAAATGGAAGGAGAAAGGGAAGTTATGTTCAGGTTTGAGGAAGATGAGTTGCAAGTTTTGGGAAAATAATTTGGGGAACATGAGGGCAATTTGGTTAATTTCACTCCTAATTTTAACGTTGTTAGTGCTAGACTAACGGAATGAGGATATATATTAACTATTAAGAACCTCAGGCGGCACACAGATTTTTTCAAAACTGAGGGATGTTTTCATAATTACGTCAAACCTCAGGGGAGACATTGCTTTTGGATTAGTATATAAATTAAGAGAAAAAAAAAGCTATTAGAGACAAGACCACCGGGCACCGGGAAATAGGCAAAGAGGAAATGCTATTAGAGATACAAGAAGAGTATACATTGGAATGGTAAGCAATAGTTCAACCAAACCCATCATTTCCTGCCTATTCCAAAAACAGGGTTCAAACATCCAAGATATAGATAAGTCCTTGATCCATTTGAAAACAAAAATCAATCTCCCAGGGTTTATCTGCAAGTAAGTACCAGCACAATGTTTAGCCTTTGTATGCCCCATTTCTTGAAACAAATACATAAGCATAACCCATTTTATCTTGAAACAAAATTACACTGGCTACAGCTCCCATGAATATGTAATTCGCAATAACAAAAGAATTGCACTTCTCATCAACAAAATGAGGACAGACAAATTCAGAAACATAGTATGTTGAAAAGTCAGTTTTCCTTGTTGGCCTTATTACCCAACAGCCATAGGAGATTCTCAATAAAACAACTTCATTCAGTTACTTTAAAAGCTAGTACATGGAGAAGATATACCTTTGCTGCCATCAAGCTATCAGAAAGCCTCAATGAACGACACTGAGATTGTCCATTGATTTCAGTCAACTTCCAAATCTTAGGCTTCTCTATAGAATCCTCTACAACTCTGGGTGGTTTCACATCAGACAAACCCCGGCTCTCTCCATTCTAAAGAAAATTCAGAGGCAGTTAATAATTGGCTACATAAATGTTGCAAAATTCCCTCAAGTTTACTATAAGTCAAAACAAGAACATGATGTAAATATAACACAGTAGAATTCAACGAATTATGTGCTGATTCCATTAAGTTAATAGATACAGATAACAAATCCAGAAGCTTTTTTCAAGAAGTATTCAATGATATTAGCTTACCAGTCCAACTATTCCCATTGTTGGAGGACCTCGATCTACAACACCAACATTTGTGCCAGTTGTTGTAGGACCAAATGTGTTGAGTGTAGTTGCCTGCATTCAGTTAACAAGCAAGGTCTAAACTTAGTATAAAGTTTCTTGATCAAATTACCTTCACAATAGAACCAGAAGCAACTCTTGAAGTGTCAAATGAACGATTCTCAAGGGTATGTAGCAATCAAAGCCCATCTGCATTTGCTAGAATTTTGATACCATTTGCAGAGAGAACGGAAATAAAGGGAGAAAAGGGATTTCAGTGAGGGGAGCCTGACTCGCATAAAAGTGAGCAAACACAATGAAGCTAAGAAAGACATTCATGAATTCAAAGTCCAAACCGAAGGGGATAGCTAGGGATCATGATTCATAGATCTGAACACATCAAAAGGGATTGGGATCATGGTTTATAGGGAACTCACCTAAACTGAAGGTTGGAGTCTTGTATTTGCAAGCCACACAGTGAAATCAGTTGTAGAGTGGCGATCAAACTCAAAGAAAGAAAGAATGGCCGAGAAAAATGAAACAACTAAAACAAAATTGAAAAGAACTGGAGGTGGGTAAGATCGTTAGTAAGGGGGAGAGAGGTGAAAGATCGTGAAAGAGAGGGGGAGCCATGGGGGAGAGAGAGAGAGAATCTTTATTTTTCTCTCCTTCGAAGCGTCAAAAAAATTTTCAATCCCTAATCGTTTTCTTGGCTATTTTGCTGGGAACACCGATCACAGAGCCAGTGGCCTCAAGAGGACATGCAGGGAAAGACGATGTTGAGATGCGATAGGAATGCCTGCAACACAAACCTATTTTTGAGCCATTGGTCAGTGTGAGGTGGGAGAAGCAAAGCCGATCCTATGATAGACCTAGAATCATTTTACTTTCTCTTAACATCTAATCCTATTAGAAAACGACATGAACAGTGTATGTAAGCTTTAGTTGTCTTTGATTAAGTCTCGTTTTGGTCTCCACAGAGATCTCTTTTGAATACCCAGAAGGCTAGAAACGCTTACCATGATGGCTAACCAGTCCAGCAACAATAAGAACAACAACAACAACAATGATTCCAGCGATTCTTCTTCAATTATCGCTACCACCGCTACCACACCTGGCAGCCCTTGGAAGAGACTATCTGAAACTCAGAACATTCAACTTCCAATGGATTCTGTCATAGATGCTTCGTCCTGGCCCGCGCTCTCTTCTAAGAGAATTCCATCTCCTGAGTTCTCTAGTTTTCAACTCTTTATTCTCTATTAATCTCTTTCCATTGCGATCTGATAGTTCTTCTTTTAGGGTTTGGGCCAACAGACATTTTGTTGGCCTTGTAACTGCATTTACAAGGATTGCATCGTCCTTGTGAGATAGCTTTTTTCGAAGGTAATATAGATGCTTTCTTTCATCTTCCACAACCGATACTATAACCAGAATGAAGGTCAGGAAGGGTGAGTTGTCATCCAAGTAGACGACTGTGCAGGGCAAGGGGAGACCCCCTGTTCTAGAGAGAGAGAGAGAGAGTGTGTGTGAGATTACAGGGATTCAGTAGTTTTTTTCTTGAAAAACAAAGGAACACCGGTTAGGAAGGGGAGACAGAGAGATAGGGGCAGGGGTGGGATCAAAGGAATTTGGTAGTTTTTTTTCTTGGAAAGAGAAACACCGGTTTGCCAGGGGGGAGAGAGAGAGAGAGAGAGGGGTGGGATCATGTTTTTTTTTTTTTTTTCTTCCTTAGAAAGAAGAAACACCGGTTAGTGAGATTGAAAGGGGAGGAGGGGGTATTTTGGACTTTGAATGGGTGGGTATCAGGGTCATTTTGGGTATCTGAAAAATTTGACAAAAAAGTTTGAGTATGTACTTTTGTAGGATACATAGATATATATTGATAGCAGCAATCAAATATAAATCAGCTACTAGTGTCGATAGCAGTAGAAAATTTCCAGTAACAACAGTGTCGATTCAACATCAGGCATGATACCATTACCATACTTCAGTCTTCATTGAAACCCATACAAAACCCTAGTTCTCCTTCTTCTATGAACTAGGGTTTCACCAGTAGCAGGAGAACTTAGAACGACTCTCAAAACAGCCACTGGTTACTGGTCTGATACCATGTGACAAAACCATTAATCTGTAACCAGTACCAGCAATAGAAGATAGAGAGCAGAGAGAATGGAAGAAGAGAAGAATGAGGAAGAAGGGGATGAGACTGCAAGAGAGCAGAATCGTTACTCTAGCAGTCCCCCTACCACTATTATATTTAATAACCAAAAGAGATACATCTGAACAAGGAAAGCGATTCCTTGTAAGAGAATATAAAATAGAAGTCCTACTCTAACTAGGAAACAGAAATCTAGCTTAACGAGGAAATTAGACAAACTAAAACTAAAAGATAATATTCAGCCATGATATGGACACTCCCCCTATTGTGGTATACATCAAACACCCATATCTTTAACAGTTTTGATGAGCAGTATCAGAAAGATAAACTAAACAGCTGTGGATAATCCACTGGCAAGTCACATTAATGACTTTTTATTTTTTGTTTTGTTTTGGGTTCCAACCTTTTAACATGGTGCTGTTTCTCATGACAGGCTGCTGCTGATGCAAAGTTCTATGGAAATGTAGAAATTTTCAATATTTTGAAAGCTCGAGGAGCCAAAGTTCCAGTACAGACTCAACATTTCCCTACTGTTTGGATGGAAAACACAGATAGTTTGTTGAAAAGATGTATTCACTAATTTAAAAATATTTCCTGACTGATATTTTCAGAAAATCAAGAAGACGCCAATGGCTGTCTCGAATCCTCGTGAAGTTCCAGAGTATGAGCTTAATCCCTTAGAACTTCAGCTTCGCAAGGGTGATGGTATTTCAAAGGCATGTTCTTGTTTCCTTCATTATGTGTTGATGGTATTCTAAGACCTATGTATGGTTTCCCATAACTGTTGTATTGCTTCCTCTCCCCCTTTTCTTCTTTATCTCCATCTGGTAACCAATTAAAGTGCCAAGAAAAATGGTTTATTCACTCCTGGGAACTCAGGGTATTAGCATGCTCATATTGAGAAAATTCTTTTTTTTTTGTTGTTATCTATTGTATATATTGACTCCAATTAAACACGTGCAAATCCTTTTCGTTTTTTTACCTCTGTTAGGAAGTTTTGAATTCTTTCCTTTTAAATAATACTGTTGAGTATCTTTAACTTTTTTAATGAATTGGTTGATGATGCATTCAAGATTTGAGATCAAGGAGGCCAGTTGAAGATATTTGTCCCTAGCCTGCTCTTAATTTAGACCAAAAAGTGAAGGAGAGCTGGTTAGTCCACTAACATTGTTGAGAACTAATATGCTGACTGAACATCTACTAAGGAATAGATTAATGGAGTTTAGGTTAGGATTGAGAGTAGATTTTGGGGGATGGTTGATTGGTTGTGTTATCCGTAGGTTTCTAAAATCTAAACAAGAGCAAATGAGGTTGGATTGGTGGAGCTGGGTTTATAGTATAATCTAATTAAGGGGCTTGTGAATTTTGGAGAGGGACAGCATAGACAGTGTGGCTTGGGTTGGGATCTCAATATGATTTATGATAACCGGGGCAATATTTTGAGACCTAGATCAGCTCCAGCTGGTCGAACCGGTTGAACACCATCTGGAAAAATTATAGGTTTCGGTATCGGTATCCGTAAGTCTCGGCCAATACCGTTACGATACCGATATAGATCAGGTCATATCGAGTTGTTCTGACTGTATTGGCTGTAAATTCAAAAAATGGACCACTTTTTGGCCGATACAACCGATCCATATCAGTACCGTATCGGTCTCCGGTGATACTGATATTTAGAACCATGCCACCTGGCCACAGACATGGGTGGATGAGTTGGCTTTGAACGGTTCATTTTTGAAGTGGTTTTTACCAGTCGTACAGCGTACAGGTCAACCTGCCCACCCCAGCCTCCAGAATCGGTTGATGATCCAGCTGGATTTAAGAACACTGACATGTACAGAGGGAGAGAGAGAGAGAGAGATGAGAGAGATGATAACTGAAATTAGAGAACAACTTACTGAGAACTTGAAATTTTGGCTGGCAACCAAGAAAAAGAGATTTATTTAAACGAGAGAGTTCAAATACTATGAATCCCAATCCCCTATGCCATTGACACGATGTCAACACCATATAAATCCAAAACTTAAGCATCAGCTGCCAAGGACAAAGAACGGAGGAGGAGAAGTTAACCTCATACATGTCAAGGTTTCTCCTAGGTGCCAAGGTGACTGGTCATTTTATATGTTAGGCACCCAGTCCATTTTTAGTCCAAAAATGGAAAAATGGGGAGGGGGGGTGAATGGGAAGAAGAGAACAAAAGGGAAAGAAGAAGAAAAGAAAAAGAAAACATACCTGTAACTGGAACAAGATCATGGAATGTGGCATCTCTTTGTAAAACATGGTGCTCACCTTGGGCACCTTGGCCAGATGCTTGCGCCAAGGCACCTGGAAACCACCATTGTTGTCTTCCATTACAACTATGGTTAAGGTTGAGGTGTTCGCCTACATCCTTTATCTTTGTAATTCCACCTACAATGGAGATTGTTCTTAGATTGTGATTCTCAGGTCCATGCACCTGCTGGTTTTCTGTAGGTTGGGGATTGGAGATAATGAGTGCAAATCTTTCTCCCTTTCATCCTTTTTCTTTTGCCAAATGTGTGGAAACTGGAAATAAAGTCATTGTTGGATCAAATCCTAGTTGGATTAAATCAGGGGGATCAGGTTATATCCGGATTCAATCCGTTTACTTATCAGATCGGACCCTGAATGTTAAGCTCCTTTTGAATCAGATTCAGGTCGTATTCAAATGAAATCCTAACAATTAATTGACATAGTGAAGAGAATGTGCGACATCTTTTCCTCCATTTTGAAGTTGTGAAAGCAACGTAGGGTTATGACATTGGCCTTTCTAGACTAGCTTAGCTCATGACTTTTCTAATACTCAAGCCTTTTTAAAAAAAAAAAAAAATGTTCTGCCTCACTTTGCCCATGCATGATTCTGGACAAGAAGAAGACTTTCAGGAATACTTTTACCAAATGCATCTGTTTAAAAGAATATTTTGGGAGATCACCATCTGGTCATTTCCAAGGTTATATAGTGATAATGGATCCCTAATGTTGAACTAGCTATGCTCCCTTTAAGAATTTTGGCAATTTGAATATGTCCTTATCTCAGGACAGTTGGTGGATTTTCTAACTGGATGTGTGGAATACCAATAGCATGCGTCATTCCACTCTTAAGGTTGTTTTGTGTTTGTGAAAAAGTGATGGTCTTCAAGGATTTATCCCTTTTTACCATACTTCAAGCATCACTGGAATGCTCCAAGTAGGGCTGCCAACTGGATCAAGCATTTTCCTTAAATGATTAAAATCATAGGGGGTGATCCGATCAGTTGACAGCCCTACTTTCATGATTTGGAGCTTGCCATTGCATTGCGTGTGGGATCCAAATGGTTTGCCAACGAAAATGTTTGAAAGTTGGGAGGGATGGTGGAAATCCAAGGTTTGCAGCATGCTTTTAGGTCCACAAAAGGTTTATGTTACTAGATATGGTTCAATTAATGTAGGGGTGAAAGAGTTTTGCTATGGGTAAAGTATGGTCAGTCAAAGTTAATTTAGTGTCACAGTGGTAATATTAAGTTAAGTAGGTACAAGATCATTGTTGGAATTTTCATTTCTTTTGGGTTGTTTGTGGATTTGATGGTTAGCAGGTCTTCCTATTCTAGCTAGCTGCTTTAGGAGATCTTTTTCTACTTTCAATTTCTCCGTTAAGCAGGTTATGAGTGGAAAGTACGATTTAGAAAGTGTTAGTTGTTATAGGACAGTTTTGCAGTAACTATATAATCTCATCTACTACACAGACATTATAATGATTAGTGATGAGGTTTCTCAAGCTTCTTACTATTGCTCTGTCGACAGGTCCTCTTTGAGGGTGGTTTCTAAGTCGATATTTCTTCTCTTCCCTTCATATCCTTCTTCAACCTTCAACCTTCTACTTTCATTTTCTCTTTACTCTCAGTGTTACAGAAGTCCACTGCAACCACAAAATTAGCCTTCTTTTGGCGTTACCATCCTCATTACCTACTGCACTTAATGCTGAAGCAACCTATGAACTTATGAACTACCAAGTACCATCAATCCCTGGACTTGGCAATGGTTTTCTCATGCTTTTTATTCACTCTTAAGTTCTCTGTACTTTATTTTCTTTCTGCTTTTGATAGAACTCATTCAACCATTAAACTGTAAATCAGTTTCACCAAGACCTAATTCCAGTAATCCCAACCTTATCAATTGATTCCCATCCTTTTAACCAAATATCGTCCGTAGTTTTAGCACTTCTGATGCTACTAGGGTTCCTTTTCTGCAAATCTTTCAGCTAACTACTATTTTGCTAATGCATTATTTTAATTCCTTTCAGTTTCAGGCTATATTTTTAGTTCTACATCATCATTTCATCATTCTTGCATAGTTGCATATGCAGCACCCATCAATTACATCTCCCAAAAAATAAAACAAGACCATCAAGTGCCATGGTGATGTAGTAGCACTTGATTGGTTGGACCAGCATGACTGAGTTTGGAAATCTAAACCCAGATGGAACCGGTCCAACCTGGGTTTTTTGTCCACTATGGGTTGGAAGTAGTTTATTTATGTTTTGTCTTTTATTTGCAAGTTATGTAGGAATATGCTAGTTGTCTATTTTGAACTCTATTTTAGTTTCAGAGTTGCATTAGGATTCTTTTGCTTTTCTTTATTTCTACATTGTACCCAACGTTGAAAGATACCGATTTGAATATAGAAACTGTTGGTGTTCAATGTGTGTACGTGGTTGTGTGCTCCCTTTCCCACCTGCAACTCTAAGCTCTTCTCAGATTTCGTCCCTCCCTAACCGGTCCTCCACCAATTTGGTATCTGAGTCGATGTTCCCCTTCAATTTCTCTCTTCCTTCCCATCAATTCTATTTCTGTTCTTCTCGTTTGCTTGGTTACCGACACCTATCCTGCGATAGCTGAGATTAAAAAGAAACAAACAGAGAACTCGTTCTATCTCGAGTGCCCCCATTCTTCCCCTGCGGACTGCGATATCACTCCCCAACCATAACCTTCTCACACCTCTCAACCCCATCCTTCGACTTCCACTGAAACCCAACCATTCCTGCTGCCAATTCCCCCCCAAGCCTACTGCCTCATCAAAAACCCATCCCCCTCCTTTTTTTCCCCCTTGTGACCATCGATCGAACCTTCCCCCCCATGCTAGGGTTCCACTGGAAGAAAAAAGAATAGAAGAGAGCGAGAGATATAGAAGGAAAAAAAAGGAAACAACAAATCAAACCTGTTCCCAGGAGATCCTCGCTGTGACTCATATTCCCCGCTCTCCGAAGTGATCAGCTCCATCAAACCATGCATCCTTCGAAGTCACAACTCCTTGCTGAACTCGCCGCTGGTTCTTCAGAAGTAGAAAACGACTCGGTTATGTCTTCCACCCCACCGCCATGATAGTTTTTCTTTGGGTCATCTTTACCATAAGTCCCATTCCTTCCTTATTCTTTCAGTCTTCTTTTTCATTAGTTTCCAATAATACGCTGCGTTCCTCTCTTATCAATAAAGATGCTCCTAAATCACCTAACCTCCCTAAATTTTCTTCTGTTTTGAACATGACCATAATCTTCAGGATTTATCTCCATAATCATAATTTTTTTTTGCTTTTTCTTAATCTTCAAATCCTAACGTGAAGCACAATTAGGTTGTGCAGAATAAGGTCAACAACCAACTGTAAGCGTGGTATCTAATGAGCCCTCGGACTTCCAAAGGCTAGAAGAAATCACCTTCCAAGTTTATGGCTATGAAAAAACTGGGTACTTTCTCTTGAAATACAGAATTGACCTCCTGATTTAGGAAGATTTACCAAAGCTTGGGTTTATTTGTCCAACTAGAACTACTAAGAGAAGTGTAGAAAATTGAACAGTTCTATGTACAATCCTTAGCTTTTGATACCTTACAACCTATTTCCCTTTAGTATCTACCATAGTTGTTAAGGCGTCTAGGAGACCCAAGGTGTTGGAGAGGGCCTAGAAGTTAGATTTTAGGTTAAGAAGGTAAGTAAGAGAGAAGGAAGAAGTTGGAGAAGGAAGAAGATGGCAAGAGAAGAGAGAAGAGAGAAGAGAATGTTTTGGGTTGTAATCTTGTGTGTTGGAGAGACTTCTCCACACTCTATATTACTTTAATAGAACTAATGGAGTTATTACATCCACCTCCCTAGGGAGGTACAAGGTAAAAAAGACAAACAAGATAAAATACATAATAAGGCAACTAGTTCAAAGTCTAGTTCCCAAACTACCCTGTTACATATCTACTAACAACTCTAACACTCCCCCTCAAGCTGGAGAATATATATCATGCATTCCCAGCTTGCTTAGAAGAGAACTAAACTGAGGAGAGGCAAGGGCCTTGGTGAGAATGTCTGCCAGCTAATCACCAGTCTTCACAAAAGGAGTGCAAATGCAGCCAGAGTCTATCTTTTCTTTGATGAAGTGTCTATCAACCTCAATATGCTTAGTTCTGTCATGCTGAACAGGGTTGTGGGCAATACTGATGGTAGCCTTGTTGTCACAAAAGAGTATCATAGGGCCTTCAGTGTCAAATCCTAGTTCCTGAACAAGTCTTTTCAACCATATGAGTTCACACACTCCATGAGCCATAGCTCTAAATTCTGTCTCTAGACTGGATCTGGCTACAACGTGCTGTTTTTTGCTCCTCCATGTAACCAAATTACCTCCCACAAAGGTACAATAGCCGGAGGTAGATCTCCTGTCTGTAATAGAGCCAGCCCAATCTGCATTAGTGAAACCTTCTACTCTGAAATGATTGTGTCTGGCATACAGCAGTCCTTTCCCTGGGGAAGACTTCAAATACCTAAGAATGCGATACACGGCATCCAAGTGTCCACTTTTGGGAGCATGCATGAATTGGCTCACCACTCCCACTGCATATGAGATATCTGGGCGTGTCATAGCAAGATAGATGAGCTTCCCAACAAGCCTTTGGTACTTTCCTGTATCAACCAGAGAAGGACCACAATCTTCCCCTAGTTTGTGATTTTGCTCAATAGGAGAATTTGCTGGTTTGCAGCCCAACATCCCTTTCTCTGTCAACAAATCAAGAACAAACTTCCGTTGACATATGTTGATTCCTTTCTTAGTCCTTGACATTTCAATTCCTAAGAAGTACTTCAAGAGGCCCAGATCTTTGATCTCAACTGTTGTGCTAAGTAGCTTTTCAGTGTACCAATCTCAGTTATACCATCTCCTGTGACCACAATATCGTCCACAGAGACAATGAGAGCAGTGATGGTACCATTACCCCGCTTGGTAAAGAGTGTGTGATCAGCTTGGCTTTGGGAATATCCATTCTTCAGAATAGCCTATCGGAAGCGTTCAAACCATGCCTGTGGTGACTGTTTGAGACCATATAGTGCCTTCTTGAGGAGACACACTTTCCCTTCAGCTGAAGGCATTTTGAAGCCTGGTGGGGGTTGCATGTACACTTCCTCTTCCAAGTCACCATGGAGAAAGGCATTCTTCACATCTAACTGATATAATGGCCAATCTTTATTGGCAGCCAGTGATAAAAGAACTCTTATAGAGTTATGCTTAGCTACAGGAGCGAATGTCTCCTGATAGTCAATCCCATAGACTTGACTGTACCCCTTGGCAACCAACCTTGCCTTGTATCTCTCCATAGTACCATCAGATTTGTACTTAATTGTATAGACCCATCTGCATCCAACTGGGACATGTCCCTTAGGGAGATCAACCAATTGCCAAGTATCATTCTTCTCAAGAGCCATCATCTCCTTAGACATAGCTTGTCTCCACTTTGGGTCAGACATAGCATCATTAACATTCCTGGGAATAGAAGCTGTAGAAAGAGCAGTAATAAAGGCAATACTTGTAGAAGAAAGAGCATCATAGGAAACAAACTGGGCTATAGGATTAGTACAAGCTCTTTTCCCCTTTCTAATAGTAATAGGAAGGTCTAAATCACATGGAGGAGAAGGGATGTCACCTGACTGAGAAGGATGGACCTCAGGATGTGGATCTAGATCTGGATCCAAAGAGAACTCTTGGTAGGTCTTCTTTCCTTCATTATGCAAGCCTTCACCTCTCTTATAAGTAATATGGTAATCCTTCTCCTTATCAGTACCACTGTCAACAACTAAATCTGTACCACTGTCAACAACTAAATCTGTATTCACATTCACATCCGCAGCCCTGTGCTTTCCAATGTCAAGTGTAAAGGGAGAGATGGGTAGAGGATAAAGGAAATCAGCAGCCTGTTCACTTCCACAATTCTCCCCCTGAAGAGGATGCTAAGAAGGGGCAAAGAAAGGAATAGATTCAAGGAAGGTGACATCCTTGGAAATAAGACACCGACGAGAAGAAGGATGATAACACTTGTAACCCTTGGTAGTAGAAGAGTACCCAAGAAAGAGACACTTGAGGGCTTTGGGATCAAGTTTAGTACGTGCAGATTTATGTACATGCACATAACAAATACACCCAAAGACTTTAGGAGGAAGAGAGAAAGCAGAAGCCTTGGGAGATAAGATGTCTAAGGGAGATTTGAAAGCAAGAAGTTTGGTAGGCATGCGATTGATGAGAAAAGAGGCAGTGAGAAGAGCAGTAGACCAAAAGGTCTTGGGAATATGCATGCCAAACAAGAGACTACGGGTGACCTCCAATAAATGGCGATTCCTCCTCTCAGCAACCCCATTTTGCTGGGGTGTGTCAACACACGCTAGCTGATGGAGAATGCCGTTATTAGTAAAGAAGGTTTGGAGGCCACCAAACATGTATTCCCCCCCTTTATCAGATCGAACAATTTTGATCCGAGTGTCAAACTAAGTAAGAATCATCTGATAAAAGGTTTTAAATGCATCACTAACATCACTTTTATGTTTCATAAGAACAATCCAAGTAGCACGAGAAAAATCATCAACAAAGGACACAAAGTAACGATAGCCAAATAAAGAGGTAGTAGGGGAAGGTCCCCAAACATCAGTATGCACAATATGAAAAGGAGTAGCAGTTCTATTACCATGATATGGATAAGACGAACGACAGTGTTTGGCAAACATACATGGTTCACATTGAAAAACATGAGAAGAAGCAACAGAAGAAAATAAGTGAGGCAATTGTTTCCTCATTACAACAAAAGATGGATGGCCAAGACGACGATGCCATAACATAACAGACTCCACAGAACTACTATCATTACGTCCACACACATAGGACTGAGCTGTGGACAAAAAAGGCTAAAAAAGGTAAAGGCCTTGCTCCTCACGTCCACTACCAATAATCCTCTTCGTTACCAAATCCTGAAAAAGATAATGAGAAGGAAAAAAAGTGACACAACAGTTTAAAGATTTTGTCAAATGACTCACAGAGAGAAGATTAAGGGTAAGGTTAGGAACATGAAGGACAGATGTAGAGAAATAGATGAGGTAACAGGGATACTGCCTTTACCAGAGATGGAGGAAAGGGAGCCATCGGCCACCTGAACCTTATCCTTACCAGAGCAAATGGTATAGGAATCATAATAATGGGACATACCAGTCATGTGGTCAGTGGCACCAGAGTCAATGACCCAAGGCTGGGCTGCAGTAGAAGCTGAGGTGGAAACCTGCAAAGCGGAGGATGAAGAAGAGCTAGCCACTGTTGGTGTAGGAGATGTGCTCAACTGTGACATGACCCTGCGGAACACTTCATCGACCAAAGTAGAGTCATCCTATGTAGCATCTGTCTCAGTCATGACAGAGTGGGCACCTCGAGCTCCCCCTCGACGGCCACCACGAGCCCCACCTCGTGCACCAGGAGGACGGCCATGAAGAGTCCAACATCTATCCTTGGTGTGCCTAGATCTCTTACAAAGATCACATTTAAACCTGTCTCTGCCACCTCCACTAGCACCACCTGTCTCCACTGCTCTGTCCTCCCCATAATTAGGCCCCTGGCCTCTACCACCAACACGGGTGTCCCGGAAAGAGGAAGAATTGAGAGCTGATCTCTCAAGAGATGATGCTGGAGCTGGTGCCATAGCAACACGCCGAGTCTCCTCACTTTGTAAATAGCTGCAAACCTCATCAAGAGATGGAAGAGGAGACCGGCCCAAAATCTGGAGCCTGATGGGTTCATAATCAGGGTTCAGGCCACCAAGAAGAGTGAAGACATGCTCCTTTTCAAGAGCACGATACACCTTTGCTTCATCCGCTGGATTGGTCAATTGGAGGTCCTTGTAGTGATCATACTCCTCCAAAAGACTAATATAGGCATTGTAGTACTCAGAAATAGTCTTGTCCCCCTGCTTCATTGCATTAACTTTTTGGTGGAGTTGATAAACCTTGGCGGAGTCACCCACCTTGTCAAATGTCTGGGAGACATTGTCCCAAATAGCCTTGGCAGTTTCCTTTAGCATAAATCTTCTCCCAATCTCGGGCTTCATGGAGAAGATGAGCCATGTCATGGCTGTGGAATTTCCGGTCTCACATTTCTCATAACTAGGGGAACCAGGAGCTGGAGCAGTAATGGTACCTGTAATATACCCAAGTTTCCCTTTGCTTCTAAGGGAAAGCTTCACTGAGTGGGACCAATCCAAATAATTGGTGTTGTCTAATTTCACAATGGAGATCTGTGGGTGTGAGTTCTCAAAAACAAACTGTGAGGCTGCTGGAGTAGGTTGTGATTCAGCCGTGCCAAGCCCAGAGGCATCAGATTCAGCCATATTATAGGGATAAAAAAGGCACTTAACCATACACAAGAAACTCCAAACAAAGTGGGGAGTACACACTCAACCCAAATAAGGATTCCAATCACAAGAAGTAAATTCCAGCAGGAAAAAAACAGGTAAAATCTGGACAGAACTTCACCCAGCACCTTCCAAGGAGCAAAACCCACTCAAACAAGTTCTAAGACCTTAAACAAGGTATCCATAAACACTTCTCAACCAAGGGAGGAGTCCATGGTACTCCAAATGCAAGAAAAAAAAGGAAGCAGCAGTCACAGGCTGTACCTGGGCAGAAAACAGAGCTCCACGAAAAAGGAGTTGTGCTCACATAGAGCCTTCAAGCAGCAAGAAGGGACCCATGGACCTTGACAAGCACCCTTGGGCGATTCTAGTGCTCCATTCCAAGCCTCGAACCCATGCCGAGAGAGAGAGATACAAAAACTTTAAGCTGGAGCTGGCGGTAACTCTAGCAGTGGATAGAGAGGCTTCAAATCATCAAGAGAGCTTCATCTGAGCTCAAACAGCAGTTGCAAATACAAGGATAGGTTATATTAAACCTATTTCATGCTCCTTTCAACAGATTTCTTACATAGGGAGCTTTTCCTTGAAACCCTTTGTTCCCTAGGGTTTCAAAGAGAAGGAAAGAATGGAAGTAAGAAGATGGATTCGACTCTCAAACCCTAAAGCTTTGATACCAAGTTAGATTTTAGGTTAAGAAGGTAAGTAAGAGAGAAAGAAGAAGATGGCAAGAGAAGAGAGAAGAGAAGAGAATGTTTTGGGTTGTAATCTTTTGTGTTGGAGAGACTTCTCCACACTCTATATTACTTGAATAGAACTAATGGAGTTATTACATCCACCTCCCTAGGGAGGTACAAGGTAAAAAAGACAAACAAGATAAAATACATAATAAGGCAACTAGTTCAAAGTCTAGTTCCCAAACTACCCCTGTTACATATCTACTAACAACTTTAACACTAGACCCAAGGCATCCAAGGCACCCACCTAGGTGATCAAGGCGTCTAAGGGGACGCCCTTGACTACTATGGTATCTACACCTTTTCTTTACTCAGTAATAATAAAGGTTTAAAGTATCGGTGTCGTGTATCATAAAAGCTTATTGAGAAAGGAAACATAATTGTTTTAAAGAGCAGCCAATCAAAGATCAGCCTTTAACATCATAGAAATACATGGAAATACATAAAGTACCAAAAACCATGGGAGATGTACCCAGAACTCATCATAAAGGACTGCCATCCTCAAAAGATGCGCTTGGTGGAACAACTTTTGTTGGGACTAAAATGTTCCATTATATATTTTGAGTTTTGGATATGAAAACCATTGTGTGATGCAAGGTTTAAAGTATCGGTGTCGCGTATCATAAAAGCTTATTGAGAAAGGAAACATAATTGTTTAAAAGAGCAGCCAATCAAAGATCAGCCTTTAACATCATAGAAATACATGGAAATACATAAGGTACCAAAAACCATGGGAGATGTACCCAGAACTCATCGTAAAGGACTGCCATCCTCAAAAGATGCGCTTGGTGGAACAACTTTTGTTGGGACTAAAATGTTCCATTATATATTTTGAGTTTTGGATATGAAAACCATTGTGTGATGCAAGGTTTAAAGTATCGGTATCACGTATCATATCGGTGGGGTGATTTCAAGAGACGTATCGTATCGTATCGTATCAGAGATGCGTATTACACACTGCAGATACACATGGAAATGGTCAAGATACACATGGAAATACACTTTTGGAGCATTACACAATATAACATGTATCATGCATACACTAAAATGGAGAATATTGTATAACCAGTCAAGGGCATTAAGTTAAAATTGTTATAAAAGATAAGTTTTCTTACATGTAGTAATAATCTATTTAATTCTATTGCCATGAAGAGTGTTAGTTTTACCTAAATCCATGTAACAATTACAAAAAATTAAGTCTAAAAGTAAAGATTTAAGCAAAAAAATAAAGTTCTTGAGAAACATAACTTTTTTTTTTGGTGGAGTTCTTCAATGTGAGATATATGAGTGTTGATTCAACCAAAGTGCAGTCTGTTTCCTTGATTCGATTTGATTTTCAGCAAGGAATCAAAGCCCCAAGCATGAAATTTGAAAGAAGAGGTCGCAAAATTGAAGCAAGGTTCAAGAACTCGGAACTGGGTACCAACTCGACCCTTGGAAAAACCGAGTCGAGTCGAGATCTCGCCGAGTTGGTGCAATATTTTTTTTCCGACTCGAAGCCTCAACTCGGTGGGTTTTAGACCTAGTCTGGGTTTGAAACTTGGTATTCAGCCTATTTTAGGCCATTTAAACACAATGTCACTATCAGATTTTGCAAAAACAAAGTCCAAATATGAGTTTCACTTCGGACCACAGGTTGGTAGGTGACAACGTACTAAAATACCCTACTCTACACGTAGTTTAGTAATAGAAAGCAATGAAAACATTCAACTAATGTAAAACAACTTAAATAAGCATTAGAAATTTTAAAGTATACAATACATCAATCTTTAAACAAGTGTTACATAAAATGTGATATGTTAATGTATTCAGTCCCAACCATATCCATATAGAACTCTTATGTTATAGTGTTACAGTAGTTTTGCACATAGTTTGCCATAGCACTCATATAAGTGTTGTCATCAACATATTCCAACTCCCCTATCCTAGGGTATAGAAGAGGCGGAGGTGGTTGGTTTGAGGCGTGAGATCTACTGCTACTGTCATATTGAGGCATGTATGGGTATGGCTGGTTTGAGATTGAGAATATGGGCCCAAAACTAGATCCAGTGCTTTGATTATCAAACTCATGTGTTGACTGCCCAAACTGACCATAGCCACTCTATTTAGAACCGGTGCTCTCTTGGCCATAATCATAGTCATGATGAGGCTGAGATGAATGCCACGACTATCGCGCACTAGTAGTATCTATACTCATGCTTCCGAAACTTGCAAGCATGGTGTTTATACTCATGTCATCATCCTGAGCCTGTGATTGTTTGCGACCCTTCTTTCTCTTGTACGTAGCGTGGCCACCATGGTCTCGATCCTGTGTGGCATGCATAAACTAAGACTCACCTGTGTAACGCACAGGGTCCGCCTACGTTTCCGCATCATACTAGTACTGATCGCGCATCCCCTCATGACGATCATCATAATAACCACCACTTCGCATGTCACCACCACTAGCAGGGTCATCACCATCACCACCATCACCACCATCACCATCACTACCACCACCATCATCATCATCATCATCATCAACAACACTTCCTATTGCAGCCTTAAAAGGTCTCGGTAACTCTGAATGTGTACGCCCCTCTTGCGACATATAGTCCTCAACATCTATACCAGTTACGAATGCAATGGTGGGGTCGGGCCTACCGCCTACCCCCAGGTTGATCCATATATGGTGTACTACGATCCCTCACCCACTGGAATAGGGGATCCTCATCATCATCAGAGTCTTGGAAAATGTTGGCTAGTTCGATGGGTTCTTTATCATTGGTGTCCTTTCCTTCACGTATATGCCTCATCCTTAGTCTCATATTGTAATGCACATACACTAGCTGCTACAGTCGTTTGCTACTCAATCTATTCCGCTTCTTCGAGTAGATCAATGAGAATGTACTCCAGTTGCGCTCGCATCCGGAGGATGAACAAGTTTGTAAGAGCACTCTCACTGCTATCTTCCTTAGGTTGGGTGAACTTGTACCATAAATCACCCACCAGTCGACTGCATACAAATATATAATATTAAGAATATATACATTCTAAAGGAATAAAAATATAATTCATAAATGTAATGCCATGCCACCTACCAGGGTCTGACTTTTGTCTACCTTCCACTGTAGCTTTTCGACTGAAACTTGTTGAGGCCTCTCTGAAGTTTTGGATTTGTTTTTATTTCAAATTTCAAACATTGTTAGAGACATTAGCATTTATTACTTAGTAATTACATTCCTTTACTTACTACCAAAGTACCAAGTCCCATACTCTCACCTCATCATTGCACTCAGCTTGTGTCTTGGCATTGAGCTCCAACTTCTCAATAACATTTTGAACTACCACTAACTACTCTGTGTCTAGCCCAAGATTATGCAAGTACTGATACTTTGGATTCAGATAGTATGCTGGTAAAGTGGAAACCAAGAATATAACTTGTTAGTGACATAATGTAAAAACTCATATAAAATGTAAAGTATGTTGAAGTGTTGAACTCACCAGCTTTATGCAATGGATGACTCAAGTGCTTCTCCCACCAGGCATCAATGATGTTAGTGTATAACCTTGCACTCCGGGGTATCGCAGCTCTGACCATTTCCTTCATCTTTTGAAGGGTAGCATAAATGTGGGGCAAGGTAGGCTTCTTCTCTGTATCAACCATCCTTAGGCCACCATTGGCTCTAATATGGCAACAACTTTATGCAAGTCCTTCCAGAATTGGTCACTTGCAATGGTATGTTGTGCTACTCTCCCTTCTTCTGAATTAGACCCATACTAACCAAACCGCTGTTCACTTGTAAACATAGACCTCAGACCTATCACCTTCGTTTGAAAGCTCTTCAATGCAATGTAATTGGTGACAAATCGAGTGACACCAGCCCTTACTAAATCGTCATTGCATTTTTCCCTCAACATGGGTAAAGCATAACCATGGTTATATATAAAAGTGGTTACTTATCTTGCCCTATTGACCACACCTACCACCAAAGTTTTCTTCCCTATGTCTTTCAACATTAAATAAATGGAATGTGCTGCACATGGAGTCCAAAAGAGGCGGATCTTGTTACTCTTCTTGTTCATCAACTTCTCTCCAGCCTTTTTAAAGTTAAAACCGTTATCCGTCATAATTTGGATAATGTTCTTTGGTCCTATCTCATCCACCACTAGCTTCAATTCCTTATACAAGTATGATGCATCCTTGACATGCTTCTATGCATCGACAGACTTCAAGAATATTGTCTTCTCATTGCAATCATGGTTCAAAATCTCGCGATATTTCGCCGAAATATCGCTTAATTTCGTATATCTCGAGCTTACCGAGATGCGAAATCAGGTCGAAATGAAAAAATACCATATTTCGTCGATATCTCGTGAGATATCGTGAGATATCGACGATATCTCGTGAGATATCGACAATATCTCGATATCTCGTGAGATATCGACGAAATATGGTATTTTGGCTTAAAGTGTCACGTGAAGGGGGGCTTTAATACAATATTTCGCAAATTTCGGTCCATATTTCGACCGAGAGCTGCATTTGCTAAGGAATTTCAGTCTTTTGCCTATTCTTCCACTCTTCCAAGCTCTCATCCAACACTCTAGCCATTGTTCAAGCACATTGTTGTCGGATTTTCGCCGGTAAACTCATCGGAGGGTCATCTAAGCTCATCATCCAAGCTTTTTTCCACTATTTAAGGTAAATTCTATTCCTCTAAAACTATTTTTTTGAAAAGACTATGTACAAATTTTGTTGGATGGTGATGATATTAATATATGTTAGACACCGGAGGCCGATCTATAGCCTCACAATTCAAATTTTTTTCCATATGTATTTTTTTTTTTTTCTGGTTTTAAAAATTCATTTTCCTACAATTAAAATAGGAAATAATTAGGGGTAATATGACTTAGATGGTAATGAATTAAATATATGTTAGACACCAATGGCCGATCTACGGCTTCACGGTGTCGGATTTATTTTTCTGCTCTTAAATAATTATTTTAATTTTCGCACATACCACTCCATTGGCATCGGATTATGGTGCATCACAACCTTACGATGGATATAGATATGGATCATCATCATATGGGCAGTTTAGTGGGGTAGGGGACTATGACTACGATCCCAGTCCCGGGGACATACTGGATCATCTTTTGTAAATAACATCTTTGCATACCCTAGCGGACCTAACTACCAACCTCACCAGCCATACATGCAGCCAATGCCATCGCCTCTTGCGCCGGCGCCAACATCATATCACAGTGGATCATCTTCTTCACGGACTGGATCGATTGGTAACCCTAGTTTATATCCTAGGATAGGTTACCTACGTATGTTGATGATTCCATTTACGTGACACTTGTGGATGACTACACTCGTTTCTTCTCCGATTCTATACCGTGGTCCACATATGTCCTTCAAACAGAGAGCAATGGACGTCGACTCCAGCGAGGCATGAGTGGGATTGATCCAGGGAGGCACAGCAACTACTATTAGCAGTTTAGCACTTGTAATTTGTAACTTAAGTTGTGATTTCATTGATCTATGAACTTGTGAGTTGTGACTTGCGAGTTGCGAGTCTTGTGACTTACTAACTTTGACACTTAGTGTATTGCCTTTAAGGCTTTAAGCGAGTTATTGAATATTATGGAGTTTATGAGAATCATGGCACTCATCAATGTGTATTGGCTTTAACTTGATATGTGATGAAGTTAAATACTATTATTAAATATTAACTGCCTAATCTATGTGTATTTAACTATTTATACATTAGGGTCGGCGACCGTATGTCAATCAAGGGTGCAAGCCCAAAACACCAATTTGAATTCACATTTTTACAATTTTATGGTTTAAATGTGTTTATTAAGCTTAAATAAGGCTGTCCATGAAGTTTCAGGCCTAGATATGGCCAAAAACCCCCCGAGATGGACCCCCGAAATATTGCAGAAAAAATGCAATATTTCGGTCATATTTCGCGATATCTCGGATATTTCGGATATCTCGGTAGGCCCGAGATACCGATATATCGCGAGATATAGTACTATGATTGCAATTCACCATGAAATTGATAATGGACTATCTAGTAGGTCTAGTCCAACCATCAGCCATAAGGGTAACTCCATACATCTCCCACCTTGGCTTCAGACCCTCAATGTACTTTTTCAGCTCCTCTACCTCCTTAGGCAAATATACATTATATAAATCGTGTGGTGAAGGCCCCTTCCATCCTGGGCCAGCCCTCCTTGCAGTGTCAAGGAATGCCTGGAAGTATGTTCCTTGTGCTACATTAGCTGAAATGCCATTGTATAACATGAATTTGCTTAAGGCTTCCCGTGCTTCCTCTTGTTTACCACCAAACACTTGTGGGATGGTTGGTTGGTAGGTATTTTGCCTAAAAATAGATGGATCCTGCTAAAAAATGGGATCTGGGGAATGTGCTCGTGGTCGGGTTGGGGGCCGTGGGATCTATCTTGTGTCAGTGCTTCTCCTCCTCTCATCTTGTTGCACTGGTGCAGATGAGCCAGATCCACCAGCTCCTCTTGCCTGCTCATATCTTCTCATATTCTCATAATGCAAACTTTGTCTACTCTCTGCCAAAGTCTGCTGGTGAATTCTTCACTCAACCTCTGATTCAAACTCACCAGGTGTAGGCCTATATTCAATATCATCTCCTCTATGGATCTCTACACCAAGCCTCTCTAGCACTGCCTCATCAAACTCTATTTGTTGTCTTTCCCTCTCAGCTTTCTTTGCTCGTCCTCCACTCAAGTGTTGGGCCATAACCACTTTCACTCGGCTCGGAACATTTCTACATGAGACAACGTCCTTACTTGTACCAGCCATAACAACTTTCCACAATAGTTACACTTGGACATCTTTTTATCCTCAGACATCGAGACTCCATGTTGCCATGTTATATCAACATGGTCCCCTATTGTATACCAGTTGTCTTACTCTTTACACTGTTACATAAAAAAACATGTATTAGTAACTATTATAGACTTAAAGTAATGTATTAAAGACTTAAAGTATTGTATTCGTAACTATTAAACATAATGTTAAGCTACTAGAACAATCAAATAGCTATCTCTTATTTATCCCCTAACCCTAGTATTTATTTCTTAATTAAAAATAAAATTTATAATTTTTATTAAAAATATTTATACCTTAAAGTATAAAATATTATAATGTAATGATGTATTTGACACCATTTGAAGTTGGACATTATGTACATATGTTGTGCATAATTTTCCAACAAAAACAGGTATTTTTTATTAATATTATATATTTTTTTACAATTTTAATAATATATTTATTAATTCTGAAAAATAAATAATTTTTTTAATGGGTGAAAAAAAAATGACTCCATGAGACTGTAGAGCATCCAAAGTTGTCCAACATACATAAAAATCACTTCTAAACAATCACTATTCATCCTATTTTTTTCAATTTCTTTTTCCAAAAAAATCATAATAAAAAAAATAATAACAGAAAAAAATTCGGACTCCATCAAGTGATAGATCGTCCAAAGTTATGTAACATATCTTAAAATGACATGAATCTACCATGGATTGAACAATTTTTTTTGAAAAAAATAGATTTGGGCAAAAATAGTTTACCTTTGAAAAATCCTTCAAATTTGTGATGAATCTTGAAGATGTGTGGTTGAATCTTCAAATGTGCAGCTGAATCACCTCTCCCGAAGTTCAAGTCTTGAAATCCATAGGTAAAATGAAGAAGAAGCTTCAAATGGGGAAGAAGAGAGTGGTTTTGGGAGCTTTGGACAGAACTCAACCGAGATATGTCGAGTTCCGTCGAGTTAGGTAAGTAAATAAAGTGGTAGATGGGTCATTTAATGGGTCAACCCGAGATCTCGACCCGATATCTGAGATCTCGCCCAGATCTCGATGAGATCTTACACTTTTGAGTATAGTATTCCATCTCGTCTCGGCTTCTCAAAAAAACCGAGAAACTCACCGAGATCTCGTGAGTTCTCGAACTATGAATTGAAGTCACATGTGCCTTTTAATGTATGTATCGCACTATATCGGCCGATACGATGTGATACATACCAATACTTAATTTTTTTTTCAACCCTTAAATCAGTCGTATCGAGAGTATCGGTATGTATCAATCGTATCGTATCGTATTGTATCATATCATATGAGTTGTATCGGCTGATACAATGCGATACTGATCGATACCATTTTTTTCCAGAAAAAGATACGCATCTCATTGTATCGTGTCGATACCCTGCGATATCAATACGTATCGGCCGATTCGATACGGTGCGATACTTTAATTCATGGTGTGATGTGTGTTTTGGGTATACTAATGTGTGTGCTAAATGTGCTAAGAGATAGATGGTACCCATGGTGCTGAAGTGGATAATTGAAGAAAGAACAAGGCATGTTGATTGAAACTTGAAAGAACTGTTAAAGACGGTCTTCCGTGTGCTTGAAAAATCAAGGAGCTGAATGATACATCCAATGGAAGATTCCTTCAAGTCAAGGCATTAGGATTTGATTAAATTGGAATATTTTTCTAATCCTATTGTATATGATAAAAAAGATGTGAAAAACCCAAAAATGACATCACAATGGACTTAAATGGAAAAATCAAGAAACTAGGTGGTTTGACTTATAAAGAAGTCTAAGTCTGTTGTTCACAAAAGACCATGAACAGGGATGGACGATCGAGCTTAAAAATTGCAGATCCAAAATATTCTCTGCCTGAACTCACGAACAACCGAGCTTATAATGTTAACTGTCCGCGGACGACTACTGCAGTCTTCTGTGTGATCTTCCATGAATGTCTGAGAGTTTGTGAGATTAAGTCATCTTAGACAGACGATGTCATGGTCTTCCATGACCATCTTTTGTTCATGTCGGAGATTGACCATCTCAAGTCTCTGTGGCCATGTTCTTCCGTGACTGTCACACGATCTTCTGTGCGATAGTGTTTAATGCTGCATGGTCAAGAAGTTGGAAAGTCCTTGACTGATCATTTATGACCACTTGGACTATAACCACTTGAGTGAAACTCTTAAACATCTTCATTGATGCTGAGGAGCTCCAATAGGTAGTTTTTCTTGGAAATCATTAGTTGAATCTTGAAGACTAATACAGATTAATACTTCCAACTAATTTGATGTTTTAGTGGTTCTCCAACAGCTAGTTTCTCTTGGGAATGAAAGATGAATTCAAATGTTAACGGAGAAGCTTAGCTTGACTCTAGCGGCTAGTTTGTTTGTCTGTAAAAGGATGGAGTCACTTGATGTAAAACAGATCAATAACAAGCAAAAACAGCAAGAGCAAGAGCTTAAGTTGATCATCATCTTGAGAAGAGCTATTGTGCTTCATTTTAAAGATCATCTTGAGAAAGTTCTACTGCTGCTGCTGTGAGCCTGTGACCATAGTACTATATCTCGCGATATATCGGTATCTCGGGCCTACCGAGATATCCGAAATATCCGAAATTTCGCCGAAATATTGCATTTTTTCTGCAATATTTCGGGAGTCCATCTCGGTGGGTATTTGGCCATATCTAGGCCTGATACTTTATGGACACCCTTATTTAAGCTAAATAAACACATTTAAACCTTCATATTGCAAAAAAAATGAACTCAAAGTGGTGTTTTGGGTTTGTTCCCTTGATTGACTGTATACGGTCGGACCCTGTTGTATAAAATAGTTAAATACATATTGTTTAAGTACTAAAAGACATAATAAGAAATTTAAACAAAGTAATGAAACAAAAATAAAGTCAAATGTAGCCTTTAGTTTAAACTTTAAAGTTTAAACTCATAAAGTCATAAGTGCATAAGTCATAACTCATAAACTTCATAATAGTCAATAGTTTAATACTTACACAAAGTATTTTTACGAAATTTACCGAAATATACCGAAATGTACCAAAATTTACCGAAATATACTGCTCAATACACAATATTTCTATGAAATATACCGAGATATACCGAAATATACTGATACTTCGCCGAAATTTACCAAAATTTCACCGAAATTTGAACTTTTTTCATTTCGGAAGCCCATCTCGTCTCGGTAGTGTCAAAATTACCGAAATTTACCGAAATTTCGGCGATATTTCGCGAAATTTTGTACCATGCCTGTGACTGAGATCAAGTGGAAGATCAAGTTGAGAAGGGCTGATACAAGAGCTTCAATGTGTGGAGTGCTAAAGAAAGCATCTTGTAATTGATCAAAGTATGCTTAAAAGGTTACAGTCATCCGGCTTGAAAGAAGAAGCCACTTTTGTTGTAAAAGAAGCTTGTGTGGCTTGAGAGAAATCCTTGGTCTGTTTGACCTGGGTAGGAAATCCTTTGGGCCTGTGTGGCTTGGTTGAGTTGGTGTAAGGGCTTGATTCTTGTCTAGGAAAAGAATCATATGGTAGAGAAATCCTTGGTCCATGATCAAGGTAGTGGACATAGGACAGGTTGGTCCGAACCACTCTAAATTGCTTGTCTCTTTGTTGGTTATTTCCCTACATCTTTCCTTTATTTGAAAGTAGTCAAGCTTTTTAGAAGAAAAAGTTAATCACCCAATTCACCCCCTCTTGGGTGGAGCCATTCGATCCTACAACTTTCTTTACCAATTCATTTCCTCCTTTATTTTCTACTTCTTTTTGTGTGTCCTGTACATGTATGCCTGTGAATCTTTTTAGGGGACATCTAATAAAAGAATATGTATTTTTCTCTTTGAATTGGAGTGAACTTTCTGGAGGAGTAATTATCAACTGCAGGGGGGGGGTGGGTGGGTGAATATGATTCATGTAGCAAAAAAGAAACAGTTAGAATAGGTTTTACTTGGGTTTTATTTATTTATTTATATTTTATGATAAAAAAAGAAAATGTTAACTTAAGAAACCGACATATATACAGAGTTTTTAGATTGCCCATGTCTAGCTAAGTTAAGGGCAATAACCATACAAAAAGAATCTCCCTTATTATGAAAGGAGACATTTTGACCTATACTATTGATATATAACAAGTCTTTTATAATATTCCAAGGCCTGGGAGATGTAGTTGCAGATGGAAGAATATCAGTAATCTGTTGATTCGAGCACCATACTTCTTTTATCTTCAGCCCCATACTTGAAGCATGGTCAAGACCTGTCTGGATACTAACTAATTCTGGTTCCATAAGAGTGGAAGATATTACATGTCCTGCACAGCCAAAAAGATAAATCTGCCATCTAGCAAAAAAATAAAAGACCATCCGGCCATATCTACTCCTGGTATCTGGTATCCTGCACAAATTAAAACAGGATAACTAAGATTTGGTAAAGAAGAAAACACAGGAGCTATGAAAAAAATACATCATGGGATGAAATGGTGGGGGGGGGTGGTTAAACTTAAATCAACTAACCAACGCTGAACCTGGATAACTACCCACATAGGATCGGGTTTTTCTGATCCAATAACAACTTTGTTTCTGACAGCCCAAATGAAGTAACAAGTAATAATAAACACTTCAAAAAACCAAATTAAAGATCGTTTATCTAATTTACGAGAGAAAAATGTAGCAAGGCAGAAACTTTGGTCTTCATTTATAATATTTTTAATTTCTTTTTGATATTGTGTCTCATTTGGTTGTATTTGGGTTTATTAAACTTGTTTCTTTTTTTTTTTTTTTTTTAATCTTTGGGGATGTTGGCAGCCATCAGTTCTATATCAGCATGTATTGAGCTTTGTTTATTAATAAATCTTCTTGCCATCCTTGTAAGCATTTGATTACATATTTAGAGGTTGAAGACGTATGACATCAATCGCATCATCTTTGTGTTTTTTTGGCTCCTTTAAAAATTGAACATGTATTTTGTTTTTGCTCTATTAATAATTCTCTGTCTTAGAGTCATAATGCTATTTTATGGGATGTTATCTTAATAGGGAACATATCAAGTTGCTAAATGGAACGGGACAAAGGTTGCTGTAAAGATACTTGACAAGGACTGTTATTCAGACCCAGACAGCATGTAACTTTTCACCGTGCCCTTTCTTTACTTATATATGCTGTTTATACGATTTATTTAGATTCTCAAAAGCATGTTATAAATGGTATCAGACCAAATGCATGTAAATTACATATGGTTCTTAATGATAGTCAGATCCTTTTTTTTTTTCATGTGTACACGTTAAATTGTCATCATTGTCAATGTTTTATAATCTTCAGCCCAACTATTAGGAGTTGGTTCCATGAATCTGGATAACCAATATCTTAGGCTATCTTAATTTACATCCTCTCTCCCACTTCTCTTGTTAGACCATGCAACTGCATCGAATCACTTATTGTGACCAACATAGTAGTCATGGCACTGAGGCAATGGCTAGCCACCATTGCCTCTACTCTAGGTTTTGCCTAGTTGCGGACCTAGGCGAATGCCATATATTTCATTCTGAACCATATTTTGTAATTATTTAGTGTAGTTATATAGTTATATATTGTATAGTTCTTAATATATTTCTTAGTTATTTAGTCAAATATTATATAGTGTTTCTTTCCTTTGTCTTAGGCACCTTGATATTCAAGGTGGCCTGACTTTGAGCATCAAGGACTACTTTGCTGCCTTGATAAATGCCAGCCAATGCCATTGTTTAATTTTCTCCCAAAATTCCTTATTTCTAAATATTTGCACGAAAAACCAGATTCTCTGTAATCTGATCCCCAAATTGTTTTGAAGAGTTGTTTACTGCTAAGTTCTATAAAGTTTGATTGTTTTACTGTTTCTAGCTAAATAGAGTTGATTACGTGAAGATCGATTGGCTTTCGGGTCTGTACTACACATTTTATTGCTGCATATTTACAGCCGATTTATTTATTTTTCCCACCTTGTTCATCCTCGTGTTTCTTAATGCTGTTGGTTGGTGAGATACATGCAAGATTGCTGGGTTTTTTCTTTTTCTTGTCTTATCAAAAGAAAAAATGAAACATCATTTTTTATGCTGTAACATTATGGAAAGGCCCCAGGTTCCTCATCTTCACTAGCCTTTTGATCATTTCCACCACCTTCCCTGGTCAGTGGCCACCACCATAAATTGTGCAGTACAAAATGTGGGTGATAGAAGTTCTTTCCCGAGGAGATTTAATGACCTTGTTCATGAAGTTAATCTAAATTATAAATTTTAATAAGGTCACAATTCAAGCGATTGGAAGTCCATTGCCTAGGAACTTTAGCAACCTTGCTCTTACAATTGATTGAAATGATTTGTTTTGTCTTCAAGAGTGGATACTTGTATACAAGAGAATGACAACTGGTACTTTTTGAAGGTCAGAAAGTTTGCTAAGGTTGTAGAAACAGTTTTACTTATGTTTTAAAGGTAACTGATGTATCATAGAAAACTACAAAAATTAGTTGATTTTGTGTGAGGAGCACATAAAGTCTCCCTTGCCCATGGGATTGAAAATATTAAAATATAGTGGCAACTAAGTTTGTCTTGGGTACTTGGGTGTGGAGATTGTTTAACTTATAACAATCTTTTCTCTTTGATTTTCATTTCGGAGGGGGAGGGGAGAGGTGGATGGCAATGATGTTTTTCATATTTTGAGCTTAATACCCTTCTATTGGGTCATAGTCATAATTGACTCTTAACCTGTCATAGCATTATAATGAGTTACTACCTTTTGTTAGTTAAAGCATGAGCTTTGTTTATTCAATCATTGTGGTCCAAGGGCCTGCTCTTGTTGAGGCTCTGTAATTTTGCACATTGAAGTTTCGTTTTTGTTATCATGCACATTGGCTATATGCAATAGATTTAGACTTTGATAAATTCCGCATAGGTTATTTATTTTAGCTGTATAATACTAATTTCCTTTCTTGGTGGAATCTCAATCTGTCAGTCTTAGCAGTACTAGGATTTCTAATCCTTCTTCTGCAACACGATTTCATGCTTCCAAGTTCTTTTTTTTTGGGGTGAGTAAATAATTCATTACCGAAACCCCAAAACGGGGAGGGAAAAGTGGGGGGGGGGGGGAATACACAGAGGGGAGAAGAAGGGGGGAGGGAGAGCTATACATAACTCCTGGTCCTAAGAAGAAGGGTCAGGAGGCTGAAACAGGGAAACAGGTAAATCCCAGGAGACAACAATGTGCCTGTTCCTTGGGGAATCTACAAGAGGATGGTGAGGCAACATGGGGAGTCTGGAGCTAACATCGAAGAAGACGGCTTTCCAAATCATATCAAAAGCACGAGAGTTTGAGGTCCATCTTAGAAGATTCTGCTCCATCCAGATGTGAGAAAAAACGGCACCAAACACAAGCTTGCCTGCAGTTTTTGGTGCCAAAGTTAGTTCTTCACTAAGTGAGTTACTGTTATTTGCTGATTATCTTCTTTTGTTTGTGTTGCACAAAATTTCATCATTGAATCACAAGGGAAGCTTGTTGACGACTATGGGGAGCTGAGATTCTACAGAACTTGATTATTTTTTTTTTAATTATTTTTTAAGGGGATTGATGTGGCATATGGCGTTGCTTTTAGTGGCATCCCGCAGATGGAAGTCCATTTTTCACTTTGGTGCTCCCCCAGTTAAGAACCAGAAACAACTCAGATTCGAGGATAAAATGAATTAAAAAAAGAAAAAAATAGTTTCTACTTTCCTAACAAAATTAGTAGACAGAGTATCCTATTTAGCGTAGTTGTCAAGGCTAGGTGACAAGGCAGTTCTTGAATACCTAGGTGATTAGTTGCCAACTTGCCATATGGTAATACTGGGAAAAGAAAGGAAGAAATGAGGAAAAGGGGGAGGAGATGGGGGTGACAAAGGAAAAGAGGGGATATGGGGAGATAAACCAGAGAGAGGGCAAGTCATCTGCTCTAGGATAGTAAAATTCTTTATAAAAGGCGCCTGAACCCTCGCCTAAACCCTGATCCACCCCGGCCATGCCCAGCCTTCCGGGGGTGGTGCTGCCACCACTCTCCCCCCCCCCCCCCCGCTCCTCCCCAGTTCCCCTTCCCGTGTGTGATTTAGTGTGGTCCTCCCTATTTGGCCAATCTAAATCACCTTTAGGGGATGGCCTCTCCCTTTACTTTGTGCCACTTACCCTTGAGGGAATCTTGGTGGCCTGTTACCCCTCAGGTATCCTAGACTAGGAAGTGCTGAAGTGGATGAACTGCCTTGTTGGTCATTTCATAGGCAGTCGCCCTCCTTTCAACCTTGTCAAGCTTTACTCTCCAACCAATAGAAATTGCAGTGTAATCTAGAGACATACCTCATGGACAATGGATTCTTCATATTCAAATTCTCGGAAGAGATGGATAAGAGGAATGTGCTCTTGAAGGTGGCCCTTGGAATGTCAGCCGTAACTTGATTCTGTTACGACAATGGGATCGTTACCTTCTCCTCAACAGGGTTGACCTTAGTTCCATCCCTCTCTGGATCACCCTTCCTGGTCTCCCACTCCACTTCTGGTGTGTGGAAGGTTTGAGCATTTTTAGATCTATGTTGGGAAAACCTCTATACTCTGATGGAAGAACCAAGAAGATGGATCACCTAGCATTCAGTAGAATTTGTGTGGAAGTCATTGTTGAAGCCCCTCTCCCATCTTTCGTCTCTGTGGTTGACGATGAGGGCTTCTCTTTCAAGCAAGCTGTTTGTTTTGATTGAATGCCCCTACTGTCTGGAATATAGGTCTTCAGTCACCCTCTTGGAAAATGTCCTTCCCGCTGTGACACTTCTGCTACCCTGCCCTCCTAGCCACCTGCTTCGAAGGACCCTCCTCCTCAGTCTTCGGCCATTGCTGAGCCTTCCTCTCCTACTGCCTTCCTGGGAAACCCTTCTTTTGGCCTCCAAACTTCAATCTCCTCTCTGTACCCTCCTCCCCCCCCACCATCGCCCAGCATAGCTCCACCTCCCCTGCTGGAATCTTCTCTCCCATTAGGGGTATGTCTCCATCGCCTAGGTACCTCCAACTACCGGAGAGCTTCCGCCTCGACCTTCCCTAGTGGCCATGACTCTGCAACTGCTTCTACCATCTTATCACTGGTCCCTCACTTGTCTAGAACCGCTGGACAAAATAGAATCTAAGCTCTCAGCTCTGTCATCTACAATACTATCACTTCCCCTTTTGTTGTTGTTCTCTGCCACCTCTTCTTCAATGGCTGCCCTTTGTACTCAATTCATTGGCGCCTCCTCTTTGTTGATGCTCGAAACCCCAAACCTTCCTACTATTCTCTCCTTGAACCCTTTGTCTGAGCCTGTCGCACAAGTTGAAAGTGACCTCCCATCTGCTTCTCTGCTTCTGCGTCTAAACCTTCGAGAACTACATTGAACCAACCCCTTCCACCTTTCTTACCCTTTCACCCTTCCCCCCTCCTGTGGGCCCCCCCACTAGTGATACCATTTTAACCTCTCGTGCCAACCCTTCTCGAGTTGGGCCCATCTAACTACCAACCCATACTTCTGGCCCATCCTTTGGGCCCACTACCAATACTTCTTTCCAACCTCTTCTGCCTTCCCCAGTCCATCCCTCCACCATCTGGTCTTTTATTTCGGACTTTGCCCCCTCCCTGGTGTTGGGTCTTACCCATCTGCTTGGTGCACTTCTCACCCTCCTTCTGCACCCGATGACTCCCATATTGCTCTAGCTCCCATTCATCACTGCTGCTCTCTGAGTCCAATCCCGTCAACATCTATCCCCTCTATGGTCAACCACTCTCCTCACCGAGGCCCCATTCTCTCTCTTCCCTCCTAGGCTGCAAACTCCCCCCTCCAGGAATATCACCGCTGCTGTCGTGCTAGCGCTGCTGCTTCATCTTGCTAGGCCAATTTGGCTCTCCCATCTGCTCATCCCGGCTCTGGTGAGTCTTTGCTGTCCTCCATTTCTTGGTTTAAAATGAATCATTGTGTTCTTTGGAATACTAGAGGCCTCAATTCCTCTTCCAAGCAGTCCGAAGTCTGATCCCGCACCAAAGCCCTGCATGCTGGGCTTTGCTGACTCATTGAAACTAGAATCAAAGAGCAGAATGCCGCCTGGGTTAACTCCTCCATTGCTCCCTCTTGGTCCTTTTGTTCAAATTATTCTCACCATCCCAATGGCTGCCTATGGGAGGGACCCCGCCATCCTCCAATTCCTCCTGCCCTCTTCCCAGTTTCTTCATTCCAGAATTGCTGATTCCCATTGAAATCACCCCTTTCTTTTCACGACGATTTATGCCTCTAACTGTCCTGTAGAGAGAACCGCCTTGTGGACTGATCTTCGCAGCATCGCTCTTCAAGCGGGACCTCTCCTCTGGGCCTTGGGGGGGACTTCACTGTTGTTAGATTTTTCCATGAAAAGAAAGGAGGTAACCGTCTTTTGGACTCCTCTGTTGACGCTTTTAATGAGTGTCTTGAGGACATTTGTATCATGGTTCAAGGTCTCGGTTTCGGACCTGGTTTCGGCCAGGCAGAAAACCGAGTTGGCTGAGATCTTGGTTAATTGGTGCATTTTTTTTGAACTTGGTGCTTGGTTTTGGTGTGTTTTGACCTAGTTAGTTCATGAAACTTGGTATACAGCCTATTTTTGGCCATTTAAACACAATGGCACTATCAAATTTTGAAAAATCAAAGTCCAAGTAGTAGTTTGACTTCAGACCCTAGGTTGGTAGGCTACTCTAATAGGCCCTATTCTACACATAATTTAGTAGTAGAAAGCATATAATTAATTAAAATAACTTAAATAAGCATTAGAAATGTAAAAATATAAAATACATCAATCTTAACATAGAGCTCTATCAATTGCTCTTTCGTTCTCACTTGAGTCACTTCTCACCTCTAAAATACATTAAATACTAATACATCATTCTAATACCAAATATTAATACATCATTCCAATTCTATCACACAAATGAGTGCCATGCTGGATCAAAACCTTGAGAACTCGCTTAACTCTGCCGAAGCAAGTTAGCCTCTGTCTGTGACACATTGGCTTCCCATGTCATAGTGTTGCTGAAGAATCGCATGTACTCTTCCATACAATACAAAAAAGTGGACTCATCAACATACTGAAGGTACCCTATCTTAGGCTTCCCATTGCCAAGTTCGATGTTTCCACGAGTATCTTCGCGTCCGGCGATTTTCCACCGAAAAAGGTGATGAACGCCAGTTTTGGAACTCTCTGCCAAAAACAGCAAGATGACCGAGACCAATCGAGATTTTGACTGCTCTCGGTCGAGATAAGTAACTTTTATAACATTGGTTTGGTTTGGTTTTGATCAAACCGAGATCTTGGACGAGTCGATGTATCTTTCTTATTTCGTCCCTGGTTTCGTTTTGGAGTCCCAAAAAAACGAGATATTTCCACAGAGATCTTGGGAGACCTTGTTCCATGATTTGTATGAATGATCTAAAAAAGGTTGGGGCTGGAATTGTCTTGGCACAATAGGAGAAGTGGTACCTCTCGGATTGCTTGTAAACTTGACCAAGTTTTAGTCAATGAGGCCTAGCTAACCTTATTTCCATCTTCCCATGCATCTTTTGACCCCCTAGTTTCTCCGATCATAGTCCCATCACAATCCTAATCCAACCTTCCTTTTCCTTTGGCCCTAAACCCTTCAAATTCTTTGGCATGTGATCTTCCCATTTTGATTTCCTATCTATTGTTGCTGAAGCTTGGGCTAAGACAGTCCACCACCACTCCACTCCCCTCATATCCTTTGTCCACAAGCTTCAGAATGTTAAATGTGCCCTCAAAGTGTGGAACTCCTCTTCCTTTTGTAATATTTCTTCCATGGTTTCTGATTGCAAGGCCAAGCTCTCAGACATCCAGTTAAGGCTCCAATCTGATGTTCATAATGATTCTTTCTGATGAAGAGAAATGTGTCTCTTCGGATCTTCTCTCCTTTTTCGCTTAAGAGGAAAGTTTTCTTAGACAGAAGTCCCAGATTAAATGGGTGGAGATTTGGAGATTCCAACTCTGCTTACTTTCATAGGTCCATGGAACTATGGAAGCTAGCTCCAATATTAACTCCATTACCGCCTTTGTGTCTAGAAATGGTTCCTCCCTCTCTAAGGTTGATGAAATCAAGTCTGAAGCAGTTGACTACTTTGTTCGGCTTTTTCGACCCTCTGTCTCTTCCTCTTTTGAATCCATTCCTGATGGTCTCCAATAAAACTATTCCCTTCTCCCTTTAGGGTATTCTCCAGAACATCCCATCTGAGTCGGAAATCCTTTTTGCTGTTCTCTCCCACAAGCCAACCGAGCCCCCGTTCCGGACGGATTCAGTATGGGTTTTTTTTCCCAGCTTCTTGGGACATTAACAAAGTGGATCTTATCAAAGCCCTGCAAAGTTTTTTCTTCAACCCCAGTCAGATCAAAGGGATCAACCATACTTCCCTTTGCCTCATCCGTAAGTAAGAAGGTGCCTCTTTGATGGCTGACTTCTGTCCTATAGCCGTTTGCAATCTCCTGTACAAATTCATTTCTAAAGTGTTGGCTAAAAGAGCGTCCCAGTGTACGAAGCTCCCGCTACAGCAGGGTCTGGGAGGGGCAAATGTATACAGCCTTACCCCCTGCGAAGCAAGTGAGGCTATTTACAAGTTTTGAACCTGCAAACAACAGGTTGCAATAGCGCAACTTAACCGTTTCACCAAGGCTTTCATCCCTTGCTAACAGACTCAAATTGGTGGTTGACTCCCTTGTTAGTATCTTATCTGCTCAGCCTAACAAATCTCATCACATCCAGGGGTCAGTGAGGGGAGTTGCTGGTTGTAAATTGATAACCTTCCAATAGGATGCCTTTCCAAAATATTCCACCCTAGCAATTCCAGCTCACCAACCCTAATAGAGAAATCTGTACTCATTTTCTCCTCATAAGGAATGCCGTCTTTAAAAAAAAAAATCTTTGCAAACAGTCTGGTTTGAGCACCTTGGTACAATCTGAAGTTCATAGTTGGGAGAATCTGAACTTTGAAAATTAGATGAAAAGGTTTTTTGAGAGTAAATGAGGTCGATGTGTTCATAGTACAAATTAAAAAAGACAAAAAAGGACAAATCATGGATGGTCTCATATATATATATATATATATATATATATATATATATAATCTTGGACTTTTTTGTGTAATTTGATGGCTCATTTTGAATGAGTAATAGAAATTTAAGAAAGAAACTTTTTTTTTCGGGGGGGGGGGGGGAAGTAGGGGATTGACAAGACAATTGTTATGAGAAAACAAAAATAGAGAAACCATAACAGCGGTACCCAATAACCTCAACCCCACAGGGCACAGAGATAACCAACACTCTGTCACCAAGAAAAAGCAGGCACATATCCCTCAATTTTCACCATAAGATCAAACTTTATTAAGTTTGTTGGCTTTTCTCATATTCCAGTTATTTAAATAGTTTGTTGGTTAATTGGAAATTTGTCATGGTGTTTGTTAAGTAATAAAGTATCAAGTAGTAATATTATAAAGCCTAGCCGCAGGGGTTAGGTTTATAATTGTTATTTCTTAATTTGAGGTTATGTTTAAATACACATGAGGTGGTGGTGTTTGTTGTAAATACCAATATTTCTGTCTTTATAATTCCAAGTCATTGCCGCCGATAGGAAAACCTTCTTTTCCTTCCAATTGGCTAGCTCTTCACGTCCCCCAATCTCTTCTTTCTTCTCCTTCATCTTCTTCTTTGGTTGTTTGTTGGTATACATCTGTTCCGTTTCAGTCACATGGTGTCAGAGCAGGTATAATCAGTCCTGTTCCTTTTACTAAAATGTGTTTTGAGAGTTCACGGAAGATTTGTTGTGTGTGCAGCAATCTTGCTGTTTGTCTTTGTTCTACTGCGATGGCTTTTATTTATGAGATCTGACCTCTGGATGACTGAATATTGAATATTGATCTTCATTGGGATAATCAGATCTCTTTTATGCAGTTTCTTGGGAACCTCTTATTTCTGTGTCTTCTCTATATCTGAGAAACAAGCCATCATATCGTGTTCAAGATTTACAGAGCTGTTCTTTCTCATTAATCTGTTCTTCAACCAGAATTTTAGCAAGATCAGACATTCTTTGACTCTAATCTTGATTTTTCTCTTGATTCTTGTAAGTTTATTTCCTGTGATCTAGAATTTCTTGCTTCCCCCCCCCCCCCTTCCTGTGGCTGGAATTCTTCCATCAGAACTGAATTTTCTTGCTCTATGTTATGAGTTCCTGCGTATTTCAGATCTAATCTGATCTGTTCTCCGCTGTTCTTCTTGCTGCAGTTTGCATGTCTTGCTTTTTAGTTGCTGACTTCTGATTCTGCATATATGTTCCAGCCTTTCTGTGCTGGTTCTAGAGTTCTCCTTTTTTCCTTTTCTACTGTGAGATTTTTTATCTATGTCATGGGTGATAGAATTGGGCCTCAACAGAAGAATCGATGTTTTACTACCAATCTAAAGTTTCATCTTGGATGCAGGTGTTCCCCATCTTTGCCAAAAGAAAACAGCCTCCATGTTATTCAGCATGGAGAGCCTGCATGACAAGAGCAGGCAGCAGGCATGGTGCATGGGACCAACCACTTCTTTTTCTCGCCATAGCAGCGATTCAAAATCTCTTGTTGATACTGCTAATGTTCAATCACCGCTATAAGACTCAGTGGTACTTCTAATTATCTACTGTGGGCTCAAGCTGTAAAGGTGTATCTATGGAAAGGGAAAAATAAAATATATGACTTTATAAGTAGTAGTATTATAAAGCCTAGCCTCAGAGGGGGGGGGGGAGTAGTGTTGTAATTACTTCATACTTTGGGGTTGTGTAAATACACGTGACTAGGTGCTTCTTGTAAATACCAATATTTTGTCATTACAAATACAATTCATTGCTGCCAAATGGAACTTGGAAGTACTTATTTTTCTTCCAATCGGCTAGCTTTCCTGTACCCCGATCTCTTCTTTCTTCTTCATCCATCATCTTCTTTGGTTGTTTGCTGGTTACATCTGTTCTAAATTAGTCACAGTGTTTGAAAAAGGTAAAAAAATTGGGAGTATGCAATTTAGCTGTCATGATAGTCCTCATTGCTCTCTGGGTCAAATCTAAATCATAGATGTCACACCGAGGGGATTCCGTCAAAGTTTTGTATATTCCTTGGTTCCAAACTCTCCAATTAAATGATATGAACTGTACTTGGGACCACATGATTAAGTTGGTGTAGGTCTACGGGGTTTTATATAATAGATGTGAGCTGAAAACGGTTTTCACTAGCTAACAATAATTATTAACCTCCATTCCCATGAAGAAATTTGTACCTTTGCCACCACTTGGACTCTGAGAGCATGTATTGGAAATAGTCTTCCATTCTTTGGTTTCTCCAGAGGCTTTGCTTTTATTTTTCTTCTAGCTTCCAACTGGATCTTGTAGCATGTTACTCCAATGTCGTTTCTCTCTTTTATACAAATTAGGGTGCTGTATCCAATAAGACGGAAGGGTCATGTCATTTATTTTTTATTAACAAAATATTTCTGGATGATATCTATCAAAAATATGATGATCGATGGAGCTTGTTGTTGTTACTTTGTGGTTGCACTGAAAGTTTGGTTTCTTTGTCAATTAGGAAAATCTGCCAGCTCCATGTTATAAAAAGTATAATATAAGGATTTGGAGTTTGCAATTTGCAATTTGCAATTTGAAACGACAATCCAATGGACCATAGACTTTGTAAAGTTTTTGTTATACGACTCTCCAGTCTGTGCAGTATAATCTGCTTTTCTATGTGAAAGAAATTGTGAGTGGATTATAATTTTTCCTATAATAGGAATGTTAAAATGGTTATACCAATTACCAACTAATGATAAAATTCTACAGTGTTAATGGTTACTGTAACTGCTTGTTACTGAGTTCATAAATTTTTGATAGTGTTTCATTTACAAGTCAGTGGCTATCCATAAGGACTAAAGTTTCTAATTTATCATCCTTTTGGTTCTTTTCCTATATTTCCCCTTTTTTGTTGGCAGAAATGCTTTCAAAGAGGAGCTCACACTGTTAGAAAAGGTCCGACATCCTAATGTCGTGCAGTTTGTTGGAGCTGTTACACAAAATATACCAATGATGATTGTATCAGAGTACCATCCAAAAGTAAGCATGTGTTTTTGTTTCCTTTTCTTTTTATCTAAGAACACTTGGTTCAATCAGAAAATTTGTTCAATGAAGCAGATGCCTTGGAATTTCTTTGAGTTGATTAAAGTCATTCAGGATCTTATCATCATACCAATGTAATCTTTAAAATATGAGAGTAATGTAGAAGGCTAGCCTGCAAGAGAACAACACTAACACTCCTGTAGCAAATCAGGGTTGCAATGAACTAACACACAGAACATATGGACAGACCAACAGAGTAGGGAATGACTGGTAAGGTTTAACTTGAGACTAAACCACTGGATAAGGCTGATATTCCCATCGAATGGATGTCCTTTTATGCAGATAGAATGCTAAAAATTACAGATTAAATCAATGGGGGGATTGGGAGAAACAACCTGAAACTGGAATTAGAAAGTATGAAAACAGAATTATCACCTTGAAGAGATTTATAAGAACTAATGATCCAGCAGTCAAATGGGTGTCCAACCGTATTTTGTAAGATTCAACTATTAAGAGTAATACTGGACCCCTACAGTACCTGAGCAAGGAGGAGAAGGAGAAGGCCAACAACCTGGAAATCAGACACCCTGCAATTGGTGTTGCTTTAGCTGGAGTGGAGGGATTGTTGAAACAATTCTCCTGCCTAGTCTCTCCCTCTCACTTTTCTCTTTGATCCCGATGAGCGGCGTGCATGGGAGTGAGTAGATGAGTTGAGTTTTAATTTCCCTGCGTAGATCGTTGAGATCTCTTTGATTCCTGATTCCCCTTTGGGGCTCTCTATCTCTCTCCTTTGTTATTTCTCCTTGTTTTTTGAGATTGCCCCTATTGCCCTTGTAACATTGGGTTCAGTATGGAGATATCTCCTGATCAGGCCCTAGAAGCTAGTTGGGCATATAGAAAGCAGGAGGGTATGCGGATAAAGGGTTACATGATTTTTCAAAGAAAAGGCTAAGGCTCAATGGGGATACTAGCAGATTCCGAAGTTGGGATCTATTTAAAGGGAACTAGAGGTCAAAGATGACCTCCCTTGATGGATTTCATGCGATGAGATCATGGTACAAAATTTCACGATATATTGCCGAAATTTCGGTAATTTCGACACTACCGAGACGAGATGGGCTTCCGAAATACTTTGTGTATTGAGTATTGAACTATTGACTATTATGAAGTTTATGAGTTATGACTTATGCACTTTTAACTTTATGAGTTTAAACTTTAAAGTTTAAACTAAAGGCTACATTTGACTTTATTTTTGTTTCATTACTTTGTTTAAATTTCTTATTATGTCTTTTAGTACTTAAACAATATGTATTTAACTATTTTATACATCAGGGTCCGACCGTATACAGTCAATCAAGGGGGCAAACCCAAAACACCACTTTGAGTTCATTTTTTTTGCAATATGAAGGTTTAAATGTGTTGATTTAGCTTAAATAAGGGTGTACATGAAATATCAGGCCTTAATATGGCCAAAAACCCATCGAGATGGAGTACCAAAATATGGCAGAAAAAATACCTTATTTCGGCAAAATTTCGGTATATTTCTGATATTTCGGATATCTCGGTAGGCCCGAGATACCGATATATCGCGAGATATTGAACTATGGATGAGATTCCCTTCTTAGCTTCAGGCTCATTGGAGAGGGATTAGATGTATGGAGAGCTTGGGATCTTCTACTATTAAAGTTTAGACAACCGGAAGCAGAGCTGACCAAATTTTTTAATTTTTTTAATTTTTTTGGTCAAAGGAATGCAAATGATTTTGAAAATAGATGAGGACAATCGAACTATGCGATGTACGTGCCAAGTTGCCCATGTACCTTAGATAGGGATCAGGTCATAGTTTGAACCTGGGAATTTGTAAAAAGGAGATGTATTTTGAAATAGAATGGGGAGACCGAACTTAGTGAGATATTCGCTAAGCTGTATACGTACCCTAAATACGGATCAGGTCGGACATAGTTCAAGCCTGAAGGGTACGTAAGAAGAGATGTATGTTTGACAACGAATGATTGCATTGATAGATATTGGTGGAATGAGAACACCAGTTGAGATTACATTAGCAAGCTAAATGAAACAAAAGGAGTCTTGACAGAAGGGAACCTTCAGTGTGACATCCTGAGCTAGTGCTGCTACATCATCATCATCAGTTAGTTTATGGGTGTCTAGAGCCTCATTGTAAATCAGGTGCCCAATCTCATAATTGGTGAAACCAAACTTTGCCAAGGATGCATTCCGCCCTAGGCTCTTTATGCCATCCTTGAGGAAGTCTAGTTTGCCCATTGTGTTCCCTGAAGCAATATCTTGGCCGCGGTCACAATGCTGTCCACCGTCCTAAGTCTTTCCAAGTCTTTCCATTGGAATTGGTTCTTGCTCACAAACTAGGGATGGATCGATGGAGCATCCAGATCTTATGTAGGAGGAGTTGACCTTTTGAGCCCCCAAAAGTTAAGTGGTTGAGATCCATATGCTTTGGGGACGGTTTCTTCCAAGGAGACTCTATGAAGAGGTAATGGAGGTGAACTTGGATGGTACGATGGTGAGCTGTATGATTGTATGGGTGAACTTGGATGGTATGATGGTGAATGGAATGGTGATGAACCTGGATGATATAATGGTGAAAGGTAGGATGGTATGGGTGAACTTGGATGGTATGATGGTGAATGGTATGGTTGTATGGGTATCCCTGATAAGGCTGCCCCAGGAGTTGCTGGGGGATATGGAGGTGGTGAAGGCAATGTATTGAGGTCAAAACCATGTGGCGGATGGTCTGCTATCCCATCTAATGGCAACTCTCCAGTTTGGTACCAAGTTCTCCATGCTTCTTCCTTTAATATACATTCCTTGTCATCCGAGACATCCTCGAATGCCAAGCATATAATCTCTTCACACTCGATATCCAAAAGGTGTTCCTGATCAGCTTTAGCCAAATCTTGTTTTTCAGAGGACATGTTTTCAGGGTGTTTTTATCAGTTTTGGTCAAAGGTCCGAGCAAAGCTCTGTATTCGTGTGTAGTTAGATGCTTCTTTCCTAGTAGTGGGGACATCACTGACCTAATGGAGGAGGTGGGATCTGACCCTAACATATCCCCTTGCAACACATTGACAGTATTATGTGCAGGAAAGGGATTGGTGATCATATCTGATCACTGTTGTCTAGGCCTCAACTCAAATTTTCTGGCCTCTTAGCAGATCATGGATTACATGTCTAAGAGGGATGCGACCATCAGTGGAGTGCCCCTTCTGGGCATGATTTTGCCAAAGAGATCTGGATTGTACCAATGAGGTAGGGGATTTGGAATCACCCTGTGGGGGGGGGGGGCAACACTTATGAGTCCTGCTTTTTGCAATTAGGAGAATACTGTACTTAGGGTCATTTCTAGATTTGAGAATTATCGTCTGTCTTTGGAACAGCTGCGGCGACGGATTTTGCCGTGTCACAATGGGAGTTGAAGGTTGTACTGCCACCTGCTTGGGTGGGGGTGCCGCAGAGTATGACGTAGTGGCTTTGTGATTTGAGCTGATCAAATTTACCTCAAGCTTTGTTAACCTCATGATGGAGGTGGCTCCCACTGCTTCTTGTGAGGGGTTGGTTGCTCGGGGCTCTGTGTATCTTGGTATATCCTATTCAAATAAGGGATATGAAGGTCTCTATGTTTTGCAAGTACAAGAGATTCTTATATTTAGTTCAGAGATTATGCACTTCAAACTCCTACACCGCACGACCATCATCGGTGTGGAAGTCCAAAGCAGCATCAAATCCAACACCTGGTTCCTCACAACTAGCCATAGTATCTGAAAAAAATATATCCGTGGGGATGAGCTTCACTGAGCCCAGCGAGGAAAAACATGCAAACAAATGCAAATAGTCCATGATGCATGGGTTAAGTCTAAGCATGCAACTAGCAATAGATCTAAATCTCATGAGGTTTAAATGCTACTATAACAGGTATGATATCCTCAGTTTCGGGATCATGCATCGGACCCTAAGAATACCACTCTGCTACGATGGAGACCCGCCCGTTCTGGAATTACGCATCGGACCCCAGCGAACCCCCAAATTTTAACCCTACTGTTTACCCCATTTTGGAAATACTCTTCGGACCTAGGACAGTGAATGGCATTCCGGAATCATCCCTTCAGACCTACCATGGGTTATCCAACACCTCACCCTGTTGGCAAGGGTTGTAGCATTGGGTTTATGATTACCTAACCATATGCATTTCTAACATGGATGTCATATGATTCAGTAGTAGCTAGTAAAGTATTCAGTTCCAACATCATCTCTCAACCATATCTTTTATAGATCACGATAATAATGTACATATGCAATATGAAATGTAAACCTACAACATGTATACATCTAATCCAAAGAAAAGCTATTACATACATGAATAGAACTTCTAATATGATGAATGGACAAGTGCAGTAAGCATAAACAAAAAAGAAGGAATAAACACTCTCAAACAAAGCCAAATTCCACTCACCTTGAGTTGGAGAGAAACTAAGTCAATAGGAAGTCCAACTCATAATCAACTTCACCAATAGAAGACTTATAGCCTAACATAAATAGTACATAACATGTATTAGACCCTGGAATAAGCCAAGGTCAAAGCTCCAAACAATTAGGACCAAAGCAGAGATAGTAGGGAAGGACCGGATGGAGGCCAGCCCTGGGACCAGTCGACAGTTGGAGGCTATACCTCCATCCGGTGGTCAGAACAGTAAAGGGGCTTTGGGTGATCTTTCATGGATCTTGCCATGCACAGTCTTAAAACTCAAAATTAACTTGAAGGGGGCAGATATCACAGCATTTGGGGTTGGATTTAGGGTTTTCACAACCATTTGCCTAATTTCCTAAGTTTAGCTGAGATGAGTCAAGAACTCGGCAGAAAAACAGAGTTGAAGGAGATGAATTAGGTCAGGTCCAAGGGAAATAGAGCTTACCTCAAGGAAATTGACAAGGAAGGAGTAGTAGCAGGCCAACAGACCAGCTGATCTCTAGATCTTCTCTCTCCAAAAGCCAATTTCTCCAAAGTTTCCCTCTTCCTCCACTTTCTCTTCTCTTCTTTCTCAAGAGCAAATTTCGGTTCTGATTTGGTAGGAAATGAATTCCTAAGCTGTGTCCTTCTTCTATACTTAGTTATACTAGAGTATGTTTGATTTGGGCATAATAGAAATAGTTTGGAAAATTGATTCTCTAAACTAATTAAATGATAATTCACTCCTTAATAACTTATAGTTAAGTCCCGGGAATGATGTGCCGAGACATAATTGAGAACCCGGTCGGGTTGGCACACGGGGATGTGGGTCCCATAGGGAAAAATTATATTTCAGCCCATTATACAAGTAAAACATTATCTTTATATTTACAACAGTAGTTTCTTACCAATGACCCGGCCTAAGAGATTGAGAGGTTTTGCATAAGCTCAATCCAGCATGTCTCGCATATAAAACTTATGTGCGGGGTCCCGCCGGACTCTTTAGACTCAATAATGGCTAACTGGGTTGGCTCTACGAAATCTTCCACAGATGAGTCCAGGGATTAGTCCGAATCGTCGACCGATACAGCCTACAACATTGAGGCATACATGGATATTGAACCAGATTCTGAAATCACATAAGTTCAAATAGGCTCAAATTAGAGGTGGTCTCACAACCTGAGTCAATGACCCAAGATTCGGGTATGATAGAGGTGCTATTCCCACCAAAAATACCTGTAGATGAAGTGGTAGGAGGATCGGATGGCAAGGAAATAGCTGATGCAGCCAAAGAAGGAGACTCAGATGAAGATGTATCCAGCCACGACATCATATTCCTAAGATTCTGAAGTTCTTCCACAACCTGGGACAGAGACGGATCAGAGGGTTGGCCATCAGTGGTTGCTTGATTTGCCCGGGCAGGATTGGAACGATTGGAACCACCTTTTCCATGGCCGCGAGTGGAATTTAGCTCGTCTCCAGGGAGCCCAGCAAGCTCAAGGTACTGCCAGCCGTTGGGCTGTGCCGCACACATCCCTAGGCGTGCGTCGAGATGTGTGCAGCACAGCTCAGCCGCTGGATGTCCCCTAGCAGCACCCTGGGTGCTAGGCAGGGTGCTGGGCTCCCTGGAGACGATCCTGATCTCCGCGAGTGTCTGCAAGGCGACCATGTAGCTTCCAGCATCGATCCTTAGTGTGCCATTCCTTTCCACAGTGATCATACTTAATAGGAGGACGGTCACCAGATGGACGATCCCCATTGGAAGAGCATGAAGAATTCCCACGGGTAGGAGTTGCAGGGCCAAAAATAAGAGCGGAACATTCCTGAGTAACAGGAGTAATCATGGCAGTCCGGCGGCTATTTTCGGCTACAAGAATAGCATATGCTTGCTCAAGAGGGGGAAGAGGATCCCGATTCAGAATATTGGATCGAATTTGATAAAACTCGAGATTAAGGCCAGCCAAAAAATAAAACACCCGTAATCCGTCTTCCCATTTCTGGAATGCAGTGGCATCGATAGTACAGGTAGCAGTGAAGGTGCCCAAGAATTCAAGTTGCTGACACATCGTGCACATCTTGTTATAGTACTGAGACAGAGATAATTCCAACTGCTTTGTCGAGTGGATTTTTTGGCGAAGCTCATAACACTGGGCGGCATTCCCAACCTGTGAATATGTGTCTTGGGCTGTCTTCCAGATCTTGGCTGCCGAATCCAAAAGAAGATAACGACCAGCAATCTCTTGCTCCATGGAATTCACCAAATATGACCAAGAAGTTAAAATTCATCCACTGATTTTGTTCAGGACTAGCATCAATAGGCTTAACAAAGGTTCTAGTGATGTAGCCAGAGAGACCACGAGAACCGATAGCAAACAAGCAAGAATGAGACCACAACAGGTAATTGGCCCCATTTAATTTTATAGGACTGGCGGGAAAAGGAACAAAATCACGTTGCGATATGCCGTCAGAGCTAGAGGAGGCAGACTTGATCTCAGAGTGGTCAGGCATGTTGGCTGGTCACAGAGAAACTCTCGATAACAAAGAGAAAAAAATCAGAAAAGATTTACGGCATAGAAAAAAAAATATAGCAGAGAAAAAGGCCCTTGGTGGGAGTCAACTCACCACCAAGGGAGGGGGAAAAAATAGTGCAAGGTTTCGGGAAGGTGGCGGAAGGGTGGTGGAGGGCTGGCAGTGGTGTTGGTTGCTGGCGGAAGAGGTGGCTACAGCCGACCTTTATTTATAATAAGACAAAGAATGTTCTAGAATGGGTACAAGGACAATATTACACCTATGACATTTTTACCCTTGAAACCCATATTACAACACTTGGTATTGAGGTTGCCCATTCTACCACTTTGGATTTGTTATCTGAAACTGGCATGTTAGGGTGTAAACCTTCAAACACTCCTCTTGAAGCAAATTTTGGCTCTTTAGCAAGACTGGTGACCCTATGGACAAAGAGCAGTATCAGCGGTTGGTTGGAGAAGCATTGTAGTTCCGATCTACAAAAATAAAGGTGATATTCAGAGTTGCAACAACTATAAAAGCATAAAACTAATGAGTCATACTATGAAACTATTGGAGAAGGTTATTAAAGCCCGTCTGAGAAGAGAGACAGAAGAACCAATTTGGTTTATGCCAACTAGATCCACGACAGAAGTTATTTACCTACTGAGGAGGTTCATGGACATAGTTCAAATCTCGACGAAATCTCATCGAAATCTTGGAAAATTCGGTACAGCCGAAACAAAATGGGAGTTCAATATGAAAAAAGACAATGTTTCGGTCGAAATTTCAACTATTTGTAACATCTCGCCGCAATTTCGGTAAGATGTTACAAAGCCCAAGTATAAAAAGGCTAAAACTTGTCAGTCTCGGTCGGGATTTCGACCAAAACCTCTCTAGTTTGTCCCATTTCGATTTTTTAAGCTGGAACTTGCTATTTTAAGCTTTCTTCGATTTTTCGCTGCATCAGTGTCAGAATCACTTGGGAAACACATCATTGAAGCTTCCTAGCACATGGCAACTATGGAGGACTATACTCGTTTCTTCTCTCAGACTATGACGTGGCATTCATATGTCCCACAGTCAGAGGACAATGCACGTCAGGTCCATCGGACTATGAGTGGGATGGATCCTAGACGCCGCAGTAATTATTATTATTAGACACTTGACTTGTATTAGGAGAGTGTATTGATGTCATCAAATTATGTACTTAATATTATGAGTCATTGACTCTATGTATGATTTACTTGTTTAAATTGCTTATTATGTCCTCTAGTACTTAAACAATGTGTAATTATACATTAGGATTCGACCGTATATTGCCAATCAAGGGTGCAAATCTAAAACACCACTTTGGGTGATTTTTTTTTGCAATATAAACATTTACATGTGTTTTTATAGCCTAAAATAGGGTCACTATGAAGTTTTAGGCCTTAATTTGGCCTAAAATCCACCAAAATGACAAACCAAAATCTTGTACAAAAAAAACCACATTTCGGCGAAATTTCGGTCAGGACAAAATGGCCTGCCGAAACGAGATTTAATACTATGCTCATGGAAAGATGTAGAGTTAGCAAAAAGTACCTACATTTGGTCTTTATTGACCTGGAAAAAGCTTACGATAGAGTCCCTAGAGATTTAATCTAGCATGTTCTTGTGAAGAGGGGTGTCGAGTAAATATATAGATGTAATTAAAGATATGTATAAGGGCATTGTGACTAGTGTGAGATCTGTGGAAGGCCAGTGCAAGGAATTCCCAATTATGATTGGGTTACATCATGGATCAGCCCTAAGCCCTTGTTTGTTTGGGCTTATCATGGATGAATAAACCAAAAGCATCCAAGACGAGGTCCTGTGGTGTATGCTCTTCGCCGATGATATCGTTTTGGTGGACAAGACAAAAGCAGGGATTAACGCTAAGTTGGAGATGTGGAGATCAACCTTGGAAACAAGAGTCTTTAAGATTAGTAAATCAAAGACGGAGTATATGATGTGTAATTTTAGTCACACTATGATGGAGACTGACATAGTGAGAATTGAGGATAGTGAGAGATACCGTAAAGTGACTATTTTAGATATCTAGGGTCAACCATAAATAAAGATGACGTAAATGATGATGTTTCGCAGAGAATTAAAGTGGGGTGGATGAAGTGGAGAGGGGCGACCGGAGTACTGTGTAACCAACGTATTCCTTTAAAGCTTAAAGGAAAGTTCTATAGGACTGTAGTCCAACCGGGTATGTTGTATAGGGTGGAATGTTGGGCAGTTACGAAGTACCATACGGAGAAGCTATGTGTAGCTGAAATGAGGATGTTAAGATGGATGTACAGCAAAACTAGAAAGGATAATGTAAGGAATGAACGTATTAGAGCTGATTTGGGGGTTGCCCCAATCTATGACAAGCTTCGAGAATGTCGTTTGAGGTAGTCATGTTCAACAGAGGCTTGGGGACACCCCAGTAAGGAGGAGTGATCTGATCCAGGTCGAAGGAGCAAAAAGAGGTAGGGGCAGGCCTAAAATGACCATAGGAGAGGTTGTAAGGAATGACATGCATAGTCTGGGTCTTGTACTGACTCCATTTAGCTGAGATTTTCCTGACTTCCTGGGCTGTGCCTGTTTCCTCTTATTTTCATTTCTCATTTCAAACTTCTCATCTCTCATCTATCATTTCTGCATTTCTTCATTCCTCTTACTTTCAGTCAGTTTTCCTTACTTTTTTTGGCAAGGATCCATGTAGCTGACCCCATTTAGTTGGGATAAGACTGAGTTCTTGTTGTATCAGCGGTTGGTTGGAAAGCTGATCTATCTCTCCCATACCCAGCCGGACATCGCCTTTGCTGTCAGCATGGTTAGCCAGTACATGCTTGACCCTTACACTTCACATTGAGAAGCTATGATACGTATATTACGGTACTTAAAGTCTGCCCTAGGTAAGGGAATTTTTTTCTCCCCTCATGATCTCTTGCGGATGGAAGCCTTTTGAGACTTTGACTGGGCTAGCTCTCTTGATGATCGATGGTCTACGTCCAGTTACTGCACTTTTGATGGAGGTAACTTAGTTACTTGGCGAAGCAAGAAACAGATTGTTGTTGGAAGGTCAAGTACTGAAGCTGAGTTCCGCGCCATGTCCCATGGCATTTGCGAATTAATGTGGTTGCAGCAACTGATAAAAGACTTGGCTATTCCTACATCTTTACCTATGATGCTTTATTGTGACAACAAATCAGCTATCAGTATTGTACTATTGCTCACAATCTGGTCCAACATGATCGCACTGAGCATGTAGAGATTGATTGCCATATCATCAAAGAGAAGTTGGAATAAGGACTGATTTGCATTCCATTTGTCAATTCTAAAGACCAGCTTGCTGATGTTTTACTAAGGGATTAAGTAGTAAATTGTTTTGTCCTCTTGTGTGCAAGTTGGGCATGTGTGACATCCATGCACCAACTTGAGGAGGGAGTGTTGTAATATGGGTTCAAGGGTATAATTGTCCTTAGGGTTTATTTAGTGTTGCCATAGGGGCTTTATTGTCTTTGTACTCATATCTTATTATTATAAATAATGGTGGGCTGTGTCTCATAGGCACAAGTCACAATCCCCAAAGTCATCCAATAATCTACGGAAAAAAATGAATAAATGCATGTAAAAAGGAGGCGAGAGAAAAATACTTTTTTGGGGCCCAAAACGGGCTTACCTGGTGAGATTTTCATAATTTTGACATTCACTGCTACGATCATCGTGGAATTCTGGTTCCAACAGTACCTTGTGTGTTTTTTGGAGAGATTCTGCTCGTACTGGCTTTTTGCAGGATTTCCCCCAGAATTTCGGACCTTCTCTAAGGGTTCAGGGCATCAAGGGATTGCCTGTGAGAGAGAATAGAGCCCGAAAATTCGAAGGCTCAGAGGTGTGAGATCTCTGAAGGTGTGAAGGTGTTTCTGAACAAGGGATCTAGGGTCCCTATTTATAGAAAAAGAGGGGAGGAGTGAGGAGGATTTGGATCCTTCAATGGCTTAAGAAATGCCCCCCTTAGGGTCCGATGCCAATTGCCTTTTTGCTAGGAACTTCCGAGACTGATTCTGGAAGATCCGACCGTTAGATTTTGACTATCCACATATTGTCACAAAGAATTTTGAATGTACTATCCAATGATGTAAAAATCCACACAAATTTGGCTAAAAACATAGTCAAAACTATGCCCGAAACAGGCGGGGCCCGCAGTATTAGGGTTTGTTGAAATGATGGCCAAACATTGTCTGATCTACACCAAATTTTAGGAAACACTTTAATATCATGAAAATATGCTATCTAGAAAGTTCCAGCCCATTCTGACAATGTTTGGGCACTCAAGTCACTCCAGGGGCAAAATGGTCATTTTTGCCAAAAAATACCTAAGTGCTCTTTTGGGCTCCAATCTTTTGCAGCAAGAGGGGGTTTGTTTTGGGATCACAAAATTCAGTGTCTATAACCACATACATCAATCTCAACAAAATAAAAGAGTCAAATACAATAAGAAAAAATTGTAGACCCATAATTACTCTACGATAGACAACACAACAGACCAAAGAAACTAGACAAAAAGTTAGAACCAGTAACTATAACTAATAAGCAAGAACCACAACTGTTACACAAGGGCCATAACCAATACCTAGCCACTTTAACATTGCTCCTCAAGCTGGAATATATATATATATATATATATATATATATAGAATAAAGGCAAAACTTGCGATTCTGAGACTTGAGCGAACACTGATGAAACTTAGTTACAATGCTTGAAGAACACTCGATAAAATAAACTCGAGTTACGCTTCAAGAAATAAAATTAAAAATACTTGAAGTAACTTGGTGTAAGAACTTTGAAGAGGTTGAGCTACTGGCGGTCGCTGCGTGCTTTCTTTTTCCTCTTCGAGAGATTCTCCTCCTTCTCTACGGAAGAAGAGGGGTCTTATAGAGCTGAGGCTTTGATCGCTGTACTTTTCCACAAAGCAAACCTTATCTTGAAGGCATCTTTGGTAGGCGTAGAAGCATGTGGCGTGGGCCCGTAGTCTTGACTTTGGAGGCGGGCGCGCGAAGGCTTTTGGTCCAGTAGTGCTTTACGATAAAAAAGTCAATTTTACTATTCACCACTTTGTTGGTAGAACTTGGAATCTTTGAAAAAAGCTTCAAAAACGCACGAGGCATTCCACGTGTCGGCACTTTATTTTCCTCACTTGGTTTGGTTTAGATGGTTCCTTTTGTATTTGAATGGGCCCAGGCGGTAGCTTACTATCTAGGACCAGTAGATGTGGGACGCGACTGTTGGGCGTGGCTTTTTTGAGCCATTTTTGATGTGCGCGGGGGGCGATTCTCCAATATCGGGGGGGGGGGGGGGGGGGGGGGGGGGGGGGGGGGGGGGGGGGGGGGGGGGGGGGGGGGGGGGGGGGGGGGGGGGGGGGGGGCTTTGGAGGAGGGGGGGGGGGGTGTGGTGGGGGTTTTGGGTGGCCTGTTGAAGAGGCTGGGGGGGGGGGCGATGGTTGGATCTTGGGCTTGCCTTGTTTGTTTTTTTTTTTTTTTTTGGGGGGGGGGTGGGGGGGAGGGGGGCGGGGGGGCAGAGGGGAGCGGTTTCTTCTTTTTCTTCTTAAGGGGGGAGCGGGGGGGGGGGGGGGGGGGGGTCTACTTTTCGGTCGCCTTGAGGGCGGGGGAGTGCTTTGGAGGTTGGTAAGGGCCTCGGGCCCTTCTCGCTCCCTTGTCCCACCACTTCAAGTTTTTTAGAAAAGGGTGAGCATCGGGCCTGGGTCAATTTCTTCTCCCAAAACGATCCAAGCCACGGAAGGTGGAGAAGAACCTCGGGAGTCCGGTGTCGTGAATTGTTCGGTGTCCTAAAACTTAAAGCATCGAACACTGATCCGGCAAAAGTCCTATGGCCCAAAGGGGCCCACCCAGGTTGATGGAGAACAAGAAACAAAAGAACCAGGAATGTTGGTTCTTGTTGGGGGTTTTTGGGTGGGGGGGTGTGGGCCCAAGCATCCGTCAAAATGGGGGGGGTGGTTCGTGGGGGGGGTTTGGGGGGGGGGGGGGTGCGGGTGGGGGGGGGGGGGGTGGGTTGGTGTGTGGGTGTCTTTTGGTTTGTTGTGATCGTGGGTTTTTTTTTTTTGGGTGGTTAATGTGGATGGGGGGGGGGGGGGGGCTTGCACCGAGTGGGGGGCCAATCTTGGAGGGGGTATTGAGAGACTTTGGTTTGGGAAATTGGGCGTGAAGGACACTTCCTTGGAAGGGGCTTGTTGGTTGAAGAAGTGTTTGGTGGGAAGGTTGGGCAACACCCTTGATTTTGCTTGTTGGGGTCCTTTGGGATAAGTTTAGGACCGTGGGTAGAAATCAAGAATAGAATTATTTCTCCTTTAAAGAGAACAAACTGATAAAAGGGGGGGGGGCTTGGTGTGTTTTTAGGAAATTTTTTTGAGGTATAATTTTGAACTGTTTGTAAACTCTTTTGAAGCGCTTAAATTTGGTGCAAAGACTTAAAGGTTTCTTTTTTGGGGGGGGGTTTTTATGGGTTCCAAACTCATGGACTATGTCTTCTCTTTTGGAGGGGGCTTGCTAAGTGGAGGCACCTCCCAGGTTGAGTCAAGGGGGGGGGGGGGGGGGGGGGGGTGGGAGGGGTCTTCTTGGTTGGTAAGTCCTGGGTTTTCTTGAGCCAGTAAAGATCTTTACATTTGGCATTTGAGGATGAAATCTCGAGGTAATTTAGGTTTCAGGGAACCTCTCGTTGACTTGCTTGGGATGTCAGGAATTTATTTGCTTAAGTTATAGATTTTTAGGGATGCTTGGTTTTGGTAAAGTAATGCCCTAAGAATCAACCTTGGGGGTTTGGTTGAAACCTCGGTTTTTTGGGGAAAGAACAAACCACTTGCGTGTGTGGAAGAAATCCTAAGATGTTTGGAGTGTTGTAATGGATTTGGAAAGACTAGAACATCATCAATATAGGCTATTAGTGGCCGGATCGGGAGGGTTTAGGTGTCGCTCATAATGTTTTGAATTACTAGGGCATTTTTTAAACCAAAGGGCATACGCTCCCTTCTAGTCCAAATGGTTGGTGAAGCCGTTTGTAACTGTGGGAGGATTGGGCGCAATATCCGATGGGAGGTCAACTTGAAGATGTGGGGTAAAGTCTTCAAGTAATTCTTTTTTATTTGGTATAGGATATCTAATCCATTGTATGTCTTTAGAGGTTTGTAGTTTTGACAAGTCCGGTGTCCTCTTTATTTGTTTTATTACGTGAAGCCGCAGGGGTGCTTTTTTTCGATTAGATTTTTATTAAGGAGGTCTTAATTTCTTTTACAAACTTGAGTTCTGGCTTTGAAAGGCGGCTTTTGTGGGATATCCTTATCGTCAGTTTGTATAGTTTAGGTGTGGAAGAGAACAAGTGCTTGTCTGCAGATCGGAAACCAAGGTGCAGTCCTTCCTGGGTGGTGGTAGATTTGTTTTTGAGGGGGTTGTTCGAGAGTCCTTTTTTGGGGTCTTCTTGTTTTAGAGTGGTTTTGCTATTGTTTAGTTCTCTCTAAAGGCTGGGGGGGCTGTTTGGGTTGTGTGGGGGGGGGGGGGGGTTGGGGGGGAAGGGGGGGGGGGGGAAGGACTTGTTTACTAGGTGTTGTGATCCTTGATCCAAAATGAGAAAGGTTTTGGTCAGGAAAGGTTTTTTAGAAAACTTTGTAAGGCTTTACTAATAGAAACTTGTTTAATCTGCGGGGTCGTGGTTGGGGAGACGCCTGGTAATTTTTTTCGTGTCTTGGCCTTGCCTGTTTTGTTGTCTTTTAAATTGGGTGGCTACCTTCTTGGGGGGGGGTAGGGGTGTGGGGGGGGGGGGGGGGGTGGGGGGGGGGGGGGAGGGGGCGATTTGGGCGTGATTGCATAGAATATTGATACCATTAGTTGGCTTGACTGTAATAATCAACAAATCTTCATTTTTGTTTGTAAAGGGGGGGGGGGGGGGGGGTGGATTTGGTTGTCTTCTTTTCTTTTAATTCGCTTTTTAAACTTTTAAAGGGGGGGGGCTGCGGTTTTGGTTTGGTTTTTATTTTAGGGCTTGTCTTGAGTGCTTTGGGTGGGGGAGTTTTAATTTTATCCGGATTTTGAGAAGAAGTAGGAGTTTTGCAAACTTCTTATAAATATTCTTTAGTTATAAGGGTCTTGTTGGGGTTTGTTGTGAGACGGGGGGGGCTGTGTTTGGCTGTGGAGGTTAAAGCTTGGTTGTTATCTTTGATTTGATCAACAAAGTGAGAATTCTTCCGGTTTGTTAAAGGTTTTAAGTCCTAACTTGATTATCAGTTTATAGATTTTGTGTCAATCATCACAATTTAAACTCCTATTACAAGTGAGAAGCCTGTTCATCCCTATCGGACGGGTTGTCTCAATTGGTTAACTCATTTTCTTGGTTTCTGTCCCATAAATGGTAAGATGGGTGGGGGGGGGGGGGGGGGGGGGAATCAAGCATTATGAGTGAGTTGATCTTTTGCTGTCCGGGGGGGGGGGGGGGGGGGGGGGGGGGGGGGGGGGGGGGGGGGGGGGGGGGGGGGGGGGGGTGTAGGGGGGGGGACTGGCCAGGGGGGGGGGGGGGGGGGGGGGGGGGGTGTGGTTGTTTTCAGGGGGGGGGGGGGGGGGGGGGGGTTTTGGGGGGGGGGTTTTTTTTTTGGGGAGTTTTTTGTGGGTCTTTTCCTTTCCTGGATAGATTTATTTTCTAATCCGGTTCTTTTCTTGTCTTGCTTATGAAATTATGGGGGGGGGGTTTTTTTGTCGTATGGGTTTTAGTTTCTTTTGGGGGGGGGTGCTGAATTCGAAACCAAGCTGGCATCCTAATTCTTGTTTGTAGGATTTTGATTCTTTTCTAATTTGTTTTCTAAGTTTGATATCGTATAAGGCTAATCCTTCCTTGTGTACTAGGCTTATGAGATCGCCATAGGTGAGGGTTTGATAGAATTATTTCCCATTGTTTTCTTCTCTTAATTTTTGTTTGGAGTTTTCCGAAAATAAAGTAGGTAACTTGATAAGTGAATTTTTCTTTCCAACAGGGGAGATTTGCATCTTCCTAGTCGGGACCCGTCAATTAAATGAATGTGTCTTTATACCATTTGAAATCGTGTAATTTTTACATTTGAGGTTTGATAATTGTTCGTAAGACCTATCCTGAGTCTTGTGGGATCTCTAAAAAATACTTGGTTATACTAAAAATTAGAGTGTTTACACATCTTCAAGCTAGTTGGTCTCCTATCATAGTTGGTAGGCCTTGTTCATTAGTTTGAATGGCATTTAGTATGGATTCTTTTTCAGTTGGGCTGAGAACATTCCCACCACCTTAAGTTGAGGGGGGGGGGGGGGGGGGGGGGGGGGCGAGCCGGGGGGGCGTTTCGGGGGGGGGTGGTGGGCTAGGCTTGTCGTGTTGATGGAGATGCTCACCATGGTCATTCTGGAGTTGTTGCCGTATATCCGACTACCATCTATGTTCCATTCTATATGGTCCCTTTGTTGTTGGGAAATTCCCTTTGTTCAATTTAGGTCCGGGGGGGGGGGGGGGGGGGGGGGGGGGGGGGGGGGGGGGGGTGGGGGGGGGGGGTAGGGGGGGGTAATAGGTCGGATTTTGTTCCTTGGGCTGGAGGAGGAGTTTTTTTTTTTTGCTCCTCCTCTTTATCAGCGGAGGAGTGAGGGGAATCCATTTGTTGGATGTTGCCACTGAGCAGCTTCCTGGTTTCCTTTGAGGTGTCGGGACAATCAAATTTTGCAACTGGGATTTGGCTTCTAGATCTCTGTTTCGAGTTTTAGTTTTTAAACTCTTGTGAAATGGGGGGGGGGGGGGGGGGGGGGGGGGGGGGGGGGGGGGGGGGGGGGGGGGGGGGGGGGGGGGGGGGGGGGGGGGGGGGGGGGGGGGGGGGGGGGGGGGGGGGGGGGGGGGGGGGGGGGGGGGGGGGGGGGGGGGGGGGGGGGGGGGGGGGGGGGGGGGGGGGGGGGGGGGGGGGGGGGGGAGTTTTTAGAAGTACTTTGATTTAGAGACGTTGGTAATAGGGTGTCTTTATTCTATTCTATTAGTTGACTTCCTATGGTTTGTAAATACTTGGTTTGTGTAATTTGTTTGTTCAATAATTTTCTTGGACCCATAAGAAACACCTTCATGGATCTAAAGGTGTTGCCAAGATTTCTCGTGTTGTTAATTTTTAATTTAACATTTGAACCAGAGGGTGTATTGTCTCTATGGTCTTGTCATCAGCCAATTTCAGTGTGGTACACCTTCTTGTCCGGCATTGATGTTTGAAAAGGGATAAGGAATGTTGTTATTACTTGTATAGATGTCTAAATATGTAAAGAACATAACATCTACCTTGATGGTTCTCATTTTGTCATACCAGAGGTTCTTGATTTCTTGTTGTTTTTCTTTCGAGAAGTAGCTAAAAACCATTCTCTTTTTTCAGCGTTCTGGGTGAATTGAAATCTATTCTGAGTTTGGGTTTGTCTATCTCATAGTCTTCTCTGTTATCTATGACAAAAACTCTTGCTTCGTGTTGCATGTCATTATATATTGTTAGACTGCTGTTCATAAATTCCTTGGGTGATATATTTGATTTGTAATCCTAGAATATGTAAGGACCTTATTTGTTCTTGTAACCTTTGATTTTCTAAGTGGAGACTTGTTAGAGAACTAGAGGTTGAAGCTCTACTTGGGACTTGGCTGAGTTTTTCAAACTCTTCAGGATTTGGTTTTATTTGTTTATCTTTCCTCTGGAATGTTATAGTAACCATTCCGCCCTGATCTTGGTTTATAGATTCAACGTCCACTGTTGGGTTCAACAAGTGACTACTGGGCAAGGTATATATATATATATATATATATATCCTATGTTCTAGCTTGAACTAACAGAACAGACATAACCAACAAAAGCATACTTGATAGAGATATTAGTCGTAGAAGCTAGAGGTCAGCAACTAAACCCAGATGCACAACAAATAACAAAACCACAAGAAATATTTTTTTTCTAGTTGCAGAACCAACTAAAGAATCGCTGAAAGGAGAATCTTCCAGTAGTAGCTCCAGATTGAACATAAACAGATCAGCCACAATCATCAGCAGCAGAGAGATCTTTGTGAAGAACTCCAGATAATCAGCAACAAAGACAAAACTTCGTTTAGAAGAAATCCGGGTAACAATATAAGCGGCAAAAATATCAACCGCAGGCCAGGAAATTGCAACAAGAACCGCAACAGTGAAAGCCCAGAAAATAACAATTGTAGAAGATGAATAAATCATCACTGTGGGCCAGAAACCTAAAATCTTCAACTAAGAAAACTCCAGGCAGACAAATAAGAAATCTTCAAAAAGAAGAACTCCACAATAAGAAGACATGCAATAATCTTCATTAATAGTCTTTAATCTCCCTCTCACTTGTAGCAGTGTACACATGGGCAAATAACGCAGGTGCTAACAACAAACCATATCGCAACAACTCCATCATCAACACAAATAGAGAAGAATCTTCAACTCACAGGTCATAGAAAGGAGCAAGAAGTCAAGAACACAGCCCTGGAGTTTTAGTCCAAGCAAGAAGAATTATTCAGACCTAAAACAGAATTCACCAGAAACAGACACAAAAAGTAGACATCCTCTTATTGCAGAAAGAATGGGATCAGATTATATCTTATCAATAACACCAGTTGCAGGATCAATATAGCAGCCACCGTTCAGAGATCATATCACATCTGATCAGGAATACTAGTTATTATCTGAGATCAAAGAATAATAAGGATACCACAGGCTGTCCTTGATAAAAAAGGACACTTCATCGACAAGAATTCCAAATCACAAAGATGAGAATCAAAATAAATAACCAGATCATATCAGGTCTGTTAAGAACTTCATGCACTGTAGTAGGATGATTGGTTTTCTGCAGAAAATCGAGAACACAGCCTTGTAGACATCACCCATTGAACCAGAAAAGATATGATACTAGCAACACATTACTCACAATAGAAGATCAAGCCAAAACTGCAACCCACAGGGAAGAAATCGTCAACCCGTAGAGTGTAAGAGGAGGGCCTACAAAACAACCACAGTCCTCACGGGGAAAACTGATACACTAGCCACGATAAAGATCAATAATGATAAAGGATCAATTATAGACCTAAGAACAGATCAGCAACAAGAACAGCAGCCAGCAGGGCAGAATCCTTCTTCATTGCTCTGGTGCCATGTGACAAACTCAAACTAGAATAACCAGGCTCAGATGAGAAGAAAAGTAGGAGAGAGAGCTGCAGTGTATTTATAATAATATTGACTCATAAAAGTCATTGTTAATTACAAAAATACATAGAGAAACCTTGAATGGTAGTGCTTCTTAGCTTAACAACTTAAACAGCACCACATATGCTAACATCACCATGACTATAATCTCAACAATAGATGTTTTATGCTTTAATACATTGTATCAGAAATATTTTGATAAAGTGTCCCGCCTCTTTTTTAATACAATTTTTACATTCTGTGAGGTAATTGACTAGTCTCATAAATAATGGATTGACTGTATATTTTACTTAGGTCTTAAAGCATTATCTGATGCATCTCATCTTATTTGGGGTTTACAGGGGGACCTGGGAAGCTATCTTCAAAAGAAAGGACGTCTTTCTCCCTCTAAAGCTCTAAGATTTTCTCTCGATATTGCTAGGCAAGTTTAGTCTTGGATCCAGAAATATACAACAAATTCATTGTCTCCTGCAAATTATTATTGAAATTATTTGAGGCCCTCCCCATATATGTTGATTCGATTATTTTTCTCCCTTCCTCGTATCTTCATGCTACCTAAATTTTTCTCTTAATTTGTGTGATCTCATTGGATTTTTTTTTTTTTTTTTTTTTCATACGTCAAACTCTCCTAGTTGAATCAACTATGATATCTTAGGAGGGTGTTTTGTTTTTATTCAGGGGCATGAACTGTCTTCATGAATGCAAGCCTGACCCAGTTATTCATTGTGATTTAAAGCCAAAGTAAGACAACCAAATACAAGAGTTTGTTAATTTCAATAAGTACCGAAGTTCTAGACAGAAAGTTACTTTCTTCTTGTTGGTGTAATGTACTGTTCTTTACTATTTGATATTTTGGTAAGGTGCCAGAAATATTTTGCTGGATAGTGGAGGGCAGTTGAAGGTTGCAGGATTTGGTCTGGTTAAATTATCCAAAATTCCACCTGACAAAGCAAAACTAGCTCAGCCATGGGCTCATGTTGACCGTTCAAGTAAGTTGTTTACTAGGCTTAAATTATATACTGTTAAGATGGATTGGTTTCTTCCAAACCTAGAACTCTGCAGTCCATGCAAGTACATTGTTGCATAAACTTTCCCTTTCTTTAGTTAAATAGATGTGAAAAGCAAGTTGTTATTCCTCAAATGCATTTGGTCTGAATTCTTCCCCAGCATGAGTAACGTTTCCTTTAATTTCATGCAAATTTCTTGGTATCAGAGTGGATCTGAATAATTTTCTCTGTATACTACGTGTTTGAATTTATCAAAACATTAAGTGATAAACCATTTGTCTTCTTCTGTGCCCTTTATTTATGTTGTAATATGGGTCCAAGGGTAAATCTGTCCGTGGGGTTATTCTTGTATGTGGGTTTTAGTCCCACATTGCTTAGTTATATTTTTATCATATAATTTCAATATTATAAATAAAGGCTGGGCTATGATCACATCGATCAAGCCAGTATTCACGGAATTCCACATGGCATCAAAGCAAAAAATATTCTAGGGATATGGGATGTAAAATTTTTTTCGATTCTTTCTCTTTTTCGTCATTCTGTCCTAAAACCACCCACCGCCAGCCACCAACAGCCACCGCCAACCCTCCACTGCCTCCGCCAGCTACTGCCAACCACCGCCGGCCCTCTCCCTTCCTCCCGCCACCTCCGCAGGTCCCTCCCTCCTTTTTCCGCCACCTCTACACACCTCGGGGGGGGGGGGGCTTCCACCTTCTTCGATTTTTTTAATCCCTAGGTGGTGAGTTGACTCCCACCAAGGGTTCGTTTTTTCCCCTATACATGTTCTGATTTTTTTTTGGGGATTTGTCTCTGCCATTTTTTCTCCAGCCACCATGCCTGACGAGTCCGAGATCACGACTGCTTCGACTGGTTCTGAAGATTCCAACTAGCAGGACTTTGTTCCCTTTCCGGTGAATCCCATAAAGTTGAATGGCAACAATTATCTTCTGTGGCCTCGTTCCCGTTTATTTGCTATTGGTTCCCGTGGGCTCTCTGGTTATATCACGGGCACTAAGATCAGGCCTACAAAGGTTGGATCGGCTCAGGATCGATGGATGAATTTCAATTTTTTGGGGATGTCCTATCTGGTTAATTCCATGGACCAGACCATTGTTAGTCGTTATCTGCTCCTTAACACCGCTGCAAAAATTTGGAAGGCAGCTCATGACACATACTCTCAGGTTGGGAATGCAGCCCAATGCTATGAACTCTGTCAGAAGCTCCATACTACCAAGCAGCTGGAGTTGTCTCTGTCCCAATATTACAATACCATGTGCACACTGTGGCAGGAATTGGATTTTTTGGGCACTTTTACGGCTACAACGGATGTTAACGCTACAGCCTTCGGAAAGTGGGAGGATGGTTTACGACTGTTTTATTTTTTGGCTGGCCTAAACATTGAATTTGATAATAACAGGTCCAATATTTTGAATCAGGATCCTCTTCCCTCTTTGGAGCAGGCCTACGCCATACTTTTGGCTGAGGACATGAGGCGCACTGCCATGGTTCATCTTGTCACTCAGGAACGCTCAGCCCTTGTTTCTGGTTCTCAATCTTCCCGTGGAAATTACTCTCGTCCTCCTCCTACTGATTGGCCAACTAGTGATCGCCCGCCTATTAAATGTGATCAGTGTGGGAAGGACTGGCACACCAAGGACCGATCTTGGAAGCTTCATGGTCGTCCTGCGGATACTCGTGGGCGTGGAAAGGGGGGTTCTAATCGGCCCAGTTCCTCTCGTGCTAATCAGGCTGCCACTGAAGATCCATCTGAACAGTCTCTCTCCTCTGTGATGGCTGAGTTGCAAACTCTGCGGGATATGATGAATCACTTGGACACATCTTCGGCATCTGTATCTCCTTCCATGGCGGCTTCAGCTTTGTCTCTACCTGCTCCGTCCAATCCACCTTCTTCCACATGTATTTCTTTTGGTGGGAATTGCACCTCGGTCATGCCTGACTCTTGGGTTATTGACTCAAGGGCAGCCGACCATATGACAGGTTCTTCCTCTGTTTTTACCACATATAATCCTCTTTCAAGCCAGTCAAAGGTTCGGGTTGGTAATGGGTTTCTTTCTTCTATTTCTGGGAAGGGATCCGTTCAATGCACCTCCTCTCTCACTCTCTCCTCTCTCACTCTTTCCTCTGTTTTACATGTTCCTAGGTTTATTACTAACTTGTTGTCCATTAGTAGTCTAACTAAGGATTTAAACTGCAAAGTAATTTTTTTTCCAACTCATTGTCTATTTCAGGATTTAGAAACGAACAGTACGATTGCATGTGGTAAGGTGGTTGCTTATCTGTACGTGCTTGAAAGTTCCTGGACAGCATTGACATCACAGCCGGCGTCTTGTACTTTTGATTTTGCATTGCTTGAGTTGAATAATTGGCATCGTCGTTTGAGCCATCCCCCGACTGGGGTTTTATCTGCTTTATTTCCTACTCTAGTGAAACAATGTAATAGACACAATTGTTCTTGTGATGCTTGCACTTTGGAAAAACAAACTCGGGTATTTTTCCTATTTCAGATAACAGAAGTTTGAGTCCTTTTGGTTTAATTCATTCTGATGTTTGGGGCCCGGCCCGTTGTGTTTCTACCTCTGGGTTTCGATGGTTTGTCACATTTATCAATTGTTTTAGCTGGACGACTTGGGTATATTTGATGCATAGCAAGAGTGATGTGTTCAATTGTTTTATGTTATTCCACAAAATGGTCCAAACGCAATTTGATGCCAAGGTGAAGATTCTTCACTCAGATAATGGCAAGGAATATATGGATGGTGCTTTCCGTTCCTATTTGGATAGCCATGGGATCATACACCAGATTTCTTGTGTTGACACTCCTGCTCAAAATGGAGTGGCTGAACGCAAGAACAGACATCTACTGGAGGTAGCTCGTTCCCTTATGTTCACCATGTCTGTCCCTCCTCATTTCTGGGGTGATGCCGTGCTTACAGCTACTTACCTCATCCATTGACTTCCATCTCGTGTCTTGGGTGGCTGCTGTCCCTTGGATATGTTGGTTGGCAAATCCACCTTTGTGGTGCCCCCAAGAGTATTTAGTTGTGTTGTGTTTGCACGAAATAACCACATCCATGGTGAGCTGGATCCTAGAGGATTACGGTGCATTTTTCTTGGTTACTCACCGACTCAGAAGGGCTATAAATGCTACCATCCTCCTACCAGAAAGGTGTTGGTCACCATGGATGTTGTCTTTCGGGAGTCGGAGGCTTACTTTCCACCGCCAGTACCTCTGCAGGGGGAGACTCAAAGCAATGAAGAGCTCCCGCTGATTGCTCCTTTAGATGTTGAGATACCAATCATTGAAGATGTTTCTATTGAACTACAGGATGGAGTTACAAGTCAAGAACAAGAAGTGGGACAGATTGAGCAACAGGTGCAGGGGGAGAGACTTGTGAAGCAGAAATACACTCAGGGAATTGATTTTCCTACAGATGGTCCTCGGTACAAAGAGAAAGAAACCACCACTGCTGCACCACCTATGCAATCGGCATCTATTCCTACTCCAAATCTTGCTCCTAGTCATACTTCGGGTAAGCCCCTCTTGATCCTAATCTTGATTTACCCATTGTTGTTCGCAAACAAAAAAGAAGTTGCACTCAGCATCCTATCTCAAACTTTGTGTCTTATAACTCTCTAACTCCTGCCTTTCATGCTTTCATATCCTCTTTGTCCTTTGTCTCTATACCTAACACTTGGCAGGAAGCAATAGCCGAACCAAAATGGAAGGAGGCAATGAATGAAGAAATGCTTGCCCTTGCGAAAAATCAGACCTGGGATTTGGTAAGTTCTCCACATGGGAAGAGGCCTGTTGGTTATAAATGGGTCTTTGTTGTGAAGCACAAGGCTGATGGTTCTATGGAGAGATACAAGGCGAGATTGGTCGCCAAAGGGTTCACTCAAACCCAAGGAATCGATTATCAAGAGACTTTTGCTCCTGTAACAAAGATGAATATTGTACAGGTCATCATTTCTGATGCTGTAATCAAGGATGGGAACTCCAACAACTCGATATGAAGAATGCCTTCCTACATGGAGACTTGGAAGAAGATGTCTACATGGAGGTACCCCTGGGTTTTACCTCTTCAGAGACTCAAGGGAAAGTGTGCAAGTTAAAGAAGGCCCTGTATGGTCTAAAACAGTCCCCAAGGGCTTGGTTTGGCCGATTCCACAAGGCTATGATCGCATATGGGTATAAGCAGAGTAATGCAGACCAAACATTGTTTGTTAAGAGATTGGGACAGCAAGTTACCCTTTTGATTGTCTATGTTGATGACATAGTAATTACAGGCAGTGATGCACATGAGATTCAGAAGCTAAAAGCTTATTTGGCACGGAATTTGAAGTCAAAGATTTGCGCAAATTGAGGTACTTCCTAGGGATTGAGGTTGCCTATTCAGCTAAGGGCATATCTCTCTCTCAAAGGAAATATACCTTGGATTTATTGAAAGTAACAAGGATGCTTGGGTGTAAACCAGCAGATACCCCTCTGGAGCCTAACACACATTTGAAGAGTAAGGCAGGTGAGCCAGTGGACAAAGGCAGCTATCAGAGGTTAGTGGGTCGATTGATTTACCTCTCACATACCCGGCCAGACATCACATTTGCTGTAAGCCTTGTCAGCCAATACATGCATGTGTTAGGTTTTAGAGGAGAAAGAGAAGAGAGGAGAAAAGCTCCAAGAGAGGCAAAGTTCAAACACGATTTGGTGTAATCTGTTATGTCTCTCAACTTGAGACAAACAGCCTTATATTGAGAAGAATATCTAATTACACTCAGGCCCTTAGCCTAATACAAATAGCACATAAAATACATAAGTAAGTGTCTAAGTACAAATATACCCCTGAAACTAAGTACTCTTAACACTCCCCCTCAAGCTGGGTGGTATATGTCATACATACCCAGCTTGTCTAACATAAAACTGAAGTGATGAGAACTAAGTCCTTTGGTGAATATGTCGCGCACTTGTTCACTTGTCTTCACAAAAGGGGTACAAATAGTCTTAGACTCTATTTTCTCCTTGATGAAGTGCTGTCACCTCAACATGCTTTGTCGGTCATGTTGGACCGGATTATGTGCAATACTTATGGTTGCCTTGTTGTCACAAGATAGACTTATAGGTTACGTCGTCTCAAACCCCAATTCTTGGACAAGTTTCTTCAACCACAAGATTTCACACACACCATGAGCCATGGCCTAAATTCGCTTCGGCGATCGACCTAGCTACCACAGGTTGCTTCTCTTCTCCAGGTGACTAAGTTTCCCCCAACAAATGTACAGTATCCAGAGGTGGACCTTCTATCATAAATAGACCCGGCCCAATCTGCATCTGTATATACTTCAATTCTCAAGTTACCATTCCTAGAAAAGAGAAGACCCTTTCCAGGACATGACTTCAAGTACCTGAGGATCCTGTAAACTGCATCAAGATGTCCCACCTTGGGTGCATGCATAAACTGACTCACCACTCCCACAGCATAGGTAATGTCAGGTCTGGTGAGGGAAAGGTAGATTAACTTGCCTACTAATCTCTGGTATTTTTCAGCATCCACAAGCGGTTCACCACAATCTTCCCCTAGTCTGTGATTCTGCTCAATGGGGGAGGAGACTGGTTTACATCCCAAGTAGCCTGTCTCTGTAAGGAGATCAAGAACAAACTTCCTTTGACAAACATTGATCCCTTGCTTGGATCTAGAAACCTCAATCCCCAGGAAATACTTCAATGGACCGAGGTCCTTGATCTCAAACTGTCGAGACAAGTAAAGTTTAAGCTTTGAGATTTCGGCTTCACTATTTCCCGTGACCACAATGTCATCAACATAAACAATGAGAGCCGTAATAGTGCTGTCCTTCCTTTGTATAAACAATGTGTGATCAGCTTGACTTTGAGTATATCCGTTTTGCAGGAGAGCTTGTCTAAATCTCTCAAACCAAGCCTTAGGAGATTGTTTGAGTCCATAAAGAGCCTTCCTAAGACGACACACTTTCCCACTGTCACCCGTATGCTTGAACCTAGGAGGAGGATGCATATACACTTCTTCTTCTAGGTCACCATGTAAGAATGCATTCTTCACATCCAGTTGGTACAAAGGCCAATCAAGATTTGATGCCATTGAGAGAAGTACCCGGATGGAGTTGTGCTTGGCCACTGGAGCAAAGGTTTCCTGAAAGTCAATGCCATACTCCTGTGTATAACCCTTAGCGACAAGTCTTGCCTTATATCTCTCCACGGTACCATCAGACTTGAACTTGACTGTAAATACCCATCTGCACCCAACAGGGACTCTCCCTTTAGGGAGCTCAACAAGGTCCCAAGTATGATTCTTCTCAAGTGCCAATATCTCTGTGTTCATTGCTTCTCTCCATTTTGGATCTGCCATAGCCTCTGCTACATTCTTTGGAATAGATATGGAGGAGATAGCCACAGAGAAGGCTATACCTGTAAGGGAAATAGAATCATAGGAAACAAACTTGGCAATGGGATTAGTACATGCCCGAGTTCCCTTACGGTGGGCAATAGGAAGGTCCAAGTCTGAGGATATAGGAGTAGAAGAAGGTATACCTGTCTCGATGGATGGAGACTCAGGATGAGGTGATGAAGAAGGATTTTGGCAGGCCTTCTTTATAGGCAGCCATGAAGCAGGATTTCTCCTTTCCTTCGTATACACCAGTAGCTCCCCTTGTTCTCTGTTCCCCTGTACACAAGGATGCTCCCCCTCAACAAAACTTCTCTTTCCCTTATCAATCTGAAAAGGTGAAATAGGAACAGGATAGGAGATAGGAAGTGAGACAGACTCCGGAACCTCTTCACCTGCAATACCACCACCAAGCGATAAACACTCCCCCTGAAGAGGTGACTGAAAAAAAGGTATGGTTTCAAAGAAACGGACATCTCTGGAGAGAAGCCACCGACGAGTGGGAGGATGATAGCATTTATATCCTTTGGAGGTGGAGGAATACCCGAGAAAGATACACTTCAGAGCCTTAGGATCCAATTTAGTGCGGGCAGATTTGCTAACATGTACATAACAAATACAACCAAACACCTTTGGAGGGAGAGAGAATGAAGAAAACCGTGAGGGTAGGACAGCAAGAGGAACTTGAAATGGTAAGACACTAGACGGCATACGATTAATAAGAAAGACAAGATGAGTAGAGCATCGGACCAAAAAGTTTTGGGAACATGCATGGTAAACCAAAGGGACCTAGCCACTTCAAGAAGGTGGCGATTTTTTCTTTCAGCCACCCCATTTTGTTGTGGGGTATCAACACAGCCACCGATGAATAATGCCATGGTCAGAAAAAAAGGTTTCCAAACCACTATACATATACTCCCCACCTTTGTCAGAACGAACAATTTGGATCCGGGTTTGAAATTGGGTATACACTAACTCATAGAAATTTGTAAATGCAACATGGACATCACTTTTATGTTTCAACAAGTACACCCAAGTAACCCGAGAATAATCATCAATAAAAGAGACAAAGTAGCGGAAGCCACGCAAAGAGGTAACAGGGGAAGGCCCCCAAACATCAGTATGTATAAGATGAAAAGGTGAAGTAGATCTATTACCATTGGATGTATAAACTGTTTTACAACTTTTGGCAAATAGACTAGGTTCACAATGAAAAACATGAGAGACTGGAAAGGAAGTAAACAAGTGAGGTAACTGTTTCCTCATAACAGAAAAAGAAGGGTGTCCCAACCGACGATGCCAAAGCAAAATATCCTCTTGAGTACGTCCACCTTCTAGCCCACAAACATAGGATTGAGGTTGTACAACAGAGGAAGCACCAGTTTCCAAAACATATAAGCCATCAGCTTCATGACCACTGCCAATCACCTTCCTCGTCACCAAATCCTGAAAAAGACAATGGGTAGGAAAGAAGGTGACAAAGCAGTTCAAAGATTTAGTCAATTGGCTAACGGAAAGAAGGTTAGTAGCAAAGTTGGGAACATGAAAAACAGACTTCAGGGGTAAGTAAGGTGTAACCTGGATATCTCCCTTACCAGAGATGGAAGATAATGTACCATCGGCAATTTTTACCTTATCTTTCCCAGAACAAACAGAGTAGGAATTATATAGCTGGGACCTACCAGTCATATGATCCGTGGCGCCCAAGTCAATAACCCAAGGTGTGATGCCGGAGGAAGAAGAGGCCTGTAGTGCAGTAGAAGTAGGAGCTGCAGGTGAACTGTCCAGGTGGGCTACAACCCGGCGAAAGGCAGCAATGTCAGCTGGGGAAAGAGAGGATGAATCAGCTTCAATGACCCCAACATGAGCCTTAGGCCCCTTCTTCCGCTGTCCCTTCAGTCCCCCAGTGGAACCAGGTGGGGGCTTCCCATGGAGATCCCAGCAGAAGTCCTTCGTATGTCCAGTTTTACCACAATGGTCACATAAGAATCGGCTCTTCGAAGACCCCTTAGCAGCCCCCTTATCAGCTCCCTTAGTGGAGTCCTGAGGGATGGAAGAAACAAGAGCAGAGCGCTCAATAGTGGTGTTGATACTAGTCTCCATGGCACCCCTACGGGTTTCCTCACTCTGTAGATATCCACACACCTCCTCCAGTGACTCAGTGAGGGAAGACTAGGTCGGCCAAGGATTTGTACCCTTAGAGGCTCAAATTCAGGATTCAGGCCACCAAGAAGAAATAGTACCCTCTCCTTCTCAAACAACTTGTGTACCTTGACTTCATCATCAAGACACAACTGAAGATCTCTATAGTGATCATACTCCTCCCACAGGCCCACAACAAGACAATAGTAGTCAGAGATGCTTCTATCACCCTGGCGTAGGCTAACAATCTGTTGGAGAAGTTGGTACACCTTTGTAGAGTCTCCAACACGATCAAAGATAGGGGCTACACTGTTCCAAATATCTTTGGCAGTCTCTTTACCCATAAACCTCCGTCCAATCTCAGGCTTCATTGAGAAAAGAAGCCAAGCCATCACCAGTAAGTTCTCAGTGTCCCATTTGGAATACCCTTCCTCGGTAGGAAGAGGTGCCTTGATGCTGCCATTTATGTACCCCATCTTTCCCTTACACCTAAGGATCAGTTTCATGGATCGAGACCAATCTAGGTAATTGGTATTGTCCAACTTGACAATGGGAAGCTGCACATTGGTGTTCTCATATGAAGGGACAGAGGATGATGCAGCAAGTGGGTCTACAGACAAAGGCAAGGCTGTTTCCTCATTTTTGTCACCCATATTTAACTCAAATCAAATGCTTAATAAGTCCAAACAACGTATTTCAACCACGCCGCTGCTCCCTTGAACACAAGCGGAAAAACAGGCAAAAACAGAGACCAGAAAAACTGAAAAAAGGCTTGTAAAACCCAAACGAAGCAGCAAACAGCAGCGGAGCAACAAGGGTAAGTCTTCCTTACCCAAAAACGATGCTGTATGGCCCAAAGAAAGCAGCAAACAAAGCTCACACCAAGAGCTGGATCACTCCAAGAGATCAGTCTGGTGGAACTGGGAGAAAAAACTGTCTGGCCGAAACTCAGATTCTCTCCTCTGATGCTACCAACAGACTTGAGAGGATCAAATGATAGGGAAGAAGACTTCCAAACGATGCTAGAGCATCTGGTTGCTCCCTATTTGGTTGTCAAACAAGGAAGGAGAAGCTTGGTGAAGATACCCCAAGGTTTCCTTCGCAAACTAGCAAGAACAAGGGGATTGCAGCTCACTCCAGCCTTCCACACAACCTTCAAACTCCAGGAAGAAAGTGCTCTGATACCATGTTAGGTTTTAGAGGAGAAAGAGAAGAGAGGAGAAAAGCTCCAAGAGAGGCAAAGTTCAAACACGATTTGGTGTAATCTATTATGTCTCTCAACTTGAGACAAACAGCCTTATATTGAGAAGAATATCTAATTACACTCAGGCCCTTAGCCTAATACAAATAGCACATAAAATACATAAGTAAGTGTCTAAGTACAAATATACCCCTGAAACTAAGTACTCTTAACAGCATGATCCTCACTCTTCTCACTTGGAAGCAGCATACAGAATTCTCTGTTACCTCAAGTCAGCTCCGGGAAAAGGAGTATTGTTCTCTCCACACAGCCATCTCCGGATAGAAGCGTACACTGATGCTGATTGGGCTGGCAGTCCTAATGATAGGAAGTCCATATTTGGATATTGCACATCTGTTGGAAAGCAAAAAATAAGCTGTTATGGCTCGATCTAGTGCTGAAGCTGAATTCCGAGCTATGGCACAGGGTATTTGTGAGCTTCTTTGGCTCAAAGGGCTTCTTCAAGATTTGGGGATGAGTACTGACCTTCCTATGCGACTCTACTGTGACAGCAATTCAACAATCAGCATTGCTCACAACCCGGTCCAACATGATCGGACCAAACATGTTGAGATTGACCGGCACTTCATCAAAGAGAAGCTGGAATAAGGAATTATTTGTATTTCATTTATTCAGTCTAGTGAACAGTTGGCTGATATCCTTACCAAAGGAATCAGTACAAAATTGTTTTTTCCTATTGTTAGCAAGTTGGGATATGTATGCACCAACTTGAGGGGGAGTGTTGTAATATGGGTCCAAGGGTAAATCTGTCCGTGGGGGTATTCTTGTATGTGGGTTTTAGTCTCACATTGCTTAGTTATATTTTTGTCATATGATTTCAATATTATAAATAAAGGCTGGGCTATGATCACATCGATCAAGCCAGTATTCACGGAATTCCACAATTTACATTTTTTTATTTTTTATATGAAATAATTGTGGGAAAGTTCACGATCAATTGAAAATTGGATCCAAAAAAGTATGGCCAGCCAGAGGATCCTGCACAGAAAATCTTTTTTCAATCAATATGATTATATTCTTTTGCATTTATTGTACAATCTGTACTTCATTCCATACTTCTCGGATGGGAAGTTTGTCCTTAATCAATCAATGGAATTTCACATGATTGAAGAGAATAAAAAGAAAAAGGCAGATAATTAAGGAAATATCACTCTCTGGCATAATCTCAAGAAATTTTAAAGCATGTATGTAAATGAGTGTAGTCTGTATGAAGATGATGTAGGATGAAAAATAAGCCAGGCTATGGAGGAGGGAGTAGATTTTCAAGTGGGCCCAACCATTGGTTGAATGGTTATCATAGGGGAACACCAATATATGCTATGTGGATACACTAGAACATATTTCACTTCGTTTGAGGCTTATCCAAAATCTCTGAATTTGAGTGTTTTTTTTATTTTTTTATCATCATTGCTTTATTTCTTTGTAAGTGTATTTATTTAATTTTGGCTGCTTCTCTTTGTATGGTTCCAGATTATTTGGTCTTATTTATTCTGTTCTAAGTTGTGTTGTGCTACTATAGTGATTGAGTTAACTGTGAAAAGGGAAAGTGAAAGCCATAATCCAGTGTTTTCTCTCATTCCCCACTTTTCGGAGGGTTAAATTTTCTCAGTAGGTTGATTTTGGTGTAATGAGAGATTTTTTGGGTATGTAAGGAACCGAAAGGTGCAGATTTGTAAGAATTGGAATTGCAAAAACAGTTACACATTATCGTTTCACAACAGGATGTGTCTGTTTTGGAGTCTTGAGTTAAAAGATGCACTCTGGTTGATGTGGATTATTGACTTAAATTTAAATGAGGAAACCTTGGAGCCATAATTCTGAGTATAATATTTTGAATTTTAATTTGATATTATCAAGATGGTATCAGGCAGAACTGGGGGCCTCACTAGTAAATGTGAACCACATAGAGAGAAGTCTTCGAATATAGTTAGGTTAGTCTTTATTAGTATTTATTGATGTCATTCCGTTAATAGTGACTTATTAATTTTTAGTAATTTATTACTATGACTAGAGTCCAGTTGCACTTCTGTAATAATGCGGAAGCGGTAGTTTATGAAATGGGGCCTTGGTCAGGACTATTGGCTGTTTGGGATACATATCGGCCAAAACTGATCCATCTGATAGTTACCATTAATTGACTGGTCTATTTTGGGAACCATGGAATTCGATCCCACTAGGGATCCCAAGTTTTGGAACCCTGGCTGAAGTGGCTGGTTCAGAGTTTGGTTTCTTCTTTAATTTGGTATATAAGTGATGCTTTTATTGGTCCTTAAAGTATCAGATACCTATGCAGTTATGTTCTCTGCTTGTAATAGCTCTTATGGGATGGTTGCAGAGACTTATGGGAACTTGTATTTCATACTATAATTTGTTTTTTCAGGCTTCCTGCTTTAGCTGATGCAGGAACTTTTGTTTTATTGTTTTTTTTTATTATATTTGATGTTACTATATATAATCTGCTTTTGCACTCCATTTCAGTATCTTAATGAAAATTTTGTGTTCACATATTAACTGTTATGTATGTTAACGAAACTTATTTGAGTCACTACTGCCTGCATTTGATAACAATTTTTTACCTTATCCATTTTGTAGGTCTTTATGTGGCACCTGAGGTTTATAAGGATGAAATATTTGACAGAAGCGTTGATGCCTTCTCTTTTGGTCTCATTCTCTATGAGGTACTGATTTTACCCTCATTACCATTATCATGTTAATATGCTTATTATGTTGCATACCATTGCCTTATAAGTTCGTGAACACCCATCTGCATCTCATTGGATTTCGTTCCTTTAGAAAATCAACCAACTCCCAAGCAAGGTTTCAAAATCTTGGTTTTGAGGACGGTTTTTTTTTTTTTTTGGGTGAATTTGAGGACGGTTTTGACACTGGCTGAAACCGGGATTTCACAACTTTTGACTGAAACTAGGTCGAAACCTGGTATTTTTTTCTTCCCAACTCGAAAGCAAGGTTTTGAGGCCCAGAAATTGTTTCATTGACCTGGTTTTTTTTGTGCTCCCTATTTTTAACACTTCACACCTATTCCATGAAATAATTTCACAAAAAAACCATCCAAAATGGTACTTATGGTTTCAACCCAAGTTTGCAAGGTTACGCTGAATGGTACTGTACACTAATCCTATTATTAGCATTGAGTCTACATATAATTTAGCTATTGGAAATGTAAATAAGCTATTAAAAAAAATTAAAACAACATTAGAATGGAAAAACAAGCATACAACACTCACCACTCAATTTCACGTGGAGTTTCTTGGTGGGTCCATTCCACGAGATGTGTATGATTGGATAAATCATAGCCGTTCCTCGGAATGTACCTCATATGTATCCCATGGCATGTTGTGGGCCCGATTGCTCTGATAGTCCATGACTGCCCACCTATAATGTAGCGACCTAGTCCCTCTCTTGGCATGATATTGTCCGCTTTAGCCCAATGGGCCTCACGGCTTTAAATCGCGTCATACCAAGTAGAAGAGGCTACTCTTTATCAATAGCTCAGGATCTCCCTCTCTAGCCGAGCCGATGTGGGACTAAGTTTGCACCCTCTCACCGGTCTCCCAAATCCCCTGGTACTAAGCCGTCTTTTGGTGCGGTCACTTTAACGATCTCCCAGGCGGGCCGATACTATGCTGTCTTCTTGGGACATTACATTCTCCCTCCTTATGGGCACAACATCTCCACTGTGGCCCCACCATCGGTGTTGGGAGTTTACTCTAATATCATTGTAAATACCCAACCCCCATCTTGGCATGATATTTTCCACTTTGGCCCAATAGGCCTTACGACTTTAAAGCACATCATACTAAGTAGAGGAGACTACTCTTTATGAATAGCTCAGGATCTCCCTCCCTAGCCGATATGGGACTAAATTTGCACCCCCTCACCAATCTCCCAAACCCCCTGGTACTACGCTGTCTCTTGGTGGGGACAGCTCAACGATCTCCCATGTGGGCCGGTACTAGGCATGTCTTCTTGGGGCGTTACATTGATAGGGTCCATAGGCACGTACCTCACTTGGATGGAGGGGGGATTGAGTGGATGGTACGGATATGATTGTGTGATTACCTCACTTAGTGGAGTGGGATGATTTGGATACCTCACTTTCTGGAGTGAGATGATAAAGATACCTCATGTAGACGGGGATTGCATGAGAGATAGGGACAATAGGCGAGTACCTCACGTGGACGAGGGGGATTGCATGGAGGGTAGGGATATGGCTATTGTGGCAGTAGAGGCAGTTATGGCAGATGGGAAGTGTGAGTCCATAACACCATGAATGTGTGGATATGGAACAGATGAAGATGTATGTGTGATGCCATCTTGAGTCCATTTCACCATGATTGAGTATGGTAAGGATGAGGATATATGTATGCGCCATCACGAGTCCATTCCACCTCAATTGTGTGGGTTTGGTAGTGATGGAAATTGGCTATGATATTATTGTGAGGCCAATCCACCGTGAGTGTGGATATGGTAATCTGATTGGGTCTGGATGATGTGGTAAATCACAAGGGTGTGTGACAATATTGTGAGGCCATCCAATCATGAGTACGGGGATGATATCGATTGAAAGAAAGAAAATCATATGATTGAAAAAGAATAAAGGAAATTAAAGAGTTTGGTTTAATTGATGTAATTGAAATTAGATGTAGATTATGATTATTAAATTTGATGGTTGTATGATTGGTGAGGATGTTTTAGGGTAGTCTTTACTCACTGATCTATTGTAGGTTACTCCTCTAGGGATCCCTCTAGGTTAACCATACTTCTCTTTCATTCGTTTACTTCCATCTCTTCATTACCCTTTTCATTTCATATTCATTCATTACTTTCTCCTGGCATAACATGTGAAATTGTTCTCATACGTATTTCATTGCATGGCATATATCAGATTTCATATCACGTTCATAAACCATATGCATATCATTTCATATAAACATCTCTTGTCATACTTCATACAACATCCAAATATTATCAAGTAAACACTTTAAGCATTCCCATTGGCATATAACAATCTGTAAATCAAGCATCATTCAATAAATACTTCACATCATACAATGCATACCCATGCTTCTCTTACACAACATACATACATTGTATTATAGTACATAGTCATGGATCCCTCACCTTTGACTCAACTTCTCTGTTTCTTCTTAATTTCCTTTCAATTCACTGCTCTAGCAGCACTAAGACTCATTGAAATAATATATCAATATCATATAAATAATACCAAAGAACAGTAAGGCATTCCCACCATAATATGCATACAGGGTGTTACAACATATCAGGGGTACTCTGATCTAGGGAATGGCTTACTAAGGCTGAAGCAGGGGTATTCCTTCTTTTTTCTTCGTAATTTAATAGTTATTCATCCAAAAAAAAGGCTGAAGTTGGGTGGAGCTGGCAAATTGTTGGCCTAGATACGAGAAGATGCTGTCAACAAAAGATGACCCACCACTTGATTAACCCCCATAATCAGTGTCGTGGAAAGAACTAATACATCCACCATAGCCATCGTACCTTCCAAATGCCGAACCGGTGCTCTAGAAGGATAGTCTACCACCATATCCACTATACCCAGAAGCTGAACTGACACTCTCGAAGCCACTATCAACATGATGTATTGGACTGGGGCTCTGTCCTGTAAAGGATGGTGCATGACAATGCCTATATCCTCTACTCTCACCCAAACTCATGGCTTATTTTGTGTCAGACAAGCTCGATACATCTAAGCCCATCCTAGTTGCCTCCTCCTTAGGTCTGAATTGCATGCGTGGACCTCGAGTGTAGCCTCTCCAGGTACGTCCACTATGATCCTCATCCTGCGTGGCATGATAAAACTGAGTCTCCCTTGTGAATCTTGTGGGCTCTCACCCAATTGCCTCCTCCTTGGTTGAGGCACTGTCCAGCTCCAAATGGAGTTTTGTAGGCTCTGGATGAAGGTTTGCCGGCTCCGAAATCTAGGCAGCAAATCAGAGTTTATTCACAGCCTGTTAAAATGATTTTTCGCACAACCTTCAGGCCAAATCAGTTGAAGCTCAAAGCATGTGAGTAGGAGAACTTCAAGTCTTCTTTCATATGCCTTAAAAATCAACTCAAACTGCGCTCAATCAAAGATACTATGCTCTTGAATGTGAAGGCAGCGCAGTGTGACCAGAATACTCTGTTTGCACATATATTAGCTTGAGGTGCGTTTTTTGAGAACTTCATCTGTACCTGGGTTGAAGCTCATATCATGGAAATTGTAGAGATTCAAATCTTCTTTATATTGCCACCAGAATCAAGTCATTCCGGCACCGGACGAGTGCGGTATGTTAACCGTGGGTGGTTCAACCTAGTCCTTTTTTGGCTGTGGGATAGGGCTCTTTAAAATCGATTTGTGAGTGTTGTTAACACTTGAACTCTCAAGGGAAAAGAAGAAAAAGACACTAGAGAAGAAGAGGGAAGAAAGGAGAGGAGGGAGTCTTAAAGAAGAACCCTAGAAGACTACCTTCAAGCAAGGATATCGATTGTGCTCCATTGGAAGGATTTTTCAAGTGCATCAAGCTTCATCAAGGGTTTGGGTTTGAGAAGAAGAAGAAAAAGAGAAGGGAAGAGAGTCTCCAAGAGAACCCTAGAAGAGTTACTTGATTTCCATTGTTTGAGCACAAGGGAAGGATTCTTCAAGCTTACAAGACATCATCAAGGGTTTTGGTTGAAAGAAGAGAAAGAGAAGAAGGAGAAGAGTGTACAAACATAGGGTTTGCAAGTAGCTTCAACATCTCCAAAGCGACAACTTAGCTCATAGTTGTCAAAGTAGGCACCTAGGCATTGCTTAGGCGTCCAAGTGGAAAATCTGGGCCAAGGCAAGCTGTCTCCTTATCGTGCAAGGCACTTCAGTATCAGCAACACATTCTCACCCCTGCAACTCGACTCCCTCAACCATAGGAAACAGCAATACAAACAGTCGCTGCCAGCACCAACACCATAGCAGCAGTAGCAGCAGCGTAATAAGTAGAAGATGGAAGGAGGGGGAGGAAGAAGAATAAGAAGATTGAAGAAGCAGTAGCAATGGCAGCCACAACAATTGCTTCCGACGAAGAAAAGTTGCAGTGGCCACCGCCATGCCATCATCGCTACGAAAAAAGAAAAAAAAAGAGAAGAAAGAGGAAGGAGTGTACCTGTTTGAGTTCCAGTGTCGCTACCCCTCCCTTCAACGCTGTCACAGCCTTGTCGAGAACAGGCAGCCATAGAGTCGCGATTCTTTCAATGTTGTGCATAGAGCATGTTTCCATGAAGACTAGTCGTTTTTGCTCTACTATTCCCCCTGGCCTTCCAGTCCCCACTCTAGAATCCATTAACATCGAGAATGCCCTCAACTCCCCCTTTTTTAATAAGATATTTGTTTGTCTTATTTTATATATTAATTCCCTCAATCCCCCTTCTTTTAATTAGAATTTGTGGCAGAATCCATCGAGAATGCCCTCAATCCCCTTTCTTTAATAAGGTATTTGTTTATCTTATTTTAATAGATTAATATTCTATTTTAGGGAAAGAACGCTACCTGGGTGCATGCGGTATGCTGCCCCTGTGCCCAGACACAGTGGCGGGCAAAATGACCACCACTCCCCCGAGAAATTCTGCCTTTCCATAGGGCGCGGTGGTCATTTTGCCTGCCCCCGAGACTGGGCGCAAGGGCAGTGCACCGCACGTACCCAGGTAGCATTCTTTCTCCCTGTAGTTTATTATAACCACAAGGAACAAGAGTAAAAAATTAATGTATAATTAAGGCTTCCAAAGTGCTTTTGGAAATTTAAGATTGAAATGATGACAAATCTTTTAAGAATACATTAATAAATACTAAAGTGCCTAGGGTGCTTAGGCAGGCACCTTGTCGCCTAAGTGCTTAGCTGGCCCTCGAATGTCTTGGATCGGTCAACGCTTTGACAACTATGACTTGAGGAAAGCTTTGGCGGTGAAGAAGACTAGAAAGGGGTAAGACACAGAAGATGAATACAACGTTGGTTGGAAGTAACCTTAATTTGTATTCCCATTCATATGTACTACTGCGTAGGCAAGGTGTCTGATAAAATGCCTAGACTAGTTTGAGCTTGTAATTAGGGCAACACATATAAGCCCACACTGGTTATTTTGCTGGGGGTGTTCAGAGGATACTGCCCACGCGGGTTGTAGCAACCTAAAGTAAGGCATTGTAGCACCCTCCTAGTTTGATGCTAGGTAAATTAGGGGCAAGATTTGAGGTTTTGGTTTTGGGCATGGTTTCGGTTAAGCCCCAAACTGAAATTCCGGCTGAAACTTGGTATTTTTTCCAGGAATATTGATGTTGAGTTTCGTGAGCCATATGGCCAAATTAGGTCATGAAACTTGTAGGACAGCCTATTTTAGGCCTGGATTTTAAAAAATCACACCCAAAATGGTAGTTTGACTTTAGACCCTAGATTGAGAGTCTACGTTGTATACATTCTCTAATATGGCCTATTCCACACATTGTTTAGTACTAGAATACACATATTTCAAGTAAAACAACTTAAATATATATTAGGAATGATTTAACATCAAATTATAAACCATTTCATTAATCATACATCAAATAATGTTTGTTACAAAGAGTCAACAATACAAGCAACAAGTCACTCTATGTCCATCCTACAGTCCTAGACTCCTAGTATTGAAATGAGTGCCTGATTGGATCAAATCCACTAGCAAGTTGCCGCTGCCGAACCAAGTTAACCTCCGATTGTATCACATAAGCTAGCCATATAAACCGAATCATCAACACCCTTGATTTACCCTAACCTAGGGTATGGATCTCTGAATTGTGCAAAACTCGAGCAAGAGCCATTGCTACTGGATGGTGTCTGCAGAACTAGAACTGACATGTATGGCTGGGGGGGCTGGGTATGAGAAGATGTTGTTCACAAAACCTGGTCTAGTGCATGACTGACCCTCATACTCAAAGGTAGAGGATAATGATGATGAAGAGCTAACATGCCCAAACTGACCATACTTTGGAACTGGTGCTCTCTGTGCCATGTACATATGGCAGTGCACGCCATTGCTCCCCAAACTACTAACCTCCATACTCATGCCTCCGAGAGTATCAGTCAAGCTTCTGACACTAATGTCCGTGGACTCCATACTATCATCCTCTTCAAGTGGTGGTGTGAATCGGTGACGTGGGACTCTCAAGTAGCTTATAGGCCTTATACATGGAGGCACATGCACCATATCCTCGTTCTGTGTGGCATGAGTAACTAAGTCTCTCCTCTAAAGCTTCACCATCATCATCCTCATCACCCCATCATCCCCATCACTGAAATACGACCACTCGGGGTGGTCCTCATCATCTCCGCCAGCCTGAGACTCCAAAGGTCTGGGTGTCTATGAATGCACACGGCCCTCGTGAGATGCCATATACCCATCCACATCGGTACCCATCTGATTATCTATCTTGTGGTTGGGTCTAACTCCCACCCTAATCCATGATAGGGCCACCTTGATCCTTCACCACTGGTATAGGGGATCCTCGTCATCTGAGTTAACCTGGAAAATGTTGGCAAGCTCGATTGGTTCATTATCACCCTCCATGCCTTGGTGTATGTTCTGCATCTTAGGTCTCTTGTTATAATCCACAAACACCAACTGCTCTAGTCGTTTGTGACCCAATCGGTTCTGCCTCTTACCGTGGTTGAGTGAGAATGTACTCCAGTTGCACTGGCATCTGTAGGACCTTATCATGGATTAGGTCACCTAATATAAGAAGGACCTTCTTCAAGTCCAGCTAGAACTAGTCACTAGAGATGGTCACTTGTGCTGCTTTAACCCCATGACGAACCCTACTCCCTTCAACTAAACCACTCCTCACTAGAAAACATGGACCTCAAGCCAACCATCTTCACCTGAAAGCTCTTCAATACAACGTAGTTGGTGGCAAATCAAGTAATGTTAGGCCTCACCAAATACCCTTCGCACTTTTCCCTCAATAACTGTAAAGAAAATACATGGTTATAGACAAATGTTGTCAACTTTCTTGCCCGCTCGACTACACCAGCTACCAAGGATCTCTTCCCCATGTCCTTAAGCATGCAATGGGCTGCACATGATGTCCAAAAGAGGTGGATCCTTCTGCTGTGTATGTTCATCAGTTTCTCTCGTGCCTTCTTAAATTTATTTCCGTTGTCCATCACCACTTGGACAATGTTCTGTGGCCCTTCCTCCTCCAGAAATTCCTTCAGCAACTTGTATATATATATCCATTCCATCCTTTTGTCCTTGTCCACTGACTTTAGGTAGACAGTCTTACTATCACAATAGACCATGAAGTTGATGATGGACTGTCTAGTGGGTCGAATCTAACCATCACGCATCACAATAACTCCATAGGTCTTCCATGTCCCCTTTAATGTGTCAATGTATTCATCCAGCTCCTTCTTTTGGACATTCATCAATTTGTATGGAGCGGGTCCCTTCACTCTTGGGCCAGCCCTCCTTGCAATGTCAAGCATGGGCCAACATTAGCTAGGATGATGCTATGGTAGAAGTTTGAAATTGTCTCCACTCTGTCTGGTATCCTCCTGCCTGTATGTTAAAGGATCCTACTGAAAACCTCAATGTGATCATCATCTGGGGGGTGGGGGTGCCATCACACCCTCGGTAATCTCTTAAAAGGCAATTCCCCTTGCCTTCTTCCTCCTCTCCCCTGCGGGCCCTGCCTCTGATTCAGCTGCTCTAGAGCCATAGGCACTAGCTCTTTTCCCCATCTCTGAAGCCCTAACCCTCTCCATCTGATGTGAGAGTCGGCTCTCTACCCTAGCATGTTGAAATTGTCTCCACTCTATCTATGTCTTGAAATCATCAGGCATGAAATCACTGTCAAAGCACCAAAGGCAGTTCGTGGGTGTTTCTCTTACACTGCCTCATCAAACTCATCTTGGGCCCTTTGTTTTGAGGCCTTCTTTAGTCTTCCTCCCTTTTAAGTGTTTAAACATGGCCTGCTGCACCTCATAAGGAACCATGGTGCATTTTGCCACATCCTTATACCCACCACCCAAATGCCACTTCAGTCTAGTGGACCCTCTAGAATTTAGCACCACCATGATTTTTTCTTATTGTATCCTATAGGATCTACATGCTCTCCACCTCCACCTCCACCTCCACCCTCAATCATTGTGCAGTAACCTTCTTACTTTTACATTGTTACATAAAAAAAAAAATGCATGCATTATTAGCTATTCAACATCATTTTTTTTTTTGGGTGAATAAAAATTTCATTACCAAAGAGAGAGAAAGAATTTACAAGGGCCCCCAAAAGGGGAAGAAACAAACAGCCACTCAAATAAGAGGGCTAGAAGCTACAAGGGAGACAGAAGAGAGACCCCAGGATACAACAATGTGTCTGTTCCTTGGGGAATCAATACAAGAAGAAGGAGGAGCAGACAATAACTTCGCTTTAATTTCGAAGGAAATCGAATCCCAAATCTGGTTGTAGGACCGAGATTTAGAGGTCCATTTCCTGATATTACACTCCATCCAAATATGGTTCAGAGTTGCAAAAAGCCATCTTGCCGACCAAGTCACAGATAGAAGAGCCTCCAAATGTCATATCAATCCAAATCCACTCTCGAGAGAAAGGAAGGATTCTTCTAGGGGTAGGCCAGCATTTGGCCAAGATTCCTTTCCAAATAGCAGTAGCAGTAGGGCACCCAAAGAAGAGATGATCTAAGTCTTCCAAGCTGTTCCAACAGAGGCAGCAATAAGGGGGGACTGAAATCTGGCGGCTGCGGAGAAAGGCCTGAGTAGGAAAGCAGTTCAAGAAGATCCTCCAGGCTGTGAAGCAGTGGCGGGGGATATGATATTTGAACCAAAGAAGCTTCCTCCAAGGGACTAAAGGGCCTCTCATGCGGACTAAGTTCCAGGCTGCTTTTGCGGAGGAGGTAGAATTGTTTGATACAGAAAATTTTCCCTATTTTTCTGAATTTTTTTAGTTTAAAAAAATAATTTATAAAGTTCAGAAATTAAAATAATTAATTTTCTGACAGAAAACAAAAGCTAACTCCGTGAGGCCGTAGATCGGCCTATCATGTCCAACATATAAAAAATGACCTTCAAACACCAAGTGTTAACCCAATTTTTTTCTAAATTTTGTTGCAAGAAAATCATTTTAAATTTGCAGAAAAATTAAAAAATATTTTAAAAACAGAAAATGAAATCCGGCACCATGAAGTTATAGATTAGGCCAAAATATATAACATATACAAACTTGAAGGACAACAACTGTCACACCCCACCCAGATTAACCCGGGTTATGTGACTGAATGTCCACAGACATTCCCAAAACCACCAGGATCTCAGTTCAGTGGTCTACCTCACAATTAAAAATCATAATGATCAATAAAGAAATCAAAGAATGTAGCGGAAGATCCAAATACTATTATAAACGTCAATAACAGAGTACTAAATGATAACAAAAGTATTTACTTAACCATACTGTTGATCTAAGCTTTACAATCATGTTTATAAATATACATAATATCCCAAAAAAGATTAACTTACATAAAAAGGGAAATTTCATAAATTGATCAAAACATAACCCATCACCCAACAACTTCAATTAGTAGCCACTAAGGTACAGCAATCATCATCACGTATATCTCTATGCCCATCCTGCTCCACATCTGTCATCATCACACCAGCTGCCATATCTAAAATAAAGATATACCGAGGGATGAGCTCCACTGAGCCCAGTGAGGGGAAACATGCAAACAGATGCAAATAATCCATGATGCATATCTCAAGTCTAACCATGCAACTAACAACAAATCTAGGTCTCATGAGGTTAAATGCTACTGTAACCATAGTTGTCACGTCGTCACGGCGATCCAAGTCGGTGGAGGGGTGTCATGTCAATATTGTCATGTCGATATATCGACATGTCGCCCGCCATGGCAACCATATCGACCATGTTTTATTTTTTATTTTCTCTATTTTTAATGTCATTTAGTATGCTATAATATATACCCTATAACATCAAAAATTAACATGAAAGTGTACTACTAATCTATTATGGTTTAATTCATGAAAGTGTAATATTCATTAGTGTGTATGAAATCATGGATTATCAAATAATTGATAGCAATAGTCTTACTGATAATAAAGTTGAAAAATCATGAGAATTGAGATATGATTCATATGAAATGACTACAAAAGTAACAAAACAAAAAAAACAATTATAAGAACGTAATTTATATTGAGTGAATAAAGCTAATATACAACCCATCTAAATAAAAAAGAAAATTGCTGATGTGAATATGTGATTGTGTATTAGTCAATAGTGTATTAGTGTTTTCTGTTTGATGTTTTTTTATTTTTTTTTATGTTAAGGAAAAAACATTAAAATAAAAAATGGTAAAAAAGTTATTGTTAAAAAATTAAGTTTTATAATTTGAAACAACCATATCGCCCGATATGGTCATATGTCGTGGTATGGCGTCCATAGCGGCGCCATGGCGACGACATGGAGGCCATATCGGTCGATATTCTTACATCATCCATATCGGTGGTCGATATGCCCACTTCTCCAGCAATATGACGCCATGGCGCCGTTATGGCGTCGACACGCCATGACAACTATAACTGTAACAGGTATGACATTCTCAGTTCTAAAATTACGCATCGGACCCTAAAAATACCACTCTGTTACGGTGGAGACCAGCCAGTATCGGAATTACACATCGGTCTCCAGCGAACTCTCAATGTTAACCCTGCTGTTTACCCCATTCCGGAAATACTCTTCGGACCTAAGACAGTGAATGATATTCGGGAATCATCCCTTCGGACCTACCACTGGTTGTCCAAAACCTCACCCCTATTGGCAAGGGTCGTAGCATTGGGTTTATGAAAGCCTAACCATATGCATTTCTAATATGAATGTCATATGATTCAATAGTAAGTAGTAAAGTAAATCAGTTCCATCATCATCTCTCAAACACATCATTCGTAGATCACAATAATAATATGCATATGCAATATGGAATGTAACCTAACATCATGCATACATCTAATGCAAAAGAAAAGCTATAAACATATATGAACATAACTTCTAATATAATGAATGAGCAAGTGCAGCAAGCATAAATAGAAAAGAAAATAATAAACACTCTCAAATTAAGGTCAAATTCACTTTCGTTGAGTTGGAGAGTTGCACAAGTGAGTAGATGATCCACTTCACAAATAGGCCTCACCAAAAGAAGATTACAGCTTAATTTAACGATACACAACATTAATTAGGTTACTAAGACAAACCAAAAACAAGCCCTAACAATTTAGGGCAAAAACCAACACAGCACGGGAGGACCGGATGGAGGCCATCCCTGGGACCGGTTGACCGGTAGGATGGCAGTGGCTCCATCCGGTGGTGGTTACAGTGTAGGGATTTGAGGTTATTTTCATGGATCCTTCCATGCACAGCCCCCAAATAAAAAATTGGCTAGAAAGGATTGAAGAGTACATCAATTAGGTTGAAATAACCCAAATGCATATTGGATTTGAGGGGTTTAACACTAAATCTCCACATTTCTAGGTTTTGGGATGCTTGAGTTATGAACACAGCAGAAACCAAAGAAAAAGAAGGGGTTGGACAGATCATGAGGTTTTGCAGCCTACCTGAATGATGTTGAGCAGAAGGAGGCAGCAGCAAACCCAGTCAATCAGTCTTTCTCCAGGCCTTCTCTCCCCAGTGTCCAATTCTCCAGAGCTTCTCTCTCTGCTCTAGAGCAGAAATCGGATTCTGATTTGAGTAGGAAATGAATTCCTAAGCTAAGCCTTGTTTATATAGGTAAGGCTACTAAGGTCTGTTTGTTTTGCGCCATCTTAGAATTAGTTTGTGAAAATAGATTCACCTAACTATTTAAAAGGTAATTAACTCAAGAAGGACATACAGTTAAGCCTCGGGAATGATATCCTGCGACACAAATGAGAGCCCGGCCGTGAAGGTATGTGGGCAGCTCAACCCAGACTAGGTATGTGGGTCCCATAGGAGAAAATTACATTTCAACCAATATTACCCCAAATAAGATACCGATTTTCATATAGCATTACTAACGAGTTCTAACCTATGATCCGGCTTAAGAGATTGACAGGTTTTGCATATGCTCCACCCAACATATTTCGCATGCAAAACACATGTGCGGGGTCCCGCCGAGTTCTTCAAATTCAATAATGGCTAATTGAGTTGGCTCTTCGAAATCCTCCATTGGTGAATCAAGGGATTGATCCGAATCCATAACCGGTAAAGCCCACAACATTGAGCCATACATGGTTACTGAACCGAAACCTGAAATCTTACAATTTCAGTTAGACCCAGTTTAGGGGTGGGTTTTACAACAACCTAGTATTGAACCTCTTTTTTGCAAAAATTATTTTTGGGGAAAAGTGAGTTACCTCTAACTTTGGATTTTGCACAAATCTTCTTGTTGGGCATCAAATCTTCACTTCCACTGTGTTCCTCTACTTCCCAAGCACCATGGTACAAGATCTAGCTAAGATCTCAATAATATCTCGGTTTTGCCAAGACACAAAGGCGATACAGAAATACTACAATATCTCGGGCAAGATCTCCGTATCTCGCCGAGATCTTGTCAGTTATCTTGGTCTCGGTTCAACTCGGTCGAAGCAGACAAACTTTAAGTGACTTAAATATACCCGCTCGGCGAGATTTCGACCCCAAACTCGAAATCTCTCTCTGTCTTACCTCTCTCGATCTGTTGGTGAAGGGAAAACACATAGTTGGTGCCTTTTTTTTTTGCAAATCTCACCTCCAATGGTAGGACTTATTATACACTTACGCAGTTACACTTGTATTTGTTTAATCTTTGTCTCTTTCCAAGTTTCTAACAATTATTAACAAACCATCAAACCATCAACATTTATGATTATGAATATGATGCCTAATGCTTAAATGGTTTATGGTTTGATTTTTTTTAATTCCTAATTCTTATTTAAGTTGTTTTACATGTCTACTTTAATTATTTGTGTTCTAAATATTGTGTGGAATAGCCTAGGGTAGACCTCATGTACGCCGTAAACTACCAACCTAGGGGTTGAAGTCAAAGTACCACTTTGGGTTTGAATTTGTAAAAAAACTAATGTTTCCACTGTGTTTAGAAAACTTCAAATCGGGTGGATGTCAAGTTCCAGGACCTATCTTAACCAGATGGCGACTGAAACCCACCACCAAGTCAAGACTGCAAAAAATAAAAGTTGGCAGAACTCGGTTTCGTGGCCTGGCGAAACCGACTTCTAAAACCTTGCCAACCACTATCCAAGCTTTTAAGGGAAAGATTTGGTCAAAATAGAAAGAAAATAGGAATTTTGGAGCTTTTCAGTCAAAACTGATGATACTTACAAGATAGGTCGGAATTTTGACCGACCTCATCAAAACCATGTATTTATAACATATGATTTGTAACATTTCGGCTGAAAATTCACCGAAATGAAATAATAATAACATAGCCTTATCCCAACTAAATGGGGTTTGCCACATGGATCCTTGCTCTCCAATCAGTTCTATTTGAAGTCACATACGGTACGAGGCCTGAGCTATGCATGTCTTTCCTTACCACTTCTCTTATGGTTAATTTAGGCCCACCCCTGGCTCTTTTAGTACCTTTAATCTGAATCAAATCACTCCGCCATACTGGTGCATTCCAAGGCTTTCGTTGAACATGGTCATACCATTTTAAACGACTCTCACATAGCTTATCCTGAATCGAAGCTACTCCTAACTCTGCTCTAATATGATTACTCTTTACTTTATCCTTCCTAGTCTAGCCACACATCCATCTCAACATCCTCATCTGTGCTACACTTTGTTCGTCTATGTGACGTTTCTTAGCTTCCCAACATTCCGCATCATACATCATAGCCGACCAAACAACAGTCCTAATAATTTCTCTTTAAGCTTTAAAGGGATACACCGATCACATAGCACTCCGGACACAGCTCTCCAATTCATCCATCCTATTTTAATCCTTTGGGCAACAACATCCTCTATATCACCACCTTTATTTGCCTAGATATCTAAAATAGTCACTTTGGGGATTCTCCCTCATCAATATTCACCACCTCATCAATCATTCTAGTGCGGTCAAAATTACACACCATACATTCCGTCTTTGTTCTACTTATTTTAAGACCTTTTGATTCCAAGTTTGATCTCCATGCCTCCAACTTGCCGTTAACCCCTGCTTTTGTCTCATCCACCAAAACAATATCATTAGCAAAAAGGATACACCAAAGAACTCCATCTTATATGCCTCTGGTTAAGTCGTCCATGATAAGCGCAAGCAAATAAGGGTTTAAGGTTGATCCTTGATGTAAGCCCATTGTAATTGGGAATTCACTGCCTTGACCCCCCACAGTTTGAACGCTAGTCATCGCACCATTATACAGCATAGTTGTCACAGCGTCTAAAGTAGGGCAACACCAAGTAGGCGATAAAGGTGTCGAAGGCGCATGCCTAGGTGACCAAGGCGCCTAAGTCGATTAAGGCACCTAGACACCTAGGCGTCGCCGCGACGCCTTGACAACTATGGTTTACATGACACCCTTCTCTTCTCTAGGATATGCCAGAATAACTCTTTAAGGACTTTGTCCTAGGCTTTTTCTAGTTCAATAAAGACCATATGGAGATCCTTCTTGCCTTCTCTATATTTTTCCATGACTCTCCTAAGTAAGAAAATAGCTTCCATCATGGATCTTCCTGGCATAGAAATAAATTGGTTCTCCGAAATATTAGTTTCCTTTCTTAGGTGGATTTCAAAGACTCTCTCCCATAACTTCATCGTAAGACTTATTAGTTTTATTCCTCTATAGTTATTGTAGCTCTGACTATCATCCTTATTTTTGGAAATCGGGACCATAATGCTCCTCCACGCATTTGGCATTTTTTTTTGTGTGCTCATAATCTTGTTAAACAACTTGGTTAGCCAAGATAAACTATAGATTCCTAGGCTCGTCCACACTTCTATTGGGATCCATATGGGCCTGGGGCCTTGCCTACTTTCATTTTTCTTAAGGCTTCTTTAACTTCAAATACCCTAATTTGGGGTATATGTGCCAAGTGTTGTCAAGATGAGTAATACAGCTTTTCGGGGCCAAATTACTCGAAGGATGTTCATTTAGAAGGCTGTAGAAGTACTTTTTCCATCTCTCCTTAATGTCCTCATCCCTTATTAGTACTTTACCATCATCACCTTTAATACATTGACAACAAACAAACAAACTCAGTCTTATCCCAATTTAATGGGGTCGGCTACATGGATCCAAACAAAACAGAGTATGGAAAACACAGTTTTAACCAAAAAAGAAAAGATGGGGAAAGAGATGAGAGATGAAAAAGGAAAAGGACAAAAGAAAGATGGAAAAGAAATAGAAAAATGAACGATGAAAGATAGTAAGAGGAAAGAGGCATAGCCCAACTCGTTAGGAGAATCTCAGCTAAATGGGGTTTGTGACATGGATCCTTAACCTCCGATAGGCTCTGTCCGAGGTCATACTTGGAACAAGCCCTAGCCTATGCATGTCCTTCCTCACCACTTCTCCTATGGTCATTTTAGGTCTGCCCCTAGCTCTTTTAGCCCCTTTAATCGGAATCATATCACTCCTTACTGGAGCGTCGCTAGGTCTCCGTTGAATATAACCAAACCACCTTAAACGACTCTCTCATAGTTTGTCATTGATCGGGGCTACTCCCAAGTCCGATCTAATATGTTCATTCCGTACTTTATCCTTGTTTTTCCACACATCCATCTTAACATCCTCATCTCTGCTACACAAAGCTTATCAATATGACACTTCTTAACTGCCCAACTTTCTGCCCCATACATCATGGCCGGTCAAACAACTGTCCTATAGAATTTTCCTTTAAGCTTTAATACATCTAACATGGTCTAAATCTCTACTCATCCTTCTATCACTTTAGCTAGCTTATATGTTGCTTTTTCCCTCTTCCTTTGTTTTTGATTATTGTAGAGATCATCATATTTCTTTGCCTTTGTTTTCCCTGCAATCTTCTTAGCTTCATTTATGGCAAATTTATGCCTTTAAAGATCCTCTATCTCTTTAGTCCTTTGCCATGTCTTAAAACAATTTTTCTTAGCCTTAATGACTGCTTGGACCTCATCAACCCACCACTAGGTTTCCCTATGGGCATGATGTATACCTTTCGATTCTCCTAAAACCTCTTTAGCAACCTTCTTAATACAAGCCATCATCTTGTTCCACATCATATTAGTGCTTCCCTCAAAGTCCCATTTTCTTTTTTTTTTACGACTTTGAATTCAAGGAATCGCCTTGTAAGCTCCATCACCTTATTTAGGGAAAATAGGCTCCCCTATCATGTGCTTCTGTGTAGTTAGGCAAGTATCCAGGAGCACCGATCTATGTTGAGTGGTTATGCTCTCCCCAGATATGACCTTACAATCCTTACAGGACAATCTATCTGATCTTCTTGTTAGGAAGAAATCTAGTCAGCTGATATGATGCCCACTTTTGTAGGTTACTAAATGCTCTTCTCTCTTTTCAGTAAAAGTGTTCACAATGGATAAGTCATAGGCTATCGTGAAGTCTAGAACTGAGATCCCCTCCTCATTCCTCCCTCCAACTCCATAGCCTCCATGGATGCCTTCATATCATCTACAATCTCTCAACGTGTCCATTCAGATCACCTCCTATAATAATCTTTTCTCCTTGACTAAAACCTTGCACTAATCCATCCATATATTCTCAAAATTGTAACTTACTATTTTCATCCAAACCTACTTGGGGTGCGTAGATGCTAATAACATTGACAACCTATCTCTCCAACACAAGCTTGATGGATATAATCTTATCTCCTAATCTTTTAATATCCACAACATCATTCTTTAGATCTTTGTCCATTATTATTCCCACTCCACTTGATGCAGTTGCCTTAACCTGGCTGGACCGGCATGACCCACTTTGGAAGCCCAAACCAAGGACTGGTACTAAACCGGTTTTCTGGTCTGGCAAGGGCTGGTAATTTAGTTAGGATGCAATATTTGTTTTATTTCATGAGTAGATTACGTAGGAGCTTATTAGGTAGTTTCCTTTTCTTAGATATGGGCTATTTTAGTAGTTTCCATTTTGGGTTGTTTCTATTTTAGTTAGGTTTCTATTCCTATGCAAGGCTATTCTCTATTTATTCATTGTAACCGTAGGAGAGCAATAGACTTGAAAATTTGATTAATGAGAAGATTTATTTGTGAAGCTCTGTGAGAGTGTGTGTGTGGACGTGAGTTCCCTCTCCCTTTCCCCTCCTTTCTTCTAATTCTTCCACTGTTCCCTCTGTGAAGCCCACCATAGCAGACCACCCTCCCTGGTTCTGCATTATCTGGTATCAGAGACAAAGGATCCATCTACTTCCCTGTCCATCTATCTCATCCCATTCTTCTTCTTCTCTATACCCTCTCTTCCGTTACTGTTCTGCTATACCAGAAGCAGCAGTGAAAAAAAAAAAAAAAACTCAACTACCCCCTTCGATTCCAGGCAACCACACCTTCCCTGTCTCCACCCCCTTAGCAAAACCCAACCCCTTTCTGTTTCCGTTTCTTCCTCGCTGTAACGACGACTCAGAAAAAAAAAAAAAAAAAAAAAAAAGAGAACCAAGCCCACTCTTCCCGTCGATTCCAGCAACCCATCCCACCCCCTGCGATTGCTACAGACAAACCCCCAATCCCATCTCTTTCGATTCCCTGAGCATAACCCCCAACCCACCATCACCCACTTCCTTGGTTCCGCCAGAAACCAGAAAAAATAAATTTCGAGAAGAGAAGAAGAGTAACAGAGAATCGAAGCAGAAGAAGAATGAAATTCACATACCTGGTTTGAAGCTCCCTGCTGCAAGTCTTCCCATCCTTGGTCAGCTCCCTCGCATCCTTGGCCCAGCACTTCTCCCACCGTCTCCTCTCTGGATTAGCAGACTCCAAGGCTGCAATCGGTAACCCCAAGCCAAATCCACGATTTCACTTTTCTCTTTCTTATTTTCTATTCCTAAACTGCCCCTCAGTCTTTTTATTAATTCTGTTTCTCCTTTTTTTTCACATAGTTTCCAAGATTACCCTCCACCCATACGACGTACTTCTTTCTATCCTTCTTAAACTTCGATATTACAGTTTTACCCCTTTTAGGAACTTCTACTTAATTACAGTTCTGCCATTAGTGTCATAAAATTCCCTTTTATTTACTGTTTTGCCATTCACCTTTTGTCTTTAAGTGTTTCTTCTTTAAGCTTAACCATGGTAACCAACAGTGAACTTAACCAACAGCTCAATTCTTATAAGGCTGAAACAGATGCCAAATTGGACACTTACCACCACTGTTAATTCCATTCAAACAATGATGGAATCTATGCAAGCTTCGATTGATCGATTGGTGGCTTTTGAGAAAGGAAAGAGTCCCATGATATCTATGGATTCTTCGAATTACACCCCACCACCACTACCACCATATGGGGCTGGACAATATGAAGGAGTGGACAAAGCAGCAAAGTTGGACGTCCTTGATTTTTATGGGGACCACGACCCGGAGCAATATCTTCTTTTTTTTTTTTTTTTTTTTTTGTTACCCAAACTTCTCTGGGACCCTGGCCAGCCCCTAAATTTTATTAAGACAAAAAAGAATAACGAATACAAGGGGGGACGTCCCACCTTACCCCAACCCAAAGCTATACAGCTAACAAGAACACACCAAGTCCTAAGCTCTAAGGACCGGCAGGCCCTCTTTATCTTCCCTCACTATACATCGAAAGCCGCCTAGCGGCAAGTTATCAGGCTGAAAGGTTATGGAGCATTGCGATGCACAAGCCTGCTTGGCCAGCCAGTCAGCAGCCCTGTTGCTCTCCCTGTAAGCAAAAGCCACCGTCGCCCTAGACGCTTCCATCAGCTGGAGGATCTCATCAAACTACTACCATCCCTGCCACAGGTTACACTTCTTATGATTTATCTGTCTAACAGTGGTCTCTGAGTCCGAGTGAACAAGCACATCTATGTACCCCAGATCATGGCATAAGCGGAGGCCATCCCTCAGAGCCCTCAGATCTGCAATAGCATTAGTGCACATCCTATAGCTGTTAGAAAAAGCTGTCAGGACTGCTCCCTCATTATTCCGGATGACCCCTCCTCCTCCTCCGTTCCCTGGATTGCCCCGACAGGCTCCATCAACATTTAGCTTGACAGCAACAGAAGGTGGGCACCAAAAAACAAGGAAAGGCCGAGTGGCCTTGGCCGGAGGAACCACTAGCCCGAACCACTGCTGAATCAGCCCATCCCTTGCAGATCCACGTTTGCCCACCTGTGAGGGGAGCGGGAGCTCTTTCACCCACCTTCTAACGCGATCAATGATAGTGGCAGCAGTACGCCTAGACTCCCCATGCCTCCTGTTGTTCCTTTCTTTCCATAGCTCCCACACGATCAAAGCCGGCAAAAGCCCAACAATGTAATCACTGATGCACCTGTAGCTCGCCAACCCATGCCATAGCGCTAGCCGACCCCTAACATCTTGCCCTGGGTGAGGCACCAAGTCAAATAGGCGAGAGAAGAAACTCCACACCTTAGCCGCAGTAACACCACCTATTAGGCAGTGATCAGTAGTTTCCCTCTGGGGGGAACCACAGCAGTAACAAAGAGAGGCCAATGGAATCCCTACTGACATTAAGGTAACTTCCGTAGGTATCTTGCCATTCAACAGCTGCCAAGAGAAGAAAGCCACCTTGGTTGAGAGCGAGGGGTTCCATATCCACTTTGCATAGGCAACAACTGGCCCCACCATCCTGATCTCATTCCAAACCGATTTGGTCGCAAAACGACCATCACTAGCCGGTGTCCACACTAGAACATCAGGCTTGTCAGAGATGTGAAAATTACCTTGGACAATAGCCTGCCGGATGGCCTCATCTTCAATGTGATCCAAGATGTCTTGCCTCCAAGAGCCATCCCCCTCAACAGCATCTTTCACCCGCAGGTCAACATCAACCAGGAGGGCATTGTCCACTGCATCAATCAAAGGACCCGCCCCAGACCAGTTATCCAGCCAAAAAAAGACATTCCCAGTGCCAACCAGCCACCGAGACTTCTCCAGGACCATTCCCCTAAACGCCAACGCATTCCTCCAAGACCTAGAGATCAACCCCTGTGGGTCAACTAACACTACATGGAGACCCTTGAAGAACTTGGCCTTGAAAAAACTGCTCCATAAAGAATGCTCCGTCAGAACACGCCAAAGTCCCTTTAGCCTCAAAGAGAGCCCAACCTCGTCCAGCAACCTAACACCAAGGCCCCCTTCCTCCTGCGGCCTACACACTTTCTGCCAACTAACCCAGTGCCTTCGTTTCCCCCATTCCGAGGTTCCCCAGAGCAAGTTCGCAAAGATGCCATACAGCCTTCGCAACACAACTTTAGGAGGATCCAGCGTGGCCAGGGCATGGATAGGGATAGAAGAGAGGACATGCTTCAGCAGGGTAACCCAGCCCCCCGCTGAGAGGAGCTTACCCTTTCATCCTGCCACCTTACTATTGATTTTATCTACAAGACCATCAAAGAAGCAAATCTTGAGCCTACCACAGTGAAGAGGGGCTCCTAAATAAGTAATAGGAAGTGCCTTCTGAGTAAAGCCTGTAACTGCCCCCACCATCCTAGCATGGGCCGGCGTAGCCTTGTGCCCAACCACAAAACAGCTCTTCTGTTTGTTGACAAGCTGTCCAGAGAAGCCTTCATACCTAGAGAGGAACCCCATGATCTGCTTAAGACAGCCCTTGAGACCCCTGGAGAAAATGATGGTGTCGTCAGCAAAGAGACTGTGAGAGATCCCTGGGCACCCCCTCGGCAACCTGAAGTAGGAAGCATGTCCTTCCATAAATAACTCCTTGATTCCCCTGCTAAGTACCTCCTCCGCCAAAATGAACAGCGAAGGTAACGGTGGGTCCGCTTGTCGTACCCCCTGGTAGATTTGAAGAGCCCTGACTGCCTGCCCCCAAGCACCACCAAGAACCAGCAATTCTCGACTATCCTCCTGACCAGATTGACCCATTCCCTACAGAACCCAAACTTCAAGAGCACACTCCACGGAAACTCCCACTCAAGCCGATCATAGGCCTTGGCCATGTCTAACTTAAGGATCACATTTCCCCCCCTCGCCTTCCTATTCAACTCGTGCGTAACCTCTTGCACAAGAGAAATGCTATCATGAATACATCTCCCCTGCACAAAAGCACCCTGCTCCTCTGCCACCAGCGTAGGCAGCAGACCAGCGAGCCTAGAAGTCATAATCTTTGCAATTACCTTGTAGGAGAAGTTGCACAGGCTAATAGGCCTCAAATAAGCCATCACCTCAAGGTTGTCCTTTGGAATCAGGACCAAGTTGGCAGCCGTGTAACTCCTAGGGACAGACCCACCTGTAAAAAATTCCTTCACCGCAGCCCACACATCAGCTCCCACCACCTCCCAGCAAGCTGTGAAGAAATGGCCCAAGAACCCATCAGGCCCAGGCGCACTGTCCGCAGACAAGGCAAAGACAGCACCTTTAACCTCCTCCAAGGATGGGGCCACCAACAGAGCCGCATTATCAGCCTCAGTCACCACCTCCGGGATCTCCGATAACAACCTCTCATCCATCACACAGCCTTGTGAAGTAAAAATTCCAGAAAAATGTCGTACGGCCTCTTCTTGCACCCCCTCCACATCTGAGATCCACTCGCCATTAGCCCCTCTGATGCACTCCACACAAGCAATTCTCCTCCTGACATTGACCATCGAATGGAAAAACTTTGTATTACGGTCCCCTTCCTTAAGCCAGTGAACCCTAGACTTTTGCCTCCAGAATATCTCCTCCTGCAACAACACCTCCTGGAGATTATCCCTAGCCCTCCCCAGAGCAGCCTTGGTCGCCTCTTCATCACGTGAGTCAAACTCAGTTTCAGCCCTACACACCGCATCCTCTGCATCCCTAACACGCTGATGTATATTTCCAAACACCTCCTTGTTCCAGCAGCGGAGGGCAAAGCGAAGCCCTTTAAGCTTCAAGAAGAGCACATTTAAGGCAGACCCTAGCACCGGCTTATTCCACTGCTCCTTCACAAACCAAAAGAAACTCAGGGTATCGGAGCCACATCTGTTGAAACTTGAACCTTGATGAAGGACAGCGCCCTTCCACACCAAAGGAGAGGCCAAGAGGCGCATGGTCAGAGCAAATCCTGCTAGAATGAGTCACTGAGCACCTAGTAAACACATTTGCCCATTCTGCATTCACCAAAAATCTGTCCAGCCGATCCATCACCCTACCAGCACCATTCTGGTTGTTAGACCAGGTGAACATGTTCCCAACATACCCTGCATCTATAAGCGCCGCCCTATTAACAAATCCTCCAAAGTCCTCTAGCGAGAGAGAGCAAGCTGGCCTCCCACCCACCTTCTCAATCGGTGCCACAACAGCATTAAAGTCACCCCCCACCGCCCAAGGAGTGGAAACAGACTGGGAGAACTCCTGTAGCCTCTCCCACAAGCCCCTCCTGTCCATCCTGTCACAAAAGCCATGCACAAAAGAAATGAGAAAGGAGCCTGTACTGCCCCCCACACACTCCAAGGTCACAAACTGGTCACCCTCATCCACCACACAAGCCTGCACTGAAGCCTTCCAAAAAACCCAAAGCCTGTTCGAACAAAACACCGAGTCCAAACCGATCCTCCTCCTAACCACATGCGCCTTTGAAGCTTGTGCCTTCGGTTCAGCCACTGCCACCAAATCCACCTTATTAGCGCTAACAAGAGCTTTCAACCGCCTACACGTAGGCTTATTACCAACCCCTCTTACATTCCAAAAGATGCAATTCATTGTTCAAAGTGTAGTTCTGCAACTGCCGATCTCATCGACCTCGTGACCCTTCTTTGCGATCCATCTCTGTTCCTCCTTCCCGCTGCTGCCTTCTTCATTTTCTTGCGTTTATAGACTAAGGCTGCCCCAAGGCTAGGGACCCTCGGCTGCAAACGCCTCCTACCACCACGACCCCTCTGACCAGCCCCTGCTTGAGGCTCTGGCATTCTCGCGGGGCTAGGGTCAGCCTCCAAACGTGACTCAGCCAGTCTCTCCACCAACCTGTTTACCCTCCCTATAAGCGTGGCGTTAAACTCCCTGAGACTCTCCATCATTTCCACTCTATCTGCCACAATAGGCGCAGTACCTGCCACCTGCGAGTCATCTTTTGAACCTGCCGGGGCAACACCATTCGCAAAAAAAGTTGGCCTGTCACGCACCACTGACGATGCTCTTGGCAGCCCCCAAACTTGGCTAGGCACCACGACTTCACTGCAAGTCTCAACCGGAGCAACCGAGGGCACCACCGCTGAACTCTCCACTACTGTCATCGCCTGCAGCCCCACCGCCAGGGTACAAGGCTCAAAAGAAACCACAGCGACGTTAGGGACGGCGCTGCCTGTCGCTCCACCAATAAGGCCCACCTGCTCCTCAAGTGGTGCCTCCACCCCTCCACCAACGGGTTTCTCAATCGCTTGGGCCTCCACAGAGTCTGCTGCCAAAGGCCTCCAACGACCCCTCTCCCTGCGCAAAGTCCATCTCTGCCGCTGTCCTGGATTTCCAACATCCTCACGGCCAGCACCAGCACCAGCAGACGTGCCTTCGCCATGAGGAATAAAGACCCTGTCGCCAGTTCTCCCCTCTTCAACAACACCCGTTGCTGCAGCCCCTACCGGAACCGAAGCCGCTGCAACATCTGGCCTCCGCCGCTGCAATTTTCTGCACAAATCTTTCGAATGGCCAATCTTCAAACAATGGCTGCAATAGAGAGGCAGCTTCTCAAAAACCAGAGACTGATGGAACCCACTGTCGCCACAACCCACCCAAATCTTCGCCGGCAACTGCGCATGCAGATCAACCTCAACACAAACTCGCGCTGCCACCGTGCAAATGCAATTAGCGGTCGCGCCATCCACCTTCAAAACCCTGCCTACTGCCCCTGCAATTGACAATAAGTAGTTCGCCTGATACAAATTCACCGGCAGCCCCGGCAGAGAAATCCAAACAGGCGCGAAGGGGGACTCCTAACCAGAAACAAAGTCTGCAGTCCACCTCAAAAAACGGAAAAGAAACCCTTGGATGTGCATCTGTTCTTTCATCCACACCTTGACGAAGTCTGCCGGAATAGTGAAGCGCAACAAGACATGCCGAGGATCCAACATCGACACCACCACGTCCCCCTGTAAATGCAGCACTTTGCGAATGCTTTCCTTAATGACAAACAGCGATGGCTTGCCGTAGCTGCACTTCGCGATGAGGGAAGTCGCAAAGGGAACCTCCGATCGAACCAACTCTTCTTTGGAGAAGAAGATCGCAAGACATCCATAATGAGATGATGCCTTCTTCATCTCAACATCTACTGAAGCAAACAACAACGAGGGAGACACGACAGCAGCAAAGGAGGGTGCCCCACCACCAGTAACCCCATGGCGATGTTGGGGATCAGGGGGCAGGGCATCCCTGGTGGGAGCCTCCATCGCAAAACCCACGTGAACTCGAATCTAAACCTGCGCCATCAGAGCCAAACCTGCGCACCCCTCTACAGTTGTCATTCCCCTCTTTATCACCCGGAGCAATATCTTAACTGGGTTCATAGCTTGGAAATTTTCTTTAGATGGTACAATTTACCAAAGGCCAGGAAATTGTTATTTGCAGAGTGTAAGTTGAAAGGCACAGCCCGAGTTTGGTGGATCAAACACCAACAACAGAACCGTACTCGAGATCTTGGCCAAGTTACTACATGGGCTAAGATGCGCACTGCAATGGACCGAAGATTCCAACCGGTTGATTACAAGCAGCATGTACACCTCAAATTTGTGCAATTGAGACATGAAAGTTTGTCCGTGGAGGAGTACGTGGCCAAGTTCTATTACTTAGCCACTCGATTTGAGTTCGAATGGGACGAGGAAGTCTTAGTAGCACAGTTCCGCAATGGCTTACATCCACAAATCAGTGCCGCAGTTGCCGCCAGTAGACTACCTACTATGGAGGAAGCAGTTCAGGTGGCCTATCAGGTTGAGGAAAATTTGAGGAAACCTTACAATCGAAGAAATTTTACTGGCACATATTCTAGAGGATATAGTTTTTGCCCACATCAGTCTTCTTTTCAAGAGAAGTCAGCTTCGGTTAACAAACCACAGGCTAGTGATTCTTCTGTGGCACCTACACGACCGGTTCGTCCTTACTCCCCACCTCGGCAAGGTTCAGATAGACCTTATTCTCCACATCGGCGTGGATATGACAGAAATTCGGTGATGCCGAAACCAGCTATTCAGTGCTTCACGTGCAAGGGGTTTGGCCATATAACTGCTCAATGCCCTAACCGTTTGGTAGCCCACATTAACAAGGACAATTTTATACCATTTGATCCAAAGGAGCAACGGCCCAGAGGGACAGTCAATCTAGAGGCTGAACATGAGCGTGAGCCTAGTGAGGTTGATGATGATGATAATGATGGCGAGCGTCAATATTGCTATATTATTCGGCCCCTCTTGACAACACAGAAAGTTTCTAATGAGGAAGATAAAGATTGGCGGCGTAACAATATTTTTCAGACCAGGGTGCGATGCAATGACAAGCTATGTGATATGTTGATTGATTCAGGCAGTTGCACCAACATTGTCGCTGAAGATGCTGTTCGCAAGTTAGGTTTAAAGACGGAACCTCATCCGAACCCCTACAAGGTTGCATGGGTGAACAACACAAACCTCAAGGTTAATGAAAGGTGTTTGCTCACATATTCTATTGGTGGACTGATTGATCAAGTGCAGTGTGATGTCCTCCCTTTGAAGGTCTGCCACATTCTTTTGGGACGCCCATGGTTGTATGACAAGAAAGCCAATCACTGTGGTTATGAGAATACATATTCCTTTCAGCATGGTGGCCTTGAGATGAAATTCCTCCCAGCTAAGGATCTTCCACCTATCAACCTTAAGAAGACAGCTGGTACATTTCTCCTACGGCGAGTTGACTCAGACAGCATTCTTGGATCCTATCCGAACTCGTCGGAGTCGAGTTCTTTTCAGAGGAGGAGAGCTGATGCAGTTGTCTTAGCCTGGCAGGACCGGCATGACCCACTTTGGAAGCCCAAACCAAGGACTGGTCCTAAACCGGTTTTCTGGTCTGGCAAGGGATGGTAGTTTAGGTAGGATGCAATATTTGTTTTATTTCATGAGTAGATTACATAGGAGCTTATTAGGTAGTTTCCTTTTCTTAGATATGGTCTATTTTAGTAGTTTCCATTTTGGGTTGTTTCTATTTTAGTTAGGTTTCTATTCCTATGCAAGGCTATTCTCTATTTATTCATTGTAATCGTAGGAGAGCAATAGACTTGAAAATTTGATTAATGAGAAGATTTATTTCTGAAGCTTTGTGAGAGTGTGTGTGTGAACGTTACCTCTTCCCTTTCCCCTCCTTTCTTCTAATTCTTCTACTATTCCCTCTGTGAAACCCACCATAGCAGACCACCCTCTCTGGTTCTGCATTACCACTTCTATTACTTTGATCTCCCGTAAACCAAAGTTTGAAGTCGTCTAACACCATAGCTTTTTTACCTTTACATCTAGTCTCTTGAATACAAGCAATATTAATCCTTCTTCTCCTCATAACATCTATCAACTCTAGACTCTTACTCGTTAAGGATCCAATGTTCCAAGATGCTAATTTATTCTCACGCTTATGAGCTAGTTTCTTAACTCACCTGTGTCCATTGTACGGTAACCCTTGCATTCTTGACACTGCATCAAGGCGCTGAAGCGGCGTATCACTTTTCAGGAATGTCCTAACAAAAGGTCGATTAGACATGGTACTAAAATAAAAGACGTACTAATAATGGGATCAACGCAAAAGTGATTTGTTGTATATATTAAGGTGTCGGCTGCCAACCATAGTTGCCAAGGCGTTGGAGGGGTGCCCAGGGGGCATAGGCGACCAAGGCGCCCAAGTGTTATTTTTTATTTCCCCTCTTTACTAACATTGTTTAGTATGTTACAATATAGACCTTAAATCATAAAAAAAATCAACATTAAGCTACATCAAGTCATCAAAAATCAACATTAAGCCACATCAAATTATCAAAATCAACATTTTGTTTTTTTTTGGTAATTTATCATAATCAACATTAATTCACATCAAGTCATCAAAAATCAATATTAAGCCACATCAAGTCATCATAAATCAACATAGAACTAGAAGACAGCAGAATTGAAGAAGCAAGCTATTGGAAGTTTGAAACAATCAAAACATACAGTTGGTTTATACTGTTCTTGGAATTGGTCATTGCCATTATGTTATCTATAAGTAATTTAACTACTCTCGATTTAGAGAAATGTTCTTGTTCTCTGAGAAGTTTGACTGAACAAATGATTTATTTTTACATGAGACTTTTTGTATCAGGTAGAGTATAAAATCAGCTTTCCAACAAATCCAAGATTGCATAAATCTGATTTATATTGAAGGAGTTATGTTCCGGTCAAAATTTATTTGGTGTACGCTAATGTTGTCAAAATCGCTCTAAATGAATTTTTTTTTAAATATCAAAACAAATAAATATTTTACCACTCTTTTGGTTTTTAGCAATGTTTAACCATATTAAGATTTATTGAATTTTTATATTTGAGAAAACCCCCTACATTAGAAAGTTGGAAATTTCACCTACCGCCAAAAAGTTAGTTTTTGTTCTTGAACTGGGGGTTGACTTTTATCCTTTTGGAATTTTTTTTTTTAACTATTTTTATTGGATTCAAATAGGGGTTATTTGCTTATTTATAATAATATCTTAAGTAAATGAAAATAATAAATATAAAAGCATTTACTTAAGGGCCCAGGCGTTCAATACCATTAAGGCGACCACCGCCTAGACCCCCCAAAATCTAAGGGTGTCAAGATCAAACCGAAACCGAACCGAGCCGTTTAAACTGAAACCGTGCAACCGTTTACTAAACGGTTCGGTTATGGTTTCAGATTTGAGGCCGTTTAGTTAAACAATTAGAACCGATTAACCGAATAAACCGTTTAACACTCTTAAATGTACATAAATGTGCCAAACGCAAACAGAAACCGTTTACCGAACCAAACCGAGCCGTTTAAAACCAAAACCGTGAAACTGTTTAATGAATGGTTCGGTTATGGTTTCAAAATTGAGACTGTTTAAGTAAACAGTTTGAACCAAACCGAACCATTTAACTCCCTTACCAAAATCCACCTAGGCAGTGCCTAAGTGGCACCTTGAAATACTAAGCTGCCTACCTGACGTAACTTCGGCAAAACGAAACAGACTACCGAAATTTTGGCAAAACGCCGAAATTTTGACCAAAACTTGGTATACTTGTATATCATACATGGTATCGTTTCGGTACCTGTTGAAACCAGGGAAAAAACAAAACCTGCGAAACCTTGTACACTTAGTAAGGGTTGTAGCTCCTTGCAGTTGTTGCTGCTAAAGGATGTTGTATCGTGCATTGTACTGAGGTAGGATTTGGGTCGTAGCTCAAGCTACCATTTGCATGTGGATGTACACACTGCCAACCATGTATCCCTGTGTTGTGGTTTGCATTGCTTGTGGATATTGTGGATATATGCTCTGCAGGATGGTTTGTGTATGTGGATGGGATTTATGATGAGTGGCTGGTGATAGCTGTATGTGTATGTGTTTGCTGCAGATTGTGTGGTATGTGAATGTGTGTATGCGCCTATGTTGTTGTTTAACAGTGACACCAACGAGCAAGTTGGGTTCAAGTTTTTGAAGGTCACTGATTCACCCCCTCTTAGTGACAACCATTGTTCAACAGTCTGTTCGGGCCCTATGGAGGAGGGTGATTTTGTGGGTTGTATTTGTGTAGACTTTTTAATTGTCTGGATAAATTAGGTTGCTGTAACTTTTTGGGTTTTGGGTTCCCTTAAGTTTATGCTTCACATTATCTATGTTCTGTTTTGCCCCCACGCTTTAAAAGAAAAAAATAAATTTAATTTTATGTTGGTGATACATACTATGAACACAACTTTCCACGTTGATTTGGAACATTCAAATGTTTGGAGTCTCTTAAATCTGCTCTTCACTGTTTCGCTGAAGTGAAATGGTTACATTTTGTTTTGCAATAGCACTTGAGGCATGTTGTTGTCTATACAACAAGTGGATCTGTTTCCATTTATCACCAACATTGGAACAAACAATAGAAATTGTTTTCATTTTAACAAACCTAGAATGGGTTGGACTTCTAGTTCTTTTTGTTTTAATTAACATACCACTATGAAATTGTGTGACTCCTCTTATGCATATAAATTCTACGGGACTTCCAAATGAAATATTTACATTCCTCCCTCTATCCAATGGCGTTGATTTTGTTTCCCTATTATGTCCATACATTAAATAAAAAATGGCATTGTTTAATGCTTTCCACCCTTTCCCCTTCTTATATGTTTTGTCTGACTGCTTCTAGATGATTGAAGGAGTGCAACCTTTCCACCCTAATCCCCCAGAAGAAGCCTCTATAATGATCTGTTTGGAAGGAAAGAGACCTCCAGTAAAGGTGAAATCAAAAAGCTACCCTCCAGACCTCAAAGGGTAAGCTAATTTCTATAATTGCCAAGTCCAGCGAATTTACTCTCAGCTTCTGTTATTATTTTGTTTAAGGTGCATGACTCCAAATCTCTGATTTTATAGTAAAAGCCCTTCTCATGATTGATGAAACTTTTGTCAAACCATAAGACAATATATAAGAAAAAAAATAGAGAAAATGTACAGGAACTCGATTAAATAGGTAATTCCATAAACACTCTAGAAAATATTTAGAATGAAATGTTGAAAGTTGAAACCACTCAAAATTCAATATTAAGTATTAACCAGAGGCCACAGTTATTTTGCACTACCAATGACCATATATAGAGATTCAACTTTGTGGGCCTGACATCACTTTTTTGTTTTGGTAAATAAAATATATTACCAAAGCGAGGAAGAGCAAAAAAAAGGGGGGGGGGAGGATATAGAGGGAGAGAGGGGGAAGAAGCTATACAAAGACTCCAACCCAACAAGCCCAACAATGGTGGGCTAGGAGGCTGAAAGAAAAGAAATATCCAGACTCCAGAAAGTAACAATGTGCCTGTTCCTGGGAGCGTCCACGAGAGAACCATGGTGGAGTAAGTGAGCTTTGAGCTAACATCGAAGAAGATGGCTTTCCAAATCTTGTCAAAAGAACGAGAGTTGGAGGTCCATCTTCTAAGATTTCTCTCCATCCAAATATGAGAATAACCACCCCGAACACAAGCTTGCCCGCTGAGTCACAAATAAAGTTGCCAGAAAAAGACATATCCAACCAAAGCCACTCTTGGGCGAAAGGTAAAGGTCTTCTAGAACAGGGCCAGATGGAGTGAAGGGTTTTTTTCCAAATGGTGGAGGTGAAAGGGCAAGAGAAAAAGAGGTGGTTAACATCCTCAATACCATCCCATCAAAGGATACAAGCTGGAGAGACAGGAATGTGCCAGTGAATGAGAAAGGTTTGTATGGGAAGGCAGTTGTTTAGAGTTCTCCAAACACTAAAACTATGACGCGGGATGTGACCTTTGAACCAAACAAGTTTGTGCCATAAGACGGTGGGGGCATGGTTCCTAACAAAATTCCAGGTGGATCTGAAGCTAAAGAGGCTATTGGGAGAGGGGAACCAAATGATCTTGTCCAAGAGGGAAGAAGAGGGGGGAGGGGGGAGGGGGGAGGGGGGAGGGGGGAGAGAGGCCCGAACCTGGGAGAGACACGAGGGAAAAGGGGAGGGAGGAGACCACAGGGTGTTACAAATAAAAGAGGACAGAGGGGAATGCTTGAAAATGCCAGAGGAATAGACAGAGCGGGCTCCTAATAGGTTGAAGAGGACTCCAGAAGGGTGCCAAGGATCAAGCCAGAAAGAAATGAAAGATCCATTAGCGATCTTGAAGGAGGTACCTCGAAGAGCTGAGAGACGAAAGAGGAGAATTTTACGCCAAACCCATGAGGTATCTGCAGGAATGGGGACAGACCAAAGGGAATCATTTTTGAGAAAGTGAGAGTAGACCCAATTGACCCAGATGGAGTCTTGCTTGGAGGAAATATTCTAGATAAGCTTGAGGATGCCCGTGGTGTTGAAATCGCGGTTCCTACGAATGCCAAGACCTCCTTCAGATTTGGTGAGACGGATGGAAGCCCAACTAATAGGGTGGATGAATTTGGAGCATTCTTTACCTTTCCAAAGGAAGGCATAGAAGAGGGATTCCATTGCTTTGATTGTGGGTTTGAGGAGCCCATAGATGCCGCACCAATAGATGTAGGAGGATTGGAGGATGGATCTAATTAGCTCAACCCTACCAGCGAAGGATAAGAGTCTACCCTTCCAAAGTTGGATCTGCTTACGGATGAGGTCAAGCATAGGGGTGCAGTGATGACCAGTCAGCCTAGCGGGAATAAGAGGAAGGTGAAGGAGATGCTCCTTTACTGAATCAGAAATGCCCGAGAGGAAAATGTGGGATTTCAAGAGATTGATCCTGAGACTAGAGAGGCTTTCGAAGAGGTGAAGGGAGGACATAATAGAAGAGATGGAGATGGAGATGGGGTCAGCCTTGGAGAAGATCATGAGGTCATCAGCAAAGGCGAGATTGGAGAGATTTAGAGCCTTACATTTAGGGATGGGGGAGATGAGGAGCTGGTCAGTTTTGGATTGAATACTTCTAGACAGGATCTCAAGAGCAAGGGAGAAGAGAAAAAGGGAGAGAGGGCAACCTTGGCAAATTCCCACTTTGGAGGGGAAGAACCCAGCCGGGGAGCCAGTAATGATAACCGAGAAGTAGGGGGAGGAAATACATGAGTGGATCCAACGAATAAAAATAGGGGAAAGGACATTTGAGCCAAGACATCACTGATGAAGTCCCAGCGAATGGAATCAAAGGCTTTGTGAATATCAATTTTCACGAGGGCTGCAGGGGAATGGAATTTGCAGTCAAAGCCTTTAACAATTTCCGAGCAAAGGAGGATGTTATCAGCTATGCTTCTCCCAGAAATGAAGGCTGATTGATTGGGGCTGACTAGGGAAGGGAATAACAGATGAAATATTAACTTCTAATGGTGCTTTGTCTATGAGTGTTTTGATTATGGATTTAATGACCTTTATTTCCACATTGGTTAAATGTGTTAAGTGACCATTCCAATCTTTAAAACAGGATTTAGATGAACTAGATTTTCCCTAATTTTTGGTACAATGTAGACCTAATACATATTGGTGCTCTATTCTTGTGGCTGTGGGAATACTGCTGTAAAAATATATTGGAAATTATTGTCTTCAATCCTGTCAGTCATGCATCATGCCATGCTGACGCTGGGTTTCAAGAACAGAATGAAGTGGCCTGCGTGAAGTTGTCTTTGCCTGCCAAATAACTCTACTGAAATTTCAAATAAACAATTTTCTGGATTCCAATTTCTGACAATTCCACTCAGTTTTCAGAATGGAATCTTCAAAGATACTTGCTTTCTAGTAGCCCCCCGAAACAAGAAAAGTATCTCTGGCATGCTACGAATGAGACTTGTCTTTAATACACTTTGAAACCTTTCATTAAAGCTTACTTCTCCCCTTGAGTCAGTTGACTCAGAATCTTTACATCCAAGATTTATTTATTTGTTTTTTTAAAGTCGTTTTACTGGGCGAGATTGTGCTAGAGAATCTTTGATTTTCCCGTACTATTTTTTCTATTTTTAGTTCCTTTTTGAATCATGAACTTATTAACCAACTTGAAACGTCTAAGAAAGGAATAAACATTCTAGGTTTGTTAGGTCATTTATCTGAAGGTTTTCCATGCAGAGTTACTAAGGTAAGAAACAAACAAGGTACCTATACCTCTTAGCTCAGAGTAATTAATAGAGTGTGAAAATAATTCACCCAAAAACATTAGGGTGTGAAAATAGCACCACACAACTATATAAATAAGAAATAATCAGCAACAAGTACATAACAAATGTACAAGATTACATACCCTAAGCTCCATACCTAATAAGTGTGCAAAACTATAGAGCATACTCTATTTTCTCACCTGGAGCAAAGCCTCTAGGGTTTCTGGCAGTTGAATGATTGGAGCTTATGCTTGTCTGCTTGAATATAATAGCTCAACCATAAATATGGACAAACTCACAAAAGGTGCACAATGACAAATGTCTTAGTGAAGTATTGGCAGTTTAATGGCGATGAGGTGCAAAATTGCATGTCTTTAGGTGCATTTGTATATTACACTGTTTTTATTTACTTTTTGTGGCTTATTGGCTAAGCTCTTTAATAAATAAAAAAAAAAATATCTACTGTTCAAACAACTGGTTTGGTGAACAATACCATGAGTGAGACAAAAAGCAGAAATCTCAGTTTGAGTGTATTCAAGGGCATTGTCAGAACGAAAAATTTTAATAGACTTGTCAAACTGATTTTTATTTCTTGATAAAAAATTTTAAATACAGTAAGAAATTGAATCCGGTCTTTCAACAAATAAACCCAAGTGGAACGAGAATAATCGTCCACAAAACTAACAAAATAAGAAAAACCTAATCTATTATGGACACGACACGGACCCCAAATGTCAGAATGCACTAAAGAAAATAAGGAAGAACTTCGAGGTATAATACGAGCAGAAAAAGAGGCACGGTGATGTTTTCCCAGTTCAGAAGCTTCACACTCAAGAGGAGATATGGACTTGCAAGTAGGAACCATCAACTGTAGTTTAGAAAGAGATGGGTGACCAAGGCGTAAATGCCATTGCATGGGAGTAGGTATAGTAGTAGATGTGGCTGCAGTAGAAGGGCCAACGCCATCCAAGTAATACAGGCCATCATGCTCAAGCCCTCCACCAATCGTCTTCCTTGTCTGAAGGTCCTGAAGCACATAATAAGAAGGATAAAAGGTCACAACATAGTTAAGAGATTTAGTAAGTTGACTGACAGATAGAAGATTTAAAGATAATTTAGGAACATGAAGAAAAGAGGAAAAAGTCAAGGAAGAAGTGGGAGAAACAGTTCCATGACCAGTAACCTTAGTAGTCGACCCATCAGCAAGGATAACATTAGATGAGGTTTGTACTTAATTTAGAGAAGAAAACAAACTAGACTTACCAATCATATGAGATAAAGCACCAGAGTCAATAAGCCAGGAGGTAGAGGAAGGATAAAAAATCGAGTTACCTTTATAGGCTATAGTGGCAGTGGAAGTTGAGGCAGAGGCAGCTTCAAGTTGTTCAAGACGTTTGACCAGCTGATTGTAATCATCACCTGACACAGTGGATGGAGTACTTGATGTGGACCTCTGATTTATATCACTGGTAGGTTTCTCTAAATGGTTGTCAGTCATGGTTGTATTGGCCAGTTCATGTGCCCAGTCGGGCTTGCCATGTTTAGTCCAACAACTATCTACTGTATGGTTTGGTTTGCCGCAATAAGGGCATTGGCGGAAAGATTTATCAAAAGATTGGAAACTAGTACCCCTTCCACCAGTACCACGGCCTCAACCCTTGGATTAGCCACATCCACGTCCGCAACCACGGTTAGCAACAAAGGCAGAACTTTCCTTGGGAGCAGTATCAGGTTTAGATGGATTGGCCAGTCGATTGATACGTGAAAATACTTCATTAAGAGATGGAACTTTCTCCCCTATAAGTAGTTGACCTTTCACTAATTGGTAATCAGGGTGCAATCCAGCCAGAAATTTAGCAACATGAAACTCAGCCCTTTGTTGTTTTAACTGATCCAAATTGGTAGTGAGGGGCTGATGGATCTGAAGTTCTTCAATCATACCCTTATAGTTAGCAAAGTATTCACTTGAGGTTTTATCCCCCTGTTGAAAAGTAAAAATCTTCTTATAGAGATCATACATACGTGAAATATTCCTTTCTTGAGAAAAACTTTCACGCAAATCATTCCAGACATCCTTGGCAAGAGTGTGAAACATCACATTGGATGCAATAGTAGGCTCAACACTGTTCCATAGCCAGATTTTAATAATAGAGTTCTCACGCATCCACTCATCATGAGCTCAAACTGACGTAGGATCCTTTGGATCAGCAGTAGGAGGATCATTAATGATATATTTTATTTTTCCTTTGGCATGAATATATGCATGTATGGCCTGGGCCCATAAAAGATAGTTGGAGACTCCGGAGAGCTTGATAGTAGTAATTTGAACTTGGACACTATCCAATGGTAGTTTAAGATCACCCATCTTGCAGAAATAGCAGCAGTAGTAATGTAAGTAGAACCAGGTTAGGGTAATACAAGACCCAAAACAGCAACAGCAGCAGTATCACACTTGATAGCAGTGGCAGAAGTAATAAACTGACAATCGGCTTCTTAACAAACCAGATTATGGCAGGATAAAGCTACCAGTAGAATAAGGGTTTCAAAAAACCACAATTTCTAGCAGTATTAGTAAATTAAGGTTTGAAAAGCCTAAAACAGTGGCAGAAAAACCGATCGGTAGTAGTAGGAAGGCAAGGGTATGATTTAAAAACCAATAATAGCAGCAGGACAATCGGCAGAGTTAGGTTTTGAGGAAACCCACACTTCAACCAAGTAAAATAACAATCGAATGTTGTACATGAAGAAGGGAACCAGAATTGGATCAATTGAAGACACAATCACCTGAACATAAACTCTTAACAGAGAACCGCAGGGGATAGAGAAGAGAAATTTTGGCAAATAGAATTATTGAATCTGCAGTCGATCCTTAGTAATATAATTGAGCAGCTCCAACTTGAAGTTCTTCAATCGATCAGACTCTTCAGGTAAGCAGTAGTAAACATATACCCTTAGGTTTCAATTGAAAACTCTATCTAGGGCTTAATCCATATATGCAGCAGAGGGTGCTGCACCCGTAGAAGAAATTAAAACTTTAAGAAGACCCTCAAACCAAAATCGCAGGAGACAACAACCTAATGGTTATGCTCCATAGTTGTCATGTCGTCACGGCGATCCAAGTCGGTGTTGGGGTGTCATGTCGATATAAACATGTCGCCCGCCATGGCAATCATATCGACCATGTTTTATTTTTTATTTTCTCTATGTTTAATGTCATTTAGTATGCTATAATATATACCCTATAACATAAAAAATTAACATGAAAGTGTACTACTAATCTACTATGGTTTAATTCATGAAAGTGTAATAATTGATATCAAATAATTGAGAGCAATAGTCTTGCTGGTAATAAAATTGAAAAATCATGAGAGTTGAGATATGATTCATATGAAAGTGACTACAAAAGTAACAAAACAAAAAAACAATTACAAGAACGTAATTTATATTGAGTAAATAAAGCTAATAAACAATCCATCTAAATTAAAAAAAAATTTGCTGATGTGAATATGTGATTGTGTATTAGTCAATAGTGTATTAGTGTTTTCTGTTTGATGTTTTTTTTAATTTTTTTATGTTAAGGAAAAAGCATTAAAATAAAAAATGGTTAAAAAAATTATTGTTAAAAAATTAAGTTTTATAATTTGAAACAACCATGTCGCCCGATATGGCCATATGTCGTGGTATGGTGTCCATGGCGGTGCCATGGCGACGACATGGAGGCCATATCGGTCGATATTCTTACATCATCCATATCGGTGGTCGATATGCCCACTTCTCCAGCGATATGACGCCATGGCGACGCCATGACAACTATGTTATGCTCTGATACCATGTAACAAAATATAAAGGTGAAGAACCAAAACCGTGAATGAGAAGAGAAGGAGAAGAAGAAGAAGAAGTGATGGAGAGAAGGAGAAGGGACTGTGGTTGTGAGAATAGAGTACACAGTCCCCCTTCTCATTGTCTTATTTATATTACTCAAATATTCAGATTACAAGAAGGATTCCTAATCACAATAGGATCCACAAATATAAAACAGAAAGTAGAAATAGAACAAATCCTAATAGAAGTAGGAGTTTATAATCCTAATTATAAAACACAAACATGAACAGTGTCGTGTGAACAGTACTTCAACATCTACTAATGTCTTTTCACTTGTATCCTTTTTTGTTTTGGAGGGGGGCATTGACCTTTCCTTTTTAAATCTGTTAGAAAACAATATTTAGATATCTGATAACAGTTTTTCTCTATTCAATTTATACAGGTTGATTGAAGAATGTTGGAACCCAGAACCTTTGGTAAGACCAACATTTTCCGAGATTATCGTACGGCTTGACAAAATTGTTGCAAACTGTTCCAAGCACGGATGGTGGAAAGAAACATTTAAGCTTCCTTGGTATGCCTCTTTTACCAAGTAATCACTATAAGTTTTTATCCTAATTCTGAGTATAGAAAAGAACCATATTGTATGTTCAATATTCACTGTATATCATACTTTTCAAAATGGAGACTTTTGGTACCTGATGCAGAACCCAGGTCACAAAACCCCGATGGGTTCGCTTAAAGACCTAGCCAAGTATTAAACAACTCAAATCAAATGTTGGATGGCAATTCTGTAATTACTGCAAGCTAGCAAAATGAATGGCTGGATTGTAAATATCCCAAAGTTAAAAGGGAGTGTCAGGGTCATAATTATCCTAATAGGAGAGGATCACTTAGAATAAAGACAAAGCACATAGAGAATTAGGATTTTTTTTATGAACTAAGAAAATAATAGATTAAAAGTCATACAATTTGATGTTATCTGGGAGGTTCTAGCATGCATTGCTAAGTTATGAGCAGGCAGGATTAAATGTCTGGGTTGCTTAATTACTAGTACAGACCAAAAAAATAAGAAAATTGTTTTAATATCCAGAAGAAGATGAAAAAGTTCCCAAGGCCCTCCTCATTTGTCAATCAATTCTTGAGTTCTTCAGTCTGTCCAGATTGTTAGTTCTCTGCATTCCAATAGAAGTGCCCCTTCAAGCCCCTCTTTGAGTCCTCTGAGTTCTGTTTCATGTGCTGTTCCTGCAAATCCAAAGTTCATGGAAGATGCATAGAATTTTTGTTTCAAAATTAGAGCAGATCCCCAACCTCCATTCTTTGAAGTGGGGTTAAAACTTCCATCTGTGATCAGAATGCCGGAATCCATGGTTTCTAGTTCCAGATAAAATCCCATTGGAATCAGAGTCTGTTGTTGTGAGCTATTCTGAGAAAGTTGTAGATTCTCAACGTTCTCCGCCCTTGTGTTGATCAAATGATTATTATTCACCCATCTATTTATTTTCTGGAAAATAATAGAGGGGTGAAGTTTGTTGTCATGAAATACCGATCTATTCTTGTTTTGCCAAATGAAATACAGAGTAATGCTAGCTATTCCTAGCACTCTATCTCCCTCAGATTTCGTCAAAGTTGTGTCATCAAGAATCAGATGTGAAATGGCTTCTCTCAGATTACTTCCTTTTACAATTCAGTTCTAAGGCCCAACATTCCTCCCTCCCAGATTCTTTTTGAAAGTGGGGCACGTTAGGAAGATATGCCAAATGGTTTCAGTTGTCTCTATACACACAGGGCAGAGAGCCAAGTTGGGATGTATCTTTTGTAATTTATCCCGTGGATAAACCATCATTAAGGACCTTCCAAAGGAAAAGTTTGAATTTTGGATGAATTTTAAGCCTCCATATCTGGTTCCAAACCTTATGTTGACCATAGGGATGTAAACGGATCGGATTCAGCTCGGATAGTGCTATATCCGCATCCGCATCCGATTAGCTTTCGGACGGATTCGGATAGTGCTAAATGAGTACGGACACGGATACGGATCGGATATTTTATCCGTTTACATGTAAATATAGCTTTTCGGATAGCTATAGCCTATCCATATCCGCATCCGTTTAGCTTTCAGACGGATCCGGATAGTGCTAAACAGATACGGATACGAATACGGAAACGGATTTCGGCTATTCATTTACACCCCTAGTTGACCATTGGTGATCGAAACAAGGAAAGCTGCGGCACTCTTGGTCGATAGGTTCCCAGATTTACTTGTGAAGGTAAACAACTTATCCTCATGGGGGTATTGGAAGAGAGGGATTGAAATGATGGTTTGACTAATAGAGGTTGAAATAGGGAGGATATGAGGGAGGTATTCTAGGATCTATCAATGATCAGTTCGTCAACCGTAAGGTAAATTCTATTTTGTTGGACAACGGAGGGTAAAGAAACTCCTTGCTGCAGTGGGATCCAAGGATCAGACCAAATATTGACATTGGTACCAGTTCCAATGCTACACCTTACCATAGTTCTGAATATAGGGAGCACAGCACGGATATTATTCCAAGTTCATGACCCAGTAGTGAAGTTGGTTGTTGGTTCAAGGAGGGATGGAAAGTACTTGGATTTTAGGATCCTTGCCCAAAGATGGTTTGGATTGTGGACTAGCCTCCAGGTCCGTTTCAGGAGAAGGGCTCTATTATGGTTCCAATGGAGTCAAATGCCTAGACCACCAACACTCTTAGGTTTACAAATTTTCCCCCAATGAATTGGGGAGAAACCTTTATTCGATGAGGTGTGGCCTTTCTAGAAAGCTGAACTAAGGGAATCTAGTTGAGAACATAAAGACTTTAGGAAAAGGAAGCAGGTCATTTGAAATGTGGGGATGGAGTGGAGGACAATGCGTCCAGCTTGGGATAGGAGATTGGATTTCCAGTCCTCTAGTCTAGTACAAACTCGATTGAAAATGGAAGATAGGGTAACTTTCTTGGATCGATGAGGGAAGATGGATGTACCTAGATATTTAGCATTGTCACTCATGTCAGGTACTTCAAGAATTCTTTTAATATCATTTATCACGGATGATGGAGTATTTTTGCTGAAAAAAATACTACTCTTTGACATATTCAGTTGTTGACTTGAAAGTGATTCAAAGAGGTTGAGGATTGCTTTGAGTGTATTAACATCTTCAGGGGCCGCTCTACAGAAGATGAGAGTGTCATCGGCAGAGAGTAGGTAGGTAATTTCGGGGGCCCTTCTTGCAATCTTAATTCCTTTAAAAAGGTTGAGGTCTTTGTAGGTGTTGAGAAGTCTTGAGAGACACTCCATTGTGAGGATAAAGAGATAGGGGCTAAGCGGGCATCCCTGCCTCGATCCTCCGGAGGGTTCAAAAAATTCAAAACAACTACCTTTCAGTTTGATGGAAAAGGAGCAATGGAGAACATCAGAGATGAGGTCAATCCATTTTTGGTCGAAACCCAGGAACCGAAAAAGTGCTTTTAAGAAAACCCATTCAACTCTGTCATAAGCCTTAAACATGTCTAGCTTAAGAGCCATGTAACATGTTTTCCCTGTTTTTTTCTTTTTCAGAAATGAAAAATCTCCTGAGCAGTAATAATATTGTCTGAGATTTAGCGGCCTTTGGCAAAGGCAGCTTGGGAGAAGGAAATAATTTCGGGCAGAAAGTGTTTCAATCTATTAGCCAAAATTTTGGTAAGGATTTTTTAAGAAACGTTACAAAGGCTAATAAATCTGTAGTCCTCTACCCTACATGCAGCTTCCTTTTTGGGAATTAACATGTCTAACGTATGGTTGATTCCAAAGGGTAGAGACGAGGAAGAGAAGAAATGATGAACAAATTTTGGAATATCGGGCTGAATAATATCCCAACAATGATGGTAGAAACCTGCCGAGATCCCATCGGCCCCAAGAGCCTTTGAGGTGCCAATTCTAAACACAGCTTCCTTGATCTCATCAGTAGAAGGTAAGGAAAAGGTGGAGGCAAGACCAATGGAGGGGGGGAGAGGTTCGAAGAGACATTCCACAAAGGAAGGGCTAAGGGGGTTAGATGTGGTTAAAATCTCTTTGAAATGGGATGCAAAGAGAATTAGGAATTATAGAATAAGGGTAAACTTGGGAACAACACAAAATAAAGGACAAGTTAGAATAATGAAAGAAAGGAAGGGCAGTTATGGAACTTAAGTAAAAGGCTTATGTCAAAAAGGAAGGGGAGGGGTTTGTCTTCTACCTTGGACTTAAACAGCAGGCATATTTGTCAAGGCGGCAACGCCTAGGCATCCAGGCGGATCTCTAGGGGCCTGGGCGACTACCGCCTTAGTGCAGGGCACCTTGCACTGGTTTGATTGGTATCGGACCAGGTTTTGGCACTTATTTATGCAAAATATCATTTAATTGGTATCGGACTAGGTTCGGAGGTTTTTATATTTGTATTTCATTTACTTCAGATATTATTCATAAATAAGCAAATACCCCCTACTTGAATCCAATGAATCCAATAAAAATAGTTAAAAAATCAAATTCCAAAAGGATAAAAAGTCAACCCCCAGTTCAAGAACAAAAACTAGATTTTTTGTGGTAGGTGAAATTTTCAACTTTCTAATTCTGGGTTTTTGTCAAATATAAAATTCCAAAAATCTTAATATGGTAAAATATTGCTAAAAACCCAAAGTGTGGTAAAATATTCATTTGTGTTGATACTTCAAAAAATATTTTCATTCAAAGTGATTTTGACAGCATTCGCGAACACCAAATAAGGTTTGACCGGAACATAACTCCTTCAATATAAATCAGATTTAAGTAATCTTGGATTTGTTGGAAAGCTGGTTTTGTGTTCTACCTAATACAAGGTCTCATGTAAAAATAAGACCATTTGATCGGTTAAACTTCTTAGAGAACAAGATCATTTCTCTAAATCGGGAGCAGTTTTTGATAAGATCATATTTTCGAAGAACAATATAAACCAAATGTATGTTTTGATTGTTTCAAACTTCAAATAACTTGCTTCTTCAATTCTGCTGTCTTCTAGTTCTATGTTGATTTTTTATGTTAATATTCATTTTTGATTACTTGATGTGACTTAATGTTGATTTTTGATGACTTGATGTTGCTTAATATTGATTTTTTATGATTTGATGTGGCTTATTGTTGATTTTTTTATGAACTAAATAATGTTAGAAAAGAGGGGAAATTAAAAATAACACTTGGTCGCCTTTGTCGCCTAGGCGGGCGCCTTGTCGCCTAAGCGCTTAAGCATCCCTCCGCCGCCTTAGGTCGCCTTGCCGCCCTGCCAACTATGACAGCAGGGTAGAAGATAATGGAGGACTTCGAAAGGAAGAACTCCTTAACTGCAGCACTTTTCAACCTGAGATTCAGTCAATAAGTTCTTCTCTTATGTCTGAAGATCTACTGGAATCTACCCAAAAGATTAGGCGACGACAGAGAACCAGCAGCCTGAAGTGAGTCTCTGCAGCAACTTACAGAACCAGCGGTGATCCTTGGTTCGATCTCACGATAGGGGAATGATTTGGGCAAAATATTCTGAGTTTTAGGTCGTTTGTCAGAAGTAACTCAAGCTCCAAAAATGAAGTTGAACAAAGATTTTTTGAGGGATATCCACATCTCCCTTTCGAATTCCTTTGTAACACAAACAGTGAAAGGAAACAGAAAAGCAGAAGAGAGAGATGAAAAGAAGGGAAGAAATAGAAGATCTCGCAGGGGGAGGGACGAGGAAGAAGATTAGAGAGGGGAGAACTCAAAAGTCCAGGCCAGGCCGGTACTCAACAAAATCCAATTTCATTCCATTCAAATCTGAAATCCAACTGAGAATCTATGCTTACATACCATTATATAGAACCAGACAAAAAGGTTGCCCACAACTCACTCTCAAGGAGAGACAAGAGACATCATTGATCACTTTTGCTTATAATATATATATATATTTATTTATTTATTTATTTATATACAACTTGGCCAAATATTATTGTTACAAGGATTAATTATTTTTTCAAACCTCGCAAGACACCTATCCTGCCATGTGGACAGATGATGTGTCCATTCCAACCATTGGATAGAGAGGACATGGTCTAGATTAGCCACGTGTCAAATTTTAGTCTAATTCAATCAAATACCCCATGTATATTGGCATGCATCCTGTGTACTAGTATTCTACCCATTACTGTGCATCTCCCAACTCTGAGCAAGAATAGACGGTTTAGTTAGGAAAAACCATGAAAATGGATGGCTACGATCTTTATTGTGACTTCTGGAAATGTCACAAACACTTGTGACACCAATAACTACCCTATAAAATTTTGCTCAATTTACTTGTACATCGTTGCATGTCTTGTTTTCTGATGGGTGAAGAATAATGAGGTTCCTTTTTCCTGCATCACTATTATTCATGTTCTTTAATCTTCGATACTGGATATATAAGAAGATAAGAGAACAATTAGAGTAAAAAACAGTTCTATATCTGAATCAGATTTTGTTCAATTTGCTTAATCAATTTTTTTTATTTTTCGGTAGAAATTTGCGTAATCATTGATGTATATCTTGTTAGTTTCTGAATGTGGGTATGGAATGAATTTTTTTCCTGTTTCCTGTTTCCTGTATTTCCTGTTACATTATTCATGTCTTTCTAATCAAATTTCATTACAAAATTATTCATGTCTTTCTAATCAAATTTCATTACAAACTCATTATATGCTTCTATTTTACTTACTCACCAAACAGGGAGCAAATTCATTCATTAAAAATATTGGTTGTTGATTCTCTCATTTGTGCAGGAAATGAGGAAGAATCATTGAAGCCAACAAGAAGTGGATGAAGAACGGGAGAGGATCTTGGTGTTGTGCTGTTATCATGTATCACATAAGGAAGGTAGTTCGGGGTTGGAACAAAAAAAAGGGAAAATCTTACCATAGAGAGGGGGAAAAAGTTGGAAGTTGGGACAAATAAAGTGCAAATCTTATCAGGAAAAAAAAAAAAAAGGAATTGTGAGTTGGGACTAATAAAATTATTTCAATAATAATATAGGTTTGTTTCTTTTGAAAAACTGTAACTGTTCATATGTATGTATTTGAGAAGTTTCTTTTCGACCCACTGCACTTATACAATAAATTATTTCTTTATTGTGCGATATTTCCTTTGATCCTTGCCAGGTAAACATTCCCTATCTGCGGATACAGAGTTGTTTTTTTTTTGCCCTTTCAAAGCTTAATCGTGGTAGTTTAAGAATCTATGAAAGGAATTTCTTATTGATTTTCTGCTACTCAGCTACCTTATGTCCTCTTTTTGAGGATGATAAAAAATATGACAAATTTTCGATATTTTTCCTCTAAATGTCTCTATCTGATCCTCTATATATATTTGGAATGCCCTTCAACGGATTACCTCGAACAATTGATGGAGATTAGTCAAAGGTCCAGACCGACACCAAAAGCCTTGGATGGACCTACGAATTGGAGTTAATATAACTCTCTCTCTCTCTCTCTCTCTCTCTCTCTCTCAGACACACACATACACACATGTACAAGTGACTAGTGATGAACTGATGATACATACCTGGAGTCCCGTCTCGACTTTGGCTTTACGGACGAAGTTTGCTATCTTGGCAAAGCCTACCTCATCTCTTAAGATAATTGAAGGATTTCAAAACTCTTTTCTTTCAAATTCATGAATAAATAGCATACAATTATAACTACTTAATGACCCACGTAATCAATCTTTACCTCCACTAACTCATTCCATATAACTACGCCCAACGATTTACATAATGTGAACAAACTACTTCATATACTATGTACATAACCCTACCCATGCATGGCTTTACGTATAATAATCTAATTCCTAAAATTTGATCTTGTTCTCAAGATCAATTGTAGGAAATTGAATCTTCATGGCTTCTAAATCATCTCACACGTGACCAATTTAGGAGTGTACAAATAAAAATTCAGGTAATCCCACCTAGAACCCAAATCCTAGTGGAGTAATTCCCAAGTTATTTTGGCCAGTGACATTCCTTATCAATGAATAAGGATTTGTTCTGCAATAGGATCTATCTAAGGTCATACTTGGCACAAGTCTCAGACTATGTAAGTCATTCTTCAAAACCTCACCTAGCTCTTTTAGCTCCTTCACTTGGCATCAGATTACTTATCTTTATTGGGGTGTCCTTGGCCTCCATTGTACATGGCCAAACCATTTCAAACGACGTTCGCGAAGCTTGTCATTGATCGGGGCAACTCCCACATCAGCTGTAATATGTTCGTTCCTTACTTTATCCTTCCTAGTTATGTTAAGATTGAAGTGCGACAAACTATGAAGGATAAAGAGCTAGGGGATATGTAGTAACAATTTTTAATCTGTGGTGCCGCCATAGTTGTCAAAGCGCTTAGGCGAACCAAGGCGAGTGAGGGGGTCAGAAACCAAGTCGACACCAACAAGGCGACACTAGAATTTAAGGCGTGACAAAGGCGCCTGGATGCCTAGGCGATGCCTTGACAACTATGGGCGCTGCAGAGCGCTCTGGGACCCCTATAAATAGAGGTCCCTTCCCTCATATGAAAAACATCTTTTTCTCGGGAAGTGTACTCCTAGACCCTTGTTTCGCCAGTTTCAGTGTTTGAAGCCCTCTTTCGCTCATCCTAAGACTTCCCCTATCTCCACTCTTGAAATCTGCAGTCTCGTTACCCTGTTCTTGATATGGACTCTCTGGGTCCACCTACCCAACCCATTCCTACGACCCTAAACCCATATTTTCCTTCCACAAATCCCATGAGTCCTATGTAATGTCGTTATTCCGTCCGATGATCGAGCATTTGGCTTCCAGATCTCTCGTGACACTGTTACTCTGCCCGAGGTTTGAGTAAGAAAGGCCTTGTTTACAACCGTTACTCTAACCGAAGCAAGAGTGATTTAAAGATCATCTCAACCGTCACTCTGTCCAATCAGTGGAAGGCAAGACAATCATCTATCTCCACCTAAGCCGGGGGGATCCCGTATCTCGTATTTCTCGCATTTTCATTATTTTATCAGTTATTGCGCACAAGTATACATTTCTACTTTTTCTTTTATTTCGGCACAATGTAGACTATTAAACTAGTCCGTTTACTGTACATAGTAAGTACTCTTTCAACTCATAAAATAACATATTTCCTTTTCCTTTCATCATGTTTGACGTATTATATTTAGCCTTGCATGTTGGTATATGACACGTTACTAGGGGAGAATGTTCAAAATCTAGCATCTAGTAGAAAGACCGATTTAACCAGACGAGATGGGGTGTTAATACTTTCCCATTCTCGTAACTTGACCACTTTCCCAAACTTTCTGGCCAGACCATATGGAATCATGTGTAGCCCTTCCCATTCACCAAGGATAGAGCTACCACCCATTGGGTCCTAGGCCCAAATCTTAGGTCTCCATTTTTAATACATATGCATATCATCCCAAACCCCTTTTGTCGCCAAGGGACCCCAAAACCCGATCCAGGACCACGATACCCATAATGTGTTACCTTCATGCTTCAGGGAGAAGCTTATAATTGGTGCGAGATGACCCAGTGGATTTTTGTTGGACAACAAATTATTTGGGAGCTTTTCATGAACGCTTTCTTTGAGAAATTCTTTCCAGTGACAGAAAGGATGAAGAAGACAGATTTCATTCAGCACCAACATGAGATCATGTCGGTCAAAGAGTATGAACGTCGTTCCATGGCGTTGTCAAGGTATGCGCCGTATCTTGTGGATACGAAAGAGAAGAGGGCTAGGCAATTTGAGGGAGGCTTGCACCCTAATATCCAAATGTTTATAATGACTGAAGAGTATGAGACGTACAAACAAGTTGTGAGGCATGCTATATTAATCAATGGGGACACTTGGGTAGAGCTGCACTATGGGGGACAACACAAAAGGAAGAGGCATCAGCCCGATACAATGACAACATTTCCACCTCGGCAACAGAGAGGCCGCATGGTGCCAAGGGTGCCTAGATGCAGGAATGTTGTGTGACACCCCGAATTTTTTGAGTGAACATTATTTTAAGGATTTCTTGGGTTCTTAAAGACCAAAAGAATGAATCGATTTGCCACATGATTTACCGTTTTTTCATTCTTCGAGAATGAAAGAACGCCAAAGAATATTCTTAAGACCGTTACCAAACGTAGCCTAAGAATACCCTTCCAAAAAACTAAACAAGTCCTTTTCCTTAAGGCTAAAAGGAAAGAAGTTTGTGAAAAATATTTGGAGCAGTTTCACCCACATAGAAGATGGCGACAAATTTGAGATGTACAGCTTTGTTATGAATCTCAGCCCTACGAATACCCAAATCCCCAAGATTTTTAGGTTTACAAAGCTTATTCCATGATATTGGACAAATTTTTCTTTAATCTCGAGTGTGACCCCACCAAAAGTGACTTTGGATGGACTCATGTTCCTGACAGTTGGACTCAGTAAATTTAAAACTGACATCTGATAGGTAGGTATCGAGTTACGGACAGATTTTAATCAAGGTTGTTCTACCTGCCAGAGACAAGCATTCCATTTTCCAAGTACTAAGCTTAGATTTCATCCTAGAAAGGAGATGTGAGAAGTTACTGTATTTGGAATGGTTTAAGAGCATTCTAGTTTCTAAATACAGGAACTCCTCAGTCAAAGAATTGAAACCCAGAATGTGTAGGATTCTTTGAGATGTAGAAAGGCTACAATTCTTGCTAAGATGAATGGAGCTCTTTGAAATATTGATTTGTTGTCCTGAGACATCTTCAAATAATTGAAGGATAGACTTGGCTGCTAAAATGTCTTTCTCAAGAGCTCAACAAAAAATTAAACAATCATTTGCAAAGAAAAGATGAGAAATACGAGGAACAGAGCGAGCTATCTTAATTCCGCGGGAAAGACCTTCGTCCTTAGCAATAGATAGCATCCGTTATAGACACTCCATCATAGAAAGGAAAACAAAAGAAGAGAGTCGATCTCCTTTTCTAAAGCCTCTAGATGGATAAAAGTGATTGAAGACAAAGCCATTCAATTTGATAGAATAAATGCACGGAAAAATATTTTCTCCAATTCCTTAATAGTGCAGTGAGAAAAGTGATTAAAGACTACAAACTGCACTTTTAAGGAATTGGAGAGGATTGTTTTTCCAATGAACTTGGTGGAGCAACTTTGTCAGGTTTTCTTCCCTAATCTCTGCCTATGACATTGGGATGAAGAGGGATCTAAGTAGAAAGCCTAAATCGATTTGTAGTTTTAATGGCATAATGGGATAGGACTGCAAGTTTGAAATAAAATGGAGGGTGATTCTAAAGATTAATTTATCTTTATTTTTGGCTTCATGGCGTGTCGCTCAAACTTAGACGGATAATAATTCGTTGAGTGAAGAAACCAACTTCATTTGGATTTACGACATCTTCCCCTCCATCCAAATGGATACAATTTATTCTAGGGAAATTTACTTAGATCCACTAAATAAGAACAGAAATTACAAGATAAGTAGGTTTGAAATTTGTTTTACATCCACTACTTTCTATTTTAAAAAGATTTTTTTTTAATCCCCAAAGTAGGTTAGTACTCATGCCACGTTAAAATAAAATAAAAGCAAACTTTCAAAATTGCCCCAACCTCATTTAGCTGTTTAAAAAACTGTGAAATCTAATGAAAGAACACCTTAATTATAGGAGTAGAAATCCAGGCAGTTATTATCCCCTAAAAAAATAAAAACAAAACTATAACATTGAAGCCAAAGGAAAGTACACCTTAATTGTTGGAATAGAAAATAATCGAAGCATATTTAAAAATAATAATAAAATAAAAAAAGAGGATGGTTCATCCACTATCCTAGGGTTTTAGTATGTTCCAAAATACCAAAAAAGTGAGAGAAACAATAAATAAAAAATAAAAAAAAAATTACATGCACCCCCTGGTGTTTGAAACAATAATAAAACACCCCCTTAGTTTCACATTTTACGTATAACCCCCTGATGGCTCACGGTGTTAGTGAGCTGTTAGTTTTTAAAATGAAAAGACCATTTTACCCTTTTAATTTAGTGACTTATTTTTAGGACCATTTTACCCTTTTAATTTAGTGACTTATTTTTAGGACCATTTTACCCTTTATTACCCCCCTTCTCTAAACGTGAAAATCCCTTCAAGGAGTTAGGGTTTTGTTACACTTCAAAACCTCGGTGAAGGTGTAGAAGCTGCTGCCCATCTTCGGCATAGTTCCCCTGGCCCAAGCACCCTCCGGCGAAGGTAAGATTTACTCCTTTTTATCAGTCCCCTTCTCTCTTTCCCCCTTTCATTCATTATGCTTGACATTACTATTTCATGAAATTGATTTCTTTCCCTAGCAAAGAAGCTGCCAAGAATTCGATTCTCTGTAGCTATTTGGGCAGCCAAGAAGAGGATCACATACAGATCCTATTTGAATTTGCTCAATATTTTGATAATTCGGAAAACTAGTTTGAATTAAATCCATTCAAATTGATGAGGTTCCAACTAATCTTGATGTGATTTGGCTTTATTTAACACTATAACTCTATGTTAGGGTTGAATAGTTGTGAATAAGAGGTAGAGAAGAAATGATATTTTGATAAGTTGGAAAACTAGTATGGATGATTTCAAACTCAAACAGTCTTTAGATCCACTGCCATTGCATTGACTCACACACCCTTGGAACTCAACATTTTTTCTCTTTTAAATTGTTTACTAGTTCTACATATGACATTTTCAATGTTTGTTTTTGCAGGAAAAAATGTCAACATTGAGTGTGAATGAGAGCAATCAAGGTTCATGTTTGTATTTGAACACCTTAGAAGGGCATTAGTGAGAATATCGAAGTCTATACAAAACAAGAACAAGTTGTACTATTGTTGCTCAGATACACCTAATGGATGTGGATTCTTCAAATGATGTGACCCAATAAATGCACCAACAGTATTGCCCACAACTGGAGACCGTCCCCATGAGGTTATAGGTGAAAGAATTCAAGAAGATCGACAAAGTTGGGAAGAGATGCGTGATGTGAATGAAAGATTGAAGGATTTGGAGAATTCTTTTAGAATACTGAAGATTGTAGTAATAACTTTGGTTTTGTTGGTCTGTGTGTTGTTTGTCGATAAATGAGGAAATCAAGGTTGTGGTGTCTTTGTAATGTTGTTTGTTTAAAAATGACAAGAACAAGTTTTAAGGTTTCTCTTTTGAATTTGAATGGGAGCAATGCCTAATAGTATTGAATTGGTTGAAATTCCTTTAACTTTGCGTATATTTACCATCAATGTTGAAACGGACAACATTTCAGCATATAGATGACAGTAGTACAAACCTGTATGTAAGACAATATTACCATCAAGATCAAACGGATACCATTTACTCATATATAGGACAATATTATAGACCTGTAAAAAATACCATCATCATCCACACAGTAAATATCATCATCACAATACAATGTAAATAAAAATTAGAGAAGTCCACAAAAATATAACTTGTTCAAATTCAAGACCCACACCAATCACCATCAATAAAACCCATCAAGAAATGGATTTATAAGACTGTTACATGCCAAACCCATCAAATTGCTTTTCAATCCCATCAAATTAAATTCCAAACAACCTCTAAACTCCAAACCAACTAAACACTCCTAACCAGCTAAACACTTCCCATGTCTGCAACCATCTCTTTTTATGCACCCATCTGCCAAGTTGCTGCCCTTTTTGCATTCCTACGTGCTTGCTTGTCAGCTAATTTGGATATGGTCTTTTCCTGTAGACTCTCTTGTGTCATAGATGCAGATGCCTGTGATCTGGTAATTCTTTGAGAGTTACAGGTATCATCTTGGCTCTCATTCACCTTCTTTCTCTATAATTGAAAAACAAACTCAAATAGAGTTATTTATGTATTTCAATAAAAATTCAAGAAATTAAATATCTACAAAAGCATATCATATAGGTTATATACATTCACATCAGCTCCCTTACTAGTAGAAGCTGCAGTGTCCTTCACTGGAGCCAACTGGCATTTCCTCTTATTGTAGCTTGCTTGCTTGCAATTGCTACATCTCACATGTGTTGATCTCCCCTTGTACACCTCATCACCTTCTTTGTTTCTGCTTTTGTGAGGTCTTTCTGGTCTCCTTTTAAAAACTGAAGGTTGTACCAGTTTGATAGGATCACTTGGTTTCAATTCAGACAGATCAGGAAGTGTATGGATCATCCCCTCATAAGCATCCATAAAAGTCTTCACACTGTAGAAAATCCTTCAAGTTTTCCCCTCATGAATGTGATAGTTGTTGCTGCATGTTTACATGGCAGCCCAATACAATTCCACACTCTACAGCTACGTGTGTGATCTACCAAATTTACCACCACCCGACCTTGGAACATATCAGTCACCTCAAAAACTTGTGGACTAGATGGAAAAACAATACATTCTCTTGCCTTTTGCTGCACCATGTTTAAATTTCTCTTCAAATTTATTGTAATTATACCTTCAGTGTCATAACCACAACCCTTCTCATACATGTTATACATTCTCTCCATCGGCTTCACTCTTAGCTGGTCAAGTAAGGTAACAATAGGCATGTGTTTTCAATCTGCTATCCATTAATATGTTATTTGTGACATGGTCACTCTTTGCCCTCTCATCAAATATATTCCTTGACCACATGCTTGGGGGATTGTTCATTAACCACTAGTATGCTTCACTGTTAAGTTGCCTAATCCCATTCATATGACTTTCAAACTGGGTGGTAGTATATACTCTTGAGGCTGACCAAAAAAAATTCTTAAGAATTGGACCAGGAAACCTTTGTCTAAAATTCTGATGTAAAAGTCTGTTGCAACATCTTTGATGAGCATATGGGAAGATCATATTAATTGCATCTGACAGTCCCTGCAAAACATATTCAATTTTATATCAATTACACACAACAATATTAAAGCTCTTGATTGCAAATAAATACCATATGTAACTAATAGACTATTAGCTTATGTTTGTCTAACATAAATGTCAGAGATAAATCAAGAGCAGCATCTTCAAGTGCCTCATGTAAACATTCAAGGAAAAACAACCAACTGTCTTTGCATTCTACTTCTACTATTCCAAATGTAATAGGGAACAAGGCATTGTTCCCATCAACAGATATGGTTGACAATAGAATACCACCATATTCTCCCTTGAGATGACATCCATCAATATCAATGAAAGGTCTACATCCCTTCCTGAAACCTTTGCATGCTTGAAATAAAATAAACAACCTCTTAAACACCGGAGGCTATGACATGTCATGCCTCTGATTATATCGAAGTCTGAACATATTACCAGGCATAGTCTTCAAGATCAAATCAGCATACTCAGGTAACAGTGCATATGACTTCTCAAAACTTCCTTGATTAATTTCTACATCAATATTGTGTGCCCTGTGCATCTTCATATAAAAGACTTGAATGTCAGATACATCCAATACTTCCTTCACCCCTTTCACATTCATTTTTGGATCAGTCTTCATCTGATTTGCAATTTTTCCTACTATCCATTTGGATGTGGCACTCTTATGTTTTGTCTTCTTGATGTAAGCCGAGCATTGTATGACTTTATCATAAAAGTCAGGTCAGCAACCTTAGTCAATGAAACACGGGAAGCATGGACCCTCCAAGTACATCCACTTGCTTTACATACAACCGTTACTCTTTCTTTACCATTTTTTAAGAACAACTTCTCAAAACCCTCTTGAATCACAAAGTTCTGGAGGGTAGCCCTGAAGTGATGCGCATCATCATAAATGTTTCCTTTTTCCAAAGTTACTCTCCTAGAGTCATTAGAAACAATATCTTCAAATTCATGCTCAAATATATCATCATGGCTCTTCTCACTATTCCCATCACTCTTTCTTTCTAAATCATCTGCATCACATTCACTGCTGTCCATTTCACTTTCATCATCATCCTAATCATCATCATCACTTTGTAGTCTCCATTCTTCATCACTACTGGATGGATGAGAACTATGCAAAGATTCTTCTGACTCGACCATACTATTGTTAACTACTCTGAAATCATCAAGACCCTTCCTCGGTCTACTACTACTTGGTAACAATTCATCACCTGTCTTCTTCAACCCACTACTAGTAGCCTTCGTTGTACTTGCAAATCTTCCACTCATGACAACAGCAGCAGAATTAGTCGTAGCTTTACCTTTACTAGTAGTATTTACATTAGCAGTAGCAATAGCAGTAGAATCACTACCACTGCTAGTAGCACTAGTTGATACCTGACACACACCACCACCTCTTCTAGCAGTCTGCTTTACCCTTCCAACCCTATCTCTAGTCTGACTTCTCCCAAGCTGTGTACCATCAACTGTGGAACCAAATTCAACTGGCTGCTCAACTATTTCTTCTCTATAAATAATACCGTTAGGAAAATTGTTGATTGTATAATTGTTAATGTTATTAAGGCTATCTTCAAGATCATAAACTTCCATATTGATGATTGGCATCCCAGACAATCCAAACAACTGATATATAAGACAGTCATCTGTCACCTCTATATCCACTCCATCAGGCATTTTACATCTAACTTTGAAGCTTACATTATGGCCTACTGGTACATGCTTAATGACTATATTGTAGATGTCAAAAACCATATTCAAGTACCCATACTTGTCTAGGTCAACAAATTTTCTGAACACATTGCCAGTCCATTTATATTGAATAGAACACCTTACATTCATTGTTGGACAATTAAAAAATGTCATAATAATTAGAGAAAATTAATAAGAGCAGTATAACACATACAGGTAAGAAAAATTCGATGAAAAAATAGCCCTAATCATATTCATTCAGTATCATAGGCTTAGACATAATCATACTCATTGAAAGAACAGAACATGAATGGGTTAGACTATTTTATTCAAAGATGAGACAAAAACATGAAACAAGCCTACTACAGTGGAAACCTCAAAAACTGGGCCATTTTATAGCTTCTATGTAAGGAATCAATACCAAAAAACAAAAAACAAAAAACCAAGAAGCATTTCTGCCAACTGAATATAAATGGCTGCCATTTGTCATTTCATAGTAATCAGATCTCATGGCTCATCTTCCCATCAAGTAAAAAATTCTATATTTCTATTAGCTTTTGAACTTTGAAGCATCAATTTCTTTTTTGGGGTTTTTAAGTTTGGTTTGACCTAATTTTCCATTTTATGCATTTGCAGAAGAGGGCTTTCAAAACATTATCAGGGGAAATCCCAATCTTTACATCTCTATCAAATGTGAGTTGCTTATATGAATAAGACAGTAAAAATCAGAGTTATAATAAGATTGTCACAGACCTGAATCATCTCATGAAGTTTCCCTTCTGTTAAAAATTGAAAGTGATAGAAGAAAACATAACTTGAATTTGAACATGAAACTAAAACATCTCACATTATATTCTTATGAGGAACAAGGCCCAGTGGTTAGGCTCTTCAAAACATAGTAACCATCCGAAAAAAGCTTAGGAGAATTAAAACAAAAAGAGAAGAGAGAATGAAACAAAACACTAGCTAAGAATTAATCTAATTAGACAAAGAATCAGAAAATCCACATTAAACAATAGCCAACAATTAATCCAATTAGACAAACCCTAGCACAAAACTCACAAGAAATTTGGATTTTCATGATGTTGGAGGTTTTTCAACATAATGGCATTAGGAATAGTCCCACATAAGAAATGTAAAGGTAGTTCCCTGGGTATATTTAATAAAGCACTATTTATTATTTAAACTAATAAAAACGGTGAATGTTACGGTATATGTGTGAGGATTTTCGTCCGAGCACGTACGACGTGGGCAGTGGGCTGTAGAGGCGTTAGTGGCGCACGCACTCATCACTTAGCATGCTTCTTGCGAGATCTGATTTGGATCGTTCCTTTTGATCCAGCGGACCAATTTGAATCTGGATAAGATTAATGTATACAGTTGATCGACAGTTATGATTGTTATATTTTTGGACATTTTAGATCGTACAGTTACGATCTAACGAACCAGATTTAAAGATGGAGGGATCCATTGTTCGGAACAAGTGCCTAGTGGGTTATAAAATAACCAAGTTATTTCAAACTTAAAATATCCAAAAACGTTCTTCTCCTCCCTCATTCTCAAAGGTGATCTTGTAGGGAATCTGTTTTACTGCAGGAAACAGATTTCTTTGCTACTGGTTTTTCTGTTTTTCTCAAAAGAATTTCAAGCATCAATCTTGGCTTCGTTTGTGCAATACGCAGCCAAGATAATCAACAAGTTTGTGCTTCATTGTATCCTGGGAGACAATTCATCTACAACCTATTTGCATCTGGAAGTAGGGACGGATTTCGTCTTAAGATTCAAGCCATCTTCTGTTCTAACACAAACTAGTAATAGATTCGAGGGGGAAAAGTTACCTTCAAGTGCCAAATGTACTCGAATAGTGTCGGAGAGAAGATGGATCTATCGGAGACGACAGTGAGGAAGGCAAGGTTTGGGGGGTTATAGCAGCAGCTTCAACTTCAATTTCCTCTCTTCAGTAGCAGCAGCAGCACCGATGACCACCGACGATGTTCTCTAGCAGCAGCAGCAACACCGGCTATAATTTCTAGCAAGAGCAGCAGCACCAACATTGGCTGATTCTCCTCTTTGCAGGAGAAGAAAGGGAAAGGTGAAGAGTTAGGGTGTGAATGGAACGTTATTTTGGGGAAAATAGGTTTGGGCTTACCCTTATGTCTCATAAGGGTAAAACGGTCCATTGGAAAATTAGAAGGGTAATATAAGGTTTTTAATTTAACCACAATTAACGTTTTACACTTGACGGTAAAGACATTTGTATGTCATCCAATAATTCAAACTTGATGGTAAAGACATTTGTATGTCATCCAATAATTCAAGAAAATGCACGTAAACTGTGAAACTAAGGGGGGGTGTTCTGTCATTGTTTCAAACACCTGGGGATGCATTTTATTCCCTCATATTGTCCTCATCCTGTTTTAAAAGTCAAAACAAATTTTAGAGCAATTTTAAAAATTCACATTTATTTTACTCTTACGTAGCATGATTATTAACCAACTTCGGCGATTAAGTACATCTTTTAAAAAAATATTGGATGTAAAACAAATTTGAAACCTACTTATCTTATAATTTCCGTTCTTATGTAGCAGATCTAAAACATTGTCCCTTTTATTCTCACGAGCAACTCACATTAGGATACAAACCTACATACCACATTTCCTTTAAAAGACAACGCCTAACACCTAAAGCCATACGAAATAGAAGCCAAACTAGCAAAATGTCCATCACAAATGGACAAGGACACCACCAATAACAACTCGACTCACACGCACCACATTGATATCTAGAGATTCAAGGACCATATGACAAATGTATAGCCGTCCAATCCACCTTACCAACCCTTCTATGAAATGCAACAGTTCCTTAAACTGACAAAAAGTACATAAAACGCCCAAAACATACCTGGATACATTCTTCGCTATTTTAAGCAGAGTGAAAAAACACACATTCAGATAGATTCCGTTATGTACTTGCTTTCGATGAATTTCTATTTTCATAAAAAAAAAAAGGTTCAACGTATCAGATTTGTCCTGGCCTTCTATGAATAGAAGATTTGAGAAGTGGTTTCCAAGGCAGCAGAATAAAGTTCTGACCATTGGAGCAACCAGAGGTATTTATGGCCTTCCAAGAATAGAACCGAAAGAAAAATAGAATGGGATGCACACGTCCATAGTCCTTTACTATGTAATGAGAGAATCTGGTCCCTTCAATCCCCCCGCCCGAACCCTCTTTTTTTAAACTTTTTTACATCAATATATCAAAGGGGGAAAAAACAAAGAAGAAAATCACTGGCAATCCTAGCACAATCATATTTTGCTTGCTTCTGCTTACTGCCTTGCTCTTATCTGAAACCCGAAAAAAGAAACACTCAAAAGCCCCAGCCCAACCCCAACTAAACCTTTAACCCAACAACAATGCATTGACAGCCCCTTCTAAAACCATGCCATCAAAACTACGCACAATGAACTACACAAAATACATTCCCCCAACTCCACACCCCAACCACATATAGTGATATAATCAGTAGTGTATGCACACATTAGACTGTGTCACCTGTGAAAAAATAACTTCTCAACCACTGTTGGCAGTGATTGGCTTCCCCCGACCCATAGCAAATCCTCTTGTACCATCTGGCATGCGAGGCCCAGGAGGTGGCTTGGTCGAAGTCTGGTGCTCATTGTGGATCAGATTATTTGACGGGGGAGTACCAGCATGACTTCCACGGTTATTGTGTGGTTGACCCCGGCCACGTCCCTTCCCACGGCCACGTCCCCGGGATCTCCTAGGCCCATTCTCCTTGTCAATGAGTACCTCCTCACCCTGACCAACAACAGCAGTAGTTCAGGTCTCTAGATCTCAAAAGTTAATGCAAGGAAATCAACAATAGGAAAAGAAGCCTCTTACTAAGTGCTCATGTAATACTGCATCAGATGCATGAGAAGAATCCTCAGATTGCTTCTCATTTGACTGCTCAGATGCACACTCTTCATCTTCCTCATCATTCCCTTCTGCTTCATATGCAGCCTTCTTCCCTCTTGTTTGAGCAGATTTCGACTGTATCAACAGACCACAAATCCCGAAGACTTAAAACTCAACAAAGACACCTCTGATTGACCCAATTTGTTAGAACTGAGAAAAGTTGGTAAAGCCAATCAAATAAATTATCCCAGCTAACTTAAAAGTTGAAACAAGTTGAATTCCAATTATTTTTTATGATAGAAAAGTGTTTCCCCCTCTTCTTGCGTGAAGTAAATAATACCGTCCGTCTAAGTAATAGTCGGACTCTCAGACCACTTCTCCAGTTCCTCTCATCATTTAGCTCAGCAATCTATCAACAACAAAAGCAAATAGGGCTTGTCAGAATGGAAAAAAGAACAATCAATTTCAGAGTCCAGAACTGAAAATACTTACAGCTTTTTCTGCTAGCTCCAGAGTCTCATATTCCACAAATGCATGCACCTACAGGTGAAACAAAGAGTTGTCCAGTTCATAGTCCAAACTAACAAAAATGTTACGAGGAAAAACACAGACATACAGCATACAACCTTGACTAACTATTGGGACCAAGGAGAGGATATATACAACACGAGACCATGTGCAACTACAATACTACTTCTCTTAAACTCCTAGGTTGGGCTGCTAACAAACATTTAACAGGACATTAACCAAAAAAAATGGCAGTACCCTAAGCATTCCCACACACACTAAGAATATGTTTGAAAATGGCATACATTTGAATATCAATAGAACTATGATTCATGGCTACTTAGATGTCTATGCATTAGGAAATATGAATATTGAAACTTTATTGTTTGGATGGCGTTTAAGAATCCGTTGAAATACATATGTAGATTTAAAGTTCTTTGTTTGGATGAAGCTTGGAATATTTTCATATTTATCCCCAAGTTTACGAAGGAAATAAAAAAGTTGCAAAAAAAAGGGCATACCCAGTGCACGAGGCTCCCGCCACTGCGGGGTCTGGGGAGGGTCATAATGTACGCAGCCATACCCCTGCTTTCTCAGAGAGGCTGTTTCCAAACACGAACCCGTGATCACTTGGTCACAATGGAGCAACCTTACCGTTGCACCATGGCCCGCCCTCTAAAAGTTGCAACAATAACCAAAAGAAAAAAAGAAAAACGAGCCTATCCAAATAATGACCCAATGACAGCTCCTACTTCAATTCTCGTAGCTTTATTTTTCAGTTGGCATGAATTGAATCACCTATCATGGTGGTTTCAAATGAGAAACTGGTGTTGAAAAGCATCCTTCTGCTGTTACCTAAACCAGCCTCTGATTAGTATCCTTCAATTTTTATTTCCAAACCCACCAACCCACAGCCCTAGATATATCTTATAAATAGGGCAAGATCTATCATAAAACTCAACATAATAACTGAAGCCCCACAAACCAAACTTTTGATTGTTCCGCTGCCTCAGGATGACCACATCAAAGAAGACTAATCCAACATGAAGAAGTCTTGAATTGCTGGGGAGAGAGAGAGACAAGTAGGGGAGGATTACCAAGAAGAGAGGGGTTCCTCATAAGTCGTTGAAGGTGGGCAGGGAATGGGAGGAGTTCCTTATCCTGATTCCTGCATTAACTAAGATATGTGGGAATTGAAAATATACCTTCCCCCTAAATTGCATAATTCACAGAGACCATCTATATTGTGATTCCTAGGATATTTTAAATGAAGACAAAATTGCAATTCCACCCCTCAATTTCATTTCTAGACGCAAGCACCATGTACTACAAAATAATGACTAATGAATCAACCCCAAAACAAAGTGATCTTGTAGGCTAAAATATGACAATCATCAGACAATTAATGATTCATAGTCACCCGTTTTATATGGCTCATATGTCGGCTTCAACAAATATGTTCTTCCTTTGCTAATCACTCAAACAGAAAAGACAAGATCGATGGACAAAACATGGAAAAAAACTTGGGTGCATTTCCTACTTTGAATTGAACCATCCAGGTGATGTAAACATAGGGTCAACCAATCCGGCTATTTTCAGCCGAGGCAAAATCTTAGGCAGACTCATTCAGTTGTGCGACTTGATCCCTCTTTACATGACAATTCTCAAAAAATTGAAGTGTTCAAGACAAGGGTCAAGGTTCTGCAATTGTAGAACCAAAGACCTTTCCCTATAAATGTTGAATTAACATCAAACTCTGCAACTCAGACTTGTATAAAGTAAAACCACATACCTGAAGTTAAATGACAGTTAGAATAACAAAATTACATCCTAATAAATGAAAATAAAACGACCAACAAGTGTGTATCTAATGAAAATGCAAACCTTATTACTGAAAAACATGTTATCCAGTTTTGCCACTCTTGATGCAGCAGCAGAACCACCATTAGCAGTCTGAGGCTGACAGGTGCGGATCGTCTTCACGCTAGGAGAAAAAATCGGTTCACATAATTACTTTCCTGCAATGGTTATCAACAGGTCGAAGGACTTTTCTATCAGCAACAAGTTCAGTACCTCCCAACAGCAGAGAAAATCTTCATCAGATTTTGGTAGGAATGACCCTCAGGTAAGTTTTCAGCAATAACAATGCGTGACTGCACAAAAAAGATGCATATGATTAAAAAATAACAGAAGTTAGTGCTTTATTCATACATTTATAGACGTTAAAAATAATATATCATAATTTGCCAGATACCAAACTTTTAGCAAAAATATAAAAAAAAATAAATGGAAAAAGTTTTGTTCACGGACATGTACGTACACGGTTGTCACTTCAGCCGATGGATAGGCACAAAGTTTTGACTGTGTAATACAATTTCTGCCCCCAACACGATGAAGGGTGACCATGTATACACATGACTGTGTATGAAAACCAGACCCTAAATAAATAAGGTAGTGCTACAGAATATTACCCAATAAAAAAAATCCTTCTTTTACTAATTTTTATTAAAGCAAGCATATCAAAGTAAATGACGAAAATATAAGGAAACACAAGAACCTGCAAGTCTTCCATGTCTGACTCAGTCATTGGATGCAGACGCCTAACTTTCTTTCCATCTTCACTAACAACCTACAATGTGTAGACAAGTAACATGTGAGGTCTAAGGCTTGGTTGGAGACAAAACCAAAAAGGGGAAATCTATCTAACAAGAGTTAGTGCTAACAGAAATCATAAGTACAGATAAATCATGAAGTATGTCGGTGAATGAACTTACAAGCTTTGATGAGGTCCGGAGAACCATCGCAAGTTGGTGATTGCTACTGATGAGGGCTTTGATCTTCTTAAAAGATGCAACAACTGAGACAGGCACTGTTCAAGACAAGAAGATGGTCTCATCTTAGTGAGACTAAGTATTCAAGAAAATTAAGAGAAACAGAACACAATGAACTAGCCAGGTGGTAAGATTAACCCAATCACATGCAATTGAATAATGCCAAATCACAGCCTATTATATGAAAGCAGATAACTGCCAATGGGAGTTTGGAACCCATCTTAAAATTTCTTACAGCTGACGTCAAGAGGACAGCCAGGTTTCCTCCATGCAGGATAGTGCACCTTGCATTTCTCAACATATTGTGACAGACACTATACCAAATCATGTTTTATTCCCCCCATTGGATATATAGCACAAATGGCGGTGGGAATTTATAATGCAATCGTGCATCAACAACAGAGCCTACTTTAATTTACTGGGGTTGGGCTTACTAATTTTGTGGGTTTCTTTGTAATGGACCTAAATATAAGGTCCAAGCATGGGCAGTTAAGAAGCCTTGCAAAGTTTCTTTTATTTAAAGGGTCTAGCCTCGTAGGACCTAATCAGTAGCCTAGTTAGTGTATCCTTAATCAAGGGAGAATTGTTTTAAATTGGTAAAGTTTGATTAGGTTTATTGTCTTTGTGTGGAAGGGATAGAGCCCTATTCGTTTCAACCTTCTGTCTTAAATACAGTATATTTTAGAGTTCTTTTAAGAGTAAAAAGTTTAGTTAGTTTAGGATAAGATTAATCTTTTTTTTCCCTCTACATATATGAAGGCACTATAATTAGCCCCGTTGCCCAAGGATAAAGTGGTGGAGCTAAAAAAGAGATGCATTGAATTTATTTACTGAAAAAGTGGTCAAACAAGGAAAGTGAGACTTTGAGGGAGACACCAACACGATGTGGAATGACGACTTGAATCAAGAAGGTTGCTAAAGAAATCAAAGGAGAATTGAAAAGAAAATGTCAGTCCACTAGGGAGACTTGATGGTCGGATAATGAGGTTCAGGTAGCCATTAAGACGAAGAAAGCTAGTTTTAATAAATGGAAAAGGACTATGGATGTACAGGGTCTAAAGAGGTATAAATTTGCCATAAATGAAGCTAAGAAGATTGTGGGGAAACCAAAGGCAAAGAAATATGAAGATCTTTATAACCATCTGAACAAAAAGGAAGGGGGAAAAAGCTATCCACGTATTTGCCCAAAGTCTCTCAATTGAAATTCGAGCCTTTCCAGTATTTACAGGCAATATTCCAATAGTCAAAAAACTAGATGTTTATTATTTCAACTGGATCTATTTTTTTAACATTGGTCGACCACTTTCCAAAGCCGGTCGGCCACCACCTTATAGGCTACGAAGAACACTTCTCAGACATTGTCTGGACAATCTGTTGGTCGACGGACCTTGCATCAGTCTACATAAGGGTGCTTTCAGTAACCAGCGGATCATGTACCGGTCATCTACTCAATTCAAAGCAAGTCGGCTGCCAGTGTAGTAAATGGCCTTTTCTCATTTTGAAGTACATCACTTGGACATATTTGCCAATAGGTTTTTATACATTGCCAAGTGAACCAAATAAGGTCCATTTATGTTACCATAGGGCTAAGTCTAGATATTAACCATTTAGGTTCAGTTTGTTTGATCTACACTATAAGTCACCTATCTTAGGTTTTCCATATTAAGTCCATGGGTGATTAGCTGAGCTCGACCACTTAGGATCATTACATCCTAAGATCATCTAGATATCACATGATGAAAGAAAACACCTAGGATACATTCAAGCAGGCCAAAATAAATCTACCATTTCTGGCTCGAATTGCTTGAATCCTCATGGATGACTTGACTTGATCTTCCAATTTGAGCTCTACCAATCCATAACACAGTCTCTTGAGCATCTTGAAATCTTCCAGTTTAATGCTTGAGCTAAGAACGCATTTTTCAATGCTTGGAATTTGTATACCCATTAAAGCACTAGGAAGAGCATTATAGCTTTTTCATATACAAATAGAAAGTAATCACCAAAACATGAAAACCAATAATATCCAAAGATTTTACTCATGACATTCTTTGCCTCAACACATTTCCTTAGCAGAGGAAATACTTCAACCCGTATTTCCAAGTCACGATTTTGGGTGCGGCAAGAAGCATAGAATAGAGATACAATGAAGGCTGTCTTGTAGCTTATAGGGATTTGCATAATGATGGCAAAGACGCACAACACTTGTTCCGAATTTTTTTTAGTCGAAAGCTGACCACACACACTCATATCAGCCTTTTTCAAGTCCTTCTCTCTATCAAACATGTAATCAAACAAAACGTGGGTCTCTCTCTCGCACACACATATAAACAAACAAAACATGGGTGTCTCTCATATCTCCTTCACAAAGCCTTGGAATCCCATCTCTTCCCTCAGTTGGGAACCCAATCCTGTACAAGCTATAGCCACTACATGAGTCATGGCTCCATAGATTATACAGTAGAGCGGTCCACGAACTCCACATCTCCCAAAATAAAATACATAGAAGAACACATGAATCAAAGAGTTACAGGCGTGCTTCCTTGTCATTCTCATTCCCTACAGAGTAAAAGAATGTTCTCAACAGAACCAACCCCATCACACCATCAACACGGGTCTTTTCCTTTTGATGTTTTTAAGGATTCTTTGATGTGGGCAGTAGTTGAGGCGATAGTGATGGCGGCAGTGGTTGGGAAGGTGGAGTTGAAGATGGGGTTGAGACTTGAGAGGGATAAATATGGAAATTTAGAGTAGGACTAACTTAAAAGACACCTAAGAGGTCAATTTTCAAAGATTGAGCACCAATATTGGGCACCTGTGGTGTAATTTACCCAAATTTTTTTTAAAAAAAATGAATTTCAAAACTAAAAAATTAAGTACAACTCCATGAAGTTGTAGAATGGCCTACAATATCTAATATATAAAAAATTGAAGTCTAACCACTAAATATTTATCCTATTTTTTGCAAAAAATAACTTTTAGGGGACAAGGGTATACCTCAAAGTTTGAATCTTCAACAAATCTCGCTCAAATACTCCAAATCGTCACTCTAAATGTGTTGTAGTAATTTCCAACATATTCCACCAAGATTTACAAGTGATTTGGCAAAAAACTCAAATCCTAGTACTTTCTGTCGAAACCATACAAAAGTAGGCAAAACCAATCGAAACAGCAACCCCCATTTCGTTCAAAATGTGGCTTTTATGTAAGACCATTGTAGTGTTTCAGTCAGCACGAAACAGAAACCCAAAACCTACCAAGATTTTGACCGAAACCTGAATGTTTCATTCGAACATTGCATTCCTGCAGAGTCGTAGGCCATTTTGTTTTGACCTCAGTAAAGACCAAAATAATTTGCAAGATTGCAATGGTTTGGACTGAAATTGCGAACATTGCCTAGAAGATCAGAATTAAATTTAGCCCCAGTTGTATTCCATAGAAAGCCTGACTTTTCCATTAATTTGGCCCATTATCTGCAGGTTTGATTTAGATACTTTGGATCCCTGCCAGCAACTATTTAGACCTCAATAACAACAACAACAACAATAATAATAGCAGTTATCCATGTAATAATGGAAGGTGATGTTTATGAAAATCACAAGGCAAATCTGAGTCATCCATGTTTTTGTTTCTTTTTAACAAAACCATGTATTTTCCACTCATAATTGGGTGAATGCACAATAATGTCTAGAGTACTGGTACACATGCATGGACATACATGGGATGTTTATGATGCAGATGACTCACATAAATGGGCTTATTTTATTAGAAATAAGCCTTGTGTTGGGTCTTTGATCCCATGTGTTTCCATTGTAATGGTCCACTTTAATGAAGGGATGTAAACGGACCGGATGTGATCAGATCCGGATATTCCCTGCCCGGATACAGATGCGAATCGAATTCGGATTTTCGACTATCTGTTTACATCTCTGCCTTGTGTAACCCAGACCTTCCTCCCCTGAACGGATAGGATTCTCTCAAAGCATGTTTTCGTCTAATTATTCTCATTTTCTCATTCTTTAGAGCCTGTTGAATCTTCAAAAACCCTCTATATCATTAGTTGGATATCTACTCAGATCGGATAATTTTTTTCTAGATTATTCGAATACAAATTCAGATACCCCTAAACAAATACGGATTCGAATTGAATTCGGATTTTCGGGTACCTGATTACATCCCCACTTTAATGGGCCTAAAATAATTAAGCTAGTTAATTAGTTCTTTTTAATTATAAATTGTTTAATAGGCTTTGAATTACCTCACTGTGTGAGAAGGTTTCATTTTATTATTATGCTTCTTATTTATGTTGCTTAGCAATAGGATTTTACTTTCCTAATCAGATTGAGAATATGCTTTAGTTTTATAAATAGCTTGCAATGAACCAAGGCCCCAGACAATTTAGATGAATGAACGTTTGACGTTTTCTTCAATGGATGTTATGTAATTCAGTAAGGGGTGAGAGATCCTTAGAGGGCAGTGAGATTCTGTTCCTTGTTTTGGTGGGAAGCCATAGTTAGCTATTTTTCTTATCTTATGTTCTGTTTTCCCTGCGATTAAGGTACTGTGCGAATCTCTCATTGATTGCTACTGCTGTGCTTGATTATTCCCTGACTCAAGAAATTCAATCCTTACTATCTCACTGCTATTCTTAAGTTTTCTGTCGATATTGAATTTCATCAGAGAATCCCTGAATTCTTAGTCGTAGATTGGTATGAGACCAACTAGGAGCCAGTACACCAGTATCTGATATGAACATGTGAATCGGCTAGGTAAAAATTAGGGTTTTTGATGAAATTAGGGTTAGGATTTGGTTCAGGTTTGAGATGTTGGTTATGCTAGGCAGGTATAGGGACATCTATTAGTGAAGGTCCTGAGATGTTTTGAAGGATGGAAGTGTGTAAACTTGAATGGGCAGCAACTTAAGTTTAGGGTTTTGAAAGGTGAAAGATGATGGAATCTAGGGTTTATAGTAACAAGAAATCAGGTAGTTGAATGGGCTTCATATTTAGGTTGAGTGTGGGTAGGGTGGAGGGTAATATATGCTAAAAGTTACGGCTAAATCAGATGGTTAAATCTGGAGTTATGGAGGTTTCCTACTAGATATAGGAGAGAAGGATAAAAATGTAATTTTAGACAATCGGCTGGTGGATGGTAATGAAATTTGGATCGAGTCTCTCTTAGGGTTTGAGGAAGATTTAATCAAAATTTTAGCAGGTTCTAACGGTTAGATTTGGCTGGGCAGAATTCTCGCGAAAATAACCTTGCATGTGACCTTCTAGAACGGAAGAAGAATAGTTGCAGGTTTTAGGTTATGGGAAAATTAAAAACAGAAGGGGGAAAACTAAGGTTGGGGCTGTAGAGGATTAGAAGAAGAATGGAGGGGATGGGGATCACTTCTAACTTACTGTTGTTGCAGAAACTCTCTAGCAGCAGCTTGTTGGAAGTTGAAACTTGAATAAAAAATTAGTCTTGAACTAAAACTCGAAGGAGATCTTCAAAGAACTTAAAGGCGAGCTTCAAAAGAACCACCCGGGCTGCACACCGCAAGGTGTCGATTGGATCAAACACCAATCCCACCAACGAACCACCCGGACTTCTCACCGCAAGATGTCAATCGGATCAAATGCCAATCCCACCAGCCTTGATCATGGTTCAAAATTTCGCCAAATTTCGCCGATATATCGATAAATTTCAGTAATTTCGAGCCTACTGAGACAAATGGAATGGCGAAATGAAAAAAGTCCATATATCATTGATATTTCAGACCATTTTGGCATATTTTGGCGATATACCGAAATATTGCTGAAATGTTACAAACCCCCCCAATGTGACTCATTAAAGTCCCCCCTTATAAATGCCACATTTCGTTGCTAATGGTCAAAATATCGACCGAGAGCTGGGCAGAAGCACATTTTGGGGGTTTTTTCTTCTTTTCCACTCTTCCAACTTGGATTCTAAGCATCTAATGCCTTGTTCTTCATCTTTTTTGATGGATCATTGCCAGAAACACGTCGGAAACACCTCCTACCAAGATTGTGAAGAATTTTTCACTGTTTAAGGTAATTTTTTTTTCCTCTAAAACTATTTTTTTGAAAATACTATGTTCAAGAGTTGTTGGATGGTGATGATATTTATATATGTTAGACACCAGAGGTGGTGTTGAAATTTTTTTTACATATATATTTTATATTTTTTATTTTCTGATTTTAAAAATTGATTTTCCTACAACAAAAATAGGAAAAAATTAAGGGTAATATAAATTGGATGGGGATTAATTAAATATATGTTAGACACCAATGGCCGACCTACGGCTTCATAGTGTTGAAAATATTTTTCTTCCCATAAATAATTATTTTTATTTTCAAAAATTAAGAAAAATATTTAAACATAAAAAAAAAAGAAATAAATAAGGAAAAATATTAGGTTTTGGTTTGAAAAATCATAAAAAAATATGAAAGTAATTTCTACATGTTTTTTAAGTGCATTAGATATATATTATGTTTAAACATTTCGGTTTTGTTGTGTTAGGTCAATATTTATATGAAAATTATTTATAAAAAATTATTTTTAATTATGAGAAAAATATAAGGGTTAAGGGAAAAATATTAAATAGCTATACAATTGTTTTAGTACCCTCAAAGTCTCAATTGAAGTGCTTCTACATTAAGTTTTTGATCATTTGTTTTACTTACATTGCAGTAAACAAGTATTATTATGGTGGATCGTGAAAGACAACATGCGAAAGGAAAGCAGAAGGTAGGGGGAAGTAGTCAACAGAGGGAGCAGAGGGAGCAAAGAGAGCAGAGGCCAGCCAGGCAGCCTAGGAGTGACATTGCATGGTTACATGGCACTCCAATTCATGGGGATAAGAGAAAATCACAATGTAACTATTGTCACATGAAGTTTTTGGGAGATGGGTCCAGTAGACTTAAACAACATCTGACTGGAGGATCTAAAGATGTTATAGGTTACCATATGGTCCCTATTCAAGTAGCTAGGGAAGTTGGTGACAGCTTAAGGGGAAAGAATAAGAGGAAGGCTGACAAGTAGAGGGTAAGGGAACAACTTGAGGAGGCAGTGAGGAGTTTAATGGGAAGAGGAGCGGGTAAGGGAACAACTTGAGGAGGCAGTGAGGAGTTTAATGGGAAGAGGAGCGGGTATGGGAACAACTTGAGGAGGCAGTGAGGAGTTTAATGGGAAGAGGAGAAAGTGAATACCATGATGATGATGGTGATGACTCTGATGATGATGATGGTGATGACTCTGATGATGATGACAGCGATGACCCCATCTATGTGCCTGATGATATACAAACACCACAGGAGGCTAGGGACTTTCGACGGTCTGTTTTGAGGAGTAAAGTTAGTTTTCGAGATGATCAGCAAGCACAGACAGTAGGGCGTAGTGGAGGAGCAGTAAGAAAGTCCAGATGAATCCTTTTAAAAGATCACAAAGTATGAAGGCAACTCCAACACCTCTATCGGTACCAGTACCACCATCAGCATCAGATCCTAAACTACATAGGAAGAAGGGAAGCACTCAACCAAAAATCAAAGGAGCATGAAAGAAAATGAAGGGGTTAGTGAAAGAGTCAATAGCTAAGTGGATGCTACACCATACCATCCCAGCAAACACCGCACAAGGCCACCATTATGATACCATGATTGATACAATTGCAGAGGCTAGCATAGGGTTCAAGGGACCCACCCCATATGAGGTAATAAATGTTTATTTACCTCAACAGAAGTCTAAGATTGATGAGTACATTGGTGAAATGAGGAGTATGTGGGAGACATATGGGGTGACTATAATGGCAGATGATTGGACTGGGCCTACAAGAAAGTCCATCATCAATTTTATGGTCTATTGTGATGGGAGGATAGTTTTCCTCAAATCTGTGGATGCATCCAAAGACATAAAAGATGCAAAATACATTTATAGATTGTTGAAGAGTGGTTGAAAAAGATGTAGGAATAGAGAACGTTATCCAGATTGTAACGGATAACGGAAGCAACTTCAAGAAGGCTGGTGAGAAGATGATGAATAACAGTAAGTACCGGCTCTTCTGGACTCCTTGTGCAGCCCATTGCATTGATCTAATGCTGAAGGATATGGGAAGTTAAAGTTGGTGAAGACTGTGGGTGCAAGACAAGTCACCGACTTTGTATACAACCATTCTTTTGCACTAAATTTATTGAGGAAAAAATGTGGGGGTGACTTGGTGAGACTAGGCATCACTAGATTTGCCACAAACTACATTGTCTTAAAAAGCTTTGAGACAAAGAAGGTTGGGCTGAGATCTATGTTTGCTTCTCAAGAGTGGTTTGGATGGAAGGGTTCCTATACCGCAAGTGGGAGGGGAGCACAGGCAACCATATCCTCTAAGGAATTTTGGACAAAGTTAGGTAAAGTGGTGAAAGTTTTAGAGCCAGTAGTTAAAGTTCTACATATAGCGAACTCCGCTCTCAAGGGCCCCACCATGCTAGTCCTATATGCTGCCATTGACCTGATGAAGGATAGTATCTACAATGAGGCTCCTCGTAGTAACAAGCACTTCTTGGATATTATTAATGCTCATTGGGAGAATCAACTTATGCATCCACTACATAAGGCTGGTGAGTAATTTTGTTTATGTAATTAATTCATATCTTAGTTATACTACTAATTACCTATGCATTTGACAATATCTCATTTCTACATGTAAATTTTCAGCATACTACTTGAACCCCAAGTATCAATATAATAATAGGCTTGGGTTGGATAATCAACTTATTGATGTTGTGAAATAAGTAGTAAAAAAATTGGAGCCAAATGGTAGACTACAATCTATATGCAACAATGAGGTGAGTCTTATAATTCATTTAGAATATAATTAGTAAGTAGTAATTAGTTAATGAGTCATTACTAGTTTTCCACATGGGTAGAGATGAAGATTTTTAAGGATGCATTGGGGAGTTTTGGAACCGATGCTGCAGTACAAGGCAAAGCACGTGGTGATGCTAGTACTCAATTCAATATCTTATTCTTTTAAATTACATATGTATTGAAAGTTGAAAGTTGTGAAAATTTTGACACGTCTTTTTTTGTTGTAAACTTGTAATGCAGCTGAATGGTGGGTGTTGTATGGGAAATCGGCTGAGAATTTAAGAAGAATAGCAATCAAGGTCCTTGCCCAAACATGTTCTGCATCTGGCTGTGAGAGGAACTGGAGTACGTTTTCACTCATCCACTCCAAGAGGCGCAACAGATTGGGTTCCGAATGTCTATCTGACATGGTGTATGTGCACTACAACTTGAGGCTGAAACTACAACACATATGCATGGGAGATGAGGGACAAAGGGGCACTATTGACCTTGCCGACATCTTTCAGGTTGACTCAGATGATGAGGACCCTATTGTGGATTGGGTGAGGGGTAGAGGTGAGCCGATGTTAGATCAAGAGGGAGGTAGGACAGACCCTGTGATAGCTTCTGAGATGGATGTTGATGAGGATGACTATATGGCTGAAGAGGGTTAGATACACACATGAGAAGCATCACCCATACCATTCAAGCCCACAGGTGGCAATGCTAATGAGGATGATGACTGGTCCGGGTCCTCAGGTGGTACTGGTAGGAATCAGACTCAAACTCAGACTGGAACTAATGGAAGTGATGGTGATGGTAATGATGATGACAGTGATGATGATGGCGGTGGTGGTGGTGAAGAATTTGATGGAATGCGAGAGCATTATGTGGTAGACGAGCAGACGACGCCTATAGAGCCAGTCCGATTCATCGGAGAAACACAATTTGATCATGCCACACAAGATACGAACCACAATGCACGTGAAGCCGCACCCACACCCTCATGTACACCAGGAAGCATAGGGATCAGCAAACACAGGCTGCTGATTATATGGATATTGATGAGTTATCTAGCTCTATTGGCGGAATGAGTATGGGTGATAGGGAGGGAGGATCGAGTGGGCATTGGCGTGCCCCCATCTTTTGACGCACATACCACTCCATCGTCATCGGATTATAGTGCATCACAACCTCAAGGTGGATATGGATATGGATATAGACAGTTCATTGGGGACTATGACTCCCAGTCCCAGTACCAACCCCAAGGGCGTACTGGATCATCTTTTGTGGACGACATCTTTTCATACCTAGCTACCAAACTCACCAACCATACATGCTACCAGCACCAACATCACATCATACTGGATCAGTGGGTAGTTATGGTCCTTCACAGTCACAGATTGGTCACCAATATTCTAGGATAGGTTACCTTCAATATGTTGATGACTCCATTTACATGGCAATTGTGGATGACTACACTCGTTTCTTCTCCGAAACTATACTGTGGTCCACGTATGTCCTTCAGACAGAGAGCAATGGACGTCGACTCCAGTGGAGCATGAGTGGGGTCGATCCAGGAAGGCATAGCAATTATTATAGGATTTGTTTCATGACAGTTGTGTCTTGTGAGTTGTGAGTCTTGTGACTTGTGAGTTGTGAACTTGTGACTTTGTGTATTGACTATTGAGTATTGAACTAATGACTTTATGCACTTATGAATTTTTTAGTTTAAAGTTTAAACTAAAGGCTACATTTGACTTTATTTTTTATTCACTACTTTGTTTAAAGTTGTTATTATATCTTCGAGTACTTTTACAATGTGTATTTAACTATTTATACATCAGGGTCCAACCGTATATTGTCAATCAAGGGTGCAAATCCAAAACACCACTTTGAGTTCACTTTTTTGCAATATGAAGGTTTAAATGTGTTTATTTAGCTTAAATAAGGGTGTACATGAAGTATCAGGCCTTAATATGGCTAAAAACCCACCGAGATGGACTGCCGAAATATGGCAGAAAAAATACCATATTTCGACAAAATTTCGGTAAATTTCGGATATCTCAACCAACCCGAAATGACGAGATATCACGAGATCTTGAACTATGGCCTTGATCAAACACAATACAAAAATCTTCAATGGAGAAGAAGAGCAGCAAAAGCTTTTCATTAATCAAAATTCGTGTTCCATGCTTGCCCACCTTACAACCTTATATATAAAAGACTCAAAAATAGACTCCTACTCTAAAAAGGAAAGGTCTAACCCAATCCTTAACCTATTAAGTAATTTAAACTGACTAGGAAACTGAAATACTAAAAGAAATAGACTCAAAACATAGCTGGATTTATAGAGTCCTAATCCAACCCAACTTAAATAACAATTAAATTAAATAGTCACGACCACTAAACCAAGTCACATTATCACTTAAGTGATCACATGACCACTAACCAAATAAAAAGAAATCTACTAACTAATCCCGTATGTAACCTTAGTACCCATATTTTAGGCCCATACTAGTTGCCTATTACATAGAAAACCCATGGGATCAAGGGCCCAACATGTCTATAACCCAACCCTAGACTTTTTTCTAGGGAAAGAAACCCAATTTGGTGATAAACCTGCATCAGGCTACTGTATTTTTTTTATCTATTTTCAGCCTTGATTTGAGTATATCCACCTGAGACTGATCCAGAGTTGTACAGGCGTCCAAGCGTTATTTTGAAGGCGGGCGCACAACGTTCTATGTATACTTCACAAGGCGTACGCCTTGGTCTTCAAGGCGTCCAATAGGCGTTGCCTTGGACGTCTAGGACGACTTATTGAGCAAGTCGTACACCTTATTTCTGTTTTGTTTCTTTTTTTAAGTTTATTCTTATTCTAACATTCCTATTTGATGTTGTGCATGTTTTTTAAGTGTGAGAGATGCATGGGATCAACTCTTTAAGTGAAGGATAAAAATAAAAAAAAACAAATCGGAAACAACCTAATGGGCTCGAGCAAATTGTGAAAGAAACCATTCAACACTTCCAACTCTTCCACAACCTGTCAAGCTAGGGTTTTGGAATGTTCCATCTGGCGGAGAAACAACTCTTCCTCCTCTAGAGCTCAAGCTCACCTTTCAGACTTCCTCCTCCAGAGCTCAAGCTCACCTTTCAGACTTCCTCCTCCGGCTCAAGCTCAACTCACGGTATGTATGTGTGTGTGTTTTTTCTTCTTCTTCTCTTCTTCTTCTCACTGTGGCTGAGAGTCTGAGACTCACTTGATAGTCACTCGACTCGCTGTGGCTGAGAGTCTGAAACTCTTCCTCTTCTTTTTTTTTTCCCTGTTGCTGCTGCTGAAGTCGCCCTGGTTTTAGTGCACAGTATCTGAACGGGTATCGGTAACCTGCAAAACCGATACGGTATCAACTTGGATCGGCTGTATTGGACAACTTTGCCCCTGATTCTCCTTTAAAAATGAGTTTTTTGACACTTTTACCCCCTGTCCGTACTGTGCTACCAATACGGTATCGGCACGATATCAGTATTTGTGACTAGAAAAACCAGTATGTATCGCCCGATACGGGCGATATGATACCGATACCTCAAACCATGGAAGTCGCTGCTCACAGCCTCACTCCTCTGCTCCTCAGTCCTCACGGTAAGGGTTTTTTTTCTTGTTGCTGCTGCTGCTGAAGAAGCTGCTCACAGCCTCACATCCCCTTCCTCCTCTGCTCCTCACGTTAAGTTTTTTTTTTCCTGTTGCTGCTTCTAAAGACACTGCTCACAGCCTCACATCCCCTTCCTCCTCTGCTCCTCACACTAATTTTTATTTTTCTCCTGTTGCTGCTTTATCTGAAACTGCTACAGATCAAGTGATCAACTATATGTCTATCCTTGTCTTATATGTTAAGCCTTGTGTCTGAGACAGTCAAGTTTGTTTCTTATATGTTACTGGTGTAAGCAATAACAGATTCCTATTCTGTTCTATAAAATACACTACTTATTGCAATGTTTTATATTTGGTAATCTGGTAATATTTAGTAAATTCCTAGTTGCTTATTTGCTTATTCCAAATGTTGCATTTCTTGTGTGATGTGTTTGTCTAGTTTATCGAAGTAGATAATGGATGCTAGTGGTAGAGGAGGACCTACTAGTGGAGGACCCACTGCTAACACTGGAGCATCAGTAACTGATCCGAGCAAAGATCCAAGTAGGAAGGCCAAATCAAAAGACCTTGGGTGGAAGTATGGATATTATCCAGATCTTGCAGATAAGAACTTAGTGTGAAGTATACTTTGTGGAAAAGATGTCAAAGGATCAAAAGGCTTAAGCAACATTTTGTTGGTGGGTATGGAGATGTAGCAAAGTGCTTACAAACAACTGCAGCAATCGCTAGAGAGATGCAAGAAGTTATAGTAGTACGAAACCAGAAGAGCAAGCCAAATGTCTTTGATGAGGATTATACTATTGATCACCACCTGGGAGAGTCGCCTGTAGAGCTAGAAAGTGGAGTGGACATGCAGCCTGCTGCACCAGTGAGAGACCTTTGGGTGTGAGACCCTAGGATGACATAGTCATATCCTTCTCCCCCTTTCCTCTTCCCCAATCGATACCTTGTGGTTGCCACCAGATCAGTGAGTTATTTGTCCATCTAAGTTCCAATCGAAGGCTGCTACTACTGCTGGAGATTCACAGAAGCAGTGCCTGCTGTTGCTGCAGCTTGATTGGAGAAGTTGAAACAAACCTGTGGTTCACCATAACTGGGTTTTCACCCAGAAATTTCGAATCCTCAGATCTGCATATTGAACCATTGGTCGGAACTGATATTTGGAAGACTGAATCTACATCCAAAACACATCCCATTCGATACTGATTGGAGCACATCAGAAAGCTGGGCTTGTATATCACCATTAGTTTCTATTTTCATGTCAATGTGATATCTCAGCATCTATCCATTACTTTGGTCTGAGATTTTTTGGAGTTAATCACCCCCCTTTAAGACCCAAACTCCATCAAATGGCTGTTATTGCTGAACTGGGTTATAGAGATTTTTCAGGGTTTTGACCCCTGGTTAAGTCCTGCAGCAAACTTGTTAGGTGCTGCTTGTGGTTCCCTTCGAGCTGGGGTTATTAACACTTGTGTTAGGTGTTGTTAAGGGTTGTGGGGACTAGTTTAATCTACTGTTACTTTCTGTTTAGACCAAATTTATTTATTATTATTAAGTCTGGAAAACATTGGCTGTTTGGGGTTGTATTTGTGATCCTATCTGGGGTTAGGTTAGTTCATACCTAGATTAACATTACCTTCATACGCATGCTGTGATTATGACTTTTAATAAATTAATGTTGGAAATTAGGAATAATAATTCAACCTTTCTTAACCAGTAGAATAATAACTAAAATAGGAAACTATGTGTCCTTAACAACCCCACAATCCTGATTTTAGAGAAACCAGAAAATTCCACATGCAAGAGCTGGTTTGGATCCAATAACTGATTCAATAATTTACCAAATCAAACCAACTTGAAGGACCTGCATTAATAAGATAGCAGCCATCTTACCAAACCCTTCAGGATCTTTGTTGATGAACCTCATCAGATGGTCAGTAGTAGCCAGGTTTGCGTCACTGAAATAATACTCAACCTGCAATGTTTCCAAGGAAGCAGAGCAGAAGACAATGTTCAGATAGAGAAAATAGCATTGAAAATTATGCGGTAACCAAATAGATTGAAAGACATGCAAAAACTGTGATAGAAAATGATGTCATTAAACGTAGGAATATTTAGGTTATTTTTTTATGGGTTACTTTTGTAATTTCCGTTTATCTTTTATCAAGTCGATAGAGTCGTAGGAGATAGTGTTGTGGAGTTTGAATCAAAATCTACTTCAGTAGTTGGGTTTGAATAAGTTTGATCTTGTTATGAATCTTTAAATGTTCATGTAAACCATCTTTTAACACTCAGATTGGAAGGATTGAAACTGCGGAATTTTTGGAAGCTGTTGCATGATTGCCTGTTGCCAACCTATGCCTTCTCCCTCCTTCAACAATTCAGTTCCGAATCCTTCCCTAGGTGTGTTCTTCCCAACACTTCTGTTGACTATTTCATTTTCCTTTTCTGCCGATTCTTCTCCTTTCTTCCTATTATGTTTCTTTTATTGGTGTACTGTATTCTGGTGTGAGTTTTGAGTACTGTAAAAGAGATTTTGATCTCTCTTGATTCATGTTCTTTCAACCAAAGATTCTGCGCATCAATACATCTGTTGTGGGAAATCTATTCTGTTCAATTTGGACTCAAAAGGGCAACCCTACTGTGAGCTTTTACAAAGTAACCAGAACTGAACCTGTGACTACAGCCCAGGTTAGTTTCAAGGATTTCCTAATTCCTATCATCGTTGCATTTGATTATTTGGCCTAATATTTGATATATTCATAAGGGCTGAGGGCTAGGATCTTAATCCTAAAATTTCAGTTGGAATGGTTTCATATCGCACCTGAAACGAAGTTGGGTTACCGCTGTTTCTTTCTGTTCTATCGTAGTAGAAGAAGAGGGCACTGCTGATTATAATTAAAAATAGGGAAGCAGTTTTCTGTCCGGGAGTATGGTCTACGCCAGCACTCCCATGTGTCTATCTCTCTCCTCCTTAAAACAAGGGGGCAGAGATGTCTTTTCAAATGGGGAGGAGAGAGATAGACTCATGGGAGTGTTGGCATAGGTCACACTCCCGGACAGAGAACTTTCTACCTTAAAAATAACCCTCATTCACTAAAAGTGGTTCTTAGTTCATCTACGATTTAGATTCCTTGAATAACCTCCACTTAAGTATTCATTCCCAATTTAAATTTGAATCTGTTTCCCTCTTCCAAAAACCCTAAACTGTTCCCCATATTTACAGAATTGCCATTGCTATTGATCCTTATTGTTGGGGGTTTTAGTTGTTTGGGTGGGCCCATAGCGACCAATAATTTGGGGTTTTCGAACCCCGGGATCACATCATTGGTATCAAAGCCGAATTTTTTTTAGTTTCTAACCATGACAGGGCAATCTCACATCACCAATCCTGTGTTACACAAGTTATATCAGGAACTTGCTGAGAGTCAATAGAAGACTGAGGCTAAACTTGATAAGTTTATGGAAGAAACACAAAGCCTCTTTATGGAGTCTCATGCCTTCATGAGACAGACAGACAAACAAGAAGAATCTAGACAGTCGACACCAATTCCTAAATTTAGTACCTTACGGATCGAAGATACGCCTCAGAGGCAGTAACCCACTATGCCCCAGGATGTCTTAGGAAATTTTCTGGCGTGGACTATGGCATCAAGATTGAACTTCCAGAGTTCATTGGTGAAAAGAGACCCGAATATTTCCTTGATTGGCTTATAAAGTTGAAAGGATTTTCGCTTATAAATCGTTTCCGGATGAGAAGAAGTGTGAGCTCATCCCCACCAAGTTTACTAGATATGCATATTCATGGTGGGATGAAGTACTACATTAGAAGCTTGTCAAATGACTTGGACATGTTACTAATTGGCAGGCCATGAAGCAAATTCTAAATGAGAAATCTGTCCCTCCTAAATACGAGAAAGTGTTATTTCACAAACTGGTTAACTTTCAACAAGGAATTAGGGATGTGGGTACCTACACAATAAAATTTCACAAATTGAGATCAACAATGGATTCTTAGGTATATCAATGGGCTGAATACTGAGATTTGACTAGAGCTGGCCAATGGTGATTTCAGGTCCATTGATGTGACAGCTGTCTATAACAAGAGAGATGAAGAGAAGTACGATTATTTGAAGAACATGCTCAAAACTTCTTCAGCTTGTAAACCTCCACTCCGGATCAAAAAAAAGAAACCTGAACCTCACAGAGTGGAAGAAAGGAAGGCGGAGGTTATCAGAGGTAGTGAGTGGTTGAAGAGCATCATGTACCATAATTGTGGCAAGAAAGATTACATCACCAATAATGGCTCTAATGATGAGATTGAAACTCACTCCACTAGTCTCGCATCATTCTCAAATAGACTAGCTGAGAAAGCTCCCTTCTTCAGACAAAAGGGTATTCTTCTGCACGATGATGGTTCTACGAATGCACATACTATCATTGATACCGGGGCAGAAGAAAATTTTAATTCTGCTGATTTTTTCGAGCACTCAACCTCCCACAGAAGCAACTCTTCAAGAAGATTCATGTGCGAGGTTTTGGACCTACAACTCGAGAAGAGGCCAGTGCAATAGCTTAGGTAAAACCCTGTCAATCCCCATATTATCACGGTACCCATGTTTTAAAAATACATTTGATCCCCTTCGTCAGACCCGGAACGTCATTTCATGCATATAGTTAATACATCTACTTGTGTTTTTAATCAATGGTGAAGTCCAAATATGGTTATGTTTGCATTCGTTGCATTTTTGCCCTTCAGGGACACTTCGGTAGTACAGGCCCGAGATATCTTGTGAAACTACATGTAGGTATTCTACATTTTTAATGCCATGGTGTGAGATAACAAACTTGGAGGAGCACCTTCTCGTAATTGGGAGGAACTAATTTCTTGTTCAATACCTACTTCATAACCTGTCAATTAGTGACGAGTCCAAGTCGCTTGATGAACCTTGACTGTAGCACATCGCCCCACCACAAGCAAGCAGACACAGTAAACTTGGTGGGGATGAGCTCACACACCTTCTCTTATAAAAAGGATTTGTAGACAAAAATTCTCTCAATTTTGGCAAACCACCAATCAAGGAAATCCTTGGGTCCTTTCTCACCATCAAACTTGGGAACCTCAACCTTGATGACATAATTCATGTCTGTAAACTGTCGTGTGATATCCAGGGGAATACCTGGCTAGGACTGCTGTATCAAAGGCCCATCAACAATCTGCAAGGTACCATATTGGGTAGCAAGACGGTCTTGCTTGGTCTGTTTTTTATATTTAGGCTCTCCAAAATTAAGTCCATCCTAGAATTGAGAGCTGCTATGGCCACCAAATGCTCTTGGAATCTGGACTGAATCTTTGTTCAGTCTGTTGTTGATTCTTTACGAGTTCCTTATACAAGTTGTGCACCTCAAGGTTGGTGATGTGAGAGGGTCCTATCATGGTTAAATTCTGGGAATTTCAACTCTGAAACCAATTCTGAAACCCTTAAATTTGTATTGCCATGGGCCCACAAATGACAAAATAACTCAAATTGAATGAATAATTGCAGCTACGCAAATAATCAGAACAGTTAGGACCTCTTTAGGGCAAGAAAGAGAATCAAGGACGTGAAAGTAATTAAATAAAGGAAATATGGACTTTTCTGAAATTAAATCTCAGTAATGGAAAGAGTTATAATAAAAATCAGAATAAAGGGGCTATAAACTAGGGCTAGTGCTAGTACGAGTGGTTCCCCCACCAGTTCCCCTCCTAAAAGGAGGCGTCCGCCAAAAATTTTAAGAAAAAAAAAAAAAAAAGCAAACACAGGGGCGCCTTCGGAAGGTGAAACCTGTGACGAACGACTGCTTCCAGGTGAAGCATTACAGAGTCCAGACCCTTCTGGTGGATTTTTACAATGCCCAAGATTGAGCTGAAAGGCTCAGGATCAAAAGTCATTGTTGTCTCGAATAAGCAGTTATGGATGAATTGACATTTCCAACTCGAATGGACTAATCCAGTATATTTTCCACATTCCTAGGAGTGCTTCTATGTTTCTGCTTCACAAATATGATATTTTCTGTGCATTTCTAATAATATCAAGTGTTATTCCCATTTTGGCGTTTCTAACTTCCGGAATTTTGGCCCCGATAAGTAATTATTCAAAACCCTTCTCCGCGGCAACAGATCTCAAAATAGAAAAGGAGTTAGAACTGTTTAAGAGTTGGTTGGGAGTAAATCTACAACTCTTAAACCAGAGCTTGACTGAAGCTGAAACTCCAGTCAAATAGAGTAACTGGTGGGTCCCAACTATGGATGAAATCTCATGAGAAGATACCCAATATATACTGGTCTGACAGGCTTGCAATAGGCTGTGGCCTTAACAGAATAGGTGATATAGTCCTAGATTGGTAGGGGATCAACTAGGAGACAATAAACCAAGATCTGTTATGAACAGGTGAATCGGCTAGGTCAAAATAAGTTTCTTGTGAAATTAGGGTTAGGGTTTGGTGTTAGGGTTATGTCAAGTCAAGGTAGGGGAGTCTAACAGTAAAGGTCCTAAGATGTTTTAATGGAGGGAGTATGCGGAATTGAATTAACAGCAATATAGGGTTAGGGTTTGGGGTTTTTGAAAAGAGTGAAATAGTGCAATCTAGGGTTTAGAGTGGGAGGATGGAACTAGGGTTTGGATCAAGTACTATAGGGGCAGAGAGGGTAATTTGGCTCTGGTTTGGTGTGGTTTTGATGGTTGGATTGGTCTGTGAAGAATTTGGATATTGGAATGATCTCCAGAAATAGGTAGGATGTTGTGGTTTGAATGGGGTAATGGGAAAACAGCTTGGTTCGAGAATTCCAATTGGGCAGGAGAATACTCTATCCAATTATGGGAAGGTTTTGTTGGCTGAATGGTTTGTTAAGATTTTTGGGAGACGGGATGGTTTCAACAGATGGGTGGGAGAATTAGAGTTTTGTAGTGGTTTGGAGGATTAGGAGAAGAATGAGTATTGATGGGATGTATCAAACTTACAATCGTTGGTTATAGCAGCTTTTCTATCTGCTCACAAACTTTAACACCAGAGATAGTAGAGAGAACAGATTGACCTGTGTCAAGGATAATTCTGGTAGCTTCACAGTCAAATCCCATTTTATTAAGCACAACCTCTCACTGGGAACATTCTTTTTACATTGGTATTGCCCAGGTTAAATTTGGCCTCTCATAAAATCCTGTTTTGTAGTATTTAGTTATGATATTAACCATCATGTTTCCAGAGGCATTGTGTTGCAACCTACGGTTTCAAAACCCTAATTAGGTCACTATGGGCACATCCCAAGTTAATATAATTATGAATCAAACAGTTCAGAGGGAAAACATAATTTCAGAACAGGACTCTTGACACTTATGGAAAGGCAAAACAGAATTTAGGGTCAAAAGATAATTATCTTTGAGGAAGGGGCTTTCTGGAATTTGGAATTCAGACTGGGTTTATCTTAGAAGAGAATTTGAAATTTGAGGGCTCCCAAGTAAATATTAGTGGAATCTAGCCTTCAGTGTAAAGAAATCTGTCTTTACTCAACCAATCTTAACGATACTTTAATGTTCAGTAGTTTTACCCTAGCCCTCTTGAACCCTAAGAAATCAGCCCCAGATTTGGGGTCTAAACTTTTTTTTAAATCTCTGAAACTAACCTGGGCAGAGAACAAGATTGCAGGTCTAAGATACAAGATGTAGCACTCAAGAGACGCAACGATTCGAACCCACACTCAGGGGTTAAGGTCACCTTGTAGTTTAGAAAATAACAACACTCAGCCTTATCCCAACTTAATGGGGTCGGCTACATGGATCCAAACAAAAAAAAAAACAATGAAGGGAGAAAGATGAAAGTAAGAGGAGAGAAGCACAGCCAATCAAGTTCGTACGAATCTCAGCTAAATGGGGTTAGCTACTAAGTAAAAGACCTAGACTATGCATGTCCTTCCTCACAACTTCTCCTATGGTCATTTTAGACCTGCCCCTAGCTCTTTTAGCTCCTTCAATCAGGATCATATCACTCCTTACTGGAGCGTCCCTAGATCTCCGTTGAACATGACCAAACCACCTCAAACGACTCTCTCGGAGCTTATCATTGATCGGGGCAACTCCTAAGTCAACTCTAATACAATCCTTCCTTACTTTATCCTTCCTAGTTTTTCCGCACATCCATCTTCACATCCTCATCTCTGTTACACATAGCTTCTCAATATGACACTTCTTAACTGCCCAACTTTCTACCCCATACATCATAGCCAGTCGTACAACAGTCCTATAGAAATTTCCTGTAAGCTTAAAGTAATATGTCAGTCACACAACACTCTGGACGCACCTCTACACTGCATCCAACCCACTTTAATTTTTTGTGAAACATCATCCTCTATGCCACCTTTATTTAAGATTCACCCCAGATATCTTAGACAGTCCCTTTGCAGTATCTATCTTTCTTCAATTCGCACCATGTCAATATCCATCATAGTATGATTAAAATTACACAGCATATACTCCGTCTTTGATCTGCTAATCTGAAAACCTCTTCTTTCCAAGGTTGATCTCCATAGCTCTACCTTAGCGTCAATCCTGCTTTTGTCACATCCATCAAAATGATATCATTGGCGAAGAGCATACACCACGGTACCTCGTCTTGGATGTTCTTGGTAAATTCATCCATGATAAGCACAAACAAATATGGGCTTAGGGCTGATCTTTGATGTAACCCAACCGTAATTGAGAATTCCTTGCTCTAGCCTCCCACAGATCTCACTCTAGTCACCACATCTAATACATATCTTTAATTGCATCTATATATTTACTCGACACCCCTCTCTTCGCAACAACATGCTGGATCAAATCTCTAGGGACTCTGTCATAGGCTTTTTCCAGGTCAATAAAAACCACAAGAAGATCCTTCTTGCTATCTCTATATCTTCCATACGCCAACTCAGTAAGTAGATAGTTTTTTTTTAATAAATCATAGAAATGAATAAGATTTCTCAACAGAATCCTTTTTAACTATCAAACTTCTTCCCTCCCCCACCCTGTTGCTATCCCACCAAAATCTGCATTCCCTTTAACCTCAAATAATCCCCCTCTTCTAGTAATCCTTGCATCACAATGCTCGCTTTTCTATAGCCTTAACCCTCGTCTAGTTATCCAAACTCCATCCTTTGTCCTTTTCTTGTAGAGCATCAATGACATCAATTGTAATTAATATTCTCTTAGTATCTCACAGACAATAAAAACTTTCCCCATAATTATTAATCATAAGGGGAGCTCACTAAAGTTCAAGTCTTCATACCAATAAATGAGGCTAGTTTCTCTAATATTATCTTCTAGTTATTTCTTATGCTAATGCTTCCATCTTGAAGTTTTGTTACTGCCCAAGTTCTTTAATTTTGATTGAAAATTAAGCACCTCTAGCCTTTAGTTATTTACTTAATCACCATAATCCTGAGTTCACAAATCCAAAATTGGAGATAAATACCAAAAATCAAAGTGGCATATATGAAATTACATCGATTACTTACCATAAGAAATGTAACTTGCTGCTGAGCCCTGCTTCAAATTCAAACCAAGAAAAGCATACTCAAGAGTCTAATTGGCCCTTATTAAGCTCACTTAACGTTTCAACTTTGTAACAGAACCCCACGAAAGAAGGGTGTGGTCACTCAATCAGTTCCAACCAGCCCACACAATTTACACAGATTAACTAAACAAAAAGAAAGAACCTTGGCATGGTACACCAGCTGTCTTCAAAGAAAGAGAACGGAAGAGCAAGAACATTGAGTTCAATCGTCTACCCGCTCGACCATACATACAATTAATAAATACTATGCGATCTCCCATAAAATCAATTAATGAAGAATAAAAATAAATAAGATTGTGAACAGAATTTTGAACAAAAGGATGATGAAGAACAAGTTTATGTAGAATCACTGACCTGGTTCAAAATCTTCTGGGTAGCTTCCTCTGACAGCCCATTTCTCGTATCAGGGGCAGGATCCGGATCGGGCGGAGCATGAGATTGCAGACTCTCCTGTTCTCCAAACCCACCATAGTACTGGTACTGAACATGATTGTGCAGCGCAACATGGTTGTGCATCTGAACATGAAATGGAGAATTTGGTGAAGGAAAGACGTGCATCGGACCAGGTCCATGAGGAATCACCAGCCGCGGCTTCTGCTGCTGTTGCTGCAGATCAACCCGATTCGTGGTCCGAGGAACAAATTCAGGAGCCTCGGCATTAAGCCGACTGAGAGAGACGCTACGGGAGAGCGAAGGATCAGAAGAGACGGCATCAGGTGAAGAAGATAGATCACCGACTCCATCGTCCAGAATTACAGAAGATCGTAGGGTTTCAGCTAGGGTTTCGTGCGCCATTATTGACAGAATTACGAGGGGTTTTTTCAAAGACTCCAGGGTTTTTCGAGAAGAAGACAGAAGACTGAAGTGACGATGATTTTGGAAATGATCCTACTGAGTGCTGCCAAGTGCAAACTGAGAGTGAGAGCCCCACAGGGCGGAGAAAATGTAGAGAATTTCTCGGGAAGAGGAGCTTCGCAGGACTATTTATTTATAGGTAAGAGATGGGAAACGATGCTACTCTCAGACGACGAGCGAGTGCTAAAATGGTAAATATGTTTTTTTTATTTCGAAAAAGATTTTTTTTTTTTTTTAGTAAATTACACAGAACTCTCTTGACCTAAGCCTTAATTACACAGACCTCCCCTGAACTTTTGCCAATTATAACCGTACCCTTTGAAGCTAACAGTGTTAGTAAAATGCCCTTACAATTGAATCCCACTGTGAGCTATCTCATCCTCTCTTCCTTTCTATTGACTTCTCTTAGTTTTTAGGTGGTTGATTGCTAATTCGAGTTCAGACCATTGGGCTTTTTGTTCTATTTGATTTGCTCTTTCAATTGAATGATGGAAGCATCAATTGCAAGCCCTAATTGATCCTTTCCTAACCCCATGACCAAACCACCATTAATGCACCCAAATTTGGGGATTTCTTGATCTAGAACCTAATTCCGATGTAAAGCCCTAATTGGGATGGAATCTAATGATCAATTGTAACCCTAGGAGGTTAGAAATACTCCCCATGGAGCTCCTGAAGATTCCATGGACATAGACCATCCACAGCCCAGGCCATTGTTGAAATACAACAAAATGGCATGTGCGGTAGATGTCTGTGGACTGTGCAACACAAACCGCACCTCCTACATCAATAATGGAATCTTTGCAGAAAATGAGGTCTGCCTATATAGACCGCACTTCTGCGAACGATAGCCTCCACAGACTGCACAGGCTAATTCCCTGTTCTTCAAGGGTTTGACTTAGGGTTTGACCCCCCGGACCTTTTCTCGGCTTATGTAAACATGTGACCTGACATTTTAGGGTAACTTCCACCTACTGTGAAGGCGTAGGCGTGCACGGGAACCTAAGTCATATAGTAACGATGTTTTTAGCGGATTAGATACTTGGACTTAATTTTGAAGTGTTTCTCACATATACTTTGTGAATGTCATTCATGCACATGTTATGTTTTATACGCCTAACATGCTAAGTATGAAATGCTCATTTTGAATGTTAATTTAGATTATTAATTCTTACATGAATGCTAGATTAGGGTTAGATGTTTAGGATGTATACCATGTTGAATGCTAGTTACCTTGGGTTTATGTTTAATTCTTGATTATACAATGGATTGAGTGGTGAATATGAGAATGGCTACGTTATGGACAAGTGAAGATTTATAATTGTGAATTATGGTATGAGATAGATGTGTGTGATGGGATCCGAGTGCTGTGAGTGGGTGTTGGACTTGTAATTGCCATGTGATATTTATTTAACTACCCATATAGAACTAGCCTTGGAAACGGGGTACAGTATGACCAAATTTCTATGACCGTATTCGCCGTACTCACTGTTGCATTAGGATGGAAATGGATTTGTGACCGGTCGACTGTGACTTCGTTATCATACTCGTCGTACTTATAATATATGTATGTGTAAGCCAGAGGGGACGAGAGGATAGCCAGGCCGACCATTATGTTGGCACTATGGACTCGACCTATAGTATATTGTTTGAGTTAAAATAATACCGCAAGCGTACGGGTCAATCGTAGCTACGGGTCGAACACGAGGAGATATACGCCACTCTATTTAACTAACTTAAAAGTAATGCAAAGTGAACCAAATTAAAGTGTTAAATTAAATTAATTAAACTAATGAAAATTAATGCATCCTAACTCATAAGCATTTAACAAATTAAGGAATTAAATTGGCGTCCTAACACATGAGCATCTAACCTATCAAACTAAAACGAATTGAAAGGAATAACAAAAATGCAGCCACACTTCATAATCACATAAAAAGAAATAAGGGAATAAAAGTGCATCCACATACCACAACCATATAAAAAAAATAAAAGAAATAGAGGGAGAAGAAGAAGAAGATAGAGAGAGATAGAGGAAAGGGAGAATGAGATTGAGAGTTTAGATAGTAAAACCTGGATGTGCTTGCATGAATGTAATTGAAAAGCTTGAATACTTGCATAAACTTACCATGGTCTCCTCTTCTAAATCTACAAGTCTTGACATCAACTTAAGAACTTAGACTAGAAGGCTTAAAATCTAAACTAGAATTAAGAAATTACAACCCAATTGAAGACTTAAATTGAAATTAAAGCATAAACTAAACCTATTACAGCCATTAAATGAAAATCAAAAAGCAAACTAGAACTTAAAAAAGCCAAAAATCACAACTTAGAAGGAGAAGAAGAAAAGAAATTTTACTAAGTGAATGAACTAAAAATTACACTAAAAACTGAATTAAAATTGAACTAGAAACTAACTAAAAACTGAACTAAAAAACTAACTTATTACAACCTAAAGGGTAAGGGGTATTTATAGGGGGAAGAGAGGAGAAGAGAGAAGAGGGAAGTGTAGGAGAAATATTCCCTAAGAAAAGAGAATATTATCTTCTCCTTCCTCTTTTACAATGCCTTGAATCCTAAGAAAAAAGAAAAAAAATAGAAAGAAGAAGAAGAGAAGATTGTTTACATAGACCTTCTATTTCTAGAAAAGTAACTTTCAATTTTAACAAGTGCTTCCTTTTCTTTGTAGACATCTTCTCCAAGCAATAAAATCAAAGCATCTTTGACTTTTCAACTTTCCATAGGTGAGCGAATATCTTTCAAAATAAATCTATCCCAAGTAGAATTCCAGAAGTGCCCTTGAGAAGTTGGAGGAGAAAGAGAGTAAGGGTGATGACTAGGATTCCTTCAAGAATAAATAAAATATCCATTTTGTCCTTTAGAAAACGTGGAGCATGGGATGCTTATATAGGCCTCACCATTGTGTTCCTTGCGAAAAATCACCCAAAATAGACCCAAATTTCGTCCAATTTGGAGTTGGGGAGCCCAAGATATCTCAAGTTGAAGTTGGACTGTCCAGAGCCCTCCAAATGGAATCTTTCGGGTACAGGAAATATAACTTCTAGTTATTATGTTAAGGCCCCTAGAATCCGAACTTCCGCTTCACTTTGTCCCCGGCCGACTGTCAATAATTACAAATAAACCCCTATAGACCATTTTCGCGCGTCGTTATGGAAACGGCCGTAACTTCTTTGTTTCAACTCGGAATCAAGTGCCGTTTGAACCGTTAAGAAGCTGACTCGATGGGCTACGCATCCATGCCATTAACACCTCTAAATAGCTTAAAAACATTTTCTTAACATCATCTCCTCCATTTTCACAAAAATTCATCTAAAACCTGAAAAGCACAAGAAAGCACCGAGTAACTCTGTCCAATGTGGTAAAATGTATGCTTTATGCCCTAAGATTTCACACATAAATGTACTCATCAGATTCCCCCACACTTGAACGTTACTTGTCCTCAAGTAAAGCAAAAACAAAAACTAACCTAGAATGCAGAAAATCCTAACTCACTTTCGTAGGAATCACGGTTGCACTTAGCATGTGCAACAAGCCTTTAAACCCCTAGGTTACCCCTAGTGGACGAGTTGTATCTCGTGGGTGTTTGCAGTGAATATACTCCCAAAATTCAATTGTAAATGAATGTTGTAAATTTTAATCATGGCATAAGTAGGACAGTGCACATAATCCCAAAAAGTGTTCAACTAAAGATCAAGGAGCCAAAGGTTCCCCCACACTTGAATTTTATCACCCCACATCAATTCAAGTAACAAGCATGCATCAAGTTCAAGGGACCTCCTCATATTTTCTGAACACTACTCACCTTCAAGTAAACCCCCCCATAGCATCGATGGAATCAAAGACTTAGGCATTGTGTATTGTTGACCATACTTTCTTTTTTTTTCAGGCATTAAGGCAAAAGTTTTTTTTTCTTCAACCACAAACTCTATTTCTACTCCACTACTGTTCTCTGAATGACATGGTGGAGCATACACCAGACACCCAAATACTTGGTAGCTTCGCTTTTTGCATATATCCATAGAGACTTTGAGACATTGATGCAAGAGTTTTTTGAGTTTCCTTCCAAGGAATTTCGATCAAGTCACCTTGCTTCATGAGGCACAGTGCCCTGTCTAGTCCCAAAGAATTCCACTTTCTTTTCTGTTCCTTGTTTTTTTTTTTTTCATTCACTTCCACTTTCATGCCTTGCCTTGCCACAAACAACTTGGTCGCAACTACTAGCCAAAAGATCAAAGGATCCATAAAACACATAGAGGAATCTAGCCATCAAATGAAATAACGCTCATATTTTCAAACTCAATCCCCATCACCGGATACAAACCAACTACCATCCTTGAAAAGAGATTTTTTATTATTTCGCATGCTAGGACACCTAATTTCCTCTCTCTCTCTCGTTTTGCAATCAAAGAGACATATGCACAAAACCAAACTATTGCCACAATCAAAATTCACCAATTAAGCCCAACATCCCCCCCACACTTAATTCATGCAGTGTCCTCAATGCATGCATAAAAGAAAAAAAAAATAAGGACAAGGGAGGAGATGAAGGGGCTTACCAGATATAATTAACAAAGAGGATCATGAAGAGTCATGAGCTCTACAAAAAGTGCTAGGAGCAGCAATAGAAATCTCAATCCATGGCCAGTAAATGGAGAAATAGCTTCAGAATCAGAAAACAAGCGAGAAATAATATGAAAGTTAAGCACAACTGAGAAATATCCAATAGAAAAATCTGTCCTCATGGGACAGTGAAAAATAAAGGTAATAAAACTCAGGCCATAAATCCTTCCCTTCTCTCCCATTTGCAATGTAGAACACCTATCATTCTTTGAAAAATCAACCAAAAACGGATCACAATAAGCATAAAAAGGATTATGAATAACCTCATCTAAATAATCATAAAAAATTGGAGGTTTACTCAAAATCAATCCTAGCAATACAACTATTCGCTCTTTGCATAACTTGGTTTGCCAAATAAGGATCATGGAAATATGCTTGAAAGGCATTATGACTAACATTATCCTCCTCAATAAAATCGTCAAACCTAGGAGGTTTGGACAAATCAACATGTGAGACAATGGAATCCTCAAAATGACAATTATCTAAGTTTTCCAAAGAGAGAGGGGGAGATCGAATTTCCTGGGTTTCTATGTTATCATGAAAATCTGATTCTAAATCAATAAAAACACTAGGCTCACTAAAATCAAAAATTTCAGGAAAAAGTTGGACTTCCCCAGGTAGCTCATCAAATCTCGCTTCACTAATATCCTGAGGAGACTAAATCTCAACAAATAAATCATCATGAAAAGCAGCTTGTTGGGAATGACTCTCATTAACCTCAAACTGGGGTGATGGACTTTCAATATCATTAAACTGGGGATGGGGCAGTTCAGGTTGACTAGGTAATGTACCCGTTTCCTCCTCTTGCACCATGGTTATCAGTTGAGAGAGTTGCTTCTCCATGGTATTTTGGCTCGTTGTGAGAAGGTCCATGTATTTTTCAAGCTCATTCAGTCTGGCCTCCTCACCCATGTTTTGAAACTCAAGGGGTTGGTGATATGATTCAAGGAGAGGTGGACCATTGAGATTTAATGGAGGGTTGGGCATTGGAGGACCAAACTGACCATGATATTGGAAATTGGGTGGTCCAACTTGGTTATTCCATTGATCCCACAAGAAATCGAGATGATCACTCCACCCCTGATTGTAAGTGCCAAAAGAATTGTATTGAAATTGAGGATTCACATTCTCATCACCATAGCTACCCCCATAAAGATTAGGGCATCCTTCCATAACATGGATTGTCTGGGGAAGTGACCAATCAAAATTTCCCAAAAGCCAATAGTTGGGTTGGGGAGCAAAATTGTACTGGGGTGGTGCGAAATTGTTATCTATCTCACTACTTTTGGCTTCCCTAACTTGTTTAAACATTTCCTCCAAAATTATGGTTGCCTTAGCATAGGTCCATCTTTCCCCCAAAGTCTTATATGGAAGTGTATCTCCCATTATTCTAAATTAACCACCTATCCCAAATTGAGGTCTCCCATAAAAAAAAGTTTAAAGAAAAATAAAAGACTAAAAAAAAAAATACTAAAAACAAAAGGGAGCCCAAGGTAGATAGTGCATCTATCCCTCAGAAATCGAAACAATGGTTCTAAAGCTGTAAGGTTGTCATATAGGTTGACAGCAAGGGAACCCGTATAATCTTCACGAGCCACCTACGGGCGACTCCAAATGGATTCTGATGTAGGGTGGAGGACTACTATACGTTTATGTTTCCAACGCTCTCACTATGTTGCTTTCCTGTTATCAAGAGTGGTCACCTCCAAAGATAAGTCACATGCCAATCCAAACCACCCAACGAATCAAGGGGCACCAAGATTGGCTGGGTTTGGGCATATGAAGGACTTTAGATTGGGCGCACACTATTTGAAATAGAAGAGAAACAAGAAGAGGTTTTCAAAAACTTTTTTTTTAAAAAAAAAAAAAAAAAGAAAGAGGAGAAAGAGAAGAAACTAAAGCACTTCGAAATACTTAAAAATAAAAAAAATAAAGTGGTCAATAATCTCCCCGGCAACGGCGCCAAAAACTTGTTTGAGTTAAAATAATATCGCAAGCGTACAGGTCAATCGTAGCTACGGGTCGAACACAAGGAGATATACGCCACTCTATTTAACTAACTTAAAAGTAATACAAAGTGAACCAAATTAAAGTGTTAAATTAAACTAATTAAACTAATGAAAATTAATGCATCCTAACTCATAAGCATCTAACAAAATTAAGGAATTAAATTGGCGTCCTAACATATGAGCATCTAACCTATCAAACTAAAGCGAATTGAAAGGAATAACAAAAATGCAGCCACACTTCGTAATCACATAAAAAGAAATAAGGGAATAAAAGTGCATCCACATACCACAACCATATAAAAAAAATAAAAGAAATAGAGGGAGAAGAAGAAGAAGATAGAGAGAGATAGAGGAAAGGGAGAATGAGATTGAGAGTTTAGATAGTAAAACCTGGATGTGCTTGCATGAATGTAATTGAAAGCTTGAATACTTGCATAAACTTACCATGGCCTCCTCTTCTAAATCTTCAAGTCTTGTCATCAACTTAAGAACTTAGACTAGAAGGCTTAAAATCTAAACTAGAATTAAGAAATTACAACTCAATTGAAGACTTAAATTGAAATTAAAGCATAAACTAAACCTATTACAACCATTAAATGAAAATCAAAAAGCAAACTAGAACTTAGAAAAGCCAAAAATCACAACTTAGAAGGAGAAGAAGAAAAGAAATTTTACTAAGTGAATGAACTAAAAATTACACTAAAAACTGAATTAAAATTGAACTAGAAACTAACTAAAAACTGAACTAAAAAACTAACTTGTTACAACCTAAAGGGTAAGGGGTATTTATAGGGGGAAGAGAGGAGAAGAGAAAAGAGGGAAGTGTAGGAGAAATATTCCCTAAGAAAAGAGAATATTCTCTTCTCCTTCCTCTTTTACAATGCCTTGAATCCTAAGAAAAAAGAAAAAAAATAGAAAGAAGAAGACGAGAAGATTGTTTACATAGACCTTCTATTTCTAGAAAAGTAAACTTTCAATTCTAACAAGTGCTTCCTTTTCTTTGTAGACATCTTCTCCAAGCAATAAAATCAAAGCATCTTTGACTTTTCAACTTTCCATAGGTGAGAGAATATCTTTCAAAATAAATCTATCCCAAGTAGAATTCCAGAAGTGCCCTTGAGAAGTTGGAGGAGAGAGAGAGTAAGGGTGATGACTAGGATTCCTTCAAGAATAAATAAAATACCCATTCTGTCCTTCAGAAAACGTGGAGCATGAGATACTTATATAGGCCTCACTATTGTGTTCCTTGAAAAAATCACCCAAAATAGACCTAAATTTCGTCCAATTTGGAGTTGGGGAGCCCAAGATATCTCTAGTTGAAGTTAGACTATCCAGAGCCCTCCAAATGGAATCTTTCGGGTACAGGAAATATAACTTCTAGTTATTTTGTTAAGGCCCCTAGAATCCGAACTTCCGCTTCACTTTGTCCCCGGCCGACTATCAATAATTACAAATAAACCCCTATAGACCATTTTCGTGCGTCGTTATGGAAACGGCCGTAACTTCTTCGTTTCAACTCGGAATCAAGTGCCGTTTGAACCGTTAAGAAGCTGATTCGATGGGCTACGCATCCATGCCATTAACACTTCTAAATAGCTTAAAAACATTTTCTTAGCATCATCTCCTCCATTTTCATAAGAATTCACCTAAAACCTGAAAAGCACAAGAAAAGTAACTCTGTCCAATGTGGTAAAATGTATGCTTTATGCCCTAAGATTTCGCACATAAATGTGCTCATCATATATACATATACATACAACTCTCATGCATATAATTGTATGCTATTAGGATGGTGCTACACCCAGTGCTAAGACTCTTACTGACAGGGGCTTAGGTGTCAGACAACCCACGGGCGCGACCGCCGATAAGTTCAGGTGCCGACTGTAGTTTTAGACTGAATGCCAAGACGGGGTTTGTGGACAATCTCATGAGGAGTCTGGTACCGTAGGCTCCCATCGTAATTCAGATTTGGCATCGTTGGCTCCGCCGTTCTCAGGACCAAGGATGTTGCCTAGGGTGTTGTAGTAATACTAAACCTGGACATAGTTGTGATGTTAGGTGGAAAATCAACCAATGCATTCGTGCATCATATTACTTCTGGATTCATGAATAATTGTATTTACTTGTATGATCTAATAGTTCACTGAGCTTGGTGAAGCTCATCCCTCTAGGGCCCTCTCTTTTTAGATGTGGATGCAGGTATGTCGATGTCGGCTGAGGTGGATTCCACTTATCCCTATGGTGACAGATTAGATGTATGGAGTGCTCCCGACGAGGAGGAGTACGAAGAGGAGTGTACTTGTGAGGCTTGTGCCTATGGGGCACAGTAGAGTTTGGGGCTTGAGGCCCATATAAACATTTTCTTTATTTTTATTTCAATTTTGGAAATATAATTAAGTAGGATTTTGTTTTCTTTGGATTTGGTATATTTGTATACAAGGGTACAAGGGTAAATATGGTTTGATATATATATATATATATAGAGAGAGAGAGAGAGAGAGAGAGAGAGAGAGAGAGAGAGAGTATGGTTTGATAAACCATGTGGTGATGGAATAAACTTCAACTTACCTATACGTTATCATCTTATTAGCTTTCAAACTTTGGTATTATGTCTTATATTATTTATGCTTCTGCAATTACTCTGATCCTATTTATAATTGTTGTTCCCAGGTTGACACTGAGAGGGGGGTGAATCAGTGTGCTCAAAAACTTTTCCCCTCAACAAGTTCACTTACTAGCTCACCTGTTGATGTCTACAACACTTACCACAGTTACCCTCACAGTCCTCCCAAAAGATACTCAGACACACAACCTCACTCTGTATGGCACTTCTGACTTGGGCTCACACAACCACAATCATAACCATTGAAACTGCTGCCAAGAGCTGCTAACTGTAAGGCTTGAACCTACAATGCTACCTTGAGCTAATGCCATCACACAATACAAACACTCAACCATACACACTGCTGGCATACATACACTCATGCACACCCCAACCTGATTGTCAAAGGCTCTACCAGGTGTGTACAACCATCCTGCAGAAAAGCACTTCTCACAAAAGCAAGCAAACATCCACAATACAAAGATATATGTGCTTCGGCAAGTTACCTACGTGCACAAAGCAATGGTCACACTGACCTCAACATTTACTCAATACTGGTCTTCAATTGCAATCTACAGTCCAGGTCCTATACCTGCTTCCACTCCTGATATACAGAAGCAAGGACAATCAACCCCGGTGGTGTTTTAGTCACAACTAGGACCCAGGACACCTTGCCTGCTTCAACCCTTGATGAATACAGGAGCAAGGGTGTTACCCCCAATGGTACCCAACACCCACTGATTACCAATATATAGAATCAGGCTTATAACAATGCCCTACATTGAAACCACATCTAATCTAGGTCTTTGCAGTAATACAACCTAGCTAGCATATACAAAGAAATACACAATATCAAAACGACATGCCAATGGGTAAGGAATGCTCACAACATGCTATGTCTCTGATTACTGGTATTCCGAAGAAGCTCGATGATGGCAATCCGGCTTCAGAGAAGGTTCCTTGGCAATGATGGACCTTCACAGCGATGTCCTGGCAATAGACAATCCCTAACACACTCTCAATTCTTCTTCTTTGGTGTTTTCACAAACACCTTGAGTGCACACACATACACACAAATTTCCCTCTTCTCTTCTTCCTCTTTTTCCCTTCTTCTTTCTTCTTCCTTCCTTCTTCTATCCTTTCTTTTTCTTTCTCTTTTCTTTCTTCCCATTTCTTTCACTCCATTTTTATAAACCACACTAAGCAAATTCAGGTATCAATGTTTCCCCTCCATTACAGCAGCTTCAATGAAGCTATACATGTGCAAGAAAGCAACTGGAAGTGGGTTCAAGTGCATACAACAAGGGGTAGGAAAGGGCTTTTTCTTTTCTCCTTTTTCTATTTCTTCACAAAACCTCACTTAATGCCTCATAAATTCTTCAATGCAGCTCATCCACCAACAATGGAGAAGCAGGGTGCCGTCAAGCAAGCCTAAGAATGTAGATGGAGGTCTTCAATGCATTAACATAAGAGGGGGAATGACTTCAATCATAAATCCAAATTTCTCAGTGAATAACACCTCTGTTTTTTTTTTGTTTTTTTTTTTTTTTGTTATAGGGAGATAGAGCTCTTCAAAACGAGAAAAGTACAATTTGGTTCACCTCATTTGGCCACCGGATGAGGGAGTTATGGCCAAAACAATTTTGTCCATTAATAGGGCTTGAAATGGAATCTTGAGGGAGTCATGTTTGCACAGTACACACGCAATACTTTATCACCATTTGATTCCGTGTAGTGCACATGCAGTATCGCACAAAGCAGGGGCAGCTGGAAGAATCGTAGAACAAAATCTTTATTTGAGTCTGTCAAATCGGTGTCAGAGGTGTCAGAAAATCAATGTAGATCACGGTCGATCTATGTCGTCGGATTGGAACCTCATGGAGCGACGAGTTGTCATGCGACAGTGCGTCAGAATGCGTTTCGAGCACAGATTGGTTCGTACTGTATGATGAGATATGGGCCATCGGATCTGCAGGTTTAGGTGGGAATGAACTTTAGCCATCGGATTAGAGTCTTTCCATCATCAACTCGTAGGGCTAATGATATCCTTTCAAATAGAATCTTTTCTGGGCGCTTCTCTACATAGGTGTTGCACGTGGACAAGGACCACATGGTCTACCTTACAGGATCAATCTAGACCACTCATTCAAATTTTAAAATCCCAGTTGAATGTTATCCTGTCGATCGGAATCTTTTGCACTCCCAGCCTACCAGAGAGCCCAAAATGGAATCTAGGCCATAACTTCTTCGATTTACCTCCGATTTGAGCGTCATTTGCGGCCACTTGTCCATGATGAGGAGCACTACCAATCTAAACTGGCCACATCAGCAAATTCCTTTATATTTTTCTCAGGGAAGCCAAAAACAATTTGGATTCCCTAAAATGCCCTTCATTTTAGGTGACCAAACGGAATCACTATAACTTCGTCGTCCGAACTCGGAATTGCGCGATTCCAGTTGTGTTTCGAAGAAGACTCAATGAGCTACAATATTCATGTGGATTGCTCTGCCCAGTTCTACCGTTACACCCTCCAAAAATACCGACGAACACGCTGCGAGTGTGAAAACCTATGAAGTCAACATTCTTAAAGCATCTAGCCTTCCCCCAAGGCTATTTAAGGCTTAAAAGAACTGTTAAAGGCTGAGGTTAAGTGTCCTATGTTGCCACATAAGCAAAGATGCTCTTGCATCATTGCCAACATGTCACATTGATGTCAAATGACAAAAATGCCCCTATGAGTGGAATCAACACTCCATTGACCTCTGTGACTGACATAATCACCAAAACACTCCTCTATGCTGACGAGGAATGAGCTAATGCCCAGTAAGAAATAACATTGCTAATCATGGTCACAATTAACATTCATATAAAGATTTAATCTCTATTTGCAAGCATGCTTTCATATCCTATCATTTGAATCTTAAGCAGTTAATCAATCGTATGTCTATAATCAATAATTCATTTATAATTGAGTCACATCATGTCATTTATTCTCATCTTTTTATAGATACAATCTAGCCAACCTTTCTTAATCATACAAGATATCAATTTCATTCATAAGCACGATTGTAGTCCATCTAACCTATAAATCTTTTCTTAATCCATCAATTATCATCTCATTCGTTCGTTCCTTCACTCTTCTATGTTAGTTATCATTTTAGTTCTATCCTTAACCCTAGCATTCCTTATATTTGGTTTAGTTCTAATCAATACCACCGAAGTGGCTTCTGTCAATACCAACAAAGTGGCTTCAATTCATAATTTGAATCATAGTCTATAAATCAATCGGTTACTATAAATCATTCACTCATTTTATCATTCGGTAGCCTTTTGTTTCATATACAATTTATCTTTTCTTTCATTTCATTCACTCATTAATTTTCAATTCTATATCAGCCATCATTTCAATTCAGTCTTAGCATTTCTTATGTTTGGTATACCTTCAGTTCATACCACCGAAGTGGCTTCAGTACATACCACCAATGTGGCTTCATGCAATACCACCGAAGTGGTTTCAATCCATTGGCACAAGGCCTGGTATACCTCATAGGTTTGCATCTTGGCTCTTGACAATTATTTTCACATCTTTCATCATTTCAATCCTTATTGCTACATCATTCCATTCATGGTGTATTATCCATGTCAGTCAATTTTCAGCCCTCGTGTCTTAGCCTAAGCCTCAACAGGTCTGGTGACTTGGTTTATCTTACCGCCCGTGTCTTGGTTGTAGCCTCAATGAGTCTGATGATTTGGCTCATCTCACTGCCCATGTCTTGGTCAAAACCTCAATAAGTCTAGTGGTTTGTTTATTGTTTCCTATTATAAACTATTCAATGCATTCCCTGAAATAGGTAACAATAACCATTTATCCATTGTCATGATAAAGCATCAAGCACACATTATGTACATTCCATTTCATATATCATGTCATGGCAATCATCACATCAAGCACCATACATTACAGTAACAACTTTAGCATTCCATCATTTTCATTCTTTTTATCATTTCTTCTTTTGTTTCAACACTTAGGCTCAGCTCCCCAACGTTTGGTATACCTCCAGTCACTCCACCGAAGTGGCTCTAGTTACAAACCACTGGATAGGGTTCAGTCCTACCACCGAAGTGGTTTCGGTCAAATGGCACAAGGCCTGGTGATGCACCACTTTTGTACATCCAATCCCTACTTTACACGTGGCCCCACTTGAGCTACAAGTAAACCAGTTCCCAATCGGAAGTCCAGAAAGTCACACCCAAGACAGTTATACTGGCCTAGACATGTTAGCAAAGACAGTTGTAAACTTCCAAGTGGGTATACACTGATAACCATAATTCACATGCCAAATCCGGCGGGATTCCAAGATTAGAGGGAAGAATCTCGAATCTTGTAAGGGTTTCCTAATCTTGGCATGCAAGGACCACCTTACCAGAAAGGAAAGGTTCTCTGGCAGATTGGAGAGAAGAAATAGGAAAGGGATTGGGCATGAACTTGTATAAATAAGAGCCATGTTGCTCATGTAAAGGGATCTCATTCTTCTATCAATAGAGAAATTAAGAAACATAGTAGAGTGATCTTCGTTTCCCATATTTTCCTAGCCCAGGGCTATCTTGAAAGTTGCATTCCTTGGGGATTTTTCTCCGGCAATATTCTTTGTGCAACATTTTGGTGCTGTCTGTGGGAACCGAAGAAGAGAAAACTACGAAGATCCCACCATGACTAATGCCAGAAATCAGTAAAAGGTCACCGCTCCAACCATCGCTTAGGGAGGAGCCTCGGGCGAACCTGCAGGCTCTCTCCAGGCGACAGAAGATCTGATCCTCGAAGTGAATGAATCACAGCAGGAGGAATCTAATCCAAGACTCCCTGGAGACCTACCATGGTACATGACGGTGGAGCAGTTTGATGCGTTGTAGGCTTGCTGGCAGGACAAGATGGATCAGATGGTGGAGCTGTAGCTTGATTTCTTACAGGGGATCCAGATACCCCCACAACTGTCATGGGACAAAGAAAGAACTCCTTCCCTGGAGCATAGCGAGAACCACAGTAACGCAAACAACGTTGGGCGGAAGGGCAAAGAAGTACCAGGGAACGACAAGAATCAGGTTCCCAGATGACCAAAGTCGAACAAGCTCTGAACGATAAGGTCTTAGAACTGCAGGATCAAATCCAGGAGGTCATGAGAGGAAATAACCTCACCCATAATCATGACTTCCACTTCACTACTGATCTGGCATTTTCGGATGAGATCCGGTTGGAACCTCTGCTGAAGGGGTTCAAGATGCCGACCATAGAGCAATACGCGGGCACGATGGATCTAGAAGATCACTTGGAAACTTTTAAGTCCTTGATGTTCTTTCAAGGCGCCTCAGACGCCATAATGTGTAGAGCATTCCCCTCCACTCTGAAGGGGGCGGCGAGACAATGGTTCTCGCGCCTTCAGTTGCGATCCCTCTCCAACTTTGTGGATCTGGGGCGGGCCTTTCTGGCCCACTTCATAAGTAGCAGGGTCCATAAAAATATAGTCGCCAATCTTCTAGCTATAAAGCAATGCCCCGATGAGTCAATCAGGAGCTTTCTCACAAGGTTCAATAAGGAGGTCCTGGAAGTGCGAAACCTAGATCATATGGTGAAGTTTTAGGTGTTGCGCAGCGGCATCCGAGATGTCGAGTTAAAGAAATCCCTAATCATGGATGAACTAGGAGATATGTATCAACTTTTCTCACGCTGTGAGAAATAAATCAATCTGGTTGAAGTTCTGGCGGCCGAGCAAGAAAAAGAAGATAAACCTGAGAAAAAGGGTCAAGAAAAGAAAGATGTCTAGGTCGGGGAGAGCGGTTCAAAGTGCGGTAGAGATGAGAAAGAGGGAAGGAGGAAGAGAGAGGACAAGAAGGCGTGGGTTGCCAAGACTGACGTGGAACCAGAACCTATTTACATGGCCCTCACGCACAATTGAGCATACATCTTGAACAAGATAAAGGATTAGGTGACCTTACGTTGGCCGGCTAAGATAGTGAAACCCGTACACGAGCGCAATAAGAATAAATATTATCGATTTCACCAAGACCATGGCCACGACACCGAAGAGTGTAAGTAGTTAAAAGATGAGATAGAAGCACTCACCCAAAGAGGCCATCTAAGCCAATTTGTCAAGAAAGATGGCAATGATAAGAGACAAAACTATCGTGCCCAGGAACCCGAGTTGAAGCCTAGATCACTTGCTTGGTTGGACAGGGAAGACCGTACAAGAGGGAACCAACATGCTGAGAACGCCCCCATGAGGGAAATTGCCACGATATATAGGGGCCCAGGGCTAGGAGGCGAGTCCTCCAACTCTAGAAACCCATGTTCGGAGCATGTTCCAAATAGAAGTACCAGACAAGAGGAGGAGGACCGAGCATCAGATTACATTCTCAGATGAAGATCTATCTGACATACAGTCTCCCCATGATGATGCTCTAGTAATCAAGATGACTATCACCAATTGTACTGTAGGAAGGATCCTTGTGGATAACAGGAGCTCGGTTGATATCTTGTATTACGATGCGTCTGAGAAAATACTTTTGAAACCTGAGATGCTGAAAAGGGTTGAATCCCCCCTGTACGGATTCAATGTAACCCCGGTACACGTAGAGGGGTCAATTGAACTATTGATGACGGTGGGGACAGAGCCCAAGCTCGCTACAGTAAGGATGAACTTTTTAGTAGTGAAGGTAAACTCTATCCACAATGGAATACTAGGACGACCAGGGCTTAACGCTCTATAGGCGGTGGTCTCCACCCCTAACCTGGTGATGAATTTCCCAATTGATCAGGGAGTTGGGGAGTACCGAGGAAGCTAGATAACTGCTAGAAAATGCTACGAGGGGTATTTAAGAGCCAAAGGTAAGGAGCCACAGATGCTCTTAATTAACCTGGAGGATAACCGGGATAACGTCAAGCATAAAAGAATAAAGCCAGCAGAGGATTTGGTCCCCCTAGAGATCGTTGAAGGGGATGCAAAATGTACCGTGTAGATTGGGGCGAGTAGAGGAGCGCCCTCATGGTGATATATTTGCTTGGTCAGCTTTCGACATGCCTGGGGTAGATCGGGAGTTGGCCGAGCATAGGCTCAGTATGTACCCTACCTCCAAGCTGATTTTTCAAAAGAAAAGGACCTTAGCCCCCAAGCGACAAGAGAAAGTGATCGAAGAGGTAACCAAACTACTAGAAGTAGGATTCATAGAAGAGGCCATCTACCCAGAATGGCTTTCCAATGTTGTAATGGTGCCAAAGCCTAACGAAAAATGGCGGATGTGTATTAATTTCACTGATCTGAATAAAGCATACCCTAAAGACTACTACCCTTTGCCTCGTATTGATTTACTGATAGATGCCACGGCCGACCATGAAATGTTGAGTTTCATGGATGCCTATTTAGGATATAATCAGATTAGAATGTACAAGCCTGATATTCTGAAAACTTCCTTCATTGTCGAAAGGGATACGTACTGTTATACCCGTATGCCCTTCGGATTGAAAACTGCAGGAGCCACCTATCAACGACTAGTAAACCACATCTTCAAAGGTCAAATAGGGCGCAATATGGAAGTATATGTGGATAATATGTTGGTAAAAAGTTTGAAGGTAGAACACCATATCTCCAACTTGGATGAGGCATTCCAAGTCTTAAGGGAAAGCAAAATGATGTTAAATCCGGCAAAATGCCCGTTTGGCGTCTCCTCGGGGAAGTTCCTCTGGTCCATGGTCTTAAGAAGGGGAATAGAGGCTAATCCAGCTAAATCAAGGCTATACTAGAGATGCATCCACCAGGCAGAATCAAGGACTTGCAAGAATTGACGAGGAGAGTAGCGACGCTAGGAAGGTTTATCTTAATTTCCGGTGGCCGCTGCCTATCCTTCTTCAAAGAATTAAAAAATCGAGCACGGGAGAGACAAGTAAAGGGAACTAGGCTCACTTTCGAACGGACGGAAGAGTGCCAGATAGCATTCACAAAATTGAAGAGATATTTGGCCCAACCACCGCTCTTGACCAAGCAGGAAGCAAGGACACTCGCCAGCTCTATTTGGCTATTATTGCAGTGGCGGTGAGCGCAGTACTGATCAGAGAAGATGGACGGGAACAGAGACCAATTTAGTATGTTAGCAAGGTGCTCCTAGATGCAGAAACCAGATACTGCAATATGGAGAAGTACGTTTACGCTCTGATAACGGCTGCTAGAAAGTTGAGACCTTATTTTCAAGCCTATACCATAGAAGTAATAACAAACCAGCCTTTGAAGAAAATCTTAGCCAAGCATGACCATTCTGGGAGACTAGTAGCATGGTCGGTAGAGCTGGGAGAATTTGACATTCAGTATAAGCCCCGCACTGCCATTAAGGCTCAGGCCCTTGTAGACTTTGTCGTCGAATGCACATTACCGAATAAGGAGATAGCACCAGAGGCTGGAGCTAGGGAGGTAGCAGGAACCTGGACCTTGTACGTAGACGGTTCATCTAATGCTAACGGATGTGGCGCTGGCCTAATATTGACAAGCACAGGGGGATTCTTAGTGTAGTATGCGCTAAGATTTGAATTCTAGACCACGAACAACAGAGCAGAATATGAAGCCCTAGTTGCAGGTCTGAATCTGGGGAAGAGTTTGGTAGTAAAGAACATCACTGTGCATAGCGATTCCCAGTTGGTGGTCAATCAAGTTAATGGAGAATATGAGGCGAAGGAACCGCGCATGGCACAATATCTGGGAAAAGTGCACAACTTAATTAATGAGTTCACTAGCTTTCAAATATTGCAGGTACCCCGAGCACAGAACGCCTCGGCAGACGCACTTTCTATGCTTGCCACCTCGGAATTTCAAGATCTAGGCAGAACCGTATACATAGACGTGCTCGGTGCGCCAAGTATAGAAGAAACAGATGACATACTACCCATTGAGGTTGAACCCTCCTGGATGGACCCCCTCATAGCATATCTCCAAAGGGACACACTCCCAACGGACAAGGAAGAAGCCAAGAAGATAAGAATGAGGGCAGCACGGTATATGATGATTGGGGGAGTGCTTTACAAGAAAGTATATGCCATGCCCTATTTAAAATGTCTCAGGCCATTCGCAGTAAAATACGTTCTGAGGGAAATTCACACCGGTATTTGCAGACAACACTTGGGGGGCATAGCACTGGCTCATAAAGTCATCAGGCAGGGATACTTTTGGCCATACCTATGGAAAGAAGTAATGAGTTTTGTGCGCAAATGCATCAAATGCCAAACATTTGCACCGATCACGCATCAGCCAGCCACAGAGCTCACTTCAATCTCCAGTCCATTACCTTTTGTACAATAGGGGATGGATATTCTAGGTCCCTTCCCAAAGGCATCAGGAGGTAGGCAATTTGTGGTGGTGGCTGTTGATTACTTTACCAAATGGGTGGAGGCAGAAGCTTTGGCAGTAATTTCAACTACAAAGGTATGGGGATTCTTCCTTCACTCCGTCATATACAGATATGGAATTCCAAGAACACTTATCACTAACAACAGAAAGCAATTTGAGCAAAAATTCAAGGAATTCAGTGATCAGTATGAAATTCAGCTGCGAAAGACCTTGGTAGCGCACCCACAATCCAATGGCCTGGAAGAAGCCATGAACAAAATCCTACTGGACAGAATAAAAAAGAAGTTGGAGATAGCCAAAGGATTATGGGCAGAGGAATTGCTCAACATTTTATGGGCGTATCGAACAACAACAAGAATTGCAACAGGTGAAACACCATTCATGCTGGCATATGGAACCTAGGCAGTAATCCCCGTGGAGATAGGGGAAACATCAATGAGGTTGCGATTATACAATCTAGAAGCTAATGATGAGGAGTTAAGAGCAAATATGGATCTATTAGAAGAGATCCGAGAAACAGCGCGAGTAAGGAACGTCGCTCACCAACAATGGACGACACACCATTATAATGCAAAATCGAAACCGAGAAAATTTCTCCAAGGAGAACTGGTGCTTCACAAGGTAGAAGCCTCTGATCCAAAGTCCATGGGAAAGCTAGCACCCAATTGAGAAGGACTATACAGAATCTCCAAACAGGTGGCGCCAAGAGCTTTCCATTTGGAGACTTTGGAGGGAGTACCCATACCACGGTCTTGGAATTCAAAAAATTTACGAAAATTCTATCAATAAGGTCAGTCTATTTGTTTTAAATCAAAGATAAAGTTGTTTCAAAGTTTCATATGATTATGATTAATAAAGCCATCGGCGTTTACTCATCAATTTTGAGGAGCAATGGTTCATTTTTACAATCAAACTTCATAATCATTCTTTTAAGTAAATTTTACATGCTATTATTAATGATGCGCCAAAAATTCAATGGTCATCTGACTACAATGGTGAGTTACACCATAGGGGCGTTTCCCTAATGAAGACAATGTTCATCCGACCATAATGGTGAGTTGCACCATAGGGACATTTCCCCAATGAAGACAATGGTCATCCGACCATAATAGTGAGTTGCACCATAGGGGCGTTTCCCCAATGAAAACAATGGTCACCCGATCATAATGGTAAGTTGCACCATAGGGGCGTTTCCCCAATGAAGATCATGGTCATCCGACCATAATGGTGAGTTGCACCATAGGGGCGTTTCCCCAATGAAGACAATGGTCATCTGACCATAATGGTGTGTTGCACCATAGGGGTGTTTCCCCAATGAAGACAATGGTCATCCGACCATAATGGTGAGTTGCACCATAGGGGAGTTTCCCCAATGAAGACAATGGTCATCCGACCATAATGGTGAGTTGCACCATAGGGGCGTTTCCCCAATGAAGACAATGGTCATCCGACCATAATGGTGAGTTGCACCATAGGGGCATTTTTCCAATGAAGACAATGGTCATCCGACCATAATGGTGAGTTGCACCATAGGGGCGTTTCTCCAATGGAGATAATGGTCATCCGACCATAATGGTGAGTTGCACCGCCACGACAAAAAAGGTTCAAAAGTATCAGTTGTTATTATTATTGATGGTAGATAGAAAGACCGACCATGATAAGGGAAGTACAACAAAAGAAATAAAAGCAGAAGAGACAAGTTAAAAATAAGAATTCTTTATGGACAGATTTCAAATAATGCTACAAATACATGGGATTGTTACAAATAATGGAATCAAATGGCGCTACCAATACAAAAGTAAGCTGTGCTCGGTTCCAGTTGGATACTTCTCCTAAAGGATGGAAGCAAGGCAAGATCGAAATGCGCCGAAACCACAAGCACGATGTGCCTTGTCTTGATCCACCAGAGAAGAGCATTGAGGCATGAATGAACCAGGGGACGAGAAGCATGAGATAGGAGTAGAAAGAACAAGAACATCGGGTAGAATTTGATCAACCCCGACATTCATGATGCAATACGACCTGTCCCAAAGTGACCCTGAGAAGTCCTGGGGGGCTGCTTCTCCAAATGGGAATCACCATCCTGGCATCTTTGAGCTCCTCTGAAGACGAAATGACCCACATGGCCGGTCTCCTAAGCCTGCCAGAGATGAGGAGGTTGAAGACGACGAGCAAGGCACCGGTACATTTAGGTTCTCCAGCGCATTGCTTGTGCAAAATCTCCATTCCTCGAACCTTGAAGAGGTTAGGGACGGCAAGAAACAGCCCCCTCAAGACTCTCATCCTCCTTGCGATAGCATAACCCCACCAAGCATTGGCAAGGGCACACCACACAGAAAAGTTAGCCCAACAACCCAGAACCCCAAAAGACACTGTGTGTCAATTAAGGATCAAAGCTGTAAGGGCCGATTGAAGATCGGAGCCAAAAATAATTTCACCTAATGAAGAATCAGCCTAAAAAATATGCACCCTGTATAGCCGTAAAGGCAACGACAACCAAAGCACCAGAGAAGTATAAGAGCTTCAACAGAGGTGCAAGAAGAACACCTACAGAAAGAATTCATGGCTTCACTATGAACAGCAGAAGTGGAGAACAGAAGCACTATTTAAAGAGAAACCAACGGTCCAGATCAAGAGAGGAATATCAGAAAGACAACCACCAGATTTAAGGGGAATAATTACTAGGGGCCACATGGCTAACCCCTATTATACTTATGCTCTTTAAAAACTGTGAAAGGGTCCAACTACGGAGGCAACGATTCAGCTTCTACTTAAGTTCCATTAATGGCACAGTAAATGGAGCATTGAGAAGCGCACAGGCAATTAATGTTCTACATTGGAAGTTACAAACAAAATCCCCTAGAAAAGATCTCCAAGTCATAAAGGCAACTTTTGAGTAAAAAGAAAGAGGGTTTTTCACCTAGTTGAGGCAAAGCAGTATGAGCCAGACAAATACCGAGCATTTGTGAGCAGAAGAAAGGAAGATTCAATAAATAAAATATGACAGTTGTTGCTGCCTGAGTTAAAATAAATTGGTTACAAGTACAGACGCTTGGGGCATGGAGGATTAGGGGGCAAAGGTCCTGGAACACTCTCGAGAGGGGGAAAGAAAGGTACCAAGATGGAAGACCTTCCGTACAAGAATTCGGGGATTAAAGCCCAATTTAATGTTCCCCCATTTAAAGTGGGGGGCAGCTTCCCTTATCTTATCATACAAGCGCTGGCCACCTTCTAGTACCTTATCTTCACAAAAGCATTGGAAGACCGCCGACTTCACAAGGTGCTCGATAGTGAGATCGGCAGTGGCATACTTCTCCGCCCAGAGATAGTCAGCAACGTTATCTACAATGTCCCAAACAAACTCTAGTCTTTCCAGCAAATCTTTCTCCCAACTTCCAAGTGACTTGTAGTAATCTAATTCACTCTTAAGATGAGAAAAGCGCTTCTGCAGGACAACATTTGAGGTTGCGTATGCTGTTATCTAGGCTTGCAATTCCTTTTCTCACTCCATGGCATCAGATTGTGCGCTACCGGGCATGGAAAGATAATCCTATAGACAAGGTACAAGGGTTACGATTGGATGATGCAAAACCAAAGAAACCAGCACAGGATAAGAGGTGTAGAAAGTAATGAGAAAGTAGCTGTTCTTCATTAGAAGCCCCGGAGGCGAGTTACATTTTTAGAGTGGACAAAAAAGAGAATATAACAAAAAATCAGAAAGAAAAGGGAGAAGAGCTAAACTGCTGTAGCATCCTTTAGATCCTGCGCATCCAGGGGGAACTACACCATCCGCTGGTACCGACGAAGGATTCTCCTCTCCTAACTCAGTATTCGGCTCAGTGACTTGATCAAGAATCCCTGCCGCTGTCTCAGCTTGCCCGAAAGCATCGGTCTCAGTCTCCACGATACTTGCCGAAGAAGTTGACCCCCCAACCTTAGTACTAACCACAGGGGGAGTCACAAAAGAAGGATGCGGCAGTGGAATCACTTGTTGACCCCTAGTCCAAGTGGGGACATAAGCACCTGACTTTTACCAAGTGAGCATGTATTGCACCTCGGATATGTTGCTGAAGTCAATGTCAAGTTGCTTTTCCTTCACTTGCTCTAGATGGAGTGAGACACTTGCAGAAAAATCTTCGAGGCTGTCTTCAAATGCTCCTTGGTGTTGGCCTCCGAGCAGTGATAATCTTCCATGGCCTTGGCGCTGGAACTCTCAAGTTTGGACTTCAAGCTGGCAATTTCTTTCTTATAGTTCTTTACCAGTTGGTCCTTCTTATGCAGTTCTTCCTTAATCTTCTTTTGAGAAGAGAGGAGAGTATCCACACGCTCCTTAGCCGCAACAAGCTTTGCATCCGCATTGGCGTGAGCTTTCTCAGCAGCTTTCTTTCCCTCCGTCAACTCCTTCACCTCGGTAGCCTGGGAATGGATCCGATTATTCCTATCAAGATAAGTTCGCTTCAATTCTCGACACTCTTTCTCTAGCTCGCTGTACACGGAGGCAATCTTCCTCTTACGTTACACCAACCCAGAAGCAAAAGCCAAAGCTAAAGCCTGGAACAAAGGAAAAATTAGCAATAATCACCTGAAACCTCGAGTTCTATAAAGAGAAAAAGTGTCACCTCATAAACCCGCGCAAGGGTGAAACTCTCCAGCGTGTCGTCATCCATATCCTAGAGCAGATCCTGATCAGTTGGAGGAACGCAGTTTAACACCTGATGCTTGGCAGCCCCCGCATCGTCGATCACTTTCTGGTCGGTACGAACCGACCATATGGGGATGAACACATCCAAGCTTATCTTCTCCTTCTCCTTGTCCTTCCCAACAACTTCCAAGGATGGGGGATCCTTGAAGACTGCAAGAGAACTCTGCTCCCTTGCTGAATGCTCAGAGGAGGAAGATGTCTTCTTCTTGCTTAAATGCTGCCCTTGGATTTTGAGACCCTGGGAAGATGGAGGAGGAACATTCTTCTTGAGTTCTCAGTAGACCCTTTTTATGATCGGTTGGGCCCTCCTTTCTCTTCTTGCTTTTATCCGTAGGAGAAAGAACTATATCCCCAGTGATTTGAAGATTCTTTATCTCCATGAAATTGGTAAGAGAGCCCAAAGTAAACTCCACTGCAACAAACATAAAAGAGGAGCTTAGTGCAAAGTAAAGGTCCACGGGAAGGAGATAGGAAGAGGCGAATTCTAGGGGTGCTCACCTCTCTTCAAGTCATTCATGTGTCGAGCGTCAATAACATGCACTTCCACACGCTCCCGCTCGGTCACCATCATTTCCAAAGTAGACAGATCCTCGGTGTCAAGATGGGGGATTCTGTTCTGAGCAGAGGTGTTCGGGTTGCCCAATGCAATAGAAAACTTGGGCCCCGTATATGAAGCCCAAAAGAATCTTTGTTTCCAGCCATGATTGGCGGTCGAAATCCTGCCCATGACAGGAATGTCATGCTGATGAAAGTAATACCACCCAGGGTGACCACTATTTGAGTTCAAGAGGAAGCACCTAATGAACAGAGCGGGAGAGGGACGTCTGCCTAAGCGGGAACATCTAACTATAAATGCTCCTACACATCTCCAACAGTTAGGGACCAGTTGGCTAGTGACAACCTTGTAATACTTAAGAAGACAAGAGATAAAGGTAGGAAGGGGGTAACGGAGCCCCACCTCAAAAGCGTCTAAGATGGGGCTGACCTCGTTGGAATGTGCATCATTCAACCTATCCTTGGGAGAAGGGACTGTAAGGTCAACAGACTCCGGGATCGAATAAACTTCTCGGATCTCCACAAGGTTGTGCACTATCAATATCGAGGGGATCTCATCCACCCCTTTCCCTATGGTAGGATCAAATTGGGGTTGGCGAACACGATAACCCCTTTTCCCGTGGGAAGCCGATGATTTTTGGGAGAGGCGCGATTGAAAGTACTGGCAAAAGCACCAGATGTACTTTGAGGAATGAAAATGGGAGCCCTAGGAACTATGGCACCCTCCATGGATGACCGGGGAGGAGCCCCTCGGTTTCTTCTCATAACCTCTCCATGATACAACTCCTTACCCTCTTTTAACAAGGAATCAACATCCCGATTAGGCTCAGGGATCGAAGTTTTCTTAGATTTCCCCATCTCTCAGACTAAATAGAAAAGCAAAGCGAATGAAGAAATAAAGTGGAAAGAGAAAGGGAAAATTTACTTGAGCAAAAAAGGGATGCAGTTAGATAAAAGAAGAGGCACTAAGCGAAATGGCTTCAGAAACTTAAGAGGGTTTTGAGTAAGGAAACTTAAAGACGATGAAGAAGGAAAGACGGGGGAAGTTAGAATGCTTTATACTCTTGGGGGCAATGAAATGAAGTTCCTAATCCAACCATCCATTTTGCTTAAACGACCGAGATGCAAAGAAGAAGAAGAAGAAGAGACACATGTTTCGAGAGTGAGAAAAGCTGCCTCTACAAGGAAAACACTGGGAAGGCAAGAAAGTTTAAATTTGAACTTTATGACATCCCATCAAACTTCCCTCAAAAGGTATGAAAATCGAAAGATATTTCAGACCCACGTGCAACACCGACGAATGGCAGCGCGATTGTAAAATACCCACGGAGGGTAATGTCGTCCAAAGGAGAAATGTGATCCAAGGGAAAAGTGATCCGTTAATGGTACGCAGCACCACCGAACATTAAAAACCGACCACTAACGAGGTATATAGACCCAGAAAAGATCAAGAAGGACTATACATACAAACCGAGTTGCATTCACATCTGCATGGGATGGCCAGAAAATTTTCTCCCCATACCTCATTTCAGGTAAGGGGAGTAGGAGGAAAATGATACACCACTTTTGTACATCCAATCCCTACTTTACACGTGGCCCCACTTGGGCTACAAGTAAACCGGTTCCCAACCAGAAGTCCGAAAAATCACATCCAAGATAATTATATCGGTCTAGACACGTCAGCGAAGACAGTTGTAAACTTCCAAGTGGGTATACGCTGATAACCATAATTCACTTGCCAAATCCGAAAGGATCCCATGATTAGAGGGAAGAATCTCGATTCTTGTAAGGGTTTCCTAATCTTGGCATGCAGGGACCACCTTACTAGAAAGGAAAGGTCCTCTGGCAGATCGGAGAGATGAAATAGGAAAGGGATTGGGCATGAAATTGTATACATAAGAGCCATGTTGATCATTTATAAAGGGATCTCATTCTTCTATCAATAGAGAAATCAAGAAACATAACAGAGTGATCTTCGTATCCCATATTTTTCCTAGCCCAGGGCTAGCTTGAAAGTTGCATTCCTTGGGGATTTTTCTCCGGCAACTTTCTTTGTGCAACACCTGGTATACCTCACGAGTTTACATATTGGCATAAACATTTCTTTCATTCATTTTCACTTTTCAATCCATAGCCTCAACGCCTCTCTTCACAAGCATTCCTAGAGCACCGGGTCATATATTGGCTAGTGCCCGTCGGCACATAACTTTTATTTCATTTTCATTCTTTGTTAACCATTCTCAGTCATCATACATAGGAATCATGTACCATACATTACAGTAACAACTGTAGCATTCCTTCATTTTCATTCATGGTCATCCATAGATCAATATAGAACCACTTACAATCATTTATTTATCATTGCATTCACCATGTCAGTCAATCCTCAATTATCACGTTCATTCCTATATTAATTCATCTACATTAATAAATTATCATTTGTTAGTAGCATAACCATCCATAATCGTTTACCATTTAAGCATATAGTGACACATTAATATAGAATCATAGGTTCTATACTATTTGTCATTACCAACAAATCATGTACATTTACGTAACCATTGTAGGTAATAACCATCAATTAACAATGCTTCCTTATCAACAGTTTCCCGTCCAATTAAAGTCAATCTTTCGAGGGTCCTACACGGCAAACGGGACCATAAATAAACCCCATAACTAACATGCAAAGATATACAATTAGGAGAAAAAATTACTTTAGTTTAGTTGTACTAGGTGTTAATTAAACCAATCATAGGGTTTAGAATTAAGAGTAAGCAAAACAGGGGAAAACCAGGGCCTGGAAGACCTGTCGAAATGGTCAAGGTTCTAGGGACCCGGTTGACCGGCCCTGACCTTTCGGCTCTAGTAATAGTGCCCGAAAATGCCTAGAATTGGGTGATTTTTGCATTGAAACTTCAATGGATGACTTCAAACACAGGGGAAGGGTTAAACAGGGGTGTGATTTCTAGCAATTTACCCTAATAAACTCCAATTAAACAACCTTTGAGATTAATTAAAGAGAATTAAGGATTTAAACCTAAATTGAGAAAATGTGCTTAAAAATTTTTAGAATTCATAATCATACCTCAGATTGGGTTATGGTTTCATAAACCCTACCTGGATCAACATTGTAAGGTTAGTTGGATCCATGTATGTATGTCTAGAGAAGGTTTAGGCTAGGGTAATACATGCTTAAGGTTCAATTTCAGATTAGAGCAAAGATTGAATAAATTAATGGGGTTTGCATCATACTCATCACATGGAATAAGGTTCTACATCACATTAAAGGAGGAATGGAGAGGTAAGAGTGAATCAATGGGGTTGGGACATGGCTTAAGCAATCAAGAAGGAGTAGGATTTGCATATTTCACTCTCCTAGTTGCTGGAAACAAGGACAACAAGGTTACCGGTATGTTTCCCTTCCTTTTCTTCAACTCTTTTTCTTCTCCTCTTCAATTATCCTTCTTCTTCAATTTCCCATCCTTCTATCTCAATTATCTTCTCCTCTCTTAAGGAACGAATTCTGTAGTAGGGTAGTGGTAGAAATGAGATTTTAAAGTGATTTTACATCTATATATATAAAGGCTTAAGGGTTAGTTTGGTTAGGCTTATAGAATCAGTTTAGAGAACCAATTTTCTTAAAAAGAAATGAAGTTCTCAAACGACCTTCAACACATAGCCTTAGGTATAAATTCAAATGGCACTCTTGTAATTAAACAAGACCTCAAGCCAACCTTCTTTAAATTAAATCATGGGTTAAACCCATGAACCCAACCAACAAATCAATTCCCATTAAACCAAAACCTTCTAATAAACCTCAATTAAATCTTAATAAAATACAACTGAAATATTCATAAATCATAATTAGCATCATAACATTAATGCAAATCACATATAAGCATCAACGCATCGATATTCATCGAGAATCCCCTTCATTGCCTAGCATAAAACTATCAGCACAACAACAAAAATAATATTAAATGATATGAAAATGCAGGGCATCACGTCCTCGAAATTGACATACCTCAAGATTCAAAGAAATGAGGATATCGATCCCACAAATCCACTTCAAACTCCCTTCATCGGTGCTTCTTACAGAAACACCAAGCTTCCCTCTTCAAATTTCAACGGCCATTTACACACGTTTGCATAACCTTTTTGCCAGCTTAGAGTAGTCTTCAATCTCTTTTGATTCAGTTTTACTTCCTCGAAAGTCTGATTAACTAATTCCAAACTCATCCTTTACCTTTAATCTACATCTTTCCAACAATTCACAACCTACATTCCTTTCTGTACATACTCCACAATCTCTCTTTTCATGATTTTCCACCAAAATGTTTCATTCAAATCTTGATACATCTTGATGCCCCCAGGACAAAAGGTATACAGGCTACAGTGTGCTACCTACAATAGTACTTCTTTCAATTCTTTCCATATTCGGTACACACAATTTGATTCGAAATCTTAATGAACCATCTATTGCAATAGAAAGGTCTGCTTATTTCCCCTCCTGGATCTCCTTCCTCACTTTCTCCAATAAGGGATCTTTATCTTTCCTTTCCTTTATCCGTAATTAATTCAGTCAACTCCTATGCCTTAGACTCGGTTCATTATAAAATCTAAGTTTAACATTTGTGCTCATAATCTTCATTTCATTCATGTCTTTCCTTTCAGTCACAATCGTTATCTTTTTGTTTCATTCTCCTTCATTCTCTTTTCAGTCCTCTCTTAGTTTCTTTTCATTATAGTTAAAATAATTCTGTCATTCGTAACTCACTCAATTCAATGGTTCAATTCTCATTTATTCTTCTTCCTTACTTATGTACATTTCTATTTCTAGTTTGCATTATCCATCTAATCTCTTGGGTAAAGTGGACACTTACAAACCTTTGGATTTTCTCCGATCTCTTTCTTATCTTAACCTTGTTGTTTCCTTAGGCATCCCTCAAAGTTGGGCAATTTATCGCAATATCCCCCAGCTCCTTGCATTTATAACAAATGAATGTTCCAACCAAATAATCACCCTTGTGGTTCTTAACACACTTCTTCCAGTCAACATTTTCGTAGGGCTTCTTCTTATGGAATTTCTTCCAATTTCCCTTGGTCGTAATCCCTTTATGGACCTTGAACTTAAACTTCTTCTTTTGCCCTTCGCCCTCTACATGGATGGGCTCCATAATAGTTGTTTCATCAATCTGGGGCCTTTGTATTTCCTCTGCATAAATCTCTATTTGAAAGGTGGCCCTAGGCTGACCTCCATTCCTTCCACTTGGTGCCACAAATTCTGATCACCACAAATAGGAGTTCAATCAAAGTCCTATCCAATCATGAACTAATAGTTCAATATCATTTCATAGTTAAATACTGTTTCAATCTAATTTATATTCTGTTATTTTCAGTTCAGTTTAATCCAGTTTTGTTCTCATTCAGTTTAGTTCAATTCAGTTCAGTTCAGTTCTGTTCAATCATCATTCCTATGCCATCAGACCACTAGTCTATAGAATCTGTCTAAACCTATTGCTCTGATACCAAGACTGTAATGACCCCGATCCAAGGACCAGGTGGGGCCCATGACACTAGAATCTAGTCAGGACTGCACAGGAAAAACATTTGATCAAGCATACAATCTATAAATATAATTAAGTCAAAAGACATAAAAATTTAAACCATTAAATAAGCGGAAGGCAAACAATCCAAAAACTTAAAATATGGTACTGATGGCTCTATAGTTTTCATATCTTTACTCTCCAAAGAGAGGAATAGAACATTAAAATGATTACAATCAAGGTCCGAGACCCTACTTCAAAATAAAACTTTACTTTCCTTAAGCTCTATTGAAAGACATTGGGTATAAAACCCCAAAATAACATAAAGCTTCAGTCCATAATCCTTCCATCAAAGGCAAATCCTTTGGCCTTGCCATCTTCAGTCACCTCTGTAAAAGTTAATCAATCGAGGAATGAGCTTGATAAACCAAAAATATATGGGCCAATCCCGAGATGCCATGTGTCCTGACCCGAAGAGGAGGCTAGCTCAAGCCCAACCGCGATAGAACCAGTTCGGTAACCCAAGAGGAATAGGACCCAAGAGGCCACCCCAAAGGGCAAGTCTACCATGCAAGCCATGGGGTCCAACCATGATGTCATCGACAAGATCTACATTATCCTATCACTAAAAGATCGCAACTGGAGGTATACCAAAGGGAGGACTATCCCAAAGAGGTATAAGCCTAACCAAACTCAACACGAGAAGATGACGCTTAGGGAACCTCTTCCCTACTAGGACTCTACATCTCATAAGGAACTATTCCAAGTACAACTCTACTACTTGATGATCTACCCTGCGTAGCACATTCATCACCGATGAGGACTCTCTACACCGCCATACTCAACTATAAATACTCAGGTATTCCAAACCCAAGAATGATCTTGAATTACAGTAATTCATCTGTTGCTGAGAGAGATCTAACTTTGGCATCGGAGAGTCCTAGGCCGGAACCATACCGGTTCTCCCTTGTCCCTGAGGTCCTTTTACAGGTTACGGCACCAGAAGGACCTATTGGATATTTCCTGACACAATAGATTGGCATCGTCTGTGGGAACGACGCTAGCCAACGTTTCTACTAGCTCGCTTCCTCAAGTATTCAATGACACTGGGTAAGAAGGCCGCTCCCTCCACCAATGCTCCGAGGGAGAGGAATGAGATGCCACCATCAAAGAGCTCTTGTTGGAGAGCCAATAGTCATGAACTTCAAGAGACGGAGAACTCAGAGATCGAGCACGTCGACATGGGAGAAGTAAATCTCAATAACGTAGTAGCCGTGGAGGCTGTACCTAATCCAAATGAGCCAACAACTGTGGCTTAGATTAATGACTTCCAGAGACAGGTTCTCTAGGACCAAAACCTTTTTCTGGATTATTTGAGGCAGTGGGTGACTTCCCGCAGGAGGGTGGTGCCACTACCGAGGACAGAACCAATCCCTCAACAGGAGTAAAACCTTAGGAGGTCACTCCCTGGAGGTGAAAGATCGGAGAGACTCGCAAGACACATAAGTTTGACCCATCAGCAAGGAAATCCTTCACATCATCCAGTAAGAACCATGGATCTGCCGATCCGAACGGAACGTGGGGCATCACAGACGCATAGATTGGTGGAACCTAATCAGGATGGTTCGATCAGAAGATCGGTATTCTAGGGTTGACTAGGAGGAATTCGCACACCAAGGCCGAGTCGAACATATCGTGAAGAAAGTCCCTTACATTCACGTCAAGGCTCGTCACATCATGACCACTCACCATCTTGTCAAAACTCACAGCGGGAGGAAACATCAAGGAGGGATTGAGAGCGGGTTCGCAGTGAACGCGCAACCAGGCATAATAAACAGTCACGTGATGAGGAGCTAGATAAAAAACTCTGAGAATTGGACGAGAAGTTGGAAGGATTGAAGAAGCAAATGAAAGGCGAAACACATTCCATACCAGACCAACATCCGTTCTCAGCAGAAATCATGAGATCATCTCTCCCCTCTAGATTCAGGTTACCTACCTTCGAACTTTATAGCGGAACCACAGACCCCAATGATCACATCAACTACTTTAATGGGATGATGACCCTGTATGGTGTATCAGAGGTCATCTCTTGTCGAGCTTTCCCAGCATCCCTCAAAGGTGCGACCACTTCGTGGTTCTCGAGACTTAAGCCTCGATCAATAAACTCCTTCGCAGAACTTTTTGAATAGTTTGTCACTCGCTTCCAAAGCAACATCAAATAGAAGAAAACCACAGTCAACTTATTGACCGTGGTACAAAATCCAGGGGAGTCCCTCAGGGAGTATGTCACAAGATTTATGAAGGAATCCCTGGAGGTTAGAGACCTGGATGACTAAACTCAACATGCAGCCTTAGTCGGGGGCATAAGAGACCTAAACCTCATCAAGGACCTGACACAGCACGAGACCAAGACCGTGAGAGAACTACCAGAGTAGTGTAATGAGTTTGCCAACATGGCCGAAGTACTACAAGCCCGAAAGAAAGTGATTGAAGCCAAACCATAAGAGAATAAGAGATCGGCGTTAGATGATCGTGAAGAAAGCAAATGGACTAAAACGGAGTACAGACAGGAGAAGGGTGATCGTCGACCAAAAAAAATTGAGCGTCGCCCAGAGAGCACTGATCGAGCTGGAAGCCCTGACTACACTCTCCTGAATACCACAAGGTCACAGATCCTTATGTAGATTCAAGACTGTGGCTTGCTCAATTGGTCGCGACCCATGCTTACAGGACCTGAGAAGCAAAATCCAAACAAGTACTGTCTCTTCCACAAAGACACAGGACATGACACAGAAGTGCATTCAACTGAAGAGGGAGATTGAACAACTCATCAAAGCTGGGAACCTAAACAAGTTCGTAAGGGGAGGTCGAGAGGGCCGTTCGGGTCAAGGAGGTAGAGATCATGATTGGGGGAGAGAGGAGCCGCGATGAGAGGAGAGGAGAACATATCATGATAGGGATAGAGGCTGCCACGAAGAAAGAAGAAATGCTCCAGGACCAAGCAATACCAAGGGAGCCCCAATCCTCACTATAATGGGAGGACCATGGCAGGAGTCTACAAGAAGGGCAAAGGCCCATGCTTGGTTCGTACGGGTAACAGAGATGCCAAATAAGGTAGCCAAGACAGAAACGATAATCTCCTTCTCGGACGCCGACCTGGAAGGAGTGAGCCTACCGCATCAAGATGCCTTAGTGGTGCAGGTGGAGATAGCCAATCGAGCCATGCATAGGATGCTGGTTGACACCGGAGCATCCGTAGATGTAATCTCACTGGAGGCCTACAGATAATTCGGGTTCAATGATGATAAGCTCAAGCCTAAAGCAACCTACCTCCATGGGTTCTCAGGAGCTTCCTCTCCCATTAGAGGAACAATCGAACTACCAGTCACCTTTGGAGACCACCCTTAGCAAGTTATGATCATGATTCTCTTCATGGTAGTAAGGTCAGTCGTATCCTTTAACGGCATCCTAGGATGACCAACCCTAATTGCCCTGAAGGGAATAGTATTACCGACACACCTGAAGATGAAATTCCCAATGGAGAATGGCGTTGACGAGATCAAGGGGGACCAGAAGAAGGCTAGGGAGTGTTATGCACTATTTGTTAAGAAGAATAACGGTAACACTCGGGGGATGGCTCTATGCATAGAGAACCCCATTAGCGATCAGAGGGATGAGTTCACAGAATGAAGAGGAAGGCCTGTGGAAGACCTCGTCCCATTTCCTCGTAGCGAGGATGAACCCACCACGATAGTACAGGTTGGATCGTTGCTGGATGAAGAACAGAAAGGTAAGTTAGGGCAACTCTTGAAGGAGAACTCGGATGTCTTCGCATGGTCGGCCTCCGACATGCAAGGAATACCTCGGTACATTGTCGAACATAGGCTCCACGTGGATCAAACTAAGAAGCCAGTCCAATAGAAGCGGAAAAATTTTGCCCTCGATAGACAAGCTGCAATTAAAGAAGAGGTCAGGAAGCTGAGTTGTTTGGGGTTCATCAGGAGGGAGAAATTCCCTACTTGGCTCGCAAACGTCGTGATGGTTCCCAAGCCACACGGCAGGTGGAGAATGTGCATGGACTATACCGACCTAAACAAGGCATATCCCAAGGATGAATACCCCCTGCCAAGGATCAACCTATTAATCAATGCGACTGCAGGTCATAAGATGCTGAGCTTCATGGATGCATACTCAGGCTACAATCAGATCCTCATAAATGAGGAGGATGAGATCTACACGAAGTTTAGGATCGATCAAGAGAACTACCGTTACCGTGTCATGCCGTTTGGGCTAAAGAATGTAGGAGCAACCTACTAGAGGATGGTCAACAAAATGTTCGAGGTACATACCGACCTAAACAAGGCATATCCCAAGGATGAATACCACCTGCCGAGGATCAACCTATTAATCAATGCGACTGCAGGTCATAAGATGCTGAGCTTCATGGACGCATACTCAGGCTACAATCAGATCCTCATGAATGAGGAGGATGAGATATACACGAAGTTTAGGATCGATCAAGAGAACTACTATTACCATGTCATGCCATTTGGGCTAAAGAATGTAGGAGCAACCTACCAGAGGATGGTCAACAAAATGTTCGAGGTACAGATCAGGTGCAACCATGAAAGTGTACATAGACAATATGCTCATGAAAAGTGTCAAGATCAAAGACCATTTACCCGATATCAAGGAAGTGTTCGAGGTATTAAAGAAGAACCAGATGAAGTTGAATCCGACGAAGTGTGCCTTCGGCGTAACCTCAGGAAAGTTTCTAGGTTTTATGGTCTTGGCATGAGGCATAGAAGCTAATCCGGCAAAGATCAAGGCCATCCAATAGATGTTGCCACCCCGAACAGTAAGAGAGGTGCAAAGGCTGAATGGAAGGACAGTGGCCTTGACGAGGTTCATGTCGCGAGTTGGGGATAAGTGTCTACCATTCTTCAAAATCTTGAAGAACCTAAGAAGCCCTAAAGACTTCACGTGGATGGAAGAATGCCAGAGAGCCTTCGAGGAATTAAAGAAATATCTGGAGAGTCCACCATTGCTGGGGCAACCAGAACCTAATAAGGAATTGCAGCTCTACTTGGCGGCAACCCTAGTAGCGGTAAGTGCAGTATTACTAAAAGAAGAAGGCAAACAACAGAAGCCCATCTACTATGCCAGCCACATGTTGATCGATGCAGAGACCAGGTATACCAAGATAGAGAAGATAGCCTATTCACTCGTGATCGAGGCAAGGAAGCTAAAGCCATACTTCTAAGCCCACACGGCCATCGTACTCACAGACCTATCGTTGAAGAAGGTATTACACAAGCTAAACATATCAGGGCGACTGATTACCTGGGCGGTGGAGTTAAGTGAGTATGACATCAAGTTCCAACCTCGAACGACAATTAAAGGTCAGGCCCTAGCAAACTTCATAGTCGAATGTACTTTCTCGAAGATCGAGCCAAAAGAGGTAGGACATGAGGAGCATGATCAAGGATCATGGGAGATGTTCGTGGATGGGTCGAGTAACGCGGCAGGGAGCGGGGCTGGGTTCATAATCACCAGTCCAGAATGTTTCTGGATTCAATATGCACTCTGATTCACCTTCCAAGCCACAAACAATGAGGTAGAGTATGAGGCATTGCTTGTAGGACAACAAGTCGTAAGAGCAATCCTGATTACCCACCTAACCGTTCGAAGTGATTTCCAACTCATGATAAACTAGGTCAACGGAGAGTATGAGGCAAAGGATGCATGCATGGCAGACTACTTGATCCAAGCTCGTAATTTAGTAGCCGAGTTCAAGATGGTTCGAGTCCTGTGGATCGAGAATGCTGCAGCAGATGCCCTATCGAGGCTCGTAAATAATGAACTCCAGAACTTGGCCAGTGCAGTATACATCGAGGTACTTCATGAGCCGACATACAAGGAAAAATAAGTCAACGAGATCGAGGAAGGGCCAAGCTGGATGGATCCCATCGTCAATTATCTGCAGAATGATGTATTGCCCGAGGATAGGTTCCAAGCTAGAAGGGTGAATATCCAAGCAGCCAAATACACGCTGATCGATGGAGTGCTATACAAGAGAGTGGTCATGGCACCGCTACTTAGGTGCCTAGGACCCAAGAGAGCTAAGTATGCCTTAGCAGAGGTGCATGGAGGAATATGCGAAAGCCACATGGGAGGGCGAAACCTAGCCTATAAAATCCTAAGTCAAGGATTTTATTGGCCAAAGATGCAAGAAGAGGCCATAAGCTATGTTAAGGCTAGTGAGAAATGCCAACTATTCGCCCTAGTACCTCATCAGCCAGCGACACAATTGACTTCCATACTTAGTCCTATACCGTTCACCATGTGGGGATGGACATTCTGGGAGACTTCACACCAACATCCGGGAATAGAAAATACTTGGTGGTGGCGATCAATTATTTCACCAAGTGGGTCAAAGCTGAACCATTAACGAAGATAATGGAGAAAGAGATGGAAAAATTTGTTCACGACAAAGTGATCTGCCGGTTCAGGATACTAAGGATTCTTGTCACAGATAATGGGACGCAATTCAATAATCTTGTATTCAAGACCTTCTGTCAGACTTACCACGTCGACTTCCGACCTGTCTCCGTAGCTTACCCACATGCCAATGGTCAGGTAGAGGTAACAAATAAAACACTGCTCGAAGGAATCAAGAGGTGACTAGATGAAGCAAAGGGGAGATGGGTGGAAGAACTTCTCAGTGTCCTATGGGCATAACGAACAACGGTGTGGACACCCATGGGAGAGAGGCCATTCTAACTAGCATATGGAATCGAAGCTCTAGCATCGATCAAGGTCCTCACCTTATCACATAGAGTCTTGTACTTCAACGAGCGAACATACGATGATGGACTTCAAGTAAATTTGGATTTCTTGGACGAAGTTCATGAGAAAGCATTACTACGAAATGTGGCATACTAGCAGCGAACGGCCAGATATTATAATTCAAGAGTCAAAGAGAGGCTGTTCCATCAACGAGACCTAGTTCTAAGGAAAGCTCGGGCATCGCAACCAAGAAAGGAAGGAAAGCTATTAGCAAACTGGGAAGGGCCCTACATAATTTCCAAGCAGATACAACCGGGGACATATCGCTTGAAAACTCCAGGGGGCAAGAGGATAGATGGACTGTGGAACTCTGAACATTTGAAAAAATTCTACTAGTAAAGGACCAGCCATAATTGGTTTAGTTATTTTCATGTTTCTAGAATTTTTTAAAGTTCTTTCAAGCAGGATTTTCCAAAGTTTTTTGTGCCAAGTTGAAGATTTTCAAGAAATGAAAGCTCTTAGCTGCACTTCCCAATTGCCGATCAAGTTGCACAAGCACCAAGGCCATCGGCCATGAGGCTCTATGCCAACCAAGGCCATCGATGACGAGGCTCTATGCCAACCAAGGCCATCGGCCACGAGGCTCTATGCCAATCAAGGCCATCAGCCACGAGGATCTATGCCAACCAAGGCCATCGGCCACGAGGCTCTATGCCACCAAGGGCCTTGGACAAGGAGACAACAGACAATGGTAAATCTTGATACGTACAAGAAAAGAAGTAAGATTCAACGTAAAGATAGTATTGAGATTATGAAAGCTACTACAAGCACATGTTGGAAAAGTATTCTATGACATAAAGAAAGAAATAAAATCATGGCTCAAGAGGAGCAATGGCGACATCACGCTTAGGAGACGACACCCTCAAGGATGAAGGAGATGAACCACCTCAACGTCCTCCTCTGGATAAGGTTCATCTGCTACCGTCTCGCCAGTATCCACAACAATGGAAGAGGATGAAGGAGTAGGAGCCCTGGAAATCTGAACGGGAACTATGCTCGGAGATTGAACCACCTCAACACCCTCCTTCGGACAAGGGACATCGGCTGCTATCTCATCGGCATCCGCAGCGGCAGGAGGAACATAACTCTGAAACTCCCTAAAATTGTAGCCAGGAATTCTCCCGAGAACAAAGCCCACGACGTTTGTTGTGAAATTAAAATAACCGCAAGCGTACGGGTCAATGTAGCTAACGGGTCGATCTCAGGGAGATAAGCCCCTCTATCTTACTTACTTGAAGTAACGCGAGAGTGAACCAATTTGCAATGATTAATTAGACTAAACTAAGGTCCTAACACATGCATCTATCGATTCCAACGGCCTAACCATTCATCATCTAACCTACCAAAGTCTAGCGCAGAATGCGAGATTGACGGATTGAACTATTACAACCACACACATATAAAAACATAGATCTAAGAGTAAAGAAATTAGTAAACCAGAAATTGCTTGAACCGAATTTAGTAAAGCTTTCTCTACCAAAGTTGAATTCGCATCTAGACCTACCAAACCTAAAAATCAAAATAAAAATCTAACATAAGAACATAGTAAGACATGAGAATGAGAATAATCAAAAAATAAATTCCAACATAAGAACTTGAAATAAAGAGAATGAGAATGAAAAGAAAAATGAAAATAGGATCGATTACTCCCTTTCTACCGAACTTGTAATTGATGTTGATGATTATTGTGTTGCTTGAATGGAAGAACGCTACTCTCTCTCTAGAACCCCTAATCCCTCTCACAAGAATTGGAATTCCTAGAGCTAGAAAGCTTGAAAAGAGAAATTATTCTTAAAAAAAAAAACTGAATTGAAATTGCATTAATTTGAAGAATACAACTTGGTTACTCCAAGAAGAAGAAAATTCCTCAAAAGAGGGAAAAAAAATTAAAAACTAAAAACTGCCCATCCAAAGCTTACGCCCTGCCCTTCTTATACAATTTTTTAACACTAAAAAAAAATTTCCCCCACACCCCTCCAACTTTTCCTTCCCTTCTAGAGTAGGATATCTTACAACTTCCTACTTTAACTCCTACCATTTAGAAACTAATCTTAAATAAAAAGATTACATAAAGATAATATCCTCCTAGACCAAAAATCGTTGTGGAGCTTCCCTTGGCCATCAAATCGTTGGATATGTGGGGATTGTGGAGATCTAAGAGAGAAAAAATAGGGAATGCCACCTCATTGATCCTCTCCCTTCCTCTACCTACTTTCTTTCCTTCTTTGTAGCCTTTACTATCTCTTCATTGTAAATGCTTGCAAACAAAGGAAACCATCTTTGACTTTGAACTCCTTCAACGATTTTGCCTACATAGAAAAGCTCAAAAATCATGGAGAAGTAATTAGGTGGGTGAGAAAAAATAGGATAGAAGATAAGAAATAAAAGAGAGAGAGAATGGGAAAATCTACGGATTAGAGAAATGAGATATTCGGTGGAGGGAATTAGAAAAAAGGGGGAGAGATTTTAGGAGAGAGAGGGAAGAAAAAGAGGAAGAGATAAAATAGGAAAACAAACGGGATATTCGGTGGAGGGAATTAGAAAAAAAGGGGAGAGATTTTAGGAGAGAGAGGGAAGAAAAAGAGGAAGAGATAAAATAGGAAGACAAAAAAATTAGGAAGGGGAGAGAGAAAAAGAAAGAGAGAAAATAAAGTAGGAGAGTCAAATCTCCAATATTCTAGAGTCCTCTCCCAAGGAAACCCAAGATCGATGGAACCTCTCCCCTAAATGTGAAAATCGTGTGATGCATGGTAGGGGGTGCCACTTGCGTAGAAAAATATCTCTTTGTAGAACGCCACATCACCAACACATCTTCTACTCCTAAAAGATAGCATCCACTCACAATTCGGGAAGTAGAACACCTCTTTAAAATCGATTCCCCTTAAAATAGGCTGTTTAGATGTGCTTGGCAACTTGGATAATGCTACTCCAACTTTGGAAAACTCGATCCTCCTTGGTACCGGGCTTGGGCTTGCATTTCAGCTCCTTTCTGGCCCATTATTCTTTTCTGTCCAAAAAAGAATAATCGCATGTATGGGTGTCAAAACGAATGTGTACTTTTAATGCATCACGTCCATCTTGCTTAGAATTCAGCCCTCTTCACAACCATGAAAAAAAATTGGACCACTTTACGTATAAATTTGAAGATATGGCGCCCGATAGTCCAGAACAGCCTTTAAACTCACAAATGGACTTAAAATCTGAAAAATGATAGAAAATACCCAAGGTAGCTCCATTCTAAGTATGTAAAATGCATGCTTTATGCCCTAAGATTTCGCACATAAATGTGCTTATCAGATTCCCCCACACTTAGACTTTGCTAGTCCTCGAGCAAAGAAAAAAAAAAAAAAAGTAAAACAAAGAAAAACCCTAACTCACTTTCGTAGGAATCACGGTTGCACTTAGCATGTGCAACAAGCCTTTAAACCACTAGGTTACCCCTAGGGGATGAATTTTCTCTCATGGGTGTTTGCAGTGAATGTACACCCAAAATTCATGATTCCAAAAATTATGTAGATTTTAACCTTGGAACAAGGTAAGAGAGTGCACCCAAATTCGGAAACCATGACACTCCACTTAAGATCAAGGTTCTAAAACTCGGGTTTCGACTAGGTTTCGACCAGCCAGAAATCGAGTTCGTCTCGGTTTCGACCATATCTAAGTCAAAACCTGGAATTTTCTCCAGGCTTACTCGAACCTTGCTTTCAAGGCCCAGAAGTTGTGTTTTCTGTCATGATTCTTGTTGTGCTGCCTATTTTTGATATTTTAAATCAAATCCATGCATTAGTAAGAACACTAAAAATAATACTTGTGGTTTTGATCCAAGTTTGATACTGTATATTGTTCTTGGACATGGTATCGAATAAGGTTTGACTGGAACATAATACCTTCAATATAAATCAGCTTTAAGCAATATTGAATTTGTTAGAAAGCTTTGTTTTGATAGCTTTTCAATAAGTCCAAGATTGCTTAAAGCTGGTTTATATTGAAGGAGTTATGTTCTGGTCAAACTTAATTTGGTATGCGCGAATGTTGTCAAAATCGCTCTGAATGAAAATATTTTTTTGGAAATCAAAACAAATGAATATTTTACCACACTTTTGGTTTTTAGCAATGTTTTACCATATTAAGATTTGTGGAATTTTTAGATTTGAGAAAACCCCCAGCATTAGAAAGTTGAAAATTACACCTACCGCCGAAAATCCAGTTTTTGTTCTTGAACCGGGGGTTGACTTTTTTTCTTTTTGAAATTTGAATTTTTACCTATTTTTATTGAATTCAAATAGGGGGTATTTACTTATTTATGAATAATATCTTAAGTAAAACATTTACTTAAATGATATTAGGCATAAATAAGTGTCTGTCCTGGTTACTGGCATTCTTAAGTATCTGTATTGGTTTCGAGCAAGGTTTCCCCAAGTTTCGATGGGCATAAGTGTCAAAACTTGCGAAATTACCAAAACCATCAAATTTCAGTCGAAACCCCAGATTTTTTAAAATCACCCTTCAACTCGTCTCGAAAACCTGCGAAATCGAGTTATCTCGGTTGTTTCGACAAGTTTCGGTCGAGTTCTTCTTCCATGCTTAAGATTAAGAAAGCAAAGGGACCCCCACACTTGAACTTTATTAACCCATATTGATTCTAGCAACAAACACATATCTTAATTAGGGACTCTCCTCATATCTTCCAAACACCACTTCACCCTAAGGCAAGACCACTTGTGACATCAAGGGAGCCAAGGACTTAGGTTTTGGAGCATTTTTTACCACAACATTTATCAAGGCAATAAGGCAATAACTCTTTATTTTTTTTTCCAATAGCGAATCCCATTTCTACTCCACTGCAGTTCCCTGAATGACATGATTGAGCATACACCAGACGCATAAGTACTTGGTAGCTTCGCTTTTTGCATATATCTATAAAGACAATGATGTTAGAGCTCTTTTCAGAAAGTTTCCTTCCAAGGAGTTTCGATCAGGTCACTTTGCTTCCTTAGGCATCAGTGCCCTGTCTAGCTCCAAGGAATTCAACTCTGGTTTTCCTACTTTTTTTTTCTTTCTTTTTTTTTTTCTCTTTTTTTTTTTTTTTTTCTTCTTTTTCACTTTCATGCCATGCCATAATTTGGTCTCAGCTCCTAACCAGAGGCTCAAGGAACCACAAAAAAAAAAAAAAAAAAAAAAAAAAGAAGATCCATCCATTCAGATAAGGTGGTGTTTTTATTGTCTGAGTCAAATCCCACCTCAAGATACACACTTGTTACCTTCCTCTCAACAAGATTTTTATTACTTCTCAGATTAAGGTACCTAAGTCTCTCTCTCTCTCTTGCTTCGCATCAACATAATAGAAAGAACATACACATATTACCAAAAGCCAAAATAAAAATCTACCAATAAAGCTCACACCCTCCCCCATACTTAAATCATGTAGTGTTTGCAATACATGCAGAAAATAAAGAACAAGGAAAAGGGAGGGGTCATACCTGATAGTGTTAATGATCAAGATAAAGAGGTTCATAGAGATCCATGACCTCTTTCGTTGGAACAGATGAGAGTTCCAAGAAGGGCTTTAGTCTTTGACCATTTACCTTGAATGTCTCACATGTACTTGGTTTCAGAAGCTCAACAGCACCATGTGAGAATGATCTATGTACTAGGTATGGTCCATCCCATTGGAATCTTAACTTTTGAGGGAACAAGTGCAGTCTAGAGTTATAGAGTAAGACATTTTCACTAGGTGTGAATGATTTCCTAAGTATATTCTTGTCATGGAAAATCTTAGCCTTTTCCTTTTAAATCCGGACACTATCATAAGCCTCATTACGCAGTTCCTCCAACTCAGATAGTTGGAGTCCTCTATTAGTACTAGCCTCAGACAGATCAGAATTGAGCTGCTTAATAGCCCCAAAGGCATAGTGTTCCAATTCAACTGGAAGATGGAAGGCTTTCCTGTATATTAGACGGTACGGGGATTGACCAAGAGCGGTCTTGTAAGCAATCCTATAAGCCCACAACGCATCTAATAGTCGGTTGGACCAATCCTTGCGATTGGGTTAACCATTTTCTCTAGAATCTGCTTAATCTGTCTATTGGATACTTCAACCTATCCACTGGTCTGAGGGTGGTAGGGGGTGGTAAGTTTATGGGTTATCCTATACTTCTTAACCAAGGACTCAAAAGGCCTATTGCAAAAGTGCTTGCCCTGTCACTAATGTTGAGGAAAGGACCTCACACACTCCTTTATGGTTTTGATGATAACAAATAAACCTTTATGTACTAACTCTTGTTCTAGATGCATAAAAAGCCCTTTACAAGAGCATGGCAACAACTGAGAGGGAGCACCTAAGTTCAAGAGTCCATATACACAAGCACTTCATAATTTATGGGAGAATATACTCAAGCTATCCTATGAAGTATCCAAGACTTGAAGTATTTTTGAAGTGTTGAAATTGTAATAAAGTTGTAAAAGATGTATTAAGGTGTAAATCAATGTATCGCACACACACACACGAATGCATACATGAAGAAAGACCTTAGGAGGTTTAAAATAATCCAATTCCATGTGCCCATGCCAATTGGATGTCACCCCATATCAGTCCTTTAAAGGACTTGCAACATTCATGCAAAGCTACTGATTCGGTATACCGGATCCAAAAATGGCATACCGGATCCCATTGTCCCACAGTTATAAAGTCACAGAGAGCAAACGGAATGCTCTGGATTTGAATCCGGCATATCGGATCAAAAATGTCACTGCAGACATTGATCCAGCATACTGAATTCATTTATGACTGTTGGGACTTAACCATTGAGTCAAAGGCTATATTTTAAGTAATTCGGTGATCCAACATATCGGATTGGGAAACGGTATACTGGATTAGCTATGTCTTTTGAATCCGATCTTAAGATAAATTTCTAATTAATTTGAGCTACCTAGCCTATAAATATGCACTTGTTTAAGCTCTAATTAATACTAATCACCATCATTAAGAGACTTCAATACAAGCTATAAGTGCCATAGCCTCAAGTGAGCATTCATTGATTTCAAGCATCAAATCATCACAAAGCTCACACACTCAAGCTCCTTTACCTCATCTAAGCTCCAAGGGTGGAAGGTAGCATACACTCCTACTAAGGTTGAGGTAACCCTTTACTTAGTAATTTTTACTATATGTGTTAATTGAGTCCTCTTGCTCGGAATCAAGAGTAGTGTTGAGTCCTCTTGCTCGAAATCAAGATTTGTACGAGTTTTCTTGTTGTTGCTCAAGATTATTTAGAGAAATTCTTTCTAAGGTGAGAGGAGTGGATGTAGGCAAGTTTTGGTCGAACCACTATAAAATCTATGTTTTATTTGTGCAATTACTTTAAGTTTTGTTAATAACTCAATATTTTCACAAAAGATTTTATTTTTACTAACATCACCTATTCACCCCCCTCTAGATGATTTCACATTTGGTATCAAAGCGAGAGCTCAAGACCTTGATTATTATCTTAATCTTATTAAGAGTAAAAAATCAATGGATCCTCTGCCAATTGAAAGATTGAAGGATATAACATTACAAGATCACATTTCTTTGAAGGAGATTCCTATTGGAAGAATCGCTTTAAAAACTTTGTATGTGCTATATACAATATGCTTTGGGAGAAAAAGAATATAATAGAACTTGTATGTGTGATTCTGCTAAAGAAATGTTTGACAAACTTATTGTTACTTATGAAGGAGCTACTGAAGTTAAACAATCTAAGATTGATATGTTAGTGAATGAATGTGAATTGTTCAAAATGAAAACTAATGAAGATATCTATACTATGTTTACTAGATTCACTAACATTGTCAATAAGTTGAAAGGCTTAGATAAAGTCTATACAAATGGAGAAAATGAGAGAAAAATCTTGAGATCCCTTTCAAAGGAATGGAGACCCAAATCTACGGCCATCAAGGAGTAAAAGGATATAGAGAAATTAAGTCTTGATGAATTATTGGGATCCTTTCAAACTCATGAAATAGAACTCAAGCAAGATGCTAAAGAAGATGAACCAAAAGAGTCTAAGAAGAAGGTCGTGGCTTTCAAATCATATTATGAAATTAGTGACGATGAAGAAGAACTCTCTGATGATGAGATTGTATATCTCTCAAAGAAGTTTACAAGGTTCTTGAAAAATAAGGGCAAAACCTCATTCAATAAGAGGAGATTCTCTAAAGACCAAAAAGGTAAGAGTGTTTCCAAAGATAATACTGATTCTTCTTCAAGAGATATTGTTTGTTTTGAGTGTAGGAAACCAAGACACAAAGGAGATTGTCCAATGATAAAGAAATATAAAAAGGCATACAAAGCGGAACACACATTTGATTCAAGTGATGAAGAGGAAGAAGATGAAGAATCTCAAGAAACAGAGCAAACTAATCTAGCTCTCATGGTTCTTAAATATGAGGAAGACCAAGTTGATGTAACTCCCACACCTCTATCTCCTAATAATAATTCAGAATTAGAAGAAGCCTTTGAGGAACTCTATCAAAATAGCATAGAATTGACAACCACCAAGAGACATCTCTTAAAAGAGATTGATTCTCTCAAAGACCAAATTATGACATTATCCTCACAAGTAGACAACTTAGAGGAATAAAGAGAAAATCTATCTAAAGCCTTAGAATCGTTCACAAATGGCAAAAAGAACCTTAAAATTTTACTTGGGACTTCATCAAAAGTATCTTTCAACAAAGAAGGATTAAGGTATGGTTTGGATAACAATTCAAAACAAATCCAAAAATAAAGTTCAAGTAAGATAGCAAACAAGGGAGCAAAGAAAAACAAATATTGCAACTATTGTAGAAAGAAAGGACACTCTCTTGAGGAATGTTACTTTAAGAAGAAAAGTCCTCAAGTAAAGAAATCCAATCCCAAAAGTAAGATTCAAAGATCAGAAACTTCTCAGAATGTTGTATGCAATAACTGCAACAAAAAGGCGCATTCAATTTGGGATTGCCATGATACTCGATGGAGAAATTAGTACATGGGACTAAAGAATATGAATCAAGCGTATTACAAACTTAGGAGACTTTATTATGGTCAATATCAGAGAGATCCTCCAAAGGTGCAAAGACCTAGGAACCCTCCCAAAATGCAAAGACCACATAAGGCAACCCAAGATCAAAGACCTTGGAATCTCCAATCATACAAAAATTGGTACGGCAACCAAAAGGTAAATGGAAACCGAATGGTTTGGAGACCAAGAGAAATGCATGATACTAACCTTGACGGACCCAACATGAAATGGGGACAAAATTTTTATTAAGCATTTGTTGTTTTGTAGGTGCATAAAAGCAACATGGAATGGTACATTGATATTGGTTGCTCAAAGCACATGACATCTAACCCAAAGCTATTCTTCGAACTCAAGAAGCAAAAAGGAAGATGGGTATCCTTTGGGGACAACAACAAAGGAAGAATCATTAGAAATGGCTTAATCAAATTTGGAGGTACAGTTATCTCTAACATTAGTTTGGTTGACAACCTAAAGTATAATCTACATTGTGTAAGTCAATTATGCAACATTGGATATTTTGTTAATTTTGATGTCTCTAAATGTGTGATTAGAGATCATGATAATCATGTGATTCTTGAAGGACGTAGGAAAAACAATGTTTATACCTACTTATTTAACTTAGATTCTCATGATGCATGTCTTATATCTAAAGTTGATGATGCTATCTTGTGGCATAGAAAATTAGGGTATATAAACTCTAAGTTAATTAAATTCCTCTTTACAAAAAATTTGGTGAGAAATCTCCCTAAGATAAGCTTTGACAAACATCATGTGTGTGGTGCATGTCCAAGGAGTAAATTAACTAAAGTTTCTCACAAGGCCATAAATTTAATTGCTACTTCTAAAACCTTGGAACTACTCCACCTTAACTTATTTGGACTTATCTAAACCACAAGCCTACGAGGAAAGAAATATACATTTGTTATAGTAGATGACTACTCTAGATTCACTTGGACCCTCTTTCTCAAGCATAAAAATGATGCATTTGAGGAATTTGTATCTCTTTGTAAGAGAATACAAAATCAGAAGGGTTACTTGATCACCTCTATCAAAAATGACCATCGTGGTGAATTTGACAATATAAATGAATTTGGAGATTTCTGTAGAAAGCAAGGTATAACTCATAACTTTTCGGCTCCTAGAACACCACAATCAAATGGTGTGGTTGAAAGGAAAAACAGAACAATCCAAGAAACCGTAAGAACAATGCTCAATGAGTACTCTTTGTCAAATTATCTTTGGGCCGAAGTCGTTCATACGACATGTTATGTGTTGAACCGAGTTTTAATAAGACCTATTCTTTTGAAAAATCCCTATGAATTTTTTCATAATAAACTTTCTAAAGTTGACTACTTTAAAGTTTTTTGTTGTGCTTGTTTTATTTTAAACACAAAAGATAACTTAGGAAAATTTGAAGAAAAGGCCGATGATGGTATATTCCTAGGCTACTCCACAAATAGTAGAGCTTATAGAGTATTCAATAAGAAAACTCTAGTTGTGGAAGAGTCTATGAATGTTAAATTTGATGAATCAATGACCAAAGATAAATATAAAGACTTAGAAGAAGATGTTGAAGATGAAGTATTTGAAATAAGAAACAGAATTGAAAACATCTCTATAGAAGAACCTAATGAACATCAACTTCCAAAGGAAATAAGAACCGTCAAAGATCACCCTCTTGACCTTGTTATTTGAAACTTAGAGAAAGACATACAAACTAGAAGTAAAATTTAAAATGTTTGTTCAAATATAGCCTTTATCTCTACCATTGAACCTAAAAATATAAAAGAAGCCTTATTGGATAGTAATTGGATAATTGCTATGCAAGAAGAGCCCAATCAATTTGAAAGAAATCAAGTTTGGGAATTAGTGCCAAAACCCATGAACACCAAGATAATTGGAACAAAATGGGTATTTAGAAACAAGCTTGATGAAGATTGAAACATAACAAGAAACAAGGCTAGGTTGGTTGCTCAAGGCTACAACCAACAAGAAGGTATTGATTTTGATGAAACTTATGCTCCTATAGCTAGACTTGAATCCATTCGCATGTTACTTGCATTTGCATGTCATAAAAACTTTAAGTTGCATCAAATGAATGTTAAAAGTGCATTTTTGAATGGTTTCATAAATGAAGAAGTACATGTTATTCAACCCCCTGGATTTGAGGGTACAAAGTATTCAAACCATGTCTATAAACTTGAGAAAGCATTGTATGATTTGAAAAAGGCTCCAAGAGCTTGGTATGATCGATTGAGTAAGTTTATTCTTGACAATGGTTATTCAATGGGGAAGATTGACACAATTTTATTTGTTAAGCATAAAAAGAATGATCTCATTATTGTTCAAATCTATATAGATGACATAATTTTTGGATCTACTAATGATGCACTTTATCTTGAATTTAGTCAAACAATGAGAAATGAATTTGAAATGAGTCTTATGGGTGAATTGAATTTCTTTTTAGGAGTTCAAATAAAACAAACCCTTGATGGTATCTTCATAAGTCAAACCAAGTATCTTAAAGAACTTTTGAAAAAGTTTGACATTAGTGGACAAAAATCATCTAGTACTCCTATGAGTACATCTATGAAAATCTCCTTAGATGAAAATGGTACACCTATTGACCCTATAAAATATAGAGGAATGATTGGTAGTTTGCTTTACTTATCGGCCAGTAGGCCTAACATAATGTTCAGTGTCTAAGCTTGTGCTAGGTTTCAAGCTAAACCTATGCAATCCCATTTAAGTGCTGTAAAAAGAATTTTCAAATATTTGAAAGGAACTCCAAGCATTGGCCTCTAGTACCCTTTAAACCATGACTTTGACCTAGTTAGCTTATCCGACGCCGACTTTGCCCGATGTCATGTTGATCGGAAGAGTACAAGTGGGACTTGTCACTTCCTTGGATCGTGTTTAGCAAGAAACAAAATTCTATGGCCTTGTCAACCACTGAGGCTGAATACATCGCAGCCGGCCGGTGTTGTGCACAAGTGTTATGGATGAGGCAAACTCTCCAAGACTTTGGAATAAAGTTTGACACCTCCTCAATCTGCTGTGATAACACGAGTGCTATAAATCTTAACAAAAATCCAATTTTACACTTAAGAGCAAAATGTATTGATATCCGCCATCACTTCTTGTGTGATACAGCTCAAAGAGGTGAAATCAGACTTGACTTTATAGAGACCGAGAAGCAAGTCGCAGATATTTTTACAAAACCCCTGAGTAAGGAGAGATTTTGTATGTTAAGAAGAGAACTAGGAATATGTAACCCCTTTGAATGATTATATTTTATCTCTTTTACTCTATTCCCTCTATTCCACCTTTTCCCGGGATGTCTTCTTAAGATCCACCTAATCCTGAAGCCCCATAGTTTTATTGTTCACACTTTTTGATAATGTCAAAGGGGGAGAAAAAGTGGAAAATGGAAGTAGTAATCTTGAAAGTTTTTTTTTGTACTACTTTATTTGTAATCTATTTATGCAATTTCTCAATTATGAGTTTCAATCATGATATGCATTTTGGATTTACTTTTGTGCAACATTATATTATTTTCCTTACTTTGGTAGATTATTTGTCATCATAAAAAATGGGGAGATTGTTGAGGAAAGGACCTCACACACTCTTTTATGGTATTGATGATAACAAATAAACCTTTGTCTACTAACTCTTGTTCTAGATGCACAAGAAGCCCTTTATAAGAGCATGGCAACAAGTAAGGGGGAACACCTAAGTTCAAGAGTCCATATACACAAGCACTTCATAATTTATGGGAGAATATACTCAAGCTATGCTATGAAGTATCCAAGATATGAAGCACCCAAGACTTGAAGTATTTTTGAAGTGTTGAAATTGTAATAAAGTTGTAAAAGATGTATTAAGATGTAAATCAATGTATAGCACACACACATGCATGCATGCATACATGAAGAAAGACCTTAGGAGGTTTAAAATAACCCAATTCCATGTACCCATGCCAATTAGATGTCACCCCATATCAGTCCTTTAAAGGACTTGCAGTATTCATGCAAAACTGCTGATTCGGTATACTGGATCTGAAAATGGTATACCGGATCTGAAAATGGCATACCGGATCCCATTGTCCCACAGATATAAAGTCATAGAGAGGAAACGGAATGCTCCGGATTTGAATCCGGCATACCAGATTAAAAATGTCACTGCAGACATTGATCCAGCATACCGAATTCATTTATGACCGTGAGTCAAAGACTATATTTTAAGTAATTTGGTGATCCGGCATATCGGATTAGGAAACGGTATATTGGATTAACTCTGTCTTTTGAATCCGATCTTAAGACAGATTCCTAATTAATTTGAGCTACCTATCCTATAAATAAGCACTTGTTTAAGCTCTAATTAATACTAATCACCATCATTAAGAGACTTCTATATAAGCTCCAAGTGTCATAGCCTCAAGTGAGCATTCATTGATTTCAAGCATCAAATCATCACAAAGCTCACACACTCAAGCTCCCCTACCTCATCTAGCTTCAAGCTCCAAGGGTGGAAGGTAGCATACACTCCTACTAAGGTTGAGGTGACCCTTTACTTAGTAGTTTTTACTGTATGTGTTAATTGAGTCCTCTTACTCGGAATCAAGATTGGTTGAGTCCTCTTGCTCAGAATCAAGAGTAGTGTTGAGTCCTCTTGCTCAAAATCAAGATTTGTACGAGTTTTCTTTCTCTTTCTCAAGATTGTTGATGAGCACATTTATGTGTGAAATCTTAGGGCATAAAACATATATTTTACCACATTAGACAGAGTTACTTGGTGCTTTCTTGTGCTTTTTAGGGTTTAGATGAATTCTTGTGAAAATGGAGGAGATGATGCTAAGGAAATGTTTTTAAGCTCTTTAGAGGTGTTAATAGTATGGATGCGTAGCCCATCGAGCCAGCTTCGCAACGATTAAAACAGTACTTGATTCCGAGTTGAAACGAAGAAGTTACAGCCATTTCCGCAACGACGCGCGAAAATGGTCTGCAGGAGCTTATTTATAATTATTGACAGTCGGCCAGGGACAAAGTAAAGCGGAAGTTCGGATTCGAGGGGCTTTAGCGCAATTCTGAGAAGTTTTTCTGTTAGCCGAGAGATTCCATTTGGAGGGCTCTGGACAGTCCAACTTCAACTTGAGATATCTTGGGCTCCCCAACTCCAAATTGGACGAAATTTGGGTCTATTTTGGATGATTTTTTGCAAGGAACACAATGGTAAGGCCTATATAACCACCCCATGCTTCACATTTTTTAAAGGACAGATTTGGTATTTCAATAATTATGAGTGGAATCCTAGTCATCACTCTCTCTCTCTCCTCCAACTTTTCAAGGGCACTCCTGGAACTTCACTTGGGATAGATTTATTTTGAAAGATATTTTCTCATCTATGGAAGGTTGAAAAATCAAAGATGCTTTGATTTTATTGCTTGGAGAAGATATCTACAAAGAAAAGGAAGCACAAGTTAGAATTAGAAATTTACTTTTCTAAAAATAGAAGGTTTATGTAAACAATATTCTCTTCTCTCCCTCTTTCTATTTTTTCTTTTTTTCTTGGGATTCAAGGCATTGTAAAAGAGGAAGGAGAAGAGAATATTCTCTTTCTTAGGGAATATTTCTCCTACACTTCTCTCTTCTCTCTTCTCCTCTTTTCCCCCTATAAGTACCCCTACCCTCTCCTTTGTAATGTTGTTCATTCACTTAGTGAAATTTCTTCTCTTCTTTTCCTTCTAAATTGTGATTTTTGGCTTTCTAATTTTTAGTTTTGATTTCATAAGATTAGTTATTTCTAGTTTTTAGTTTTGATTTCATAAGATTAGTTCTTTGAAGTTCTTAGTTTTGATTTCATAAGTCTAGTTTAATAGTTGTAATAGGTTTTGCTTAAATATCTTCAATATGGTTGAAATAGATTTAGTTTAAAGCTTCCTAATCTAAGTTCACATGTTGATGACAAGACTTGGAGATTTAGAAGAGGAAGCCATGGTAAGTTTATTCAAGTATTCATGCAAGCAAGTTCAATCCGGTTCAAGCACATCAAGGTATCTCATTCTCTAAACCCTTAATCTCATTCTCCCTCTCCTCTATCTCTCTCTATCTTCTTCTTCTTCTCCCTCTATTTCTTTTAATATTTTTATATGGTTGTGGTATGTGGATGCACTTTTATTCCCTTATTTCTTTTTATATGGTTATGAAGTGTGGCTGCGTTTTTGTTATTCCTTCCATTTTACGTTAGTTTGATAGGTTAGATGCTCAAGTGTTAGGACGCCAACTTAATCCCTTAATTTTGTTAGATGCTTATGAGTTAGGATGCATTAATTTTCATTAGTTTGATTAGTTTAATTTAACACTTTAATTTGGTTAACTTTGCATTACTTTTAAGTTAGTTAAATAGAGTGGCGTATATCTCCTCGTGTTCGACCCGTAGTTATGATTGACCCGTACGTTTGCGGTATTATTTTAACTCAAACAAGTTTTTGGCGCCATTGCCGAGGAGATTATAGTCCATTTTATTTTTCTGATTTTTAAGTAGTTCGAAGTGTTTTAGTTTATTATTTTCTCTTCTTTTTCTGAAAAAAAATAAAGTAGTTTTTGAAAACCTCTTCTTGTTTCTCTTCTGTTTCAAATAGTGTGCGCCCAATCTAAAGTCCTTCATATGCTTCAACCCTCCATCTTTTGGTGTCCCTCATAGGATTAAGTTACCTATGACGCTACATCTTGACTTGGTTGGGTGGATTGACATGTGACTTATCTTTGGAGGTGACCACTCTTGATAACAGGAAAGCGACATAGTGAGAGTGTTGAAAACATAAACGTATAGTAGACCTCCACTCTACATCAGAATCCATATTGGAGTCGCACGTAAGTGGCTATAGAAGGCTATACGAGTTCCCTTGCTGTCAACCTATATGGCATCCTTACAGCTTTTGAACCATTATTTCGCTTTTTGAGGGATAGATGCACTATCTACCTTCGGCTCCCTCTTGTTTCTAGTTTTTTTAAGTGTTTTATTTTTCTTTAATTTTTCTAAAGGAGACCTCATATCTGTTTAGGTGGCTAAGGTGTGGACTCATGATTCAAGTAATTATCTTATTAGAAGACCACCTTCTCTACCACCTTTGACCATGGGTGACCAACCCAAGACTCTTAAGGATAGATTCTACCCTACCAGGGCTGCACAGCCCTTATGCATTAGTCTGCCTGTTGTTACAGGAAATAACTATGAACTCAAGACCAACTTCATCAGCATGCTACCCCATTTTCATGGGATGGCTAATGAGGATGCATATCTCTTCCTTAGAAAATTTGAGGAGGTCTGTGTTCTAATTAAGGTCCAGAATCTGACTGATGATGCAGTTAGGCTTAGGTTTATACCCTTTGCCTTGAAAGACCAGGTCAAGAAGTAGCTCTATGGGCTACCTACTAATTCCATCGCCACATGGGATCAGTTTACCATTGTCTTCTTGAGAAAAATTTTTCCTCTTTACAATACTAATAAACTCAAGAGTGACACACTCCAGTTTAGGCAGAAACCAAATGAGTCCTTTTCTAAATTCATGAAAAGATTTAAGGATCTCCTCTTAGAATGCCCTCACCATGGTTTCGATTTGTGGTAGCTATGCCAAATTATTTATGAGGGTATTGATTATCAGACCAACCAACTTGTAGAGTCCATGCGTCCAGTAGGCTTTACTTCTTTTTCTGAGGAGAATGATGCCTGGACATTCGTAACCAACTTGGCTGATAAGACTAGGGAGTGAGAATCATCCCAAGAGACTGAAAGAACCACTAAGGGGTATCTTATTGAGGGTACGACAGTAAAAGAGGCCAAACTTGATAGTCTCATAAAAAGGTTGGAGTCCATAGTTCTAAAAGAGTCTATACCTGTTAACTAGATCAGCCAGGTGTCAATATGTAGTTGGTGCCAAACACCTGGACATATTTTGGAGGAATGCCCCAACACTGTGGTAGGCAATTCCAACACTGAGAATATAAGTGTTCTCTACCAAAATAATCCATATAGCAATACTTAAAATCTAGGATGGAGAAATCACCCCAATTTCTCTTGGAATCAAGGAAACCAAGCAGACCCATCCAACTTCCATAATCAATGCCAGCTTGGTCTCCAAAGGCCCAACTATGCACCACAAAGCCAAGGCATGTCTCCTAACCCGTTTCCCCCTCGTCCTCATCTAGGACCTTCTGTGAATTCTGCTAGGCCTCCTCTCCTTGTACCTTATCAGCAACCCCCAGGATTTACCAATACAGGAGAGGCAACAAGAGTGAGTGAGATGGAGAGCAAGATAGCCTTTCTCATGATAGGACAAAATAATATAGAGAGACAGCTCACCCAGCTTGTCACCATCGTACATGAGAGGGAAACAGGAAAGTTACCTAGCCAACCTGAGCCAAATCCTCGGCATCAGGTTCGTATTCAGCAAAGTACCCAAGCCCTCCCCCCTACTCAACCCGGTGCAAGGCCAACAGCTTCAAGGGCCCTCCAACTAGGTTAATGTTGTATATGCTTTAAGGAGTGGCCGTGAGTATCAACAGGCTAGTACACCTCAGTCTTTACCATCTTATACTCCTGTTGATTCTCCCCCTTCTGATGAGGCCATTGAAGTGCCTATTGTTCCTAGTTCGTCTGAAGAACCTGAAGAGATTCCAGATGATTTGGTTGAGGATACTAAAGATGATTCTGTTGAGAAAGAGAAAAGGACCACCCCTGAGAGAGTTTATACCCTACCTGCCCCTTTCCTAAATAGGTTGGTTAGCAAGAAGTCTCCTTCCGTGGAGAAAATTTTGGATGTTTTTAAACAGGTTCCGGTGAACATTCCATTACTGGATGCTATAGCCCAGGTCCTCGCTTATGCTAAAGTCCTCAAAGATTTATGCACCCAAAAGCGAACCACCAATATGCCCAAAAAGGCATTCTTGGTTGCCAATATCAGTTCTCTTATCACACAGCCAATAGCAGCCAAGTATAAGGACCCTGGAAGCCCCACCATCTCTTGCACTATAGGCAACACTACTATTGATCATGCCCTATTGGACCTTGGTGCAAGTGTGAACCTGTTACCCTTTCATGTCTACCAACAACTAGGATTGGAAGAACTGAAACCGACTAGAATTACTCTTCAACTTGCAGATAGGTCGATTAAAGTTCCTAAGGGAATGATTGAGGATGTCCTATTGAAGGTTGGAGAATTTATTTTTCCTGTGGACTTTATTGTTTTAGATGCCTAACCTACTGCCAACTTCAAGGACCAGATCCCAATCATATTGGGTAGACCTTTCCTTGCTACCAGTAATGCTTTGATCAATTATAGGAATGGTCTTATGAAGCTCTCTTTTGGCAATACCTTTATGGATTTTAATGTGTTCAGGTTGGGCAGGTAGCCTGATATGGATGAAGAGGTACATGTGCTTCAGGAATTCCCATATGATGAGACTTTCTTTTTTTATTTTGATTCAGAATTTCAGAGTTGTTTGGAGGATTTAGAAGGTATTGATGATACTACCTTATTTGAGGTCTGGAGCATCCAACCACCATTGGAGCCCCTTGGACCCCTATCCACCTCCATTCCTCAACCCTTCATATTTGATTCTCCCATGATTGTCCCGTATGTTGATTTGTCCAAACCTCCTAGGTATGATGATTTTATTGAGGAGGACAATGTTAGTCATGATGCTCTCCAAGCATATTATCGTGATTCTTATTTGGCAAACCAAGTTATGCAAATGGTGGATAGTTGTATTGCTAGGATTGATTTGAGTAAACCTTCAATTTTTTATGATTATTTGGATGAGGTTATTCATAATCCTTTTTATGCTTACTGTGATCCATTCTTGGTTGATTTTACGATAATGACATGTGTTCTACATTGCACACGAGAGAGAATGGGAGGATTTATGGCCTGAGTTTCAATGCCTTCATTTTTTCACTGTCCCATGAGGACAGATTTTCCTGTTGGGTATTTCTCATTTGTACTTAACTTCCATCTTATGTCTCACTTTACTAAAATTCATGGTCGAGTATATTCTGGTTCTGAAGCTCTTTCTACATTTACTGACCATGGATTGAGATTTCTGTTGCTGCCCCTAGTACTTCTTGTAGAGGTTATGACTCTTCATGATCCTCTTTATTGATTATATCTGGTAAGCCCCCTCATCTCATCCCTTGTCCTTACTCTTTCTTTTCTGCATGCATTGAGGACACTGCACGAATTAAGTGTGGGGGGTGTATTGGGCTTAATTGGTGAATTTTGTGAATTTTCATTATGGCAGTAGTTTTGGTTTTGTGCATAAGTCTCTTTGATTGCAAAGCTAGAGAAAGAGGGAATTAGGTGCCCTAGCATGCAAAATAATAAAAAATCCATTTTCAAGGACGGTAGTTGGTTTGTATCTGGTGATGGGGTCCAGTGATGGGGATTGAGTTTGAAAATATGAGTGCTATTTCATTTGATGGTTAGATTCTTCTATGTGTTTATGGGCCCCTTTGATCTATTGGTTAGTAGTTGAGACCAATTTATTTATGGCAAGGCATGAAAGTGAAAGTGAAAGGAAAAAAAAGAAAGAGAGAAAACAAAAAGAAAAGTGGAATTCCTTGGGACTAGACAAGGCACTGTTCCTCATGAAGTAGGGTGACTTGATCGAAATTCCTTGGATGGAAACTCAAAAAAAAAAAAAAATCTCTTGCATCAATGTCTCAATGTCTTATGGATATATGCAAAAAGCAAAGCTACCAAGTATTTGGGTGTCTGGTGTATGCTCCACCATGTCATTCAGAGAACAGTAGTGGAGTAGAAATAGAGTTATGGTTGAGAAAAAAAAAAACTTCTGCCTTAATGCCTGAAAAGAAAGTATGGTAAAAAAAAATACTCAAAGCCTAAGTCTTTGGTTCCATCGATGCTATGAGTGGTTTACCTGAAGGTGATTAGTGTTCAGAAGATAAGAGAAGATCCCTTAATCTTGATATATGCTAGTTGCTTGAATTGATATGGGATGATAAAATTCAAGTGTGGGGGAATCTTTGGCTCCTTAATCTTTAGTTGAGTATTTCTTGGAGATTGTGTGCACTATCTTACTTATGCCATGAGAAAAATTTACATCATTCTTTTTGCTTTATTGAATTTTGGGTGTATATTCACTGCAAACACCCACGACACAACTCGTCCACTGGGGGTAACCTAGGGATTTAAAGGCTTGTTGCACATGCTAAGTGCAACCGTGATTCCTACGAAAGTGAATTAGGATTTTCTGCATTCTAGGTTAGTTTTTGTTTTTGTTTACTTGAGGACAAGTAACGTTCAAGTGTGGGGGAATCTGATGAGCACATTTATGTGTGAAATCTTAGGGTATAAATCATATATTTTACCACATTGGACAAAGTTACTCGGTGCTTTCTTGTGCTTTTTAAGGTTTAGGTAAATTCTTGTGAAAATGGAGGAGATGATGGTAAGAAAATGTTTTTAAGCTCTTTAAAGGTGTTAATAGTATGGATGTGTAGCCCATCGAGCCAGCTTCACAACGGTTCAAACGGCACTTGATTCCGAGTTGAAACGAAGAAGTTACGGCCATTTCCGTAACGACGGGCAAAAATGGTCTGTAGGGGCTTATTTATAATTATTGACAGTCGACTGGGGACAAAGTAAAACGGAAGTTCAGATTTGAGGGGCTTTAGCATAATTCTAAGAAGTTTTTCTGTTAGTCGAGAGATTCCATTTGGAGGGCTCTGGACAGTCCAACTTCAACTTGAGATATCTTAGGCTCCCCAACTCCAAATTGGACGAAATTTGAGTCTATTTTGGTGATTTTTCGCAAGAAACATAATGGTGAGGCCTATATAACCACCCCATGCTCCACGTTTTTTGAAGGACAGATTTGGCATTTTAATAATTATGAGTGGAATCCTAGTCATCACTCTCTCTCTCTCCTCCAACTTTTCAAGGGCACTCCTGGAACTTCACTTGGGATAGATTTATTTTGAAGGATATTTTCTCATCTATGGAAGGTTGAAAAATCAAAGATGCTTTGATTTTATTGCTTGGAGAAGATATCTACAAAGAAAAGGAAGCACAAGTTCGAATTAGAAATTTACTTTTCTAAAAATAGAAGGTTTATGTAAACAATATTCTCTTCTCTCCCTCTTTCTATTTTTTCTTTTTTTCTTGGGATTCAAGGCATTGTAAAAGAGCAAGGAGAAGAGAATATTCTCTTTCTTAGGGAATATTTCTCCTACACTGCCCTCTTCTCTCTTCTCCTCTCTTCCCCCTATAAGTACCCCTACCCTCTCCTTTGTAATGTTGTTCATTCACTTAGTGAAATTTCTTCTCTTCTTTTCCTTCTAAATTGTGATTTTTGGCTTTCTAGTTTTTAGTTTTGATTTCATAAGATTAGTTCTTTCTAGTTTTTAGTTTTGATTTCATAAAATTAGTTCTTTCAAGTTCTTAGTTTTGATTTCATAAGTCTAGTTTAATGGTTGTAATAGGTTTTGCTTAAATATCTTCAATGTGGTTGAAATAGTTTTAGTTTAAAGCTTCCTAGTCTAAGTTCCTATATTGATGAAAAGACTTGGAGATTTAGAAGAGGAAGCCATGGTAAGTTTATTCAAGTATTCATGCAAGCAAGTTCAATCCGGTTCAAGTACATCAATGTATCTCATTCTCTAAACCCTTAATCGCATTCTCCCTCTCCTCTATCTCTCTCCATCTTCTTCTTCTTCTCCCTCTATTTCTTTTAATTTTTTTATATGGTTGTGGTATGTGGATGCACTTTTATTCCCATATTTCTTTTTATGTGGTTATGAAGTGTGGCTGCGTTTTTGTTATTCCTTCCAATTTACGTTAGTTTGATAGGTTAGATGCTCATGTGTTAGGACGCCAACTTAATCCCTTAATTTTGTTAGATGCTTATGAGTTAGGATGCATTAATTTTTATTAGTTTGATTAGTTTAATTTAACACTTTAATTTGGTTCACTTTGCATTACTTTTAAGTTAGTTAAATAAAGTGGCATATATCTCTTCATGTTCAACCCGTAGCTACGATTGACCCGTACGCTTGCGGTATTATTTTAAGCCAAACAATTGTTTTTAGTGGAATTCTCTCTAAGGTGAGAGGAGTGGATGTAGGCAAGTTTTGGCCGAACCACTATAAAATCTGTGTATTATTTTTGCAATTACTTTAAGTTTTGTTAATAACTCAATATTTTCGCAAAAGATTTTATTTTTACTAGCATCACCTATTCACCCCCCTCTAGGTGATTTCACAACTAATGATAGCTCTAGGGGTACCAAATTTGGAGAAGATGTTCTCTTTTAAGAATTGAATGACCACCTTGTGGTCATTGGTCCTATAAGCATGGGCCTCAATCCATTTGGACACGTAGTCCACAGCCAATAAGATATATTCATTCCCAAAAGACTTTGGGAAAGGGCCCATGAAATCAATTCCCCATACGTCAAACACCTCAACTACCAGGATTGGGTTGAGTGGCATCATGTTCCTTCTAGTGATCTTCCCTAAATACTGACATAAAGGACATGCCTTATAGTAATTGAATGCATCCCTGAACAGGTTGGGCCAGTAAAATCTGCACTGTAATACTTTGGCCGCAGTCTTATTGGGCCCAAATGGCCTCCACAGGCCTGATCATGGCAAAAGGATAAAATCGAGTGTTGCTCATGATCGGGCACACATCTTCTGATTACCTGACTAGGACAAGTCTTAAAGAGATAAGGATCATCCCAAAAGAAATATTTGACTTGAGAATGGAAATGATACTTATCTTGGGTGGACCAATGTGCCGGCGTCACATCCATAACTAGATAATTAATAATGTCAACGAACCAAGGTTCACTAGACACTGCCAGCAGATGTTCATCAGGAAAGTGCTCATTGACTGGAGAATCAATAATCAAGGAATTAGGTAGTCGAGATAAGTGGTTTGCAACCAAATTCTCACTCCCTTTCTTATCCTTAATCTTTGAATCAAACTCTTGTAGAAGTAAAGCCCATCGAATGAGATGGGCTTTAGCATCCTTCTTCTGCACATGATATTTGATGGCTGCATGGTCCGTGTATACAATAACATGAGAGCCTATCAAGTAGGCACAGAACTTCTCTAAAGCGAACACAATAGCTAAAAATTCTTTTTCTGCTGTGGTGTAGTTCAGCTGTGCATCATTCAGAGTCCTACTTACATAATAAATGACATGGGGGCAGTTTATTAATCCTCTGCCCTAGGACAGCCCCTATGGCAAAATCAGATGCATCACACATTAGCTCGAAGGGCTCTGTCCACACTGGTGCTCTCATAATGGGGGCTGAATTCAACTCCTTCTTTAATCGCTCGAAACTCTCAAGGCACTCAGTAGAAAACTCAAAGGGTTGATCTTTGGCAAGCAGGTTGGAAAGGGGTCTAGCCAAATGACTAAAATTTTTTATGAACCTCCTATAAAAACTAGCACGTCCCAAGAAGGAATGGATGTCCTTAACAGACTTGGGAGGTGACAAGTTCACAATCAGGTCCACCATGATCCCATCTTTGGATATAACATGTCCTAGCACTATGCCCTGCCTTACCATAAAGTGGCATTTCTCCCAGTTTAAGACCAAGTTCTTCTCTCTGCATCTTTGGAGTACCAATGAAAGGTGGTGCAGATAGTCAGAGTAGGTAGAGCCATGAATAGAAAAGTCATCCATAAATACTTCAAGGAATTGTGCTACCATGTCAGAGAAGATGCTCATCATGCACCTTTGGAATGTAGCAGGGGCGTTACAAAGCCCAAAGGGCATGCGTCGATAAGCAAATGTTCCATAGGCGCATGTGAACATAGTCTTATGTTGGTCTTCTAGGGCAATAGGAATTTGGTTGTAGCCAGAGTATCCATCAAGGAAACAGTAATACTCATGCCTGCTAGCCTCTCCAGCATCTGATCAATAAAAGGAAAAGGGAAGTGGTCCTTCTGCGTTGCCGCATTTAACTTTCTGTAGTCAATGCACACTCACCACCCTTGAATACGGGTGGAATCTACTCATTATTGGCATTTTGAACCACAGACACCCCCAGATTTCTTGGGTACTACATGCACTAGGCTCACCCATTGGCTATCAGATATGGGATATATTATTCTATGATCCAAGCACTTTAAGATCTCTTTCTTGATGGCCTCCTGTATTATAGGATTAGCCTATCTCTGGGGTTCCATAGAGGGTTTGGAATCCTCCATCAGATGTATATGATGTTGCACAATAGATGGACTAATACCCTTGAGGTCTGCCATCGACCAACCTAAGGCTTCTTTGTTTGCTTTTAAAAGTGAGATTAACTCTTTCTCTTGAATGGGTGTCAAATCAGAGGCAATAATTATAGGAAGAGTTTGATCTTGTCCTAAGAAGGCATATTTTAGGTTGGAGGGCAATGCTTTCAACTATAATGTGGGGGGCTCAATAATGGAGGATTTAGGAATGGAGGTAGATAGGGTTCCAAGGGGCTCCACAGGTGGTTGGATGCTCCAGACCTCAGAAAAGACAGTATCATCAACACCTTCTAACTCCTCCATATACTCCTAAAATTTTGAATCAAAATCAATCTCAAAGGAAGTGTCAACGTCATCAGGGAATCCCTGAAGCATATGCACCTTCTCATCTATATTGGGCTGCTTGCCCAACCTAAACACATTAAAGTCCATAGATGTGTTGCCAAAAGACAATTTCATGAGACCATTCCTACAATTGATAAAAGCATTACTGGTAGCAATGAATGGTCTACCCAAGATGATAGGGATTTGGTCCTTGATGTTTGCAACAGGTTGGGTATCTAAGACAATATAATCTACTGGGAATACAAATTTTCCAACCTTGAGTAGGACATCCTCAACCATCCCCTTAGGAGTTTTTACTTATCGATCTGCAAGCTGAAGAGTGATTTTAGTGGGTTTCAGCTCTCCCAATCCCAATTGTTGGTAGACATGAAAAGGTAGTAGGTTCACACTTGCACCAAGGTCCAAGAAGAAATGATCAATAATGGTGTTGCCTATAGTGCAAGATATGGTGGGACTCCCAGGGTCCTCATGCTTGACTGCGACTGGCTGTGCAAGGAGAGAACTAATATGAGCAGTTAAGAATGCCTTTTTGGGCACATTGGTGGTCCGCTTCTGGGTATATAAGTCTTTGAGGACTTTTGCATAAGCGAGGACCTGGGTTATAGCATCCAACAAAGGGATATTCACCTAAACCTGTTTAAAGACATCTAGTATTTTCTCCATAGAAGGAGACTTCTTGCTAACCAATCTATTTGGGAATGGGGCAGGTGGAGTATACACTCTTTCAGGGATGGTTTCTTTGACTTTCTTAGAAAAAACATCTTTGGTTTCATCAACCAAATCATTCTGAGATTCTTCAGGCTCCTTAGATGAACTTGGAATTTGAGGCTTAAATTTTGCCTCAACAGAAGGATGTCCAACGGGATTGCCAGACAATGAAGATTTCAGGTAAAAATACCATTGGTAATCATGGCCACTCCGTAAGGAATAAATAGCATTACATTGGTTGGAGGGCTCCGGTTGTTGTTGTTGACTCTGTACATTATTTAACTGAGGAACAAGGGCTCCTTGCTGAGTGTGAGTCTGATGTCTAGGATTTGGCTCAGGTTGGCTAGGCAATTTTTCTTTTTCCCTCTCATGCACAATTGTAACAAGCTGGGTGAGTTGCTTCTCCACATTATTATGGCTTGTCATGAGAAGGGCCATGCTTTTCTCATGTTCACTTATTCTTGCTGCCTCTCCAACATTGGTAAACCCAGGGGGTTGCTGATAAGGTGCAAGGAGAGGTGGCCTAGCAAAATTCATTTGTAGTCTTAGATTAGGACGAGGAGGGAGAGAACGATGAGCCAAACTTTGGTTTGGTGGTGCAAAATTAGGCCTTTGGGGACCAGGCTGGCCTTGATGGTGGAAGTTGGATGGGCTTGCTTGATTCCCTTGGTTCCAGGAGAAATTAGGGTGATTTCTCCATCCTGGATTATAAGTGTTGCAATAAGAATTGTTTTGATAAAGAGCACTTACATTTTCAGTGTTGGAATTACCCAAAAAAGTGTTGGAGCATTCCTCCATAAGATGACTAGGTGTGTGGCACCAACTGCACATGGAGACCTAGTTGACTTGGTTAACTGGGATAGGCTCTTTAGGTACTATGGCTTAAAACCTTTTGATGAGGCTATCTAATTTGGCTTCCTTGGCTGGTACACCCTCAATGAGATAACCCTTAGTGGTCCTTTCAGCCTCTTGGGTGGACTCCCATTCCCTAGTCTTATCAGCCAAGTTGATCAAAAACGTCCAAGCCTCATTCTCATCCGTAAAAGATGTAAATCCGGTGGGACACATAGATTCTAGTAGCTGCTTGGTCTGAAAGTCCATGCCCTCATAAATGATTTGGCAAAGTTACCACAAGTCAATACCGTGGTGAGGAGATCCTTGAACATTTCCATAAATCTAGAGAAGGACTCATGTGGTTCTGCCTAAATTGAAGAATGTCACTCTTGAGTTTATTGGTTTTGTGAAGAGGGAAAAATTTCTTCAAGAAGAAAATTGTAAACTGATCCCATGTAACAATGGAATTAGTTAGCAAACCATAGGGCCACTTCTTGGCTTGGTCCTTCAGAGCAAAGGTTATGAACCGAAGTCTAACTATATCATCAGATAAATTTTGTACTTTAATCAGAACATACACCTCTTAAAATTCCCTAAGGAAGAGGTAGGCATCTTCATTGGCCATCCCATTCAGAATCTCCAGCTGACGGGCATGGTCCCTGTGATGATGAGGCCTAGTATAGCCTCCAACGGTAGTATCAAATCTCAACACTCTAGCATCCATAGGATCATCCTCGCAACGCTCATCCTCCACGTCCTTCCATGGGAGATCATACATCTTCATCCTCTTGAGGGAAGCCTTGTTAATTGACTCTATTCCCTCTCCACCTATCATCTTCCCAGTGAGATCAATTCTAGAGCGTCAGAAGATTTGGGAGAGAAGTCTCCCATAGGGAAAATTACCACCACTTGGATTCTGGGCATGACACATCATAGTTTTCATGATAAAGAAGGGCATACAAATTTGAAGCACTCCCATACCTGCTCAATACATTCAATAAGTAATGTAAAGCCTCTGTATAGCGACACCACTCTTATCGACCAGAGACAGACAGATTTAAAATAAGATAAAAGTAGACAAAGCATATACAAAAGAAATACATTCATGTTTGTAAATTAGTGTATAATACTAAAATAAAAATTTATTTATAACATTATAGTACATTGTAAAAAAAAATACAAGATATAACAATGTAAATAAAATATTAAGATATTATGTTATAAAAAATGTTGGGTATGACAACATGAGTAGTAATACTATTGATATATGTAGAGTGACATAACGTAGATATATATAGGATGAGAACGATGTAATTAAGATAGAATGTGAATAAAAATAATATGAATAAATTTAACAAAAAAATATCAAGGGTAAACATACAAAAGAAAATAGATGTTGTTCTTGACACACAATGCACATGCTACAGTTTCACACTATACAAGATGGTGACAATAAAAGAAATAATAATATATATTAGTATAATACAGTGCAAATGAAAAATGATAAGGTAAAATATAAGTAGATCATAGATGTAAGCAGATAGTGTAATACGATTAAGATAAGTAGTACAAGACACAATACAACAACGAATAGATACAATTTTAGTAAAAAATAAAAAACATTATGGGACTAACAATATTTTTGTATAAGTACGACATGAGGAGTAGATTACAAGATAGAATAACAAATGCAAAAAAAAAAAAAGAAAGCGCATGGGAGTGGATAAAAGTAATAATGAAAGGAAAATGTAAAGTAAGAATAAAGATATAACAAGAATGAATACAAAATAATGGATAGTATATATAAACAAATAATAATGCATCATAAAACACAGATTAAGATATATAGATAATGGTTAAAAAATATTAGTAAAAATGAAAAAAAAAAAAAAAAAAAAAAAAAAGGATCTATATTGTACATAGCACAAATAGTAAATAATTATATAATATGAATAATACATAAATATAGATATGAGCAACATAAGGACAACCAAGGACAGAAAGGAACTGGAACTGAAAGATTTGACAAAACCTTGCTCAACAATACGTATGAATGGAGTAATGGGTCACCAAATGTCCCCTCCGTTATTGGGAGCGAACAATAGGGATTCCATCAATATTCCAATTCATCCTAAAGTTGAGTCAGGTATTGGAGAACCCAAAGTGAAAGCTTTCATAGGAAAGAGTCGTGTGAGCATAGGTAATTTAGACTTATGTCTTACGACCCAGGATTATAAGAGTGTAGATATTGGATGAAATACGTAGACATAGTTCAATCTTGCGATTTCTTAAGGTATATGTTTGAGGTTCAATTTCCCTTAAACCCTTATAATTAAGCTGAACATTAAATCAACCAAACCCGAGAGTGATTTAGATAATTTGTTGGGAGGTGGATATGTTTGAGAACCAAACCTTTGCAATGCAATCAAAAAATTGAGTTATGTCGATATGAGACAGAAGGACCTGAAGTACACCGTGGGCGGTTAGGTATTTCCTTGGGTATCACCAACCAAAGGGGTGATGCCGTTTGATAAGAAAGGAAGTTGAATCTGAGAATCATAACCAGTGGCGTACTAATTAGCAGAAGTCCATGACGTATTCTATGTATCGGTGTTGAAGAAGTACCTCCTGAACTTGAGTCATGTCTTGACTCAGGAACCACCTGAGCTTGCTGTCGCCATAACCTACAAAAAGAAACCCGAAGAGATTATGGGATGTAAGGAGCACAATCTCCACAACTGGATTATCTTGTTGTAAAGATACTGTGGAGTAGTCGCTCTGATCAAAGAACGTCCGATTGACGAGAAGATGAAAGGCAGTCGAAGTATCCTCACCTACTTGAATTCCCAAACACGTCCAATTTCGAGGATGAAATTCTTATAAGGTTAGGGGAATGTTAAACCCATGTCCAAAAATACAAGCTAATTTGATTTTTGGATGAAGGTCCGAAACTCGAGGTCAAAGCTACCAATACACTATGATGCATTGATCCCATGGTTGAATTTAATGAGGTAGTCCCGTTGATGAGGACCTACATACCGTTAAGAAGGTAAACACCAACTCCTTGCAAGTGTACAGTTCACCACCAAATGTACAGCCTAAGATAGGTACCATCCCTTGATTTCTCAGGCCTTACCCGAGTACATGATACATTAGGCCTATGAAATATGTAGGGAAAGTTAATACACAAAGACATTAACAATCGGGGTGATTCGACACTGTTTCAGTAAGGAGAAAGAAGAGACTTAGTTACCCTAGTTGCTAAGCATAAGTAAGAATCTCTAAACCTATTCTAGTTCCCCTTCTACCCCTTTACCTAGACCTAGTATCATGCACAATTCTGTTTTAGGCTGAATTAAACCTTCCTTGGTCATGCATGTTAAATCTATCCAAGTAAGATACAATTGGGAAAGGCCTAAGCCATACATGCATGCCCTAATCTCACTTCTGATTTCTTTCATCTACTCTTTCTTAGACCCAGGATTTAGTTCAAATATTAGGATAACTAGGCATGAATCTTTATCATCATGCATGCTTGGGTTTTCATGAATTGATTAAATTATAAACCCAATTTCTTTGCATGCATGCTTAAATCCAACCATAGGACCTAATCCTAGTTCTAGGTTAAACTGATGTTGACCTTCACCACCTTGAGTGCTTGAGTTAAAGCATTTGCAAACCAAACATCAGCTTGCATGATTGATTTGATGATGAGAACCCAATTCCATACATGCATGTTAAATCCCAACTCAAGAATCAAATTCTGCTACTCTGGCAGATTAACCCCGCTTAGTTAAAGATATAACTCCATTATCTGAACTTCACTTGCCTTAATTCCAATTTTTTTAGAAACTACACTCATAGAGATGCATTTTCTTAGAAGGAACTATTGTCCAATTATGTCTCTAAGTGAGCTGAAATTTCACTTCAAGTTGTTGTCAAGAATCCATTCCTTCTATTTTGGCAGATTGACCCCCTGTTTAATAAAAATAACAGATAGGGGTGGTCGCCCTTTCTTAATTCAATAGGGTGAGGTGTGTTCGCTATCGCTTACTGCACCTGCTCTCCCTAGCAAAGGTCGAGCCTGGGCTTTCCACTCCAATAACAGGTTCTCCCATGGGGATCACAAGCCAACCATCTCGTTTCATTTAGTCCATCCCTTCCATCCCTTCCATCCCCTTTCTCATCCCTAGTGGCTGGTTGGAGACACAACTCCTACTATTATGAATTCCCCTACTATTGTTCTATCGATTAACACCCACCTCTTACAGATGTAGCCACCTACTATTAGAAGAAGGGTATACTAGGTTTTCTGCCCACCCACTTTCATGTCGTCTGGGGAATTGCAAACAATACCCATGATCGGAGCTATGAAGTAGATCAAGGGATATGGGGAGGCAAATGATTAAGCATCTGGGCTTACAAATACATAACTCATGCTCCCTTTATTGATAAAGATGATCCAACAACTTCTACTATTTTTTTATCCTTGGTTAGTCATTACTCCCTTTACCAATCCCCTGATAAGTAACTATAGCATTGGCCTCTTGTCACATTCCGCTCCCTATCGCAATCCTCCCTCCCTTAAGTCGAGTAGGCTTCTCTCCTAATAGTGTATCAGTGCCTGATGGGACTGTCTAATAGTAATAGTGGCTACAAGCCCTGAATCTATACTATTCTATATGTAGGTTCCCCCTATTTATTACCGTTCAATCAGAGCGCTACTATTAAGGGATAAGCTTTAATCGCCTACTATTAGAATCCAAGTGCTTGTGAACATTAGAATCCGACCCTTACCACCATCTCAAGATTCTTATTTCTTAAGGTGGGGAATAGATAAGCTTCATTGGATCCTAGGTCGGGATGGAGGGTAAAAAACTCTTGATAGAACCTTGGTTTCTGTAGCTAAAAATTGAAGTTTGAGATGCCCGTGGGACACTTTGACCAGGTTCTTCTTGCTCACAGATTAGGGTCAGAAGCGGAGCTCTCTTTCAACCAATCTGTGGAAAATGGCCTGAGGGAACAATTGGCACATACGATAGAATATTTTGAATCGATAAAGTTTGGTTATAGGCGCTCTCAACAATCTCAATTCCTATCTCCCATTGATGTACCTAACCCTGAGAATTACCCCTAAGCCACTTACTCTATAGGGGGGCGGCCGATGAGCTCAACCTCGAACCATCGTTATTAGTTCCTATTCTCACCTTGCACGAACCTCAGTCCAATCAAAGCTTTTGTTTTGGAATTGAGGGCTAGGGCCGTTCAAATCAAGCTCCGAAGGAGTGGAAAGTTTGTCATTGTCAAATCTTTATTGGGTTGGTGTATATATCGTCTTACCACACACAACCGTCAACTCTTTCGAGTCCATATGAAGTGTAGGTTTTGATGCCTCTCAACACATCTATTCAGCACTTTTACAAGCCTCACGGATGTGTGGAAGGTGCGGAAGCGCCTCCCCATCACCCTGGTGATAACCAGGAATGGTGCCATGAAGGACTATCTATGTAATTTGACTGTACAAGGAGGATAATAACACATTCTTTGCCAATAAGCTCAAGTCCGCAAAAGCCGTAGGATAGGGAGAGATGCACTAGTAGTTTTCACTGCCCTTGTGGTGGCTCTGTTACCGGAGGCTTCACCTCCGATCTTTCACTCTTTGGACCAGAGGAACCTATCCCCCTTCATCCATCTGTCTTGTCTATTTTGTTTGTCCATTGAAGTAGGTTAACTAGTAAAGTTCTTGCCTCTCACCCGATAGTCCCAAGCTGAACGCCTTAAGCCTCCTTGATAATCTTTTTTATGGTCTGTCTAAGGAGATTTGTATTGCTGCTTACCTCTTCAGCAAAGAGGTTATACGGTTAGGAAGGAAATCGGGTCCGTTATTCACTACTTTGTATTTGAAGCAGTGTTCCTCATCTTTGCAGATGAGTTACAGGACCCTTAAGTTTAAACATTCCTTACTACCTGTGCCTATCGTTTCTTATGAGGATGGGCTTACCCCGGATCATACCATCTTTCTACCGTATGAAAATATGGCAAAGAGATGACTGTGTAGATCTGTTAGTGCAGTTGTACTTGTCTTTCTTCTCGTTGGCTAAGTTAATTGAACTAGTGCCTAAAATATCAAGCGCCACGAGAATCCCACAAGATCGAGACTTCTCTCTTTAGGCTTTTCAAATGGTCTTCTCAATTCGATCCCAAACGAGATTCTTCACATGCTATAGTCAGGCTAAAACTTCCCCAATTGCCTCTTCCCTTCTTCCATATTGTTGAATGAGATAGTCAGCTCCTTTGGCCACTTCTTGAGAGCAGATTAGAGCACCATTACTTTAACCCATCCCATACATGCACGTGTTTGCATGGAGGTCGATTTATCCAATCCGTTACCAACCAAAGTTTGGATTGGTACAGGGCCTAATGAAGGCTTTTGGCAGAAACTATAGTTTGAAGGTAATATCTCTTTCTGCAAACATTGTCATCTTTAAGGTCATTCTATTGCAGATTGTAAGAAAGCCAATCTCGCCATTAGAAAACAACCTTCTTTTGCTTCGAATCCCACTCCTATCTCAATGCCCCCTAACCCTAAAACATCTTCGCATAAAAAAAAAACAAAAAATAGAGAGCAAAGAGGTTCAGTTTTTTGAGACTAACCATTATGATGCGGCCTTAGATCAATCTTTTCCTAAGGCTTCATTTTTCTCTGGCAAGCTGCTAGGGAAGCATATATTCCCAAGTGATAGGGCTTGGAGTTCTGATTGATGCCTTAGTCCACTCCGAGATATAAATCTACCAATAATGGAAAAAGATATGCTCTGGAACCCCAATAGTAGGTTGATCAGTTACTATCCGATAGGGATGGGAGACAAAACTGCCACTAATGGGAAAGTGATAAGAAGCCTGAAAGTGATTCTGGCACAAGATACGATGACAGGGAGGTCCTCAGACATAAAGGGAAAACCACTAAACAAACGAAGAAAGAATCAACTACAAGCCCCTATAGAGTAAGGCAAACTAGCAGCGGATAATCATTATGGGTATTAGTTTTATCCATTACACCCAGCGAAGCCAAAAAACATGAGCGCCTAGTGCGATACGCAATCAAACTACTGCGCTAACGCGCTTCAACCTAAACAAGCAAGGGCCCGAACCGTACATGGGATGAGTTTTTGCCTCATACAGCTCAGGCCGAAGACCGGGGGAAGTTTAAGAGATATGGGGAGACCCAGCAGCTGCCAGTCGGGGGGGATAATCTTGCTTCTTCACCTTCTTATCCCCCCTCCCAAAATAAAAAACCGACCCTATAGCACTAGCGCATCACGTTCTTTCTATTCCATCCCATTCCATTTCGGGGTAGGCGGCTAATATATATATATTCTTTCTTTCCACTGTTGTTCCTATTATTTCCTGCCGTTATCGGGTTTCTCCCTAGCTAGTCCTCTCCTTAAGTTTGCACACTTATTCTCTTAAAAGCTTTTAAATTAGATCCTAATTGTGTTGAGTAAATCAGGAGTCTCTGCTAGACTGTGGTTGGTGCAGAGCATCTCTCTCTGATACCATGCTGGCATGCCCCTATTTCAATAAGAAATATAATAATATAAAGGGTGTGATTAGGATGACACGTGTCATCCAAATAAGCCTCCAGGATCACAGATACAGTGTTCCAAGCCACAGTCAATAAACCAATATTAAACATGATAATATTAGAATGCAAAGTAAAGAAATATAACATTTCATATAGATCAGAAAGTAAGTGGAAGCATTAATAACTAATAGTTACAAGATGTTCACTGGCTAAATGATAAATAGTACTGTAGTTACACATTTCCCTAAGACCATCAAGTAACTACAAAATGGTATAACATAGATGTTTATACAGGGGCATTAAGCCCCAAAAAAATAAAAAAGGAACAAGTCCCACTAATTAGGGTGTTCCGTAAGCACAGTCATCGCAAGGGCATCCATCGCCATGCTCCTCAGTCATAGCTTCCGAATCCTCAGCACCAATGTTATCATATCCCAAGGTTTTAACCTCAAGTCCAACAAAGTAGCCACCACCTATATCATCATCTAAAAAGAGTGTATACACGGGGGTTAGCTCCATCGAGCTAGTGAGGGGATGGGGATGCACATACACACAAAACACAAATAGTCCACGGTGCATGTTATTATTAACCATTTGCCACCTAACACACAATACTAAGTCAAGGCATATGCTACTGCCCACGCCGGCCGTAGCATCATACCACTCAAAGGCAGACCCCAATAACTACTACTACCCCTGGCCTGGTCTCTCAAACTCTCCTCAGGTGGAAAGTGCTCTGGCTACCCAACTTAAACCCCTGTTGGTAAGGATCGTAGCATAGGGAATTGATCCTAACCATAGATATGCTACATGAATCCTATCATGTCGAGAGGTACTTCGAGTGTATCAGTGTCCCATTCAATCTAACACCCGGATACCAGCACAACACGGTGCATACAGGCAAGAATGACATGCAAGTTGCAAGTTCACATAATTCTAGGGTTCCGGCACCGTAAACCAACACGATCCACATCATCATCAAATAAGTAATAAATGCAATTATGCAATCATGATCATAATGATGCAAGCAGTAATATACATGTATGGATATAAATAAGCAAACCCAAATAAATGCCCAAAACCTACTCATAAAGATTCGCATATCGTTCGGGTATTTAGAAGAGGTTGCTTTGGTACAAGTTCCCTAGTACCAGTTAGACTACCTAGGGATGCATGAATAAGGTTTTAGAAGGTATAGGTGGGTCCCATAAAGAGTCCCTAAGTGCTATCATTCAGAACAGCATCAAAGAACTCGAATGGATTCTTAAACGAAGGCACACCCAGTGGATCCGTTGGTGAATCCGTTCTTAGTAATGAAAAACCTGAGAGAAAATGGGTTATATGGGCTGAATGGATTCTCGAATGGAGGCAGGACCCTAGGTCTGTTGGTGAATCCATTCAGGCCAAAATTTAGATTTTAAACCTTATAAGGCTTAACAGATTCTCGAACGGAGGCCCGATGCCTCCATTGCTGAATCCATTCGATCCAAAGTTATCTGATTTGTAACCCAAATCCTTAGATGTTTTATGGTCTTAGGGCTTGGAGAGGGTCATTACAATGTCCAACATGGTCAAGAGGACCTAGCCCTAGCTTGGTCTTGGGGATTCATGATTTGGATCCCTCCAAGGTTTCCATTTCTAGGGTTAGGACTTGGGGTCTTAAACAACAATCATAAGTTAAAGTGAGGTTCTTAGACTTTGGATGAGTCATCAATGGAAATATGGATGAGACCTTGTGTCCCAGGAAGGGAGGGTTCAACCGATAGGGTTTTGGTGGAAAAGAGAGAGAGAGTGTAATGAATGAGGTGAGCTTACCTTGTTGATGATGCCAACAGTGAGCCCTCCAAGTGGCAAGCTCCCTTCTCCTCTACCTTCCTTCTTCTCTTCTCCTCTTGGAATGATCGGTTTTGGTTGGTGGGCTTAGTAAATGGCAAATGAATGGCCTGGCCTCTTAAGGCCTATTTGGCTTGGGCCTTCTTAGCCTATTTCTCATTAAACAAATTTTGGGCCTTGTGGGCCTATAATCAAGGTCCAACAAATGTAAGGGAGGTTACGAGTGGGGTCCACCATGTCCGGGGACATGGCCATCGTGTTTGAAACACGAGGACGTGGGTCCCACATAAGGAAACACAAAAAAAACCTAACAGCACAAATGGATTATCGAACGGACTCACTAGCAGTGGGTCCATTCGTAAATCCGTTACAACTAAAAGGTCTAAAACACAAAGGAAGGGTCTCCAGGCTTAATCCTGCACTTCAAGATCATGGAGGGTAGTATACATAAGTGTAAACAAGGTGGGTAACTTATCCCTCAACCATCGCGGTGTATCCTCTATGATCCCGAAGAGTTTCCTCACTTCAATGCTACCTCGTCGTGAGACAAAGTGTCGATATGGCACGACATAGGATGTGTTCTCCGGTGCTCCTTGCTCTTTGGACTTGTGCTAGGAGGATAGTCGATGAAGTTGACATCGATGAATTTCCCCTATTCCCGATTGAGGAATCTTTCCTAGCCGGGTAAACCCGTGTCACAGTTAATGATTTTGTGGCTAGGCTTGACGACCATCGCAAACAACTCATCGGCATACATGGCAGCACCATCTATACGTCACAAGGATAACAATAAAATATTAGGATCTCGAGTGCGGGTATAACACCTAGCTAGTCTTCTCCCTAGGTCACACACTTGTAATTTATGAGTTTGTAAGACTTTAGATTTAAACCTAAATCAGGTGTTTCCGCCAGACTATGATCGGTGCAAAGCATCACTCTCTGATACCATCCTATCACGCCCCCATCTCGATAGAGAAATAAAGTACATAAAAAGGGTATGACTGGGATGACACGTCTCATCCCACAACACTACAAAGATCATAAATGCAATGTCCCGAATCACAGTCAAGACTAATATAACATACATAAATATTAGAGCATGGAAACCAAGAAATATTACATTTCCAATTTGAGATCAATTATAGCGGAAGGGTCTAAATAGTAGTTACAATATGTTTAATCGGTTATGTGATACATAGTAAGGTTTTAAAACAATTAATCCGACTGACCATGACATAACTACTCAAAATATGTAAGTATAACAATGAAATGTTTATACAAGGGCACGAAGCCCCAAAATAATCAAAAGGGATCAAATCCCAAATCAAGGTGCTCTATAAGGAAAGTCATCACAAGGACATCCATTGCCGTGCTCCTCTGTCATAGCCCCGGGTCCTCAGAACCAATAGAATCATAGTTCGAGGACTGAACCTCAAGACTCGTAAAATAGCCATCATCTGCATCAACATCTAAAAAGAGTGTACATAAGAGGTGAGCTCTACTAGGCCAGTAAGGGGATGGGGATGCATATACACACAGTTCAAAAATAGTCCATGGTGCATGTAGCTACTAATATTTTTCCACCTAACATACATTTCTAAGTCAATAGGTATATGCTACTATAACAACTCGGGAGACACTGTGAATCACTTAATTTATCATCACAGTGAAACCTCAATTGTTACCATTGGGTCCGCATCGACCGTAGTCCTAGACCACCCAGAGGCAGACCCCGATGACCAGTGGTCATCCCTGACCTGGCCTCTCTCACACTCCACAGGCGGCAGGAAGCCCTAATCATCCAACACCTAAACCCCTATTGGCAAGGGTCGTAGCATAGGAAACAGAAACCTAACCGCAATAATACTACATGGATCCTATTGTGTAGAGAGGTATTCCAGGTACATCAATGTCCCATTCCATCTAGCACTCGGGTACCAGCACAACATGACGCATACAAATCAATATGACATGCATTAGCAACCCATACATTCCTAGGGTTCCGATATCGATACTTCTCAGCACCGTAACCCGATATAGGAAAGCTCACACCATCCACAATGATACTCATAACAACTCAACAATCAAGATATAGAATGCAATTATGCAACATGCTTGATAATGAATGCAATTCAATATAGTAATGGATATGCATAGATATAGTCAAACCCAAGAAATTACCCAAACCCACTCACTTAATAGTTTGCATGTCGCTCGTGTTGCTTATTACCTGCTCGGCGTAATATATGTTTCCCCACCATAGGTTACTCACCTAGGAAAGCATGAATACTAGTGTTGGGGTGTGCAGATGGGATCCCAAGAGGGTCCCCAAAGATTATTATTCAGTACAACAAAACCGAGTTCGAATGGATGCATCAGAACCTAGGTCCGTTGCTGGATCCATTTGAGGCCTGGATGTTTATAAGTGGAACGGATCCTCGAATGGATCCATTTAGTGTGGTTCCATTGGTGCATCCGTTCGAGGTAAGCTTGGACTTTTGTAGGGTTTCCCCTTCTAAATTCCATTTTTTTTGGAATCCTTAAGGCCCTAGAGGCCATGGGAGGATGCCAAAGGGTTTCCTAAGGTCACTCTACCATAACCAAACTAAGGAATTTAAAGTCTAAGGAATTTAAAGCAATAATGCTCAAATCCAGGGCATGAGGGTAACTGAAATCCTAGGTCTAGGATTCATTAACAAAGAGGCCTTTGGGTGATATTAAATCAATGCAATCAATTAGTAGGAGTGTAACCAACATATTAATTAAGGGGTAGATTGGGCTGTAATTATGCATTGAATTTCTATTTAATTGTTGGTTTTAATTTAATATCTTTGATTTAATTAATTCCATTTTCTACTTCATTGTGATTGTAGGGTGTTATAGGACTTATGTGCAAGGGCAAAAGAGGAAAAGCAAAAGTGGTTACAAAAGGGGCATATAGGGAATTACATTTGGAGAATAGGTTGTGCGCAGAAGGCTAGCCACGGCTTTCCCCCTTTCCTAGAATTTCTCTCCATGTCTCTCTCTCCTATTTCCTCTCTAATTCCCAACTCCTCTCACATGGATTTCCACTTTCTCTCCTAAAATTTCTCTCAATCTCTCTTCCCTTTAATTTCAGTCCCCTCCACGTGCTCTCTGCTTCCCATCTCTCCTATTATCTCTCCCTAAATCTCCTTTGCCCCACGTTTCTCTCTCTTCACTCACATGCTGCCCACGTTCTGCCATCTCTCCTAAAACTCTCTTCTCTCCCTTTCCCTCCACGTGATCTCTCTTCCATCTTCTCTCTCCCCAATCCTTTTCAATCCCTATCATACCTTTTCTCTCTCCCACTTTCTCTCTTCAAATCTCTCTCACAAAATCCTTCCACCTCACGTCCCTTTCAACCCCAAAATCTCTCCCACCGAATTCCTATCTCTTTCCTAAAATCCCTATCTCCCTAAAACTTCTGTCACGTTTTCCCAAAATCTTTACACGATTCTATCTCTCTTCCATCTCATAAAAAATCCTTCAACGGTTCCCTATTTATCTTATCTTTCATTTTCTCTCCAAAAGGAGGCTTGACGATCTCTCTCTTGGCTCTCTCGTTTTCTTTTGTATTGCTTTTGGATCTCCGAACCAGCAAAGGGACAAAGACGCATCACACACTTCACCACCATCACCCTAGCCTTGCTCTCCATCGTTTCAACGATAAATCCATTCTTCACCATAGCTATTCTTGCACTTGGCATTCCGTGGAAGATCACCATTGCTGCCCCCTGTCAGTTAGCCCCATGAGTGGCTAAGTATCTTCTGTCTTTAGGTAGAAGAAGCATTGAATTTTGTTAATTAAATTTATGGATGATACATTTGATTGCTTGATGTTAAGACTTATAATTTTATTTCATTGAATGGATTTTATTGCTAAATCTACTTTAGGGAATTTGTTTCTGTGATTCATCTTCTCTATTCAAGCAATGGTATTCCTGTGGTTGTAATTAAAATCGATGACAGTCTATAACTGACCGAACTAAGCGTGCTAAGCCAAAAGCGAAAGACGATAGTGATCAACAAGATACGTTATAACTAGGTCGAATTACAATTTATCATTCTGTGGTGTCATTAGGCTTGTAGCTGTAATGAACCGTAAGTGTATGCCATAAATTAACTAATGAATCAATGTGGATTCGAAACATGAAGACAGTCTATCTCTTTCATCTCTCAAATTGAGTTTTAGTATCCCTTACAGTTAATTAAATTATTGTTTTTTATTTAGTTTAATCAAAACCTGAAACGACTATATTTCATCCTTAGTGTTTTAGCCTTCCAGTTCCCTGTGGATTCGATCCCTACTTACCACTGTTCTATTAGTTCTAATTAGGGTCTATTTTTTATCTCTTAACGACACGATCAGGGGTTTGTAGACCCAATGAATTGGATCACCAATATCTGATCCTAGGGTTTGAGGCATTCAATCTTTACACTCAATATGGGGTCAATGGGATCCTTAGGGTTCAATTAAGACATTAACTCTCAATTAAGCCATATGGGTTTGTGAAAATTCTTGGGTTCCAAATGGAACCCTAGGTTAGGATCGGTCCATGAAGGGCTTTAACTTCCCTTTAAGTAGAGATGAGAAAGAGAGAGAGAGAGCTTACCTAGACAAGGATGGAGCCCAAAGATAGCCCTCCAAGGCAAGCCTCACCATCTCCACCATCTCCTCCTTCTTCCCTTCTTTCTCTCCTTCCTTTCTTCTCTTCTTGCTCTAGCTTCCATGGTTCTAGTTGGTGGGAAATGAATGAGCCAATAAATGGCCTTCATGATCTATTTATAGCAAGTGGCCCACTTAGGGCTTGTTTGGCTAGGTCCACAGTTCATAAAACCCATTTTTGTTTAAGTTAAGCCTTGTGAGCCTACTTACATGGCCCATCAATGTAAGGGATAGATAGGGGTGGGGTCCACCATGCTCAAGAACATGTCTAGGGTATCCGGGATACGAGGTACATGAATCCCATGAGAAGTCTCAATATAAAACACCAAACAGCACGAACGGATCTTCGACTGGACTCATCAACAGTGGGTCCGTTCGTGGATCCATTCCTATAGAAAAGGCTAAACATGTAGAGTAAGGTCCCCAGGCCTTGGCCCGCACTTCAAGGACTTTGAGAGGGAAATAAACAAGCAAAAATTAAGGTTAGTAGTTTAACCTTCTTCCATCATAGTGTGTCATCCGAGAGCCCAAAGAGTTTCATTGCATCAACACTGACTGCACTATGGCACGAAGTGTCAAAGTGGCACGACACAGGATGCACCTTCCAATAGTCCTCACTCTTGGGACTCGTGCTAGGAAGGAAATCGGTGAAGTCATCATCGATGAATTTTCCCCACCCTCGATTGAGGAATCTATCCTCGACAGTCAACCCCGTGAACTGGTCAATGATCTTATGGGTTGGTTTGATGACCATAGCAAACAACTCACCGACATAGACTTTAGCTCCATCTACGTGGCATAAGAATGAGATTATGATATTAGTATCTTGGGTGCGAGTATAATAGATTTCCTCGTAGGAATTCAACCATGGTGCGCACCTGAAACCAAAGCAAGAACAAGCCTACCTCACCTAAACGAGAAGCGTCTGGGACCTTCGGCACTACCAATCTCGCTACCCTGACGTATGCGACAGCTCATGAGGTCAGCCATATTGTGGCCTTATGGGTGCCATTTTGAGAGGGTTCCAAGCCCAGTAGCATGACTGTATGGACAACATTTGGGCTACCTTCCAACAACAACAACAACAGGTTATGGCACATATGGATGCTCGGTACCAAGCTGGCGATTAACCTAGGGCTGCAAGCAATGCCACTCCAGTCCCCATTGCTCCTCCGGTGTAGATGTAACCAATGGAAATAGCTAGCCCAAATCTTTTGGACCAAAAGCGGTTAGTAGTGACCCATAGGTCTCTTCAGTGGTGAAAAGCAAAAGCATGGAATGTAACCATCTTCAAATTTAATCTTCTCTACAGTAGCACCATGAGTAGCGCATAGCGGAGTAGCGCCCAGGAGGCAAACAACTAGGATCATAGGGTTGAGGATCTCTTCATACGAATCTTTCTATTTCTTCTTAAGGCTTTGAGCCACTGTCTCTTTAAGCTTTTTTAGCTCTTCCTAGACTTTGGCTAGGTTCACCAAGTGGATTTTAAAAGAAAGGTTGTTGGCAAAAGCCTTGGTTAGGTGTGAAAGGTATTCGGTTGCCACCAGCTCTTAAGCTTCTACGATGCATTGTGATTTCATTGTTGTACTGCAACTGCCATAACTAGTTAAGATAATCAGCTTTTCCTCCATAACGCCGGAATCCATGATCAGTGCTATTCATATACCCTATGCCTAATTTTGCAACTTCAACCCTTCCATTTTTACTATCCAATGGTCATAGTTGTAATTGTGCCTTATGGGCTTCTTTCAGGCTTTAACAAGCAAGTATGTAAACTGCCTATTGTTCCCTAACCCGATCTACTTTCTTAGCTCGAACAACCAAATTTGCTTACTTCGCTACTTAGCTGCACTGATTTGCCTGCTTAAATACAAAACTCGAACTCCTGGCTTGGCTACTCGTGAGCGTAATGGTATAAGGCCTTCCTAACTGTGCCATTTCTTAAGTAACTTAGTGCTCTCCCTTTAATTGGAAATGAAAGAAAAAGGAATTCGTTCAAATCCTCCCACATGTTCAATCTTTTGCTGCACTTCGCATTTTTCGTCTTCTTGTTTTAGTTCTTTTTTTAAGCCCGCTACACATCCTACTCTGGTGGCGATTTTGGCACCTGCTTGGTGGACATTTCCAAGGTTATTGAGAGATTCTAGAAGCTGCAACCGATGACTTTCTCCAGGTTGACCAAGGACCCCTTGTTTCCAGCTAAGTGGGTTCATGAATGGAGAAAGCCTTTTCTATTTTAGGTTGTACCAACGAGCATAAATTATATGTGCTACTTATAAGTTGCAAGGTGAGGTAGACGCTTGGTGGAGAGCCACCCAGCCTATTCTTACTGTTGCCCATCCCGACCTCACATTATGCTACGACTCTTACCAACATGGATTTACGTATTGGTAGCCATATCTCTCTACTAACTAAGGTGTGAGAAGGGTTGCTGAGTTGCGAGAGCACTAGGGTAGGGTTGACTATGGTTATCGAGGTCTGCCAGATGGATGGTATGCGATATCATGACCTAAGTGGCTCTAGGACAACAATTGAGGTTGCAACGCAGTGATGAACGGAAGAAGCGGTGTATGTTTCCTGAGTTGTTGCACTAACATCAACCTAGTGACTTAGACATTGTTGTTAGGTGGACTAAAAGATGAAATTGAATCTCATGCATATAGGTTTCATATGTTCTGCGATTGCCTGCATGGTTTATTTTATTCATTGGGCTCAATGGAGCTCACTCCCGTGGAATTTCCCTTTTTTAGATGATTTTGCAGGTAGGGATACCCAATGCTGGAGGATGATGTTAATCTAGGAGTTGCTATCGATGGTGACTATGCGGAGTTGGAGCCCGAGGGGCATAACTTATCTTATTTATGTGTTTACTGTGCGACTCTGTGTTAAATCCTGATGGATTGGGTTACTTTTGGAACAATCTTTTGGTTTATATGTAATTATGTTGGTTGTAAAGCTTGAATAGTACTTTGTTTACTTAATATATACCTATGGTAACACTTAGAATTCTAAAAAAGATTTTTATTGTAATATATGATCTTCCGCTGAAATTCTCTAATAATCTATGTTTGACCTTGATTTTTAACTGTGAGTTACCCACAAAACTGAGACCTTTGTGGTTTTGGGAATGTTAATGGACATTCGGTTACATAGGCCTTGGTCTATTTTGGGCAGGGTGTGACAATCACCCCTTGAATCTTTTGATCCCTACTATACTCGTGTATAGATTGATCGAACTATTGATCGTTTTGATCCTCACTACACTTGCGTATAGCTTGATTACCCTTTGAATATTTTAATCTCCGCTGTACTCATGTACATATTAATCTACCCCTTGAGCTTTTTGATCTTCATTATACTTGCATATAATTTGATCACGCTTTGACTCTTTTGATCCCCGTTGTACTCATGTACAGATTGATCAACCCCTTGATCATTTTGATCCTCGCTATACTTATGTATAGATTAATTACCTTTTGAATCTTTTGATCCCCTTTCGATGTACTCATTTATAGATTTATCGATCCTTTGATCCCTACTACACTCATGTATAGTTTGACCATCCCTTTGATCTTTTGATCTCTATCATTTGATCACTATTAGACCACATATGGCTTGATTATATGATCACTATCAAACTCTCTAAAACTTTTTTATCACTACCGGACTCATATGCGGTTTGAACACCATGATCTTTTGATCTTCTACACTCGCGTATAGTTTGACTATCATTTAACTCTTCCAATAATTTCTGTACTCGCATACAGTTTGATAGTCCTTCAAATCTTTCGATTACTTTTGCACTTGTGTACAGTTTGATAACCCAATTACTATTGTGCCCTGTATGGATGAATTGCTTAAAACCTTTCGATCACCACCACACTCATGCATGGTTTGGTCACCATAAACTCCTAATTACTAATGCACTTGCTATAGTTTGATCATTCAATCATTGCCAAATCTGTGTATGGCTCACTCCCTAGAATGTTATCCATGACTAACCCAATAGATTATGGGGAGCCCGAGCTACTATGTTTGTTGGCATGAACATTCTGGGCTACTTGGCCTGGTGCCTCACGCGAATAGGCGAGATGAGTTCCCTGAGTTCTATTGAATGTCATGCATCAGGTCCTGGATTTGCTACAAAGCATTGAATTGTGGATGAGTCACAAAAGCTTGTAGATCGGGTTGTTCAGCACCCTGGTTACGTTGACAGTTTGTTTGTCGAGTTCTGCTTCGGGTTCTATAACCACGATTTTCATTGTGAGGGATTACTGGAGGGATCCACTATTGGTTGGGCGGAGTTTGTTTAGATCAATGCATCCCCTGGCTACGTTCGGGGATGTCCTGATTTCCTTCATCAGGAATTTCTTGGGATGCCCGAGGTCAGTTCAAAGCTGCTACATATGTTGCCCCTTTTGTCATGGTTAAAATTGTCTGTATTACTCTTTTTGTTCCCACATACGGCGCCAATATGTTACACTAGAATCTGAGTTGATGATGTTACGACCTACAAAAGGAGAATTGCACAAGAGATACCCAGAGCAGACTCAGAGGGGGGACTTTCCGATGCCTAAGTCAAATCTGTGCAACAACAGTAGGAGGAAGAAGTCTAGAAAGAGCAATAGCTTCGAGTATTTGTAGAATGAATCTACCTTGGGCTCTCCTTTACTACATAAAGGCTAGGTGGTTGGAGAGGCGACTGCAGAGTCATGATTTGAAGAAAAATCCCCTCTTAGGGAATTCGATTATCTCCCTTGTGCATGACGAAGTGGTGTTCATGCCCCACTCAAATTAGGGAGTGTACCCTATCCTCTCGTAAGTGGTGGAGAGTCTGAATCCTAGTACAACTCTGCTAGTGGAGAGTCAGTTCCCTGTGTAGAGTTTCAGTCCTGTCGGGGCTCTAATGCCGATGAACACATTTCTTAACAATTCTTATCAGCTTTAGCTAGGTTACTTTCTTTGATTACTCTTCTACCACATGTCAATTGTTCATTGAAGGGATGTTTTTATGTACATCAAATTCAACAGTTGATCTTTATCAAAAAAAAAAAAAAAAAAAAATTCAAAAGTTGATGATGATGATCTTTCCAAAATAGTTCCACCTTCCTTTAACAAGGTTCTCAATATACATTCACTAAAAACCCCTCATCTTCCTTAAAACACTCCTGAATATTCTCCCCTTTTTTCATTTTTTTTCTTCTCCCATTTCCAATCCCTAACGCATACTACACCTTTACCCCCTCATTAGCAATTCTCCAAAATTCGATCAAGTCTATTTCTCTTATTTTCCTCGCATTTTTTTTTTCTTCACATGAATTGAAATAAACTGTTGGCAATAATTTCAGTTGCAAATGTGCGGTTAAGTGCGAGGCGTGTCGGGGGCAACAAAGAATCGTAGAGTGTGATTACCTAAGAGATCATTCTGACTTCTATCAGAAGAACGCAAATTATTCTCCACCTTGATTGCACCAAGGAATTTCAATACACAAAGAACCATAATGCTACAAATACTTAACGGAAGCAAACACACAAATAACAGATCCTAAAACTGAAATGATTTAACTCCCAAAAAAAAGAAAAGAAAGAGAAAGAGATGATTAAAGCCTAAATCAACAAAAACATACGAGAGTGTTCGTTGGAGAGCACTACTATACTATGATTTGGAGATAAATTAATCCTAATTCTAATTACAACAAAGCAATGAAAAGTAAAGTAGAGTAGATTTGATCTGATGTGATGTGATGTCTGCAAAAACCTCCTCTCTTTCTTTGTAGGGTTTTCCATTTATAATTTTGGGAAGTAGTTCTTTGTTCGGGAGTGTGGCCTACACCAGCACTCCCATGTGTCTATCTCTTTCCTCCTCAAAACAAGGAGGTAGAGGTGTCTTTTCATATGGGGAGGAGAGAGATAGACTCATGGGAATGCTGAGCCTGCTGGCGTATGCCACACTCTCAAACGGAGAACTTTCTCCCTATAATTTTATACTCTTTTCTCATGAAATCCCAACTCTAACGGTTTGAAACTGTTCAGTCCACTTTCCATGTTTTTCTGTAAAGTTAGAACTGCTGGAGCTATGAACCAATCACAACTGCAAATACCAGAATGTGATAGACTGATTGTAACCGCTTCGGTCATGTTGCAATAAAGCCAACCCATTCTTGGTCGACCAACTCTTGCACTGGTTCTTCTTTGGTCCAAAGGTCTCTTGGGCCTAAAATCTACTAGCTCGTTTTATTGACCGAAAATTGGGTGTTAACATAAATAAAAATATGTCTTTAATACAACTTGTATGAGAAGCTTATGTGAAAGAAATTATCAAAACGCAGGTCTCCTCTCCCTTAATTTTGTTTGGTGAATTGTACCCAAAAAAAAAAAAGATGGTATCAAATTTTTTTTAGGTAATTTACACATACCACCCCTAAAGTTTAACGAAAGTATAATTTTACCCCCCAATTTTGGATAATTCTGCGTACCCCCCTGAGGTTTACAAACATTAACAAATACACCCATTCTGTCACTTCATGACTAACAGTGTAAAAATTAAGAGGGAAATTGACCAAATTGCTCTCATCTTCTCCAAATCTGAAACCCTCATTTTTATTCTTAAAGAACCCTAACCTGCACCTGAAACCCTTTTCACCCCTTCAGCTCCTCACCCCTTCACTACCTCTTCTCCTTCTAAAACCTAGTCGAATTTCAGGACAGACATCAAGAGCTTCCTTCCTCAAAAATCCTGAACTAAGAATTAATGAACTATTGTAGTGTTCTTAGGGTCTTTAATGGGAAAATGACAACATAATGGAACTAACAAACTTTTAGCTTGGAAAAGCCAAGAATGCCGCCCGAAATGCATAGTTAGTAACAGTCTAGGTGAAGGAGAAACTTCAGGACTCCTTTGGGGCAGCAACTTGCCTACTTCTACGCTGATGAACATCCCAATTATACACACGAGCAATTGTGACCTGGTTTATTGTCACTTGATCTCTCACGAATTGTAGATCACCAACAAGGACTTCTAAACTAGCTCTAGCATTTTCTAGATTCTTTTGTAGAAGAGCAACAACCTCTTCACATGAATACTCCAACCAAGGTTCTAAAACTCGGGTTTCGACTAGGTTTTGACCAGCCAGAAAACGAGTTCATCTCGGTTTTGACGATATCTCGGTCGAAACTTGGGACTTTCTCCAGGCTAACTCGAACCTTGGTTTCGAGACCCAGAAATTGGTTTTTTGCCCTGATTCTTGTTGTGTTGCCTATTTTTGACATTTTAAACTCAATCCATGCATTAGTTTCACATAGAGAACACTAAGAGAACACTAAAAATATTACTTGTGGTTTTGATCCAAGTTTGATACTGTATATTGTTCTTGGACATGGTATCAAATAAGGTTTGACTGGAACATAACTCCTTCAATATAAATGAGATTTAAGTAATCTTGGATTTGTTAGAAAGCTTTGTTTTGATAGCTTTCCAATAAGTCCAAGATTGCTTAAATCTGATTTATATTGAAGGAGTTGTGTACCGATCAAACTTAATTTGGTGTGTGCGAATGCTGTCAAAATCACTCTTAATGAAAATATTTTTTTGGATATCAAAACAAATGAATATTTTACTGCACTTTTGGTTTTTAGCAATGTTTTGCCATATTGACATTTATGGAATTTTTAGATTTAAGAAAAACCCCAGCATTAGAAAGTTGAAAACTACACTTACCATAAAAAATCTAGTTTTTGTTCTTGAACTAGGGGGTTGACTTATTTTTCTTTTGGAATTTGATTTTTTAACTATTTTTATTAGATTCAAATATGGGGTATTTGCTTATTTATGAATAATATCTTAAGTAAATGATTTACTTAAATGATATTAGACATAACTAAGTGTCTATCCTGGTTTCTGGCAGTTTCTAGCATAAATATCTGTCTGTCCAAGTTTCGAGCCAAGTTTCCCTTAATTTCGATGGGCATATGTGTCGAAACCACCAAAATATGGTCGAAATTGATCGAAACCATCGAAACCCAGCCGAATCCAGGGATTTTATAAAATCCCCCTTCAACTCGTCTCGAAAACCTGGGAAACCGAGTTAACTCGATGGTTTCAACAGGTTTCGATTGAGTTTTTGTTCCATGACTCCAACATGACATTTGCGCCAAGCCATAGGCAAACAGAATTAGTATTGTCGATACGTGCCCGGGAATATAAGCCCTTTGATACTTCAAAATCGGTGATCAATGCCTCACTGGTACCCTTCTGAGCTTGTAATGTGGCAACTATATCTAAGCATTTCTCAATGTGTGGTATCTTTGCCTGAAGATCCCTCTACTGAGCAAGAAGCTTCATCTCGACCAATTTGTACTGTTGAAGCCTCTCTTGAAGAAATGAGAGGGCAGAGTTTGCATCCAAGCCTGATTGTGTGAGATAAGTCTGATCATCTTCTACGAATGAAGCTCCGGGAATACCCATTCGTTCCGAAACTGTAGAAGAAGATGAAGAAGCCATTGAGAGAGAAAGAGAGGGAATTAAAAACTGTATCAATCTATAAATCTTTAAAACAAAATCAGAAATGGAGAGCTACACTACACCTACCTTCTTAATTGGGTGATCTACCACACATGTTTTAGAAGAGAAGCAAACCACCAAGTCTCCCATACAAAGTGAGAAATGGAAACGATTAGGTTTTAGAAGGAGAAGAGGTAGTGAAGGGGTGAAGAGGGTTTCAGATTTGGGGAAGATGAGGGCAATTTGGTCAATTTTCCTCTTAATTTTAATACTGTTAGTCATGAACTGATGGAATGAGTGTATTTATTAACGTTTGTAAACCTTAGGGGGTACACAGAATTATCCAAAACTAGGGGATAAAATTATACTTTCTTTAACCGTCAGGGATGGTATGTGTAAATTACCCTTTTTTTTGGGGGTGAATTCCTCTCCCTTAATTAATTGACGAAACATCTCTAATTATTGATGCTCAGTGTGCATGCCAAATAGTAATTATAGGAATGTTTATACAAGGAAATCCCATGTTCTTCATCAGCATTATTCCTTGGTTAACTTGCAATCTAAACCGTTAGATTTATGGCCCATCTATCGGGGAGCCTAGAGGAAGACCCATAACCATAACCTTTAATTTGTCTCTTATCCCATCTCAGTAAGGCGAATAACCCACAAATTTCATCGCAAACGAGGGGGAAGAAGAAAGGAGGAGAAGAAGCACGTTAGCAAAGGCAGAACATAAGACTCGAGTGAGTTACTTGGTTTCGTTTCTTATTCTATTATTCTACCTTGAAAAACATGCGATCGTTTCCATTTAAAAAAATGAAGGGGAAAAAAAAAAAGAAAAGAAAAGAAAGAAAAATAAAAGAAAGGAAATAGGGAGAAAGAAACCCAAAAACAAACCCTGAAATTCTGAGTTTAGAAGCTTACTAGATTGTTAATTAAATCTGAGTCGATTCAAGCTTGAATGACCAGACCGTTAAAGTAATATAATATTTTTATGCTATTATATTGCTTTTCTTGGATTCATTAGAGGTAAAACATGGGGAGTTTCATTTGTGAAAGATTTTAATGAAACGGAACGATTCTCCTAATTTCTGTTAACAGTTTCGATTTCTCGGAGATGTTTTTTTGCTCCTTTTGATGGTATTCATGGATTGAAGTTTAAAATGATTTTGGAAGTTGAAACCCTTTTCTGTCGATTTCGGCAGATGGTTATGGTTCCGTGTGTTGTGCATAGAGTTTGATGTCTGCCATTTGTTTGACAGAGTGTCTGAGATATTCATTACAGAAGTAACAGAGCAACAGATAGAGATGAATAATCTTCTGTTTGTGCACAAGCTTCCCATAAAAAAATGCTTTATATTTGATTAACAGTGCTGCTTTTAATACCTAGTTGTTGAATTAATCAATAACCATTTTGAGTGGTATATTTGTTGTTGTATGTGGGGCTGGTCAGTTGGGTAACCAGGAGACAATGTAATTTTCTTCTTTGGATTTTATCATTGAAAATTTTGAGTCTTATGTAGCTTTGGAGGGTGATAGGATGGACTATTTCATGTGACAGTGAACTTTGGAGAGTACACTTGTGATGGTGATAGAATGATAGAAGATCCTGGTAGAATGGAATCTGATGGGGATATGGACGCCAAGATTATAGAAAATGCACTAGTACAGGTGACTGGTGGAGGAGATGCTGGGGAATTGATTGAAATTCCTGATGGATTGAAGTTAGTTAAACATGCTGATCTACTAGATGGAAATATTGATCCTTATATTGGTATGGAGTTTGAATCTGAAGAGTCTGCCATGATATACTATGATGCATATGCTAGGCGTGTAGGGTTTATTATCCGTGTTGGAAATTGCCATCGTTCAGGTCGCGATGGATCAGTTATTAGTAGAAGGTTTCTTTGTAACAAAGAGGGTTTCCGTGTAAATAATAAGAAAACCAAGTGTCTTGAAGTAAGGAAGCCACGGGCAGTCACAAGGGAAGGTTGCAAGGCAATGGTCATGGTACGCAAAGAGAAGTCTGGAAAATGGGTTGTTACAAAACTTGAAACAGAGCATAGTCATCCTTTGGGGATACCTGCTGGTAAGGGTCGTCAAGGTACAATCCAGGCTCGACCTCAGGTCAGTTAATTACTTTTCATTTATTTTGATATCACTGATACTTTTGTCTCCTTCTTAATTCTTAGACAGCCTCTGTTGTTGGTCTGGTATCTCTCTTTGAGCTTATCGTTTTGGAATTTTTCTTATTTTTTTGAATACTTAGTTACCTTGATGGCTTTTATTGTATTAACCTCATCAGATAAACTAACCATAAAAAACTTGTTGTACCCTTTACTGGGAATACTATACAATTCTTTATGAACTTTTCAGGAAAATCTCCCACCTAAAGTTCAAATTCCTCTGCAGGCTTCTCTTTTGTATGCTGTGATAGTTTCTTGAACAATGTAATATGGTAGCTTTCTTAGATATTTTCTAGACATATTTAACTACGTAGTAGCTATGGCTTGAAACACTCAATGGTGAAAAAATGAAACTCTCTCTGTCTCTTATTTCGTTGCTATAGTTGATGGCTCATAGAATTATCTGGGTACTTTGACCATTCAGTCCTGGCCAGATCTTCTTAAGTATGGTTTATAATATCTGTCAGCTGCCTGTGAAAGGGTATTGTCTCAACCAAAATGTTCACTAAGTCCTTTGCCGTGCAATTCCTGTAAAAGGGGCTGCCATAGTGATGGGTTGGGAATGCATAATTGTGTCCCTAACAAAGATACCGTTGTGAAGTGGGTACTTAAGTTCCCTCACACATTTCTGTAACATTTGGTAGATGGTCAAGCAATCTTTGTCTGAGGCATACTCACCTTTAATGTGGGAAATACTCGTACAATAGGTTGAGAAACAGAGAAAGTGTGTAGGGTCAACACTTTTCTGCTCAAAGTGTCTGCAATTGTGTTCTCTTTCCCAACCTTGTACTTTAGAGGAAGAACTCCTGAAGATATGCAACTCATTTAGCATGATGGTTGTTTATTGACTTTTGTGAATGTAGGTGCTCGAGTGCTTCATAATCAATGAAAAAGATAAATTCTTTGATGATGTGATAGTATCTCCAATGCTTCAGTACTTGTATAACGGCGTAGTGTTTAAAGTCATAGGTAGAATAATGTTGTTTAGCATCGTTAAGTTTCTCACTATAGAGGGCAATGGGATGACCTTGCATGAGAGCTCCTCCAATACCAATATGGGAGGTGTCTGTTGCTATCTCAAACACCCGGTCAAACTCTGAAAGCTGTAAATGGGAGCTTCAGTCATCTTCCATTTAATAAGCTTGAAAGCCTTGGTAGCTATGGGCATCCACTTGAACTTCCCTTTTCTCAGCTTCATACACTCAGTGATCAACTGAAATTTTCGATGAACCAGCGATAAAATGAAGCAAGGCATAGAAGCTTTGACTTCAGTGAGGGTCTTTGGTACTGGCTAGTCTAGGATACTCTTGGCTTTCTCTGGATTAACCTCGACACGTCTCAAAGATATAATGAACCCAAAGAATATAACCTTAGGTAGTTTGAAAGAAAGTTCACTTCTTCAAATTTGTTAGTTAACCAGAACTTGGTAATCAGATCAGAGAATGAAGAAGGAGAAGAAGACAAGAAAGAAGAAGAAGAAGAGAGAAACACACAAGCCTCAAAAAAGAGGAGAGGACCTGCGGACAGAATAGAATAATCTGCCGCAGGTCTGCTCCAATATATTTATAATTAAGTCAAAGAGTTAAAAAGGACAAATATGCCCTCATACAGAAATGACACAGTAAACAAATAACTAAAGCACAAAGACACTTCTGCCCCTATAACTACTTATTTCAACACTCCCCCTCAAGCTGGAGCATATACATCACCCATGCTCAGCTTGTTACAACAGGACTTAAAACCAAGAGCAAGACTTTGTGAACACATCAGCAACCTGATCAGACGAAGAGACAAACGGTGTTTCAACCAGTTTCTTCAAAATAGTGCTGCGAACAAAATGACAATCCACTTCTATATGCTTAGTCCTCTCATGGAAGACCAGATTACTAGCAATATAGATAGCAGTCTGGTTGTCACAAAACATCTTCATAGGGCCATAGGGGTTGGAACCGTGATACCATGTAGAGATAATTGAATTAGGGTAAGACTTTTTTGATCCTTAGATCACACAGGCCTTGTATTTATATTAAGTAGAATGATAAGGATCCAAGTACAAATAGGAATCAACCTCAGTCCTAATCATATTAGGGATTCCTAGTACAACTAGGAATACCAAACTAGGATTCGGTTGAGGGAGATAAACAATAAAAAAGGAGAAAAATAAAAGGGAATAAAGAGGAAACATCCTAATCTAACTAGGGGTACTTCCCCAATCGGTTAGGGGGCAGTCCTAATAGAATTAGGACTGCTTACCCCAATCGGGTAGGGGATAAGTAACCTATTTCAACAGAACCGGAAACCTCATCTCAAGAAAGAGAGATCTAATCCACATCAACTTTGTAGTGGTATGAGCCATGGCTCTATACTCTGTTTCAGCATTGGATCTGGCAACCGTGGTCTGTTTCTTACTTCGCCATATAACCAGATTTCCTCCAACAAAGGTACAATATTCTGTAGTAGATCGACGGTCACTGGCTGAACCTGCCCAATCTGCATCAGAGTAGGCAACAAGCTCCATGTGTTTATTTGGCCGATAAATCAGCCCCTTTCCAGGAGCTCCCTTCAAATATCGAAGAACCTGAATAGCTGCATCCCAATGTGACTTGCAAGGGGATTGCATAAACTGGCTGAGAACCCTAACAACATAGGAAATGTTGTTAGATGTCATGTAATAGGGGTAGTTTAGGAACTAGTCTCCTTACTAGTTGTCTTATTATGTAATTCTGTTCTTTCTTCTTTATTTCCCTTGTACCTCCCTAGGGAGGTGGATGTAATTCTCTCCTTATTATGTTTGAAGTAATATAGGTGTATGGAGAAGTCTCTCCAACACAATTGTATTCACAACATAACATATTCTCTTCTCTCTTCTCTCTTATCTTGACTCCTTCTTCTTCCTCCAACTTCTTCCTCCTCTACTACTTATCTCCCTAACCTAAATCTAACTTGGTATCAGAGCCTTAGGGTTTGAGAGTCGAATCTATCTCCTTGTTCCCATTCTTTTCTTCTCTTTAAAACCCTAGGGAACAAAGGGTTTCAAGGAGAAGCTCCATATGTAAGAAACCTGTTGAAAGGAGAATGAAATAGGTTTAGTACAACCTATTCTCAGGTCTGCAACTATTATTTGAGCTTGGAGGAAGCTCCCTGAATGTTTTGAAGCTTCTCTAGCCACTGCTAGAGTTACCGTCTGCTCCACCTTGGAGTTTCTGTTTCTCTCTATCTCGGCAGGGTTTTGGAGCTTGGACTATGTCACTAGAATCGCCCAAGAATGCTGGTGAAGACCCTTGTGCTCCTTCTTGCTACTTGGAGACTCCATAAGAGTACTATCCTTTTTTCGTGGAGCTCTATTTTCTGCCCAGGTAAAGCCGAGAATGCTCAATTTCTGGTTTTCTCATATTTGGACTGTAATACTCTATCTCCTTTGGTGAGTTATGCTTGTGCACAGCTTTTGTGAAGCAGGTTGAACTTGTTTGAGATTGATGCTATCTATTGGAATGTATTAGGGTGCAGTTTTTTCAATTCTGCCTCTGTTTTTTCCTTGTATTTGGTTCTCTTTGGGTTGAGTGTGTACTCCCCACTTGGATTGGTACCCTAGTATATGGTCAAGTACCATTTCCCTTACATGATGGTTGGTACAGAGTCTTCTAAGCTTGGTTCGGCTGATTCACAGCCCCCTTCAACAACTCCTTAGTTGGTTTATGAGAGCACTCACCAATAGATTTCCTTTGTAAAGCTTGATGGTACTAATTACTTGGATTGGTCACATTCTGTGAGACTTTCCCTTAGAAGTAGAGGAAAACTTGGATATATCATAGGTACTATTAAGGCTCCAGAAGCTGGTTCACCTACTTTTGATAAATGGGAGACTGAAAATTCTACAGTTATGACATGGTTGATCTTCTCCATGAAGCTTGAGATTGGGAGAAGGTTTAGAAGGAAAGAAACTGCCAAAGCTATCTGGGATAGTGTCTCTGTAGCCTTTGATAGAGTAGGTGACTCTGCCAAGGTCTATCAACTCCATCAAAAAATTCACTCAATGAAGCAGGGTGACAGAACTATTTCTAAGTACTACAGTGTTTTCCTTAGTCTTGTGGAGGAGTATGACCACTACAGGGACCTTCATTTGACCAACCCAGGGGATGAAGCAAAGGTGTATCTGACTCTTGAAAAGGAGCATGTCCTCTCTTTACTTGGTGGTCTGAACCTTGACTATGAACCAGTTAGACTCCAGCTGTTAGGCCGGTCTCCCCTGCCCTCTCTTAGTGAGGTCTGTAGTCACTTACAGAGTGAGGAGACTCGGCGGCTTACTATGGAACCACCACCAGCATCATCTCATGAGAGGTCAGCCCTCAATTCCAGTTCTTTTCGAGATACTCGTGGAGGTGGTAGAGGCCAAGGGCCTAACCGTGAGGAAGCCAGTACTGTGGAGACAGTTGGTGCCAGTGGAGTTGGGCGAGACAGATTTAAATGTGATAATTGTGGACGAACTAGATACACCAAGGATAGGTGTTGGTCTCTCCATGGTCGTCCTCCTGGTACACGTGGTCGTGGTGGCCGTAGAGGGGGAGCTTGAGCTCATTCTGCGACAACTGAGGCTGATGCTCCACAGGATGACTCCACCTTTATGGATGCAGTGGTTCGCAGGGTCGTGCCACAGTTGAGCACATCTTCTACATCTAGTGTGGCTGGCTCCTCATCATCCTCAGCTTTATAGGTCTCCACCTCAGCTTCTACTGCCGCCCAGTCTTGGGTCATTGACTCTGGTCTCACAGACCACATGACTGGTACGTCTCATTATTATGATTCTTATACCATTTGCTTTGGTAAGGGTAAGGTTAGGGTAGCTGATGGCTCCCTTTCCTCCATCTCTGGTAAGGGTAATATCCCTGTGACATCATCTATTTCCTTTACTTCTGTTCTTCATGTCCCTAACCTTACACTGAACCTTTTATCTGTGGGTCATCTGATTAAATCTGTCAACTATTGTGTCACATTTTTTCCTTCTCACTGTCTTTTTCAGGATTTGGTGACGAAGAGGATTATTGGTAGTGGACGTGAGGAGCAAGGCCTCTATCTTTTTGACCCTTTTTTGCCCACAACTCAATCCTATGTGTGCGGCCATAATGATAGTAATTCTGTGGATTCTGTTATGTTATGGCATCGTCGTCTTGGCCATCCATCTTTTGTTGTAATGAGGAAACAATTGCCTCTCTTATTTTCTTCTATTGCCTCTTCTCATGTTTTTCAATGTGAACCATGTATGTTTGCCAAACATTGTTGGTCTTTATATCCTTATCATGGTAATAGAATTGTTGCTCCTTTCCATATTGTGCATACTGATGTTTGGGGTCCTTCCCCTACTACTTTTTTATTTGGTTATTGTTACTTTGTGTCATTTGTTGATGATTTTTCACGAGCTACATGGCATGTTCTTCTGAAGTATAATAGTGATGTTTGTGATGCCTTTCAGAATTTTTATCAAATGATTCTTACTTAATTTGAGACTCGAATCAAAATTGTTCGATCTGATAAAGGGGGAGAGTACATGTTTGGTGGCCTTCAAACCTTCTTTACTACTTATGGCATTATCCATCAGCTAGCGTGTGCATAGTTGTCACGGCGTCACGGCGATCCAAGTCGGTGGAGGGGTGTCACATCGATATATCGACATGTCGCCCGCCATGGCGAGCATGTCGACCATGTTTTATTTTTTATTTTCTCTATTTTTAATGTGTTAATAGATGTATACTCAAGCCATGTTTTATTTTTTCTCTATTGTTTCTCAAGTTTTAAGAAGAAAATTCAGAAATCGAAGAAGAAATCGAAGAGGGAAAGAAGAAATCGAAAGAAATCGAAGAGGGAAAGAAGAAATCGAAGAGGGAAGAAGAAATCGAAGACAGGAAGAAGAAATCGAAGAGGGAAAGAGAGTCAGGAAGAAGAAATCAAAGAGGGTCGCCATGGCGTAGGTCGCCATGCAGCCCTCTCCAGCGCCAGGACGCCATGGCGAAGCCATGGCGACGCCATGACAACTATGAGCGTGTGTTGATACGCCCCAACAAAATGGGGTTGCTAAGAGGAAAAATCGCCATCTACTGGAGGTCACCCATAGTCTCTTGTTTGGCATACATGTCCCCAAGACCTTCTGGTCTGCGGCTCTTCTTACTGCCTCCTTTCTCATCAATCGTATGCCTACCAAGCTTCTTACTTTCAAATCTCCCTTGGACATCTTATCTCCCAAGGCCTCTACTTTTTCTTTTCCCCCTAGAGTCTTTGGTTGTGTTTGTTATGTGCATGTAAACAAATCTGCTCGCACTAAACTTGACCCCAAAGCTCTCAAGTGTCTTTACCTTGGGTACTCTTCTACTACCAAAAGTTACAAGTGTTATCGCCCCTCTTCCCGCAGATGTATCATTTCCAAGGATGTTACCTTTCTTGAGTCTGTCCCTTTCTTTGTCCCTTCTCAGTATCCTCTTCAGGGGGAGAATTGTGGGAGTGAACAGGCTACTGATGATTTCTTCCTTTCTCCTCTACCTACATCTCCTTTTATGCTTGACATTGGAAAACACAGGATTGTAGATGTGGTTGAGGCTGATGATCAACCAGGGGGAATACAGAATTGGTTGTTGAAAGTGGTTTTGGTAAGGAGAAGGATTACCATATTACATACAAAAAAGGTGAAGGCTTGCATAATACAGGAAAGAAAACCTACCAAGAGTCCTCAGATCCAGATCCGCATCCTGAGATTCATTCTTCTCAATTAGGTGACATTCCTTCTCCTCCATCTGATTTGGACCTTCCTATTGTTGTTAGGAAAGGGAAAAGAGCTTGTACTAATCCTATATCCCAGTTTATTTCCTATGATGCACTTTCTCCTACAGGTCTTGCCTTTATTACTACTCTCTCTACTGCTTCCATTCCCAAGAATGCCATTAATGCTATGTCTGACCCAAAGTGGAGACAAGTCATGTCTGAGGAGATGGTGGCACTTGAGAAGAATGGTACGTGGCAGCTTGTGGACCTTCCCAAGGGACGTGTCCCAGTTGGATGCAGATGGGTCTACACAATCAAGTATAAATCTGATGGCAGTGTTGAGAGAAACAAAGCAAGGTTGGTGGCCAAGGGGTACAGTCAAGTCTATGGAATTGACTACTAGGAGACATTTGCTCCTGTGGCCAAGCATAACTTAATAAGAGTTCTTTTATCTTTAGCTGCCAATAAAGATTGGCCTTTATATCAGTTGGATGTGAAGAATGCCTTCCTTCATGGCGACTTGGAAGAGGAAGTGTACATGCAAACCCCACTAGGCTTCAAGATGCCTTCAGCTGAAGGGAAAGTGTGCCTCCTTAAGAAGGCTCTATATGGTCTTAAACAGTGACCAAACGCATGGTTTGAGTGCTTTCGACAGGCTATTCTGAAGAATGGATATTCCCAGAGCCAAGCTGATCACACTATCTTTACCAAGCGGAGTAATGGTACTATCACAACTCTCATTATGTTGACGATATCGTGGTCACAGGAGATGATACAACTGAGATAGGTAAATTGAAGAGCTACTTGGCACAGCAATTTGAGATCAAAGATCTGGGTCCCTTGAAGTACTTCTTAAGAATTGAAGTATCAAGGACCAAGAGAGGAATCAACATATGTCAGAGGAGGTTTATTCTTGATTTGTTGACAGAGACAGGGATGTTAGGCTGCAAACCAGCAAGCTCTCCTATTGAGCAGAATCACAAACTAGGAGAGGATTGTGGTTCTTCTCTTGTTGATGCGGGGAAGTATCAAAGGCTAGAGGGGAAGCTTATCTATCTCTCTATGACTCGGCCAGATATCTCTTTTGCAGTGGGGGTGGTCAGCCAATTCATGCATGCTCCCAAGAGTGGCCACTTGGATGTTGTGTATCGCATTCTAAGGTATTTGAAGTTCTCTACAGGGAAAGGACTGTTGTATGCAAGGCACAATCACTTGAGAGTGGAAGGTTTCACAGATGCCGATTGGGATGGTTCCATTACAGACAGGAGATCTACCTCTGGCTATTGTACCTTTGTGGGAGGTAACTTAGTCGTATGGAGAAGTAAGAAACAACATGTTGTAGCCAGGTCTAGTGCCGAGGCAGAATTTAGAGCTATGACACATGGAGTGTGTGAGCTCATCTGGTTAAAAGGACTTGTTTAGGAACTGGGATTTGACCCTGAAGGACCCATGAGGCTGTACTGTGACAACAAGGCTGCCATCAGTATTGCTCACAACCCTGTTCAACATGACTGGACTAAGCACATTGAGGTTGATAGGCATTTCATTAAGGAGAAGATAGACTCTGATTGTATTTGTACTCCTTTTGTGAAGACTGATGATCAGTTGGCAGATATCTTCACCAAGGCTCTTGGCTCTTCTCAGTTTAGTACTCTCCTAAGCAAGCTGGGAATGCATGATATATATTCTCTAGCTTGAGGGGGAGTGTTAGAAGTAATTTAATAGGGGTAGTTTAGGAACTAGTCTCCTTACTAGTTGCCTTATTATGTAATTCTGTTCTTTTTTCTTTATTTCCCTTGTACCTCCCTAGGGAGGTGGATGTAATTCTCTCCTTATTATGTTTGAAGTAATATAGATGTATGGAGAAGTCTCTCCAACACAACTGTATTCACAATGTAACATATTCTCTTCTCTCTTATCTTGACTCCTCCTTCCGCCAACTTCTTCCTCCTCTCCTACTTATCGCCCTAACCTAAATCTAACTAATGTCTGGCCTAGTGACTGTCAAATATAACAACTTTCCAACCAAACTTCTGTAAGTGTAAACATGCTTAAGACCCTCACCATCATCGGAGCCAAAATTGTGATTAGGATCCATAGGAATATCTACTGGTTTGGCAGTAAGCATACCAGTTTCGGTCAAGAGGTCTAATACATACTTCCTTTGAGACAGGCTGATTCCCTTTTTACTTCGAAAACCTCAATCCCAAGGAAGTAGTGAAGCTGGCCCAAATCTTTAGTTTGAAAATGCTGTTGTAAATAACTTTTCACCTCCTTGATCCCACTCTCATCATTTCCAGATATGATAATGTCATCAACATAAACCACAAGAACCACCAATCTCTCTCCTCGGCGGCGAACAAACATAGAATGGTTTGAAAAGCACTGAGTAAACCCAAAACCAGTCACAAAAGAACTAAGCTTCTCAAACCAAGCACGGGGAGACTGTTTCAGCCCATAAATGGCCTTGTGCAGCCTACACACACATCTACTATCCTCCCCCTGAGCAACATACCCCGGAGGTTGCTCCATATAGACCTTTTCGAGCAGGTCACCATGAAGGAAGGCATTTTTAATGTCCAATTGGTATAAGGACCAATCAAAATTCACAGCCAGAGAAATAATGAGGCGAACAGAATTCAGCCTAGCCACAGGAGAGAAGGTCTCAAAATAATCTACACCATAAGTCTGGGTGTACCCCTTAGCAACCAGGCAGGATTTCAGCCGCTCAACAGACCCATGAGAGTAATACTTAATAGTGTACACCTAACGACACTTAACCAGTTCCTTACCAGGAGGTAAATCTACCAACTCCCATGTATGTCGAGTCAGTAAAGCATCCATTTCCACATCCATAGCTTGTTTCTAGGCAGGGTTTTTAAGAGCCTCAATGTGAGTGTGAGGAATAGTATAACAAGACAAAGAGGTAGCAAGACTATGAGGAGAAACCGGAAGATGGGATAAAGAGACAAACTTCTCAATAGGATAGGTAACTAAAGATTTCTGAGTACACGGACGTTTACCTTTCCGAGTGGCAATGGGTAAGTCATTAGGATCCGAATCAGCTGGTAAGTCAAGAAGAATAGGTAAGACTGGATCTCCACCAGAGGTCGAAGAAGGTACAGGAAGCGATGCAGAAGGGCCAGGCTGATCTGTATGGAGCTGCCCAAAATGCCTCTTGCTCCGATACACCTGTAGTGGAGAAGTAGATAAAGCAATGATGGCAGGGATGGGAGAAGGGTCAGACACAGCTAATGGATCACTAGACACGGTGGGCTGATCAGAAAAATAGGATGTACCTTCGAAAAAGGTGACATCCGCACTCACAAATTGCCTTCTAGTGAGGGGGTCATAGCACCTATATCCCTTTTGGGTCCTAGAGTAACCCGAGAAGATACATTTGGTAGACCAAGGGTCCAATTTATCAGCATAGAAATGGAGATTATGAACAAAGCAAATACAACCAAAAACACGAAGAGGCAAACTAAAACTCGAAACATTGGGAAATAAAATAGAAAATGGTGACTTGTCACCAAGAACAGAAGATGGCATTCGGTTAATCAAAAAACATGCAGTAAGAACTGCATCACACCAAAAATATTTGGGCACCTACATATGCAACATGAGGGCCCTGGCAATTTCAAGTAAGCGCCTATTCTTTCGTTCCGCTACCCCATTCTATTGAAGAGTATAGGAGCAACTAGTTTGATGAATCATTTCATTAGCAACACAAAAAGATGAGATCTCAATTTGAACAAACTCTATAGCATTATCGGACCGAAAAATTTTAACAGAGGCATTAAACTGAGTTTTTATTTCATTGCAAAAATTTTGAAACACAGATAAAAATTCTGATCTATCCTTTAAGAGGTACAGCCAAGTAGTTCGGGAATAATCATCCACAAAAGTGACAAAATAACGAAAACCATGTCTATTGCTTGCACGACAAGGACCCCACACATCTGAATGCACTAAGGAAAATAAAGAATCACTACGGGGCATAGGACGAGAGGGAAAAGTAGCACGATGATGCTTACCCAACTTGCAGTCCTTACACTCTAATTTATTTAAAGACTTAAACTGGGGAAAAACAACTTTTAACCTAGACAAAGATAAATGGCCTAGCCTACAATGCCATTGAAATAGAGACTCTCCACCAACAAAAGTAGCTGCAGCTGAAGCAGACGGGACAGCACCATTCAGATAATATAGTCCATCTTTCTCACACCCTCCACCAATTGTCTCCCTCGTGTTAAGGTCCTGAAAAACACAGTAAGAAGGAAAGAAGGTTACTGAGCAATTCAGATTTTTAGTTAGTTGACTGACGGAAAGAAGACTTAAAGGAAATTGGGGAACATGTAAGACAGAAGAAAGAGAAAGTCTAGAATTAAGAGAAACAGTACCATATCCGGTAACGGGAGTAGAGGAACCATTGGCCACAACAACAGGAGGGGTGTGATAGCTAGAAGTAATAGTACTAAAAACAGATGACTTACCAGTCATGTAAGCGGAAGCCCCCGAATCAATGATCCAGGGTGTGGAAGTAGTGGAAAGAGAGCAGCAGGTGTACCTGCATGAGCTAGCGTGGCAGCAGTGGTGGATGCCCCAGAAGTGGAAGTGGATGATTCCAGACTCTTGATATGACGCATAAGTTGTTGCATCTCATCACGGAGGTTGGTAGACGAATCTCCCACAGTAGAACCAGCCTTAGTATCACTAGGCGTAGCACAATCATTACCATCTTCAAAAGCTGCATGATTGGCCAAGTTTTGAGCCCATTCGGGTTTCCCATGCTTGGACCAGCATGTGTCCACAGTGTGATCAGTCTTCCCATAATAAGAACACAATCGGGCTGCTTTATCAATATGCTGCCTACCAGAATTCCGACCACCAAAGCTACGTCCTCTACCACGGCCTCTAGCAGTAGTGAAAGCAGAATTTTCCTTGGGGTTTGTTTCAGGCTTGGAGCTAGGAGAGACAATCTGCTGCAACCGAGAAAAGGTGTCATTCAAAGTAGGGACAGATTCACCAGCCAACAGATGTCCTTTAACAGCCTTGAGACTAGGACTTAAACCAGCCAAAAACTTAGAGACAAAAAACTCATTCCTTGGGGCCTTCAACTTTTCAATGTCTGTAGTAACTAGTAAGAGGCTGGAAGACATTTAACTCTTCAACCTTGCCTTTGAAAGAACTGTAATAGTCTTGGAGAGACTTGTCTCCCTGCTGAAACTGAAACAATTTCTCATAAAGGTCGAAGATACATGTCATACTCTTCTCTTGAGAGTATGTATCCTTGAGGTTGTCCCAAACTCCCTTTGCCGTGGTCTGAAACATAACATTCGCAGCGATATCCGGCTCCATGCTGTTCCATTACCAAATTAAAATAATAGCATTCTCCTTATTCCATGTGCTGTAATCCTTAGAGTCAGGTTCTGGAGGAGGAGAGGTAATGTAGCTAAGCTTGTCCTTAGTTATAATGTAAACCCGGACAGCTTGTGCCCACAGTAGGTAGTTGGAATTCCCCTTCAATTTAATGGAGGTAATCTGAACATTAACATTGTCTTGGGTTGTCTTTGAATCAGCCATGATAGGTATACGTTAGGAACCAATAAGGACAAGCAACAATGGTAGTTGATTCAGCAGTAAGAGAAAGATGGCAGCAGCAACCAATAAAAGATAACCAATCAGCAGCAATAAGAGAAACCAAAAAACAGCAGCAATACCACACTTAATGAGGGCAGCCAAGAACAAAAAAACAGAGTCGATCTCAGGGTTTCCAAACAACAGAGTTGATCTCAGGGTTTCTTGGAAGGATAAGTAGACCTTTAAATAAGCAGCCCCAACAGTCAAACCAGGTTGCAACAGCTCCCAGAAGCAATAAATAACATGTAGAAACAGCCTTGAACCGCAGAACTTCAACAACAGCCTTCCCAGAGACAAATCGATAATTGTTAGGGTTTTATCCTGACATCGATTGAAGCAGCCTTCAAGAGTAGGTAAGAGAGAACTCTAATCGATCATCAAATAGGGTAGATAGTAGTAGAAATCACCCCATGAATGCTTCTATAGGAGTGGATTTATACCATAGTAAAGGCAGCTATAGGTTGCTGCACACCACCGGCTAAAAATGATGGAGAGAAATCAGAAGAAGATCGTGGGGTGGGGGGGGGGGGGCGCGCTCTACTCTGATTAAAAAAGCTCACGCTCTACTCTGATTAAAAAAGCTCACGCTCTACTCTGATTAAAAAAGCTCTGATACCATGTTAGTTAACCAGAACTTAGTAATCAGATCAGAGAATGAAGGAGAAGAAGAAGAAGAGAGAAACACACAAGCCTCAAAAGAGAGGAGAGGACCTGCGGACAGAATAGAATAATCTGCCACAGGTCTGCTCCAATATATTTATAATTAAGTCAAAGAGTTAAAAAGGACAAATATGCCTCATACAGAAACGACACAATAAACAAATAACTAAAGCACAAAGACACTTCTGCCCCTATAACTACTTATTTCAACAAAATTAATGTAGAGCTTTTCAACTCGAAGTATCCTCATTACATGCCTCATTGATTAAGGTGGCTGTCCTCTTTCTTCTTGTAAATTAATATGTCATTAGAATAAACTAAAAATTTCTAATAAAGGGACGAAGTAACCGAGTCATAATGCACATGAAGATGCTTGGTGAGTTGGTAAGACCGAGGGCATGACTGCCCACTTGTAAAGTCCTTTTTTTTTGGTCTTAAATGAAGTCCTCCACTCATCAACCAGGCAGATGCGAATTTGATGGTATTCACTTTTAAGGCCAAATTTTTTTTATAAAACTATAGAACTGGCCAATGTTTATTGCCAGTCCCAAGCCCTGATAAAGGAGGAGGGTTGGTGCATTAGGTTGGCAACCGGCACCGGAAAAAAACCTAGCCAAACCCTTTTTTAACATGAATTCTAGAACCTTATATTATTAACGTTATGCTAGGACATTCCCCGCCAGAATAACCGACACGCTAGACTATAACTCGGGTGTAATGAAAAGTGAGCAAGGGTTTGCTAGGGCATCCCCTATAAGTGGTGTGCTACGTCGGTGCTTGGATATGGTGATAACTGATACGTAGGCAAGGGTTCTCGCACCGTGGACAAGTGAGGGTAAAAAAGCTAGCCAAATGTGTAGGATTAGGTTAGCATCTTGGAACATTGGATCTTAATAGGTAAGATTCAAAAATTGATAGATGTTATGAGGAGAAGGATTAACATAACCTGTAATCAAGAGACTAGATGGAAGGTTAAAAAAGCTAAGGAGTTGGACGACTTTAAACTTTGGTATATGGGGGCTAAAAGTAATAGAAATGGAGAGGGCATAGTAGTGGATAAAAATTTAAAGAATGATATGGTGGATGTTAGAAGATTTGGAGATAGGATTATATCCATTTAGCTTGTGTTGGAGAAATAGGTTGTCGATATAGTTAGCGCTCACGCACAAGTTGGATTGGATGAAAGTAGTAAGTTACAATTTTGGGAACACATGGATAGGTTAGTGCAATGTTTTATAGTCAAGGAGAAAAGATTATTATAGGGGGTGATCTAGATAGACATGTTGGGAGAGATCGTAGAGGCTATGAAGGTGTACATGGAGAATATGGTTTTGGAGAGAGGAATAAGAGGATCTCAATTTTAGATTTTGCTGTGGCTTATCACTTATCCATTGTAAACACTTACTTCGGAAAGAGAGGAGCGTTTAGTTACCTTCAAAAGTAAGCATCATAGTAGCCAAATTGATTTCTTCGTAACTAGAAGGTCTAATAGATTGTTATGTAAGGACTGTGAGGTTATACCAGGGGAGAGCCTAACCACACAACATAGATTAGGGGTCATGAATATGTGCCTCATTATGCAGAATCATAAGAAAGATAAGCTTATTTGCCCTAGGATAAGGTGGTGGAGCTTAAAAAAACTATCTTGAAATCATTTACTGGTAAAGTGATCAATCAAGCAAAGTGGGACTTTGAGGGAGACACTAATACGATGTGGAATGAGTTGCCTACTTGTCAAGGTTTTAGGTCTCAGTTTCGTCCCTGGTTTTGCCAAGCCACGAAATCGAGTTTTGCCAAGATCTCGGCGAGTTGGTGTATTTTTTCCCATATTGACTTGGTGGTAGGTTTCGGTGGCCGTATGGCCAAGATAGGTCCTGAAACTTGACATCCATCCTATTTTAGGCCTTCTAAACACAATGGAAACATTAGTCTTTACAAATTTAAACCCAAAATGGTACTTTGACTTCAGACCTTAGGTTGGTAGTCTACGACATAGGTGAGCTCTATCCTAGGCTATTCCACACAATATTTAGAATACATATGATTAAAATAGAGGTGTAAAAAAACTTAATTAAGCATTAAGAATTAAGAAACATCAATCCATAAACCATTTAAGCATTAGGCATCATATTCATAATCATACATGGTGATTGTGAATATGATCAAGCTCTTCGACACTTGTTTGTTAATAATTGTTGGAAACTTGGAAAGAGACATAGATTAAACAAATACAAGTGTAACCGTGTAACAAGTCCTACCATTTGAGAGTAGCTAGTATTGAAATGAGTGTTGGGCCGGATCATCATAACAGCCATATTGTTGTTGTTGTTGTTGTCGAATCAAGCTTGTGACAAGTCCTACCATTTAGGTATTTTTTTTTACCTAAAACTGTTCTTGAGATGCAATGCAGCTCCCTCTCTTGATGTTGAAGCTTAAATCTTGAATCTCCTAGCTTTAATCTTCAGTTGATGTGAGGTTTGCCAAAAAAAAGCACCAAAACCCTCACTTGGAGGTGTTTTTCCTTCACAGCAGAGCGAGAGAGGAGAGCTAGAGCCAAGATTTCGAGTTGAGGTCGAAATCTCGCCGAAACAATGCCTTTTATAGCCTTGGTTTGGTCTGGTTCGACTCGAGATCAAGATATAACCCGAGATCTCAGCGAGATACCGAGGTCTCGACCGAGATCTTTCACAAATCCTGTATCACCTACCATCTCATCTTGTGACTTCATGAAACCAAAACTTTTACAAGTTCTCGGCGAGATCTTGCCGAGATCTTGTAATGTGCTACTTGTATTAAGAAGGTTGCAAAAGGTGTCTTAGGCAAAGAAAGGAAAATGCCACTCCTCTATGGAGACTTGGTGGTGGGATGATGAGATTCAAGCAGCCATTAAGACTAAGAAAGCTAGTTTTAAGACATGGCAAAGGACTAAGGATATAGAGGATCTAAAAAGGTATAAATTTGCCAGAAATGTAGCTATGAAGATTGTGGGAAAAGCAAGAGGGAAGAAATATGAAGATCTTCATAACAATCTGAGCACAAAGGAAGGGGAAAAAAGCTTTCTATAAGATAGCTAAAATGAGGCGAAGGAAGAGAGATCTTGACCATGTTGGATCTTGTTAAGTTGCATGTAATATGCCGTGGAGGTTTGGGCTTTTACCCCTTCACCGACTCTAACTAGTAGAGTCGGTTAGTGAAGGGGCAGATATGTAATATTTTCCTCTGAGATTTTATTATAAATAAAGCTCTTGGGACATTGATCACTCAAGCATTAAAACATCAGATCTGTTCTGTTAACATGTTATCAGAGCCATAAACTGAGTTAGGTTACAGAACAACCCCCCCTCCCCATCGCTTCTCTTTCTTCTCTCTTCTTCTTCTTCTTGGTTCTAATCATTCTTAAAGGGCGGCATTGATGAGGTGATCAATTGATCTAGTTGCTGCCTTCCTCTTCACCTCAATCAACCAATCAGTGATTTAGAAACAAAATCTGGATCGATAACTGCTGCCCACCTTCCTGTGATTTGGAGTCTTCACCTTTTTTTTGGAGATCAAGTCTTCTCAGCACTGGAGATCGAGTCTTCCTCTATTGGAGATCCACATCTGCCATTCTGGATAGCACCTATCACATCCATCTTCAGATTACAAAAGTTGATTCTATCAATCTCAATTTTCAGGTTTTTTCAAAAACCTGCTTTATCGAGTTTGGGGCTGCCTTTTCTGGATGCTGCTGATTTTTTGAGGGAAGGCTTGTATACCCTAAAGGTGCACTCGGTCCATTTTCTGGCCCTTTCTCTTGGCTAAAATTGAAGATATTGGGTTTTCCCCTCTTTGGAGTTGATTTTATTTCCAGAAATCGATCTGAGTTTTTTGGGTAATTTTGCCTCATCGATTTGCACCTCTTGCTGGTTGTTGGTTATTGATTGATGGGCACTAATTCAGACATCAGTACAACCACATCAGGAATGGAAGGACAGACTCGCAATGAGTACCTTCCCTAGGCTGCCGCAATAAAACCTGATGTTACCAACTACCTAATGTGGTCTAGGTCTACCTACTTAATTATTGCTGATCGCGGCCTTATGGGACACATTACTAGGACTACTATGAAGCCATCTGAAGAAGGGGCTGCTCTAGATCAATGGATCTCCAATGATTCCCTGGTATTGTCCTTTCTTTTGAATTCTATGCAATCTGATCTTGCTAGTGGATACTTGCTATTGGATACTGCCACTCAAATCTGGACAGCTGCAAAAGAGACCTATGGACATGTGGGAAATAATGCTCAAGTGTATGAACTCCGGAAGAAAGTTCATGACACCACCCAGAAAGAACTGTCCACCTCTCAGTACTATGCTGTTCTCCGTAGTCTGTGGCAACAGTTGGATCATGACACTGATTACCAGCCTACTTGTGCACTTGATATTGCCACTTATCCCAGGCATGTTGATAAAATCAGAGTGTATGACTTCTTGGCTGGGCTGAATGTTGAATACGATTAGATTCGTGTTCAAGTTCTTAGTAGATCATCTTTTTCCACCCTAGAGCAGGCCTATGCCTTGGTACATATGAAGAGACTTGTCGGGCTGCCATGCTTCAAGTACCCACTACTGATCGATCTGCATTACAGATTGTTTCTAGCTCTACTCATGTTACTGATGGATCTTCTCGCACTAATACCTCCTCTAAAGAGCCAGTTAAGTGTGAGCATTGCAACAAACCGTATCATACCAAGGCTACATGCTGGAAACTCCATGGGAAACCTGCAGATTTTGAGGCCAAACATGCTGCCCGTGGTAAGTCCAAGACAAAGGCTAATCACATTGAGACAGTCACCATAGGACCCACTACCGAAACTGGTCTCTCCCAGGAAGAACTTCAAGCCTTCGGTCAAATGTTGAAGGGTTCATTTGCTGCCACTGCATCTTCCACTCCTGCTGCAATTGCTCATACTTCTTCAGGTTCTCATTTTGCTCACTCAGGTACTCCTTTCGTTGGTCACTGTGTATCGGTTGTATCCAGCCCTTGGATTATCGACCCCAGTGCCATTGATCATTTGACAGGATTATCAAGTCTTTTTCATAAATACTCTCCTTCTTCAGGCAAGGACAAAGTTCGAGTAGCAGATGGTTCTCTTTCTTCTGTACCTGGAAAGGGTTCCATATGCTGCTCTCCGTCCATTACCCTATCTTCGGTTTTACACATTCCTAATTTTACTACTAATCTTCTTTCAATTAGTAGTTTAACTAGATATTTAAATTGCAAAGTAACCTTCTTTCCGTCCCATTGTATTTTTCAGGATTTGGTGATAGGGAAGAGTGGAAGACGATTGGATGTGGTAAGGTGCATGGTGGTCTCTATTTGCTCGAAGATGGTTCTCCTACTCCACTAACAACATTACCCTCTCCATTACATCATCTCCATTCTGCTACTTCTGATCTCCATCACTGGCACTGCCGCCTTGGTCATCCACCTTTGGGAACCGTGTCCCATGTTTTTCTTAAATTAGTTCAGCATTGTAATAAAGACGAGTTTTTCTGTGAGGCATGTGTTTTGGCCAAACAGACTTGGTCTACTTATTTACCAGTTAATAAAAGAAGTATTTTTGTTTTTCATTTGGTGCATACTGATGTATGGGGTCCTTCTCGCTGAGCATCCATTTCTGGTCATCGGTGGTTTGTAACCTTTATAGACTGTCACTCTCGCACTACATGGGTCTACATGGTGCAACATAAGAGTGAAGTGTTCCAGTGCTTTCAACTGTTCCATAAGATGGTTCAGACCCAATATCAAGCTACCGTTAAAATTCTTCGAAGTGATAACGACAAGGAATACACTAAGGGCCAGTTTTAGAAGTATCTTGTTGATCATGGGATAGTTCACCAAACAAGTTGTGTCGATACCCCTGCTCAAAATGGGGTGGCTGAACAGAAGAACCACCATTTGTTGGAAGTTGCTTGTGTGCTCATGTTTGCCCGTCAATGTTCCTTCTCAGTATTGGAACGATGTTGTCCTTACCGTTGCTTATCTCATAAATCGTATACCCACTCGCATTTTGGATGCCCGTGCTCCTATTGAAGTCTTGCAAGGGTCCTCATCTATCGCTGTTCCTCCCAAAAATTTTGTTGTGTTTGCTATGTTTGGCACATCCATTCTCCTGGAAAAATGGAACCTTGTGGTTTACGTTGCATTTTCTTGGGCTATTCTCATACCTAGAAAGGATACAAGTGTTATTATCCTCCTACTCGTTGTATCATAGTGAGTATGGATGTTGTATTTCATTAGGCTGTCTCCTACTATTCACCTCCACCTCTTCAAGGGGAGAGTAGTAGTGCAGATGTGTTTGTTCTTGAAGACTCTGTTCGATCTCTTGATAGTGCTGGTGTTCCTGTTCCTATTCCTGATAATGGTGTTTCTCAAAGGGAGAGTGGTGAAGATATTGCAGTTTCAAGTAAGGGGGAGCATACTCCACGTGTTTAGAAGAAAATTGATGATCCAAATCTTCAAACCTATCAGAGGAGTCGCGCCAGAAACAAGCAAGTTGAGACCACCACCACTCTAGCACCTGTACCTATTCAATTGGAGTCTCTTGAACCAGATCCAATATCTCCTGGTAATATCTCTTCTCCTGAGTTACCTATTGCTCTTTGTAAAGGTACCAGGACTTGCACCCAGCATCCTATATCTCATGTTATTTCTTATGAGTCTTTATCTCCTTATTGTACCTTTGTTTCCTCTCTTTCCTCTGTTTGCTCTAGTGGCAAAGCTTAATACTGTGAGGTCTTGTTATCATGTGTTGTAAATCTCGGATGGGATCTTTAGCAACTTGATGTGAAGAATTTTTTCCTCCATGGAGAGCTTGATGAGGAGGTGTACATGGATTTTCCTACTGGTTTTTCAACCGATATAACCAGTAGCAAAGTTTGTAAGCTGAAGCGGGCGTTATATGGACAGAAACAGTCCCCTCGAGCCTGGTTTGGCAGATTTCACAAGGCCATGACCTCTGTTGGTTTCAAACAGAGCAATGCTGATCATACCTTGTTCATCAAGCGGACTGGTGGCAAAGTTACTATTCTCATCATATATGTTGATGACATTATGGTTATTGGGAATGACAGTGGTGAGATTATTCGTCTCAAGGATTTTTTGGGACGAGAATTTGAAATAAAAGATTTGGGAAAGCTAAGGTATTTTCTTAGGATTGAGGTTGCCGGTCATTCGAAGGCATATTTCTTTCCCAAAAAAAAAAACATCCTAGATCTCCTATCAGAAACAGGATTATTGGGCTGTCATCCTAGTGACACACCTTTGGAGGCTAATACCCGGCTTTAGGAATGTGATGGTGAACCAGTTGACAAGGGCCGTTATCAACGGTTAGTAGGAAAGCTGATTTATCTCTCTCATACACGACCTGACATTGCCTTTGCAGTGAATTTGGTAAGACAGTTTATGCATGATCCTTATTTCACTCATATGGATGCCGTCTTTCAGATTCTCCGCTACTTGAAGTCAGCACCAGGAAAGGGAATACTTGTATCTCCTTATGATAATATTCGGGTTGAAACCTTCACCGATGCTGATTGGGCTGGTTCCCTAAACCAGTAGTCTATTACTAGGTATTGCACATTCGTTGGTGGCAATCTAGTCACATGGCGTAGTAAGAAGCAAGATGTTGTGGCTAGATCGGGTGCTGAGGCAGAATTCCGTGCAATGGCCCAAGGAATTTGTGAACTGTTATGGCGTCGAAGTCTACTCCAAGACCTTGGTGTTTCTACTCCGCTTCCAATGATGTTATACTGTGACAATAAAGTTGCAATTAGCATTGCCCATAACCCAGTGCAACATGACCGCCCCAAGCACGTGGAGATTGACCGACACTTCATCATGGAAAAGCTTGAAAGTGGATTGGTTTGTGTACCCTTTGTGTCGTCTGGTGATCAACTGGCTGATGTGTTCACTAAGGGATTAGGAGGTAAAAAATTTCATCATTTTTTTGTCCAAGTTGGGCATGTCTGATAGCTATGCTCCAACTTGAGGGGGAGTGTTAAATTGTATGTAATATGCCCTGGTGGGCATATTTGGATTTTTACCCCTTCACCGACTCTAACTAGTAGAGTCGGTTAGTGAAGGGGAAGATATGTAATTTTTTCCTCTGAGATTTTATTATAAATAAAGCTCTTGGGCTGGTAGCATTGATCACTCAAACATTACAACATCAGATCTGTGAAGATGATAAAGTACTAATAAGGGATGGGGACATTAAGGAGAGATGGAAAGATTATTTCTACAGTAATGTAAGGCTAGACATGATCTATCCAACCCCGTTCAGGATCACAAACAACACCAATATTGGTACTGGTTTCAGATTTGAAAATAATGATGCAATTCTGGAACTCAGGTCTGAAACAGTAGAATAAATAGGTTTCCTAATCCTCAACAATAGCCCACAATATGGCCTTATATTCCAAACACAATGGGTCAACAATCAGCAGTCTAATCAGCACTACCACAGGTCTGTAATAGACAATAACAATCAGATTATCGACTCAACCAGAAATAGCAGCTAGAAAACTCAGATGGGACTTATATTCATATTGATCTCCATAGGGTGAATAACCCCTGAAAATTTCAGGTCCAAACTATGAGGATTGGCTGAGATAACACAGGGTCTCAGAATTAGAAACTAGAATATGAAAATAGAAGCTTAGTGAATATAGACTAACCCAGCCAGCAGATCTAACCCAAATTGGCATCGAATGGAGGGGATGTCGATAGAAGTTTGTCCTCCAATTATAACTGGAAAACAATGGTAGGATCTCAAGTTCCAGAGGCTTGAAGTTGCAGCAGGAAAAGTTGATTGAACTACCCAGCCGCAGGTGTTGGTTGATATCTTAGCCAGCAGGCAAGCTTCCAACAGTTGTATGGCTTGATGAAGGGCTTCAAACAAGTCTCTGTTCTCCACAAGAATCCATGGTAGCAGTGTTGTAGGCAGGGAACAAAATAGAAAGTAAAAGAGAGGGAAGGGAGATCGAGTAGGGAAGGAAGACAAGGGATAGGGATAGGAGGGGTTGGTTATCTCAGCCTGGGCATCTTACTCTGGGTATCTCACCCTTCTCAGCCTCTCTCAGGACAATGCATTGCAAAACAGCAACATAACTTCATTCATTAAATCGTGTGGAGACCCCTTGGGTCAATATATAGGATTCAGTTACTAAAAAATTAAACTTGAAAAACTTGCTGCCTAAGTAGTTCTAAAGATGCAAATAGAAAGAAACAAAAATAGAAATCAAATCTCCCTATTGCTATTACATGAAATAGAAAGACTGAAATTAGTAACTACCTGATATTCTATTGTTATGAAATAAAATCTACTTTCTAAAACTGAAAATAGAAACTAAAACTATAACAGCATTGGGATAGAATATTTTTCCACTTGGTATCTCCAATGGCTCACAAGATCTTCTAAAAATCATTCCCACACAAGGCAAAATATGGGCTGTGACACTATTCACGTGAACATTACCACACGAACAGTAACTCGTGAACAATAACTTTGTTCTGAATTCTATTGTGGTTCCTCTCTTCTTAATGCTTGTATCTACATCATACAGCCTACTAAATGAAGACTTTTCGAGTAAAGTGTCCCGTAAGACTGCATTACCCATCAAAAGACACTACATGTAGATATGTACGAAAGATTAGGGTTTCTGAAATAAAAAAAAGCTTTAAGGAGGATGAAAGTAGGAAAGGCACTAGGCTCAGATGGGGTCCCAATAGAAGTGTGGAAGAGCTTAGAAATCTATAGTTTATCTTGGCTAACAATGAGCACAAGGAAAATTCCAAATGGAAGGAGGAGAAGAATTGTGGTTCCGATTTACAAAATTAAAGGTGATATTCGGAGTTGCAATAAACTATAGGCATAAAACTGAGTCATACTATGAAATTATGGGAGATGGTTATTGAAGCCCTTTTGAGACAAGAAAGTACTGTTACAGATAACCAATTTGGTTTTATGCTAGGAAGATCCATGACAGAAGCTATATACTTAGGAGACTCATGGAAAGATTTAGAGATTGCATAAAGGATCTCCACATGGTCTTTATTGACCTAGAAAAAGCTTATGACAGAGTCCTTGGAGAGTTAATCTGGAAAATACTAGAGAAGAGAAGAGTTTCGAGTATATATGTGGACATAATTAAAGATATGTATTATGGTGCGTTGACTAGTGTAAGAACAGTGGAGGGTCATGGTAATGAATTCCTGTGAAGGATGGAATTATGACTAGATCATCCAGGTTCATTGTATATTTGTATGTTAGGATAAGAGCTAACTCATTCTTACCTAGCTTACCTTATTTTTCAAAGGTTGTAATCTCCATTCTACACTATAAATTAAAAAGACTCTGTCACTTTAGACTGAAAAGGAGAATATTCGTAAAAGATGGGAAGAGTTAACAAGAAATCATGAATTTTCTATGTTTGGATTTATGACAGTGTAATAAAAATAATGTACAGGTTCTATATTTCAAAGTTTATAATGTTTCATGATGACACTCCATGTTGACACTTAATATATGTGTTCACCTTTACATGAGTGCAGACTGCAGTGTGCTCACCTGTTGGGTTTTTTTTTTTTTTAATATCATTGGTCCTGAAGGATTTGAATGATTCAGTGACTGCTATTCCAATCTTGAGTTTTTCTTTTCATATTTTTCCTACTTGTTGAATCTGGTCCTGAAGTTTTCTAGGTGGCTAGTTCTAAGGTAAATTGTTATTATCATTTGCTAAGAATAAAAACTTGCTCATGGAATGGTTGGTCTTCACAATTTTCTTATTTTTGTCTTTCTTTTTCCCCCCTCCTTCATTGCTACCGTTCTTGCTTGTGCAGAGTGTCTTGCCTCATAACTGAACTTGGTAGTCATCCCTTTGATTTTCTACACATTCAAATCCTTTCAACTTCTAAAACTATATTTCGCTAACATTTAGTTCTATATTACCTACATAAACCATTCAGTAATGATACTGATCAGGTTTGCATGTTTTTTCTTCTTGTTTGTAGGATGAGAAGGACAAGAAAATTCGGGAACTGACAACTGAGCTTCACCGTGCAAATCAAAAATTGGCAGAATGTCGAGAACAACTGGAAATGGTCTTAAAGGATATTGAGATACACACTAATCACCTAACGAAAAGTGTTCATGATATAGTTGAGAATGTAAAAGAAATAGAATCTGAGGATCATGACTATGCATACCACGCATACCACTAAAGTCTAGAATTTAGGGCATGAAGCTTCCACTTTCTCTAATGGATTGAGAGCTGGTCATCTCTTTTTTCTCAACATTCCTGCATCTGATGGGAACTTCTCTAACATGCTATGTACCCTTGTTTTCATTTTTTTCATTTTCCGCCATAACAGTTTATAATAGTGCTGGCAACAGCTCCTACCCATCTAGAACTTCAGACTGTCACTAGATTAAGAGTCAGGGATATTAGAGAGCAATCTGTTTTCTTTGGTCCAGCTCCGTAAAGAGGAAGGTCACTCTATAGTTTTAGGGAAGTTAAACTCATTCAAGCTTTTACCGAGACTTCCAATGGTTGTCTATTTTGTTTTGCTTTTTTTTTTTTTTTTGGGGGGGTGGGGGGTTGAAAAAGAACGGTATCTGGTTGTGTATGGTGTGCGGCCTCTCTGTCCAGACACAGGACCGTGCAAAATGACTACCACACCCCCATATAAAGGTGGAAATCACCGCATGCAACCAGGTAGTGTTCTCATTCCTTTTTTGTTTTTTGTTTTTTTGTTTTTATAGATCTCTTTATGTGCTTTACTGGACCTTTGTTTCTACATTAGCCAATAGGAATGACATTTTCCTTTTCTATCTGCTATTAGGTAAGGAAATTGTAATAGTTCTATTGAAAACATCCCAACAAATAGAGTTCTCAAACTTATGGACAGCCTGGCTCCCCAATCAATTTTGTATCAATGACCCCCGAAATCTTTCAAATTTTGGAACCAAAAGGTCCATGCATGAATTTTCAGTCTCAACCAGTTCATCATATTGTTCTGTGGTGGTGCCTCAAGTGAACATCATAATGACTATGTCATTAGGACCAAGTGTCCCTTTCTTCTTCTTTTTGTTTTTTTTAATTTTCTTATAAATAGAAATTATAAAAAAAAAAAAAAAAGAGAGGTTATATCATCCACGATATCTGAACTACATTTACTTCCCGTGGCCAAGACTGCAAGACGATGAATAGGGATTGTAGTATCGAATGGCAACACCCAAGAGGGGTTGAATTGGATGACAATGCTTTCATATGCTTTCTTGCGATATGTAGCAAACAATTAAAACAAAGCAATAGCAAAATGCAAGAGTAAGAGATAAAGACAATGAGAGACAAACGATTTTAGAGTAGTTCAGATTCACTACTCTTACGTCCACTACCCGGGCTACATAGGCTAATAATGTCCACTATCAAGCTCCTTTTCACAATAACAGGAATCAAGCCTCACACCTCTCAGTCACAATCCTTTGGATTGACCACCCGGCTCACACTGATCAAGGATTTCTTATTTGAGCCATATAGGCCTATGATTTCTTCCTCCTATTATAGAACACATCCGCAAGCACATGTACATGCAGTACAAACCGATCTATACAAGCACAAAGAGTAAAATGACAACTTACAAGTCTGAATCCATACCAATTTAAGCTCACAACGATTCTCACAAGGTCACAACCCTTCTTAAGTTGATATTTCAAAAGGTGCAAATTCTTACTAAGTTTAAGTGACTCAAGTTTTCTCGGGTATGAGTAGTACTAAAACCATTTAGGTCTTCAAGAAATCAACTTTAATGTCCAAGAAATCTAGCTATTGGAGTTCTTTTAACGTCAATGAAGATGTTTAGAATTCCACCAATTGGTTAAGGTCCAAGTGGTACATTTAATACATTCAAATCTAGTCAAGCATCACTACTGCTGAACATTAAATGTTCATAGGACGGAAGTCCACATGACCCCCATGAAAGTCTGGAAACATGACTCAGAGATAGAAGTCCGTCAGGACTATCCATGGATAATCAATATAGGCATGTTTGTTTATTAGAGATATCTTAGTAATAACTTAGTATTTCTTTGTAAGGATCATGGAACAAAAACTCGATCGAAACTTGTCGAAACCATCGAGTTAACTCGGTTTCCTAGGTTTCCGAGACGAGTTGAAGGGGGATTTTATAAAATCCCTGGATTCGACTGGGTTTCAATGGTTTCGACCATATTTCAGTGGTTTCGACACATATGCCTATCGAAACTAGGGGAAACTTGGCTCGAAACTAGGACAGGCAGGTATTTATGCCAGAAACCAAGACAGACACATAGTTATGTCTAATATCATTTAAGTAAATGTTTTTGTATTTGTATTTCATTTAATTAAGATATTATTTATAAATAAGCATATACCCCCTATTTGAATCCAATAAAAATAGTTAAAAAATCAAATTCCAAAAGGAAAAAAAGTCAACCCCCCAGTTCAAGAACAAAAATTAGATTTTTTTACGATAGGTGCAATTTTCAACTTACTAATGCTGAGGTTTTTCTCATATCTAAAAATTCCATAAATCTTAATATTGTAAAACATTGCTAAAAACTAGAAGTGCGGTAAAATATTCATTTGTTTTGATGTCCAAAAAATTATTTTCATTCAAAGCGATTTTGACAGCATTCGTGCACACCAAATTAAGTTTGACCGGTAGGTAACTGTTTCAATATAAATTAGATTTAAGCAATCTTGGGCTTATTGGAAAGCTATCAAAACAAAGCTTTCTAATAAATCCAAGATTGCTTAAATATCATTTATATTGAAGGAGTTATGTTCCGGTCAAATCTTATTTGATATCATGTCCAAGAACAATATACAATATCAAACTTGGATCAAAACCACAAGTAATATTTTTAGTGTTCTCTATGTGAAACTAATGCATGGATTAAGTTTAAAATGTCAAAAATAGGCAGTACAACAAGAATCAGGGCAAAAAAAAAAACTTTTGGGCCTCAAAACCAAGTTCAAGTTAGCCTGGAGAAAGTCCCAAGTTTCGATCGAGACATGGTCGAAACCGAGATGAACTCGTTTTCTAGCTGGTAGAAACCCGAGTTTTAGAACCTTGGTAAGGATAGATGGCTATACTACCCATGGAAGTCCGTAAATAGTAAAGTCATTTATTTTTCTAAGTCAAACCACCTTGTTTCTTGGGTTTGTTCATTTAGATCTTTAGTTGACTTTTACTTGGGCTTTCTCATCTTGTGGACATCAACGTAAGGATTACATGATTGGACATAAGGATTACATATTATACAATTAAAGAGAAAATCTTATATCTTCAGATGCCTTCAACTTGATTGGATTTCATCTTGATATGTTATCAATTTGTTCTTCAAAGTTGGATCAATCTTTAGCTTCACGGAAGTATGTCGACAACAGATCTTTAAGCAACTTGTCATTTCTTCCATCAATAGTTGCACCAAGTACTTGGGTTTCATCCTTTTCTTAGCACATTAACAAACATGCTAGAACACCCACATATCCAAAACACACAATCATCTAGAATCTTCTAGGTTCAACAATCTCTCCCTTTTTGAGATGACAAACTATGATGATGTGGGAAGCAAAACCTCTCCCTCAACATGAGATTCTTTGTCAAATATAAACATGAAGAATGTTTATTGAGAAATCTTCATAGAATCAAAAAGGTAACTATACAAACTTCGATATATCTTATTTTTCATTAACTAGGTTCTCATTCATTGGCAATAGTTCAATTGAGCAAATATCCACGCAATAATAAAGAAAGATTAGTATATTAACTTCTGCATACTTTATTTTATGTTAACAAGGTTCTCATACATTGCATATGAAATAACTTAGAAGGAGTGAATAGGTTATTACTAGTGGATTTTGCCTCTTTTTCGAATAATTACATAAGTAAGTGAATTTCTTATATGATGCGGAATTGTAAGTTAAATAATTCAAAATCAAACACACAAATAAAGAGGACATAAGATTTATAGTTGTTTGATTCCAAGAGTCTACGTCCACTCCTCACAACACTTTGAGAAAATTCCACTAATATTTTCCTTTCAATATAATAGGTGGAGAAATTACACATTGACAAATCTTTTTAGAGGATAAGAGGATCCTTGCAATCTTTAAGGATAGAGAATCATTGCACAACTATAAACACCTCATTTTGTCATTTCCCTTGGAGGTTTTCCATTACAATGATGAGCACCCTTCAAGGCATAGATTCGATGTATCTATAGATGTAACGCAAGTGCATATTTCCCAAATCTATTCACAAATCTTTCACCCAAAATACCCTTGAAAGGATCAACCCCACAAACCTTCACCGGAGTCAAAATAAACACCAATAGATACTCCAAACCACCCCTGGAAGGGCTAGACCCGACCTAGTCCTCCTTCGAACCAACTTGGCCTAGCACAGAACCAGCAAAAACAACCCAAATTCTCTTGTTGACACTTGAGCCCAGGGCTGACATTCAAAGACCCCAAACCGATATTGAACCTACCCTCCCCCTGTGAATGTCAAATAGAGCCCTTAGAATATCTATGTACCCTCGACATTCAGACCCTTTATCACCAACATTAAAAAAATACTTCACCGATGTCGACGCTTGTTCATCGACATCAGGTCGATGTCGACCTTACCCCTCCTCGATATCAACTCAATCCCACTTCAATTTTGATTATAGGATACACAAACTACCATGTTTAGCTCTGATTTCACTTCCTTTCATGACTTTGGTAACTTGGATCTGAACTTTGGCTCCCTTAGGCCCCAAAAAAACTTAAACTTTGGCAACAAACCACTTACCCAGACCGCATTGGCCATAAGTTTGACTAAACACCCACCGTCAATGCGAGAACACCTTCTTTGATGCTTCACCAGCGATCCAGATAAATCTCTGATCCAAGCACAAATTTGGAAGTGCACACACCTCTCTACAACTATAAATACACTCTCTCTCTCTCTCAAGGGTCCTTGGATTTTTGAGTCCTTAGTTGATAGCTTAAAGTCATCAACACTTGGTGATTTTTAAGTGTTGCGATGAAGTGTTGTCCAAGGGAGAACAAGAGCAACCCATACTAGTAGTGATACTATCTATGAATACTTCTCCTCTTGAGTCACAAAGGGAAGCCTCCAACATCTTGAGTTCAAGTCTTTTCCCAGTAGGTAAGACTCACTTTTCATTTGTTTTCACCGGGTTTATCACTTTCTTTCATTCTTTTACTTTGCATCTCCACTTGGGATGTGTGATCCCATCTTTTTAGATGGTGATTATACATAATCCTCTTTATTATGTCTTTAGTCTTCAATGTATGAACCTCATCCCCTATAACTAAGATTCCCCTTTACTTTCTTTCCTCATCGTATCACGATTGCAATATTTTCACATGCTTATGCATTTTGTCTCTGAGTTTCTTGAGTACTTAGTATCATCATGTCTTATTCCCACCATGCCATGCTCACTATTATTATGCATTCATTGCTCCATGATCCTTCCCCTTTTTTTGCCATTCATACATACTAGGTCCACACCCTGTCATGCCTTGCATACCTCCGTGCATGCACCTAGCCCAGGCTTTACTCCCTTTTCACATGTCTCATAGTTGTTGTAATTTCATTATGCATGGTATTATCATAACCCATCATCTATGTACAATACTCGCTTTATGTGTGATGTGCTATAATTTTCCCTTACTTTCATGTATACTAATCCCTATAGAATTGGGGAAGAATCAACAAGGGATCCCTCAATTCCTTGATTTTCCAATCAATGCCAATCGTCATGGACTTGGATATGAAGAGAAACTTGCGGGAATAGGCAAGGCTAGTCATTAAAGTGGTTTGAAGAACCAAAAGGCTGCGACATTTACTCTAAGGTTAGGAAAGCCCCGAAAGGACCTAACCCCCTATTTCAAGACTCTGAATGGGTACTTTGTCAAAGAAGGAGAGGATTTCCCATACTGTAGGAATATCGAACCATGGTTTGACAACAACATAGGAAACTTCCAGATGGGATTTTAGACCTTCTTCCAAGATAACCTAGACCAGATCACATATGAATTAGAGCAGATGGAATTGAAAGCAAGTAAGGAGGATCTAAACATCGGTGGTCTACTCGAAGTAGCAATGGTTCCTACTGAAGACTGAAAAGGGCCGACACCACAGTTGCTAATTCACCCTCTCCGCGAGCCTCTCATGAATTGGACAAGTGTCTCTGAAAGTTTCCATGTCATAGAGTCTCAAGGATGTAGCCAACTCCAGGTCAATCTCGTCTAAGTTTGTTATCGAGTTTGTTTTTGAATGTATTCCAATCTATTGAGTCCACTTGTACTCTAGCTTTTATTATGAATGAAATTTATGATTCCGAGTATATGTTGTCTTCTTCTTTTTCTCTCTATTCCTTTGATGATGGTGATGTTATTGAACACCGCCATTTAATAAAACAATTGAAACAAAGGAAAGCACAACCCATCCGCGGGGACACTTGCTCCATAATTTTGGGATCAGAATAATACCCCCTAATGGTAAAAATTGGCTCCTCTCCCAATGAAAAAGAAGTTTGCCAAATGATAGCTCTCCTGAAGTAATTTGAGGAGGTTTTTGAATGGTCCTATGAAGATATGCTTGGTATAGATCTTGAGATAGTACAACATCAATTGCCTACTGTAGACGCTGGATTTTGTCACACCCCCCCCCAGCAATGCCAACAATCGGACGCGAAAGACTAGCAATGCCCTTTAAATACTCCTTTCCTTTGGGATAGCTCGGACACCCCCGGTTCCATTGTGTTTCCACTCACAGACTCTCCGCATTCCTGGAATGACCCCCAAGACGCCCAGCGGCATCGCGTACGACTGCGACACCACCAGGCAGGGCAGCACCATGCCCGACGTTGGCATCGTGCGGCAGCGCCGCTGTTAGGGAATATTCCTTGGCCACGACATCGCACCCCTGGCCGCGGTGCTGCCAGGGTACCCCAGACGAGATTTTTCATCCCGTGGCCCCGCCAAATCCCCCATGGCCCCCATCAGATGAACTTTTCCCTATAAATAGCACCCCACCCCTCATTTCCACAAGTTCTCAAGTGGAGGAGAGGGGGGACCCCAGAGCTCTATTTTCTCAATTTTTTATCTTTTTCCTAGTTTCGGGGCCATGCCCCTGTCCGATTTCGAGCCTTCGAGCCTAGTCCCTCTGTTTGGAGTCCAGGTCCTCTGGACCCGCCTTTCTAACCCAGTTCTGTCCAAAAACCCGAAGCCTCCCATGGCCTAGTCCCCTTGCCCGATGTCCTAATCCCTAGTTTTCGAAGCACTTTTCGACGTCATTATTCTGTCTGAGGTCCTAGTATCCGACACCTACGCGCCATTACTCTGTTCGATATTTGAAGAAGCCTAGCTTCCGAAGCTCTCCGACGCCATTACGTTGTCCAAGGTCCCAGCACCCGACACCCGTACGCCGTTAAGCTACCCAACATCCGGGTAAGTACTTCCCAGATATTTTTTTGATGCCGTTATTCTGCCTGACACCTAGGTAATTACTTTTGAACGTCATTACTCTATTCGACAAAGGACAAAGCCAGTCTTTTACCTCTACTTGAGCTGGGGGACACGATTCGTCCCATATAACTGCATTGGTTTAAACGCATACAAGTATTTAATTCTTTCACCGCATTTTAATTCTGTAGCAATTTAGTCCTTTAAATTATAACTGCGTAGTGTACAGTAGTTAATTTAATTAAGCAATGTGCTCATCATTTTAGCTGAACATGTGGAAATATGACATCTACGAAGGAAGAATATTCAAAAACCAGCATCTAATAGAAAGACCAGTTTACCCGGATGAGGTGGGTGCCTAACACCTTCCCACTCTCGTAACCTGACCACTTAACCCGAATCTCTAACCAAACCAAACGAAGTCCCGTAGCCCTTCAAAGGGCTACACCCATGGGTCCTAGGCCCTAATCCTAGGTGGCGACTCCATTTCATTCAATTGTATGACCCCCATCCCCCAATGAATCACAACCATTTGAGAAGAGGCATTTCTTCTCTCTCTCCAACCGAGGAGCTAATCCCCCAAACCCCACCGAGCTGCAGAAACCCCACGGTTCTGGGAACGGATCCTCACAGTGGCGACTCTGCTGGAGATTGATGGTCAAGCTTTCAATACTAGATGCTACCGTTGAACGTAAGAATATTCTTCCTTCTACATTATTGTTTGATGACATGTTTGGCTAACCCCTTTTGTGTACTAACTACATCATGCGTGTTCGAAGTCAAGTCAAACGATGAGGGTACTACCTGTTGTGCCTCTATCCCCGGGGAGGTGGGGCACATCATACTAAGTATTCTGAGATCGGATGATACCTGCTTCCGCCACCACTATCATGCACACACAACACTGCATAGAAACACACAGCCCCGTGGTTAGTCGTTGGACCCCATATGTAGATATGAGTAATTCACGGCGAAGCCACAACCCTTGATATTTACTGTACGAGTTTATAAAGTCACCAACGAGGGTATTCACTAGTGTGTTGTGGGGTACTCCGCTACTCAAAAAGGGCATTAGTTTGATTACTCTGGGATTGTGTGACCTCACTGATGAGGGTATTCACTAGTGTGTCGTGGGGTACTCTGCTACCCGAAAAGACTAGTTTGAGTACTCTAAGATCGTGTGACCTATGCTCCAGGTATCTCAAAAGGACCACGTACTGACAACTCGCGCCCACGAGCGATAGGTATATCGATTTTGTCAAGGGTGACCTTTTTTGTCCTATCAGCCTACCCATTGCATGCATCATATAGAGGAAATTAGACCATATATGATTAGGATACGCCACAAGCTAACGTAGCAACCCTTCGGGGCCGAAAACGAGGATCCTAGCAGTATATCCTCCTTAATGTAGTTTACTTGTCATGAGGAAGGGCTCCATTTGTCCCTCGATAGTCCCTCGATGAAAGCAACACAATCGTCCGGGATGGTGTATAAAAAAAATGTAGCCTCGATAGTCCCTCAAAAAATGGTACACCGCCTGGTACATTATGTCATTAATGGAGCTCTGGTTATCCCAAAATGGAAGGTACTCTACATTAACTGAAGATAGACCATTAGGAGATCTTCGGGAAACCCCTTTCGTGACGATCCTAATACAATCTCTGGGAGCCATTAAACAAGAGAGGATTTATGGCCAGAAGTGGAGCAAAGAGGTCAGGAATGGATCGTTATGCCATCCAACCACTGTTTGTATATTTGCTTTGTAAACCAGAACATAGATATGTATACCTACAACCATAAGAAAAGAAAAAAATTAAAAAAGATAAAAAAACACAGAAAAATGATAATTTGTTTGTCACATGAAATCCTAAAACAATCTTTCGCCCTTGTAAGGCACAATTTCACAACGGAAGCATAGTTGTCACGGCGTTATGGCGATCCAAGTCGGTGGAGGGGTGTCATGTCGATATATCGACATGTCGCCCGCCATGGCGTTGCCATGGTGAGCATGTCGACCATGTTTTATTTTTTATTTTCTATATTTTTGATGTTTTAATAGATGTATACTCAAGCCATGTTTTATTTTTTCTCTATTGTTTCACAAGTTTTAAGAAGAAAATTCAGAAATTGAAGAAGAAATCGAAAGAAATCGAAGAGGGAAAGAAGAAATCGAAGAGGGAAGAAGAAATCGAAGACAGGAAGAAGAAATTGAAGAGGGACGCCATGGCGTAGGTCGCCATGCAACCTTCTCCAGCGCCAGGACGCCATGACAACTATGGACGAAAGATCCCTTTGTTACCCGCTTGGGACCGTCAGGCTGGCCGATTGACTTGAGCCCACCTCCACCAGTCTCCATTCCCTTCGTCCAACAGAAATCACAGTCCATCTTTTAGTCCCGCAAGGCAGAGTCCAATAGGACCTCCGTTTACGAGTACCATGGATCCACCAAAGGCCAATTCTTCTGGAGAAGTTTTGAGTCAAGAAATGGTCAGCATGAGAAGAGAGATGACTGAGATGAGCCAACTAGTCACACAGATGGTTTAGGAGAGGCAGAGTCAGTCTCGAGGAGACAATGCACAAACCCCCGGAGAACCTAGGGTGATGCCAGTACCCAAAGTACAACCCAAGGTGGTGATAGAGGAAGAAGATGTTGTGGTCCTCAACACCCCCACAGAATCCCCCTGAGACTGAAAGAGAGAAACAGATGAGGGAGAAAGTTGAAAAATTGGAGATTGCTTTGCAAGGAAAAGTGGTAGCAAAACCAGAAGATGATTTGGTCTTCTTCCCAATGGGAAGAATACCTGAAGACTTTAAATGAAAGCTTGACAAGTTCGACGGGACGGGGGACCCGAAAGCCCACCTGAAAATCTTCATTACTGTGGCCAAGTCATGGGATCTTACTGAGGATCAAATGGGTCAAGCCTTCCTTTACTCATTGGCTGGATCAGCTTTGAGGTAGCTCACCCAGTTAGACCAGACTCAAACTCAAAGTTGGTCGGCAGTGGTGAAGGAGTTCACCAAGCAGTATTCTTACAACACTAAGGTAGGTATTACTCAGCGTGAATTGGAGACCTTGAGGCAAGGAGCCGACGAAGGATTTTCCAATTTCATCATGAGGTTCCGTGAGAACGCATCCAGGATGTGGAAACATCCAAATGAAGTAGAGCAAGTGGAAATGATTCTGGAGAACTTACATGGGGAGTACCATGACCATCTTTACTGTCAGCACATCAAAACCTTTGAAGCACTCATAGCTACGGGAAAGCGAATTGAAGACAAGCTCTTCAAGGGAAAACAAGCATAGGCTTCGACTAAGGAGGCCTCTGGGTCATACCTCAACAAGAACAGTAAAGTAGGAAGGGGGAAGGGTCCTGAAGTGAATGCAGTCACTATTAGCCAGTACACTGAGAAGAAGATTTTGCCAATAGTGACGACGCCATTGGTTATCCAAGCAGAACAGTCAGCCTCTCTTAGACAGTTTACTTTTGGCAATATAAGTCCTGCTTGCCTCTTCTTCAAGCTCAAGAGGGAAGGGATGTTGGATGTCGTACCACAGAGGCATATAGATTTGGTCAATCTGCCTCTAGGATACAAGCCAGAATTTCACTGCTACTATCACAATCAGAAAGGTCACCAGACCGACAGATGCATACACTTCAAGCATGCCATACAAGACCTGATTGAGGTAGGGAAGATAGCATTGAGAGTGGAACAGCAGCCCAATATAACTACTAACCCTTTGCCAAACCATGGGGTGAATATGTTGCAAGAGGATGTTTCGGGTTTAGACCCAACCACTTTGATTCAGCCCGTAGGGGGTCCCTTAAAGGAGTTAAAAAGAGTTTGGAGGGATAAGATGCATCTCATGTGGCAGATGGACCTCTTAGCAGAAGCTAGAACCAACATTAGCAATTTCCTAAGAGATATGTATAGGAGAGAAATGATTGAAGCTCAACCAACACCTTTTCGCGGACGGAGCTGATACGCTCGGAAGAGGAGAGAAAAAAGGATGATGGTATGTGTTTACTGTGCCAGAATCAATTGTAATGGAAAATTCAGAGAAGGTGGATAGCGGTGTGATTGAGGGGAGGGAATAGCCTTCGATCATCGCACAATGAAGCTGGAATACCTAGAGAATGGATTAGACAGCCTTGGGCCTCATGCACAATTGAGTAAGTCGGGGTTCACCGACTACAAGATCAGCCACATGGCATATGTGGAAAACTCAAAAGACGAAGATGAATCTACTAACCTGATGGTTCACATTCAACCAATTGGGGGAATGCCACCTGAAGATAATACAAAAATCATTGAAGAGGTCACACCAAGCCTGATCCAAGTTGTATTGGTGCTAGCCATTGGCGAGACTCTCTCTGGAGACTCTTTATCCAGATGGAAGGAAGTGCCAATGACAGTGAAGAAGAAGACTTCGAGTCACATTCTGAAGATGATTTCTCCCTTGAAACTACAATAAACAACATTGGAGCAGATAATGACAGAGTTGACCCAACTGATCTCATCCAACCCTTAACTCCTGAAAATGAGGGAAGTAGCAGCAGCAAGGGAGAAAGGTCTCCTAAAAATCCGAGAAGAGCATGGTTCATCAAAGAGGAAGACTTCAATAGATGGGGCATGAGCGTCTTCCATCAAGTGCAAGACATCCTTGAGCTAATATCCACGGCCCATGACATCATGTATCAAGCAACTTCCAGCTTCCCGAACATGGTGTGTGCCCATTTGGCAGAACAAGTTGAAAAGATAGAATTACCTGCAGAAGAAGATGCACTCCAGAGAATGCTACATGAGCTGAGGAACATGGCCTGGCTAACCTGGCATTAACTAAGGATTTCTTTGGGAATCCACCCCAAGATCCTATGTTATACTCAGATGAGTTCCCCTATGCCGGTCCACTAAGAATGATGGGAGGATGGGAGAATTGGGTCGGCAACATCAATACCGGTGACCTGTACTTTGATTCAACAAGAGAAATTCACCCTATTGATAGCAGTGGGGAAGAATAAGAGGATCCAAGTCATCAGGATTTTGAAGAAGCGTTAGAAGAAGAAACATCCAATAAAATTCTGAACAACAAAGTAATGGATGAAAGCACTGGTTGTGAACTACCCGATGAAGCATTTGAAACAGAAGAAGAACCTAAGGTCAACCAGTATGAAGAAATCTGTGGGCCAAGAGCTTGGTCCCTTCCATTTGAAGCAAGGGGGATCCTCAAAATGGTCGATAAGATTCACCAAATGCTCTTTAAGGTGGTACCTACAGACAAAAGCTATCAGGAAGAGGATGAGGTTGCTCTCGTGTTCGCTTTGGCAAAAGATTTGTGCAAAAGTCCTCCAGCATCTCTAGACCGTGGAAGTGAGGAGTATCACGAATGGGCACAGGCACATGATAGGTTCTATCTCTACAACATCAATGTGGATGATCAAATGAGAGACCCTACAAGCAACATTCATTCAGTGATCTCCAATGGTGAGGAAACATAAAAAAAATGAAGAACATTTCGGATCCTTAGATGAAGCCATGAGGTTCCAAAAGTTAGCTAGTGAGGTCTTTGAAATGATCCAGCAGATGATGCCAGTAGGCCCAAGAAAACCAAAACGTGACCAACTTGTCAGACATATTTGTGGGAAGCAAGAAGCCTTGTCCAAGACTCTTTGAAAGGCCCGAGAGATGATCGTTGCCTTGAAAGCGGAAGGCGAAGTCACTCATCCAAGAAGGAAGAGCCCAATGGTAGGAACCTTGGTAATAACTGAAAGTGACCTAGAAGATGACGAGCTATGCCTGGTAGAGCTCATTGTCAAGGGAAGAGAACCTAAAGTATCCAAGACCCGGAGTGGAAGAAATTTCAAAGATAAGGATCTAATTGTGGAGAAACCGTACACGCCTGCCTTACCTCAGAGCAAGTACGATCTAGAAAATCAAGTTTTGAACCAATTAAAGAAGATACAAGCCAATATCTCTATCTAGGGGTTATTGATGGCCTCATCGCCACATCGGGAAGCAGTTCTGAAAGCACTCAACAAAGTTCAGGTACCAATAGAGATGGGCCCATAAGAACTTTCAAACATTGTGGGGCTACCTATGCCACACATTCTCTCTCATTCTCCGATGATGATTTGCCACTTGGAGGAAAGAATCATAATTGGGCCTTACACATTACCGTAGAATGTAATGGGAATTGGGTCCCCTACATCTTAATAGACAACGGATCAGCTCCCAATGTCATACCTCTCAAGGTGGCAGGTTACATGGGGCTAGACCTCACTCGTATGAAAACCTCTGCTCAGACAATCCGAGCATATGACAACACAAGAAGAAAGGTTCTGGGAGTTTTAACCATTGAGATCCAAGTCAGACTTGTCCAATTCAAGGTGGAATGTCAAGTGATCGACATTCAAGCATCGTTCAACATGTTATTGGGGCGACCCTGGCTACATTCTGTAGGGACGATGGCCTCAAGCCTGCATCAGAAATTGAAGTTTACCCATGAAGGGAAGATGATCACTATCTTTGGTGACCCAAAAATTATCCACACTTTGGCAAGCATTGAGGTAGGAGTAGAAACTCCAGAAGATACCCAGCTAGGTGGATTCAAAATTGGGGCAATCGGTGTGGTGACCTCAGAAGAGAGAGAGATAATCCCATCCAGATATCCATCCGCATGGAGTAAGTCAACTCTGAAGATGATGAACAGCATAGAATATTTCCCAGGACTTGGATTGGGAAAGAATCAACAAGGGATTCCACAATTCCCTGAGTGTCCAACTTACAGCAACTATCATGGACTGGGATATAAAGAACTAAGAAAGAAACGTAAACTTGAAAATAGCCTGAAGTGTGAGAAGGCGGGCACTACCATGGGAATATTTCCCTATTTCAAGACTCTGAATGGGTATTTTGTCAAGGAAGGAGAGAACTCCTCATACTGTGGCAACATTGAGCCTTGGTTTGACCACGATAAAGGAAGTCTCCAGCCAAGATTTGAAGTCTTCTTTCAAGACAACATCGACTAGGTGGCATTAAAAATAGAACAAGCAGAACTGAAAGCTGCTGAAGAAGATCTGAGCATCAGAGAATTGTTTGAGATAGCCATGATTTTTGTAGGGGATGAAGAAGGGCCAAAACCTCATCTTTTGATTCACCCTCTCTAGGAACCCATTGTAAACTAGATCAACGTTTTGGATAGGTTTCAGGAACTAGAGTCTCAAGGAGTGGTTAGCTTCGAACTAGTCTCATCTGCTGGTAAGTCTCTTGTAATCAAGGAAGATAGTACCTTCCAGTCTGTTGAGTCTGCTTGTACTCCTCTTTCCATCATGAATAAAGTCAACCATTCTGCGTATGTCTCTTCTTCTTCTTCTTCCGATTCATCTTTCGATGATGAGGATATCCTTGAACACCATCACTTAATAAAACAACTAAAGCAAAGAAAAGCCCAGCCTATCCGAGAGGACACTTGTCTCATAAATTTGGGATCAAAATAGTGTCCCCAAACTGTTAAAATTGGCTCCTTACTCGATAAGGAGGAAGTTGGTCAGATGACAGCCCTGTTGAAGGAATTCCAAGAAGTATTCGCATGGTCCTACGAAGATATGCCAGACATCGATCCAAGAATAGTATAGTATCAACTGCCCACTTATCTGGACGCTCGGCCTGTCAAGCAAAAGCCCAGAAGAATGTGGCCTGAATGGAGTGAAAAGATCAGGGAGGAAGTCATCAAGCAGTGGAATGCAGGATTTCTCCAAGTGGCATAGTACCCTCAATGGTTGTCCAATATTGTCCCAGTTCCCAAAAAAGACAAAAAAGTATGGATGTGCGTGGATTTCTGAGATCTCAACAAAGTTAGCCCCAAGGACGACTTCCCATTGCCTTACATTGACTTGTTGGTAGACAACATAGCAAAGCATGCCCTACTGTCATTTATGGATGGATTTTCTGGGTATAATCAGATTAGAATGTGTCCAAAGGACAGAGAGAAGACAGTGTTTATCACACCATGGGGAACCTATTGTTACAAGGTGATGCCCTTTGGTTTGAAGAACGCAGGAGCAACGTATCAAAGAGCAGCTACTTTCATCCCACATGACATGATACATAAAGAGGTAGAAGTGTATATGGATGACATGATCATCAAATCAGTCACCCGGTAGGGGCATTTCCTGGCGGTAAGAAAGTTTCTCAAGCAGATAAAAGAATACAAGCTCAGATTGAACCCCCAAAAATGTGTATTCGGGGCAACGACAGGGAAGCTTCTGGGATTTCTCATTAGTGAAAGAGGAATAGAAGTGGATCCCGACAAAATAAAGGCTATAACAGAAATGTCATCACCAAAAATGAAAAAAGAGATCCGAGGTTTCTTGGGTCACATCCAATATATAAGTCGGCTCATAGCACACCTAACCACGACATGTGAACCCATTTTCAAGCTCTTGAGAAAAGAAGAGCCAAAAGAATGGAACAATAAGTGCCAGAAGGCGTTCAAAAAAATAAAGGAGTATTTGACTCATCCGACAGTACTTGTCCCGCCAATGCTAGGTGAACCGCTGCTGTTATACTTGTCCATTGAAGAAATGGCAGTGGGATCGATGGTAGCACTGATTGATCAGAAGAACGGGGAAGAGCACGCAGTCTACTACTTGAGCAAGAAACTGCTAGAGTACGAAACTTGCTATGCCCCTTTGGAGAAGACATGTACCGCCCTGGTATGGGTGACTAAAAGATTGAGGCATTACATGCTTTCGCATCCAATCCGACTCATCTCAAGGATGGATCCGATAAAGTACCTATTTGAAAAGCTAGCGCTGACTGAGAGGATGGCCAGATGGCTGTTGTTATTATCGGAATTTGACATAACATATGTCAACCAAAAGTCTATGAAGGGGTGAGCAGTCTCTGACCATCTAGATGCACATTCGATGGAGTCGGATTCACGACCAATGGAAGATCTTTTCCCGGATGAGGACTTAGCGTGCATGGAAGAAGAAGAGTGCAAAGACTGGTGGTAGTTGTACTTTGATGGCACATCCAATCAGAGAGGATATGGGGCCGGAATATTGTTGATAACCCCAAAAGATCTTTATCTCTCTTCTGCTTTCCGATTAGAGTTCCCATGTACCAACAACATTGCAGAGTATGAAGCATGTGTGATTGGCCTCGAGGCCGCCATCGCATTGGGAATCAAGAAGCTAAAAGTTTATAGGGATTCGTCAATCATAATATGTCAAACTCAAAGAAGATGGAAAACAAAAGATGAAAAGTTGAAACTCTATCAAGAACTCTTGGAGGGGATGATCAAGAATTTTGAAGAAATCACATTTGAATATTTGCCAAGAGTTAACAACATATTTGCAGACGCTTTGGCCTCCCTTGCCTCAATGGTGGAATGCAGATCAGACGCCCAGATCTGACCATTTCTGGTAGACAAGTGATGTGAGTCGGCATATGAAGAAGCAGTGAATGCCTTGATAGCTAATGGAAAAGTGCGGTTCATACCCATAATTGACTTCATCAGAGGAGATATCCTGAACATTTCACTATGGGTGAAAAGCAGTAGCTACGAAAGTATGCCACGCAATTCATACTCCAAGGAGACTTGTTGTATAAAAGATCCTACGATGGCATATAACTACTCTACGTAGATAAGGATCAAGCTCAAACAATCATGAAGGAAATCCATCAGGGAATCTACGGACCGTATATGAATGCCAGAATGCTCGCCAAGAAGATCCTGAGACTGGGGTATTATTGGGCAACCATGGAAGAAGATTGTGCCGCGTTTGTGAAAAGATGCCACAAGTGCCAAATATTTACCAACATTATCCACATTCTGCCCATGAAACTGCATTCATTGAATGCTCCCTGGCCATTCTCCATATGGGGCATCGACATTATAGGGAAGGTGACGCCAAAAGCGACCAACGGACATGAATTCATCCTCATCGCCATAGATTATTTCACCAAATGGGTGGAAGTAGAGTCTTACGTCATCTTGACGGCTGCAAAAGTAGCAAAGTTCATCAAGAAAAATATCATATGCAGATACGGAGTGCCACTCGCCCTCATATCTGATCAGGGAGCACATTTCTTGGGAAAAAGGGAAAAATTTTACGCCAAGTTTGGTATCAAGAGGCACCAGTCTACGACTTACAGACCATAGACTAACGAACCGGTGGAAGCAGCCAACAAAAATGTCAAAGTCATATTGTAAAAAATGGTTGATACTCATATAGATTGGGTAGACAAGCTCCCATATGCATTATGTGCTTATCGGACGTCCATTCGGACTTCTACTGGGGCAATGTTTGAGTTAAAATAAAACCGCAAGCGTACGGGTCAATCGTAGCTACGGGTCGAACACGAGGAGATATACACCACTCTATTTAACTAACTTAAAAGTAATGCAAAATGAACCAAATTAAAGTGTTAAATTAAACTAATTAAACTAACAAAAATCAATGCATCCTAACTCATAAGCATCTAACAAAATTAAGGGATTAAATCGGCGTCCTAACACATGAGCATCTAACCTATCAAACTAAAGCGAATTGAAAGGAATAAAAATGCAGCCACACATACTAACCACATAAAAAGAAATAAGGGAATAAAAATGCATCCATTTACACTTCTAAAAAGCTTTAAAACATCTCCTTAGCATCATCTCCTTCATTTTCACAAGAATTCACCTAAACCCTGAAAAGCACAAGAAAGCACCAAGTAACTCTGTCCAATGTGGTAAAATGTATAATTTATGCCCTAAAATTTCACACATAAATGTGCTCATCAGATTCCCCCACACTTGAACGTTACTTTTCCTCAAGTAAAGCAAAAACAAAAACTAACCTAGAATGCAGAAAATCCTAACTCACTTTCGTAGGAATCACGGTTGCACTTAGCATGTGCAACAAGCCTTTAAACCCCTAGGTTACCCCTAGTGGACGAGTTGTGTCTCGTGGGTGTTTGCAGTGAATATACATCCAAAATTCAATTATAAATAAATGCTATAAATTTTAATCATGGCATAAGTAGGACAGTGCACATAATCCCAAAAAGTGTTCAACTAATGATCAAGGAGCCAAAGGTTCTCCCACACTTGAATTTTATCACCCCACATCAATTCATGTAACAAGCATGCATCAAGTTCAAGGGATCTCCTCATATTTTCTGAATACTACTCATCTTCAAGTAAACCCCCCATAGCATCGATGGAACCAAAGACTTAGGCATTGAGTATTGTTGACCATACTTTTTTTTTTTTTTCAGGCATTAAGGCAAAAGTTTTTTTTCTTTCTCAACCACAAACTCTATTTCTACTCTACTACTGTTCTCTGAATGACATGGTGGAGCATACACCAGACACCCAAATACTTGGTAGCTTCGCTTTTTGCATATATCCATAAGACATTGAGACATTGATGCAAGAGTTTTTTTTTTTTTGAGTTTCCTTCCAAGGAATTTCGATCAAGTCACCCTGCTTCATGAGGCACAATGCCCTGTCTAGTCTTAAGGAATTCCACTTTCTTTTCTGTTCCTTTTTTTTTTTCTTTTTCTTTTTTTTTCATTCACTTCCACTTTCATGCCTTGCCTTGCCACAAACAAATTGGTCTCAACTACTAGCCAAAAGATCAAAGGGGTCCATAAACACATAGAGGAATCTAACCATCACATGAAGTAGCACTCATATTTTCAAACTCAATCCCCATCACCGGATACAAACCAACTACCATCCTTGAAAAGGGATTTTTTTATTATTTCGCATGCTAGGAGGGCACCTAATTCCCTCTCACTCTCGCTTTGCAAATCGAAGAGACTTATGCATATACCCAAAAACTATCGCCACAATCAAAATTCACAAAATTCAAAATTCACAAAATTCACAATTAAAGTCCAACACACCCCCCCACACTTAATTCATGCAATGTCCTCAATGCATGCAGAAAAGAAAGAATAAGGACAAGGGAGGGGATACATACCAGGATATCAGGGGTCAAGGTAAAGAGGCTCATGGAGATTTATGACCTCTTCGTCAACTGGAGTAGGCATCTCTATGTACGGCTTCAATCTTTGGCCATTGACCTTGAAAGTAGCTCCTGTACTTGGATTGAGGACTTCAACAGCCCCATGAGGATAAACTTTTTGAACAATATAGGGCCCATCCCATCTAGAACGCAGCTTACCTGGAAAGATATGCAAACGAGAATTGTACAACAAAACATTCTGGCCTACCTCAAAAGATTTTCTCAAAATGTGCCTATCATGGAAAGCCTTGGTTTTTTCCTTGTAAATTCAGGCATTCTCATATGCCTCATTCCTAAGCTCTTCCAACTCAGATAGTTGGAGTTTCCTATGGGCACTGCGGTGCGTAGGTCAAAGTTAAGCTTCTTGATAGCCCAAAAGGCCTTGTGCTCAATCTCTACAAGTAAGTGACATGCCTTTCCATACACCGGACGGTACGGAGATTGACCAAGATCGATCTTGAAGGCTGTCCTATGGGCCCACAACGCATCTACCAATCGGTTAGACCAATCCTTGCGGTTCGGGTTGATGGTTTTCTCAAGAATTTGCTTGATCTGCCTATTTGAAACCTCAACCTGGCCACTGGTCTGGGGATGGTAGGGTGTGGCCAACTTATGGACGACACCATACTTTTTCATGAGGGCCTCAAAAGGCCGATTACAAAAATGCTTGCCCCAATCACTAATGAGAGCCCGGGGAGTACCAAAACGGGAGAAGATGTTCTCCTTCAGAAATTTCACAACCACCTTGTGGTCATTGGTCTTATAAGCAACTGCCTCAATCCATTTTGACACATAGTCCATAGCAAGTAATATGTACAGGTTACCAAAAGAGTTAGGGAAAGGCCCCATGAAATCAATACCCCATACATCAAACACCTCAACCACCAGAATTGGGTTGAGGGGCATCATATTTCTCTTAGTAAGACGCCCTAAGGATTGGCATAAAGAACATGCCCTGCAATAAGTAAAAGCGTCTTTAAACAGACTAGGCCAATAAAATCCACACTGTAAAACTTTGGCCGCAGTCTTATTAGGCCCAAAATGGCCTCCACAAGCCTGATCATGGCAAAAAGATAAGACAGATTGTTGCTCATGATCAGGGACACATCTCCGGATTACTTGATCCGGGCAGGTCTTAAAAAGATAAGGATCATCCCAAAAGAAATACTTAACTTGTGAAAAGAAACGATTCTTATCTTGGGTGGACCAATGTGTAGGTGTCACACTCGTAACCAGATAATTAACAATGTCAGCAAACCAAGGTTCACTAGACACTGCCATCAGATACTCATCAGAAAAATTCTCGTTGACTGGAGAATCAACAGTCAAGGAATTAGGCAGCCGGGATAGATGGTCTGCAACCAAATTTTCACACCCTTTCTTATCCCTAATTTCAAGATCAAATTCTTGTAACAAAAGGACCCACCTAATGAGGCAAGCCTTGGCATCTTTCTTCTGCACAAGATATTTGATAGCTGCATGGTCAGTATAAACAATCACATGTGATCCAACCAAGTAGGGCCTAAACTTCTCTAAAGCAAACACAACAGCTAAAAATTCTTTCTCAGTGGTGGTATAATTAAGCTGTGCATCATTAAGAGTCCTACTTGCATAATAAATCATATGGGGCAATTTATTGATTCTTTGCCCAAGAACAGCCCCTATAGCAAAATCAGAGGCATCACACATAAGTTCAAATGAAACTGTCCAAATTGGAGCTTGAATAATGGGGGCTGAAGTCAACGCTCTTTTCAATTGCTCAAAACTATCATGACACTCAGAAGAAAAATCAAATGGGCAGTCCTTTGCCAAAAGAGAGGTGAGAGGTCTAGCTATCTGGCTAAAGTCCTTGATGAATCTTCTATAAAAACCTGCATGGCCAAGAAAAGATCGAATGTCCTTCATACTCTAGGGTGGTGGTAAATTGGTTATAAGGTCCACCTTAGATCTATCAACCTTGATCCCTTCTTTGGACACAATGTGCCCAAGAACTATACCTTGCTTTACCATGAAGTGGCACTTCTCCCAATTCAAGACCAAGTTCTTTTCTATGCATCTTTTAAGAACCAAAGAGAGATGATGCAAGCAATTAGAAAAAGTAGAGCCGTGAATAGAAAAATCATCCATAAACACCTCTAGGAAGTGCTCTACCATATCAGAAAAGATACTCATCATGCACCTTTGGAATGTAGCAGGGGCATTGCAAAGCCCAAAACACATACGCCGGTAAGCAAAGGTTCCATAAGGGCATGTGAAAGTGGTCTTGTGTTGCTCCTCTAGAGTAATAGGAATTTGGTTATAGCCTGCATAACCATCAAGAAAATAATAATATTCATGGCCAGCTAGTCTCTCTAACATCTGATCAATAAAAGGTAAGGGGAAGTGGTCCTTCCAAGTTGCCGCATTCAATTTCCTATAGTCAATGCACACTCTCCATCCTGTTTGGATATGGGTTGGAATCAACTCATTATTAGCATTCTCAACTACAGTGACTCCTCATTTCTTAGGCACAACCTGCACAGGACTCACCCATTGGCTATCAGAAATATGATAAATGATGCCATGATCCAAGCATTTTAGGATCTCTTTCTTGATTGCCTCTTTCATCACAGGATTAGCCCTCCTTTGGGCTTCCCTAGAAGGTGTGGAACTCTCCATCAAATGTATATGATGTTGAACAATGGAGGGGCTAATACCTTTGATGTCAGACATGGTCCAACCTATGGCTTCCTTATTGTCCTTTAGAAGCTTAATCAACTCTTCTTCCTGAATAGAAGTCAAATCAGAAGCAATAATAACAGGAAGAGTATGATCATGTCCTAAGAAGACATACTTGAGGTTGGAGGGCAATGCCTTCAACTCTAATGTGGGGGGCTCAATAATAGAGGATTTGGGAATGGAAGTGGATAGGGGTCCAAGGGGCTCCAAAGGTGGTTGGATGCTCCAAACCTCAGATAAGGGAGTATCATCAACACCCTCCAATTCTTGCATACATTCTTGAAATCCCGAATCAAAATCAATCTCAAAGAATGTATCAATATCATCGGGAAATCCTTGAAGCATATGCACCTCTTCATCCATGCCAAGCTGCTTGCCCAACCTAAACACATTGAAGTCAACAGAAGTATTGCCAAAAGATAATTTCATGAGACCATTCCTGCAATTGATTAAAGCATTACTGGTAGCTAGGAATGGTCTACCCAATATGATTGGGATTTGGTCCTTGAAGTTGGCAGTGGGTTGAGTATCTAAAACAATAAAATCTACAGGAAAAATAAATTCCCCAACCTTCAACAGGACATCTTCAATCATTCCCTTAGGAACTTTAACCGACCGATCTGCAAGTTGAAGAGTAATTTTGGTTGGTTTCAGTTCTCCCAATCCCAGTTGTTGGTAGACATGAAAGGGTAAGAGGTTCACACTTGCACCAAGATCCAATAAGGCATGATCAATAGTAGTATGGCCTATAGTGCAAGAGATGGTGGGGCTTCCCGGATCCTTATACTTGGTCACTCGGTCGTGAGATTAGAGAACTAAGGTTAGCAGCCAAGAATGCCTTTTTGGGCACATTGGTGGTCCACTTTTGGGTGCATAAGTCTTTGAGGACTTTAGCATAAGCGGGGATCTGGGCAATAGCATCCAACAAGGGGATATTCACCTGAACCTGTTTGAACACATCCAATATCTTCTCCATAGAAGGAGACTTCTTGCTAACCAACCTATTTGGGAAAGGGGCAGGTGGGGTATAAATTCTTTCAGGGTTGGTCTTTTTAACTTTCTCAACAGAATCCTCTTTGGTTTCCTCAACCAAATCATCTGGTATATCTTTAGGTTCATCAGACGAACCTGAAACTATAGGCACTTCAATGGCCTCTTCAGAAGGGGGAGAGTCAACAAGAGTATGAGATGATAAAGACTGAGGTGCACTAGCCTGTTGATACTCACGGCCACTCCTTAAAGCATAAACAACATTTACCTGTCTAGAGGGCCCTTGGTGCTGTTGGCCTTGTGCAACATTGGTTGGAGGAGCTTGGGTACCTTGCTGAATATGAACCTGATGCCTAGGATTTGGCTCAGTGGCTAGGTAACTTCCCGTTTCCCTCTCATGCAGGATTGTGACAAGCTGGGTGAGTTGTTTTTCCATGTTATTGTGGCTTGTCATGAGAAGAGCTATCTTGTTGTCCATCTCATTCAGTCTTGTTGCCTCTCCTATATTGGTAAACCCTGGGGGTTGCTGATAAGGTGCAAGGAGAGGAGGCCTAGCAGAATTAATAGAAGATCCTGGATGAGGACGAGGGGAAAAGGGGTTAGGAGACATTCCTTGGCTTTGTGGTGCATAGTTGGTCCTTTGGGCACCAACTTGGCCTTGATGGTTAAAGTTGGATGGGCCTGCTTGGTTCCCTTGATTCCATGAGAAATTGGGGTGATTTCTCCATCCTGGATTGTAAGTATTGCTATATGGGTTATTTTGGTAGAGAGCACTTACATTCTCAGTGTTGGAATTGCCCACCAAGGTGTTGGGGCATTCCTCAAAAAGGTGTCCAGGGGTTTGGCACCAACTGCATACCGACACATGGTTGACCTGGTTGACCGGATTAACTGGTATAGACTCTTTAAGAACTATGGACTCCAACCGTTTTATGAGGCTATCAAGTTTGGCCTCCTTGGCTGGCATACCCTTAATGAGATACCCCTTAGTGGTCCTTTCAGCCTCTTGGGAAGATTCCCATTCCCTAGTCTTATCAGCCAAGTTGGTTAAGAATGTCCATGCATCATTCTCCTCAGAAAAAGAAGTAAAGCCTGCTGGACACATAGACTCTACAAGTTGCTTGGTCTGATAATCAATACCCTCATAAATAATTTGGCATAGCTGCCATAAGTCAAAACCATGGTGAGGGCATTCTAAGAGGAGGTCCTTGAATCTTTCCATGAATTTAGAAAAGGACTCATGTGATTTCTGCCTGAACTGGAGGATGTCACTTTTAAGCTTATTGGTCTTGTGAAGAGGGAAGAATTTTCTCAAAAAGACAATGGTGAACTCATCCCATGTATTAATGGAGTTTGTTGGCAGTCCATAGAGCCACTTCTTGGCCTGGTCTTTCAGGGCAAAGGGTATAAACCTAAGCCTAACTGCATCATCAGTCAAATTCTAGACCTTAATTAGAACACAGACCTCCTCAAATTCCCTAAGGAAGAGATATGCATCCTCATTAGCCATCCCATGGAAATGGGGTAGCATGCTGATGAAGTTGGTCTTGAGTTCATAGTTATTCCCTGTAACAATAGGCAGACTAATGCATGAGGGCTGTGCAGCCCTGGTGGGGTAAAACCTATCCTTAAGAGTCTTGGGTTGTTGGTCACCCATGGTCAAATGTGGTAGAGAAGGTGGTCTTCTAAGAAGACGATTACTTGAATCACGAGTCCACACCTTAGCCACCTAAATAGATATGAGGTCTCCTTTAGAAAAATTAAAGAAAAATAAAACACTTAAAAAAAAAAAAAAAAACTAGAAACAAGAGGGACCCCAAGGTAGATAGTGCATCTCTATCCCTCAAAAATCGAAACAATGGTTCAAAAGCTGTAAGGATGCCATATAGGTTGACAGCAAAGGAACCCGTATAGTCTTCTATAGCCACCTACGTGCGACTCCAATATGGATTCTAATGTAGAATGGAGGTCTACTATACATTTATGTTTCCAACACTCTCACTATGTCGCTTTCCTGTTATCAAGAGTGGTCACCTCCAAAGATAAGTCACATGTCAATCTACCCAACCAAGTCAAGATGTAGCGTCATAGGTAACTTAATCTTATGAGGGACACCAAAAGATGGAGGGTTGAAGCATATGAAGGACTTTAGATTGGGCGCACACTATTTGAAACAGAAGAGAAACAAGAAGAGGTTTTCAAAAACTGATTTTTTTTTTTTTTTTTTCAAAAAAAAAGAAGAGAAAATAATAAACTAAAACACTTCGAACTACTTAAAAATCAGATAAATAAAATGGACAATAATCTCCCCGGCAACGGCGCCAAAAACTTGTTTGAGTTAAAATAAAATCGCAAGCGTACGGATCAATCGTAGCTACGGGTCGAACACGAGGAGATATACGCCACTCTATTTAACTAACTTAAAAGTAATGCAAAATGAACCAAATTAAAGTGTTAAATTAAACTAATTAAACTAACGAAAATCAATGCATCCTAACTCATAAGCATCTAACAAAATTAAGGGATTAAATAGGCGTCCTAACACATGAGCATCTAACCTATCAAACTAAAGCGAATTGAAAGGAATAAAAATGCAGCCACACATACTAACCACATAAAAAGAAATAAGGGAATAAAAATGCATCCATTTACATTTCTAAAAAGCTTTAAAACATCTCCTTAGCATCATCTCCTTCATTTTCACAAGAATTCACCTAAACCTTGAAAAGCACAAGAAAGCACCGAGTAACTCTGTCCAATGTGGTAAAATGTATAATTTATGCCCTAAAATTTCACACATAAATGTGCTCATCAGGCAACTCCTTTTTCATTGGTCTATGGAATAGAAGCATAATTACCTGTGGAAATCCAAGTACCGTCCCTCAGAGTATTGATGGACTGCAAATTACCTAAAGGAGAATGGATGCAGGAAAGGTATGATGAGCTCAACCTACTAGATGAGAAAAGGATGAAAGCCATGGATCACCTTAAAAAGTACCAACTCAGAATAGCGAGAGCCTTCAACAAAGGAGTTCGCCTGCGGAACATCGAAGAAGGAGATTTAGTTCTTCATGAGCAAAGGGCACCTGTCCACGACGCAAGGGGCAAGTTCAGGCCGAATTGGAGTGAACCTTATCAAGTAAAGGAAATCCTAACCAGGTAAACTATTCGACTCGTGGATCTTGATGGAGAAGACGTCAAGGGCCTTGTCAACATGGACCAACTTAAGAAATATTTTGTGTAGCAGTCAGGTCTACATGAACTACATTTGACCTGATTCATTTTCAAAGGATACGTAGGCAACTTGGCATGCTCAAGTGCGGTCACATCAACCCCTCGTCAAGGGCATATTCTTAAATCTGCCACCCGATAATTTCCATCACCCATCAAAAGAAAAATCCCGCCTTCCAAAAAAATCTGCCATCCGGCATCTCCTCGTGGGTTACTAGTAGGAGCTGACTATTCCTTGAGTCCAAAAAAAGAAAAAAAAAGAGAGAGAGAGAGATCTTTTCCAGTTTACTAAGGAGTTCTTTGGTTGGGTACATGAAATATGCATCCCCAAAGAAAGCAACTCTCGATGAGACTTTACGTAAATGGACCGTAGACATGAGCTCAGACGATCCAACTACTTTGGAAGATGTACATCTACCAATCCTTGGAGGGATTATGTATGTGAAGATCCATCATGACATGCTTTGGCAAGTATACCAATGCTGGGATCCGGAACTACACATTTTCAGATTTAGAGATGTGTAGATAACCCCCACAATTGAAGAATTTCGAGCATGCATGCTCTCACTGCCATCAGGAAGACTCTTCCGTCCCCCTCTACGTAGCAGCTATGAAGAAGTTCTGCAAGATTTCTTCGGATGGCCCAAGAGGGAAGTCAAGAAGGTTATGGAATATGGCAGAGTTGACATCATGAAAATAGTAGGAATCTTTTCCAAGCAAGAAAGTATTGGAAAGACTCGACAAGAGAACAGGAGGAAAGCATATTTGTTTTGCATGGTTGGGAGATACTTACTGCATACCCCGAGGAAAGGTGTTCTCTTTGTGATGGCCGATATTGTCCAACAACTTCTTGAAGGATGTGATATCACCCCTACAGTGCTAACTAAGACTTTCAAAGGTTTAGAGGACATGAGTGCTTCCCAAAAGTATGGCATAGATTATTGTGCAGGATCCCCTGCAATTTTGCAAATGTGGCTACTGGAAAGGCTACGATTGGTCCAATCAATACCTGAAGCCATGCTGCATCTGAAGCATTTCCGAATCCAAAGAGAAGTGATAGAGTTTCATGCGATCAAGGAATGGAAGAAATATTTGGAAGATAAAACGGATGAGAAGATTCAGTGGAACTGCCATTGGTGGAATACAGAAGCCCCGATCTTTAAAGTTCGGGATTATGATTATGTGTGGTTGATGGGGCTGACTCACACCACCTTCTACTTGCATCATCTCGTATCCACGCGATGTCATTTTGCCCCAAAAGAAGCAATGGCAAAATTTCGACTACTGGAAGACCTAACGTCGAAGATTGTGAATCTACTAGACGAATTGTGGATGAAACATGTAATTGAGGGGTGACCTTATTGGACTATGTTTCATTTCCATCACTCTCTTTTCCATTGTCGTACTCTCTTTTCTGTTGTCCTACTGTACCCTCTTTTCTATTGCCCTACCATTCCCATGCATGTAACCTTTAACCATCAGGGGTTAAATGAAAGACGTTTGGGATTGTGCCTTGCAAAGAAAACATAAATTGTTTTAAGATAATTAACCTACTCTATTCATATAACATAAAATGAAGAAAAAGAAGATAAGCGTACAACAGCCAAACAACATCTAAAAAAATCCCAACACTCTGAGAATCCATACCAAAAATAGTATGTTCAATAACTTGGGGGAGGCTAATTCTCGCCAAAGGATCCGGCCTCGCTATCGGCCTCCGGGATGTGCTCATCGCCATCATCATCATCATCATCATCATCATCCTCATCGACATCACCCTGCACCAGGGAAGGGAATCGAAAGAGTCCTGCTCACGAGAGCTCCCTCCGCAGGTGCCCATTCTCCTTAGCATACCGCCGCCTTGCCTCAAAACTCCGCCGATAGCGGTGCTCAAAGTGTCCCGAGATTCCCTCATCTCGTGAAGCTGATCACTCTGAAAGAGAAAAAAAAGGTTGAGATTACTGCAAGAAAAGGGAAGAGATTCCAAAGGGAAAAAGGGAAAGCATCAAAAGATACAAAAGAAAGATTATTCACCAACCGCTGGATGTCACGGATCCTCTCCTAGAACTCGACATCCACACTGGCCTGCATGCGGCGCATGCCAGCATATATCTCAGCACTGATCTGTTATGATGACACCAAGCAAAAGTCAGTTAAGATCAAGGAATGAATCATAAAGTGAAAAGAAAAAGGAGAAACAACGTACCCCGGCAAAGGGAATTGGGAGCCCCAAGTCATGATCAGGAACTCGACAGGAAGGGAGAACAGTCTGAAGACTAACGTCGAACCTAAAAGGGATGGTCCACCCCTTGTATCCTGGAATGGCATCACCCACCTATGCAATGGGCAAGTTAGTACCGGCAGCATGGGAAGGGTGACCACAGGACCCTCCAGGGTTAAGCGAACACAGATAGTCTCCCGATGAAGGTAGTCATGGTAATCCTGGTTCGCCACAATCAGCTCTATAGCTGCAATCCCAGCCGTCAAGGCCTCGAAGTTAGGAGATAGGAGAGGGACACACATATGAGCAGGTGGAGGCCGAGGCACCATCCGAGTAGAATGTCACTGGTGGGTCATCCTCTCCTAAGATACAACTCTGCCCCAGAAGGGCCCTCAAAGACTATCCGCTTTCGAACAAGCCCACAAGCAAACCAGTACTCCGCTAACTCATTAGGATACAAAATTTCCTCCTCATCATGGGGCTACCAGCAGATCTATCGACAGAATCGGTTCAGTTAAACAAGCAAAGAGGAATCAGTTCGAGAAGAACAAGAAGACTCAGAGAAGTTTCATTGATCATTACCCAAATAGTTGCAAAATCATTGAGCTGGAGATGTACTTGCAGCTCATCAATAAGAGAGCACCTAGCCTTCCCCCAGCCTCGGGGAATGTAAGGAGCCGACTTGCAGCTAGAGACTACAACTAATTTTTCTATTTGAACTCTGGCAACTAATTTACACTTCCCTTGGCATAAAAAAAATTACACTTCTCGATTTTCTCCTGGCTTTAATTTACTATGTGTTATGATGCAATTTGTGGGTTTACATTGGTATCTATCTTTGCTATCAAGTACCTTTACATGCACTTGGAATAGGCAGCTTCTATACTTTAGATTGATACCTCAAAAACACTTGTTACCAACTGACCTCTCATAGTGACCTTGGTATGCATTACAACATTGATTCTGCTTTTGTATTTTGAACTTGGTTTCCCATCCCTTGGATTGAATTGTTGTGGAATTTGATTATGTATCAGCAGTTGATAGGTTTTTGACCAATGCACTAAGAACTTTAAGCTAAGCACTAGCTTTAGAAGGTATATTTATGGTTCAAATTCCAGTGCTCCATCTAAAAAAGATTAAATCAATATATAAGGTCTAATATGCAAAGGTCACAAGTGATTTATATGGCATAGTATAAGGAGAAAAAGTGTAAAACTGTACAAGTATGTAGACAATGTTAGATTAATTTGATCCGAATAGGGACAAAACCCTGAAAGCCAGGATCTCCAGAGGGCGTTCAAGAACATAATCAAATAAATAATAGAAAACAGGGATAGAACCACTAACCATGTTTCACATCCATTGTATCGATGATCGCAGCGAAAAATAAAGACCAAAGATCTAGGTGCTTCCCCTCTATTCCCAAAGTAACTGGCTTGATGAGAATACCGTATGCACAGGGATGATGAATACTGAATATCTCCCTCTCTTTCCAGAATGCACTCCTCAATAAAGATTGAGAATAATTAGTTGTCTTGGATAGAGGGGGGACCTAGCTATCCTTATATAGTAATAACTATAGGGCCTGACTCATCACAGTCCCAATAGAAATCTATTTGCCCACTCTAAAGCCAGTCCACATAGGATTCCTAATATAACCCAATGACCCCCTTAATTAGACCAATACTACAATTAGCCTGAGTTTTAGGTTATTTAATATTAGCACATAATAGGAATATTAATTCTATTGTAAGTAGAATTCTAACATTCTCCCACTTGGACTTATATTAAATCTCTCAAAAACCTATTGTTTCCTGAAATTGGTGCAAAATTCTTGAGTATGTCCATTGCACACATGGCGAAGGGTATGGGGGAGAGCATAGACGTTAGCTATGTCGTAGGTTGGTGGGGCGTGGGGCAAACATCTGGCATTGCTTGCACTTCTTGACATATTTGATGGCGTCCTCCTACATTTTTTGCCAATAGAAACCTTGGCGTAGTACCTTGTAGGCCAAGGCTCTTTCGCCTATGTGGCCTCACCATATCCCTTCATGGACTTCTGTCAAAACATATTGGGCCCTTATGGGGCCTAGATAATGTAGCAGAGGAGTAGAGACTGACCTTTTATGTAGCACATCGTCAAGCCATGTGTATTGCGCTACCCGGCTCTTTACTTTTCATGCCTCGACCCACTCTTCTGGGAGCTTTACATCCCTTAGGTAGTGGACTATGGGGTCAATCCATCCTGGCTCTTCATCGATTGGGGCTGCAAACTCCTCCTTGTGAGACGGTCTGTCAAGGAATTCCAAATATATAGCCCGATCCAGTTGATTGAGCTCGGATTTCGTTAGCCTTGATAGTGCTTCTGCATCTGAGTTTTGCTTGTGGAATTTTGATCATTTTGAAGCTAGCGAATCCTTTGATTAAGAGATGGGCCTTTGCAAGATATGCCGCCATGCGCTCGTCTCTGGTCCCATACTCCTTGTTTAGCTGATTCACCACCAGTTACGAATCTCCCCGGACCGCAAGCTTCTCTACCTAGATGGCCTGAGCCTGTCTTAATCCGAAATCCTTCAGGGCTCGTGAGGATGAGCCCCGCTCCCTCCTCCGTTGTATTACTAGAGCCGACCACAAACAACGTCCATGGGCCCTGCGTATAATGCTCAAGTTCCAGTTCGCTAGCCGACTCTCCTACTGGATGTATGCATTTGACTATAAAATCTGCTGTGTCTTTCCTTTTATCGCTGCTCGGGGTACAAAATCTATGTGGTACTTTCTTAGCTCCACCGCCTAGGCCACTAATTGGCCTACCACATTGGGCTTGTGAAGTATCTTCTTGAGAGGTTGGTCGGTTAGGACCTGGACCACATACGTTTGGAAATAAGGCCTGAACTTCCTTAGGGCTATGACGAGGGCGAGGCCAACTTCTCTATCTTAGGGTACCATGTCTCTACTTCAAGTAAGACATGGCCTACATAGTATATGGGCTTTTGCTGCTTCTCATGTTCTCTTAGGAGAACTGCCACTGGCGATGCCGCCAGGTATAACTGTAATTTATCTTTGGGTTACGGTCATACCAAAAGTAGTGGATTCTCTAGATACAGCTTGAGCTCATCGAAGGCATGCTGACATTCTGCTGTCAAAACAAACTCCTTCAGATTTTTTAGATTCTTCAAAGTTTTGAAGAAGGGTAAACATTTGTCTCTTGCCTGAGACATGAACTGGGTCAATGTCGCAACTCTCCCGTTCGATCTTTAGACCTCTCTGACTGTTTGAGGGGGCGTTATGTCTCTGATAGCCTGGATTTTGGATGGGTTGGCTTCAATCCCTCTACCATAAATCCTAATAACTTGCCAGATGTCATGCTGAAGGCACAATTGGCAGGGTTCAACTTGATCTGGTTCTTCCTTAGTACCTGGAAGACCTCCTCCAAATCTTGAATGTGCCGCTCATGCCAAAGGTACCTATAGGTCCTAAGCTGTAGTTGGTACCTATTGTGGAGCCGTCGGAAGAGGTGGTATGGGAAACCTGATAGGGCCTCCTTACTTAACTTGGAGTTATAGGTCTCAAACTTGCGCGTTGGTGGCTGGAGCATCAGGATCCAAGCCCTCCGGTATCATCATAGTCGGGATAGGTGGTGGGGGCAGAAGCTCCTCTTCTGCCAGGAAGGTGTGTCTCCCAGGAAGATTACTAGGGACAGGTGCTCCTAGCTCCATAGCCGGATCTTCTTGGTTCATCTGCTGCTCCACTTGCGAAGCCATCCTCCTGGGGCGATTGGTTCCGTCGATATTTTCCCTTAGGGACGCCCACTACCCCTCCTACGGGAGGAGCTGGGTTGTAAGCTTTCTATCGTCTCAGTCATTGATAGAGGGCAATTAAGTGGATTAGATTGTAGATACTGTTCCCACAGACGTCACCAATCTGTTGTGTCAAGAAACTTTTGGTGGGTCCTCCTGAGGGAGGGACTCGCACAGAGTAGCAAACAGACAAGGGAGATGTTATACCCGCACCCCGGATCATAATTAATTATTATTTCTTCCCCGTGATGTGTGGTTATCACTGCCACGTATGCTGGTGAGCTGTTCTCACTGGTGGTCAAACCCAGCTACAAAATTATTGACCACAGTGCGGATTTACCTGTGGAGGAAACTATTCGGGGTCACGGGGGACAAACCATGACAAGGAAATAGTAAGTCCTAGCACTTAAGTTTATTTATTTACCCTTTCTCTCGATGCCCTTGAAGTGCGGGTCAAGATTGGGACCGCCCAGGCTATTTTAGTTGAGTTGGGAATATTCCATTTGTGGGTCCCACTTATTTAAGGGAGCGTGTGATGGGCTTATAATCCCATGGTGGATGGACCCATCCCCAAGTGGGTTCTTTTCTATTTGAAACCTGTGGGCATGCCCATTTAGTTAAGAGGCCCATTCAACTTAAGGGCCCATTTGACTCTATTTGACCCAAAGATGGGTTAACCCATTCCTTTACCCTAAATAAGACCATGGGTCAACCCATTAAGCCATCTTGGATCCACCCATTTAACTCTTAACCCATTTGACATGTGAGATCAAAAAAATGGGTTTTATTCTATTTCTTACCCAACCAATTGGACCCATCCCCAAGTGGGTTCTTTTTTTTAAAAACCAATGGGTCAACCCATTTAGCTATTGACCCATTTAACTTAAAGGACCCAAGGCCCATTTTCTATAAATAAGACAAAGGGGGGGGAGAAGGATTCATTTTCATTTCTTCTCCCATCTAACCTAAATCGTGGAAGAGAGAAAGAGGAGAGAAAGGAGAAAGAAGAAAGAAGAAAGAAGAAAGAAGGAAAGAAGAACGAAGGAAGGAGAAAAGGAGGAAGAAGGGTGGAGAATCTTGGTTGGAGGTTTGAAGATCACTTCTTGGAGCCTCAACATGGAGCCTTCTACCTTGGGGTGGGTAAGCCATTCAATCCCATCTCTTTTCTTCTATTTTGGATTTTGGGGTTTGGGAAATGGGAGAAATTCGACCTAGGGTTCTCTTGGAACCTAAGGAATCGATGGAACCTCTAAACCTAGATTATGGTGGAGTTATTTCACTCCATTACAAGCCCTAAGCCTAAGTAATCTCTTTCCATTTAAGAAATTTAAGGTTTCTACCATATTATGTCCTAATTTAGGTTCTCTTTGTTTTCTCTTAAATCCATGGGATTACATGGACCTAATGAGGTCTTAGAACCCTAATGGACCTAGGAGGAAGCTTTCTTGAAGCCTCCCTACCTTTAAACCCCTTGGAAAATGAATCCCTAGTGAGAAACCCTTCAATTTTCGGTTCTGCAGGTATGTGGTTTTACACTCGGATTCAGTTTTCTGAAACCACACCTGCAACCGACCTTGACTAAAACTATCCTAAGCCCCTGGTTAGCTAGGATTTACATGTGGTTTCAGACCTGCAAGAAACCACCCTGAAATTACCTCCCTGAAAAGGCCCCTGTGAAGCTCGGATTTACACTCGGATTCAGTTTTCTGAAACCACATCTGCATCCGACCTTGACTAAAACTGTCCTGGGCCCCTGGTTTCCTAGGATTTACACTCGGATTCAGTTTTCTGAAACCACATCTGCATCCGACCTTGACTAAAACTGTCCTGGGCCCCGGGTTTCCTAGGATTTACATGTGGTTGCAGAATTTGGGCATGAAACCACACCTGCAACCACTTCACTTCTGAAACCTTATACTTAAATGATTAATGGGAGACCTTTTGGGGATCCGTCCCTTTACTTAATTAACCCTATTTTCACTCTTTATTTAGGTTTAAAGTTTTCATCTTGTGACGTGTTACTTGATTTCGGCGACAACTCATAACATCGGGGCATAACACATATTGTGAGTGGGTTTGGTTGTTTGGGCTTGATATTATTATTGCATTGTATATTATGTCATCATTATAAATTATTAAGCATGCTTGCGCATATTGCATACTTTTATATATGAATGTTATGATGTTAATTGGAGATGCTTTACTTTGATGGGTCTCGGTGCCGGTGGGTGCCGGTGCCGAAACCCCGGATAATATATATATTTATGAAGAAATTATGTTGAATGTCATGTTGAACTGTATGCGCCGTGCCATGCTGGTAACCGGGCACTAAACCAGATGAAAAGTTGATGCGCCCGGATTACCTCTCGGGACGATAGGACTTGCATGTAGCTGTGGCTAGGATTTTACACCCTTATGCTACGACCCTTACCAACAGGGGTTTAGGTGTTGGGTAATCAGTACACCGGATTCTGTGGAGGTGGGAGAGGCCAGTCATGGTAGTATTGGTTATCAGGGGTCTGCCACTGAGTGGTCTTGGAGGCTTCGATCGGCGTAGGTCCCAGGTGACAATTGAGGTTTCATTGTGGCGATAAGTTAAGTGACCCACAGTGTCTCCCGAGTTGTCACAGTAGCATATGCCATTGACTTAGTTGTGATGTTAGGTGGAAAAATTGCTTAACATATGCATGCATCATTGGACTATGTGAATTGTGTGTTTGTGCATCCCCATCCCCTCACTGGCTCAGTGGAGAGCTAACCCCCTCGTGTACACAATTTTTAGATTATGATGCAGGTACGGAGGAGCCGGAAGCTGTGTTAGAGGAACATGGCAACGGGTGTCCTTGTGACGATTGCGCCTACGGGCCGTGAGAATTCTAGGGACTTGTTCCCCTTTTGTTTATTTTAGGGCGTAGGCCCATGTAAAAACATTTACTGTTATACCCTTCTTAATCATTATTAGATGGTAATGAAAAATGGATTAACTACAGTATTTATCATCTAGGCTTTGATCATCTTGTAACTATTGATTTTATACGCTTCCGCAAAACTACTGATCATTTGGAATGTAATATTTCCCTTTCCGCACTCTGATATTATATTATTTTAATATTAGTTATGACTGTGCGTTGGGACACTGTGTCAGTGATCCTGGCAGCTTAGTAGGATGACAAGCGTTGTCCTAGTCACCCCTTATAATGTATTTTATCCCTTGTTGGGATGGGGGCGTGACAGGAGATGAGTGTCGGTAGGGTGCCAGCCGGGGACTCTCTGATGCCTAAGTTAGGTCTCTTTAGCACACATATGAAATAATAAGAGTTTCAAGAGTTTGATCCCCTGCATGGGGGGTTACCTTCTCTTTTATAGCATTGTCGTGGAGATGTAGAGGTATTCATGTGACCAACGATGGAGCCCTCCTCAAGGGAGGAAGTGGAGTGTTTTTCTATCGTAGATGTCTGTCTTTAGGTCTAAAGAGTCCCATGTGGAGAATGCTTTATCTGGGAAGTCCTCCTACATGTTTAGGGGCTCCTTTCTCATAAATGTTGTGGAGATGTGGAGATGTGGAGATATGGAGAGTGGCTCCCTTCACTAGATCGCCACATTCTTAAGAGTTCTTGATGTGCTAAGGTCCCTCATGGTGCGCCCATACCTATCTGCGAGGCGGCATGCTAGGGTGTGTAGGGACCTTTGATAGGCCCCTTGACCTAATGGATCTGCCAACTTCGTTTAGGTTCTTTGAGGGGACCTTTGAATCTTTTTGCCACGGACCTTCGAACAGATAGTTCTTACCCGATAGACCCATTATGGGTCTTTGGGCGGATAGTTCTTACCTTATGAGCCCCCATTGGCTATCTCACTTGGTGCCACGTGCAGTGGAATTATTGGGTGGTTATTATATTGTACAACAGGACGTAACGATTTCATATTAGAGAATTACAAATACGACGCCTAAAACTTTGCAAATGGTGATATTTCCCAATGAAGGCATTGATGAGGATTCACTGAAGAAGATAGCTACTCCATGTGAAGCGCCAGACTCCTATGAATTCAACGCATGGATACTCGCAAAGGCAATAGTGGAGAAGGTGAACCATCACCACCCCAATCTTAAAGATGTGACAGTTACAGACCCGCACCACAAAGTGTCGATAGCAACACCGCTCTGGTCTGTCCTTAGGGAGGGAATAGCCCAGGGCCAACGGAAAAATGCCCTCCTCAAGTAGGCCTGACAAGTACAAGCCCAAGTCTTGATCAACCCAGTGGAACATGGGGCTAAGACATTCTCAAAGAAAATGGGATGCTAGACAGCGAAAAGCACGTCAGCAACTCTTACTCCAACGTTCTCCAAATGGAATCTAATGGAGTGGGGGCTTTATGTTATACCCTATATTGGCCACCCAACATGGGTATGACATGTGGCATCAGTGAGAAAGTCCAAGTGAACAAACTAGGTAAACCCTATTCGGACAAGGTCCAAATACCCACTTAAAGAAGACAGAAGAAATTAATGCGCCTACTAAGTCAGCTAGCCTACCTAAAGCCAGCCTACCTACTAAAGCGCCTCCTTACCCACTAAGTTTGGTAATGCAAGTAGAGGCCTTAGCATGTCGCCACCCACTAAGCGTGGTTATACAACAAAGGCCTTGGCACATCATCAACCGCTAAGTATGGTTATCCAATGAAGGAAACCACTCTCCACGCTTCCATGGCATTAATGAGCATTAAATGCTACTTACCAAACAAGACTCCCAAGCATGCTGGAGGCCTTATCAAATAGGGACTCTCCATATCTCTATGAAAAGAGCATTCCACCTCCTGACGACAGAGGGCTCCACTATTGGTCAAATCAAGGCCTCTATGATTACCACGTCACCAAGAAGGGACTCAACCCAGTGGAAGGTAACACCCCATGCAAGGGGATCACACTCTTGAAACTCTCACTATTTCATCTGTTTGCTAGAGAGACCTAACTTAGCCATCGAAGAGTCCCCCGTCGGTGCCCCCCACCGACATTCATCTCCCTTGTTTGTTTGTCACCTTGTGCAGTTCCCGCCCTTCAAAGGGCCCACTGAAGGTTTCTTGATGCAATAATATTAAAATAAAAATTATAAAATTTGCTTATGACAATTTTCTTTCTTGCTATTTAACCTTATATATTATATGTATGGGACCCTTAATTTTTCATTTCCCATCATTTTTTATTCATAATCCCTAAAGGATTGTGATGACTTCTTTGCATTGAAAATGTGAATGCATCCCTCACGTGTTACGTGAGATTAGCAAAAACTAACTGTGCTATGTGAGTTGGGAGGCTGTTCTTATATCCGCAGGTGTTGTCAACTCGGTGGATGTTTTGGAAGCGAAACTCACAGGGATGCTTCACGGATGGAAACAAGATTCAAACTCTAACATCAATATCAAGGAAGTTAGGAGTTTAAACAGTTATCTACTCAAGTTTCTTTCCTATGAATCTTTTAAAATTCCCTGGCATCTTCTCCCTATATTCTTAGAACTAGCTGATCTTACAGCCAACTTATCTAGTATTTCTTTTAATTGTCTTGAAGATAATACTCTTATAACTATGTTGACATGATTGATGTAAATGGATCGGATTCAACTTGGATACGAATCAGATGTGATCGGATCCGGATATTCCCTAGCCGAATACAGATACCTCTAAATGGATTCGGATGGATTCAGATATGGATCGAATTTGGATTTTCGACCATCCGTTTACATCTCTACCTTGTGTAACCCGGACCTTCCTACCCCTAGCGGGTACAATTCACTCTCAATCCATATCTCTTAGATCATGATTCTCTTTTCCTCATATTTTAGAACCTGTTGAATCTTCAAAAACCCTCAAGATCATTATTTACTTAGTTTTTTATTATTAAGTATTCATATGTTTCTTCGAACAGATTTTTATCGTAGTATTCAGATATTTTTTCGGATGTCTCTAAACGAATACGGATGTCCCTAAACGGATAGGGATGAGGATCAGATTCAGATTTTTGGATATCCATTTACATCCCTATGTAAAACCCTCGTTGAGAAGAATGGTCATCTCTCGAGGACTCTCCTGTAATTACAATCTTTTCTAAGTAATATATTCTGTTTTTTTTTTATAAAAAAAAAACTATTCTATGTGAGTAACAAAACTCATTTTAGGCTTGTGCGGATCCTCTTATCAATTATCAATACATAATTCTCATGCTTCAAAACTCAAAAAAGAGGAAAAAAAAATGGGAAAATTACATGATTAGCTACTTTTGGATTTTTATTTACAAAACTGTCCACCCTATGTTTGAGTTAACAAAAATAGACAAAAACAAGTTTAGTTTTACAAAACTAGACAAAACAGCAACTCTCCTTCCTTCTCGGCAGTTCCCCTCTGAAAAAATCTCTTTTTTTCCCTCTATTACTTGGGGTAGCAGAGAATGGCGGCGGCTGGGACAAGGGTAGGGTTGCAGGGAACGGAGGATGCCTGGGCAAGAAGGCAATGACAGGGGTAAAAATGTCTAAAAAAGTAAGTGTGGGAGGGATAGACACTATTTTGTCTAGTTTTGTAAACCTTAATTTGTTTTTGTCTATTTTTGTTAACTCAAACATAGGGTGGACAGTTTTGTAAATGAAAACCCAAAAGTAGCTAATCATGTAATTATCCCAAAAAAAATCCACAATTCTCATGCAACTCTTCTCTCGATCCTGTCCCTCCACGTCTGCACTCTTCTCTCAATCCTGCCCTGCCACGTGGCATTTAGTGGAATTCTAAATGTAATCAAGACATGCCCATGAAAGCTCTTTTTTTTGTTTTTGTTTTGGGGTCAACAAGTCCCCATGAAAGCTCTTAAAAAATGGAAAGAATCTCGAGTCTTGAAGGAGAAGAGAATTTCTTTTGTTTTGTTTTTTTTTTTTTTCGGTTAATTAGGAGAAGAGAATTTCACCCTGTACTTTTTCTTTCTTCTTCAATTTCTGGTGCACTATATCTGCAGAAAATTTTCGGAGTTGTTGTTTGATTGTTTCTTCCATCGATAGAACAGAGGAGATGTTCTTCAAGTTCAAGTTCGACTTCTCATCAGATCTACTATTTCTTCTGGTCGATTGGTCAGGTAAGGTTGTCAAAGCTCTGATTTGATTATAAATTGGTGTTTCTGATATTAGAGTCCTGAAGATAAGGGATTTTTTCAATTGACATTATTGTCTGTGATTTTAAATTTCATGTTAATACTCTAAAATTCCAGAACTGGGCGAAACTGTTTCTCTAAAACAGTGGTTTCTTTCCGGAAGTACTGTGTTCTGATTTGGTTTTGGAATTTCATTACGTGTTGCTGGACCAAGCTTCTGACTCATAGGTCATAGCAACAACATTCTGTCATTGATTTTAGTTTTGGACATCAAAATTTTTCAGAACACCCTTCTCGACCAGTTTGTGAAACTGATCGTTTGATAGGTTGTGCAGCCTGTGGATTAGCCGCATGTTAAATTCTGGATCCAATCCCATCATATGGCCCACCATTTTTGAGCTTTTATCCTTATTTTCAAGGTCTGAATCCTCTTGGCAAAAGTTTTCCAACCAGTTCTCAAAGTTTAATATTTTCACAAGGAAATGCAACATGGACATGTATACCATTTCAGTACCAACTACGATGCAATGTGGTAGATAATAGAGCCATACAACATTGTAAAACGTTAATGGGCTTTGGGCCCAACTTGATCGCCCACATGTGGGGGCTGATCGCAGGCCCAAAACGAGAGTGGGAGGAATGATCACTTAAGTGATCGATTCCTTCCCCCCCTTCTTATCCCTTGGTTTAGATTCCTAGAGGGAATCGGATTAGTGGGGAGCCCTAAGGAGTTATTTGTTATTTTGGCTCAAACCCTAAGAGAGTAACACAATTAGAAACTCTCTCCCTCTCTTTCAAGTTCTGCGTTTCCTAGGGTTTCCATCGTTGCCTAGGGTTTTGTGGAGTGGGGTTCTTCTTCGTGGAGAAACCTTTCGAGATTGTTCGTGATCATGATATGCTCGTAACTGCAAGCCGCATTCGATCATCCCTTCCGCTGCGATTCCATTCGGCTCAGGTAATCCCTAAACCTCTGTGATTAATGGAATGCTAATATGCTAACAAACATCAACATCAACAACAACAACTCCTCAACGTTATCCCAACTAAATGGGATTGGCTGCATGGATCCTTGCCCTTCAACGGGCTTTGGCATCGATACAAAAAATATAACTTAAGCAACATTATGAAAACACCTTCAACAGAACAACAACTTCCTTAACCAAACTGTTAACAAAACAGGAATTTCGTGAATGGCTTGAATGATCAATGAGATCAGTCAAGTTCTCTATTTATAATAATAATAATAAAAGAGATTACAAAGGGAAACACTGTTCACGATACTGTTCACGTGAACAGTGTCACAGCCCAAATTACAATCCTACCCTTGTTCAAAAGTACATAAATAAAGCATAAATAAAAAACCCAAAATACCCTTATAATATCAGGTAACACATCTCAACACTCCCCCTCAAGTTGGGGCATAGATATCACACATGCCCAACTTGACTAGACTAGGATAAAACAACTTCTTACTCAACCCTTTGGTGAAGACATCAGCCAGTTGATCTCCAGACTTCACAAAAGGAATACAAATCTGTCCACTCTCTAACTTCTCCTTGATGAAGTGTCTGTCAATCTCCACATGTTTGGTACGGTTATGCTGCATCGATTGTGGACAATGCTAATTGCCGCTTTGTTGTCACAAAGACAACATCATTGGAAGATGAACAGAACCACGAATATCAAGGAGTAAACTCAAGCCACTCACATATGCCCGGGCCATAGCACGGAATTCAGCTTCAAGACTAGATCTTGCCACAACATTTTGCTTTTTACTCCGCCATGTGACTAGATTTCCTCCAACAAAAGTACAATAGCCGGAGGTAGATTTCTGTCGGGTTACCACCCCCAAGATTCGTGTAAGCCTCAATGCGAAGATGGTCATGAGGAGACAAAAGGATCCCCTTTCTTGAGCCGACTTCAAGTAATGGAGAATACGAAGAACAACAGCCATGTGAGTGGAATAAGGATCATGCATGAAGCTCACAAGACTCACAAAGAATGGCAATATCCGGTCCGGTGTGGGAGAGATAAATTAGCTTGCCCACCAATCGTTGATATCTCCCTTATCAACAGTTCACCATCCTTCTCTTGCAGCGGGTAGTAGCTTCCAAGGAGCGTCACAGGATGACAACCAAGCAAACCAGTCTCTGATATTAAATCTAGAACATACTTTCTCTGGGAGAGAAAGATGCCTTTTGGAGAACGGACAACTTCAATCCCAAGAAAATATCTTAGCTGTCCTAGATCTTTTATGTCAAATTCCGTCCCCAAGAAAGCCTTCAGGTGAGAAACTTCATCTCAGATCATTACATACAACTATGTCATCAACATAAACTATGAGAAGAGCGACCTTTTCTCCCTTTCGCTGATGAACAGAGTGTGATCAGCATGACTCTGTTTGTATCCACAGGAGACCATGGCTTTATGAAACCTACCAAACCATGCCCGTGGAGATTGCTTCAACCCATAGAGTGCCCTTTTGAGCTTACAAACTTTCCCATGGGTCTTGTCAGAGGAAAAACCCGGAGGAACATCCATATAAACCTCCTCTTCCAACTCCCCATGAAGAAATGCATTTTTACATCCAACTGCTGTAGGTCCCACCAAAGTTGACAGACAAGACAAGAAGACCCGGACAGTTCAACTTTGCAACAGGGGCAAATGTCTTCTCGGTAGTCGATCCCATAAGTCCGAGTGAAGCCTCCGCCACAAGCTTGGCTTTATATCTATCCACTGCTCCATCCGCTTCGCTTGACAACAAATACCCATTTGCACCCGACGGTTTCTTACCCGAAGGAAGAACAACTAGCTCCCATGTCTCATTTTTAAGTAAGGCCGTCATTTCTTCCATCATGGTTGCTTTCCACTTTGGATCTGCAATCGCCTCCTGCCATTTCTGAGGAATAGAAACAGAGGAAAGAGAAGAAACAAATGCACGATAGGAAGGAGATAAAGCATCATAGGAAACAACATTGGAGATGGGGTATTGGGTGCATGACCTAACGCCTTTACGAACAGCGATAGGTAAGTCAAGGGAAGGATCCTTACCAGATGATGTAGTAGGGTCTGGATCTGGATCAAGTGCAGACGATTGTGGAGGTGGTAGTCTCAACTTGTCCTGTGCGCTCCCGGGTATATACCTTATCAACAGGGATTTGACTGACTGATCTACGCTCCCCCTGAATAGGAGCCACTATAGGAGCTGAAGTTACAGAGGGCTCCCCCTGAATAGAAGCCGGAAGAATAGCAGACACATCTTCAAAACCCTGATCCTGCTCCCCCTGAAGAGGTGTCTAGGAATAATATGACAAGGACTCATGGAAGACAATATCCATGGAGACAAAAGTACGACAAGAAGGTGGATGGTAACACTTGTATCCTTTCTGGGTCGCAGAATAGCCCAGAAAAATACACCGAATGCTCTGTGGAGCAAATTTCTCATGAGGATGATGATTGCGGACATAGCCAACACAACCAAAAACTTTGGGGGGAACCACAAAGGAGGAGGAACCCTAGAGGAGATCAACAGGGGAACAACCATCAAGGACACGGGTAGGCACACGGTTGATGAGATAAGCAGCGGTAAGAATGGCATCACCCCAGTAGTGAGAAGGAACCTGCCATGCAAACATAATGGCCCGGGCTACCTCAAGGAGATGTCTATTTTTCCTTTCAGCAACCCCATTTTGGGCAGGTGTGTCAACACAACTGGTTTGATGGACAATACCATGTGCAGCCAAATAAAGTTGGAACTGACCCTCCATGTACTCTCTGCCATTATCACTGCGTAAAATGCGCAAGGTGGCATTGAATTGGGTCTGAACCATACGATGAAATAACTGAAAACAGCGAAAGACCTCACTTTTATGGCTCATCATGTACACCCAAGTGGTACGAGTATAACAATCAATAAACGAGACAAACCATCGATGACCAGAAAGGGAAGTACAACGGCGGGCCCCACACATCGAAATGAACCAAAGCAAAAGGAAACTCACTTCTTTTATTTAATGAAGAATAATCGAACGAGTCTGTTTGGCCAAAACACAAGCCTCACATAAAAACTCATTCCTATTACAATGCTTAATCAAGCTCGGAAACAAAAGAGACAAAGTACTAAGGGATGGATGACCAAGTCGGCAGTGCCAGAGATGAAGGTCAGGGGACGAGGTGGACTGTAAATGATGAGCTGTAGAGGAAGCCGAATGCAAAGTAGAAGGCTGACCCGGGTCAAGTAAGTAGAGACCACCCTGCATCTTACCACCCCCAATCGTACGCCCCGTCTTCAAATCCTGTATGACACAATGAGAAGGGAAAAAAGTCAGTTTGCAGTTCAGATCTCTAGTTAGACTACTAATAGAGAGAAGGTTAGTAGAAAAGGACGGAACATGCAAAACAGATTTTAATGAAAGGGTAGGGGAGCAGCGTGGAGCTTCCAGCATTGAGCCTTAGTATGATAGAGCCTGTTGCAGTGTTCACACTTGACAGGACCTTTAGGGACAGTAGGACCACCATCAGTAGTGGTAAGAGAAGGAGTACTGGAAGCAACTTGCAAGGCGGAGCGATCAACTGTAGAGGAATGCAGCATAGCAGCCCGACGAGATTCCTCATTATGAACCAAGGCAAAGGCCTGTTCTAGGGATGGAAAAGGGGACTGCCTAAGTACTTGCACCCGAATAGGATCAAACTCCATATTTAGTCCAGCCAAAAAAATCATAGACACGTATTTTGTCAACGTGTTTGCGATAGGCAGCGGATCGATGCTGAGAGGGCGATAGTCGGAGTAATGATCCAATTGCTGCCACATGTTCTTGAGGGCAGCATAGTATTTGGAGACAGAGAGCTCCTGTTGGGTAGTGGCATTAGCCTTCTTTCTAATCTCATAGACCTGTGCATCATTCCCCGTGCGACCATAAGTCTCTTTGGCACCATTCCAGATAGTATGGGCAGTGTCCAGTGGAAGAAAATTGTCTGAGATATCCCCTTGCATAGAATGGATCAAGTAAGACATCACCATCGCATCATTCGATAACCACTTGTTGAGTGACAACCCTCTTCCACCGGTTTAGTTGTTGTCCCAAGAAGATGGCCAGGTGAGGCCACGCCGCCATCACAAATAGGTAGATCGAGACCACTTCAGGTAGTTGGAGCCATCAAGTTTGATTGGGGCAGCAAGGGGAAGAAAATCAGTCCGGGGCTGGCCATCAATGCCAGAAGAGGCCGAAGAAGAATCTGAACCAGTCATTGCAGCAGGTAACCAATCTTCAATGAAGCAGCAAACAGCCAAAAAATATCCAAAAAAATTCTAGAATCGACCCCCAATAGAAAAGGGCTGTATTGGAGCAAAAAATCTCAGATATGTAGGCTGGGAATGATGTCGAATGAAGGCAGCAAGGGTGCCAATCAGATGCAGCAGGAACCAGCAGCCCAACCCCAAGATCGATTAATGTCGTGGTTTTGAAAAACCCCGAGAAGAGAGATCAATAAGAGGTCAGGGTCTTCAACCAATCTGATGAAGTGAATAGGGGCTGAGAACAATATCAAATAAAGATCCCACAATAGAAGATGCAGCCGAAACAGATGTAGAGGCCTGATCTCCAAAAAGAAAAAGGAATCTTCAAATCGCAGACAGTGCTTCAGCTCCACTCGATCCAAAAAAGAGGCATAAAAAAGGAGGTATATTGGGGCAGCAGCTAGATCATTACGATCACCTCAGTAGTGCTGCCCTAATGGGAGAAGAAGAACCAAAAGAAAGGAAGAAAGAAGAAGGGAAGAAGCTCGATGGAGGGAAGGAGAAAAAAATCGAAGGGAGGGAGGTGGGTTTTGAATACCTAGATCAGAGTGTATTTGGCTCTGATGCCATGTTAACAAAACAGGAATTTCGTGAATGGCTTGAATGATCAATGAGATCAGTCAAGCTCTCTGTTTATAATAATAATAATAAAAGAGATTACAAAGGGAAACACTGTTCACGATACTATTCACGACACTGTTCACGACACTGTTCATGTGAACAGTGTCACAGCCCAAATTACAATCCTACCCTTGTTCAAAAGTACATAAATAAAGCATAAATAAAAAACCCAAAATAGGTTCAGCTACATGTATCTAGCCTTCCAATCGTCTCAATTCGAGGTCATACTTTAAACAAGACCAAAACTATGCATGTCTTTCCTCACCACTTTCCTATGGTCATCAAGATAATTTATCTTAACTGGACCATGCACAGGAGATTTTGGTATCGTATAAAAACTTATTCAGTTAGCTTTTGAACTAGGACACCACGTGGCAGATGATAGGGTCTACGAGATGAGCTTAACTTGTCTGGACTATGATATAGGAGATTTTGGCTTCATGCAAGAACTTAGTTATGTTTTGAATGAGACACATGTTTTGACTTATGGCTTCTATTGGGAAGATTATGACAAACATTGTGGTAGGATGTCAGTTTGTGACCCATGATGTTATATCTGTTTCATTTTAATTTGATTCAGAAGTTTATTTAGAATCTATTTCTTAAATTAATTATTTTCATTTTGTAAGGGAAGAGATTAAACGCTCATTAGACTGGCTAAATTGTATTTCAATCATATTAGGAATCTTCGTATAACTAGTAATTGGAGCTTATTTTTTCATGGTCATAGTAGAAGTAGGAATAATGGGAACTCTATAAACATATGCTGTGAGAGCTATTTTAATCCATAGTCTTGGTTATGAAATGACTGATTATTGGTTTCCTGTAAGAATTCGTCATGTTCTTGATTATTGTTTCCTGCAAGAATTCTTCCTGTTCTTGACTGCAACCAAGCTTTTGGCGCTGCTTTATGCTGGTGATTGTATTCTTGCCACCATCTTTAAGCTTTGTAATGTAGACCTAGATAGGTAGGAGACCTACTAGGAGCCAGATAACAGAATAAATAGCAAAAAGGGGCTGCTGGTTCACATGGACAGCCTAGGTTTTAGGTTAATTCTAGGGTTTAGGATGGGAATTTGGGAATGGGTCTTATATGGTTTTAATACGCAGGTTTAGGAGACTATTATGATATAAAAAAAACAGGATTTGGTTCAGTTTAAAATTCCTGCAGAATTAGGGTTAGGGTTTCGGGTTTTTAGAAACTAGGGAAATCACTAAAGCTAGGGTTTAGATGGATGGATAGGGCTGGGCTTAGGATCGAGTTTAGGGGACTGTGAGGGGAGGCTGTGGTCAAAGTTTGGATGATTTCTGATGGGTAAACAGATCTGGACAGAACTGAGATCCTCCTAGGGTTTATGAAAATAAAACAGAAAAAGAAAAGGGGATCGAATGGGGAAGGAAAGGAAAGATAAAAACAGAAAATTAAAATTCAAACTCACACTGGAATCCACCGGCAGTAGCTTGAATGTTTGAAGGATGAAACCACCTTCGAAGAGAGATCCTCCCAGCCGTCACGGCGTAAAGAGTCGCAGGAATCCACCCACCCTTCCACCTTGAAGTCCACAAGGATGCACACTCACACAGGGGAGCAAGGAACAGCAGCAATGGCAGCCACGAAATCTGTTTTTTAAATTCAAATAATCTGTGGGGGAGCCCTCCACGATCTACTTTATTTATAATAAAGGCCTAAGCCAAATCCTAGTACAACTTAATGTTTCTTCCTTCTAAAATCGTGGAAGGGAGAGTTCTAATCTAACTTAATTAAATTAAAACAGTAAATGTCCTAACTACCCCTACTAACTTAAAATAAAAGAATCTAACTTAAAAACAACTAATTTAAAGTAGATTCCATATTAGCCAATAGGATATAAGAACCTATTAACCAATAGGAACACTTCACTTAAATTAGACCCATTGAAGCAATTGGATGCAACCAATTCTAAACCGGTTCAATCTAAAAACAAGAAAATAAACTAAGTATGGAAAATAATAAATCCTAATCTATGGCTCCCTATTCAAACCCTAAGTTCAAGGCCTCTTCTTCTTCTTCTTCCTTCTTGGAGCTGCATCACTTTGTTTTTGAGTTCTTGTTTTTCTTAGCATGAGTATTTGATGTTAAATAGTTTTTTGGGTTTTGATTGGTGAAACCACGGTTAGTTACCTTGAGCCTGTAACCATGATAATTTTGCCTTCAAAACCAATGGTCAGTCAATTCACACTGTAACGAGAACACCTATTAGAGAACCAGAACCTAGAAAGAGGAGAAGAAGAGGGGAGGAAAAGAATAAGATGGTGAAGAGAAGAGAACTGTCGAATATGACAGTCTCCCTCACCTTGTTTATATTTATACTAAAATATTACATTAAGAGAGGGAATTCCTAATCATGTTAGGATTCCAAATTACAATAGGAAAAGAGAAAGAAAATAAGAAACAGAACTAGGACTAGATGTAGTAACTCAAACTAGGACTAGGAAACTAAGACAGAAACCTAAAATAATAGAGACACATGGGGAGGAGAGGAATCTCGACAATCGAGATATCCTCTTCTCCCCATGGACTCGATATACTTCAACACACACAATATGGGGCATTTTTAGTAAAGAAAATGTCAGTCCCATGATGATTTCATAAGTAATCAGATAAATTGCCAACCAAGTCGAGGACCAATTATTTCTTTTTAGTCAAGCAATTGAATAATTCTTAACTAAGAATGATGCAGTAAAAGACCCTTGATTTAGTTCCTAGGTAGGCCCATATTTGGGCTCGTGATTTGGGGTTATTTAAGCCCATTGGTCCAGCCATATTCTGACCAAAGATAGCCATCGAACAGCAGTTGTATGGGGAAGACTCTTCTCCGTTTCGTGGTGCCCAGCTTGGACTATGCATGGAGGGTTTTGCTAAGCTTTGTAGAAGACTTGTAAGAGATATTCTGTCGGGTTCAGGGACAGCTTGCGTGGAGAATAATCAGGGAAGATTTTCCAGACTTGATAGAGTTATTCTGGAGTTGGGATCCAGCTTGCGTGGGAGATAATTCAGAGTTAGTTACAGCCTTGCGTAGAGATATCTTTTGGGTTGTCGCATGCGTCCCACCTGGACAGCTGGCTGGAGATTCCAGCTATGATTTTATTTTATTTACTTTCCTTTTTAAGTTTCAGCCTTTGTCTAAGTAGTTTAGACTTTAGTTGCTTGTGGAATAAGTCTCAATTTTTCCTTGTAAGAGACTTTCCATTATTAGTTATTTCCTTTCCTGTTATTAGCAAGCACCATTATATATGTAATGGATCTCTTGGATCCTACACACGATTGGATGATTAAAAAAGACTTGGTTTGAACCATGGCTGAGTGAGTCAGTTCCTGTGACAGGCAGTGTATGGTGAGAGACCCATCCCTATCCCCTCTTCTATTTCGCCCATTGGTTTCTGTTCTCCCTTATTATGTTTTATTATGGAGCACACTGAGACCATCCTCAACATATTGGATCTGCTGTTTCATCCACTGAAGTTCCCCTTGAAGTCCCCAGGCTGCTGCTGTTATAGTTGCTGATCCGAGAACACATAACAGTACCTGTGGTTCTGGTTTCTCCATGGAAACCTGCTACTACTTTGAGTCCACTGATCTCAACACTCATCCGTTAGCTTTGGCTGATATTTGGAGGATCAAACCACCCTGTTGGAAGTCCCACTCGACTGGAGTATTGACCTCTTCTGAGATTTGGTGTGGGAGATACAGAAAATCTCCTGATTTGTGACTTAATTCAAGAAATCAAGGGATCTCAGAAATCAGCCACCGAATGGGCCTGGGATTTTGAGGACTGGTTCCCCTCTTCAATATCACCACAGTCCATTACCTTTTCTCCTATTGATGCTATTAATTTCAGATTAACTTTCCTAATATAGACGTGCTTTGCGATAGGGTGATATAGGCTGCTCATTATTGTTCTGTTTGGCTGGGGGTATTTGCTCTATGTATTGGGTAATGTTGGGAGTCCGATGAGCTGTTATACCCTATTGTTATCTATTGCTGGTTTAATATACATGTATTGATATCAAATCTGAAACCAGTACCTTTTTGGGTTGTATTTTGATTCTGTCGAGGGTTAGGTTAGTTCATACCTAGCTCTACATTATTTGGTATCTGAGTAATGGCTGAGGAGAAATCAAATACTCCACACCATGCTCCATAAGCTACTAATCTTGCTCTTGCTGAAGCTATTCGACAGTTGACTGAGAAGTTATCTACTATGGAGCAACATCTCGATGCTTATGCTGGACAAATGGGGGGACAACAGGAAACTACTGTCAATCGTGTTCCTCAACTTCCTCATTGACAAGCACAAAGAACCATACGTACACCAGCCACCTATGATGATGAAGCTACTGATCGTGATACAAATCCACGACAACCTGACAAGCAGCATAAGGTGAAGCCTGAGTTGGAGGAGTACAATGGGAAACACGACCCGTTAGTCTTCTATGATTGGTTGTGTGCTCTCGATGACTAGTTTGACTGGTTCAATTTGATGGAGGAAGGGAAACTGAAGCTGGCCCGTGCTAAACTGATAGGCACATCAAGGGAATGGTGGCGTACCCCTGAGGACAAATTGTATCGTCATTGACAAGAACTAACAACGTGCAAAGAGATGAAAGACATACTGAAAGAAAAATATCTACCTTTAACCTATAGACGGAGATTACATGATCAACTCAACACCCTTCATAAAGGGTCTATGAAAGTAAAAGAGTATATGGACAAGTTTAATGACTTACGTTCACGTACTGAAGTGAACGAAGAAGACGACCAGCTCTTATCCCGTTTCAAATTGGGATTACGAGCTGATATTTGAGACAATATAGGTGTGACACATATCCTCAGCTTGAACGATTGTTTTGAGAAGGCAATCCATGCTGAAGATTTACTCAAGTCAGCCCCTCGCCGCTTCAACACATAGTCCAAAGATGCTAGAAAGGATTATATAGAAAGAAAACCAAGTGGTTTCCCTACCCAAACTCCACAAGTTACAATGGATTAGGATGAGGCTCCTATGGTTAATGGAAGTGACAAGAAGTGCTACCATTGCCACAAGTATGGTCACTTCGCCAATTTTTCCCCTCAACGACCAATGAACCATATTATAGCAGCCATAGAAGCCAATCCAGAGAAGAAATAGGTTGAGCCCCTTTCCTTTGGCGATGATGCTGAAGAGCAGCTGACCGATAACACTGAAGAGGATGAAGACGACACCATCGGCATTCATGTTTTGTTTATGGCTCCATTAGTAGAGGTTATAGTGGGCAGCAGTGAGGGAGACTTTGATGCGTTTGAAGTGGAGGATAAGAAATGTGATGATGTAGTTGCAGAAGATCACGTGCATGCAGCCTTTACTCTCAACGACGATGGTGTGACTGAGCACGTCGAATATGTAATTCCACCTGAGTTCTTTGAGGAGAAAGAGCCACTTTTTGAGGGTTACATCTCCACTTATCGTGAGCTTCCAGAGTATTTGTTTGGACATCGGTTTATTATTCATCACACTCAATTGATTCCTTGATTCGTTAAAACTTGAGGTCAAGTTTTTTTAAGGGGTGGGGGAGGGAGAGAGTTGATGTAGTAAAAGGCCCTTGATTTATTTCCTAGGCAGGCCCATATTTGGGCCCGTGTTTTGGGGTTATTTAAGCCCATTGGTGCAACCATATTCTAATGCAAAAGTCGACCTCGAACCAGGGAAACCAGCGGGAGATTGCAGCCAGGATCAACACAATAAGGATGAACAAATTGAATAAGTGAAATCTTGTCGAGTTTTTTTTTTTTTTTTTTCTCTGTTTACATATGAAAGAAGAACATAGAAAAGGATAAGAAGAAGAAGAAGAAGAGGATATAGAGAAGACAGAGAAGAGAAGATAGAAGAGAAGGGGGTAGGGGAATGGCTCGCTCACCTTAGGTCTCTCACTCACAGCTATCCCAGCTTTTGAAACATGGAATTTCTCCCATAACCGATGGCAAGCTTGGCCACAAATTCTATTCTCCAAATCGGTTTCTATTACAAGAAGGGCTGCCTAATTAATGGAATAGGTCAGCTTATAAAATTAGAAACTTAAGAAATAGTAACTTCTAAAATTAGAAACCTAATGAAAATAGGAACTAGGCTTTATAGTTCAGCCAACATGCAAGGAACAAAATTAGAAACTAGTAAATATAGTAACTACGAAAAAAAAAAATAAAATTGAAAACTACTAGATACAACAACAACAACAAACTCAGCCTTATCCCAACTTAATAGGGTCGGCTACATGGATCCAAACAGAACAAAGTAGGGAAAACAGAGTTCTAAAAAGAAAAGGGAAGATGAAAGATAGTAAGAGGAAGTAGGCACAACCCAACACGTTAAGAGAAACTCAGCTTAATGGGGTCTGCAACATGAATCCTTGCTCTCCAATAGGCTCTGTCCGAGGTCATACTTGGTACAAGACCTAGGCCATGCATGTTGTTTGAGTTTAAAATAATACCACAAGCGTACGAGTCAATCGTACTTACGGGTCGAACGCAGGGAGGTGATTAATCCAATTCCACTTAGGCAAAGCACACCAATTAATGGTTGAATGATCTAAACTAATTAAAAGAACTAAAACTAATTAAAAGATCAAAAACAGAAAACTACGATTAACGAAGAACTAATAAATTTAATTAAAATAGAAGCACTTAGCTGATTAACGAAGCTGCACAACCCCAATGAAGATGATTTCGACACTTGAATCCCATCACTCGAATTCGCCGCATCCGATAACGAAGAATCAAATTACAAAAGTGGTGAATAAAAAATTACACATATGCTCTTAAGGATGGGGAAATAAAAATTATCCTAATAATGATTCTAAAAATTAAAATTACATATGATAAACCTAGTTACATAAGAGATCTAAACTAAAAATCAAAAGAAGAGGAAGATCAGAGAATCGGGAATGGGAAGAGAGAGTTATCTAAAACTTCAATTAAAACCAACAAACTGAAGAGAAAAAGACGAAGTTGGAAGCTTGCTGTTCATCACATGAAAGAGAACTAAAAACAAAAACCAAAAGAAGAAATATAAAAACCCTAAAAGAAACTCTCTGGAGAGAAGGGCGCTTGCTGTTCTTATATGCCCATCGTGCTCTATGTGCTGTCCTCTCCACCGTTCTATCTTTACAAAGGGAATAAAACTCCCAATTAGAAACAACCACTAAAGCCGTGGTTAATTCCCTACCCAATTACAACTCCCTAAAATCCATGTAAGAATGGGACTTCAAATCAATTCTCAATCTTGAACGTGTTATCACATGAGAGAGAGTTAGAGATTTTTTCCTCTTTTTTTTTTTTTTTGTTATTTTCTATTCTTTCATCATAAATATCAACTTCACTAAAAATCATTTTTGGGCTATATCTTTTTATCCTGGGCCCAGATGGAACCAGCCCGAGAATTAAAGTTGCACCATTTAAAATTCAAAACGATATGAGCCCAATATCCAATATTTTCTGAAAGATTCCCAATTTGCCAAAACTACCCTTATGCCCCTATGCTTGATTTTTTTCTCTTCTTTTTCTAAACTCGAATCCGGCTCTAATCAAGTGACTTCCGACGTTACGCATTGGAAAGCTAACCCGGCTGAATTCTTCAACCTTGTAACTTGGCGTTTGGCGGTCCAATTAGACATGTATTCTCCACTTTGACCAAAATGTCCCTAAACCTGAAAAATGATAGAAAATACCCGAGTAGCACTGTTCTTGGAATAAAATGACAGTAAATAATGCATTAAAATGAGGTATAAGATATATCTAACTCATGTCCTTGCTCACCACTTCCCCTATGGTCATTTTATGTCTGCTCCTAGCTCTTTTAGCTTCTTCAATCGGAATCATTTCACTCCTCCTTACCAAGGCATCCCTAGGTCTCCGTTGAATATGACCATACCACCTTAAACGACTCTCTTGGAGCAACTTATAGAATATTCCACCTAATGTTTTAGAACTCGGTTTCGCCCTTGGTTTCGCCAGGCCATGAAACCAAGATATACCGAGATCTCACCGAGGGCGAGATCTTACATTTTTTGCTGTCTCAACTTGCTGGTTGGTTTCAATGGCCATATGGCCAAGATAGGTCCTGAAACTTGACACCCACCCTATTTTGTTTTAAACACAGTGGAAACATTAGTTTTTACAAATTCAAACCCAAAATGGTACTTTGACTTCGGACCCTAGGTTGATAGTTTACGGCGTATGTAAGGTCTACCCTAGGCTAAGCCACAAAATATTTAGAACTCATATAATTAAAGTAGAGGTGTAAAACAACTTAAAAAAGCATTAGGAATTATAAAAATCAAACCATAAACCATTTAACCATTAGGCATCATATTCATATTTCATAATCATATATGGTGATGGTTTGACGATTTGTTAATAAGTGTTAAAAACTTGGAAAGAAAGTAAGAGACATGGGTTAAACAAATACAAGTATAAATGTGTAACAAGTCCTACCATTTGAGAGTAGCTAGTACTGAAACGAGTGGCTGAAGGTAAAATAGATTCACTATTTTGATCATGTTTCTATGGAAAAAATGATTGATGGACATTGTATCACATATAATAAGTACATAATCAACAAAGAAGCATTGATCATGTGATCCAGCTCCAAGTAGGAAAAAGAAGAAGAAGAAGAAGCCCTAAACTTAGGGCTTGATTAGGGAGCCATAGATTAGGATTATTATTTTCCACACTTAGTTTATTTTCCTGTTTTTAGATTGAACCGGTTTAGAATTGGTTGCATCCAATTGGTTCAATTGGTCTAATTTAAGTGAAGTGTTCCTATTGGTTAATAGGTCCTTAAATCCTATTGGCTAGTATGGAATCTTCTTTTAAATTAGTTGTTTTAAGTTAGTAGGGGTATCTTAGTCAATTTACTGTTTTAAATTAGTTAAGTTAGATTTAAATCTCTCCCTTCCACGATTTTGTGAAGGAGAAGACTTTAATTTGTATTAGGACTTGGCATAAAGCCATATTATAAATAAACAAATCGTGGGAGGCTCCCCCACACTGAATTTTGAATTAAAAAAAGACTCTGTTGCTGCTGGCCGATTGCTGCTGCTGCTGTTCCTGCTCCTTTGTGAGTGTATCTTTGTGGATTTCAAGGTGGATAGGGTGGGCGGATTCCTGCGACTCCTTGCATCGAGACGATCGGTAGGTTCCTTCAATTATCAAGCTGCTGCCGGTGGATTCCTGCTGTGAGTTTGATTTTTTAATTTCTGTTTTCATTCATTCTCCTTTCCCAATCGATTCCCCCTTTATTTTTTGTTTTAATTTCATAAACCCTAGAACATCCAAGTTCTGTCCAGCCCTACCCTTTCACCCAAATCCCCTCCAATTTCAGGCATAACATCCTTGCCACAACCCTCACACTCAATCCAGCTTTGAGCCCAATCTGATTAGTCTATTCCTAATTCCCCTCATCTCCCACAAAACCCGAAAAATCCCTAAGATAGTCTCAATTCTGTCCAGACTATTTTAACCATCAGAATTGGCCATTATTCTGATCGAACCTTCCCCCCACTGCAAGTAAAACTCGACCAGAAACCCAGCCCTAAAATCCCATCCTAAACCCTAGTTTTCAACCTAGATTCTAAAACCTAAAACCCAAACCCTAACCCTAAAATTCTGGAATTCGAATTTTGATTCAAATCTGATTCAAACTTGTTTTAGTAGCTTCCCGTAGGCCTGCCTATTAAAACCAGATATAAATTACACCATTCCCCCATACCTAACCCTAGAATTTAGCCTAAAAACCCTAATTCTGTCCAGCCAAACCAGCAGCCCCATTGAGATCCTGTTGCTTAGCCTCTAATAGGATCCTTCTCCTATTTAGAGCTACATTATCATGATTCTATGAAAAAAATTATTTTTTAGATGAATAGTTACGTAACAGTGTTCTTGAGAAGCATACCAACTTCCTTTCTTGATGTTGAAGCTTGAATGTTGAATCCACAAGCTTTAATCTGCACTTAGAGGTGAGATTTGCCAAAAAAATTCCACCAAAGTTGGGTTTTCCCTTCACTACAGACCGAGATTAGCGAGATTTTGACTCAGGGGGGTTTTATATGTTATAAGTTGGTTTTGCTCGAGTCGAGACTGGGATATAGGTTGAGATCTTGGCCGAGATATTGTAAGTTTTTGGTATCGCATATGGTTTCATCTCGAGAGCTGCCAAAACCAAGAAAATAGCGAGATCTCGCCGAGATCTTGTACCATGATTCCACCAACATCCAGCAGCCCATATCAGCCCCCAAATCGGGTACTGCTCATGTGAACAATAACATTTTTTTTTTTTTTTGTCTTGGTCTCTTTCTTCATGTTTCTCTCTGGGCTGGGGCTGCCTTAGGTGATGCTCCATCGAACCAACAAAAACTTGCCACATCATCAGAGCAGGCTGCCTCTCACAGAAGTTGAATCCCAGAACCTTGCTGGGCTGGTTTTGGGGCTTGTTCCTGCGGGTACATATGAACTTGTGATCTACATCATATTCTACCCAAAGATAGCCATTGATCAGCAGTTTAAAGGGGGAGATTCTTTTCAAATTTCATGGTCCCTAGTTTGAACTATGTGTGGAGGTTTTGCTAAGCTTTGTAGAAGACTTTTGAGAGATATTCTGTGGGGCCCAGGGACAGCTTGCGTGGAGAATAATCAGGGGAGATTTCTAGACTTGATAGAGTTATTCTGAAGTTGGGATCAAGCTTTAGTCGGAGATAATTCAGAGTTAGTTGCAGCCTTGTGTAGAGATATCTTTGTGGTTATCGCATGGGCCCCACCTGGACAGCGGGCTGGAGATTCCAGCTACCATTTTATTTATTTTTACTTTCTTTTTTAAGTTTCAGCTTTTGTCTAAGTGGTTTTACTTTAGTTGCTTGTGGATTAAGTCTCAATTTTTCCTTGTAAGAGACTTTCCATTATTAGTTATTTCCTTTCCTGTTATTAGCAAGCACCATTATGTATGTGATGGATCTCCTGGATTCTACATACTATTGGATGATTAAAAAAGATTTGGTTTGAACCATAGCTGAGTGAGTTCCTGTGAGAGGCAGTGTACGGTGAGAGACCGTGGGTGATAGACCCATCCCCATCCCCATCCCCTCTTCTTCTATTTCTCCCATCGGTTTCTGTTCTCCCTTATTTTGTTTTATTACGGACTACATCTGAGACCATCTGCAACATATTGGATCTGCTGTTTCATCTACTGAAGTTCCCCTTGAACCCCCAAGCTGCTGCTGTTATAGTTTCTGATCAGAGAACAATAACAGAACCATAGCTGAGTGAGTTCCTGTGAGAAGCAGTGTACGGTGAGAGACCGTGAGTTATAGACCCATTCCCATCCCCTCTTCTTCTTCCCCTTCTTCCCTTCTTCTATTTCTTCCATCGGTTTCTGTTCTCCCTTATTTTGTTTTATTACGGAGTACATCTGAGGCCATCTGCAACATATTGGATCTGCTGTTTCATCTACTGAAGTTCCCCTTGAAGCCCCCAAGCTGCTGCTGTTATAGTTGCTGATCAGAGAACACATAACAGTACCTGCGGTTCTAGTTTCTCCTAGGAAACCTGCTGCTGCTTTGAGTTCACTGATCTCAGCATTCATCCATCAGCTTTGGCTGATATTTGGAGGATCAAACCACCCTGCTGGAAGTCCCACTCGACTGGAGTATTGACCTCTTCTTAGGTCTGGTGCGAGAGAGATAGAAAATCTCCCGATTTGTGACCTAATTCAAGAAATCAAGGGATCTCAGAAATCAGCCACCAAATGGGCCTGGGATTTTGAGGACTGGTTCCCTTCTTCAAGACCACCACTCAATGGTAATCTCAGCCCATTCCTTTTTCTCCTATTGCTGCTATTAATTTCAGATTAACTTTCCTAATAGACTATGGGAGGTGCTCTGCAAGAGGGTGATATAGGCCGCTGATTATTGTTCTGTTTGGCTGGGGGTATTTGCACTATGAATTGGGTAATGTTAGGGTTCCGATGAGCTGTTATACTCTATTGTTATATATTGCTGGTTTAATATACATGTATTGGTATCAAATCTGAAACCAGTACCTTGTTTGGGTTGTATTGTGATTCTGTCCAGGGTTAGGTTAGTTCATACATAACTCTACATTAAGAATTTCCTTTTATAGAATCTCTATTTAGACTTGTTAAGAACATTATCTCATGGGAAAATGTCATTTCTATCTCATTTTGTATTTTCTCCTATATCTGGTTGAACTTCTTGGCTTCTTGCAGGTCTCAAGCAATTACAGTCAATTTATGCCCTTTTCCAATATTTATAATTGTAGAACATAGAGGCATATGTATAGTAGTATACGCATCTACTCTGAACTTGACCAAGCCAATGCTGAAAAAGCAAATGCTAAAAGTCTCTCCAGCCACTAGAACAATGGATTTCACAAAAGCAGTAAAGGGACATCATAAAATTTTTCCTTTTTACTTTCTATTACAACATTTATCGAATACTCTCTGTCTGTGTCTCAACTTCAGTTGTAATTTAACCTATGTGTATAATTTTCCACTTCTACCTGTGTTCATTATTAATGTGAATAACATGTCATTCCTTCTATCCATGCTGTTCTTTCTACTTGCAATGACAATCTTTGACAGAAGATGCAAGTTAATTATTGAGAAAGGTGTAACAAACTGATATATGTGGAGTTGGTTGGTTTGGTGCCTTTGTTCTTATTCCAATATTTTTGATTGTTTCTTTAAACCTTTATTTGTAGATTCAGTGCAGGTTGCTTGTACTTCGTCTAAGAACTTGATTTTGACAAACTCCAATTGAGTAAGCTTGTAAATTCTGGTTGGAGCAATTCCAATTGCCTTGCATCTTGTTTCGAGTACAAAGAACAATTCCCATTATTGGCAAATGGATCATATAGATGAAATATATAGAAACAGAATAGCGGCACTTACAAGAGCATTGTATGCAATGAGATGTGTGAAAGAGGACAATGTTCCAAGCAAAATTGAAGAGGTAATCCCAGTAGATCTGAAATTTATATCTTGATTTTCCTGATATCTTATTTAGTCTGGTTGGTTTACATTGATTGGTGAATCTCTGAGCTTTTTTCCCCTTTCAATATCTTAGGGTCTCTTCTTGGGGTCAGTTGGAGCTGCATCTAACAAGAATGCATTGAAAAGTTTGAACATTACTCACATATTAACTGTAGCAAATTTATCAGCACTGAACTGGTCAACACATCCAAATGATTTTACTTACAAGACAATTGATGGTAGGCTACTTCCTTTGGATCTTGGTGTCTGAAATGCTTAGATGGACCATATTTTCAAATTATTCGTAAGCTTTCTTGAAAGTGCTTTTTATTGCATATGCTTACTTTGTTCCATTTCGGTATTGGTGTTTACTTCAGGTCTTATACCCATAGTCCAAAATCTCACGAAATTTCGGTGAGATTTCGCCAAATTTCGTATATCTCGAGCTCTCCGAGATACGATACCAATCCGAAATGGAAAAATACCATATTTCGACGATATCTCGTGAGATATCGACGAAATATCGTGGACTCACGATATATCGCGAGATATTGAAAAAGTCACGTGCAATATTTCGAATATTTCGGTCATCTCGTTTCGGAAATTTCGGAAATCTCGGTAATTTCGGTAATCTCGTTTCGAAAATTTCGGAAATCTCGGTCATTTTGGCATTTTACACCCACAGAAAAATACCATATTTCGACGTCTCGGAAATTTCGGTCAGACCGAAACACCGAAACGAAACGAGATTTAGTACCATGCTTATACCTGCGCCTTTTTAGCTTATAAGCCTGTTAATAGGGATGTTGGCAAAAGGCATGGTTTGTTGTTGATGATCACGAACTGTTCCTTTCACTGATAAGAGGTTTTAAACTAAAGAGCGGATGAAACAAGAAACACTTCATTTTTCAAATTTTTGTTGTATTGGCTGCACTGTGTTGGTATCCACAACATACCAACCAACTTAAGTGCAGAACTGTATTAGTCCTTGTGTTGGTTTGACCAGTCTGACTGTGGGTTCACCTAGGTTGAAAAAGCTATGGGTGCACATGGTTATTGTGCTGTTTATGGATAAAGGTAATCAATTATGGCTATTGTTAAATTTTCATTTGTGTTTTGATAGTTAAATCCACTTTGTTGTAAAGAAAGGAAAAGAAATGTACAGATACAACAAGGGAACCCCACAAGCATCACTAGGACAGGCCCAAGGAGAGCAATAGGGCCCCACCCCCCACCACTAGAGGAACCACATGAACCAAACCAGCAAGTGCACTACCTAGCCAACAAGGGAAGAAAGAAACACCCACCCCTAAGGCCTAGTAGTCCAAGTGGGATGGATACCCCTCTTCTTGGCAATATACATTTTCATAGGGAATTTGGGCCCCTTAGGAGAAACTCCTTGACATTTGTCTTCCACATCACTACAAATGTCTCTGATGATCGTCTGTCTTGATTGGGTGTTCGTGAAAATACGATAATTCCTCTCCCTCCATATATGGGATACGGTACCACAGAAAGCAAGCTTGACAATACAGCAAATGGTGTCTCCCTGGAAACACTTCCTAACCCACTCAACATCCAACACATCACTCCTCCCAGGCTTCCTGATAGGGAAATAGTCTAAGAATGTACCCCACACCAGAGAAGAGAAGCGGCACTCCAAGAGAAGGTAGTCTTTGCTCTCAATCCCAGCCCAACAAAAGCTACAGAATGGGGACACCTGAATGGTTCTCCCCCAACGCTAGTCTTTGGTGGGTATGGCATCCACCAAACATCTCCAGGCCGTGAAGGACTGACGTGAATACAGTCAATACACGTCGGAAACCAAATGTGAGACACCCAACCCACCTGAGGTTTGGGACTCCTCATAATAATCCAAGCCAATTTGGAGGTGAATTGCCCAGATGGGTTGGTAGTCCACTTGATGGAGTCCGACATAGAATCTCTGAGCCTCCTAGTACTGTCCAACTGATTCCACACCTGACGCAGACCTACTGATGAAGAGGGGCAAGGTCCCAAGTACCATCTCTAAGAATAGACTGCACCCAGGAGAATCTGTCAGATCCCGCATTGTATCAAATCCTATCCCCATACCTGAGAACAAGAATGCCGTCCGGGTGCCAACGGTCTAGCCACAGTTTTGTGCAAAGCCCATCTCCAATAGATGGTGAATAAAAGGACGAGCACGATCCTAGAGTTTCAGAATCATCCTCCACACCCAAGAGTAGTTCTGAGAGGGCTCCACTGTCCAGATGGATTCCCCTTTTAAATATCCGAGACTCATCCATTTTCACCCAGTGAGACTCTTTTTGCGAGGCAAACCACCAGATCTGGTTCAATATGCCTGCCTTATTCATATTCTTGATGCACTTCACCCCCGAACCACCCTCCTCCTTTGGCCAGCAGATGGCCTCCTAGGCAATGTAGTGCAACTTTCTCTCAAGAGAGGGTCCAGGCCAAAGAAACTTAGGGAATAAGGACTCCAACTTCACCATCACACTCCCTAGTAATCTGGATAGGCCGGTCCAGTAAATATAACTACTCTGGAGCACCAAAGATATGAGCTGAAGACGACCTGCATAAGAAAGGAACCTGAATTTTCATCCTTCTAACCTCCTGACAAGATAAAAAATGGGAGCAGAGTCAGCTGCCTTCAACTTCCTTGAGATGAAACCCCAAGATATCTCACAGGAAGCTGGGTGTCGGAGAAACTAGTCAACGCAAGAAGCTGATCTTGGGTTTGGGTCTGAACACCACCAAGGGTAATAGACGACTTGGAACCGTTCACGTGGAGTCTTGATAGAGACGACTAGTAGTCTACATTCACAAAAATCATTACATCGTCTACAAAAACTAAGTGAGGTAACAAGAGTGGCTTGCACTGAGGAATAAGCTGAATGCTCTGATCATCAACCAGTTTGTTCAAAAGAGATGTAAGGCCTTCCATAGCAATAATAAACAGGCATGGGGACATGGGATCCCCTTGTCTAATACCCTTTCCTCCAGCAAAGTATCCAGTCGAGCTGGCATTAACAAGGATAGAGAACATGGCAGATTGACTACAACTCTTCACCTACTCTATGAACTTCCCAGGGAACCCCGTATAAGCCATAATTTGAGGAGATAATTCCACTTCAAGGAGTCATAGGATCTTGTAGAGGTCAATTTTCAGGATAGCAGCGGGAGAGGCATGCTTTTGAGTAATCCCCCTCACAACATCATGGGACACCAAGATGTTGTCCATAATGGATCTCCCATTGATGAAGGCAGATTGGTTGTGGGAAATTAGATGGCCAATAACAAACAGAAGCCTATTGGCAATAATTTTGGAGATTAATTTATATTAAAGATTGCACAAAGCAATAGACCAGTAACCACTGAACCCTATTGACTGCTTAGACTTTGGAATAAGACTGATAAAAGTAAAGTTCACTGACCGAGGCATGTAAGAAATGGAGAAGAATCCTTGGATGGCAGCTACCAGATATTGACCAATGATGTTCCAAGAGCTCTTGAAGAAATGGGCATTGAAACCATTTGGGCCTGGAGCTTTGCTATCACTACAAGAGAACACCACAACCTTGATCTCCTCTTCAGTGACCTCTGCCACTAAAGATCCCTCTGGTACTCATCTTAGGCGGCCAAGGACAAAGAATTGGGAACATGGAAGAAGAACTCGCGTGATCTCGCGCGAGATCTCGCGCGAGATCTCGGTTTTTTCCATGGTTGAGACGAGATGTATGCCTAGTTAAAAAATTACAATATCTCGGGCGAAATCTCGGTTGAGTCGAGATCTTGACCCGACCTAGATTTCCACCCTTTTTGCCTTTTAAAAGTTTCACAACTTGACAAAACTCGCGAGTCCTTTGTCGAGTTCCAGATTTCAACCATTTTTCTCCCCTGTGAGCAGCTGCTGCCTCATTTTGCACCTGGATTTCAACATACAACCTTTTGGAGACTACATTCAGCTACAAAACTGAAGGATTTGCATCATATTTGTGATTCTTCATCTCAAATTTGAAGATTTTTTGAAAGGTAAACAATTTTTCCCCAAATCTATTTTTTTCAAAAAAATTTGTTCAAACCTTGGTAGATTCATGTCAATTTAATATATGTTACATAACTTTGGACGATCTATCACTTGATAGGAGACTTGGCATATGTTGATGACAACATTTATATGAGTTCTGTGGCAAACTATGTGCAATACTACAACAATAGTATGACATGGGAAGAATATGTGGACCGACTCGTTTTGAATGAGTGAATGCATCACATTTTATGGGATGATAGATCATAGATGTAATATGTTAAACAGATTGATGTATTGTACACTTACATTTCTAATGCTTATTTAAGTTGATCTACATTAATTGAATGCTTTGATTGCTTTCTATTACTAAATTATGTGTAATAGTAGGGTATTTTAGTACGTCGTCGCCTACCAACTTAGGGTCTGAAGTGAAACTTCTATGGAATTTTTTTTGCAAAATCTGATAGTGTCATTGTGTTTAAATGGCTTAAAATAGGCTGAGTACCAAGTTTCAAACCCAAACTAAGTCTAAAACCCACCAAAACCAGCCTTCTAGTTGGAAAACAAAAATTACCCCAACTCGCTCGAGATCTCATGAGATCTCGAGCCAACTCAGAAATTTGGCAGGTTGAAACTTGTACTCCAGACGAGTTCTCGTTCCTTGATTGGGAAGGGGCACCTCATCCTCTTGGGGGGCTACTAAAAAGACTGGAGAAGAGGTGAACTGCTTTTGCTTTAATCAAAGAGGGGTCATCAGTTGTAGTACCATTATGCCTTCAGAATATGGTTAGAGTTTTGGCTGCAATGCACTAGCTTATGGAAATTTTATTATTCCCATCACCAAGGTTTAACTAATTAATTTTGGATTTCTGATTAAGAATAACGTCCTCTTCTCTAAGGGCTGCCCCATACCCCTGCTTAACTACTTTTTCTTCCTTGGCTAAATGCTCATTCAACGGGTCCAAAGCCATGGCTCTTTGGATAAGAAGAAGCTGGGACTCCTTAGCCTTCACCCTATCAAACACGTTTCCAAAGTCTCTTTTAATCACTCCTGTAGAGTCTTCACCTCCTCAATCTCGAAGCAAAACAAGACAGTGGATCCAAGCTAGCCGAAACTGGTTCCCCCTAACCCAGGGACACCACCTCCTTAAAGTCCTCTCTAGAAGTCCAACTGTTGAAGAATTTGAAAGACTTTGGACCGAATTGCCTCTCCCCCTAAATAGTCAGACATATAGGGTTCTTGTCTGACACTCCAAGGCTAAGGAACTCGGCTGTCCTAGAAGGTCTACCCATGATTGTTGACAAGCACTCTGTCCTGCTTTATGACTGATCCTTCTAGTCCCAATCTTGCCATTACACTAAGTCAGAGCCTCCGCTTTCCATTTAAGATCCATCAGCCCAATATCAAATATAAGATTGTTGAAATCATCAACAACTTAATGGACAATCCCATCACCACCCACTTTCTCCCTTATGTTCCTAACTACATTAAAATCCCCAACAACTGTCCATGGTTCAGTCAAGTTTGAGGAAAATTTCTCCAAACCTTGTCAAAGCTCCCTTCTACCTTCCATCCTATTGAGCCCATACACAGCCGAACAAAAGAATGGAGAAGCCAGTCCTTTGAAAGCCACTCTCATGTGAGTAACTTGGGAAGCCAAGTACAATATGTCCACCTTCACAACCGAAGTATTTTCTACCTTCAAATCCATATGGAAGAGTTAGAATCACCATTATGAGTGAATTACCACCACGACACAATAGAAATGAACAGAGAATTAGCCACCTCCACTCTCACAAGTGATGTAGGTCAAATCATGAAGAAGAAAAGACCAAAACACTTTTTTTTTTTGGGTGAATAAGAATATATTACCAACTCCAAAGGGGAAAAAGAGAAAGGGGGGGGGGGGGGCAGAATACACAGGGAAACGAGGGGGAGGGGAAGCTATACAAAGACTACAGCCCTACAAGCCCTAAAGGGGCGGTCTAGGAGACTGAAAAAAAGAAACATCTAAAGCCCAAGAAGTAACTATATGCCTGTTATTATCACAATTCATGCTCCTTTTTCAATTATCACAATTCATGCTCCTGTTATTATCACAATTCATGCTCCGGCGAATCACGTAATGCCTTCCCCCTCCCCTCCACCCCCTCCTCCCCCACTTTCTCCTTCCGACACTACCACCCCCACCACCCCTCTCTCTCCCGGCCAACCCAAATGGAACTCCTTTTTCAATTCCTCCCACCATGCTTCCCTCTCATCTGCAGGCCTTCCCCTTTACTTCGTTTCCCCTTCCATTGTCGGGTCCACTAAGGTAGCAGTCTGTCCCCCTGATTCTCTTGGGACTGAAGCACAGCTCTGGGAATCTTGCTTAGTTGGCCATTTTCTAGGCTCTCAACCTCCTTTTCACATCGTAAAAGCTTCCCTCTCCAAGCAGTGGAGAATCAATGGCACTCTTGATATCCATCTTCTCGACAATGGCTTTTTTATCTTCAAGTTCTCGGATGACCTCGACAGAAACCGTGTGCTTGAGGGTGGCCCTTGGCAAATTGGGAAGAAACCCATTTTTCTCAGACAGTGGCATCGCCACCTGCAGCTTCGCAGGGTTGATCTCTCGGCCATACCTCTCTGGGTCTCTCTTCCTGGACTCCCCCTCCATTACTGGAGTACTGACGGCCTTAGTTCTATTGGCTTGGTGTTGGGTAAGCCTTTGTTCTTAGACATGCGCACGATGAGAAAACTTCGTCTGGCTTTCGCTCGCATCTGCGTGGAAGTGTCTGCCGAGGAACCTCTGCCCTCTTTCATCACTGTCAATGAAGGGGACGATTTCTCTTTTGAACAGGAGGTCCACTACGAGTAGAAACCCCCTCAATGCTTGATTTGCAAGAAGTTTGGGCATGATTTTGCCCTCTGCTCTCCTCCGGAGTCTATTCCTCTACCGGAAAATCGCATTCCCACCTCTGAAGCTCCATCTCGGTTCACTTCCCTCTCCAGAGGCAGAGCCAGGTCCAAATATTGTCGCCGGAATCTTAGCCGTGCTCCGGCAGCTCCTCAAGGCAGTATCCTTGGTATCCCTCCTCTACCCATCGGGCAAAACCCTTTCACTCCTTTATCTGACGATGACCTTTTGGAGTCTGAACCTAGTGTCTGCATTGAGAAGTGCCTTGACTCTACTGCTCCTCGTACCAGATCACGAATGGCTTCTCCGATGGCTGAAGACCCTCCTGGCACCTCTGCTGCCTTGGTCTCTGTCGCTCAAGCTCTGGCGGCAAACCCTTCCCCTTTGTCCCCTCTGGAACCTGCGTCAGTATCGTCATCGGCTCTTGCAACTTCTTCTGTGATAGCCTCGACGAATGACCCTGCGACTGATCCCATCTCCCCCTCTTTTGCGAAAGACTCTGTGACTCATCCTCTCTCTACTCTGCCTAGTGTTATCCCCTCGGTTGTCTCTTCTGAGGGGCCCACCCTTGAGTTGCTCTCTCCCTGTTCTCTTTCCCCTGTCTCCCATATACCAAAAAAGCCCTCCACAAAAAAAAAAAATCAAAAAACCACAAGAAAAAAAAAAAAAAAGAAGCCCCCCGTTGACCAAGTTCCTAGCTCTATTAGCCCCAGTTCTCTCGGGTCGGGTCATTTGGCTGGAACTATTGGGTTATCCCGTATGTCCCATTCGTCTCCTTCACCCGATCCCCCCCCCCTCATCAACTATCCCCTGCATCTCCCCTGCTGCTGGGATGCCAGGTGCAACCTCCCCTCTTGCCCAATGAATCACGGTGTTCTGTGGAACAATCGAGGTCTAAATTCCCTGAGCAAACAAGCCGCAGTTAGAGCCCATATCCGTCTTCACCATTCCACCTTCTGTTGTCTGCTGGAAACCCATGTAAAAGAGCCAAATGCTGCAAAAATTTTGAGCTCGATTGCCCCGGGTTGGTCATTCCTATCCAACTACACTCACCACACTGATGGACGCATCTGGTTATTATGGGATTCTTCAAAAATTCAGGTCTCCTTGATCTCCTCTTCGGCTCAACTTCTCCATTTAAGGTTCTTTGATTGCCTCAATCACTTCTCTTTCTTTTTCACTGCTGTATATGCTTCCAACTGCCATTTACAGAGGTTACATTTATGGGATGATCTCCGCAGTATTGCAAATCTTATTGGTCCTTCACCTTGGGGCATTGGTGGAGATTTCAATGTTATCAGATTTGGGAATGAAAAGCAGGGAGGGGAGGTGACTCCCTAGATCTCGACTCTATGGCTGCTTTCAATGATTGCATTGATGACTTGGGCATGGATGATCTTCATTGGACTGGTCCCACTTTCTCTTGGAGCAATAAAAGGGTTGGGATTCATCGTATTGATTGCAAGCTTGACCGAGTTATGGTCAATGATTTTTGGCTTACCTCCTTTCCCTCTTCCTCTGCCACCTTCGATACCCCCGGTATTTCTGACCATAGTCACATCTCTCTTTCTGTTCAGCCTTATACCTCCTTTGGTCCTAAACCTTTCAAGTATTTTGACATGTGGTCTTCCCACCCCACTTTTCTTACTACTGTCAAGGATGCCTGGGAAAAACCAGTCCAAGCTTTCTCTTCCCCCCTTATTGCTTTTGCTAGGAAGCTCAGGAATGTGAAAGAATCTCTTAAGGTTTGGAACTCCAACATTTTCGGCAATATCTCCCTGCAGGTCCAAGATTGCAAGGATAGGCTGTCTTCCATTCAGCTGCAAATTCAATTGGATCCCCTGAACTGTCAACTTGCTGCTGATGAAAAGGCTGCCTCCCATGACCTATCTGTTCTTCTATCTCAAGAGGAAAGTTTCTTATGGCAGAAGGCTAGAATTAAATGGCTGGAGTTAGGGGACTCCAATTCAGCCTACTTCCACGGATCCCTGAAGTCTAGATCAAACTTCAATGCCATTTTACAGCTGGCTGGTCCCGATGGCTCTCCTATTACTAATGTGAAAGACATCAAAGATATGGCTGCATCCTACTTTAAGGATCTTTTTAATGGCCCTCCAGGTGCTGCAGATTCTATCCCCAATGATCTTCTCAAAAAATTTATTCCTATTGAGCTAATTCAGTCCCTTGGTGCCATTCCTTTGGAGGAGGAAATCACTACTGCTATCCACTCTTTCAAGCTGAATTGTGCTCCTGGTCCGGATGGTTTCAGCATGGGTTTCTTCTTAGCCTCTTAGAGTATTATCAAGGACGACCTCATCAATGCCATTAGAAGTTTCTTCTTCAATCCTAGCCAAATCAAAGGAGTGAACCACACTTTTCTCTGCCTCATTCCAAAAAAGGAAGGAGCCTCAGCTATGTCGGACCTCAGGCCCATTGCCCTTTGCAACCAGATCTACAAGTTCATTGCTAAGATCTTGGCTTTCAGGCTCAAGACTGTGGTGGATCTCCTTCTTGGTGAAAGTCAGTCAGCTTTTATCCCCGGCAGGAACATATCGGATAATATTCTTCTTTGCTATGAGATTGTCAGAGGCTTTGAGAGGAAAAACCATTCTCCAGCTGCTCTTATGAAGATTGACATCCATAAAGCTTTTGATTCTCTGAGATGGGACTTCATTGATAAGATGTTGATCAAGATGGGTTTCCCTGCAGCTTTCATCCACTAGATCTATAGCTGCATTTCTTCTCCGAGATTCTCAGTGCTTGTAAATGGCAGCCCGGCCGGGTACTTTGCTTCTACTGTGGGTGTTCGTCAAGGGTGTCCTCTCTCCCCTTATATCTTCACTTTGGCTATGGAAATCTTATCTCGGAAGATCCAATCCTTCAGGAACCAGCAGCTCATCATCTCTATTCCTAAATGCAAAGCCCTCAAGCTATCCCATCTTCCTTTGCAGATGACCTCATGATTTTCTCAAAGGCCTCCATCACCTCCTTTGAGTCCATTATGCACTGCTTGCAGCACTTCCACGATCTCTCGGGCCTTCAGATCAACCCTACAAAGTCTCTCCTCTTCTTAGCTGGGATCTCTGAGCTAGATAAAGCCCCTCTACAAGCTATCTGTGGTTTTCCACTTGGCAGCTTCCAGTCAAATATTTAGGCCTTCCTTTAATTCCAGCCAGGTTATCAGCCCATCATTGCACCCCCATGTTGGATCTCATCAGGAAACGTCTGCAACTGTGAAAGGGTAAACTTCTCTCTTATGCGGGTCGACTGGTCCTCATCAATTCTGTGCTTCAAGCTTCTTATATCTTCTGGCCTGGAATATATGGTCTGCCTTCTTCCATCATCAAAACTCTGGAATCCCTTATGGCTTCTTTCCTTTGGAAAGGAACATATTCCACAAGATTTCTCCGTCCTATCAGTTGGGCCTCAGTTTGTCTTCTTCTTGCTGAAGGTGGTTTGGGTATTAGAAGCTGGCATCATCAAGTTGATTTGGAAGATTGTTTCAAGGAATAAAAGTATTTGGGTCGATTGGATTTATTGGGGGTTGCTTAGATCGGATTCCATTTGGACTGTCTCCATCCCCTCGGATGCTTCCTGGGTTTGGCGCAATATCCTGCACTCCCGCCCCCTTGTCCTTGGTATCATTCACTCTCACATTGGTGATAGAAACTTCATTTCCTTGTGGCTGGACTGTTGGCATCCCATGGGAATTCTCCTCCACCAAGTCACTTCCAGAACTATCTATGGCTCCGGGTTACCTAGAAATGCTTTGGTGGTTGAGATCATTGATGAAAATGGCTGGGTCCCCCCTCCCACCCACAATCCTGAGCTTGCCTTTATTTGGAATCTTTTGCCTTCCATTCAGAGAAGACCCATTCTGAGGGGTGATTGTGTTATGTGGCTGCCAAACTCCTCGGGTTCATTCAGCTCCAAAGCTGCTTGGGATCTCATCCGGACGCGTCATCCTCTTGCTCCATAGAGGAAGCTTGTCTGGTTCAAGCATCATATCCCCCGGCACTGCTTCACGGTTTGGCGAGTCTTCTCCAACTGCCTTCCAATGCAGTCTTATCTCCGGCATCGGCACATTTCGGTCTCCCCTTCTTGCGGTCTTTGTTGGAATGGGGTCGAGGATTCAAACCATCTCTTTTTTGATTGCCCATTCTCCCGTTCCATATGGAAAGGTATTCTTGCCAAATGCTGGCCAAGATCCCCGCAGGATTCTCCCTTTTGATAGAGAATGGCTTTGGGTTGATTTGACCTTTGGAGGATCTTCTCTCTGTGATGTGGTCGGTAGGTTGGCTTTTTGTGCCACGATCAACCATATTTGGATGGAGCGTAATTTACGGAAATGGACTACCAAATCCCGCTCTATAAGCCAGATTTGGAACTCCATTTCCTTTGAAATTACTTCCAAACTGAGTTCGGTTGCCCCCTCCTCTTGTAAGGACACCCCAAGGAACAGGCTCATTGTTGTCTCCTGGGGACTCCCTTCTATCTCCCTCCTATCCGTGGGCTCTTCTGTTTGAGTCTTTTGGCTTTTGCTCTTTGTTTGTTCTCCTTTCCCTCCTATTTGAGGGCTGATCTTCCTTTTCTTTAGTAATGAAATTTTTATTCACCCAAAAAAAAAAAAACTATATGCCTGTTCATGGGAGTGCCCAAAAGAGAACCATGGCGAAATAAGTGAAGCTTGTAACTGACATCAAAGAAGATGGCTTTCCAAATCTTGTCGAAAGATTGAGAATTGGAGGTCCATCTTCGAAGACTTCTTTCCAACCAAATATGTGAGATGACAGCCCCAAACACAAGTTTACCAGCGGAGTCACAGATAGAGTTGCCTGAAAAAGTCATATCCAACCAAAGCCACTCCTGGGCGAAGGGGAAAAGGTCTCCTACTGAAGGGGATTTTTTTTCTTTCCAAATAATGGAGGTGAAAGGGCAAGAGAAAAAGAGGTGGTTGACATCCTCAATACTTTCCCAGCAAAAGATACAAGAAGGGGAGACAGGAATGTGCCAGTGAAGGAGAAAGGCTTGGAAGGGAAGGCAGTTGTTAAGGGATCTCCAAACGTTGAAGCTGTGAAACCCAGTCAAATTTCTGAATAAATTTGAACTTTTGGAACTTGTGCGATTACAGGTTCCAGCTCTCAGTCTGTGATAGCATCAATGCTATGGGCTGTATCGGTCGAGGACACGGAAGAAATACTCGACTCACCTATGGAGGACTCTGAGGATCCTTCCCAATATGCCCTTCTGGAGTCAGAAGACCCCTGTGAGACACTGCACCGGAGTTACCTGTGCCGAATCTGCTGCCTGAAGGCTATGCAGAGCTTCTCCCTCAATTAAAATTGTTGTAAGTACGATTTAAATGAATTTATATATTGTTTGTACGACCAAATAGGAATTCAGGAGTATTTTAGTCAAATTGCTCCTGTGGGACCCACTTTCCCAGTGGAGAATGTTGTTCTAGACAATTACCCGTGTTCGGATAATCTCTGATGTCGTCCGGCATCAAGTTATGGTTAGAATAGTTATTAGAAACAGATTTATAGTTATAAATAGCTTTTAAAATTAATTTATGAAAAGATTTTAACCAAAGGACAGAATTGCCCCTTAGTGCTTAAATGCCATATAACCTTATATATAACCCTCTCTTAGTCTATTTTCATATCACAATTAAAATCTAAGAGCTGTAAAATTTGTTCTCTCTTGGAGAACAAGAAAGAAGAAAGGAAGGAGAAGGGAAGAAGAGGAAGCTCTACACTTGAAAGCTTGGATTTATACCTGAAATCCAAGGCTGCCTGCACTCTATCTCTGTTTCTACAACTGAGGTAAGCCTTAGAACTTGCTGTCTTCCTCCTTGCTTCCTTCTTCTCCATCTCTAAATCACCTATAATGGATTTCTGCCATTAAAGCTTGAAGACCAAGCTTTGGTTTATGTAATTGGACATAATTGGACTGGTTTAAATCAATCTCAGTCCCATTAAAGCCTGAAATTGTAGGAATAAACCAAATCTGAACCTATTTTGCTGTTCCTAAATGGAAATTAATGAACCCTAAGTTAGTTAATTTAGGTTTAATTGATAAATTCCTAAATTATGAAATCAATTGTGAAATTGGAACCCCAATTAGACTGACCCACCTTGATATGATGCTGAAACATCAAATTGAGGTCATGCATGCAAGGATCTGACCCTGTAGATCAAAACCCCCAAATTCGGCCAAACTCCCGAATGGAGTTGCAGGCCCAGGGGCAGTCGACCGGCCCTTCTGGAGTCTGCATCCGGCTGGTCCTTTTTGATGCTCTTGCTGCCTTGTTATGTTGGGGATTGCCCTGACTTCTAGTAAGGCCTAATAGAAGCTATTTTGATATGTTGTTTAGGTTTGTTCTTGCTGTTCTTTGACTGTTTGCTGGGTTATCTGGCTAGGTTAAACTACACTGCAGGTAAGGGGACCTTGACCTTAATTTCTGTGTGTTTATCATATTAATTTCAATGTTGTGCTGATTGCCATGCCATGCCATGCACCATTACAACTATATCTGATGCATATAGTTTTCTAGCTTTAATTTAATGCATTAGAATGCACGTGAGTTAGGCTGCATATGAGCATGCTGCATTGCATTGCATTGATATTTTATTTATGTGAAATTGTTGATGGTGGAATTCAGTACTTTATAACTCAATCCATGCTTGTATCATCATAATTAGACTGCACTGGGTTAGGTTGATATTCATTACCCAGTACTACGCCCCTTACCAATAGGGGGAGAGGTGTTGGACAACCCGTGGTACAGCCTAAGGGACATGCCAAGGTGCCATCTTCTGTCCCATGTTAGCGTATCTGCTCCGCTGTGGGAATAAATAGACCGGGTTGGTCTTTGGGGGTTTGTCGGGTCCACTGCCTGGTGTCATGCTGATCTGGCGGGTCCCCACCGTGGTAGAATGGTTTCACTCGGGTGACCGATGTGTGAATTCCGGGACCGAGGTTAGCATCTACCATTAGTAGTACTTATACCTCATGAGACTTAGTAACTGTGCTAGGAGCATACTAGTTAGGACATGCATCATGATTAATTGTGTATGTGTGCTTCCCCTCCCCCTTACTGGGCTCAGTGGAGAGCTCAGCCCCGTGGACGTCCTTCTTTTACAGATGAAACTGCTACCGTTGCTGTTGCTGGTTCTGTGGGGACTTCTCCTAGTGAGGATGTTCTTCCTGCTGCTAGAGTTCATACTCCTTTCTTTGTTGAGCACGCTGCTTCGTGCTCCTGCGACGACTGCGCGTTCTACTGACTGTCCAGGCTGATCAGGCTACTTCTTTTCTTTTTGTCTATAACACTTTTGTAAATGTGATAGTATATAACTATCTTTTTGGGTTCTTGAGTTAATGTCTTTTTGGAAATACAATGTAAATGATGTACATATAACTCCTTTTGAATATAATACTATCACTAGTCTTTCCTTGTTTACTGTTTTACTGCTCTATTATTGCTTCCGTTGCATTTAGATTCTAATATTTATGGATGAAATTGCGAATAGAACACTGCATGTGTGATCCTACTGGGATTGATTGGGTGTCTGAGACATCCAATCGCACATGGCCCTTATTAACCGGGCCGGGGTGTGACAGAGGCTATGGCGGGGGATGCGACCTTTGAATCAAACAAGTCTGTGCCAAGGGACAGTGGGGACATGAGTCCTAACAAAGTCCTAAGCAGATCTAGAACTAAAGAGACCATTGGGGGAGGGGGTCCAGATGATCTTGTCCGAGAGGGAGGTAGAGGAGGGCGAGAGGGGGGGAGAGAGGCCCAGACCTGGGTGAGACACGGGGGAAAGGGGGAGGGAAGGGACCACAAGCCGTTAGAGATAAAAGAGGAAAGCCAAAGGAGTAGACAGAGTGGGCTCCTAAAGAATTAAAGAGGACACTTGAAGGGTGCCAATTGTCAAGCCAGAGGGAAGTGGAGGATCCAACAACGACCACATAGGATGTAACATTAAGAGCTAAGGACCGAAGGAGGATGATTTGGCGCCAGACTCAAGAGGTATCCATGCGAAGAGGGACAGTCCAGAGGGAATCCTTTTTGAGGAGGTAACAGTAGACCTAATTGACCCAGATAGAGTTATGTTTGAAGGAAATTTTCCAAATTCGCTTGAGGATGTCCGCAGTGTTAACATCACGGATCCTGCGAATACCTAGACCTCTTTCAGATTTAGGTAGATAGATGGAGCCCAACTAACCGGGTGGATGAATTTGGAGCATTCTCTACCTTTCCAAAGGAAAGAACAGAAGAGGATTCCATTGCTTTGATTGTGGATTTGGGGAGCCCATAGATGCCACACCAGTAAATGTAAGAAGATTGGAGGATAGATCTAATCAACTCAACCAGAGTTGAAGCCGTTTGTGGATGAGGTCGAGCATAGTGGTGCAGTGGTGACCAGTCAGCCTGGCAGGGATAAGAGGAAGGCCAAGATATTTGACTGGGAGGGAATTGAGGGAGAATCCCTTTAAGTGCAGGAGATATTCCTTATCGCAATCTAAAACGCTTGAGAGGAAGATGTTGAACTTCAAAAGATTGATCCCAAGCCTGGAAAGACTCTCGAAGAGTTGAAGGGAGGACATAATGGAAGAGATGGAAGAGGGGTCAGACTTGGAGAAGATCATAAGGTCGTCCGCAAAGGCAAGGTGGGAGAGATTGAGAGCCTTACATTTAGGAATGGGGGAGATGAGGAGCTGGTCAGTTTTAGACTGAATGCTCCGAGAGAGGATCTAAAGAGCAAGGGTGAAGAGGAAGGGGGAGAGGGGGCATCCTTGACGAATTCCCACTTTGGAGGGAAAGAACCCAGCAGGGGAACCGTTAATGATGACCGAAAAGAAGGGGGAGGAGATGCAGGAGTGGATCCAATGTACAAAGACAGGGGGGAAGGACATATTAGTCATGGCATTGCAAATAAAATTCCATCTAATGGAATTAAAGGCTTTATGGATGTCAATTTTCATAAGGGCCGTAGGAGAATGAGATTTGTGGTCAAAGCCCCCGACAATTTCCGAGTAAAGGAGATTTTTATCTACTATGCTTCTTCCAGAAATGAAGGCTGATTGGTTGGGGCTGACTAAGGAAGGAACAACCTACTGAAGATGATAGCAAGAATTTTGGCGATGAATTTATAGAGGAGATTGCAGAGAGAGATGGGTTTGAAATTAGACAACGACGAGGCCCCCACTTTTTTCGGGGATAAGACAAAGAGAGGTCAGATTGATCCGGGAGAGCTGACTGGGATTGAAGAAAAAACTGCAGATGGCTTTAATGAGATCATCTTTGATATTGTCCCAACTAGCCCGGAAGAACCCCATACTAAATCCATTTGGGCCAGGGGCCTGATTACACTTATGAGAGAGGACCACTTTAAGGATTTCATCCTCATAGGGTATAGATTGAGGGAGTCGAAGAGAGAAGAGGGGACAAATTTATTGATTAAACCAGGGGGGAGGGGAAGGGGGGCAGAAGAGGGAGGAAAAGAAAGAGATGGCTTCTGTCTTAATGTCATGGACAGAGGAGAGAGGGGTGCCATCTTGGCTGAGAAGCATGGAGATGGAATTAGAGTTGGATCGGGCTTTGAGAGATCTATGGAAGAAAGCTGATTTGGAATCTCCAAGCTCAAGCCATTTGATCCTGATTTTTGCCGGAGGAAGCTCTCTTCTTAGGAAAAAAGAGAAGTAAGCTCTAAGGAAAGCCTTTTTTCTTTGTCCGCTAGGGAAGGGTTAAGCAAATCCAATTGAATCAAGGATTGGACTTGAGCAAGACTAACATGGCAGGAGGATACTCGTGAAAAGATATTGCCAAAAGTTGACAAGTTCCAAGCTTTAAGGGCAATTTTGGAATTGCAAAGCTTTTTAGCAAAAGCAAGGAGGGGGAGAGAGTGACAAAGGATCGGCTTGTCCCAAGATTCACGGACCAAGGGGAGAAAGAGGGGGTGAGACGTCCATATGTCAAAGAATTTGAAAGGCTTTGGCCCAAAGGAGATGAAGGGCTGGATAAGAAGGTGGTAGGGGCTATAATCAGAGATACCAGGGAGAGGGATGTTGGCATGAGAGTTGGGAAAGGAGGATAACCAGGCATCATTGATCAGGACTCGGGGAATTTTGCATGCAATCCGATTAGAGCCCCCTCTTCTATTGTGCCAAGTGAGAGGGGAGCCCGGCCATCTCAGATCGATGATGCCTAGATCTTCGATGCAATCATTAAAAGCATTAGAGGAGGGAAGATCGAGGGGCCTACCTCCAACTTTTTCAAAATGACTGAACTGACAACATTGAAATCACCACCCACATCCCAAGGGAGGGTTCCCACTTGGGATGTGAAAAGGGTGAGATAAGCCCAAAAAGGGATCCGATCAAGAGCACGGTTGTGAGCATAAACAACCGAGAGAAAGGAGGAGGAATTTGGGAGGGAGAGGTGAAGGTGAAGAAGCTGAGGGGAAGAGAAGGAAATAGAGATATTGAGTTTAGAAGGGTCCCAGAGAATTTGAATTCGACCGTTTGGGGAGTGGTCATAGTTTGCTAAGAAAGACCAGGATGGGGCAATTGAGGAGGCAGTGCAGGAGGCATTCTCTCTAAGGACACGGGTTTCTAACAAATCCAAGATTGTTTAAATCTGATTTATATTGAAGGAGTTATGTTTCGGTCAAACCTTATTTGGTGTGCATGAATGCTGTCAAAATCGCTTTGAATGAAAATATTTTTCTTAGACATCAAAACAAATTAATATTTTACTGCACTTTTGATTTTTAGCAATGTTTTACCATATTAAGATTTATGAAAGATTTAAGAAAAACCCCAGCATTTAAGTTGAAAATTGCATCTAGCGCCAAAAATCCAGTTTTTGTTCTTGAACTTGGGGGTTGACTTTTTCTCCTTATGGAATTTATTTTTTAACTATTTTTATTGGATTCAAATAGGGGGTATTTGCTTATTTATGAATAATATCTTAAGTAACATAAATGATATTAGGCATAAATAAGTGCTTGTCGTGGTTTCTAGCATAAATAACTGTCTATCCTAGTTTCCCACTAAGTCAAACTCCTATTTGGACTTTGATTTTGGAAAACCTGATAGTGTCATTGTGTTTAAGTAGCCCAAAATAGGTTGTATACTAAGTTTCATGACCAAACTAGCTCAAACACCCACCGAAACCATCTAACGAGTTCAAAAAACAAGTGCACCAACTCGTTGAGATCTCGGCCCAACTCGATTTTTGGCTGGGCGAAACCAGTATTGAAACCAAGTTCTCGAACCATGGTTGTAGGGGAGAGGAAGAAATCACATAGGAAGAGGGGGGGGGGGGAAGAAGTTTGCACGCACACCAGCCTAAAGGCTTCAACCACACATCTCAAATCTTATCTCGTTATCAACTATCCTCCATATTGGATTACAAGGCTATTTATAAAAAACTTAAACAAAGACTTCTGATTAGACTCAAAGACTGAAATTGGAAGGAAATCTAAATCTACCATAAACAACTCTAACTAAGACCCAATGCTAGAAGCAAACTCTAACTCTATGACTCCAGCAATAAAACAAATTATAAAATAGTTCAAATTCCTAAATTAAACCAATCCTACTGAACCCAAAAACCAATTGGACCCGGTCTCGATCTGGGTTCGCAAACGGGTTCGAGGTGACCCAGGGAATCGTTCCTGCATCAGTTTTCCCGGCATAGAGAAAAACTTGACCTCGATTTTTGTAAAATGAGAGAATCAGCATCATTCGATCGACATCAACAAACATCAGCAACGCACCTCACGATCAACCGTCACAATCTTTTGATGGTCGTTAGCAAATGACGTCTCTTCGATGGGAATCTAATCGTAGGGTTTCACAACTGAGATCGGACCGTCAATCAATTCTTTAACTACAGTCTAGGTCGGACCTTTCACTTTAGCTTGACCATCACTTTCATTGTCCATCTCTGATCCACTTTCAAAAGATTCTTTCATACCTGACACCTTATCATTGAAGCAATTATTATTATTGCCAAGCTCCCGACAATCTATTTTCAACTCAAGAAGTGTTTACAATTTACGGGAACCATCTCTAATTGAAAGGAGTAAATCGTATCGATCAACCTCTTTATGTAGCCTCATGTTCAGCTTTGCTCTGAATAAATAGAATCTCTAAGGGCTATTAGGACACCAGAATAAGGACGGACGAAATAAGGTTAAGAATTAAAGATGGAGGGCAAGCTAGGAATTGAGGCTAAAATAAGGACAAGGTGGAATAAAAAGTCACTGTGCATCGATAGTTTCCAGTCAATAGATTATAGACTCTAGTGCCACTGATCATATGATTGGCTCCTCCAGCCTATTCCACAGGTATTCTCCTACTTCTGGTAAGGACAAAGTTAGAGTAGCCGATGGTTCCCTCTCATCTGTTTCTGGAAAGGGCTCCATCAGTTGCTCCCCTTCCATTACCTTATGATGTAGGTTTATCATCAAACTGGGCTTCTTTCCTTAGAAATAAGTCTAGGGTTGGGTTATAGACATGTTGGGCCTTTGGTCCCATGAGTTTTCAATGTAATAGGTCACTTTTATGGGCCTAAAGTAGGGGTACATAAGTTGCATACGGGATTAGCCCTATACTTAGTTTATTTTCATGTTTTAGTGTTTTAAATTGAACCGGTTGAACTACTGGTCCATGTGGTAAAGTGCATGGTGGATTGTAGTCATTGTACCTACTCGATGATGGTTGTCGTCCTCCGGCTGCATTACCCTCTCAACTATATCAGAATTCCTCAGTCTCCTCTGAATTACAATAATGACATTATCGATTAGGTCACCCCCCTTAGGAACTTATCTCATTTATTTCCAGAATTAGTTAAGCAATATAATAAAGGTGAATTCTTTTGTGAGGCTTGTGTTTTGGGCAAACAGACTCGTTCATCTTATTCAACTTCAATAAAAGAAGTCATTCACTTTTTCATACGGTTCATATTGATGTGTGGGGTCTTAGTCGTAAAACTTCTCTTTCTGGCCATCGTTGGTTTATTTCCTTTATAGATTGTTACTCTAAGAATACACGGGTGTTATGATGCACACTAAAAGTGAGGTTTTCTTCATGTTTTCAGCATTTTCATAAACTGATTCAGACCCTGTTGATGCAGATTCATCATCAAATAGGGCTTGTTTCATTGGGAATAAGTGTAAGGTTGGGATATATATATGTTGGGCCTTTGTTCCCAAGGGTTTTCTATGTATTAGGCCACTTTAGTGGGCTTGAAATAGGGGTATATAGGTTGCATACGGGATTAGCGCAATACTTAGTTTTTATTGTGTTTTTAATTGAACCGGTTTAAATTGGTTGCATCCAATTGGTTCAATTGATCTAATTTAAGTGAAGTGATCCTATTGGCTAAGAGGTTCTTATATCCTATTGGCTACTAGGGAATCTTCTTTATTTTAAGTAGTTTAAGTTGTTTTAAGTCATTAGGACTCTATTTTGAGTCTATTTGAGTTTCCTAGTCAGTTTAAGTTGCCTAATAGGTTAGGGATAAGGTTAGGCCATTCCTTTTTAGTGTCTAAGTCTATTTTTGAGTCTTCTATATAAGTTTGTAAGGGAGGCCAGCATTGGATACGAATTTGATTAATGAAAAGCTTTTGTTTGCTGCCATAGCTGCTGCTCTGCTCTGTTGAGTGAACCTTGTGAGTAATATCAAGGTGAAGGGATTGGTGGACTCCGATCGACTCCTTGCATCTTGTAGATCGGGAGGTCCTTCTTCTAGTTCTTCAGAGCTGCTACCATTGAAGATTTAATCTTTCAAGTAAGTAGTTTATTAATTCAGCATTTAACCTTCTTCTTCTAATCCTCTAACCTAAGCTCCATCTACTCCTATTATCACCCCTTCCATTAATCCATAGATCCATTAGAACCCTAAAACCCTAAATCCAATTTTGCCCTAAATTGCAGAATTTTGTAACTCATCCAAACCCTAACTTCTTTATACCAAAATAACCCCCTAGACCTGCCCATTAATACCCTATAAACCTCTTTCCTAAAATCTGCCCCTAAACCCTAGATCTTACAAACAGTCCATTTTCATAAGGCATCCTGTTTCCAAAACCTAGAATTCCAACCTCAACCAAATTTGATCCAACTTATACCATTAGACTCATAAAATTCTGCACATCATTATCAATCCTTCAATCTTTTTCCCAATTGTCATAAGAGCATCAAATGTTTTGATATGCTGGTAGTATATCTTCTCACGGTACTCCCCATACAGATTTTCTAACAATATCTTGACCTGCTCCTCCTCAGTAGGGCGGTTCCACATCTTCGCGGCCTTCTCTCTGAACCTCATGATGTAATTTGAAAATTCTTCACTTGGTTCTTGCCTCAAGGTTTCCAATTCTCTTCGAGTAATATCCATCTCGGTGTTGTATGAATATTGCTTAGTGAAGGTTTTAACCACAGAGGCCCATGACTGGGTTTGAATGTGATCAAGCTGGGTTAACCACCTCAAAGCAGATCGGGCCAAAGAATACAAGAACGCCTGTCCCATTTGGTTTTCTGAAAGTCCCCATGATCTGGTAATGGTGGCAAAAATCTTGAGATGAGCCCTAGGATCTCCTGATCCGTCGAACTTATCCAATTTCCACTTGAAATCTTTGGAGATTTTCCCTTGGGGAAAGAACACCAGGTCTTCTTCATCTTTTTCTTTGACTTTGCCCTTGACAACCACTTCCAACTCGGCTACTTTTTCTCTCATTTTCTTCTCCCTTTCAGTCTCAGGAGGGTCCACAGGGTGGTTATCTTCCCCTTCTTCTACCGGTATGATGATTGGAGTCTTGAGGGTTGTGGGATTAGTTTTCCAGACTTCCTGCTCTGCTAGTCCAGCTATGGATCCACCCTTAGATAGCTCATTAACTGACTGAACTAGTTGTGCCATGAGTTGCCGCATTTTGGCCATGTCTACTTGCAGTCTATCCACTCGATCTTCGACGGGACTTTCAGACAAGTGATCCTCCGGAGGATTCATGTTACTCACAAGTGATATCTCAGAAGATGAACTAGAAGAATGAGAAGGAATCAGGGATCTTGAGAAGAATGGTGGGCTGGCTTGAGTCAGCCTTCCACCGCGTCGGATCCAGATGGGCAAGGACGGAATTGTGCTTCTACGAAAAAGAGAAGAATAGTCTAGTTCAGGTCCTAAGAAGGAATAAATCTTATTCAACAATCCTTTTTTTTTTTCTTATTTTAATTCCCCCTTTTTTTATTATTATTTTTTGTATTTCATCATATTTTTTTTATTATTCTTTATTTTTATGACATTTTTTTTTATTTTGTTTAGCTCAAGTAATTGAAACCATCATCAGAGTTCCGGTTGGGCTTCTCTGAATGCGGGCTTCAAATGCCGTCATTGCCCAAGCATGTTTGAACACAATAAAGAAAACAAACAAAAGAAAGATCCTAGTTACCGGGTTATTGACGATTATGTCTGGAGTCAAAATGAGATGCCCTTATTTTGAAGGACATGTAAGGTTCCATCATATGGAAGTGAGCTTCCATTCTTCTTCGAGGGACCATCGCGGGACTATGGAATTCCTTACCTTCGGTGGCATCTCATATCAAAGCCAGGTTAATCGTCAAATGACCCTAAAACTCGGTCTCTCTTACAGCTAACAAAGGTTAGTTTGTGTCGTACCCTAGTCATATATAGTCTATTTTCCTACATGATGCATGTAATGGGTAGGCTTCCATAGGACAGAACAAAGTCACCCTTGACAGAACCAATATACCTATCGCTCGTGGTCGCGAATTGTAGGCACGTGGTTCTTTTGATATACCTGGAGAATAGGTCACACAAACTCAGAGTAATCGAGCTAGTGCCTTTTTTGAGTAGCAAAGCACTCCATAGCATACTAGTGAATACCCTCGCTGGTGATTCTAAACTCGTACAGTAAATATCAAGGGCTGTAGCTTTGTCGTGAATTACCCATGACTACTCATGGGGTCCAACGACTAACTACGGGCGTAAGAGGGGTTCCCATGTAGTGTATGTGTGCAAGAAAGTGGTACAGGAAGCGGCTATCATCCGATCTCAAAGTACTTAGTATGACGTGCCTCACCTCCCCGGGGGTAAAGGCACGACAGGGAGTACCTTTGCCGTTTGATTTTACTTCGAGCACTATGCATGATGCGGTTAGTACACACAGGGGTTAGCCAGACAAACATATTATGGTATTTATTTTTTGTATTTTGTTTTGTACATTTTTTTCTCCTTTTTTTTTTTTTTAAATATATATTTTTACATAAAAGTTTGGAGAGAAAATTCTATCATTTATTAATAGCACCTATTTAGAAAGTTTGACCTCGAGTGGACGTTTGTCCACCTATCCCCAGTGAAGTTGCCATTGTAAGTACCGTGGTCCTCGAGACGAGGGTTCCCCAACTTTATGGCAACAAAGGTTTGGTGTATGGATATATATATGGCTAATATTGTCAATGTATAATATGAATAAATGGGGAGTTGGGATTGTTAAATCCGTGTCCAAAACCCGGTTTGAAATGCGATCTGACCACCGGTCTAGTTTGAACCTTTTGTGTAGAACCAGGAGTGGAGTACGCTCGTGAACTGTGGGTCATAATACTCAAGCCATCACACAAGATTGTCGATCGCGAAATAGGGGAAGTCCTCGAGGAAAGATCCACCGTCAGAGATAGGGGGAAAATCATCCACGAAAGCATATTCTTGGAATTCTCTTATGATAGGGATCCGCGGGGCCCGCACCTGAATCGCCCTTATCCACTTAGCGATGACTGGGAGTAAGTCACTATCCGAATAATTCATGCCTATGCATGACCATTTATAAGCATAAGAACTAGAATGGGCTTGGGGTTAGGAACTTAGTCTCTTTCTATTTGTAACTAGAACTTAGGACATGGGCCATGGGCCATAGGCCCAAGTGGATCCAATGGCCCAATGACTTAAACTAGACCTTAGGCTTATACCTAACCAAACAAGCTCCTAAGCAAATGGACCTAAGCACTTGAGACTAACCAAACAAGACCTAATGCCTAAATGGGTTATTAAAGACCCAAAACTACTATTCACCTCACATTACAATCCTAAATCATGGAGAGGAGAGGAGAAAAAGAAAGAAGAAGAGGAGAAGAAGAAAGAAGAAGAAGAAGAAGAAGAAAGAAGAAGGGAGAAGTATGGTGGAGCACAAGCTATCATCATCAACCCTTGGTGAGTCTCTTTCTCTCTCTCTCTCTCTCTCTCTCTCTCTCTCTCTCTCTCTCTCCATCTCTCTTTCCCTAATTCTATTAACTAGGGTTTGAATCGGTTGAGCACACCTTGAGTGCTCCATCTACTCAATTAGAAGATCCATTAATGGCAAATCCTTGATGCTTAACTATGAAGCACCTAACCCTACCTTAAACCCATTCACCCTTCTCCATTTATGGACCCTAAGTTAGGGATTTACCTCCATTTATGGGTTTTACCAACCCTCATGGAAGACCGTAGATGTGTGGTTTGAGTGGTGTTAAATAACATTGATTAAAGACACTTCAAAACCCCAATACCCAAACCCATGAGTTTTCTTTCATATGTATTTTAATGGAGGAAAACCTAATCAATCATGGGGTTTACAAACCCATGTTGGATGAATGCTATGGCACCTTGGTTGGAGTTGTTCTCATGGCCAAAGAGACCCAAAAAAACCCCTAAGAATACCCCATTTTAGCCCAAGACTTTGGGGCTGCAAAACCATTCTCGGAATGGCATGAACAGCAAGACTGGCACATGGACAGGCACATGCAAGTGCCTGTCCCTGAGAAACTAGATCTGCTGGTGGGAAGTCAGGCACATGGACAGGCACATGCAAGTGCCAGTCCCTGAGAAAGATCTGCCGGTGGGAGGTCCGAGAGGGACAGGCACATGGACAGGCACATGCAAGTGCCAGTCCCTGAGAACCTAGATCTGCCGGTGGGAAACACATGGACAGGCACATGATATAGCCTTGCTGTATGTGCCGGTCCCCTATTTTAGCCTTGTTTGATAACTTATGGGCCCAACTCTTCTAGCCCTGAGGCACTAATCTCTCCCCACGTTGTACACTCTCTTTAGGTTGACTAACCCGGCTCGGGGGCATATTAGTACGTGGGATAGTGTACTTGGCATCGGACGCAGATTTGAAGAACTCAGTACTGACGATTGACTGAGAAGCAAAGTGAGTGAGTTAAGCAAACGTCTTAATTTATGGAATGTTTGTGTGTCGTGTCTTGCGAATGCCATTCATGCATGTGTGCTATAATATATAATTATTGGTAAGATATAGGACGCTATAAATGTTTAGATGTTGATAGGACTTTACATTCTTGTCTTGCGATATTATTTATTTTACTGCACTATGGTGCGAATGGTATTGGATTTAGTTATGGGACTCGGGTGCCGGTTGGTGCTGGACCTGGGGATTCCATAATATGGACTCACTCATGGCATGTAGATCTAGGGCTTCGGAAGCGGGATCCAAGTGCCGGTGGGTGCTGGGCTTGAGATTGTCGTACTTGAAATTGTATTAGAGTTATCCATTGCATTAGGTGGAAACGGGATGGTAACCGATCGACTGCCTTCGGTATTCACATCTCGTATTTGTATACGTACGTATAGGCTAGAGGGGGGAGAGGATAGTCGGCCGACCGTATTTCGGTATCTATGGACTCGGCCTCTGGCCTATGCACATGCGTACCTCACTCATACAATAGGTGAATGCTGGCTAGGATAAATGTTTACCCAGTACTATGACCCTTACCGACAGGGGGTTAGGTGTCGGTCAAATCCGTGGGTTCCGACCGTTATTCAGGTATACCCACCCGGGAAGTTCGGGCACCAATCGTATTTTGGGCCGAACGCCAGGAAGGGATTTGACTTGGGGGTTTGCGTATATCTCTTGGTGGAGACCGGTACGGCAGGCTTCCAGCGCGACTCGAGTTTGTCATCGCCGGTATACCATCCGTTTATGGTACCGATGTCGGGGATGCTACCTAAGGTGTTGCTATAGTACTATACCTGACTTAGTTGTGTGTTAGGTGGTTAACAATAAAACTATACATCATCATTCATTCATGTAGCATGATTGTAAATTGTATCTGATGTACGGTCTACCTTGGTGGTATGGGACACCTTGGTATCCGTCCATCATGTATGGTTTGCAGTCAACCCCATTCATTATTATTATTATGTATGCTTGTGTGGCTTAGCCACTCATTGGGCTCAGTTGGAGCTCACTCCTCGAGGAAACATATTTTTTAGTTGATGCAGGTACATTCGAGCAGGATGGCACGGAGTTCAAGACTCCTGAAGAAGGTCATGAAGAGTGGTGGACTTCGGAGTATGAGGATCATGGACCGGAGTGCTACTGTGAGATGTGTTCCACGAGGGAACACTGATTCTTGGCTGGTGGCCATCTTTTGTTACACTTTGATAAACTATTTTCTGATTCAAAGGTGTATTCTTTTATTCCTTTCTTGATAAGTGTATTTATTATACAGTGATAATACATAGATCCTGATTAGAACCAATTGATATGAAGGGGTAAATTTGAATAGACAATATTTTATATGCTATCACCTAGCTTCTGCTAACTCTGATGTTATTAATATTAATCCTTTCCTTTTACCTATTATTTGTCGTTGTGAATGAGTTAGCCTTGGCTACTGCATCAGTGATTCTGGTGGTTAGAGAGCGTATTAGTACGCTCTGATTGCATTCCCCGTGGTTCAGGGATGGGGGTGTGAAAGGGATCATGCATTAAAATATGCTAATATAATGTGAAGTTGCCACCTAGGGTTAGGGCCTAGGACCCATTAAGTGTAGCCCTATCCGTTGTGAACGGAATCGGGCTACATGATTCCATATGGTCTAACCAAAGGTTCGGGTAAGGGATCAGGTTACGAGTGTGGGAAGGTGTTAGGCACGCACCTCGCCCGATCGAAGCTGGTCTCTCTATATTAGATGCTATATAAAGACGAATGTTCTCTCTCTTTTATTACGGGGATGGGGGATATTATGAATTACATTCAAATGCTATGAATTGAACTAAAGCATAATAAACTACATTACATATCTGAAAAATACGGACTAAAATGATGAAATACGAAAGGACTACATTGAATCAACAAGAATGCAATAATTATACCTGTATGGTTGTATTCCCCTGGCTCAGGGGAGATAGACGAATGGACGAACGCCGATTCTTTCTGGGCAGAGTAACGACTCTTTCAAATGATTTGGAGAGGAGAAAAACAGACAAAATAACGTCTGAAATAAAGGGGTTTTGATGGTTATCCGTGCACTGATGGGATAACAACGCCTAGGAGCAAGAGCGCTCTATGCTCGAAGTGATAATCGAAGGATCTATCCACGACCCAAAAAATTTCACTCACTCACACTCTCATAAGAGAAAGGAGAGAAAATAGGGTGAAAAAAATGAGACAAAAAGGGTGGAAATCACTTGGGGAGGGTCTCTCTACCCAAAATTTCCTTGGAAAATGTGGGAGGGGACCCTCCTATTTATAGGGAGGGACCCCCTCTCTCTCCTGGCCAGATAAGTCCTTCACATCCATGTCCCATTATCATCATCGCCAATTAGGGGGTGACAAAAATCAGTGTCTACAAAGTGTTTCTATAAGGAATGTTCTGATAAAGGGCACTTACATTTTCAGTGTTGGAATTACCCACAAAGGTGTTGGGGCATTCCTCCATAAGATGACCAAGTGTGTGGCACCAACTGCACATGGAGACTTGGTTGACTTGGTTAACTGGGATAGGCTCCTTAGGAACTATGGCTTCCAACCTTTTGATGAGGCTATTTAATTTGGCTTCCTTGACTGGTACACTCTCAATGAGGTAACCCTTAGTGGTCCTTTGAGCCTCTTGGGTGGACTCCCATTCCCTAATCTTATCAACTAAGTTGGTAAAAAATGTTCAAGCCTCATTCTCATCAGTAAAAGATGTAAATTCGGTGGGACACATAGATTTTAGTAGTTGCTTGGTCTGAAAGTCAATGCCCTCATAAATGATTTGGCAAAGTTGCGACAAGTCAATACCGTGGTGAGGGCATTCTAATAGGAGATCCTTGAACCTTTTCATAAATCTAGAGAAGGACTCATGTGGTTTCTGCCTATATTGAAGAATGTCACTTTTGAGTTTATGGGTTTTGTGAAGAGGGAAAAACTTTCTCAAGAAGACAATCGTAAACTGATCCCATGTAGCAATGGAATTAGTCGGCAAACTATAGAGCCACTTCTTGGCTTGGTCTTTCAGAGCAAAGGTGATGAACCGAAGTCTAACTGCATCATCAGACAAATTTTGGACTTTAATCAGAACACAAACCTCCTCTAATTCCCCAAGAAAGAGATAGGCATTTTCATTGGCCATCCCATGGAAATGAGGCAACATATTAATGAAGTTGGACTTGAGTTCATAATTATTTCTTGTAGCAGCTGGTAGACTGATGCAGGAAGGTTGTGCAGCCCTGGTAGGGTAGAACCTATCCTTAAGAGTCCTAGGCTAAGCTCGATCGACCATGGTCAAAGTTGGTACTCTTACGAGTCGGTTGGTAGAGTCATGGGTCCACACTTTAGCCACCTAAACCGATTAAGAAGGCTCCCATTTTTTTTTTTAAATCACTAAAAACACGAGGGAACTAAAGACAGTTGGTGCATCTTCCCCTCAAAGATTGAAACAATGATTCCAAAGCTGTAAGGTTGCCATGTAGGTTGACAGCAAGGGAACCCGTATAGTATTCCCTAGCCACCTACGTGCGACTCCTGGTGGATTCTGATGTAGAGTGGGAGACTACTATACGTTTTTGTTTCTAAACAAAAGCACTCACAATGTTGTTTTCCTGTTATCAAAGTTGGTCACCTCAAAAAATAAGTCACATTCCAATCCAAACCACCCAAACGAATCAAGGGGCAGCGTCATAGGTGATGAAATCCCATGAGGTACACCAAGATTGGCTGGGTTTGGGCATATGAAAAATTTTGGATTGAGTGCACATTCTTTGAAACAGAAGAGAAACAAGATGAGGTTTTTTTTTATAAAGAAAAGGAAAAAGAAAATAAAACACTTCGATTTACTTAAAACTAAGAAAAACAAAGAGGACAATTATCTTCCTGGCAATGGTGCCAAAAACTTGTTTGTCAAGAAATAATACCGCAAGCGTAAGGGTCAATCTTAGCTACAGGTCGAACACGAGGAGATAAGCCACTCTATCTTATTTATTTAAAGTAACGCGAAAGTGAACCAAATTAAGATGATTAAACTAGGGCTGCAACAGGGTCGGGTTGGGCCGGGCTTTATAGAACCCTAGCCCAACCCTAAGTCCCCTTAGCTGGGCCCAGGCCCGACCCAACCCTGACTCAGGGCCAGAAAAATCCAACCCTGACCCGCCCTCAGGGTCTGATCGGGCCGACCCTGATTGGCCCTGATCATGGGGAGGGGGAAAGAAATGCATGGGCTAGAATGGGCTGGGAAGAACATTATTAATTTTACATAAAATAACAATATAATAAATTATATTATAACACTTATTGTCTTCATATATAATATATTATATAAAAAAATGTGGGTGAAATTTAAAGTTTATAATGTATAAATTATATCAATATATATTTTATAGTGTAACTGAAATCACGGTCGGGCCGGGCCAGGCCAAGCTTAGCTCGAGGCCTCAACCCTAACCCGACCCGACCCTAACTCAGGGTCAGAAATTTCCACCCCTGACCCGCCCTCAGGGCCAAATATCTCAACCCCGACCCTGTTCAGGCTCAGGGCGGGTTCGGGTCGACAGGGCCAAACTTGCACCCCTAGATTAAACTAAACTAATGGTCCTAACACATGCATCTAACGATTCCAACGGCCTAACCATTCATCATCTAACCTACCAAAAACTAACGTGGAATACGAGATTGACGGATTGAAATTACCACATCCACACACATACAAAGAACATAAATCCAAGAGCAAAGAGGTAAAACCCAAAAATTGCTAATTGAACCGAACTTGATAAGGCTTCCTCTACCAAACTTGAATTCGCATCTACATCTACCAAATCTGAAAATCAAAATAAAATCTAACATAAGACATGAGGATGAGAGTAATCCCAATAGAAGTACTTGAAATAAAGAGAATGAAAGAAATAAAGAGGATGAGAATAAAAGAAAGAAAGAAAAATAGGATTTACTACTCCCTTCTACCAAACTTGCAATTGTTGATAATGATTGTGTTGACTGAGCATTGAATGAATGTTGTTGATGAAGCCTACGTTGCTTGAATTATCTTGCATAACTTTCTTCTTCGAATCTCTAAATTCCTCTCACAAGAACTAGAAACCTAGAACTAGAAAGCTTGAAACAAAAATTACACCTAAAGATTGAAGAACTTACAACCAAAATTGAAGAACAATCTTTGAATTAAAATTGCATAAAAGAAATTACAACCATTGAAATAAAAATTTAGTAAAGTATAACTAGCAAACTAGAATCCAAAAAATATGAAAAAAGACTAGAATTCTTAATAATCCCTAACACCCACACCCCACAAGTATTTATAGGGAGAGGGGAAAGAAGAGAGGGGAGGAGAGAGAGAGACCTCCATGTTTTTGAGTGGGCCCCACCTCCAAAATTCGTTGGAGGTGGTGTTGCTCACTCAGCCTTTTATTTGTATCCCTTCTTTCTTTTACATCAAAACTTGATTCCCAAGAAAAAAGAAGAAACTAGAAAGTAAAATATACAAGTTCCTAGTTTAGTACACCTTCTATTTTCTAATTTGACTCTTGAGCATGGATTCCACTCTCATGTGTTTCCTTTTTCTTGTAGGTGTCTTCTCCAAGTAATGTGAATAAGGCTCCCTCAATCTTTGACTCTTCAACTTTCCAAGTATAAGAGAATATTTTCCACAAAATATCCATCACTTGTTAAATCCCCATAGTGCCCTTGGAAATTCGATGGGGAGAGAGAGAATGTGCCATGTGGTCTTCCTTTTTCAAGAATTAAATTGTTGCCCATTCTATGCCTTCAAAAATCGTGGACCATGGGGTCCTCTTTGAAAAACATGGAGCATAGTGAGGGAGTCCCAAAAACACGCAAAAAGGGGATATTTTGCATGAGAGAATCTCAACCCTTGATCATGGTTGTCTTCTTTGATGCCAAATATATCCCTGAGAAATCACAGACTGGCCCGGGCTTGCATTCCAGCTCATTTCTGACCCATTATTCTTTTCTGGCCCAAAAAGAATAATCGCATGTATGGATGTCAAAATGAATGCGTACTTTTAATGCATCACGTCCATCTTGCTGAGAATTCAGCCCTCTTCACAGCCATGAAAAGAAACATTGTGACTTTACATGTAGATTAGGAGATATAGCTCCCGATAGCCCCGAATAGCATAAAATGATCTCAAAGTACCTAAAACCTGAAAAACACAGAAAAATATCCGAGTAACTCTGTTCAATGTGGTAAAATGCATGCTTTATGCCCTAAGATTTCACATATAAATGTACTCATCAAGTACTTTCAACCCTCTCATGATGTAATGGCTTATGCCAAATTTCAATCTATGAATCCTATTTTCCCTTTACATTATGCCAGTCCCTATGGTGTGTTATTCACAAGTGATCTTATGTTTACTAAATTTTCTATATGTCTACTTTCTGTTATTAGTTGTCCTATCTACACTATTTGTGAATGTAGAAAGATATTCTCACTTTGATAACAAGCTCTGTCATACCCCAAACCACCCCCTGGGAGGATTAGGTAGGTGACCTGAATTGCACGGTAGCAATCCGTCAAACCCCGAGGATCCAAAAGCTGTTAATATTATTCATAAACACACACACCCATAATGACGGATAAGAACATAATTACAGAGTGCAGCGAAAACTAATATTTACATTAACTATTCAAGTTTCGATACACACCATACAGTTACTGTTTATACAACACCACCAACCGGGCAGTCACTACACCTCCAACCAATAGCTTCACAAAACAACAAAAGAGGCAGACAACAGAAGCCCTACACAAGCTATACAAAAAGGGAAAAGTTAGTAGACTAATATCTACATCAAAAGAATTCCCTAGGTTAGAAGAGGTAAGCTGCCTGCCCTTCATGAGCCATCTTCAACTGTCACTGAAATCACCCGTACCAGAGGGATAGCCTCCGTCCGGGTCCACACCCACACTGTCATAATCAAAACCATCGTCCTGCTTAAGATGAGCCTCCCAGCCAACATCACGTCCACCTGTAAGATCATCTAAAGAAATATACAAGAATATGAGCACCATCGAGCCCATGAATGAACTATAACCATACATGCACATGCAAGCATAACCAAATGAATCCTACATGAGATGAGGTTCTTTATTATTATTAAGCCACCTAGCATCACAACTAAGACAGGTAAAAGTGTTACTACAATCCCCAATACATGTATCTCTGGTGCGGGCTTCTAACCCCTTCCTATAATACACCCATTGAGTTATCGGAGAAGACTGGTCGGCTCCAGCATGCTCTCCATGGTTAGCCCGACCAGCCCTCTTGGATTAGTCTGTGATACCACCTTTCTTGAAGATTGGCATTCAGCCGAGCAGGCACCTTTTTGGTATAACTTCTTTTCTTTTCTTTTATGTTTTTTTGATGTAGGTTCTCTCACAGACATCTAACACATTAACCCTGTTGGCAAGGGTTGGTAGTACGGGTGATGATACCCTAACTAGATGCATTATATATGACATAGTATGAGTCAGGTGGTGTCAACCGTATCCCATTCTACGGGATACCACTGGCCTCATTTTTAAGCCGGCTACGGCATCTAATCTAGCATTTTCACAAGTATAATATTAGCATTCAATTCCAATAGCCATCAGATACGAATCAGAATCAAATAGGAATATAAAGCAATTTAATAAATAAAGCAGTAAATATTGTTGTTGTTGTTGTCATGACTCATCAGTTATGTTACACCTACACCCATGGTGTAATTCCACTCACCTTGTGTCAATCCAGCTTGTTCTTCAGCCGATTCGGTCCCAATCGGTGTCTGACACTGCACCTATTGGTCGGGGTTATAACCTAAGTTGATCGGACCATTAGAGCATGTCAAACACTGTCTCATAAGGGTTCTTTTCCAGGTTTGGCTTGGGTTATAGTGTGGATTTCTGGCCCATTTTTGGGTCCACTGGTACACCCAAGACATGGTTACTAGCAAGGATGGTTGGGGTAGAGTTTTAAGGTAATTTTATGCCCCCAACACTGTCCTAAGCCTGCGGGTGAGGGTCTAATAGGCTAGAATCAGATTAGACCAAGTACAGCTGGACGATTCACTGGACATTTGGACCAAACGTCCAGTGCATCCTCCAGTCTCTGTTGGACATAGGTTTTCTTGCTTAGAACTTGATTCCAGTAGCTGGATTCATCCCATTTTCGATTTGGGATGTAATCAGAGGGTAATACAGCTTATAATTAAGCTAAATCAATGGTTATAGTGGTTCCTAAATCAGTTTGTCTAATGGTTGATGGGTTTGGGTTCAAACATTAAACAGATTAAGCATGCAAGATTGAGATTTGACATGCAGCCATTCAAACCTCATTTACACACAACAGCAAGCATGCATATGCATTACAACCAAGATCTTAGGCCCTAATATGCAAAACACTCCATGCATGCAAAGATCCATGCTCCTAGCTCACTATCTATGGTTTGCATGCATGATCAGGCATGAAATCTAGCTAGATGCATGGCTGGAATTTAAGATGCATGTAATAGTATGCTGAAACAGTATAAATTTATATAAATCCCTAAAACTAGTCATGCATGCATGATCTAAGCAGCCCTGAGGCTCCAGGCAGTGATTCCATAGGAAATCCTACAGAGACAGCCATATAGCTTTGGTCTTTAGGATTCAAAATCAAAGAATAGATTTGGATCAAGGTTTAGAGGGCAGTTCTTAGGCTTGGTGAGCTTACCTTGGGTTGTGGAGGAATTCGGCCAAGGCTTGCTCAAGTTCAAGCCCGCCTTCTCTTCCCTTCTCCTTCCTCCTTTCTGTCTTTCTTCCTTTCTCTCTTTCTTCTTTCTCTCTTTCTTTCTCTGCTGTTTAGGGACAGTAACGGCCTCTGAGCCGGGCCCCCTATTAATAGTTTTCTATAGAATTAAGGTCTGTTTGGCTAGGCAGTCCTATAGGGAAAAAGACATTTTTAAAGTGAGTTTTGCCTAGTTTAGCTACATAAGTGGGGCCCACATGGATTCCAAGAGGGGGATTGGTTTATAAAATTCCAAGGTACATATTGGAGGTGTTTGAAGGCAGTAGGTTTAGCTCCCACAAGGTTGGAATGGGAAAATGCAGGTTTTGGCATCACTGGAGCTTTGGGCCAATCGTCCAGTGAATGCTGCACTGCTGAATTTTGCCTGTGGCTCCTACAGAGGTTTGTTTTTCCACATGGTACTTTTCTAGCACCCTACCACACATACAAGGAGGATATATTTAAGAGCATAGCCCCCCTACTACTCAGGAGAGAGAAATATCTGTGCTCTGTGTTGTACAACAAGTGATGGGCTGAGCAGCTATAGGGTGTTGCAACCCACCTATTCGCAGGTATGGTGGATGTCATCAGTGGGGGCTCCCTATTGATTGTAACCATTGGGGTGATACACCACAGGTCATTGGTGTGGGTGGCTGCTAATCCCTACTCTTTAAGCAAAAATCTAAGTCAGATTGGGGCAAGTTTGATAGTGGGGTCCACCATGTCTGATAACATAGCCATGGTGTCTGGGACATGGGCATGTGGGTCCCACACATGGAAAGCACATAAACAAGCATGACAGCACGAACAGATTAACGGATGTAACCCACTCTTATGGGTCCATCCGTAAATCCGCAACCATAAGGGCTGAAACAGCAAAAGAAAAGTCTAAGGCCTTGGCCCGCCCTTCAAGGACTTAATGGGAAAGGTAAACAATCATATCAAGAGGTTAGTGACTTACCCCCGTCCATCACGATGTGTCTTCCGTGATCTCGAAGAGTTTCCCCACAACGATGCCGACCTCATCGATGAGCAAAGTGTCGATTTGGCATGACACGGAGTGTTCCCTTTGATACTCTTCATTCTTAGGGCTCGTACTAGGAGGATAGTCAACGAAGTCACCATCGACGAATTTCCTCCACTCCCGATTAAGGAACCTTTCTTCGACTGGCAAACCCGTGTCAAAGTCAATGATCTTGTAGCTGGGCTTGACCATCATTGTGAACAGCTCATTGGCATACAAGGCAGCCGAATCTATACATCATGAGGACGAAAATAATAAACAATTAGAATCTTGGGTGCGGTATAACACTATTACTTGAGAAGTCTCCATTTAGTAAACTATAAAAATACACATTCCATCTCTACGAAAAAGGGCTATAATAACGAATAGATCACTTTTATTCTTGATGAAATTATCCAAGCATGCCCTTAAGGTCTTTTTGGTATCATTTTTCATTATTTTTGTTTTTACACGTAAACATTTTTACAAGTGTTTATTACAATTTATGGACCTTATTTTTATTTACAAAACATCAAAATGATAGAAAAACCATAATAGAGTTGAGACCTTATTATGGATTTTGGCCCAAAAAAAGTAATGAACATGTGCTTATAAAGTCCCAAAGTCGAGGGTAAATGAGTCATTTCCTACTTTAACTAGAAAGGTAAGCCCCCACTTGTAATGAGCATGTGCTGTCAAGGGTAAATGAGTCATCAAGGGTAAATGAGTCATTTCCTACTTTAACCAGAAAGGTAAGCCCCCCACTCCCCCCTCCTTTTTCTTCTTCTACTTCTTCTCCTTCTTCTTCTTCCCCGACCAAGGAATTAAGGGGGAAAAGGGTTGCGTTTTTTGATCGCCGCTCATGGTAGCCGACCGAAGCAACAACTTGCCTCAAAACCCTCAGGCGAACGCTCGCGAGGCTCTGACGACCAAAAAATCGATCTCAAATGTAGGAAAGAGAATAGTTACTCGCGGCTAACCATCGCTGGTTCCCATCGCTGCAACTCGTGGCTAACGAGCAGCAAGGGCCAATAGGTCCCAGCGAAGGGAGACCCACCTACTGCGAAACCCTGGGATACCCCGTGAGATTACTTGGGATAAAATTAGGGGTCTCCTTTTATTTTTCCGCTTTGAACCTGTTTTGTTTTGGTCTAATAATTGAACACTTCTGAGGATAAACGGGTTCTCTTGGAATGTGATTTGCTTTCTTGTTTTGTTTATCTTGAAAGATTGTTGAAACTTTCTTATTTGATTTTGCTACAGAAATGCTATTTCTAAACGCTCTATCTGGATTAAACATATTTCTATGTATCATAGAACACTTGAGTAGTTGTATAAAGTTCCTTTTAGGAGGAAGCTTGTGATTTAAGTTGGAATCAATAAGTTCCGGCTAACTGTAATGCAAGGACAGCTGAGAGAGTTATGAAGAAGATGGGTGAAGGGGATATCTCTTAACCCATTTCTTCAAATAAAGATTTTGCACATAGGGAAACCAAACCCATTTCTTAAAAAAACAGTTAACCAAACCATTTTTATGTTTTGACAAATATGGTTTTCATTGATGATTCATGTTAAATAGACAAAATGAAAAATGATACCAAAAAGACCCCCAAGTATAATCTGTTTTTGAAAATTAATTTTTGAAATAATGGCCAAACAACTCCTTAAAGACATTCCTTTAAAGATTAACTCATACACACCCTCAAGCCCATAAACAGTTCCAGATATAATTTCCATAAATTATATTAAACATAAACAATTCATGAAAATAATTCACTGAGTCAACTTTGTCAACGAGTCGGGTCCAGGACCAGATCATGTATCAGGTCTCGGATCAGCCAATTTGAGCCTTTAACTGTTGCATGGGTCGACCACTGAGTTGGGTCTCGAGTCTAGCCATGGGTTGGGTTAAACCACAATGGTCTATGAATCAATTCATACCTCAAAAGACCATTCCATTATTAATGACCATAAACCTTATTTCTTAATAAGGCCTAAAAGCCTTTATAACTAAAGGAGGTCCATCTATAATTAATTCTATTCCATTATGATTAAAAAAGGAGGGGGGGGGGGGGGATCGATGGAGGAATATTGTCCAAGTTCTTCCTCCCGATCAAACCCTTCCAAAGCCCTAAAACGATGAAGGCTCTCAGGGGCACTATGGCCCGCCACGGTTTCTGCCTGTGAAGTTGTCACCTGGTACCGGCTGTGGCTGCCCTGCTGGACCTTCTGAAGATGATACAAATGTCTTAAAGTGAAGAACAGAATAACTCTCACTTTGCCAGAAAACAAACCAGATCTAAACGCAGCGCTAAGAAACAATTTATTTAAACAAAAAAACCTGCAAAACTGAAATTGAAGTGTGCAAACCATCGTAGAACTACAGAGCAATCCTTGAATGGGTTCATTCTTTTCCACAACCTCTAGGCATGTTCATCCGAAAGCATATATGCATATACTACCACAATGACTTGTAGAGAACTTATACAATTTATTGCCTTCAATGGCAGGCAAAATAATTTTACTACATATTTACATATGGGTACAATTAGTGATACATTAACCCGACCAACCCCAAAACCTTGTTAATTCTTCGGCAACATAAAGAAACAAAACATAAAAATCAATAACTTAGACAAAAAAATTTACAATAATTGAGACGACAAAAGATCCAGAGGGTCGAGCAATCAGCATTGTAGAATACAAGGGTATGTGCTAGCTACTTGTCTATGAAGGTGATCAAAAGTTTGCTTTCATTAGTTTTCCTCTAGACTTTATATTGATATTGTCAAATGAATTCTCTTGTTCAACATGAATGTAGTCCCTTGTTTTAAGAACCTGTGAAGAAACAATATGTACACAACCATACACATTAAGCATCAAACAGTAACAAGGAAATTATATCTTCCAACTTTTGTTTGCTGAGAAATAACCGAAATTGAAAATATATTTTCCCTCAAAAGGGAGAAAGCATATAACAATATAATCGGGAATGACCAACATATTATGAGGTTGAGGCAACATCCATCATACTCAAGAAACCTGCCAAAAGTGAGCAGCCTTAGAGAAACACCAAGCACATGCTATAAATCAGCAACATTACCCAACCAGCCTTCTATGGCCTATACAAGGGCCTAAGTGGACCTTGCAATGAGCCTTCTTATGTGCCATGAAATGGTGAATGGTAACTTCCTTGGATTCTTAGAATTCATCAATTTATAAATATGAAGAAGACAGTAAATATATATAGTTTTTGGGTGAATAAGAAATTCATTACCAAGGAGGAAAAAATATACAGGGCCCCTAAAGGGAAGCAACAAAACAAAGAATCAGGAACAACAATGAGTCTGTTCCTTGGGGTATCAAGACACGAAGGAGGAATAGACGATAATTTCGCCTTAATTTCGAAGGAAATGGAATCCCAAATCTGCTGATAAGACCTAGAGTTGGTGGTCCATTTCCTGATATTACGTTCCATCCAAATGTGATTAAGAGTAGCACAAAAAGCAAGCTTTCCAACCGTGTCGCAAATAGAGGACCCTGCAAAAGTCATGTCGATCTAGATCCATTCACGGGAGAAGGGAAGAATTCTTCTAGGGGCCGGCCAGCATTTAGCTAAGATACCTTTCCAAATTGCTGTCGCAGTAGGGCACTCAAAGAAGAGATGACCAGAGTCTTCCACACAGTTCCAGCAGAGACAACAAGAGGTCGAAACTGGAATATGCCAGTGACGGAGGAAAGCTAGGGTTGGAAGACATTTGGAGAAGATCCTCCAAGCGATGAAACAATGTTGAGGGATATGATGCTTGAACCAAAGAAGCCTTCTCCATGGTGCTAATTGACCTTTTTGACGAATAAGATCCCAAGCTGGTTTGGAGGTGTTGAGATGTGTTACCCGATATTATAAGGGTATTTTTGGTATTTTATTTATGCTTTATTCATGTACTTTTGAACAAGGGTAGAATTGTAATTTGGGCTGACACTGTTCACGTGAACAGTGTCGTGAACAGTGCTTCCTTTGTAATCTCTTCTATTATTATTATTATAAATAGAGAGCTTGACTGATCTCATTGATCATTCAAGTCATTCACAAAATTTCTGTTTTGTTAACATGGCATCAAAGCCAAATACACTCTGATCTAGGTTTTCAAAACCCACCTCGCTCCCTTCGATTTTTTTTCTCCTTCCCTCCATCAAGCTTCTTCCCTTCTTCTTTCTTCCTTTCTTTTGGTTCTTCTCCCATTAGGGCAGCACTACTGAGGTGATCATAATGATCTAGCTGCTGCCCCAACATACCTCTTTTTTTCTGCCTTTTTTTTTTGGATTGAGTGGAGCTGAAGAACTGTCTGCGATTTGAAGATTCCTAATTTTTTTTGGAGATCAGGCCTCTACATCTGTTTCGGCTGCATCTTCTATTGTGGGATCTTTATTTGATATTGTTCTCAGCCCCTATTCACTTCATCAGATTGGTTGAAGACCCCAGCCCCTTATCGATCTCTCTTCTCAGGGTTTTGAAAAAAACCTTGACATTAATCGATCTTGGGGTTGGGCTGCTGGTTCCTACTGCATCTAATTGGCACCCTTGCTGCCTTCATTCGACATCATTCCCAGCCTACATATCTGAGATTTTTCGCTCCAATACAGCCCTCTTCTATTGGGGGTCGATTCCAGAATTTTTTTTGGATATTTTTTGGCTGTTTGCTGCTTCATTGAAGATTGGTTACCTGCAGCAATGACTGGTTCAGATTCTTCTCTGGCCTCTTTTGGCATTGATGGCCAGCCCCAGACTGATTTTCTTCCCCTTGCTGCCCCAATCAAACTTGATGGCTCTAACTACCTAAAGTGATCTTGGTCTACCTATTTGACAGTAGCTGGCCGTGGCCTCACTGGCCATCTTCTTGGGACAACAACTAAACCAGTGGAAGAGGGTTCTCAGCTCAACAAGTGGTTATCTAATGATGCGATGGTGATGTCCTACTTGATCCATTCTATACAAGGGGATATCTCAGACAATTTTCTTCTACTGGACACAGCCCATACTATCTGGAATGGTACCAAAGAGACTAATGGTCGCACGAGGAATGATGCACAAGTCTATGAGATTAGAAAGAAGGCTAATGCCACTACCAAACAGGAGCTCTCTGTCTCCAAATACTATGCTACCCTCAAGAACATGTGGCAGCAATTGGATCATTACTCCGACTATCAGCCCTCTACTACTACTGATCTGGCTGCCTATCGCAAACACGTTGACAAAATACATGTCTATGATTTTTTGGCTGGACTAAATATGGAGTTTGATCCTATTCGGGTGCAAGTACTTGGGCAGTCCCTTTTTCCATCCCTAGAGCAGGCCTTTGCCTTATTTCATAATGAAGAATCTCGTCGGGCTGCTATGCTGCATTCCTCTACTGTTGATCGATCCGCCTTGCAAGTTGCTTCCAGTACTCCTTCTCTTACCACTACTGATGGTGGTACTGTTGTCCCTAAAGGTCCTGTCAAGTGTGAACACTACAACAGGCTCTATCATACTAAGGCTCAATGCTGGAAGCTCTATGTGAAGCCTGCTGATTTTGAGGAAAAGAAAGCCCGTGGGAAGTTTAAGCCCAAGGCTCATATGGCTGATTGTCCTACTACTGCTGTTGCTGCCCCTTCATCTGACATTGGGCTTACTCAAGATGAGCTCCTAGCTTTCCGTCGCATGCTACAGGCCTCTTCCGCTGCCTCCACTACAGCATCTGCACCTGCTGCCCCTCCCGGTTCTAATTTTGCCTCGGTACTCCGATCGATGGTTTGTGTGCATCGGCTGTATCCGATCCTTGGATTATAGATTCGGTGCCATGACCACATAAGCGGCTCCTCCCATGTATTTCATCTTTATTCTCCATCTTCGGCAAAGACAGTGTTCGAGTAGCTAATGGTTCCCTTTCTCCTATTAATGGGAAGGGTTCCATACGCTGCTCACCTACCCTTTCATTAAAATCTGTTTTGCATGTTCCGTCCTTTTCTACCAACCTTCTCTCTATTAGTAGTCTAACTAGAGATCTGAACTGCAAATTGACTTTTTTCCCTTCTCATTGTGTCATACAGGATTTGGAGACGGGGCGCACGATTGGGGGTGGTCTCTACTTACTTGACCCGGGTCAGCCTTCTACTTTGCATTCGGCTTCCTCTACAGCTCATCATTTACAGTCCACCTCGTCCCTTGACCTTCATCTCTGGCACTGTCGGCTTGGTCATCCATCCCTTAGTACTTTGTCTCTTTTGTTTCCGCGTTTGATTAAGCATTGTAATAGGAATGAGTTTTTATGTGAGGCTTGTGTTTTGGCTAAACAGACTCGTTCCAGTTATTCTTCATTAAATAAAAGTGACACTCCTTTTGCTTTGGTTCATTCTGATGTGTGGGGCCCTGCCCGTTGTACTTCCCTTTCTGGTCATCGATGGTTTGTCTCGTTTATTGATTGTTATACTCGTGCCACTTGGGTGTACATGATGAGCCATAAAAGTGAGGTCTTCCGTTGTTTTCAGTTATTTCATCGTGTATGGTTCAGACCCAATTCAATGCCACCTTGCACATTTTACGCAGTGATAATGGCAGAGAGTACATGGAGGGTCAGTTCCAACTTTATTTGGCTGCACATGGTATTGTCCATCGGACCGGTGTCTTGACTCACCGAATGGGGTTGCTAAAAGGAAAAATAGACATCTCCTTGAGGTAGCCCGGGCCATTATGTTTGCATGGCAGGTTCCTTCTCACTACTGGGGTGATGCCATTCTTATCGCTACTTATCTCATCAATCGTGTGCCTACCTGTGTCCTTGATGGTCGTTCCCCCGTTGATCTCCTCCAGGGTTCCTCCTCCTTTGTGGTTCCCCTAAAGTTTTTGGTTGTGTTTGCTATGTCCGCAATCATCATCCTCATGGGAAATTTGATCCACGGAGCATTTGGTGTATTTTTCGCTATTCGCGACCCGAAAAGGATACAAGTGTTACCATCCACCTTCACGTCGTACTCTTGTCTCCATGGATATTGTCTTCCATGAGTCCTTGTCATATTATTCCCAGACACCTCTTCAGGGGGAGCAAGATCAGGGTTTTGAAGATGTGTCCGCAATTCTTCCGGCTTCTATTCAGGGGGAGCCCTCTGTAACTTCAGCTCCTACAGTGGCTCCTATTCAGGGGGAGCGTAGACCAGTCAGTCAAATCCCTGTTGATAAGGTATATACCCGGGAGCGCACAGGACAAGTTGAGACTACCACCACCACCATACCACCTACACAATCGTCTGCACTTGATCCAGATCTAGACCCTGCTACATCATCTGGTAAGGATCCTTCCCTTGACTTACCTATCACTGTTTGTAAAGGGGTTAAGTCATGCACCCAACACCCCATCTCCAATGTTGTTTCCTATGATGCTTTATCTCCTTCCTATCGTGCATTTATTTCTTCTCTTTCCTCTGTTTCTATTCCTCAGAAATAGCAGGAGGCGATTGCAGATCCAAAGTGGAAAGCAGCCATGATGGAAGAATGACGGCCTTACTTAAAAATGAGACATGGGAGCTAGTTGTTCTTCCTTCGGGTAAGAAACCAGTCGGGTGTAAATGCGTATTTGTTGTCAAGCAGAAGCCAGATGGAACAGTGGATAGATATAAAGCCAGGCTTATGGCCAGAGGCTTCACTCGGACTTCTGGGATCGACTACCAGGAGACATTTGCCCCGTTGCGAAGTTGAACACTGTCCGGGTCTTACTGTCTTGTGCTATCAACTTTGGCTGGGACCTACAGCAGTTGGATGTAAAAAATGCATTTCTTCATGGGGAGTTGGAAGAGGAGGTTTATATGGATGTTCCTTCGGGTTTTTCCTCTGACAAGACCCATGGGAAAGTTTGTAGGCTCAAACGGGCACTCTATGGGTTGAAGCAATCTCCACGGGCATGGTTTGGTAGGTTTCATAAAGCCATGGTCTCCTGTGGATACAAACAGTAATGCTGATCACACTGTTCATCCAAATGAAAGGGAGAAAAGGTCACTCATCTCATAGTTTATGTTGATGATATAGTTGTGACTGGTAATGATACAGATGAAGTTTCTCACCTGAAGGCTTTCTTGGGACAGGAATTTGACATAAAAGATCTAGGACAGCTAAGATATTTTCTTGGGATTGAAGTTGCCTGTTCTCCAAAAGGCATCTTTCTCTCCCAGAGAAAGTATGTTCTAGATTTACTATCAGAGACTGGTTTGGTTGGTTGTCATCCTTGTGACACTCCCTTGGAAGCTACTACCTGTCTACAAGAGAAGGATGGTGAACCTGTTGATAAGGGCAGATATCAACGATTGGTGGGCAAGCTGATTTATCTCTCCCACACCAGACCAGATATTGCCATTGCTGTGAGTCTTATGAGCCAGTTCATGCATGATCCTTATTCTACTCACATGGTCGCTGCTTCTTCGTATTCTCCATTACTTGAAGTCGGCTCGGAAAGGGGATCCTTTTGTCTCCTCATGACCATCTTCGCATTGAGGCTTACACGAGATCTTGGTGGTCGTAACCACTGACAGAAATCTACCTCGGCTATTGTACTTTGGTTGGAGGAAATCTGGTCACATGGCGGAGTAAAAGCAAAATGTTGTGGCAAGATCTAGTCTTGAAGCTGAATTCGTGCTATGGCCCAGGGCATATGTAAGTTCTGTGGCTTGAGTTTACTCCTTGATATCCGTGGTTCTGTTCATCTTCCATGATGTTGTACTGTGGCAACAAAGCAGCAATTAGCATTGCCCACAATCCAGTGCAGCATGATCGTACCAAACATGTGGAGATTGATAGACACTTCATCAAGGAGAAGTTAGAGACTGGGCAGATTAGTATCCCTTTTGTGAAGTCTGGAGATCAACTGGCTGATGTCTTCACCAAAGGGTTGAGTGGGAAGTTGTTTTATCCTAGTCTAGTCAAGTTGGGCATGTGTGATATCTATGCCCCAACTTGAGGGGGAGTGTTGAGATGTGTTACCCGATATTATAAGGGTATTTTTGGTATTTTGTTTATGCTTTATTCATGTACTTTTGAACAAGGGTAGAATTGTAATTTGGGCTGTGACACTGTTCACGTAAACAGTGTCGTGAACAGTGTTTCCTTTATAATCTCTTTTATTATTATTATTATAAATAGAGAGCTTGACTGATCTCATTGATCATTCAAGCCATTCACCAAATTCCTGTTTTGTTAACAGGAGGAGAAAGAGTTTGAATTGCTTGCCAACCAAGAGAAACAGTCGCCTCTACCCAAAAGTCTTATGGAAATGGAGGGAAGCTCGTTCTAGAAGAGAGTAAGCTCCGGAGAGGTGGCAGGAGGAGGGGACCAACCACCATGCTGGTCGAGGATGTCGGCTACCAAGGAGAGCCTGTGAAGACCAAAAGCATAAATGATTCTCGGAGTTATCAAGTGGATGAGGATCCCCCGTGGGTGCCAATGATCAAGCCAGAGATAGGACGACAAGCCATCACCAATCTGAGAGTGAATGTTGTGAAGAACTAGATGGCGGGAGTCTAAGATCTTGCGCCAGACCCAAGAAGAATCTGAGGAAGATGAAGCCATCCAGATGGAGTCCTGCCGAAGAGGGCCCAAGTAAATCCAGTCAACCCAGATGCTTTTCTGCTTAGAGGCAATCTTCCAAATGAGCTTGATGATACCAGCGTAATTCACTTCTTTGATTCTTCTAATACCCAAGCCACCCTCCTTCTTTGGAAGACACAGCAGCCCAGAACCTAGAAGAATCATTGCCCTTCCAGAGGAAGGAGGCCAGAAGAGTTTCCAAGGACTTGATAGTAGCTTGAGGGAGCCCAAAGCAACCAGACCAGTAGATATATAGGAAGATTCCAAAACTGATCTAATAAGGACCAATCTGCCTGCATAAGAGAGAAGTCTACCTTTCCACACCTGAAGTCTTTTGCGGATGATATCAAGCATCGGGGAACAGTGGTGAGCGGAAAGCCGAGCAGGAATTAAAGGGAGCCCCAAATACTTGACAGGAAGGTGCCCCCCTTGAAATCCAGATCTGTCAATGAAAGCCACCTTGTCCAAATCCGAAACCCCAGCAAAGAACAACAGAGACTTTGAAGGGTTGATGCGAAGGCCTGATAGCTCGTGAAAGTGCTAGAGACAGAGCAAAGCCGAATCCAGAGAAGCAATGGAAGCCTTTGAGAAAATCATCAGGTCGTCAACAAACACCAAATATGTTAGCTTGAGAGCTTTACACTTGGGCAAAGGAGAAATGAAGTGTTGATCAGTACTAATTTGAATTTTCCTGGAGAGGACTTCCACAGCCAAGGTGAACAAGTAAGGGGATAGAGGGCAGCCTTGACGAATCCCCACAGAAGCATCAAAGTACCCCGCCGGGCTGCCATTGACTAAAACTGAGAACCTTGGGGAGGAGATACAGGCCTGAATCCAATTGACAAAGTTAGCCGGAAATCCCATTAAGGTCATAACTTGCCTGATGAAATCCCACCTAAGAGAATCAAAAGCCTTATGGACGTCAATCTTCAAGAGAATAGCAGGAGAGTGATTTTTCCTATCAAACCCTCTGACAATGTCATGGCAAAGAAGAATGTTGTCCGAGATGTTTCTTCCAGGGATGAAGGCAGATTGATTGTCGCTGACAAGGAGATCCACTACACTTTTAAGCCTCCGAGCAAGAATCTTGGCAATGAATTTGTAGAGCAAATTGCAAAGAGCAATGGGCCTGAAGTCATTCATAGTGGCTGCTCCCTCCTTTTTGGGGATGAGGCATAGGAAAGTGTGATTGATGCCCTTGACCTGATTAGGATTAAAGAAGAAACTTTCAATAGCTACAATAAGGTCTTGCTTGATGATGTCCCGAGTAGCTAAGAAAAAGCCCATACTAAACCCATCCAGACCTGGAGCACCCGACACCTTGAGGGAATGGATGGCTGCCACTATTTCATCTTCTTTGGGAATTGAGCTCAAAGAATCAAAGGAAGCCAAGGGAATGAACTTGTTGAGCAAGTCATTCGGGATACGAGTAGAGACCAACTGAGGGCAGCTAAAGAGACCCTTAAAATGCTGAACTGCCAAGTGCTTTATAACTTTAACTGTTGTAGCAGTAGAACCATCTTGAGCTGTGAGTTTAACAATTGAGTTGTAATCGACTCTGGCTTTCAACGAATGATGAAAGTAAGCAGTATTGGAGTCTCCCAAGTCTAACCACTTGGTTCTGGACTTCTGCTTGAGAAAACTTTCTTCACTAGCAATCAAGGAGGAGAGCTCAGCTGAAATCTCTTTTTCCTCAGTAGCTAAGGCAGTGTTGAAGTGATCAGCTTGCAACCGAAGCTGAATAGAGGCAAGCTTTGCTTTGCAATCTATAACCTGCTGGGGAATGTTACCAAAAGTGTTGGTATTCCAATCTTTAAGGGCTACCTTGACATTTCTGAGCTTTTTGGATAGAGCAATAAGGAAAGTGGTGAAAGCAAAGACAGGTTTGGTCGAAGCTTCTTGAACAGTAGGCAAGAAGGAGGGGTGAGAGGTCCACATGTATAAAAATTTGAAGGGTTTGGGGCCAAAAGAGGTGAAAGGCTGAATAGCAAGGGAGATGGGGGAATGCTCAGATATGTCAGGGTTGTCAAAAGAAGCATGGGAAGAGGGGAAGCTGAAAGCCATTCCTGATTTACCAACACTCTATCCAGCTTGCAGGAAAATCGGTGAATACCAGCCCTTTCGTTGCTCCAGGTAAGGGGAAAGCCAGACCACCTCAGGTCATTCATTCCAATATCTTCGATACAGTCATTGAAAGAATTTATTGCTTCCAAATCCAGATGGTCACCACTTTGCTTTTCATAATTGTACCTGATGACATTGAAGTCACCACCCAAACCCCAAGGTTGAGGACCAATATGGCTAGCAATGGAACAAAGATCAGACCAAAGAGGAAGCCTTTGAGGGTGAGAATTGTGGGCATAAACCACAGTGAAGAAGAATGAAAAGTGGCACAGGCAATCAGAAAAAGAAAGGTGAAGGTATTGGGAAGAAGAGGAACAGAGAGAGATGGATAATTTGCAGGGGTCCCAAATGAGCCAAATTTGGCCATTTGGATGGTGGAGGTAGTTGGAGAGAAGAGACCAACCAGGGGCCAGAGAATTGAGGATTTTGCCAGAATTAGGCTCTTTTATATGGGTTTCTAAGAGGCAGCAAAAATTGGCTCGAGAGGACCGAAGTCTAGAGCGCACAGCAGCGTGTTTGGAGGGGGAGTTCAAGCCCCTGGTGTTCCAAATGTAGCCTTGAATCATTGGAAGAGGGAGGGAAGGGGCAACAAAGGCTCAGAGAGTCTGGACAGAACAGACCTGGAGCGAGTTTCACTTCGATATTGCCTACGGTAAGAGCAGTCAAAAGGCATAGCCAAGCAGGCCAGTTTGCATCAAGAGCTACGCGGGAAAGAAGAACGAACACAAACAATAACGGGTGAAGAAGGAGGGTCACCGTTCGGGTTAAGAGAAAAGGGTGGGTTTGAGACCCGAAGACCCGAAGTCTGAAAAGGGAGTTTAAGTGAAGGGGGGTCTAGCCCAGGGTCAATAGTGGCCAGGCCAGACAAGGCAAGGGGGCTTGAGGGGGCCACGTGAGAGGAGTTGGTAGGTCCCACAGTAGAAGGGCAAAAGGGATTCAAGACCAAAGACTCACTCAGAGCGTGAGTCAAGCCAGCAACAATCGAAGACGGAGCCTGGGGAGCCGAGGAAGTCTGGGGAGCAGACGAGGTACCAGTGCAAAGCGTCAAAGGGTTGGTAGCTGTGGAGTTCAGCGGCAGCGATGCAGCAGCGCTAGTAGCAGCGTCAGGAGAATCTAGCAAGGAAATCTCGTCAGAGGGGATTTCCAACATCCTGGATCTGCTACGAGGTATTGCATCAAATTGGAGCTTTTCGGGGCACGAGCCAAGATCTGAAACATCGTCATCCTCGTCAGCCAACAGACTGAATCTGTTCGGATCGCAGGTGAGGGGCTGCTTTTCCGGAAGCAGCGAAGGTTCTTTGTCCTGCCAATGACGGTTCCAGTGCCGGATTCTGGAACGAAGTGTTCTCCGGGAGACATGGTGAACACCTCCAGCGGAAATAGGATTTTCAGAGGCAACGACCTCCTCAGCAAGAGGAGCAGCAGGCAAGTCGAATGTCTTTGGAGTGCAAAGAGAAGAACCATGGCCAAATGTTTTACAGACTTCGCAGTGAGGAGGCTTCCACTCGTAATGGATTTCCTGGTCGAAAGAAAAGTCGTCACCTTCCTTCACTGTAATAAAGGATGGGAGAGGATCCTGCGCTGAGACCTCAATGCAAATCCTGGCAAACGCCAACCTGTCCTTGCGTCTGGTTCTCACATCGGAGAAGAGAGGAGTACCAATAACCGAACCAACAGTGCTGAGTCCATCGGTGCACCAATAGTGAAGTGGTAACCCAGGGAGGGTAACCCAAAGAGGGATGGAAGAGGGATCCACACGACGGAGTTGCAGGTGCCGATGCCATTGTTGCAAAAAAATTGGTTTCTTGCCAATAAGCCAAGGGCCACCCTCTAGTGCTCAATATTTATCAGCATCGCAGGAGAATTTGAAAATGAAAAACCCATTGTCCAAGAGAAAGGTTTCCAAGTTACCACGGGCACGCCATTGCTTGCTTAGAAAAGCCTTGACAGTGTGGAAGGGAGGCCTGGAGCCAAGGAAATGCCCTACAAGGCAGCTCTCCCAAAGTTGTGCTTCAGAATCCAGGAAATCAGGAGGACAGAGAGCTACTTTTGAAGAGCCGATAGTAGCAGGGGCGACAAAATGCAGAGGAAGTCCATCAGAAAGAGGGCCAGCAGTAGGCGAAAAAAGTCCAGACCAAGGAGAAGGCTGACCATCGAGGGGGTCCAAGGGGGGAGGGGGAGGGGGAGGGGGAGGTGGGGGGGGGAGAGAGGGAGAAGGAGACAGAGTCGACATATTACAGGTGCAAGGGGCATTAGAGGGCAGGAACTAGCCTTGCCGGAGCAGGGGTAACCAGAGCAAGTGAAGAGGGAAGTCTTCACTCATATCCCACCCTTGCACCTTCATTCCTGAGAATTCACAGTAAATATTTTAGTTGAAAGAAATCAGTAGTATTTAAAATGCACAATTTTACTTTTCACTCTCCCTCAACAGATTCTTTTTTTGGTCAAACTCAACAGATCCAATTGTGCAAATCATTCGCCTACTTCAAATTCCGATCTATACTGAAGTTAAGACAGAGACAACACTAACCACAGGTAACATTCGGCCCTTACAACCATGGTTTCAAAATTTCAGAATCAGCTTGGATGAATTAGCCGAATAAGATCAGAATCCTTGGAGATCGATCCCAATTATGACTTAATCTCCACAGGGAAACCTGAACTGGCCAAGGTATTCCTTTTTTAATACTTGATCTCCACAGGGAAACCTGAACCGGCCAAGGTATGCATTTTTTTCCATAATCTCCTCCATTTAGCCACCAAAAATGCAGAAGTTCAAGGAGACTAACTGTTATGGCTAGATCTATAAGATTTTTGAGCCACAAATGTTCGCCACCATTTCACCAAAAATATTGAACTGTTAGGGAAGGGCACTGTCAATGTATACATCAACACTCAACTGCACATGCAGTCCAAGATCCCATGGTCCTTGCACATCGAGCTCAAGTGACATGTCTTCGCACGGCACCGAGGGAGAAGAACTGTCTGCCCTTACCCGATTTTTGCACTTCCCAAGAGTCGAACACTCGACCTCCCTGCTCTGATAGCATGTTCGGCTGTTTGCTACAGTTTCAACTAAAAGCTCGAACTATTAGGGAAGGTTTACCGCCAATGTATACATCAACAAAAAATTCCATATATTCACAGATCTAAGGAGATCTGTGCTCTCCTTCCTCTCTTAACTCATTTTTTCAGTGACGTAGACAATTCTGGCCTTTTCGAGTTCCAAATTTTTAATCCTAGATTACAACATTCATTAATCAGCCTGATAATCTATCTTTAATCCAGAATCATCTATCTTTATACCTAAATTCCCAAAGTCAACTAAACCATCCTTTTCCCTATTACTAAGCCATTTTACTAAAACCCTTTTTTCACAGGGAAAAACCATTAGACTCAGTAAGCTCCTCTTCAGCGCTCTCATATATTATTACATTTGAATGAAGAGGAATATGAGAAAGTTTCTAATGTAGAAGGGGTTCAACTAAGAACCACTCTACATTATTTGGTATCAGAGCCTAACACCTCTAGGGTTGATGTTAATCCGAGGAAGATGAAGTCAGAAGTTCCTTCCTTTGCTGGGCAGAGGGATCTAATCTTCTTTGATTGGTTGGATTCTCTAGAGGAATATTTTGACTGGTACAATCAGACAGAGGAGCGGAAGCTTAAGTTTGTTTACTCTTGATTGATTGGTTATGCTAGAAAATGGTGGAAACTCCATGAAGAGAGACTTAGAGCTAGAAGATGTGAACCTAGTACTTGGGAAGAGATGAAGTACGAGTTAAAGAACAAGTACCTACTAGAACATATGCACAAAAAGCTCTTCCCTCCATAAGATTACCACCAAAAGACACTTATACTTGAAGAGAGCATAAAGAAACATTTAAAGTCACATTTTCTTCCCATCGCCCTCCACCTCCAACAGATGTTGTCATGGAAGTCGTTGAAGTTTTGAAGATGGAAGAGCACCAAGAGAAGGCAGACTCAATTATCACAGCCACTGAATCCATTCCGGAGATGTTGGGGTGTGAACCACAGCTTGATGATGATTGGGCTGTTGAAGCTGCCCTTGAAGGAGAAGAGTGTAACGACACCCTAAATGATAACAATGACATCTATGAGGTTAATGTTGAAGTTCCAGCAATTTCTGTCGTCATGGAAGAGTCAGCCCTTGATGTTCCGAATGTCGAGGCTTACATTGAAGAATTCGAAGCAACCAAAGTGGAGGCAGCGGATGATGTGGAAGTTGAACACGTGGAATTTGTTATTGCACCAAAGTACTTTGAAGAACGAATTCCACACATTTTGGATTGCATCCATGTCTTCAAGGAGCTGCAAGAATATTTGTTTGCAAAGTAAATTAACATCCACCACACCAAGCTTATCCCTACCATCTTCAAAATTCAAGGTCGAAGTTTTTTAAGAGAGGGAGAGTTGATGTAGGACAAAACATGAAGAAAAAGAGGCATAAACACTGTTCACGTGAACAGTGTCACAGCCCCTTAGTTTAGGCTTGGTGAGAATATTCCTTGAAGAATTGTGGGGGCAGATTAGTCTTTTAAGTATTAGTAGTTCAAGTCCCTGCGTGAAGGGAAATTTTGTCATTCTTCTAAAGCAAAAAGTTGAACTGATGGGGACCACAGGCTGGAGATTTTGGCTGTGCAACAATTAAGTCATCCAAGTGGGTCCCACAAGGAGATTTGAAGACTTAGAAGATTTAGAAGATTTTATTATGTTTCTATTTTATTTCAGTCCTAGTTAATTAAAGTAGTTTCTATTTTCATGTTGCAACTTATTATGTTAAGTTTCTATTTTTTCTTTTACTTGAGGTGCAAGTCCTGCCCTCTATTTATTGTAAGGCTGTTAGGCCACTCCCCACCATTTACATAGATTGAATGAAAATTTGCTTGCTGCAAAGTATGATTGTTTCTCAAGTGTGTGTGACTTGAAGGGCTGAAGGAGCCTGGCTGGGAGAGCCAAATCCATCTACCCCCAACCTTCTATTTTCTATCTTCTCTGTCTCTCCATTGATCTCTGAGTGCTGCTCTGATATTGTGATTGCTCCATCTATTGAGAAGATCAATCGAGTGTGACTGCTGCTGCTGCTGTTCTTCATTAAAGAGGATCGAATCACTTTGCTGCTGGCCCTACAATTCCAGATTTGGTGCTGTGACTTGGGGAGATCATATCTCAATAAGTTGATTTTTGGAGCACACAACCTCCCACCACCTCCTCCACTCGACCCCAGTTTGAGAGGGTTCTGCTGGCTGGTTAGGCCTGTAGCCCATAACCTTCTAATTTGGGAAATTTCTCAGATCTCACAATTCAACCAGTACAATTGGCTGAGACTTTCAGCAGAGGGTTTTCTCCACTCCTTCAATCGATCTTCTGTTTTTGTTGCTAGTAGTGGTGGCCGTCCGTGGTTGAGGCTCTAGCTAGCCTGGGAGCGGTAATAGTTCAGGGGGAGGACATGGATGTGGTACAGGTGGTCGTGGTGGACAGCAAACATACCACTTACAACATTGTACACATTGTGGCAAGTCTAACTATACAGTTAATACATGTTCGAAACATGGTAAGCCTCAGTCGGTCCAGCGATTGGCCAATACAACAGTGTCTAATGGGAGTACCGACAGTGTGTCATCTAGCAACATTAATCTCGTCACTTCATCTGGAGCTAGTTCCTACAGTGTCATCTAGCAACATTAATCTCGTCACTTCATCTGGAGCTAGTTCATCAGGATCCTTGTCTCGTGATGATCTGGTCACTCAGTTATTGAAGCATGTCTGGCAGCTTGAGCCATTCTCTTCCTCATCCATGGCTACATTGGCCCATATAGGTACAACTACATTTTTACCACTTCATTTCCAACTTCTGGGTCATTGATTCTGGTCTGGTGACTATAACAATATGACTGGTAAGTCAAGTTTGTTTTCCACTTTTTATAAATCTCATCATCCATCCCGTGATATTCTTGCTAACGGGTATTATACTCAAGTGACTAACCATGGTACAGTGTCTCCTACTTCTTCAATGTCCTATCTTCTGTCCTTTATGTTCCCTGTTACATTTGAATCTTTGACCTGTTAGTCAACTCACCAAATTATTAAATTGTTCTATTACATTCTAGCCTTTTTGTTCCGTCTTTCAGGATCTTCAGACAAAGAAGAAGATTGGTGGATGGCGTGAGAAGGATAGGCTGTATTATCTCGATTTTGATGTATATTCTACGGCTACTACTACCACCTCTAGTGGTATTTCCCCCATTCAATAGCATTTTCGGTTAGGACATTTGCCATTGTCCAAACTTCAACAAATGATTCTTAGCTGCAAGTCTGTCTCACCTTGGGTGTGAAACATGTGAGCTTGGGAAGAATCATTGTTTGTATTTTCCTTCTCGTAATGTGTCTAGGAATCTGTCTTTGTTTTCCTCAGTGCATTCAAACATTTGGGGTCAACATCGGGTAAAACATAGGTCACGATTTTCTTATTTTGTTACATTAGTGGACAATCATTCCCAATTGACATGGTTGTATTTGTTAAAAGATTGTTCATAATTTCTATCCATTTCTAAAGCATTTTATAATGAAATAAAGACTCAGTTTGATGTTTCTCTTAAAACTTTCTAGTCTGATGATGCTCTTGAGTATACTCAGCGTGAATTTCATCTTCTTGTTCTAAGCATGGTATTATTCATCAAATGAGTTGTTCTTATACCCCCCCCCAACAGAATTAAGTGGCTGAGAAGAAAAAAAAAAATCAACACTTATTAGAGATTATTTGGTCATTATTAATTCATATGAATGTTCTAAAAAGATTTTTAGGGAATGTTGTTTTAACAGCTTTTTATTTGATTAATAGTATGCCATCCTCTGTTCTTGATAATCCATCTCCTTTATCTGTTGTTTTTTCTAACTCACCATCATTTTCTTTGCCGCCTCAGAATTTTTTGATGCACTTACTCTGTCCACAAAGTGCAACCACATGTTGATAAACTATCTCTCTCGGTTTTCAAGTGTGTTTTCTTGGTTATTCTAGGACCCAAAAAGGTTATCAGTGTTATGATCCAGTTAGTCAACAGCAGTTCATTAGTGCTGATGTTACATTTTTAGAAAATACGTATCTCTCTGCTGAATCATACTTTGGATATTGAGAGTGTTAGTTCTCCTATTGCTACTTTGGTCCCGTTTGATGATTCTCCAACAACCTCTCAGCAAGCACCACTGCAGGAATATTGGCACCGTCCCAAGCCATTACAGCCTGATCCGGCTCCTCCTCTACAGCCCTCGATACAATCTGCTACTATGCCTACAGATCCTGTTTCTTCCTCTTCACCTACAGACTTACGAGTGGCTCTTTGCAAAGGTAACCATTCTTGTACTCAAAAGTTACGGTTGCTAACCCTATCAATAAATTTTGTTTGCATTTCACATCTTTCCATCATCTTTAAATAGTTTTGCTCTATCCTTACCTACTCATGTCACCCCTAAAAATTATCTTGAGACAATGTCTCATCATGGATGGAAGCCAGCTATGGATGTGGAAATGGATGCCCTACTATCTCCTCAAACATGAACTCTAGTGGACTTCCTCCAGGTAAGGAACTCGTAAAGTATCGATAGCTGCATGCTGTTAAGTATAATCTTGATGGCTCTATTGAGCGGCTAAAGACCCATTTGGTGGCTAAGGGATGTATTCAGATCTATGATGTGGACTATTTTGAGACCTTTTCGTTTGTTGCTTGTCTCAATTCAGTTCGTATGTTTATTTCTTTGGCTGTGAATTTTGATTGGCCATTGTATCAGTTGGACATCAATAATGCATTTTTATATGATGATTTGCTTGAGGAGGTATATATGGAGCAACCTCCTAGGTATGTTGCTCAAGGGGAGAAATAGAGAATGCTGGTAAAGTTTACAAGTTGCGTAAGGCGATTTATGGTTTGAAACAGTCGCCCAAAACATGGTTTGATTAGTTTAGCTCAATCGTTACTCAATGTGGATTCACAAAGTGTTATTATGATCATTCAGCCTTTGTCCGTCACCATGACTACATGGCATAGTTGTCACGGCGGTTAGGCGACCCAAGGCGGAGGAGAGGGCCAAAGTTCAAGGCGACACCAACTAGGCGAACAAGGCGTCCAAGGCGCTCGCCTAGGCGACTAAGGCGCCCAAGTCGACCAAGGCGCCTGGATGCCTAGGCGTCGCCAAGGTACCGCCTAGGCGCCGCCTTGACAACTATGCTACATGGTGATTGTCTTGGTCGTGTATGTTGATGACATTATTATACCTGCCTTACCTGGTAGTGATTCCTCCAGAACTCCACCAGTGTTTTTGGTGCCAGTGCCAAACCCGGATAAAGTAGGGTTGGTGCGTCATGTAGGTTACCAGCACCCAAAAACAAAACTTTAGCCAACCCCTTTTTTACATGGATCATATCCTAGAACCTTACATTTTTTCCCCTAGAAGCGATGCGCAGCAGTTTAACTCGAGTGTACTGAATAATGAGGAAGGTTTAGCTAGGGTGCCCTCTATAAGCAATGTGATGTGTCGATACTCAAATTTGATGACAAGTAAGCGTTCTTGCACCGTCGACGAGTGTGGGTAAAGAAGTTAGTCCAAAATCATAGGATTAGATTAGCATCTTGGAACATAGGATTTTGATGGGCAAGAGTCTAGAATTGATGGATGTTATGAGGAGGACGATTAACATAGCTTGTATTCTGAAAAAATGGCCACTCTGGGAGTTGGCTCTTCTCCGGTGATGGCAGTTCCTCTTCTCCGGCTCCGGCCATCCCTGCTGGTTTGATCCTCCTCTCCTCATACAGCCTTCTCCTTCTATGCCTTCTTCCCTCTTGCCGCCCCCCTTCTCAGCCTGTTTCGCCTTCTCCTTCCTTGCCTTCTTCTCCCTTGTCTTCTCCCCTGCCTTCTCAACCTGTTTCCTGGAGTTCTCTCGTTACTCCCGTGTCTGGTTCTCACCCCGATGGCCTCCCTCTCCATTTCATTGCACCCAACTCTGCTGGCTCTTCAAAGTTTGCGCTCTGCCCACCAGAGCTCCTTGACTCCGAAGCTAAGCTCTGGGAGAACTGTTTGGTAGGCCACTTCCTTGGCTCCAGACCTCCTTTTCACACGATTAAGCTGTCTCTTTCCAAGCAATTGAGGCCCCAGGGATCCATGGACCTTTTCCTGTTGGATAATGGCTTCTTCATTTTTAAATTCTCTGCTGCCTCTGATAAAGCTCATGCCCTTGAGGGTGGGCCTTGGCTTGTAGGTAAGAAGCCCATTTTCCTGCGCCAGTGGCATCGGCATCTTCAGCTCCGACGAGTCGATCCTACCTCCATCCCTCTCTGGGTTACTCTGCCGGGTCTTCCCCTGTACTGCTGGTGCACTGATGGTCTTAGCCTGGTTGGCTCCGTCTTGACCACTCCTCTTTTCTAAGACGTCAGAACTCGCTGCAAAGACAGGCTTGCTTATGCCCGTATCTGTATTGAGGTTACGGCTGCTGAACCACTGCCATCCTTTATCATGGTCAAGGAGGGAGAGGACTTCTCCTTTAAACAAGAGTTGCACTATGAATGGAAACCCCCTCATTGCGAGGTTTGCAAGACATTCGGCCATGGTTCGCATCTCTGCACCCCCAAGGCTCTGCCCTCTATGCCAGCACCTGCTGCTGTGGATGGCGACTTCTCTGGCCCTGCTGCGGCTGCCAGAGAACCATCAGGCCCTCCCAACTCTACTGCTGTTGGAGTGCTTTCGCTTTAGCCTCCCCCTGTTGGTGTCAGTTTGGGCTCTAAAACCACCTTGGAACCAAGAAATCTCAGATCACCTTCCTGGGGTCGAACTCGCAACAGGCTTCGCCACCGGAATAGTCGCTGGAAGAAGGCTGGTCTGCTAAGTCAACCTAGTCAGTAAAACATCTCCTCTGGCTTGAACAGGTTCAGCGCCCTTGCAGCTGACGACGATGCAGAAGATTCCTTGCCTGTCTCGTGTCCTGAGAAGCCCTCTTTTGATGTTTTACCCAGGAGCAGATCAAGGATGTCGCAGGATGCTCCCCCTGATGATTCCATTTCTGGCTCTCATGCCTCGACTGCTACTCTGAGCTCATCATCTTTGGCATCTTCCTCTGCTGTTGGGATTGGATCCCTGATCTCGTCTTCGTCCCTTGAAGCCTCTGCTGTTGTGGGTTTCCCTTTTGGTGTTAACTTGACGAAGACCCCTTTTGTCTTCATTCTGTGAACCCTACCTCTTTTGGCCCCCCTGATCCCATTGTGGGCCCCCATGGTCAGTCCCTCCCCTTGGGCTCGATCTCTTCTAGCCCTTGGCTTAACCCCTCACCTTTAAGTGAACCCCCCCCTTCCCAATCGGGTTCGCGAGTCTCAAACCAACCCGCTGCTCTTAACCCGATTGGATCTTGTCCTTCTCCACCTGAAAACGACTCCCTGCTCTCCCCTATCCATCGAAGCTCTCTGTTGCCTTCTTCCATCCTTCCCTCCTCCCTCCGCTGCTCCTATCACCGGCGCCACCGTAGTGAGACCCGCTCGAGGTCCGTTTTGTCCAGGCTCTGTGAGCCATTGTTGCCCCTACCTGCCTTCCCCTCATGATCCAAGGTTTCATTTGGAACACCAGGGGTTTGAACTCCCCTTCAAAACATGCTGCTGTTCGTTCCAAGCTGCGTCAGTCTCGTGCCACTTTCTGCTGCCTCTTAGAAACCCATATCAAGGAGCCCAACCATGCCAAAATTCTGGCTTCCCTTGCCCTTGGCTGGTCCTTTCTATCCAATTACTCCCATCATCCTAATGGTAGAATCTGGATTCTCTGGGACCCTTCAAAAATCTCTCTTTCCCTCTTGTCTTCCTCCTCCCAGTTTGCTCACCTTTCTTTCTCGGACTGCCTGGGCCATCTCTCTTTCTTTTTCACAGTAGTTTATGCCCTCAACAGCCCTTCCCTTAGAATCCCTTTGTGGTCTGACCTTTCTTCCATTGCTAGGCAGCTTGGCTCTCACCCTTGGGGATTAGGAGGTGACTTCAATGTGATAAGATTCTGCATGAAAAGTTGGGAGATGATCATTTGGACTTGGAAGCTATCAACTCTTTCAATGAATGTATTGAGGATTTGGGTGTTAATGATCTTAGATGGACTGGGTTCCCTCTAACTTGGTGCAACAAAAGAGCAGGTTCTTCTAGAGTTTCTTGCAAGCTGGACAGGGTCTTGGTAAATGAAGATTGGCTCTCAGCCTTCCCTTCCTCCCATGCAAATTTTGACAATCCCGACATCTCTGACCACTCCCCCATCTCTCTCACTATCCAGCCTTCCACTTCCTTTGGCCCCAAACCCTTTAAATCCTTTGACATGTGGTCCTCACACCCCTCTTTTTCAGCCACTGTCCTCCAAGCTTGGAAAAACCTCTCTTTACTTTCTCCTCCCCTCTCATTGATTTCTCCAGAAAGCTCAAAAATGTTATGGCTGCTCTCAAGGATTGGAATTCCTCTACTTTTGGAAACATATCTCTGCAGGTTTTGGATTGCAAGGACAGACTTGGCTCTACTCAACTTAGGCTGCAATCGGATCACTGCAATGAAGCTTTAGCTTTTGAAGAGAAAGCTCTTTCTCTTGAGCTCTCCCCCTTACTTGCTTGAGAAGACAGCTTCCTGAAGCAAAAATCCAGAATCAAGTGGTTAGAGTTGGGAGACTCTAACTCTGCCTACTTCCACAGATCTATGAAGCCCAAGGTTAATGTAAACTCCATTGTTCACCTTACTGCTCAGGATGGTTCTATTGTCTCCACTGTGAAAGGTATCAAAGACATGGCTGTTCAGCATTTTAAGGATATCTTCTCCAGCTCTCAGTTGTCCTTTCCTCCCATCCCGAATGGCCTGCTCAACAAATTCATCCCTTCGGCCCTCCTTGACTCCTTGAGCTCCTTTCTAAATGAAGATGAGATTGTGGCTGATGAGATTGTGGCTGCCATTCATTCCCTTAAGGTTTCAGGTGCCCCTGGCCCGAATGAGATTGTGGCTGATGAAATTGCTTTTAATCTGATTTTCGTATTTATTATTCTATTTTTAACCATGGAGTGACGTCATACGACATCAGGGATAATCCGGACACGGGTAATTGTTAGGGACAGGATTCCCCACTGGGAACATGGGTCCCACAGAAGTAAATTGACCAAAATACCCCTATAATTCTATTTGGTCGTACAAAACATCATATAAATACTTTTAAATTATACTTACAATAGTTCTAATCAAGGGAGAGCTTCTGCATAGCCTCCAAGCAGCAAATCCGACACAGGTAACTCTGGTGCGGGATTTCACAGGGGTCCTCTGACTCTAGAAAAACAAGATGGGAAGATTCCCTGGAATCCTCCATAACCAAGGGCGAAAACCAGAACCTGAAATTACACAGGTTCAAAATTTATTTATTTATTTTTTTGCGGGTTTCACATCTGTTGCCTCTACTACATCCGTTGCTACTACCAACTCTTCTGCTCCTTCAGGTTCACACTTTGCCCGGTTAGGTATTCCATTTGATGGTCACTGTGCTTCTGTAGCTTCCCATCCTTGGATCATATATTCTGGAGCAACAGACCACATGACCGGTTCCTCTAGCCTGTTTCATCGTTATTCTCCCACTTCTGGGAAAAATAAGGTCAAAGTAGCTGATGGTTCCCTTTCCTCTGTATCTAGAAAAGGAATCATCAACTGCACTTCTTCTCTTCCGTTGTCCTCTATGTTACATATTCCTAATTTTACTACTAACCTTCTTTCTATTAGTAATATTACTCGTGATCTTAATTGCAAAGTAACCTTTTTTCCTTCTCATTGTGTCTTTCAGGATCTGGGCTCAGGGAAGACGATTAGACTGGGTAAAGTACACGGTGGATTGTACCTGCTTGATGATGGTCGCTTCACTCCACCATCATTACCTTCTCTGCTCCACCAGAACTCCTTGGCATCGTTTGAACTTTACCAATGGCACTCTAGGTTAGGTCACCCCCCCTTAGGAATTTTAGCACATTTGTTTCCTAGTTTGGTCACCCAACATACTAAGGATGACTTTTTTTGTGAGGCTTGTGTACTAGCCAAACAGACACGTTCAAATTATCCAATTTCAAATAAAAGGAGTTCTTCTTGTTTTCAATTGGTGCATTCTGATGTTTCGGGCCCTAGTCGTAAAACATCTATTTCTGGTCATCGTTGGTTTGTCTCTTTTATTGATTGTCATTCTAGGAACACATGGGTCTATCATTTGCATACAAAAATTCAGGTTTTTCATGTTTTCACCATTTTCATAAAATGGTCCAAACTCAGTTTCAGGCTACCCTCAAAATATTGAGGAGTGATATGGAACCGAGTATACAGAATCTCAATTTCAAAAATATTTGGCTGATCATGGCATTATTCACTAGACTAGTTGTGTTGATACCCCTGCCCAGAATGGCGTGGCAGAACGGAAAAACCGCCACTTGTTAGAGATGGCCAGGGCCTTGATGTATGCTCGGAATGTCCCATCTCAATATTGGGGAGATGCGATTCTCACTGCTGCCTATCTCATCAATAGATTACCTACTCGGGTCCTTGACTCCCGTAGCCCATCTGATGTTTTACTGGGGAATTGCTCCTTTATTGTGCCTCCCAAAGTGTTTGGTTGTGTGTGTTATGCAAGAAATACAAAATCTCCAAACAAACTTGAACCTAGGGGGCTACATTGTATTTTCTTGGGTTATTCTCCAACCGAGAAAGGTTATAAGTGTTACCATCCCCCTTCCCGCCGTACTTTGGTTAGTATGGATGTTGGCTTTCATGAGACCCTTTCCTATTATTCTTCACCACCTCTTCAAAGGGAGAGTTCTAGTGAAGATGTGCCTTTTGAGATTCCTCCTCTTAAGGTTCCTCTGGCTGCTGCCCAGCCTCCTTTGGCTGCTGCCCAGCCTCTTTTGGATGCTGCCCATCCTTTTTTAATTGATGCCCAACCTCCTCTGGCTGTTCCCCCCTCATCTGAAGGGAATCCTTTACAAGGGAAGACTATAGAAAAGAGTGTTGTTAATATTCCTACTCAGGGGGAGCTGACTCCAGTCCAGAGAACTATTGGTGAATTTTAGAAGAGGATTGACAACTCCAACATACTCACCTATACAAGGGGCAGGACCAACAGAGGACAGCTTCAATCCACTTTAGCATCAATACCCATCCAGTTGCCGGCTCCAGATCCAGATCCAGATCCTTCCTCTCATGGTAAGCCCCCTTCTTCCAACCTACCTATTGCTCATCGCAAAGGTACAAGGACTTGCATTTTACATCCCATATCTCGTGTTGTTTCTTATAGTTCTCTTTCTCCTTCTTTTCGTGCATTTGTATCTTCTCTTTCTTCTGTTTTGATTCCTAAAAATTGGCAGGAAGCATCTACAGATGGAAAGTGGAAGGCAGCAATGTTCGAAGAAATGAGAGCACTACACAAAAATAATACGTGGGAACTTGTGGCTCTTCCTACAGGGAAATAACCAGTTGGATGTAAATGGGTCTTTGTGGCCAAACAGAAGGCTGATGGTTCAATGGATCGATATAAGGCACGTTTGGTTGCAAAGGCGTTCACTCAAACTTATGGAATTGACTATCAGGAGACCTTTGCACCAATGGCAAAACTCAACACTGTACAGGTGTTATTATCTTATGCTGCAAAACTTGAGTGGGATCTTCAACAGTTAGATGTAAAGAATACCTTCCTCCATGGGGAGCTTTTCGAGGAGGTATATATGGACATTCCACCAGGCTTCTCTAATGACAGGACCAAGGGCAGGGTCTGTAAATTGAAGCGTGCCCTTTATGGGTTGAAACAGTCACCTAGAGCCTGGTTTGGCAGATTTCACAAGGCTATGATTTCAGCAGGATATAAGCAGAGCAATGCTGATCACACTTTGTTTATCATACGAGTTGGAGACAAGGTAACTCTTCTCATAGTCTATGTGGATGATATTGTGGTCACTGGTAATGATGATGATGCTATCAAGAATTTGAAGCTCTTCCTTGGCCGTGAGTTTGAGGTAAAAGATCTCGAACCTCTAAAATATTTTCTAGAGATAGAAGTTGCTCGATCTTCGAAGGGCATCTTTCTTTCTCAAAGAAAATATATCCTTGATCTATTAACTGAGCCTGGGCTGCTAGGTTGTCATCCTTCAGATACTCCTATAGAAGCTACTACAAGACTAGGAGAAAGAGGGTGAACCTGTTGACAAGGGTTGTTATCAGCAATTAGTGGGCAAACTAATCTACCTCTCTCACACACGACCTAACATAGCCGTTGCTGTAAGTTTGGTGAGCCAGTTTATGCATGATCCCTATTCCTCTCATATGGAGGCAGTCTGTCGTATTTTGCGGTATTTGAAGTCTGCTCCAGGAAAAGGAATCCTTCTCTCTCTCCCAATGGTCACCTGAAGATTGAAGCTTATACTGATGTCGATTGGGCTGGTTCCACTGACAAAAAATCTATCTCTGGCTATTGTTCCTTTGTGGGTGGGAACCTTGACACATGGCGTAGCAAAAAGCAGAATGTTGTGGCAAGGCCCAGTGCTGAAGCCGAATTTCGTGCGATGGCACAAGAAATTTGTAAACTTCTATGGCTTAGAGGATTGTTGTAGGATATTGGTGTCGCTGTCCATCTTCCCATGATGCTTTATTGTCACAATAAAGCAGCCATTAGCATTGCTCATAACCCTGTCCAGCATGATCGTACTAAGCATGTGGAGGTTGACTGACATTTCATCAAAGAGAAGCTTGAAGCCGGATTCATTTGTGTTCCCTTTGTGAAGTCTGCTGATCAATTGGCTGATGTGTTCACTAAGGGACTAAGTGGCAAAATGTTTCTTCCTATCTTAGTCAAGTTGGGCATGCATGATATATATGCTCCAACTTGAGGGGGAGTGTTGGATTGTATGGGCCAGAATACCGTGGGGGTATTCTGGACTTTTTCCCTTTTTATTATGTCTTTTCTCTTTTATTGTATGTGGTTTAGTCCCACATTGCTCATGTAATTCTGTTCTCATGTAATTCATGATTATAAATAGATGCGCTTGGGATGATAGTTAATCATCCAAGCATTCATACTCTAATTCTAATCTGTTAACAATAGCTAACGCAATCAATGAGTTAGCCAAGAAAGACATGCAAACTGATTTTGCAAAAACTGTATTTTATGCAGTTGATGCAATTCTAGGAATTGATTTTATGAAAAGATTGCAGGCCAAACAACTTTTTATTAAGGATAAGGAGCTAGCCGCTATATTTGAGAATTCACCGATAGAAGACAGGCCTAAAGTGTTTGAATATTATATGACAAATAGGAAGGACATCACTGCTGATTGAGGATTGGGTGCAAGGTTTTAAGTATCTTAACGTATCTGCCGATACTAGCCGATACATAACTGATTTTTAGAGTATCGATACGATACGGCACCGATACGATACTTAAAAAGTACCAACTGTATAGGGTCGATACGTGACCCGATATGGTTAATACTCTCCGATACGATACGATACGATACGTCTCTTAAAATCAACTTTCAATACGATACCCGATACCAATACTTTAAACCCTGATTGGGTTTGATGATGAACAATTTGATCTGTTTGTACTTTTATTGTTTTCGCTTTAGATGACGGACATGTTTATTATTTCTTTAGCTGTTTTTATGGTCTTAGTACTTGATGATGGACTAGTGTAATGAACAAAAATCAGTACTTTTAGGGTATATTTCTTTAGGATTATTATATTTCTGTGAGATGGTACTCTAAGGTTAAAACATTATAATAGTTTGAGTGTGTTGTATTCCTCATAAGTATTATCTCCTCAGTTGTATGTTATATTATTAGGCTTCGAAATTATCAGATTCTTGTTTTATGTATTTTCAGATCCTATATTTTACCTCTCCTGCCACATTTCTCTATGATTCTTTACATCTCTCCTAATATGGGCCGATAATTATTTCTATCCAGAACATAATTATGGCTAGATGAGACGTTTGGGGTGATAAATGTATCATATTGGCATAAAAAACAGAGACTAATCCGGGAAGATTTTTCTACAAGTGCCGCAATCACAAATCTTTTTTTAGGGGTTAGACCACTTTAGAATGTGTGAGTGTGGGAAAGGGCAGTGCAAGGTTCGAAGGTGCACTAGAGGACCAGATATCGGCCGAGATTTTTGGTGTTGCCCACATTCCACCCCGGTATGACTACACATACTTTTATTTTTCTTATTTTTTCATTTATAAGAAATAAATTAGATTGTAATCTGTCAAAATAAATATTTTTTTATTTGTTTACAGGGACAACATGATGGTTGTGAGATGTTTAAATTTATAGATGAAGGACAAACTTCATCATCAAACTAGCAAGAAGGGCATACTATGGAGGGTCTACCAACAATCACACCAACACCACGTCAATCGATAGGCTATCTTGAGGGATATCACGTAGCAAAAATTAGAGCCTCCGAAGAGCAAATAAGAATATGTGAGCAACATACAAAGGAATTGGTGGACGTCCTTGATGCTATGAAAAAAAATAGACCTAAAGAAATATAGTATGGGAGGAATGAAGAGAAAGTGACTAGGACCATGTACATCCTTTTTTTTTTTTGGGTGAACAAATAATTTAGTTCATTACCAATGAAAAGAACTGGAGAGGGGGGGGAGAGAGCGTACAAGGGCACAAAGCCATAAACAATTTACAAGGCCCACCTGAGAGGAGGCAAAGCCTGTAAAATCCAAAGCCCATGTGGGCAAAAAACCAGATAAGAAAGCCCAAGGAATACAAAAGCCCACAAGAAGAGACAAAAGCCCATAAGAGCTAAGAAGCCAAACAATAGGAGAAGGGCAGCCAAGTCATTTCCAAGTAGGGAACCACAAACCCAAAACCAACTATCTCAGCACAATTTGGACCAGCCGCCAAGATGAAAATGGAGCATCACCGGAAAGCGAACAGCCGCGGCAGAGGGGCACTGGCCTTGCGGAGGACCACGGCCAAGCGAAGGTGACAACCACGTCAGAGAGGAACCGGCCTTGGAGAGGGCAACAACGAAGCGGCAGCCGGCCGAGCATAGCTTGCAAAAGGCAGACTATGCAGCTGGCAGTAACACAGCGTTAGCCGAGCGAGCCAGGCGGATCAGACAGAAGACTGACCAAGAAGGCTTGCGGCCAAGCAGCTGCAGTCCAAGAGGACTGGCGACCAAGCGACAGCTGAGGGTGCCAGCGATGCAAGACGTCTGGCGAGAGAGAAGGCGAGCAGGATTAGAGGCGAAGAGATGGGCCAGCAGGCCAAGCGAAGAAGGCAGCCAGCGAGGGAGGCGACCCAGCAAGGTGAGCAGTTGTCGGAGACGAAAGCTAACAAAGCATTGCGACCAGACAGGAGAGGCCCCAACAAGCCTGGAAACAGGCCCAGCGGGAGGGCGACTTGCAAGGCAGCAAACCAGGCAAGACAGACGTCTACAAAAACAAACAAACCAAGAGGGCTGACGACAAGCATGACTACAGACAAGCAAGGATGATAACCACAAGCTCTTCGCAGGTCCAAACGAGGAGACCAAGCTCCAAATCCCGAAGAAGAAGAGGAGAAAGAAGAGGAGGAAGAAAGGAATGGAGAGAAACAGAAGGAGGAGCCCGACCTCACAGCCAGACTCCAAACCAGAAGAAGAGAAGGAAAAAAGAAAAGGAGGACGAAGAAAGGTAGGGCGAGAGGTGGGGAGAAAGAGAGGAGAAAGGAGGAAGAGTGGGGAGGAGCAGCCTGGTCGTGAGGCCGGGCTGCTCCTCAACGTCATCCCTGTGTTTTTCTCTCAATGGGTTTTTTCTCTTGGTCAGAAAAATGTTCATACCATGTACATTTTCTTTCTTCTCATTACTGACATTTGTAATATGGACGATTTTATTTTTGATATAGAAAGAATTGTCAACCTATCACTACGCGTGGTCAAATTTTTTGATTAGATTTATGCATGGTGACTCTTTCAAAGAATAATTTTGTTGTAATATGGATTCAAGGGGAAAATTGTCCTAGAAGTAATTATGTCCTTGTACCTATTCCAGAATGTTCTTTTTTACATAATAAATAAAGATGGTTGTAGTCACTCTGACTCAAGCCAGTATTCACGGAATTCAACATGGTATCAGAGCCAAAAATCATCCGGGAATATGGGCATTGATTTTTTTTCCTTTTTTTCTCTCTTTCTTTCTTTCTTGATATCACCCTAACCTAACCACTGCCGACCACCACTCACCACCGCTACCCTTTCCCCACCACCACCACTCTTCCGCCAGCCTTCCGCCACCACCACCACACCTCCGCCAACCTTCCCCAACCACTTTCGGCCTCCGCCTCCCCTTTCGGCCTCCGCCAGCCCCTTTCCGCCTCCCCCAGCCTCCCGCGACCTCTCTTGGCCTCTCTTTCCTTCTTGCGGGAGCCCTCTCCCACTTGGCCACCATCTCTTTCACCCCCTTGGTGGTGAGTTGACTCCCACATAAGGGCCTTTTTAGCCTTCATATGATCTAATTTTTTGGAAGATTTTTTTTCTTCTTTCTGATCCAGCGATTTTTTTTCAGTCACCATGCCTGACGTTTTAGAGATCACTTCTACTTCCTCTAGCCCTGATGGATCGTTGCAACGTGTCTTTCTTCCGTTTCCGGTGAACCCTATCTGTGAAACCCGGTCAAATTTCCGAATAAATTTGAACTTTTAGAATCTGTGTGATTTCAAGTTCTGGTTCAACTTTGCCCATACTAGCCTCTAAGTTGTGGGCCATCTTGATCAAGAAATTCAGACCTATCTCATGACTCGTCTGTAAAGGCATTCTGATCAGCCAACTATCGTGGCCTTAAATGAGTCTGAGGTGTCTAGCGGAAGACAACACATAAGCTTGGCATGCTGGATTGATGGCCTGCGAAGCCTCTCTGTGTCTTAGGCCGAATCCCAGGTAAGAATTCCATTTTATATGTATGTATGTTGTATTTTTAATTAATTAGTGTATTAGGGGCAAAATAGTAATTTTAACCTTGTGGGACCCTGCACCAGAGCTACCTGTGTCGGGTCTGCTGGCTGGACAGGCTGCAGGACCTCCCCCTTAATTAAACTCAATGTAAGTATAATTTAAAATATATTTATATAATGTTTTGTACAACCAAATAGAGTTAGAAAGGAATTTTAGTAAAATTGACCATGTGGGACCCACTTTCCCAGTAGGCAATGCTGTCCCCGATAGTTACCCGTACTCGGATGACCTTTAATGTCGCCTGGCATCGAATTATGGACAGAATAGTGTATTAAGTACAAATTTCAGATATATAAACTGTTATAGAAATTGATTTAAATCTAATTTCAGTCAAAAAGACTGAAATGCCATTACCATATATATATATATATATAACCTTCTCTTTACTATTACAATCACAACAAATTAAAGGGGCTGAGAGAAACGAATTCTCTCTTGGAAGAACCAGAAAGCAAGAAGGAAAAATAAAGAAGAAAGGAAAAGAAGAAGAACCCTACAACCTACCTTCTACTTCTGAAATTGAACTTAGAGACTCCATTAGAAGGCTGCTGTACCTTGTTTCCTGCTCCTATATTAAGGTAAGCCTTGAATACTTGCTGTCTCCCTCTTTATTTCACTTCTTCTCCATCTCTAGTTCATCTATTAGGAAATTCTACTATTAAAGCTTGAAGACCAAGCATGGGATTTAGAGATTGAGCATGTTTGGACTAATTGGAAACAATTTCTGTCCCTATGAGACCTGAAATTCAGTAATTCATCAAGTCTGCAGGCTGTATTGCTGTATACATAGTACTATATCTCGCGATATATCGGTATCTCGGGCCTACCGAGATATCCGAAATATCCGAGATATCGCGAAATATTCCCGAAATATTGCATTTTTTCTGCAATATTTCGGGGGTCCATCTCGGGGGGTATTTGGCCATATTTAGGCCTGAAACTTCATGGACAGCCTTATTTAAGCTTAATAAACACATTTAAACCATAAAATTGTAAAAATGTGAATTCAAATTGGTGTTTTGGGCTTGCACCCTTGATTGACATACGGTCGCCGACCTTAATGTATAAATAGTTAAATACACATAGATTAATGAAATCACAACTTAAGTTACAAATTACAAGTGCTAAACTGCTAATAGTAGTTGCTGTGCCTCCCTGGATCAATCCCACTCATGCCTCGCTGGAGTCGACGTCCATTGCTCTCTGTTTGAATGACATATGTGGACCACGGTATAGAATCGGAGAAGAAACGAGTGTAGTCATCCACAAGTGTCACGTAAATGGAATCATCAACGATCGTAGGTAACCTATCCTAGGATATAAACTAGGGTTACCAATCGATCCAAATTCGTGAAGAAGATGATCCACTATGATATGATGTTGGCGCCGGCGCAAGAGGCGATGGCATTGGCTGCATGTATGGCTGGTGAGGTTGGTAGCTAGGTCCGCTAGGGTATGCAAAGATGTTATCTACAAAAGATGATCCAGTATGTCCCTGGGACTGGGACTGGTAGTCATAGTCCCCTACCCCACTAAACTGCCCATATGATGATGATCCATATCCATATCCACCGTAAGGTTGTGATGCACCATAATCCGATGCCAATGGAGTGGCATGTGCGTCAAAAGATGGGGCACGCCAATGTCCAGTCGGTCCTCCCTCCCTATCACCCATACTCAAACCACCAACAGAGCTAGATAGGTTATCAATGTCCATGTGATCAGGTTGCAACTGTGTTTGTCGACCCCTACGCTTCCTGTTGTATGTATGTAGGGGGCCTCTCGAGGGTGGGGGTGCGGGGGCACGTGCTCCGTGGTCCGTATCTTGTGTGGCATGATCAAACTGTCTCTCCAGTGAATCGGAGTGGGTCTACAGGTGCCGAATCCTGGGCCTCCTGGCCTACCACATAACGCTCTCGCATGCCGTCATATTCTTCACCAGCATCACCACCACCAACATCACCACCACCAGCATCACCATCACCATCACCACCACCAGCATCACCATCACCGTGAGGCTGTAGATCGGCCTCCGGTGTCTAACATATATTAATATCATCAACATCCAACAACATTTGTACAAAGTTTTTTTAAAAAAAATAGTTTTAGAGAAATATAATTTACCTTAAATAATGAAAATAGGCTTGGATGATGAGCTTAGATGACCCTCCGACGTCTTCCCGGCGACAAGGAGCTTCAATGAGGCTTGGAAGGGAGGAAGAAGAGAGAAAATTTCATTTTCAGCAGCTCTCGGTCGAAATATCGACCAAGAGCTGCGAAATATGAAATTTATAAGGATTTTGAATGTGACACTATTGTCACTTTACAATATCTCGCGATATATCGTGATATCTCGCGATATATCGTGAGTTCCACGATATATCGTCGAAATATCTCGATATATCGACGAGTTATTGTACTTTTTTATTTCGACATTGTTTCGTATCTCGGTCATGTCGAGATTCACGAAATATCGCGATATATCGCCGATATTTCGCGAGATTTTATACCATGGCTGTATAGTATTTCATAACCCTAATCTAGTTAATTAGGTTTAATTCTTGAAATTATCAAAATTAGAAAGTTGTTTATGAAATTGAACCCCTATGTAGGTAGACCCACCTTAATATGGTGTTAAAACACCAAGATTTACCCTTGCATGTAAGGATCTGCCCAAAAATAGGAAAAACCCCAAATTCGGACACACTCCCGGATGGAGTTGCAGGCCCAAAGGAGGTTGACCTGCTCCTTTGGAGTTTGCATCCGGCTGGTCATTTTTTAAGCCTTTGATGCCCTGTTATGTTGGGGTTTGCCCTGACACTTCATGGACCTAATTAACACTGTTTTGTCATGATCTTTAGGTCTGTTTCTCTGCTGTCTTTGTGTGCTTTGCTGATCTATTGGAGAACTCCCTAGTTGAACTAGACTCCAATACAGGTAAGGGGATTCGACCTTAATTTTTTGTGTGTTTATCACATTAATTTCAATTTTATGCTGAATGCCATGCTCATGCATCATTACCTCTATACCTGAAGCATGTAGTTTTCTAGCTTTTATTTAATGCATTAGACTACATGTAAAATAGGTTGCACAAAGACATACTGCATTGCATTTGCATTGATTATTTATATGACGTGAATTTATGATGATGGAATTCGGTAAATTATAACTCAGATCATGCTTGCCTCATCATGTTTAGACTGCACTGGGCTAGGTTGATATTCATTACCCAGTACTGCGCCCCTTACCAACAGGAGGAAAGGTGTTGGACAACCCGTGGCAGAGACCGATGTGTTAGTTCCGGGATGCCATCTTCTGTCCCATGTTAGCGGGTCCCTAATTCCGCTGTGGGAATAAACAGGCAAGGTTGGTCATTTGGGGGTCTGTCGGGGTCCAATGTGTTAGTTCCGGAACTGGCGGGTCCTCACCGTGGTAGAATGGTTTCGCTCGGGTGACCAAGGGTTAGTTCCAGGACCGAGGTTAGCATCTACCACTAGTAGTAGTACTTATACCCATGAGACTTAGTATCTCTTTAGAACATGCTAGTTTAAGCACGATCATGGATTTATTGTGTTTGTATGCTTGTACCCCCCTTACTGGGCTCAGTTGAGAGCTCACCCTTTTGGATATCCTTATTTTTCAGGTGATTTAGTTACTTCTAATGTTGGATTTGCGGCGCTGGAGTTTGAAGTGCACGATACTTCGTGCGCACGTGATGATTGGGCAATCTCCTGATCTTGGCCTGATAGTCCAGGCTACCTCCCCACTCTTTCATGCTTTATAAATGCTTTACATATTTATAGAATAGTTTCTTGTATACTTTTACTCTGTGCTACCTTTGAGAACTGTATAGTTGTATCACAAGCCTTATCATTTTTATAAATGAAATATCATTTAGACTTCTCTTACTAATGATGTTATCTCTATTAATTAAATTGTTTCCGTTGCCTATGATTTCTGTATCTGTGAGCAATGATTGTGAATAGGGTACTACACTTGAGATCCTTGAGGATTGGTTGGATGTCAGAGACATCCCGCCACACTTGGCCCTTAATAACAGGGTTGGGGTGTGACATTTAAGTGGTATCAGAGCCTTTGTGCTCCACTCCTATTTACAATCAAGTTCACAGTACAGCAGCTCTTAGACTCATTGATCTGAAGGTGAGTCTACTTAGGATAAATAAAAGCTTCAACTAAAAGCTACAACTAAAAAATAAATAAATATATTAATTAAATAAATAAAAAAAAATTTTATTGTACAACACAAGAGATATTAAATAGAAATTAAAAACTTTATAAATAAGCTGAGTCTTCAGTACAATGGTTACAAGTTTTTACAGACTTTAAGTACAAGGTTCAACAAAGAACAACTGAGGAAAGTAAAGTAATAGCTAGACTGGGATGCATAAGTCATCACTACTGTGGTGGTGGTAGGCCCATAACCCACAGGTCCCAGGATCTCCACTGGCCCAGTCTCCACTACCTAGACACGGCTGCTAACATGAGTGAAGTCTTTCCTTATACCATCAAATCCTTATGCCATGGATCTCTCTAAGCCCTCAAACCGGCTAAAGAGCTGTCCCCAGGGAGTACCATCTGCAGGAACAGTCGCAACAGACGAGGAAGAAGCATCCGCATGACCATGTGAAGGGTGTCGAGGAGGAGGAAGTGGATCTCTGCGTGCCTCTGTATGTCCTCGTTCTGTAGCATCCTCAACATCAGTAGTCTGTACCATGTCGGTGCAGTCAGGATGACCAAGCTCTGGAGAAAAAGGTTGAAGTTCTATACCCATCTTCATTGGGGTAATCCGATTGATCTTCGAAGACTTCACCCCCGAAGCCTCCTCATTCAATAGGTTTACACTAAAGCTGGGAAATACCTTGGTGAGTAGCCTCCCCAAGCAATGCATTTCCACGCCCAGTGGTTATCACGCAGTGTGCCTAGCGGTACGCATGATGGCATCAAGAAGGCGTATCTCGGTATCCTCAGATAGAGACAAGATGTGGCAAGGATCTCAGATTGTGACAACTCTGGTCCCGGCTGAGCACTCTTCTCGACTACATCAGTGTCCACAAATTCTAGATAAGACACGGGCTGATGGAAGCAAGTCCAACTCAGATTTCATCCTCTCATAGAACTTGCCATTAGTGAATATACCCATTCCTGTTCTTCATCATCCAGGAACTCAGATGCATCAGCACTTGGAGGGCAGTACCCCCACTCCCCTTCATAAGATATCTTCTGAATATTAGCTAATCGGGCTGTGCTGAAAGAGATGGGCATGTCTTTCACATAAGAGTTGATGATGAACTCTTTTCCTTCATACCGGTAAGATTGATTGCTCAAACAGAATCGCACCAATCGAGGGTAGTAATGTCTCTCCGGTTGTAGCATAGATAACCACCCTAGTTTCTCAAATCTTTCCTGAACCTTGAATGGGATATGGTCAACCAAGACTACATTCCTTTCTTCTTCCACTTTCAGGAAGATCCTTGGGTTGAATTCATTGGGCGTAGCGCGCCTCTACCTCTCCCTCCACGGCCTTGAGTTGCAGTCATTTATGGTAAATGCTTGCAAATTTAAGAAGAAAATTTGGTAAAGTCTAGGACAACAACAAAATTTGAGGTAAGATTGTTAAATCTATTAGGTACTAAGGTAGGAAGCCTATCAATATGTCTAGGTAAACTAATTATATAGGAATACATTAGGAAGAAATAAAATCTGTTTAGATTCCAATATAAGTATAAATAGATGCAAACACAAAAAAAATAGGGTAGTATAAGGAGAGAAGGTAATTATATAAAAATCATAGTACATTAATATAGCATTAGATAGAACACTTGCAAAACATAGAGTAAACTTTAAAAACTTAATAAGAATCAACAATGTACCTTAGCTAAAACCTAAGATGAAAGGAAGAAAATATAAGAAATGCATAAAGTTCAACAAAGAATAAAAGAAATACATGTTAATGGAGTAAAAGAGTAAATACTTACCTAAAATCTAGGAAATATGTTGAGCCATAGTTAGGTTTTGAGAAGAAGAACAAAAAATGTACAAAAGTTCTAAGTTTAGAACACTTACTTTAGATGTGGAGGAGTGGATCTTATGATTTAAGCTCTTATTAGTGTTATAAGAACCCTAAAATAACTTTAGGAGAAGTTAGAAAGTGTTAGTGAAGAGAAAGAAATGAAGTTTGATGTGTTTTGAGTGGGTTTTATAAAGCCTGTTTTGCCTGGCGGATGATCCGGCTGGATTGGTGTCTGAATCCGGGACAGTTTAGGTCTGAATCCGGGACACCCAAATTCCTTATTGAGCTACTGACTCCACTCCCGGATGCATCCGGCTCATTTTCCTGCGCATCCGCCCCAATTAGACTTTGCATCCGGCCCACCCAAATGGTTTTAAAAATAAAATAAACAAATAGAACCTATGTTACATCAAAATAATGAAATATATAGAAAATAAAATAAGATTAAACATGCATATTGTATATAAATTTGTATATATATATATATGTATTAAAAGTATATGTATTAATGTAGTAAGTGTGAATAGAGAAAGAAACTAAATACATTATGACACTAAGATGTGCATTCTTGTGTTATCATAATTATTAATAATGAATATAGTGTATGATTTGGTTGCTTATGTAATTGTAATATATGTAAAGTACTATATGATGCTAATGTTTCTTTTTAGGAACTCGCCATGATAGTTTGTCATGCCTTTGCATCTCAATAACGAGTTATATATTGAGTATTTAGGGTAAGTAAGCAAAAATAAAAGACCTAGGAATGCTAGTTTAGGCATCCAGTCAAACGCCTTATAGGCATTAAAATAACAAGCCCTTCTGAAAATTTTTGAATTCCTTCACTTTTAAACATAATGCAATAAAAGCCAAGAACAATTGAAAAAACAAAGAAGTTGGAATTGAAGGATGTGGCAAAACTTTGCTCAACAATAGGTATGAGTGGGGTAATGGGTCCCCGAATGTCCCCTCCGTTGTTGGGAGTGAGCAATAGGGATTCCATCAATATTCCAATTCATCCTACAATTGAGTTAGGTATTGCATAACCAGAAGGGAAAGTCTTCATAATGGAAAACCCTATAAGCAAGAATTATACATACCTATACACTACAACCTAAACCCTAAAAATATTGATAAAATATAATAATCGAATTATATGAAAATATAATGAACATAATAGAATTTAGATAAAAGAAGAACAGAAATGAACACTAAAGAATAAGAAGAACAAAAATAATGACGACAATAATAATAATAATAATAATAATATTTTCCTTGTATTTTTAGGTTTAGGTACTTTGTCGATATGGTGACTGAGCCTTGTAATGAATTGTTCCCAAGTTACCTTAGATACGCTAGGACCCCTCCTCTTGTATATTCTTGTGTGTTTAGGGAAAGAATAGGAGAGTTTTGGAAAAGAGGATAATGTCTTTAATCGGTTTAAAATACTGTCTGACCCGAAACCGGTCAACAAAAGCCATCAACCTGGAGATTGTACGCTACCCAAAACAGGAAACGATTTAAAGATGTAAGTCATGATGCTGTTGAAGTAACTTCAACTGTTCGGATTGCTAGGTGCATCAATTTCGAGGATGAAATTCTTATAAGGTTGGGAGAATGTGAAACCCGGTCAAATTTCCGAATAAATTTGAACTTTTAGAATCTGTGTGATTTCAAGTTCGTTCAACTTTGCCCATACTAGCCTCTAAGTTGTGGGCCATCTTGATCAAGAAATTCAGACCTATCTCATGACTCGTCTCGTAAAGGCATTCTCGATCACCAACTATCGTGGCCTTAAATGAGTCCGAGGCGTCTAGCGAAGACAACACATAAGCTTGGCATGCTAGATTGATGGCCTGCGAAGCCTCCCTCTATCTTAGGCCGAATCCCAGGTAAGAATCCCATTTTATATGTATGTATGTTGTATTTTTAATTAATTAGTGTATTAGGGGCAAAATAGTAATTTTAACCTTGTGGGACCCTGCACTGAGCTACTGTGTCGGTCTCGCTGGTGACAGTCAGGACCTCCCCTTAATTAAACTCAATGTAAGTATAATTTAAAATATATTTATATAATGTTTTGTACAACCAAATAGAGTTAGAAAGGAATTTTAGTAAAATTGACCATGTGGGACCCACTTTCCCAGTAGGCAATGCTGTCCCCGATAGTTACCCGTACTCGGATGACCTTTAATGTCGCCTGGCATCGAATTATGGACAGAATAGTGTATTAAGTACAAATTTCAGATATATAAACTGTTATAGAAATTGATTTAAATCTAATTTCAGTCAAAAAGACTGAAATGCCATTACCATATATATATATATAACCTTCTCTTTACCATTACAATCACAACAAACTAAAGGGGCTGAGAGAAACGAATTCTCTCTTGGAAGAACCAGAAAGCAAGAAGGAAAAATAGAGAAGAAAGGAAAAGAAGAAGAAGAACCCTACAACCTACCTTCTACTTCTGAAATTGAACTTAGAGACTCCATTAGAAGGCTGCTGTACCTTGTTTCCTGCTCCTATATTAAGGTAAGCCTGGAATACTTGCTGTCTCCCTCTTTATTTCACTTCTTCTCCATCTCTAGTTCATCTATTAGGAAATTCTACTATTAAAGCTTGAAGACCAAGCATGGGATTTAGAGATTGAGCATGTTTGGACTAATTGGAAACAATTTCTGTCCCTATGAGACCTGAAATTCAGTAATTCATCAAGTCTGCAAGCTGTATTGCTGTATAGTATTTCATAAACCCTAATCTAGTTAATTAGGTTTAATTCTTGAAATTATCAAAATTAGGAAGTTGTTTATGAAATTGAACCCCTATGTAGGTAGACCCACCTTAATATGGTGTTAAAACACCAAGATTTACCCTTGCATGTAAGGATCTGCCCAAAAATAGGAAAAACCCCAAATTCGGACACACTCCCGGATGGAGTTGCAGGCCCAGAGGAGGTCGACCTGCTCCTCTGGAGTTTGCATCCGGCTGGTCATTTTTGAAGCCTTTGATGCCCTGTTATGTTGGGGTTTGCCCTGACACTTCATGGACCTAATAACACTGTTTTGTCATGATATTTAGGTCTGTTTCTCTGCTGTCTTTGTGTGCTTTGCTGATCTATTGGAGAACTCCCTAGTTGAACTAAAGTCCAATACAGGTAAGGGGATTCGACCTTAATTTTTTATGTGTTTATCACATTAATTTCAATTTTATGCTGAATGCCATGCTCATGCATCATTACCTCTATACCTGAAGCATGTAGTTTTCTAGCTTTTATTTAATGCATTAGACTGCATGTAAAATAGGTTGCACAAAGACATACTGCATTGCATTTGCATTGATTATTTATATGACGTGAATTTATGATGATGGAATTCGGTAAATTATAACTCAGATCATGCTTGCCTCATCATGTTTAGACTGCACTGGGCTAGGTTGATATTCATTACCCAGTACTGCGCCCCTTACCAACAGGGGGAAAGGTGTTGGACAACCCGTGGCAGAGACCGATGTGTTAGTTCCGGGATGCCATCTTCTGTCCCATGTTAGCGGGTCCCTAATTCCGCTGTGGGAATAAACAGGCAGGGTTGGTCATTTGGGGGTCTGTCGGGGTCCGATGTGTTAGTTCCGGAACTGGCGGGTCCTCACCGTGGTAGAATGGTTTCGCTCGGGTGACCGAAGGGTTAGTTCCGGGACCGAGGTTAGCATCTACCACTAGTAGTAGTACTTATACCCCATGAGACTTAGTATCTGTGCTAGGAACATGCTAGTTTAGCACATGCATCATGGATTTATTGTGTTTGTATGCTTGTACCCCCCTTACTGGGCTCAGTTGAGAGCTCACCCCTGTGGATATCCTTATTTTTCAGGTGATTTAGTTACTTCTAATGTTGGATTTGCGGCGCTGGAGTTTGAAGTGCACGATACTTCGTGCGCACGTGATGATTGGGCAACCTCCTGATCTTGGCCTGATAGTCCAGGCTACCTCCCCACTCTTTCATGCTTTATAAATGCTTTACATATTTATAGAATAGTTTCTTGTATACTTTTACTCTGTGCTACCTTTGAGAACTGTATAGTTGTATCACAAGCCTTATCATTTATATAAATGAAATATCATTTAGACTTCTCTTACTAATGATGCTATCTCTATTAATTAAATTGTTTCCGTTGCCTCTGATTACTGTATCTGTGAGCAATGATTGTGAATAGGGTACTGCACTTGAGATCCTTGGGGATTGGTTGGATGTCAGAGACATCCTGCCACACTTGGCCCTTAATAACCGGGCCGGGGTGTGACACTGTCAAATTAAATAGCAGCAACTATCTCTTGTGGTCTCGTTCTTGCTTGTTCGCAATTGGTTCCCGTGGTCTCTCTGGCTACATCACGGGCACAACTGTCAGGCCTACAGAGGCTGGTCCTGCACAGGATCAATGGATGTTTTTAATTTCTTGGTCATGTCCTATCTGGTTAATTCTATGGACCAAGAAATTGCCAGACATTACCTTCTTGATACGGCTGCCAAGATATGGAAGACAGCCTAGAACACCTATTCTCAGGTCGGGAATGCCGGCCAGTGCTATGAGCTCCGTCACAAAATCCACTCTACCAAGCAATTGGAGTTGGCCCTTTCTCAATATTATAATACCATGTGCACTATGTGGTAGCAGTTGGATTTTCTGGGCACCTTCACTGCAACCTGTGATGTTGATGCGACATCCTTCTGGAAGTGGAATGTTTTTGATTTTTTGGCTGGCCTCAATATTGAGTTTGGTCAGCTCCGGGCCAATATTCTGAATCGTGACCCTCTACCAACTCTTGAGCAAGCCTATGTGATTCTTTCTGCTGAAGACAGTTGACGTACAGCCATGGTTCATCCTATTACTCAGGAACGATCGGCCCTTATATCTGGTTCCCAATCTTCTTCCCGTAATGTTACTAGTGATCAGACATCTGGTGATCGCCCCCCTATTAAATGTGATCACTGTGGGAAGGAATGGCACACAAAGGACCGATGTTGGAAGCTTCGTGGTTGCCCTGCAGATACTCATGGTTGGGGGAAGAGTGGTTCCAATTGGCCCACTAGCACCCATGCTAATCAGGCATCTACTGAAGAGCAGCCCGACCAATCTCTTTCCCAAGTTGTAGCTGAATTGAAAACTCTCCGGGATATGATGACTCGATTGGACACATCTTCTTCGGCATCTGTATCTTCTTCATTGGCTGCTTCAGCTATTTCTCTGCCTTCCAATCACACTACCACTTCTTCCACATGTATTTCATATGGTGGGAACTGCACCTCAGTCATACCCGATTCTTGGGTTATTGACTCAGGGGCAACCGATCATATGACAGGTTATTCCTCTTTTTTTCAAATATTCCCCTTTATCTGGGCATAACAAGGTCCGTGTTGCTGATGGGTCTTTCTCCTATCTCGGGAAAGGGATCTATGCAGTGCACTTTAATGTAGTCCTAGCTAGACAAGAGGCTACTAGGAGCCAATTAGATCAGGACCTTCTGAATAGCTAACCGAATAGGGCAGAATTGAAGAACTTGAACGACTGAACCAGATTTAGGGTTGGGGTTTGGGTATGGAGAAGAATGATAGATGAATGGATGTAATTCTTATATGGTAAAGCTAGGCAGGTCTAGAGGGTTATAATAAGCTAGGTTAAGATGGTTTTGAATGAGTTTTTAAATTTCAGAAAATTCAGGTTTGGGTTTATAGTCTAGGGGGTTATAAGAAGAGAGTGGTGAGTTTTTTTAGGGTTTATAGTGGAGGGTTAGGTCTAGGGTTGGGATCAAGTTTCTCAACTAGGGAGGGGGATGTTCGATCCTAATATGGGGGGTTTTTTATGGTTGATTGGGTTTAATGGAGATGAGGGGAAATAGGATTGTGATAGGAGGAGGGAGCTGCAAACTAGGTCGAGTGGAGAGGGTGAGTTGTTGGAGCTATGGTATGAACTAGGAGTGGATCTAATGGGAAATAAGGCTGGAGGGTGAAATAGGTTCAGGTTGAAGATTAAAGAAGATAAATTTGCAGAAATTCTGTAAATACACTTACTGGATTTGCAGAACAGCAGCTAGAAGATGTAGAAGAGAACCTCCCGATCTTAACAGATGTAGGGAGTCGATTGGAGATCCACTAATCCCTCACCTTGAGATCCACAAGGCACACTCACAAGGGAGCTGGGCAGCAGCAACAATGGCAGCAAGCTGAAACAGATTTTTTAGCAAAATGAATAGTGGGGAGCCTCCCACTTACTTAGCTATATTAAGGCAAAAAGCCCAAACCCTAATACAAGATCCTCTAAGGACCAATAAGAATACAAGATCCTCTAAGGACCAATAGAAATAGGCTAACTTCTAGCCAATAGGAGTGAATCACTTAAATTGAACCAAGGTTGAACCTGGTTCAATTTAAGTTTACAAAATAGAACCTGGTTCAAATTAAGTTTTACAAAATAAACTAAGGCAAACTAAGGCTCCTCAATTCAATCGGCCCTAAGCTTAGGGCTGTCTCTTCTTCTTACGGATGCTTGGACCTGCATCACACTTCCTCTCTTTGCCTTTCATCTGTGTTACATGTCTCTAAATTCACTACTAATTTGCTTTCCAATAGTAGCTTGACTAGGGATTTAATAAAGTGACTTTTTTTCCGAACCATTGTTTGTTCCAAGACTTGGAAACTAGCAGTACGATAGCATGTGGTAAGGTGGTTGGTGGTCTGTACGTGCTTGAGAGTTTTCCAGCAGCTTTGACATCCCAGCCTGCATCTTCTGATTCTGATTCTGCGTTGTTTGAGTTGAATAGTTGGCATCGTCATTTGGGCCATCCACCATTGGGTGTTTTATCTGTTCTATTTCCTAGTTTATTAAAACGTTGTAATCCGAATAATTTTTCTTGTGATGCTTGCACTTTGGCAAAGCAAACTAGAAGTGTTTATCCTATTTTTGATAATAGAAGTATGAGTCCATTTAGTTTGATACATTCTGATGTGTGGGGCCCTGCCCGGTGTGTTTCTACTTCTGGGTTTCGATGTTTCTACTTCTGAGTTTCGATGGTTTGTTACCTTCATTGACTGTTATAGTCGGACCACTTGGGTCTACTTGATGCATAGTAAGAGTGACGTTTTCACCTGTTTCACACTATTTCATAAGATGGTCCAGACCCAGTTCGATGCAAAGGTGAAAATTCTTAGGTTGGACAATGGCAAAGAATACATGGATGGTGCCTTTCACTCATACATGGATAACCATGGGATAATTCATCAGACTTCCTGTGTGGATACTCCTGCTCAAAATGGAGTTGTTGAATGCAAGAATTGACATCTGTTGGAGGTTGCTCGTTCTCTTATGTTTGCTATGGCTGTTCCTCCTCGTTTCTAGGGTGATGCAGTACTTATACCCACTTACCTTATCAATCGGCATCCATCAAGAGTCTTGGGAGGACGCTGCCCATTAGAGATTCTGTTGGGTACCCCCACGTTTATTGTTCCCCCCAAAGTTTTTGGTTGTGTGGTATTTGCCCAGAACCACCATGTTCATGGCAAGTTTGATCCTAAAGGGCTTCAGTGTCTTTTTCTTGGCTACTCGGCTAACCAGAAGGGGTATAAACAAGGTTCTAAAACTCAGGTTTCGACTAGGTTTTGACCAGCCAAAAACCGAGTTCGTCTCGTTTTCGATCATAGCTCGGTCGAAACCGGGGACTTTCTCCATGCTAACTCGAACCTTGGTTTTGAGGCCTTTAAGTTGTTTTTTTGCCTTGATTCTTGTTGTGTTGCCTATTTTTTACGTTTTAAAACCCAATCCATGCATTAGTTTCACATAGAGAACACTAAAAATATTACTTGTGGTTTTGATCCAAGTTTGATACTGTATATTGTTCTTGGGCATGGTATCGAAAAAGGTTTGACCGGAACATAACTCCTTCAATATAAATGAGATTTAAGCAATCTTGGATTTATTAGAAATCTTTGTTTTGATAGTAGCTTTCCAACAAGTCAAGATTGCCTAAATCTGATTTATATTAAAGGAATTATGTACCGGTCAAACTTAATTTGGTGTGCGTGAATGCTGTCAAAATTGCTCTAAATGAAAATATTTTTTTGGAAATCAAAACAAATGAATATTTTACCGCACTTTCGTTTTTAGCAATGTTTTACCACATTAAGATTTATGGAATTTTTAGATTTGAGAAAAACTCTAGCATTAAAAAGTTGAAAATTGCACCTTACCGTCGAAAATCCAGGTTTTTTTTTTTTGAACTGGGGGGTTGACTTTTTTTTTTTTGGAATTTTATTTTTTAACTATTTTTATTGGATTCAAATAGGGGGTATTTGCTTATTTATGCATAATATCTTGAGTAAATGAAATACAAATACAAAAACATTTACTTAAATGACATTAGACATAACTAAGTGTCTATCCTGGTTTCTGACTTGGTTTCTAGCATAAATACATGATTGTCCTAGTTTCGAACCAAGTTTCCACTAGTTTTGATGGGCATAAATGTCAAAACAACCGAAATATGGTCGAAACCAGTCAAAACCATCAAAACCCGATCGAATCCAAGGATTTTATAAAATCCCCCTTCAACTCGTCTCGGAAACCTATGAAACCGAGTTAACTCGGTGGTTTCGACAAGTTTCGGTCTAGTTTTTCTTCCATGGGTATAAATGTTATCATCCTCCTAATAGGAAATCGTTTGTCACAATGGATGTGGGATTCCAAGAATCTGAAGCTTACTTTAAACAGCCGGTACCTCTGCAGGGGGAGATTCTAAGTAATGAAGAGGTCCCGCTGATTGCTCCTTCGGATGTTCATATACCTACTATAGAGAATGCTTCTTTTGAACTGGAGGATGGGATTACAAGTCAGGAACAAGAAATAGGACAGAATGAGCAGTAGGAAACAGTCCAGGGGGAGAATGATGTGAAGATTTACTCTCGAGGAACTGTTTTCTCCTTCTCATGGCCCTCGGTACAAAGAGACCACCACCATTGGTCCTACACAATCGGCACCTGCTCCAAGTCCTACTCCTAGTCATCTTCCTGGTAAGCTTCCTCCTGATCCCAATCTTGATTTACCCATTGCTACTCGGAAACCAAAGTGGAGTTGTACACAACACCCGATTTCCAATTTTGCGTCATATAACTCTCTAACTTCTTCATTCCATGCCTTTGTCTCTTCGTTATCCTCTGTTACCATCCCTAACAATTGGCAGGAAGCAATAGCCGAACAAAAATGGAAGGATGCGATGAACAAAGAAATGCTTGCCCTTGAGAAAAATCAAACCTGGGATTTGGTGATTCCTCCACCAGGAAAGAAACCCATTGGCTGCAAATGGGTCTTTGTTGTGAAGCACAAGTCAGCCGGCTCAGTAGAAAGATACAAAGAAAGGTTAGTTGCCAAACGGTTCACTCAAACCCAAGGAACCGACTATGAAGAGACTTTTGCTCCTGTAGCAAAGATGAATACGGTGAGAGTCATCATTTCTTGTGCTGTGAATCAAGGTTGGGATCTCCAATAACTTGATGTGAAGAATGCCTTCCTGCACGGAGACTTGGAAGAGAATGTTTATATGGAGATACCTCCTGGTTTTGCTTCTCCAGAGACTCAGGGAAAGGTATGCAAGTTGAAGGCCTTGTATGGTCAGAAGTAGTCACCAAAGACTTGGTTTGGTCACTTCCATAAGGCCATGATTGCATATGGGTATAGGCAGAGCAATGTTGATCACACCTTGTTTGTTAAAAGGGTGGGACCATAGTTGTCACGGCGTCACGGCGATCCAAGTCGGTGGAGAGGTGTCACGTCGATATATCGACATGTCGCCCGCCATGGCGTTGCCACGGCGAGCATGTCGACCATGTTTTATTTTTTATTTTCTCTATTTTTAATGTCATTTAGTATGCTATAATATATGTCCTATAACATCAAAAATCAACATGAAAGTGTACTACTAATATACTATGGTTTAATTCATGAAAGTGTAATATCCATTACTCCATTAGTTGAGTGAAAGAGACTACAAAAGTCACAAAACAAAAATAACAATTAAACTGGTTTTTAGCAGATTAACATTAAGCTGAACTAGGATGGAAAACACAAAATCAAACTATCAAAGTACTGGTTTTTAGCAGATTAACATTAAGTTGAAGGGCAAAAAAAAAACTGAAATTGTGGACTAATGGAGTTGAATATGTGCTGCTGTTGTGTGTGGCTGTGTGTAGGGCAAGAAGAAGAAAAAAGTAAAACACCTTCTCTGTCTATGTGGAAGCTTGCAACTGCAAGGCAAGAAGCAGAAACAAAAAACCGAGAGGTTGTGTGCAAGCCTGCAAGTGCAAGGCAACACGAAGAAAAAAGGGAAAAAAATAAAAACTGAGAGGTCTGCGACTGTAAGCAAGCCTGCAATTGTAAGGCAAGAAGAAGAAAAAAGAAAAAAAAAAACAGAGAGTACCATGGCTGTAACTGGAATAAATCCCTCCCTCCCCCCTCTGTCTCTCGACTATCTCCCTGTCTCTGTGACTGTACAAGCAGTTGCGAAGAAGAAAAGAGAAGAAAAAAAAAAAAAAAAAAAAAAAAAAAACCTAGAAGACTACTAACTGAAATAAATCCCCCCCCTTCTGTCTGTGTGTGTGTGTAACTGCGTATGTGTTGCTGTGCAAGGCAAGAAGAAAAAATTTAAAAAAAACGATACTACTAGTACTGGCTGTAATCACTAATCATTACCGGAGGCTGGGAGGAGAAGAATTGAAGAAGAAGAGGACTGCCTGGGAGGAGAAGAACTGAAGAACTGAACTGAAAGATCGAGTTGCCGGAGGACTGGGAGGAGGAAGAAGAACCAAATTAAAAAAAAATAATAAAAAATTACTTGCCTGAAGTCCTGGAGGTTGCCGGAGGTGTTCGCAACTTCGAACTTCGAAGGAGTGAAGAACTCTCTCAGCCGAGAGTTGCAGGAAGCCAGGAACTAAAGCCAAAGTTGCCGCTTGCCGGAATCTCGATCCTCTATCTCACGAACTGTTCCTCTGTCTCGACTCTCCTCTCAACTCTTGAACTTTCTTTGGCTTTTGCGATTTCTATTTCCCCCCAATTAGGGTAATATGTTTGATGTTTTTAATTTTTATGTTAATGTGTATTGCAGGTGTATATTTTCAAGTTACACCTCCAATAGACATTAACGAAAACGCATCTAAGCTATTAAATGGTTTTAAAAAAAAAATTTAAGTCTAATTTTTATACATTCAAATGTACAAATATCGACCGATATGCCCATATATCGTGGTATGGCATCCATGGCGATGCCATGGAAGCCATATCGGAAGATATTTTTACATTAAGCATGGCGTAGCTCGATATGTGACTTTCCCTAGCGCCATGGTGACGCCATGACAACTATGGGTGGGACAGCATGTGACAATTTTGATTGTCTATATTGATGATATAGTTATCACGGGCAGTGATGCATAGGAAATTCAGAAGTTGAAGACTTATCTGGGCAACGAATTTGAAGTTAAAGATTTGGGGAAGTTAAGATATTTCTTGGGGATTGAGGTTGCCTATTCAGCCAAGCGCATATCTCTCTCCTAGAGAAAATATACTGGGGATTTATTGAGTGAAACAGGGATGCTTGGTTGTAAACTGGCAGATACTCCTCATGAGCCCAACACACACTTGAAGAGTAAGGAAGGTGACCCGGTGGATAAGGGTAGCTATCAGAGGTCAGTTGGCCAGTTGATATACCTCTCACATACTCGACCAGATATTACATTTGTTGTGAGTATCGTAAGTCAATACATGCATGATCCTCACTCCTCTCACTTGGAGGCAGCATACAGAATACTTCGATACCTGAAGTCATCTCCTGGAAAAGGAGTCTTGTATTCTCCACATAGTCATCTCTGGATAGAAGCATACACTGATGCAAATTGGGCTGGAAGTCCTGATGATAGGAAGTCAACATCTGGAAATTGCACATTTGTTAGAGGAAACTTAACTACTTGGAGAAGCAAGAAGCAAGCAGTTGTGGCTCGTTCTAGTGTTGAAGCTGAATTTAGAGCTATGGCACAAGGTACATGTGAACTTCTCTGGTTCAAGGGACTTCTTCAAGATTTGGGTATGAATGCTGATCTTCCAATGCGACTCTACTGTGACAGCAAGTCTGTAATCAGCATTGCCCACAACCCAATTCAACATGATTATACCAATCATGTTGAGATCGACCGACATTTTATCAAGGAAAAATTTGAGCAAGGAATAATTTGTATTCCATTTATTTAGTCGAGTGAACAACTGGCTGATATCCTTACCAAAGGAATTAGTAGTAAGTTATTTTTGTCCTATAATTAGCAAGTTGGGCATGTTTGACATGTATGCTCCAACTTGAGAGGGAGTGTTGTAATATGGGTTCAAGGGTAAAATTATCCTAGGGGTAATTATGTCCTTGTACCTATTCTAGAATGTTCTTCTTTACATTACAAATAAAGATGGCTGTAGTCACTCTGACTCAAGTCAGTATTCACAATTAAATTAGCTAAAAGTAAAACTTGAAGTTGCCAAGCTACTCATAGAATGAGGTCATTGCAACATAATTATGGATATTCATGAAAATAAGAATAACAAAATAGTTACATTCTAATGCCTTTCATATGATGCCATTTTAAAAAAAAAATTTGGATATATTTGACTAAGTGCTTCCAATGAAATTGGTGTATTTGGATTTAATCTAATATGAAGCTCTTAGTGGAAACTATTTTTTGTGTCAGGTAGAGAACACGGTAAAAGATAATAAATAAATAAAAATCAGCAAATATCTCAAAATAAATATCAAATCATGAATTTAAGTGATAGGAACATAGGAAACAAACAGTTTTTCAGGCAAATTCAATATGAAACCAACTGACAGACTCAGGGTAACCAAACAGTTTATCAGTCAATATATGAATTCCACAGAGTCGTCATTCCAAGGAATTAGAATCATTCTCTGCTCATGCATCCACAGAATTACGCAACCAAACAGTCAAACACTCCCTTATAGATAGTAAGAAGGATCTGCATCAAGTTTTTATTGACCTAGAAAAAGCTTATGACAAAATCCCTAACAGCCAATTGCCTACGTCCACGAAGCAATGCCCTAATTGGGCTTCATATATTGCTCAATATTCTTCACTGTTTTGACTACTACAAAAGCCCAGGAGCTACAATTCCTACTTCTGTCTATGCACCTACACAAACGAAGGGCTACAATCCCAATCCTATCAAACCCCAACTTGACAACAATTACAATGATCAATTTAAAAATTTAAAATACATATCCCCCCAATTACATCAACAAAACTAGGTGATGCAGCTCCAAGAAGGAAGAAGAAGAAGAAGAAGAAGAGGCCCTGAACTTAGGGTTTGAATAGGGAGCCATAGATTAGGATTTATTATTTTCCATACTTAGTTTATTTTCTTGTTTTTAGATTGAACCGGTTTAGAATTGGTTGCATCCAATTGGTTCAATGGGTCTAATTTAAGTGAAGTGTTCCTATTGGTTAATAGGTTCTTATATCCTATTGGCTAATATGGAATCTACTTTAAATTAGTTGTTTTTAAGTTAGATTCTTTTATTTTAAATTAGTAGGGGTAGTTAGGACATTTACTGTTTTAATTTAATTAAGTTAGATTAGAACTCTTCCTTCCACGATTTTAGAAGAAAGAGACATTAAGTTGTACTAGGATTTGGCTTAGGCCTTTATTATAATAAATAAAGTAGATCGTGGAGGGCTCCCCCACAGATTATTTGAATTTAAAAAAACAGATTTCGTGGCTGCCATTGCTGCTGTTCCTTGCTCCCCTGTGTGAGTGTGCATCCTTGTGGACTTCAAGGTGGAAGGGTGGGTGGATTTCTGCAACTCTTTACGCCGTGATGGCTGGGAGGATCTCTCTTCGAAGGTGGTTTCATCCTTCAAACATTCAAGCTACTACCGGTGGATTCCAGTGTGAGTTTGAATTTTAATTTTCAGTTTTTTTCTTTCCTTCCCTTCCCCATTCGATCCCCTTTTCTTTTTCTGTTTTATTTTCATAAACCCTAGGAGGATCTCAGTTCTGTCCAGATCTGTTTACCCACCAAAAACCATCCTAAGCCCAGCCCTATCCATCCATCTAAACCCTAGCTTTAGTGATTTTCCTAATTTCTAAAAACCCGAAACCCTAACCCTAATTCTGCAGGAATTTTAAACTGAACTAAATCCTGTTTTTTTTATATCATAATAGTCCCCTAAACCTGCATATTAAAACCATATAAGACCCATTCCCAAATTCCCATCCTAAACCCTAGAATTAACCTAAAACCTAGGCTGTCCATGTGAACCAGCAGCCCCTTTTTGCTATTTATTCTGTTATCTGGCTCCTAGTAGGTCTCCTACCTATCTAGGACTACATTACTAGGTTTCTCAACATTATTGCAACCTAGAATAACAATAAGGGATTTGCCAAAGTTGATTACCTCAACCCATAGTTGTCACGGCATCTAGGTGACCCAAGGCATTGGATAGGGTCCAAAATCAAGGCGGCTGCCGCTCCAAAGTCAACCAAGGCACCTGGACGCCTAGATGACGCCTTGACAACTATGCCTCAACCTATGTAAACCCACAACCAACCTCTTCCTTGAAGCGTAGAAATCAATATGCATGTGCTCCAATCTTCAAAGAAGTCATCTTCAATGCCTAATCAAGGTTTTAGCATTAAAAAACCTTCTCTTCTAACCTTTTTTCTCTCTTTTGCTGGATCTGTACGTTCTGGTAATTCAATCTGGCGAGGGGGAAGGCTCGAATGAGGTTAAAAAGAAATCTTCGTGACATTTCACGCTTCATGAGTGGCTACTTGAACCAGAGCCGTCGGAACTGTCTTCTAGAACACGCAGGTGAGCTGTGAGAGCTCGATTTGGAATCTTTTCTGTCGGCAATCACTTTTACAAATGCAGGACGATCGATGGTCAATGGATCAGGATCTTTGCGGCACGAGGCTCATAAGATTTTGCGAAATGGAATATATTGCATCGTCGGCCGGATGCACACAGCACCAGATAGGTGTAATGATTCGATGAAGACGTACCGACAACAAACCAGAGGCCGTGCGACGGAATCTTTGGCTTCATCAATTTGCGCCTAAGTGAGGGTGAGATCCAATCCGCCCAATCGAGATCTGAGATGTGTGGCGCGACAGTAGTTGTTCGATCGGTGCTGACCACGTTAAGGGACGCTACTTTGTATGCGCACTTACAGTAATTCAGTACACTAGACCACTTAAAATGCCCAGAACGAAATCTTTAGCGTTTAACGAAACTTTTAAACAAATTTGAGCTGAGGAGAGAGGTCAGCCTTTGCCCATTTTTCCTGTGGATACGAAATGATGGCTGAGCAACTTTAGGAACTTAAGCTCCTCTCATTTCGATTCCATTCTGTACATCGATACGAAAATCCTCACAACTCCTCTGTTCGGGATCGGATTGACCTGATTCCAGTTGCGTTGGAAAGAAGACTCGACGAGCTACAATTTCCATGTTCATAGCTCCTTCTAAACATGCCACTAGGCCCACTCAAATTGTCTGCCAAGTTGACACATCAGCATGAACCTATGAAATTGCCACAAAGTGTATGTATACTGCACTTGATGCTGCCCAACACTGCCCAACACTGCCACACATGTCCAGATGCTTCAATATCACTGTCAAAGTGACACATGTCAAGATCTCACTGCCACTGCCACATCACTGTCTATCACTTCCAGCACTGCCACACTGCTTGTGTACACTACCACAACACCAAAAGACTCTGTTGCCAATAATGACAACACATGCTCCAGTAATCCAGTTGCCCAACATACGTATTTAGTATGGAAGTGTTATACAATCAACAGAAACATTCCGTTATTTATAAGTCCTTGAATTGCATATCTTAATTATAAATTAGCAATCTGAATCCTTTATCTTAGCTGGATGAAGCCAATAGTTACACCAAGCAAATGATTCTAACCAATTGAGAACACGTCAATTCCAAACATAAGATATCATGATCTAAATCTTGCACTAATAAACTATTGTTAATTGGTATCTAAATCTTGCATTAATAAACTATGGTCAATTGGTATCTAAATCTTAAGACACCAGTCACACCACTATTGTTAGCAACTCTTGTATCCTTTCTATTTCCTTTCCTCCCTCAATAAACTGACATCATTGCAAGCCATGTCTTGGCAGCTGCAGCTAACACATAGTGACTTAGAGGCCAAGATAGAGTGATTGACAGATCTTTTTATCTTTTATTTTCTTTCTTTTTCTTTTTTTACATTTTCACACTGGGAAAGAGACATTTTTCTGAAACAACCAGAGAATCCTCTAACAATAGTCTAGTAATGCACCAGGAACAAGGAGGAAATAAAACTTATGAAACAATTAAAAATCCAACAATTAATCCAAAACCCGATGAAGTAAAGAAACAGATTTAAGCAAATTACCAAAGTCTCAAAAAACATCCTGGCTGATTCCTTCCGCGTTTTACCAGCCAAGAGGTTGTCCATATGAACAACTTTTCTTTCATGACCAGCGTCATTATCAAACAAGGTTTGGAGATACCTTGCAACAGCCCTAATGGAAAAGGCAAACAGACCAAGTTCAGAAAATAAAGATAAGACCTTATGAAACAAGGAAATGAAAGAAAAAGCAAACAAGACATTTTCATTCTGGGTTAAGAAATGGAAGAAATGTCCATCCATGATCTGACTCTGCAATTATGCCGTTGGCCAGAGTACACCAGAGGTTATGTGCCACTGTAGGAGATATTGCAGTATTCAAGGAATCCTGATGGATACATCAACTTTTTTACTAATGCTAGACTGTGCCATAATTAAAAAACTGGTCAAAGAAACAAGGATCAGGTGTCACCTAACCTAGTAAATCAGCACAAGAAATCTCAAAGGTGAGATAACACTGGACAAGATCGAAGGTGCCGCCTAGCACAGCTTGTGGTAGCAAGGTCTTGGGATCAAATCCCACCTTCACTGGAGGGGAGTTTACGCGGGGGGGGGCGCTGATTAAAATATAATCTGTCTCTTCTGTACCAAAAACAAAACACGAGACAAGATCTCCTCCCTACCTTCTCGGGGGTGGGGAATGGTGATGGTTCATGCTAACTTGTGCTTCAAGCAAGTTTAAAATAGCCTTGGCTAGAACAAGACCGCTTTTTGATTATGCTAAAGTATCCCAACCCTAGCATGTGAATAAATAGAATGTGTCTTGGGGTGAACCCACCACAGCTTATTGTGTCAATGACATGTTGGTTGCCTGCCAATGAGTTGTTTCTGGTTATGTTAGAATTATTGCATAAGAACTATTGAGCTAATTGGAGCCGGAGTACTTCGAGAAAAGGAAATAACAGGATGTGAACTCCTCAACTCATGAATATAAAGCACTGTTCAAATCACCAATTTAAACATCTTATAAATGTGTGAGCATAATGTATATAACATTTATTTGAGGGAGGGGAACCTAGACTGATACTTTAGGATGGCAGCCCACATCATAACTCCATAAGCCATTTCTGCCATATGACTATAATCACAGTGCTTATTGAAGCTTATACTTCGTGGATATCTCATCATCTGGATGAGTTAACCTCAGTTCAATCCAACATACAATGTGTCAGAATAAATCTTTGAATTTTCTTTTTGAAAAACTCAATTCTCTTTGAGAACAGGGACCAACATGGAGCATCCAAAGAAAATGTGTTAGGAAATTAAATTGGAAATGTGGCCCAAGCATTCTCGAACTATCAGTTGGACAGCAGGACCTACTTGTCAATCCACATGCCAAAAACATGCAACTGTCTGGAAATGGCATTCTAAATTCCACCAAGGTCCCATTTTTTCTAGTTTCTTTCTAGTTTTTATAGGTTAACATATCTAGTGCTACCAACCCATTCCTTTATCATTCCATGTCAAATATCCATTCCCTCTCTACCCAAATCTTCTAACCCCATTTCAGCTCTGCCTTCACATAAATCATGGGTCCGCATACCCTAGTCCCTTCCCTCTGGTTCATGCAGTAGGGAAAAGTCATACATGGCCTCCTTTGTCTGCCTGCCTCACTAGTACTTTCCTAGGAAAAGTCCAACAATACAACTTTACATGATCTAGAACCCACCTTGTACGGGAAGACCATCCACTGTTCTCAAAAAACTCTTCAGCACTTGGCATATTGTTGTCCTCTTCTCCAGCCACTTCATCATCATCTACATTAAGAAACTCTGCATGAAAGGAAAGCCTCTAATAAGCAGTAATGATGAAAGAAAAAGACAGAGACAAGGCAGAGATATGTTCGGTATGGTAAGATTGATATGCCAACTGGACTTGCTCTAAAGATAAGAAAATAGCATAATTGTCTCATCTTTATTCTGTTACTCATAAATTGAAAGATACTAAATAAAGAATATAACAAGAACTGGACACAGTTTGTTTGTTTTTTTTTTGGAATTGGGAGCTTTTATATATATTTTACTTTTTTTAGGGGGGGGGGAATAGGGAGGGGGAAAGGTACCTGCCAGGAGACTTGAACTCGAGACCTCCTGGTGAGCATGGGCATGAAGCGCACCACAGCTCACCAACTACACTAGGCAGCTGTTGGTAATGGACACAGCTATTGAAATAGCTTTTCTGGCTACAATTTCTGATACTCCACCCATTTCATTTCTTTGTTAAACCCAAAAAAAAAAAAGGGAATATAAAGACTGAGAAGAGCTTTCTGTGTAAAAGAGGTTACAACCCATGCAAAGAACAATCTAATTAATTGAGAAAAACATGTATTGCCGAAGTTCATTCAAAATGGATAATTTAGACATTTGGATTTTGCTATTTCCAAAAAGGTGTCTAGTTCAGTCAGAATCACCACCATTCAAACAGTGGGACTGGCTCGAACATTAACCAGACACTTTCGGGTGACTTGGTGATTGCCCCAAAAGGTTCAGGAAACGGTTTGAACAGTTCAAACCAACTGATTCATGACATACCATATGAATAGTTTGACATTTTTTTTTTCCGGAAGAGAGATAGTTTGACAGTTAAGTTATATATCATTGGAATTAAAATCATCTAGGGGAGTAATGAAACGAACACTTCCAACTTTCCGCTCATTGATTGATGGGATATTTATTAGCCCTTAATTGATGATTATTAAGTAGGCATTCATTAATAGATAATTATGCTTCCAATCTTCTGAAAGGTTACGATAATTAAAAGGATAATAAATGCCATAATTTCTAAATGGGAAAAAGATTGCAACACTGCCCTTGTACAGATTACTTTATTCCCTCCTCACATAATAAACAGGGGGACCCACACTGATGTTTTCTCTCCTATTCTGACCATGTGGGCCCATGCAAACCCCATGTAGATGATACCATTTTCCAACCCCTCATTGGTTGTAGTGTGCAAATTCCTTCTTACACAGCCTTTGTGATCTAGACTGGGACACTCGAATGGGCTTCAAAGGAGGATCAAGGCAGGTCCAATCATTGTCTATTCAAAAGTTGCGAATCGAGGTATAAAAGTGGACCAGATTCATGGAGTTTAAAGTCAGCCAGTCTTGGGTTGACCAGCCAGCTCGTGGGAGTCTAATAGTTTAGTTTTATTGCTTTATTTTACTCCTAGTTCAATTAGGAAAGTCTATTTAAGTCCTTATTTTTATTTCAGCTTAAGTTGTACTAGCTACTTAGCTAAGGAAGACTCCTCTTCAGAGTAGGACTTTGTTTTAGTTGCCATAAATACATTTTATGGTTCCATAGCCCTCATGATTTGATTAATGCATGAGTTTGAGTTTCCTTTGGGCCTAAGATCTATGAGAGACAATGAGGGTGAGATTCCCAAGACCCGAGATAAGTTGTTGATTGATTTTTTGTTTTCCCTGCTCTGTTTTGTGCTTTAATCGATTGGTATACTACTGCTGGAATGTGTTCTTTTGGTTTCTAACTGATTCAAGTATTCTTCAATCAATAAATATATTCCATCAATCTGTCCTTGTCAATCTGCTTAGAATAGACTGATATTATAACCTGCAGTTATTCTGTTTTACCTTCAGTTTTCAGGTTATATTATATTTGCACCTGAACCTGTTCGGCTAATCAGATCAATATCAGACTTTGGGTTATTATAGTAGCATCCAAGAGTGCCACTCAACCTATGTACTGGGCTGATCTGATCTCCAGACCTGGTTCTACTTAAAAAGCTCCTAAAATCTGCTATTTGAATTTCAGGTTTGATGCTTGTTTGATTACCCTATATCCAGCCATCTGATTTGTCCTAAATTTGGGGGTTTGAAAAAGCATCCTAAGAGCTCCACTTGCAAATTCAGCATCAAGAGTGTAGAGACTGCCTTTTTTCCTAAAATTTTATTAAAAAACACTCTTCACCTTTCTCTCATAAAAAAAGTGGGGAAAGAATCATAGAAATAGATGAATTTATCTTTCAATAGTTATAACTCTTTCAGATGACATGCCTCATCAAGGGATTATAATAATTTAATCAAATAGAAGAGAAGAATTCAATAAAATAGCCCATGAAACAAAGATCATGAGAATGATAGCACAAATCACAAGAAAAAAAAGATTAAAAATCACTCTTGGCAGCAGACAAGAAAATGGGGATGGGGAAAGAAGAAACTAAAGACGCTAACCTGTATCATTCTCATCCATTACGTCCTCAAAAACCTGCAGAAAAACAAGAAACACAATTCTTTTAGCAGATATGCACAAAAAAGAATATATTGCTTGTGAAAGAAAAAGGTCCTTCAATAGATCATACAATCTTATAGCTGTTTGGTATAGCTGGTCTTCCAGTAGTGGTCCAGTGGATTGGTGTGTTAAATGTATCTTACACTTTGCAATTAGACAATGAGATAATCATGTGAGTCTTTTGCATTGTTTTCAGAGGTTGGTGGTATGTGACACCTATCTGAAACCTTATGATGATTTATACCAACAGCAAATACATGGTGATTTGTTGCACCTACTATCCAAGATTTCATAGAGAAAATCGAAGGCTCTGTCTGGTTGCTAGTGAAGGTAAGGGAAGGGAAATTAAATTTAAAAAAACAAAAATCTAATCCTTACAAACAATCAGTGTGCAACTAGCTCCAAAACTTTCTAGATCTCATAGTTGAGTTTCACTTCACTTTTCAACCAAATTGTTTGGATTTGAATAGAAACATAAAAAAAAATCAGTAAAAAAATTTAAAGGAAAAGGCTGGGCACAGCGCCAGGGTGCCCAGCATGTGTCTTCCTCTCTCCTCCCCCTTTGGAAAAGGCCCCCTTGCCCTCCTGTGTCCAGTTCTGTGATTGCTGTATGCCGCTAGCTTACGAAAGCTGGTGGCATTCCCAACCCTCTCCCATTTTTAATTACAATTTTTGGTAAGACTTTAAGTTAGAAGCACAATTACCGCTCCACCAGAAATTCCCTTTACCCCTACCGTACTCCAGCTTGGTAGTTTCCACCGCCTGTCCAGAGTTGAGCCCTGAGATTTGATGGAGGACTTGAAAAGCCACCTAAAAAGTTTTTCTTTTTTAAGTTAGTTTCACTACCTTCCATTTTCCTTTTTATTTCAACATCAACAGTTGATCCACTCAGCCACCAAGTCTTGGCAACTTATGGAATGCACTGTTTGAACCAAACTGAGTTGCAAATTGCAAGTATCATGTCAGGGCAGTAACTTGTTTGCCTTATATCTTCGCATCAGTTCATCGGGTCTTTGAGTGGTAGACATGAGATTTGTTGGAAATCAAGTAATCTTTCATACTGAATTTGAATCAGGTTGATAAAATCTCTGGTTCAAAGATACGGCTCAAACATCAGGCATGGTCTATGAACTTCAGGACGTCTTTGCACATCCATCAGATTCAAGCCTATTTTTGGACCACGTGACATCATTCTGGGTGTTGGAAAATACACATTTATCTAATTCCTTTTTTATGAGTTTTGACGATAACAAACACATGCCAAAACAAACAAACCATTATAATAACAATTTGCAGAAAGCTCAAAGAAGAAACATATCAAGACAAAGGCTTGGAAAATAGCTCAAGCTAAAAGAAGAAACGACTCAAAGAAGAAATGAAAGCTAAAGAAGAAAAATATAGAAGCCACAGACCTCAGTTTGAAGAAGACAAGAAGAAATAAGAGCTTGAAGATTGAAAGAAGTGAAGACCAAGACTGAAGACTTTTGTAAATAGTTAGAAGCATATTGTATTGCATGAAAAATAGTGAAAAATGCATATCATTCATGCATACATGCTTAGACACCATATGAGTTGTATAATGGAAAGACACCCAAAGTCAACTATTTTCAAATTTTCGGATGCAAATGTAGCATATTAAATACTAAAGATAAGCATGGAAAATTTGATGAAAAAGCAGACGAAGGAATATTTCTTGGATACTCTTCAAATAGCTGTGCTTATAGGGTATTCAATAAAAGAAACTTAGTTATGGAAGAATCCATGAATGTTAAATTTGATAATTCTCCACCAAAAGAGAAATATAGACCTCTAGTTGATGAAGATGAAGATTTGTTGATAGAAATCAACAAGAAAACTGAAAATACACATCTAGATAAATCTCAAGACCGTACTCAAGAACTACCTAAGGAAGTTATTCCTATCCCCCTAGAACAAATTATTGGAAATCTTGATACAGGTGTGCAAACAAGATCCAAAATTCAGAACACTTACAATTTTGCTGCTTTTTTATCTACTATTGAACCTAAGAACATAAAAGAAGCACTCAGTGATAATGACTGGATCTTGGCTATGCAAGAAGAACTACATCAATTCGCAATGAATGAAGTTTGGGAACTTGTACCAAAACCCAAGAATAAATCAATTATCGGTACTAAGTGGGTTTTAGAAATAAACTTGATGAAGATGGAACAATTGTAAGGAATAAAGCCAGATTGGTTGCCCAAGGATATAATCAGCAAGAGGGAATAGATTTCGATGAAACCTATGCTCCTGTTGCTAGACTTGAATCCATTAGAATGTTATTAGCTTTTGCCAGTCACAAAAATTTCAAACTCTTTCAAATGAATGTCAAAAGTACATTCTTGAATGGATTTATAATGGAAGAAGTATATGTGGCACAACCTCCTGGATTTGAAGATCAAAAATTTCCATCTCACGTTTTTAGACTAAAGAAAGCATTATATGGACTTAAACAAGCTCCTAGAGCATGGTATGATAGATTAAAAAGATTTTTGCTTGAAAATAATTTCTCTATGGGAAAAGTAGATACTACATTGTTTGTTAAGCACAAAAACAATGATTTGATTATTGTTCAAATTCATGTGGATGATATAATTTTTTGTGCTACTAATGATTCATTATGTGTTGAATTTAGTACCTGCATGCAAACTGCGTTTGATGGGTGAGTTGAATTTCTTTCTAGGACTTCAGATTAAACAAACTTCTAAAGGAAGATTTTGAATCAATCTAAATGTATAAAAGAGCTTTTAAAGAAATTAACATAAATTCACAAAAATCATCAAGCACTCCTATGAGTACATCTTTGAAATTGTCAAAAGATGAGAATGAAATAACCACGGATGCTACTCGATATCGAGGAATGATTGGAAGCCTACTATATTTAACCGCAAGCAGACCTTATATCATGTTTAGTGCTTGTGCTTGTGCTTGATTTCAAGCTAATCCTAAGCAATCCCATGTTAGTGCTGTCAAACGGATTTTCAAATATCTAAAAAGCACGGTCGATGTTGGCTTATGGTGTCCTATGCACAATGACTTCGACTAATCAGCTTCTCTGACGTAGATTTCGCCAGATGTCACATTGATAGGAAAAGCACTAGCGGTACGTGTCATTTTCTTGGATCCTATCTTGTTTCCTAGTTAAGAAAGAAACAAAATTTCGTTGTACCCGAGGCCTCTGGATGAGACAAACCCTAATGGACTATGGGATCTCATTTCCACCCTCAAAAATACACAGTGATAACACCAATGCTATAAAACTAAGCAAAAAACCTAACCTTCACTCTCAAGCAAAACATACAAATATCAAACATCATTTTTTGAGAGATACAATTCAGAAAGGTGAAGTAGTACTCAGCTACATAGAAACTGAAAAAGCTGGCTGAAATTCTTACCAAGCCTTTACCCGAAGTATTTAGCCTCCCTAAGGCTACCATTAAGGTAGCGGAGTCTATTATGTGGGCCTTCCTTTGGAAAGGAGTGGATTCAGCTAGATTTCTTCATCATAAAAGTTGGTCTTCCCTCTGCCTTCCTAAATCCGAAGGAGGTCTTGGTCTTAGAAGGATAAAAGATGTCAACATTGCTAGTTCTCTTAAACTTATTCGGAAGCTCCTCACCAACAAAACCAGCATTTGGACTTCTTGAGTATACGCAAGGACCCTCCGCAGGGACTCCATTTGGTCTATTAGCCCAGTGGCTGACTCCTCTTGGGTTTGGCACAGAATTTTACAAGTGAGACACATAGCCATTGAAGCCATCTCATGCAAGATCGATGATGGCCTCTTTACCTCTCTTTGGCTGGACAAATGGCACCCCTTTGGTGTCCTCTCTTCAGTCATGAGTTCCCGTGACATCTACTCCTCCGGATTGGACAGATCTTCCTTGGTTGCTTCCATCATCAGCAGAGGCTCTTGGTCCCCCCTATCCCCCCCGGTCACCGAGGTAGAGGCGACACCATTCTGTGGCTCCCTTCCCCCTCCGGCAGATTCAGTTCTCACTCCGCTTGGGATATGGTTAGACATAGAGGGACCCACTGTCATTGGCACAAAGTAGTCTGGTTCAAAGGGCATATCCCTCATCACAGTCTCACCTCTTGGCACGCCCTCGCCAATTGCCTTCCCACTTAGGTCTTCCTCATTCACCGCCACATGCAGGTCCCCCCCAACTGATGTCTTTGTCGGAATGGGCTTGAGGATACAGATCACCTGTTCTTCTCTTGCCCCTTTGCTTCTTCCATTTGGACTCGTGTCCTTCACCATTGCTGGCCAGGTCGTAGAAGTCCCCTCCCTCTTAGCCGAAAATGGGTGTGGATTGATATGACATTCGGAGGGAACTCAATTTGTGATTCAGTTGGCAAGCTTACCTTTTGTGCTGCTATGTCCCACATTTGGATGGAGCGTAACCTCAGAAGATGGACGTCCAACTCTCGCTCTCTTGACAAGATTTGGAAAACCATCTCCTTTGATGTTTCTTCTAGAATTAGTTCCCTTCCCCTCGCTGTTGTTAAGGATACCCCAAGGAACAGGCTCATTGTTGTCTCCTGGGGCCTTCCTCTTTCCATTTTGCAGCCTAGTTAGCTCTTAGCTCTGGCTTTTTGCTCACGGGCTTGTATATTCCTTCTCTTTTCTTCGTAATTTAAATTATTATTCATCCAAAAAGAAAAATACCTTTACCCGAAGATCGTTTTTACAATCTAAGGAAAGAATTAGGTATTTGCAATCCATTTGAATAGCATAAACCACTGCAAAAATCTCCCAAGTAGCCCCAATAATAAATTTTTAAGTCAAAATCCCGGAAATCAAAGTTTTTACTCCACCGGTCGACCAGTGCGTGGAAAATCTTTTTTTAAATACAATTCGCGGACTCATTCTTTCATTTCTAACTTTCTGATTTTCGAATTCTCCTCTTTCAAAACCCTAGTGTGAGTGGTTTAGGGCAAACTTTTGCCAAAAACTATTATATCTTAGTCAATCTAAGATCAAAATCTCTTCTTCCATCCTTATTCTCTACAAATCCCAAGCCTCTCATCTTCAAATGGCTCCAAGAGAAGAAGCATCTCGCAAGAGAAAGAAAACTACCGGCAACAAAGGGAAAACCTCTTTCAACAGTTATCTCTTCACCTCTCTTGAAGCTTCGGTATGTTGGCCCAACTACTTGAAGAAGAAGGTCATCCAAGAAAGACATGTGAGGACCTCCGAATTGCAAACCGGTAACATCACTGAATATTTTACCTTCTTAGGTTGGGATTCTACTCTATATCATAACAACTTTTGTTACCCAAAATTAGTGAAGTACTTTTATTGCAACTTAGAGGTTGAAGGAATGGATGAGACCCTAAGAATCAATTCTCTTATGAAAGGAACTCTTATTTCTTTCACTATGGATGATCTTGAAGATATTCTCAATATTAGGGCTTTGGGTGAAAGAAAATATCTCAAGGCCAAGCAAAATCATGATGAGTTCATGAATGAGGCTGAAGTCTATGGCATGATTATGAAGAAATACCTAGGAACATCCCAACAGGTCAAAGCTATTCAACTATTCAACATTCCTAGGGGTTTTATGTTTGATTAACTCCAATAATGTTCTTCCTAAGGGCGGTCATCGAGATGTTGTTAAGCTGTTAAGCCTTTCGAAGCATATATTTCTTGGTGTCTCATCACTGGAAATCAGATAAGTCTACCTTACCTTATCATGAGAACCATGGAAACAGCCTCTACAAGGACTTGGAAGGATAGCTTTCCCTATGAGAAGCCACGTGATATTGATGCCAAGTAGATTTTTCTGATGAAATCCCTGATGAGAAGCCATGTGATATTGATGCCACCACCATCAAGAAAATGGGAATCTCTGTTGTGTCTCCTACTGTTGACTCCTCTCAAGCTCGGAGAAGGCGTGCCACACAAGCCAATGTCTTTAACACTGTAGAAGAAGAATATGAAGTGAGCGAAGATGGTGAGGATGAGGACTACGATCCTCAAGCAGGTGAAGGGTCATCCAGCAACAATGCTGATCGACAACTTCTTAAGGTGTACACTGAGAAGACCAATAGACGGCTAAACAACATGGATAAGAAGCTTGACTCCGTTCTCCTTCAACTCTCTCGTCTCACTCAGCATTTCAACCTACCCCGAGACCCAATCCTTAGTTCACTTTTACTTTTGCATTTTGATTTGGACAATTTATGATTATGTTTGTTCAGTTTTTTTTTAACACTGGACTGTTTTACTTTCGGTACTTTTTGAACACTGCAAAACTTTAAATTTCCAGTATTTCTGACTTTATGCATTATATGGTTTAAATCCTAATTCCGTCTTTCTTAGAATTTGTATTATGACATGGCTTGAATTGAGGGAGAGCCCAGTTAGCATTACCTCTTTTTGTTGCTGACAAAAGGGGGAGATGACATTATCTTTGAGATTCTTTTAGATTACATAAATATATGGTTTGTCATAGATTAATATATCTTAACTGCCTATTATTGTTTGATATATCTTAATTGTCTCAAAAGAATCACTTGTTTGTCATCATCAAAAGGGAGAGATTGTTGGAAAATACACATTTATCTAAATTCCATTTTTATAAGTTTTGATGATAACAAACACATATGCCAACACAAACAAACCATTATACTAACAATTTGCAGAGAGCTCAAAGAAGAAACACATCAAGACAAAGGATTGGAAAATAGCTCAAGCTAAAAGAAGAAATGAAAGCTAAAGAAGAAAAATATAGAAGCCACAGACCTCAGTTTGAAGAAGACAAGAAGAAAGAAGAACTTGAAGATTGAAAGAAGTGAAGACCAAGACTGAAGACTTTTGTAAATAGTTAGAAGCATATTGTATTGCATGAAAAATAGTAAAAAATGCATATCATTCATGCATACATGCTTAGAGACCTTAGGAGGTAATTTATAGGCCTTAATAGATTTTGATATAAGTTGGATAAAGAAGAGATAAAAGCCTATCAAAGACAGACAGCCAAAAAGGACAAAAAAAGACAAGCGGTCGATCCACCGGTTGACCTACCCACAGGGCATTTTCGACCGCTGGAAACAGTGGCTTGCCGATTTCAACCGGCAGCCAAACTGGTCGCCCATCGGCCAACGGTCGATCAACCGGTCGACCGGCAGGACAAGGCATAGTTATCAAGGCAAGAAGGCGACCATGGCGTTTTAGAGGGTAAAAAAACAAGGCGACACCACCATGGCGGAGAGGCATCCACCATGGCACCCAAGGCGTCCAAGGCAACCAAGAAGTCTAGACGCCATGGCATTGCCATTAGCGACGCCTTGATAACTATGGGACAAGGACAAGATTCAACAGCTCTATTTAACCTAATGGTCATATACCGGCAGAATCTAGCGGTCGACCGGTAGACCCAAAAACTAGCCGTTAGAGCTATTTTGACACATGATTTTTTAGCATTAAATGATGCCTATAAATACCCCGTGTCAACTTTTCACCATTACTACAGTCCAAAAGAATACTTTATTGTGAGGTGAAAAAGTCAATTCAAAGCTCTAAGTGTTGATTTTAAAGTCAAGAAGATTCTTCATCATTCTTAGTTGACTTCTTTGATTCATGACCAAGTTCCGTTGAAGTTCACTTCTTACAAGAAACTCTAGAAGGTCAATTATTATTGCACTCATATTTGCACATCATCATCTTCATTGCAAGGGGTAGTTGGGACACTCCTTGCCTAGGTAACACTTTCTCTTTTCTATATTTGATTTGTCTTTCTTACTCTTGAGTTGGGTAGACTCTAGATGAGTAAGGTGATTCTTGCACTTACCTAGACTGTACTTAGGTATTGTGTAAGGGATTCTCTTATCCTTAAAAGATTGAAGGATCCTCTTATCCTAGTAAAAAGATTTGTAAAAGGTGTTTTCCCCACCTACTGTACTGAAAGGGAAAAGATTAGTGGAATTCTCTCAAGGTTGAGAGGAGTGGATGTAGACTCAAGGAGACAAGGATGACTCGAACCACTATAAATACTTGTGTCTCCTTTACATTTATTTGCACTATTTTAAGTCTTGTTAATTTGAGAAAAGACAGTAAAAATTGAAAAAGATATATATTCCACTAAGATAACCTATTCACCCCCCCCCCTCTAGGTATCCAACACTGGGTTAAAACTCAAAACATCAAAGTTGTATCCTTTTAGGTTATCTTTAATTTTGATAAAGAATCAGGTCAATCCAAGTTAGGAAAGAAAGTTATGGTTGATTTACTAAATGCTGCATGGAGGCAAATCAGTTATGCGCGTCCATCCGGGTGGGCCCGATGAGATTTTCTCTTCTAAAGTATCATGAGCTATAAGGAGGATAGTGAGTACGAAATAAGAGAGATATACATCAGAAGAAGATATTAGAAAGAGTTTTTAAGAGAGAAAATCTTAGGAGAGAAAGAAAGAAGAGGAGAAGAGAATGTTTTGAAGCCATCTTCCAAGCTCCCAAGCATCATCTTGAGTGGGATTCTTCAAGCATCATTGTGTAAGCTTCAAAGGTACAGAAGACCAAGAAAGAGAGAAATTTGCAAGTAAGCGTGAATAGCTTCAAGGTGTGTTCAAGCCTTTTGTGAAGCCTTGATTGAAGCTTTGATAGTGAAAAAGAGAAGAGGACAAGTGTGTGTGAAGAAGGGTAGCTATCTTACGAATCGTTATCCCCTCCAATTTGCTGCCCCTCCAATTCCTCACATGGGGGTGGAAATGACCACCCTACCCCCTGGCCAAAAACACTGCCCAAGGTGGGGTCCACTCCCCCCTATTAGAGGAATTGGAGGTGATAATTATTCCTATCCGACTTGAAGGTAACTCGCTTGTTTTTCATTTTCTAAAGAACATATATACTTGACTGTAGGTCAGGTGTTTGATAAATACTTCAGTCAATTTTGTGCTTATATTGGGGACACTCTTGTAAGCCAACTTAACCATATCATTGACATCGTAACTATCAAATGGGTGCTTGATAGAGAGGTTGGTGCTCCTTTGTAGTGGGTGCTATATAAACTTGGAGGTTTAGTGTTACTAAACTGATATTCTGCATTATACTCACGCTAGATTTGGATTGTAGTCCAAGTAGCCATTTGCACCGTGGTCGTAGCCTCATTGGTGAACCACATTTATCTTGTATTGTGGTTGCTTCTTGTGGATTGTAGCTTGTATGGTTGTGTGATTGTCTTTCCTACTAGTGCCACTTGACTGGTTCATCTCCTCGAAGGAAGAATTTTTTAGAGTCACTGACTGATTCAAACTACCACCCCCCCCCCCCAGTGACTCTGTGAGTTCAACAATATGTCCATAGAACGTGATACAACTTTGTTCCTCACTATGAGAACTATGTAAACAGAAGCAAGTATAGATCCCCAACAAAGCCCTAAAACCTTTATAACGCTCTCTCTAAAACTCGATCAAAGCCACAAAGAACAAAAGATTGGAAGTCATCCCAAATAACAAATATTTCTGCCTTTCAAAAAAAAACTGACTTGTCTATAAGAAACCTTAAGCTCATCGTCAACCATAGGATTAGAATATCATCAAACAGCTAGGATAAAAGACAGCTTTCAACAGTAAATATGCAATTAATTAAAAAAGAATGCATGTACAAAAGTAAATTACATGCATCAGCAGGTCACAAAGGGAAGCAAATGTTTGACTTCTATTTTACACTGAAGTTTCCAGAGGTGGAAATTTCGTGGTTTCAATCAATGTTTAAAATCTCATATCGTTTCAGTATTTCGTCTGACCGAAATATCCGAAATTTCGGATATTTTGATCGAAATATTGTATTTTTTCTGCAAGGTTTCGATAGGTCATTTCAGACTGTTTTAGGCCAAGTTAAGGCCTGAAACTTCATGGAAACCCTATTTTAGGCTATATAAACACGTGTAAATGTTCAAATTGCAAAAATAGTCACCCAAAGTGGTGTTTTGGATTTGCACCATTGATTGGCAGTATACGGTCGAATCCTAATGTATAACTTAACTAATTACACATACACATTGTTTAAGACTTTAAGTACTCAAGGACATAATGACTAATATGCAATTTAAACAAGTAAATTCGCTTGGAAACATAAATTCAATGACTCATAAGAAGTCATAAATCATAATATTAAGTACAATAAGTCAATAACATCAATACCCCAAATTCCCAATATAAGTCAAGTAGTCATCAAAGGACTCAAATGTCTACTAATAATAATAACTCCGCCGTCCAGGATCGACCCCACTCATAGTCCGATGGAGCCGACGTGCATTGTTTTCCTATTGTAGGACAAATGAATGCCACGTCATAGTCTGGGAGAAGAAACGAGTGTAGTCATCCACAGTTGTCATGTAAATTGCATCATCAATATGTTGAAGGTAACCTATCCTAGGATATGGGTCACCAAAGTGTGAAGAACCACGACTACCCATTGATCAAAAATCACCAAAGAGAAGTGAAGAAGGGAGAAATGGGTGGAAGAAAATGAAAAAATCAAGCCTTGTGAGCTCTCGGTCGAAATTTCGATCGAGAATCACAGGACTTGGACATTTTATAACTTGTAGAAAACCTAGGACCTGTAACCAGTAACTTTAGAGAGGAGAAAAGAGAGAAGAGAAGATGGAAGAAGACTGTGCAATATATTATGTTAGCTCTCAGTAACGTGAGAGTAGTCTCTTCTCCCCTTGTCTTATTTATAATAAAATCAATAGAAAGTTACATTAGAAAAGGAAACTAATTCCTTGTCAGCCAAGGAGAGAAAATAGGAAACTAATCTAATAAGGAAACAAGAGAATCTAACCTAGAGTAGGACACATAGCAAAGAAATAGCAACTAGCCTATGTAATCACGATAGCGACAAACCCCCTACTTGTGATACATATCTCAACACTCCCCCTCAAGCTGGAGTATACATATATCAAAAGAAAGCTCCAGCTTGGACCAATAAGAATAGAAAAAAATAAATGCTACACCAGTCTTGAAAAGTAGTCGTAGACTCCAGTGAGCACAGAGAGAACTCTACTCACCATAAAGCACACACTCCAAACATTCCAACACTCCCCCTCAAGTTGGCGCATAGAAAGCACACATGCCCAACTTGAACGAAATAGGACGAAGCATCATTCCAAATTGTCGCAGCAATGTCTGGCAATACTTCACTCTCCCCCCCCCCACGGCAAATACAACCCAATAACTAAAGATACCCAATGGCAATGGTGGAAACAAGCTGGTCTTCTATGTTTTGCACAAATGTTCTGCAATGTCTGCAAGTTTTTGCATGTTTTGCAATGGAATTGTACACAATCTCCCCCTCACATGTAGTAGTACATGGGGACAATTAATGGCGATGATGTAAGGGATAATGGCAAAAAGTGTAATTTTCCAGAATTTACTAAAGGTTCTATGGGCAATTAAAAAGGAAGGAATGGTAAAATTATAATTTACCAGAAATTTCCAAGAAGTGTTATGGGTAAATAACAAGCAATACAGATCTAAGGGTCTGAAAAACCGACTCGGATCGCTTAGGGGCACACCCAATTAACAAATAGATCAAATTTAAGTAGTAGAGGCAGTCTGGTAAAAAACAGAATTTTTAAGAGGGCAATGGGTAATTGAAGAAGCAGTGGGACATAATGGGAATTAGAATTATAGCAAGGTGAATGGCAGAATTGTAAATAACACAAAGTTGAATAAGGGATGGCATAGGTGTAATTTAGATGAAATCTAATTACAAATATCACCTAAAGCGAAAGGGTAATCTTGGAATGAGAAGTAAAATAAGGACATGAGTGACTTAGTGCTAATGAGAGGGTCATAAATGGAAAACTCAAATAAGGAAATGAAGGATAGGAATAAAGCACTCCGCGTATTCCAGCAATTCAAGCAAATTGTAGAGGAAGTCTTCTTCCTCACGACACCACCTGGAGCGAAAACCAGGGAGTTTGAGACCATAGTTGTCATGGCGTCGCCATATCGTCGCCATGGCACCACCATATCGTCGACATGGCACCGCCATGGCGTCCTGGCACTGGAGAAATGTGCATATCGACCTACGCCATGGCGTCCTGTCTCTCTTTCCCTCTTCGATTTCTTCTTCTTTAATATTTTGTTTCTTCCCCAACCTTAGACCCACTCCCTGTTTCCCTAAATCTCCTATTTTAGCCTTGGTTTCTGAGGTTTTTCTTTCTATCGTGTTATTGCAAGGTTGAAGAAGACATATTAAGTCTTTAAAATTGCAAGCAAGGACAACTTATATCATTTAAATTAAACCCCCTACATTCTCTATTGCTATTCTGTTTAGCCCATTCAGTTTTCTCTTTAACTCCATTAAATTACAGTTCTGCCACTCCTTTACAACTTCAGATTAATTAAATTTCTGCCATTGCTCTTATAAACTTGATTTATCTACTAGTTTGCCATTCAACTTTGGATTTAAATACAACTCAGCCATGGTCGACATGATCGCCATAGCAACCCCATGGTGGGCGACGTGTTGATATATTGATCAGACACCCCTCCACCGACTTGGATCGCCGTGACGCCTTGACAACTATGTTTGAGACCTTCACCAAACAAGAAGAAAACCACGGCTAGTGCAACAGTGCAACCAAGAACCAGGGAGAGGAGGCGGTAACCAAGGACCCATTGATGAAGGATGCTATCTTCTTCCTTACAACTCTACAGAACCAGCAAATTCAGCGGAAAAGGAAACCTGAGATTCGAAGAATAAAGCAGCAACTTCATGGCCATTCAAAAGAAAAAAGCTGCGATTTCCAGAAGAAGAGACTTGATCGATCTTCAAAAAGGAAGAACCAGTAGAAACTCCAATCTACAATCTCCCAGATGCTGGACAGAACTGATTCAAAAATCTGGGCAGAATCGATGCAACCATCGACCAATCCTTCGATCCAGTTAATACCAGAACCATAGCAGCGGCAGCCACAGGCAGAAAAGAGGTGGATTCGAAGAATCGACGGTGGCAAAAGCATCGACTTGAGGTAGCAATCAGAAAATCAAAGAGATAACACCAAATCTTCGATTCAGCAGAACCAAAGCCCTATCAGTAAAATCGGAGGAAATCGATATTCCTCAACTATCGTTTGCAAATATGATCGGAACTAGTGAATCAAATCAGTAATCTTCGACTCAAAAGTAAACTCAAGCAGCAGTTTGCGATACCCATGGATAATCTGAACATAGCAGCAGCAGAAAACGATAGCAGATTCAAAGCTCCAAAAAAAACCAATTCAATATACCTGGTTCATTCGACAATATTCCCTAATAGCATGTCGATAGCAGTAGCAGCAGATGCAGACCAAGAATGATAGCCTGCGGTGCTGAAACAACCAGAAGAAGAAACCAATATAAAACCGAAACAAAACCCTAGATCTCCTTTTATGAAGGAGGGTTTCTCCATAAATCAAAGAACCTTGAAACGACTCTCAAACCGGCAATCTTGGAGAGAATCAGTCAATGGTTGCCTAGCTTTGATACCATGTAGAAAACTGTAGAATTCCGTGAATACTCGCTTGTCACTGTGACAATGGCCATGCCTTTATTTATAATCTTAGAATACTACAAATATGGAATGACTTGCTCAACACTCAACTAACACATTTAACATGTGCATAATGAACCTAGACACTATATTTAGAAGGACAATATTACCCCTGAACCCATATTACAACAATCCCCCTCAAGTTGGTGCATACATATCAAACATGCCCAACTTGCTAACAATAGGAAAAAATAACTTGGTACTGATTCCTTTGGTAAGGATATCAGCCAACTGTTCACTAGACTGAATGAACAGGATACAAATTATCCCTTGTTCCAACTTCTCTTTGATGAAATGTCGGTCAATCTCAACATGTTTGGTACGATCATGTTGAACCGGGTTGTAAGCAATGCTGATTGCCGACTTGCTGTCACAGTAGAGCCTCATGGGAAGATCAGCATTCATCCCCAAATCTTGAAGAAGCCCCTTGAGCCAAAGGAGTTCACAAATACCTTGTGCCATAGCCCGAAATTCAGCTTCAGCACTAGATCAAGCTACAAAAACTTGTTTTTTGCTTCTCCAAGTAGTTAGGTTTCCTCCAACAAATGTGCAATACCCCGATGTTGACTTCCTATCATCAGGGCTGCCAGCCCAATCTACATCAGTGTAAGCTTCTATCCGGAGATGATTATTTGGAAAATATAGTATCCCTTTTCCAGGAGAGGACTTGAGATACCGGAGTATCCTGTATGCTGCTTCCAAGTGAGAAGAGTGAGGATCATACATATATTGACTGACAACACTCACAGCAAATGTGAGATCTGGTCAGGTATGTGAGAGGTATATTAATCGGCCAACTAACCTCTGATAGCTGCCCTTGTCCACCGGATCACCTTCCTTACTCTTCAAATGTGTGTTGGGCTCCAGAGGAGTATCCACTGGTTTACATCCAAGCATCCCTGTTTCATCCAATAGATCCAGGGTATATTTTCTTTGGGAGAGAGATATGCCCTTAGCTAAATAGGCCACCTCAATCCCTAAGAAATATCTTAATCTGCCCAAGTCCTTGACTTCAAATTCTGTGCCCAAATAAGTTTTTAGCTTCTGGATTTCCTGTGCATCACTGCCCGTGATTACTATGTCGTCAACATAGACAATCAAGATTGTCACTTGCTGTCCCACCCTTTTAACAAACAATGTGTGGTTAGCATTGCTCTGCTTATACCCATATGCAACCATAGCCATAAGGAATCGGCCAAACCAAGCCCTTGGTGACTGCTTTAGACCATACAGAGCCTTCTTCAACTTACTGAGTCTCTGAAGAGGTAAAACCAGGACGTATCTCCATGTAAACATCCTCTTCCAAGTCTCTATGTAGGAAGGCATTCTTCACATCGAGTTGTTGGAGTTCCCATCCTTGATTCACAGCGCAAGAAATAATGACCCGCACAGTATTCATCTTTGCTACAGGAGCAAAGGTCTCTTGATAGTCAATTCCTTGGGTTTGAGTAAACCCTTTGGCTACTAATCTTGCTTTGTATCTTTCTACTGAGCCATCAGCGTTGTGCTTCACAACAAAGACCCATTTACAACCAACAGGTCTTTTTCCCAAAGGGGGGCATACCAAATCCCAGGTCTGATTTTTCTTAAGGGCAAGCATCTCTTCATTCATTGCATCCTTCCATTTCTGTTCGGCTATTGCTTCCTACCAATTGTTAGGAATAGAGACAGAGGATAAAGAAGATACGAAAGCATGGACAGCAAGAGTTAGAGAGTTGTATGACACAAAGTTAGAAATGGGGTGTTGTGTACAACTTCTTTTTGGTTTTCTAATAGCAATGGGTAAATCGAGACTGGGATCAAGAGGAGGCTTACTAGAAATATGACTAGGAGCAAGACTTGGAGTAGGAACAGATGCCGATTGTGTAGGTGGTGCAGTGGTGGTGGTCTCTTTCTCTTTGTATCGAGGGTCATCCAAAGGAAAATCAGTTCCCCGAGAGTACGTTTGTTTCACATTTTTCTCCCCCTGCACCTGTTGCTCAATCTGTCCCACTTCTTGTTCCTGACTTGTAACTCCATCTTCTAGTTTAACCGAAACATCCTCTATAGTAGGTATTTCAACATCCAGAGGAGCAATCAGCGGGACCTCTTCACCACTTAGAATCTCCCACTGAAGAGGTACTGGCTGTAGAAAGTAAGCCTCAGACTCCCGGAAAACTACATCCATGGTGACAAACACCTTTCTTGTAGGAGGATGATAGCACTTATATCCCTTCTGGGTGGCTAAGTAACCAAAAAAAATACACCATAAACCTTTGGGATCAAACTTGTCGTGTACATGGTGATTTCGTGCAAACACGACACAGCCAAATACTTTTGGCGGCACAGTAAAAGTGGATTTCCCAACCAGCAGATCCAAGGGACAGCTGCCATGTAAGACCCGAGAGGGAAGCCTATTGATGAGATAAGTGGCGGTGAATACAGCATCACCCCAGAAACGAGGAGGCACAGCCATAGAAAATATAAGAGAACGAGCAACCTCCAATAGATGTTTATTCTTGCGTTCAGCCACCCCATTTTAAGCAGGAGTGTCAACACAAGAAGTTTGGTGTATGATCCCGTGGCTGTCCAAATACGAGCGAAAGGCACCATCCATATACTCTTTACCATTATCTGATCGAAGAATCTTCACTTTGGCATCGAATTGGTTCTGGACCATTTTATGGAAAAAAAGGAAACAATTGAACACATCACTCTTGCTATGCATCAAATAAACCCAAGTTGTCCGGCTAAAACAATCAATGAAGGTGACAAACCATCTAAAACCAGAAGTAGAAACACATCGGGCAGGCACCCATACATCAGAATGGATTAAACCAAAAGGAATCAAGCTTCGATTATCTGAAATTGGAAAAATACTTCTAGTTTGCTTGGCCAAAATGCAAGCATCACAAGAAAAATTGTGTTTATTACATTGCTTCACTAGACTAGGAAATAAATCAGATAAAACTCCAAATGGGGGATGGCCCAAATGACGATGCCAATTATTCAACTCAAAGAGTGCAGAATCGAAAGTAGAAGATGTCAGCTGAGATGTCCAAGCTGTCCGAGAATCGTCAAGCACGTACAGACCACCAACCACCATACCACATGCAATAGTATCGTTCGTTTCCAAGTCCTGAAATAAACAATGAGTTGGGGAAAAAATTACTTTGCAGTTTAAATCCTTAGTTATGCTACTAATGGAAAGCAAATTAGTAGTAAACTTAGGAACATGTAACACAGAAGAAGGAGTCAGAGAGGAAGTGCACTGAACAGATCCCTTTCCCGAGATAGGAGATAGAGACCCATCAGCAACACAAACCTTAGAATGACCAGACAGAGGAAAATAGGTGGAAAAAATAGACGAAGAACCTGTCATATGGTCGGTTGCCCCGGAGTCAATAACCCAAGAATTAGGCATGACCGAGGTGCAATTCCCACCAAATGAAATACCTATGGAAGAAAATGGATTGGAAGGGGTAGGCAAAGACAGAGCCGAGGCAGCCATGGAAGGAGATACAGATGCCAAAGAAGATGTGTCCAAGCGATTCACCATATCCCGTAGATTGTGTAATTCAGCCATTACCGAGGAAAGAGACTGATCAGGCTGGTCTTCAGTTGCGGCCTGATGAGCACGGGTATTACTGGGCCGATTGGAACCACCCTTCCCACGCCCCTGAGTATCTGCAGGGTAACCATGAAGCTTCCAACATCGGTCCTTGGTGTGCCATTCCTTCCCACAGTGATCGCATTTAATCGGGGGGCGATCACCAGCTGGCCGATCAGTAGTAGCAAGATGATATGAATTTCCACGGGAAGGCTAGGAACCAGAAACAAGGGCTGATCGTCCCTAAGTCACAGGATGAACCATAGCTATACGCCGACTGTCTTCAGCCGAAAGGATGGCATACGCCTGCTCCAGAGTGGGAAGTGGATCCCTATTCAAAATATTCGACCGGATATGATCAAACTCAATATTGAGGCCGGCCAAAAAATCAAAAACACGTAAACCATCCTCCCATTTCCGGAAGGCCGTAGCATCAACATCAGTGGTAGCACGAAATGTACCCAAAAATCCAACTGCGGCCATAGGGTACACATTGTATTATAATATTGAGAAATAGATAACTCCATCTGCTTGGTAGAATGGATCTTCTGACGGAGCTCATAACATTGGGCAGCATTCCCAACCTGAGAATAAGTGTTGGGCTGTCTTCCAAATTTTCGCAGCCGAATCAAGGAGGAGATAACGCCCGGCAATGTCTTGTTCCATGGAATTTACCAGATAGGACATAACCAGAAAATTGAAATTTGTCCATCGATCAAGTGTAGTACCAGCCGTAGGCCTAACCTGAGTGCCCGTGATGTAGCTAGAGAGACCACGGGAACCAATCGCAAACAAGCAAGAGCGAGACCATAAAAGATAATTGCTGCCATTCAACTTGATAGGATTCACCGGGAATGGAAGAAAGTCACGTTGCGATGAACCATCAGAACCAGAGGAAGCAGAAGAGGTCTCGGAAATGTCAGGCATGGTGGCTAGTAAAAAAAACAGTGAAATAAACCTCCCAAAAAAAATCAGAAACTCGGAACATATGTAGGAAAGGGAAAAAAAACCCTCGGTGGGAGTCAACTCACCACCAAGGGGATGTATAAGAGAGGCAGCAAGGGAGAAGCCTCTCGCGGGAGAGAAAAAGGAGGCGAGAGACCTATAGGGTTGGTGGAGGTGGCGGAAAGGGAAGGAGAGGCCGGCAAGGCCTAGCAGAAGTGGCAGAACGGTGTGGTGGGCCTGTCGAGAGTTTGCAGTAGAGGTAGAGGGCTTAGCGGGGCTGGCGGAGGTGGCGCTAGGTGGTTTAAGGGGCTGGTGGTGGTAGCGGTAGATGGTGGAGGGGCTGGCGGTGCTAGTTCCTTAGGGCAGAATCACGTTGGAGAATTCCTGGAATATTTTTGGCTCTGATACCATGTAGAATTCCCTGAATACTGGCTTGTCACTGTGACAATGGCCAAGCCTTTATTTATAATCTTAGAATATTACAAATATGGAATGACTTGCTCAACACTCAACTAATACATTTAACATGTGCATAATGAACCTAGACACTATAGGTACAAGGACAATATTACCCCTGAACCCATATTACAACAAAAACCTAGGACCTGTATCCAATAACTTTAGAGAGGAGAAAAGAGAGAAGAGAAGATGGAAGAAGACTGTGCAATAGGTTATGTTAGCTCTCAGTAACGTGAGAGTAGTCTCTTCTCCCCTTGTCCTATTTATAATAAAATCAATAGAAAGTTACATTAGAAAAGGAAACTAATTCCTTGTCAGCCAAGGAGAGAAAATAGGAAACTAATCTAATAAGGAAACAAGAGAATCTAACCTAGAGTAGGAAACATAGCAAAGAAATAGCAACTACCCTATGTAATCATGATAGGGACAAACCCCCTACTTGTGATACATATCTCAACAGGTTTGTAACATCTTGCCGATATTTCGGAAAGATGTTACAAAGTACCGAAATTTCGCTCAAGTTATTGTTATTTTTCAATTCGAAGGTATGTTTAGTTTCGGTATCACCGAAATACTCGAAATTCTCGAAATCCCGATCGAGTTTTAACGGGTTTTTGTACTATGGTTTCAATCAGCAGCAAACACATGTATGCCAGTGTTTAACTATTTATAACTGTATTCCAGTGTTTATAAATGCATGCATGTATAAATGTACAAAAGTTGATTACATACGTCAACAGGCAACAGGTTACGAAGGGAAGCGAACCTACTCTACATGAAAGTATCTAGAGAATCATGCCAAACCTTTTTTGGGAAAAATATAGGTACAACCTCAATCCAGAAGTATAAAAAAAATAAAAATCAACCAAGAGGTTAAATCCCTGAAGAAGTGTAGAGGATAAAGACAATATAAATGTGGAGCATACATTATTAGATTAAGATGGGTGAAGTCGTGAAGATATCTTATACATACCAATTAGACAGAATGCAGAGATATTTGCTTTACATGAAAGTATCAACTAAAGAAAAACAAATCAGATGAGACAGATCCATACTGATACAGCAGGAAAAAGCTCAAGATGGGAAAATTCAGAACTCAGTAGAGGTGCATCGCTTACATCAGAGTCCCTAGCAGCAGAACTATGTAACATGCTATTTTCAGCATCTGTAGTGTTCTTTTGATTGGCACCCATACAACCTGGATCTCCACCTCTATGAGAGGACACATCTTCCATGTCCATATTAGGTTCTAATATAGCATCTTCCATACGGATAGTCACACCATCTTCATCCCTCACTTGTTCAGACCTCATCACATTCTTATCTAAAAGCCCATTATTTCCTCCAAGGTTCTGGTCTCCAGTTACAATAACTACAACAGTTTGCTCACCACTGTCCAAGCACATGCTTGGAAAGGAAGAATTTATAGTTTCAAATGAGAGGGCAGAGGAATCTAGTTGCACATCAGCCCTTGTAACAACCGAACAGTTGTCCAATTCAGCAGCACCGATTGGAGAGGAGGTATTCTCCTCCACGCCAATTTGGCAGTCTTGAGGAAACTCTGATAACAAGCCACCTTCTGCTTCCACCGGTGAAGACTCATCCTTTGCAGCAGGTACAGCCTTGGGTGAAATTGAGCTTTTCCCATTCACTTCCACAATATGAAGGGCCTGAACATCATTGCCGTCATTGTCACCCATGATTAAAGCACCCTTTTCATCAGGTTGGAGGCCCAATTTCTGATCTTTTGGTGAATGTCCCTCATCATTCTGCAGAATAACTTCTGCTCCACAACTGTTATCCACAGGAGACAACTTGAGAGAATCAGCTAACAGATTACTATTATCTCCCGAAAGAGGACCAGAGGGCACTGCCAGCTTAGACCCTTGAGTAGCAGCATGACCCATTACATCAGAAATTCCATCATCAACTCTGTTTATTTCCATGGCATTTATTTCCTCCAACCGTCCATCTTTTGATGAGTCCAATGAAGCTGTTTGTGCTTCACCTTCATTTGTCACCAGTACAACCACACCACAACCCTCTAAGATAGCATGCTCTTTGGAATGTTTTTCCTCAACCTGGACATGGATTCCAGCAGGTAGCATTTCCCCATCATTTCTGACAGCAACATCCTCGCTGCAACCTTCCAAACCAGTTTCTTTGGCAACATTTATGCTTACTGCCTGCTCCCTACCCTTTTGTACTCCCAAAGGAGTGCAATTTGCATCAATTTGGGGAAGCCCAGCTTTAGAGAAATCATATGTTCGATTCTGCAAATCAATCAACTGCATTGACATTCCTGAAAAAATAAATGGACACTGAGCCACGTCATGCAATGCCACATGTCAAGAATTTTACAAGTGATAGGAAAGTACAATTAGAAGAACAATATACACATACACATCTGAAATAAAAGCATAAATTTAAAAATTCAATTGTATAGTACCCTAAAAAAAAGGTGAAAACACATACCAAAGGCTCAGAACTGGTTCCAATTTACCCACGACCAAGACAAATACAATTGAAAATAATAAGTCAAGAAACAAATGTTCTTCATCCACTTGAAGAAGATACGGTCAACATTCTTGTTAGTTGTATGTACCGAGTGGTACATGGGGTTGTAATTGTAACTCGATAGGGGAATCTCTGCTCTATCAAGATTTGGGATTACGTGTCCTATTAGGGTTATGTTTAGTTAGTAGTTGAGTTAAGGTTTAGTTCTATGTTAGATTCCTATTACAAATAGTAATCCTATCTTGTATTCAACACCATTATAAATAAAGGTTTCGGGGGGACTGCTAATATCGATTCTTCTTCTCTAGACAGTCCCCCTTTCTACCTATTCTCTTCTCTTTCTTCTTCTTTGGTTCTGGTTTCTTAATATCTATCTTAAATTGTTACAATTCTATTTGAGGCTTTAAGCTGTATAATTTCAGTCCAAAGACAGCATGAATATAAGAAGTTGTGTAAAGGGGCAAAACCCACCATTAAGTGCATGACCACTGGAGATGTTTAGTTGCTTACCGAAATAAAATCATAAATACTATGATTTAAGTGATACTAATAGGAGATGCATACACAGATATACACCTGAAAAACAAAAACCAAAATAAAAGTTTAAATGATCCAACAGATCCAAAATATCATATTGTAATATAGGTTCAGGGGTAATATTGTCCTTGTACCTATAGTGTCTAGGTTCATTATGCACATGTTAAATGTGTGGTAAGTGTGGTAGGTAAGGATTGAGTAAATCATTCCATATTTGTAATATTCAGAAGTTATAAATAAAGGCTTGGCCTCTGTCTCATAAACAAGCCAGATTCACGGATTTCTACATGGTATCAGAGCCAAAAATAATCCGGGAATATGGGACCTAAAGTTCTTTCTGTTTTGATCTACCACTAGCAGCACCACCACCCTCCACCACTTCCGTCAGCAGCACCACCAGCCTCCGCCAGCCTTTGCCAACCCTCACACCCTTCCGCCACTCTCCTGCGACCTCTCTCTTCTTTCTACCTTCTCGCGGGAGCTTTTCCTAGCCTTGCCGATCTATTTTTGCACCCCTTGGTGGTGAGTTGACTCCCACCAAGGGCCTTTTTACCTGCAGAATTTTAAGATCGATGCAGTAATTTTTCTGCAGCTTTTTATTTGGTTTATGCAGTAATTTTTCTGCATATTTTTTTGGTTATTGACAACTTATCTTCGACCAGCAACAATGCCTGACACTTCTGAGATCACATCAGCCACTTCTGGTCTCAACGGCATGTCACAGCGTGATTTTGTTCCGTTTCCAGCCAGCCCTATTAAATTAACTGGGGCCAATTACCTGTTATGGTCTCGTTCTTGTTTGTTTGCTATCGGTTCCCGTGGTCTCTCTGGCTACATCACTGGAACCTCTGTCAGGCCTACTGAAACTGGAGCTACGCAAGATAGGTGGGTGAATTTTAATTTTCTGGTTATATCGCATCTGGTCAACTCCATGGACCAAGAGATTGTCGGACGTTACCTTTTACTTGATTCGGCTGCCAAGATCTGGAAGACAGCCCATGACACATACTCTCAAGTGGGCAATGCTGCCCAGTGTTATGAACTTCGTCAGAAACTCCACTCCACCAAGCAGTTAGAGCTGACCCTCTCTCAGTATTACAATAAAATGTGCAAGATGTGGCAGCAGCTTTATTTTTTGGGGACCTTCACTGCCACTTGTGACGTTGACACCACTGCTTTCCGGAAGTAGGAAGATGGCTTACGGGTGTTTGATTTTTTGGCTATTCTCAACATTGAATTTGATCAGATCCGGGCCAATATTCTGAATCGTGATCCCCTACCAACTCTTGAGCAGGCCTATGCGATTCTTGCAGCCGAAGATACTCGCCGGACAGCCATGATTACTCCTGTCACTCAGGAACGATCGGCCCTACTTTCTGGTTCTCAACCTACATCTCGTGGTAATTCTTCCCGCAGTTCTGGTGTTACTAGTGATCGCCCTCCTATTAAATGTGATCACTGTGGGAAGGAAAGGCATACCAAGGATCGTTGCTGGAAGCTTCATGGTCACCCTGTAGATACCCGTGGGCGTGGGAGGGGTGGCTCCAATCGATCCAATAATGCCCGGGCAAACCAGGCATCTACTGAGGAGCAGGCAACTACTGATCTGTCTCTTTCCCAAGTGGTTGAAGAACTTCAGCATCTCCGGACTAAGATGACTCGGCTGGACACCTCTTCTTCCGGGCCTCCTTCTTTGGCTGCTTCTGCTGTTTCCTTGCCATCAGATTCCACTACACCTCACTCTTTAGGTATTTCATTTAGTGGGAATTGCACCTCGGTCATACCTGACTCTTGGATTATTGACTCTGGTGCAACCGATCATATGACAAGTTCTTCCTCCCTTTTCTTCAATTATTCTCCTTTATCTGGTCATAATAAAGTTCGGGTTGTTGATGGGTCTCTCTCGCCAATTTCTGGCAAGGGGTCTGTTCAGTGCACTCCTCTTTGTCTTTCCTCTGTGTTGCATGTTCCTAAATTCTCTACTAATTTATTATCCATTAGTAGTTTAACTAGGGACTTAAATTGCAAAGTAATTTTTTTCCCCAATCACTGTTTATTCCAGGACTTGGTAACGGGTCATACGATTGCATGTGGTAAGGTGGTTGGTGGTTTATATGTGCTTGACAGTTCGCCGACAACTTTGACTTCTCAGCCGTCCTCTTCTGCTTCTACATCTGCGTTACTGGAATTAAATAAGTGGCACCGCCGTTTGGGGCACCCACCATTGCAAGTCTTATCTACTTTACTTCCTAGCATATTTAAGCAATGTAATCCAAACAATTTTTCATGCGATGCTTGCACTTTAGCAAAGCAAACTCGGAATGTTTACCCTATTTCTGACAAAAGAAGTATGACACCATTTGGATTAATTCATTCTGATGTGTGGGGGCCAGCCCGATGTGTTTCTACTTCTGGTTTTAGATGGTTTGTTACTTTTATTGATTGTTTTAGTCGCACCACATGGGTATTTTGATGCATAGCAAGAGCGATGTTTTTACTTGTTTCCGTCTGTTTCATAAGATGGTTCAAACACAATTTGATGCCAAGGTGAAGATTTTACGGTCTGACAACGGCAAGGAATACATGGATGGCGCTTTTCGCACTTACTTGGACACTCGTGGTATTATCCATCAGACATCTTGTGTTGACACTCCGGCTCAGAATGGTGTAGCTGAGCATAAGAACAGACACTTGTTGGAGGTTGCTCGCTCACTTATGTTTGCCATGCATGTTCCCACACGTTTCTGGGGTGATGCTATTCTTACAGCTACATACCTGATCAACCGTCTTCCTTCTCGAGTCATCGATGGTCGCTACCCATTGGAGGTATTATTGGGTTTGTCTAATTTTGTTGTTGACCCCAAAATTTTTGGTTGTGTGGTGTTTGCCCGAAGGCCGAAACCATCATATTCATGGGAAATTTGACCCCAAAGGTCTTCGGTGTGTCTTTCTGGGTTATTTTGCTACCCAGAAAGGGTACAAGTGTTACCACCCTCCTACGAGAAAAACATTTGTAACAATGGATGTTGTCTTTCGGGAGTCTGAATCTTATTTTGCACCACCGGTACCTCTTAAGGGGGGAGATTCCAGATGATGAAGATGTACCTTTGATTGCTCCTCTAGATGTAAATATTCCTACTATAGACGATGTGTCAGTTGAATTGGAAGATGGGATTACCAGTCAAGAACAAGAGCAAGGACAACAGTATGAGCAGCCTATAGTCCAGGGGGAGTCTAGAGAATCAAAGAAATTGAAGACATACTCACGTGGGACTCACTTCCCTCCTCATGGAACTGAGCACAAAGAAACCACCACCACTACTCCCACACAATTAGAGCCTGCTCCAAGTCTTGCTCCTCACTCTGGTAAGCCTATTCCTATACCTGATCCCAGTCTTGATCTTCCCATTGCTATCCGGAAACCAAAGCGGAGCTGTACTCAACATCCAATTTCCAATTTTGTTTCTTATAATTCTTTAACTCCTGCATTCCATGCCTTTGTTTCTTCGTTATCCTCTATTTCCATTCCTAAAAACTGGCAGGAAGCAATAGCCGAGCAGAAATGGAAGGAAGCAATGAATGAAGAGATGCTTGCCCTAGAGAAAAATAAAACTTGGGACTTGACAGTTCTTCCACCAGGAAAGAAACCCGTTGGCTGTAATGGGCCTTTGTTGTGAAGCACAATTCAGATGGGTCAGTAGAGCGATACAAGGCGAGGTTGGTTGCAAAGGGGTTCACACAAACCCATGGAATCAATTACCAGGAAACCTTTGCTCCTGTGGCAAAAATGACCACAGTTAGAGTCATCATCTCTTGTGCAGTAAATCAAGGCTGGACTCTCCAACAGCTTGACGTCGAGAATGCTTTTCTACATTGAGAGCTAGAAGAAGATGTCTATATGGAAATCCCTCTTGGCTTTGCTATTCCAAATACCCAGGGTTAAGTGTGCAAATTGAAAAAGGCCTTATATGGTCTAAAGCAATCACCCAGGGCCTGGTTTGGTCGATTTCACAAAGCCATGATTGCCAATTGTTATAAGCAAAGCAATGCTGACCACACGTTGTTTGTGAAGAAAGTGGGACAGCATATCACAATTCTACTAGTCTATGTGGATGACATAGTGATCACAGGGAGTGATACACAGGAAATTCAGAATTTGAAGAATTATTTGGGGACAGAATTTAAGGTCAAAGACTTGGGGTGTTTAAGATATTTCTTAGGAATAGAGGTTGCTTATTCAGCTAAGGGTATATCTCTTTCCCAGAGAAAGTATACTCTTGATCTTCTGAGTGATACAGGGATGCTCGGGTGTAAACCTGTTGATACCCCTTTGGAACCTAACACACACTTAAAGAGCAAGGAAGGTGACCCGGTGGATAAAGGTACTTATCACAGGTTAGTAGGACGGTTGATATATCTCTCTCATACTCGACCTGACATCACATTTGCAGTAAGTGTTGTAAGTCAGTACATGCATAACCCTTACTCATCTCACATGGAGGCAGCCTACAAAATTCTGAAGTACCAAAGGTCTTCTCCTGGAAAAGGAATCTTATATTCTCCCCACAGTAATCTTCAGATAGAGGCCTATACTGATGCACAGTGGGCTGGCAATCCCGAAATTAGAAGGTCAACATCCGGATATTGTACATTTGTTGGAGGAAACTTAACTACTTGGAGGAGCAAGAAACAAGCCATGGTTGCTCGGTCTAGTGCTGAGGCAGAATTCAGGGCCATGGCACAAGGGGTCTGCAAACTTTTGTGGCTCAAGGGGCTTCTTCAAGATATAGGTATGGCTATTGATCTTCCTATGCGGCTCACTGTGACAAGAAGTCAGCAATCAGTATTCCCATAACCCGGTCCAACATGATCGTACCAAGCATGTTGAAATTGACTGACATTTTATCAAGGAGAAGCTGGAGCAAGGAGTCATTTGTGTTCCATTTGTTCAGTCTTGTAACCAACTGGCTGATATTCTCACTAAGGGAATAAGTAGTAAATTGTTTTATTCTGTTATTAGCAAGTTGGGCATGTTTGATATGTATGTACCAACTTGAGGGGGAGTGTTGTAATATAGGTTCAGGGGTAATATTGTCCTTGTACCTATAGTGTCTAGGTTCATTATGCATGTTAAATGTGTGGTAGGTAAGGATTGAGTAAATCATTCCATATTTGTAATATTCTAAAGTTATAAATAAAGGCTTGGCCTCTGTCTCATAAACAAGCAAGATTCACGGATTTCTACATATCATTTCATACTAGTCATTGACTAAGCAAATTAGTACTCGTTTCATATGTACAAGACTTTGGTACTAGTTGGACAAGGTCGACCAGTCACACAGCTAGAATGGACCATGTGTTGACTGGTAAAAGCAATTTATCAACAAAGTAGGTCCACTTTTTGACGAACTCCTTGTCTTTATCAGCAACAGAGTACTAGAAGAAAAACAGAAAGTGGTGAAGTTATTCATGCCCCACCAAAAAAAAAAAACTGATCAGATGCTCTATGCTGCAAGAAAATGTCATTGTTCTTCAAATGTTTCTGCAATTATGTTTTTAACTTGAATCAGTAATTCAATAATTTCTCCACCATTTGTATTAGACTGCTCCTGATTACATGGCCTCCTGTTTGTCATTTATCTTCACTGAATGCACATTATTTGGCCTTTTGAGGTGCCATAGTCATTTGCAGTGGAGGCCATTGAGTGCATGAGCAAGTAGGACTGATCTGATAGAGATTAGAGCAGTTAAAAGACCAAGGGCTAGACTACGATGACCAAGAAAGAGTGGGAAATGCAATAAATGGTTTTGTATTGACCAAAAGGCAAACAGGGTCTCTGTAGCCAACCCCATTTAGATGGGACAAGGCATAGTGAAGTCAATTTAATGGCTGAACGCATGTGTTGGGAGAGAATATAAAAAGACTAAAAAAAAAAATTAGAAATGCTTTTATTTTCAGATATTTCATAAGTTCTTCATGGAAATGTTGAAAAGGCAGAAACAGGTCCTCCATGCTTTAAACAGAATAATATGGTTTAGGTGCTCCATTCCGCCTATTAAGAGCTTTAGAATTGAAGTAAGGCTTGGATGATTAATGATCACCCCAAGCTCTTTATTTATATCATTGAGAATAGAGGACAGAATTACACATAAGCAATGTGGGACTAAAGCCCACATAATAGAAACATAAAAAAACACAAGAAAAGGGTCCAAAATACCCCAACGGTTCTAACACTCCCCCTCAAGTTGGAACAAATATGTCAATCATGCCCAACTTGACTAGATTAGGATGGAACAATTTTCCAGACAATCCCTTTGTGAAAATATCAACAACCTGATCAGTAGACTTCACAAAAGGAACACAAATCAATCCGTCTTTCAACTTCTCCTTGATAAAATGTCTATCCACTTCAACATGCTTGGTGCGATCATGCTGTACTGGATTGTGAGCAATGCTGATTGCAACTTTGTTGTCACAGTACAACATCATAGGAAGATGAACAGGAACACCAAGGTCTTGTAGCAACCCTTTCAGCCAAAGTAACTCACAAATGTCTTGTGTCATAGCACAAAACTCTGCTTCAGCACTAGAACGAGCCACCACAGTCTGCTTCTTGCTACGCCAAGTGACAAGATTGCCCCCTACGAAAGAACAATACCCAGAGATAGATTTCCGATCTGTAGAACCAACCCAATCAGCATCGGTATATGCCTCTACCCGTAGGTGACCATGAGGAGACAGAAGAATGCCTTTTCCAGGAGCTGACTTCAAATAGTAAAGAATCCGAAGAACAGCCTCCATATGAGAAGAATAGGGGACATACATAAATTGACTCACAGTACTCAAAGCAATAGCAATGCCTGGACGGGTGTGTGAGAGATAAATCAGCTTCCCCACTAGCCTTTGATACCGGCCTTTATCAACAGGTTCACCCTCCTTTTCTTTGAGACAAACAGTAGCCTCCATAAGAGTATCTGAAGGGTAACATCCTAACAAACCAGTTTCAAACAACAAGTCTAGGACATACTTCCTTTGGGAGAGAAAGATGCCTTTAGAAGACCTGGCAACCTCAATCCCTAGAAAGTACCGCAGCTTCCCTAGATCTTTAATCTCAAACTACTGCCCGAGAAACTTTTTCAACCAGTTGATCTCATCACCATCGTTGCCAGTAACTACAATGTCATCCACATAGGCTATAAGAACAGTGAGGTTTTTTCCAGCCCTCTTTATAAAGAGAGTATGATCAACATTACTCTATTTATAACCCATAGAAATCATGGCTTTGTGAAACCGACCAAACCAAGCTCTAGGTGACTGCTTCAGCCCATAAAGTTCTCGCTTCAACTTGCACACTTTACCTTGATTACTGTCACAAGAAACCCTGGTGGAATATCCATGTACACCTCCTCACCAAGTTCTCCATTTAGGAAGGCATTCTTCACATCCAACTGTTGTAGATCCCATCCAAGATTGACTACACAAGATAGCAAAACCCGAAATGTATTCAACTTTGCAACAGGAGCAAAGGTCTCCTGGTAGTCAATCCCATATGTCTGAGTAAAGCCTCTTGCAACCAGAAGTGTCTTATACCGATCCACAATGCCATCAATCTTCTGTTTGACCACAAACACCTATTTACATCCCACAGGTTTTTTCCCTGGAGGAAGATCTACAAGATCCCAACTATTATTTTTTTTCAAGGCTTTCATTTCTTCTAACATAGCTGCCTTCCACTTTCCATCTGCATAAGCTTCCTGCCAATTTTTAAGAACAGAAACAAAAGAAAGAGAAGACAAATGTACGAAAAGACAGAGAAAAAGAACTGTAAAAAACAAAGCGAGAAATGGGATGCAAGGTGCAAGTCCTAGTACATTTGCGAAGAGCAATAGGTAGTTCGGAAGGAGAAGTCTCACCAGGAAGAGGAGGACGAGGATCTGGATCCTGAGCCAGCAATTAGATAGGTATGAGTGCCACAGTGCATTGACGCTGCCCTCTTTTGGAGCATCTCTTTTGGTAGGTGATAACATTCGAGTTGTCAATTCTCTTCTGAAATTCACTGATGGTCTTCAGGATTCGAGTCAACTCCCCCTGACTAGGAACATGACCATCATTATTTTCTACAAGCTCCCCTTGTAAAGGAATCCCTGTGGAAGAAGGGGCAGCAACTAAAGGAGAAGGGGCAGCAGCCAAAGTAGGCTCCTAAGTAGGAGGAGCCTCAAGGGGAGGAAGCACAAACACATCTTCACTAAAACCAAAATTCTCCCCCTGAAGATGTGGAGAGGGATAATAGGAAAGACATTCATGAAAAACAACATCCATACTGACCAGAGTACGACGGGAAGGGGGATGGTAACACTTATAACCTTTCTGGGTTGGAGAGTAACCCAAGAAAACACACCGCAACCCACGAGGGTCAAGTTTACCATGAGATTTTGTGTCTCTGGCATAGCACACACAACCAAACGCCTTGGGAGGAACCACAAAGGTCGAATTCCCATGTAAAAGTTCACCCGGACTGCGGGAGTCAAGAACACGAGAAGGCAACCGATTAATGAGATAGGTTGCAGTAAGGATAGCATCACCCCATTATTAGGAGGGGACATGGCGCGAAAACATCAACACCCTGGTCACTTCCAACAAATGTCGGTTCTTCCTTTCAACCACACCATTTTGGGCTAGGGTATCGACACAACTAGTCTGGTGAAAAATCCCGTTATCAGCCAAATACTTCTGAAATTGGTTTTCCTTATACTAGGTGCCATTATCACTTCTCAAAACCTTGAGATTAGCCTGGAACTGAGTTTGAACCATTTTATGGAAATGCTGAAAACAGGGAAAAAGTTGACTCTTAGTGTGCATAAGATAAACCCATGTATGCCTAGAATGACAATCAATAAAAGAAACAAACCAACGATGACCAAAAGGGGAAGTTTTAGGACTAGGGCCCCAAACATCAGAATGCACCAATTGAAAAAGTGAAGAACTCCTTTTATTTGAAATCGAATAAGAAGAACGTGTCTGTTTGGCCAGAACACAAGCCTCACAAAAAAAAATCGGTCTTATCACATGATTTGACCACAGTAGGAAATAAAGATGCTAATATTCTTAATGGAGGGTGACCTAATCTAGAGTGCCACTGGTAAATTTCAAAAGAGACTAAGGAGTTCTGATGTGGAGATGGTAACGAGGCTGGAGTGAGACGATCATCATCAAGCAGGTACAAGCCACCATGCACTTTACCCAATCCAATCGTCTTCCCAGAGGCCAAATCCTGGAACACACAATGGGAAGGAAAAAAAATTGCTTTACAGTTAAGATCACGAGTAAGACTACTAATAGAAAGAGGGTTAGTAGTAAAATTAGGAATATGCAAAACCGAAGCCAAAGTAAGGGAGGAAGTGCAATTGATGATTCCTTTTTCAGATATGGAGGAAAGGGAACCATCAGCTACTTTGACTTTGTCTTTCCCAGAAGTGGGAGAATACCGATGGAACAGGCTAGAGGAACCGGTCATGTGATCCGTAGCCCCAGAATCTATTATCCAAGGATGGGAAGCTACAGAAGCACAATGACTACCAAATGGAATACCTGACCGGGCAAAGTGTGAACCTGAAGGAGCAGAAGAGGTGGCAGGAACTGATGTAGTAGAGGCAGCAGCAACGGAAGACCTTAGCAGTCGTAGGAAAGCCTGTAGATCATCCTGGGATAGGCCAGTGTTAGTAGTCGGGGTTGTAGGAACAGATTCAGAGTGGTTTGCCTATTTTTTGTCTTCTTCTTGGCAGCCTGTTTAGCCTCAAAGTCAGTTGGCTTCCCGTGAAGTTTCCAGCACTTCTCTTTGGTGTGGTAAGGCTTATGACAATGCTCACAAGTAACATTCCCTGTAGTCGAATTAATGTAGTCCTAGATAGGTAGCACTAGGATTTAGGTCAATTCCTAGGGTTTGGGTTGGATATGAAAGGGGTTTATAGGGTATTAATGGGCAGGTCTAGGGGGTCAATATGATATAAAAATGTTAGGGTTTGGATGAGTTCTAAAATTCTGCAATTCTGGGCAGAATCAAGTTGCAGGTTTTAGGTTTAATGGAGTGGGGGAATGGAGGGGTTGTAGTGGAGACTAAGGCCTAGGTTTAAGGTTGAGTATAGGGACAGGTGTGGGGGACATAGGCTGGAAGTAGGGTTCGAAATTGATGGTAAAATCTGGAGTTATGAGGGAGTCTTAGTTGAGATAGGAGTTGCAGGTGTAATGGAGATTAGGGCTGGATCGATGGAGGGGAATGTGGATTAGGTCTAAGGGAAGATAAAGGCTGGTAGAAGAAGGTTTAAAATTAAAAAAAAAAAACAGGTTCAAACTCACTGTATTGCAGGAACAATGGCAGCAGCTTGATGTCCTAAAGAAACCTCCCGATCTTCACGATGCAAGGAGTCGCAGGAGTCCACCCACCCTATCCACCTTAAGATCCACAAGAATATACACTCACAAAGAGCAGCAGCAATGGCAGCAAGCATAAAGCTAATTTTTATTAATCAAATTCGTATGTAATGCTGGCCTCCCTCACAAACTTATATAGAAGACTCAAAAATAGACTTAGACACTAAAAAGGAATGGCCTAACCCTATCCCTAACCTATTAGGTAACTTAAACTGACTAGGAAACTAGAATACTAAAGGAAATAGACTCAAAACATGACTAGACTCATAGAGTCCTAATCCAGCCCAACTTACATCACATGACCACTTAACCAAGTCACATGATCACTTAAATTGAACCAATTGGATGCAACCAATTTGAACCGGTTCAATTAAAAAACATAAAAATAAACTAAGTATTGGGCTAAAATCCCGTATGCAACCTATATACTCATATTTTAGGCCCATAAAAGTGGCCTATTACATTAGAAACCCATAGGATCAAAGGCCCAACATGTATGTAACCCAACCCTAGACTTATTCCCAATGAAACAAGCCCAATTTGGTGATGAATCTGCATCAGGAATCACCAAGAGAAACATGTCCGACAGGGGCAGGGTTAGCCTGGGCAGCAGACTGGAGGGCTGATCTGTCAGTAACAGGAAGGTGGAGCACTGGAGCATAGCAGCCCGATGGTTCTCTTCAGAGGAGACTAAAGCATAGGATTGTTCAAGTGTGGGAAAAGGGGAATGACCCAATACCTGAACACTAATCTGGTCATACTCCATGTTCAAACCAACCAAAAAATCATAGACCCTGGTTTTGTACAGATGCTTCTTATATGCAGTGATATCAGCAGCTGTAATAGGATGGTAATCAGAAAAATGGTCCAGTTGTTGCCAGAGACTGTGCAAAGTAGCATAGTATTTGGAGACAGATAACTCCCCCTGAGTAGTATTATTGGCCTTCTTTCGGAGTTCATACACTTGTGCATCATTACTGAGCTGTCCATATGTCTCCTTGCAAGCAGACCAAATCTGATGGGCTGTATCAAGGAGAAGAAAACCATCAGCAAGGTCTGAGTGCATTGAGCCAATCAAATAGGACATAAGTATCCACCTGGTCAGAGAAGGGTCAGCTTCAGCTGGCATGACAGTAGTGACATCAATATGGGCAGTAAGCCCACGGCCAGCAATGGCAAAGTAGGCAGAGCGAGACCATATCAGGTAATTGCTCCCATCCAGTTTGATAGGATTAGGGAGAAGATCATGAGTGTCACTCCTACTATACCCATTATCAGTACAGGTATCAGTAGAAACTTCAGATTCAGCCATCAGTGCAGCAAAAAAAACCAAATCGCAGAGAGGGGCTGTTATGAAGAGAACCCCAACAAATACTTCAAGAGAATGGTCAGAAATTGGTGGAGAGACTTCTAGTATGATAATAATAAGAGCCTCCAAAAATCAGCAGCAACAGAGGCTTAAAACCCTGAGATCGATTTTTTCAGGGCTTTGAAAAAAACCCTGATTTTGTTGAGATTGATGTAGGAAGAAAAACCTGCAAAAAAACACTGGATAGAGCTGAAACTTGGCTCGAGTGTGGGCCTAGAAGGGCCTGAGCACTCCTCCAAATATCAGCCCCAACAGAGGACAGCAGGTCCTAGATCGATATTTGTCAGGGTTTTGAAAAAAACTCTGCTTTTGGAGAAATCGATCTAAGAGGTCTTCAAGGCAGATCTGAGATAGCAAAAAAATCCAATAAAGGAACCTGCTGCAGTTCTTGAACTTCAATAAGGGAGATTGGTTCCTTATACTTGAGGTGGAATCAATCAAATAAGTGAAGCTTCAAATATCGCAGCCAGGGTGTTGTAGATATCGATTTATTTAACCATGGACTGAGGTGAGAAAGGGCAGCAGTTGGATCTATGGATCACCTCACTAGTGCTGCCCTATTGAAGAATAGAAAACAAAAGAAGAAAAGAGAGAAGAGAAGAGGAGATCGAGAGAGAGAGAGAGAGAAGAGAAAGAAGGAGCTGAAAATAGAAGGTAGAGGACTCTAATTCAAAACCTGCTCTGATACCATGTTAAGAGGTTTAGAATTAAAGTAAGGCTTGGATGATTAATGATCACCCCAAGCTCTTTATTTATATCATTGAGAATAGAGGACAGAATTACACATAAGCAATGTGGGACTAAAGCCCACATAATAGAAACATAAAAAAACACAAGAAAAGGGTCCAAAATACTCCTACGGCTCTAACACCACCATACATGGTGTAGAAAACCTAGGACCTGTAACCAGTAACCTTAGAGAGAGAAGAGAAGAATAATTGCTTATATTAATTGATAGGTAAGCCCCTCTATTTATAATAGAGGGGAAAGTTACAAGAGACTAAAATAGGCAATGTGGGACTAAAACCCACATAGCCGACTTACACTTAATAACATAAAAACTACCCCAAAAAGACCAGAATACCGTGGCGGTATTCTGGAGTACATATTCCAACACTCCCCCTCAAGCTGGATTATACAAATAATTAAAGAAACTCAAGCTGGATTATACAAATAATTAAAGAAAGAAGATCCAGCTTGGACTAAAGAAAAAAGAACTCCATAACAATGCTAACACTCCCCCTGAAGTTGGTGCATACATGGTACTAATGCCCAACTTGAATAAAATGGGAAAAAATAAGTTGTAGCAGAATCCAGCTTCAAGATGAATGCAGCTCCCAAATAAACCTTCAAGAACTTGAAAAAATAGATCTTCAAAACTTGGACAGACATGATCAGCAAACCGGGACTGGAATGGCTTCCAACAAAGGCAGCTTTCAACGATCTTCAATAGCTATCCAGTAATGAATCTCAGATTGTCATAGTGACATAGAATCTTGAAGTGAAATAACTAGAGCAGCAAGCAGCGAAAACAAACTGAATCAGGCAGCGGAAAAAAACTGTATCAACCCAACTGAAAGTCCTCAAATAGGCAACAACCAAATATCTTCAATACTCTTCAATACTTCAATCTCCCCCTTACGGCAAACTCAACCCAATAACAAAGGATACCCAATAGCTATAGTGGAGAAAACTGATCTTCTATGTTTTGCACCAATGTTCCTGCATGTTCTGCGTTCTGCAATGTCTGCAAGTATATTGTACATAATCCCCCCCTCACGTGTAGTACACGTGGACATAACAGAGATGATGTAAGAGATAGGACAAAAACATAATATTCCAAAATTTTCCAAGAGGTGCTAAGGGTAATGAAAAAGAAAGAAATGGCAAATTAGAGAATACCATTATCATCCAAAGTGGTTATGGGTATATGCCAAAAATATGGGGTATGAAGGGAATTAGAATTATTGAAAGGGAACGGTGTTGGAAAAAAAAAGGATGGCATGGCTGTAATTCGGTGGAAATCCATTTTTAAATACAAACCAAGCCAAAGGGCAAACTGGTAATAAACCAGTATTTTCAAGGGTCAATTGGGTAATCAAATAGGGGAATGTATTAAAAGATAATGGCAGTTCCGTAAATAACCAGAATTTTGTAAGGGGCCAATGGTAAATAAAGAAGTAATGGAACATGAATAATTAGTATTGTTGTATGGGGACAAATTAGGCAATGACATGAAATATGGATATGAGCTAAATTAAGCATAAAGCCAAGGGTTTTATGGAAAATGATAAATTATGGGATTGGTATGGGATTTGGTGACATGGATGACATAGGGAACATGGATGACATAGGGAACATGGGAGACATGGAGTAATAAAGGACAAAAGAAAAAAATACTTACAATAGGTAATGTGACTGTCTTTTTTTTCTTGACAGTCACGTAACCAACAATAGAACCCAAAACTCACGTTAACTATAGAAATCATGTTCTACCTCCAGCTGAAAATGAAAGCAACACTTTTGACGAAAATCAAGGAACAAGAGCTGCAACGACACTGTTTACAAGGATAGGGCCTCAACAGACACCATGGTCGTCTTCAACCTTTGTAAAACCAATACTTTTCGAAACAAAACCAGCAACCAGAGGCGGAAACCCAGTCGTCGTTAGTACCAGGATGCAAACAGAGATTCAGATGCAACAGTATGCCATCGTCACCTTTGAAGGACCTGCAACTAACGAAACCGGTGGGGAAAAGAGTGCGACCCATCTACCAAGAGATCATGCCGAGAAACAAGCCAATCAGGAAGAACCAGCAACAAACCCATCAAGAACCTAGGGCTCGAGTAACGGTTCACCAACCCCCAGCATGAACCAGAGGGGAAAGACAATGAATCAAAACCTTCGAACCAAAAAAATATCAGAAACCATAACAGGGACCGCAATAATCGAAGAACCAATGAACCCCTCAACATCAAACAGAAGGGGTTTCAACAATATCAAAACGCCATCAACAATCGACTACCATATTCAGCGATGTCAGAACCCCAAAATCGATAGCAGAAACCAGACAATCCACGCGACAGAATAAACACCACGACCAGCAAACCTTCGAATCAAATATGTATGATTCATCATACGAAACCCTAGTTCTTCTTCTTTTATGAACTAGGGTTTCCTTCTTCAAACCCAAAACTTAAAATGCCTCTCAAAACGGCTATTATGGAGAGAATTAGTACTGGTTACAATAGCTCTGATACCATATAGAAAACCTAGGACCTATAACCAGTAACCTTAAAGAGAGAAGAGAAGAATAATTGCTTATATTAATTGATAGGTAAGCTCCTCTATTTATAATAGAGGGGAAAGTTACAAGAGACTAAAATAGGCGATGTGGGACTAAAACCCACATAACCGACTTACACTTAATAAAATAAAAACTACCCCAAAAAGACCAAAATACCCCCACGGTATTCTGGAGTACATATTCCAACACAAGGCTATAACAAGTACTATGGTTTCAATTCTGTACTGTACAGGATGATCCTTTTTGTTTGTTTTTTTAGTTTGTTCATAGAGTATAAAAGAATTTGAGATAATGTGTGACAAGTACACTTATTGGAAACTTTCCCACATTTACCATTGTTTGGTTGTTCTGACAATCTGTGTTTAGGGGTTTGCACCTTTCTAGTAGTCTATAATGTTTTCTACAAAATTCTCCCAAGGTCAGATTTTGAGAGAGAGCATATAAAAGCACAATAAAGATGGGTTCCATCCACCCTTTTAATCACTTTCTTATAGTTTTTAGTACAACCAAACAATAAATTGGAAAATGTCTTATTTTCTTTCACTTTACTATTCCACATTCTCTCACATTTCATTTTTTCACATTCATTAAATTATCCTGATAGCCAAACACAGCCCTAATGAATATAATTTGAATTTTCACCATACCAGGCAACTTTCATAATCAACTAATTTCCTTGGCAAGGCAACCAACTAGTTATCAACAAGCCACCTTAGCTACGCCCATCACATTTTTTGGTGAATCAGAAACAGAACAGCCAGTTCAAAGAAACTAAGAAAGCTAAAGGAATGGCAGGCATTAACCCCATGAACTCAATTTATTGGGCTAGAAGACATGAAAGGTGGTATCCATCAAAATTTATGCGTCACAAAAATGTACAGAATTTATAATTCAACCAAGAGCAGTATTCTCCAATTAAGGACAAGAGAATACATTATTACTCTAACCAAGAATAGCCTTAGGAAAAAAAAATCAACATGACAAACTCACCAGTGAAAATAGGTTCATTGAATATCTCAATTTCAAGTAATTGCTTCTGAATCATCCAAATTTCGGGACGGGTACAAGGAGCTTTCCTTTGTATTCGGCGTATGTCCTCTGTATTTGTCAATTGCTGTCGTATTGTACTATTTAAGAAAAAGGCAAAGGAATCAACATGCAAATATATGGGTGTTGTTAATAAACAAATAACAATCCAAATCCATTTTAAGTTTCAGAAAACCAAGTGCAGTAAGAGAACATAATAAACTGAGTAAATAAAGGAGCCAGGATTCATCTTCTGCATGCAACTCCCAATATTTGGAGTGCCTCAGAGGTGACCGTTCAATTGCAGAATAAACAAAAATCAACAACAAACTGTATAGGCAACATTCAAGATATAATTATTTTTGTGCACTTCATCTGAGAAAATAAATAATCCAAACATAGGAATTTTCCAGATTCACTAACAGGCAGCTTTGTGCCATGGGAAAGCTTGAAGCACACCATTCCATCAAGAATTCACCAGGAAAGAGAACAATCATTGGAAAATAATGGGGTAGGCCAAAGAACACCAGTAAAGAGTGTAGGTTGCACCTTGAAGAAATTAAAGGGAAGGCTGAAGAGGCTAGGGTTGAAGCTATGAGAAGTAAATGGCAGAACAGAGCATGCGGAGATGACCCCAAGCAGTTGGGATAAGGCTTAGCTAAAAAGGAAAAATAGGAAAAATGGGAGAGTATATTGGCTGAAAAGCATTATAAAAATGATCAAGAAAGATACATACTCGCCATGCAAGACCATGGTATCATCCAAAAGAACCTTCCTCTTAGGGGCATGGACACGGGTTGCCACTCGAAGACGTTTTGAAGATGGTACTTCAGATGGCGGAGTAGGTCTCACTTTCAAAGCTGAAGATCTCCTTCCAACTGAAGCACAAGTAAATTCAGCTAAAGTCATAACCTTGACCATAAATGCATGATATTCCAGTAACATGAATGTTAGATAATATCACTCTTAGCAGAATGCAAAACATTAATAACAATAACAATAGGGAGATGGTTCTCTGAGCCACCAGGGTGGGGGGTGGGGGGAGGCGGGAGACGGTTGGTCAATAGGGGCAGAGAGGAGAGAGAGTATAAGAAGGAGAGAAAGAGAGCCCGCTGGCATAGCCTACACGCTTGGTCAGAGACATTTTTCCCATCACAATAATTAGCATAACAATAAATAATTAATAAGACAAAAATGATTTCTCAACTTCTAGGACTAGAACCAATCTCATACCTAAAATGGATGACAGTAAATCATTATCATCAGGAATGGAATCCACATTTCTCGACTGCGGCACCCCAGAAAGCTTGGCTGAATTCCCACTCTGCAGAACTGGTGTATATTCTATTGAACGATACCTTTTACCAGAAAGGATTTTCGACACATCCCCACTTCCTTTGGTTGGGTGGCTTCCTTCATCTAGAATTGGTTCAAGCATTACATCAGCCGGTAATTCAGCCCCTTCTGGCACTGAAAGCAATGTTTCAGGTGCAGGCAAGTCAGAACTGGCTGAAAAATTGGAAGTTTGCAATTGGGTGTCTTCCAGTACGACACCATTCAGGTGCTCATCTAACTTGCTAACTGCCTGAACATCTTCAGACTGAAATGGTTCCACAATTGGATTTCCAACCAAGCCTTGGTTACACCCTTCACCTGGGAAGTAGAAACATATATAAACAAAAAATCGCAACGCAATTATGTAGCAATATAATATTTATAGCTTCTCAGACCTTGCATATCAACAGAAGGTGTAGAACCCTGTGGCATCTCCCCCCTTTCTGCTGCCGGGGTAAAGCACAGCCCATCTCCTCTGCAGGACATGTCAGGGATATTTTCTACAAAACTACCATCTGGGAGAGATGATACACCAAGTTGGTTAGACTGCAAACTGCATGGCTGAAGCAAATGGCTGCCAGCATGAGATTTTTCACTGGGGCCATATCTATTCATGATATTGGAATCTTGTGGCTGTGCAGAAGGATTACCTTCAACTTGATCAAGCTCATATCTAACTACTGATCCTGATTGAAAATCAGCACCAGACTGCAATTCTTGAATACATGAACACAATTCAGCACCATCTCCAACAAGTTCCACACTCTTCAAAGCTTCTGAGTCAGAAGTCTCCTTGTTTGAAACACTGTCATATTCACAAGGTGGTCTACTACAGGCTTCCTCCAGCATGATAGCTTCATGAGAACAAGCTGAAAATGCAACAGTTGTGTCAACAGCAATTTCTTGGGTGGCCATACCTTTTGCATGTATTTGTTCAATAGGAGAAATATAAATACTCAACCCATTGTTACTAATAACCCCATCCTGACCATCCAACACAGCTGCAATTCTGTCTGAACACTCTGAAACTGGAGAAACAGGTTTAGGTTGTTCAGCTAGAACCGAAGTAGGCGAGGAAACTAAACGAGAAATACCAGATATTACTGGATCCATACCTTCTGCAGAAGGTGTAGAGTATCCTTGTTGCTTCACATGGATTGCCTGTACACCACCCATAAGAGACTCATTTTTTCCACTGGGCATGCAAAGGACATCAGCCCCAGAATTCTCATCATTAAGCAAAAGGCACTCCAATGCATTGTTCTCATTTCCAATATGAGCATCTGGTCCTTTTATAGAATCACCCGGTTTCCCTGTCACCACCAAATTTATTGAATTCCAATCTTGAGATTGGCATGGTGAAGCCATTTTATTAAGATCCTCTTCAACATTGGCCAGGATTGCATCATCTGCTAATGCATTGGTAGAAGGGGACAGAGTAAACCCAACCAAATCTGTTGTAGGATTTGCAGATTGGCCCTCAATCTGTTTGTACCAAAAGCCCTCAGCATTTAAATCTGGGCTTTTAATTTGATCATTATGAATGGCAGATTTATCATCCATCTTCACCTCTTGGGCATCTGAACCAATATGTTTTCCACTACCATCAAACAATATGACTTCTGGAATTTCACCTGTCATCTCGTTATTATTATCATCCTCAACAATATCCATGCCAGTGAACGGTGTCATGGGTTCACCACATGCAGGACCCACACTGGAAGTAGAGAGGATAAATAAAATGAGAAAAATAATCTAACTCTTATGGCTTATTATGCTAATGCCAGAGTGAAACCATTCTAATCATCCGCAAAAAAAAAAAAAAAGACTTAAAGGGTATGAGAGAAAAAGTTCATATTGAAACTAGAAATAATTGAATAAGCAAGTACATATTCAAAACTACAAAATGGAAAGAAAAATTACTTCTCTTCTGAAGGCAACAAATCTTCAGCATGTTGAGAAGCTGCAGCTTTATCTGAAAACAAGTCCTGATTTTGACCAAGCCAACAACAGAAACCATCATTACAGAATTAAATAAGAGAAATATGTCAATCAGTTCTTTAATTGTAAACCATGATAGGAACCAGAATCTTCAGCTAAGAACAATACCTGCTTAAAAAAACACTGAATTATATAAAGGAAAAGATAAGATAAACATAGACATTCACTGGTTTCTGACAACCCTCTGCTCCCCCTGCTTTACTGACAACACACAGTCATTGATGCAGATAGAAAAAAAAATGAAAAGAAAAGGGTCTGGTTCCTCGTTGAAACAATTTTTACCAAGACCAGCATGCGATTTGGGTTATTTTGTAACTTATTATATAGGGAAAATTACACTGCCACCCCCTGAGGTTTGTATTAAATACAAAACGACCCCCTGTGTATCTAAATTATACAGCCACACCCCCTGAGTGGACGATGAGTGGACGGTGTTAAATAATACATTTTAAATACCAACTTTGCCCTCTTCTAATATCCTGTTAATACTCAGTGGGAAATTCCAACTTTGCCCTCTTCTAAGATTATAAACCAAAATGACAAACCCTTTTTACCGCTGTCTTCTTCCTCAAATTTGAAGTTGCCTCCATCGCTGACCTGCAACTCCACCGCACATGTATTCATTTATACATCTATTTCTTCTCTCCCTCATCTCTTCTCCCTCTATTCTCTCTCGGATTTTTTTCCCTGCTCTCATTCATTCGTTATTAACCCTAAAAAATCTGCAAACCCAAACTTTGAATCTCGACCTAACATGGTCTTTGTCGAGTTCTCCGCAAAGCTTGCAGCGAGAATTGCAGCATCAGACCTTGCTTGCAATGGATCAAAAACCCAGAATCCCAAGCACATGCCATTGTCTTCCTCACCAAGTTTTATGGCCGTGCTGGGCTCATGAATCTCATTAATGCCGGACCTGAACACCTTCGTCCTGGTAACTACCCCCTCTCTGTTTTTCTCTCAAAATTTGATTTTGATTGTGATTTAGATTTTAATTTTGATTTTGATTTTTACTGTTTTGCCATTGATTAATTGCAGCGATATTCAGGTCTTGTGAAATTTGTTTGATATGGACAAACGAGAGCTTTATCAGTTGCTGAAATAATGGAAAAATGGGTCTTAAAGGGGAAGGACTGAAGGAGAGGAGAACAAGAAGAAGATTAAGTTGCAGACTTTCTTCAACTAAGGCTACAGGGGCAGGGTTTATTTAACAGCCTTATAACCTGGAAATAAAATCTGCAAAATCCATCCATTTATGTGATGGAAAGAAAAGAAAGAACAAAAAGAGAAAGTAAAGAGATGGAATCAAATAAAAAAGAAGTGGAGAAAGAAAAATTAACCCAGAAAAAAGGGGAAAAAGAAGAACTTCATCAGGATTTAGGACTTGAAGGGGTGGAGAACGGTAGATGCTGGAGTTGCATAGTATGAAAATAGAGAGAAAAGCTTGTGCTAATTCTAGAAGAAGAAGATGGGAAAATGAAGAAGAATTGAGGAGAACGGTAGACGCCGGAGTTGCAGAGCACGGCAGAAATGGAGACTTCCTCCTCTGCTTCAGGATTGCCGTCGGATTGCCCCAAATTTCACCCCCAAAGCCCTCTCAACCTACATCTACTTGCAGCAGAAGATCATTTTTTAACACCTAAAACACTTGCAGTCTCTCTCTTTCAGTAATCCTTCTAAGCCTATAGCTCTTCGTCTCCTCTATCATGAGATGAATCTCAAGACTTCTCAGACTGTCTTCATGGGTATTTACTTCAGTGCCAAAGCTCGGGTGGATTTCAATAGGGATTACAGTCTATTCAATGCGGGGTTGATGAAACTACCGATCGATCTCCCTAGATTTCGGTTCTACAAGGCGAGATTCACCGTCAAGAGGCTTTGGGAAACCCTAGCTATTTGTGCAGGTTCGAGCAAAGCGAAGATAATGAAGGGAAAAGAACCCTCCTGTTTGGTTGATTTCTAGATGCAAGAGACAGTGAAGGAGATCAATGCAGCGGCGGAATCCGGCGAAAAAGCACCGTTTTCCAACGACATTGTCTCTGTTATGGGCTGTCACACTTTTGGATTTACACTGCCAACTACAATACTAGGGGTATATTAGTCATTTTAAGTCATGAATTATCAACACCGTACAACTTAACGGAAATGATATAACGGAGTGGGGCCGACTGTAACAACAAACCAAACCTCAGGGGGGTGTGGCTGTATAATTTAGAAACACAGGGGGTCGCTCTGTATTTAATACAAACCTCAGGGGGTGGCAGCGTAATTTTCCCTTTTATATATGGGAGTTTTTATATACCAACTTTTAATTAATTTTTATACTTTATATATGGGAGTTTTAGATAGAGTTAGATACATGGGGAAGTCTTTATTAAATTTCCGTGTTTGAATTATCTTCCAGTTTCTTAGTTTCCATAATAAAGTCAATGTTCGTTGGTAGCATCAATTTATACATTGTTATCGATATCCTCAGGCAATAAGATTGAATGGAATATTTCGTTGGAGTTTCTCACTTTTGTGGAGCATGTGCTGGCCGTGTGGCCTTTCACCCTTCTTCCCTGCGGTTTGATCTTCTCTTCTTCCTTTCTCCCCCTTTGGCATTGTTGATATGGACGGTTGGATGCGGCCGCTGCCAGGTGTCGACATCTCCACCTAGCACTGCCGCACTGCCACACTTTAAGGAATTGGAGAGGTTAATTTTCCCACCCACCCCCCCCCCCCCCTCTTTTTCCCCTCTCTCATTACCCATTAAAAGAAAAACTTGTATATTTAAGTGGGCCTACTGGAGTTCAAGCAGGCCCAAGCTCAATTCACATAGAATGGCTCTTCTTCTTACGGGATAAAAATCCGGACTTTGGGCAGTTCTCCTGTCTTCCTTTCTCAGGTACTCTTATTCTTCTTCTCTTTCTTTGCTATTAAGCTCATTTATATTACATTTCATGCTGCTACCTTGCAACTTCACCAATTTTTCAGAACCTAGCAACAGTAACAGCCCATAGGTGAGTGAACCATCTCCCTCATACTCAATCCTTTCGGTCTGTTATTCTGGGTGTGAGTCATCCTCCTATAAGCGACTCTAAAACCCTAGTCCCAGCTCCTAAGCCTTCCTCCATCATGAGATTGAAGCCCAGTTTCAGGCCTGAACCTACAATTACCGCCAGGCCTTTTAGAGATTTGTTACCCGGTTTTGGATAGTGATTTGGATCTTGTTGGGTTTGTTTAATAGGTTAGTGGGTCAGGAATCCTCCCCTGAAATTTCAGTTCAAATCAACCTTGTATGAGAGAGTACAGTTGTCCGAACCCATCCTCCCTACCACTGGTTTTCTGTTGTTTGTCATGGTTGAAGAAGTGGTGACAATGTATTAAACATCACCATATCTCTTCCTTTCCCCCAAAACACCCCTCCTCTTTACTCAATTCTGTTCCATCCTTTAATTTGCATTAATACCAAGTCTGTCCCTGATCATAAGACTAATTCCTTGGGTATCCCTTCTCTTTTCATCTTCCTTAGTAACCCTAAAATTTTGGGTTATTTACCAAACTGCCATTCCCTTTTAAACTTGGTTTTTTTCAAATGCCCCCCTCAAACTGCCCATAAGATCAAATGCACCCCTGAATGCAAATGCACGGTATGCACCCCTACTTTCAAAACTTTGTAACACTCTAGTCCAGTCCGTTAGTCTGGGACGTCAGACGTTAGTTTCAGAGAATCTAATGACCAAAATACCCTTATGGGAGAAAAGCTCCTTGAATCCCACCTATCTGCAAATCTGGAAAGCTCCTTGAATCCCACCGAGGAAATAGGAGAACCAGGCTTCTCCCCTCCATCTTTGTTCTCTTCAGAAGCTTCCATTCCTCCTTTAATGGAAGAAGGGGTCGGCGAAGAACAAACGCTAAAACTGGAAATAGTCTGTGACTCTGTGTGCTTTCTCTATACATTAATGCCACGGAACAAGGCTTTTAAGAAATAGTCTGGTTCTATTTCCCTTTTTCTTGAATTTCCATTTTTCCTTTTTTTTATTTTTTAATTAGCGAGCTTCTCTGGTTTCTGGTTCTAAGCTCCTTTTCTGACTTCCTTCCTTCCTTCCCTTTTTCATAGAATCTCATTGGGTAGCAAATTCCTAAATGCATCCGTATGATGGGTTGTCCAAGTCTGCCTTCAAGAACTGTTGGGTGATTTCTAAAAGGCTTGCACCACATGGTTCCAAGTGCTTCGGAGTTTGAAATAATATATAGTCTAGGTGTTTCATGAAGATTTTTGAGAAAGAGAGAGAGAAAGAGAGAGAAAGAGAGCAGATGCTCAGAAGTCGGATCCTTTACAGTAACAGTCATCTCCTAGCATAAGTCCATCCACTTGTGTTCTCTTTCCTACTTTTCTCCTCCCCTCTCTTCCAAAACCTCCAAAAAAGCACCACCAACTCTATGGAATCTATCAATTTAAGTATTACCTACAAAACCCTATTTTAATCACAGAGAATATTATCGCATCACGACTCCTAGAGCGCTAACTACGCTTCGTTTGTTTCTTCTTTTGTACATATTATTATTAGCTAGTTATTATCCCTGTCCACAACGAACCCTAGATACCTAAAATATCAATCAGAAACAAATCTATGGCTTTTTATAGGTAGAAAAAATCCTAACCCTAACCCTAGCGAGCAATGAAAGTCTTAATAACTGCCGAAGGTTATGTGCTTGAAACCGTGCAGAATGTAAGAGTAAGGCGATGGTTCAGTGTTTGGTTTACTTTTCTTCTTTTTCTCTGTAAGGGAACGAACTTGATGATACTTCGTTGTTTGACTTTAACGGGTTTTTGCAGAGAAAGATTTGCAGAAGAAGGGAATTTAATATACCCAACAAATAATTTCCATTAAAGGATTGGAAATGAAGATGGAGGGAAAACCCTAACTTGCGTATTATGGGAAGAGGGAAGGAGGAGAAATAAAGAGGTTTTCATAACGGCATTTTGGTCAGTAGATTCCTTGAAACTAACGTCAAACGTCCCAGACTAACGGACTGGACTAGAGTGTTACAAAGTTTGGAAAGTAGGGGTGCATTTGCAAATAGTGAAAATTCAGGGGTGCATTTGATCTTATAGGCAGTTTGAGGGGGGCATTTGAAAAAAACCCTTAAAACTTGGAGTCTTGTTGATTGAGTGGGCTCACAAGCGATCCGAACCGGGGTTTTGAAACCCCAGATTGCATTAGGAATCGAAAAAGGACATGGAGGAGATGGTTAACGGGGGAGCTACAGTTTTATGATACTGCCCATGAATGCCATTCATTGTTTGCCAATCCTTATAGCTTCGACTTTTGAAAATAAATTGGTATCACCATATTACATCAACATCTCTTTATAAAAGAGAGTTTTTCTCATCCAATAATTCTTAGGATACAGCACCAAAAAAGTGAGTGTAGAGAGATTTTCAGGACTACAATTTCAGGACAACGGTGGTTCCAAGGTAGTGAGAGGTATATAAAAAATACTTCACAATGCAACCACAGATGTATTACGCATCCACCTCATTAGAGCAAGGTATGACTAATCAGCGTAGCAATATTATTTCAATGGCTTCAGGTTCAGGACAACTATTAATCATGCAAAGGGCATTGTACAGTAGCTAAAGTGTTCGCAAGAAGATGCAAATGGGATTAGTTTATAATTTTCTTAAATCGTGTAAGATTAAATTTATAATTCCCTTAAATGGCAAAATTCTGGACAAGATCTATGTATTTATGTTCATTTCATGTTAATTTACAACTCAAGGCCTCAACTATTCCCAAGGAAAAGGGATGAGCCACTTCATGACCCACTTAAATAAGGACGCTGAGTTGACCTTCAGGCCAAGAAGACCATTTGATTCCTACAGTTAAATAAGTGCACCACTTAAAATTGGGTGCAACCTCCAAAAGGCAAAGTATCGGCTTGGCAACCAAGATAAGTGGACAGATAGCTTCAAGGTAATAGATGACATATACAATCCTTTTATCAGGTTTAAGCATTAAAATTTGGTGAATTATTACTGTCACAAAGGTCTCCTATTCTTTCAAATGTCACAAAGTACCTATTCTGCCACGTGGACAGATGATATGTCAATTCCAACCATCGGATAGAGAGGGCATGGTCTAGATTAGCCATGTGTTGAATTTCAGTCAAATTCAATCAAATACCCCCTTTTGTTCTACACATCTCGTGCACGTCCCTGACTGAGAACAAATGGTTTAAATTATAAAAAAATAAAAATGAATGGCTCAGATTTGTCTTGTGATTTTCGGAAACATCCCTTCCACTGTTACATGAATAACTACCCTTAAATTTTTCTATAATCTGAGCCCCAACACTAAAAGCTCCATTTTCTCCTCTGTTGATACGGGCTACTAATGAGTAATGATAGAGTTTTTTCCTTCACAACTTCATCTCATACACTGTCGTAATTGGCCCCCAATGATATCCTAATGAATTTCCACAGGACCACAACAAGGCAAGCAATGGCCTTTCTTAAACTGCCCAATTACAGATTTTCTACAGCGTACGTCACACATTCCTAATTGTTGTTAGTTAGGAAATAGTAGTAGAAGAATTTTAATTTCTTTAGATTGTTTATAATTCTAACCAATATTAGATAGTACTATTAAAAAGGGTATAGAAGCACTGAGAAGCTACAGTTTGCATCAAGCAGAAGTGAGCATTCATCAATTAGTATGATAGCTTTTCGCATGCAGGTTCAAAAAGGAATAATGCATAGCACTGGGGCACCAAAACAAGTCATCCAAATGCTCCCTGTACATCATGCAAATATTACAAAATCCCTGCCTCAGATCTCTCTCAAGGAGGGATGGGGGGATCCGTAACATGTAAAAACGAAAAGATTTCAATAGGCTGTATATACTTAACATCAACTCAGCAGAAGCCTTGAATCAGCTGATTCTGTTACACCAAAGGGTCATAAATTAACACATATCAGATCATCCAACCTCGTCAATGGACAGGGGAATCCATCCCAAACAGATAGATCAACTGAGACTAATCCATGAAACATGCACGTGTACACGCATGACGCGTGTATATAAAGCAAAACTAAAATGAGTAAGATCAATGATCATGGTACAGACCAAAGTTACAGAATTACCTCATCAAGATCTAAGCCAATCTGAGAAGTATCACCATCACCAAACCTCTCTGAATTAAAAAGAAAACATGCAAAATATGAAAATATCCAGGTGCTGGGAGCAACAATTATAACCCACCAAATCTCAAGCATGCCATGCCATGCCAAGGTAAATACTAACCATCCAATCCAAACTGTGAAGTAGAATAGACCACACCATCCATGGTATCTTGAAGTGTAATCTGCTCCCTCGTACTGACATGATGGTCGACATAGTTACTGCAAGTATTAGGGAAACAGATAAGCAATGTTGATTCCAAATAAAAAAGGAAGAATATCCTCCTGTTACCACATAACACAGAGTACATGCCCCAATTCCTATAGTTTGACCAAAAGAAAGTCAGCTAGAGGTAAAAACCTATCATTAAATGGGGTTCCTCTTTGGAGGCCATATAAACCAACCTGATCAAATGATGGTCACCATTAAATCTATAGCATTCTTTGAAAAATTAAAATATCTGACAAATAGACCCATACTAGGTAGGCTCATAGTTTTTTAAAACCGGACCAAACAAGCAGTCGAACCAGAAATAGCAGAACTCCCTTCTTTTTTTAGTTCACAATTTTCCCAGTTTTTCCTAGATTTCCCCTGAAAACCACTGAAAAACAAGAACAGCCCTTTTCCAGTTTGACCCTGATCAGGTTTTAGGAACTATGTGCAGCATTATAAACATAACAACTTGTTAATTTTTATATAGACGAAGTTTCTACATGGGACCCTTAAATGGTGAATTCTGCAACCACTGGATTCCATTACAGTATAATAATAAGACCATACCATAAGAAAATATTATATATTTTAGAACCAACCCCTGAAAAAGTGCACTGTCTGGCAGCTCGAAATCATCAAGATCAAAAGTCTCTGGCAAAGTAATGGAGTGATAAGGCGCAGTAGATTCATCCGGTGGCAGATCAACCACAGTGGAACGAAAAGCTTGCTTTATCTGAAGCAAAGCCTCACTGCAATCATGGAAAAGATAATTCACCTTTCGGGAATATATCCTCACCACCCCAAGCAGAAGATGGCTAGATAACCGAAGAGCAATTGGTACTTCAGGGAAAAGAATTGAGTCTGCAACAGATGGACATTCAATTAAAAGTCAAGGAAGTCAATAAGGAACAATTCATTGCAAAGCAACGAGAAATAACACTGAAGCCCCGTTTTGTTAGAAATAAAGTGAAGGGAAGTAAAATTAGAGAAAAGAAAATGGAAAGTTTTGCAATCATTACCAAGAATTTTTTTTAACTAAATCAACAGCATACTAAATATGGTAATTAAATTTTACCATGTAGTTGAAAATTTTTCAGCTATATTTTGGATGAAACGTAGAGGGCAGGCCTTGGTGCAACGGTAAGGTTGCTCCATTGCGACCTAGTGGTTGCGGGTTCGAGTCTGGAAACAGCCTCTCCACGAAGCAAGGGTAAGCCTGCATACATATGACCCTCCCCAGACCCCGCAGTGGTGGGAGCCTCGTGCACTAGGTATGCTCTTTTAATTTTGGATGAAAAGTTAAGTAAAATTTGATTACTATATCTAGTATGTTGTTCAATTACTACACAATTATTAATGGTAATAATTGCAAAATTTTCGATTTTGATTTCATCCTCATTTTACTTCACTTCACTTCACTTCACTTTATTACTTATGGATGAGAAGAAAAATAGATTCTTGTCTTGGTTTTGAATTTCGTCAAAAAAAATTCTTTCAACTCTTCAAAATTTTCTTACCAAAACATGAGATTCATGAACTTTTCTTGCAACAAACAAACTTTCCTTTTCTATGCCAACCAAACACCTATGAGAAAATTTCACTTCCTACAACTTCTATTTTATTTTATTTTCTTTCATCCTCTTGCCAAACAAGCATAGCCTTAATTTCAAATAATAAGCATCAGTACATCTTATCTCGGTAACATGGACACTACTATCAATCTTTTTCAGGCCATTCTTTTAGAGTTTATCCTTTCGACATTTCCTGTCTTGGAATTTGCAGTGCCAAGATGTAACATTATTTTCCACAGTTCTTCATGACATTATATTTTTGTTTCAGTAGATAAGTATATATTATTTGTATTAGCTTTAATGTGATTATTGCATCATTTGACACTGCAAAGTGAGGTCCTTGGTGGGAAGAAGCTTTATTTCTTTGCCACCATGTTTGAAAGAGTAGGTATTCGCAAACCACAATATTGTGCCTTCTTATCAAATAGCCATGGTTGCACAAGAAGAATCTGACACACCTTTAAAAGGTAGGATGTCACATTGCACCGTATCCACGAATCCTCCAATAGAATATGTTAGCAAACACCCATCTGTAATATTGAGATTGATGTTGTTCACCCATATAACCTTGTATAATTGGGATATGGCTTTATCATCCATTGTTCAAAAGCTCGTTTCGTCTCGGTCGAAATCTCGAAAATTTCGAGTATTTCGGTCGAGCCGAAACGAATCGTAACTTTGAATTGAAAAAATACAAAAACTCAATCGATATTTCGACTGTTTGTAACATCTCACCGAAAATTCGGCAAGATGTTACAAACTCACTTAATAAAAAGACAAGGTCCCGTGAGTCTCGGTCGAAATTTCGATTCAGAGCTCACATGCCTTGGTTTTTTCACTTTTTTCCTCCCATTTCTTCCTCCTCCACTTCTTTTTAGTGATTTTTTATTTCTTCTTCGAATCTTCGCCGCATCTACGCTGGAATCACTTGGAGAACACAGTATTGAACCTTCTTAGCACATCAGTTAAGCCTTTCCACTATTTCAAGTAAAACCATTTTCTCCAAAAATATTTTTTTGAAAAAAAACACGATCAATACATGTTTGTTTGCGATGAAATTATTATACGTCAGACACCGAAGGCCGATCTACAACCTCACGGTGTTGAAATTTTTTCTGTATATATATTATATTTTTTTTTCTTCAAAATTTTGATTTTCCTACAACAAAAATCTTAAAAAAAGGGGGTTATGTAAACTGCATGGGGATCAATTAAATATATGTTAGACACCATTGGCCGATCTACGGCCTCACAGTGTCGAAATATTTTTCTGCCAATAATTAATTATTTTAATTTTTGGAAATTATGAATATTATTTAAAAATGCAAAAAATAAAAGGGATAAAATAGGGAAAAATATGAGGTGTTGGTTTGAAAATTAATGAAAAATAAGAAATTAAATTCTACATGTTTTTGAAGTGCCGCTCATTGCATGTCATTTTCGGTTTTGTTGTGCTAGGCCAATATTTATTTGAAAAATATTTTAAAATTTGTTTTTAAATATGAGAAAAATATATGGGTTAGGGGAAAAATACTAAATAACTATATACTTGTTTTAGTGCTCTCAAACTAAAAGAATTGACGTGCTTCAATGATTAATGAATTTCATGCAACAATAAACAAGTCAAATTATGGCGAACCGTAGTAGATGATAGTGGCAGGGGGAGCAGAGACCATCCAAGCGCACTAGGGGTGACATTGCATGATTGCACTCCGATGGGATAAAGAAAAACACAGTGCAATTACTGTAACCAAAAGTTTTTGGGAGGTGGGGCCACTAGACTCAAACAACATCTGGCTGGTAATTTTCCTGAAGTGGTCTCATGTCATATGGTCCATGTTGAGGTATCTAGGGCCATCATTGAGTACATGAAGGGAGGGAGTAAGAGGAATCCTCAGAGGGAGAAGGCAAGGTTAGAACTTAAGGATGCAGTGAGGATTACGGTAGGAGGTTACGATGATGTTGAATATGATGATGATGATGATGATGATGACGATAGTGATGATCTTGCCTATGTTCTTGATGATATATAGACTAAGCAAGAGGCTAGGGATTGGAGACGGGCACAGTTGAGGAGCAAAGCCACTTATCACGAGATCAGGAGAGACAGAGAGTAGGTGGTAGCAGAAAAATAGGTACCTCTAGAGCAGGTGCTAGTGGTAGTGGAGGAGCTGGTACCTCTAGAACAAGTGGTAGGCAGCCTCGGTTGCCTAATCCCTTTAGGAGATCACAGAGTACGAGGGCAGCTTTGCCTCCACCAACTCTAGTAGTACCACCACGAGTTGACCCCGCACTACACCAGGATCCTAGCGTTTACAAGAAGGCAGGCAACAAGCATCCTAAGATAAAGGGAGCTTGGACAAATTTGGGGATGGTGAAAGAATTTATAGCTAAGTGGATATTATACAATACATCAATACCATCCCAACAAACACTACATAAGGCTCCTTTTATCAGACTATGATAGATTCCATTGCTGAGGCTGGCCCAGGGACCAGGGTATAAGGGGCCTACCCCATATGAGATCATTAATAATTATTTGCCCCAACAGAAGAGAGAGCTTGAAGACTATATTGCTGAAATGAGGGGGATGTGGGAGAGCTATGGGGTGACTATCATGTGTGATGGTTGGACTGGTCCTACAAGAAAGTCCATCATCAACTTTATGGTGTATTGTGATGGGAGGACAATATTTCTTAAGTCTGTGGATGCATCCAAGGAGAAAAAAGATGCAAAATATATCTACAAGTTGTTAAAAAAGGTGGTAGCAGAGGTAGGAGTGGAGAACGTTGTCCCGGTTGTAACGGACAACGGGAGCAACTACAAGAAGACTGGTGAGAGGTTGATGAATAACAGTAAGTATCGGCTGTTTTGGACACCTTATGCTGCCCATTGTATAGACCTCATGCTGAAGAATATGGGGAAGATCAAATTGGTACAGAGTATTGTGGAAAAGACAAGACAAATGACCAATTATGTATACAACCATGGGTTTGCATTAAACCTCTTGAGGGAGAAGTGAGTGGGTGACTTGGTGAGGCCAGGCATAACTAGATTCGGTACCAACTACATTGTACTTAAGAGTATTGAGACCAAGTCCGAACTTAGAGCTATGTTTGCTTCTGAAGAGTGGTTTGACTGAAATGGTTCCCACACCCAAGGTGGTAGGGAAGCACAGGCTACCATTCCATCAGATGACTTTTGGACAAAACTGCATAAAGTGGTACAAATTTTGGACCCAGTGGTCAAGGTTTTGCATATAGTTGACTCTGCTCTCAAGGAGCCAACCATGCCACATTTGTATGATGCCATAGACTTGATGAATGAAAGTGTGCACAATGCGAATCCACGAGGTAGCAAACACTTCCTCAAAAATTATCAAAGATCGCTAGGAAAATCAACTTATGCATCTACTGCATAAGGCTAGTGAGCATTTTTTTTATGCAATTACATCTTTTAAAGTTAATTTGAAAGATGTATTATTAACTAGTAAGGCATTGACAATACGTAATGTTAATTTTCAGCATACTATTTGAACCCCAAGTACCAATATAGTCATAGGCTTGGGTTGAATACTAGTTTTATAGAAACAGTGAAGAAAGTAGTTGCCAAGTTAGAGCCAGACAGTAAATTACAAGCTATCTGCAACACTAAGATGAGTCTTATAATTCATTTGGAATTACCTCAGTAAATAGTAATGAGTCATTACAAATTTTAAATATTTTCCAAATGAGAATAGATGAAGAGTTTAAGGGATGCAATGGGGAGTTTTGGAATAGATGCTACAGAGCAAGGCCGGACACGCAGTGATGTTGGTACTCATTACTCAATTCAATATCATATTCTTTAAATTACGAATGTATTGAAACTTGTGAAATGAATTTAACATATCTTTTTTGTTGTAATGCAGTTGAATGGTGGATCCGTGGGTATTGTATGGGGGTATGGCAGAGAATTTAAGGAAAATATCAATCAAGGTCCTCTCCTAGACATGTTTCGCATCCGGCTGTGAATAGAATTAGAGTACATTTTCTCTCTTCCACTCCAAGAGTAGAAACAGATTGGGTTCCCAACGTCTATCTAACTTGGTGTATGTGCATTACAATTTGAGGCTGAGAATGCAACACATACGCATGGGACTGGAGGGTATCAGGGAAAATATCGATCTCGCTGACATTTTCCAGTTGGATTCAGATGATGAAGATCCTATTGTGGATTAGGTGAGGGATAGAGGTGAGTCAATGTTGGATCAGGCTGGAGGTAGGTCTGACCCCATGATAGCCGAACAGATAGGTGCTGATGTGGATGAGTCCATAGTTGAAGAGGGTTAGGTACACACACGGGAAGCGTCACTCATACTGTTCCAGTCTACGGGTGGCAATGTTGATTAGGAGGAAGATGACTGGTCCATGTGCTCAAGTAGTGGGACTCAGACTCAGACTCGCAAATCTTCACTGCCAGTTACTCATATTGGTAGTCGTAGAGATGATGATGATGATGTGGTGGTGGTGATGCATATGAGGGAATTCGAGAGTAGTATGTGGTAGAAGAGCAACAGGAGCCGATCCAATTCACTGGAGAAATACAGTTTGATCATGCCACACAGGATACAAACCACGGTGCACGTGCCCCCACACCGGCCACAAGTCTTACTCGAGGGGGAGTCGTGGCCAGCTTCGTCCCCCTAGTACTAGTAGGCAGGCTAATCTTATGGACATTGATACCTTATCTAGCTTTGTTGGTGGATTATGTATTGGCGACAGGGACAGCAGATCGAGTGGGCATTTTTGTACCCCATCTTTTCGCGAAGAGAGCAGTCCATCTCCAATACCATCAGAGTACCATTCATCTCATTCACATCCATATAGCCATGGGCAGTTGACTTAGGGGGGGGAGCATATATCTTCTCCATCCATTCCCAAGTCTGAGCACGACTCCCACTCACAGGGACGTAGTGGATCGTCTTTTGTGGACGACATCTTCACCTACCCAACCCACCAACCGTGCCCGTACATGCTCCCAAAGCCGTCATATCACAGGGGATCAGTGAGTAGCTCTTCACACTTTGCTTACCCATATCCTAGGATAGGTTACCTTCAGCATGTCGATGATGCAATTTACATGGCAACTGTAGAGGACTATACTCGTTTCTTCTCCCAAACTATGATGTGGTATTCATATGTCCTACAGTCAGAGACCAATGCACATTGGCTCCATCGGACTATGAGTGGTGTCAATCTTGGACGGCGGAGTAATTATTATTAGTAAACATTTTAGTCACTTGATGACTAGTTGACTTGTATTAGGATATTGATGTCATCTTGTTATTGTACTGAATATTATGATTTTTGAGTCATTGACTTTATGTTTCCCAGAGAACTTACTTGTTTAAATTGCTTATTAATTATTATGTCATCTAGCACTTAAAATCTTGAACAATGTGTATCTGTAATTAACTAAGTTATACATTAGGATTCGACCGTATACTGCCAAGCAAGGGTGCAAATCCAAAACACCACTTTGGGTAACTATTTTTGCAATTTGAACATTTACATATGTTTATATAGCCTAAAATAGGGTTTCCATAAAGTTTCAGACCTTAATTTGGCCTAAACCCACCGAAATAACCAACCGAAATCTTGCCCAAAAAATACAATATTTTAGTCGAAATATCCGAAATTTTGGATATTTCAGTCAGACCGAAACATCGAAACGAAATGAGATTTTAAACATTGCCATCATCAACCCAAGCTTACGAAAGGCATCTTCAGAGACAACATTTGTGCAACTACCTGCATCAATCACCATGCTACACTGTTGATCATTGCACTTCACTCGGGTTTGGAAGATATTGTAGTGGCAATAATCTTCTTTCGTAAAAACCTTGCGAGTGGGCAAAAGTGGACGAAGAACATTAACAAGGCTATTGTTCCCCATCAATGTTATCATTGTTGCCTTCACTAGGCTCATGCTCTGCCTCCAAATAAACTATCTCGGGATTTCCTTGCTTTTCTAAAGCAAGAGGTATGAAAGAATCCTTCTCAATATACGCAACCAAACAGTTAGGACATTAGGCAGAGACATGTATGTATCCCTTGCACATGAAGCAATAAATTGCAGCCTTTGTCATCATAGAAGGTCTGTCAAAACCACAACCTCCAGGTGGAGACTAAGGGCAGTTTGGCCGTGAAGATGCCATAGAGGAACCACTAACATGTGGCTTGCTGAAGAACTTCTTTGGTGGAGGAGGCTGTTTGCTTGTATTGTCATCTTTAAGGAACGTCTCTAAGAAGCTCCTCTGATTGCAAGGCCTTTTCAGACTGTCCTCCCACCTAATATGCTACCTGTACGGCATCCTCCATCGTAATTAGTCGGCTAAAATCCAATGCAACACTAATATGAGGGTGCAAACCATTCCAAAACTGTGCCACCAAGAACTCTAAGTCCCACTCAAAATCAAAACAAGTGGCTAAATAATAAAATTTTGCCACATATTCCTCAACGGTCATGTTATCCTACCTTCGCTGAGCAAACTTGAGATGCATATGTTACTTGTAGTCAGTAGGCAAAAATCTCCAGTTTACAGCCTCTCGCATTTCAGACCAAGTGTTTACCAAACCGATACCTCGAGTCTGATTCTATTGTTAGTATTTGACCCACCAAACTCAAGTCATACCCTTCCGTTTGGCTTCAACAAAATAAAATCTTCCTGGCCTCAGTCAACCTATACCATCAAAAGAATATCTCCAAATTGTGAATCCAATCCAAGCATTGCTCCAGATAATTATCTCTGTAGAAACCAAAGACATCTAACTTGGCTTCCCTTTCAGCTGCACAGGGAGCTGTCAAAAGACAAAGGTAGGCCAGCCCCATATGATGGTGGTGGTGGTGTAAACTGTAGCAGTGGTGATGGTGGTAGTGGTGTAACATGAAACGGGCCATATGGGACTGAATTAGAAGAATCCTCAGATTAAATGGGACTCTTTCTTTATCTGAAGATACCAATAGAAGCTTGCAGGAACACCATCATGTCAAGAGGGAACTGACAGTTGTGCTGAGGCCTGAGGGTACCAAAACTGTTTGAGGTTGGCAATATATAATCTTGTTTCCTCCTTATAGGAGTTAAGCTGCTGGAGGATCTCACTATTGACCACCATGATATAGGGTAGGAATGAGGACTTTCAGCTCCGATACCAATAGATGCAACCTCAAACTCATAACCCTGATTATGGGTCGTTATGGGCGCACTCAAAAGATAAAACAACTCAAATAACAATTGTAGTGCCAATTCTGTAATTAACTTGAAACTCAAGACTAACAAAAGAAGAGGAACAAGTTGTCGATTTAGAATAAGGGAATATATAAGTGGGAGTAATTCTGGAACTAGAAATAAGATAGGCAACGAATGAAATAAAATAAGGACTAAAGGGGTAACATCATAAATATCAAAGGTAAGGTTTTAAAACCACAAGAAGGGTTCTTCTTCTTCCTCACGATGAAAACACCAGTGCGGAAGACCAAGAACCACTTCAAAAAAGAGGACTCTCTCGTTTGGGCATCAATCAACCTAAAACTTTGAGGGAGGATTCTGCACTCATGAATCTCTTAAGAGCAAGCTACAATATGACAGAAAATCAAGGTAAAACAGCAATGATATTTTCTGCAACACAGGCCTAATGGAAGGTAAGAAATCAGTGATGGATTTTGGTTTGGAACTCTTTATTCCAGCAAGCTTTTGGGCTGGGATTTAGTAGATAGTCGCCCTAAGGATTAGTACCAGAAACCAGAATTTGAGGCCAAAGAAGAGAATCTGATCAAGCTCGATCAATTGTATATGGGCTGTAACTATCGCCCAAAACAACGTAGCAGTAATTAGAACAGGAATTAATAGAGTTAAAAGGATAAACAGAAAAGAAAGAATAGAAGAACAAAGAAAACAGCCAGAGGGAAATAAAAGAATTAGGAAAGGGAAGATAAGAACTAACTAGAGAAAGAAAGGAGATGGAAGAAGAGAAATGAGAGACAAGGGACACGATTGACAATAGACCCACGCCACAGAAAACTCAAAGCCAGATTTTTCAATTCAATCTCCAACGATGAAGTTACATACATTTAAAAAGGAATAAAAGACTCCGACAGAAAATCGAAACTAATTCTAACTAGGAAACTAACAACTCAAAGTAAATCTCCTACGTAGCTATCTCTCAATATAAAAATAACATTATTAACCCCAAATGACTAAATTAATTACTACCAGCCCTTATTAGATCAAAAACCTGGGTTGGGCCAGTTCCATTTGGGTTTCCAAGGCAGGTCGTGCCGGTCCAACTAAGAAAATGCCACTGCATCATTGGGTAAGTGCACCCTGAAGTTCCCCACCCACAAGTCAATTATCATCCCAAATGGAGTTGACCAAGTGGAAACTTAATATACTTAATATCCAACACCTGCCCACCTTTAGTGAGAAGGCCATAATTCATCACCTTCTCTATTCTCCAAATTCCAAAAGCATCTTTACAAAATTTATAATGTTAATTTTTCATGATGGCCTGCTTAAAATTTTTTCTGGGAGGCCAATATAGCTGCCATGTGGCAGCTTAGATAGGTACACGCCAGAGTTTCCCACCCACCTGTCAAGTATCATCCCAAATGGAGTTGGCCAAGTGGAAAAATAAAGCTTTGGAAATCCAGAACCATGGGAGGTTGCAGGCCAATACATGGACAGCTGAAAAATACAAGAGAAAATGTAAATACATGAGAGGTTATATGACTGAATTTGGGTCTGAAATTTTGATGCATGATCAATCCAGACAAGTCCCCAGACATCGATCTACTGCCACTGTACCACATCACCCTTCAAATTGCCAAGAGATTCCTTTTGGGCAGGCTGTCGAGAGAAACTTTTTCCATATTTTACTAAGACTTCTTTTATTTTTCTTTTCTACCACAGATAAGGGCTAGTTTAGTGGGATGGTTGAAGTGGAGAGGTGCGTCCGGAGTGTTGTGTAATCGACGTATTCCTTTAAAGCTTAAAGGGAAGTTTTATAGGACTGTTGTTCGACCGGCTATGATGTATGGGCAGAATGTTGGGCAGTTAAGAAGTGTCATATTGAGAAGCTTTGTGTGGCAGAGATGAGGATGTTAAGATGGATGTGTGGAAAAACAAAGATAGAACAAGGAATGATCGTATCAGAGCTGACTTGGGAGTTGCTCCGAGAGAGTCGTTTGGGGTGGTTTGGTCATGTTCAACAGAGGCCTAGGGATGCCCCAGTAAAAAGGAGATATGATTCTGATTGATGGAGCTAGAAGAGCAAGAGGCAGGCCTAAAATCACCATAGGAGAAGTTGTGAGAAAGGACATGCAGAATCTAGGTCTCGTGCCATGTATGACTTCGGATACAGCCTATTGGAGGAGGGCAAGGATCCATGTAGCAGACCCTATTTAGCTGAGATTCTCCTAACTTGCTGGGTTGAGCCTCTTTCCTCTTTCCTCTTTCACTTTTCTTGTATTTTCCTCTGTTCATTTGTCATTTTTCATTTTTTTTTTCCACTTCTCATCTCATTTCCCATTCTTCTCTTCCACTTCGCAGTTTCTACCTACTTTATTTGATTGGATCCATGTAGCCGACCCCATTAAGTTGGAATAAGGCTTAGTTTGTTGTTGTTATTGTTGTTGTTGTTGTTGTTGTTGTTAGTGAAATATACCAAAGGTCCAAACCCAGCGCTGTGATACATCTCAACATTCATTTTGTATTCTGCAGTTGCCTTCCCTACAGACCTCATCACTGATAATTCCCAGGGCTTCTTTTGGACTTTTACTCATTAGTTTTTAACTTTGGAACATGAGAGGATAGCAGTGTGCAAAAGTGATATTCCATTCTGAATGAAAATGTAAACTAACAACTAGAAAATCTCTGAGTTTAATTCAAAGTACCCAGCCAAAGAGAAACAAATTGCACTCCAATTTAGGTTTGTTAAGATATCCAGACTACGCACTAAATACGCACACCAATAACAACTCTACAGAGTTGCCTAAGCAAATAAATTTCAAGAGAACAAAATTAAATCGAATTCAAACTTAATTCTCAAATTTGATTTCCAGAACCTCTGAAGATAATATTAGAGAAAATTTGAGTCCGACTTACCTCTCTCTCCGGTTTCTAAAAAAACTTACCTAGTTTAATCAAACGAAAGTAGAATCGGTTTCCCTCATTCCCTTTTTAGAACTAAAAAAATGTTGAGAGAGAGGGAGGGTAGAAAGTGGAATTGATAGCTTCCCAAACTTCTCAATTCTTAGTAGTGGGATAAAAAAAATATTCAGAAAAGCCAAAGCATTAAATTACAGAGTATACTAACCCACAGAGACGCCAATATCAGTATCAGCCACCTGATTCTTCCGCAGCTTCCGTTCCAAATGTGCCGCAATCCATATGTTTCCAAGTGGCCCTTTCTTGGCCAATATAAACTGCGAATAAAACATCTTCCCAAACACCTCACTGAAACCCTAAAAACCAACCCATGTACCACTTCAAAAACTCAAATGCAAACCGCCCCCAACCTTCTCCCGCCAAAATGTCGAAGACCAAGGCTTGACAAATCCAATACCAAACACTTCTGCAGATCCCAAGCACCCTACATCACCTTCCTAAGTTCCCTCCAAATTTTTCAAAAGCGAAACAGTACAACAACCTCGAAAAGACTCCAAATTCAGCGTTTCTGTGGACATAGAAAGTTCATACACTGGAGCTCTGATGCTTCAACAGAACCGTTGACGAGCTTCCGATGTTATCGGCCTCAACAGACACTAATCTTGCTCAAGAAGCTGTGAAATTCCGTGAAGCCTAGAAGCAGAAGAACTCGAATTCGAGTTGTAGAGAGGGAATTAGGGTTACGAAGAAGCTGTACAGAGTTTGAATCAGAGAAGCTTGAGGGAGAGCGTGAAATGTAAATTGACATGCTTTTTTCACTTCGCGTGCTGAAATGAAATTCTTAATATTTTATGGATACACAGAAGAAGAAAAGCTTGAAAATTTGTACCCAAAAAAAAATTTAAGCTTGAAAATCGGGAATTTGAATTTTCCGATTTGTGAATTTTAACAATTTTTTTGCGGGTTCGACCAAAGAAAAAATAAATTTTTGCGGGTTACTTAATTAGGCTGCGTTTGTTTATAGGAGGACCTATCGTCAGGTCTGTGGCTTACTTAAACAAGTGAATCCCACGTGTAATGGGATGAAAAATTATAGAAAATGGAAAGAAAGAGAAGACTTAGGTATTTTCCACCTGTGTGCGTGTTGGAGAGAGGAAGGACCAAAGGAGTCAAAGGAAGGGGATGTAGGCGGCGGGCTCATTGGAGACGATCCGGATCCGTGTCGATCACGGTTTCAAATATTGGCATCGGGATCCATGTTGGTCCCAAGGTCGCAGCCTATATCGATGCCAATCAATCATATCGGCCAAATAAGCCTGTAGCATAGCATAGCACATGTCTTACCGGCTCTAAAAACATTAGAACATCAACATATCGGTAATGGCAGGATCTCTTTTTTTTAGATGGATCTTTGGATTTCTTTTCTTTCAGGATTTGATCTTTCTTCTATTTTCCTCTCAAGCTGCAGCAACAACTAACATAAGAATAGGTGTCACTGCCATGATGGCAATCTTTGGAGCTTTTCTTGGTGATGCTTACATAGGTCGCTACCAGACAGTACTCTATGCCACCATCATTTATGTCACTGTAAGCACTTCAAAACTCAACTGAATAAAACCCTATCCCAAATAAATGTTGTTGCAATATCAGAAAATAAGAACCAGTAGAAGAGAGAAAGAAGAGACGACGAAGGAGGAAGGGAGGCTGTTGTGAGAACTACAGCTGATGCCCACTCCTCTCTCAAAAACCTTTATTTATAATTTCAGAAGTAGAAGAGAGTACAATAGCTTTCCTAATTTGAATATGAAAAAAGATAGAAAGACAATCTCCTAGAAAATAGAAACTACTAAAAGATTAGGAACTAAAATAGGAGACATATCCACGATAGAGGGACTCTCTCTATCGTGATTACATAAGGGTATCATGGTAATTTTAACAAATGTGACTGGCTACACAAATCTTGCTTTGCTATCAACTCTATATATGGTCTTTTTTTGTTTTTTGGGATGGATATCTATGGTCATATTAGTTGTTAACCAAGCGAAAAGAAAGGTGGGAAAAAAAAACCTGAAAATATTTGACACACTAATGCTGGGGCTGAGAAATGATCCTATTAGTTGGCATTTCACAGTTCAACTAATGAGGTCATGATTTCAGAAGCCAGATTATCAACCTTGATTTTTCATCTGTAGTTTATCTCAGCTTGCTTTCTCACATATTAAGCTTCTGCAAAAAAGGGGTTGACCCTTTTAGCAGTTTCAGCTTCCCATCTAGTTTTGAAGACAAGGGTTTATATTGGCTCAGAGAGAATTGCCGTGTTCCGTGTGGGCTTGTTTCTTGTAGCACTTGGCAAGGCTGGTATTGCTCCTACATTAAAAGTCTTTGCGGCTGATCAGTTGACATCTAGTAGTGAAGAACTGGAAGATAAGCGAGCTAAGGCTCGTATCAACTTTTGGTGGTTCACCGGAGTGAGCTCAGGGGCATGTGCTGGCATTGTCTTACTTGCCTTTGTTGAAGGCAGACAAGAGTGGCTAATTGGTTATGCTGTCCTAGCTCTAACCATGTTAGTCACGCTATTAGTCTTTGTTTATGGAAAGTCAGTCTACAACTGCACAACACCCTGTGGGAGTGTTCTAGGACGTGCTTCCAATGTTTTTGTAGCTGCCATGTTAAAGAGACATCTCAAATGCCCTCCTGATGCTTGTCAACTCTATCAAGGAGACTGCTCACAGGTGTTACCTCTGACAACTAGCTTGAGGTAGCTGGCCTTTCTCTCCATGTATATATATGTTGTACATCTGGGAGAAACTAATATACCTAGAATGCAGGTTCCTTCACAAAGCTGCCATCATAGAATCACTTTCTCACGATCTTGAGGAACAGAGAAACAAATGGAGGCTTTGCTCTGTGACGGAAGTTGAAGAAACCAAGCTTCTCTTACGAATGTTTCCCATGTGGACAACCTTCCTCATCTATGGCTTAGTGCGGTCTTTAGGGAGCACTTTCTTTCTCCAGCAGGGAAGCAACATGAACCGTAACCTCGGCTCAATAAGGCTTCCTCTTCCCTTCCTATTAATATTTTCCAAATCATCAAGTGTACAAATTGGTTGGCATTGCAAACAATTGTCAAAGAAGTTGCCTGGATTCGCACAAATATTTACCACCAGAAGAAGAATTGGAATTGGAATGTTTTTCTCTGTTCTTTCTTGTTGCACTGCTTCATTGGTAGAGATTAGAAGGTTAGGTGTTGTCACACAATATGGTTTACTAGATAAGCCTAAAGATACTGTGCCCATGAGTGTCTTATGGCTAGCCCCCCAGTTCTTATTGCTAGGAGCAATGGATGGATTTGTTTATTCTGGCATCAAGAATTTTTTCCATGGACAAGTTCCTGAGTCAATGAGGAACTTTGGACCTTCATTCTATGCGAGTGTCATTGGGACAGGAAGCTTACTCAGTGTTGCTGTCATTGCTGCATCAGATAAATCTAGCAGACAAGGAGGACACCCAGGTTGGTTTGCAGATACTGTAAACAAGAGCCATTTAGATTATTTTTTTTGGACACTAACAATTTTGAGCTGTATCAATCTTTTTTTTTACATACTGGTCTCGAGTATTTATTCCTACAAGAAAGCATCAGGAGAAGCTGAACTCAACGGTGGCATGTTGGATATAGGTTTATAAAAAAATTGATCATATAGTTTGCACTGTGGGTATGTGACATTATTCATGTTATTTTTCTTTTATTGTCTGTCTCCTTTTGCTCATGGAAGATGTGATTGTGATTTTGAACCAACAACATTCCCATCACCTCTCTCTAGTATTTCATACCGGAAGAATACGTTAGTAATTCTACGTTGCTAATGAGTGCCAAAAGAAGCCGCAATGCCTTTACCATTGCTAATTTATTGTTTAGACATTTTGTTATATATATTTAGAGATGGTGCCAGTACTACTGTTGCTATTTTGTAACCTTTCATGACTCTAGTTAGTCAATGTCGCTAATAACCACTAAAACGCCCGTTTATATAGCGGTAGGCTTTTTCTTGCTGGGCTAACGCGTGCTTTTGTTTTATATAGGGGTAAGGATTTTCTTTTCTTAGTAAGTTTCTTCGCAGGCTTCGGTTTGGGCCTTCGGGGGACAGGATTTGGCTTCACAGCAAGCTTTAGATCTCCCTATAGCAAATCGATATTAAGTCAATGGTGACATTAGTACACTGCCATTGCGAATTTTGACTTCAGTAATGACAGTTATATGGTAATGGTGCAAAAAATAGTCACAGCAATTTACTAGTGTCGCAAGCTTGAGCACTAAATTAACCAGCACAATTCCTAACCCTTCTTCCCTCGACATAACTTTGGCATCAACTCTGCAACAACTCAAGCTCCTGCTACTGAATCCATCACTACAGTTCAGTGATATCTCACAAAATAACTCTTCTATTAGCAATTGGAGTTCACTACTCCATTTCATATGGAAATTTTAAGGTTTTTTCATTTTCTTCAATGGATTGTATGTGACGCCGCAAAACTCCGTATTTTAAGGTATAGTTCTTTCAATTTTCGATCTTTTATTTTTCCTTGTGTAGTTAGATCCAACTTTTTCATACTTGAATCTCTTTGGCTGGGAAGAGATATTAGTTTTTTCTTTGTTAGACTTTTAAAGATACTTCATTTTCGGTCGGGTCTACGGAGAAGTTTTCAATCGAACACTCTTTGATTTTTTTGAATTCATTAACACACACTATGACTATTCTACTTTTAAGTTTAATTTTGGGTGTTTATGTCTTAACAGTGTTTCTTAGTGGTTTCCTTTAGCGATGTAAACAGATCGAATTCGGTCGAATAGTGGCATTATCAGATTCGTATTCGATTATATTTGGACGGATTCGGATAATATCCTATCAATTTTTAGACGGATTCGGATAATTTTTGGATAGTGATTTTTTGAATAGAGGTTCTTCTAAATTGATATGAATACGAATCGAATATGATTTTTCGACTATCCGTTGACATATTTACCGTTTTTATGATGAGGGTAAGGGTTGAGACTTGAGAGTTCAATAGCTACCTTTTCTTCTATTCTTCTTAGTCTTTTATTCTCTTATGTTTTTTATTTTTGATTTTTTAATAGATATGTAATTCTATGTATCACATTGCATAAAACATAGATATAAACCAATAGCAAATCTAGAAAAAAAATCACATTATCTTAACTTATATATTTATAAAAATAAGATAACAAAATCTAATAAGGTAACTTAAAAGGATAGACAAACACAGAGTTATATTTCAGATATTTTATTACCGTCGGACTGTTAAACGAATCGGATAATAATCGATCGGATAGGGGGATTATCATATTCGTATCCGATTAGTTTCGGACGGATTCGGATTCTCCTAAATGAATACGAACGTGGATCGAATACGGATTTACGAATATCCATTTACATCCTTAGTTTCCTTCTTTGATTGTGTGGAGGAGATTGTGTATTGTGATGTGATAAATACCAGTTTCTTTTGATGTTTTAGGGCTTCGATATAGCCAGAATGGGATTCTGAACAGTTTTTCAATTGGTACTGCAAGGCTTTGACAGAGCAGGCAATTGACCCTTGTAACCATTGATAAGGAACATGAAGAAATATTCCAGAAATTGTTCAAATGGAATAGAAGGAACAGAAAATTTGGAGATGTATATTTGTATTGCTACGCAGGAGGAGCTGGAATAACAGAACTGAAACTGAGGTAAAACCCAACTCTGACCCTGTTGTGTGCTGCAGAATACCCTGGTTTTGTTATTGTAGAACTGAAATAAAAATATGGAAACTTAATGGAATATTTTAATGGGAGGGAGAGAAGAAACAGGTGAGGAATCCACCTTTGTCACTGGAAATCCTTCCGACAGATATGATGAAGCGACACGGCTGAAGAGAAAAAGAAAACTGAAACTAAACTTCCTTGAATATGATTAAGTAGTCCTAGTCGCATTAACAATTGAAAATCTTAAAACTAACCAACGGGAAAACAAGTAAAAATTGAGAATGAAGGAAGCGCTTAACAGAGGACTACCTCCTAATCCTACTAGACATATTACTTATTAACTCAAGGCCCCACAAGTAATAAAAGAAACAAAACCAAGGAAAAGGAACTCCCAAAAGAGAAGTTCATGGCTGGGACCAAACCTTGTCCTTATTCCTGTTTTACTCAAGCTGGACTGGTTTGGGCCTAAGTTCATGAGAGCTGCATCAGTTGTGTTTGTGTAGGGCATTTCTATACCATGTATGGCTGTCTCTATGACAATAATTTGCAAAGAATTACTCCTCCACCAAGGAATAAGAATATAACTGTCAATTGCAAACCTAGATATCAAATGTAGATCAAAGACTTAAACAAAGAGCAAAAACTGTACTCGTACAATTTTTGAACAAAGTTCGACAAGGACCTAATAGGCGTTCTCTTAAGAAATTGAGAGTTTTCTCTCCTAGTTTGGAGGGTGGAACTAAGAGGTGACTAGGCTCTGATTAGTGTCAGTGCTGTGCAGGACCTGAAGTAATAGGATGTTGTTCTCAGGTTGATACTGGGATGGGGGTGAATCAGGGTCTCCAAAAATTCTCCCCAATTTTCTCTTAACACTCTTCAACACTCACTTGGTGTCCCGAGACAATCGCCACGCACAATCTCACACTGATTGTTCCCATACAGATTGCACTGACTTAGTCACACATTGATTGGCTTCCTCACTGATGGCACTCATTTGGGCACATTCATTGGTACACAATGGACTAACTGGGCAATCCCACGTTTACTAGTATCACATACAGTTTGTATGCACATCCACCTTGCAACCCCACCATGGGCAGGCCTACCGGATAGTGCACACCCACTTTTTTTTTAATGGAAAGAAAACATTATATTACTTAAAATGAAAGATTTACGTCATGGTTAGGGTATGGTATAATACAATTACTATGAAGCTCTGATTGAGCCAATTTCAAGACCTCATGATAAAAAATTTTGTTACTACACCAATTAAAACTAACGCTAGTAAAGTTTGTAGTTTCATCAGCTAAAATAAAATAGTGATTAAGTAAGTTCCAAGGTAAATAGATAGTGTCAGTAGGATGGAGGAGAGAGCATAGGTCTTTGTTGTAGCACCACACTTCTTTGAGGTTAATATTAGCCTTCACAACATGTTTCCACCCTTGCAAAAGTCCATGAAGTTCTGCTTCCTTTTCATCTGTTGTTGTGAGACTACCTACAGATGTTAAAACATCCTGGCCAGCTAGCAAAATGGAAAAAACCCAACTAGTTAATCTTAGTTCAAGGCCATATATGCCTACACAAATTAAACCAGGGAATTGTAAATCATGGTTAGAAACTTGGTTTAATTCATTAGTTGAGTGTTTGCAAAATGGATATGCATGTATAGGATTAGATGGGGATTGAATGCGTAAATCAGCAAGCCATCGAAGTACATCTCTTAGAACCAGCATGGGATCAGCCTTGGCCAATCCCTTAACAACTTTGTTCCTTTACGGACCAAATGAAATAACAAGTAATAATAAAAACTGAAAAGAACCAAAATAAAGATTGGTTATCAAGGACATTTGAGCAAAGGAGAGAAGCACACAGATGTGCCAATGAAGGGTTGGATCGATGCTCGGTTCTCAATCCGAGGGGGCTAGATGTTAAACTCGCACCCAAAGTACACCCTAACTTTTCGGGCCAAATTGAATTTTCATTAATTGGTGTGGCGACGTTGCCAAGGGTCGACACCTATGACCTTGGGCCGTGGTAGTTAAGGGGAAAGCTTGATCAAAGATTGGAATTTTGTCTTGATGGCCAATGACACCACCCAAGGGTGAACTTCTAACCCTAGATGCTATGTGTGCATGTTCCCTTGAAGTCCTTGGGGTGCGGGCCAAAGCTTGGACAATTTTAGATTGTTAATTGCCCTGTTCTTGCAGGAATCACCTACTGGTCAAATTATGCTACTTTGGCAGATTGACCCTTGTTTAATTAAAATGGCATAACTTCTTCATCCGAACATCATTTGCTTTGATTCCAATTTTGTTAGAAACTAGATTCATATACTTCATTTTATTAGAAGGAACCATTGTCCAATTTTGTCACACCAGTGACCCGGAATGTATAATAACATCTGCCAAATCTTTAGGATCCAGAAGCAGTTAATATAACTCATAAACACACACACCGTAGGCCTCCCAAAAGGTAACAGAGGCATACAAAGGCTTCCTTGGGCCGGACGGAGATTGGCCCTCGAGTGCAAAGGCAGAAGGGAGCTTGACTGCAAGACCCACCCATCGAGCAGGGACGAAAGTCGACCTTAGTGATCCGACGGTGCCGAGTGGAAAGGCCTTATTTTTGTTGGTCAATCTCAACCATTAAGCTCCACCATGTTTGAGTTTTTGTTTTAGTCCTTCTAACTTAGTCTTGAGCTGTTTGAATATTATTTCTTTCAGCTTATCAGGGATGTCCTTAAAAGAAGTATGCCTGTACATTTCTAGCATTTCTTGAACATGGCAGAGCTTCATAAGTTCCATAATAAATTTGTAGGTTCTTCTCTGATGCAAAAACTTATTAGATTGTTTTGTCCCATGGACTTAGACCACTAATTTTCTTCATTGCTAGTGAAACTGTTCTCATCTCTTTATAGATGTAGATACCTTGCTAAATTATGTGTCCTTGTGTTGTGGTTGTTTGATTGATTTATGTTTTTGTACGTTTTTGTACATCGTGTTTGATTTTCATTTCTTCTTTTTTTTTTTTGTGAATAAATAAATCTAGGGAAGTAGTTTTCTGTACGGGAGTGTGGCCTACGCCAGCACTCTCATGTGTCTGTCTCTCTCCTCCTTAAAATAAGGGGGCAGAGGTGTCTTTTCACATAGGAAGGAGAGAGATAGACTCATGGGAGTGTTGGCGTAGGCCACACTGCCGGACGGAGAACTTTTTCCCATAAATCTATTACCAACACCAGGATGGGGCAGAGGGAGAACAAAGGGGGGTGAAATACAAGGGGGAAAGAGAGAGGGGGGGGGGGAAGGAGAAAAGCCTCAAGCTACCAAAGAAGAGGTAGGAGGCTGCAAGAGAGAAATATCAATACCCCAGGATACAACAATATGCCTGTTCCTTGGGGTATCTAAAATGGGCCTATGAGGGATACAACTGAGTTTGGAGGACACGTCAAAGGAAATGGCTTTCAAATCAAATCATAAGATCTTGAGTTGGAGGTCCATCTTCTAAGATTTCGCTCCATCCAAATGTGATAAATTGCAGGACCAAAGACAAGCTTACCAATAGTGTCACAGATGGAGCTACCAGAGAATGTCATGTCAAGCCAAAGTCATTCTCTATGAAAAGCAAGAGGTCTCCTGCTCTGAGGCCAAATGGTAGTGAGGGCTTTCTTCCAGAAAGAATCTTTCTAACTAATTATAATTATAAACAAAAAAATTCAAGAAATAATGGTCCAATTCAGCTTGGCTTTTTTCAAACAATTCTCATTTTCCATTTTCTATTTTTTTTTTCTATTGGTTTTTTGGGGTTATATCTTTTTTAACTAGGGGTCAGGTTTGCATTTAAACTAAAGCCCATTCCATCCTATAAATGCTCTTATATTCAATCACTAGGCAGCAAAATCTGAGAAGATAGAAAGAGCCAGATCAAGAAAGGACATCACCCCTTCAAGGTCTTTAACTTTCTGTATTCAGAATACACTCAGTGATTGAGGCTTTTGCAATGGCACTACTTGACCTGATTCTGAAAATGTACATATACAAACAGGCTAGGGTTGAGGTGAAAAAAAACAGACACAGAGATGGTCAGACAGAAACAGAGTATCGGAGTAAGCAACCTCTATGTGTTTAAACTATGGGAGCCTTGGTATGAATTATTATAATCTCTGGATCCTTGATTGTGTAGGTACATAATCCCTCCCTCCCTCCCTCAAATGTTACACTTCCTGAGAGATTTTGAATTTTTGGCCTTGTCTTTCTAGGTTCCAAATAGATCGATAGGTAAGGGAATGTTTGATCCCTCTATGACCATGTCTGCTATCCATTACAATGTGTCTGTTGGCTTGTTTGGTTGCTCATTTCTCAAGTAAAGGTTATGAAACAGAGTAATATGTACTCTTCAACAAGTGTATGTGGTTGACAATTAAATATTACTTTTCCTATAACCCCATCAAGGAGACACAGAGAACACAACAAAGGAATTTTCTCTCATTGTTGATCAGATCACATATTTTGTTTTAGTAAACTTGTATTTATTCCGGGGATACGATCATTGCTAAACCAGAAAAAAAAGGAAATAGTTTTGTTCAGGGTAGTATTTGCCATTGATGTGCTCCACTAGATTGCTTGAATCAATGTAGTTGTTAACATTGTTGCTCTATTCTCTTTCACAAAAACATTGCAAATGCAATCTTCTATAGATTCAGCTGTGTCAGCATGATATTGGCATGACATTACAAATGGGTAACTTGACCTACATAAATTCAATATCTTAAAATACTACAGATCTGTCATAGAGTAGTTTCTACCATTGAACAGATTCTCTAGTCCGATTCCATTCCACAAGGATGTCAAGACTGTAAGGCCCCCAAATCTGTCAAGGAGTTTAGGTCGTTAACGGTCCACAAGATCAATAATCTTAGCGAAAAGGAACCAAAGTGTGAACCAAAATAAATCAAAGTAGCCTCAAATTATAGTAGCAGCGTATCTAATCATAACCATTCAAATAAACACAACAGAAGTCTTTAAAAAAAATCCAACAACATCTACCTTGTTCCAGTCATCCTCAAAATCTTAAACATGATATCTCTTACAACCCTCCATAAATTCTCAAATTAAAATCTTTTTTTTTTTATAAATTCCAAAAAAATTTAAATCTAAGTTATAGTGTCTTCTAACAGCAAAGATAGTAAGGTCCATCATTATCATCACGTGGCTCCTCCTCTTCAGTCACCCATCCACCAAGTGCAGTTTCATTCCACAAGGATGTCAAGACTGTAACGCCCCCAAATCCGTTAAGGAATTTAGGTCGTTAACGGTCCACAAGATTAATAATCTAAGCAAAAAGGAACCGGAGTGTGAACCAAAATAAATCATAATACCCTCAAATTACAGTAGCAGCGTATCTAATCATAACCATTCAAATAAACACAACGGAAGTCTTTAAAAAAAATCCAACAACATCTACCTTGTTCTAGTCATCCTCAAAATCTTAAACATGATATCTATTACAACCCTCTATAAATTCTCAAATTAAATTTTTTTTTTTTATAAACTCCAAAAAAAATTAAAATCTAAATTATAGTGTCTTCTAACAGCAAAGATAGTAAGATTCATCATTATCATCACGTGGCTCCTCCTCTTTAGTCACCCATCCACTAAGTACGGTTTCAGGTTCTATGGGCTCATTATCTGAAATTTTGTAAGGGGTAAGCTTTCGGGAAAAAGCCTAGCAAGTACACAACATAATAACCATTTGAGTATTCCAAATTAGAGACACAAATTGAGGAATAGCAGTAGTCAAGATTAGATGGAAATCATGGTAATAACGGAATAGAAGATCATAAACAAAGATGAGGTAATGCTATGCTCATATTATAAAATAATTTTTTCTCGAATATTTTCAAATAAATTCTTGGTGAACATGAAATATGATCCCGTAATGTAATACGGCCTGTAACGTGATACAACCTTTAACCATTTCCAGGTTCCACCAATGTCAATTCTTATGGCTACCAATATATATCCTTCAGGATCATGACATAGTACCCTGTAATTTGGTACGGCCTGTAATATAATACAACCTTAAACAATATGTCATTACAATTAAGTGTAAATTAATAATTTCCTTATTTTTTTATCCAAATGTAGGAGAACATAATCCCCAACTCAAAAAATAACATGCAATGTAATTTCATAAAAATTCTCCCTTTAAACACATGCATGAAAATAAATCACAATACTAATATTGCTGTAGGAATTTAAATCATGATATATGATATTCACCATATAAAATCACTATGGTAAATAATAAAAAGATAGGATCACCAAATCAACCGAATTGCGATTAGAATAGATCATAGGTTGGCTTAAGATGTGTCCACATAAAATCATAAGATCACTATTTTGATAAGAATAGATCATCATAGACCAAATCAAATAGACATAATTTCATTGGAGGTCAAATCAAATAGAGCATAGATCATTGGAGAATAAATCAAATAGAGGATAGATCATTGGAAAATAAATCAAATAGAACATCGAAGATGAATGAATAATACAAGCATGGAATCATAAAGTGCACTTACCAGTTTGTCGAATTACTCAATGTGTTCTTCTCTTAAAATTTGAAACTTCCAGAATTCCTTACTCAACATCAATTCAACTTTTGGTCCAATTAGAGGGGGAAATGGAAGATGTCTGTTTCTGCAAAATTTGTAGTTTTCGGTGTCTATTGACTAACGGAGTTAGAATCAATTGATTTCTATCTGTATTGAGTGAGTTATGATTTTTGCAACAGAAAAAGGTCAAATCTGTACGAGATAGAATCAACTTACAATTTGCTTGAAAAATCAGATTTCCTAACAAAGCTTTGAATGTGCTCTAATGGAAGATGATGAGCACACTGCATCTACAGGTCCAGTAATGGAGGCGATGTAATAATTCTGATCCTTTTCTCTTCCTCTTCTTCCTCTTTTCTTTTTCTTCCTTTCTTTTTTTCTTCTTCTTTTTTCCTTCCTTTCTCCTTTCTTTCTCTTCCACGATTGCTCTCCCTCTCTCTCTCACATTTTTGGTAGGGAAAAATGGGAGCTTCCACTCCTTTTTTCTAGGTTTAAAACTCTTTTGAATATTAGATCAAATCCCTTTATGATTCTTCCTAAAATCCTATTCAAATTTTGATTTGTTTTCCTCCAATAGAATTATTTCAAAAGAATCTTTGGCTTGGGCTTTTTAATTTAAAATTAGATTTGATGGTTTTAATCTAAGTTACCTTCCTTATTGTTCTAGGATTCTATTCCATGGAGATTTTCTCTATCCTTAAAGAAAAGATTCTCCTAATGCTAAGTCTCTAACCAATGGGAGATTACCACATCACCTCAATCCTCTCATTCAAAAAAATCAAATATATAATCTACATAAATCGTCCAAGCATAAATATTTTAAAATAATATTATTTTATTAAGCTAGAATAATTAAATTATAATTTATTAAGCCCACAAATGTTAGGCCCGTTCACACTAGAACTAGACCCGTTTAGGTTTAGCTCAAATTAGGTTAAGGTCTGTTTGGTTGTACTAATTAGAAATTAATGTAATATTCAAATAGTGAACATTTACTAAATTACTTATTGATTTACTTATAAAATTATTTATTGTGGAAAATTCCAACAATACCCTTTTTTATTTCTCAATCCAGAAAACCCTGAAAATGACATTTTTACCTTTTTCGATAAAACTTGCAGAATAACTCTTGGGAACTAATCTTGACTATGTATGGACTTATTTCGGCCTAAAAGTCAGTAAAATATTATTTTAGGCAAAAGTACTAACCTCTGATTAGTTGTCTCGAGGCCAAAGTGCTGTCAGGGTTTTCCCAAAAATCTGATCATCCTTCTGTCGCTTCTATAGGATATACATAATAGATAAAGCTTTAAATTAATTCCCTTATTATTCTAAGATATTACAAAGACAATGATGAGGATAGCCCTGTTCTTCTTCTCAGAGACTACATAAACTGCTTGATTAAATAGGACGGCAAAGCAAAGGGTAGCCCAAAGCCTTTAGTATATATATTTTTTTTTAATAGAAGCCCAAAGCCTTTACTTATTTGGCTTCTTGGTAGGAGGTTCGCTGTCCCCAACCTGCTCTACTAGATTGATTCATTGCCCATTGCAAAGCATATCTCAGCGTTAGTGCTTTTGTTTGAATTACTTCTTGACCACTTTGTTGCAATCATTGATGTTCTTGTTGGAGCTTTAGATTCAGCAAAATGGGTTTAATTGTCTTTAGAATGGGTTCTTTCGTGCTCAACTTTTTATACCACTTTGGAGTTTCTTTGAAAACTTGTTGAGGTTTGGTTCACCATTTTGTGTGAGTGCATATATGGATGGTGGTTGTTGTGTCCATGATAATTCTATGACAGACAGTAACCCTTACCTTAACACATTGTTCACCACCTAAATTATAAGAGGTTTTCTTTGGCTACTTCATTTGAATTTCATAATTGAAGAGAAGATACAAGTAGAAGAGTGGTTGTTGGACTAAATATGTCGATTTCATCACTGTGTTATTAAGAAAATAGTGTTATCAAAATATTTCAGAAATATTAACCTGTCAAATACAGGGAAGGAAAGAAGAAAGTAGATGTAGTCAAAGAACTAATCAGAGACAGAAGGGGATGAGATAGCAACCCAGTATCACTTCTGGTTAACATATAATCATTTTTACCATGTAGTAGTACTGCTCTGCTGAATTCTAAGTTTGCATGTCATTGGACTTCGATAAAATTATAATAGAATGCAACCAGTTTCTTGTCTATTGCTGAACCTTTGTTTAGGGTCCATGCCAATTGAGTTTTCCATATTTGGGATTGATGTCACTGTGATCTTATTGCTAAACCTTTGTTTAGAGTCTGTGCCAATTGAGTTTTTCATGTCAAGATTGATGCCATTGTGATCTTATTGTTGAACCTTTGTTTAGAGCCTGTGCCATTTGGGTTTTTTTATTACTTCTTTTTTGGCATGTTGGAGGTTTATACGTCCCCTTTACATTATCATATTGTTTTAACTTCTTTTATATATATTCCAACTCACTACCCTATGTTCTCTAACAAGGTGACAATCAATTGTCTCAGGTCCGGGGTGCTCTTCTGTGGGATATAGACCTACACAAGAGAACTATGGGTCACATTGATCTTATTAGGGCACATATGTAGGATGTGTAATAGCATTCTATTCTTGAAATGTAAATTGCACATTCTTAAGTATATGTAATGATGTTTTTCTTTCATTTTTGAAGTGTGGATGAATATTTACCATATATCTTGTAAATATATATATATATCTTCTCAAGCCTTTTATGACGGAATTTAATTTCCCAAAAGATGGTTACCCATTCCGTGGTACATAATATAAATATCCGTCATCATATAATTTATTTTATACAATGAAAATAATATTCCATCGTATATAAATTACTTTTATACAACGAAAATAACAGTCTGTCGTTTATAATTTACTTTTATCCAACGGAAATAATAGTCCGTCATATATAATCTACTTTACACAGCCGCTATTTATTTGTTGTATATAGATTCCTTTATACTATGAAATAAATATGTCATTGTATATACCATCTGAACCGATGGTTGACATTTTTTCCATCGTATATGGTTACGACGATAATTTATTCGACGGATTTTTATCGTTGTAAATAATGTTTTTGTGATGGAAAAAAACTTTTGCCACAGAAAATTCCGTCGTAAACACACATATTTGTTTTTTTTTTTTTTTGGTGAATAAAACATATTTGTTGTAGTGATGGAAAATTGATCAGGCTATTCTGTCGACCGACTCTGGCATTATCCTATCGGCATCTATAGGAGAGTCTACGAAATCCCTACACCTACTGTTACATCTGTACCCGAACTCCAAATATAGGTCCGAAACCCAATGGATCCATAGTCTTACCCACTAGCAACCTGTGGTGCACTGACCGAGTGATCATTTTTTAAGGGGAAACTCTGGTGATGTCATACCTACCAGTTCGGAGGCAACCACCAACCTTGTGTTGTTGTTCTGTACACCAATTGATGTACAACCTAAGGTAAAACTTCCACTTAAATAAATCAGGAATTTAAATACTTATAAATGTTTAAAACACTGTTTGATGGCCAAAATTATGCATGGACAATGCCCAAGCCATGACACAAGCCTTTGTGGAGCCCAAATGCAAAAACAGTAGGGATTCACCTACTGGTCCATCCAATCGACCAGTGCTGCTGTCATATGTGAATTTCACTTTTGGTGGGTGAGGCCCAATGTCTAGCACCCCAAATCACCTCCCCGCACTTAGATTGACCCGTGGGAATATTGCCCTGACAATGTGACCATGTGGGACCCACCCATTAGCCTAGGTGCATTAGAATGAGTTATAAAATGAGTTTTAAGCCTAAATGACCTTAGGCATGCAAACAGACCCTAAGGCCAACCCCTATATAAGCTACCTTATTTCATAATTCAGTCCTAAACAATTCATTGGGAGGAGGAGAGAAAGAGAAGAGAAGGAGGGGAGATAGCTTGGGAGGAGGAGCTAGAGTCCACCCTTGTTCTTGGATTGTCCAGGTAATTGTCCTCACCCTCTATTTTTCCTATGATTCTTAGCTTCCTATACTGATTCCTAAGCCCTATGCATGATTAACTCTTGATTCTTGTAGTACAACCATGATTCACATGATTTCTAGTGTTATGGTCATGTATTGTCAGCCTAGTAACTAGGATCCTGGCATGCATGTATGAATCTGCCATGTTTGACCCTTCAGCTATCTTTTTCATAGTAACTGCATGTTGTGTCTATTACTTCCAGCCTTAGATGGTCGATTCCCATGTCTATAGAAAGCTTACAACATGACCCATGGTGTATGGCTTACCTTTCTCTAAATTCATCATGATCCCTGATGAAATGAGCATCATAGTAATGTCTTTGAACTGATTGAACCCCTTCCCAATCTGATTCTGAAGAACCATGTAGGTGCAACCATGAGTGATGGCCATGTAGGCTAAATGTCCCAAGGTCATCATGCATGTTCAATTTTTCCTTTTGGATATATCAATCATCATCATTGTAACCTACTGGTACCCCCTAATCATCATTGATAGTCATTGATCAGAAGGTCCAAGCCCAGACAGTATTATCTTTTAAATTTCATGGGCTGTACAAGTACTGGTCGATTGGATCGTCCACTACAGGAATTTGAAACATGTGTTACCTCTGACTTACCCACTGGCCTGAGATGCCTTGCATGGAGCCTTGCATGTAAACCCAGAAGGAAACCATGCACTGTAACTATCCTGTGAGGAAGAACTGACTCTCGGGATGTGTTTCGGACAACCAAATCAGGTTTAAAATGGAACCATGACCAAAAAATTTACCTGATGGAACTATTGAAATGCCATCTAGAAACCTTTGGTGTAAACCCATAACCTTTACCCTGAAAACCATTTCAGTTTTAGCTATTGTGACCCTACTAGTCTATTGCTATTGGCCCATTGGATAGACTAGTCCAATCAACCAGTGCAAACCATGATGGAAAGACATAATCCTAACACCTGAGATTGCTTAGAATAATACCTAGGGACTCCTTTTGGTGTGAAACCATAAGCCCTTTTTAGATTTTAGCCACTATAGCTCTACTGGTCCATTGCCATTGGTCCATTGGATGGACCAGTACCAATCGACCACTGCTGCTTCATATCTGTTTTGAGTCTGGCCTTGGTTTGAAACTTGAACCATGGGTACCCTTGGACTCCTTTAACTATTTAACACTCATTAATGTATAATCTTGAATTAATTACCCTAGGCTTTGACAACTTGCTCGGCGACGCGTATCAAAGTACTTTTGAAGATCGACAGTCCTTCGAGCAAGTGGAGCATAGCCAAGGTGAGTGGATATGAATCATTCTTGTAGGTGTAACACTGTGAACACTTTGAAGATAATAAAAGTACTTATCTTTATTGATATCAGTTTTATATTTCTATTTAATTGCTTATGAAAATTTGGAATTAATGTTATGACTATGGAATTGGTTATGGATGCATTGATATAATGCTTGTTGATATTAATGCATGATGTTGAACTGCTACATTAGATGTCGTAGTCGGCTTGGAAATGAAAGGTATGGTGAGCCGTAGTATGAGCTCCGGGAGCACTGTATATTTCATACCTGAAAATGGGGTGTGTGCTAGCCCGTAGAATGGGATACGGTTGACACCACTCAACTCATACTTATCATGTAGATCATATGGTTAGGTGAACATACCCTTATGCTACAGCCCTTACCAACATGGGTGCATGTATTGGGTGATCATGGCCTCCTGAAAGCCGAGGAGGGCAGAATTTGGGATAGGTTATCATGGTTATCTTGGGGTCTGCCAAGGGAGGGAGTCGATGCTTCCGGACTAGCTCGGGTCCCATCTGCAATGATTGAAGTCACAACCAAAGTGATGATAGGAAGAAGCGGAGGTTGTTGCCCGAATTGTTGCAAGTAGCATATGCCTAGTGACTTAGTTGTGTTGCTAGGTGGACTAAAATGAAAAAATTGAACACAAGTATATAGTTTCATGATGATGTGTTGTGCCTGCATGCATGATTTATTATTTATTTGCTGGGCTTAGTGGAGCTCATCCCTCGGGACATGTTTTCTTTTAGATGATTTTACAGATGGATGTCTCCCTGAATGGGAGGGTCATTTCGGACAGTATGGTGATGGTGATCATGGACATTTTGATATGGACTCCGACGGAGGTGATCCCTCTGATGCGGGTGCACAGAGTTAGATTGCAGGAGATGATCTGAGTGTGGCTGTCCTTTTGATGTTCATAGAACATTCTTTTCTGGATAGCCTGTTGGCCCTTTTCTTTTGTATAACTTACAGATGCATCTTTTGTTTAATTGTATCTTTGACATAAAGCTATGAAAAGGTCATGTATGTAGTAAACACTGTGGGTGGTGAGCTACGGCCGAACAATGTATTTGGTAGCTCATTTATGGATGTATAACACTTTAGTTTACCGCTGCACTCTGTCTTTACAATACCTTATAGTGAATGTCTGTGTGTGTTTGTGAGTGGTGTTTGCTTCTAGATCCTGGAGATTTGGCGGATGTGGTCTGACATCGGGTTACCCGCTCAATCCTCCTGGGGGGTGGTTTGGGGTGTGACACCTACTATTATGGGAGACCATTGAATTCCTTCCAGTTAAGGGTAATCCATGTAACACACTTACTTTTAAAATTATTAGGGCACATTAAGCATACATCACATGTAAAACAAAACAATATTTTTAAGGGGTTATGGGATGGAAATATCAGTGAGAATAATAACACATTATTACTCCCACTAAATTAAATATTAATTTTAATTAAATAAAGAAGGCACGCATCTCATGCATCGTGTGATGCCACAATCATGTGTAAACTCCATCTTCATCATCTCCATCTGAATGACCATCCATTGTCATCATCATATGAAGCTCTCTACCAATCTTTCGCCATTCAATGCTCCATTGGTTGAACTTATATTACATTATATTAAAGAAAAATAAAAGTACAACCTAGATCTATACATATCCTTTGATAAAGAACACCCTCAGAGAAATTAACCAATCCACCATTTGGGCTGCCGAAAGAGTGGAGTAAATAAATTTATAAAAAAAGAATAGGAGAGCGAGATGGATTTAGAGAGATCACATCGCACATCACATCCCATACCATATCAATTAAAATTAGGGTAATTACAGATCACCCCTAGTTTTCAATCGAAACTCAGATCACCCCCTGGTTTTTGAAAAAACTCAAATTACCCCCTCTACAGTAACGGTGTTAGTCTGCTGTTAGTTATTGGGGTGAAAGGACTATTTTACCCTTGTACAAAAATAGTAGAATTAAATTTACAATACTACCCTTCAGAATCTATATTTGGATGTCAAGGGTAGTTTAGGGATTTAAATTTATTTAACTGACTAACATCATCACTTAACAGCATAAAACTAACGTTAGGGACTACTTTGTCATTTTGGGTCTAAATCAGGGGGTGATTTGAGTTTTTTCAAAAACTAGGGGGTGATCTGAGTTTCGATTGAAAACCAGGGAGTGATCGGTAATTTACCCTTAAAATTAAGTCATCCACATAGATTTTAATTAAATACATTCCCATAACTACAACAAAGTGTAACACCATGGTTCTTCATTCACAATATATTTAACAATTTAAATGTATCTCATGAATTCATATGTATTTAACAATTAAATCTATCCCCTTAGGGAATCACATAACTCTTGTGTGATCCCATCACAACTATGTGATTAGATAAGGTGTTTGGGATCTACAACGTTATATAGAAGCACTAATATTTTCCCATCAAACAATTTGACATGGGAACTAAATGGTATTCCTTTAATACCAAACTATTCTATGTAAAAGAGGTTAATGGGTAAAGAAGAAATCTCTTCATCCATCTTCAACCTTGCTTCAATTTCTTTTCTTTCTCCCTAACCTAAACTTTTGTTTTTCCCTTTTGTTTCAGGGGGAAAAAAAAGACGAGGTGGGCATGACCACTGCGGTAGCACCGCTCGCCACCGGTGCCGATTGGCCGGACGTGGTTGACTCTGCCACCCTTGGCCGCATGCCTGGCATGCGTTTCCGTGCCTAGCCGCAGTCCGTTGACCGCTGCCGGTGAGCGTCGGTCATGGGTAGATCCCAAAATTTTCTTTTGTTACAGTATCTATTGAAGAAAAAAAATTAGAAAAGAAAACTCCAATACTAAAATATGGGATCATCTTATAACTCTTATGGGAAAAACATGAAGAACACATGGTTACACACCATCTCAAATTTGAACAGAAAGGCATGGCTCTTATACATATTGTTGGAAAAACAACGAGTAACACGAACACACAGCGAAATCGGATGGGGTATAGAACCTTTATATTCAAATTTGAGATTTAATCCATAACAAAAATTAATAGGAAACATCATAGGTTACCTTAGAACCACAAGCGAAGTTCCTCCTCCAGATAATACCCCTTCCTCACTTGAGCAATGATGGGAATCGATCCGGATCAACTCTTGAACCTTCGATTCGCCGCAAACGAACAACATGAACTATCACCAACGCATTCCAGGGTTTCACAAACCCTAACCATACTCACAAACCACACACACACACACACACATGGGATCGGCCAAGGGGGAGGGGGCTCAAGTTTGGCTAGCTCTATTGCCCCCCCCCTTTGGTGTGTTTATATAGAAATGGCGACTTATTGGTGACATTTCTTGGTTTGAAATTCAGCTTGCTTCTAAAGTGTGAAGATGTAGAAACTAAAAGGGGTTTTGTGATCTTTTAATTATAGTTGACTATTTTTTATCAAATTTCTTATAAAAAAAAAGGACTATTTTTTTTATCAAATAAAATATCAACAGCCTATTTTTAATTTCCCAATAAATATCGTTCATATTTAAACTCTTTAATTTGCGCATAAGACCCTCTACAAAACAATTTCTCATGATGAACTATAGGGCATGTATTACCCAAAAAAAAACTATAGGGCATGTAATTAAATACTGTCAAATGCCAATTCATCGTACATGTCCTTCATCAAAGATTCTATGATCATAATCGAATACCCAAAAATGCGATTAAACAATGTTGAAATAAATAATATATACTCAATTATTATAAAATAATTTTGTAAATAATTTATGAAAACGCCATTGGATCTATATTATAATCCGATTGATCACAAATTATCTCTCTATCTGATATTCCCCAATCAAGAGTAGTGGATTCCATGTTGAGCATCTCTTTCGTTCACAATGCTCAATCACGAATCCAACATATTGATATATAGTCCATACGATGTCAACCATTGGTGTACTAAAACCCGTGAAGTAACGCCGTAACGATAAGCATCTCTCAGGTCAAAGGTTCAACCGATTACGGGTATGCATCTCTCCTTAATACGACAGGCAATAACACAAAACACATGTGAGAATTTGCACTAAAATCTTTTCCATACGCATACTATATGTGTAGTTACATTTATACCTTGAAAATCCTTATTTCTAGGCAATAACATATTCAGACGGATTCAGATAATATCCTATTAGTTTTCGTATGGATTTAGATAGTTTTTCGGATAGTATTTTTTGAATACAGATTCTCCTAAATGGATATGAACGCGGATCGAATACAAATTTTCGACTGTCCATTGACGTCTTTACTGTTTTGTTGATGAGGGTTAGGGTTGAGAATTGAGAGTTTAGCAACTACCATTTCTTCTACTCTTCTTAGTAAGTTAGTCTTTGATTTTCTTATGTTTTTTACTTTTGATTTTATCTTGTATTTATTTTAATAAATATGTGTGTTGCGTCAAGAAATCGCTCAGCGGTCCTTCAAGTGCCGTAACCTGCAAAAGACCCTGGGTGACAAAGGAGAACCGGTGTGGTTCCGGCCTAGGACTCTCTGATGCCTAAGTAAGATCTCTCTGAGCAAATAGATGAATAGTAGTATTCAATATGAGTTAAGATGTCCCCTGATGGGGCTATGTACCTTGCCTTTCATAGTAGAGCATGGCGGTGTGGAGAGTCCCAGTTGATGTAGAGTGTTTGCCATAGGTGATAGAGCCCTTGAGTAGCAGGGCTTATCCTTGATAGGTTGTCTTCCTGTAAGAAGTAGTGTCATGATAGACTTAGAATCCTTGGTGGATAGACTTCATCTACGTGGTAGATGAGGTTCCTAGTATATGAGTCCGTTCAGACTACGTGACTCAATAGGTTGTGGCCTAGAGTTCTTGGTGATGCGATCCGTGTCTTGTTGATGGCGGTGGCGACTGCCGTGTTTGAGGGAGACTGTGCCCGGGGATGATGTGTTCGGGGAATCCATGTCCCGGGGTCTTCTCCCAAGGGGGTTGGCTCCCAGGGAGGTCCGCGCCCCCAAGGGGGTTGGCTCCCAAGGGTGGCCACGCCCAATGGGGTTGGCGCTCGTGGGCGTTGGTGGTCGGCGTCTGCGGTCGGTTCTTCCCCGGTTCTGTCTTGGCCCACATTCCTGGGTCGTGCCACATGGCAACCTTTGATTGGTTGGTGTGAATTTGGGTTCATCATTTGCCCCCCACTCTCTTGGAACGGAGTGCTCAAGAGAGTATCTCTTCATTCTTGTCTCAATTAGGGGGTCCCCTACGAATAGTTTCTTCTATGAGAGTGTGCTTGTAAATAACTTGGTGAGGGAGAGGTTATGGGTTCAAACCTCTCTTCTCCCATTTTTGTCTCTTTTTCTCTTTCCCTTCTTTTTGGATATGCCCTTGTCTCATTCTCCCTTTTTACTTGCCTTCCTCTTTCTCTTGGTTTTGCCCTTTTGCTTTTGCTCTCTTTCATTTTTGCTTGGCTTTGAATTTTGTCACTATTCCTTGTGCCCCCCATGTGTTTGTTCTTGGGTCACAACGAGAAGTAGTGCTCTCCCTTTGCTTGCTTGACACCTCTTGGCTACCCGCTTTGACTTGGCTTGCTTCGACGTGCATGGCTTAGTACTTGGCCTTGGTTGATGCTCGTCCCTTGCTCGCCATCCACAATCTACGCCCGCTAGTCGACGCTTATTTTGATTTACGTCGGGCTCTGATTTACGCCCATCATAACCCATGCCCGTTACGATTAGCACCCGGCTCGACCAGCGCCCGACTTCGATCAGGGCCCTTCTGGTTCGCACCCTTCTCGATCCGTGCCCCTCTGAGTCTGCGCCCTTTCTTGATCCGTGCCCTTCTCGATCCGCGCCCCTCTGGTTTGCGCCCTTCTGGTTTGGGCCCCTTTGGTTCACGCCCTTCTGGTTTGTGCACTTCTGATTTGTGCCCTTCTGATTCGCGCCCTTCGATCGGCGCCTGGTATGTTCCTTTCTTTCTCTTCTCTTTTTTTTTATTTTTTTTTTATTGAACCCTCATTGTTGGTCGCAGGTTGGCCTCCCTCACTTCGCGTTGGTCACCTTGCTTTGGGAGACCATCATTCTGAGTAAGTAGCTAGTAGCTAGTCCGCTTCCTTGCTTATCCATGTCTTCATCTGATGACTCTGATCTGACTACGGTCGTTGTTGGATCTACTAAGGAGTCTTCTTTGGGGTCGTCATCTCTCGCGGATACTTCCTCTTCCTTGCCTTCCCCTATTGTTAGTGATGGGGAGGAGGAGGTTTCTAGAGGTCCAGCCCCTAGCAGGGGTCGTAAGGCCTCCAGAGCTTCTACTTCAGTTGGTGGCCCTAGGAGCAAGTTGGCTCATATTCCTAGCATCTTGACTTCTTCGGACTTGGCATCACTTCGTCGGGAGTACAATATACCCTCTAAGGTCGTGCTTCACGTCCTTGGTCCTGATGACCGTGCTTACTCCCATCGAGCGCATGAGGTCTGCCTTTATCGTATCTTCTTCGCTCATGGTCTTCGTTTCCCTATCTCCCATTTTGTGGAGTTGGTGTTGGAGCACTGGGGTCTCACTCTTGGGCAGGCGTTGCCCAACTCTTGACTTGTCATTCTGGGCTTTTATATGTTCTTCGCTCGGATGGGGCGTGCCGCCACCGTTCCCCTGTTCTCTTACTTCTATGTGTTGAAGAAGGGGGAAGCGGGGTGTTATCACTTCGCCCATCATCTCCCTAGGGGGTCACTCGCCACGCTTGATCCTCTGGTGGGGATCACCAGCTCGGTGAAGTATTGGAGAGCGCTTCTTTTTTGCCATGGTCCCCCAATGTGCCTTGCGATCTTCCTGGGAGGTTATTGATGTCAAGGGGGTAAACCGCCCTCTTGAGTTGAGCGACTTTGATCGCGACTCCCTCCAGCAATGTCAGGGATGCGACCCATTCGACGTTCGTCAGCTGGATTCCGAGGGCTTCTTATACCTTTGGAAGTTGAGTCCTGGTAAGACATTTGGCTTCTTTGGTATTTGCTTATGTACTTTTCTTCTGTGCACCTGTTGTCTGACTTGTGGTATGTTTCTTGATTGTATGTTGTGGTGTAGTGGATATTCGACCTGATCTTAGTGTCTTCCGTTCGGATCTGCAGAAGAGGAGTACTCAGACTGCTCCGCCTGGGGTTGGTTCTTCTGCTGCTGATCTTTCAGTTCTTGCTTCTTCTCCTTCCGGGGTCGCTGGGACCAAGAGGAAGGGAGGCCCTGACCCCCCTGGCTCGTTGAGGACTGGTCCGCGGGTTATCCTTACATGGTCGTCTCATACTGTAGCTGTTCCTGGATCCTCTGTTCCACCCCCTTTTAGAGGCAAAGGGGTGGTCTCCTCTTCTCCTGACGTTGTTGTTGATCCGCCCACCTCCTCTCCTTTGGTGCTACCTTGGGATCTCCAAGAGGGAGCAACGTTGACCAGTCGTGGTGTATGCCAAGAGTCGCTGGATATGGGGAGGCTTCCCGATGAGCGTTCGGTCCTGCAGGGGTTTAGTGACACCTTCCTGACATAGTTCCTCTACCAGGACATGGCTTCTGTGAGTTGTGCTTCTCACTCTTTTGCTTTTGGTGTTGTTATTGTTCTTGTACTTGGGATGATTCTTTGTGGCTATGTTGCTTGTAGGTCGAACATCATGTCATGGAGATGGTGCTTCGCCTGGAGAGCCATGCCTTCCGAGAGATCCAGCTGAACCTCAAGTTTGAAGGCTTGGAGAAGGAGCTTCAGGGGTGTAAGGTCGCCCAGGAGGAGGTCGTGGCACGGGAGAGGAGTATAGCTGAGGGGCTCAAGGTGGCATCTGTTGCTGCGGCCAAGAGCTCATCTAGAGTTCGTGCCCTAGAGGAGGAGCTTCATGCTTTGAGGCGGAGTCAAGAGGTTGAGGTGTCCGAGGCCGGGGAGCGAGCAGTGGTAGCTTATCAGAAGTCTCCTGAGATCACTGCGTACTTCTACAAGTATAACCAGGAGATATATAACACCGACATCCGAGACTTGGAGGTTCGCATTCTGGAGATGACCCCCGATTATGATTTCTTAGGGTTTCTGGAGGTCACCACGTTGTTGCCCTCGACTGCTGCTGTGGCTCGTGCTTCTCTGGAGGGCGACGCTGTGGCGACGGAGGAGGGGGTGGTCTTACCAGAGGAGAGTGTTGCTCATGCTACTGAGGCTGATATGATGTCCCCTGCTGGGTCGGATGCCGCCCCTCCGTCTAATGCACCCTGAGTTGATAGGTGTTTTTTGGATGTTGAACTTTGGATTGTGATCTCTTTTGGATTGTATTCACTTGAATTTTTTATCTTCTTCGATGTGGATGTTGCATATATGTGATCTTTGTTGCATTGATGGTTCTCTTACCTTTGTAATCCTCGGTGGTCTGTAGTCCTTAGTGATGTTCACGTCTTGGCGGTCTACGAACCCTGGTGGCCAACGGGCCTTAGTGGCATAATGCCTTGGTGGTCAACGGACCTTGGTGACCAATGGGCCTTGGTGGCATAGCGCTTTGGTGGTCAACGGACCTTGGTGGCCAACGGGTCTTGGTGGCATAACGCCTTGGTGGTCTACGGACCTTGGTGGCCAACGGGCCTTGGTGGCATAACGCCTTGGTGGTCAACAGACCTTGGTGGCCAACGGGCCTTGGTGGTCAGCGGACCTTGGTGGCCAACGGGCCTTGGTGGGGTGGCAGTGATCCGATCGAGTAGTCGAAGACGAGTATTTCCGAAACCAACTCTTTACTTCAATAAATATTTTCAAATTGTTCTTGAAACAGTGATCCCATCTACTGCTACTGCTACTGCTACTGTTACCACTACCACTGCCATTTTACTGCAACTATTGGTGGTGGTGCTGCTCTATTACTATTGCTTCTACTGATAGTACTTCTTTAGGTGTTCTAAGTTCCAGGTACGGTCTACCTTCTTGCCCCCCGGAGTTTTCAAGCGGTATGTCCCTAGACGTATCTGCTTGGAAACTATGTAGGGTCATTCCCAGTTGGCAGATAGCTTCCCTTCCTTCCGCGGCTGCGATGTACTTTCCCTCCTTAGTACTAGGTCCCCCTGATGAAATAACCTTTCTCGTACCCTGGAGTTGTAGTACTTGGCTGTTCGCTGCTGGTATGCCATGTTCTTCAACAATGCCCTCTCTCGTACCTCATCTAGGAAGTCCAGGTTTGCTCGCAGTCCATCTGTGTATGTCCTCTCATTGAAGTGCAGCACTCTGTGGGACATGGCAAGGACCTCTACTGGTGCCAATACTTCTGTGCCATATGCCAAGCAGAATGGGCTTTCTCCTATGGGTGTTCTTACCGTGGTGCGGTATGCCCACAAGACACTTAGTAGTTCTTCGACCCACTTCCCTTTGGCTCCTTCTAGTCTTTTCTTTATGCCATCCAGTAGGGTGCGGTTTGTGACCTCTACTTGACCATTGGCCTGTGGGTATGCTACCGAAATAGGCCATAGTCGATGTTGTAGCTTTGGCAGAAGGCATTGAACTTGGGGTTGTTGAATTGCTTCCCATTGTCGGAGACTATGATTTTTGATACCCCGAACCTATAGATGATGTCGTCACGGACGAACTGCTCCATTTCATTCTCTGTGATCTTGGCCAATGGCTTGGCCTCTACCCACTTGGTGAAGTAGTCGATGGCGACCACCAAGTACTTGCGGTTGCCTGATGTTGCTGTGAAGTCTCCCAAGATGTCTAACCCCCACATGGCAAAGGGAATAGGGTTGAGGATCGATGTCAGTTTGGTGGCGGGTAGATGGGGTACTAGGGTGAACAATTGGCATTGCTCGCTAGCCTTGACGTATTATATTGCTTCCTCTTGCATTCTCGGCCAGTAGAGTCCTTATCGAAGGATTTTGTAGGCTAGATGTCGTCCTCCCATGTGGCTTCCACAGATCCCCTCATGTACTTCTGCCAGGGCATATTGGGCTCCCTTGGTTCCTAGGCACCAAAGTAGTGGTGTTGTAGCCCCCTTCTTGTACAGTACTCCATCCAGGATGGTGTACTTTGCAGCTCTCATCCTTATCTTCCTTGCTTTGACCCTGTCTTCTGGTAAGACGTCGTTCTGTAGGTAGTCGAGTATAGGGTCCATCCAGCTAGGCCCTTCCTTAATCTCATTGACTTGCTTCTCCTAGTATGTTGGTTCATGCAATATTTTCACGTACACTGCACTGGCCAAGTTTCTGAGTTCATCGTTGGCTAGCCTGGATAGTGCATCGGTGGTGGCATTCTTGACCCTGGGAACTCGAACCATCCTAAACTTCACGAACCTGCTGATTAACTCTTGAGCACGTGCTAAGTATGACGCCATTCGATCGATCTTTGCCTCGTACTCTCCATTCACCTGGTTCACCACTAGCTGGGAGTCACTCTGGATGGATAGGTGTGTGACTTGAATGGCTTTGGCCACCCGAAGTCCAGCTAGTAGTGCTTCGTACTCTGCTTCATTGTTGGATGCTGGGAAGGCGAACCAAAGAGCATACTAGATTCGAAATCCTTCGGGGCTGGTGAGTATGAAACCAGCTCCGCTTCCTATGGCGTTACTCGAACCATCCACAAACATCTCCCACGATCCTCGGTCTTGGTCCTTTGGTTCCTCTACTTCTACCTCAGTGTCGGGTAGGGTGCATTCGGCGATGAAGTCTGCTAGAGCTTAGCCTTTAATGGCCGTCCTGGGTTAGTACCTGATGTCGTGTTCGCTCAGTTCAAACGCCCAGGAGATCAATCGTCTGGAGATGTTTGGCTTGTGCAGTACCTTCTTCAATGGTAAGTTGGTGAGGACTGTGATGGTATGGGCTTGGAAGTAAGGTCTAAGCTTCCTAGCCGCGATCACCAGTGCATATGCTACCTTCTCAATCCTTGTGTACCTGGTCTCTACATCAATCAAGACATGGTAAACATAATAGATGGATCTCTGTATCTTACCCTCTTCTTTTAGTAGCACTGCGCTCACTACGACGGGTGTCCCCGCCAAGTAGATCTGCAACTCTGCATTGGGTTCTGGGCCCCCAAGCACTGGTGGATTCTTGAGGTACACCTTCAGCTCTTCAAACACTTTTTGGCACTCCTCTGTCCATGCAAAGTCTTTAGGACTGAGGAGGTTCTTCAACGTTTTGAAGAATGGTAGGCACTTGTCTCCCGACTGTGACATGGACCTTGAAAGGGTAGCGATCCTTCCATTCAATCTCTGTATTTCTCTGACTGTCCAAGGTGGTGCCATCTCTTGGATGGCCTTGATCTTGGATGGGTTGGCTTCTATTCCCCGTACTGAGACTATGAACCCCAAGAATTTTCCTGACGTCACCCTGAAGGCACACTTCACAGGGTTTAGCTTCATCTGGTTCCTTCTCAACACGACGAATACTTCTTCCAGGTCGATCAGGTGTTGGTGGGCTTGGACGCTTTCCACGAGCATGTCATCTACGTATACCTCCATGTTGTGCCCAATCTGTTCCTCGAACATCCTGTTGACCATCCTCTGGTAGGTGGCCCCTGCATTCTTCAGTCCGAACGACATGACATGATAGTAATAGTTCTCCTTGTCCTTTCGGAAGGTGGTGTAAGACTTGTCATCCTCATGCATGAGGATCTGATTATAGCCAGAATAGGCGTCCATGAAACTCAGCATCTCATGTCCGACTATGGGGTTGATCAGCAGATCGATCCTGGGTAGTGGGTACCATGACCACGTTTGCGAGCCAGGTAGGGAACTTCTCTGCCCTGATGAACCCTGCTCGGCTCAACTTCTTGACTTCTTCTTTAATGGTTGCCTGTCGATCGAGGGCAAAATTTCTTCTCTTCTGCTGGATGGGCTTCCTGGTTAGGTCTACATGCAATCTGTGCTCTGCTATGGATCTGGGTATGCCTAGCATGTCTGTAGTTGACCATGCGAAGACATCCATATTAGTCTAGAGGAGATGCCCCAGTTCTTCTTTCTGCTCATCGCCTAATAATGAGCCAACCTGTACGACCTTGGAAGGGTCGTCTTTACTGAGTGGCCAGGGGATGAGGTCCTCCACTGGTCTTCCTCTTTTTTCTGTCATTTTATCTCTCTGGTCACTAACCAGGTTCTCTATGCATAGTGCTATCCCCCATGTGTTGCCGTTGTTCTTCTTCACGAAGGTGGCATAGTAGTCTCTGGCCTTCTTCTGATTACCTCGAACTTCCCCCACTCCGTTGCCAGTGGGAAACTTCATTTTCAGGTGCAGTGGAGACACCACACCTCTAAGGGCTATCAGGGAAGGTCGCCCTAGGAGGATATTGAACGACACTACGGACTTGACGACCATGAAGTTTACCATGATGGTCACCTGTAGAGGGTGCTCTCCAAAATGTGACGGGCAGCTCTATGGTGCCTCTGATGGAGGCTGTGGCGCCCGAGAATCCATGGAGGTAGGTGGCTCTTGCTTGAGTTGATTGTCCCCGAATCCAAACTTACGGTAGGCTTCCAGTGAGAGTACATCCATGGACACCCCTGTATCTATCAGCACCCTGTGCACGAGTCAGTTGGCTATCTCCACCTGTACTACCAGGGCGACCTCATGTGGAAAACTCACACCTTCTAAGTCATCATCTGAGAAGGAGATCACCGTCTCTGTCTTGGCCATCTTGCTTGGGTTCTCTGCTACTCCCACGAACCTGGCATGGTTGATTCTTACCCCAGTCCTCCAAGTATAGTGAGGATGGGCTCTGCTACATCTCTTCTTTCATCAGTGTAGTCTCTCTCCCTGTCTTGGTCCGATCTTCTTTCTTCCCTCCTTGGTTCTCTTTTTCGGTGACGTCCTCGATCTCCTTGGCCCGAACGGCCGTCACGTCTCCCCTTTACGTACTTGTTCAAACTCCCTGCTCTCACAAGGCCTTCTATTTCCCTCTTCAGTTGGTAACATTCCTCTGTGTCATGCTCGTAGTCCTTGTGGAAGAGACAGTACTTATTAGGATTGCGCTTCTCAAGTCTTGCTAGCATGGGTCGTGGCCATCGAATTCGGTCACGGTCTTGGATCTGCATAAGGATTTGGGACCTGGTGGTGTTCAGCGGTGTGAACTCTGGACTGCTTGCTCTCTCACTCCTCTCTGGGCGACGGTCACCTCTTCCTGATGGGCGATCACCCTTTTCTTGTCGACGTTCAGTCCTCGACCTCTTACTCTCTTTACGGTCATCTGGTGCTGACCTCTTATTGTCCTGTGGCTTCGCTTCAATTGCCTTCTTCCGAGCTTCTACTATCTCGGCCATGTTGGCGAACTCGTTGCATCGCTCTAGGAGCTCCTTCGTAGTCCTGGTCTTATGACGCTCCAGGTCCTTGATCAACTCCTTATCTCAGATGCCCCCAGCCAAGGCAGTATGCTGGGTCTGATCGTCTTGGTCTCTGACTTCTAAGGAATCCTTGGTGAACCTGCTGACATACTCCCTGAGGGACTCCCTAGGATTTTGTATCACGTTCAGTAGATTGACCATGGTCTTCTTTTGCTTGACGCTGCTCTGGAAGCGGGTCACAAATTGTTCGCATAGCTCTACAAATGACCCAATCGACCGTGGTCGCAGTCTGGAGAACCATGAGGGATGTAGGGAATGCTCAACAGGATACCACGTCTGATCCACCATATAGAGTCATCATGCCATTGAAATAGTTGATGTGGTCATTAGGGTCGGTGGTACCACTATAGAGTTCAAAGGTGGGTAGCCTGAACCTGGATGGGAGTGAGGCTGACATGATCTCTTCTGAGAAGGGGTGTTGTCCAGGGATTGAGTGTGTCTCACCCTTGGTCTGCTTCTTCAACCCTTTCAGCTTCTCATCTCACTCTCGGAGTCTCTTGTCTAGCTCTTCATCCCGTGTTTGTCCTTCACGTCTGACTGATCGTTCGTTGTGAGCTCGTTCGCGTCCTCTCCTGGAAGTCCCTTCACGTCTCGACTGTTGGTGAGAGGGTAAAGGGTCACGTCGTGAAGAATCTTATCTTGACCGCGAGGGGCTTGCTTCACGGTAAGTCCGACTTTGCCCTGGTACATGACTTCCTCCTAGTCGACCATCAAACACTGACCTCCGGATGGACCCTTCAGGGTTAGGTACCACGGATCGGTGTGATGGTGTTCTCCCTTGATTTGACCTTGCTGGAGGATCCGCCGATCTCCCCTAGGTTGGGAAGGCTCTCCCCACTGCCTGGTGTGCCTCTCTGATCTGTCACCCCTGGGAGAGGTCCTCCTGGGACTCAGTTCCCGTCGAGGGTCCGTCCTGCGATAGTGTGATGTCGCACACTGCCTCAAGTAGTCACGAAAGAGTCGTTGATCCTCGAGGATCTGTCGCTGTAGGTCATTGATCTGACCCATAGTTGCTGGGGCATTGGGGTCAAGTACTACCTCCACCACCACTTCGTTGTTGGGTTCGACCACTGGAAATTGATCATCGTTTGGGATCTCCCTCTCCAGAGAGACATGGTCCTGGTTATTGACTCTACGACGTGAGCTCTCTGGAGGAGGTGATCCATTCCCCTCCCTCGGGGCATTGTTGGTGGAGGGAGCGGTCTTCTTGCCTCGTGGTGCCATGTTATGAACAGTTATGGAAACAAGCTAGTAAAGGTGATGGCTAGCGTCGCTCCCATAGACGGCGCCAATCTATTACATCAAGAAATCGCTCAGCGGTCCTTCGAGTGCCGTAACCTGCAAAAGACCCTGGGTGATAAAGGAGAACCGGTGTGGTTCCGACCTAGGACTCTTCGATGCCTAAGTAAGATCTCTCTGAGCAAACAGATGAATAGTAGTATTCAATATGAGTTAAGATGTCCCCTGATGGGGCTGTGTACCTTGCCTTTTATAGTAGAGCATGACGGTGTGGAGAGTCCCAGTTGATGTAGAGTGTTTGTCGTAGGTGATAGAGTCCCTGAGTAGCAGGGCTTATCCTTGATAGGTTGTCTTCCTATAAGTAGTGTCATGATAGACTTAGCATCCTTGGTGGATAGACCTCATTTACGTGGTAGATGAGGTTCCTAGTATATGAATCTGTTCAAACTACGTGACTCGATAGGCGGTAGCCTAGAGTCCTTGGTGATGCGATCCATGTCTTGTTGATGGCGGTGGCGACTGCCGTGTTCTAGGGAGACTGTGCCCAGGGATGACGTGTTCAGGGAATCCATGTCCCGGGGTCTTCGCCTAAGGGGGTTGGTGCCCAAGGAGGTCCACGCCCCAAGGGGTTGGCGCCCAGGGAAGTCCGCGCCCCTAAGGGGGTTGGCGCCCAAGGGTAGCTGCGCTCGATGGGGTTGGCGCTCGTGGGCGTTGGTGGTCGGCATCTACGGTCGGTCCTTCCCCGGCTCTGTCTTGGCCCACATTCCTGGGTCATGCCACGTGGCGACCTCTGATTGGTTGGTGTGAATTTGGGTTCATCAATGTGATTCCATGTATCACAATGCATAAAACAATATGTTTAAATAAATAGAAATTCTAGAAAAAGAATCACATTATCTTAACTTATAAATTACAAAAATAAGAAAACAAAATCCAATAAGGTAACTTAATTGGCGGACACAAAGATATGTTTTAGACATTTTATTACCGTCGAATACGGATTTTCAAATATCCGTTAACATCCTTACTCTTTCTAGTGACATATAATGTAACAACCATATAAAAAGGACGTCCGATCCTATCCCTAGTCAAGAACTGTTTTGGGTGAAAACCCATAGAACAATGTTATAAGCTCGTAAAAGAGATTCATGTAATAATTGAAAATTAAAATTATTTATTCAAATTAGGGAAAAAGAACTTTGTCCTGGGGTGTGGCCTATGCTAGAACTCCCATCAATCTATCCCTCTCCTCCCAATACGAAAAAGACACCTCTCCCCCCTTGTTTTGAGGAGGAGAGAGATACGTACATGAGAGTGTTGGCGTAGGCCATACTCCCGCAAAAAACTACTTCCCTTCAAATTAACTCGAGTTTGATGGACACACTCCAACATTGGGAGGTCAAGTTTCTCTTCTAGAATTTGCGCTTGTGGATTTTAGGAGTGGAACAAGGGTGAGGATGGGATTCAGAGGTGGAGTGATGGTGGGTTTCTGGAGCGGGGTTGCAGGAGGAGATTTTCGTCTTGTCCAATCGTAAAAACATGGGCAATGGCATCTTTTTTCCTTTCAAGTGTTGGGTGGACGGTTGGATTATTAAGTGTTGTGCATTGGGCAGTGTGCCGGACTTGAGAGCTTAAATTTCTTGCAGGAGGTTAGTGAAGATGGAGAATGTAAAAAAATCCCCTGCAGTGCAATAATTTGGCGGTATGTTGCAGTGCGGGCTTGAGAGATCAACACGTGAATCAGTGCGATATCCAACGGTGCAAGGTCAATCGCACCGTTAGATGAAGCATCATTTACGTGTCGAACTCTCAAGCCCGCACTGCAATGCACAGCCAGATTGGTGGACTGCATAGGATTTTAATCCATGGAGAAGAAGGGTGTGGGTCCCACTTGTTAAAAAAAAGAGGCTAAATTACAGATCACCCCTGGTTTTCAATCGAAACTCAGATCACCCCTAGTTTTTGAAAAAACTCAAATGTCTCCCTCTATAGTAACGGTGTTAGTCTACTGTTAGTTATTGGTGTAAAAGAACTATTTTACCCTTGTACTAAAACATTAGAATTAAATTTACAATACTACCCTTCCTTCATCTTCAACATTGGTCAAAGGTAGTTTAGGGATTTAAATTTATTTAATGGCTGACATCATCACTTAACAGCATAAAACTAACGTTAGAGACTAATTTGTCATTTTGGGGTCTAAACCAGAGGGTGATTTGAGTTTTTAAAAAAATCAGGGGTGATCTGAGTTACGATTGAAAATCAGAGGGTGATCTGTAATTTACCCAAAAAAAAAAAAAAAGAATAATAAATAAATAACTACAAACCGTTTGTTTTGAAAGTGGCGGGTGATCGATTCTTATTACATTGTGTCCCGTTTCCCTCTCGAATCTCGCATTTTGTTGCTCTCTCGCACTCTCGCACTCTCGCACTCTCCGCACTCTGCTTTGATCTCAACCGATTGAATAGGCTTAGCAGTCTTCGTTCCCACGAAGGAGCAGCTCAACCGAAAGGTCAAGTCTCATCATCGTTGTCGTTGGATGCGTCGACTGGTGAAGCTATTGAGCCAATGCTGTAAGTTAGTAATCCACGAAGGAATAATTTTTTTTTAATTATTAATTATTGTTTATTCAGGGATCTCCATATATATTTTTTATTTCCAAGGTATTAAAATGAGGAATCGGACAGTGACGATTTCACAATCGGTCGGAATCGGCCTTCAAGAACCCTAGAATTCTTCCACATATCCAAAAGCAAGGAAATTTCTAAGGTTTTGAGTATGAATCGGCCAAGTCGGAACAGTCGAAATCGGGATTGGTAATGGTCGATTCCGATATGAATTGGTTGATTCAACGATCCGATTCCCCTTTTTTAAAACCATGCTTAGTTCTTCTTCGATCACTACTTAATTTCACTCAAGGATTCCAAATCTAATACAACTATTGGTCTTAAGACAACTCTTGTCTATATTGAGAACAAAAATGGAATCAAATCTAAAACCAATTGGATCATGCATGAATTCCAAACTCTTCTGGAAACAGCCAATAAATGCATCAAGGTAACTATATATATCTCGTTTTGCGACTTATTTTATTTAGGGGAAATTTATGAAACACCTCCTGAAAATGGGGCGAGATACTCAGATCACTCCCTCATATTTGAAAATAGTCGGATCACTCTTCTACACTAACGGTCTGCTGTTAATTATTGTTGTAAAAAGGCTATTTTAGCCTTGTACATTGAAAAGACAATTTTAACCTCAAAATCAAGTGGGATGATGGACTGAAGCGTATCACCTTCTCCAACACCAGCACCGGAGCCATATCTTCTCCTTCTCCATCTCCGACCAATCTGCATCTTCAATGGACTTGGTAGTAGCATCGCATCGATCAACCAATTGTGGATCCATTCCAACTTTCCTCTTCAATTCAAAGTATAAATACCAACGCATAGGTTTTGCAATTTCATCATCAGTGCTTGCTATTATAGATTTTCCTTCCATCTTCCTTCTAACGTTGTTGTTTAATATCTCACATCGATCTTCATGATCGAACTCACAACAAGAAGAGCAGAAAATTAAAAGCAATAATGGGTTCCATCTACGAAGCACAGCGTGCAGAGGGTCCAGCCACGGTTCTGACTATCGCCACTGCAAATCCATCCAACTTTACATACCAAACTGACTTTCCCGATTTCTACTTCAGATCCACAAAGAGTGAGCACAAGACCGAGTTGAAGGAGAAATTTAAGCGAATTTGTAAGTATTTATTATAACTTCAATATATTTTAAATACGGATTGATTTGATGATCTCAATAAACGCGCTCTCTCTTCAATAATCAATCAAAATTAATGCTAATATATTATAGAAGCTAATTAATTTTTCATGTTGTTGGTGTTCAATTAAACAAGCGACAGGTCAACAATTATAAAACGCCACACTTTCCTGAAAGAGGAAATTATCAACGAAAACCCAGACTTCTGCAACCCTATGGCGGCATCACTCAACGCATCTAACACCTTGAGGAAGAGGAAGGATATTGGGGGTTTTAGATTTAAGGGTAAAACAGTAACTCCACACTAGTCAAGGGTAGTTTAGGGATTTAAATATATTCAACAGTGTACAACTAATAGTAGGGACTAATGTGAGTATAGGTCTCTAATGCAGGAGGTGATCTGAGTATTTTCAAATAAGAGGGGGTGATCTGAGTATCGGTCCATTTTCAAAAGGTGTTTCGTAAATTTCCCTTTATTTATTTTTGGTCATAAAATGCATAGTTTTCATTTAAATGTTTTTCTTATATAACATGAGTGAATAATTTAATGGATGTTTCTGCATTTCAGCTGTATGACTGGGTAATATGTAGAATACATGAGAGGGTGCAGAAGAAAGCTGCTAAACACGAAGAGAATGAAGTTCTTATGTCTATTGCTGAAGAAGATGGAGTACTACAAGGAGAAGAGAACAAAGGCATTGATCATGGTTTGAACAGTTCTATGGACGGATGTATAGGGGAAAGGAAAGAAGATGAAGTTCACGGGAAAGAGATCGAAGAATTTTATGAAGTTCTCAATGCAAACATCTCGGACCAGTATCTGTCATTGGGTATTGAAGAAGATGGTGAAGTTCATCATGGTTTGAATAATTCTATGGATGGATGTATAGGGGAAAGGAAAGAAGAAGATGAAGTTCATGGGAAAGAGCTTGAAGAATTTTATCAACTTCTCGATGATTTTATGGATGGTGGGTCTGATAGGTTTTTGGAAAAGCCTATGCCCTCTGATGTCATGCAATTACCTCTTCCCTCAAGTTTCCATATTCCATATCAAAATTCCTATGATTTGCCACCCTTGCCTGAAGATTCGAGGTACCAACCATTCCAACATTCTCACAATTTTTTGTAAAGGAGTAGTACAAAACTGTTGCTTCTTTCTAAGGTTTCTGCTGATGGCAATGCTGAAGGTGGATCCTTAGATCAAGCTTTTGATTTTTTGTCTTGTCCTCTACTGATGACAATACCGAATGTGGAGGATAAAGGCTTTTTTGAAACTTTTGTTTTGTCGTCTGGGTATGCCTGGACGTTAATCCTGTACATTTGATTCTTTATATATAATTAATATTTTTTTTGCTGACCTTTAACGGAAAAAAAATTGTATTGGATTTGAGTGTCTTATTTTGGTCTTGTCCTCAGCACTTCTTCTTTCCATTGATTGGTTTTGTGGGTTATTGCAATTTTTCTTCATTGATTGGACGGACAAGGTTTGGATGAAACTGAGCCTTCCAATCTCTCCATTGATTGGTTTCATGGAAGAAAACTTCTCTCCTATAATGGGAATTTTTTCTCCAAAGTAAATGACTATATGAACCTCTTCCCATCACCAGTTTCAAATTTGATCTAAATTCACAAGGAGAAAAGACAAATCTTAACCCCCCCCCTTTTTTTTCCTTATTTATTCTTCATCTTCCTATTTCTTGGTTTCTTTTGTATCCTATCGCAAACTTTTCCCTTGCAGATTTTGTTTTTGTGACCCTTGAAACCATCATGAAACCTGAGTAGAGAGCATTTATTTAAACTGATTGGTTGAACTTATGTTTTTTTCCACTTCCCATTTTGATTCCTAATAGAAACCAGGCACATAGAACTGGAAAACTGAAAGTGAAACCCTCTCTGGTTTACTGTCCTATTTGGTTTCTAAAGTGGAATCTTTCCAAAATTAGAATCTTGCTTTGTCATGGGCCTTGAAAAGCCAAATATGAGAATGACAATTTGCTGACTTTAGTGCTTCTATGCCAGTTTGCAGGAGTGGGTTATTGACCCTTGAAACTTTTTGACTGTTCTTCCTGTTCTTGAGGGGTCAATTGAACCTCTTGTAAATGATGCTGTAAACAAATTTTCAGCAAGCAGCTGTAAAGATTTAGATTGTAGAAGAAGATAGCATCTCTTGTTTCAGAGAAAACAGGTGGATATTGCTGTAGTTTGTTCAATCTCCCTGTTTTTGCTGTTGCATCCATTTGATTCGCATAAAATTTCCCCTCCATTATGATCTTTTAGCTTAAAATTAGTACCTTATATGAACAAAAAGAATAATGAAAATACATAAAAGAATAGGAATCATAGGACTATTTAAAACTGTTAATACATGATATGGCATCTTAGGCCCTTTTGGAAACTACAAGAAAAAGGGTCATTTACGACGGTATTTTTACGATGGAAAGTTTTTTCTGTCCTAACTAGTGTTGTTTACAACGGAAATATAATTCCATGGTTAAATGTTACATCATTAATGACGGTAATATATTGCCGTGGTTAAAAAGCACTAACGGGGTTAGCCTTTTAACTATTAATTAGTGATGTCAGCATGTTAGTTTTTAAAGACAATTTTGCTCTTGTTTTTATTCAATACCTTTATTTTTTTATTCCTTTTTCTTTCCTTCTTCTTCTCCTTCTGCACCTTCTGCTGTTTATTCCGACGCAACACATTGCCTCGCCGCGGCCGCCACCACCCTCCCTCCAGCCCTCCTTCTCTTTCTCCCCTACAACCCCGCCACCACCCTCTCTATTCTCCCCCACCCCACCATGCTCTCAGCAATCCAACCCCATACACAGTTGCTGCAACAACATACGCAATCACACTTGGACCGTCGTATTAAGTTTATAAAGGGGATTGGTTCATTACTCGTTCCATCGTATTAGTTTTCCACCAATTTTTCCTTGTTTTTCATTTGTTTTCGTGCTTTTTTTTTTTTTTTTTGTTTTATTTTTTTTCCATTTCCCGCGAACAAACTTTACACGATCAGGTCCTTCTCTCTCACTCTCGCCCTATACAAACTGCTCCGTCTCTCTCGCCCTCAATCTCTCATTGATCCCTCTCGCCTACAACTCATCTCATCTCTCTTGCCCTCTCTCTGATCTCTCTCACCCTCAATCTCTCACTGATCCCTCTCGCCTACGAACTCCCCGCTCATCTCTCTCGCCCTTGCCCTCTCTTGCTCTCAATATCTCTATTATCTCAATCTTTCTGTTGTCCTCTCTCTCTCTCTCTTTGTGGATATCCAACACCTTTTTGAGGATACTAGTTAAGATGAAACAAAAGAGGCTCTGGGGATTGCTTCATCGAGGAGGACAATCGGCTACATAGGGTATTGCTTTCCAGATTGCTTTTTCAGGTACAATTTTTTTTGGCATACTGTTCATTGAGCAATATGTTAGAGTTTATGTTATAAAGGGTACTTTTGTAATTGGCTTGTTATAAATCATGTTAAGTTGTATTTTCTATCTTTTGCTTTTATGTAGACAGAATCGTGGGTTAGAAAGAGAGAATGAGAGAAAATAATGTGTTAGTTTGCTTCCTCCCTCAAGTATCTTATTTGTAATAAAACCATTACAATCATAAAAGGAAAAGGAAACTAAACCTATTCTAAAATAAGTAACTAACTTAGACTAGAAAATTGACTCCTAACTCCTAACAATTAAAGACATAAAACAATAAAGGAAACCATAATGGGCTCAACCACAGTAGGGACACTCCCCCTATCGTGGTACACTTCTCAACACTCCCCCTCAAGCTGGAGTATACAGATAGCAAAAGAAAGGCTCCAGCTTGGCCTAAAAAGAATAGAAAATCAAACTCAACACCAGTCTTGAATAGTAGTTGTAGACTTCAGTGAGCACAGAGGAAACTCCAATAAAACCAATAGAAATATCAGCCCAAGCACTGGACGATAGATAACATCAACCGCAATCCAAAAACAGCAGATAGGTAACGGTGACAAATGTTCTTCAATAATTGCGGAACTTGATTTCTAATAAGAGAAGACTCGATCTTCAATATAAGGAAAGAACTCAATCTTCAAAGTAAGAATCAATTCAATCGCACAAAGTGGAACTTTCCTATCGACCTTAAAAAAACACCATATCATGCTTAAAAGATGGAGGGCAGCAACTTCGGAGTTTCCCTTCAAAAGTAAAAATCTTCACTGAAATAAACCTTGAGAAATCTTCACCGGAATATTCTTGAGAAAGATAAGACTCTCCAATTGATGACTTGTGCAGAGCAGATATGCAAATAATAATATCCAATTCCAATCTCCCCCTCACGTGTAGCAGTACATGTGAACAAATAACGGCCAATAATCAACATCTCAAAGCACGGGCATCACAAAAAAACCCATAAACAAGAGCCACGCAAATAACAGCCGTAGATAAAAGAATCCCAATATCAATTTCTAACCTCCCCTCACTGGAGCCAACAACCACCATGCAAGGTCCAACCTTCGAAGAAGTAAAAATCCCACATGTGTTCGGGGCCCACCAGGGCAACTATACTTCAAGAATTTTGAAGAAATGTCGGAATTAAAAGGGTAATGGCAGTTTGGTACATGACCAGCATCTCAATAATTTCCAATCTCCCCCTCAAAACAAACTCCAACCTCAATATCATTTAAGTACCAATTTGCCAAAAAACAAATTGATGTGATCTGGGCACACCAAAGCTGTCACACCCCGGCCTGGTGCTTAAGGGCTAGGAGAGACTGGATGTCTCTGACATCCTACCAATCCCCCAAGGATCGCAAGTGCAGTACCCTATTTACAATCATTATCTCACAAATACAGTAATCAGAGGTAGCGGAAACAATTTAAATAATAGAGATAACATCATTAGTAAGAGAAGTCTAAGTGATATTTCATATATATGTAAAGAATAAAGCTTGTGATACAACTATACAGTTCATAAAAGTACCAGAAGGTAAAATTACACAAGAAACTATACTATAACTATACAAAGTGTTTATAAAGCATAAAAGAGTGGGGAGGTAGCCTGGACTGTTAGGCCAAGATCAGGAGATTGCGCAATCATCACGTGCGCACGAAGTATCGTGCACTTCAAACTCCAGCGCTGCAAATCCATTATTAAAAGTAACTAAATCACTTGAAAAATAAGGATATCCACAGGGGTGAGCTCTCCACTGAGCCCAGTAAGGGGTACACGCATACAAACACAATTATATTCATGATGCATGTGCTAAACTAACATGCTCCTAGCACAGATACTAAGTCTCATGAGGTCTAAGTACTACTGGTGGTAGATGCTAACCTCGGTCCCGGAATTAACACATTGGTCACCCGAGTGAAACCATTCTACCACGGTGAGGACCCGCCAGATTGGCATGACACCAGGCAGCGGACCCGACAGACCCCCAAAGACCAACCCTGTCTGTTTATTCCCACAGCGGAGCGGACACGCTAATATGGGACAGAAGATGGCACCCCGGCATGTCCCTTCGGCTGTACGACGGGTTGTCCAACACCTCTCCCCCTGTTGGTAAGGGGCGTAGTACTGGGTAATGAATATCAACCTAGCCCAGTGCAGTCTAATTATGATGATACAAGCATAGATTGAGTTATAGAGTACTGATTTCCACCTTCAACAATTTCCACATAATAAAAATATCAATGCAGTGCAATGCAGTATGCCAATGTGCAGCCTCATTCACATGCATTCTAATGCATTAAATCATAAGCTAGAAAACTATATGCATCAGTATATTTGTAATGATGCATGACATGGCATTCAGCATAACAGTGAAATTAAAATGATAAACACGCTTAAATTAAGGTCAAGGTCCCCTTACCTGAAGCGTAGCCTATCCCTAGTCAACCAAATCTCCAATAAACCGGCAAAGCAGACAAAAACAGCAGAAAACAGACCTAATCAACATGTAAAAATAGCATTTATTAGGTCCCAATAGATGTTAGGGCATTTCCTAACATAACAGGGCAGCAGGGACACCAAAAAGGACCAGCCGGATGCAGAGGGCTTCAGGGCCGGATCATCCGGCTTGGGCCTGCAACTCCATCCGGGAACTTGTCCGAATTTGGGGTTTTTTGCTTAATTTGGGCAGATCCATGCATGGCCCTAATTTGATGTTTTAAGATACAACAAAGGTGGGTCTTTCTATTTGGGGTTTCAATTTCATGTTTGGTTCCCTAATTTGGGGATTTTACCAATTAAACCAAAATTGGTTGGCTTAGGGTTCACCATAGGGCCAACAGATTCAGAAATTGGGGCCTGAATTGGGTTAATTCTATAATTTTCAGGCCTAAATGGTCAGGGACTAATCAAAACAGTCCAAACTATGTCCAAAATTCAACACCAAGGCTTGGCCTTGAAGCTTTAATGGTGGCAAGTTGAATTAGGTGGTTTAGAGTTGGAGAAGAAGGGAAGCAAAGGGAAAAACAGCAAGTTTTTCATGGCTTACCTTAGTGTAGAAGCAGAGACAAAGTGCAGGCAGCCTCTACTTATGCAGTTCAGTCTCAATTTGGGATTCCAAAGCTCAGTCTCAGGTATGAACTTCAAACCTTCAAGAACAGCTTTCTTTTCTTCCTTCTTTTCTTCTCTTTTCCTCTTTCTTTCCTTCTCTCCCAAGCTGGAACGAATTCTTCAGCTTCCTTAGTTTAGTTTGTGATTTGTGAATAGTTAAGTTAAAATAGATATCTATATATAGTACTTAACCACTAAGGGGCAATTCTGTCCTTTGGTTATAAATCATTTCTAAAATTGATTTTAAAAGCTATTTATAGTTTTAAATCTGTTTCTATAGGTTATTCTAACCATAACATGATGCCGGACGACATCAAAGATCATTCGAACAAGGGTAACTGTCTAGAATAGCATTCCCCACTGGTGAACTGGGTCCCACAGGGGCAATTTGACTAAAATACCCCTGAATTTCTATTTGGTCGTACATCAATATATATAAATATATGTAAATTACACTTACAATAATTTTAATCGAGGGAGAGCCTCTGCATGGCCTCCAGGCAACAGATCCGGCACAGGTAACTCCGGAACGGGGTCTTATAGGGGTCCTCTGACTTCAGAAGAGCAGGTTGGGAAGATTCTCACCTGGCACTCGCCTAAAAAAGACAAAGAGAGGCTCCGCAAGCCATCAATCTAGCATGCCAAGCTTATGTGTTGTCTTCCGTTAGACACCTCAGACTCATTTAAGGCCACGGTAGTTGGCTGATCGGAATGCCTTTACAGACGAGTCATGAGATAGGTTTGGATTTCTCAATCGAGACGACCCACAACTTAAAGGCTAGTATGGGCAAAGTTGAACCAGAACCTAAATCACACAGGTTCCAAAAGTTCAATTTTTTTTTTAATTTTTTTTTATGGGTTTCACAAAAGCAATAATATGGCATATATGTATGCCCAATGGCAATTCTGTAATTAGATCATGCAATCTCCAATTGATGTGAAACCCGGGTCAAAATACCCAATTTCGTTCGGGATGGACCCATCCAAGTATACAATAGGCAATAGCAAGAGGTAATGGCAGAACTGTAATTTAAGTGAAATCCATATATATGCATAAGCAAGGCCAAATTTAAGGGAGGGGTAATAATCTGGTAATAAACCAGAATTTGCAAGGGGTCAATTTAGTAGGTAAAGAGGCAATGGGACATGATGGGAATTATTGAGTGAGGGTAAAATTGGAAGCAGAAATATGCTTAAAAGGATAGATAAAGATAAAAACATAAATCTGGGGTATTTTGGGAAAGTGGCTGAAATTAAAGCCAAGAATAAAGGAGGCATATACTTAACGCTTATCGTTTTCAAGAACAAACCTCGGGTATTGCAGAAACCAAAAGCAAAGAAATTGATGACTTCAACAAGAGACCTCCAAGTCGTGGGAAACCAGCAAGAGATCGAAGGCAGCGCTAACCACGTGACCAGCGGAAACTAGTTAGTCTTCTTCTCAACCACGTCTTCAATCCTAGCAGTAATCGATCCAAACCAGATCAAGAAAATGCCAGCAATCGAACAAGAGCAACCGATAGCAATCACAGCATCAAATCGATTCAGCAGCAACGACAATGACGAGTTCGATCAGCATATAATCCCTAGTTCAGAAAAAATAAAATTGGTAGAAGCAGATCAGCAGTAGTAGCCATCGACCAATCCTTAGAACCAGCAGAAAGGAATCAAGAGACAACTTTCAAATTTCGACCAAGAGAACCCAGGACTCGATTCAACATCCATCAATAGCAATCGATTGCACAAGAATCAGAAATCAGCAGCAGGACTTCAACCAGAAATCCAAATCAGTAGCAGCCATCTACTCCATCGAAACAACACCAACAATGATGGCCGGTGACAGAAGGACGATAAGCACCAAGAATTTCATCGTTAGTGTAGCCATGTTTAGTTATAGCTAGCCCTGCAGATCGAACTGATGGAAAGACCAACAAACGACTATGGAAGATTTAAAAAAACGATAAAGATTAAATGAGCAGGAAACCCTAGTTCTTCTTTTCTTTTTATGAACTCGGGTTTCTCCATAAATCAGAGAACCTTGAATCGACTCTAAAAACTGCAATGTTGAAGAGAATCAGTCACTGGTTGCCTATCTCTGATACCATGTAGACAGAATCGTGGGTTAGAAAGAGAGAATGAGAGAAAATAATGTGTTAGTTTGCTTCCTCCCTCAAGTATCTTATTTATAATAAAACCATTACAATCATAAAAGGAAAAGGAAACTAAACCTATTCTAAAATAAGTAACTAACTTAGACTAGGAAACTGACTCCTAAATCCTAACAATTAAAGACATAAAACAATAAAGGAAACCATAATGGACTCAACCACAGTAGGGACACTCCCCCTATCGGGGTACACTTCTCAACATTTTATTTCCTTTTACCTCATCAGGGAGTCAAATGTAATTTCAAGAATATTGTTAATGAAGAAATTAGGTGAGTGGAGAAGTCTCTCCCTCACAATCGATTCTCTCCTAACTCTCTTCTTCCTCTTTCCCTTGCTGTGAATCTTGTTCTCTTGCTTGAATCTATTCATTCATAGATTCTAACTCAATATACTATCATTCTCTTTCATTATGTGGGGGTTTTTGCATGTAAAACCCCCATGTATTGCCTAATCACCTTGGGCACATTATACGCTTAGCCTTGGCTGGAAGGGTAGAGGGGCTCCCATAATCCCACTAATGAAACCAAGTTTAAAGTTTAAACCGGCCATTCTAGGGTAGTGGAATAGTCAAGGGTATTGGACTAGGAGAACATAATTGATGACTCATAATTCAGACTCTCTTTTGGTAAGCAACTCACAAATCAACCAACAGCCAATCCTTGGATCCCAATGTCATCCAACTCATATCCCTTTTTGATATGTGTGACAACTTGAAGTTCAAACTTGGTTTGAGCTCATGACAAGCATGTCAAAACTTTGATTGTCAATGTCTGTAATTGTTTAGCATTGGATCAACAGATGTACTCCTATCCCAACTTGTAGAAAACCTAGGACCTGTAACCAGTAACTTTAGAGAGAAGAAAAGAGAGAAGAGAAGATGGAAGTTGTAAAATACTTGAATTAATTAATTGATAGGTAAGCCCCTCTATTTATAATAGAGGGGAAATTACAAATAGACTAAACTAGGCGATGTGGGACTAAAACCCTCATAGCCGACATAAACTTAATAATATAAGAAGAATAAAACTACCCCCAAAAGACCAGAATACCCTCACAGTATTCTGGAGCACATATTCCAACATTCCCCCTCAAGCTGGACTATACAAATAAGTAAAGAAAGAAGATCCAGCTTGAACTAAAGAAAAAAAGAACTCCATAACAATGTTAGCACTCCCCCTCAAGTTGGCGCATACAAGGTACTAATGCCCAACTTGAACAAAATGGGAAAAACTAAGTTGTAGCAGAATCCAGCTTGACATATGAATGCAGCTCCCAAATAAACCTTCAAGAACTTGAAAAAATAGTTCTTCAAAACTTGGACAGATATGATCAGCAAACCGGGACTGGAATGTCTTCCAAAAAGGCAGCTTTCAACGATCTTCAATAGCTATCTAGTGATGAATCTCAGATTGTCATAGTGACGTAGAATCTTGAAGTGAATTAATAACTAGAGCAGTAAGCAGCGAAAACAAACTGAATCAGGCAGCGAAAAAAAACTGTATCAACCCAACTGAAAGTCCTCAAATGGGCAACAACCAAATATCTTCAATACTCTTCAATAGTTCAATCTCCCCCTTACGGCAAACTCAACCCAATAACAAAGTAGATACCCATTGGCAATGGTGAAAACTCTGATCTTCTATGTTTTGCACCAAGTGTTCCTGCAAGTTCTGCTTCTACAATGTCTACAGGTGTACTGTACATAATCCCCCCCTCACGTGTAGTACACGTGGACATAAGAGAGATGATGTAAGAGATAGGGCAAAAACATAATATTCCAGAATTTTCCAAGAGGTGCTAAGGGTAATGAAAAAAAGGAAGAAATGGCAAATGAGAGAATACCATTAACTTCCAAAGGAGTTATGGGTATATGCCAAATGTATGGGATATGAAAGGAATTAGAATTATTGAAAGGGAATGGTGTTGGAAAAAAAGGATGGCATGACTGCAATTTGGTGAAAATCCAGTTTTAAATACAATCCAAGCCAAAGGGCAAACTGTTAATAAACCAGAATATTCAAGGATCAATTGGGTAGTCAAATAGGGGAATGTATTAAAAAGTAATGGCAGTTCCATAAATAACCAGAATTTTGCAAGGGCCTTTTGGTAAACAAAAAGCAATGGGATGCAACAAGTAAAATAATGCCTATGGAGAGTGGCAATTTGGTAAATAACAAGAATTTTCAAGGGGTAATTGGCAAATAAAGAAGTAAGGGGACATGAAGGGAATTTAGAGTAAAATAAGGACAAAGGTAAATAAGCGAAGATGATAAGGGCATGATGGAAAACTTAAAGGAATAAAATAAGACTTTAGGAATAAAGTAACTAAAAGGAAACCAACTCATAAAAGGAAACCCATTGTGAAACATTCATCGTCTTCCTTAAGCAACCACCAAACCGTGAAAACAGGATCTCAAGGGTTTCGATAACAGGGGGGAAAATCAGCCAGAAGCGATAGAAACTACAAGAACATCTGCAAACGACAAGCAGCCAACAGAACTGGTAGATCGAGATGGATCGAGACGCAGCTGGTCTACAAATTTAAATTTTTTTTTTTTTTTTTTTAAAATTTTCAGCAAATCGATAGCATCAATCGAAGAAAAAACAGCAACTGATTCAGTCTATACCAGAGAGAGCAGCAGGGTAACAAGGGGCTTGAATCAGCCCAAAAGAGTGGATCGAAGATCCACCGTGAACAGTATTAAGTAGTCCTCAAGAGAGGGGTAGAGCCGTATGGCAGAAAAAAAAATTGCAGCAACTCAATGGTGGTAAAACAGAGACAAACCAAGCTATATGTCTGCAACCTGCAAACGATTCAGCAAAGCGATACCCAGTTGAACCTAGCGGAACAACCAGTGGTAGAAACAGACTTGCAGAAGCAATATAAAAAATTAACAGCGGCAGCAAACGAGAAGCAGCGGCAGCCATAGTCGCAGAACTAATGAACCATCATCAGTCTGGTTCGATTTAAACAACACCAAAGAAAACCATCTCTCCAACAGAATCATTCTATGTTTGGGGCTCAAAAGCAGAGCAAACGAAATGCAAACAGCAGATATATATATGCAGAGGTGACATTGGCTGCTCAGCATAACGGAGACCTTTAAACAACTCTCAAAACTGCAAACCAAGAAGAGAATCAATCACTGGTTACAACAGCTCTGATACCATGTAGAAAACCTAGGACCTGTAACCAGCAACTTTAGAGAGAAGAGAAGATGGAAGTTGTAAAATACTTGAATTAATTAATTGATAGGTAAGCCCCTCTATTATAAATAGAGGGGAAATTACAAATAGACTAAACTAGGCAATGTGGGACTAAAACCCTCATAGCCGACATAAACTTAATAATATAAGAAGAATAAAACTACCCCCAAAAAGTCCAGAATACCCCCACAGTATTCTGGAGTACATATTCCAACATTCCCCCTCAAGCTAGACTATACAAATAAGTAAAGAAAGAAGATCCAGCTTGAACTAAAGAAAAAAAGAACTCCATAATAATGCTAACACAACTTTTTTTATTTTTATTTTTTTATCTCTAATTGGATTTCCTTTTCCAACTGGATTTTATTCCAAAGATCTGATCTTAGAGCTCACTTACACTAAGTATACTTGATGAGCCATAAAGCCTCCAATCAGAAGAAGACGCGTGTCCCATTCGGCATGAGTAGAAGAGCCCTGTCCCAGAAAGAACAGGAATGGCCGACCCCTCAGGGTCATCCACACCTGGCCGACCCCTCAGGGTCATCCACACCTGGCCGACCCCTCAGGGTCATCCACACCTGGCCGACCCTTCAGGGTCATCCACATCTGGCCAACCCCTCAGGGTCATCCACATTTGGCCGACCCCTCGGTCATCCACATCTGGCCGACCCCTCATGGTCATCCACACCTGGCCGACCCCTCGGGTCATCCACATCTGGCCAACCCTCAGGGTCATCCACATCTGGCCGACCCCTCAGGGTAATCTACACTTGGCCGACGCCTAGTGGTCATCCACTTAGCCGACACCTCGTGGTCATCCACCGAGCCGACCACTATAGTATCGGTCATTGATCACCGAATCCCCCCGAGGGATGACAACCGTGACTCGCCTAAATCACAGAGCTACGTCAGCACATCCCGACGATCGCGGGATACGCTGAGTCATCCGTTATCTCATAACAGGATCGTATCACATTCAAATATGGACTCTTACCAAGTGAAGAGTCCTCATCCGAATATGACTCTGCCTGGAAGAGGCCTACCAAAAATAGGACTCTTCCCATACAAGGGCTCTTCTCCACCGCCCTATCCAAACTCTATAAATACTCAGGTATGGAGCTTGAACGATCATCTCACTTTTTACTAAGTCGAAACGCTGTTGCTTTGAGATCTGACTTAGGCATCGGAGAGCCCTTCGCTGGAGTCACACCGGCTCCGTTGTGCTAACTCGGTTTTTGCAGGTTCATCCGTGGGTGGACCGAGGAGCGAAGGTTTTCAGACGCAACAATACCATCAGTGAGAACTTTGCTTTTTTGGTTGGAAATGTCTCTGTCCTTTTCACTTCTTATTACTCTTTTCGTTCTCTTTTTCTAACATTTCTAGTACCAACTAATCCATTCAGGTAAGGCATCGTACTATGTCATGATGCACCCTTACTATGGCTGTTCCTTTACTACTTCTGGCTCTTAGGAGTCTCTTTGTAGGATACTTGGCCAATGTGTAATATTATAGAAACTCTGAATTCTAGTTATTCATTTATTAAAATTTTTTTTTTTTCTGTTGTTGATTTGCTGACTGATATCTCAGATTGGGTGTAATTTTATGTGGTCTGTTTGAGAGTCAATCTCATTTCCATGTTCTTTGTCTTGGGTTGCTTTTTGATTTTGCTTTCTTTTGGTTTTTGTGCTGCATCTTCTTTTTGTTTTGCTAAGCTGCACAAAGAAGGATAATCTGTGGCTTGCTACATTTGGAAGTTGAAGAACTGGACTTATAGTAACCAGATTGTTGAATTAGATGAATGAGGTTAATTTGTGGCAAAGCTCAAAATCTTCCTCTTTAATATTTTTTCAAGGAGTTGGATGACATTACGATCCAAAGATTTGGTTCTGTGATGTAAAGAATATCCCTAGGAGTGGGAGCTGTTGTTAAACTGCCAAATTTAAGTTAAAGCTGAAGCTCGACAAAGCTTATCTTGTGATATCTGCATTGTAGGTATTGACCACCATAGCTGTACCTCATGGTATTAGTCTTGACTATATCAATATTTTCTGTTGCTGAAATCTATCAGTTATATAATGATGTCCAACTACGAGAACAGTCCCATGTATACTGTACTCTCTTGTACTATGAGCTATATTTCTCTACTTAAATAATATGACTAAGCAATTAATGGAAGGGGCATGGGCCATTGGGGTCTTTTGGAACAAAAAAACATCCTCCTCAATGGCCATACAAGCCTGTGTTCAAGTGTTCTTAAGTAAAGTTGGGGTACTGTGGTTGTGGGACTGCAGCATGGAATGCCCTTCGATCTTGTCAAATGCTATTTTTCCCCTTGTGCATTTCTTTGACACAAACCGCAATTAAGCGCAATTAGCTTAGAGCCCAGTTACGGAACCTTTTGAGGCAATTATCGGCCTTGGACAAGCATGGGAGAGTATGCCACCACATAAAAGGATATATAATTGAAGGGACAAAGGATTATGGGCTTGCATATAGTAATGTTATTGAATTGGACACACCTGTTGCAAGGGTTCTTGGGAACTCTGAGTACGCAAATTATGGATCTGCAATTTGCTAGCATGTAGCACTCCAAATGCTGCAAGACAAATACCCCATTAGCATTTCTTGCAACAGTAGCAATACAGCCTCAGTTAAAAACCAATGTCAATTTTGATTTCTATGAAGCTCTGTTAAAGATTAAATCTTGCTTAAACCATCCAAATAAGAATAGAAAAATACAATGTTAGGAGTGTTTGTTCAAGCTAATTTTATTCTTTAGTAATAGTTAAGTTACATCAATCAAACTATGGATCCATATACTTCTATAGTTGCTAACATTTGCTTTTCTAACATTATAGGTTCTTCGATCTTGTCTTTGTTTTTGGGCTATTGTTTATTTTCTGGTAAGTGACTCTGTTTCAGTATAGGTTAATCGGTTCACTCTGTTTTGCTGATTATCATAAAAAAAATTCTTGCTTTCTTTCAGAAATAGTTTATGTAATATGTGTGATTGTGTGTATTTTATGTGCTCCTTGTAACTTACTCTACTCAAAGAATAATTCCTAATAATTTAGTATAATGACTTACAATAACTGTCACACCCCGGCCCGGTTATTAAGGGCCAAGTATGGCGGGATGTCTCTAACATCCAACCAATCCCCAAGGATCACAAGTGCAGTACCCTATTCACAATCATTGCTCACAGATACAGTAATCAGAGGCAGCGGAAACAATTTAATTAATAGAGATAACATCATTAGTAAGAGAAGTCTAAATGATATTTCATTTATATACATGATAAGGCTTGTGATACAACTATACAGTTCTCAAAGGTAGCACAGAGTAAAAGTATACAAGAAACTATTCTATAAATATATAAAGCATTTATAAAGCATAAAAGAGTGGGGAGGTAGCCTGGACTATCAGGCCAAGATCAGGAGGTTGCCCAATCATCACGTGCGCACGAAGTATCGTGCACTTCAAACTCCAGCGCCGCAAATCCACCATTAGAAGTAACTAAATCACCTGAAAAATAAGGATATCCACAGGGGTGAGCTCTCAACTGAGCCCAGTAAGGGGGGTACAAGCATACAAACACAATAAATCCATGATGCATGTGCTAAACTAACATGTTCCTAGCACAGATACTAAGTCTCATGGGGTATAAGTACTACTACTAGTGGTAGATGCTAACCTCGGTCCCGGAACTAACCCTTCGGTCACCCGAGCGAAACCATTCTACCACGGTGAGGACCCGCCAGTTCCGGAACTAACACATCGGACCCCGACAGACCCCCAAATGACCAACCCTGCCTGTTTATTCCCACAGCGGAATTAGGGACCCGCTAACATGGGACAGAAGATGGCATCCCGGAACTAACACATCGGTCTCTGCCACGGGTTGTCCAACACCTTTCCCCCTGTTGGTAAGGGGCGCAGTACTGGGTAATGAATATCATCCTAGCCCAGTGCAGTCTAAACATGATGAGGCAAGCATGATCTGAGTTATAAATTACCGAATTCCATCATCATAAATTCACATCATATAAATAATCAATGCAAATGCAATGCAGTATGTCTTTGTGCAACCTATTTCACATGCAGTCTAATGCATTAAATAAAAGCTAGAAAACTACATGCTCCAGGTATAGAGGTAATGATGCATGAGCATGGCATTCAGCATAAAGTTGAAATTAATGTGATAAACACGCAGGAAATTAAGGTCGAATCCCCTTACCTGTAGTTGTAGCTAGCCTAGGTGAATAAACTCCAATAGGCAGGCAAGAACAGACCAAGACAGTCCTAAATATGAGACAAGAATATTATAGATTAGTTATAGAAGGAATTCTAGGTCAGTTACCCACCAACAATCCAACAAACCGACTAGAAAACAGTAGAAACAGCCCTAAACAACATACCAAACACCATGCCATAGGTTCTGGGATGGTCCAAGGTCAAGTCCCAAGGGGTATAGGTCATAAGGGCACAAAAATAGGGGAGCCGGATGCAGACTTCCAGGGAGCCGGTCAACCGCCCCTGGGCCTGCAACAGCATCCGGGTCAGTGTCCGAATTTGGGGGTTTTGCTTCAATTGGCCAGATCTTTGCATGTATGGCCCAAATTAGGAGTTTTAACATTAATTCAAGGTGGGTCAATCTATTTTGGGTGTTCAATTTCATAAATAGTTAGTTAATTTAGGAATTTCTTCAATTAAACCTAAATTAGCTAGGTTAGGGTTTACTATACAAGTAATAGCTTCAACATTAAAGGTTTGATTAGAGTTTAACACTCAATTTCAGGTCTGATTGGGCTGGAAATAGTTAGAACAGCTCAATCTCACAACAAAATCTAATTATTCAAGCTTAACTTTGAAGCTTTAATGGAGTCCAGCCATCTTAGGTGTATTTAGACTAAAAATTAACTAAACTTAGAGGATAAGGAGAAGGATACAGCAAGGGTTCTCAGGGCTTACCAGAAATTAGAGGCAGAACAGGTGCTGGAAGCACTTCTAATGGAGATTCAAGTTCAGGTTCAGTTGTGGGAGGTAAGCCTTCAAGAGCAACCCTTGTTCTCTCTTCTTCTCTTCTCTTTTCCCTTTTCTTTCTTCCTTCTCCAAGCTGGAACGAATTTTTCAGCTTCTCTAACTTGTAATGTGTTTTGTAAATAGTATAAGAGAAGTTATATATATATATAGGATACTTAACCACTAAGGGGCAGAATGGTCATTTAGTTATAAATTATTTCTAAAATTGATTCTTTTGTATTTATTACCTTATTCCAGTTACAGATCGACGTCATGCGACATCAGGGATGATCCGGATACGGGTAACTGTCCGGAACCATATTCCCCACTGGGGAACTGGGTCCCACGGGGTCAATTTTACTAAAATACCCTTCTAACCCTATTTGGTCGTACAAAACGTTATATAAATATATTTTAAATTATACTTACATTGAGTTTAATTAAGGGGGAGGTCCTGCAGCCTGTCCAGCCAGCAGACCAGACACAGGTAGCTCTGGTGCGGGGTCTCACAAGGTAAAAATTACTATTCTGCCCCTAATACACTAATTAATTAAAAATACAACATACATACATATAAAATGGGATTCTTACCTGGGATTCGGCCTAAGACAGAGAGAGGCTTCGCAGGCCATCAATCCAGCATGCCAAGCTTATGTGTTGTCTTCCGCTAGACACCTCAGACTCATTTAAGGCCACGGTAGTTGGCTAATCGGAATGCCTTTACAGACGAGTCATGAGATAGGTCTGAATTTCTTAATCAAGACGGCCCACAACTTAGAGGCTAGTATGGGCAAAGTTGAACCAGAACTTGAAATCACACAGATTCCAAAAGTTCAAATTTATTATGAAATTGACCGGGTTTCACAATAACTGCTCAATATAACCCTCCTACGTAACCACCCACAACTCACATAACATTCCCTCCACCTATAAATCAAGTAATGGTGTAATGGCAAGAAAAGATGTTTTATAGCACGAGTCTCCTGCTAGCTTTGAAAGAGAAGCTGTTTCTAAGTTTCGAACCCGCAGCCAAACATGTTGCAAGTGCGCAACTTAACTGTTGCGCCAAGGCTCGTCCACTAATATATTCTACCTTACTTGTATATTGAAGCTTATATATTTGTAATTGCTTTTCATTTTAGCCCAGCTGTGGGATAATCCAAACCCAAAAACATATTTCAAAACCAAGACTTCCATTTATTTTATCGCAAACAATAAAAAATGACCAAAATGGCAAAAATTAGCAGAATGATCAATTTGCTGAAATAAATGTTTTGTTTTGGCTCATTGAACCAAAATGTTTCTTGGCTGAAAGGGAACATAACTTACAACTTAGTTTAAAATGAGAAAATTGTTTTAAGTAAAACCCACTACACTATTACAGTAAAATTGTATTTTGTGAACCTTACAACTCCTTTTTAACCACTTACCATTCAAAATTGCACAGATGCTTGGCCATTGTATTGCAGCTGGTTCTGACAGCCTGACGCTCACTGACAGGGGAATGGAGAAGGTCTCACAGAACAATCAAAACATCCACTTGGGGCTAGCCCACACAGGCATTCTAGTAGAATAAGGATTTAAGAATTCAAATTAAAACTTTACAGTATTGTCAATTATAATAATAATTCACAAAACTCATTGTGAATCGTGTTTAAGCATTAGTACAGTTTCATTTTATCAAATTTTCTTGTCGTAAAAAATATGATTTTTTAGTCATAGTTGGATAATTCATTGTGTAATTGTGAGTCTTTGTCCGAAATTCGACTATTTAGTCATTGTGAATCATGTTTAAGCATTAGTACAGTTTCAATATCTCTAGATATCTTTCTTACGATTTTTTCTTAAGAATCCGTAAGAAAAAATAGGCATTGAACATTTGTGCCCCCCTTAATCATGATATGGATATATGTTTGAAATACATAATTTGACTGGAAAATCATATTAAGGATTGATTAGATATTTCCACTTATCTTCTTTGATGTTGATTAATATTATTCTTAGTAAGAATATGGTTATAGGGATGCTTATCCTTTAAGAAAGTAAGAACGTGCATTTCCTTGAAGCCCTTAATGAGTTTGCTCATGTTTTAGCTGCTTGTTAGTTTATTTTTAACCTGATCTCACTTGCTGGTGTCTCAACCATTGGGTTTCTTGGACCTATTCTAACTCTGTCAAGGGATTGCTCAGTGTCTTCTACTACTCAATCAACAGTTGAAACTTAGCTTCCTTATGGATTAAGGTGATGGAATATGAGTTGCCAACCGCTGATATGTAATTATGATAGGCAATCACTAATATGCTAACTCCCTAAATCTTTGTTAGACTAAATATAGATCTTCTTATAGAAATTCAGTGTTTAGAAGACCAGTTCCATCCTTTCATGATTGGCCTGTTTTGAATTAGTTACGTATATGAAGTCTGAGTTGAACTAGTTTTCTTTTTTAAATATTCCGTGACTTCACAAATTGTAGAATGCAATGCACTTCTGACACTGATTCTAATGCTTCGGTCTGAGGATGCTGCTATACAATTAAAGATTTTAGGACAATGCTTATATATAGTTACTGCTGCACCTCTTTAAAGAAAGATCAAATTAAAGGTTTGTATTAATTATAGTGATAGGAAAGGGCAGTTGGATGAGAAATATCCAGCAGAAAAAAGTTCAGAGAGGGAGAGAGAGAAAGGATACCACAAAGCAGCCCTGTATCCCACATACAATGTCATGATCTCCTCATCCAGCAGGCCAAGCGTGGTTGAATGTTTCAAAACAGATGTACAATCAAGATTTTAGGACAATGCTTATATATAGCTACTGATTAAAGAAAGATCAAATTAAAGGTATATATTAATTATACTTATAGGAAAGGGCAACTGGATGAGAAATATCCAACAGAAAAAATTTGAGAGAGAGAGAAAGGATACCACAAAGCAGCCCTGTATCCCACATACACTGTCAGGAGCTAATCCTGATGGATCTTTCTCTATTTGGTGTTCGGCCTCGAGTTTATAATCTTTATGGATGGATTCTTGGTTTTATTGGAGATTACAAATATGATGTTAATATTGCCATCACCCCAGGTTCTATTCCCATATTTTATGAATTTGTTTTCTCCTTTTTAGTTTTGTTATTTGTGAGCTTTAATGGCCATTCTAATAGTCCTAGAGATTGCATTGCAGAAACTAAATATTTTGGAGTATACTAAAATTGTGAACATGTAATGCAGGATTCAAATTAAATCTGTGTAATCGTACATATGAACCACCAAGGCAAGGTCCTTCCTTGTGGGAGATAGGAATTCCTGATCGTTCTGCAGAGGAATTTTTTGTGCATGATCGTGACCCAAAATACAAATAAACTTTTTCTCAGTAATCCAAACAGGTTTGTTTCTTCATCACTAAATGGTCCATCATCTTGTTAGGGATATAAAATCTGTATAGTTGTAGTTAAGGTACAGGTAGTTAACCATTTGGCTCTTGAAAATGGATTGCAGCAATGATAGAGATTCAGTACATGTTCCTGTGGATATATAAATTTAGACATTATGGGCTGTGGGAGAGAGGTATGCAGAATTGCATACTTGTGAAGACCTTGTGTATACTGTTGGTACTAGTGACTACAGTACAAACTGGTTCTTTGCTCATGTTGACAGATGACTATAAAATTTTGACATTAATGCATTCCAGTTGGTTCAGAAGAAGAAAAAAAAACCCTACTTTTTATAGCTTAGCTTCCCATTTTTTTTTGAAAGATATGAAGTTCTTCAAACCTTGTTTGTCCTTTAATTGCAGAAGGATTGATAACACCACATGGCGGATTTTATTCAAACTTGACAATGTGACTAGAGACCCATATGAAACTTATATGCTGAGGGTGGCACTTGCTTCGGCTACAAGTTCTGAACTGCAGGTATATGTTGAGATGTTAGGAGTTTTACTACGGAAAGTTGTTTTTGCGATGGAAAACTTACGTCGTAAAAAGCCAAAATTGTTGTCGTTCGAAACTAGAGCATATAGAATTTGATATTTATGGGAAAATTAAAACTTCTGAAGCACCTAGAGTAAGTGGGTATTACCTCACCTGCCTTTTGGCAAAAAAAAGCAAAAAAAGGAAAGGGTAACAACACTGAGTTGCAAAAACTCACAACATATGCAGTAAGATCCTTAAGTTAAAAGAGGCAAGGGCTTATTGGAGGTCACAAAACCTCTAAGCTGGTTCCTCTCAGCCTTGTCCATCTCTTACCCCCTCTCCCCCTGCTGTATCTGATTCCAGCCGGTTGGAAAGAGTTTCGTATCAGCCCTATCCCTAACTGGTTGGCAGTAACATGTTATTAGAAGACAGATTTTAGGAAAATACTTGGATGGATCGATGAGACCAGCCAAACCCTTTATTTATAGAATTAAGTAATACAGCCAAAAGACAAAAATGGCCCTAGTCATAGCCGAAATATGACTAGGAATACATAAAACAGAAAAAGAACTAAAATAAAGCAGGAAAAGACCAGAATACCCCCACAGTTGGTATTTTGGTATATCTTAACACTCCCCCTCAAGTTGGGGCAAAAATATCACTCATGCCCAACTTGACTAGGCTAGGATGAAAGACCCTTCCAGGCAGTCCCTTGGTGAACATATCAGCAAGCTGATCGGCAAACTTCACATAAGGAACACAAATAAGGCCTTCCTCTAATTTTTCCTTGATGAAATGCCGATCCACCTCAACATGCTTTGTGCGATCATGCTGTACCGGATTATGTGCAATACTAATGGCAGCCTTGTTGTTGCAATATAGCATCATAGGAAGGCGAATAGGAACTCCAAGATCTTGTAGCAAACCTTTTAACTAGAGTAGCTCACAAATACCTTGTGCCATAACATGAAATTCTGCCTTAGCACTAGAATGAGCCACCACATTCTGCTTTTTGCTACGCCAGGTGACAAGATTACCACCCACAAAAGAACAGTAATCAGAAATAGACTTACGGTCTGGGGAACCTGCCCAATCAGCATCAGTATACACCTCAATGCGTAGGTGACCATGGGGAGGCAGGAGAATTCCTTTCCCAGGAGTTGACTTCAAGTAGTGAAGAATTCGAAGAACAACCTCCATATATGAAGTGTATGGATCATGCATAAATTGACTGACAAGACTAACAACAACAGCAATATCGGGACGAGTATGAGAAAGATAAATCAACTTTCCCACTAGTCGTTGATATCACCCTTTATCAACCGGATCACCCTCCTTTTCCTTGAGACGAACATTAACATCCATAGGAGTATTAGAAGGACTGCACCCTAACAAACTAGTCTCAGTCAGTAGGTCTAGGACATACTTCCGTTGGGAAAGAAAGATGCCTTTTGAAGATCTGGCAACTTCAATCCCAAGAAAATACCTTAGTTTTCCTAGATCCTTAATCTCGAACTCTTGGCTAAGAAATGTCTTCAACCTGCTGATCTCAACATAACTATTGCCAGTGACCACAATATCATCAACGTAGACTATCAAGATAGTGAGTTTTTCGCCCGCTCTCTTGATAAAGAGAGTGTAATCTGCATTACTCTGCTTGTAGCCTACAGAAACCATTGCTTTGTGAAACCGGCCAAACCACGCTCGGGGGGACTGTTTCAACCCATAAAGAGCATGCTTCAATCGACAAACCTTTCCTCGGTTGCTGTCACAAGAGAACCCTGGTGGAATGTCCATGTATACTTCTTCCTCAAGTTCCCCATTGAGGAAAGCATTCTTCACATCAAGCTGTTGTAAGTCCCATCCAAAATTAACTGCACAAGATGAGAGTACTCTGACAGTATTTAGCTTAGCGACAGGGGCAAAGGTCTCCTGGTAGTCAATCCCATATGTCTGAATAAATCCTTTGGCCACAAGACGTGCCTTATACCTATCCACAGTTCCATCCACCTTCTGTTTCACCACAAACACCCACTTGCATCCAACAGTTCGCTTCCCTGGTGGAAGAGTCATAAGCTCCCATGTGTTATTTTTTTTCAAGGTGTCCATTTCTTCCATCATCGCTGCCTTCCACTTTCCATCTGTAAGAGCTTCCTGCCAATTTTGAGGAATACGAATAGAAGAAAGAGAGGAAACAAATGCACAAAAGGATGGAAAAAGGGAATCATAAGAAACAACATGAGATAAAGGGTGTTGAGTGCAAGTTCTCACACCTTTGCGAACAGCAATGGGGAGATCCAAAGAAGAAGTATTACCAGGTGGAGAAGTAGGTTCTGGATCCGGAGTTGGCAATTGGACGGGAACTGGTGTCATAGTGGATTGAAGCTCCCTATGTCTGGTCTTGTTCCTTGAAAAAACCTTCAAATTTGTCGCATCAATCCTCCGCTGAAATTCACCAATGGTTCTCTGGACTGGGGTGACCTCCCCTTGAGTAGGAACTATAGAAACCTCCCCCTGTGCAGGAATATCTCCCCCTGAAGGAGAATGGGGAACCTCCCCCTGTGTAGGAATATCTCCCCCTGGCGTAGAGGGAAGGGTAAGGGTTGGCATACTCGGAACAGTAGGGGTAGACTCATCATAAACATGCCGAAGAGGGGGGTCAACAGTCAACACATCTTCACTAGAACTCTCCCCTTGAAGAGGTGGGGACGAATAATAGGAGAGAGCTTCGTGAAAGATAACCTCTATACTAACCATGGTACGGCGGGTAGGAGGATAATAACATTTGTATCATTTTTGGGTGGCAGAGTAACCTAAGAAAATGCAGCGTAGGCTGCGGGGCTCAAGTTTTCTAGGAGATCTAGTATCCTTAGCATAACAGACACACCCAAAAACCTTAGGGGGAACAATATAAAAGCAAGAGCCAGATAAAAGGTCAATAGGGGACTTGGAAGCAAGAACCCGAGTCGGCAGCCTATTAATAAAATAGGCTCCAGTAAGGACAGCATCCCCCCAATAAAAGGAGGGAACATGATGGGCAAACATTACGGCCCGGGCCACCTCCAAGAGATGGCTATTTTTCCTCTCAACCACACCATTTTGGGCTGGAGTATCAACACAACTGGTTTGATGTAAAATGCCATGGGAAGAAAGGTATTGTTGGAACTGACCTTCCATATACTCCATCCCATTGTCACTCCTTAAAATCTTAAGAGTGGTATTAAACTGGGTTTGGACCATCTTATGAAAATGCTGAAAACAAGAGAAGACTTCACTCTTGTTATGCATGAGGTATACCCAAGTGAAACGGGAATGACAGTCAATGAATGTAACAAACCATCGCTGGCCATGAAGAGAGGCTTTACGACTAGGGCCCCACACATCAGTATGAATTAAGTGAAATAGGGAAGAACTCCTTTTATTAGATATAGGATAATTTGATCGTGTCTGTTAGGCCAAGACACAAGGCTCACAAAAAAATTCTTCCTTATTACAATTTTTAAACAAATTTGGAAATAAAAGAGATAATGTGCCCTAAAGAGGGGTGTCCTAATCTAGAGTGCCATTGGTGCAATTCAGAAGAAGAAGATGGTGGACATAACTGAGAAGGCAAAGCCTGGTGCGGTCCATCATCAAGAAGATACAATCCACTATGCAGCCTACCCGATCCAATCGTCCTCCCCGAGTCCAGTTCCTGAAAGACACAATGAGTAGGGAAAAAAGTCACTTTGCAATTCAGATTTTTGGTAATACTACTAATAGAGAGAAGATTAGTAGTGAAATTGGGAATGTGCAAAACAGAGGACAGGGTAAGTAATGGGGAGCAACTGATGGACGCCTTTCCAGAAATAGAAGAGAGGGAACCATCAGCCACCCGAACTTTATCTTCTCCAGAAGAAGGGGAATATGTATAAAAAAGTTTAGAAGAACCTGTCATGTGATCAGTGGCACTGGAGTCTATAATCCAGGGAGCGGAGACAACTGATGCACAGTTACCAGCAAAGGAGATACCTGAGCGGACAAAGTGGGAACCTGATGGAGTGGAATGACCGGCAGGAACAGATGTAGCAGAGGCAGCGGAAGACTGTAATATACGCCGGAGAGCTTGGAACTCTTCCTGGGAGAAGCTATTGTCAGCAGTGGGTGCTGAAGCTACACTTTCAGTGTGATTAGCTTTATTTTTAGGTTTAGCACGGCCACGTATAGCCTCAAAATCAGCAGGCTTCCCATTTAATTTCCAGCACTGGGCCTTAGTGTGATAGAGTTTATTGCAATGGTCACACTTGACAAGCTCCCGTGTAGGGGCAGCAGCAGTAGCAGTATCCGATGGAGTAGCTTTAGAACCAACAGCCTGTAGGGCTGATCTTTCAACAGAGGGACCCAACATCATCGCAGCTCGACGGGTTTCCTCAGTAAGAACAAAAGAGAAGGCCTGCTCCAATGTAGGGAAAGGTACCCGACGAAGTACTTGCACACGGATGGGATCATAATCAGCATTAAGACCAGCCAGGAAGTCATAAACTCGAAACTTATCCACATAGGCTGAATAAGCAGTAACATCAGCAGCTGTGGTGGGCTGAAAAGGGGCATAGTGGTCCAATTGTTGCCACAGACTCTTGAGGACAGCATAGTACTTAGTCACGGACAGCTCCTTTTGGGCAGTAGAAGAGAGTGTTTTCCGGATGTCATATACCTGTGCATCATTCCCCAATTGGCCATAAGTGCCTTTAGCAGCAGCCCATATCTGTGCAGCAGTATCAAGAAGAAGGTACTGGCTGGAAAGGTCCTGTGGCATGGAGTTCAAAACAAAAGACATAACCATAGCATCATTGGCAGCCCATCGAGTCTTGGCAGGGCCTTCTTTAGTAGGCTGTTTAGAGGTGCCATTAAGATGCCCATTGAGTCCTCTACCAGCCACAGTCAAGGATAGAGACCTGGCCCATATGAGGTAATTAGTGCCATCGAGCTTAATGGAGGCAACATAAGGGAGGAATTCTGTCCGGGGCTGAGAATCACCTCCAGAGTTGGCTGTGGTAACCTCTGAGTCTCCCATATTGGAGGGAAGAGTGTAGCAGCAAAAAACAGAGATATAAGGGCCTGATTAATCCTTGAGGCAGCAAGAAACAGAGAATAGGGTGACAACAACAAACAGCCCTAAAACCAAAAAATCAATAAGCAGGGTTTTGAGAGAAACCCTGGAAGAGGAAATCGATTTGGTTTAGGGGTCTTCAAAGGCTGAGAAAATTCTGCAGATATTGTCCTGATTGTAGATGAAGAAGCTTCTCCAAAAAAAAATCCACACAGAGAACCAAAAAACCAAAATCGACAAGGGTCACGGTTTTTCAAAAAACCCTGAAAGTAGATCGATATGAGAAGGTGGTTCATGCTGGAGATGAGAACCTGTGATAGCAGCTGTCCAATAAAAACTGCAGGAATGGATCCCGCTAAAAAACCAGCTTCAATTTGAGAGAGGAAACTGATCTTCAAGAGGGGAGAACTCCAAACAAAATCGCAGAAGGATGGGCAGCAGCTATCGAACCAAAAACCTTGTTAAATCATCAAGTGAGGAGGTGATTAATTAGGGCAGCATCTAGACAACAGATCACCTCATTAGATCTGCCCTAATCCAGAAGAAGAAACCAAGAAAAAATTGGAGAAGATCGAGTGGAAGAAGGTGGGGGGAAAAGGGATCGAATGGAAGAAGAAGAAGGGAGAACAATGGAAGGGGGGGCTAATAAACAGGCTCGATCAGAGAGTAATGCTATGATACCATATTAGAAGCCAGATTTTAGGAAAATATTTGGATGGATTGATGAGACCAGCCAAGCCCTTTATTTATAGAATTAAGTAATACAGCCAAAAGACAAAAATAGCCCTAGTCATAGCCGAAATATGACTAGGAATACATAAAATAGAAAAAGAACTAAAATACAGCAGGAAAAGACCAGAATACCCCCACGGTTGGTATTCTGGTATATCTTAACACATGTATTTGCATGATTCTAAATCAAGCTTGCTTTTCGATTAGGACTAACCAAACCGATTGGAGAACAGGACTAATTGGTGAAAGCATCAACTTTTGATACTATTAAAATTTAAATAGCAATTGGGAATGAGAGGCAGTTTCCTCCACCTGCCACAATTGAGATGTTATATGCATGGGGATGAGATTTGATGACATCCAATGGGAATCTTTGTTAGAGATCTCTTGAAGTTAGAAAATAGGATAGGTCTCAGGGAATGAAACCTTTTAAGTTGCTAACATGCAATCAGGAAAGGGTATGAGTAGGAAATGGGTTCAGTAAGGCTTAAGAGAAACAAATGTTGAGGATGGAATATGTAAAGAATTATGTGCTTGGCCATTAAGGTTCTTAGATGATGCGGGCATACACAACAGTAGATGATGCGGTGCATGAGTTCATTTTTATTATTATAACCTAACAACAAAACTAAGTCTCAAGTAAGATGCTACTGCAACAAATTAGGATGTATCCCTGGTCCCCGAATGCCACTGGGTCCCACAACGATACAGCCCTAGTTGCCAAAGGGAGCTTGTCAGTCCTCGAATGCGACCTGGGTCACCCAATAAACCTTGATTAGACCTCGCCAGTCCCGGAATCATCCATCGGACAACTGACTCGCTTAGCCTCCGGCAATAATCACATCGTACCGCGGAAGTGGTATTTAGGCAAATCATCATCCGAATATACCATGAAAGGCCATCCAACATGTAACCCCCTGTAGGCTAGGGGTTGTACCAACCGGGTTGGTTATCCTAACTATCATTCATTCTACATACACAGTATGCGTCACATATATACATATATGACTAGAGGCCGAGATCATGGTACCAGAATCATCCATCAGCCACACCACCCTCCTGTCTCCTCTAGCATATACATACACATACAACAAGTATGGCGAATATTGTACCAGAATCATACCTCGGCCACACTGCAACCCATTTCCAAGCCTTTTTGCATCACATGTTTCTAATATAACAGTTATAAATGTAAATATAGTTAGTATGGCGGATACGGTACCAAAATCATGCATCAACCACACCGCAACCCATTTTCAAGCTCATCTCTAATGCACATGATGCATATGATCATTTCATTAGTATGACGATCATGTTACCAGAGTCCACCTCGGCCATAACAGATCCCATTTCCCAAACACAGTCCACAAATAAGATTTCAATCAGTTAAGCGTCCATAATGAGGTTATGGAGTTAACAAGCATAGTAAAGATTATAATTGATAGAACATGCTATGGGTGCATCATGCAGCAATTAGAATGAGAAACACTCTCAAAATAAGTCAAACCACACCCATTCACCTTATCAAACGATTAGGTGATCAATCCCAAAATCAAAGCTCGATAAAATCCCCGATACGCCTCACCATTACAATTGACTTTGACCTAATTAGGTGTACATTAAGTTAGACTAAGTGTTGGGGAAATGCATGAAGAATTCCCAGAAGGGCGAAGTCATAATCAATTCTGGGAACCAACCGGTAAAAGGTACCGGTAATTCAGTTGATTGACCTGTAGCTCATTAATGATCAGCCGGTACCTGAAGCAGGAGCTTCAGAAATTCAAGTTACCAACTGGCAGAACCAGGCTTTTGCCTATAGTGTTCGACCGGTAGTCAGTCCGAGAACTGTACTTCAGTTTAAGTCTCACCCGACAATGTGCCAGAGCCATTTCTGTTCCATAGAGATTGTAGGGGATCCCTCTGCCTACACTTTAAGCCTAGCGGCGTCGGGTTTCAATGGTTGAAACCTGAGATACGATTGATTCTCTTATTCGAAACCCTAAAGTAGGGTTTGGACCATTATTCACCCAAACCATATTTGAACTGATTTCTGACGGGATTGCGAGTGTCCAAGAGGGTGATTAGGTCATATACCCTTGCACAACCACACTCCAGCTGGCTTACAAGCACAATACTAGGTTTTAATTGAAACCCAGAGAAAACCCTAAGCCTAAGCTTCAGAACAGCAGAAAATGGAGAGGAGGAGGTGAAGGGCTAGAGGGGCTAGAGGCCTATCTGGTCTGGGTGCGGACAGCAGCATGCTACGAGTCCAAGCCTCCGTTTCTTCTCCTTCCTTTTGCCTTTCTTTTCCTTTCTTTCTCACCCTCCCATGGTTTCAGTTGAGATGGTTGTGAGCTTTTAAAGCTCATAGTCCTATATATATCTTTATGCCACTAGGGCCTGTTTGCCTATGCGCTTAAGTCAGCCCAAACTGATTAATTGTCCAGTTGGACCTCGTGGGCCCACCACCTTGGCTTCATATTGAGTACGAAGATAAAAGGGGGTCTCACATTGAATTGAGACACGCGGGAGAGAATTCAATGGGGAATACCGGGTCCCACAGGTAGCAGTCCAATTTCTGGACAACAAGACCAACTAGTAGAAGTGATCGGCTGGTCAGGGTTTGCCTGTGCTGATTGGCCGGTTGGTCAATTCCAGCCATGTTCCAGCTGAGATTTCAACAATGCTTTCCCTCACTCCCAAGGGTACTCAAGGGGGGGTTTGTGCGAGCTAATTTGTCAGTGTACTACCATGCTTTTGAGGTATAATTGGTAAAAATGATTACCTTTGATCAGACATCCGGTAGTGGATTCGGATATCCGTAGTTACAGGCATGGAGGAAAATCCACCCATCTACCTGTTAGAGTTGTTAGAATATCTTGTGTAGGGGTAGTTCTGTCACTGTCTAGTTATAAGACATGACTAAGTTGTATTTTTACTTTCTTGTCTTATTTCCCTTTACCTCCCTAGGGAGGCTTGTGTAATTTGGAAGACTTAATTAATGAAGCTAATATGTGTGTTGAGAATCATTCAACACACATAATCGATTTCTCCCATTCTCTTCTCTTCTTCTTCTTCCTCCCTCTTCTTCTTGCTGTAAACTTCTTCTCTTACCAGATTCGATCTACCTTTAAGTTTTAACTTGGTATCAGAACCAACATCTCTGGTTTGAGAGTCGGCTGAGCTCAGTGAGCATCTTCTCCTCTCTTTGGAACCCTATAAATGTAAAGGGGGTTCCATTAGAGGCTGTATATGTGAGATACTATACTCCTTACAGTCTTGGGAGTGGTATTCTCAAAGTTGGAGAGAGTTTAGGAGCTGCTGAGGGTGATTTGAAGCTATGGAAGAAGACTGCCAAGTTACCGCCAGCCTGTGAAGTTTCTTCTTGGTTCTCCTTCTCTTCTCCATATCTTGGCATGAGACCTATTGGAGTTGCATCGTCTAGGGGAGTTGTTTCAGACCCCAAATCTCTTGTTTGTTGAAAGGGAATACTACTTAGCTTCCAGATGTTTTGAAATCTTGGAAACAGGCCCTGTTTTTCCGCCAGCCTAGGACTGTCTCAGATTCGATCCTACCTTTGGCAGCTTGGCTGGCCTTGGAACTTGTCCCATTTATGTCGTATGGGAGTGTATTTTTGAGGCCCTAAGTGCCTGCTCTTGAAGGTGGAGGATTAGAGGACTGCTACTGATTTTTCCTTGCTGCTATACAGGTATCGGCTGCTCTGTTTTTTTGCCTTCTTTGAGGCTTGCTGTATGGATGACTGAATGTGACTGAGAATGGAATGCTTTGCATCTTAATGCACTTATTGGGTGTTATGAAGTAAAGGTTCTTGGCTGCTAGAAGAAGTTTGAGTTATGCAAATTTTTTTTTTTTGCTCTTTATATGCTTGCTGTTTCTTAGGCTTGGTCTTTGCCTAGTGGTTTGGTTGATTGAGTACCATTTGTGTATTGGTTTTTCCTCCTTTGTTGGGTTGAGTATATTCCCCACTTGCGCAAACAACTTATCTTGATTGTTGACGTGTTTGCATATTATGTCCACTGTGTCTGGACAAGATTCTGAGGTCAGTGGACCAATTACGGCCGGCAGCCCAAGTGGTGGTTTCTCAACCATGGCTTCCTTTAATAACCCCAACACCCAGATCTCGGTTGTGAAGTTGGAAAATACCAACTATTTGGATTGGTCCCGTTTTGTGAAGTTGTCCCTATGCAGTAGGGGAAAGTTGGGGTACACTATTGGGTCTATCACAGCTCCTGCTACAACCGATCCAGGCTATCTCAAGTGGGAGACTGAGAACTCCACTGTGATGACTTGGCTGATATTCTCCATGAAACCTGAGATAGGTCGGAGATTTATGAGTAAGGAGACTGCAAAAGATATTTGGGACAGTGTATCCAGAGTTTTTGATAGAGTTGGAGATTCAACAAAAGTGTATCAAAATCTCCAAAAGATCATTCATATGAAACAGGGGGATAGGAGTATATTTGAGTGCTTCAACTCTGTTATTAGCTTGTGGGAGGAATATGATCACTATAACAATCTCCAGTTGTCCAATTCTGATGATCAGACAAAGGTCTACAGGAGCCAAGAAAAGGAAAGGATCCTTATTTTGCTTGGTGGTCTCAACCCTGAATATGAGCCTCTTCGCCTGCAAATCTTAGGGAGATCTTCCTGTCCATCTCTGGATGATGTGTGCAGTTATTTGCAAAGTGAGGAAACCAGGAGGACCACTATGGATATTGTACCATCAACAGAGAGGTCTGCTCTTGTTTCTAGTTCCCACAAAGACTGGAAGAGTGGGGGGAAAGGCCAAGGGCCATCTCGTGGCGATCACCGTGAGAGATACAAATGTGACCATTGTGGCAAGCTTGGACATACCAAGGACCGGTGCTGGGATCTTCATAGGCAGCCCCCTGGTATGCGTGGTGGTTCATCTAGTACCCGTGGAGGCAAGCGAGGGGGAGCTAAGGCTCACTCTGTGACATCTGAGTCCGAGCCACCTGGACCGCAGCCGACTCCTGATTCCCTCTCACAGGATGATATTGCAGCCCTACGTCGGTTGATGTCTCACCTTGGAGGGTCAACTACTGGTTCTACCTTTAGAGGGTCTACTACTTCTGCCTCAGCTCTGTAGGTCTCATCTGCTACCCCTACTGCACCCACCTGGATTATTGACTCTGGAGCCTCTGATCACATGACTGGTATGTCCCAGTACTATGATTCCTATTCCATTTGCTCTGGCCGGGACAAGATAAGGGTTACTGATGGTTCCCTTTCCTCTGTCTCTGGTAAGGGTAATTTGCGGGTTACTCCTTCTATTTCCCTTGAATCTATCCTTCATGTTCCCGACTTTGCTACTATCCTATTATCAGTGAGCCATCTAACCAAATCCTTACATTGTTGTGTCACTTTCTTTCCTTCTTATTGTGTTTTTCAGGATTTGGAGACAAAGAGAGTTATTGGCAATGGGACTGAGAAAGGAGGACTCTATCTTCTTGAGCCACGGTTACCTGCTCAATCTACTGCTGCAACTTATGTTTGTGGTTGGAATGACCGTAGTACTTTGGAGTCTGTTATGCTTTGGCATCAGCGTTTGGGTCATCCCTCTTTTGTTGTTATGAGGAGACAGTTACTCCACTTGTTTACTTCTTTTCCTGCATCTTATGTTTTTCAGTGTGAATCTTGTATTTTGGCTAAACATTGTCACACATCTTATCCTTATCGTGGTAATAGATCTACTGCACCTTTTTCCCTTGTTCATACTGATGTTTGGGGACCTTCTCCTACTACTTATCTGGATTTCGTTATTTTGTTTCCTTTGTGGACGACTATTCTCGGTCTACTTGGACTGTTTTGTTGAAACAAAAGAGTGATGTTTGTGATGCTTTTAAGGATTTTTATCAACTTATTAGTACTCAGTTTGGTACTCGCATCAAAATTGTTAGATCTGATAAGGGGGGTGAGTACATGTATGGGGGGCTCCAACAGTTCTTTTTTGATAATGGCATCATCCATCAACTGGCTTGTGTTGACACCCCACAGCAAAATGGGGTGGCAGAACGCAAAAACCGCCATTTGCTGGAAATCACAAGGGGTCTTCTCTTTGGTATGCACGTGCCTAAGACCTTCTGGTCTGATGCACTTCTTACCGCTGCCTTTCTTATTAATCGGATGCCAACTCCACTCCTTGGCTCCAAATCCCCCCTGGCTCTTCTTTCTCCTCAATCCTCAGTCTTTCTCTTGTCTCCACGAGTCTTTGGTTGTGTTTGTTATGTACATGTCAACAAATCAGCCCGCATCAAACTTGATCCTAAGGCTCTCAAGTGCATCTTCTTGGGCTACTCTGATTCCACCAAAGGGTATAAGTACTACCATCCTCCTTCCCGAAGGCGATTTCTCTCCAAAGATGTCACCTTCTTTGAGTCTATTCCTTTTTTTTCTTCTTCCCCTCGCCATTCTGTTCAGGGGGAGAGTACTAGCAGTGAACAGAATGCGGATGTCATTCCCTTCCTATCTCCCTTGCCTACCTCCACTTCCCCATTCCTATTTGATATTGGAAAGTACAAAGAAGTGGATGTTGATATTAATGCTAGCAGGGAAACAGAATACAAGGGTATGAGATTCAAAGAAGATGGTGTATCACAAGAGGTGAATCCTTGTTGAATGGAAAAGGGAAGCAACCATGGTATAAGCAACCCTGCCATAATCCCTCTTTGGATCTACATCCTCAGTCTCATCCTCCTCACTCAGGTAATTCCTCTCCTTTTGAACTAGATCTTCCCATTGCTATGAGAAAGGGCAAGAGAACCTGTACTAACCCTATAGCCCAGTTTGTTTCCTATGACTCCATTTCTCCTACAGGTGTTGCTTTTTCCACTGCTCTTGAGTCTTCTTCCATTCCCAAAAATGTCACATAGGCCTTATCCTATCCAAAATGGATGCAAGCAATGACTGAGGAAATGGTGGCTCTAGAGAAGAACAATACTTGGACACTTGTTGATCTTCCCAAGGGGAGAACTCTAGTTGGATGCAGATGGGTTTATACAATCAAGTGGACAGTGGAAAGGTACAAAGCTCGGCTGATTACAAAAGGGTATAGTCAGGTGTATGGCATTGACTACCAGGAGACTTTTGCCCCTGTAGCCAAGCATAACTCCATCAGGGTTCTTCTTTCAGTAGCAGCCAATAAAGATTGGCCAATGTACCAATTAGATGTGAAGAATGCATTTCTTCATGGAGATTTAGCAGAAGTAGTATACATGCAACCTCCACCTGGTTTTAAGTGTCCCTCAGCTGAAGGGAAAGTATGTTTGTTGAAGAAAGCCCTCTATGGCCTAAAGCAGTCTCCTAAGGCCTGGATTGAGAGATTTCGATAAGCCATTCTGAAGAATGGGTATTACCAGAGTCAAGCTGACCACACCTTGTTTATCAAGAGAGGTAATGGTACAGTTACAACCCTCATTGTCTATGTTGATGACATTGTGGTGACTGGGAATGATGTTGCTGAGATAAATAGATTGAAGTCTTATCTGGCTATACAGTTTGAGATCAAAGACCTTGGACTCTTGAAATACTTCTTGGGTATTGAGGTATCTAGATCAAGGAAAGGGATCAACATTTGCCGAAGGAAATTTGTCTTGAATCTTCTGAAAGAGACAGGGATGATGGGGTGCAAACCAGCTACTTGCCCCATTGATCCGAATCATAAACTTGGTGATGAATGTGGTTCTTCTCTTATAGATGCAAGTAAGTACCAAAGGTTAGTTGGGAAACTAATCTATCTCTCCTTGACTCGACCAGACATCTCTTATGCAGTTGGAGTGGTGAGTCAGTTCATGCATGCTCCCAAGAGTGGACATCTGGATGCAGTGTATCGCATCATTAGATACTTGAAATCCTGTCCAGGAAAAGGTCTTCTATTTGCCAGGCATGACCATTTGCGATTGAAGGCTACACGATGCTGATTGGCTGGTTCGATCTCGGCAGAGATTTACTTTTGGGTATTGTACCTTTGTGGGTGGTAATCTAGTTACCTGGAGGAGCAAGAAACAACCAGTTGTTGCTCGATCCAGTGCTGAGGCCGAGTTTAGGGCCATGGCCCATGGAGTATGTGAGCTCATATGGCTGAAAAGACTTCTTTAAGACTTGAGCTTTGAAACTGAAGGGCCAATGAGACTTTATTGTGACAACAAAGCTGCCATAAGCATTGCCCATAATCCGGTTCAACATGATCGAACCAAGCATATTGAGGTTGATCATCACTTCATCAAAGAGAAGCTGGACTCTGGGTGCATTTGTACTCCCTTTGTGAAGACAGGTGATCAAGTAGCAGATATCTTCACCAAGGGTCTCTCTCCTAGTCTATTTAGTACTCTATTGTGCAAGCTGGGAATGTATGACATTTATTTTCCAGCTTGAGGGGGAGTGTTAGAGTTGTTAGAATATCTTGTATAGGGGTAGTTCTGTCACTGTCTAGTTATAAGACATGACTAAGTTGTATTTTTACTTTCTTGTCTTATTTCCCTTTACCTCCCTAGGGAGGCTTGTGTAATTTGGAAGACTTAATTAATGAAGCTAATATGTGTGTTGAGAATCACTCAACACACAATCGATTTCTCCCATTCTCTTCTCTTCTTCTTCTTCCTCCCTCTTCTTCTTGCTGTAAACTTCTTCTCTTACCAGATTCGATCTACCTTTAAGTTTTAACTGTACCACGATCCAAATATCTTTTCGATACCTCGACAATGATCCTACGTGGATACTCAACATTTGCAGCCCCCAAGCTGACAGAACTAAGAGTTGTTGGAGTGGTTCCTACACATTAGATTCAAATTAGGATTAATTTGGGCACAAGTGTAACAGAGAGATAGATTGTCCAAGGGGGAGGGGGCTCAAGGTTCGGCAAGCTCTGCTGGCCCCTTCCTATGGGTTATTTATATATATCCCTCAACCCATTAGGGTTGATGTCCATCCCTTTATTAGACTCGTAGTAGGAATGAGCGACTTGTTGGTGACATTCCTTGGCTTGCAATCCAACTTGCTTCTAAAGTGTGAAGAGGCTGAATCTAAAAAGCATTTTGTGATTTTTTAATTATAATTGACTATTTTTATCAAATAAAAAATAAAAATTATAAACAAAAATATCAACATCCTATTTCTAATTTCCCAATAAATGTCGCACATAATTAAACTCTTTAATCTACGGATAAGACCCTTCACTAAACAATATTTCATGATGAACTATACGGCATGTAATTAAATGGCACATAATAAATAATAAAAACTAAAATAACAAATCATAGGAAATAGGATCTAGGGCAAGATAGAGGACAATGACATTGAAAAGAAAAATATTGATTAGATGACTAATAAATACACTTTACTCGTTAAGCCTCATCCCAACTGATTGAGATCAGCTATTTATAGTTGAAACTGAGCAAGGATCAAGTCATCAAGGTGAGAGAGAAGGAAAGTAAAGAGAAGTAGGAACAAGGAAGAAGATGATGAGGGGAGAAAGAGAAGGAGAGAAGAGTTAGATGAGTGCAAACTTGTGCAGAGAGTTGTAATGACTCTCCCCTACATTGATTCACTAACATAAGATATTGGAAATTGCATACAACTACCTCAGGAGGTAAAAGATAAAAAAAGAGTAAAAGCTTAATATAAGTTAACTAACAAGATAATAATCAAGTACCCAAAATACCCTTATTACATAAACTCCAACACTCTTCCTCAAGCTGGAGAATAAATGTCATACATTCCCAACTTGCAAAGAAGGGTACTAAACTGCATGGTTTAAAGTATTGACCGATACGATACATACCGATACGTCTCTTTTTTAAAAAAAATTGGACTGTCTCAAATTGTATCGAAATTTATCGGCTGATACAGGCCGATACGATACTATACAACCGATACGTATCGATACCATCGATATGTCCAGTAAAGGGTTTTGTGGGTGGTTTAATACATATCAATATGTAGCGATACATATTGGCTGATACGGCTCGATACATACTGATACATACCGATACCATCGATACATTCCATAAAAAAAGCCATTTTTACTCACTGACTCGATACAACTCCTAATCTAATGGAAAAATGAAGGAAAACTCTCAACCAAGAGTCTAAATCTTGCATTTAATCTTGGTTTTTCACACTTTTAGACTAAAAGACGAATTAAGGAGTGCTACAAAATCATCCTTTGCATCATCCAATACTCTTCATGGCTATATATGATTAGTCGAGTCACCCACTCGGTCAAAAGTCTTACAGATATTGTCCTAAATATCCTTGGCAGTCTCCTTTTTCATAAACCTACTTTCAATCTCAGGTTTCATAGAGAAAATCAACTAAGTCATAACGGTTGAGTTCTTGGTCTCCCTTATATTGATTTTTTTTTTGTTTTTTGGATGAATAAAAATTTAATTACGAAGAAAAGAGGGAATATACAAGCCCAAGGGCAGCAAGCTGAAACTAGGGACTAGTTAGGGCGCAAAATGGAAGTAGGGAGGCCCCAGGAGACAACAATGAGCCTGTTCCTTGGGGAATCCTTCACATCAGGGAGGGGGAGGGATCTAGCTTTAGATGAAACATAAAAAAAGATGGCCTTCCAAATCGTGTCGAAAGAGCGGGAGCTGGATGTCCATCTTCTAAGGTTGCGTTCCATCCAAATGTGAGAGATAGTGGCACAAAAGGCAATCTTGCCAACCGAGTCGCAGATCGACTTCCCTCCGAATGTCATGTCAATCCAAATCCATTACCTGTTGAGAGGACGAGGAGTGCGCCGACCGGGCCAACAATGGCGGAGAACACGGGACCAGATGGAGGCAGCAAAGGGGTAAGTAAAGAAAAGGTGATCGATAACTTCAGTCCCATTCCAACAGGGACAGCAGTTGGGAGGGACCTGAATATGCCGATAAATAAGGAAGGCTTGGGTAGGAAGGCAGCTAGCAAGGGCGCATCAAGCGGTGAGGCTATGGCGAGGTATGTGACCACGAAACCAAACAACTCTATACCAAGGACAAGGGGTCCCTCTGTGTCTAACCAAATCCCAAGCGGAGTGAGAGCTGAATCTGCCCGATTGGGAGGGAAGCCATAAGATGGTGTCACCTCTACCTCGATGCCCTGGAGGGATGGGGGGAAGGGAGCTCCAAAGGTCAGCGAGGGGGGGAGGGGAGGTGGGAGGGGGCCAAGAGCCTCTGGAGATGATAGCAGCAACATGGGCGAATCTGTCCAATCCGGAGGAGTGGATATCTCTGGGGCTCACAGTAGAAGAGAGGACACCAGAAGGGTGCCACTTGTCCAGCCAAAGTAAGGTGGACGTACCATCATCTATCGAGCACGAAATGGCGTTCCTGGCTAAATGTCTCATCTGCAGAATTCTGCGCCAAACCCAGGAGGAGTCAGTCCCTGGACTCACAGACCAAATGGAATCTCTACGGAGGGGCCCAGCATACAACCAAGAAATCCAGATGGAAGTTCTGTTGGTGAGGATCTTCTAAATAAGTTTGATGGACCCACCAATGTTGACATCTTTTATTCGCCTTAGCCCCAGGCCTCCTTTAGATTTGGGGACACAAAGGGAGGCCCAGCTCATAGGATGAAGGAACCTGGCAGAGTCCACACCTTTCCAAAGGAAGGCACACATAATAGATTCAGCCGCCTTGATGGTAGCCTTTGGGAGGCCAAAAACTCCACTCTAATAAATGTAGTAAGACTGGAGCACCGATCTGATAAGCTCGAGGCGACCTGCATAAGATAAAAGCTTGGCTTTCTAAAGCTGCAACCTCTTACGAAGAAGGTCCAGGATGGGGGAGCAGTGGTGGGCTGAAAGCCTAGCAGGGATGAGGGGGAGGCCTAGGTAGCGGACAGGGAGGGTGCCAAGGGTGAAGCCGGTGAGGGAGGAGAGGGAGGCTTTGGTGGTGTCTGAAACTCTGACAAGGAATATCTGGGACTTTAACAGGTTAATGCCCTGAAAAAGGTTGAGGGAGGACATGATGGAAGCAATGGAGAGAGGGTCAGCCTTAGAGAAGATCATGAGATCATCCGCGAAGGCTAGGTGGGTCAGGTTGGTAGGCTTACACTTAGGGATAGGGGAGATGAGGTAGAGGTTGGTTTTGGACTGGATACTGCGAGAGAGAACCTCAAGGGACAAGCAAAAGAGAAAAGGAGAGAGGGGGCAACCTTAGCGAATACCAACCGAGGAGGGGAAAAAACCAGCAGGACTGCCATTCAGGAGAACAGAGAAGCGCGGAGTGGAGATGCAGGAGTGGATCTAGTTGACAAAAATGGGGGGGAAGGACATCCTGAGGAGGACTTGGGAGATGAAATCCCATATGATGGAGTCAAAAGCTTTGTGGATGTCGATCTTTAGAAGAGCAGCACGAGAGTGGGACTTGCGGTCGAAGCCTCGGACAATTTCCTGGCAGAGGATGATGTTGTCCGAGATGCTTCTCCCAGCAATGAAGGCAGATTGGTTGGGGCTGACAAGGGAATCAATGACAAGGCTGAGCCGGTTGGCAAGGATTTTAGCAATGAATTTGTAGAGGAGATTACAAAGGGAGATGGGTCTGAAGTCGGACATGGAAGAAGCTTCAGAGGATTTGGGGATGAGACAGAGGAAGGTATGGTTGATATTTTGGGTCTGCTGAGGGTTGAAGAAGTTCTTAATGGCACTGATAAGCTCGACACCGATGATGTCCCAGCAAGTGGTGAAAAATCCCATGCTGAACCCATCGGGGCCAGGAGCTTTACTAGCTTTGTGGGAGCGCACAACGGAGGTGATTTCAGAGCCAGAGGGGATGGAGCTGAGGGAGCTGAGGAGGTGGGGGGGATGAATTTGTTGATAAGGTCTGCAGGGAGGGGGGGTATGGGAGGAGGGGGGCAAAAGATACCAGTGAAGTAGCTCAGAGGAAGTAAGAGAGAGGATGGAGTTAGAGTTGGAGCGGGCTTTGAGAGAGTGGTGGAAGAAGGCGGTGTTTAAGTCGCCGAGGTCAAGCCATTTGATTCTGAATTTCTGTTTAAGGAAGCTTTCCTCAAGGGAGAGAGAACAGGAAAGGTCAGAAGCAACGAGGATCTCCTCTTCCGCGAGGGAGGAGTTGAGGGGGTTGGCCTGAAGACGGAGCTGGATGGAGGAGAGGGTGTCCCGACAAGAGGAGACATGAGAAGAAATGTTGCCAAAAGTGGAGGAATTCCAGACTTTGAGAGCCACCCTTGAGCTTTTTGGAGAAGGCAAGCAGAGGGGAGAAGGAATGCACAGGGATGTTCCAAGCCGCTTGGACAATGGCCAAAAAACCAGAGTGGGAGGACCACATGTCAAAGTACTTGAAGGGTTTGGGGCCAAAAGAAAGGTAAGGAAGGACAAAAAGAGATATGGGGGAATGGTCAGAAAGGCCAGGAAGGTCAAAGAAGGCATAAGAGGAAGGAAGGGAGTAAAGCCAAGGATCATTTACAAGGACTCTATCTAGCTTGTAAGTAACTCTGTTAGAGCCAGAGCGCTTGTTGTGCCAAGAGAGATCAGCACCCGACCATCTGAGGTCGTTTAGCCCAGAGTCCTCCAGACAGGAGTTGAAGGCTGCAACTGCTTGGTGGTCGATAGGAGAACCACCCAATTTTTCATGACAAAAGCAAACGACATTGAAGTCACCTCCAATGCCCCAGGGGGAGGAACCAACAGAAGAAGAGATGGACCCCGCGGATATTCTCCCAGAGAGGGATCCTATCGGGATGGCGGTTGAGGGCATAGACCATGGTGAAGAAGAAGAGATGGTTATGGAGGTGATCAGAAATGCTGAGATGGAGAAATTGGGAGGATGATGAGGTGGCTGAGATATGGAATTTTGTGGGATCCCACAGAATCCAGATGTGGCCAAGGGGGGAGTGGTCATAATTGGAAAGGAAGGACCAAGAGGGGGCCAGAGAGTGGGCAATGCGGGACTAGTTGTGCTCAAAACACTTTGGTTTCAAGGAGACAGCAAAGGGGGGATTTGGAGGTCTTAAGGCGGACACGGATTTCAGCTTGTTTGGTCGGAGCATTAAGCCCACGGATGTTCCAGATGGTCTAAGGGATCATGGGAGGGGTGGCGGAGGGGGCAGCCATACAGTGAATGGACTAACTCTGGACCTCGGAGGGACATTTCGGGGCCAGAGACGGTAATCACGCAAGGGGGGAAGCAAACCAGGGGAGAGGAGGGACCAGTTGAACCGGTAAGGGGCTGGGACTGGTTCGGTTGGGTTCAAGTTGGTTGGGTTAAAGGGGAGAAGTGGGGATAAAAGGGTTGGGGAGGTGGGTAATTGGGTCAGGTTAACAAGAAGATTTTTTAAGTGGAATTGGACAAGGGGAGGGCCACGTGGAAAGGTCAACTGGGTATTTTGGGGAGCAGGGTCCAACGTTGGGGGTAGGTAAAAGCTAGAAGTGGGGGGGTTTAAAAGTATAGCAGTGAGGGGCTTCGAGGCTGTATTAACGAAAGGGGAAAGGGAGCGAAGCAGGGGCGAAAGGTGTTTCTCAGGAGGGTTTGCAGAGGGAGGTTGCAGGTCTTCGTGTAGGATCTCCCTGGGCTCCTGAAGAACTAGAGAGATAGCGACATCACAGACGGCCTCAGGATCGAGGTCCATGATCGCGGCAAACCTGTTGTGGCCAGCGTCAGGTGAGCCTCGGAGATCTCGCCAGGTGCTGGAGTCTTGTCTGGTTCCCGACGACTCCTCCGGTAGCGGTTCCTTTTATTTTTCCGACCACGAGAAGTGTCTCCAGTAGTAGCGTTGGCAAAAACAGCGATGGAATCGATTGAGTTGGAAGCAGCGATAGAACCAACAGCGACCATAGCAGCAATGGAGTCCATCGAGATGCCTTCAGAAGCAGCGGTAGAATCAACAACGTCAGTAGAACCAGCAGCAGGCACTGTAGCCGTGGATGTAGCAAGCACATGAACCGAAGATAGAGCAGGTCTGTGATCTTCTACGAAGGTCTCGGCCTCGACCTGATCCTCAGGAGTAAGTAAGGAAGTCGAGTGAGTCTTGGATGAAGGAGAACCTGATACACAACTCTTGGAGGTGTGACCGAAGAGCTTGCAGACAGAGCAATGGTGGGGCAAGCCTTCATAGAGAACACGCTGAGTGAATGAGTGTCCATCTTCTTCCTGGATGGTGACGTAGTCCGGTGGAGGGTCTTCAGCACAAAGTTCAACGCAAATGCAAGCGAGGGAGAGTCGATCCATTCTCTTGGTGCGCTCGTCAGAGAAGAGGGGGTTGCCGATGGTCGATCCGACGATGCTAAGTCCAGAGGGGCACCAGTAATGGAAGGGGAGCCCAGGTAGGTTAATCCAAACTGGAATGAGCTTGAGGTCGATCCTGTTGAGAGAAGAACGATGGTCCCACTGCCAGAGATAGATCTGTTTCTTCCCAATCTGCCAGGGCCCACCCTCCAGCGCATGAGCTTTGTTGGAATCGTTGGAGAACCTGAAGATGAACAACCCACTAGAAAACAAGTAAATGTAGACTGCGCCGGCAGCTCTCCATTGTTTCAGGAGGGAGGACTTGACAACATGGTAAGGAGGTCTGCTACCCAGGAAATTCCCTACAAGGGAGCATTGCCATTTTGAGATTTCATCGTCAAGTAATCCTTTGGGGCAGAACCCAATCTTGGAGGCATCAAGGGAGGCAGGGGGGATGAAGTGAAGAGGATGTCCAACAGGTTTAGCAGAGGTGCTGCCGGAGAAAAGGGAGGACCAAGGTTGTTCAACAGGGTTAGATTGGTCTACAGCAAGGGTGGATGGGTTAAGGTGGGAAGCAGAGGGAGGGTCTGGGGGAGAAGCAGAGGTGCAGGCAGCGGTTGGGGCTGCCGGAGAAGGGGAGAGCATTTCAGTAAGTCGCTATAACTCAGTAAACTTTCATATTATTTGACAGAGGTGTTGATTCACTCTCACCACGGTTCTCTCCTCCCCTATATTGATTCACTAACATAAGATATTGGAAATTACATACAACTCCCTAGGGTGGTTAAAGATAAAAAGACATAAAAGCTTAATACAAGCTAACTAACAAGATAATATGTGAAACCCGCAAAAAAAAAAAAAAAAGAACTTTTGGAACCCAAGTGATTTCAGATTTTGGTTCAATATTTCCCATGCTAACCTCAAGCTATGGGCAGCATCACATCTTTTTCCTGTGCTTGGCATGCTGGTTTGATGGCCTGCGAAGCCTCTCTCTGTCTTAGGCCGAATCCCAGGTAAGAATCCCATTTTATATGTATATATGTTGTATTTTTTAATTAATTAGTGGATTAGGGGCAGAATAGTAATTTTTACCTAGTGGGACCCCGCACCAGAGCTACCTGCGTCGGGTCTGCTGGCTGGACAGGCTGCGGGACCTCCCCCTTAATTAAACTCAATGTAAGTATAATTTAAAATATATTTATATAACGTTTTGTACGACCAAATAGGGTTAGAAGGGTATTTTAGTAAAATTGCATCTGTGGGACCCAGTTCCCCAGTGGGGAATGTAATTCCGGACAGTTACCTGTATCCGGATCATCCCTAATGTCGCATGACATCATTCTGTAGCTGGAATAAGGTAATAAATACAAAAGAATCAATTTTAGAAATAATTTATAACCAAATGACTATTCTGCCCCTTAGTGGTTAAGTATCCTATATATATCTATAACTTCTCTTAAGTTATTTACAAACCACATTACAAGTTAGAGAAGCTGAAAAATCCGTTCCAGCTTGGAGAAGGAAGAAAGAAAAGGGAAAAGAGAAGAGAAGAAGAGGGATTAGAGGCTGTTCTTGAAGGTTTACCACCTACAACTGAACTTGAACTTGAATCTCCATTAGAAGTGATTCCAGCATCTGTTTTGCCTCTAATTTCTGGTAAACCCTAAAATCTCTTGCTGTTTCCTTCTCTTTCTCCTCTTAATTTACTGGATTTCAGTCCAAGTATACCTGAAATAAAAATTCTGCCATTAAAGCTCTAAGTTTGAGCTCAAGTAATAAGAATCTTACCCAATTGCTTGCTGTCCTAATGCTATTTAGGCTCAATTATGCCTGAATTTCCATGGCAGTACCTCTAATAAGCCCAATTTCTGTCCCCAATGACTAGTCCATGAACCCTAGATAAGAAATTTAGGTTTAATTGAACAAATTCCTAAATTAACTAACTAATTATGAAATTGGAACCCAAAATAGATTGACCCACCTTGAATTAATGTTAAAACTCCTAATTTGGGCCATGCATGCAAAGATCTGGCCAATTGAAGCAAAACCCCCAAATTTGGACATTAACCCGGATGCTGTTGCAGGCCTAGGGGCGGTCGACCTGCTCACTGGAAGTCTGCATCCGGCTGCCCCTTTTTGTGTGATTGTTGGACTGATTCCTTAGGGTTTGACCTAGACTATTACCCTCACTGTTATATGATGTTTTGATGTTTATTTAGGACTGTTTTACTCCATTTTTTGTGAGGATTACTTGGCCTTTTGGGTTTCTAACTGACTAGGTTTATCAACTATCTCAGGTAAGGGGATTCGACCTTAATTTCTTGTGTGTTTATCACATTAATTTCAACTTTATGCTGAATGCCATGCTCATGCATCATTATCTCTATACCTGGAGCATGTAGTTTTCTAGCGTTTATTTAATGCATTAGACTGCATGTAAAATAGGTTGCAAAAAGACATACTGCATTGCATTTGCATTGATTATTTATATGATGTGAATTTATGATGATGGAATTCGGTAATTTATAACTCAGATCATGCTTGCCTCATCATGTTTAGACTGTACTGGGCTAGGTTGATATTCATTACCCAGTACTGCGCCCCTTACCAACAGGGGGAAAGATGTTGGACAACCTGTGGCAGAGACCGATGTGTTAGTTCCGGAATGCCATCTTCTGTCCCATGTTAGCGGGTCCCTAATTCCGCTGTGGGAATAAACAGGCAGGGTTGGTAATTTGGGGGTTTGTCGGGGTCCGATGTGTTAGTTCCGGAACTGGCGGGTCCTCACCGTGGTAGAATGGCTTTGCTCGGGTGACCGAACGGTTAGTTCCAGGATCGAGGTTAGCATTTACCACTAGTAGTAGTACTTATACCCCATGAGATTTAGTATCTGTGCTAGGAACATGTTAGTTTAGCATATGCATAATGGATTTATTGTGTTTGTATGCTTGTACCCCCCTTACTGGGCTCAGTTGAGAGCTCACCCTTGTGGATATCCTTATTTTTCAGGTGATTTAGTTACTTTTAACAATGGATTTGCGACGCTGGAGTTTGAAGTGCATGATACTTCGTGCGCACGTGATGATTGCGCAATCTCTTGATCTTGGCCTGACATTCCAGGTTACCTCCCCACCCTTTTATGCTTTATAAATGCTTTATATAGTTATAGTATAGTTTCTTGTATACTTTTTCCTCTGTGGTACCTTTGAGAACTGTATAGTTGTATCACAAACCTTATCATTTATATAAATGAAATATCACTTAGATTTCTCTTACTAATGATGTTATCTCTTTTAATTAAATTGTTTCCGCTGCCTCTGATTACTGTGTCTGTGAGCAATGATTCTAAATAGGGTACTGCACTTGTGATCCTTGGGGATTGGTTGGATGTCAGAGACATCCTGCCACACTTGGCCCTTAATAACCGGGCCGGGGTGTGACATTTAAGTAGTATCAGAGCCTTTGTGCTCTACTCCTATTTACAATCAAGTTCACAGTACAACAGCTCTTAGACTCATTGATCTGAAGGTGAGCCTACTTAGGATAAATAAAAGCTTCAACTAAAAGCTACAATTAAAAAAAAAAATAAATAAAATAAATAAATAAAATGAAATAAAATAAAAATTGATTGTACAACACAAGAGATATTAAATAGAAAATTAAAAACTTCATAAATAAGCTGAGTCTTTAGTACAATGGTTACAACTTTTTACAGACCTTAAGTACAAAGTTCAACAAAGAACAACTGAGGAAAGTAAAGTAAAAGCTAGACTAGGATGCATAAGTTATCACTGCCGTGGTGGTGGTGGTGGGCCCATAACCCACAGGTCCTAGGATCTCCACTGGCCCAGTCTCCACTACCTAGACACGGCTGCTAACATGAGTGAATTCTCTCCTCATACCATCAAATTCCTATGCCATGGATCTCTCTTAGCCCTTAAACTGGCTAAAGAGCTGTCCCCAGGGAGTACCATCTGCAGGAACAGCCGCAACAAAAGAGGAAGAAGCACTGGCATGACCATGTGAAGGGTGTCGAGGAGGAGGAAGTGGATCTCTGCGTGCCTCTATATGTCCTCTCTCTGTAGCATCCTCAGCATCAGTAGTCTGTACCATGTCGGTGTAGTCAGGATGACCAAGCTCTGGAGAAAAAGGTGGAAGTTCTATACCCATCTTCATTCGGGTAATCCGGTTGATATTCGGAGACTTCACCCCCGAAGCCTCCTCATTCAATAGGTTTACACCAAATCTGGGAAATACCTTAGTGAGTAGCCTCCCCAGTAATAGATTTCCACGCCCAGGGTTATCATGCATGTGTGCCATGGTACGCATGATGGCATTAAGAAGGCAGATCTGGTATCCTGTATAGAGACAATATGTGGCAAGGATCTGTATTGTGGACAACTCAGTCCGGTGAGCACTCTTCTGGACTACATTGTGTCCACAAATTCTAGATAAGACACGGGCTGATGGAAGCAAGTCCAACTCAGATTTCATCCTCTCATAGAACTTGCCATTGGTGAGGATTGAATATAACCATTCCTGTTCTTCATCAGCCAGGAACTCAAAGCATCAGCACTTGGAGGGCAGTACCTCCACTCCCCTTCATAAGATATCTTCTGAATAGTAGCTAACCAGGCTGTGCTGAAAGAGATGGGCATGTCATTCACATAAGAGTTGATGATGAACTCTTTTCCTTCATACCGGTAAGATTGATTGCTAAAAAAGAATCGCACCAATCGAGGGTAGCAATGTCTCTTCGGTTGTAGCATGGATAACTACCCTAGTTTCTCAAATCTTTCCTGGACCTTGAATAGGATTTGGTCAGCCAAGACTACATTCTTTTCTTCTTCCACTTTCCGGAAGATCCTTGGGTTGATTTCAGCTGGAACCGTAGCTGCACCTCTACCTCTCCCTCCACGGCCTTGGGCTGCAGTCATTTATGGTAAATGCTGCAAATTTAAGAAGAAAATTATTTAGGCAAAGACTAGGACAACAACAAAACTTGTGGTAAGATTGTTAAACCTACAAGGTACTTAGGTAGGAAGCCTATCAATATGTCTAGGTAAACTAATTATATAGGAATACATTAGGAAGAAATAAAATCTGTTTAAATTCCAATATAAGTATAAATAGATGCAAACACAAAAAAAATAGGGTAGTATAAGGAGAGAAGGTAATTATATAAGAATCATAGTACATTAATATAGCATTAGATAGAACACGTGCAAAACATAGAGTAAACTTTAAAAACTTAATAAGAAAATATTAAGAACTAGGTAATCTTATGATTAACACTGTACTATGTTTAAAATGAACAAAAATAATACCTAATATTAAGACCTAACACATTCACAATGATAGATAAGAATCAAAAGTACTTTAGCTAAAACCTAAGATGAAAGGAAGAAAATATAAGAAATGCATAAAATCCAACAAAGAATAAAAGAAATATGTGTTAATGGAAGTAAAAGAGTAAATATTTACCTAAAATCTAGGAAAAATGCTGAGCCATAGTTAGGTTTTGAAAAGAAGAACAAAAAAATGTATAAAATTTCTAAGTTTAGAACACTTACTTTAGATGTGGAGGAGTGGATCTTATGATTTAAGCTCTTATTAGTGTTATAGGAACCCTAGAATAACCTTAGGAGAAGTTAGAAAGGGTTAGGGAAGAGAAAGAAATGAAGTTTGATGTGTTTTGAGTGGGTTTTATAAAGCCTGTTTTGCCTGGCGGACGATCCGGCTGGATGGGTGTCTGAATCCGGCTCTTCCATTTGGCTGATCCGAAAATCTTATGAAGCTACTGCTTCGATAGGCGGTCGTCCGGCCCATTAGATGCTTGAATCCGGCTATTGCATCCGGCTTGGTCAAAACAGAAAATTAAAATAAAAATAAAATATAGTAAATTACATACATATTATATACTATATATATATTAATTAAAATAGTAATAATAGGTATATAATACAATAAATAAATAGAACCCCTTTTTCATCAAAATAATGAAATATATAGAAAATAAAATAAGATTAAACATGCATATTGTATATAAATGTGTATATATATATATGTATTAAAAGTATATATATTAATGTAGTAAGTGTGAATAGAGAAAGAAACTAAATACATTATGACACTAAGATGTGTATTCTTGTGTTATCATAATTATTAATAATGAATATAGTATATGATTTGGTTGCTTATGTAATTGTAATATATGTAAAGTACTATATGATGCTAATGTTTCTTTTTAGGAACTCACCATGATAGCTTGTCATGCCTTTGCCTCTCAATAACGAGTTATATATTGAGTACCTAGGGTAAGTAAGCAAAAGTAAAAGACTTGAAAGAAATATAAAAGACTAAGAAACACAACCTGGGATCAAGAAAGGTGAAAAGGTTGAAAAAAATTTTGAGGAGAAAAATTGAGATTGGACAACTTCCTTATAGATTATGAAGGTATATCTTAGGATTCAATGCCCCAAAATGTGTTGGAAGTCTTCTAGGAGAATTCTGGAAAGAATTAGAGAGTAAAAGAAAGAAAGAATAATGCTACATTGCTTAGACTAAGTAAACAAAAAATAATAATAATAACTGAGAACGGAGAGAAGCTGGAACTGAAGGATGTGTCAACACTTTGTTCAATAATAGATATGAGTGGAGTAATGGGTCACCGAATGTTCCCTCCGTTTGGGAGTGAACACCAGGGATTCCATCAATATTCTAAGTCATCCTACAGTTGAGTTAGGTATTGCATAACCAGAAGGGAAAGTCTTCATAATAGAAAACCATGTAAACAAAAAAAAATTGTACATACCTATACACTATAACCCAAACCTCAAAAATATAGATAAAAATATAATAATTGCATTATATAAAAAGGCCATGAACATAATAGAAGTTAGATAAAAGAAGCAAAGAAATGAACACTAAAGAATAAGAAGAACAAAAATAATGACGACAATAATAATAATGAGAAAAAGAATATTTTCCTTGTATTTTTAGGTTTAGATACTTTGTCGATATGGTAAGTGAGCCTGGTAATGAATTGTTTCCAAGTTACCTTAGATACTCTAGGACCCCTCCTCTTGTATATTCTTGTGTGTTTAGGGAATGAGTAGAAGAGTTTTGGAAAAGAGGATAATGTCTTTGGTCGGTTTAGAATACTGTATGACCCAAAACAGGTCAACAAAAGCCATCGACCGGTAGATTGTACGATACCCAAAACAGGAAACAACTTAAGGAAGTGTAAGTTATGATGCTGTTGAAGTAACCTCAACTGTTCGGATTACTAGGTGCATCAATTTCGAGGCCGAAATTCTTATAAGGTTGGGGGAATGTGAAACCCGTAAAAAAAAAAATAAAAATAAAAAATTCAACTTTTGGAACCCGAGTGATTTCAGATTTTTGTTCAATATTTCCCATGCTAACCTCAAGCTATGGGCAGCATCACATCTTTTTCCTATGCTCAGATGGCCTGCGAAGCCTCGCTCTGTCTTAGGCCGAATCCCAAGTAAGAATCCCATTTTATATGTGTATATGTTGTATTTTTTAATTAATTAGTGTATTAGGGGCAGAATAGTAATTTTTACCTGGTGGGACCCCGCACCAGAGCTACCTGTGTCGGGTCTGCTGGCTGGATAGGCTGCAAGACCTCCCCCTTAATTAAACTCAATGTAAGTATAATTTAAAATATATTTATATAACGTTTTGTATGACCAAATAGGGTTATAAGGGTATTTTAGTAAAATTGCCTTTGTGGGACCCAGTTCCCTAGTGAAAAATGTAATTCCGGACAGTTACCCGTATCCGGATCATCCCTAATGTCGCATGACATCATTCTGTAGCTGGAATAAGGTAATAAATACAAAAGAATCAATTTTAGAAATAATTTATAACCAAATGACCATTCTGCCCCTTAGTGGTTAAGTATCCTGTATATATATATATATAACTTCTCTTAAGTTATTTACAAACCACATTACAAGTTAGAGAAGCTGAAAAATCCGTTCTAGCTTGGAGAAGGAAGAAAGAAAAGGGAAAGAGAAGAGAAGAAGAGGGATTAGAGGCTGTTCTTGAAGGCTTACCACCTACAACTGAACTTGAACTTGAATCTCCAGTAGAAGTGATTCTAGCATCTGATCTGCCTCTAATTTCTGGTAAGCCCTAAAACCTCTTACTGTTTCCTTCTCCTTCTCCTCTTAATTTACTGGCTTTCAGTCCAAGTATACCTGAAATAAAAATTCTGCCATTAAAGCTCTAAGTTTGAGCTCAAGTAATAAGAATCTTACCCAATTGCTTGCTGTCCTAATGCTATTTAGGCTCAATTATGCCTGAATTTCCATGGCAGTACCTCTAATAAGCCTAATTTCTGTCCCCAATAACTAGTCCATGAACCCTAGATAAGAAATTTAGGTTTAATTGAACAAATTCCTAAATTAACTAACTAATTATGAAATTGGAACCTAAAATAGATTGACCCACCTTGAATTAATGTTAAAACTCCTAATTTGGGCCATGCATGCAAAGATCTGGCCAATTGAAGCAAAACCCCCAAATTCGGACATTGACCCGGATGCTGTTGTAGGCCTAGGGGCTGTCGACCGGCTCACTGGAAGTCTGCATCCGGCTGCCCCTTTTTGTGTGATTGTTGGACTGATTCCTTAGGGTTTGACCTAGATAATTACCCTCACTGATATATGATGTTTATTTATGACTGTTTTACTCCATTTTTGGTGAGGATTACTTGGCCTTTTGGGTTTCTAACTGACTAGGTTTATCGACTATCTCAGGTAAGGGGATTCGACCTTAATTTCCTGTGTGTTTATCACATTAATTTCAACTTTATGCTGAATGCCATGCTCATGCATCATTACCTCTATACCTGGAGCATGTAGTTTTCTAGCTTTTATTTAATGCATTAGACTGCATGTAAAATAGGTTGCACAAAGACATACTGCATTGCATTTGCATTGATTATTTATATGATGTGAATTTATGATGATGGAATTCGGTAATTTATAACTCAGATCATGCTTGCCTCATCATGTTTAGGCTGCACTGGGTTAGGTTGATATTCATTACCCTGTACTGCACCCCTTACCAACAGGGGGAAAGGTGTTGGACAACCTGTGGCAGAGACCGATGTGTTAGTTCAGGGATGTCATCTTCTGTCCCAGGTTAGCGGGTCCCTAATTCCGCTGTGGGAATAAACAGGCAGGGTTGGTCATTTGGGGGTCTGTCGGGGTCCGATGTGTTAGTTCCGGAACTGGCGGGTCCTCACCATGGTAGAATGGTTTCGCTCGGGTGACCGAAAGGTTAGTTCTGGGACCGAGGTTAGCATCTACCACTAGTGGTAGTACTTATACCCCATGAGACTTAGTATCTGTGCTAGGAACATGTTAGTTTAGTACATGCATCATGGATTTATTGTGTTTGTATGCTTGTACCCCCTTACTAGGCTCAGTTGAGAGCTCACCCCTGTGGATATCCTTATTTTTCAGGTGATTTAGTTACTTTTAACAATGGATTTGCGGCGCTGGAGTTTGAAGTGCATGATACTTCGTGCGCACGTGATGATTGCGAAATCTCCTGATCTCGGCCTGGTAATCCAGGTTACCTCCCCACTCTTTTATGCTTTATAAATGCTTTATATAGTTATAGTATAGTTTCTTGTATACTTTTACTCTGTGGTACCTTTGAGAACTGTATAGTTGCATCATAAGCCTTATCCTTTATATAAATGAAATATCACTTAGACTTCTCTTACTAATGATGTTATCTCTATTAATTAAGTTGTTTCCGCTGCCTCTGATTACTGTGCTTGTGAGCAATGATTCTAAATAGGGTACTGCACTTGTGATCCTTGGGGATTGGTTGGATGTCAGAGACATCCCGCCACACTTGGCCCTTAATAACCGGGCCGGGGTGTGACATAATCACCCAGTACCCAAAATACCCTTATTACATAAACTCCAACATTTATCCGGTCACTGATAGTCTAATGCATTCAATGGTATATTTCTGTTAGTTCATAAAGTAATGAGCAATGATATTGTCACACCCCGGCCCGGTTAATAAGGGCCAAGTATGGCGAGATGTCTCTGACATCCAACCAATCCCCAAGGATCTCAAGTGTAATACCCTATTTACAATCATTGCTCACAAATACAGTAATCAGAGGCAGCGGAAACAATTAAATAATAAAGGTAACATCAGTAGTAAGAGAAGTCTATGTGATATTTCATTTATATAAAGGATAAAGCTTGTAATACTACTATACAGTTCTTCGAAGTACTACAAGGTAAAACTATACAAGAAATTATACTATAACTATACAAAGTGTTTATAAGGCATAAAAGAGTGGGGAGACAGCCTGTATTGTCAGGCCAAGATCAAGAAAATGCGCAATCATCACATGCGCACGAAGCATCGTGCACTTCAAACTCCAGCGCCGCAAATCCAACATTAGAAGTAACTAAATCACCTGAAAAATAAGGATATCTACAGGGGTGAGCTCTCAACTGAGCCAAGTAAGGAAATGCATGCAAAACACAACATAATAATTCATGATGAATGTGCTAATCTAGCATGCTCCTAACATGGATACTAAGTCTCATGTGGCATAAGTACTACTGTGGTAGATGCTAACTTCGAAGAGAACCCGCCAGGAAAGCATGACACAAAGCAGCTAACCCAACGGACCCCTAATGACCAACCGGAAAGCATGACACCAGGCAGCTTCAGACGTCGATCACCCGAGCGAAACCATTCTACCACGGTGAGGACCCGCTAGGAAAGCATATCACCAGGCAGCTAACCCAACAAACCCTCAATGATTAACCTTACTGTTTATTCCCACAGCGGAATACACACGCTAACATGGGACAGTGAATGGTACCCCGGCATACCCTTCGGCTATACCACGGGTTGTCTAACACCTTACCCCCTGTTGGTAAGGGGCGTAGTACTGGGTTATGATATAACAGCCTAGCCCAGTGCAATCTATGTATGATAGCACATGTATGAATAGCTGAATTTAAATAGAACAGTATTTCTCCAATAATAATCATCAGTAACAAGTAAATATCAGTGCAAATGCAAGATGCCAATGCAACATAATTCACATGCAGTAAATAAAAGCTAATAAACTATATGAACAGGATAATTTTGATGATGCATGACATGGCAATCAGAACAATAACAAATTAAAATGATAAACACTCCAAAATTAAAGTCAGAATTCCCTTACCTAAAGTTGTAGACTAGACTAAGTCAGTTACCCTTCAAAGATCCCAGCAATACAGACAAGAATAGAGTATACAGCCCAACACAGTCCTAAAACATTAGAAAAGATCAAGTGTTAGGGTCAGAAGACAGTCTAAGGTCTAACCAAGGGTTTAGGGGCATTTCTGTCCAAAAATATTGGACCGGATTCAAAGGGCAAAATTGGGGTTTTGTTCCTAATGGTCAGATCTTGACATGCATGGGTTTAATTTCATGGTTTCACCTAATTCTAAGGTGGGTCCATTTAATTGAGGGTCCAATTTCATGATTAATTCCAAAATTGAAAATCAATTTGAGGGGTTTAACAAATTAACCCAAATTGATTATCAAGGGTTTGTTAATTGAGTAAATCAGCAGAGAATTGGGTTTCTAAGCTGAAATTCTCAGGTCATAGTTACATCTGAACCATTCTTTGGTTCAAAACAAGGCTTAAATACTGAAATTAATTTAATAAACCTAAGATTTCTAAGCTTTAATGGCTGATTAGGGTTTAGGAGTTAATTAGGATTGAGATTAGAGAAGAACAAGATGGGGAACAGCAGAAATAAGGGGTTTTGGTTAATTTAATTCAAAATCATTAACCAATTTGAGAATTGATCAAATTAACCTAATTCACTATGCTAGGGTTCATTAGGTTTCATGTTTCAGCTGTGATTTGAGGTACAGCAGGAATTATACAGCTTAATTCAAGATCTGATCCTCAATTGGGTCTAATTAAAAAGGTTAGGGATGGGTCTTAGCTTATTAAACCAATAGGTTGAGCTTTAATGGAAGAATTTGTTATAAAGATCAATTAGGGATAGAGAAATTAGGAGAAGAAGATGGGTACAACAGGAATTTCTGCTTACCTGAGTATAGCAGTGAGAAGAGGTGAAGGCAGCCTTGATTTATGCAGCTAAGTTGTCAATGGAGGTCCCAAAACTTCAATTTCAGGTGTAGGAACCAAGCCCCATGCAAAGACCTCACTTTCCCTTCTTCTTCTCCTCTTTTCTTCTCCTTAGGCTGGATCGATTTTCCTCTCTTTTGATTTTGTGAATTGTGAATAGTAAAGATAGATTGATATATATATATGTATAGTGGATTGACTAAGGGCTGTTTGGTTTTAATAAAGCCAAAATCAGTTTCCTAAAATTAATTCCTAAAACTAATTTTAACCAGAATTTCATACTTATTAAATTAATCTAACCATAGAGTGATGTCATATGACATCATGGCTAATCCGAATACGGGTAAATGTTAGGAACAGGATTCCCCACTAGGGACGTGGGTCCCACAGAGATAAATGTACTAAAATACCCCTATAACTCTAATCGGTCAGTACGATACACTATAAAATACAAATAAATTGTACTTACAATGGGTTTAATTGATGGAGGGGTTCTACATGCTGTCCAGCTAGTAGATACGACACAGGTAACTTAGGTGCATGGTTCCATTGGGGTTCTTTGACTCTAGAAGGGCGAGGTAGTTGGCTGTTCGAAATGGCCTTTATAGACAAGTCATGAGATTAGTCGACATTTCTTAATCGAAACAGTCCAACACATAGAGACTAGCTTAGGCAATAAACCAGAACCTGAAACCACTCAAGTTCCGAAAGTTTTTTTTTTTTTTTTTTTTTTTTGCGGGTTTCACATTCCCCCCTCCTTAAAAGGAATTTCGTCCTCGAAATTGACATAGCTGGTCAGCTGAAAGGGTGAGGACATCCTTCTTGCAAAGAGAATCTGGCCATAACAATTGAGTATGATTACCTTTGGTCTAGTCTAGAAGATTTTAATATTGGTTTAGGCAATTTACCTAGCATATAGATATTCGAGATCATATTACAATTATATAGACAATACAATTATATGATAAACACACAAGTAAATTTAAGCTTAGTGGGAAGTTTGATGTGGTACATACCTAAGATGTTTATAAGAAGTATAGTTATACATATGATTGAAGTATTTAAGAGGAACCTAGAATTTTTTTTTTAAAAAAATCATTAAAAGCTGTATTTCTAAGGCTAGCATAATGTAAGTTCAATTTTCGAATGGAATTATTAATTTAGAAGGAAAGGGTATATTAATAGTTGATCATATGATTTGGGTTGAATGGATTTTAAGTTTAACTAGATGTTGAAAGCAGAGTTGAAGAACTACAGAGGGTACCTAATTATTAAGGTGAAAATAAGTATGTTCCTTAATTGTTTTGGTATTTTGGTGTTAAAGAAGATAATAGGTAACTTAAATAGTTTCGTTGTTGAATTGGAGGTTATTCAACAAATTTGATATTGAACGTTGGACTAAGAATGATTGCAGAGTTATTTCTATGTTTGTACTAGGAATGAGTTATCGTGACACGGCCATTAGTGAAGAAACGTAAACACCAACAGGACATAGGATCTAGGGGAGGGTATAGTGACTAAGTACTGTTTTATAGTATATGCATGGTAGGTGATCTAGGTCCTTGCTACACTTAGCTCTATTTGGCTTTTTCTTCGCTGTTGACTACCACTTCTGATTCTTCAATGCCTAACTCAACTTTAGAATGAATTGGAATATTGATGGAATCCCTATTGTTCACTCCCAATAACGGAGGGGACATTCGGGGACCCATTACTCCACTCATATCTATTGTTGAACAAAGTATTATCAAATCTTTCAACTTCAGTCACAACTTTTCTATCAGTCTCACTTGGATATACCAACACCTATTATAAATTTCTCATAAACTTCAATCTCTAAGGTTGTTACTCACTCTCTCAAGCCTCAGGTCTGAAACTTCTCTTTCAATCATTCTTCGGTTACGGGTGAGCAATCAAATTAAATCTCACTACGTGCCTACAATCTTTCACCGTCCCTATGGAATTTAGACACGAGTCAGGAAACATCTATTGGACAAGGTCAATGACTAGACCTAAGCACCAAATAAATTTCTAATTTCCGATAGGATTACTAACAAGTCCTAGGAATGGTACTCCTAAGAGGCATGTGAGGTCATAGGCTCATTAAGGGTACTCAGGATCACTCTGAGTATTTCATGTAAGGGTTCCAATGAGTTCTACGGATGACATCCCAAGGTAGTCCGGACCAAACACTGGGGTCACGAGAAAAGAAAAGACAATCTCCTCCTATTTGCTAGACTACATGACAAGTGTTTTGGTGAGTCTCACGGAATAAATCAGTTATTTGAGAAATTCTAAACACTTAATAGTAGCATCGTGAGCATATGAGGGCAAGATTGGTGTTTCTTCTTCATTATCAGCACGCATTTCATAGTTCATTAAGTGTATGTTCGCATGAAGGTATCTTCTATTTATGTACTCATGTATAAGTGTATGTATGATATTTTTTTTATATATATATATATATATTTTAATACCTGAATTCAATAGGCCAAACTCTAGAGATGTCATCCCTTACCTCTTCCGTGTGTTCAAGGAAAATTTGACGTTCCTCAATTCTACAGATATCAGCCCATTCTATGTGTTCTCGAAGGTGTTCAGGGGATGTGTGATCCATACCCTAAGAATACTATTATTATACACTTAATATTATCTAAATTATTTTCATTTACTTTCATTATAGTTTATTTTGAATTGGGAATTTGATTCTAGTGTTTTGGTTCAACAATTTGGAACACATTTGGGTTCCTTTCTTCTTTTCTAAGTTCTTTCTTACTAATCTTCTTTTATCCAAAACTTTACTTCTAATTATATACTAGGTTATGCGCACTAAGTGTTCGATAAAATGTCCTAATGAGTCTTCTTAGCTAACTTCTTGTCCATTTTAAAACTTAAGGTACTCCTAGCATCTATCAAACTTTTAGATCTTCTTTTACATGAAAGTGGTTAGGTTTCCAATCATTTTATCAATGACAGCATGAAAATACATAAAAGAAGAATTTCTAAGTGCTTTATATGACTAAATTTCTAAATAGATCTATTATCAACCAATAGCTATCCTCTCATTGTATAATCAGCCAAATCCTTACTAGTCTACTTAACCTTGTGATTTCCATTCTTTCCCATTAGCATGTTTGCAACTAAGGTCTCTATTGAATCTTAGTCATTGTCTACCTTAACTATGTTGCTGTCCCAACTTTCCCATTATGTTTACACAAATTCTCATATGTTCCTTTCTTCCCTTTCTCTTTGTATTTGCAGCATTCGATTAAATATGGCTGCAGCCCATTGTCATGGAGGAGGTCGAGGTGGTAGGGGAAGAGGTAGACATGTAGTTGCAGTTCCAGCTGAATTCAACCCAAGGTTCTTCCAGAAAGTGGAAGAGGAAAGGAATGTAGTCTTGGCTGACCTTATCCCATTCAAGCTCCGGGAAAGATTTGAGAAACTAGGGTGGCTATCCATGCTACAACCGGAGAGACATTGCTACCCTCGATTGGTGCGATTCTTCTTGAGCAATCAATCTTACCGGTATGAAGGAGAAGAGTTTGTTATTTGTTCCTATGTGAAAGACATGCCTATTACCTTCAATATTGCTCAGTTGGCTATCATACTGGATATATCAAATGAGGGAGAGTGGAGGTATTGTACTTTGAGTGTTGATACCTCAGCGTACCTAGCTGATATTGAGTAGGAATGGCTATACTCAGTTCTGACAGATGAGAGGTTTTATGACAAGATGAAATCTGAGTTGGATCTGCTTCCTTCAGCCAAGGTGTTATCCAGGATCTGTAGACATAATGTGGTCCAGAAGGGTGGGCATCGCACTGAGTTATCCACCATGCAGATCCTGGCCACCCACTGTCTCAACACAGGATTTCAGATTTGCCTTCCCTATGCCATCATACGTACCATGGCACATTTACATGACAACCCGGGGCTTGGAAATCTATTGCTTGGAAGGCTGTTCACCAAAGTATTTCCTAAGTTTGGGGTAAACCTATCAATTGAGGAGGCCTAGGGGGTGAAGTCTCCGAGCATTAACCAAATCACTCTGGTGAAGATGGGTATAGAGCTTCCTCCTTTTTCTCTAGAACTTGGTCATCCAAACGCACTGATATGGGACAGACCACTGATGCTGAGTATACTACAGAGAGGGGACATGCAAGGGCACACAAAGATCCACCTACTCCTGCTCGGCATTCATATGGTCATGCGGGTGCTTCTTCCTCATCTGTTGCAGCTGTTCCTGCAGATGGTACTCCCTGGGGACAGCTCTTTAGCCGGTTTGAGGGCTTAGAGAGATCCATGAGTTAGGGGTTTGATGGCATGAGGAGGGACTTCACTCAAGTTAGTAGCCGTGTTCAGGCAGTGAAGACAGAGTTGGGTCAGTGGAGATCCTTCTTTTCTGGTCAGGGACCACCACCACCACCACCACAGCAGTGATGACTTATGCATCCTAGTCTAGCTCTTACTTTACTTTCTTTAGCTGTTCTTTGTTGAACCTTGTACTTTCTTTTCCTTTCTTATCTTGTAAGGAGTATGTCTTCCAGACAGAAGAAAAGGTGTAACTTGTTCAGCCTTAGTTGTTGAAATTTTTTTGTAATTAACAACTCAATATATATATAAATATGTTTTTATCTTACACAAGTATAACAATCAAGTTTCTTTTTACTTGGTATCTTTTAGTTAAAGTTTTTATTTAACCCTAGACTGGACTCACCTTCAGATCAATGAGTCCAAGGAGCTGTTGTACTGTGGATTGATTAAAATAGGAGTAGAGCATGATTGCTCTGATACCATTTAAATGTCACACCCCGGCCCGGTTAATGAAGGCCAAGTGTGGCGGGATGTCTCTGACATCCAACCAATCCCAAAGGATCTCAAGTACAGTATCCTATTTACAATTATTGCTCACAAATACAGTACTCAGAGGCAGCGGAAACAATTAAATAATAAAGGTAACATCAGTAGTAAGAGAAGTCTATGTGATATTTCATTTATATAAAGGATAAAGCTTGTGATACTACTATACAGTTCTCCGAAGTACTACAAGGTAAAACTATACAAGAAATTATGCTATAATTATATAAAGTGTTTATAAGCCATAAAAGAGTGGGGAGATAGCCTGTATTGTCAGGCTAAGATCAAGAAAATGCGCAATCATCACATGCGCACGAAGCATCGTGCACTTCAAACTCCAACGCCGCAAATCCAACATTAGAAGTAACTAAATCACCTGAAAAATAAGGATATCCATAGGGGTGAGTTCTCAACTGAGCCCAGTGAGGAAACGTATGCAAAACACAACACAATAATTTATGATGAATGTGCTAATCTAGCATACTCCTAACATGGATACTAAGTCTCATGTGGTATAAGTACTACTGTGGTAGATGCTAACCTCGAAGAGAACCCGCCAGGAAAGCATAACACAAGGCAGCTAACCCAACAGGCCCTCAATGACCAACCCTATTGTTTATTCCCACAGCGGAGTACACACGCTAACATGGGACAGTGAATGGTACCCCGGCATACCCTTCGGCTGTACCACGAGTTGTCCAACACCTTACCCCCTGTTGGTAATGGGCGTAGTACTGGGTTATGATATAACAGCCTAGCCAGTGCAATCTATGCATGATAGCACATGTATGAATAGTTGAATTTAAATAGAACAGTACTTCTCCAATAATAATCTTCAGTAACAAGTAAATATCAATGCAAATGCAAGATGCCAATGTAACCTAATTCACATGCAGATTCTAATGCAGTAAATAAAAGCTAATAAACTATATGAACAGGATAATTTTGATGATGCATGACATGGCAATCAGAACAATAACAAATTAAAATGATAAACACTCCAAAATTAAAGTCGAAATTCCCTTACCTTTGTAAACTAGACTAAGTCGCTTACCCTTCAAAGATCCCAAGAATACAGACAAGAATAGAGTATACAGCCCAACACAGTCCTAAAACATTAGAAAAGATCAAGTGTTAGGGTCAGAAGGCAGTCTAAGGTCTAACCAAGGGTTTAGGGGCATTTCTGTCCAAAAATATTGGACCGGATTCAGAGGGCAGAATTGGGGTTTTGTTCCTAATGGTCAGATCTTGACATGCATGGGCTTAATTTCATGGTTTCACCTAATTCTAAAGTGGGTCCATTTAATTGAGGGTCCAATTTCATGATTAATTCCAAAATTGAAAATCAATTTGAGGGGTTTAACAAATTAACCCAAATTGATTATCAAGGGTTTGTTAATTGAGTAAATCAGCAGAGAATTGGGTTTCTAAGCTGAAATTCTTAGGTCATAGTTACATCTGAACCATTCTTTGGTTCAAAACAAGGCTTAAATACTGAAATTAATTTAATAAACCTGAGATTTCTAAGCTTTAATGGCTGATTAGGGTTTAGGAGTTAATTAGGACTGAGATTAGAGAAGAACAAGATGGGGAACAGCAGAAATTAGGGGTTTTGGTTAATTTAATTCAAAATCATTAACCAATTTGAGAAATTGATCAAATTAACCTAATTCACTATGCTAGGGTTCATTAGGTTTCATGTTTCGGCTGTGATTTGAGGTACAACAGGAATTATACAGCTTAATTCAAGATCTGATCCTCAATTGGGTCTAATTAAAAAGGTTAGGGATGGGTCTTAGCTTATTAAACCAATAGGTTGAGCTTTGATGGAAGAATTTATTATAAAGATCAATTAGGGATAGAGAAATTAGGAGAAGAAGATGGGTACAGCAGGAATTTCTGCTTACCTGAGTATAGCAGTGAGAAGAGGTGAAGGCAGCCTTGATTTATGCAGCTAAGTTGTCAATGGGGGTCCCAAAACTTCAATTTCAGGTGTAGGAACCAAGCCCCATGCAAAGCCCTCACTTTCCCTTCTTCTTCTCCTCTTTCTTCTCTTCTTTTTCTTCTCCTTAGGCTGGATCGATTTTCCTCTCTTTTGATTTTGTGAATTGTGAATAGTAAAGATAGATTGATATATATATGTGTAGTGGATTGACTAAGGGCTGCTTGGTTTTAATAAAGCCAAAATCAGTTTCCTAAAATTAATTCCTAAAACTAATTTTAACCAGAATTTCGTACTTATTACATTAATCTAACCATAGAGTGATGTCATATGACATCATGGGTAATCCAAATACGGGTAAATGTTAGGAACAGGATTCCCCACTGGGGACGTGGGTCCCACATAGGTAAATTTACTAAAATACCCCTATAACTCTAATCGGTCAGTACGATACACTATAAAATACAAATAAATTGTACTTACACTGGGTTTAATTGATGGAGGGGTTCTACATGCTGTCCAGCTAGTAGATACGACACAGGTAGCTTAGGTGCAGGGTTCCATTGGGGTTCTCTGACTCTAGAAGGGCGAGGTAGTTGGCTGTTTGAAATGCCCTTTATAGACGAGTCATGAGATTAGTCGAAATTTCTTAATCGATACAGTCCAACATATAGAGACTAGCTTGGGCAATGAACCAGAACCTGAAACCACTCAAGTTCCGAAAGTGTTTTTTTTTTTTTTTTTTTCGGGTTTCACAGATATACAATAAGAACACTGATACAAATGTTGGTGTCCAACATGGCACCTGTGTAAAAGTTAATAGAGGCTTGAATAGATTAAAGAAGTGTAATTGTATGACATGGCAAAGTCTTGAAAAATGATGTGTTCCTGTTGCACGCCCTCACAAAAAATGATGTGAAGAAATTCTTTCAGGAAGAGGGTTCTCTGAGCAAGCGGAGTAGCCTACACGCCGTCACAAAAAATTTTCTATTCCTTTTTTTTCTCTCTCCTCAAAAGATATAATAAAAGAAACATGTGTGTAGGTGTAGGCTACGACGCTTGCTTAGACTTTTCCCTTTCTTATTAAAAAAACTAATGTTTGTTTACCAGACCCTTGGAGGTTTGGGTTGGGAGTCCCATGAATAATCTCTCTGTTGAATAAATGCACACCATTTGCTGGTCCATTGTGACATTGGAGCCTATTAGTTTGTTATGGATCATTTGGGTATGACTGTAGCTTCGGATTGGCTTGTTTGTTCTAGTTCTTTTTTTTTGAGACCCTTTGTTGTTTAAAATAAATATTAAAGGTTTTCCTAAATCCTATTGAACTTTTCACCCTAAGTATTAAAAATGTTTGAATTGTTGCCAGCTTTGGAAAAGCAAACTCCTTTCCTATACTGGCCGCCTTGTTTGCATCCGCTCTTTCCTCCAAGCTTCTTACATCTATTGGAGTGGGATCTTCGGATTACCCAAAGCCACCATCCAGGCGATGGAGTGCCTCTTCTGTTCTTTCCTCTGGAAAGGGTCTGACATTTCTAGATTCCTCCATCTTGTTAGCTGGAAGTCTATCTGCCTCCCAAAGGCCGAGGGTGGCCTTGGGATCCAGTGAATTAAAGACTCCAACACGGCTGGCATTCTTAAGCTAATCTGGAGAATTTCCTCCCATCAGGATTCCATCTAGGTTAACTGGGTCTACTCTTACCTCCTCAAGTCCGACTCCATCTGGACTGTCCCCACCCCCTCTGATGCCTCCTGGATTTGGAGAAAGATCCTTGCCCTCCGCCCCCTTGCCCTTCGTGGCATCTCTTCCTCCATTGCTCGAGGAACTTCCACCTCCGTCTGGCTCTATCCTTGGCATCCCTTGGCATCCTTTTCTATGTTCTTGGCCCCAGGGCGATCAACTCTTCTGGCCTTCCAAAAAATGCCCCCTATCCTGTCTCATTTCCTCTGGCTCCTGGTCCCCCCCCCCTTATCTCAACCCCTCCATTGTCTTGCGGATTTGGCCTGCTCTCCCCCCTTCCCCCCCCCCATGACGATAGAACCCTTTGGTTTCCCTCCCCCAATGGCCTCTTCAGCACCAGCTCAGCCTAGAACTTTGTCAAACCCACTGCCCCATCTGTACCCTAGCACAACCTAGTCTGGTTCAAGGGCCACATACCCTACCACAGTATCACTACCTGGAGATCCCTTCGCCTTTGCCTTCCCACCCAAGCCTTCCTCATTCACCGTCACATCCCCGCTTCCCCTACCTGCTCCCTTTGCTGGAATGGTCTTGAGGACATCCCCCATCTCTTCTTTGATTGCCCCTTCACCTCCACTATCTGGAAAAAAGCCCTCTCCTCCATCTGGCACCGCAACAAGAGACCCCTTCACTTCGACCGAGAATGGCTTTGGGTGGCTAAATCCTTCTCAGGGTCCTCGATTTGTGACACAATTGGAAAGCTGGTTTTTGGAACTGCTATTCATCACATCTGGATGGAGCGCAATCTCAGGAGATGGACTTCCAACTCTCGATCCTTCGATCTGATTTGGAAAGCCATCTCCTTTGAAGTCTCTTCCAAGCGCAGCTGTGGCCATCTTCGTGCTGTCAGGGACACCCTAGGAATAGGCATATTGCTGTACTTTGGGGCCTTGACCTGCCTTCTCTTTTTTCTACCACCTCTGCGTAGGTTGGTTTTGTTCTCCCCCCCTATCCCTCTCCCTTGTATATTCTTTTCTTTTCCTGCCCCCTCCTGGGGTTTGGTAATACATATTTATTCACCCAAAAATAATGTTTGAATTGATGGCAGATGTAATTTAGCCTCTAATGGTCTTTGACCTATTTTTGGTGTAGGCTGATTCTTTTATTCTGTTTCTGTTTCCTTAATCTAAGAACTGCCAAAAGCTACATACAACTTCTGGATATCGCTAAATCATTATCCTTTGCTTTTGGCTGAATCAGAGGTTTCGGTTATATGTACTGTGTATATTGAAAAAGTTTCCTTGCTATTGTTATCTGCAGGCCGGACCACGATTTGAATGACGTAAGGGCAGAGATTTTCCCTTTCAAAAGTAGAAAAGTTAAGGCACCTGAAGTTGTGCCTTCAATTTCATTGCCAGTTAGAAGAAAGGAGAGATCACTTTCATCACTGGTTGTCAGCACTCCCAGAGTGTCCGCACAGACTGGATTGACTGGTAGAAGAACGAAAGCTGTCGCAAGAAAGTCTACTGCTTTACGAGGATCCAGTTAAAAAAGTGGGGGATGCTGTGGAAGATCGGCCGGGGAGCTCAAGCTCACCTGAGACACTAAACAAGATTGTTCAACATAAGAGGCTCCATTGGTTAATTGATGCTCATCTTCATCAACTTCTTTAAGCTGCAAATAATAGTTCTGTTGTAAAGTATTTTCTTCAATAGAGTAATTCCTTTTCCTTTAATACTAACACTTTTCATGCTTCATTATTTTGCTGTTGTAGAATTCTTCTACTACTGAATTGTCTAACCCCCAGCTGCTTAATAAAGAGATGGAGAATGGTGTTGAGCCATGGGCTGGGAAAGTTGACTGGAAACCTTTAAACTGCCTGGTTGAAGCTGCAAATAGAATGAAATCTTTGAAGTTCAATTCACAAGGTTCTGTTGCCAAATCAGAACCACCATCTGTCTCTAACAGCAAAGTGCATGTTCCCAAAAGCAAAGTTAAAGAACAGGTGAACAAATCAACAGTCCAAGACAACAAAAATGGCACTGCCACACCTCCAGGATCTGGCAAACCTATAGAGCTCTATGGGATTAGCCGGAAAAAGGCTTCTGCTTCAAGGGAACCAGGCCTGTCTGTGCAAGCTGTGCTTGAGGCAGGGGGTGTTAAACGTGACAGAAGAGTTAGTCCAATCTGGTTCTCCTTAATGGCTTCTGAAGATCAGTGAGAAACCATCTCTGAGATTTGTAGTTTTTCCCATATAGAAATAAAACTTTGTATTTCTGGATTCTGTGTTTGTTGCCCAACACCATGTTAAAAATTTTAGGGAAGGAGTTGCAGCATTGCCACAGATACCTTCTCGTTACCTGAGGATAAAGTGAGTTCCTTAGGCCCTGCTACCTGCTCTCTTTTCTTGTCTTGCTGTACTGTTTTTTATCTAATTTCATACAACATTATAGTTTAACTGTGATATCATTCCTTGACATGTTCTTATGACAATAAACAGTTCATGTGTGTTCTTTGTTATCATATGCTGATTTTGTGTTTGTAGATGTTTTAGTATTATAGATCAACTGAATGCTTCCTGTAATGAATTGTATTTGTTGCACTGCCTTTTGCGTTACCATTTCTTTTCCTTTTTTCACTCCTTTTCTTTGGGCGGCCGCCGGGGGGGGGGGGGGTGGAAGTTTGTTTCTTGGCCACACCTTATTGTTCCCTTTTTTCTCCAATGCTGCTGAGCTGCTCTGACACCAAAACTCAAATTCCAACAATCATAATGACTAAATGAACACCAGAAACATTGAGCAGACAGATGAAAACCACCATGAGCTTTAACCAAAAAGTTAACTATGCCGCTGGATTTAGATGATGTGATGCAAGATCCTCATGATAAACCAGCAACTTGAGAGAAGTACAATCGGATAATGTTAGAACAAAGGGATGATTCAGTTTATAAAATGTCACTTTTCAATCATCCCTGCAGCCTTTATTTGTGCTTTAAAAACAAACTTCTAGTTTCTCAGTGAGCCTGATTCATTGAATCCTTGTCGTGCACTCACTACTTAATTCTTGTTACATTGGTTCTTGACTTGTATTCTTGGTCTTTTCTCCTATTACATTCAGGGACTTCAATGTATAACTCATGATTGTTTTCAATCGTGCAATTAAGGAAATCAATGAAACCCTGTAGATGGAACATAACTCTTGGAAGCATTCATACAAATAAATGAAGCTCTTTGAAGTTCATCCAACGCTACTAGAACTACCCACTAAACATTTTATGATTCCAAATCTACCCCTTCCCATTAAGAAACATATGCCATTTGGCTTAAAGGGGTGAGTTTCCTTGTACCTGCACTAGTATGTTTTCTTCAGCTACATGTTAGCATCAATTTCCTTAAGAGGGTCATGCATCCTAAATTTTTAATGAATAGTGAAGAGATGATCAGATGATATCTGGATCAGTGAGGGAGTGGTCAATTGGCTGTCTAGTTGAATTGGTTATGGTATTTAGATGCTGAATTGATACTTAACGATGGAATGCTAGGATCTAGGGGGAAGCTGGGCTGATGTTTATGATGGATAATAGAATTGGATTAAAAGCAAAACAGTAGGATTTTGTGGATGATCAATTGGTTGAAGTGACATTTATAGCTGGTGAACCCTAGAACCAGAAAACTAGGGTTAGGATTTTGAACCAGGGTTTGACATGCAAGCATTGATAGAAAAACCAGGTTTTGACTCGGGTGAGTCGCCCAGATCGAGTAAAAAAATGGCAAAACCTGGTCAAGAATAATGTAGACTCATCCAATGTAAAATAATGATCAGACTCGGTCTGAGTCAAATCAAAATCGCCCAAGTCTGGTTATTACCAGGATTCACATCTCTCCCTTCGATGTCATTCTCCATCACATTATCTTCCCTGATGGTAATCCTAAAGCTTTTCTCATCGAAGAGATAAGGGTTTCCAGTGTATTGCTCTTCATCCTCTTCACTTCTTTGTCCGCATCATCGATGTTCTTCACTCTTTCACTCTTTTTTGTGGGTGGTACTCTTCACACCTCTGCTCGTATTCTATGTTCTCTCTCGTCAAACTGCTCTTGATGCCAGCATTGGTGCTTGCACATCTGGAGCACTGGATCTTCTCTTTGTGATTATAATTGGACTCCCAAAACTGCAACTAAATATTATTGAAATAAATAATATATATTCGATAATTAAAAATTAATTTTATAAACAATTTACAAAAACGCCACTTGATCAAGATTCCAATCTGATTGATACAAACTATCTCTCTACTTGATATTCCCCAATTGAGGGTAATGGATTCTATGTTGAGCATTTCTTTAGTTCACGATGCACAATCACGAATCCAACACACCGATATATAGTCCATATGACGTCAACTATTGGTGTACTAAAATCCATGACGTAACACCATAATGATAAGGATTTCTCAAGTCAAAAGGTCAACTAATGATGGGTACGCATCTCTCCTTAATACAACAACAGGCAGTAACACATTTGAGAATTTGTACAAGATTCTTTTTCTATACACATACTCGATGTATAATTACATTTATGCCCTAAAATCCCCACATAAAATGTAATGGTCATAAGAACAGGATGTCCGTTCCTATCCCTAGTCAAGAACTATTTTGGGTGAAAACCCATGGAACAATTTTATAAGCCCGTAAAGAGATTCATGCAATAATATAAAATTAAAATTCTTTATTCAAATTAACTCGGGTTTGATGGACATTCTCCAACATTGAGAGGTCAAGTTTCTCTTCTAGAATTTTCCTGTGGGTTTCAGGGGCGTAATAAAGGTGAGGATGGGATTCAGAGGTGGAACAAGGGGTGATGGTGGGATACCGGGGCGGGGGTAACAGGAGGTGAGAGGGGCGGAATTATAGATGTTGTGGTGTATTAATGGATCATTTGCACGTACGTGCAAGTGAACGTACATGTGAGAGGTAACCACTTGTCCTTTTTACTTCCATTAATACCCCTTTTTCCCTTGTAAATGACATAAATGGGACAGGTGGTTACCTCTCACACGTACGTGCAGTGGAATTAGACTCTGGTGGTGTTTCGTGGTCTTCTACGAAAAGAAGATGGAGAAGAAGGATGTGGGTCCCATTTTCTTTTTAAAAAAAAAAAAAATTACATACAGTGAGTGAAAGACACCTGTGATTCTGATTGATCTGAATTAAAGGGGAGGGGGTGCACTCGTTAGGCTCTCATGGCGCAGGTTTGACATTGGGGTTTTTTCGAGGTTTCTGCTGTGTGGGGAGGCCTCCTTGGGAGGATCGCCCCATTGCGACGTCATCTGGGGGGCCCCCTGTGGCTGGCGAGGGGCCACGGCCATCGTTTGCTGCTATTGTTTCTCGGTCTCTTTCGTCTTCTGTTGTGCAAGTAGAGTTGAAGAAGCCGGCGACATTTCATGGGGTCCCAGCGGTGTTTTTCTCCGACGACGAGGTGGCTCTTTCTAAAGGTGCCTTCGCCACATCTCTCATTGCGAAGTGCAGTTATGGGCATCCTTCGCTGTTCGTGATCAAGGATTTTCTGCAGAAGAGGTTCTACTTGCAAGGAGACGTGGTGGTCTCAGTTCTGGATCGTCGACATCTGCTGCTGCGCTTCTCAATTCTTGCGGATTTCGTCAAAACCTGGTTGAAGGAGCAGGCACTCATTCAGGGTTTTTTGCTTCGTTTTATGCGATGGACCTCTGATTTCGCACCTGGCTGGGAGTCACCATTTGCGCCGGTGTGGGTCTCCCTACTAGGGCTGCCAGTGAACTTCTATTAGGGCAATTTTCTCGCCTCCATTGCAAGTTCGGTTGGTAGGGTGCTCAAGGTGGATGGGGCGACAGTGAATTGCACTCGCACAGTGGCAGCGCGGGTATGCATCGAAGTGGATTTGAGGGCCTCCCTCCCCTCGCAGGTATGGGTAGGTTGTGGTTCGCACGGGTTCTTCCAGAAGCTGGTTTATGAAAGGTTACCCTCGTACTGTGGAGTCTGTTCGAAAATTGGTCATGGTAAGGAGGTCTGCAGGAAGGCTATTAAGGCTGCTGGTAAGATTGTTGCGCCAGCTCAGCTCAAAGGTGCTCTTGATGGTCAGGTCTCGGTTCCTGACGTGGGGACGGCTGCGGTGTCTGTGGAGGCTGTTCCTAATGGCTGGCGTGTTTCGGTGCCCTTTGGTGAGGGGACTTCGCGTCAGTTAGCGAATACTGTTCGCGGCGGGGCTTCAGGTGGGAGGGGTGGTAGGTGGAGGAATGCTTTTTCTGTGCCAGAGTTGCCCCGCGATCGGGCCGCCTGGTGTGGCTGCCGCTGTGGAGCAGGCGAGTATGGAGGAGGTGTTGGTGGGTGATGTGGAGGTTTTTGGGACCTCGGTAGGCTTCGGTGTTGGTAGAGGGCCAAGTTAGAGTGGTGGACGGGGAGGATGGAGCTACTTTGACTTGCGAGACAGGGGCCGCCTCCTCTGGGGAGTGGATGTGCTATTGGGGACCTCGGCAGACTTGGCTGATGCATTTGACTCGGTGGAGGAGGATAATGTGCAGTTGTTGCAGAAATGTGACGGTGAGGTGAGTGGCTTTAGGGGCATGTGGTCTTGGTCAATGGATGTGGGCTCTTGTCCTTATTTTAAGGGGTGTTCAGGTGTGATCAGTGGTAAGGATGACACGCAGGTGAGGGAGAAGCAGGTTGCAGTGTTGGATCGCAGGTCTGTGATGGATGGGTTCAAGGCCTTTCAGGCTGCTTTTCAGAGGAGGGTGTGCCAAAAACCGCAGGATGCTGCTGTGGAGGATGCTGCTGTTCATTGGTGTCCCCTGCGCCTGTAGAGGGGGGCCAGCGGGTCAGGGATGCCGCTGCCAAGGTTTATTCGAGGCATTTGCGTGTTCAGAGATGGTTGCCACCGGTAGCAAGATGGGATCAGCATGGACATAGGAGGGTGAGGTAGAGACGGAGGAGGGGCTCTCGGCAGCTCTGTGGTGAGGAACACCGGCGGATTACTAGGTCCATGGGGCCGGTAGGATCACTTCCCATCATTCCATCATGAATTGTCTCTTCTGGAACGCCAGAGGGGTAGGGAATAAGCCCACTTCGAGGCGTTTGAAGACTTTGATCAATCTGCATAATGCGGACATCGTGGCCGTTGCTGAACCAAAAGCTTAGCCGACAAAAGCACGCTTGATCCAAAGGAGGATTGGCATGGCGGAGGTTCACGTGTCAGAGAGGATCTGGGTCTTCTGGAGGGCATCGTTGCAGGTCCAGGTGATAGCGGAAGAGGAGCAGTTTGTCTCTTTAGATTGTGGGTTGGAAAACTCGGTGAGGTTCCTCGTCACCTTTGTTCACGGTCTCTACTCGGTGAGGGAGAGAAGATAGCTTTGGGAAGCTCTGATGCAGTTTTCGGTTGGCACTGGGCTGCCTTAGGCAGTGGGGGGTGACTTCAACGTAATCTTGGCCCCACATGAAAAGGTGGGGGGGAGGCCAGCTTGCTCTTTGGCTGTGGATGAGTTTGGTGACTTTGTCAGTGCGGCAGGTCTATGGATCTGGGCTATGTGGGCAACACGTTCATGTGGTCCAATAACCAGGAGGGTGCTAGTAGGGTGTTGGCAAGACTGGACCGTTTCTTGGTTAACTCAGCTTGGATGTCGGTTTTCCCACAGTGTGAAGTATCCCACTTGAGCAGAGTGCTCAGATCGTTCACCGCTTTGACTAGCTTGCTCTTACAGTGGGAGGCGGCCTCACTCAGGCTTTAAATTTCAGCAAATGTGGCTTTACCAAGCTAATTTCCAGGAGTTTGTGAAGTCGCAATGGGAGGTTCCGGTTGTAGGCTCCCCCTCTGGTAGCTTTGTATCTAAAGCTGAAACGCCTTAGGGGCTCCCTACGTACTTGGAATAGGGAGGTTTTCAGAAATATTCATCAAAAGGTTAGGGAGGCTGAGGATGTGGTGAGTAGGGTAGAGGTGGCAGCGGACCAGGACGCTAGCCCGCAGACACGAGAGGCTAGGAGAGTGCTGAAGAGGGTTTTGTTGCAGGAGGAGATATTCTGGAAGCAAAAGTCTAAAGTTGCTTGGTTGAAAGAAGGAGATAGGAACACTAAGTTCTTTCACAACATGGTCAATGTGCGATGCAAGCAGGGGGAGATCAGGAGGATCAGATCAAGTGAGCTGAGGGTGCTTGGGTTACTTCTCAGGAGGGTTTGCAGGAGGTGGCAGTGTCCTACTTTGCTGATATGTTCTCCTCCCAGGGCTGTATTATGGATGAGGAGTTGCTTTCTTCCATTCCTCAGGTGGTGACTGATGAGGATAATGCAGCTTTGCTTGCCCCACTGTCTTTGGAGGAGGTGAGATTGGCAGTCTTTTCTCTATCCTATGACAGTGCTCCGGGCCCTGATGGCTTCTCTGGGCATTTCTTTACCGCTTGCTGGGAGGTGATTAGTGCTGATGTTTGGGCGGTAGTGAAGGACTTTTTCGGAGGTGGCGCACTCCCAAGAAGTTATACCTCTGCAAATTTGGTGCTTGTTCCTAAGAAGGACTGTCCGGAGGTGATGTCGGATCTTCGGCCTATTAGTCTCTGTAACTTTTCTTATAAGATTATTGCCAAGATCTTTGTTTCCAGGCTTGCAGGTGTTCTCCCTTCCTTGATTGCAGAGGAGCAAGGTGCATTTCTACAAGGCCGGAGCATACATGATAACATCTCTATTGCACAGGAGGTTACCTCGGAGTTGAATAGGAAAACGAGGGGAAATGTTGTGTTGAAGTTAGACATGGCTAAGGCTTATGACAGACTTGAATGGAGATTCCTCTTCTCGGTGCTGGCTTGATTTGGGTTTGCTAATGACTGGATAGACTTGGTAAGGAAAACAGTGGATAACTGCTGGTTCTCTATAGTGCTGGGAGGTCAGGCAACAGGTTTCTTCTAGTCTACTAGGGGGCTGCGTCAAGGGGATCCCCTATCCCTGGCTCTGTTCATTTTTGCAAAGGAGGTTCTTAGTAGGGGCATATCAAAACTGTTTTCTGAAGGCCGGGCAGTCTATTATTTGCTCCCCCGGGGTTGCCCTGGCATCTCCCACTGCCTCTATGTGGATGACACTTTTATCTTCAATAGGGGGCTAAAATCCTCGCTTAAGCAGATCATTGGTTTTATTTCTAGATATGAGGGTTTTTCTGGGAAGCTGGTCAATAAGCAGAAAAGTTGTATTGTTGTGGGGGACAAGGTGTCGAGTGCTAGAGCTCGGCTGGTGGGTGCGGTTACGGGTTTCCCTAGGTGTTGCCTCCCCCTAACCTACCTGGGGGCACCCCTTCACACAGGCCGGCTCAAGGGCTGTTTCTTTGATGACTTGATTGCAAAGTTGAGGAGAAGGGTTGCTGGGTGGAAGGCCAAGCTGCTATCTTCGGGTGGGCGGGTCACTCTACTCCGCCATGTTTTATCGTCTATTCCCCTTCATATACTGGCTACGCTAGCGCCTCCAAAAGAGGTTCTTCGACGGATCTATGGTATTCTTGCAGACTTCCTATGGGGAAACCCGGAATGGGGAAAACGATGGCACTGGGTGAGTTGGAAGAAGGTGTGCAGGCCGCTGGAGGAGGGTGGATTGGGAATTAGATTGCTTGAAGAGGTGGGTCTTGCTCTTAGGCTGAAAGGCTTATGGAGGGTTATGTCGGAATGATCGCTCTGGGTGGAGTTCCTCACGGCCAAGCTGTTAAAAAACTGCCATTTGGCTTTGGTTTTAGCTCATGGGGGTGGGATAAAATCTTGGAGGAATACTTTGGCTTCCAAAGACATACTGCTGTCCAGGTCACGGTGGCTTATTGGCACAGGAGATATGTTATTCTGGCTGGATGATTGGACGGGGAAGGGGCCACTGATGGATTACGTGGACAATGCGCTCTAGATTAACTCCTCTCTTCGAGTAAAGGATGTGTTGGGAGTGGACAGCACCTGGAACAAAGCAGTCATTGACCAGATAGATGCAGATGAGGTTAGGCATGGGATTCTATAGGGCACCTACTTGATTTCAGGAGAGCCAGATAGGTTGGTTTGGACCCCTACAAGCGATGGTGTTTTCTCTGTGAAGTCGCTGTGGAACGAGTTAAGGCTTTGGTCACCAGAGTGTGGCTATTCTAGATGGATTTGGAACCGGACACTGCTAACAAAAATTGGTTTCTTCACGTGGTAGATTTTTAATGGTGCAGTTCCCACAGATGAATCGGTGAAGAAGGTTGTGTTGGGTTCACTCCAAACACACGAGATGGAACTCAAACAAGACACCAAGGAGGTTGAACCAAAAGAACCAAAGAAGAAGGTTGTAGCATTCAAATCATACCATGAAGTAAGTGATGATGAAGAAGAACTATCCGATGACGAGATCGAATATCTCACAAAGAAGTTCTCAAAGTTCCTGAAGAATAAAGGCAAAACCTCATTCAATAAGAGGAGACTCTTAAGTGACCAAAAAGGTAAGGGTACTTCTAAAGAAAATACTGACTCTTCTTCAAAAGACATGGTTTGCTATGAGTGTAGGAAACCAGGACATTATAGGGGAGACTATCCAAAGATAAAGAAATACAAAAAGGTATACAAAGCTGAACACTCATTCGATTCAAGTTGAAGAAGAGGAAGACGAAGAATCTCAAGGAGAAGAGCAAACCAACATTGCTTTTGTGGCTATTGAAGATGAAGAAAGTGAAAATGAGGTAACCCCCACTTCTCCATCTCATAAGGATAAAGACTTTCTAGAATTAGAAGATGCTTTTGAAGACCTATGTTGGACAAGTGTGTGTCCATCAAATCCGGTTCGGTCCGGTTCAACCCGGTTCACCATTGTATTGAACGTTTATACATTTTAGTTTGATATTGTCACATGCGATATAAACTTTTTGAACATTATGTGTCCCTAAGTTTTACTTAAAATGGTAGTCACGACTAGGGTTTGGGCTGGGCACCCTTATCATATGGTCGTCGCATTAGGTATGCCTAGACATGTGATGTCAGGGTACGAATGCGAGTGCTCACATGTTTGATGTGTGCATTGGCGAAGAATCTACTTTGTTGATTCCCTCATGTATTACTGCCAGATGTAGGAAGGGATAGACATGTGTCACCGACACCCTGTACCTGAGGGAACCCTGTCACTGCAAAGTGTGATCGCATTCTTTGGTTCATCAATGACTGAGACTCAAGCGAGTCAAAGTCGGTGTTATGGGAATACGTGAACATTTTATGAGTGAAGGAGTTATCCAACACGGTCACCACTGCCCGATTGGGGAACACCAAGATAGAGATTGTCTGTGCATGGTCGAATCGAAATCTGGATCCAATACCGTTTTGGAAATGGTTTTGCAAAAATCTATTTTACATAAAATGATACATTATTTATAATTATTTGAACAAAGTGTTTTACCGAGTTTTGCGGGATCCGATCAGATGCACAGACGCTCGTATATGGACATGTACTATGGATTGGGGTTTGGCAGTACAAGTGTATGTGCCCTAGATTCCATAATTATGGTGTTGATTAGTGGGGGCGTTGTATATGATAATAGTTATCATATAGGGAGTTATTTAGAATTTGCTAATTTAATTGGCTCTTTATTTAATTAATGGAATTGGTGCTAATTGTAATTATCCATTAATAATTAAATAAAATAGCTAATTAATACTTTCCCTATTAGATTCTGCTTCTTCCCCTTTTAGAAGTACTTTGAGTTTAAACAGAACTGCCAAACTGAGAGAGAGAGAGATAGACTCTCACTAGGATTAAAGAAATCCATCCACGGTTTAATTAAAAACCCTAGATCTATAAAAGGATTAGAAAATGCAGGAGGGGGGTAGTGCTCCACGTTTTTGGCCTGGCCCCCTCTCTCCTACGTTTTTGGTTTTCTCTCTCTCCCTCTTGTGATCTCTCTTCTTCTTCTTGCTTCTCTCATCTGTGTTTGAGAGTTAGGGTTTGAGAAACCCTAGATCTGTATTGAAGAGTTCGAGAGCATCAGGGATTGGCTTGAAGAACCTTGGTAGCACCATTGGAGGTTCAGATCTGTTTGCTTGGAGCGCTCACTGGAGGAAGAACCATTGTCTATTGGAGGAACAACACTTGAGGCTCACCAGGTTAGCAGTTCTTTATTAATTCCTTCAGTTTATTAATTATTAATATTTATGGGATGCGAAAGAAACTCGAATCGATTAATTCTCGCTGCGCATTCGAGTATGGGATGGATCCCTTTTGCCATGTGATGGACTAGAGATGAATTTCTCCGTCCCTATTGTGATAATTAATTTTATGGGATGCAATAGGGAAGGAGAAACCCTAATAGGGATGCACCAGAGTTCCCATGGGCGACCATGGGAAACCCTAAAATTTATTAGGGGCACCCATGGGACACCATGGGATAACCAGGGTGTGCAAAACCCTAATTACTTTGTCATTGATTTCCCTAGGGAACCATGGTTTTATCCCTGGACCGTTGTTTGACCAACAACCTATACCAAAGTAGCATGGAGCTAGCCACTACTAAAAAGAATCTCTTAAAAGATATCAATACCCTCAAAGACCAAAACGCACCTCTAACTTCTCAAGTAAATATATTGGAAGAAGAGAAAGAGAAATTGTGTAAAGCCTTAGAGTCTTTTATAAATGGCAGAAAGACCCTTGATATCTTACTTGGAAATGTCTCCAAAGCATCTTTCAACAAGGAAGGGGTAGGCTATGATGTAAACAAAAGTTTAAATCAAACCAAAGAGGCAAGTTCAAGTAAAATAGCAAGCTAGAAAGTAAAGAAGAAATTTTACAACTATTGTAGAAAGAAAGGACACTAAATTGAGGAATGTTATGCTAGAAAGAAAATTCCTTAATTTAGCAAACCCAATCCTAAAGGGAAGACTCCCTATATCCCTCAAATTATAGTATGCAATAATTGCAACAAGAAGGGACATATTATCTGAGAATGTCACCATATGAACTAATCTTTCCACCATCCTAGAAGACCTTACAATGGTCAAAACAGGAGGAGTCAATCAAAGGTACAAAGACCTTGGAACCCCCAATCATACCCAAATTGGTATGGTAACCAAAGGGTAAATGGAAACTAAATGGTTTGGAAACCAAGAGGAATATATGATACTGACATTGACGGACCCAATATACAATGGAGACCAAATTTTTATTAAGTTTTTTCTTTCTATCCTCGCTTTTTTGATAATGCTAAAGAGAGAGAGAAATGGGAAGATAAAGTTGTAGTTTATCTTTTGGAACATATATTGTCTCGATATTATCTCTTTATATCACTTGATATTATTTATTTGTCATCATAAAAAAGGTGGGGATTGTTGGGGTAAATTCCACACATCACCCATTATAATTTTGATGATAACAAATAAGTTAGTTGTACTAACTCTTTTCTAAAAGATGCATAGAGAATAGCAGAGCATCAAGTGAGGGGGAGCAGTCAATTCAAGAGATTGATGTTCAAAGCAAATTGAACTTGTCTAATATTTCAAGATATCAAAGAATCATGAAGAATGGAGAACAAGTTTTGAAGACAAAGATCAAGACAAGTTAGAAGAACTCTCTTTGAAGATACTCATGTAAAGAAGTAAAGTTCAAGACTTGAAGAAGTTTGAAGACTTAGAATTGTACTAAGTTGTAAATTTATTTGTTAAAGTCATAATTGATGTAATGCACATACGCACGCATACATCCATTTAGAATGACCTTAGGAGGTTAAATGGACCCCTAAACATGTGACTATTGAGTTTTGGAACCCCCTAAATCAAACCCTTTTGGAATTTCCCATGTAAGTCCAATAAATGACTTAATAATGAATGCAGAAATTTTATGATCTAGCATACCAGATCATGAAACGGCATGCCGGATCAGAGTTGCAATCTCAGGAAAATGTTTACAGTAGCCTTCCGGAGTACGCCGGATTGTAATCCAACATACCGGATCCTGAACCGCCATACCAGATCATAATCCAACATACCGAATCAGTGTATTACTGTAATGATATGACCGTTACTCCTATGTTTTAAATGGAAGGTAAGTAATCCGGCATACCGGATTCCCATCTAGCATACCGGATTATTTATATCTACCATCGAACCCAAGAACATTAAAGATGCTCTTTTGGATAGTGATTGGATAGTCGCTATGCAAGAAGAATTGAATCAATTTGAAAGGAATCAAGTTTGGGACTTAGTGCCAAAACTCTCAAACACCAAGATTATTGGGACTAGGTGGGTATTCAGGAATAAGCTTGATGAAGATGGTAATATCTCTAGAAACAAAGCTAGATTAGTTGCTCAAGGATATAACCAACAGGAAGGAATTGATTTCGATGAATCATATGCACCTGTAGCTAGACTTGAGTCAATTGCTCATCTAGACTCAGTTTGTCAATATCTTTTGATTCTCTTATGGTTGTAGTCTTGGGTCTCCATTCCTTTGAGAGTGATCTTAGATTCTTTCGGACGTTCTCACCATTGGAGTAGATCTTACCTAATCCTTTCAACTTGTTCACAATGTTAGTAAAACGAGTAAACATTGCATAGATATCCTCATCATTTTTCATTTTAAACACTTCATATTCATTTACTAACATGCCAATCTTGGATTGTTTCACTTCAAAAGTACCTTCATAAGTCACTACCAATTTATCAAACATCTCCTTAGCGGAGTCATACATGCATGTCCAGTTATACTCTTTTTCTCCTAATGCACATTGGAGATAACTTATAACAACATAATTTAATTGCATTTTAGCTTTTTCAGCTGGGGTCCATTCTTCTTTGGGCTTGTCTATGGTATTAAGTCCATTCTCTATAACTTCCCATGTGTCAATGTTATTGGCACATACGAAGTTTTTGAAGCGATTCTTATAATAGGAGAATCTTTCACCTTCAAAGAAAGGTGGTCGGGTAATATTGTATCCTTCAACCTTGCGATTGACAAAGGATCCCATGATCTTAAAACTCTTAATTGGATTAAAAATAATCACGGTCTTGAGCTCTAGCTTTGATACCAAATGTGAATTCACCTAGAGGGGGGTGAATAAGTGAAGATAAGAAAATAAAAAATAATGCGAAAATAAAACAAATTATCAATGTAAAGACAAGCAATAATTCAAAGAGTGACACAAGAGATTTATAGTGGTTCGGCCAACACGTGCCTACGTCCACTCCTCTCAACTTAGAGAGAATTCCACTAAATCGAATCTTGAGTATGAGCAAGAGGACTCGTACAAATCTTGATTAAGAGCAAGAGGACTCAACCAATCTTGATTTCGAGCAAGAGGACTCACTACTCTTGATTCCGAGCAAAAGGACTCAACAACAACTTTAAACAAAGTAAAGTAAAATACTAAGAAGCTTAAGATTACCTCAAACCTTAGTAGAATAGGTGCTACCTTTCAATCTATGGAGCTTGAATGCAAATGTGTATGAAGGGAGCAAGAGTGAGATTGAACTTCTTTGATCCTCTTTGATCTTGAGTGTATAATCTCACTAGGGAGTAATTGATCTTTTAGAGCTCTTGATTGTAGATAATTGTTGTGTTTAAAACACAAATCAAGAGGGTATATATAGGCTAGGAACCTAGAACCAATAAGAAATCCAATTAACATTCGGATTCCACAATCTATAAATAATCCGGTATGCTGGATGGGAATTCGGTATGCCGGATTACCTACCTTTCATTTAAAACATAGGACATATCATAACAGTAATACACTGATCTGGTATGCTGGATTATGATCCGGTATGCCGGTTCAGGATCCGATATGCTAGATTACAATCCGGCGTACTCCGAAAGGCTACTGTGAGCATTTTCCTGAGATTGCAACACTGATCCGGTAAGCCATTTCATGATCTGGTAAGCTGGATCATAAAATTTTTGCATTCATTATTAAGTCCTTTTATTGGACTTACATGAAAGATTCTAAAAGGGTTTGGTTTGGGGGGTTCCAAAACTTAATAGTCACATGTTTAGGGGTCCATTTAACCTCCTAAGGTCATTCTAAATGAATGTATGCATACGTGTGTGCATTATATCAATTGTGACTTTAACAAATGAATTTACAACTTAGTACAATTCTAAGTCTTCAAACTTCTTCAAGTCTTGAACTTTACTTCTTTACATGAGTATCTTTAAAGAGAGTTCTTCTAACTTGTCTTAATCTTTGTCTTTAAAACTTGTTCTCCATTCTTCATGATTCTTTGATGTCTTGAAATATTAGACAAGTTCAATTTGCTTTGAGCATCAATCTCTTGAATTGAGTGCTTCCCCTCACTTGATGCTCTGCTCTTCTCTATGCAACTTTTAGAAAAGAGTTAATAAAACTAACTTATTTGTTATCATTAAAATCATAATGGGTGATGTGTCTTCATAATTGGTATCAGAGCAGGTGGTCGCGAGTTCGAGTCTCCCCGGTATCATGGGTGCTCTGTTATTGGATGTACATTTAGGGGGAGATTGTTAGGAGTGACCCAAAATGCCCTGCCCAGATCCCGGCTCGGGCGAGGGAGCGATGTGCACTGGCTGGTGTGCAATAAGGAATTAAAGTTGCACTTTTCCTCACAAGATGTCTTTTGGGGGATTGACAAGCGATTGGTCCTACAAGTTGGTATCCCGCTGGTGTCGAAGTGCAACTGTTGTAGGAGCACAAGATGCGAGTCCACAGATCATTGTCTTGCTTTTGGTGGGACTGCTTCAAGGGTGTGGAGCTTTTTCTCAAGAGTCTTTGATGTTCCTGATGGGGTATCACTAGATGTCAGAAGCCGAATCTTGCTGTGGCATGAATCGGCCAGTTGTAATAGCCGGGTGGCTTTCATTGCAGGGCTACTGCCCTCTTTGATTGTGTGGGAAATTTGGAAAGAAAGGTGCAATAGAAGGCATGGGGAACAAATGAGATCCGCTCAGGGCGTAATTGGAAGCATCATGGGGTGGGTAAGATGTCTGCCAATGCCCTCCAACCTTGGCAATAGGTATTCGCTGAGGGAACAACATATTCTAGCAATTCTTGGAATGGCAGCCCCGCCATCTTGGATTGCTCGGCCTATCCCGGTTTACTGGTGCCCCCCGTTATCATTGAAGTTGAATGTGGATGGAGCATGTAGAGGTAATCCAGGTGACGGGGGAGGAGGTGGAATCATAAGGGACAACAAAGGGGTGGTTTTGGCTGCCTTTGCCAATTTTTATGGTCCGTGTACGAACTCCATCGCTGTGCTTTGAGCTATGCGAGATGGATTAAAGTTATGTCATGAGTTGGGCCTTGTAGGAGTGGCGATTAACTTGGACTCTATCTCCACAGTACGCATGTTTAATCTTAGAAGCTGTGGATTGTGGAAGGGGTGGTATTGGTTTCGTAAGTCAATGGGGCTGATTCATTTGGTAAATCCTAGTATCTCTTTTGCTGACAGGGAGAGTAATAGAGCTGTGGACTGGTTGGTAAACCATGCGTGCAATGTCAAGTAGTCCTCCACTTTTGGTCACGACTTGCCACAGGGAGATTTGATACGTATCCTAAGGGAAGATAGGGCTGGTTTACCTGTGTTCAGACAGTAGTACAGATTGATTCTTTATTGTTTGTCTCCGGGTTAGGGGTAAGGCGGCATGTCCCCCCCTTGTATTCATTGATTTTTTTTTTAGATCTTAATAAAATTCTAGGGGCTGCCCCGGGTCCCAGAGAATATTCGGGTAAAAAAAAAAAAGACACTTGTGATTCTGGCATTCTGCCACGTGTGGATTAGATAAGTATGAAGGGCGGATAATCCTCTCCCCACATGGGGAGACCCATGGTTCTCCTGCCATGCATCCACTATATAAGTATGAGGGGCGGATAAAACTCTCCTCTATATATTATACATTTATATATATAAATGGGGAGACCCATGGCTCTTGTAAGATGTGGGTAAATTGTATAATTTATATCAAAAGTTCTAGTTCGGCTGAGTCTTATATTTTTGCATAAGGTTGTGTATAATGCATATTAGCTTCTAATCTCAATCTCTTCCTCATCGAGACAAGTTCCATTAGAAAATTACTTTGGTATGAAGATTGCTAACAGTTCTTCAACAAGTTACCAGTATGAGAACTGGTGATATTAATTAGACAAACAACTTGTTACACCTGATTTTAGAATAATGAATTCATGCCTCATTTTGATAACTAAGTAAATCCAGGAGCTGCCTCTTTGGGGTGTTAACAGATTGTAAACATGCCTCACTCCTCTAGGCATCTTCCTTCTTATTTATTTTTTTATTTTCTAGAGGATGTGATGCTCAAATGGAGTATTGAACCGGCTTTTCTAGAAGCCTGGTTTCATTCTGAAATCGCAAGTTTCTTCTTGGTGCAACTAAACACAATTGTCGGACAAATTATGGTGAATTAATTGAATATTCATTGCCATATTTAGAAGCTTGTGGGTTGTGGTTCGGAAAGGTGCAGGGGAATAACAGAATTTAATCGTACATCAGGATGCTATGAACAATTATTTTTGGATTCATCTTGTATTAGTTTGTATAACAAATTGAGATCTTTGGTAAGAATTTTGGGATCTGTTGTCTAGGGAAGGGATTGTCACCTATATACACAGTAAAGTGGAGATTTATTAGGATTTGAAGTCTTGTTGGGAAGCGTAGGAGGTATTACCTCACCTGCCTTGTGGTAGAAAAAAAAGACAAAGGAAAGGGTACCAACACTGAGTTGCTAAGACTCACAACACATCCAGTAAGATCCTTAAGTTATAAGGAGCAAGGGCTTATTGTAGGTCACAAAACATCTAAGCTGGTTCCTCTCACCCTTTTCCATTTCTTCCCCCCTCCCTTTGCTGTATCTGATTCCAACCGGTTGGACTGAGTTTCATCTCAACCATATCCATATTTGGTTGGCAGTAACATGTATTGGAAGCCATGATCCTGAATCAAGCTTGCTTTTCAAGTAGGACTCACCCAACCGATTGGAGAACACGACTAATTGGTGAAAGCATCAACTTTAAATCCTATTAAAATTTAAATGGCAATTGGGAATGAGAGGCAATTTCCACCACCTGCTACAATTGAGATGCTATACTATTTAACTGGTTGATTGTGCACCTTGTTGAGATGTTGTATGCATGGGGATGTGATTTGATGACATCCAATGGGAATCTCTACCAGAGATCTCTTGAAGTTAGAAAATAGGACAGGTCTCAAGGAATGAATCTTTTCAAATCTCTGAGATGGAATCAGGAAAGGGTATGAGTAGGAAATGGGTTCAGTAAGGCTACGTTTGGTAACGGTCGGAATGGCGTTCTTTGTCGTTCTTCCGTTCTATGAGAACAAAAAAACATCAAAATCTGTTTGGGTTGTCGGTTCATTTTTTGGTCTTTCAAAATGATCAGGAGGGTATCTAGCCTAAAAGAACGTTCTTTACAGACTGTCTCAAACTCGGTCTGTAAAGAACAAGAACGACAAATTGGTGGAAGTATCGAGCAAAACCCGTGAGAAGGTCTGCGTTTTGAGATACCAACTTGCGAAGAGGAGGGGAAGAGAAGTGGAAGAGACAAAGTAGAGGAGCCGCAAACCTACAACTGCACCCTTCAAGGTAAGAATGTTCATGCTTGAATCTCATCTCTCTCGCTCCCTCTCCCTCTCTCTCTCTCTCTCACTTCCTCTCTCACTCTCTATCTCGCTATCTCATTCTCTCTATTTCTCTCTGTCTGCCTCTCTCTCACTCTCTCGGTCGTCCCTGTTGTGTGTAGATCTGACATGATCTTCATTTTTTCATCCCTGCTGTGTCTCAAGAATTGGATCAACATCCCTAATATTTGAAGGAGTCAGCTAAAAAGGTATGGACTTTAGTGATTTCTTGAGCAAATTTTGTCATGCCCCTATCTCGATGTAATATATATTACCACATAGGATTATGACTAGGACAATCACACATCATCCCAACACCTACCAGGATCACAGATGCAGTGTCCTGAGCCACAGTCCGCCCTATCATCACATTATAACGACAGAAAGGAACGTGCCGAAAGGAATAAATTATTCCAATCACAGAGTTAGCGGAAGTAAAATTAAATTCAAATATGTGAAATTATAGAGCATCGGTTTTCTAATGATAACACATAGTACAATATCAGTGTTTGTAACCATTCAACCTCTCTTTATAATTAAACATACAGTTTATACATGGTTGTGAAATGAATACAGAAATTAAACAAATAGATAATTACCCAAGGGTACAAATTCTTGGGAACACATCTACATCCTAGCCACGGTCAACAACTCCGCTTGATTTGCATCCAACGGTGCTCGTCAAGAGGCTATCTACATATAAACTAAAAGTGGTTGTACAACGGGGTTAGCTACACTAGCTAGTGAGGGAGCAAAGGGGAATGCGCATACATTATACAATCGATATCAAGCAGAATAATGCATGCTAATGTTAGATTCATTTTCCACCTAACACACAATTCTATCGGTCAAGTATATGCTACTATGATAACTTGAGAAACACTGAGGGTCACTTATCCTATCGCCCCAGTGAGACCTCAATTATCACGAGGGGACCTGCACCGGTAGAAGCCATCATGACCACCCAGTGGCAAACCCCGATAGACATCACTACCCCTGTCCTGGCCTCTCCCATCTCCACAGACCACAGGTGCTCAGACTATTCAACACATAAACCCCTGTTGGCAAGGGTCGTAGCATAAGGGAACAAGCATCCTAGTTGCAGATATACTATATGCAGGTCCTATCGTCCTGAGAGGTATTCTGGGTGCATCAACTTCCCATTCCATCTCGTACCCGGGTACCAACATGGCACGACACATATAGTTCATGATGACATATAGTAGTTTTCATAATTTAAATAAATTAGGATTCCGGTACCGGCACACCCGACATTGTAGCCCGATACAATGGTGAGTAGTCTATCACATTCATAAAGATCACATTCAAGATAATCGATGCAATGCGCACAATGCTTATAAATATACTATATCATGCTTAATATTACCAATTATATAATAATCAAACCCAACAAGGTCACCCATAACCACTCACCTAACACGGGTGTAGCCTGACGTGATTGGCATGAATCTCCTCGGGCATCAGGTGTCATCTGGCGTGGTTCATATGAATCTCACTGGTGCACCAGCCTAGACATACAAAAGAAACCATTAAAACAGGTATAGAAGGGTCTTATGCTAAGCCCCCAAGGTTAAAATCAAGTTTCAACCAAGACAGCACGAGCGAACTTATGGGCGGTCTCAGCAGAGGTGAATCCGCCCCTGACTCCGTTCAAGCCAAAAGGTGAAAACAGAGGGAGCAGACCCACGAGCGAAACTTTGTACTTGGATCCGATCGTTGATCCGTTCAACACCTGAGGCAATCATAAAAGGGAGCGGATCCACGGGCGGATGTGCTTCTTGGGTCTGCCCTTGCATCCGTTCAATTTCCTGAGACAAACCCGGCAGCAACAGGCCCCGGGCGGAGGCAAAGAGAGCGAATCCGTGCCTTCGTCTGCTTAGGCCATCTCTCAGAGTTTATACTGGGTGAACTGATGGGCGGTACCACGATAGATGAATCCGATTGTTCCTCCGCCGGCAGTCTCTCCCAAGATTTCAAAGAGCTGGAGCTCCTTAGCACCTCAAAGTCATCTAGGGGGTGTCTAAGCCTTCCTAGGGCCACTAGATCCTAGGCTTACCTCATGGATCCAAGATCCTACAAGGTTTGGTCTCAATTGAGGTCCAAGGGTTGGGTTTCAAGTTCAAAACCAGGGATTCAACAGCCATGGCTGCAAATGCAGCACCAGGGGGTCCAAACCAGTCCTAGGTCAGATCCATTAGAGCTCCAACTAAGGACCGAACTTCACCTTGAGTCCCAAATGGAACTCTAGGTCAGTCCAAGCTCAAGGAATCTACCAAGATAAAAGGGGAAAATGGAGGAGAACCAGTCTCAGATCTTACCTTGGTGAGATCCTCCCATGGAGAGGTGGAATCCAAGGCTAGGTGAGCCCCCTTGGCCTCTTCCCTTCCTTTCCATCTCTTCTCCTTTACCTTCTTCTTGTCCCTTCATTCGAATAGTAAGAGAAGGAGATGTGGGGCAGCCAGCCATTTTGGCATAGCTCCCATCTTCTTCCCTTCCCCTCTCATTCCTCTTCCACTTCTACTTCTTCCCCTTTCCTTCCTCCTTCTCCTTCTTCTTTTGTAACTTCTCCTCCACGATTTTTTTTGGGGAGGAGAGATAAGGGAATAAAGGGGGTTCCTTATCTTTAGGGGGTTAGAAGGGTCCTTAGGGTGTGTTTGGTTAGGGGTCTTAGAATGTAGTTGGGTCCTTAGGCTTAAAATGGGTTTTAGGTTAGGCATTGGGCCATGTTTGGTCCAAGTCATGGCCCTTAGGTCCATATAATTGGTTAGGGTGTGTTTGGGTTATGTGAAACCCAGTCAAATTTCTGAATAAATTTGAACTTTTGGAACTTGTGTGATTTCAGGTTCCAGCTCTCAGACTATGGTAGCATCGATGCTATAGGGTGCATCGGTCGAGGACACAGTTGAGTTGCTCGACACACCTATGGAGGACTCCGAGGATCCTTCCCAATTTACCCTTCTAGAGTCAGAGAACCCCTGTGTGACCCCGCACCGGAGTTAACTATGCCGAGTCTGCTGCCTAGAGGCTATGCAAAGGCTTTCCCTCAATTAGAATTATTATAAGTGTAATTTATATACATTTATATAATGTTTTATACAACCAAATAGAGTTAGAAGGGTATTTTAGTAAAATTGCCTCTGTGGGACCCAGTTCTCCAGTGGGGAATGTAATTCTGGACAGTTACCCATATCCGGATCATCCCTGATGTCGCATGACATCATTCTGTAGCTGGAATAAGGTAATAAATACAAAGAATCAATTTTAGAAATAATTTATGACCAAAAGACCATTCTACCCCCTAGTGGTTAAGTATCCTATATATAAATAACTTCTCTTTTACTATTTACAAATCACTTTCCAAAGTTAGAGAAAACCGAAAATTCGTTCTTGCTTAGGAGAGAAAGAAAGAAAGAGGAAAGAGAAGAGAAGAACAGAGAAATTGGGGCAGCTCTTGAAGGCTTAACTCCCTCACCCGATTTTGGACTTAAAACCTCCATTGCAAGGCTGTTCTCTAACAATTTCAGGTAAGCCTTGAGAACTCTTGCTGTTTCTTTCTCCTTCTCCTCTTAATTTACTTAATTTCAGTCTAAGTATACCTAAAATAAAATTCTGCCATTTAAGCTCTAAGTTTGAGCTCAAGTAATAAGAATCCTACCCAATTGCTTACTGTCCTAATGCTATTTAGGCTCAGTTATGCCTGAATCTCCATGGCAGTACCTCTAATAAGCCCAATTTCTGTCCCCAATGACTAGTCCATGAACCCTAGATAAGAAATTTAGGTTTAAATTCTGAAATTCCTAAATTACCTAAACAATTGTGAAATTGGAACCCAAAATAGACTGACCCACCTTGAATTGGTGTTAAAACACCAAAATTGGTCCATGCATGCAAGAATCTGGGCTATTGGAACAAAAACCCCAATTTCGGATTCAGGGCCGGATGGAGTTGCAGGCCTAAGGCCGGTCGACCGGCCTTGGACCCCTTTGCATCCGACTGGTCTATTTTTGAACCCCTGCTGCCCTGTTATGTTGGGAATTTCCCTGACTTCTGGTAGAACCTAATAGATACTATTTTTATATACTGAATAGGCCTATTTTTGCTGTTCTTTGATTGTTATATTGTGTATGTGCTGGTTAACTTGACTAGGACTAGGCTACAATATAGGTAAGGGGATCTTGACCTTAATTTCTGTGTGTTTATCATATTAATTTCACTGTTGTGCTGACTGCCATACCATGGATCATTATAAGTTTACAGATGTATATAGTTTTCTAGCTTAACATTTAATGCATTAGGATGCATGTGAATAGGGTTGCATATGGGCATGTTGCATTGCATTGCATTGATATTTATTTATGTGAACTGTTGATGATGAAACTCAATACTCTATAACTCAAACTATGCTTGTATCATTACATTTAGACTGCACTGGGCTAGGTTGATATTCATTACCCAGTACCACGCCCCTTACCAATAGGGGGAGAGGTGTTGGACAACCCATGGCAGAGACCAATGTGTTAGTTCCGGGATGCCATCTTCTGTCCCATGTTGCGTGTGTACTCCGTAGTGGGAATATACAGATCAGGGTTGGTCATTTGGGGGTCTATCGAGGTCCGATGTGTTAGTTTCGGAGCTGGCGGGTCCTCACCGTAGTAGAATGGTTTCGCTCGGGTGACCGAGGGGTTAGTTCCGGGACCGAGGTTAGCATCTACCACTAATAGTACTTATACCTCATAAGACCTAGTGTTTATGCTAGGAACATGTAGTTTAAAACACGCATCATGATTTATTGTGTTTGTATGTTTCCCCCTCCCCTTACTGGGCTCAGTGGAGAGCTCACCCCTGTGGATATCCTTCTTTTTCATATAAAACTACTGTCGTTTCTGTTGCGGGTTCTGTGGGGATTACTCCTCCTCAGGATGCTTTGCTTACTTCTGGAAGTGATACTTCTTTCCTTGTTGTGCACGACGCTGCGTGCACCTACGACGACTGCGCGTTCTCCTGATCACCCAGACTGATCAGGCCACTTCCTCCCCTTTTGTTTATAACACTTTTGTGTATAGCTATAGTTATAACTTTTTGGGTTTATGAGTTATAGCACATCTTTTGGAATCTCCTTGTAAATGATGTACATACAACTCCTTTTGAATATAATACTATCACTAGTTTTTCCTTGTTTACTGTTTTACTGCTCTATTATTGCTCCCGCTGCATTTAGATTCTGATATTTATGGATGAAATTACGAATAGATCACTACATTTGCGATCCTAATGGGATTGATTGGGTGTCTGAGACATCAAGTCACACATGGCCCTTATTAACCGGGCCGGGGTGTGACATTTAAGTGGTATCAGAGCTATCATGCTCTAACTCTATTCGCAGTTAAATTCATAATATGGCAGCTCTTGGACTCATTGACCTAAAGGTGAGTTCAATTAGGGATAACTAAAAATCTCAACTAAAAGCAACCAAGTTAAAAAAATGGAAATGATTGTGAAATACAAGATAAAGAAAAGAATGTGCAACTATATATATATATATATATATATATATATTCATATATTAGATATATTTTTACAAAATCTCAGCCCTGGGGCTGATTATGTACATCAGTTTAACACTGCACTAGGCCTAGCCTTTACAAGTTAAAGAAAGGAAATACAGACTACTAATAGCATTGACTGAAAATAAGTAAAGTGAAACCTAAACTAAGTTAGGATCATGGCATCACTGCTGTGGTGGTGGTCCCTGACCAGAGAAGAAAGACCTCCACTGGACTAGCTCAGTCTCCACTGCCTGGACACGACCACTCATATCATCAAAACCCTGCCTCACTGTCCTCTCCAAACTGCCAAACTGACTGAGAAGCTGTCCCCAAGGGATACCATCAGTAGGGACAGCTGATGTAGAAGAAGAAGTCCCTACATGACCATGAGTAGCATACTGAGGTGGATCTCTAGGTGCATCTGCAACAACCCTCTCTGTAGTCTCCTCCACATCAGTAGTCTGACCCTGTTCAGTGCAGTCAAGATGCCCAAGCTCAGGTGAGAAGGGAGGGAGTACTATGCTCATCTTTGTCAGAGTGACCCGATTGATGCTCATCTTTTTCTCTGTGGAAATCTCCTCATTCCTTAGGTTCACTCCGAACCTAGGAAAGATCTTGGTCAGGAGCCTACCAAGCAATAGATTACCCCACCCAGGGTTGTCATGAAGATGTGCCATAGTGCGCATGCTAGCATAAGGCAAACAGATTTGGTAGCCAGTGTAGAGGCAGTATGTGGCTAAGATCTGCATAGTAGACAACTCAGTCCGATGCCCACTCTTCTGGACCACATTGTGTCCACAGATCCTAGAGAGTACGTGAGCTGATGGCAGTAAATCTAACTCAAACTTCGGCCTGCTATAGAACTTCCCATCAGTCAAAATAGAATATAGCCATTCTAGCTCCTCATCTGCTAGGAACCCAGATGCATCAACAGCTGGAGTACAATACCTCCATTCTCCTTCATGAGAAATCTCTAACATCTGTGCCAAGTCAACTATACTAAAGGACATGGGTGTCTCCTTCACATAGGACCGGATCATAAACTCCTCACCCTCGAAACCATAGCTAAGGTTGCTTAGGAACAACCGTACCAGTCTAGGATAGCAATGCATTTCGAGCTGTAGCATGGATAGCCACCCTAGCCTCTCAAACCTCTCCTGGACCTTGAATGCCACAAGGTCAGGTAGCACTACATTCCTCTCCTCCTCCACTTTCCTTACCATAAACCACTCAGTGTAATACTCTTCTTCCTCTACGCTTCGGAAGTACCTTGGGTTGAACTGAGGCGGAGCAACAGCCCTACCCCTTCCCCTGCCTCCTCTACCTCTTCCTCCTCCCTCTTGGCCTTGTGCTGCAGCCATTTTTTATGTGCTGCATTTTTTAATAAAAAGAGAGTTTAAGTTAGTAAAAATGTTGGACAGCAAGTCCATGTAAAAAAAAAAAAAAACCTAATAAATTTAGTGTATGTTTGAACATTTAGCCCAACATTAACTATAGGAGATTGTAGCCAAAGGCTTTAGTAAGTTATGAAATAACATCACATCAATTAAAGGCTAAGAACAACCCTAATGTAGTATTAGAACAAAACTTATAAAGACTAGACAGTACATAGGCAGATCTGGAATAAGTAGTAAATAATAGGAAAATGGGGAAATGCATAATTTAACTTAAATCTTCTTAAAAAAAAAAAAAATTAGTAAAGAAGAAGTAAAAACAGCAAAGATAATTTAAAAACCTAAGAAAAGATGGACAAAAGCCCTAAGATTGGGAAAGAAGAACAAATATTAAGAAATTCCATGAATGGGAACCATAAAAGAGAAGAGAAAGTCAAGAATAAGCATGAAAATGTGAAACATCTACAAGGTATGGTAAAGAACAGTAAAAGTAACTAAGTTTAAAAAAAAAAAAAAAAAAAAATAGACTTAGACTTGCATGAGAACAAGAAGAACCAGAAATTTCACTTTTGGAACACTTACTTGTTGATTTGATGCTCAAATCCAAGAATCAACCCAAGTTGGAGTGTTGGAACCCTAGAAAACTCTTAGGAAACCTTAGAGAGAGTTTAGAAGTGAAAGAACTGAATTTGGGACCCATTAGAGTGGGACCCGAATGTTTTTATATGGCCCAGTACCATATGCTGGTCGACCAGCTCGGCTCGGCTGGGTTCATCCTTGAATCCGGCTGTTCCATCCGGCTCCTCCAAAATCCTTATGTATTTACTGACTCGGGTGGCGGATGATCCGGCCCAAATTATTTGTGAATCCGGCATTTTTTAAGCTTCCATCCGGCATACCTAACAAAATTATAAAAATTTAAAAATAAATTATAAATATCTAATATAGTTAATATGCATATTATTTACATATAATATATATATTATTAAGTTTTTTCAAAAAATGACCTTATAAGATTTATAAGCCTATGTAAGGCATATATATGATTGTAATTATATAAGTACTATATACTATATATATGTATATATGTAATTATAATATATAATGTATGTAAATCATATTTCAATATATAATTTAATATATATATAAATAGAATGTATATATGTTATAATGTATCTATCTTATCTTATATAGTAAGGTGCTGCATATTATGTAAAGAAATATAATAAATATGTATATTTGTTTATTATATAATAATGCAGGAATTACTTATGCATTTATTGTTATGTATGTATATACATATGTGTTATTAATTGTATAATATTGTATTGTTTCTTTTTAGGTATCCGAACTGTTGGCTTACCACATAACCACGATTCGAGATGAGCTATGTGTTAAGGCCAATTGAGGAATACACGTATAACCCTGAAAACATCGACGAATTGAACCGAGTACTCGAGTTACTCACCAACGACCGTTTGTATCTCTAATCGATTCTTTGGAACAACAGTAAGTCTTTGATGAGCAGGGACTTCTACATAATCGATCGAATGGTGGAATACCTTCAAGCTCACACCACTCGCATTGAATCCATCCTCTACAGATGAGCGGATAAGATTCAAGGCCTTACTTGAACTCTGTTAAGTATGAAGAATCATACTTTACTGTTTTACTGCTTTATATAACTGTGCATTCCATTTTATCAAACTAATGCTTATGCTGATAGTTTGATGCCTATCCTTCTTTCTTTCTCAGCTGATCATTATGGATCCGTGGCCTCCAAACACTTACCAGAGGCATACTGCTGAGGGGAGTTCGCAAGCAGTCTCCTCATCTAATCCTCCCCATAATGATCCTCCAGCTGGGGATGCACAGCCAAATCATCCTCCTCCTCCTTCACCTGATATGACTAGTCTTATAAGGACTATAATGGAAGGTCAACAACAACAAATGCACCAAATGATCACTGACATGGGTGATCAGTTCCAAGCAGCCATCAGGAACATTCAAGCTCCACAAGCAGCCCCTGCAGTTCCTGTAGCCCCTGCTGTCCCTCCTCCATGTGCGTACCAGAATGACGCCGAAGGTCGCATGATGGAAGATTCCTCAAAATGCAACCTCTCACCTTTGCTGGGATTAACATGGATACTCTCTTACCTGTCAAATGGGTAAAGGAGATGGAGAAGGCCTTCGAATTCCTTGGTTGTAATGAGCAACAGAAGCTCACTTGTGCAAGGTATAGACTTCAGTATGAAGCTGAGGCCTGGTGGGAAACCACTAAGCCAATTTTGCAAGCTGCGCATCCGGTCGTAACCTAGGAAATTTTCAAGCAAGCTTTCTTTGGAAATTACTTTCCCACTAGTGTGAAGAAAAGAAAGGAAGTTGAACTGGCTGAATTAACACAAGGACCTAAGTCAGTGTTGGAATACCAGCAAAAATTTGGGGAGCTGTTCTTCTTTGCACCTCCTCACTTGACCACTGATGAAGCCAAAGCTTAGAAGTTCGAGGATGGATTGAGGCCACAAATTGCTTCAATAATGGCCACTAGACCTCCTCAAGGATATTCAGAGATCGTGTAGACTGCAAAGAAGGTTGAGGATAAGCAGAGGGATGCTTATCCTAACACTCAGTCTACTGGCAAGCGGGCAGCCCCATACTATGATAGAGGATACAGTAAATTCAGCAAGCCTTCTGGGTTTACTGCAGCACCATCCTTCCCACAGAAGACTCAGTCTGAGTCAATAGTATCTGGACCGGTGTATGCCAACCCCAGTACCAAAGCAGCAGATGCAGTGACTCCAAGCAGTGCATTGACCTTCAAATGCTTCCCATGTGGACAAGTGGGGCATACTTCTAGGTCTTGCCAACAGAGGAAACCTACGTATCCTACACACCAGCCCCCTAGCAAGCCTCAAGGTCGGGTTTACTCTGTAACTGCTAGTGAAGCTGAGGCCAGTCAGAATGTGGTTACTGGTATTCATCTAAACTTAAACATGATGTGTTTTTGTTGAATAGTATCATGCATATATAATTGTTGAATCATGGCATATAGGTACCATTCTTATCTGCTCTATCCCTGCATATACCTTGTTTGATACCGGAGCGACGCACTCCTTTGTGTCACCGTCTTTTGCCAAGAGAATTGGGGTATCCCCAAAGTGTTTAGATGAGGGTCGAGCAGTTAGCACACCTACTGGATCGAGAATTGACTTGAGCACACTTTATGAGCCATGTGCTGTGAGGATTGCTGATAAAAACATGATTGCTCATCTGATACAACTCGATATGACAGAATTTGATGTCATATTGGGTATGGATTGGTTAGCAGCACACAAGGTTAGTGTGCTATGTGTAGATCGAAAGATAGTATTCCAGCCTAGAGGCGAGAAGGGATTCGTCTTTCTGGGAGATAAGAAGAAGAAACCCAGAAAGATGGTGATTTCAGCCTTAAAGATGAAGAAGTTATTAGACAAAGGATGTCAAGGATACCTTATGTCAGTTATGGATACTAGGACACAGGTTAGGCATATGTCAGAAATTCCTAATGTAGAGGAATTCCCTAATGTTTTCCCAGAAGATTTGACAAGTCCTCCTCCACCAAGGGAGAATGAATTTGTGATTGATCTTATACCTGGAGCTGCGCTAATATCTAAGGCACCTTACAGGATGGCACCAACAGAGTTGAAAGAATTGCAAGCTCAACTTCAAGACTTGTTGAAGAAAGGATTTCTAAGACCGAGTATCTCTCCTTAGGGTGCTCCAGTCTTGTTTGTGAAGAAGAAAGATGGCTCCATGCGGATGTGAATTGATTACAGAGAGCTGAACAAGTTGATAATAAAAAACAAATACCCTTTACCAAGAATTGATGATCTTTTTGATCAGCTTCAAGGTGCCCAAGTCTTTTCCAAGATTGATCTCAGATCAGGGTACCATCAGCTTCAAATCAAGGAAGCCGATGTAAGTAAGACAGCCTTTAGGACTCGATAAGGACATTACGAGTTCCTAGTAATGTCTTTTGGACTTACTAATGCCCCAGCAGCTTTTATGGCCTTGATGAACAGAGCTTTCCATGATATTTTGGATAAGTTTGTTATAATCATCATTGATGACATCTTGGTCTACTCCAAGAATGAAGAGGAACATGCTCAACACTTGAGGTTTGTTCTCCAAAGACTGAGAGAGAAGCAACTGTATGCAAAATTCAGCAAGTGTGAATTCTGATTGTCTCAAGTTGGATTTTTAGGCCATGTAATTTCAGCCAGAAGGATTAAGGTAAACCCTACAAAGATTAAAGTTGTAGTGAATTGGGAGAGTCCTAAGACGGTAATTGAAATCAGGAGTTTCCTGGGTTTAGCAGGCTACTATAGAAGATTCATAGAGAATTTCTCCAAAATAGCTATGCCTATGACACAGCTTATCAGGAAAGGTGTCAAGTTTGAATGGAATGAAGATTGTGAAAACAGTTTTCAAAAGTTAAAGAAGAAATTAACAAAAGCCCCAGTTCTTGTTCTTCCTGAAGGAACTGAGGGGATGGTGGTATATACTGATGCCTCTAAGACAGGTTTAGGTTGTGTGTTGATGCAGAATGGGAAAGTTATTGCCTATGGTTCAAGACAGTTAAAGGACCATGAGAAGAACTACCCTACACATGACCTAGAACTGGCAGCAGTTGTTTTTGCACTGAAATTGTGGAGACATTACTTGTATGGTGAGAAGATTAAAATCTTCACAGACCATAAGAGTTTGAAGTACTTCTTCACTTAGAAGGAGTTGAATATAAGACAGAGAAGATGGTTGGAACTCATCAAAGATTATGAGTTTGACATTCAATACCATCCTGGGAAAGCCAATGTTGTAGCTGACGCATTCAGTAGGAAGTCCTCTGATTGGGCAGAAGGTGTAATGGTGGTTAATGATGAAATTCTGAAGGATCTGCACGCATTAGAAGTGGAGTTTATATATGGGGAGACTAATAAGTTAGTTTCATATCTGACAGTGCAACCTTTATTGAGAGCTCAAATCATATCAACTCAGTCTTCTGATGAAGATTTCCTAAACATTGTCAATGGTATTCGTACTGGGACATTAAAGGATACAGACTTCACGGAGACAGCTGATGGAGTTCTTATGTTCAAGGACAGACTATGTGTACCTGAGGATAGCCACTTGAAGGATTTAGTTTTACAAGAGGCCCATCATTCTCAACTTTCTATACACCCAGGAGGTACAAAGATGTATCGAGATTTGAAACAGTATTTCTGGTGGCGTGGTATGAAACATGATATAGCAACATTTGTTTCTAAATGTGCTATTTGCCAACAAGTCAAGGTGGTTAGGCAAAAACCACAAGGACTTCTGCAACCACTTGCCATACCAGAATGGAAATGGGAGAGTATCACAATGGATTTTGTTGGAATTTTTCCAAATAATAGATGTGGGATTTAGTCCCACATCGGTTACGGAGAAGTGCTTCCTTTGGTTTATATATAATTGTGTGCTATTATCACATGTTATGTTTGGAAAGGGTTGTACGGTGCACTTACGAGCGAGGATGGTGACCGTCCGAGCGCGTACACGTGCGTGAGGCGCAATGTGGTGCTTTGATGACGCACTTTGTACTTCGCACGTGCTCATCGTCACGGTATGTCGCCTTAATCTTTTCGGGATCGACGGTGTCTGATCAAAGGGTGCTTAGGTTCGATCCGACCGTTGGATCGGTGGCTAATCAAAGGGGGATGCAACTATTGGTTCAACGTTGAGCCCAATGGTTGCAGCCCACATGTACAGCCATGAAAGCCCAGCCCAATAGTCACGACTGGTCAGATCAAGCCACATGAACCAATGGGTGGAACCCATCCGAACAGGTTTTGTGGGCCTATAAATGGGCAACTGATTCTCTCAGTCTATAATAACAAAAACTTCTCTGATAGCTTCAAGAGTTTACTGATTCTACAAATCAGTAATCAGTCCACCTTGTTTTATCTTGGGAGGCAGATTTACTGCAACCCAGTGCAGTAATAGGGTGCAAATACTGTCTTAAGGACAGAGCGTTCTCGTTCGACTCAGGCTATCTTTCTGTCCTCTTCCTTTTGATTCCAGTATTTCTAACAATCTTAAGACAGTAATTGATTCAATGGAGGAGACTGCAATAATGAAGATACCTAGGAACGAGATAAGCAAACTGGAGAAGTTTGATGGGTCATTTTTCAAACGTTGGAAAGGGAAGATGTATTTCTTCCTCACTGCTTTGAAACTTACTCATGTTCTGAATGAAGAGAAGCCAGTAGCACCGACAAACACCGATGGAGAACCTTCCAGTGGAGAAACACTGGTTCAAATCAAGCACTGCCAGAAGTGGAACAGGATGATTTCATGTGCAAAGGTTATATCCTTAATGGACTATCGAACTCATTGTATAATGTTTACGAGCCCAAATTTGCCGATAGCACATCAAAGGAATTATGGGAGGATCTTGACAACAAGTACAAGATTGAAGATGCTGGCAACAAGAAATTTCTTATAAGTAAGTTATTTGATTTCAGAATGCTAGGAGATAAGTCCATTATTTCACAAACCCATGAGTTGTAAGGCCTCATAAATCAAATCATCTCTGAGGGCCATTCTCTTGACGAATCTTTTCAAGTATCTTCTATTATTTCTAAGTTTCCTTTTGCTTGGAAAGATTATCGGAAAGAGTTGAAACAAAAGAAAGATGTAATGACTATGCAAGAGCTGATAAAGTATATCCAAATTGAAGAGAATTCTCGCAAACTGGATAAACTTGAATTGGAGAAAAAATCTCCTAAGGCTCATGTTATAGAAAATGCATCTTCTAAGGGCAAAAAAAGGAAGTATGATGGGAAAGGCACTGTTTCAGATAAGAAGAAGGGTACTTTCACTAATCCTAAGGCGGCTTGCTGGAAATGTAGAAAAGTCGGCCATTCCAAGAAACAGTGTAGAGTTTTTCTCAAGGAGAAGCAACAAAAGGACCAAACCAACATGGTTGACAATGATGATTAGATTGCTATGATATCTAAGGTATATACAGTGGGTGATGATGAGGAATGGTGGATAGATTCTGGTACAACCAAATATGTTGCCAAGAACAAAAATCTGTTCGAAGTTTATGAATCTATAGCAGATGGACAAGATCTCTTTATGGGAAATTCTTCAACTGCTAAGGTCATAGGTAAAGGCACAGTGGTTCTGAATCTCACATCCGGAAAGAAGCTTACTTTGAATGATGTACTTCATGTTCCTGATATTAAGAAGAATTTAATGTCTGTAAGCATGCTTGACAAACATGGATTTAAAATCCTGTTTGAGTCAGGGAACATCATCGTGTCCAAAGGAGGAGTTTATGTTGGGAAAGGCTATGCATCGAATGGCATGTATAAGTTTAATATGATTAATGAAAATCCATCTTCTGCTTATATTGTTTCTACTTTTGATACATGGCATTCTAGACTTGGGCATGTTAATTATAAATGCATGAGAAATATAATTAAATTAAGTTTATTATCGGAATACATATCTTCTAGACATGATAAATGTTCTGTATGCATCAAGTCTAAAATTGTTAGGAAGTCTTTTAAGAAAGTAGAAAGAAATATACAACTGTTAGAATTGGTACATTCTGATTTGTGTGAGTTAGAAGGTGTTCTAACTAGAGGTGGTAAAAGGTATTTCATCACTTTTATTGATGACTATTCAAAATATACATATGTATACCTGTTAAAGACTAAAGATGAGGCTTTGGAGAAATTCAAAATCTACAAAGTCGAAATTAAAAATCAATTAGATCGTAAGATTAAAATCTCACAAACTGATCGAGGAAGGAAATACTCCTCTACTGATGATTTCTGTGAAATTTATGAAATTATCCATCAAACAACGGCACCTTATAATCCTCAACAGAATGGAGTAGTAGAAAGGAAAAATAGGACTCTAACAGAAATGGTGAATACACTTTTACTCACTTCTAACTTACCAAAGAATTTATGGGGGAATCATTAATGACTGCTTGTCATATACTTAACCGTATATCCCATAAAAAGACTAATATCACTCCCTATGAATATTGGATGAAGAGAAAACCTTCTCTTGGATACTTCAAAGTATGGGGATGTAGAGCATTAGCAAGGTTAATTGATCCTAAAAGATCTAAGTTAGGTGAAAAGGCAATTGAATGTATTTTCATTGGCTATGCCCAACATAGCAAAGCCTATAGATTTCTAACTATGGAATCTACAGAGACCGTTAGCCAAAATATAATTTTGAAATCTAAAGATGCTGAATTCTTTGAGGATTCATTCTCTAGGAAATGGAAGATTGAAGATATAAACAAGGAAGATCAAGATATAGTTCAATCAAACTTTAGAAATAATGAGAGTGTTGAACTAAGAAGAAGTAAAAGAGTTAGAGTAGGAAAATCCTTTGGTCCAGATTTCTATCAATTTTTTATAGAAGGTAATAGAAATGAAGTTACATATTCTTGTGTATATAATATTGAACATAATCCATTGACTTTTTGAGAAGCCATGAATTCTCAAGATTCTGCCTTTTGGCAAGAAGCTATAAATGATGAAATGGATTCTCTCATAGGTAATAAAACATGAATTTTAACAGATTTACCTCCTGAATTTAAACCTATTGGTTGTAAAGGGATCTTTAAGTGAAAGCTTAAAGCTGATGGAACCATTGATAAATTTAAAACTAGGCTTGTAGCCAAGGGCTTTAAGCAAAAGAAAGGTATTGACTATTTCGATACATATACTCTAGTTGCTAGAATTAGTTTAATTAGATTGTTAATTGCTTTAGCATCGATTCACAAACTTATTATACACCAAATGGATGTTAAAACTACTTTTCTAAATGGAGATTTAGAAGAAGAAGTTTACATAGAATAACCTGAAGGGTTTATTTTGAAATGCCAGAAAAATAAGGTTTGTAAACTAGTCAAATCTTTATATGGTCTAAAACAAGCTCCTAAGCAATGGCATGATAAATTTGACCAAAAGGTTGTAGCAAATGGATTTAGAATAAATGAATCTGATAAATGTGTTTATTCTAAATTCAAGAATGGACATGGTGTTATAATATGTTTATATGTTGATAATATGTTAATCTTTGGTACTAACTCAAGCGTTATATTAGAGATAAAGGTTTTTCTATCTTCATGTTTTGATATGAAAGATATGGGTGAAGCAAATGTAATTTTGGAAATCAAAATTGTTAGATCTTCTGATTGTATTTCTTTAACACAGTCTCATTACATAAAGAAAATATTAAAGAAATACAATCCTGAGGATTGTAAGCCAGTTGCTACCCCATATGATAATTCTATTAGATTAACTTCTAATGAAGGAAATTGTATATCTCAATTGGAATACTCTAGTATCATTGGCAGTTTAATGTATGCCATGCAGTGCACTCGTCCTGATATAGCTTTTGCAGTTGGTGTTTTGATTAGGTTTACTCATAACCCTGGACAAATTCATTGGAATACAGTTTCTAGAGTACTTAAGTACTTAAAGGGCACAATGAATTATGCATTAAGTTATAAGGATTTTCCTGCAGTACTAGAAGGACACCTGGATGCAAATTGGATTACAGGATCCGATGAATCAAAGTCCACAAGTGATTGGATATTTACTTTGGGTGGAGGATCAATTTCTTGGGGATCCAAGAAACAGACTGTGGTTTCACACTCCATTATAGAGTCTAAATTTATTGCTTTAGCAATGGTAGTAAAGGAAGCAGAATGGCTTTGGGACTTATTAACAAAGATTCCTCTGTGGCCTAAGCCAATGCTTATTATATTAATATCTTGTGATAATGAAGCAACATTATCAAGGGCTTATAATAAAGTTTACAATGGAAAGTCAAGGTATATCAGTTTAAGACATAGCTATGTAAGAGAACAACTCATCAAAGAAGTTGTGACTATTAGCTATGTAAAGTCAAAAGAAAACTTGGTTGATCCCTTTACAAAAGGTCTAGGTAGGGATGTGGTATGGAAGACTTCCAGGGAGATGGGTTTAAAGCTTTTAAATGAGAGGTAACCTGCAAGTGGAAATCAACTAGACACTAGACCAACATCTAGTCAACTAGTTCAATGGAAAAACACTTGCAGTAATAACCGGTTATACACTCAACTAGTAGAGATAAGATCTCTTGACATCTCAAGATAGTGCATGTTTGTATGGAGAAACTGACAGAGGATAGGATCAATCCTTTAATGAGTCTATGCCTTGTAGGAAATGCAAGTCATACAGTTGTATTTTATTAGATTCACCTATATCAGTGCAGGAAGTGGGGCTGCTTCTGCGAGATTCAAAGCTTGTCTTTAAGGCACTTATGAAAACCTAAGATGATAGCACAATGCCATAAATGTGCGGGTATTATTGAAACTATGTTCAAGTAAGTCATATGTCTAATATATTAGATTTGTCGCTATAAATTCTAAGTTCAAGGCTACGGTTACTTGGTTTTTTAGCAAGTACTAATGTATTCTAACAACATTAAGGTTCAAGTCGAAAGACACCTTTATGTAAGTATGATTTAAGGGTACAGAGAAGTTGTTGACTGAGACTCAATTATTTTAAAAATTAGGGGAAATTGTTAGAATTTTTCCAAATAATAGATGTGGGATTTAGTCCCACATCGATTACGAAGAAGTGTTTCCTTTGGTTTATATATAATTGTGTGCTATTATCACATGTTATGTTTGGAAAGGGTTGTATGGTGCACTTGCGAGCGAGCGCATATGTGTGCGCGTGCGCGTGCGTGAGGCACAATGTGGAGCTTTTATGGTGCACTTTACACTTCGCACGTGCGCATTATCGTAGTATGTCACCTTAATCTTTTCGGGATCGACGGTGTTTGATCAAAGGGTGCTTAGGTTTGATCCAACCGTTGGATCGATGGCTAAGCAAAGGGGGATACAACTATTGGTTCAACGTTGAGCCCAATGGTTGCAGCCCACACGTACAGCCATGAAAGCCCAGCCCAATAGTCATGACTTGTCAGATTAAGCCACATGAACCAATGGGTGGAACCCATCTGAACAGGTTTTGTGGGCCTATAAATGGGCCACGGATTCTCTCAGTCTGTACTAACAAAAACTTCTCTGATAGCTTCAAGAGTTTACTGATTTTGCAAATCAATAATCAGTCCAGCCTGTTTTATCTTGGGAGGCAGATTTGCTGCAACCCAGTGCAGTAATAAGGTGCAAATACTGTCTTAAGGACAGAGCGTTCTCATTCGACTTAGGCTATCTTTCTGTCCTCTTCCTTTTGATTCCAGTATTTACTAGCCTTCCTCGCACTAGAAAGGGAATGGATACAATCTGGGTAATTGTAGACAGATTGACTAAAATTGCTCATTTCATTCCTATAAAGATCACTTATTCTATGGATCAGTTAGCAAAGCTTTATATAGATAATATTGTCAGGTTACATGGAATACCAGTGAATATTGTATCTGACAGAGATCTCAGATTTACTTCAAGGTTCTGGAAGAGTCTACAAAGAGCTATGGGCTCTGAGCTGAGCCATAGTTCAGCACATCATCCTGAGACAGATGGACAATCTGAGAGAACAATTTAGACTATGGAAGACATGCTCAGGGCATGTGCACTTGAGATGAGTGGCAGTTGGGATGAAAACTTATCCCTAGTTGAGTTTGCTTATAATAACAGCTACCACGCATCTATTGAGATGACTCCATTCAAGGCTTTGTATGGTAGGACATGTTGTACTCCGCTATACTGGGATGAAGTCGGAGAGCGATGCATTTTGGGCCCTGAATTGATCCAGAAGACCTGCGAGAAAGTAGATCTAATAAAGGAGAAGATCAAGGCTACACAGTCTAGGCAAAAGAGCTATGTAGATAGAAGAAGACAGCACATACAGTTCAAGGCTGGAGAAAAAGCATTCTTGAAGATGTCTCCAATTAAGGGTGGTGTCAGATTTGGGAAGAGAGGGAAGTTGAATCCCAGATACATTGGCCCATTTGAGATCATAGCTAGAGTTGGTGCAGTGGCCTATCAGCTAGCACTGGCCCCTTCACTTGCCGGTGTACACGATGTATTCCATGTCTCTATGTTAAGACAATACATCCCTGATGCATCCCATCTGTTGCCTCAGCAACCAACCGACCTCATTGCTAATCTATCTTATGAAGAGGTCCCAGAAGAGATTGTTGACAGAAGAGAACATAATCTGAGGAATCAAACTATCTCTTTTGTGAAAGTTTGGTGGAGCAACCACTCCGCTGCTGAAGCATCTTGGGAAAGAGAAGACTTGGTGAAAGAGAGATACCCATATCTCTTTAATCTTCCAGGTACATCAATTTTGGGGACGAAATTCCTATAAGGGGGGTAGAGTGTGAAACCCAGTCAAATTTCTGAAGAAATTTGAATTTTTGGAACTTGTGTGATTTCAGGTTCCAACTCTCAGACTATGGTAGCATCGATGCTATGGGCTGCATCGGTCAAGGACACAGTTGAGTTGCTCGACACACCTATGGAGGACTCCGAGGATCCTTCCCAATTTACCCTTCTAGAGTCAGAGAACCCCTGTGTGACCCCACACCGGAGTTACCTGTGCCGAGTCTGCTGCCTGGAGGCAGAGGCTTTCCCTCAATTAGAATTATTGTAAGTGTAATTTATATATATTTATATAATGTTTTGTACAACCAAATAAAGTTAGAAGGGTATTTTAGTAAAATTGCCTCTGTGGGACCTAGTTCTCCAGTGGGAAATGTAATTTCAGACAGTTACCCGTATCCGGATCATCCCTGATGTCGCATGACATCATTCTGTAACTGGAATAAGGTAATAAATACAAAGAATCAATTTTAAAAATAATCTATGACCAAAAGACCATTCTGACCCTTAGTAGTTAAGTATCCTATATATATATAACTTCTCTTTTACTATTTACAAATCACTTTCCAAAGTTAGAGAAAACTGAAACTCCGTTCCAGCTTAGGAGAGAAAGAAAGAAAGAGGAAATGAGAAGAAGAGAAGAAGAGAGAAATTGGGGCTGCTCTTGAAGGCTTAACTCCCTCATCCGATTTTGGACTTGAAACCTGCATTGCAAGGCTGTTCTCTAACAATTTCAGGTAAGCCTTGAGAACTCTTACGGTTTCTTTCTCCTTCTCCTCTTAATTTACTTGATTTCAGTCTAAGTATACCTAAAATAAAATTCTGTCATTTAAGCTCTAAGTTTGAGCTCAAGTAATAAGAATCCTACCCAATTCCTTGCTGTCCTAATGCTATTTAGGCTCAGTTATGCCTGAATCTCCATGGCAGTACCTCTAATATGCCCAATTTCTGTCCCCAATGACTAGTCCATGAACCCTAGATAAGAAATTTAGGTTTAAATTCTGAAATTCCTAAATTAACTAAACAATTGTGAAATTGGAACCCAAAATAGACTGACCCACCTTGAATTGGTGTTAAAACACCAAAATTGGTCCATGCATGTAAGAATCTGGGCTATTGGAACAAAAAACCCAATTTCGGATTCAAGGCTGGATGGAGTTGCAGGCCTAAGGCCGGTCGACCGGCCCTGAACCCCTTTGCATCTGGCTGGTCTATTTTTGAACCCCTGCTGCCTTGTTATGTTGGGAATTTCCCTGACTTCTGGTAGAACCTAATAGATACTGTTTTTATATACTGAATAGGCCTATTTCTGCTGTTCTTTGGTTGTTGTGCTGTGTACGTGCTGGTTAACTTGACTAGGACTAGGCTACAATACAGGTAAGGGGATCTTGACCTTAATTTCTGTGTGTTTATCATATTAATTTCATTGTTGTGCTGACTGCCATACCATGCATCATTATAACTGTACAGATGCATATAGTTTTCTAGCTTAACATTTAATGCATTAGGATGCATGTGAATAGAGCTGCATATGGGCATGTTGCATTGCATTGCATTGATATTTATTTGTGTGAACTGTTGATGATGAAATTCAATACTCTATAACTCAAACTATGCTTGTATCATTACATTTAGACTGCACTGGGCTAGGTTGATAGTCATTACCCAGTACCACGCCCCTTACCAACAGGGGGAGAGGTGTTGGACAACCCGTGGCAGAGACCGATGTGTTAGTTTCGGGATGCCATCTTCTGTCCCATGTTGCGTGTGTACTCCACAGTGGGAATATACAGATCAGGGTTGGTCATTTGGGGGTCTGTCGGGATCCGATGTGTTAGTTCTGAAACTGGCGGGTCTTCACCGTGGTAGAATGGTTTCGCTCGGGTGACCGAGGGGTTAGTTCCGGGACCGAGGTTAGCATCTACCACTAGTGGTACTTATACCTCATAAGACTTAGTGTTTATGCTAGGAACATGTAGTTTAAAACATGCATAATGATTTATTGCGTTTGTATGTTTCCCCCTCCCCTTACTGGGCTCAGTGGAGAGCTCACCCCTGTGGATATCCTTCTTTTTCAGATGAAACTACTGCCGTTTCTGTTGCGGGTTCTGTGGGGATTACTCCTCCTCAGGATGCTTCTCTTACTCCTAGAAGTGAGTCTTCTTTCCTTGTTGTGCACGACGCTGCGTCCACCTACGACGACTGCGCATTCTTCTGATCGCCCAGACTGATCAGGCCACTTCCTCCCCTTTTATTTATAACACTTTTGTGTATAGCTATAGTTATAACTTTTTGGGTTTATGAGTTATAACACATCTTTTGGAATCTCCTTGTAAATGATGTACATACAACTCATTTTGAATATAATACTATCACTAGTTTTTCCTTGTTTAGTGTTTTACTGCTCTATTATTGCTTCTGCTGCATTTAGATTCAGATATTTATGGATGAAATTACGAATAAAACACTGCATTTGCGATCCTAATGGGATTGATTGGGTGTCTGAGACATCCAGTCACACATGGCCCTTATTAACCAGACCGAGGTGTGACAGGTTAGGTCTAAGCCTCATTAGACTTATTAGCCCTTAGGTCTTGTTTGGTTTTAGTTAGGTTATTAAAACCCATTATTTCCCTAAGTTAGGCTTTATGGATCCCACTTGGCCAATAAATGGTAGGGGTAGGGGTCCAATGGTTCAATTAAGGTGTCTGGGACACGAGGGTGTGGGTCCCATAAGAAAACTAGCCAAAAGACTGATGACAGCACGAGCGGATCCTCGAGCAGATTCAATAAGAGTGAGTCCGTTCGTAACTCCAGTGTTGTTGTCATGACCCAAACTTCAAGGAAAATGACGGGGCTTTGGTCCACACTTTTAGGTCTTCGAGGGGGTTCTTATTATAATAATTTCAGTTCAAGGTCATTAGTGTTGACCATGGCCATAAGGCATTACCCATTGGGTAAGATCTGGATTGCCCCGGGGTATAAGGGGATATTTGGGGTGTGGGTGTAACATCCCCCCAACCTTATTAAAAATTTCAACCTTGAAATTTGAGGCAACCCGGGTCTCAAAGCGAAGGCTTGTTGAACAACAATACCTCTAAATATCCACTACTTGAACTAAGTCAAGGTCGGGTCAAGATAAGGTAGTGTCTAGTTGACACAATAGGTCAGGGTCCACACTTCACTGCCTTACATGGTCACATTACCACAGGGGTGTGGTTCGCAGTAACCCAGGCTCGATTTTAACTTTTAGAGCCGATGGTCATAATATGCCAGTAGGTCAAAGGGATATCACTTGATCTAGAACCTAGGGATCTTCCTGTTCCTGGTGGCTTAGTTTCGTGTGTAGGCAGTGTCTACATGATACCACCCTGATCATCACAACTCTGGTCACACTTGGGCTACAGGACTCAAGATGTCCAATCTCCACTATAGGGTTCACACTCTGAATGCTTTCACTTCTGGTTATCTCATTACCTCACCCAACTTTAGAATGACTTGGAATATTGATGGAATCTCCTATTGTTCACTCCCAATACGGAGGGAACGCATTTGGTGACCCATTACTCCATTCATATCTGTCGTTGGAGAAGGTCTTGTTACATCCTTCAGTTTTAGCTTTCAAGGTCTTTAAACCCATCTCATAGTGACTTCACAGGGAAAAGTCCTTTATGGTTCTCTTTCGAGAGCCAAACAACCTCCTATGATAGGTCTAAGTCAACTCATGCTAATTAATTTACCCAGTCATTGTTGAATTCATTAATTACTACCCTGTGGTCAATATGACTAAAGGTCTAGGCTCAACTAAGTGATCACAGTAAGGCCAGGGTAAGGTTATACTTGTAGTACTAGAGAATCATGCTAGTCACACAAGTCCAAGGTTTTAAGGGGTATACCTATATATACATATGTGTATACATATACCACACAAATCCATAGGCAAAATTTCAGGAATTTCATTCATATCCCTATGGACATATCTGTCATCTAGGTCAAATCACAAGAATAAAAGTTCTTGGGTATGGTTTATTATATCTTTTTGGAGGATCAACTCACGGTGTAGGACTTCCTCTATGAGTCTAAACATGGTTTGGAGGAACCAAGTAAAGTACAAATAGAGTCATCACTAACTCGAGGTGTCCTGAATGGCTTCCAGTTATACATGGTCTTTGTGGCTCATTCGAATGAACCAGCCCAAGCTAGCCCATTACTTTCCTTACTTAATATCTACCCATAGGGTTAGGCTTCCTATCCATAAATTCTTGGGTCCATCAATTTCGTAGGGTCTAAGGGTCTTCATCCCTAAGAGTAACTCTCCTCCCTTCTAGGTAAGAGGGGAGTCACGATGGTCATCAATGCTTGCCATTTCTCATTGGTTGGCCCGACCGGGTACAAATCCTAATCCTTTTAACTCAAGGAATCAACTAAACTTAGGTGGTTCCCACAATTGGGTCACACAACAAGGGTGTCCAACCTAGGATATAGGCATCAAATCATCACACAATGGGTTGGTCAAAGGGTCTCAAAAGTCTGGGATCAAAACCCCAAAAGAACAGTGAGCGGACTCATGAGCAGTATCAGTGCTGTGGGTCCGTTCGTGGTTCCTTCGCAAGATAGGGAGAGCGTACTAATGGGCGGATGCAGAACGTGAATCCGTTCGTTCATCTGTTCTCAAAAGATCAAAAGTCCGGGAGAATATGAATCGATCGGATCTACGGGCGGACTCATGGCGGTGAATCCGTTCGTTGATCCGGCTAGTTATAAAGTCACAAATTTTCAAATTTTATGCAGGGATGATTGGCAAGCGGAGTCACGATAACTGATTCCGTTTGTTCATCCATTTAAGGAATTTCAACAAAAATAGAACCGTGAGTTTCAAAACTCACTTTGGCTCCAAGGAAAACATAACCGCAGGGAGAGGGGGAAAGGCTCTACAGACTTCCTTGAGGAGTTCTCTTACAACTTCAAGCCTCAAAGATCACTTCTCACTTGATTAAGGTAAAATTTCTCTTCTCCATTTTCCTTTCAATCCTCTATCCTTCTCATTAAAAGATTTTTTGCTTGTGTCTCTTCATCTTCTCCTTCATTTCTCCTTGGATTTGTGATAATTCAATCCAAGTATTATCATGTCTTGACTTTGTTTGCATTCTTATGGCCATATATACCATGTTCATGCCAAAACCGATCTAAGCTAAGGCTTTTGGGTTGGGAATCATGCTCAAATGATCAATGGCACTATAGGGACGGCTTCTTACTTGTTCATTGTATCATTTTAAAATGATATTTTAAAGAACCCTGTAGAGCCCTCTCCCCCTACGGTCGTGTCCCTCTCTTTGGAGCCAAAAAGTGAGTTTTAAAACTCACGACTCTGTTTTGTTAAAATTCCACGAACGGACGAACGAACGGAACCACTTATCGTGACTTTGCCCGTCAATCCGTCCCGCTTAGAACTTAAAATTTTAGAATATTAGCCTAAGCGGATCAATGAGTGGATCCACATTTACGAGTCCGCCCGTAGATCCATTTGATTCATTTCCTCTCGGCCTTTTGACCTTCTAAGAACGGACAAATGAACGGATTCACGTTCCGCATCCGCCCGTTAGTCCGCTCTCCTTGTTTTTGCGGAGGAGCCACGAACAGACTCAGAGTACTGACACCGCTCGTGAATCCACTCGATTTCTTTTAGGATTTTGAGCCCAAACTTTAGAGACCTTTTGACCCCACCCACGTATGATGAATTTATGCCTATACCCTAGGTTGGACACCTTGGTTGTGTGATCCATTTGCGAGGACCACCTAAGTCTAGTTAAGGCCCTAAAGTTAAAGGGATTAGGACTTATGCCCGACTGGGCCAGTCAATGTGAGATGGCAGGCATCAATGTATGTTGTGACTCCCCTCCTATGCGAGAAAATGAGAGTTATCTTTGTGGATGAAAACCCTTAGACCCATTAGTAAGTGAACCTAAACCTACATGGTGTAGAAACCCTTATGGGGGTACATAGGATCCAACTCTTAGCCAGGCCTGAAGAAAGGAACCACTAGGTTGGTTTGAGCAGGTTCAGTTGAATAAGTCATAAATACCACGTATACTTGGGAATCAGTCACGACACCTCAAGCTAGTGACGACTTTGTTTGTACTTTACTTGGTTCATCCAAACCTTGTATAGACTCATAGAGGTAGTCCTACACCGTGACCTATTTTTCAAAGAGACCTAGTATACCATACCTAGAGCTAGCCTGTTCCTATGGATCGACTCAGGTTATAGATATGTCCATAAGGATATGAATATAATTATTAAACTTATACCTATGATTGGTGTGATAATAAATAAAATAAATGTGTCTTTTTCACCCTTGTGTGTGGTAGATCAGTTCTCCTGAGCCACAAGTGTAACTTAGATCGACCTTATCCTGATAGCTAGTTGAGCCCCGACCCTGGTCCACCAGACCTTAAGTTAATAGGGAATTAATTTAATAATGACCAGGTGGGTTAATAATGGAACTTGTTTAAAGGAAGTGACTCAGACTTAGACGATGAATGAATTGTGTGGTTCTTGAGAGAGGACTAGTATGGACTTTTCCCCTGTGGGATAACTAGTGATAGGATTAAAGATTGTGAAAGCCAAAAACTGAAGGATGTAACAAGACCTTTTCCAACGACAGATATGAAGGGAGTAATGGGTCGCTAATGCGTTTCCTCCGTACTGGGAGTGACACATGTGGAGGTCCCATCAATATTCCAGATCTTTCTAAAGTTGGGTTAGGTAATGAGTAACCTGAAGTGAAAGCATTCAGAATGTAAACCCTGTGCTGGGAACTAGACAGGTTACGTCCTGTAACCCAAGAATGACCAAGACAGTGAAGGCCTGAGTGGTATCACTTGATCTGGAGGATCTAGAGAACTTCCTGTTCTTCATGACTCAGTTTAGTGTAGAAGACAGTGTGGTTGTCTCTGGAATGTGATAACTACCGAGTCTTAACCTAGTAGAGCTTAGGGTTACTATGAACCACACCCTTGTGGTAATGTGACCCTATAAGTAACTTGTAGGACCTGACTTGTTGTGTCATGTAGGCACTGCCTCACTTTGACCCGACCCTTGACCTAGTCTAAGAATGGGTAAACCAAAGTGTTGATACTCAACGAACCCTTATACCTTGAGACCTGAGTTGTCTCAAATTTTGAGGACGAAATTTTTAATTAGGTTGGGGGGGATGTTACACCCGCACCCCAAATATACCCCTATACCCTAGGGCAGCTTAGACCTTTACCTAAGGGGCAATGCCACAGTGGCACTAGCCAACACCTATAACCTCAGACTTAAAATATTATTAAAAGTATCCCCTCGAAGACTTGGAAGTGTGGGCCAAAGCCCCACCACTTTCCTTGAAGTTTGGGCCATGACAGCAGCACCGGAGTCACGAACGAATTTAATCTTACTGAATCCGCTCGAGGATCCGCCCGTGCTGTCATCAGCCTTTTTGGATTATTTTCCTACGGGACCCACACACCCGTGTCCTAGACACCCTAATTGAACCTTTGGACCATATGGACCCTTACCCTCACCATTGATTGATTGAGTGGGCCATGAAAGTGGGCCCACAAGACTTAACTTAGGTGAATAATGGGTTTTATACACCCTAGCCTAAACCAAACAGACCTTAGTGGACAATTAAGTCCTCTGGACTTAGGGTGCACCCCAAACATGACCTGATGGACCTAATGGCTATGGCTAAAGCCAAACAAGCTCTAAGACCTAACTAAAACCCATTTGAAGACCTATGGGTCAACTACATTCTAAGGTGCCTAAACCAAACACACCCTAAGGCCCATCTAACCCCTTCAAGGATAGGAAAACCCCTCTCTTTCACTTATCTCTCCCCCTCCCCCATAAACCGTGGAGGAGAAGAGACAAGAGGAGAAGGAGAAGAAGGAAAGAAGAAGGAGAAGTAGAAGTAAGAAAGGAATAGGAGGGGAAGGGAAGAAGATGGAAGCTATGCCAAAATGGCTGGCTGCTCCACATCTCCTCCCAAGCTGGCCGAACCCAAGGGAAAAGAGAAAGAGGAGGAGAAGAGATGGAGAGAGTGGCTGGAGGAAGGAAGATCACTATGGTAAGCTCCCCAACCTAGCTCTCCCCCATTTCTCTTTGATTTTAATGGTTTCTTGAACTAGGGCTAACCTAGGGTTCCATTTGGGACTCAAGGTGAAGCTCGGTCCTAGTTGGGAGCTCTAATGATGCTGACCTAGGCCTCTAAGTGCTGCAATTGCAGCCATGGCTAATGAACCCTTGGTTTGAACCTTGAATCCCAACCCATGGACCAATGTGAGACCGAAACCTTGTAGGATCTTGGATCCATGAGGTGAGCTTAGGACCTAATGACCTTAGGAAGGCTTAGACACCTCCCTCTTGTCCCTGAGAGCTAAGGGAGCTCCAAGCTTAAAGCTGGAGCTGAAGCCCCCTGAGATCTCGGAAGAGACTGTCGGCGGATGAACGACCGGATCCATCTATTGTGGTACCGCCCGTCAGTCCGCCCAGTATAAACCCTGTGTGTTGGCCTGAGCAGACGAAAGCACGGATGCACTCTGTTTGCCTCCACCCGAAGCTTGTTGCTCTCGGGTCTGTCTCAGGAATTGAACGGATGCAGGGGCAGACCCAAGAAGCACATCCGCCTGTGGATCCGCTCCCTTTTAAGTGTGTCTCAGGTGTCGAACGGATGCACCTTCGGACTCAAGTAAGAAGTTTCGCTCGTGGGTCCGCTCACTCTATTTTCACCTTTTGGCCTGAACGGAGTCAGGAACGGACTCACCTCTGCTGAGATCGCCCGTGAGTCCGCTCGTGCTGTCTTGGTTGAAATCTGATTTTAACCTTAAAGGCCTAGCATGGAACCCTTCTATGCATGCTTTAATGATTGTTTTTGTATTCCTAGGCTACCCAACTCGATGGATAGCGGGGAGCCCAGGTGAGATTCATGTCAACCACATGCGGCGACGCCCATGTTAGGTGAGTGGGTTCTGGGTAATTTGTTGGGTTTGAATATATATTAATATAAAATCTTAAACATGCTATTATATATTTATAAGCATTGTGCGCATTGCATTGATTATCTCGGATATGAATTGTTATTAATGTGATAGCATGCTCACCATTGTATCGGGCTACGGTGCCAGGTGTGCCGGTACCGGAGCCCCAAGTTATTTAAATTATAAAAACTGTTGTATGTCATCCTGAACTATATGTGCCGTGCCGTGCTGGTACCCGAGTACTAGATGGAATGGAATGTTGATGCACCTGGAATACCTCTCGGGACGATAGGACCTGCATATAGTATATCTGTGGCTAGGATGCTTGTTCCCTTATGCTACGACCCTTGCCAACAGGGGTTTATATGTTAGATAGTCTGAGCACCTGTGGTTTGTAGAGGTGGGAGAGGCCAGGACAGGGGTAGTGATGGCTACTGGGGTTTGCCACTGGGTGGTCATGATGGCTTCTACCAGCACAGGTCCCCTCGTGATAATTGAGGTCTCACTGGGGTGATAGGATAAGTGACCCTCAGTGTTTCCCGAGTTATCACAGTAGCATATACTTGACCAATAGAATTGTGTGCTAGGTGAAAAATAAATATAACATTAGCATGCATCATTCTGATTGATATTGATTGATTGGTGTATGTGCATTCCCCTTTGCTCTCTCACTAGCTAGTATAGCTAACCCCGTTGCACAACCCCTTTTTAGTTGTTATGTAGGAGATACTACTTAGATGAGCACCGTTGGATGCGAATCAAGTGGAACCAGTGGCAGTGACTTGGATGTAGATGTACACCCAAGAGTGGTGCCTTAGGGCAATTATTTGTTATTTAATTATTTTCTGTCTTCATTCCACATTTATGTATAAACTGTGTGTTTATTTATAGGGAGAGTAATGAATGGTTACTTATATTAGAATTGTAATATATGTTATCATTAGAGAACCGATGCTCTATAATTTCACATGATTTAATTTAATTTCGCTTCCGCTAACTCTGTATCTGGAACGGTTTATTTCCTTTTGTACGTTCCTTTCTTTTATCAATATGTGATGACAGGGTAGACTGTGGCTGGGGAGACTAGATCTGCAATCCTGGTAGGTGTTGGGATGATGTGTGCTTGTCCTAGTTATACCCCTATATGGCAAAATATCTTACATCGGGATTGGGATGTGACAGAGTGGTATCATTTTGAAATGATACAATGAACAAGTATCAGGTCAAAATGAAGAACCTTGTAGAATCCTGTCACGCCCCTATTCCGATGTAATAAATATTGCCACATAGGGGTATAACTGGGACAATCACACATCATCCCAACACCTACCAGGATCACAGATGCAGTGTCCTGAGCCACAGTCCACCCTGTCATCACATTATGACGACAGAAAGGAACATGCCAAAAGGAATAAATCCTTCCAATCACAGAGTTAGCGGAAACGAAATTAAATTCAAATATATAAAATTATAGAGCATTGGTTCTCTAATGATAACACATAGTACAATATCAGTGTTCGTAACCATTCAACCTCTCCTAATAATTAAACATACAGTTTATACATGGTTGTAAAATGAATACATAAATTAAATAAATAGATAATTGTCCAAGGGCACAAATTCTTGGGTGTACATCTACATCCAAGCCACTGTCAACAACTCCACTTGATTCGCATCCAACGGTGCTTGTCAAGAGGCTATCTGCATATAAACTAAAAGTGGTTGTACAACGGGGTTAGCTACACTAGCTAGTGAGGGAGCAAACGGGAATGCGCATACATCACACAATCGATATCAAGCAGAATGATGCATGCTAATGTTAGATTCATTTTCCGCCTAGCACATAATTCTATCGGTCAAGTATATGCTACTGTGATAACTCAGAAAACACTGAGGGTCACTTATCCTATCGCCCTAGTGAGACCTCAATTATCACGAGGGGACCTGCGCCGGTAGAAGCCATCATGACCACCCAGTGGCAAACCCCGATAGCCATCACTACCCTTGTCCTGGCCTCTCCCACCTCCACAGACCACAGGTGCTCAGACTATCCAACACTTAAACCCCTGTTGGCAAGGGTCGTATCATAAGGGAACAAACATCCTAGCCGCAGATATACTATATGCAGGTCCTATCGTCCCGAGAGGTATTCCAGGTGTATCAACGTCCCATTCCATCTAGTACCTGGGTACCAGCATGGCAGGACACATACAGTTCAGGATGACATATAGCAATTTTCATAATTTAAATAAATTGGGATTCCGATACGGGCACACCCGGCACCGTAGCCCGATACAATGGTGAGTAGTCTATCACATTCAAGATAATCGATGCAATGCGCACAATGCTTATAAATATACCATAGGATGCTTAATATTGCCAATTATATAATAATCAAACCCAACAAGGTCACCCAGAACCCACTCACCTAACACGGGTGTAGCCCGGCGTGATTGGCATGAATCTTCCTAGGCATTGGGTGTCATTCGGCATGGTTCACATGAATCTCACCAGTGCACCAGCCTAGACATACAAAAGAAACCATTAAAATAGGTATAGAAGGGTCCTATGCTAGGCCCCCAAGGTTAAAATCAAGTTTCAACCAAGACAGCACGAGCGGACTCATGGGCGGTCTTAGCAAAGGTGAATCCGCCCCTGACTCCGTTCAGGCCAAAAGGTGAAAACAGAGCGAGTGGACCCACGAGCGGAACTTCTTACTTGGATCCGGTAGTTGATCCATTCGACACTTGAGGCAATCATTAAAGGGAGCGGATCCACGGGCGGATGTGCTCCTTGGGTCCACCCCTACATCCGTTCAATTTCCTAAGACAGACTCGAGAGCAACAGGCCCTGGGCGGAGGCAAACAGAGTGAATCTATGCCTTCGTCCGCTCAAGCCATCTCGCAGGGTTTGTATTGGGTGCACTGACTAGCGGTACCACAACAGATGAATTCGATCATTTATCCACCGGCAATCTCTCCCGAGATTTCAAAGAGTTGCAGCTTCAGCTTGAAGCTTGGAGCTCCTTAGCACCTCAGGGTCATGGGGGGTGTCTAAGCCTTCCTAGGGCCACTAGATCCTAGGCTCACCTCATGGATCCAAGATCCTACAAGGTTTGGTCTCAATTGGGGTCCAAGGGTTGGGTTTCAAGTTCAAAACCAGGGATTCAACAGCCATGGCTACAAATGCAGCACCAAGGGGTCCAAACCAGTCCTAGGTCAGCTCCATTAGAGCTCCAACTAAGGACCGAGCTTCACCTTGAGTCCTAAATGGAACTCTAAGTCAGTCCAAGCTCAAGGAATCTACCAAAATAAAAGGGAAAAGTGGAGAACCAGTCTCAGATCTTACCTTGGTGAGATCCTCCCATGGAGAGGTGGAATCCAACGCTAGGTGAGCCCCCTTGGCCTCTTCCCTTCCTTTCCATCTCTTCTCCTTCACCTTCTTCTTCTCCCTTTGTCCGGACAGCCAGAGAAGGAGATGTGGGGCAGCTAGCCATTTTGGCATAGCTCCCATCTTCTTCCCTTCCCCTCTCATTCCTCTTCCACTTCTACTTCTTCCCCTTTCCTTCCTCCTTCTCCTTCTTCTCTTGTCTCTTCTCCTCCACGATTTTTTTTTTGGGAGGAGGAGAGATAAGGGAATAAAGGGGATTCCTTATCTTTAAGGGGTTAGAAGGGTCCTTAGGGTGTGTTTGGTTAGGGGTCTTAGAATGTAGTTGGGTCCTTAGGCTTAAAATGGGTTTTGGGTTAGGCATTGGGCCATGTTTGGTCCAAGTCATGGCCCTTAGGTCCATATAATTGGTTAGGGTCTGTTTGGGTTAGGTTTAAGCCTCATTAGACTTATTAGCCCTTAGGTCTTGTTTGGTTTTAGTTAGGCTATTAAAACCCATTATTTCCCTAAGTTAGGCTTTATGGACCCCACTTGGCCAATAAATGGTAGGGGTAGGGGTCCATAGGGTCCAATGGTTCAATTAAGGTGTTTGGGACACGAGGGTGTGGGTCCCACAGGAAAACTAGCCAAAAGACTGATGACAGCACGGGCGGATCCTCGAGCGGATTCAATAAGAGTGAGTCCGTTCGTAACTCCAGTGCTATTGTCATGACCCAAACTTCAAGGAAAATGATGGGACTTTGGCCCATACTTCCAGGTCTTCGAGGGGGTTCTTATTATAATAATTTCAGTTCAAGGTCATTAGTGTTGACCATGGCCATAAGGCATTGCCCATTGGGTAAGGTCTGGATTGCCCCGGGGTATAAGGGGATATTTGGGGTGCGGGTGTAACAAATTTTATTTTTAGGGTTTAGTATTTTAGGGATTTTAGGGAATTTATTGTTATCTACTGCTATCTCTGGTTCGATTTAGGTATGGATGTTAGGGATTTAAGGGATTTATCTTTGTCTATCTCTCTCTCTCTATTTTAGGTTTATGATTTTTTGGTAATATTGCATGATCTGTGTGTATGTTTAAACTATTGATTTGTTGAGCACATGTTGGGTTCTATGCATCTCTGGCTCTATCCCTCTCTCTGTCTCTGTTTTAGATATAGATTTTAGGGATTTTTTTTATGATCTTTGAGTATATTATTGATGGATTTTGTATGACTTGTTTTAGGATAAGATTTTTGTGGTGTTGGGAATTTTTTCTTATTAATGGGTACTTGGATTCTATGAAAATAGAACAATGTCTATGTGGATTTTGTCACACCCCGGTCCGATTTATAAGGGCTAAGTGTGACTAGATGTGTCTCACATCCAACCAACACACCAGGATCACAAGTGTTGTACTCTATTCGCAGTTCTCATTCACAAATACAGAATTAAATGCAGCGAAAGCAATTAAATATAAGAATAAGGCAGTAAATAAAGAAGATCTAGTGATAACAACAGTATATATATTAAGTGAAACTTTGAGTTACATAGTATGATCACAAAAGTAACCCAAAACCCCAAAAGCCTTATGTATAATAGTCTATACAAAAGTGTTTATACAAAAAGAAAAAGGAAAGTGGTAGCCTGTTAGCCAGGCGGCTCAAGTGAAGGCACAATCGTCGCAAGAGCACGAAGCATCGTGCTCCACCAAGAGAGGAGTATCAACCCCGAGAGCTGAAGGAGAGTCCTGAGTAGAGGAGACTCCCACAGAAGCACCAGAAGCAACAGTAGCAGACATATCATCTGAAAAATAAAGTGTACACAGAGGTGAGCTCCACTGAGCCCAGTAAGGGAAACACACAAGCAAGTGCAAATAGTCCATGATGAATGACCTAGATCTAAGAATGCACCTAACAGCAATACTAAGTCTCATGAGGTATAAGTGCTACTGTAGCAGCATACTAGCCTCGGTCCCGGTATATCAAAATCAGCCATTGGTCACCCGAGCGAAAGCATTCTACTACAGTGAAGACCCGCCAGTTCCGACATGAACCATCGGACCCTAGCAGACCCCCAAAGACTAACCCTACTATTGTTCTCACAGCAGAGCGGATCGCTAACATGGGGACAGTGAATGGCATCCCGGTATTACCCTTCGGACCTACCACGGGTTATCCAACACCTCAACCCCTGTTGGTAAGGGTCGTAGCACTGGTTTCATGATAAATCCTAACCATATGCATACTAACATGATGGCATATGAATCAACATATGATAATACAATAATTCTGTCCAACAACATCATCATCGTAATAACTTCCAAGAAATCAAGTAATAAATGCAAATGCAATATGGAAATGCAGCCTAATAACATGCACATCTAATGCAAAGAAGGAGAAAGCTATAAAACTACATGTTCAAAGTATTATTATGATGCATGGTATGGCAAGATTAACAAATAAAAATTAATAGAACAAACACACCAAAATTAAGTCAAAATCCCCTTACCTGGCGATGATAGACTAGCCTAGGGTGGTGTAACTCCAGTAACTAGGCAAGAACAGTGAAGAAATGGCCAAAAGTAATCCTAAAACAATGTCAAACATCAAATAATAGGGTCAGGAGTCAGGTTAAGGTCTAACCAAGGTTCAAGGGGCATTTCTATCCAAAAATATTGGATCGGATTCAGAGGGCAGAATTGGGGTTTTTGGCCCAAGTGCTCTGATCTTCACATGCAGGCCACCAATTTCAATTTTCACACTATTCTAAGCTGGGTCAACCTGGATTGTGATTCAATTATAAAAATTGCAATTAATTTGAGGGTTTAAAGAGATTAACCTCAAATTTCTAACTTAGGGTTCCTTAATTTAATTGGGTTCAGCTGCAATTTGATGGACAGTAAGAAATTAGTAGCCAATTTCAGGTCTGAACCATAAATAGGTTCAATTAAAGAGATTAGAGATGGGTCATTAGTCAATTTAGGGGTCCAATTTCAGAATCTTAGTCCAATTTGAGATTTTATCCAATAATTCCTAATTTTACTGTTTTAGGGTTCATTACTTGTTTATTAGAGTCTGAATTCGAGTCTAATAAAGAAACAACAATGGTGTTTCAGGTATACCTAAACCATATTGACATAGGACAGGTTATAATTGCAGAATTTATGTTATTAAAGTTTTACTCATAAGCTTTAATGGCAGAATTTCAGATTTGGGCATAGTCTAGGCTGAAATTAGGGAAAGAGAAGATGGGAACAACAAAGGTTCTTATGGCTTACCTGAAATCAGTAGACTGCAGCCTTGAATCAAGCAGCCAGTTTACCAATTGGACTCCCAAGCTTCAATTTTCGGTGGAGAGAACCAGCCCCAAGTTTCAGCCTTCTTTTCCCTTCTTCTTCTTCTTCTCCTTTCTCCTTCTTTTCTATCTCTTCTCTAAGCCTTCCTAGCAGAATCGGTTTTTGATTACTTTAGCTAAGGGAATAGTGAAATAGGTTGGTTTATATAGATAGTGTTTAAGTAAAGGGTTGTTTGCTTTAAAAAGTAAAAATCTATTTTTGTAAATTGGTTTCTTAAAACTAATTATGGTATATATGTAGGTAGTGGTTAAGTTAGGGGCTCTCTGTTTTAAAAAGTAAAAATCTGTTTTTAGAAATTAATTCCTAAATCTGATTTTTAATAGAATTTTGAACCTAATAGCTTATTCTATTATATAGTGAAGTCATATGACATCAGGGGTAATCCGGGTACGGGTAATTGTTGAAAATAGGATTCCCCACTGGGGATGTGGGTCCCATAGAGATAAATTTATCAAACTACCCCTATAACTCTAATCGATCGTACAAAGCGTTATAAAATACAAGTAATTTCATACTTACAATGGGTTTAATTGAGGAAGAGGTTCTGCATACTGTCCAGGCAGCAGATCAAACATAGATAACTCAGGTGCGGGGTTCCATTGGGGTCCTTTGACTCCAAAAGGCCAAGTTGGGAAGAATCCCTGGAATCCTCCATAGGTGTGTCGAGGGATTTGTCTGTGTCCTCGACCGATGCAGCCCATAGCATCGAAGCAACCATGGACACCGAATTGGAACCTGAAATCACACTAGTTCCAAAGTTTAAATTTATTGCGATTTTCACACTCCACCCTCCTTATTAGAATTTCGTCCTCGAAATTGACGTACCTGAGAGATCGAAGAGGTAAGGTTATCTCTCTTTCATCAAGTCTTCTCTTTCCCAAGACACCTCAGCTTCAGAGTGGTTACTCCACCTGACTTTCACAAAAGAGATAGTTTGATTCCTCAAATTGTGTTATTTTCTATCAATAATCTCTTCAGGCCCTTCTTCATAGGTCAGATTAGCTATAAGCTCAGCTGGTTGTTGAGGTAGCAGATGTGATGAGTTAGGGATGTATTGTCTCAACATAGAGACATGGAATACATCGTGTACACCGATAAGTGATGGGGGCAGTGCAAGCTGATAGGCCACTGCACCAACTCTGGCTACAATCTCATATGGGCCGATGTTTCGAGGACTCAACTTCCCTCTCTTCCCAAATCTAACAACACCTTTGATTGGGGACACCTTTAGGAATGCCTTCTCACCAACTCTGAACTAAATGTGTTGCCTTCTTCTATCTGCATAGTTCTTCTGTCTGGACTGTGTAACCTTGATCTTCTCTCTTATCAAATCAACCTACTCACAGGTCTTCTGGATCAATTCTGGACCCAATATACATCGCTCTCCAACTTCATCCTAGCATAGTGGAGTACGACATGTCTTGCCATACAGGGTCTTGAATGGAGTCATATCAATAGATGCATGGTAGCTATTATTATAAACAAACTCAATCAGGGATAAATGTTCATCCCAGCTGCCAGTCATCTCAAGCACACAAGCCCTGAGCATATCTTCTAAAGTCTGGATTGTCCTCTCTGTCTGCCCATCCGTCTCAGGATGATGTGTTGTACTATGGTTCAACTCAGTACCCATAGCTCGCTGTAGACTCTTCCAGAACCTATAAGTAAATATGGGATCTTTGTCAGACACAATGTTCACTGGTATTCCATGTAGCCTGATAATATTATCCACATAAAGCTTAGCCAATTGATCCATAGAATCGGTGATCTTCATTGGAATGAAATGGACTGTTTTGGTCAATCTGTCTACAATTACCCAGATTGTATCCATTCCCTTCCTAGTGGGAGGAAGGCCAGTGACAAAGTCCATAGTAATATTCTCCCATTTCAACTCTGGAATTGCTAAGGGTTGCAGAAGTCCCTGTGGTCGGTGTCTAATAGCCTTCACCTATTGACAAGTAGAGCATTTAGAAACATAGGTTGCCACATCTTGCTTCATTCCCTGCCACCATAAGTACTGTTTCAAATCTCGGTATATTTTTGTACCACCTGGATGTACAGAGTAAGGAGATTGATGGGCTTCTTACAAAACCAGATCCTTCAATTGACTATCAGCAGGTACACACAGTCTGTCTCTGAACATCAGAACTCCATCAGCTGTCACTGTGAAATCAATATCTTTCTGTGTTCCAGCCCAAATACTACTTGCAATGTGTTGGAACTCTTCATCAGAAGACTGGGCTGCAATGAACTGAGCCCGCAGTGATGGCTGCACCATCAATACTGAAATTAACTCTTTAGTCTCACCAAATATGAGCTCCACATTCAATGCACTTAAGTCCTTCAGAATATCATCATTAATCACAATTCTGCCTGTTGCCCAATCAGAAGACTTCCTGCTAAGTGCATCAGCCACAACATTGGCTTTCCCCGAATGGTATAGCATGTCAAACTCATAATCATTAATGAGTTCAAGCCACCTTCTTTGCCACATATTTAACTCCTTCTGAGTGAAGAAGTACTTCAAACTCTTATGATCAGTGAAGATCTCAATCTTCTCACTATACAGATAATACCTCCACATCTTCAATGCAAAGACAACTACTGCCAGTTCTAGGTCATGTGTAGGGTAGTTCCTCTCATGGTCCTTTAGCTGTCTAGAACCATAGGTAATAACTTTCCCATTCTGCATCAACACACACCCTAGCCCTGTCTTGGAGGCATCTGTATACACAACCATCCCCTCAGTTCCTTCAGGAAGGACAAGAACTGGGGTTGTCACCAACTTCTTCTTCAATTCTTGAAAACTATTTTCACGGTCTTCATTCCATTCAAACTTAGCACCCTTTTTGGTAATCTGTGTCATGGGCATTGCTATCTTCGAGAAGTTCTCTATGAACCTCCTATAGTAACCAGCTAACCCAAGAAAACTTCTTATCTCAGTCACAGTCTTGGGACTCTCCCAATTCACTACAGCTTCAACCTTCCCAGAGTCTACTTTAATCCCTCTGGCTGAAATTACATGGCCTAAGAAACCAACTTGAGGCAACCAAAATTCACACTTGCTGAATTTTGCATAGAGTTGTTACTCTCTCAACCTTTGTCGAACAAACCTCAAGTGTTGAGCATGCTCTTCTTCATTCTTGGAGTAAACCAAAATGTCATCAATTAAGACTATCACAAACTTATCCAGGACATCGTGGAAGACTCTGTTCATTAAGGCCATAAAAGCTGCTAGGGTATTAGTAAGGCCAAAAGACATTACCAGGAACTCGTAGTGTCCAAATCGAGTCTTGAAGGCCGTCTTACTAACATCAGCTTCCTTGATTCGAAGCTGATGGTACCCAGATCTGAGATCAATCTTCGAAAAGACTTGGGCACCCTGAAGCTGATTGAAGAGATCATCAATCCTTGGCAAAGGATATTTATTCTTGATTGTCAGCTTATTCAGCTCTCTGTAATCAATGCACATCCGTATGGAGCCATCTTTCTTCTTTACAAACAACATTGGAGCACCCCAAGGTGAGATGCTCGATCTTATGAATCCTTTCTTCAACAAGTCTTGAAGTTGAGTCTGCAATTCTTTCAATTCACTCGGTGCCATTCTATAAGGTGCTTTAGATACCGGCGCCGCTCCAGGTACTAGGTCAATCACAAACTCATTCTCTCTAGGTGGAGGCAGACTTATCAAATCATCAGGGAAAACATCAGGGAATTCCCCTACAATAGGAATCTCTGACACAGGCCTAACCTATGTCCTAGTATCCATAACAGACACAAGGTATCTTTGGCATTCCTTAGCTAACAACTTCTTCATCTTTAAGGCTGAAATCACCATCTTTCTAAGTTTCTTCTTCTTGTTACCCACAAAGATGAATCCCTTCTCGCCTCTAGGCTGGAATACTATCTTTCTCTCTGCACATAGCACATTGGTCTTGTACGCTGCTAACCAATCCATCCCCAATATGACATCAAAGTCAGTCATATCGAGTTGGATCAGATGGGCATTCATGTCTCTGCCAGCAATTCTCACAACACATGGCTCATATAATGTACTCAAGTCTATTCTTGACCTAGTGGGTGTGCTAACTGCTAGACCCTCTGCCAAACACTTTGGTGACACACCAGTCCTCTTAGCAAATGACGGAGACACAAAGGAATGCGTCGCTCCAGTATCAAATAAGGTGTATACAGGAGTAGAGCACATGAGATTGGTACCTATATGTTATGAGTTGATGATTATATATGCATGATATTATTTAATGAAAATACAATTAAGTATAAGTTTTGAATGATACCAGTAACCACTGCTTGGTTTGCCTCAGCCTCACTTGCAGTTACAGAATACACTCAGCCCTGAGGCTTATTGGTTGGTTGTCGAAGGGGAAGAACAGGTTTCCTGTAGAAGCATGTCCTAGAGGTATGCCCCATCTGTCCACAGGTGTAGCACTTAAACTCTACAGTACTTGCTGGAGCTACTGCATCTGTTGCCTTGGTACTAGGATTAGCATATACCGGTTCGGACACTGATGACTCCGACTGACTCTTCTGTGGCAAAGTTGGAGCTGCACTAGATCCAGAAGATTTGGTGAACTTGCTGAATCCTCTATCGAAGAAGGGTGCTGCTCTCTTTCCAGATGACTGACTGACATGATAAGCATCCCTTTGCTTATCCTCGATCTTCTTAGCCATTTGTACAGTCTCAGAATACCCATGATTCATTTACCAAAAAAAAAAGAATACCCATGATTCACTCTGGTGGACATAATAGAGACAATCTGTGGCCTCAATCCATCCTCAAACTTCTGAGACTTTGCCTCATCATTGTTAAGATGAGGGGGAGCAAAGAAAAATAACTCTTCAAACTTTTGCTGATATTCTAACATAGACTTTGGTCCCTGTGTCAACTCAGCCAACTCTATCTCCTTCTTCTTCCTTACACTGGTGGGAAAGTAATTTGCAAAGAAGGCCTCTTTAAAAATTTCCCAGGTTATGACTGGGTGGGCAGCCTCTAAGATAGGCCTTGTAGTGTCCCACCAAGCCTTTGCCTCATACTGGAGCTTATAACCAGCGCACACAAGCTTCTGCTCATCACTACATCCCAGAAACTTGAAGGCATTTTCCATTTCCTTTACCCATTTAACAAGCAGCAGTGTATCTCTACTAATTTCAGCAAAAGTGAGGGGTTGGATCTTCAAAAACCTTTCCATCAGACAACCCTCAGCATCATTATGCTGTGCAGGAGGGGTAGGGATAACAGGGGCTGCCTGTGGAATCTGCAGATTTCTTATGACTACTTGGTACTGTTCACCCATAGTGTTCATCATTTGTTGCATTTGTTGCTGTTGCCTTTCCATTATAATATCCACAAGGCCAGCAACGTCACGCATGGGCATATCAGGAGGGTTTGCCTGTGTACCCTCAGCTGGGGGATCATTATGGGTAGGGTTGGAGGAAGAGGCTGGATTTGCACGTCCTTGTGCACCATCCCTCCTATAGGTATTAGGATATTGTCCATCCATAATGATCAACTGAGATAAGAAGGTAAACATCAAACTATCAGCACATGCATCAGTTTGATATAAAGGAGTGCACAGTCAAGAATACAACAATAAGAACAGTAAAGCATGGTTCTTCATACTTAACAGAATTCAAGGAAAACCTTGAAGTTTATCCGCCCATTGGTGGAGGATAGATTCGATGCGAGTGGTATGGATTTGAAGATATTCTTCCCTTCGATCTATGATATAGAAATCCCTGGTCATCAAGGATTTGCCGTCATTCCATAGAATCGACTGAAGATGCAACCGGTCATTGGTAAGTAGCTCGAGTATTCGATTCAACTCATCAATGTTCTCGGGATTGTAATTGTATTCTTCTATTGGCCTTAACACATAACTCATCTCAAGTCGTAGTTACGTGTTAAGCCAATGGTTCGGGTACCTAAAAAGAAACACGCAATTATATAACATAATAATAATAGGATATATATGTATAATATTTAATAACATTTATTACTTTATGCATAAGTAATATTGAGCATAATTATAGGCTAAAAACCAGATATAAAATGCAACATGTATTATTTTTATACTATCTATATATACATATATGCATATATACACATAAATCATTTACATATTACATACATATATTTTTACAAATTTACATTATTTTATTTAATTTTTAGCATATTTATTTAATTTTTATTTTATTTTATAAGTAATATATTATTATTATTATTATTATTATATTTATTTATCATATTTTATTTATTTATTTTTCATAATTTTATATATTTATAAATACTATTTTATTGGATATATTATACTGTATATAAGTTATATTTATTTATGTATTTATTAATTAATTTTTAAAATTATTTTTAGTTGACAAAACCCAACTGGATTCACACATATAAGTGAATCGGATTCACTGCCGGGTCGAACCGGTCGACTGGTTCACTCGGCAGTGACCAAACTTTATAAAAATGTGAAATTCCTGCAACTTACAAATTTCACTTACTATTCTGTTTCTGTTTGCTCTAGCTTCTCTCCAAATTTCTAAAAGTCTAAAGAGAGGTTTTCTAAGGGTATTTCAAGGCTTGGGAGGACATCTACATACAAAATCTCCCATTCTTAATCTAATGTAAGTATCCTAACTCTCCCACTTCCCTTCAAAACTAAGTCTACATATGCATGTAAAGTGTTTATTTTTTAATGGTTTGTATGAGATTTTTAAGCTAAACTTACTTATTTTATTAGTCTTATTTACTCTATTGTACTCATATATGTGTAACTAAAGTTTTTGCACTTAAACATGTATACACACACAGTATTAACTTGGACATACTTATATACACACGCTTACTACTCTATTATAAGTTTATATACATATACTAGTCAATTTCAGCATTTTCTTACTGTTTTACTCTATGTTAGTTGCTGTATTTTAGCCCTCAGTATTTACATATAGGCTGCTGTCCTATATGTAAGCACACATTGAGTAAAAATTTCTTTTGTTTTCTTACTTACCATCTATTATACATTGCTTGTAGCCTTTGATCACCAATGGCAGCAGCCCGAGGGAGGTAGGAGAAGAGGAAGAGGGGCAGCCAATCTAGATGAGGAGTTTCAGTGTGCCGATGCTAGATGAGGAGCATGCCACAAAGAAAGTTTTGAATGTTAACCGAGTGACCTAGGTGAAAATGCACATCCCGATGCCTTCCTTTTCTCCTAAGTTAGGCCATTCGGATTGCATACAGAAGGGTTAGCCTGCAGTTGAGGAGGATCTACCTATGTTTGAGGAGGATGAGGATGATATTGATGTGCCCACAGACATGCCTGTTTATCACCCTACAGTGCCACAGCCTCCAGCACCATATGGGCATCCAAGTGCTTCTTCTTCCTCCGCTGCCCTACAGTATACCAGTGATGGCACCACCTGGGCATAGCTATTTAGTAAATTGGACAGCTTAGAGAGAACAATGCACCAGGGCTTTTCTCAGTTGAGTGGGAGACTGAGCGCAATGGAGACAGTTTACAGAGTGGAGGTCTCACTTTCATGGACAATGTCCACCACCGCAGTGATCACTTGATGTTTCTAGTCCTTTTTAGTTAGTCTTTTACCTTGTATTTTCTTTTCTTACTTTTCCTTGTAAGGGCTATGATTCCCAGCTTATGACAGCATGCTAACCTATGTAACCAAATCAACCTAAGTGCTGAAATTTTGTAAAGACTCATTTATATATAAATAGAAGTTCTTATCTTTACTTTTACAGTCTTCAATCAAGTTCTTTTTACTTAGTGTCTTTGAATTAAAGTTTTTATTTAACCATGGACTGGACTCACTTTCAAATCAATGAGTCCAAGAGTTGTTGTACCATGAACTTGACTGCGAATAGAAATAGAGCATGATCGCTCTGATACCACTTAAATGTCACACCCTGGCCCGATTTATAAGGGCCAAGTGTGACTGGATGTGTCTCACATCCAACCAACCCACCAGGATCGCAAGTGTTGTACTCTATTCGCAGTTCTCATTCACAAATACAGAATTAAATACAGCGGAAGCAATTAAATATAAGAATAAGGCAGTAAATAAAGAAGATCTAGTGATAACAACAGTATATATATTAAGCAAAACTTTGAGTTACATAGTATGATCACAAAAGTAACCCAAAACCCCAAAAGACTTATGTACAATAGTCTATACAAAAGTGTTTATACAAAAAGAGAAAGGAAAGAGGTAGCCTGTCAGCCTGGTGGCTCAAGTGAACGCACAATCGTCGCAAGAGCACGAAGCATCGTGCTCCACCAAAAGAGGAGTATCAACCCCGAGAGCTGAAGGAGAGTCCTGAGTAGAAGAGACTCCCACAGAAGCACCAGAAGCAACAGTAGCAAACATATCATCTGAAAAATAAAGTGTACACAGGGGTGAGCTCCACTGAGCCCAGTAAGGGAAACACACAAGGAAGTGCAAATAGTCCATGATGAATGACCTAGATCTAAGAATGCATCTAACAGCAATACTAAGTCTCATGAGGTATAAGTGCTACTGTAGCAGCATACTAGACTCGGTCCCGGTATATCAAAACCAGCTATCGGTCACCCGAGCGAAAGCATTCTACTACGGTGAAGACCCGCCAGTTCCGGCATGAATCATCGGGCCCTAGCAAACCCCCAAAGATTAACCCTACTGTTGTTCCCACAGCGGAGCGGATCGCTAACATGGGGACAGTGAATGGCGTCCCAGTATTACACTTTGGACCTACCATGGGTTATCCAACACCTCAACCCCTGTTGGTAAGGATCGTAGCACTGGGTTCATGATAAATCCTAAACATATGCATACTGACATGATGGCATATGAATTAACATAAGATAATACAGTAATTCTTTCCAACAACATCATCATCATAATAACTTCCAAGAAATCAAGTAATAAATGCAAATGCAATATGGAAATGCAGCCTAATAACATGCACATCTAATGCAAAGAAGGAGAAAGCTATAAAACTACATGTTCAGAGTATTATTATGATGCATGGTATGGCAAGATTAACTAATAAAAATTAATAGAACAAACACACCAAAATTAAGTCAAAATCCCCTTACCTGGCGATGATAGACTAGCCTAGGGTGATGTAACTCTAGTAACCAGGCAAGAACAAGAACAGGCCAAAAGTAGTCCTAAAACAATTACAAACATTAAGTAATAGGGTCAGGAGTCAGGTTAAGGTCCAACCAAGGTTCAAGGGACATTTCTATCCAAAAATATTGGATAGGATTCAAAGGGCAGAATTGGGGTTTTTGACGCAGGTGCTCTGATCTTCACATGCAAGCCACCAATTTCAATTTTCACACTGTTCTAAGGTGGGTCAACCTGGGATTGTGATTTGATTATAAAAATTATAATTAATTTGAGGGTTCAAAGAGATTAACCCCAAATTTCTAACTTAGGGTTCCTTAAATTAATTGGGTTCAGCCACAATTTGATGGACAACAAGAAATTAGCAGCCAATTTCAGGTCTGAACTATAAATAGGTTCAATTAAAGAGATCAGAGATGGGTCATTGGTCAATTTAGGGGTCCAATTTCATAATCTAAGTCCAATTTGAGATTTTGTCCAATAATTCCTAATTTTACTGTTTTAGGGTTCATTACTTGTTTATTAGAGTCTGAATTAGAGTCTAATAATGAAACAACAACGGTGTTTCAGGTATACCTGAACCATATTGACATAGGACAGGTTATAGTTGCAGAATTTATGTTATTAAAGCTTTACTCATAAGCTTTAATGGCAGAATTTCAGATTTGGGCTAGTCTAGGCTGAAATTAGGGAAAGAGAAGATGGGAACAACAAGGGTTCTTATGGTTTACCTGAAATCAGTAGACTGCAGCCTTGAATCAAGCAGCCAGGTTACCAATTGGATTCCCAAGCTTCAATTTCTGGTGGAGAGAACCAGCCCCAAGTTTCAGCCTTCTTTTCCCTTCTTCTTCTTCTCCTTTCTCCTTCTTTTCTATCTCTTCTCTAAGCCTTCCTAGCAGAATCGATTTTTGATTCATTTAGCTAAGGGAATAGTGAAATAGGTTGGTTTATATAGATAGTGTTTAAGTAAAGGGCTGTTTGCTTTAAAAAGTAAAAATCTGTTTTTGTAAATTAGTTTCTCAAAACTAATATATGTAGGTAGTGGTTAAGGTAGGGGTTGTTTGTTTTAAAAAGTAAAAATCTGTTTTTAGAAATTAATTCCTAAATCTAATTTTTAATAGAATTCCGTACCTAATAGCTTATTCTAATTATATAGTGATGTCATATGATATCAGGGGTAATCCGGGTACGGGTAATTGTTGGAAATAGGATTCTCCACTGGGGATGTGGGTCCCACAATGATAAATTTACCAAAATACCCCTATAACTCTAATCAATAGTACAAAGCATTATAAAATACAAGTAATTTCATACTTACAATGGGTTTAATTGAGGGAGAGGTTCTGTATACTGTCCAGGCAATAGGTCAAACATAGATAACTCATGTGCGGGGTTCCATTGGGGTCCTCTGACTCCAGAAGGGCAAGTTGGGAAGAATCCTTGGAATCCTCCATAGGTGTATCGAGGGATTCGCCTGTGTCCTCGACTGATGCAGCCCATAGCATCGAAGCAACCATGGACACCGAATTGGAACCTGAAATCACACAAGTTCCAAAGTTTAAATTTATTGTGGTTTTCACAGATTTTGTATTTCGGTTCTATGAGACTATGACTCCCTCTATGAAGTTGAGATAGAATGGCAAATAACCTTAATTGCTTTATTTACTCCTTTACAACCTTACTATTAAGGCAGCATTTTTATAGTTTTGGGTTGGAGGTAAGCAGGATGAAATTAATGGGTCTATGTAAGATGAGACTTTGGAAATGACCTGTGTCAACTTCAAGCATTTTATAAGAGAAATTAATAGGTCTATGGAAAGAGCTAATGGGTCTAAGCAGGATGAAATTAATGGATCTATGGAAAGAGGGAAAGGGTTTATAAGAGAAGAGGTGTGGATCGGAGGGTTTGTGAGGAACAAGTGAAAATCATTTGTTCATCATAAGAGGCTCTATGTCTCTCCTATGTTAAAGAATTTTATTCAAACTTTTTATTAGAAAGCATTAAACTAGAAGACTTATCTGATATTTATATTGATTCAGAAAATATAACTGAATATAACTAATGGATTTTAAGTCATTGTAAATATGATGACTCAATTGTGTGAATTCTGATTATTATATCTTAAACCTAGCAATCCCATTTTTAAGCTCTACATGGCTGAGGTGAGGTTTTGACTTCCTTTGTTTTGTACATCTCATTTCATCAATTATAGTTCTGTTGTGTTAATTATTGTTGTTCTGTTTGTTGGGTTGGAAGAAACAATGTTGATTTATTTATCTTCTCTTGTTAATCCTGAAATTGCCTAAATGCATGAGTACCTTCTATGGAGATCTCATTCATTTTTTCAAATGAATGAGAATGTTATTCCCATCTGGATGAAGAAGTGGTATCATCGTCTGAAAACTGTGAATTTGGATTAGGTTGGTTGGAGTCTGGGATTCTAGTTTTTTTAGCTCCCATTCATAGACAAGGCTCTCTTTGAGTGTAAGAGATCACATGTGGTGCAGCTTCAAAGGCCCCCGAATAAGGGCTTTGGAGGATCTCAGCTTTTACTTGCAGTATAAATTTGGGATGTTCAGGGTTGATGGCTGTTGTGAAACTTTATGAAGTTTTAAGTTAATCTCTATCATTTGAATAGAGTGTATGTTTTTGTTAAAACAATAGCTAATTAAGTATAACATGTCAATCAGTAGCATTGCGATATTTATTCATAAGTTCTTTTAGCATGTTGCATCATATGCATTTTTAAAATAAAGCATGCATGTATGGGTTGTTAAAACAACTAAATACTGGGTTTAATCTAATAATAGTAAATTAGACCTGCAAGTTAATTCATTAGGAGTCCTAGATATGGGCAGCAACTTCCACCATAAAAGGGAGTCCACTTCATAATGTAATTTGAGAAAGAGACATGATCATACAACACCCAAGCAGGCTGCAGTAGGTCAAACCCATATTCTGTTTTTACCATCTCCAATGTCCTTCAAAAGCTTTCTCACGATGCTCTTGATTTTAGAACCTTGGCACCAGCTAACATTCAGCAGGCACCATTATACACTGCATCTATGGATGTGGTAGAATAGATTGGTCTCTTCTATTTCTTTACTTTTGTATACACAACAGTGGCTGAGGCCACCTTGGCAGCCCCAATCGCCTACAACACACACACACACAGAGGAGGGAGGCCACCATTGGTAGCCCCAACCATCTACAACACACCTACACCATTGGCAGCCCCCCTCCCCCTAATCAATAAGTACTTGATGGGTCTTTAGCTCAAATTGTTAGAACACTTGGAACATGAGCATGTTCCAAGGGGATGGTGGTTCGAATTCACCAAGGCCCTTTTTATTCAACTGTTCATAGCATAGTCAGTTATGCTACTAATCCACACAAGAACCCAATTTTAATGACATCTTTGAAATTTGACATATTTTTATATTTATTTTGGTTACGTTAATGAGATATTTTAATTTTATGCTAAGGTTGGTAAGAGAGAAAAGGGTTTTTCAAGTATTTTTTGGTATAATTTAGAAGGAAATGACATTATTGTAATTAATATAAAAAAAGGGAAGAACAGGTTTTACCAAACACTATTTTCGTTCTGAACACGTTCTTGAGACCATTACCAAACAGTCATTTTCAGTCACCAAACGTCGTTTCAGACCAGAAACGCCAAAGAACGTTTCTAATCAAGAACGGATGTTCTTTATTCAGACCGTTACCAAACGTCGTTTGGCCTAAGACTACGTTTGGTAAATGTCTGAACGGCGTTCAGAACCGTTTTTCCGTTCTTTGAGAACAAAAAAACATGAATTTACGTTTGGCTTGACGGTTCTGTTTTTTGGTCGTTTAGAACGGACCGGAGGAATCTTTCATGTAAAGAACAAGAACTAAAATTTGTCGCGCACAATCGTGAAAACCCGTGATTTGGGGTTAGAAGCCAAAAGCTTGCGATAGATCTGGGGAAGAGAAGGGAAGAGAACTAGCAGGCGAAGGTAAACCAAATGTCGATCTCATCTCTCTCTCGTGCTCTATTCCTCTCTCTCTCGCTTCCTCTCTCTGTCTCTCTACCTCTCACTCTCTCTGTCTCGCTCTCGCTCTCTTTCTCTCTCTCACTCACTCTCTCTATCTCACTCTCTCTCACTCTCTCTCAGTCTCTCTGTCTGGCTCTCTCTGTCTGGCTCTCTCCCTCACTCTCTCTGTCTCTCTCTCTCTGTCTCGCTCTGTCCCTCACGCTCTCTTTGTCTCGCTCTCTGTCTCTCTCTCTCGGTCGTTGTTGTGTGAAGATCTGACTAGATCTGAATTTTTTTTCTCCCATGTGTCTCAGGAATTGGAGCAACATCCCTAAGATTTGAAGGATTCAGCCGAAAGGTATGGAGTTTATGGATTTATTGAGAAATTTTGATTTTTTTCTACCTATTTTTGAGAGATGTGAAAGTGTTCCCTCGTTCGCATATAGCACAAATCCAGATTCCTGAGAGACTGAATAACAGAAGGGGAGAAGATAAAAGGAGTATTTTATAGCTCTGGGGTTTTTTCCTAGAGAGAAGCAGAGAGCCCAATATTAAACGTAACAAATCTTTGATTGCCTTCCTTTCTCATTTCTCTTTTCCCTCCTCTTTGTTTTTTTCTATATATCGTTCATTTATAGGATCTACAATCCTTAAGAGTTGCTCAGTTTGGATAGAGCAAAGTATAGTCAAGGAGGAGAGGGGAGAAAGGAAGCACTAAGCAGGAATGGATGTTAGTCAGATGCAGAGACAATTGATTGATTACACAGCATCCTTGTTTCGTGAGGTTAGTCTTTTTTTTTTTTTTTTTTTTCCTTCTAATTCTGGGTAAATAGACTGAAATCTTAAATGGGTTCTTTTTGTTTGTTTGTTTGTATGGGATTTTTGGATTTCTGTTCCATTTTTTATCTGTTTGTTTTGGATGGTTTTATGGAACTACAAATGGGCAAATAACATCCAATGAGAAATAACTGTATGTAAAAATATAGCAGCAACATAGCATAGGGAAAGAAATAGTGAACTCAGGAATATTTAAGGTTGTGCACCAGAAAATTTCAAAGTTTGAACCACAAGGCTGGATTCTGCATTTGTCTTTTGGCGTTTCTCTGTATATAATTAATTTAATACAGAATTGTTTCTCTGTACTCTATGTTTTAAAACCCAAGATGAATAGAAATCGCAAATATACATACAAGTGATATTTAGTTCCAACTTCCAATCTCAATCTTGATCTTCTTAGGCCAAGAGGGGAGAATTAAGGGGCTGGGGGTGCTGGTGTCAAGCTGTAATGTTCATATGACCTTAGGGTGATTTACTAAAAGGAAAGGGGTCATGGTCTTGACCTTATAATGAGAGACCATTATTAATGGATCTTAATTAAAAAAAATTTCTTCTAATGTCATGTTTAGACCAATGGGTTGTTGATGTGTGAGAAAACATATAAGAAGATCCAAAAAAAGGTAGGAATAAGTCACCCAGTACAGCCCATAAAGTAAGAATCAAGACAAAACCTATTGGAGATCTTTCTTTAGTTAGTTTTAAAACATATAAGAATCTGTGAATGGTTGGGATTTGGGAAAAAGTTCAAGAGTTGGAGGTAACAAGGAGAAGAGGGGAAATAAATCCATTAATGTCAGAAACTTAGAGAGGTGAATGAATATATGGAGAAAAGCAGCAAATTTAACAGCAAATCTGAGAAGTATCAAATATCAATCCCCTCCCGTGTTAAAATATTTTTTTTAGGTTCATGTCCATCTCTACAATGAGAGGGAGTTAGAGATTGAGAGTAACAAACAGGGGAAGAAGATGTATGGGAAATAACTGAGACAAAAGCTTCTATGAGGAAGGGAACTACTTTTGAATTTAAAGCAAACCCAGGAATCACCAAATGAAATGATTAGCAATTTACTAGGACAACCAGAGACTATGAAAGTTTTTTTCTCCCTCTCCAATTGCCATTCTCCAACCCACCAAAAAGTGAAAAAAGAAGAAGAAGAAATTATAAGATTTTGAGTAAAGAAAAGGAAACACCAACAGGAAAAGCAAGAGAGGAAAAGGTAAAGAAGACTTTAAGGAGAAAAGAAAGAAAAGATTTTTTCTTACTTGTTGTTTACTTGTCAAAATTCTCAATACATTTTAACATTGGATTTGTCTCTAATGACTGGTTTTGTGACAATGTAATCAGAAGTCAAGAAGCTTCTTTTCCCTTTCTTTGATCTATAATTTTCAGTTCTCAAAGGCATGTATAAATCCGTTGATGATGATTTGGTTGGCATATCTTTGGATAGGCTAGGTTCATTTTGATAAGGTACTTGCCGAGTTTGATAACTTGTCTTAGTCGTATGTTTCATCATGTATTGATTTTTCTACTCATTTCAATGATTCTTTTTGAGTCCATGAGTTCTTATTGAGTAAATAGGAGGGCTTTAGGTGTTGGTGTAAGAAAACTCCACTGCCCAAACTTCAATTATGGAAATCTTGCTTGTTAACTTTCTCATGCAAAGATTCATTTCATTGCGACTCTCTTGATGTATTTCTGTTTTAGACCTTTGCTCATTGCATTCATCATGTAGAGATTCATGCTACTTTAATTTTTTTTGTTATATTTCTGTTTTGGATCTCTACTTGATGGGTCTTTAGCTCAAATTGGTACAGCACTTGGCACATGAGCATGTTCCAAGGGGATGGTGGTTCGAATCCACCAAGGCCCTTTTTATTCAATTGTTCGTAGCATAGTCAGTTATGACACTAATCCACACAAAAACCCAATTTTAATGGCATCTTTGAAATTTAAAATATTTTTATACTTACTTTGGTTATGTTAATGAAATATTTTAATTTTATGCTAAGGTTGGTAAGAGAAAAGGATTTTACAAGTATTTTTTTGGTATAATTGACAAGGAAATGACATTATTGTAATTAATATCAAATAGGGAAGAACAGGTTTTACCAAACACCATTTTCGTTCTGAACGGCATTCTTGAGACCGTTACCAAACGGTCATTTTCGGTTTCAGAACGCTGTTCCAGACTAGAAACGCCAAAGAACGTTTCTAGTCAAGAACGCGCATTCTTTGTTCAGACATTTAGGCTACGTTTGGTAAATGTTCAGAACAGTTCTTTTGTTCTTTTAGAACAAAAAAACATGAAAAATCGTTTGGCATGCCGGTTCGTTTTTTTGTTCTTTTAGAACGAACCGAAGGAATATTTGCCCAAAAGAACGTTCTTTACAGACTGTCTTTGAGACGGTCTGCCAAGAACAAGAATAGATTAAAACGAGTGAAGATCGAGAAAAATGGCCAAAACCCGTGACTTGAGCAACTCTCCTCTCAAATGCTTCGGCTCGTCTGCAACTCTCCTCTCAAATGCTTTGGCTCGTCTGCAACTCTCCTCTCGTTCTTGCTCCCCAAAGGTCGCCTGTAACTCTCCTCTCAACAATGATCGTCTGCAATCTCTTCTCTACTGCCTGCTACCATACGGCTCCTACCCCCTCTCGTCTGCCTATGCGATTGGATTTGGAAGACTGAACTAGCCCAGGTGAACCCTCCTTCGTCTTCTTCTTCTGTTCTTCTCATTTTTTTTTACAGATCTCAAGTAGCAATAGCAAACTAGGGTTTTGGTTGAATAGAAGAAGACTATGTGTGTGGACTTTGGGTTTATAGTATAAACTAATTAGGGTTTTCATGTGATCAAAACGATCGAAAATGCCAGCAGGATCAGGTATGTTCAAATTCCTTAGGCCTGGCCTTCGTCCTCAATCAACTGACCTTCAAGCCGCGGTCGCATGGGGAGCCGCCACGACTACAAGTGCCCTTTATCTGATCCAGGTAGGACCGCTGCTTCAATTTTTATTATGCAGTCTCAATTTTATCTTCATCAGATATGTAAATATATTTATGGATTTTTTTCTTTCTTTCTTTCTAGTTTTTCGTTAAAGATTTTGAATTTTCGATTGTGTTTCCTGATCTCGCTTGTTCCCTATCTTCCTCTGGTGATGTGGTATTTCAATTTTTGAGTATGTAATGACATCTCACTGTGATTTCTTAAAATTTGTACATGGTTCTTGAGAATAGAAATCGTTGACCGGTATATTTGTACTTTGATGGAAATTGTATTTTGGCATGCTAGTCAATGGTCAATGATCACTACCAGTATCAGCTATTGCCATTATCTCTACTGGTGGAGTTCCAATTGAGATTTTCATGAGATACTCACCATTGTTTGAGACCACAGTTGATGAGACATCTTTTCTGGAATTCAAGGGTTGTTTGAAGTTATCAATTCGGGCTATCGAGAAACGAAAAGCATTTTGCCATCTCTTCAAAGGAATGTCTGAAGGATTGTAATATGGAGAGAGTAATGAATCACGATGGATGAGATCAATACTGAAACCACCTCCATTTCTGGCTTTGATAAGAGAGGCTTGAATGAAAAATGAGAAGGAAGAAAGAAACTATGTTGAGAAAAGTTGCCATGACTCAATCAAGAGAGATAAAGAGATTGAGAGATGAGAATTTGTTCTGTGATTACTGAATTTAAAGATGGAGAATGGGAAGAGAAGAGAATATGAATCAAATCCATGGAAAGCGAAAAGTGATTTGATTTTCTTCTGTGGATTTCGAAAGGTTTTCCTTTATTGCATGGATTCTTTCCAAAATTCATATTTCTATTGAATCTTATAATAAATGATAATGGAAGATAAAGAGTATTGCTGAGGAAGATGACTTATTTGGATGAACATCCACATGGATCCAGAACCAAAAAGAGTGGATCAGCTTGAGTGAGGCTTGTAATAAATGAAAGCATCTGCAATTTTGGTTCCACATCCACATGGATCTGGAGCTAAAAATGGCTAGAGGGGATCAGCATGAGTAGGGCTTGTAATAAACGAATGCATCTGTTTCTACTGAAACACTTAGGATAAAGAGGGATAAAGTCAAAACTATCTACCATACCAAACTTGGTGTAGATAAGAACTTAAACTGACCTAGTGGGTAGATAACAAATGCATAAACAAAAGCTTAGTTTGAAACAGGGGATTAAATGGCATCATAATGTCAATGTTGATATAGAGTTTTTTTCAACTTCTCCAATCTGAATCCTTCTGCCTGTGGTTCTGAATCATTCTGTTTGATGCTTTTGGAGAGCAAACACAAAGAGCATTAAGTATCATTCCTGTACATCCTTTTGCAGGTGCAAGCCTTTGTTGGTGCCATGGTGGCATTTCTGTTGATGGACTTCTACATTCTTAAAGTCGAGCATCAGAGAACTTAGAAGGTTTCAAACATTAGATCTATTGCTCTTGTTTGGACCAACAAAGTATGATCTAGAAACTGTGTGTTGTAGATAATGACTTGCCATTATTAAATTGAGTTGATGTTGTTAGAAAAGGAAAGCCAATGGGGGAATATTGGATATTCCACCCAATATTGGATTCCTCTAGCAATGCAGATCTTTCCTAATTGAGAAAAATTGGATGGGTAGATAATTGAGTCATCTTTGGAAACTCAATATATCACACCCATGTGAGATAGCTTTTTGGGATTATGTGAGACAAAAATATCTATTTTTGTGAATGGAAAAATCACATAGAATATACACAAGAACCCAAAAAACGTTGAGCTGTCTCTCCCTCTCCAAAATCCATTTTCTCCCTTCTCTCTTCTTTGGTGTTTGATCCTAGAAGAAATCAAGGTGGTGTGTTCCTTGGTGTGTGGAGGAGATATACAGCTTGATCGTGTGGGAACGCAAAGCTTACATGGCACGTGGAACGATGGAGAAAAGGGCTATCATCGATTGGAGGTCTTGCATCTGTGAGGCTTAGTGGCATCAGAGCCTCTTTATCGATGGAGTTGTTTTCAACATATTTTCATTATTTATGTGATGCTCTTAAAATTTTATTCATTTTTGTTTTAAAAAAAAAAAAATTTTATGGGATGAGATGCATGCGACCAAGGGGGCCGCGGGCTGGCTGCCTGCACGCGCCCCACCTGCTCACTCACCCCAGCCCCATGCCGCGCCATACCCCCCCTTTTTATGCTCACTTGGCTGGCTGCAGTGTGCGTGCGTGCGTGGGCAGCCTTGCTGCGTGCGGTGCTGCTTTGTGCCTTTGTGCACTTGGTTTAATGATTTTCCCTTTTGTTATATTTTGTGTAGCAGTTTTTCATTATTAAAAAATTTAATATATATATTCTGGTTTATTTGTTGAAGGGAATTTCATTGGAGAAGATGGGTGGAGAGATTCCTCCCTTCACCCACCTTCCCCAATAGGCATAATGACTTATTATAATTTTATTTTAAGCATGTATATGATGGCTTTGTGGGGGTATGTGTCATGACCATTATGGCATAAGTTGTTGTGGTAATGGCTATGTGATGTACATGATCATAGTGACATTGGATTGTCATGGTAATGGTCATGTAATGCACATAACCATTGTGACATAAGTTGTCATGGTAATGGTTGTATGATGGGTGCATTGGATGCACATGATCATAATGACTTGGATTGTCATTGAATGATGTTTTTATGTGTTTTTGGGCAATTTTCACATAAAATATTGGAATATTATTTTTGAGCATCATATATGTAATGTGGACCATGGTTATGGGATTTAAAAATTACATGCATTAGATGTATGTGTGTGCTAGGCATGGCAAAGATGTGCTTTTATATGTAATTTCCTTTTTATCCTCCAGGCAGTCCAATTTTGGTGGACTGGTTTCCTGTTATGTAATTTTATTTATTTGAAAAAAGTTGTAATAATTATTGAATTAGTTTAAAATTATTCATTGTAACCTTTTGGAGATCATGTTGAGATCGGGATCGTGGATTAAGGATCTTGCCGGTTCGTTGGAGAGATGATTAAATGAAGGACTTGCTCACTTGAAGTGTCCAAGTTTATTACAGTTTTTGAAAATTTTCACTGTAATAGATAGTTGCATATGCATTATCACACTATAATTGCCATGAGTGGGAGTGACACATGAGGCTGTGATTGCTCTCATCCATCTTTTAATCAAAGTGAGTATATCATGGATATGAACTCATGTTGATTAAAGATGATATCCCATAAACATTGGTGTTTATGTGTTTATAGTTTTCCTTGGATGGATGTGCTATTGTGTTTATATATTGGATGTATGTTTGTGGTTTATGTGCGTTCCCGTTTTCCCTCTTTTTCAATATAAGCGTGATATGGGAAACCCTGGTTGGTGAGATTCTCATGGTCTCCTTTAGTTGGTGAGTATAAAATTTTCATTGATCCACCCTTGTAGATGCCGATAGGATAATATTTGGGTGAATTGGTGAAATTGTTTGCACTCATCTCACATGTGATAGGTAGAGAATGTGATCAGTGGTATATGTACTATGATAATAAGCATTAACCCACAAACACCATAGTTCCTTCCAAAATTAAGGGTAAACACGTGACTTGAGTGTGTGTCAACCGATAGGAATGGGCATGACACTCAGGTGGCCAAAACACATTAGAAGTCTAAGTGACGGATAGAATAGTCCACCCAACCAAGATGCGAATGATGAACTTCGATAGGCTAAGTCAGGAGCATGAGGGTTGATGGTTTTCAATTCATGCCCTATAAGCTAGAGGGAAGCTTAGGGTATGATTGACCATTGATTGTTCTTACCCTAGTTATTTCAATGGTTGTAGATCATGCTAATTATTATTTTTTATACATCATGTAGATTTTTTAAAATGTCAATCCAAATGAACTATGCCGCCCTTATCAAAAATCATATTTTGACCGGCCCAAACTATGTTGACTAGTGGAGGAACATCAAGTTACTCCTGTCTGCAGAAGGTCTAATGTTTGTCCTGGACGAAGAAGAGCCTGAATTCCCTAATGAGGAGAACCCTGATTCTAAGCCGGCCTCTGAGTTGTTTCGACAGAAAAACTCTAAGGCAAAACTCCTCATGTTGAGTTCGCTGGAGAAGACCATCGCTGATTCGGTCAAGGATCTGTATTTGACCAAGGACATGATGGAGGAGTTGAAGGAGATGTATGGAAGAGAAGAAAGGCATGCCCATCATCAACTGGTGACACTCCTCCATAGCACAAAGATGGCTCAAGGTACTCCAGTTATTGACCATCTCATGAAAATGTGGAACTTCTTCCTAGAACTGGAGAACCTTGGGACATCCTTCAAGCTAAATTATAAAACGGATGTCATCTTCTACTCTTTACCTTAGGAGATCTATAGATCGTTTATTGTTAATTATAGCATGAATAAACTCTCCGTAGAACTCCTTGAGCTGAGCAACATGTTGCAAGAAGTGGAAGCTGCATCCAAGAAGCAGACAGTGGAGGTCTTGACTACAGAGGACAAGTCTTCTTCCTCCAAGCCCAAGGGCAAGAAGAAGAAGAAGAAGGCTGACAAGGACAAAAACCCTAAGGTTGGCAACAAGAAAATTCAGAAGAACAAGGGCAAGGGGACTTGTTTCTATTGTAAGAAGAACGGACATTGGAAGAAGGAATGCCATGCTTTCCTAGCTGCTCAGAAAAAGAAGCAGGAGAAACAGGAAAAAGGTATTTTTGAAACCTTGGTCCTTTATGAGTCTAATTTGTCAGAGGAACCTACTAACACATGGTTGGTGGACTTGGGGTCTACCGCCCATATCTGCAACTTGTTGCAGGGGTTCAAGCTGACAAGAAGACTGAGAAAGGATGAAGTTCGTTTGAGAACGGGTACGGGTGCTGAGGTCATTGTAGATTTTACTTTATTTTTCAGTAGTAGTACTTTAATTTTGAGAGATTGTTTTAATGTTCCTCATTTTAGGAGGAACATTGTTTCTGTTAGTAGGCTTGTTAAGGATGGCTATACTTTCCTTTTTGGTAATAAGTTAACTATTCGGTTGAATAATTCTTTTATTGCTTTTGGCCTACTAGATAACAGATTATATCTCTTAAAACCGGTACTAGAGGTAAATGAGATCTCCAATAATTCTTTAAAAAGAAAATCAGCCCAAGATAATTCAACACATCCTTGGCACTTGAGGTTAGGTCATATTGGAGTAGAAAAGATAAACAGGTTGGTGAAGGATGGACCTTTGGAATCATTGAAGGTAGAACCTTATCCAACCTGTGAGTCATGTCTACAAGGAAAGATGACCAAGAAACCCTTCTCTAATAAGGGAAGAAGAGCCGAAGCAGTGTTAGAATTGGTATATTCTGATGTATGTGGACCCATTAATGTTCAGGCGAGGTATGGTTACGAATACTTCATAACCTTCACTGATGACTACTCTCACTATGGTTACATATACTTAATGCACCACAAGTCGGAAACCTTTGACAAATTCAAGGAATTTCGAGCGGAGGTTGAAAAACAGTTGGGAAATTGCATCAAGTGCCTCCGATCTGATCGAAGAGGAGAGTATTTATCAGATAAGTTCGGGGACTATCTGAAAGAAGCTGGGATTATATCTTAGTTGACTGTCCCAGGAACACCTCAACAGAACGGAGTTTTAGAAAGGAGGAACCTAACCTTGTTGGACATGGTTCGGTCCATGTTGAGTTATTCAGAACTGCCAATGAGTTTTTGGGTTTCGCACTGAAAACTGCCATCTATATACTAAACATGGTACCAACAAAGTCTGTGACCAAAACACCTTTTGAGTTGTGGTATCGGCGTATGCCTAGTCTTCAACATCTTAAGGTGTGGGGTTGCATAGCACATGTAAGGAAACAACAGACAGATAAGTTGGAATCCTGAATAGATAGATGTTATTTTTTGGGATACCCTAAGACTACAATAGGTTACTATTTCTATGACCCTGTTAATCAGAAAGTCATAGTTAGTAAGCATGCAACATTTCTTGAGGATGACATGATCTCACCAAGATCAGATCCGGTGGTCATTAAAGAAGTAACTGATGACCAAGTAGCCTCTGCACCGACAGAAATTTCAGTTGATGTACCCACAGTTGAGCAACAGCCTCAAGAGCCTAGGAGGAGTGGGAGGTCTATCAGACCACCAACTCGTTTGAACCTTCTCATTGAGGAGGATCAAAAGGTGGAAGAATTCCACATGGTGTCTGATTGTTCAGACACAGATCTTTATACTTACGCTGAGGGTCTTAAGGATGTTGACTCGATAAAATGGGAGGAAGCTATGCGCAGTGAAATAGATTCCATGGATTCTAACCATGTCTGGACTCTTGAAGATCTGCCACAAGGGGTAAAACCCATTGGTTGCAAATGGGTCTACAAGAGGAAGAGAGGTGTGGATGGAAAGGTGGAACGTTTCAAGGCAAGACTGGTGGCGAAGGGATACACTTAGAAAGAGGGTATTGACTATGATGAAACCTTCTCACCGGTAGCGATGATTAAATCCATTCGAATTCTATTGTCGATTGTTGCATACCATGATTATGAGATCTGACAGATGGATGTACAGACCGCTTTCCTTAACGGTTATCTTGATGAGGTCATATACATGAATTAGCCAGAGGGTTTTGTCTCCCCAGGAGAGGAAAACAAGGTATGCAGGTTATTGAGGTCCATTTATGGACTAAAACAAGCTTCCAGATCATGGAACATCCGTTTTGATCACACTATCAAGGATTTTGAGTTTGAACAAAACATTGATGACCGATGTGTGTATAAGAAAATCTATGGGGGGTGTCGTCTGTTTTCTTATCTTATATGTGGATGATATACTACTCATTGGGAATGATGTGGAGTTACTTTCATCGATAAAGATGTGGTTATCCAAAACATTTTCAATGAAAGATCTGGGTGAAGCCAGCTACATCCTAGGAATTAAACTTGTGAGAGATCGCAAGAAGAGGATGTTGGGATTATTGCAATCCACCTACATTGACAAAGTACTTGACAGATTCAACATGTAGGATTCGAAGAAAGGTAATGTGCCTCTCAGACATGGAATCGGTTTATCCAAGTCACAGTGTCCTCAAACTCCTGAGAAAATTGAGACTATGAAGAGAGTTCCTTATGTTTCTGCAGTAGGAAGTTTGATGTATGCCATGTTGTGTACTAGGCCAGATATTTGTCATGCTGTAGGGATTGTGAGTCGATATCAATCTGATCTAGGACAAGAACATTGGACAACTGTCAAGGGGATCCTCAAGTACCTGAGGAGGACCAAAGATTACTTCCTTGTATATGGTTGTGATCAGTTGTCAGTAGTTGGTGGGGGTGCAGTGATCTGGAGGAGTGCCAAACAGAAGTCAACAGCTGATTCCACAATAGAAGCTGAGTATTTGGCAGCTAGTGAAGCAGCCAAGGAAGGTGTCTGGCTCAAGAAATTCTTGACAGACCTAGGGGTGATGTCTGAGCTAGTGGAGCGACCCATACAATTGTTATGTGACAACAGGGGAGCTATAGCACAAGCGAAGGAACCAAGAGCCCATCAGAAGAATAAGCATGTGGAGTGGAAATATCACTTGATTCATGAGATTATTCAGCGTGGTGACATAGCCATAGCTAAGGTTGACACTGCAGATAACTTATCTGACCCCATGACTAAGGCATTGCTTCCTAGTGTTTTTGAGAAACATGCTGGGAATATGGGGGTGAAGTCCATGAGTGACTGACACTGATGTACAAAAACTCCTATTTGAATGAATAGATTTTGTTTTTGATTAGCATGATCAGTTATTGAGCTCAGTTCTTGTCCTTAGGTATTCATACCTAAAACTGTTCACCACTGGGGATGGGACTGAACACCTTGTCCGGCATGGTGGTCACATTGTGTGTGCTTAGGATGGTTATTTTTTTTAAGACACAAATGTGAGTGTACATTCGTTGTGTACATTGGACTGGATCACTTAAGATTTTCACATGTGATGTACTGTCAGTTTATAAAGAAAATGAGATTATCTTAAGTAGTTCACGATTGGTCCCTTGACTTGAGGGGTCCTTATCGATGCATTCATATGTTGAGAGTTTTGGTGTACCAACGGTTGATGTCTCTCTGTGACTATATATCGGTGCACTGGATTCTCAGTGTCTGACTGTATTCGATAGAGATGCCTAACATGGAACCCACAGCCCATACATTGGGAGTATATTGAGGAGAGTATTCTATACAGGATTGGACACAAATCCGAATCCGGTATCATTTTTCAAAATGTTTTTGAAATGTTTTTAGATATATATATACAAAACATTATGTATTTTCTTGAACATTTTGTTTGAAATGTTTTCTCTCGGTCCAATCAAGGTAATTGAATCTCTCGATCGGTGTATCGGTTCATTAAGGATTGACAGTCTCGCACACATGCCTTATATTGAACCATGCAACATTATTTTGTGGGGGGACTGATGCGTGTTTTAACTACTTACCTTGGGCGTAGGTTATTACATCTGCTTAGCATCTTCGATGCTGCACATCTTAGAAGCCAAGTGGAATCCCATTGCGATCCTATCCCTTTCCTTTTGGTTCCATTCATCTACGTTGTAACAGTTTATCATGGTTTTCTTTTTATGATCCTCTTGTAAAATTGGATCTTACAGTAGGATGGAGGAGATTGTTAGAAAAGGAAAGCCAATGGGGGAATATTGGATATTCCACCCACTATTGGATTCCTCTAGTAATGCAGATCTTTCCTAATTGAGAAAGATTGGATGGGTAGATAATTGAGTCATCTTTGGAAACTCAATATATCACACCCATGTGAAATAGCTTTTTGGGATTATGTGAGACAAAAATATATATTTTTGTGGATGGAAAAATCACATAGAATATACACAAGAACCCAAAAAACGTTGAGCTCTCTCTCCCTCTCCAAAATCCGTTTTCTCCCTTCTCTCTTCTTTGGTGTTTGATCCTAGAAGAAATCAAGGTGGTGTGTTCCTTGGTGTGTGGAGGAGATATACAGCTTGACCGTGTGGGAACGCAAAGCTTGCGTGGTGCGTGGAACGATCGAGAAAGGGCTATCATCGATTGGAGGTCTTGCATCTGTGATGCTTAGGTAATAATTGATCCTTGTTTCGTTCAGTTATTTGAATGACTTCTCCATCGATATTGTGATCTTATTTTTGCTTCCACATTGATCGCACTTGCGATGCTTTTCAAATGTTTGGCATATGAATTCATCCATGAATTGTTTCATGTTCGCATGTATGTATGCAAGGCTCTGGACATCTAATGGTGTCGAAGGTCCATAAAGTAGATCTTCCTAGAGAATAATGTACTGAAGTTAATATGAGGTGATATTGTGGGTTGGCACTTGTGTTCTGGAGATTATAGAGAAAATGGAAGTTTGTCAATGGGTTTTCCATTCAATGGACATATAAAAGACCTAGTAACTGCTGGTACTTTTACATGTTGCAGTCAGTTTGGAAAAATGAACTAGACCAGATGGTTAAAATTGCTAACAGAGATAAAGTAGCAACATAACAGGAGTCTTTCAGTAGAAGAAAAAGCAATAGAAATGGAACAAAAATTATTTATACAAGCTATGCACACAAACTGAGGTATTATTGTTCTTGCTTGCACTCATTTCCTAGGGAAAGCAAAGGTGCTACTTTCACCACTCAGATTACTTGGGAATTGATAAGAGATTTGGGTTAACTAGTATTTTAGGTCCTTCAATTCTTCCACCCACCAACTATAACTTGATGTATTTCTGTTTTAGACATTTGCTCATTGCATTCCTCATGTAGAAATTCAAGCTACTGTGATTGTTTTTTTGCTGTATTTTTGTTTTGGATCTCTATTTGATAGGTCTTTAGTTCAAATTGGTAGAGCACTTGGAACATGAGCATGTTCCAAGGGGATGGTGGTTCGAATCCACCAAGGCTTTTTTTATTCAAATGTTCATAGCATAGTCAGTTATAACACTAATCCACACAAGAACCCAATTTTTAATGGCATCTTTGAAATTTGACTTATTTTTATAATTACTTTGATTATGTTAATGAGATATTTTCATTTTATGTTAAGGTTGGTAAGAGAGAAAATGATTTTACAAGTATTTTTTGTTATAATTTAGAAGGAAATGACATTATTGTAAATAATATAAAATAGAGAAGAACAGATTATACCAAACACCATTTTCGTTATGAATGGCGTTCTTGAGACCGTTACCAAACGGTCATTTTTGGTCTCAGAATGCTGTTCCAGATCAGAAACGCCAAAGAACGTTTTTAGTCAAGAACGGGTGTTATTAGGCTATGTTTGGTAACGGTCCGAACGCCGTTTTTTGCCATTCTTCCGTTCTTTGAGAACAAAAAAACATGAAAATGAGTTTGGATTACCGATTCATTTTTTTGCTTTCAAAACGAACCGGAGGAAATATTCATTAAAAGAACGTTCTTTATAGACTGTCTCAGACACGGTTTGTAAAGAATAAAAACAAATTGAAGGGGAAAAATCGATGAAAACCCATGATTTTTCGAAGAGAACCGGCGAAGAAGATTGGGGTTTTTGGTTTGAAGGTTAGTGCCTAACTACTAATCTCAAAACAAAAAAAATTCAAAAAAAAAAGGTAAATAAATAAAAGTTGACAAAGAAGGAAAGAAAAAAAAATTCGGATTACGACTTTTTAAACCCAATTTTAATAAATATACTCAGGACAAGTGTAGATCCATTTGATCTGGTAGAACGTTGAAAAACATCAAATTGACTTATTCCAATCTGACGGTTATCATATGAACAGAGCACAAATCTGTATTCTGTGACGAATACCTTCACTTTTTCTCCATCTTCTTCCCCACCCTTCTCTCAAAACAGAGGAAAAGACTGAAACCAGAGAATTTAGAGGTTGAAAGAATGGCCATGGCGAGCTTTGCTAGGCGAAAGGCTTTTCTCCTGTCAAGAAACATCTTTAACTCCTCAGATGCTCTGAGATACTCTCTCTCTTTGTCTTCCTTCTCCAGAAGCTTCTCTTCCTCTGGATACGAAGACAATGATGTCGTTGTGATCGGCGGTGGCCCTGGTGGCTACGTCGCTGCCATTAAAGCCGCTCAGTTAGGTCTCAAGACCACCTGTGTCGAGAAGCGTGGGACTCTCGGTGGGACTTGCCTCAACGTCGGTTGCATCCCATCCAAGGTATCTTGATTCCCTCTATCCTTCATCCCGTCAGTTAGAGATGTAAGGTATGGTACATATTTGTAGTCGATTTTGCAATCGAATTAGGTTCATCTTTCAGTTCGGCGATTTTAATTATGGGTACTATTGTGGGGATTTAATGTTTGAGTAAACATTTTTAGACTTTTATTTTTTTGGTTTCTTCTCTGGTCACAATTGATGATTGTTGATGAGGAGTGAATTATAGGATTTTCAGCATCTACGGGACAGATACTGTTGGTTAAATCCTACTACAAATATCTGATTTTCTATTGCCTGATAGTTATTCTTGCGAACATTTACCTTTGTAGCTTAAATGATTTATAAGACTAATCTGATTTGTTCGCTTAATCATATAGTAGATAGTGGCATTTAATTCATCATCTCATCCTCCCACTCTGGTTCTAGTTTGTTACTCAAATTTGTTGGTCGACATATTTTGGTAAAGCTGCAATTCAGATAAATATATAAATGGTGTATTAATATGGAACTTTTGTATGAACTCAGTTATTGCTGTCCTGAGAAAACATCTGAACTGATTGATGGTTCTTCTACTTATGAGATGATTTAAAGTGACTGTAATACTATGTTACCTAGACAATTCAAAACATGAGCTGTACCTATGTTCACATCCAATAAGTGAGTGGTGTACCCAGGTTGTATCCAGTTCCCAGGTAACATTGATGTTATCTTCCTTTTGTAGAAAGCCAGGTACAAAGCTATGCCTGCAGATTTGGTTTTTAACAATGTAACTTTTCTGTTACTTAAAACAGAAATTCTTCTTTCAATTAAAAGGAAAAAATAGTGATTAATGATTAATAAAAACATCAAAAGTTACTACTGTAGATAGGGACTTGGATTCCAAACTGAAGTGTTACATGGGGGAAGGTGTCATTCTTCATTCTGAAAATAAAAGCCAGTTGAGCATTATTAGGTAAGACTGAATCAAACTGAAACCAACAGCTATTTATGTAAAAATCTATTTTGTGTTCCACAGATAATTCCAAGTAAAATTTGTCCTTACCATTGCTAACTACATTTTGCATGAGCCTTTTCTCCTTAACACTCTGAATTTCTACAAGGCATATTGGTTTGCTAGAAATTATGATTGTTTTATTAATAGTGCTTGGTCATTTACCTTACAAAATATTTTTTTCGCGTTTTCTAAATGATGTTGTCCTAGATTGGTAGATAATCCAACTAGGAGCCGGTAACCAGGATTTGCTATGAACTGGTAAATCGGGTAGGTCAAAATTGCGATTTTTGGTCAAATTAGAGTTAGGGTTTAATGGAACCTAGGGTTTGATGGTAGGGTTAGGCTAAGTTGATGTAGGGGAGTCTATCAGTGAAGGTTACGTTAAGTTTTAATGGGGGGAAAAGTGTGCTGGAATTGAATTGCAGCGATTTAGGCACCGCTTGATAACCTTCCCAGAAACTGTTTCTGGTGTTTTTTTATTTTGAGAAACACAAAAACACCTAAAAAGTGCTTGATAAACATTGTTCCCTAGAAATTGTTCTCTAGTGGATAAATTGAAATTTATGCTTCTCAGAAGACTTTTGACAGAACCATGTAGGACATGTTCTGTCATTGCTGAGCACAACTTTAAACACTTGTTCCCGATAAATCGATCAACCAAAAACCCCCAAAACCTCTTTCACTGCTTTCACTGCTTTCACTCTCTCGCTCTCTCGCGGCGAAGCTCTCTAGTTTCACTCTCTCGCTCTCTCGCTGTGTCACTCTCTGGCTCGACAACCTGAAGGGAGAAGTTTCTCCGGCAACCTGCAACTCTCACAAGGTACCTCTTCTCTCTCGCTATCTCTCACTCTCTCTGTCATCTCGCTTTCTCTCGGTCACTCTCTCTGTGTGAATCTGGTGTTTTTTTATGCAACCCGCAACTTCTCTCTTGCTCATCTCTCCCGGTCACTCTCTATTATGGGCTCCTCCTCCGGTCACTTGTACCCAAAGTCGCTGCTGCAGTTCGTAGAAGCAGAAAACCCAGAAATAAGAATCTCTTTAGAAGAAATCTTCAGAAACCATAACGTGATTGGAAATCGAAACCAAAATCAAAACTTACCTTTGTTGGCATAATCGGAATGAAACTCATCGGCTCTGCTCTTTATATTTAGCCATTTCCTCATCACTGTTTTCGGCCAATAAAACTGCGATGAAGGAATGGGGTTTCAGTTCTCTAATCCTCAATCAATGAGAAGAAACCAGGAAAAAAAAGAGAGAAAAAGATTAAAAAGAACTGAATCGAATACAAATGGGTTTTCTCACCTTCTCGTTCTTGGCATGCTCTGTTCCCATTGCAGAGATCGTGAGCTCGTCCAGCTCTGACGATGATGTTCGCGTTCGCGATGACATAGACCTCAGCCACGGAAATTTCCGGCGAATCTTAGATGTAGCAGATAAGCTCCGGCTTAGGAGACCATCAATTCCATTGAATCCAGTTGGATCGGCTCTTTTTGTCGGAGTAACACTGCGTACGACAATGGAGTCATCTTCAAGCTCCAGAACAGGTTTACCAAGCGGTTAAAAGACAGTTTCTCAGCAAAGAAAATGAAAAAAACTATGCTGGGAAACAAAAAAATGTTTTGGTGTTTCCCAGCACATTTCCAGAACAGAAACACCAGGTAAGGTTATCAAGCGGTGCCTTAGGTTTAGGTTTCTGGGTTTCCGGAAAGAGAATAATGATGGAATTTAGGGTTTAGGGTTGTCTGTTGGGGCTATAACCAAGATCGAGTTTCCCAATAGGTGTGAAGGAGATTTGGTCCAAGTTTGGGTGGATTTTGATGGTCTGATGTAATGTTATGGTGAAATCACAGAATTGAAAGTAGAAGAATGAAAATAGAAACTTAGGATTTCAGACAAACCAGTCACCACTCGATTGGAAAAATTGGATCAGATTGAGAAGATAATGTCCAGCAGGTGTAATTCCAAAGATCAAAGAATTCTGATCTCTTGAAGATGGAGATCAGAAGTTGCAGAGAGTTGAACCTCCAAAGTTGTAATAGAATCTGAGATCACAGGTGAGCAGCAGCCTTCTAAGGGAGATGTGTAACAGCAGCAGTCCTTGAAGATGATTAAGAGTTGGCTCAGGTCTTCAAAGAGTTCTCCAGCAGCAGTTTGTTGCAGTCACAAGATAGCAGCACCAGCAGAGAAGTAACAATTAGCAGTCCACCAAAATAGAGTGAACAGTACCCGTGAACAGTACTTTGAAGAAGAAAGAGAAGAAGAATGGAGAAGAGATGGAATTGGGAAAGGAGATAAGGGGACGGCTCTCACAACCAAGGTACTAAAACTCAGAACTCGACCCTGGGAAAAACCGATCTCAAGGTCTCGTTCGAGTTGGTGCATTTTTTTTTTTTCAACTCGAAACCTCAACTCGGTGGGTTTTAGACCTAGTTTGGGTCTGAAACTTGGTATTCAGCCTATTTTAGGCCATTTAAATACAATAGTATTATCAGATTTTGCAAAAACAAAGTCCAAATAGGAGTTTTACTTCGGACCTTAAGTTGGTAGGCGACGACGTACTAAAATACCCTACTCTACACATAATTTAGTAATAGAAAGCAAGCAAAACATTCAATTAATAGCTAAACAACTTAAATAAGCATTAGAAATATTAAAGTAATACATCAAACTGTTTAACGATGTTACAAGTTACAACTATCATCACATAAACTGAGTTTGAATCAAGTATTCAGTCCCCAGTACTGCCACATAGTCTTCCCATGACATAGTGTTGCTGCACTGTTGCATATAGTGCTCCATAGCAAGCATATAGAATTTGAGATGAATCTTGAAGATGTGTAGCTGAATCCTTCAAATGTGTAGCTGAGTCAACTCTCCCGTAAGTTATAACTTACAACTTGAAATCTAGAGGTAAAATGAGTCACAGCCTTCAAATGGGGAAGAAAATAGCTTTTGGACAGAACTCGATCGAGAAATATTGAGATCTGTCGAGTTAGATGACTTTTAAAGAAGTAGATGGGTTGAGATCAGGGTCGACCCGAGATCCGAGATCTCAAGTTACCCGAGATCTCGACCAAGAAAATGTAATTTGAGAACTCGTATACCAACTCAACTTGACCTCACAAAAAAACGAGATCTCGCGAGTTCTCGAACTATGCTCACAACCTCTCATTAGGCTTCCAATTACACACAACAAATTCTTATTCATTCAGTCATGGGGGCTCTCAAGAGCTCTTACATATTTATAGCCTCATGGCTGAATAGAAAAAACTAGGATTCCCAACAAAATAGAGACTAGGACTCAAAATAGAATTAGGACTCCTAATTAGGATTCAAAGTTAAACTAGGAATCCAATTAGGATGACAAATTCAAATAAAAGACTAAACAAACTCTAACCTAATCCCACGATTTATGCTGGTGTAGGGGAAAACCCTACACCTACCCTATACCTACACTACTGCTGATTTTAGACAGCAGATTTACATCACTAAGGGATCAGAACCAACCCTTTTTTCTATGGAGGAGCTTTGTTTAATTCCTAGACCAGTAAGAGCCAATCCTTTTTCTTTTCTAGATCTGTGTCTGCCCAGAACAGGTGGGTTTTCATCCTTGGCTCACCACCTGCTCAGGAAAATCTGATGCAAAGCTTCTGTATAGTCTTGTTGACCTTCTAGGAAAGGATAAATATAATGATCTCCAGGACCCTGGAATTCTTGGATGCTGTACTAGACATGCTACGAGTTAGAGCCAGCTCACACATGAGAATACTTTCCGTCCCGAGTCCATGACAGATTCCTTATCCCTCCCCAAATGCTGTTTTTGCACGTAAGCTTAGATAAGACTGATCATATCCCAAATACTTGATGGGAAGGAATGTACCCACAAAGTTAAAGCAATCCTTATATTGATCTGATGTCTTGTCAGCTTCTTTGAACAAGTTTCTGGCTTTCTCTTCATAAATTTTCAGACCTACAAGAATTTACAACTCTTGTGGAACTTTATAAAAGGCATTAGCTGTCCAACATTGCTGTGGAAGAAGAGGAAGAAGTCATCTGTGGAACTTAGACAGAGAATCATAGATTTAACTCACCGTTTATGAAGTTTCAGAGGACCATCTGACACTTTTTCATCAATTCTACCAGTTAGAGCTTGTATGTTAAGAACAAAAAGGCATGTGGACATTGAATATCCTCTTCATAATCTACTGTTGTTGCAGAAATATCTTGCATTAGTGCCATTCACAGAAACAGAGTGTTGGAATATGTAATCCAGAATACCGTGGGGGTATTCTGGTCCTTTTGGGGTTAGTTTATTTATTATGTTATTAGGTACAGTCGGCAATGTGGGTTTTAGTCCCACATCGCCTAGTTTAGTCTATTTGTAATTTCCCCTCTATTTATAATAGAGGGGCTTACCTATCAATTAAATAATTCAAGCATTACAATCAATTCTTCTTCCATCTTCTCTTCTCTCTCAAGTTACTGGTTACAGGTCCTAGGTTTTCTACATGGTATCAGAGCTAGGCAACCAGTGACTGATTCTCTCCGAGATTGCCGTTTTGAGAGTCGTTTAGGGTTCCTTCTTTTTAGAAAGAAACCCTAGTTCATCGAAGAAGAAGAAGAACTAGGGTTTCATACATTGAGTTGCTGATTTGATTTGCTCAGGTTCAGATCCGATTTTTCGGAGATCCATTTTCTATAGTGTGTTTTTTTTTTGGAATCGATTGCTGTTCTGTTTGAAAATTCCTTGGAGATCGATCAAGGTTATTATTGGGAACAGCTCTTTTTTCTGGCCAATTTTAGATCTGGTTCTTGTTTGCCGCTGCTTTTATTTGAGGAATTTATTCCTTGTTGGGTACGTGATATGCTGCCGCTACTACAATACCCCTGCCACCGTCAATGGTTGAAGAAGCTCTACCGCCTTCAAGATTCTATGTCACTATGACAATTTGAGATTCATCACTGGATAGCTATTGAAGATCGTTGAAAGCTGCCTTTTTTGGAAGACATTCCAGTACCGGTTTGCTGATCATGTATGTCCAAGTTTTGAAGATCTATTTTTTCAAGTTCTTAAAGGTTTATTTAGGAGTTGCATTCATATGTCAAGCTGGATTCTGCTGCACCTTAGTTTTTTCCCATTTTGTTCAAGTTGGGCATTAGTACCTTGTATGCGCCAACTTGAGGGGGAGTGTTAGCATTATTTGGAGTTCTTTTTTCTTTAGTTCAAGTTGGATCTTCTTTCTTTACTTATTTGTATAATCCAGCTTGAGGGGGAGTGTTGGAATATGTAATCCAGAATACCGTGGGGGTATTCTGGTCCTTTTGGGGTTAGTTTATTTATTATGTTATTAGGTACAGTCGGCAATGTGGGTTTTAGTCCCACATCGCCTAGTTTAGTCTATTTGTAATTTCCCCTCTATTTATAATAGAGGGGCTTACCTATCAATTAAATAATTCAAGCATTACAATCAATTCTTCTACCATCTTCTCTTCTCTCTCAAGTTACTAGTTACAGGTCCTAGGTTTTCTACACAGAGCATTGAGGATATGTGTATGAATTTATTGGGTCAGGACTGTCAGGTTATATGAATGCTCCAGCTTTTGCTACTCTGAAAGATATCTCATTTAGCAGTATGTTAGGCTTTAGAGATGGTTGTCCTAACCATGCATCTTTTGACTCTTTGTCTAAATGGTAATTGAGAAGTGGTTCATGAGAAACTACGATATAATATTATTAGGGAAACCGTTTCCAACTCACCCTCATCCTAGAAGCCTTGCCAACATGCCCCATACTTCTCTACCAAATTAGATGATGATTTGGTACTTCGACCATTTGATAAATCGGGAATTCCATGGATGTGCCACCTGTTAAATTCAGTAGCCCATATCATCCATAAAGTCTGCTGTGTGGGGGGTTTTCGTCTTGGTTTTCCAATGCCTCTTGTTGTGTCCACTTTCTTTGTTTTTCAAACATTGCTCAAACATTTTTCAGACCTCAATACTGATTTGTGGCCGCTAGAATGTGATCAGTCGATGTCATCATCATCCCCTCTAGGCCGTGACTTAAAAGGTCAGGGTGTCTATGAATGAACTCTGCCCTCTCGAGACGCCATAAATTTGTCGACATCAGCACCCATCTGACTAGCAATCTCGGGGACGAGCATACCCCCAGATCGATCCATGAAAGGGTCACCTTGATCCATTACCCACCCATAAAGGGGATCCTCCTCCTCATCTGACTCCACCTGAAAAATGTTGCTAAGCTTGATTAATTCTTTATCATTTTCCATGGCCATGTGTATGTGTTGTATCTTAGTCTCCTATTATAGTGCACATACACCAACTTTTTCAACTATGCATGACCCAATCGGTTTCTCCACTTGGAGTGGATAAGTGAGAATGTACTCCAGTTTTTTTTTGTTTTTTGGTCAATAGAATGTACTTCCAATTGTGCTCACATCCAGAAGCGGAACATGTTTTGGAGAGCATCTTTATTGCTATCTTCCTCAAGTTAGGTGCATCACTCCCATATAGCACCTACCATTCACCTGCATTAGAGTATTAAGAATTTCATGTCAAGTGATTGTATTTGGTCCATATTTATATGAATAGAACCAAGAGAAATAATTAGTGGGCATACCAGGAGTTGTGCTTTCTTGACCAGACTTTACAGCTGCATGACTGAAAGTCCCAAGTGCATCCTTGAAGTTCTTTATCTACTCATTTCAAGCATTGGTAATGTTCGCATTATACTAAATCGAGTAATTACTTTTTTTATTATTTTTATAAATACTTAACAAACTACAAGTCTTTCCTCATTATTGCATTTGGACTATATAGTTGGATTTGGCTCCAACTTGGCCACCACATCTTTCATAGCATCTATCAGTGATTGGTCCATCCCAAGTTGACACTTGTATTGGTACTTGGGATTGAGATAATATGCTACGAATGATATAAAGAACTTGTCAATGCTCAAGAAGATGTAAATGGAACGTAAATTGACTTAGGTAGCTTATGAAGTGGATATGTCAAGTGTTTCTCCTAGCTCAATAACATCAGGTATTGCCCTACCACATTTGGTATCGCTGCTTGTATATGATCCTTCATCATCTCAATGGCTGTGTAGAAGTATGGCAAGGTCTTCTTCTCAAGGTCGACCATCCTCAATACCTTTACCATTGGCTCTAGTATAAGAACGACCTTCTTCAGGCCCTACCTTGGGGTCAAACCAACTCCCTCCAACTAAACCAATCCTTTGAAGCAAACATGGACCTTAGACCAACCATCTTTGCCTCAAAGCTCTTCAGGGCAATGTAGTTGGTAGCGAATCAAGTAATGCTAGGCTTCACCAAATCTTCACCGCACTTGTCCCTCAACATCTGTAAAGCATGTCCATCCATGGTTGTAGACATATGTGGTTACTTGTCTTGCTCTCTAGTCCATACCCTATACTAAGGATCTCTTCCCCATGATCTTTACCATAAGGTCAATGCAGTGGGCTGCATGGAGTCCAAATAGGTTGTACCTGTTTTTGTGCATCATTCTTTCCCCAACCTTTTGAAGTTGCCTCCGTTGTCCGTCACCACTTGGACAATGTTCTGTACCCCCACCTCATGTATCACCTCCTTTAGCAACTTATATATGTATTTTGCATCCTTCTTCTGGGATGCATCCACAGACTTTAGGAACACAACCCTACCATTACAATAGACCATAAAGTTGATGATGGACTGTCTAGTGGGTCTACTCCAACCATTACACATTCACAGTTACTCCATAGTTTTCCCATGTTCCCTTAAGTGTATTAATGTACTCCAGCTCCTTTTTTTTAGGGCAAATAAACATTCATCAGTTCATATGCTGAGGGCCCCTTCAGTCCTGGGCCAGCCTTCCCCAGAGTCTCTTGCATGCTCTGGTAGTATGGTCCCTCAGAGGCATTTGCTGGGATGCTATGATAAAAGAAGCACCTTGAGATGGCGTCACCCACTTTACCTTTCTAATTAGACCAGACATGCTTTAGCTTTCTCTATTTGGCATCATGAGTCCTTGCTGAAGGACCTTAATGGGATCATCAACATCATCTATTACTGGTGCTGGGGCTGCACTTACACTCTGATTTTCAGAAAGGCAACTCCACTTACCTCTGATTCTTCCTCCTCCCCTACCCCTGGTGCAGCTACTCTAAAGCTAGAAGAACCAACTCCTTTCCCCATCTTTGTAGCCCTAACTTGCTCCATTTTATGTGTCACTCGGCTCGCTGCCTGAGCCTGTTTATCTGTCTCCTCTCTGCTTGTCTCCACATCAGTAGGCATATAATCACTATTAAAGTCATCAGAGTCTGCCCCTGCTGCTGGTGGGTGTCTCTCTAGCAGTGCCTCATTAAACTCCTCCCTTGCCCTTTGCTTCTCTAATCTTCTCTGTCTCCCTCCCTTCATGCATTTCGCCATATTCGTGTAGCCATCAGCCAGGTGCTACTTCAGTCTAGTGGCTCCCCTGAATTGATCATCTTGCCAAAACAGTAATCACATTGTGATTTTTTCTTGTCATTTCCTATTCGTACGCCATACTTCCATGCTATGTCTCCACTGTTAGCCATTGTGTAATCTTCTTATACCGTTGCATTAAAAAAATGCATACATTAGTAACTATTCTACATTATTTAAAACTCCTAAAACAATAATATAGCTATTTCCTAATTTTTTTCCTAATTAAAACTAAGTTTTATAATTTTTAAAATAATAATACCCTAATTTATTAAAAATAATTATGGAACGAGACATTAATCATCATCCTTAGTTGTAAATACAACAACAATACTTTGATAAATTTTAAACATTTTTTCTAATAAAAACAGAATTTCCCCCTATTTTCTTAATTTTATGAAATTTTTCAAAAAAAATTAAAATTAATATATTTAATTTTAGGACCAGAAAAAGGAGTCCATGAGGCCGTAGATTAGCCAACAGTGTCTAACATATATAAATGAGTTCCAACCAGTAAGTATTAACCCTATTTTTTTTTTTCAAATTGGGAAAATTACAAAAACCCCTTGTAGTTTGAAAAAATTAGGTTTACATCCCCTTTGGAGGGAAGTAAGCGTAATTTTTCATACTACAGGAGGGTTTTCGTAATTTTCCCTTTCAAATTTGTTGCAAGAAAATCAATTTTTGTTCCCATAAAATTTTTTAAATTATTTAAAAACATAAAATTAAATCAGCTTATGTGAAGTCATAGATCGGTCTATGGTGTCTTAAATATAAAAAATTAAGAGTAAATTACATAGCCTTCCCTGAACTATGGCCCAATTGCAACCCCTTCCCTTCAATTCAAAACTTGACTAGAACCTCCCTTCAATTTTAAAAAGTCTTACAAGCAGCCCCAGTCCGTTAGTATGAGTCCGTTAAGTGATGACGTCAGTAGGGACTAAATTCTTAAATGGCCAAAATACCCTTCCGTAGATGTGAGTTTACGTTTTTACCCTTTCATTGAAACAAGAGAAACCCTCCACTTGACTATGAGTCCGATTGAAAGCTCATCTCCTTCTGAACCTCTCTCTCTCCGGCGACCTGAGAGCAAGCACCTCACCTCCCCCACGACCTGCGAGTAAGAACCGTTCATTAAAGTGAAAACTAACGAAACGGAGCTGATCACAGAGGCAAAAGCACATGCTACGGTAAGGAATCTCTTCTTCTTCTCTGCGTTTGCACTTTCTTTTTGTTATGCGATTATTGTTTATTCCTGTCCTGAGCGGTAGTTGCAGCCCTATTCAGATTAATCAATCTCCCTCACGTTCTATCTGATTTGGCTGAAACTTTGGTTGAGGGTTCTCCTTCCATGGGTGACCCAAACCTTAGGATATGGTTACCCAATTCCTTCCGTGTTGATTAGATTGATTTCAGCAATCAAGTCTGACCTCTATGCCACTGCCTGGGTAGATTTCAGACTTCAAATTTCTTCCTTCAGCTACTGTTTGGGTTGGTTATTTACATGCATTCAAAGGGACTAACAGTAGGGATTCTCATGTTGAAATCTCTGACAAAATCATGGTCTTATGAGTTATGAGTGAGGAGTTCTCATCAAACTCAATCTGGGTTTTTCCCCCTTTTGAAGAAACTATCGTGAGGTTGAAGAAGGGTAAGTTCTGAAAATTACAAATACCCCCTGAATATTTCAAAGATATTCCACAACACTTCGGATCACCCTCTAGTCCACGCGGCGTCTGGTGTTAGCGATGCCGTTCTCACCCCTATGGATGTTGTGAAGCACAGGTTGCAGTTGCGGACAGCCCTTATGGTGGAGTAAGGGATTGTGTGGTGAGGATGCTTAGGGAGGAAGGGTTGAGGGCTTTCAAAGATGATATCGTCAAGATTTTTAAGTCTCCGATGTAAAATCCAGGCATCAGATTTGATGGGAGAAACAAAACAGGTAGAGGGGTGGGTATAACCCTCTTCATTTGTTAGAGAAAAAGATCGAGTACAGAACCCATTAAGAGATTAGCACTTAGACTGCAACTGCCAAAGTTAATCTTTAGACTTTAAGAAGATGAAAGAGAGAAAGAGAGAAAGAGAGAAAAAAAAGATGAATGCTTCTCAGAGTCGGTACTGCTTATCTCTCTTGATTTTCTTCATTGTCGTCATCAAACTCAGATCATGAGTGGCGCCATCTCCTGCAACTGTGGTTTTTGCAGGTTATCAATGGAAGAAAATGATGACAGGTATATGATCAAGGCAACCCTGTCTGGTTTCATCCACACACATTGGTTTCCATTTGATCGATGGCGTGGGTAAAATGCTCTTTTACATTTCACAACTAACATCTGACTAAAACTGTCAGCCTTCAGGGGTACGGGTGTAAGTTTCCAATACACAGGGGAGGGGGTTGCAATCGGGCCATAGTCCAGGGGAGGGCTATGTAATGTACTCAAAAATTAAAGGCTAGCCACCAAGTATTTATCCTATATTTTTTTTAGCAAAAATTCATTTTTAGAAAAGTAATATTCCTTCAATTTTGAATCTTGCACAAAACTTCCACAAATGCAGCAAATTGTCACTTTTGATGCGTTTCACTACTGCCCAACAAACTATTCCACGCTTGCAAGGGAGTGAAAAAATCACAAAAAATAAAGTTTCCAGAAACCTTAGAGACAAAACCAGAGAAACCAACGAAATGAATCGAATTTCGACCCATTTCGTTTGACGCTATGCAGTTTATATAAAAGGATTGTCTCATTTTGAAAACGATACTGTAACAATAAATATTGTCGAAATTTTTCCGAAACTGCAAAATTTCAACCGAAACCTGGAACCTAGGTTTTTACCCTCAGTTGAAACTTGAAATTTCAACTGAAACTCTCTATGTTTTGTTTGGCCATTTCGGTGTTCAAATAGTCAAAATTTTTATCTGACTTTAAGTAAGCATTTCTAAACATATTGGAAACTTTAGTTTGAAAAAACATCCATGCAAAATGGTAGTTTGATTTCGTACCCTAGGTTGGTAGTATACGCCATACCCTGTTCTATACTTTCTCAAATATAACCTATTTTGCACATAATTTGGGTATTAGAGAGTGCAAAATTCAACGAAAAGAACTAAAATATGCATTAGGAATGAAGAAAAACAATTTAATATTACACGATGTCAAAGTGTTACAAGTACAATTGTATAATTCTTTGAAGTAGTATTACAAGTATAGTAGTATACAACCAAAGTTAAAACACCTCTACGGAACCGTTCCTCCAACTCTATGTCAGTACCATAGAGTTTTTGGAAGGCTCGAAACCTTTGGGAAAAAAGGGTATTACCTTTAAGTTTGATCTTACACAAATGCAAAAAATCGCTACTATAGTGCCTTGTAGTAGAACATAACACTTTGTTCCATCAAGAAATAGAGGTGATATGGGCCATATGGCCAAAAATACCAATTCTTGGTTTTTTTTTTGGTTGGAGTTTTCCCACTCTAATTGGAGAAACCACTTGAAACTCACGAATGATCGAAACAGTATTTTCATATGAACTATTTCGTATCAAAACCGAGTCAAGTCAAAATTGAGTTGAAACTGAAATTTACCCTGCATTCCTATAGAGTTGCACCCAGTTTCATTTTGATCTTTTCTGTAACCGAATATTTTGTGAAATTTTGGTGGTTTGAGTTCGATGTATTGCAGCGGTAATACAAGTAAAGAGGATAAGAAGGAGAAGAAGAAGATAAAGATGAAGATGGAGATGGAAGGAGAAGATGTTGCGGTGCAGTGAGATGAGATGAGAGTTCGATTCCTCTCTTCTATCTCTATTTATTTACATTAAGGAAAGGAAAGTATAGGACTGCCCTTCTACTAACATAACATACATAAAAGTAATTATCCCTATTACATTTACTATACCGAGATTTAGAACCTTGAATACCATTATCAGTGAAAAAGTTTTGGAGTCCCCCATACATGTGCTCGCCCCTTAATCGGATCGGACAATCTTGACCTTTGTCAAATTGGGTGCACACCATATGGTAGAAATTTTTAAAGGCCTCGTACAAATCATTTTTTTTTTGGTTTCAATAGGAATACTCAAATGGTACAAGAGTAATCATCAACAAAAGAGACAAAATATCGGTAGCCAAACAAGGAAGTGGTGGGGGAAGGTCCCTAAACATCAATATGGAAAATATGGAAAGGAGTAGTATACTGATGACCTAGAGAAGGATAATTAGACTGACAATGTTTGGCAAATAAACATGGTTCACAGTAAGATGTATGAGAACTAGAAACAGAAGAAAACAGGTGGGGCAATTGTTTTTTCATAACAGAAAAGGAGGGATGTCCCAAGCGCTGATGCCAAAGTATTACAATATGAAACAAACAGATGATTGCGCTTCCTTCAAAACAGATGGTCCGGGATCAAGAAGGTAGAGCCCATTCTCCCCACGTTCATTGCCAATAATCCTCTTTGTCACCAAATCCTGAAACAAATAGTGAGAAAGAAAGAAGGTAATACAGTAGTTTAAAGACTTGGTTAAATTACCCACTGAGAGAAGGTTAGTAGCAAAATTTGGGACATAAAGAACAGAATCAAGGGTATGGAGGAAGTAACATGAACACCACCTTTACCAGAGATAAAAGAAAGGGAACCATCAGTCACTTTAACTTTATCTCTATCAGAGTAAATAGAATAGGAATCATAAAACTGAGGCATACCGGTCATGTGATCGGTAGCGCCGGAATCAATTACCCTAGATGGGGAAGGTGCGGAAGTGGAGGCATAGGGCAGAGGCTGAACTACCTGACTAAGGGACGGTGTAATTGTGAGAGAAGAACTGCCCAACTATATCATAACTCGTCTGAAAGCTGCAATGCCACCTTGTAGGAGGGAGTGACTGTCCATCTGTGGTCCAGAAGTGGGCCTCATGAACCCAGTGGCAGCCAACACATTGTGAGCCCTGGCTCCCCCTTGTCGACCACCTCGGATACCGCCAGGTGTCTTGTCTAGGGGAATGCCAATGCAGGTCCCAACATCACCTCGGAAACCGCCATGTCATAACTATTGAGTTCTCTGTCATGACTGGATACCCACACCAGGTATTTTATCCAATAAGTCTCTTCCCAACACACAAATAGGAGTTTCAATCACCAACAAAGAATCACAGCTTGCAAGAAACACCATAACTCTTGAATACGGCATGTATCAAGGTATAAATCCATTCTAAAACAACCCAGAATGTTGAAACAATATTCTTCAGCAAAGAATACCCCTCAAACAGGTCCAATACAATGTGTATATCCAGCAAACAGTTATTATTCTGGCAACTTGCAGCATTGTAGGACATCACGATTTTGAAGTTGCACACACACACAACAGACCATAGTTGAACAGGAGGTCGATACTACCTGAAGAGGGAACCCAGGGTGATTCAAGGGAGCTTGGGCCCACCTCCAATGGATCCCAATTGAGAGAGATAAGCCAACTGGAATGCACAGCTGGCGGTACACTGTCATGCTTCCTTGTTTGTGCAATATGGTTTTGAGTTACACTATAGATTCCTCACCTCACTTTCTTGCGATTCAAGAATGAAAGTCAATGGTTGAACAATTGGGGACGTCGTGCCACTCACTACCTAATGCGAAAACATCACCAAATAAGTGTCATAGGCCTTAAAGAAGTCAAATCCCTAAAGTCTATGAGGTTCAGCCCTTCAAAACAGGCAAAACAGTCAAAAACAGGGTTTACCGGACTCGCCAGTTACCAACCGGATTGCATACCGGACTCGCCGGTTACCATTCCGGATGTCTTCTGTTTACAACACCTGAATCAGGTTTTGGTTCCAGTGCTACTAGATTCCTAGCCGGACTCGCTGGTTCCCAGCCGATTGCGACGACTCTAATCTTTCGATGGGTTTTTGGCCAATTTCCGAGCAGAAATGGACAAATCCTATTTCTACATAAATGGAAGCTACGTGAATCTACTTTCAAATGCCGCTGGAATCAGGTTATTTGCATTCCAAATGAGGGAGATATGCCCCCCGGACTGCACGGGTCAATCTGCCAGTCAGGAATTTCCAGATTTGCATGGAGTTTCCTTCATCTGTTCAAGGTGAATCTAAAACGGATTCAAACCCCAACTCAAACCACTATCTTAATGGGGTTCAATCACCTCTAAAAGATGTCTCTAAGTCTATAATAACTTGCATAAAAACATAGACACAGAACACCAAATAAATCAAAAGAGAACAAGAAAGGCTAACATTGAACACTGAGATTCTTCTTCCTTCTGTCTAACTCGGGTGCTGTGATTAAAACTCTTAAATCCTTGATTCCAGAAATTCAAAATCCTAACTCAAACTTCAAATCAATGATCTAAAGCTCCAGACCTCCAATATCAGCCCCTCTCTAGTTGTTCCTTTCAGTTTCTAACAGTTCCAACAACATGCAAGGTGAATCTCTTCTCCCTTCCTTCTTCTTCTTCTTCTTCTTCTTCTTCTTCTTCTTCTCTTCTAAGTTCTAAGTTGCAGAGAAGTCTCCAGCTTAATCCTAAGGGACCCTTCATATAGACAAATCACTAATCTCTAATTAAGCCACTAATGAACATAATAACTAAATTAACTAATAACTAACCATCTAACTAAGCTGGCCCAAGGTAATGGCTCCTTTCGTAATATTTCAAATCCCCATAGTAATTTCTAAGTTTGCCCATGGTGAATAGGTCCCCAAACTGTTCTCCCACTAAAGTTTGGCCCAATAGACATCCATGCAACTTCACCAACCTCTTTCCTATTAGCCACATGTACCTAGTGTGACTTAAATTGAACCAATGTGAACCACCTTTGAACCAACTCAAAGGGTTGAATTCATTTCACTTAAATTGAACCATGGGTTACCATACGATATTCCAACTACCCACATTATATATATACTATTCATATATGTGCTAATATAAATATCATCCATATTTTATACATTAGACAATAGTAGTATATTAATCACATTATAATCCCATAAATGGTAGGAATCAAATATAGAATAATGAAATAACATTCCTCATATTATCATGGTATAAAATATTATAATGCATGTTAGTATATAATATTGTAGTATGGTAATCCATACATTGGTCATTCAAATGCAAATCTTATCTCATATAAATAATACCCAAAATTACTATCATGCCACTGAACCATAACATAGCACATTTATCAATGAAATGGTAATACAAAACTACATTATCCAAATATTAATAATATAATCACATTTCATTAAAATATTAATAATCTTCAAATATAAATATAAAATATTCACCACAAACATGAGGGATATTACATATATAGCCTACATTATTACAATGGGGAAATATCATCCCCCTCCCCTCTAAAGTATCCATAATATCAACCCGGTACCCAAGTTTTGAATAATGATAATACCCTCCCCTACTTTTGAAAGATTCTATCAACCTTACCCTAATCGTTAAAAAATGACATTAAGTGATGACGTGGGCATTTCCAATTTTTCTAAAACCCCAGATTAACCTTCTTCTTCTCCTCCTCCTCCTCCTCCTCCTCCAACCAATGACCTAACCCATCTGCCCACCACGAACCCGGCAGCTTAGAAAGTAAGCAATTGGAAATCGGAACTCTTGTGTGCTTCAGATCTATTTTTTTTTTTTTTTTTTTTCTTTTTTTGCTTTGAAGTAATGGCAATGGTTCCGCTCGTTGCAGAGAAGACCTCATCAGCTTGGATGAGAATTCTGATTTTAAGAAAAGAAATAATATATGATTTATCGTTGAAGAAAACTCTGCATAGGCTCCTTCTGTGAATAATTTTGTTCCACCAGAGGGATCTGGTAAGGTTATTTTTAAGCTCTGTTGCTATTTCTGTTCATGGCGGAAATCTTTAGCAACATGGTTCTAATTGAGTTCTCCCAGTTCAATTTGGATTATCAAATATGAAGATTAGACTAGGGAGAATTAAGGCCAATTAAGTCCACTGCGAAGAAAGTAACACAACAAGAATTACAGCCACCACTCAGAAACTAAAAGGTTACCGCACAAATAAAGAAGAAGAAGAAGAAGATGATGAAGCCAATCTGAAGACACAAATCATTGTGTTGGGCAAGTCTTTGGTGAAGACCGTGAAGTAGAACATGCTTCAAACTTAATCCCCTTCTTAAGAACCAATTTCGGTCGCCTTGAGATCGAGCTCGCCGAGGTCGAGATGCCTGGTTTGATGTCTTGCAGAGCCGAATTCGGCTCTGCGCAACCCTTTAAAGGAGCTAGGGTCACTGGTTCTCTTTACATGACCATTCAAACTGCCGTTCTCATCGAAACCCTAACTGCTCTGGATGCTGAGGTTCGTTGGTGCTCCTGCAACATTTTCTCTACACAGGACCATGCCGCTGCCGCCATCGCTCGTGACAGTGCTGTTGTTTTCCCGTGGAAGGGTGAGACCCTTCAGGAGTACTGGTGGGGCACTGAGAGGGCTCTTGATTGGGGCCCTAATGGTGGTTCAGATCTCATCGTTTTCACTAATCAGGTCATTTGTTTTTACAATCTAGATCTAGGGTTTATCTGATCTGTTTTGTCTTTCGGCGGTGGTGGTGGTGCTAGAGGTGGTGCTGGCGGTGAAAGAGGATCGGCAGCGGCAGTGGTGGTGGTGGTGGTGGTGGTGCTAGAGGTGGTGCTGGCGGTGGAAGAGGATCGGCGGCAGCAGTGGTGGCGATGTGGTGGTGCTGGCGGAAGAAGAAGAAGAAGAAACGCAGAGAGGAGAAGAGGAGATCTGTGTTGAAAGAAAAAAAAGTTAGAAAACCAGAAGGAGGAAAAAAAAAGTATGAGGTTAGCCAATTAAAGGGTAATATCGTCTTTTGAACTGCTGTTTTAACACCGTTAGCCACTTAAGGTACGTTTGATAGAATCTTTCAAAAGTAGGGGAGGGCATTATCATTATTCCAAACTTGGGTACCGGGTTGATATTTTGGACATTTAGAGGGGAGGGGGATGATATTTTCCCTATTACAATACATTCAAGTTACAAATTTACAAATCAATGGCCCAAAATAAAAGATCAAACCACATCCAATGGAGTTGATCATGCTCCAGCTTTATCCTGTTAATGCTAGTTTCTCACTGGATTTTTCTGGCTCGTACTTAGTTTACATTAAGTGGCTGTAACCTTAAAAAACTCTCATTTCTCCATATTGCACTCCCATTACTTATTTAAATTGTGTTCAAATTGGGCAATAAATGAATGTGGTAATCAATGCAAGGGGGAAAATTAATAATCTTAACAAAAACTCATTACTTGATTTGAGACATTGACAAAGAATTTAGGACAGCCAAAAATGGGAAGGACTGTTTTCGTGGGGCAGAGAGTTTTTATACCTCCTGTTTTGGAAAATAACATCTTTATGTTATGTCAGAGAGTCGAGGTGCAACTTACATATAATTACTATAGCAACATAAATGTTTCTACTCCAGAGTCCAGACAACTAATAAATGAATTCTGACATCAGAATCTCTATGAAGTGTGCAAAGTGAAATAACCATCCATAGAGTAACATATCCTTACCTTACTGAGGTATGTTATTATTATTAAGTGAAGAAGAAGAAGAAGAAAGAAGAAGAGAGGAGAAGGAGAAAGAAGAACTGCACAATTGGGACTACAGCCGTTAAAGTGACTGCTCCCTAATACCATAAATTAAATAGGGTAAACAATAAAAACCCATAGACAAAAATACCCCTCATTAGAGGAGTCGTGAATAGGAGTTGACGCTAGCTCCCTATTCATGGCTCCCCCTTACTCCTAACACTCCCCCTCAAGCTGGAGCATAGATGTTAATCATGCCCAACTTGGTACAAATATAATTTACTCTCATACTTCCCAAAGGCTTGGTGATCAAATCAGCAAGCTGCTCCCCAGTGCGAATATGACGAGGAGAAATAATCCCTTGCTGCAGCTTCTCACGAACAAAATGACAATCAACCTCAATGTGTTTCGTTCTCTCATGAAACACATGATTCTCAGAAAGATGAATAGCCGCCTGATTCTCACACCACAACAGCATAGGAGAATCATCACCAAATCCAAGTTCAGTCATCAACTGTCTAATCCACATTAGTTCACAAGTGCCATGAGCCATAGCCCGATACTCCGACTCTGCACTAGATCGAGCTCCTACAGTCTGTTTCTTGCTCTTCCATGAAACTAGGTTCCCTCCAACAAAGACACAATAGCCCGAAGTAGACTTTCGATCAATAGGAGATCCTGCCCAATCCGCATCAGTAAATCCATCAATCGTTCTATAACCATGATTAGAGTATAAGAGACCACGCCCTGGATCCTTCTTAATATATCGCAACACCCTTATAACTGCCTCCCAATAAGCTGTCCGAGGGGCGGACATAAATTGACTCAGCACACTGACAGGAAAGAGATGTCAAGTCTAGTCACAGCAAAATAGTTGAGTTTCCCTACAAGCCTTCGATACTTCTCTGGATCATCCAGAACATCCCCATCCTCTGCCATAAGTTTCACATTCGGATCCATAGGAGTATCCAAAGGCCTAGATCCCAGTAATCCTGTCTCTGAAAGTAAATCAAGCACATACTTTCGCCGTGAGAGCGAAATCCCTTTCCTTGATTGAGCTACCTCAATACCCAAGAAATACTTGTCCCCAGGTCCTTAGTCCGGAATTGCTGTCCCAAATATGTCTTCAAGTCCTCAATGCCAAGAGTCATCCCCTGTGATAACAATATCATCTACATAAACTACCAAAAATATCCTTCCTACATCTGACTGCCTGAAAAACACTGAGTGATCACTCTCAGACCGAGTCAAACCAAATTCCAACACAACATCTGTAAAACGGCCAAACCATGCTCTCGATGACTGTTTCAGCCCATACAAAGATTTCCTCAACTTACACACCTTACTAGACTCCCCCTGAGCAACAAAACCAGGAGGTTGCTCCATATACACCTCCTCAAGAAAGTCCCCATGCAAGAATGCATTCTTGACGTCGAGCTGAAATAACGGCCAATGATGTATAGCAGCCAATGAAATCAAAATGCGGACAGAAGTAAGTTTTGCAACCGAAGAGAAAGTATCCAGATAGTCCACACCATAAACCTGGGCATAGCCTTTAGCAACAAGACAGGCCTTCAACCGAGCCACAGACCCATCAGGATTAACCTTCACCACAAAGATCCAGCGGCAACCAATAGCAGACTTACTAGAGGGTAAAGAAACTAGATCCCATGTCTGATTGTCCTTCAGAGCAGATAACTCAGTCATGGCAACCCGCCATCGAGGGTGAGCCAAGGCCTCTACCACCGACTTAGGAATAGGATAACTGTCAATAGCAGACAAACAAGCAACAAAAGAAGAGGACAAATGAGCATAGGACACAACGATTAATAGGGTGTTGGGTACAACTCCGAACCCCCTTACGGGTAGCAATAGGAACATCAAGATCAGAAAGAGGAGGTATAGTAGCCGAGGAGGAATTACCTGGAGGGGGATCTGAAGGCGAGGAGGACGTGGGAGATGGTGTTGCCTGGGTACTGTATCTCTCCATGGGTGTAATGCGATGTGTTGGCTCATCGGGTGGGCAACGGCGAAAAACAGCCAGTGGTTGTGTGGGAGGTGGCACATGAGGCAATGGATCCTGCACAGTAGAAGATGTATCGACAACATAAAGTGGGAGATCATCGTCCAACTCTGAAGCAGGCAGCGAGGATGCAACAGATGGAGTAGATTCAAAGGAGACATCAGCGGTAACAAAGAACTTCCTTAAATCAAACAAATAACAACGGTGACCCTTTTGGGTTTTAGAATACCCCACGAAAAGACATTTAAGAGCTCTAGGATCCAACTTAGAGCGACCAGGACGATGATCCCGAATAAAACAAACACACCCAAAAACACGGGGTGGTAAGACAAACAATGGAAGGGAAGGGAACAACAAAGAATATGGAATACCACCACCCAAAACAGAAGAAGGCATGTGGTTAATAAGATAACACGCAGCCAAAACAGCATCAGCCCAAAAAATTTTAGCCACTTTCATCTCAAATAAAAGAGATCGAGTAACTTCCATCAGATGTCTGTTCTTCCTCTCGGCTACACCATTTTGTTGGGGTGTATCCGCACAGGAGGACTGATGAATGATCCCATGCTGAACCATAAACTCATTAAAGGGAGCAGAAAAATATTCTTTTGCATTGTCACTGCGAAGAACTTTCAAAGAAGTAGTAAATTGATTATGAATTTCAAGCACAAAAGTACAAAAAATGGAAAACAATTCAGAACGATCTTTCATTAAATAAATCCAGGTAACTCTGGAAAAGTCATCTACAAAAGTGACAAAGTAACGAAAACCCAGCACAGAAGTAACAGGACACGGACCCCACACATCAGAATGAACTAAAGAAAAGGGTTGGACAGCCCTGTTATTGACTCGAGGGGATAACTTACACGGTGAAGTTTCCCAAACTGACAAGACTCACACTGTAAACTAGACAAGGACTGAAATCGACTATCTAAAATCTTCAAACTCTGCAAGGAAGGATGACCCAAATGACAATGAATTTGATGAGGAAGTGCCACACTCGAACACGCCACAGTGGATGCGTCGTCAAGAAGATACAGTTCCCCAGATACGCGATCTCTACCAATCGTCTTCCTCGACTGGAGATCCTGAAACTCACAATAATCAGGAAAAAAGGTAACAGAACAATTGTTAGCTTTGGTAAATTTTCGAACAGATAATAAATTAAAAGGAAATTTGGGCAAGTAAGAAACGGAGGACAACGACAAAGAGGGGGTAGCTTGCACAGTGCCTGTACCCCGAACTTTAGCAAGAGACCCATCGGCTAACACAATATTGGAAGAAGATTCACGAAATGAAGAAAAAATACCTGATGCTCCAGTCATATGGTCCGAAGCACCTGAATCAATGATCCAGGGACGAGAAGTAGATGATAGGCATGCAATAGCATTACCTGGCTGAACTAGGGTAGCAGTGGAGAACTGAGATGACTGAGAATTCTGAAATTGAGTAAATCGCTCATAATCTTCATCAGACATAGTCACTGTTTTACCCTCAGGCTTGGAAGGAGGAGTAACCACCGGATCACTGTTGGCTGAATTCTCAAACTGAGGTGGTTTACCATGAAGCTTCCAACAAAAGCGCTGAATGTGACCAGCTCTGCCACAATGATGACAAGTGCGCACCTGTCCTGAAGTCTCTGAAGTACCGGATGTGGGTGCTTTACTGTTCCCTGACCCACGACCACGGCCACCACCACTGCTGCCCGTACCTGTCCCACCACTAGGCCCACGGTTGGGAAAGGCTGCAAGTGCGGAACTCTCATTACCATGGGTGGAGTCTTGGCTGTTCTCACGAGAAACCCGTAAAAGGCGAGAAAAAGCTTCTGGAAGCGTGGTGACTTTATCCCCACCAAGAATTTGAGACCGTACTGGCTCAAATTCTTTTCGAAGTCCACCCAAAAATACCACAACAGCCAGCTGTTCTCGCTGTTGCTGCATCTCCTTCACATCAGACGTGAGAGGAAGAATGGAATTCAGCTCCTCATATAGTCGCTTGAATTCCGCAAAATATTGGGTTACACTCAGTCTTCTGATCCACTTTATAAAATGCTTGGGACAGGTCATAAATCCGAGACAAGTTGTCCTTCCCAGAATAGAGGACATTCAAGTATTCCCATAAATCTTTACTATGTCAATGTGAGTAACCAGGTCTGCAATCTGATTATCCATTGAGTTCAACATCTGACTCAATATTTGTGCATCCACTGTATCCCATGTCGTGTCTCCTTCAGGCTTTGGCTTTGTGAGATGATCTTGTTGATCACGCCCCGTCAAGGCCAATCGAACCACCTTTTTCCATTGCTGAAAATTAGAAATCCCTTCAAGTTTCCTTTCGGTAATGCGATGAGAAGAGGAGGACAGTTCAGTCACAGTCGTCTTTGCATCACCCATGCTTAACTAAACACCTTGAATCTTCACAGAGCAGTCTCGGACAGAGGACAGCAAGCACTTCTCAACTTGCAAACACTTCTGAAATTCATAGAGCAGTCTCAGACAGAGGACAGCAAGCACTTCTGAAATTGCAAACAGTTCTGTAACTGTAGGACAGCAGGGTGATATGATCTTCAATCACTCACAACCAACAAACACCAGCCAGCAAGAAGATAAGAGCTTCAATCAACCACGAAAAATTCTGGAATTGATTTTGGTAGTGAAATCAATACACCAGCCAGCAAAATAAATACCCTCCAATAAATCGATTCAGAAAAAAAAAACAATATCAGTCTCCAAATCGCAAAACAGCACCTGAATCGATCTCAACCTTCATACATACCAAAAATTGAGACCTAGTTCTTTTATGTAGACATGAACTAGTCTCGAACAGTTCCACAAAGTTGCAGCATAGGGTGCTGCATCCCCTTCACAGTAAGATCACGAAAATCCTCAAAGCGTTAGGTCTCCAAAGTTGCAACCTTGTTTTGATCCAAACGAAGCGAATGGAGAAGGTTCGAGGATGTTAGATTGACTCCTACAGTCCTAGCTCTGATACCATATTAGATTTAAGTGAAGAAGAAGAGAGGAGAAGGAGAAAGAAGAACTGCACAATTGGGACTGCAGCCGTTAAAGTGACTGCTCCCTAATACCATAAATTAAATAGGGTAAACAATAAAAACCCATAGACAAAAATACCCCTCATTAGAGGAGTCGTGAATAGGAGCTGACGCTAGCTCCCTATTCACGGCTTTCCCTTACTCCTAACACAAGTTTAGTGTTTATTAAACATTATTGTGATTGAAGATGAATGTTGCTGATTACCTTCAAAGGATCCAGAGAATAAAAGTTACGTTCTTGGTCTCTTACGATTGTCAAATTTAGAGTTATACATGTAATAGCTCCGGAGGGGTGCTTGCTGTGACTATTGAATTGGTGTGGGTAAACTCATAGGCACCCAATATCTCTTATGTTTGTCTTTTATAAAGGTATTTTTTTCTTCTTTTCTTTATCTGAATATCAAAATGAGGACAGGTAGAAATAAAGGATGAATCCTAGTATAGGTTGCTGTAATATTCATCTATTTCTTATTCAGTAAAGAGGTATTTGCGTGGTTCATGTTAATGATTTGGTAAACCATGGCTAACTGAAATAATGCCTATTTTTTTCTCCTGAAGTTTATGGGGAAGAATTTTCCATCTAAATGTCATAGAATAGTCTGTGATATGATCTTATAGAAACATAACTAGAAAAGGTTTTATTTATTTATTTTTTGTTATTGATTCTCTAATTTTGAGGATGGGCTTTGGTGCAATGGTAAGGTTGCTCCATTGCGACGTAGTGGTCGCGGGTTTGAGTCGGGAAACAGCCTCTCCGCGAAGCGGGGATAAGTAAGGCTGCATACATTGTGACCCTCCCCAGACCCTGCAGTGGCGGGAGCCTCGTGCCCTGGGTACCGCCCTTCTTTTCAGTCTCTAGTTCTTTTGGAATTAAGTTGGTTGTACAGGCAAAGATTGCAACTTAGCCTTTCTCCTCTCTACCACATTTTCATGGTAGAATTTTTTTTTTCCGGTTGCCTTCTATTGAGTTAATTACTTATTCATATTTTATTTCTCCCTCCTTTGATCAGGCACTTCTTCACTCCTCCCACATGTACCATGAAGCCAAGCACGCCTTTCCCAGCCATGGTGTGAAGTTCTCTTCTGTTGAGGTTGATTTGCCTGCCATGATGGCCCAGAAAGATAAAGCTGTTGCTAATCTGACACGAGGTATTGAAGGGCTCTTAAAAAAAAATAAGGTAAACTATGTCAAAGGCAATGGAAAATTCATTTCCCCTTCTGAAGTCTCTGTCGACACCCTTGATGGTGGAAGTACAATTGTCAAAGGCAAGAATTTGATAATTGCAACTGGCTCTGATGTCAAATCCCTCCCAGGCGTCACCATTGATGAGAAGAAGATTGTATCATCAACTGGAGCTCTTTATTTGTCAGAGATCCCTAAGAAACTTGTTGTCATTGGAGCAGGCTACATTGGCCTCGAGATGGGTTCAGTTTGGGGCCGGCTTGGGTCTGAAGTTACTGTTGTTGAATTTGCTCCAGACATTGTCCCAACCATGGATGGTGAGGTCAGAAAACAATTCCAGCGTGCGCTGGAGAAGCAAGGAATGAAGTTCATGCTTAAGACCAAGGTGATTGGGGTTGACACTTCTGGGGAAGGTGTAAAGCTGACTCTTGAACCAGCGGCTGGTGGCGAGCAGAATACTCTTGAAGCTGATGTTGTTCTTGTTTCCGCTGGTAGAGTTCCATTCACAGCTGGGCTTGGGCTGGACAAGATTGGTGTCAATACGGATAAGGTAGGCCGAATAACAGTTGATGAGCGGTTCGCGACAAATGTTCCAGGTGTATTTGCCATTGGGGATGTTATTCCAGGGCCCATGCTTGCCCACAAGGCAGAAGAGGATGGAGTGGCCTGTGTTGAGTTCATAGCAGGTAAGGAAGGCCATGTGGACTATGATATGGTACCAGGGGTGGTGTACACACACCCAGAGGTGGCATCTGTTGGAAAGACTGAGGAGCAGGTGAAGGCACTTGGGGTTGAGTACCGTGTGGGCAAGTTCCCTTTTCTTGCAAACAGCAGGGCCAAGGCAATTGATGATGCTGAAGGGGTGGTAAAAATACTGGCAGAAAAGGAGACGGACAAGATATTGGGAGTTCACATCATGTCACCCAATGCTGGTGAGCTTATCCATGAGGCGGTTCTTGCCTTGCAGTATGGGGCAGCTAGTGAAGACATTGCACGAACATGCCATGCTCATCCAACAATGAGTGAGGCCTTGAAGGAAGCGTGCATGGCGACTTATGATAAGCCTATTCACATATAGAAGCAGACCACCTAGTTGCTTCTCTTATTTTCCTTTTCTCCCATTTTTGTTGAGATTTTTTAATGTCTTAGCGAAGGTTTATTCCAAAAATCTATGATTTATTGATATGGTTTTGTAAACAGTGTGATAGACCAAAAAATAGGGCATAAACTGGAGCAGATAGAAATATGAACTTATGGTCCACTCTATGACCATAGGTATAAGATCCAGTAAATACAGCATTTCCATTTCACCAAATGCTGAACTTGAAGAAATAGGTCGAGTCCTCTTTCTCTTTAACGGTCTTTGTCGGACTGCTATTTCGGTCTGTCATTATAATTTATTTCTTTATTTTGCAATACATTTGATGTGTTGAATGTAACCTTTCCAGACATCTTTAAAGTATTAGTTCACTTGGCTGAAAGTTCCAGCTCAGATTTTCTGCTGTAGAATTTACTGCTGAGTTTGTTTTAAGGTTGAAGCGTCCCATCTCAGATCCTTTGCAGGAGCTAGTGAGATTTTTTTTTTTTTTTTTTGTATGTAACATTGATCAAAATAAACCATTCTTCTCTCTCTCTCTCTCTCTCTCATCAATGAGATCAAACGAGTTGTATTTTGTAAGGGTTCTATAACCCTACTCCCTCCTGATTGAATTTCCACAACCTTTCAATAAGTTTGTACGAATACAATGAGCCAAGATCTCTATTTGGCAATTAGAAACATATGTAATAAATGATTGTTGGAGTATGTCCATCAATTTCAAATTATTTTGGAATAAATAAATGCAATTTTAATTATTGTATGAATTTTATTTATGGGTTTATATACTTGTTCCATAGGTTTTCACAAAACCCAAAATAGATCTCGACATCCTGTTCATATGATTCTTACATTATGCCACTAGAAATGTTGTTTTCAGGGCATTACTGTAAGTATGCACCATTTGTGTATATAGAAAAGAATCTAGTTTAAATTCTCAAATGTATGATTGCCTGCCGTATTAAGTAGAGATGCATACCCGTCACTAGTTGACCCTTTGACCTGAGAGATCCTTATCGTTACGATATTACATTACGCGTTTTGGTATACCAATGGTTAATGTCATATGGACTATATATCGATGTGCTGGATTTGTGATGGCACATCATGAATGAAAGAGATGCTCAATATGTAATCCATTACTCTTGATTGGGGAATATCAGGTAGAGAGAAAGTCTGATCAATCGGATTGGAATCTGGTACAAGTGTTTTTTGTAAATTGTTTACAAAATTTATTAAAAAAATATTTATCAAATATATTAGTATATTATTTCAACGATACTTGATCGTGTTTTTAACTTCCAATTATGATAACAAAATCTTTGATTAAATAGATGGTCAATTGGAGAGGACCATACAGATTCTAGAGGACATGTCGCGAGCATATGTAATTGATTTCGAAGGAAGTTGGGGTGAACACTTATCGTTGGCTGAGTTTGCTTATAATAATAGTTATCAATCTACAATTGGTATGACACCATATGAAGCCTTGTATGGAAGGAAATATAGGCCATCAATTTGTTGGAGTGATGCAGGTGAACGACAAATGTTGGGAGAAAAAATAGTTCAACAGACTTTGGAGGAAGTAGAATTGATTCAGAAGAGACTGAAGATTGCCCAGAGCCGACAGAAAAGCTCTGCAGATGTGAGAAGAAGGCCTTTAGAATTTGAAGAAGGTTATAGGGTGTTTCTGAAAGTAGCACCAATGAAGGGAGTTATAAGGTTTGGTAAAAAGGGGAAATTGAGCCTCAGATATGTGGGACCGTTTGAGATACTAGAAAGAGTTGGGACTGTAGCTTACAGAGTTTATTTACCACCAGAATTGTTTAACATCCACAATCTATTTCATGTGGCCATGTTGAAAAGGTATATAGCCAACTCATTTCATATCTTACATTATGAATCTTTGCAACTGAAGCAAGATCTTTCTAATAAGGAAGAACCCGTAAAAATCCTAGGCAAAAAAGAGAAGATGTTGCAAACCAATCCGTGCCATTAGTTAAAGTTCAATGGAAGAATCATTCAAGTCAGGAAGCATTATGGGAATTAGAAGCTGATTTGCAAGATCGATATCCTTGTTTATTTGAATTTGAGGTATGTTAATTTCGAGGAAGAGATTTCTTTTAGGAGGGGAGGATGTGATGCCACGTATCAGGTAGCTTATTTATATTATTTTAGTTATTGCACTGGCAGGTCATGGTAGGATTTGAAGTGGATTTTCAATTAATCATATAGATTATGCTTGTAAGTATTTCATTTGATTTTATGATGCCATTTAATGGCTTTTAAAGTATTTAATTGATTTATTGTTATTTTATTAATAATATTTTATTGCTTAAGGTTTGTCTGATTATTTTAGTATTTTATTTTTTTATTCTTTCGTTATTTGATTTGTATTTGGATGGATTTATAAGGTTTGATTGTTGATTAAGATTTATTGAGGAATTAATTTGAAATGGTTCAATTGAGGTTTAGTTTAATGGTTTGGTTCATGGGTTTAACCCATGGCATGATTTAAGTGATTTTGGCTTGAGATGCAATTTGAGGTTTTAACTAAGAACAATATGGGAAAGGAAGGTGAGTTCTGCGTGGAACTTGATTTGGTTTGTGAGGAATGTTATATTTTCGTTTTTAGTCTTTGGATGTTGAAATAGATGGGATTTGTATTCCAGATTAAGCATTTCCTATGAGGTTTTGAGCTGGAGTTAAGTAATTCAAGGATTGAACTCAGATTTGGAGTTTTTGAAGGTAAAATAAATGGAAACGATTTGGTTTTGATTATAGATTGTAATTCAGGAAATTGATGGTTAATTTGTGTTGTTTGTGGTGTTTCTTACTCTTGGTTTGAAGTATTTCCACAAATTGGTTGAGGATCCAAGTGAAAATTTATGGTATAAATTAATGGGAAAATTATCTGATTAGCTACTATTAGGTTTGTTTTTACAAAACTAACCACTCATTGTTTCAATTAACAAAAATACAATGTTTTGAGTTTGAGTTTACAAAACTATCCAAAATTGTGTTCATTGCTCATTTATATTATAATTTTTGACATTTTTGGCTCCACCCACTGCTCTTCTTCTTCTATCCTTCGACGAATAACACAAACAACTCCCTACAATCCCTTCCCTGCAACCCCCTACAATCCCTCCCGCCCCACACCTTCTCCTTAAACACACATCGTCGACATCAGAGCCAGGCACAACAGATTCCAACTAGCAACGACAGTCAACTGCAACGCCTCGATCTAAAGCCAAAACAAGAACATAAACGAAACCAGAAATCCCACTCTTACGAAAGGGAAATGATTCAACCAAGATTGTAAGGAGAGGGGAAAAATTGGAATCCATGGGACTCAAGATATTCTGTTAGATTTCATGTCTTTCTTTTCTTCTCAAATGGGTAACAATCACATTAACAGTCATCACCATGACCAATTCGTCTCCTTAGTCCAAAGAAAAAGAGTTCGACAATTTTAAAAAATAGAAGAAAAACAAAAGAAAAATAAATAAATGCATGTGTATACAAGGATCGATCATTGATCTCCATTTTTTAGTATCTTCATCTTTTTCTCTCTTTATAATTTCGAGTACTTTATCCATCTGGGCTGATCAACCTTATGCCGGTTCTTCCATACCATCTTCCACCTTGGACGGCAAAAAACTTGAGAGGGTTCCGCAAAACCCGACGCTCACCTCGGATGAAGAGAGAGATGGATGAAAGAATAACTTTTCCGTCTCATTTGTTCGTCCCTTCGTTTTCAAAGATTAAGAATCTGACGTATACGAAACCGGAGGATCATAATTGACTCCCACAGATACCTATTTCTGTTTTCATTGCGCAGGTGATCAGAGATAAAAAAAAAAAAACAGAAGAGAAATTAGGGGTGGGATGAAGGCGGTTGAAGAAGTAGAAGTTGCAAGAGGAGGAGAGGTGGGATGGTCACGGGATGGGAGTGGCGGCACGGAGAAGAAGAACAAGTTGGAAGAATTTAGGGGTATAATGGTAAAAAAAATACAGGGTGGAGAGAGTCAATGTTTTGGCTATTTTTGTAAACCTAAACATTGAATGTATGGTTTTGTAAGAGAAAACTCAAATGTGGCTAATCATGTAATTTTTCCTAAATTTGATTTGGTTTCTTAATCATTGATTACATGAGTGGATTGAGCATTCTAGGAGGTTTAAATGCTTGTGTTGATGGAGTTGTAAGGTTATTTTCGTGTATTGAGGTTTGGGGACTAAACACCCATGAATGGACTAATTCCCCATGGCTATTATGCTCTTACAAGAAGAAATTTATAGGTAATGGTCGATCGGTATGATTTGGAGGTCGACCGTTCTTGTAGGTTTGTCTAGTGGTCGACCACACATCAATCGTCAATTTTCTGTGTCTGAAGGTCGATGCTCCGATCGATTGGTAGCATCGATTGACAAAGGTAATTTTTTGGGTTTTGCGGAAATGCAAAGCATGGTTTTGTTGCCCCCTTCGGTCGGTCTTTGCATACAAAAAATGGCTTTAAAATGTGGTCCCATTTCTCTTGTAGGATACTTGGAAGATTGAATTTTTAATTGGATTTTAAGAACACGAATTGTCGATAAGGAAGCATTGTTAATTGATGGATGTCATCTTAGGATGAATGTATAACTATATTTGCATTGTTGATGGTGTTATATAGTATAGAATATATGATATTAGATTGATGTGTTTTTTATATGTTTAAATGATATATGATTATACAAATATGAATGGATATGTTAATGATAAATGATTCTTATGAATGATGACTGTGAATGAACAAGAAAGAATAAAAATGAAATAAAAGACACGTGCCAATGAGCATAATAGCCAATATATGACTCGGTACTCTAGGAATGCTTGTGAAGAGAGACATTGAGGCTATGGACTAAAAAGTGAAAAGATGATAAATGAAATGACAACACCAACATGCAAACCTGTGAGATATAACAGGTCTTGTGCAAATCGACTAAAAGCACTTCAGTAGTATAAACTGAAACCACTTTGGTGGTATGGACTGAAGCCACTTCGGTGGTATTGACTAAAGGTATATCGAACGTATGAAATACTGAGGCTAAAAACTAAAAATGAAATAAAATAAGAAATGATATAAAGGAATGAAATGCGATTAATTTATAAATGATTGACTGATTTATGATTCAAATGAAATGAAATCATGCTTATGAATAGACATTGAATCCTTATATTACGTTTATATTGTGAGCATGATTAGCAATGTTATTTCATACTGGGCATTAGCTCATTCCTCGATTGATTACCTTTTTACAGACGAGACAAGAAAGGACAAAGGCAATGGTATTGCTATTGTGAAAGGAACAAATGATTGAAGATTGATGTGAATCTTTGGAGTCTTATACCTTAATGTATATAGAACTCTTTAAATTATGTAAATTATTTTGGAGGGTCTTGAACCCGAATGATTGAATATATATTTTTAAGTTCTGTATCTCCCTTTGGAGAGCACATGATGTAAACTGTACATAGAAATGCCATCAATACCTTGTTTTAAGTTTTAGATGTTTTTTGTATTTCGTTGAATACTTTAATTTATATGCAGTTTGATTTAATTGCATGTTTAATTGAATGTTTTCCTATGCGGTCCCGGCTGGATTCTAGTGTCGTGGGCCCCACCTGCTCCTTGGATCAAGATCTTTACAATCTATGAATAGGATACACTACAAGCTAATCTTGTAGATATTTAAGATTTGGATTGAGATTCTCGATGTTATACCTTACCAAATGTAGTGTGCCTAAAACTAACTTGAATTGTCCCGTGATATAACGACATACTATCTAGCTTAGCATGTCAATGAAATAAGTTCAAAATGTCCCCCGATAAATGGCACTCTATATTATTGTCAGATAGACCATGGAGATATTCTTGTCTGAACCATTTTGGATCGTCCTCATGTTATGGTATCTGTGACCATCACATGAACTAACTTTATTTATATATATATATATATCATACTATTATATAAAAGCACGTTGTGGCAAATCTTTTAGTTATCTATTCTACCCTTCATTCGTAATTTTTTATTCTACCCTTCATTCGTATCTAAAATTCCATTCTTCAATTCTTAATCTTTATGTCATTCTTTCTTATAATTTCATAATCTTAGGTACCCTTAGTATTAGTTATTATTGTTTTAAATTAGTGCAAATCTTTCATTTACCTGTTGTACCCTTCATTCTTATCTAAAATTCCATTCTTCAAATCTTAATCTTTATGTCATTCTTTCTTATAAATTCTTAATGTTAGGTACCCTTAGTATTATTTAATGTTTGTAATTAAAATCTAAAATTAATTAATATTAATAATATTTATTATTATTTAAAGCAAATCTCTCCAATATCCACAAAACCCTTAGTATTATTTACTGTTTGTAATTAAAATTTAAAATTAATTAATATTAATAATATTTATTATTATTTAAAGCAAATCTCTCCAATATCCACAATCCATAAAATCTCAAAATGTTTCTTGCTGTTTTTTTTTTAAATATCTTTTTTTATTCTCAATGATCTCTCTCTCTCTCTCTCTCCAATTCCTTAGTAACTATCAATATCGATTCCTAGCCAATCCCGTATCGGTGGGTTGGTACTGACAAGGGTGAAAATATTAATAAAATTCTAATTTTTGAACAAAAAAAAAGGTAAACCTAACCGATACATCGACTTAGGTTACCCTTGTTTGTTCTGACCCACCGATACGGGATCGGCCAGGAATTGTTACTGGTCTCAGTCGATACTGATCCAAATCGATTTAGATCAGTATCGACTGAGACCAATACCGATTCCTTCTAGATCTTGTATCGATGGGTCAGTATAGACAAAGGTGAAAATATATTTAAAAACAAAACTATCAAATAGAGGATTCCTCCGAATGAGAAGCCAAGCAACCAACAACATCTCATTGATTGGTTTATTGATGCTATGCCAGCAGATTTGCAATTCGAGCTCACTCAGGTGCTTGAACTTAGTCACTTGGGATGAGCTAATATCTCAAGTGCGCAACATGGAAGATTAGTTATATTTATCTTATTATGAAGCTAAAGTTTTTTTGGAAGAAAATAGGGTGACCTAATCGATGCAGTCCCATAATACGGTCTCCAATCGGTATCGGTGGAGATGGAGATCGATACCGATTCTTGGCCGATCCCGTATTGGTGGATCGATACGGACAATGAAAAAAATGTAATTTTTTTTAAAGAAAACAAGGGTAAACCTAACTGATCCCGACCAACACGGATCGGTTTGCATCACAGATCAGTCTGCTTCGGTTAGATCACCCTATTTTCTTCCAACAAAATTATTATTTATTAAATATTTTTACCCTTATCCGTACTAATCCATCGATATGGGATCAACCAGGAATCGGTGTCGGTCTCAGTAGATACCGATTCGCGCTGGTCGAGATTGATTAGGTTCCTTGTCTTCTTTTTTAATAAAATTACATTTTTACTCTTATCCGTATTGATCCACCGATACAGGATCGGCCAGGAATCGATACTGATCTCCATCTCCACCGATACCGGTCCGGGTATCGGATTGCATCAGTTAGGTTACCCTATTTTCTTAAAACAAAAAAAACTTATTTTAATATATTTATACCCTTGTTTGTACTGACCCACCGATACAGGATCGGCCAGGAATTGGTATTGGTCTCACTCAATACCGATCCAAATTGATCTATCGGTTAGGTTTACACTTTTTTGTTAAAAAATTAGATTTTTTTTGTACATTTTTACCCTTGTCCATATCGACCCACTGATAAGGTATCGGCCAAGAATCGGTATTGGTATCTGCTAAAGAATCGTTATTGATCTCAATAGATATTGATCTGTTTCGGTCAGGATCGTTTAGGTTTACCCTGTAAGAGAGAGAGAGAGATTGTTGAGAATAAAGGATGATTTTTTGAAGAACAAAAAATGAACAGCAAGAAACGTTTTGAGATTTTGTTGATTCAGCAAGCAAGCAAGAGAGAGAGAGAAAGATCGTTGAGAATAAAGGACTTTTTTGAAATAAATAATAAAAAAAGAGCAATAAAAGTTTTGAGATATTGTCGATTCACCAAGCAAGAGAGAGAGTTGTTCAATTGCTGGTCTTCAGCCTTCTCTGTCTATGGAACAGACCTTCCAAAATCTAGCAAGAAGGTTTTCTGGTTCCGGTTATCTGTCCGAGAACTTGGGGAAATCATAGTATCTCCTGCCTAGCACATCTCGTCGGAGATATCTTCAACCGGATTTACAACTTTGTTGCAACCGGAATCGCCAAACATGTGAGTCCTTACCTATTCCTCTATTTTTATGTTTTATGAAAGAATTGATTTGAGGTATGTTGCTGTACTGAGCAGATCCATTTTTGTTTTGTAATTATCGGCCCTGAGGTGAAACATGATCTTTACTAGATTTTAGCTTTAATCATTTGCCACTAATGGGATTATGATAGCAATTTATCAATTAATTTACTTATGTATCGTCAAATACTTCTCAACTTCACCCACACCTTCGACTTCTTCATTTCCCATAACCCTGAAAACTCTGATTTTTCTGCAACCCACACCCTTCCTATATGGATTCATTCTTTTATTAATCCTCTATGACAAAAGATCTGGCATATCCCTATTTCTCCAAAGGTTAGAACACATATCTGGAGGGTGATAAACTCTCATTTTGGAGCTTCTCAAAGATGCTTTCATTTGAATTCTCAATGCCCATTCTGAGTTTTTGAACCATAATCATTTGTTTCATTCTTGTTCATTTTCCATCTCCCAATATAATTCTGTGTGATTGGGATTCATTTGTACCTCTTCTTCTATTAAAATTGGAATCTACTATTAGCGCTTCAATGTTAAATATTAGCTGCATTTTCCCCCTCCCTATGGTTCTGATGTATCAGAATCTGAGTTGGATCTCCAAACAATAGAGAATAGGCTAGAGTTTAATAGGTCTTAATGGATATAACCGGAAAGTTCAGATTGAACAGAGAATGGGAGGTTGAGTTAACTAGACAGTGGCTGATCTGATGGATCAGAAACTGAGGTCGAGTGATTTAAGAGATTATGATTATCTACTGGTAAAAGATCTCAGTAATCTTAGATAAAAACAATGGTGCAGCATAACAGTCCTATTAGTACTAAGAGAATAGGTCAGTTAGTTAATTAACAATGGTGCAGCATAATAGTCCTATTAGTACTAAGAGAACAGGGCAGTTAGTTTAATAAATCTAAATTCCCGACAAGGAACCATGGGAATATTATTGCAAAAGAATTAATCCCAAAGTTTCAGAATTACCAAGGGAAACTACAAGTTAACTCCCATGGATTTTTGAACATTAAATAAATTCAAATTAACAAAATAACTCCTAAAACTATCCCACAAATTGGAACCAGAATTATCTCCTTTTGTTCTTAGCAACTATGTCACCAACACATTTTAAATCTCTGATTCCTTGTTTAAAAAAAAAAAGAAGAATTTTTATCTCATTTAGATCCACAATATCTGCTAATAAAATATGGGAAGGATGCTCCAAAAGACTGTAGTTTGAGTGCAACATCCAAGAACATCAGCGCAAACCATATGTTCCATGGTTGTGATATTTTGTGACTGTTATTATGATACAAGAAAAGCATTGTGTTTCTATGGAGAAGATGCAAAATAACTAATTAGCCTGTTGCAGAGGCATGTGGGTTTGAACTGAAGTTTAGAACACTGAACTTTAGTGTGAGCTTCAATTATGGTTTCCATAATTTGGTTGGTGGAAGAATTAAGAAGAGTAAACCATCAAGATCCAAATTTAACTGGATGGATTGGTGAAAATGATAAATTCAAATTACTCAAATGTTCATAAGGAACATGAATTAACTTTGACCAAAACGTCAGTAATAGAAGAAGTTGAGAATGGGACAACTATAGTCAACATAAAATACAACTTCAACAACCTTACAGATTTGAAAAATCATGTTGAATAAAAGGAGGCACTATTTGGTAAATAATTATATTGTTTAGAATATTAAATAATTATATATAAATTTAATTTAATTTAATTGCTTATGAAATTAAAAGACTAATTTTATTTGTTTACTTATGTCATTTGGCAGATGTTATTGGAATAGTTTCAAAAGTGAAAAATGTGATCATAATACAAACAAAAAACAATGGAAAAAAGAATAAAACAGAAATTGAGATCAACAACATGGAGTAAGATTTATTAAATTTAAATAATTTTATAATATATTTTAAATAATATATAATATAATATATTATTATATTATAATATTTTTAACTATTATTGATATTGATTAATAGTTCGGACCCAATAATGTTAACATTATGGGAAGAATATGCTACAAATGAAGAAAGCGAAATAATGAATTTGACATCATAAAACTTGATTGTGGCCTTCTCATCAATTGTAACATCAACTTACCAAGGTAATGTATAAATTTTTAATTTTAATTATTATTCATAAAGTATAATAAAAATACTGCTTTTAAATTATCAAGATTCTCACAGAATACTACTGGAACAACATCAATAAGAATAAATCCAAAAATTCTCGAAACTGAAGAATTAAGAAGATGTTATGTTTCAAACCAAAAAATTAAAGAATTAAGAAGATCGTATATCTAATAATTATATAAAAAAATATATATATCTAACTTTTTTAAATTTATTTTACAAGTACAAAGAAAACAGTGAAATTGGGAAAATAAATCAAGCCAAATCAAAATAACACAAATACAAAGAAGTGGAGCTTTTTACAATTAATGATTTAATAAAGAATCAATTTTTTGCACATTCGATAAATTAATATATTGTAACTTAAGTTAGTAAAATATAAAATATAACAACTGTTTGCAATTTTGCTTTAAGGATTCTAACATATACTAATTTACAGAATAAATTTTGTAATATTAAAAGAATAATCTTAAAAGTTGAAACTGAAAAACCATGGTACAATACGTGCACAAAATGTAGCAAAAAGATACACCTCAAAGGTGCAAAAGCAACATGCAAAAAATGTGTAAATGATGATACGAAGTATACACAAAAGTAAGATTCTAATTTACCAATAAATCAATACAACAAATATTTATTTTAATAGTATTTTAAATTAACAATTATTTCACATTCACAGGTACTTGATAAAATTCAGGGTCTTAGATGACACAGAAACAATAATTGTGATAATATTTAATGATATTAAAACAATTACCGAATTATCAGTAGTTGAATATGCAAAATCAACAGAAAAGGTAAACAAATTATATTAATTTTTAAAAATAAATTTACTAAAGTAATTAAATAAATTACTACACCTAAATATATATTTAATGTTTATCTTTTATTTTGCAGCACAAAGAGTTTTTAAAGTCTTGCGTATCCCAAATATACTGTTTCTATTTCAAAATTGATGACAGGAACAATTCAAGTAGAACATCCAAAAGAATCGTTGTAGATACACTCAAGAAAAGAAATGCGGAAAAGAAGGATGTCAATGAATTATAGAAGACAATGAAGATCAAAAAAAGAAAAAGATAAAAATTGAGAAGGAATAGATTTGAAAAGCTAAAAGGCATAGTTACAAAAAGTGTACTTAGAAGTTATTTAAGGATTGATGATAACGAACAATGTAAATATTAACGATAGCAGCGTTTTAAATTAATTAATCTTAATTTTTTACTTCAATTTCTTTTTTTAGGGAATGATTTTAACTTCAAAATAAAGCTAATAATAGAATCACAATAACAAACGATCAAGAGTTTTATAATTTTTCTATTTCGTTTTAAATATTGGTCTTAATGAACTAAACTATAATAAAATGTGGCATTATACAAATTAGTACAAAACAAAACAGAATACAACAACCACTACATCAACAACACAACTATATTTTAATTTAAAAATCAACGGTAGTGTAAAGAAAAGTATATCATGATTCTATAAGTTAGACTCACTAATATATCTACTTAGAATCAACGTATGGTCACATGTGCATTTGCACGTGCACCTTTACTAGTATATATATATTGTCTAAATATAATGAAAAATAATAAGAAAAGATAAAAGCTTGTACATTCCAAGTAATTCTCTTGTAGTTTGAAATAAGTTTTTCTTGATGATGTAAGGCACAATTCCATATAAAAAATGCTTCTTATTACCTGCGTAGGCTCGTCTTGCATTTAGCCCGAATCAATTCGATCTAGTCTTCATTGCCTCCACATACCCAAGCCTTCAGATCTTCCTTCTCTCCACTTAACCTTGTGAGACAGAGTCTAGTCACACTGTCATCAGGCATAGACAACATGGATCCACAAGGCAGTGATTCACCAGAAGACCAGCTTGGGCAACAAGTGAATCAGTTGCAGACTGAAATGATAGAAGTTAGGCAGATCATGACACAGATATTGCAGGTAGTGCATGGACAGTCTAGAGTTAAGGCAACACCTATCTTTGATAAAACAGAGCGCAAAGCAACCCCCACATCATCAAGGGCACATGCCAGAATTTTGATTAAAGAAGATGGAGAACCTGCCATTGACACACTTCAAGATCATCCTGAGACTGAAAGGGAGAGAAAATTGAGAGAGAGTTGAAAAATTATAAACTGCAATCAAGGGCAAGGCTCATAGGAAACAAGAAGATGACTTAATGTTCTTTTTGGAACAGAAAATATCAGAGGACTTCAATGGAAGCTTGACAAAATTGATGGTGTAGACGTTGAATTTTGTCACCCCTCAGCGAGGATGACAACCAGACGTGAAAGACTGGCAATGCCCTTTAAACACTTTTTTTTCAGAGTAACCCAGACAACCCCTGTTCCACCTCTAAGGCACCCACGATCCCTTTGTATCCTCAGTGTGGCCTGGCACAAAAGACCTCGATCCTGCATGATGCCCCGGCTTGAAGCCACGGCCCGGCAGCACCGCATGCACCTTGGCACCGCTCAACAGCGTCGCGCCTGGCCACCGCAATGCAGCATCTGGCCATGACAGCGCCGCACCCCACCAGGAATCCACCCTATGACACCCCGTGACAACGCCTCGCCCCAAGCGACGACGCTGCGGGGAACCCAAAATGTGATTTTTTGCCCGGCGGTGCCAGATGAGATTTTTTCCTATAAATACCCCCACCTCTCATTTCAACAAGTTCCAAGTTAAGGAGAGGGGGCACCCCCAGAGCTCCAATTTTTTTTCCCTCTTTTTCCTAGTTTCAGGGCCTTTTCCCAGTCCGATTTCGAGCCTTTGAGCCTCGTCCCTCTATCCGGAGTCCGGGTCCCCTGGATCCGCCTTCCCTAATCCATTTCCACCCAAACCCTAGAAGTCTCCCATGGCCTAGTCACCCTGTCCTATGTCCTAATACCTGGTTTCGAAGCTTTTCGACTCCTTTATTCTGTCCAAGGTCCTAGTACTCGACACTTGTGAGCCGTTACTCTGCCTGACATCCGGGAGATTACTTTTCGAAGCTTTCCGACGTCATTATTCTGTCCGAGATTCTAGTGCCAATACTTATGGGCCGTTACTCTACCCGACATCTGGGCGATTACTTTCTAACGCCGTTACTCTGTCCGACGAAGGACAAAACCAATCTTTTGCCTCCACCTGAGCTGGGGGCACACGATCCATCCCGTATAATTGCATTGGTTTAAAGCATGCCAGTATTTAATTCTTTCATTGCACTTTAATTTCATAACAATGTAGACTTTTAAATTATACTTGTGTAGTGTACAATAGTTAATTTAGATTAGTTTAATATTAAGCAGTTCGCATCATTTTAGCTATACATGTGGAAATAGGACATTCATACAGGGAGAATATTCAAAAACCAGCATCTAGTATAAAGATCATTTTACCCGGGTGAGGTGGGTGCCTAACACCTTTCCACTCTCATAACCTGACAACTTACCCCAAATCTCTGACCAGACCAAACGAAGTCTCGTAGCCCTTCACAGGGCTACACTAATGGGTCCTAGACCCTAATCCTAGGTGGTGACTCCATTTCACTTGATTGTATGACCCCCATCCCCTGATAAATCAATATAACCATTAAGAAGACGCTTTCCTTCTCGCTCTCCAACGGAGGAGCATAACCCCTTTTTCCCCCATAGGGAGGAACGGATCGTCATAGTGGCGACTCCGCTGGAGATTAATGATCAAGCTTTCAATACTAGATGCTACCGTTGAATGCAAGAATATTCTCCCTCCCGCATCATTTGATTGATAAGATGTTTGGCTAACCCCTTTTATGTACTAACTGCATCATGCATCATGTTTGAAGTGAAATCAAACGACGAGGGTACTCCCTGTTGTGCCTTTACCCCCGGGGAGGTGGGGCACATCATATTGAGTACTCTAAAATCGAATGATACCCGCTTCCACCACCACTATCATGCACATACACTCGACATGGAAACACACAGCCCCATGATTAGTCCTTGGATCCCATATGTAGATATGGGTAGTTCACAGCTAAGCCATAGCCCTTGATATTTATTATACGAGTTTAGAATCACCGATGAGGGTATTCACTAGTGTGCCGTGGGGTACTTCGCTACTTAAAAAGGGCACTAGCTTGATTACTCTGAGATCGTGTGACCTACTCTCCAGGTATATTAAAAGAACCAAGTGCCGGCAATTTACGACCACGAGCAATAGATATATCGATTCTGTTAAGGGTAACCTTGTTTTATCCTATCAGCCTACCTATTGCATGCATCATGTAGGAAATTAGACCATATATGATTAGGATACGCCACAAACTAACGTAGTAACCTTTCGGGGATGAAAATGAGGTTCTTGGCAGTATATCCTCCTTAATGTAGTTTAAACGTCATGGGAAAGAGCTCTATTTATCCCTCGAATGTCCCTCGACAGTCCCTCGATAAAAGTGACACAATTGTTTGAGATGGTGTATCAAAAACATGTAGCCTCGATAGTCCCTCAAAAAAGGATACACTGCCCAGGATTTTATGTCAGCAATGGAGCTTTGGTTACCGCAAAATGGAAGGTACCCTACATTAACGAAGGATAGACTGTCGGGAGATCCTTGAGAAGGCCTCTTCGTAACGATCCTAATTCAATCTCTAGGATCCATCAATCAAGGAAGGATTTATGACGAGATTATATCGACTTACAGGGCCATAGGAGTCATTCCTAGGTCATTTTCAAAGTCTGATGAAGATCTCACCACCATTACCCAAGTAAGATGGAGCTAAGAGGTCAGAAACGGATCATTATGCTACCCAACCGCTGCTTGTATATATATGTTTGTATATTTGCCTTGTAAACCAAAACATAAATATGTACATATACATATATACAGAAAAAAAAAATGATAATTTGTTTATCACTTAAAATCCTAAAATGATCTTTTGCCCTTGCAAGGCACAATTCCGCGATGAAAGAACTCTTTGTTGCCTACTTAGGACCGTCAGGCCGGCCAGTTAACTCGGGGCCGACCTCCACTAGTCTCCATCCTCTTTGTCCAATAGAAGTCCTAGCCCATCATCTAGTCCCGCAAGGTAGAGTCCAGTAAAGTCACCTCCTCTTACGAGTACCATGGATCCACCAGAAGCCGGCTCTTCAGAAGAAGTTTTGAGCCAAGAAATGATCAGCATGCGAAGAGAGATGACTGAGATGAAGTAGGTAGTTACACAGATGGTTCAGAAAATGCAAAGTTAGCCTCGAGGGGACAGTGTACAAATCCCCGAAGAACCTAGGGTGACACCAATACCTAGAGCACAACCCAAAGCTGTGATAGAGGAGGAAGAAGTTGTGGTCATCAACACCCATAGAATCCCCCTGAAACTGAAAGAGAGAAACAGATGAGAGAGAAAGTTGAAAAATAGGAGATTGCTGTGCAAGGGAAAGCAGTAGCAAAGCTAGAAGATGATTTGGTCTTCTTCCTGAAGGGGAGAATACCTGAAGACTTCAAGTGGAAGCTTGACAAATTCAACGGGACAGGGGACCCCAAAGCCCACCTAAAAATCTTCATTACTGTGGCCAAGTCATGGGAGCTTACAGAAAACCAAATGGGTCAAGCCTTCCTTTACTCATTGGCTGGATCAGCTCTGAGGTGGCTCACTCAATTAGACCAGACTTAAACTCAAACCTGGTCGACGGTGGTGAAGGAATTCACCAAGCAATATTCTTACAACACTGAGGTAGACATCACTTGGCGTGAGTTGGAAACCTTAAGGCAAGGAGCCGATGAAAGATTTTCTAATTTCATTATGAACTTCCGCGAGAAGGCGCCTAGGATGTGGAAACATCCAAATGAAGCAGAACAAGTGGAAATGATACTAGAGAACTTGCATAGAGAGTACCATGACCGCCTCTACTGTCATCACTGTTGGATGTAACGTTTATGTGTCCATCAAACGCAATTTAATTTGATTAAATTAATTAATTTAGTTTTATTTAATTATGTGCTTGTCATAATTGTATATTGTATCTGCCCAATTCAAACCATTTTGTTCACAACTACGGATAGATTTGGACAATCTGTTCTATGGTTGCTATATTTTACATTCGTACAATAGTGATTGGATTAAAATATAAATATAGGCACATTTTATGTTGAACATGATCCACGAGGATTCCCGAATTATTCACTGTCAAGTTGTAGTTGCAACGGGAATCTCTGGTAGTTATTTTCTCTATACTTGAGAGGCACTTGCCATTTTGTTTATGTTCTGTACATTTATGGTGTGTCAATGGTTGATGTTTACCGAAAGGACTGACTATATATCGGCCGATTGGTGTGCACAGTGTAAATAGTTATGGATGTGATGCTCAATAAATTTTCCACTGCTCGTAAAGGGAGAACACCAAAAGGAGAGTGAACGGATTTGATTGTACCAAATCCAGGGCCTTGGTATTTTGTAAAGTGTTTAAAAAGAGTATTTTATTTTATTAATATTAAATTAAATGTATTTTGGAAAAGAGTTTTCAAAGAGTTTTATGGTCAATCTAAGTCCTCCATATTCTCGTGATAAATTATAATGGACCCGGATTGTGGTGATGACATTTATTCCATGGTTGCGATGGCCTATTATAGGTGTTAGTAGTGTGGGGAAAAAATGTAATAAAATTACGTACTGCAAGGGGTTTTTCAGGTTACGTCCTGGTAGGATCATCATTTACTATAATTTTGGATAGGTTTTATCCTTATGTGTAATTTAGGATAATCTTATGGGCTACCCTTTAGGATCACACCACTTGGTTAGATCTGGACCATAGGTTTGCCACCTCCTCAATTAGGTCTATATATATATAAAGAGACCTAAGGCCAAAGATGATTGATGATGATAGAGAAAAAATCATTAGAACAATTTGCACAAAATTGTGAGAGAGCTTAGAGAGAGAAAAAAAGGTCTTCTTCTTCCTCAAGCACTATTGGCCATTGGAGGTGAAGCAAGTTTGGGGGATCTTCTTCAAGTGTTGCATTCCTTTGGAGGAACACACCATTTGAGTGTTCTAGGTGACCTTGCTCTCCCCTTGAGGTTAGTACATTAATGTGTTTATTGAGATCCTTGCATGCTCATAAAAAAAAAGGGGGTCCATGGGGGTTGGGGAAGATGATGATTTTTGAAATTTTTTATGTGTGCATGTGATGTAGATTTAAAAAGTTTATATTTTTCATGTCAAATTCCATCTTGTAAGCTCCATTAATGGAGTTCTAGTTGAAGCTATTTTAATGGAGATTGCTTGAAGATGCTCTAATTGTGTTTTGAACACAATAGGACTTTTAGCAAAGTTTCCTAATTAGATTAGAAAAATTGGATTTGTGAGCAAGACTGCCTAATTAGATTAGGAAACTTATATTTGAATTAATTTTCTATTTTGGATAGAAATCAAATCTAATTAAGTTGTTCACAATATAATGAGAATTTAAAAGCAGTGGGATTCTGATTTCCTATTTTGAATCAAACTCTAACTATTTTCTCTCATGAATGGAAATTGATTTTAAATAGGAATCCTAACTTGATTAGGAAAGTCCAAATTAAAATAGGATTCTATTTAATTGCAAATTGACCCATGGGACCCACTTTATTAATACATGGGTTGGACCCATGGGACCCACACGGTTCGGCCTTGGGCCGACCCACATGGGTTAGACCCATGGGCCGGTCCATGTGGATCGGGACCCATGGGCCGACCAGAATTATAAATAAAAAAGGGAAAATTACACTGCCACCCCCTGAGGTTTGTATTAAATACAGAACGATCCCCTGTGTTTCTAAATTATACAGCTACACCCCCTGAGGTTTGGTTAGTTGTTACAGACAACCCCACTCTGTTATATCATTCCTGTTAAGTGGTACTGTGTTGGTAATTCATGATTTAAAATGACTAATATACCCCTAATTCTCAATTTTTTTCCTTTTTACTAATTTTACTCTTGAAACAAACTTAATGGGACCCACCATCCCTCCTCCTCCTTCTTCTTCTTCTTCTTCTTCTTCTTCTTCTTCTCTGCAACCCCACTGGCCCCACCACCTGCTGCAACTCAATCCCACCCGCCCTACCCCCCTGCAACCTAACAACACCAGTCCCCACCCTCCCTGATGATCAATTCAACTAACTACTACTATTGGTAGCAAAAGACTCAAAGTCTCTGCGAGATCTACAGGTTCAGATTAAAGGTGAGTTTTCGTTCCTCATCTTCTCCACCATCACGCATGGTCGAGAGCGATGAGTTTTTGTTCCTCATCTTCTCCACCATCTCCGGCAGCATTTCCCTGATCGGCCTACACTTGTAGGTGTCATAATCCACTTCCCAGAGCCCCAGTCCGTGCAAGTCCTCAGGTTCCCCCATTAGCCCCACTAGAACCAGCCGGTCGTAAAAAACGATGAGCGTTACTCCCTCCAGGAGTCCATAGACCCCCAATACGTGGAAACTGGAAAGCATTTAAACAATGTTGGAGAAAAAGCTAAAAAACAAGAGAGCCATTATACAAATAAAATACAAGAATATAAAACTCAAGGCGAAGGAATGATGAGTGATTAATGGGCAAATGAAAAAAAATTTAGAAAAAGGGTCGCGACAAGCGAGCAAGAACAACCAGAGGTAGGAGACTTGGCCCTTCTTTTTTTTTTGGTGGTCACCTCTGCGTGGAACCGAGGTCGTCCAGACTTGAAGGATCGGCGGTGGGTGCAGCGCCACCGGCGACGGAAAGCAGTTGAGTGAGGGTGGTCATGGCTCTGACTTACTTCTCCAAGGCTGCTATGTAATCTGTGGCTTCCTCGAGAAGATCAGGGAAGAGGAGTTTCCGGCATCCTGGAACTAAGCTTCCAAGGACACGCACCTTCCGTTGAACCGTTGGCAACCTCTTGACTTTTTTCTAGGCAAGGATGCTAATCCCCCCTCATCTCGTGGATCTACAGTTGTCGGGGATAGCTACTCTCTGCTTCCTCTACTTGTCAGGATCACTCGACTCCATCTCGTTCGTCCCTTCGCTGCTACGGCTAAGACCATGTCTGTTGCTTCTCTCACGGCACGACCCCCGCACAGGATAGATTTCGCTGGACAAGGAGAATCAGAAGTGGAAGAAGAAGAAGAAGAAGAAGATGCCGGTGCTAGTGAAGGTGAAGGATTACGACGAACTTGACGCAGAGCTTTGATGAGCTTGGAGGAATAACTCTGTTGTTCTCAAGGGGATTTCTATCTCGTCTGGTTCTGATTCTTGCTCGGATTCGAAGGTTTCTTCTTCCTCTTCTTTTTGGACTCTCGGGATCTCTCGGTGTTGGTTTCAGGATTCAAGATCAGGGGCGACGCCACACAAGTGGCGCTTTCACATGGTGCCAATTCAAGTGGAAGGGATCGAAGGAGAAAGAGAATCTGGTGGAGTGGGACGAAGGTTGCAGCAGTGGTGGGGTGGTGGTTGAAGAAGAACAAGAAAGAAGAAGAAGAAGAAATAGTGGTGGGTCCCACTTTTTTATGTTAGAAAAATAAAAAATTAGAATAGGGTTATTTTAATTGAAGGGTAAAGTTGGTATTTAAAATATATTATTTAACACCGTTCACTCACCGTCCACTTAGGGGGTCTGGTTGTATATTTTAGAAACACAGGGGGTCATTCTATATTTTATATAAACCTTAGGGGGTGGCACTGTAACTTACCCATAAAAAATGTTTTGAATGAAGTATATGCAAATTTTATTTTTTAATTTAAGGTTCCACTTGGTGTGATTAATTGAGAATTGATTTGACATCGAGTTTTATGAGAACCGAAGTGCATTTTCATTCTAACATTGTTTAATTAAAGAAATTTTAGAATAGTTCTTGAAATTGTGTAATTAAACAAGTCTGTATAAAATTATAATTTTGCCCTCATTGCATTTTATTATGAGATAATATAGAGAATGCAATGATTTCTTGAGTACATGCCTACCTATCATGTATAGATTGCATATCCAAGTGTTGGGTATTAAAGTTGATACTTAAATCATTTTTAAAGAGTTAAAAGTTGGATTATGAGATTCATGTGGTACTAGCACTTTGATTTTGAGCAATTAATCTAACCATTTATTTTGTAGCATGGAATGGTCATGGCATTAAGTATGTGATGGTTGTTTTATATTTATGTCACTTTTTAATTTCCCCCCCTCTTCTTACCCCATTCTAAATGGTTGTGTCCCCCTTGGGTAGCCCTATATTTGGAGGGTTGGTTTTCCAAGGTTTTCTAAATGGTTGTAAAATTTTAATCTTTATTTTGAAATTCATGAGATGTAATTTAATTTTAAAATCCAATGGATATAACCGCTTGAAGACATGAGATGATCTTTGAGATGAAAGAAGAGGAATGTGACTTCAAGGAAGACAAATTTTTGAGTGGATGCTTCTCAAGTTTCAAGGAGTTGAAGCCCTTCGAGAATCCCATGATCATACCATATTATTGCTTACTTTATTTGCTTTATATGGTTTGCTACATGTTAGTACATAGGGTAATATTTACTTGTGCGCGTTAGTAGATGTATGTGATGTATGATGGTTAAGAGTAACATGGTTAATGTGTAGTAATGTTAAAATTACCTTAATACCCTTGACTAAGTAAAACAAGTAATAGTGCGGGAAGCTTTAACGGTTAGAATCCCATGGCCTCCTATCTCGATGAGAGAATGGACTATCCATAGACCACTTTGGGAACTCCGAAAGGCTGACCTTAGTGATCAGTGGATAAGTAGCATCCTCCCATCTCCGGCGTGATAGAAACAATCATAGTAAATAGGTATAGCCTGAGTGTCAGCATTACCTAAGAGCCATGAATTATTTTGAGGAGATAGGTACCTACTTGACTTGAGTGTGCAGTGAACTCCGAAAGTCTAAGCTGTCACTCAGGTGGCCAAAGTATATTGGAGGTCAACCCTTATATTAGGGTATTAACAGTAAAGTATATACATAGTGAACTCCGAAAGGCTAAGCTATGCATATTAAAGGCTTAAAAGACTCCAATTCACATTTTCGACTGAGAGGGATGTTGATTTTGTGAGTTACCATTGGAATGTGATGCATGTTTCCTTAATTATTTCGATGGTATGGTTGCTAATTAATTGTTTGTACGTTATTTGTAGACCCTAACTTCCATCAATATGACCAACAACGCCGCCTTCAATTCCCTACTTAATGACAATAGACTGACCAAGACTAATTACCCCGAGTGGAAGCGAAAGCTTATACTCGTTCTGAAGGCAGAGAAGATCCACCATGTCATTTCTACTGATGGACCTCCCTTACCCCACACCACTGAAGGTGACGACTATGTGGCTTGGGAGACCTTCAAAGAGAAGGACGCTCGGCCACCACCTATATTCTTAGCTCCATTGATAAGAACCTCCAGAGCTCATGTGATGCCCTGGAATCCGCCAAGGATGTGATGGAACACTTAGAGTAGACTTTTGGCAAGCAAGATTGTCTTGTACGCCAAATAATCTCCTCAACGATGTTCTCTGCAAAGATGCATGACAGTACCACAATCCAGGATTATATGATGAAGCTTACCAAGCTCTTCTCTGGATTGGAGAATAAGGGTACTCTATTTGAGTTGGACTTCCTGACGCCTATAGCTCCTTCATCATGAACTTCCACATGAATAAAGTAGTGGTTAACAACATTTCTGAGCTTACTAACATCCTTATAGAAGCAGAAAGTATGTTTAAGAAAAATAAGGTTGTTTCTCTTGTTATTGAGAAGAGTTCTCAGGGTTCAAAGAACAAGAAAATGAAGAGGACTAAGAAAAGAAAGAAAGGCAAGTCAACCGGTGCAAAAGAGGGAGGAGTGTAGAAGAAAAAGGCCAAAGCTGACAAAGGAAAGTGTTTCTATTGTGGCAAGACTAGACACTGGAAGAGAAACTGCCCAGAGTACCTAGCTTCCTTGAAGAAGGACAAGCCAGAGACAGATATTTTTGAATCTTTTGTTGTTTCTAAATCTCTTATGTTGGTTGGACCAACTAACATGTGGTGTGTGGACTCTGGGTCCACCGCACACATTTGCAATAAGTTGCAAGGGTTTCAGGAGAATAGAAGGACAAGAAGGAATGAGATCACCCTCAAAGTTGGAACTAGAGATGAAGCTGAAGTAGTAGCTGTAGGAACTTTTTTCATTTGTTTTAGCAATGCTGGTTATTTGAAACTTAATAATTGTTATTACGTACTTGGATTTAGTAGGAATTTGATTTCGGTTTCAAGACTTATTGGTGATGGGTATAAGGTTTTATTTGATAATGATATGATCATTACTCTTTAGGGCAAGTTTATTGCCTCTGGTTTAAATTGAATGGCCTTTACTTTCTCAATTCTATCTTGAATGAATCCGATGATTCTAGCATGAATGATAATGTAATGAGAAAGTACTCTCTAGATAATCAAACGTATTTATGGCATCTTAGACTAGGCCACATAGGGATTGATAGGATAAACAGGTTAGTTAAGGATGGACCTCTTGAAAGTTTAGAGGTTCTGCCATTTCCAACCTGTGAATCATGTCTACAAGGTAAAATGGCCAAGTTACCCTTTCCTAAGAAAGGAGGAAGAGCCAATGGAACGTAAGATTTAATCCACTCAGACATTTGTGGACCTCTGAATATCACTGCTAGGTAGGGATATCAGTACTTCGTCACTTTCACCGATGACTATTCACGTTATGGCTATGTTTATCTAATGCATCGCAAATCGAAAACCTTTGAAAAGTTCAAAGAGTTCCAAGCCGAGGTTGAGAACCAATTAGATAGGCATATTAAATGCCTCAGATTCGATCGGGGAGATGAATACTTATCCGACGAATTCTTGGACCACTTACGAGATAAGGGGATCTTATCACAGCTGACGACACTAGGCACACCACAACAAAACGGTGTGCCAGAGCATAGAAACAGAACTTTGTTAGACATGGTTCGATCTATGCTCACCTATTCTCAGCTGCACTTGTCATTTTGGGGATATGCATTGGAAACAGCTATATACATTCTAAACAGGGTTCCAAGCGAGTCTGTGCCCAAGACACCATATGAGTTGTGGACAGGGCGCAAGCCTAGTCTACGAGACTTTAAGGTATGGGGTTGTGTTTCACATGTAAAACGACAGCATGCAGACAAGTTTGAACCCAGGACTAATAGTTGCCATTTCCTAGGCTACCCCAAAGGCACTGTGGGTTACTATTTCTATAACTTAACAGAGAAAAAGGTGTTTATAAGTAAACACGCCATGTTTCTCAAGGATGACCAAATTGCACCCAAAACTGAGCCGGTTATAATTCAAGAGTTGGATAACATGGATACTCAGATGGTCCCAAAATCACCACCCATTAAAACTTCACCACTGGTGATGAATCCTATAGAGCCTAGGCGCAGTGGGAGAACAGTCAGGGCTCCTGACCATTTGGTTTTCTTTAGCGAGGAATCAAACAAAGTAGAAGAGTTCTACATGGTCACCGATACTTCGGATACAGATCCCTGCACCTACCAAGAGGCTATAGGAGATGGGGATGCTACTAGATGGTTAGATGCTATGAAAGCCAAAATGAACTCTATGTACTCCAATGATAATTGGACTCTAGTGGATCCACCTGAAGGCATTAAGCCTATAGGATGCAAATGGATCTACAAGAAGAACAAAGGCGCTGATGGAAGCATGGAGAGATATAAGGCAAGGTTGGTAGCCAAGGGCTATACCCAAAGAGAAGGCATAGACTATGAGGAGACCTTATTGCCAGTCGCAATGTTAAAATCCATTCGGATTTTACTTGCCATAGCGGCACACTTCGATTATGAGATCTGGTAGATGGATGTCCAGACAGCCCATCTTGATGAGGACATTTACGTGTCTCAGCCAGAGGGGTTCATTTCCCATGGAGAAGAGAACAAAGTCTACAAATTGTTGAAGTCAATTTATGGACTTAAACAAGCATCTAGAAGCTGGAACATCAGGTTTGATCAAACGATCAAAGAGTTTGGTTTTGATCAGAATGTTGATGAGCCATGTGTCTACAAGAAATTCAGTGGGAGTTCGGTCTGTTTCCTTGTCCTATATGTAGATGACATACTTCTCATTGGGAATGATGTTGGAATGCTCACTTCTGTTAAGAAATGACTTTCCACCAACTTCTCGATGAAAGACCTGGGTGATGCCACGTATATACTAGGCATCAAGATAGTCAGAGACAGGAAACGTAAAATTTTAGGTCTGTCCCAAGCTAATTACATAGACAAAGTTCTGGAGAGGTTTAGAATGAAAGATTCTAAAAGAGGAAACGTTCCCTTTAGACATGGCACAACACTTTCTAAGTCACAATGTCCACAGACCCCTGAGGACATAGAGACTATGAAAGGGGTTCCATATGCTTCGGCCGTTGGAAGCCTCATGTATGCAATGCTATGTACCAGACCAGATATTTGTCATGCAGTTGGTATGGTTAGTCGATTCCAATCAAACCCTGGACAGGAACATTGGACAGATGTTAAGTGCATCATGAAGTACTTGAGAAGAACAAAGGATTATTTTCTTGTTTATGGTGTAGATAACTTATCAGTAGTAGGGTACACAGACTCTGATTTTCAGTCAGATAAAAATGACTAGAAATCGACATCTAGCATTATATGTATGCTAGGAGGAGGGGCTGTCATATGGAAGAGTGCAAAGCAGAAGTCAACGATGGATTTCGTAACTGAGGCTGAGTACTTAGCAGCTAAGGAAGGGGTATGGCTGAGAAAATTTCTCGCCGACATGGAGGTAGTACCTAACCTCGTTAAAGACCCTATGACTTTGTTATGTGATAACAAAGGAGTCATTGCTCAAGCTAAGGAACCAAGAGCAAATCAGAAGAACAAGCACGTGGAGCGCAAGTATCATCTCATTCGAGAGATAATACAAAGAGGGGACGTATCGATTGCCAAAGTTGATTCTGTAGATAATTTATCCGACCCCTTAACCAAGGGACTTACTCTAGTAGTATTTAATAGACATGTTAAGAACATGGGGATAAAACCTGTTGGACATTGGGTTTAATTTACAAGTGGGAGAATCACATCAAAACCTCTGAAGCACTCATAGCTACAGGAAAGCGAATTGAAGACAAGCTCTTCAAAGGAAAGCAAGCTCAGGCTTCAACTAAGGAGGCCTTTGGACCTTATCCTAATAAGAACAACAAAGTAGGAAGAGGGAAGGGACCCGAAGTGAATGCGGTCACCACTGGTCAGTACACTGAGAAGAAGATTTCGCCGATAGTCACTGCACCATTGGTTATCCAAGCAGAATAGTCAGCTCCTCCTAGACAGTTTACTTTTGGCAATATGACTCCTACTCGCCTCTTCTTTAAGCTCAAGAGGGAAGGGATGCTGGATGTTGTACCACCAAGACATGTAGATTTGGCCAATCCGCCTCCAGGATACAAGTCAGAGTTACATTGCTACTATCACAATTAGAAAGTTCACAAGACCGACAGATGCATACACCTCAAGCACGCCATACAAGACTTGATCTACACAAGGAAGATAACATTGAAAATGGAACAATAGCCCAATGTAACTACTAAGCCTTTGCTAAATCATAGGGTAAATATGTTGTAAGAGGATGTCACTTGTGAGGATTCGATGGTCCTGATTCAACCTGTGAAGCAAGAACGGAGGGTGATAGATTCTCGAATTTATAGGGCTATCCTAGCAGCCCAAACTAAGGAGAGTGAGAAGAAAAGAAAAGAAAAGAATTGGAGGCACTAAGACAAAAGATAAATGAAGGATTCTACGACTTCGTCAAAAGATTCTGTGAAGAAGCTGAACAAATACAACCTCGCCTAACGGAGGAAGTGCAAGTGGGGATAATCCTTGAAAATCTGCATGGAATATATCATGAATATCTTTACCCTCAGCGGCGTGAGATACTGGAAGAATTCACCACCCTAAATGGGTCACTTGATGAAGATAAACTTGACTCCCCGAGATCGTCCATGGAATCTGTGAATGCCTTGGCAGAAGGGACAACAGGTTTGGACCCAACCTCACTGATTCGGCCCATAGGGGTCCCTTGAAGGAGTTAAAGAGAATTTGGAGGGAAGCATCTCATGTGGCAGATGGACCTCCTAGCAGAAGCAAGGACTAAGATTAGTAATTTCCTAAGAGTTATGTATAAAGAAGAGATGATTGAAAGGCAGCCAACACCATTCGTGGCCGAAACCGATACGCTCGGAAGACGAGAGCGAAAAGGATGATGGTGTGTGCCTATTGTGCAAGAACCAACTGCAATGGAAAGTTCAAAGATGATGCGCAGCAATGTGACCAAGGGAAGGGCCTAGCCTCTGACCACCGAACTATGAAACTGGAATATCTAGAGAATGGGCTACATAGCCTTGGGCCTTATATGCAATTGAAAAAGTTTGGGTTCACCGATTATGAGATCAGCCACATGAACACATGTGGAAAATTTAGAAGATGAAGAAGAATGCACTGACCTAACAGTTCACAGTCAACCCATTGGGGAAGAGCCACCTGAGGGTAACATGAAAGCCATTGAAGAGGTCACGCCAAACTTGATCCAAGCCATATCTGCAGTAGCCATTGACAAGACTCTCTCTGGATACACTTTCCTTGTCCAGATGGGAGGAAACACCGACGACAGTGAAGAAAAAGACTTTGAGTCACAATCTGAAGATGAGTTCTCCATTGAAACTATAATAAACAATATTAGAGCAGACAATAATGGAATGGACCCAACTAATTTCATCCAATCCATCCCTCCTGGAAATGAGGGAAGTAGCAGCAGTGAGGAAGAAAGATCTCTAGAAAATCCGAAAAGGGTATGGTTCATCAAAGAAGAGGACTTTAACAGATGGGGTATGAGCGTCTTCCATGAAGGGCAAGACATCCTTGAGCTAATATCCACAGCCCATGACATTATGTACAAAGCTACCTCTAGCTTCCCGAACATGGTGTGAGGTCACTTGGCGGAGCAAGTTGAAAAGATAGAATTACCAGCAGAAGAAGATGTGCATCAGAGAATATTGCATGAGTTGAGAAATCTGGCTTGGCGGAATCTTGCCTTACCAAAGGATTTCTTTGGGGATCCACCTCAAGATCCTATGTTATACTTAGATGACTTCCCCTATGCTGGTCCGCCGAGAATGATAGAGGAATGGGAAAATTGGGTCAGTAACATCAATATTGGAGATCCGTATCTTGATCCAACAAAAAAAATGCACTATGTTGATAGCAATAGGGGAGAAGAAGGTGACCCAGGTCATCAAGATTCTGAAGAACAGTCAGATGGAGAAACATCCAACGAAAGTCTGAACAATGAAGTAATGAATGAAGACATTAGTAGTAAACTACTTAGCAAATTGTCTGAAATGGAGTAAGAACCTATTGTCAACCAGTATGAGAAAATCTATGGGTCAAGAGCTTGGTCCCTTCCATTCGAAGTAAGAGGGATCCTTAGAATGGTTGATAAGATTCATCAAATGCTCTTTAAGGCAGCACTTTTGGACAAAAGATATCATGAAGAACTACAACGATGACAGCCAGGCAGTAAATGAAAAATGGCCATTACCTCAAGTCATAAAAGAATTGGAAGATGTGGTCACCCTCGTGTTCACTCTAATAAGAGATTTATGCAAAAATCCCCCAGCGTCTCCAGATCGTGGAAGTGAGGAGTATCACGAATGGGCACAAGCACATGATAGGTTCTACCTCTACAACATCAACACGGATGAACAAATGAGAGATCCCACAAAGAACATTCATCCTATAATCTCCAATGATGAAGAAACATCAGAAGATGAGGAACATTTCGAGTCCTTAGCTGAAGCCATGAGGTTCCAGAAGTTAGCCAGTGAAATCTTCAAAATAATCCAACAGATGATGCCAGTTGGCCCGCGAAAACCAGATATTGACCAACTTATCAGACACCTCTGGGGAAAGAAAGAGGCTCTGCTAAAGATCTTGCAAAAGGCCCCAAAGGATGATCGTTGCCTTGAAGGCAGAAAGCGAAGTTACTTGTCTAAGAAGGAAGAGCCAAATGGTAGGAACCCTTGTGATAACTGAAAGTGACCTGGAGGATGACGAGCTATGCCCGGTGGAGCTCATTGTCAAAGGAAAAGAACTTAAAGTATTAAAGACCCAGAGTGGAAGAAATTTCAAAGATAAAGGTCTGATTGTAGAGAAACCATACGCACTTGCCTTACCTCAGAGCAAGTATGAGCCAGAAAACCAAGTGTTCAATCAACTGAAGAAGCTACAAGCTAACATCTCTGTCTGGGGGTTGTTGATGGCCTCCCCACCATATCGGGAAGCAGTCCTGAAAGCACTTAACAAAATTCAAGTACCAATACAAATGGGCCCAGAAGAACTTTCAAACATCGTGGGGGCTACCTATGCCACACATTTTCTCTCGTTCTTTGGAGATGATCTGCCACCTGGAGGGAAGAATTATAATCGGGCGTTGCACATTACAGTAGAATGTAATGGGAACCGGGTCCCCCAAGTCTTGATAGATACGGATCAGCTCTCAACGTCATACCTCTCAAGGTCGCAAGCTATATAGGGGTAGACCTCACTCGTATGAAGCCCTCTTCTCAGACAATCCGAGCATATGACAACACAAGAAGGAAAGTTCTGGGAGTTTTGACCACTGATATCTGAGTTGGACCTACTCAGTTCATAGTGTAATGTCAAGTGATTGACATTCAAGCATCATTCAATATGCTATTAGGACGACCCTAACTACATTCCGTAGGGGCAATGGCCTCAAGTCTACAACAGAAAATGAAGTTTATCCATAAAGGGAAGATGATCATTATCTTTGATGATCCAGAAATAGTCCACACCTTGGCAAGCATTGAGGTAGGAGTAGAAACTCCAGAAGACACCCAGCTAGGTGGATTCGAGATTGGGGCAATCGGTGTGACAACCTCAGAAGTAAGAGAGATAATCCCATTCAGATATCCATCCATATGGAATAAGACAACTTTGAAGATGATGAACAACATAGAATATTTCCCGAGGCTTGGACTGGGAAAGAATCAGCAAGGGATTCTTGAATTCCCTGAGTTTCCAACTTACAACCACCTCCACGGACTGGGATATGAAGCACCAAGAAAGGAAGGCAAACTTGAAAAAAGCCAAAAATGTAAGAAGGCGAGCACCGCCATAGGACCATCTCCATATTTCAAGACTTTGAACGGATATTTTGTCAAGGAAGGGGAGAACTTCCCATACTGCGGGAACATTGAGTCTTGATTTGATCATGACAAGGGAAGCCTCCAGCCGGGATTTTAAGTCTTCTTTCAAGACAACATCGAATGGATGACACTAGAAGTGGAACAAGTAGAATTGAAAGCAGCCAAAAAAGAATTGAGCATCAAATGATTGTTTGAGAGAGCCATGATTTCTGCAAGGGACGAAGAAGGAGCCAAAACCTCATCTTTTGATTCACCCTCTTCAAGAACCAATTATAAACTGGATCAGTGTCTCTGAAAGGTTTAAGAAAATAGAGTCTCAAGGAGTGTTCAACTCCGAACTAGTCTCATATGTTAATAAGCCTATTGTAATTAAGGAAGGTAGTACCTTCTAGCCTGTCGAGTAAAGTCAACCATTCCAAGTATGTCTCTTCTTCTTCTTCCGATTCATCTTCCGATGATGAGGATATCCTTGAACAACATCACTTAATAAAACAACTAAAGCAAAGAAAAGCCTAGCCTATCCGAGAGGACACGTGTCTTATAAATCTGGGAACAAAACAGTGTCCCCGAATGGTTAAAATTGGCTCCTCACTCGATAAGGAGGAAGTTAGTCAGATGACAGCCCTGTTGAAAGAATTCCAAGAAGTGTTTGCATGGTCCTACGAAGATATGCCAGGCATCGATCCAAAGATAGTACAACATCAACTGTCCATATATCCAGACGCTTGGCCAGTCAAACAGAAGCCCAGAAGAATGCGGCCTGAATGGAGTGAAAAGATTAGAGAGGAACTCGTCAAGCAGTGGAATGCAGGATTTCTCTAAGTGGTACAGTACCCTCAATGGTTGTCCAATATTGTCCCAGTTCCCAAGAAATATGGGAAAGTATAGATGTGTGTGGATTTTTGAGACCTCAACAAAGTCAGCCCCAAGGACGATTTCCCATTGCCGCACATTGACTTACTAGTAGATAACACAGCAAAGCATGCCCTATTGTCATTTATGGATAGATTCTCTGGGTATAATCAAATTAGCATGTGTCCAAAGGATAGAGAGAAGACAACGTTCACCACACCATGGGGAACTTATTGCTACAACGTAATGCCCTTTGGTCTGAAGAACGCAGGAGCAACATGTCAGATAGTAGCCACAGTCATCCTACATGACATTATACACAAAGAAGTAGAAGTGTATGTGGATGACATGATCGTCTAATCGGTCACCTGGCAGGAGCATTTTTTGGCACTGAGCAAGTTCCTCAAGCGAATCAAAGACTACAAGCTCAGATTGAACCCTCAGAAATGTGTATTCGTAGCAACAGCAGGTAAGCTTCTAGGATTTCTCGTCAGCGAAAGAGGAATAGATGTGGATCCCGACAAAATAAAGGCTATAACAGAAATGCCATCACCAAAAATAGAAAAAGAGGTTCGAGGATTCTTGGGTCGCATCCAATACATAAGCTGGTTCATGGCACGCCTAACCGCGACTTGTGAACCCATCTTCAAGCTCTTGAGAAAAGAAAAACCAAAAGAATGGAACGACAAGTGCCAAGAGGCATTCAAAAAGATAAAAGAGTACTTGACTCATCCGCTAGTACTCATCCGCCAATGTTGGGTGAACTGCTGCTGCTATATTATCCGTTGAAGAAATGACAATGGGATCAATGGTAGCACAGTTTGATCATAAGAATGGGGAAGAGCATGCAATCTACTACTTGAGCAAGAAACTGTTAGAGTACGAAACTTGCTATACCCCTTTGGAAAAGACATGTACCACCTTGGTTTGGGTACCTACAAGATTGAGGCATTACATGCTTTCACATCCAATCCGACTCATCTCAAGCATGGACCCGATAAAGTACTTGTTTGAAAAGCCAACATTAACTAGAAGGATGGCCAGATGGTTGTTGTTAATACCAAAATTTGACATAACATATGTCAACCAAAAATCTATGAAGGGGTGAGCAATCTCGGACCATCTAGCTATGCATCCAGTGGAATCGGATTCACGACCCGCAGAAGATCTTTTCCCAGATGAAGACTTAGCATGCATGGAAGAAGAAGAATGCAAAGACTGGTGGCGGTTATACTTTGATAGCGCAGCCATTCAAAGGGGATATGGGGCCAAAATATTGCTGATAACCCCAGAAGATCTTTACCTCCCTTCCGCTTTCTGATTAGAATTCCCATGTACCAACAATATCACAAAGTACGAAGCATGTGTGATTGGCCTGGAGGCCACCATGGCATTGGGAATCAAGAAGCTGGAAGTTTATGGGGATTCGACAATCGTAATCTATCAAATTCAAGGGAAATGGAAAATGAAAGATGAAAAATTGAAACCCTATCAGGAACACTTGGAAGGGATAATCAAGAATTTTGAAGAAATCACATTCGAATATTTGCCAAGAGTCAACAACAGATTTGTAGACGCTTTGGCTATCCTTGCCTCAATAGTTGAATGCAACTTAGATACCCGGATCTGACCATTTTTGGTAGACAAAAGATGTGAGCCGGCGTACCAAGTACTTTGAAATTAAACCATACTATTTTTGCATTAAAAAAAAAAAAAAAAAATAGAAATAAAAGATAAGCGGAGAGGGGACGGCCTTTAGGGGCTATGACTCTTCCCCTCCCTTTGAGTCATCATCATCAAACTACTAGGTCAGTATATCTGAGGAGGGAAAATGTTGCTCTCCACAAGGCTAGGTCCTGCACCTCCTTGAGCTAGATATAGCTCATTTTGAAGACGCTCATTTTCTCCTACAAGGAGCACGGTCTTTCCCAAGAATTGGGCTAAGGAGGCATTAATTTGCTCCATCTCTCTGGATTGAATCCTCATTTGTTCCCTCAAGTTGGTATTCCCAATATCTTGCAAAGATTTCTCTGTTCATTAATGATTTTCCTTGAGGATATTAAAATCAGTGCATGGAGAGTTGTTTACCTGGGTCTGCAAATCTGAGCTTGAGAAAAGACCAAGTTGTGGAGGATGTTAATCATCCATCCCATTTTGTTATATCGAGTGACATGGACCTACAAGGAAGCAATGTGCATGAATAAAATATTCAAAACGCACTGGCTAAAACAAAAGAGGCGAGGGTTCTCACAAAGTCATAAGTGGTTGGTATCCCTAACATATTATCGCTGGTTGTAGTGTTGGGAAGTATCATGGCCAGCCCTCCTAGGTGTACGGGCATCAAAGACAGACCTCCCAGGGTAACCAGGGATCTGGTCTCCGGCATATGCCAACCTATACCATGGTAATGGTGGAGGAATCCCAGTCCCGCTCAAGGGGTCAACGGATGCAGTACTACCCGTTGTGCTCGTCCCGGGATCAAGAGACAGGATTTGTTGGAAAATCCAAGGATGGATTGGGGTATTGCAAAGGAAAAGATGAAAATGTCAAAGGAGATCAAGGTTTATAGAAGCATGATCTAGAACTCACCTGAGGACCAGCCCCGTCAAAGGCACGCATATGGTCACTCTCAGGATGTACTCCTGGTAGCTAGCCGTCCGATCAAGAAATTCTTGAGCATCGAGGCCCTCAAGCTGGATAGCCGTATCCTCATCTTCGAGACGCTTTGGCTTGTGCATCAAATCAGGAGGAGGTTGAGGAACAATACGAATCATCGACCCTGGCCACTGGTGGCAGACATGCTCTCCCAAGCACTAGGCATAGCCCTCAATACCCTGAAGAGAACCCACTGGCAGGTTAACTGCTCGGCCTTCTCTTTCTTTTCCAGGTCGGGGATGGCATTTTCAAAAGGATGGCAACGAACTTGTGGACCAAAAGTTAGAAGACAATTTTGTTTCAAGGGAAACAAATTCACATAATAGAGATAGAAGCAAGGGTTTCGTACAAAGGAGAGATCAAGGTCATTCAGGTACTTCCTCGTAGTCGCCATGAACCTTTAAGATTCCCCTTTATGGAGTTATCTACTCCCCATCTAGAAGTGTGAGGCAAGTAAGCCACATTCTCCCTTTTTAACTCTGGAGTTAGGAACCCCAGATGCTCATTTGCCCATGCTTGTACAGGAAAGAACAAATATCAAAGCAATACAACAAGAAAAATGAAAAAAGAGAGAGGATGAAGGCTAGCTATGGGTATAAGGGAGAATACCTGAATGATAAAGGTCGGACCATATAAGTTGATGGAATCTAGAGGAAGAAGGTCCATCATCTGTAGAAAATGAGCCGAAGCAGTGCCGCCCAGCATACTCCTGGACACGCTCGAAAGTAGCAAAGAAGCGGGCAAATTCCTTTGGCTTCTCTCTGGATAGGTTGCAAAGCATAATTGCCCAATCATGTAAAGCAAGAAGCTCTAAGCAAGCTGATCTAAAGTCTGCGATGAAGAAGCATCAAAGACTATTTTTCTCTCCCAATGGGTCCTCAAGCTGACAAGAGAAATTATTTGGCTTGCAACTAGCATGCCAATCAAGTCCTCAATACTCTCAGAATTAGGAGGAAATACTACATCCTCCAGGATGGGTGGAATACCTCTGAAGTTAAGCCCAATCAGGGCATGGAAACATAGGGGAGTGATGGTCATCTCACCCGTGACCAGGTGGAAAGTATGGGTCCCTAGCCACTAGAGCTCAGAAAGAAGACGCACAACTACTGGGTCGGTATCCCAAATACATCCAACAAGGTAGTATACTTGAAACCTGCCCTCTCGATACGACCTTTCACTTGGGGACAAAGAGTCAAGTACTGACTCCGTACCCGTTTTGGGAATTTGTATCTCTTATACTTAGGGGGGCCTAATAAGATCATAACAGTACAAGATCAGGGACCACAGGTTGCAATACGATAGTTTATATGCATGGGCATAAAAATACAAGATCAAGGATCATCATTGCACGACAAACATTTTATATGCTAGGGCATAACCATACTAGATTGGGAATCTTGGTTACAGGGCAACATTTTATATGCTAGGGCATAATGATACAAGATTGGGATCTTGATTGTGAGAACACACTTTACATGTTAGAGCATAACAGTACAAGATTAGGGATCGCAGGTTGCAATATGACAGTATATATACATGGGCACAAAAATACAAGATTATGGATCATCATTGCAGGGTAAACATTTTATATGCAAGGGCATAAAATACAAGATTATGGATCATCATTGCAGGGTAAACATTTCATATGTGAGGGTATAAAAATACAAGACCAGGCATCATGGTGGCAAGCCAATATTTCATATGCAGGACATCATACAGGGATCAGGCGAATGTTAAAAAAAACAAGGAAGGAAAATGTGTAATGTTGGAAGTAAGTAGGACTTACCGCATCCTCCATGATCTGCCCACAAATATGACACGCCGAATGTTGAAGAATGCTCCCGTGGTACTACAGTGCTCTCAATTCTACATGTTTCAAATCCCCCATCTTGTACTCCCACTTTTCGGGGCGCAAATGCTTCTTGCAACTCATGTTCACTTCAAAATTAATAAAATATTGGAGGAGGAGAAGGAGAGGAGAGCTCAAGGGAAAAATTTGTAAGGGCTTCGCACCAAAATGAGGAGGTACGAATGACCGTCCTCTCCTATTTATAGAGGAAGATTTGGACATTCCATGGATTTGTGGAGCCTTCTATAGATCCTTGGAATGTTCCACGGATCCGGGTAGCCTACACGGATCCTTGTAAGGCACCGTGGATCCATGGACTTGGTTTGGGCCAGATTTTGGTCCGGTTCAATTAGTTTTGGGCCATTTGAGCTGATTTAGCCCGTTTTGACCCCGAATCACGTCATTTTCAACCATTTTTTGAGCATGTCTCAAATTAACATGATTTTATGTGTATTGACGCATTTATTTAATCATATATTTGACCATTCTTCATGTTAAAGTGTCCATTTTAACTGTGCCTTGGACCTATTTTTCGCCAATTTCAAACATCATGAACACTCATTGACACATGGATTTGCATTGAGTTTTAGTTCATTTTATTGGTTAACAGGGCTTTTTATGTCTGTTTTGACTATTCCATGTATCCATTTGTTCATCTCGACAATTATCGTAACACTGCATCATTTTCGTACATTTTCGATAAAAACCAATCTACACAATTGTTTTAACCTTACGAGGGGTTTACCTACACAATTGTTTTAATCTTACGAGGGGTTTTGTTTACACAATTAACCTAAAGAGGGATTTTTTAACCTTATGATGGGTTTGTTAACCTTATGAAGGGTTTTATCTGTCCAAATTATGTCAACCTTATGAGGGGTTTGTTAAACCTTCTGAGGATTTTTGTTCACACAATTTTGTTAACCTTACGAGGGGTTTTGTTTACACAATGATGTTAACCTTATGAGAGGTTTACATAAAGGATTATTGGATCCTTATGAGGGGCAACCATCATGTTTTGGTTTTGGTTAACTCCATTTCCTTCAATCGATTGACTTTACCAGGCTTGGTCTTATCGTTCGCATTTTGCATTGCATCTCCGTCACCCCTGAGCAGGGTACCAGCAATACATGCTCTAGGCGACAAAATCAGGTGCTCTTTGGTCTTTGCCCTTCGATTGGTGCATAGGCCTCGGCCTAAGAGGGGTATTCTGTAAACCCTAAATTTTGTCACCCGCTGGCAATGATGACAATCGGACGTGAATCGACGAAGTTTCTCTCTCCAAAAGGGCTTGACCACCTAAGAAATTTTTATCCCGATAAGGTTTGGACAAATGTTTTTTAAGTGTCAAATACTCAATAATAGCCAAGGGTGAAGAAGCAGTGATTGGAAACACTGTCGGCAATTTGCTGACACCAAATTAGCATTAATCGTTGTTTCCAAAATTAAAATATTTTTTACCTAATCTTGGACTAAAAATTTTACCAATGGATAATGTTCAGAAAGACGATTCCAATGGTATATTACACGTCAAATTCCCATACCCGGGCGCAAAATGGAGAAAAAAAAGGTCGAAATCTGCGTTTCCAGGCCAAACTAGAAGGTTCGGACCCATGTGACAGCCCATGGATCAGCCTGAGCTTACAGGGATCCTTTTAAGCTCCACGGATCCGTGGAACCCAGGGTTGGTGCTTACACGGATCCATGGAACCTAGAGGCGGTTCTTACAAGGATCCTTGTAAGCTTACATGGATTCGTGGAACCTAAGGGCAGTTCTTTGGATCCGTGCAAGCTTCAAATAAGCTTTTGTAAAGAAAAAAAACTAATAAAATAATAAAAAATCATAAAAAAATAAAATATCCTAAATTTCTAAGCTATAAATATGCCCCTCTTCAAACAAAGAGTTCAAGTTTTTTTTAAACAAAGAGTTCAGTTTTTTAAACATATTTTAGTTTTTTGAGAATTCAAATTCCTTTTTTGAATTGGCAGAAGCCTTTCTTGGCTTTGGTTTTCAAACTTTTTTAGAAATCTTCTTCTGGTTTGAATTTTAAGAGGAAGGAGAAGGAGGTCTTCAAAACAGGTTTTTTTATTAAAATCCCTTTACCCTATTTTTTTTCTTTTCTTTTGGATACTATGAGTGAGTAAGATCTGTACCTTTACCCCTCATATTTCATCCCTTATTGCCAACATGGATTTGTCCCCCCATGCCCTGTTACTCTACAGATAGTCCCTTGATAAGTCCCTCGAGGTCCCTAGTCTATACATAATAGGGATAGTTCCAAACCCTACCTTATGAAAGGTATAGCCCTTTAAGTGAGAGAGAAGAAGCCTTTTCCCCTCCACCTGACCCGAGGTTCTGTCCGATTTTTGATAAAGTTCTTTTGGTACACCAAGGTTCTGCCTGCATTTCAGCGGTAAACTCTAATATAGTCCAGAAGTGCTGCCAAAATTCCTATACATAGGTCGAATTCAGGTATTTGTATCTTCTTGTTCTATTCCAACTTTGGCATGATGTAGACCAGTAAAGTGACCGGGTTATGGCATACACTTGTGGATATTTTATGTCATTCCTATGCATATGTTATGCTCATTGTGCCGCGTGGCGGGATCGTGCCCATCTGTGGTGCCGTGTAGCTGGGTCATGCCTGTCTGCGGTGCTGTTGTGCATGCGGTGCCACCATGCATGTGGTGCTCGTTCCATAGGGGTTATGAGGGCGTTATGAGTGTTTTGAGGCTTTTTGGTGCTTCTGCGGTCTTTGGAGGGTTTCCAAGGAACATTTTCAGTCATTTGAGTCTGATTGTCAGCATTGCTATGGGGGTAACAAAATTCAGTGTCTACACATGCCTCAACAATTACCCTTCGCTTGCTTCATGAATGCTACGTAGCCCTCTCTTGATGTTTTCTGCTCTATCTGGCACTCTCCGATGTCATGGGGTGTTGGAAACTTCACCTTAAGGTGCTTCATAGATACCACCGCTTCTAGCAGGTAGAGGCTTTGGCACCCTAGAATGGCATTAAAGACAATATTGATTTTGTCCACCATGAAGTTAACCATGATGGTTAAGACTTTAAGCGTCTCTCCCACTGTGAGGGGCAGCTTGACCGATCCTCGATATTAGCAGCTGAACCTGAAAAACCATACAAAGATGTACATTTGCATGAAAGTTTCTCTTCCTCGAGCCTAAACTGCTGTTAGACATCATATGATAAGATGTCTACGGATGCTCCGGTGTCCACCAACACTAGGTGAACCATCCACCTGGCAATTACTGCCTGTATGATCACTGCATCATCATATGGGAAGGTCAGCCCTCCGAGCTCTTCATCTGTGAAAATGATTGGGGAGTAAGGCTTCACGGGCTTGCTCTGCACCTCTACCACACCAACAAAGCGAATGTGGGCTTTCGCCTTCCTGACTGACTCCTAGTCGGGCCCTCCAAAGATGGTGTGGATGTTAGCGCCTACTGGCTGATTGACCTCAAGGTTTGGGCAACGTTCTTCTTCTTTCTTTGTTGTGGTACCTCGTTCAGTTACTTGGTTCGCTGCTTTCCCCTTTGTGGATTGATTTCTTCTTTTCTCCTAGGTCTGAATGGAAATCTGTTTATAGTCCTTCACATATCGTTGGAGGTGGCCGGCCTAGATTAGGTCCTCGATTTCTTTCTTCAACTACTAGCAGTCCTCATTGTCATGTTTGTTATCACTGTGAAGCCGGCAGTACCTCTTTGAATTCCTATCTTTGGGTGTTCAATACATAGGCCTGGGCTTCTGGAGAAGTTCTCGGTCATGGATCTACATCAGGATCTTTGTCCAGGAAGTGTTCAGTGGTGTACAGTCGGGGCTTCTGGCCCTTCTTCTATCCTCAGGTCAGGTCGACCTTTGCCTCTTTTCTCCACTCCTCCAGTCTTCCTTCTCTTGTGAGCATCTCTTCTTCTCCTGGATCCCCTGTCTACCAACTTTCTAGCTTCCAGCATGTCTGCCATGTTTACAAACTGATAGCATCTCTGCAGTAGGGCCGTCATGGTGTCAGGGTGATCCAAGGCCATGGACCGAACAAGCTCCTTCTCCGTGACACCGGTGTAAAGTGCGTTGTAGGCCATGGCGTCATCCAAGGACCCTTGGTAAATCTGGTGATGTAATCATAAATGGGTTCATCATCTCTCTGTCTTACTGCCAGGAGGTTGACGGCAGTCTTCTTTTGCTTAGCGCTACTCTGAAAGTGCAGAATGAAAGCTTTCCCGAGCTCTACAAAGCTTTTGATGGAGCCTGACTTTAGGCGTGAGAACCATGTAGTTGCGGCTCTTTACAGGGACCTAGGGAAGGCCCTACAAGAAACTGCATCTCCTCCCTCGTAGATGGTCATCATGGCATTGAAGTAGTTGTGTTGTCATTCAGATCTGTGGTCCCGCTATAGGGTATAAAGATGGGTAGTTTGAATCCATATGGCAACTCAATACTCATAATTTCTGCTGAGAACGGATGATCTCCTAGGAGGGAGTGCCCGAGAGGTAGCACCGGTCTACCAAGGCTCTTAAGCCGTGCGTCCAAATCTCGTATCCTTCTCTCCAGGTCTTGGTTTGTTAGGTCGTTGGACACCATGATATGTTGACTATTGTTGTGGCTTCGCCTATGGGTCTTCTTATGGTCGTCAAGCAGGCCATTCTGTGTGGGGTCTCTGCCATGCTCTCTGTGCTTGCTTTGGTCTTCAACGCGTCGTTCTTTGGACAAGGGTCCGCCCATTCTGGGTGGGGCCACGACCGAGTTAAGGGCTCTGTGTTCCTTAGAAAGCACTTCTCGCGCTGGCGAGCTCCTAGGGAGTATGTTCGTTTGAACGGTAGGAGCCATTGTTTTGGGGTGGGATGACCATGATGATCCCGCCCGACTTTCCAAAGGTGCCTATAGGTTCTGAGCTATAGCCGATACCTATTATGGAGCTGTTGGGAGAGGTGGTATGGGAAACCTAATAGGGCCTCCTTACTTGACGATGTCCCTGAGGAAGGTGTTGGTCTATAGAGTCTGAAGCTACAGATCTTGAACTTGCGCGTTGGTGGCTGGAGCATCAGGATCTAAGGCCTCTAGTATCATCATGGCTGGGATAGGTGGTGGGGGTGGAAGCTCCTCTTCCACCGGGAAAGTGTGTCTCCTAGGAAGATCACCAGGGACTAGTACTCCCAGCTCCACTGTCAGATATTCTTGGTTTGTCTGTTGTTCCACTCACCAAGCCATCCTCCTGGGGTGATTGGTTCCGTTGGTATTTCCCTGGGGGACGCCCACTACCCCTCCTACAAGAGGAGCTGGGTTGTAAGCTTCCTACTGTCTCAGTCATCAGTAGAGGTTGATTAAGTGGGTTGGATTGTAGATATCGTTACCATGGACGATGCCAATCTGTTGCATCAAGAAACCTTCGGTGGGTCATCTTGAGGGTAGGACCTACACAGGGTAGCAAATAGGCAAGGGGATGAGTGTTGGTGGGGTACCAGCAGGGGACTCTCTAATGCCTAAGTTAGGTCTCTTTATCACATAGATGAAACAGTAAGAGATTCTAGAGTTCGATCCCTTGCATGGGGGATTACCTTCCCTTTTATAGGGTTGTTGTGGAGATGTAGAGGTCTTGATGTGACCAATGATGGAGCCCTCCTCAAGGGAGGAAGTGGTGTGTCTCGCTGTCGTAGATGTCTGTCTTTTTATCTGGAGAGTCCTATGTGGATAATACTTTATCGGGGAAGGCCTCTTATGTGTGTAGGGGCTCCTTTCGGTGGGCATCAATAAATTCTCATAAATGCCATGGAGAGTGGAGATATATGAGTGGCTTGATTCACTAGATCGTCACCTTCTTAAGAGTTCTTGATGTGCCAAGGTCCCTCATGGTGTGCCCATGGAGAGGCAAAGTGCTAGGGCGTGTAGGCTTACCTTTGGTAGGCTCTATGACTTGATGGATTTCCCAGCTTCTTTTTGCTTCTTTGAGGGGACCTTTGGATCTTGTAGCCATGGGTCTTTGGGCGGATAGTTCTTACCCGACAAATCCGTTATGGGTCTTTGGGCAAATAGTTCTTACCTGGTAGACCCATTGGTTGTCTCTCTCGGTGCCACGTGTCGTGGAGTTATTGGGTGGCTATTATATTGTATAGCACAGTCGATCTGGTCGTTAACCAACTTGATCCGGTTTGGCCCCTCCTTAGCCACTAGAACTAACTAATCAATTCGATTGGATGAACTGGTCAGACCAGTTGGTGAAAAATTCCTTTGTTTTGAGATTTATCAGTCCAGTCTTCTTGGGGAATTTTCACCAACGGTCCTCCTACATATTTTGGTCAGTGTAATGGGTTGTTTGGCATCTCCTAAGGTTTATCCAGACTTAAGAGTAAATGTATGAATGCATATGGTATACAAGTGATGTAGTGTTCTATTCTATACTAAGTGGTCTGCTCTCTTCATTCTTCTTTAGGCTTCATTGATTTCAATTCTTGGGCCTCTTTAATCTTCTATATCGATCCTTTACAATAGAGATGTTCACTGATGTTCCATTCTTTGTTTCTCCATATTGGAACACTACAAAACATCATACTTGGAAGGTGTTTGTTATCATCAAAACCAAGTTGTGACCAACTTAGGAGAGTGGGACTCCCATGCATTTTCCTAAGAAAGTTGTAATGTTTTAAGTAATGAATGTTATATTAAGTAAAGTTTTAGGTTTTTGTTAGATGTCATCAGTCCCTTGATAGATGTGTAACATTTTCAAATTTTTATATTTTCACTTATAGAACTCTGATGATTATAAGGAACTGAATGAGCCTTTCGGACTCCTATGCCCATTATGGGATGTTAAGAATGTTAAGTTATATTTTTTCTTTGTGCCGTCCTAGCCAGATCTGGTGTCATGGGTCCTACCGGGTCTGTGAGATTGGGATCATGACATAATGAATACAATTATATATCTTATTTTGCTAATGTTCAATTGATTTTATAAAACCAGAAGAAAGAATGGAAGAAGAATGTACATCAAAGATATATATAGAAGGAACTAGATATCACAAAAAAGAAAAATACAGAAAATTGAAGGTAGATTTCCATTCCATCTTCGGCAATGCCATCAGTAGAGAGGAAATGACCCAAACAAATAAATACTCAAATGCAACTCAATCTAAATCGAGGTCTTTCTTCCGAATCCCATTTGAAATCCTCTACGATAAACGGTGGCAAAAACATCCAAGAGTCAGATGCATGAGATTAAGTAGTCTTCTTAGCTAAAGACTCCACAATAGAATTCATCTCACGATAGAAATGGGAGATTCTTCATGTCGACACATCAAGGAATGGTTTGTAAAAAATTCACTTCTGCAGAAAACACCAAAGGATCGAAAGATTGTTGATGCCTCCACAACAGAATCTAAATGATAGTCCACCCAAAACTTATTTAATCCAAGTTTTTACATAAATCTCAGACCTTGAAAGAACACAAAAATTCAACAAAGAAATTCGATGAAACACCTACATAAGAGCTGAAACTACTTAGATACGCACCAGATGAATTTCTAAAAATTCCTCCAATGCTTTCATGACCTAGATTCCTCAACACACTTCCATCAATACAAGTATATATCTAACTTCAAGTAATTTTTATAGAAGTCAATTTTGATTATGATAAGAGACGTCGAATTTTAATGTCACTGCCTGTTGGTTCCACCATCTTCACTCCATTTAGAAATTCCTTGTACCATTTTGCAGATAATTTTGGTATTCTTTTCAATGTATTGTAGTTCACGTAATGAATCCCAAATCGTAAAGAATATCCATTTGACCATTCAAAATTGTCGAGTAGAGACCATATGAAGTACCCCTTCACATTAGCTCCATTGCTACAAATATGATCAGCAAGAGAGCAAGAGTTAGCAAGGATTAATAAAGGGAAAAACATTTATGCAATAAACAATAAATATGGGGAAGCGCCTCTTGGCGTGGTGGTGCCTTCCAGTGTAGTAGGGCACTAGCCTATGTCCAAGGAAGAAGTTGTTGGTTTGACTCCCCCTATCGGATGTTAGACATCTTTATTCCACCTCCCATCCCCCATTGGACTTCCTCTCCTCTCAGAGTTGGAAACCACCCTGGTTGCCCTCTTGGGTTGTCACCCCTAGTGGCTTATGAGCCTTTAGTACGATTTGACAAAAAAAAAAAAAAAACAAATGATAAATATAAAATTAGAAAAGGTGGCAATTGGTTGGATTCTAGATGTGTAGGAAAACATTACTATTGGTGCTTATTAATTTTAATACCTAAATGATTGTACACGTAATTTCCACCTCTAAATAATTAAAAGATTTGTTCTTGTATTTACGTACCTCATTGCCTTGGTTAGCGAAGTCAAATAGCCATTTAAAAAGTCTACTCTCTTTGTATCATTGAGAAAATCCTCAATAGGAGAATCAGGATGGCTTGCATCAGAATACCCTACAAATAAGGTATTATATTATTATTAGGTTATTAGTGTATGTATGTGCACAAATGCAGATCGTTTGTGTGCAAAACAATGCAAGAGATCCATGGGTTTTACTCATATTAATCAACTAGAAAGCCTTACTTGTTTCTATCTTACTAGGTCTAAAACCTATTTGTGACATGTGAAAGGGTCATGAGGGAATACATATGGAACATTGGATATGCAAAGGATATTCTGGATTAGCCACGCGTCAAATTTTAAACTTAAACTTAGTCATACAACAACCCATGTATGTACATGAACCCTGGTACTTTTCAATTGTTTAAGTATTGACATGCAACATAGCCTTGGATTTTTAGAGTTGAAACTTGCCACTTGGCCAACTGGGCAGAAATTTGTCATGTAAGCAAGGAACCTTGATGTCAAATTTTTCACAAAAATTCTGCTGTGGTTGACCTACCACATGCCAGAAAATTTTTGTAGACCTGATAGTTCTCTGCTTAAAAGAAGTAGGAATTAAGGGAGTCAAAGTTTAGCTGAACCGGTCAGACCTATCTAACCGATTCAGCCTGGACCAACCGAGTCCTTATTGGTTTGGTTTCGAGTTGATTTTATGAAACCAATATAAAACAAAACCAAAAAGAAGATTGAACCTGATATGAATTTGAAATTAGACTGTTAGTAAGCCAATAAGAAACCAAAAACACACCATAAAGAGAAACAATTTTTCCCATTGATTTCCTTATGTGTACTTATAAAATAGAAATTAGATTTTACCAAACCCAATAGCAACCCGATTAGAAACCGATAACAAAATATCAATAAGAAAATGGACTGAAACCAACTAGAATCAAAACCTCTTTAACTGTTTGATCTCAGGTTAACATGATAACATACCCAAATTGATATAGCTGATGGAAATCGAACCAAAAGAAGGATTGACACCCTTAGTAGCAATCCCCCACCCAATATTTAGTGTTTTCTTCATATATAAATGATGACATACAATTTTAGAAAATGATACATGAAAGAAAAGGGGCAAAAAAGCAAAAAGCAATTCAACTCTTATAGTTGCAGTTTAATAGACAACCAATTTTAAGATGCTCATTTTCATAGCTATTTTAGTTTGGCTAAAGAGGTGGAATATTGATTCAATGGTCCAATTAAATAAATCATTATAAAGATGGTCTATATGAAGAGATAAACATAGGACAACTATTTTAGCATATCATACCATTTTCAGTAATCATCATTGGAGTGTTGTTATATCTTTCTTTGAAGTACATGACCATCTTCTCCATGCTAGAAGGAACCACATAAAAGTCTGGCATCCCTGTCTGAAAAGGGAAAAACACATCATTAAAGGTACGTAATAAATTTATCAGAATGATAAATAAAGAATTATAAACAATTTTATAGAATTGGCAATGGTAGAAAAAGTGCATCTTTTTGCTTTTTTTTTTTTTTCTTCTTTTATTCGGGGGATACCATGAACTACAATTATTAGTCAAATCATGAACCTAATACTGAAAAGATTCATCTCCCAAAACCTAGAATGTTGGAACCCACACACCTCCCCCCGAAGAAAAAAAAGTGTCAAGTTATGTCCATTCAATCGAAGTAGTGGTCGATCAAGTTTAGAACAAACCAGCTCATTTGGGACACAATAGGTTTTGAGATTATAAGTATCACTGATCCTAAATCCCTTGTATCCCAGATTCTACCAGGAACTTGCAACTTGCACTTAGCTACAAGTTAGGGAATCCCAGTTTCCTTCTTGTAATTCCCATGTAATTTCTTTGTTGTGACAGCCTCTCTTCTTTGGGGCCAGGCCGGACTCCCCCTCCCCCTCTCCCTCTTTTTCTCTCTTTCTCCTTCATTCTCTTCTTCTTGAGTTTTGTATTTTTTGGACTTCGTTAAATAATTTTTTTTTAAAATCTAAGTTGTTGAGTCTTGTGGGTTAACTATTAAATTTTATTGTTCTTTTTTTAAAATAAGTTCACCCATTTTACAGCTTAATTTGTTTGAAATAAATATATTCATACCGTAATTTCTATTTCACTTACCGGTTCTCCAATAGGGTGACCATCTCTTTCTACTGTGGGGTTCACAAACGCATCAATTTGTGAAGTCACAGAGTTGCATCGAGAGAACATGCAATCTTGTGCATAGAAGGTTGTATAATGATTAAGGCCAATGTAGTCTAATTGATTTTTCAACTTTTCTTTTTCTTCTAGTGAGAATATTGGTAGTAGTGGACCCAATATATCACGCATTTCAGAAGGATAATCACCATACATTATGGGGTCCAATATCCTGCAAACATAAAACATATGAATATTTCAGAAGAAAATAATTGAAGAAAACATAAATAACATTTTTATTTATTTCTTTATTTTGGTGTGGTCATAGTGGTGTTTTGATTCTCCATTGTTTGGCTAATTTGGCTTTCTGCCTAGTGGAATCATATTCTTAGTCTGGTTGTTTCCCCTTATTGAAAGACTTATTCAACAAAAAAAAAACAATTTGGACTCAAATTTACCTATATTCTTTAATGTAACCCCATCTGAAGCATGATGATTATGTTGGTTGTTAAGGAGTCATTAAAAATTTTAATCCATTTGAGTCTTACCTTAGGCAACATTAGGGGATTCTAACTAAAACAAGAGGGACTTAGGTTATCTAACAGTCCACAATCGTAGTGTCTCCGAAGAATATGTTATTAGTGAGCACAAGTTGATCCGCAATCCCTCAAACAACACTTGCCCGAGATGCGGAACAAAAAAAAAACAATTCACTCACTGGGGTCAAAATCGTAACTCACAAATAGAGGGAAGAGAGAGAGAGAGCGAGCCTGCTTCTTGTGTATCAGAGGTGTCTCTTTCTTCCCTGCTGCTTTACTTATAGATTTTGAGATGCTAAAATCCTATACTATACAACTTTCCAAGTGGTGAGATCTTATTGAATGATCTTACTCATCTGTCTCTTTCTTTATTTCTTAAATAAAGATAATTATTCATTAGGATGGTATTAAGTAGAAATAGCAACGAAATTTCCAAAGAAATATTTTCATTACGGTTTAGTCCTTCCATTTAAGAATATCGCATAATAGCAGATCTACGAGCAGGAAATAATTACTACCACCACCCTAGTCCATCAAAACATCTTATATAGAGAATCTCAATTATAGATTAAACGCACCAGAATTTTGAAAACCTTCAAGAAATAATAATTAATAAATAATGATATTTACTCATAAGTGCTCCAGTTCATTATACACAATTATGAACACTCACATTTGTGTTTGGAATCACAATTCCCATCAATACGACAATCACATGAACAAAATGTCGAGTTTTGTCCCTAGTTGGGAACAATTTATGGCATAAGCTTAGGACAATCAAACATCCAAATAAATTAATAAGAATTTTATCTACTATTTAAATTATATAAATTGGGTTTGATGGACACATAAATCCAACAAAGCATAATACAAAATTTAACTCACTAAACAAGCTATTATAACCAAGAAGAAGTGCTATAATTAACAAGATACACAACAAGAGTGATTTTGGAGAAATAAAAAAATAACAAGATATTATTAGTAGTAATAGCACTAATTTAAGTTCTTCATCTTATTACATCCACACATAGGTTATGTGTGAGGAATGTAGAATAATTGATTACTGGCATCTATCTTTACATAAAAACATGATAAATTATAGATTGGTTACCATGCATGGAGGAAATCAACAGCCCGTTCAGCTGCTAAGCGATCTGCTGGGGTATCTCTAAGTGGTTCATACCATATTGCATGTATAACAATCCCAATCATACCTCCTTGCTTAACCTTTGTTTAAGGAAAAAATAAATAAAAAATGCTTGATGAGATTCCAATTATAAACCATATGCATACAGAGAACACATAGAAGAAGAAGAAGAGTTTATATAATACCTGATATTTTCTCCTATAAATGTCTACAGCAGTGGCATGTGATAATATCATGTTGTGTGCAACGACATATGGTTCATTTGCTGGGTTCCCATAATGACAACCATTAGAGGGTTTGGTGCAATGGTTGGGTGGGATATCACCTATGATATAACCAAGTTTTGCTACAAGGTTTGGCTCATTCATTGTTGCCCAATATTTCACTCTATCACCAAAAGCTTTGAAACATACTTCCGCAAAATATCCAAAATCTTTCCTGCATGTGTAAGTAGTGGAATTTTGAAGAAAATACAACAACATGAATTAATAAAATGATAAGAATAAAACTAAAAGATTGAAAAAAAAATCATAGTGAAAATAAAATAGACATACTGTACTTCCGGGCTCAACCATGAGCCATATCGATCTTGAAGTTCTTGAGGAAAATCAACATGGTGCAACGTAACAAATGGTTGTATTCCTGTTCGAGTCCATAACAGTTAAGATAAGAAAAATTTTCTCAAGTTGCAGGTAATTAAAGGGAATGAAATGAATTTAATTAAAAAAAATTATACTCATGATTATGCAATTAACTTAAAATATTACTAAGCATGATACTAATGGACAAGATCAAAAGTAGGTTGCAGGGCTAGAAAGGCAAATTACTATTTATGGCAAGCATAGTCGAATTGGTGAAATCTATGATCTTAGGGATTCCAGTGCATAATTTTTCTATATTGTGGCCTTCTTCAATAATTTTGACACTGGAATTATGGATGCAACATATTATATGAACCATGCATATTTTTTTTTTTGGTAAACATATGAACCATGCATATCGATGCATCTAAGAAGATCTATGTAAAATGAAATGATGTTTGCAAACCCAAAGAAGAGGGTGGACTAGGCATTCGTCGGTTGTATGATGTTAACAAAGCTCTCATTGGCAAATTGGTATGGCATATTAAGCATGACCATTCGCCCTCAAGCAATTTTTTTTAAGGCCAAGTTTGTGAACAGTGATGGTTCTTTAAAGAAAGGATACAAAGCATCTTTCATTTGGCTAGGAGATGTGGGACCTTGTTTCTTCGAAGGAGAGGTGGACAGTGGGAGAGGGGTTAAAACTCGAGTATGAAAAGATATATGGTTAGGAGATGCCTCGATAGAGGACATGTCAAACCTGAGTTCTAATTTTTTTAGCGACTTAAATACACGAGTGTCAGACTTTATAGAAAATAAAAAATGGGTGTTACCGCAGGCTAAATCGGTCTTCTTGAAGAACATTTTCCAATAGGTATTGGTTGTTTGTATTCCATCAACTCAGTCGCAAGATATATGTGATTGGAGGCCTACATCTTCAGGCCGCTTCATTATTAAATTAGCTTGGGATGAGTTTTGAGCAAATAATCCAAAGGTCCCATGGGCGTCTTTGGTTTGGGGAACTTCTCTACTTCCTTGCCAGTCTATTTTTTGGTGGAAATAGTTACATGAACATCTTCGTACTGATGATATGGTTTGTCAAAGTGGGGTGCCAATGCCTTCAAGATGTGATTTTTGCCATGAGTTTGTTAAGTCCTTCAAGCATATTTTCTTAGAGTGCACATTCTCTTTGGCGGTGTGGGATGCATATATGAGCCAATTTGGTTTTATTTGGCAGAACCATTCATCGATTCAACAGATGGTGGTATAATGGATGAGAAAAGCTTGTAGTTTATCACTTAGAGGTACATGGTGTGCAGGTTTTATTTCCATTCCCTACTTTATATGACTGGAAAGAAATTATAGAAGATTTGAGGGGCAGAGGAGGGGAGAGCAGTAGGTTTTCAAAATTATTTTTAATGAGATCAGATCAAGACCTACCCATTCCCATGGTTCGGTTTCATTTGTTACAGACTTGATATGTGCAAGAAGCCTAGGCATCACAATAATTCCAAGGAAGTCAGCTATGCAGTTGGAGATCTATTGGCGTCGTCCTCCTAGAAATTGGGTGAAACTGAATGTGGATGGTTGCTCACTTGGTAACCCTAGGAGGTCAGGTGTTGGGCAGATTTTTTGTGATGAAAACGCTAGAGTAATTCATTCATTTGGTTCGTTTGTTGGCCATCAGACAAATTTTGAAGCAGAATTCCTAGCCATGGTTTGCAATCTGAAGTTTTTCAAAAATTTGGGAGTTTCAAAATTGTGGGTGGAATGCGACTCAGTAGCTATGGTGACATCAGTTTATTCCAACTCTATCCCTTAGTGTGTGTGCATCAAGATTGAATCTTTCTTCAACCTTTTTTAGCATCCATGGAGTGGAAAATCTCTCGTTGTTACATAGAGGCTAATCCGATTGCGGATTATTTATCAAAATCTTCAGCGAAAAGTGGTGATTCTTTTGTTTTACAGCCTTTTCCTCCTATCGTCAGTGAGATGGAGGTTGATGCTTTGGGAAGATCCCATTTTTGGATTTAATTTTAGTTTTTATTGTTTGGAAGGTCGATATCTCCTGCTAATGGCCATGCTGTATGTGGAAATCTCGACCTTGTGTCTTGCTGCTGTTTTTGGCTTTCTGGTTTTCTATCAAGGTGTATTCTCTTTTTTTCTTATAATACAAAGGATCTTTTGGAAAAAAAAAAAAGAAAAAGAAAATGTGGTTCTTAAAATTTTCAAGTGGCTGGATTCTTTTTTTTATTCATTTCTTGGCCTAGTCCATTTGAGTTACACCCTTAATTCAAATCCAAGGAATCTGGTTGAGAATCAATTAGAATACAATTACTGCCTTTTTAGAAAAGAAATTTGAGATATATATTGTTATGTCATTGGTGGTAATGATTAAAATTAAAGGTTTCCATTTTGTTCATAATTTTAATTCCATTCCCATAAATTCACTTCCAAACAACGCTAAAAAATTAAACTAAAAATAAATAAATAATGAGGTATACCTTTTTGTAAGAGAGCATTAATTAGCTTGTTGTAAAATTCAATTCCTGCCGGATTAACTTTTCCAAATCTACCTTCTGCATTTAGAACAGAATTTAAACATGAATATCACTTAGTGTCCTGATCAGTTTCAATTAATGTTAATAGGATAAACCACAGTAAAATTTTTTGTTTTGGTAAACACCATAGTAAAACTTACTTGGTAGGATTCTTGACCATGAAATGGAGAATCTATAAGAATTCACTCCAAGGGAATGCATTAACTCCACATCTTCCTGTTTGACAATAAACCTTGAAATTATAGACACAAATTCTAGATCTTTATCCAAGTAAGATGCAATAAATTTGGTCTTGATACAACAAAACAACTTAAAAAAGAATAATAAGCTTACAAAGATCAGAATTTGACTAAAGTTAAGATTTGACCCTTCCATATAATGCGCTCATTATAATTTTAGGGACTAGATGAGTGTGGACCAACCTTCAGTCCTTAAGGCCGGGTTTGGACTACATTGTATTCGATCGTGATTATTTGATATGAAAGTGAGTTATTATGTTTTTTTTGTTTTTTTTTTTGGAATTGGAAAGCTTTGATAGGGGATGCGGATAGGCCCCAAGGTGGTTTGAACTCATAACCTCTTATTTGAGGAGTTGGTCTTTTGCCACCTGAGATGACCCTTGGGGTACTTATTATGTTATTTTCAATAGTTGTCATTGTCCATGTGAAATGAAATGATTTACCCTCATGGAAAAAATAAGTGTTATACTAAAAGGGTAAAAAAGCAAGTTTACAATCTTGTTGTAACCAACCTTGGTGACAACAAGTTTTCCCAAAAAAGTATTTGCTGCAAAAGAGTTATACTAGTTTCCCAAAATGCTTTGTTATTATGAAGAACTTAATAAGAAATGAAAGGTATGTGAACAAGTACCATGTAGCGGTGGTAGTGATCAGTAGAAACATCTGCATTGCTTCCATCCTTGATACCTCCTATAAGATGAACGAAAGAAAATTATTTTAGACATTGGAGCAATTATTAAGTCAATAAGTGATCATCAGTGTCATTTCCATTGTCTTCTCTTGCCACTTATTATCCAAGGTCACAAATGAATAAATCCAAGCTCCGTAACTATTGTTAAGAGGGGCTATGGAAATTATTGTTTTACCCTAAGGGCGTGTAGCTAAGTTGGCAATGACCAAAACCTTAGAATTAAGAGGTCATAAATTCAACTCTCCTTCGTGAGCAACTATCAAAAAAAAAAAAAGGTTATGGACCCAACTAAAATTCATTATTTTGGAATTTGTTCATCCTAAATTTTTGTCTTTGTTAGAACTTTCTGGAGAGTGTAGACCATCTATTTTTTTTTTCTCTCTCTTCTCCAAGTTGGTTTGGGGTAGCATTCTCAGAAACTATTGGTTTTTTCCTAGAGTTATCCTGTTTGGCTTTTTGTCCCCCTGAATTTTGTTGTATCCGTTTTGATGGTTGTTATGTTTTCTTTTGTTGAGGTCTTTCCCCTTTGCTAGTCTTTGGGTTTTAGATTTTGTCTCTTTTCTTTAATAAATTATCTTTTCATCCAAAAAAAATTTGTTGATACCAGAGATATGTTAATTAGGGTCCCACAATATGCTACAAATAGAACTAAATATTGATTCTCTAATCTTTTCATTTAGGAATATCATCTTTAATGCAAAGAGTAATGCCCTAAATTTAATTTATTTGTTCCCACCTCATGAAAAGATTTCAAAGTAGTAGTGGATTTTAGTAATTTCAAAAAGGAACTCCAGAACTAGTGGAATGTAGACTGCATCCAAAAAATGTAAGGTAGGAAGTGGAAAGTTACCTGGTAGATGAGTAAATACATCCCAATTGTTGAGGCTTTTGTTACCTTCTAAGTAGGCACCTTCAATCTGGAAATGTATGTATTAATGAATAAATCAAAACGCTTATGAAGACGGTCAGAGCTTCTAGAAATTGCGCAAGACATATAGTAGCTTGATAACACCAAGATGAGAGAAAGAACGCCACCTGGTTGCACAATGCATGCCGCTCTTGCACTAAGACACAGGGGCACGCGTAATGACCACTGCAACCCTCTTGGAAAGATGGGAATTACCAGGGTTGTGATGATCATTTTGCGTGCCCATGTCTGGGTGTAAGCGTGGCGTGCACTGCGTGACTAGGTCGCGTTATCTTTCCCTACCAAAATTTATCTCATATAGTTCAAATAACATATATCCATGAAATTTAATATACGACGACAACTTGAGAGGACACTAAATAAATTTTGTAAAAATTCTTGTGTCCATTCATGAAACCCTCTATCAAATCTGGGTAGACCACCAAATGGGATAATCGGTTTGTTTTGGTTATTCAATTCTGTTTCAGTTTGGTTCAAGATATAGAATGTAGAATCAAAACTAAACCCAATCGATAATAATAACATATTTTCAAAACCCAAACCAAACCGATTTGGTTCAATTTGGGTTTTTATTCGATTTCATTTTCGGTTCCCTATTCGATTTATGTCCTATTACTTAGATATGTCACCAATACATAATATAGAATTGAGCCTCCAACTACTAATACAAATTGACTTGAAACAGTGCACAATCCAGAAGAAAGAAGGTTCAAGTATCTTATTTTGGGAAGAATAAAAAAAATTATAGTTCAAAGTTAACAATATATATTTAATCACTAGGATTCATGAGGATGAATATTAAACAAATGTCGCAATTTTCTTGTGACTTAATGATGTTTTATGCCTTTATCCTAGAAAATTCGGCTGATTCTTCCCTTCACCATATCTGCACAAGCTCTAAATAAGATTGTTCCACATAGAACTTTCCTTTGTGTACTAGGGGCTTTCAGACTATTTTTTTGTGGCAGCCCACAAACCCTAACTCTAAACTACTAATACAATTTAGAGTAAATTCGGTTCAATTCTAATCAAACAGTTTTACCCTTGAAATTGAAACCGAACCGAAATCAAGAAAAAATTTCTTACTTTAAAACCAAAACTGAATCAATTCTTCTTCGGTTTGTTCAACTCGGTATGCCACATAGAAATTTAAAAGTGTTAAAAAAAATGTTTAAAAATAAATAGAATGCTGAAAATTTTAGAAAATAATCCCAATATATGGAGGTATACTGTTGCATTTGACTCTAAAATTGGATATGTGGTGAATCAAGACCTTGCATATCTATTACTTCCACGTGGGTGACGTGTGTTATTTAATATAGGGTAATCTTGTCATTTCACATGAACAATGACAACGTTTGAAAATGATAATGATAAATCACTTTCAACTTATTTTGAAAACTTTTTTATACCTTTGATTAAAATAACTTTTATTAATAAGACGAGGCCAAAATGTAAGGTCACAATCTTGTTGTAACCAACCTTAGTTACAACAAGATTTTCCTAGTAAAAAATAACTTGAACAACTAATGTGAAATTAAACATGCTTACCACCCGAACTCTTAATTATGAGGTATTGGTCCTTACCAGCTGAGCTTCCCCCTTAAGGTTCAATGTTCTCATTATGAGGACGTGTTTATAACCTTATATTCATTGAATGACAAATGAAAATAAACTATGGAGATCAACCAAAGAATAAATGAATTGATTCAAGAGAAGTCCCCAAAAAACATAAAAGAAAGAAACGAGCTATGGGGAAATATCAAAAATCCATGCAAAACTAAAAAAAAAAAAATCAAACAAAAGAGAGAGAATATGACTTCTTAAACCATATATGGCTGGTCGAAGTGTTTCCTTAATTACCTGATAAGCAGACGTTGCAGTTCCAAAAAGAAACGCTAGAGGAAACTGGCTGCGATGCAAGAGGCAACTAGTTAAACAGAACAATTGAGTAAAACAAAAGGCTGCAAAGAATAATTTCATCATCTTGCTAATGCTTTTTTTGAAACTGCATAAGCGAAGGTCTTCTGTTCTGTTCTGTCTTGGGCTATCTATTTTTATATAGAAGCAAGCATCCAAGAAGAGTTATGGTTCAAACGACACTTCTTTACCTTACACTTCAAGAGGTTTCATTTGGTGGCATGAAGAAGCATGCAACATTCAAGTACTTCTTTCTTCATACAGGAATGCCTCATGCCTCATGCCACCTTATTATTCTGTGTGACGCATGCAAAAGATGTTTGACTTTTAATTCAAATATTGTTCAAAAGTTATTGATAAATAAGTTGAAAGTGTGGTCAACAAGTCATACCTCAATAAAATATAAAAACCCAAGGCTATTAAAAGGGTTTATAATTAATAGTATGAGTGTTTCTTTTTTTTGGTAATATTAGTAGTATGAGTGTTATTATTCTGTGTGATACATACATGCACGTGTTGAACTATTGATCTTCCTTCCTCTTTTCTTTGTCCTTAATTAAGCCTCTGTATTTTATTTGCATTTAACAAATTCACATGCTATTTTCTACAATTGTATTTAAATTTTTACCTCTCATGCATTTTGGTTGTCTGTTAACACATTCAAAGAAAACTGTTGTCATGCATTATATCTGATGTCATCTTTTTAATTAATTAAAAAAAAGGTCTATATCAATAAAAGCAAAAGATGTTTGACTTTTAATGCAATTGTTCAAAAGTTATTGATAACATAAGCTAAAAGTGTGGTCAACAATTGTGATACCTCAATAAAATATAAAAACGTAAGGCTATTAAAAGGTTTTATAGTTAATAGTATGAGTGTTTTATTGTTTGGTAATAGTTAATAGTATAAGTGTTATTACAAGTGAAAAGAATTTCACATACCGTTACAACTTCGTCATTTACTTATTAAAAAAATATTTTTTTAAATAAAATCAAAGTGCATTAATGTGTTTTAAATTTTAATGTAATAATACTAAAATGTAAGTGTTATTACAAGTGAAAAGAATTTCACATACTGTTACAACTTCGTCATTTACTTATTAAAAAAATATTTTTTTAAATAAAATCAAAGTGCATTAATGTGTTTTAAATTTTAATGTAATAATACTAAAATGTAAAAAGTAAATGGGAAAACTTCACGGACACCCCCCCGTAAGTATACAATATATCACGGACACCCTAAACATTGTCAAAATATCATAGACACCCCTTAATTTATGATTTTATTTCAACTTAGTCCACTCTGTTAGGTCTGTGCAATTAAGTCGTTGTTAATTCTTTTATAATGGAGAAATCACCCTTACCACAAGTTGACCTTCCCATAATACCCTTGAGGGTAAAACCCCAAATACAAACCCCATTCTCTCTTCATCATTTTTGCTAGGTTGAAGGAAGAAGAAGCAATAACATGGAACTTCTCCACCTACAATCAACGCCATTTTTTGACCCATTTCCATGCTCTGAAGGCGAAAGAAGCAAGAATAGGGAACTTCTCCTTCCTATTCTTTTCTTGTTTCCTGCTCCTTGCTCCTTCCTCCTTCCTCTTCCATCTTCTTCTTGTCTTCGTGCTATACTGCTATTGTTTGTCAGTTATGTTCTAGCGGTACTCACAACACAATTAATTTGATCGATCTCTCTCAGCCTTAACCCTTTAAACCCCAAATTTGTTGTGCTAATACCTACCCTAGGTATTAGACACTAGTCTATGGAATCTGGTGCCTAATATTTACATGGGTTGGGGGAAACAAATCGAGTTTTAGATCTGATATCCCTTGTTCCGCCAGGTATAATTTCAGTAGCTTGATATAAAATTCTGGGTTGTTCTTTCGGGTGGTTTGGAACTAGATTCAAACGGGTATTGTGTTAAGATTCATGCCCTGAAATCTCACTTTAATCGGACTTCTTATGGAGAAGTTCTTACATCTGGAGCAATACCAGGTTAGCCTCCCATTTCTGGGTTTGATTCTGCTGCCGATTTGGTGCTACCCATCTCGCGAAACCTTCTTCTAAATGATGGATTGTGGTTTTTTATTGCGGGGTAGTAACGAAAGTTGATATTTTATGTGATTTTCCTTAGGTTGAATTACAATTGTGAGTGTATAAATAGGTGAGAGGAATCCACATGTTGGAAACTCAATCACCTATAATACACATACCATAAAGAGAAGATTACAATAAATCATATCTACTATACATGAGAGATTGAGGGAGATGATATTGAGATCATGGATTGTCAAGGGATTGCATGCTTGATGCTCAAGCAATGGCAAACATAAAAAGAAATCGGATATGGTGTGATATGGTCTGATACACCCCCTCAAGGTGAAGATTGGGGCGGTCGAATCTTCAGCTTGTCCCGAAGAAACAAGAATCTGGCCATACCGAGTCCTTTGGTCATAATGTCTGCAATCTGATCTTTGGTAGAAATAAACCGGACTTGACGATCACGTTTGGCAACTTTATCGCGAACAAAGTGAAAATCGATTTCCACGTGCTTGGTGCGGACGTGAAAAACTAGATTTGCTGAGAGATACGTGGCGCCGATGTTGTCACACCATAACACAGGGGCCAGAGAAGTAGAGAGACCAAGTTCACCAAACAGAGACTGAATCCAGGTGAGCTCAGCATAGGCGTCAACATGAGCCTTGTACTTCGACTCAGTGGAGGACCGGACAACATCGGCGCCACGTATCTCTCGGCAAATCCAGTTTTTCACACCCGCACCAAGCACGTAGAAATCAATATCTACTTTGTTCACCATAAAGTTGCCAAACATGATCTTCAAGTCAGGTTTATTTCTACCAAAGATCAGATTGCAGACATTATGACCAAAGGACTCGGTACGGCCAGATTCTCGTTTCTTCGGGACAAGCTAAAGATTCGATCACTCCAATCTTCACCTTGAGGGGGTGTATCAGACCATATCACACATATCCGATTTCTTTCTATGTTTGCCATTGCTTGAGCATCAAGCATGCAATCCCTTGACAATCCATGATCTCAATATCATCTCCCTCAATCTCTCATATATAGTAGATATGATTTATTGTAATCTTCTCTTTATGGTATGTGTATTATAGGTGATTGAGTTTCCAACATGTGGATTCCTCTCACCTATTTATACACTCACAATTGTAATTCAATCTAAGGAAAATCACATAAAATATCAACTTCCATTAGGGATCATTCGTGTATTTAAGAAAAGAAAGCAAAATCGAACTGGATAGGTAGATTTAGGGTTGCTGGATAGGAAATGGAAAGAAATGATGGAGGCTTGCGATTAGAGTCTGGAAGAGAGGGAAAATGAAGAAAATGGTCCAATTAAATTTGATAATGGTGGTTTTTGTGAAGGGAAACTTCGCAGTCAGTGGTTTAGGAAGCACTCAGCAAGCATATGCATTTGAGGGGTAGAGGGAAGCACTCAGCAAGCATATGCAATCGAACTGTCTTTCTTGTTTCTGCGAAGAATCTACAGAAATTAAGTGATGTATCTCATATAGACTTTGACACCATCGGCCTAGATTTCCTCATTTTACTAATGATTCTCCCATCACTTGACTGGTCAGGATCTTGGGATGATGTCTTCAAGGTTTCAGTTGGCCTCTATCTGGTAGGAACTGTTGTCTGGAACTTCTTCTCTACTGGAGAGAAAATTCTGGATTGACCATTGTTGGGAAATTGGAGCATTTTGGAGTTGTGTTGTCACTGTTGGCAACGTTTCTAGACATTTTGATGATGCGGCAATGGTTTTTGGTGAGTTGGAAGAGTTGAACTGGTCAAACAGGCTTCTACACAGCGTCAAGGGCAATTTGGTCATTTGGTAGGGTTATAGTGACATCCAAGCATGGAGGATGTATATTGACAGTATTTTGGGTCCCTAAAAGTGTTTGGCAAAGGCTCGAAGCAGCAGGTGAAGGTTTTGTACATCAAAAGCTGTGATTTCATAGGATCACGCAGTCAGGTCCACTTTGAAGCTATTTTTGGAAGCATTAATGGCTAAACTGGGCAAAGACGTCTTCATGAGAAATGAATTTCGTCGAGTCATGGTTTCAACGCAACTGGTCTCGCATTATTTCAGCTTGAACGAGAAAGTTACAGTTGTTTCCGTGTTGATGCACAAAAACGGAGCAAATCTGGAATAGGCAAAAAGTTTTATACTTAGCCTAATTTTTTGATCGTTTTTTTTGAAGTGCTATTGGAGATAGAGGTTTCCCATTGTTTTGTTAAAGTTCCAGAATCACTACGAGCGTCGGATCAACATCTAGTGCAAGATTCCTCTTGGACGTCGCGGATTGGTGCAAGGTTCTTTTTAAAAAAAGAAGGAAGAGAGAAAGGAAATAAGAGATTTGGTAGTGGAGTGTGACATCAGCATGACATCACATCATATTTCTAACGAAGATAGCATTGTGAATTTCTCTGACATGTGTCCTCGTTACACATGGTTTTGTCACGAAGAATCTAGTTATTTACGATTCTGCCACTGGTTACCCGTTTTGGAGCATCCAACTTTGGAAAGCCATATCTTGGTCATCCGAAGTCCAAATGGGACGAAATTTTTTTTTAAATTGGGTAATTTTTCGAGAGGAATCCATTGGAAGGAGTTGCAGCATCGTTTGAGCACAGAAAATCAACGATATCACTGGTTTATGCTCGATGACTCCGTATTGAAGATGGTTTGAGAAGTGGAGCATACACAGACTTGATTTCTATGCATCAGAGGCTTCATGATTGTTGGATTGCTCTACAAGAGGTAATCTTTGATTGTAAATCCCCATTGTGAGTTTTTAGGTTGCATGTTTAGTTGAAAAAACCTAGTTTGATTGTAAGCCAATATTGGCCATTGTATTGGGGGATTTAGTTCTGTTATTTGCAATTAATTATTGTAACTCTGTCAAGTGGGGGCCTGCACAGAGATTGGGGTAGTTGCCCTCGTTTGTGTGGTTGCACAAACTGAAGCAGGGATTGGGAGTTCCTGGGTGGTTGTAGCCATCAAAATTTGAGTAGTGTATTGAGGGAATACGAAACCCTATACGGGTATTCCTCCATGGACGTAGGCACTCTGGCCGAACCATGTATATCTAGTGTTCTATCTTGCACTTATTTTTCAACATATATTTGAAGTGTGTGCTGTGCAGAGTGGAGGGACACTGTCAGGTAGACCCAACCACGTTGTGGTGTGTGGTGGACGTGTCTGTGTGTGATTGGTAATTACGGGACTGTCCTGGCCAATCTTGAATTGTGCTTGAGAACACATCACCAGTGTGGTATCTGTTAGAGATTGGAAGAAAGTTTTTGATGACCCTGATTCACCCCCCCTCTCAGTGTCAACCTAAGTTTATCAATTGGCATTAGAGCTTGGTTACCTTAGAGAGGAAGTTTAACAGTTTCGGGTTCGATCTAAGCTTGGTTGACAATGGCATCCAGTGAAGGAAGAAGCATGCATGGAAAAATTCCAATTTTTGATGGGTCAAATTACAATTTTTGGAAGATCAGAATGGAGACTTATCTGAAGTCTTTAGGTTATGGAGTCTGGCTAGCAGTGAAGAACGGTTACACACCCCCTACTACAGACATCATAGAGATAGTAAAGATGAAGAAGTGCGAAGACAATGCTAAGGCAGTAAATGCACTTCTAGGCTCCCTGGTGAACAACGAATTTGCTAGAATGGTCGGTTGTACAACATCAAAGGAGATTTGGGATAAACTTAAAAATATCCATGAGGGAGATGATAAAATTAGAGAGGCAAAGCTACAACACCACAGGAACTTGTTTGAAGGGTTGAAGATGTCTGAGGCAGAGCGGTTGAACAATTCATGAGCAGGGTAAACGTAATCATCAACTCCATTAGAGGGTTAGGTGAAGAATTGAAGGATGTAGTAGTAGCGAAGAAAATATTGAGATCTTTACCTGAATTATATAACCTGAAGGTGTCTGCAATAGAAGAGTCAAAAAATTTGAACACCTTGAGCATGGATGAGTTGCATGGAACTTTAACGGCTTATGAGATGAGAATGGTCAAGTCCAAACCAATAGAGAAGGAAGCCGCATTTAAAGCCATGAAGAAACTAAAAATCAAGGAAGATAGTGAAGATGAGGATTCTAATGATGAGTTAATAGCCTACTTGGCTAGAAAACTCAAGAGAGGTGGAGGCAAATACAAGGGAAAACTCCCCTTGAAATGTTTTGACTGTGGTGGAATTGGGCACTTTGCTTCAAAGTGTCCCAAGAAAGGCAAGGTTATAGATTCTGATGATGAAGATACTCAAGAGTGCAGGTTCAAGAAAGGGAAAAAGAAGTTCATTCCTAGAAAAGGGAATTTCAAGAAGAAAAGTCTCATCTCAAAGAAGTGCAAGTCTTCTTCAGATGAGTCATCAGAAGATGATGATGAGTCATTTGAGACTTTATTTATGACACTTGAAGACAAGGTGCAACACAAGTCTACTTATGAGTCTGAAGAAGAGGAAGAACATGAAGCTAAGTATGACCTGCAAGCAGAGTTGTATTCTGCTGTAACTAATCTCAAGGGTGCCAAAAAGAAGAAAAAAACCTTACAGAGTTAGCTTGTGGAGAAGGAGGAGCAGGTCAGCCAATTAAATATTACTGTTGAAGAGATGACCAAGATCATTGATGAGCTGAGTATCAATCTATCACCCAAAGCAGAGGAGTGCACTGTCCTTGAAGAGAAATTGAAGATATTGAAGATTGAATTGGAAGAGATACCGAAGATGAACTTACAAGAAGAAATTACATCATCTCCTCCAGTTAACATTTTGAAATCCAAAAGCAAGGAAGTTGTGTCTCAACCAACTGGAGTGAAAATGTGTTAGATAAGATCCTTAGCCTTCAGAGACCTTTAAATTTGAAGACTGGCTTAGGATATGTGAAAGAAGGATCTTCTGGAGCAGTGAAGACCAAAGGCACAGGAACTGCAGAAAACCCAGTGAGATTTGTTAAGGAGAAACAGAGAGGCTCACAGGTTAAAAAGCTTGCTAAGAGGACAGTTGACAAAGATGGGTTTACTTCAGTCAGTTATCAGAAGGCAAGAGGTTCTTGGCAGCGATATAGCTTCAGAGGGTACTGCTATGGATGCAATAGTTATGGGCACAGAGTAACAGATTGTAAAAGACAGTCCAAGCTTACAGAGTTCACAAGTAGGAACAGGTTTGCTCCCTTGGCAGAACAGAGGGTGGAGTGTTACAAATGTCACAGGATGGGACACATTGCCAGAAACTGCATGACTATACTTTCATCCCAAAGGCAGCCAAGAAGAATACATAATGATAATCATCCATCGAAGCAAGGTTTGAAACAAAAGGTAAGAGAACCTATTACCATAGCAGACAAGGCAGTATGGGTTGAGAAGAGACAGAAAGGGACTTGTGAATCATTGATTGTTCAGACAGCTTTCAAGGCACATAGCAGACCATCACCGTGGATTCTTGATAGTGGTTGCTCGACTCACATGACAGGTGACAAGGGAATATTTCTAAGTCTTGATTCAGTTGAGGGTGGTTCTGTCAGGTTTGGAAACAATGATGGGGTAAAGATAGAAGGCAGAGGCACAGTGAAGCTGGATACAGGAAATGTCAAGACAAACAATGTCCTATATGTTAGCGGTCTGAAGCACAACCTGCTCAGTGTGAGCCAAATTTGTGATAGTGGAAATCAAGTCTTGTTCACCAAGGAGGGTTGTGTGATCAAGAAGATCAAAAATGGAAAGACTGTGGCATGAGGAACAAGAACTGTAGGCAATCTATATACACTTTCAGAAGCACATGAAGATAGATGTATGTTGGGACATGAAGATGAAAACATGTTATGGCATAGGAGATTGGGACACATCAGCTTCAAGAATTTAGCTAAATTGAGTAAGAAAAAGGTAGTCAGAGATCTACCCAAAATCAAGTCTCCAACAAACCATGTTTGTGCACCATGTCAGAAAGGAAAGCAGACTAAGCCCACATACAAGTCAAAGGAGCATCATACAAGTAAGCCTTTGGACTTGATCCATACGGATCTATGTGGACCCATGAGAACTGAAGCAATTGGAGGTGAAAGGTACTTCATTCTATTCATAGATGAATGTACAAGGATGAGTTGTGTCATGTTTTTGAAGGACAAAACAGAGGCCTTAGAGTGTTTCAAGATTTTCAAGAATAGAGTGGAAAATGAAACAGGAAGGACAATTAAGTGCCTCAAATCTAACCAAGGTAAGGAGTTTACTTGGAATTTATTTTTCAATTTCTATCATGAACATGGGATCAGGATTCAGCATTCTGCAGCTCGTACCCCTCAACAAAATCGGGTAGTGGAAAGGAAGAACAGGATCGTTCAAGAAATGGCAAGGGCAATGTTGACTGAAAACAATGTTGCTAGGAGATTTTGGAAAGAAGCAGTTTTTTTTGCAGTACACATCCAGAATAGGTGCCTGCTTAGACCAAATGAATCCAAGATGCCATACGAGCTATGGTATGGAAGGAGAGCCACAGTGAAATACCTTAAGGTATTTGGGTCTAGATGCTTCATCAAGAGAAAGGAAGATAATCTTGGAAAGTTTGACGATAGAGCGGACGAAGGAATTTTCTTGGGGTATTCTTCAAAAAGCAAGGCCTACAGATGCTTCAATAAAAGATTGGGGAAGGTTGTAGAGAGTTCAGATGTAAGAGTTGACGAACAATTTCCCCACTTTAAACCAGTAGAGTCAGAAGAGCAAGCTTTTGAAGAGTTTGATGATGATACAGTTGTGGATGATGAAGTTGTGGAAGTTCAGAAGAATGATGATGATGCAGATACATATATTCATGATACTGAAATAGTGACAGAGAGAGATGGCAGACCTAAGGACACCCTAATACAGAAGAACCATCCTCCCCAACAAATCATTGGTGACCCAAGTGCTGGAATTCAAACAAGGAAAATAAAGAAGCCCAAACAGAGGTTTTCTTTGTTGTCACAAGTTGAGCCCAAGAAAGTTGATGAGGCAAGTAGAGATGAGAATTGGGTCAAGGCAATGAATGAAGAACTGGACCAAATAGAGAAGAGCAATACATGGGAGCTAGTCCCCAAACCGGCAGATAAAAACATCATCGGTACCAAGTGGGTCTTCAGAAACAAGTTGAATGAAGATGGTCAGGTGGTTAGAAACAAAGCTAGACTTGTGTGCAAGGGTTACGCTCAGGTAGAGGGGATAGACTTCGATGAGACATTTGGACCAGTAGCAAGATTGGAATCCATACGGATGTTCTTGGCGTTCGCAGTGCACAAGGGGTTCAAGGTTTATCAGATGGACATAAAGTCAGCGTTCTTAAATGGCAATCTTGAAGAAGAGGTGTACATCGAGCAACCAGATGGCTTTTAGATTGGTGAGGATCCAAATATGGTTTGTAGATTGAAAAAGGCTCTCTATGACTTGAAACAAGCTCCAAGAGCCTGGTACTCCAGACTTGACACCTACTTACATCAGTTGGGACTGCGGAGGCATGGTTGATAGCAACCTATATGTTATGACAGAGCATAGTCGTCAACTGGTGGTTGTGGTTTATGTCGATGACATAATTTTTGGTGGACATAGTGATGAGGTGTGTAAGCAATTTGCAGAGAAGATGAAGACCGAATTTGAGATGTCCATGTTAGGAGAGCTATCCTACTTTTTGGGTTTGCAGGTGAACCAGAAGAAAAATGGCATCTTCATTTCACAGGTGAAATATGTAAAGGAGATGTTGAAAAAATTCAACATGGAGGACAATAAACCAGTGGGTACCCCAATGGTTGTAGGATGCAAGCTGAGTTTGACAGATGAATCACCTCTGGTGGATCAGACTTTATACAGGTCAATGATAGGCAGTCTACTGTATTTGACGGCATTGAGACCAGATATCTTGCAATCAGTTTGTTTAGTGGCCAGGTTTCAGGCAAATCCTAAGGAGACACACTTATTGGCACTGAAACGGATTTTTAGGTACTTGAAAGGTACAATGGATTATGGGTTATGGTACCCAAGGATAGACCACTTCACACTTATTGCGTTTTCAGATGCAGATTGGGCCGGCATTATTGATGACAGAAAAATCACTAGTGGTGGTGCTTTCTATTTGGGGAAAAGCTTGATGGCATGGTATAGTAAGAAACAAGAGTCTGTTTCATTATCGACAGCAGAGGCCGAATATATAGCAGCAGCAGCCAGTTGCACTCAGGTCATATGGATGAAGAGGCATATAGCTGATTTTGGCATTGAAAGTGATGAGCCAGTTGCTATTATGTGCGACAACATGAGCGCCATCAACATTTCAAAGAACCCTGTGCAGCATTCCAGGACCAAACACATTGACATTAGGTATCATTTTTTGAAGGAGAAGGTCGGCACTAATGAGTTGAGACTTGAGTTTGTTCCTACTAAGGATCAGGTAGCCGACATATTCACCAAACTGCTCCCTAAGGAGACATTTGACAGGTTGCGAGAAAAACTTGGAATTTGCAATCCACAAGCACAGTAAGTGGTATAGGTGCAGGAGGAGTGTATGTACGGGCATAGGGGGAGATGCCATGCAGGAGGAGTCACCCTTTGTATTTGTTTTCAAAGGGGGAGAAGAATAAGAATCCATGTGTACAACTCTACAACTCAGGGTATGACAGTGCCTCGCTATTTGGTGTTATATGGATGTGGGTTGCCAACAATTCCAAAGGGGGAGATTGTTGGGAAATTGGAGCATTTTGGAGTTGTATTGTCATTGTTGGCAATGTTTCTAGACATTTTGATGATGCGGCAATGGTTTTTGGTGAGTTGGAAGAGTTGAACTGGTCAAACAAGCTTCTACACAGCGTCAAGGGCAATTTGGTCATTTGATAGGGTTATAGTGACATCCAAGCATGGAGGATGTATATTGACAGTATTTTGGGTCCCTAAAAGTGTTTGGCAAAGGCTTGAAGCAGCAAGTGAAGGTTTTGTACATCAAAAGCTGCGATTTCATCGGATCGCACAGTGGGGTCCACTTTGAAGCATTTTGGAAGCCTTAATGGCTGAACTGGGCGAAGAAGTCTTCAAGAGAAATGAATTTTGTCGAGTTATGGTTCCAACGCAACTAGTCGCGCATCATTTCAGTGTCGGACGAGAAAGTTACAGTTGTTTCCGTGTTGATGCGCAAAAAAGGAGCAAATCTGGAATAGGCAAAAAGTTTTATACTTAGCCAAATTTTTTGGTCGTTTTTTTTAAGTGCTACTGGAGACAGAGGTTTCCCATTGTTTTGTTAAAGTTCCAGAATCACCACGAGCGTCGGATCAACATCTAGTGCAAGATCCCTCTTGGACGTCGCGGATTGGTGCAAGATTCTTTTTAAAAAAAGAAGGGAGAGAAAGGAAATAAGAGATTTGGTAGTCGAGTGTGACATCAGCATGACATCACATCATATTTCTAACGAAGATAGCATTGTGAATTTCTCTGACATGTGTCCTCGTTACACATGGTTTTGTCACAAAAAATCTAGTTATTTACGATTCTGCCACTGGTTACCCGTTTTGGAGCATCCAACTTTGGAAAGCCATATCTTGGTCATCCGAAGTCCAAATGGGACGAAATGTTTTTTGAAATTGGGTAATTTTTTGAGAGGAATCCATTGGAAGGAGTTGCAGCATTGTTTGAGCACAGAAAATTGACGATATCACTGATTTATGCTCGATGACTCCGTATTGAAGATGGTTTGAGAAGTGGAGCATACACAGACTTGATTTCTATGCATCAGAGGCTTCATGATTGTTGGATTACTCTACAAGAGGTAATCTTCAATTGTAAATCCCCATTGTGAGTTTCTAGGTTGCATGTTTAGTTGAAAAAACCTAGTTTGATTGTAAGCCAATATTGGCCATTGTATTGGGGGATTTAGTTCTGTTACTTGCAATTAATTATTGTAACTCTGTCAAGTGGGGGCTTGCACAGAGATTGGGGTAGTTGCCCTCGTTTGTGTGGTTACACAAACTGAAGCAGGGATTGGGAGTTCCTGGGTGGTTGTAGCCATCAAAATTTGAGTAGTGTATTGAGGGAATACGAAACCCTATATGGGTATTCCTCCGTGGATGTAGGCACTCTGGCCGAACCAAGTATATCTGGTGTTCTGTCTTGCACTTATTTTTCAACATATATTTGAAGTGTGTGTTATGCAGAGTGGAGGGACACTGTCTGGTAGACCCAACCATGTTGTGGTGTGTGGTGGACGTGTCTGTGTGTGATTGGTAATTATGGGACTGCCCCGGCCAATCTTGAATTGTACTTGAGAACACATCACCAGTGTGGTATCTGTTAGAGATTGGAAGAAAGTTTTTGGTGACCCTGATTCACCCCCCCTCTCAGTGTCAACCTGAGTTTATCAACCATTAGAATAACTGATTATATCTGTGGGCTAGCTTTTGCCGACATACATGACATGGAAAGAGATCTGGGAGATAAAATTAAGAGAAATCAAGGTGGGACAAAAATGGGGAAAGGAATTCCTTGGGTATTTGGTTACACAACTTATGGAGTGCCAGAAAAACCACAATGAAGAATCACATAACCCACATAACTCAGATCAAAAAGGTTTTATTCTCAAAATTACCACTTTCTCAACAGAATCAAACACATCTGCCTCCAGCTTTGCCAGGCTGATTGAACAATGGGAAATTCCAAATCATCTTAATATGATGCCTAACCTGACATCATTGCTTGCATATATGTAATGGAGGAAAGATTTTTGGTGTAATTGCCTTCAGCCATAGGCTTGTATATTTGTAACAGGTTAAACCTTGTCAATTTTGTGATGGATATTGGGGTTGGATTCGAAAATTACAGAGGAGCACAGGGAGGGGGAGCTGGAGCCAGAGAAGTCGGGGAAGGCCAGAAGGGAGAGGAAGAGTCTGAGTAGAGGAGGGGAAGGGGTGTCGGAGACGGAGAAGGAGAGGGATAGGGAGAGAGAGTGAAATTACAAGAAGAAGAAAAAAAAGTCTAAAGTATAATGAAAAGTATATGGAGGGCAAAAGTGGAAAAAGAAATTTGGTTACAATAGTGTTGTAACCACCTCAGTTACAATCAGATTAACCCTTTAAATATCTAATGGGGTTAAAATGGACATTTCAACTTTGGGTGCTAACTGTACTTAACGTCAGGGGGAAAGTTAATATTTTGACAATGTCTGGGGTATCCGTGATATATTATATACTTAAAGGGGGTGTCCGTGAAATTTTCCCAAAGTAAAATGGTTTTACTTTTGAACTGATTTGATTATGTCCAAATCGAAAACGACTCCAATTGAATTGAATCGAATCAGATTCTAGGCTGAACCAAGTATTACAAAAGAACCATTTTGTTCTTACCGAACCAAATCTGTTACATATGTTAGAATTTAAATTGCTATTTCTTTATAGAGAGTTAGAGTCGGCCCTCTTGGGGATAAGGGTTTTGGGCCCTTCCGGGATCGCTGGCAATAGAATATTATACAGAATATATAAAGAGATTTAGAATCCTGGTTGAAATGGAAATCTGTATGGTATGTGAATATTTGGTGAATCCATATCAGTTGTGTTGCCTACTATGAGGAGATACCGATCTTGAGTGTCCATAGCGAGCTGGACTCTCAAGATCCGATATGTTAAGTTATGAAAAATATATTCATTGATCTTAATATATTGTATCTCCATTGTAAAGTTATATAAGAGTACAAGAGATGCCGTTATACAAGAGTACAAGAGATGCCCTAGTCATTGACTAAAATATTACACAGAATATTATAAAGAGATTTAAAATTCTTGTTGAAATGGAAACCTATATCCTAGTTAAAATACAACTTACACACCTTACCCCACGACACTATACTTGGGACCCACTCAACATAGAAACTCTCTCATAGTAAAACTTTTACAAATCCCCACAGAAGACATATGGAGAGATAATGTACCCAACAAATTCCTACAAGTGACCCGAATTCCAAACACGAGAACGCCACTCGAATACTCCGTTTTCTATTGCTCTCCAGTAACTCAAACACCTCTCCCTTCCCCCTATTATTTATAGATGATTGGAGGGGAGTCGGCGCGGTAGGTGTTGAACAAGATGTGAATGGAGGTGTCGATCCTCACATCTGCCTGCTTTGCCAATTCACCAAAAAAATCTTCAAATTGGATTGGCCCATATATATCTCATGTGCAGTCCATCATAGAAATGTTTCCATGTTATCTTTCTTTCTTGTCAAAATATGACAAATAATTGATACCAGATGTTAGTTCACATAAACCAAGATCCAAATAAACTAGGGTTTGGATCATACCTGAATATGTACAGAAAGGCAGCGGAAGAGGATCTCATACGGGTTTGGTTACTAGCTTCACAAACTCGAACAATCTCTCTCACGATCTTCGAATATCTTGATACAAAACACTAGAGAAAGGGAGAATTTGGTTTCTCAGATGATGTGGTCTTAGGGTTACAGACTTTCTATTTAAAGCCAAAACCCTAAGACCCCTGCCCCTATTTAGATTCCCACTGGGAATCGACCAAAGAAGCGGGAAGAGACCCATCCACTTAAGTGGCTGGTTCTCTCCACGCACAGCTGGTCGGGTCAGGTCTGGCCTGCCCCTTGTGGGCGGCTTGGACCGGGCTTGGCCCGTGTTCGATTTACATCAGAGATGGGCATCTCCTTCGAAATGGAAGGAAGTGAGTGTCACCCTTTCTTCCTCGAGCGCTTGATGGAACTGGAAGAATTGCTCCAAACGACGGGTCCAACTTCTTGCGTCCTCTTCCTCGTTGAAGCATGGGAAATCTATCTTAACAAGTTTTGGAGTAGAAGTATTGGATGACCCAGTCGGCCTACTACCCGTGGTGCTACCCGGTCAATCGCCATGGTTCGGAGGTGGAGCCATGGAGGTCTATCCTTCATGTTCCGACTCAGCTGTTCGAGATCCTAGCCTCTTAAGCACCTCATTAAGCTTGCTCATGATTATTCGTTGACCTTCAATGAGAGATTCCACCTCATTTCTATCTTCTCCACCCTCTGATTCATGCTTCGACTCTGTTACCAGGCTGGTACATGCTCACCTCCTCGTCTACCTTCTTGAAAGAAGATCAAGAGACAACAAGGAAGGAATTCTCGATGCAATCTGGTGTGATTTGGAGGTCGCTTAACTCTTTCTCAAAGAGAAAATTAAGGGAGTTCAAACTTTATCCTCTTTCATTTCTGTTACTCATAAAAAGTCATTCTACTGGAGTACAACTACTCATTCCCATGTCTAGTATAACCAATCCACCTACACTACTTAATTATAACCACAAAATAAAAAAGAAACAATGCTATCAGAGATTTTTTTTATTTTAATTTTTAATAAGACTTCAATATAGTATGCTAAAGAAACAAAATTACAATGCCGAATTCTCCTTCAGGCTATCAGATAGCCAAATTGGGATACAGTAGTCCATATTTGGAGCTCACTAAGTCCTAGTGCCTGAGTTGAGTTCATGAGCCAGCCCTTTTTTTGCTAAAGGTCGGCAAAGTATGTATTGAGAATAAAATATTGGTTTTACATAATTGAAGACTAGAAAGCTACCAAAAATCCCTTACCGAGAACCGGCCAATCACCTTCGACAATGCCATCAGCAAAAGGCCTGGACCCGGGAAAAAAAAGGAGAAAACAAAAACACGTACATGGAATAAATCCCAAAGCCTCGAAATAGCGAATTAAGTAAATCTGTAGTGAGGGCGACCAAGGGCATCCCACAAAACAGCTTGAGAAGTGAAAGAAGTAGAGTCTTGCCAAGCATTTGAAATTTTCCCTTTGGCGGCATGATTTGCCAAAGCATCTGCTACCACGTTATCTTCCCTGTAACAATGGGTTATTCTCCAAGTAATAGAATCAAGATAGGGTGAGATGGACCACCAACTTTGTATTAAACTCCAAGGAAACTTGCGAGATAGAATAGCAGTAACCGCAACCGCAGAGTCGCTTTCAATCCAAAGCTTTGAAGTGCGCATCTTCCTAGCTTCTTTAATACCTTCCAAGAAAGCCGCCATCTCTACCATGAAATTAGTTCCAGTCCCTTGGAAGAAAGCGAAACATCTAATAGGAGAGCCAAAGTGATTCCGAAAAATCCTCCCTGCTCCTGCTGACTCTGGATTTCCCAACGAGGAACCATCAATGTTTAATTTCAACCACCCTGGAGGAGGTTGAATCCACTTCACTTCTTTTATATTATTTTCTGGCGATTTGGTGATAGCAACACGAAACTTATTAGCATGGATCAGGTCCTGGACTGAAGTAACCTTCACCCCTACGATACTGGCACAATCTGAAACCTCTCTGAAGCACAGGTTTATCACTTGAGAGTGGAGTCTTATCAAGTTTCCATACCTCCACCTGTTTCGCTCCAACCATAACTAGTGACATGATAAGAAGAGACTCCCACGATTTTTTATTTTCTTCATCACCAAGAAAATAAAAGCTCAATGGAAGGAAAGTCACACCAGCTCTCATTGAAGAAATAAAGGATTTCCCTCCAAATGCTGCTTAAGAAAGCACAGTCCATAAAAATATGGTTTCCTGATTCACAATCGTTACCACAAAGCTCAAACCTGGATACCAGAGCTACAGCTCTGCAATGGACTTTATCATCGATTGGAAGAGCTCCATGAACCAAGCGCCACCCAAAAACAGATGCCCGGGGTTGTAAACATTTTTGCCAAACCGCCCAACCCCACTCAAAGGGAGTAGCCTTGACTCTCAAAGTCGGCCAGGCCAATGCCACCAAAAAAATTCCAGATTTTGTGTGAGCCCAGACACGACAGTCACTCCTACTAGAAACCAAGATATCCCTACCACAAATAGTAGAATAAATATTTGGAAGAACAGGAATCGACGTCTCTGGAAAAAGCCAATTTCCCTCCTCCACAAAATTCGAGACCAACACAGAGAGGGAATGGGGAATCTGGGAGGGCTGTAGTAAGTCCTAAACGTTGTGATCTCCTAACCATTTATCATACCAGAATTTGATGGAGTTTCCATTGCCAACCACCCATCGATCTGCCGAGCAAACAAAATCCCAAACCTTGCGAAGACCTGGAAGAATCGTTGATGACTCTAAAGATTTTTTTCAGAGAACCATTGGCTTTAATAAATCTTCCGCACATGAAAGCTGCAAAAACCATATTATCTGTCCTGATTAACCAGGCCAATGTAGAAAGCAACACCAAATTTAAATCTCTTAGACGAAGGATCCTGAGACCACCTTCGTTTTGGGCTTGCAAAGGCTGTCCCATCTAACAATGATGGACTTAGCACTATCAGCCTCCTCGGACCAGATGAAGTTATGCATCCATCGCTCCATTTCGATTATAGTAGCCGGCCAAAGATAGACTGAGAAATTATGAATGGGAATACTTCCTAGAACAGATCGGACTAGCTCAACTCGCCCTACCATAGAAAGAACCCGACCCTTCCAAGTAGCTAGTTTGTTCTTGAATTGATCAACAAGGAGCAAAATCATGTCTCGGTTCACCCTTCCTTTCATTAGCTGAACCCCCAAATATCTCGTTGGGAATGCACAGACTGGAATTTGCAGCTCCAAAGCCAAGCGTTGTCGCCGGATCGTAGAGATTCGCCCCATGAAGACCTTGCTCTTAGCAAGGTTGATGACTTGGCCCGAGAACGATCCATAGTCGTCTAGGAAACGCTTTACCTGCTTTACCCCCTTTAAATCAGCCTTCATAAAAATAAATAAGTCATCAGCATAAAGAAGATGGGAGGGGGTAGTCATCTGTCGTGGGCCTAGTAAAGCGTTGATCCAACCCTTCTCTCGTAACTCTCTAAGACCTCTACATAGGACCTCCTCAGATAACATAAAAAGAAGAGGGGACAACGGATCTCCTTGTCGCAGACCTCTTTCCACCCCAAGAAAACCAACCGGTCCTCCATTCACCAACATTGAGAGCCTTGTAGATAGAAGGATCTGATGCACCCAAGAAATCCATAACTGAGAGAAGCCGAAAGCACTGAGAACATCAAACAGATAATTCCATTCAAGAGTGTCAAATGCTTTGAATATCTAGCTTCATCCCTAAACCACCTCCCCTGCATTCACAAACATTAAGTTGGTTAACTCTAAAGTGACCCCAATGTTTTCAAAAATTACTTTTCCTTTTTGGAAGGCGCCTTGCTCTGCCGAAATCAATTTGTGTAAGATAGTTGACAGTCGATTAACCATAATTTTGGGGATTAGCTTGGAAAAAAAATTCCCCAAGCAAATTGGGCGAAACTGCCCCACCTTATTAGCATTGTCCACCTTAGGAACCAGGCTAAGGAAATTGTTGTTAATCCCCTTATTAACCACACCTTCCCTGAAAAAATTCTGAATACCCCGACAGACATCACTTCCTACAATATCCCAACAAACTCTGAAAAAAGTACCTGGGAAACCGTCAGAACCAGGAGCACTAGTATGGTCTAAGTTAAACATAGCCGCCTTTATCTCCCTCCTCATGCGAGGGGATCTTAACAAGCATCTCATTGTCAGAATCCAAAACTAGGGGGGATCACTAAGAGTAAATCCGCCATTTGAATAGACTCACCTTGCTTAAAAAAAATTTCAAAATGAGTGGCCAAACAATTACCAATTTCTCTGGAATCAATCAACACCGAGTCATCATCAATTCTGATCTCCCGAATGGAGTTGCAAGCTTGCCGAATTTTTGCAATCAAGTGGAAGAATTTGATACATCTGTCTCCACACTTGGCCCTTTTCTCTCTAGCCTTTTCACTCCACAGCTTCTCTTGATGCAAAACTGCCTTGTCATATTCCTTTCTAGCCTTTAATTCACTATCAAATAGATCTTCAGAAGCTCCTTCCGAATCCATTGCATTTTGAATGGACTCAAGTAAAGCCCTGGTGCGAGAAACTTCATGATCAATATGGGGAAAGACCTCTCTCACCCAGTTTATGAGAGGACCCTTTAAACGCTTCAATTTTCTGTCCACCACGAAAAGAGGGGTGCCTTGCACAGAATCTGCCCAAGAATTTTGCACTAAATTCCTAAAATCTCCATGCTCCGCCCAAAATCGCTGCATGCGGAAAGACACATTAGAAGGGCGGCTAACAACCTCACAAGAAACGAGAAGAGGGGAGTGATCTGAAGATCCCCTGACCAGAACTCGCTGCAAACAACCTGCATATTGCTGCCACCAATAATCATTACAAAAACTACTATCCAAAGTCGCATGAACGTTTCCAACTCTTCTATTGTTAGACCAGGTGAGCTTGGTACCAGAGGAGGGAATCGGCGAAAGAGAAGCAAACTCCACCATAGCAGTAAATTCTTCGGCGGATCCCAAATTGAAACGTCCAGGAACCCTTTTTTCATAAGAAAATAAGCACGCATTAAAATCACCTACAACTAGCCATGGGCGGGCAACCCCTGCTAGCGACACCAGATCACACCAGAGCTGACGACGACCTGCTCACAAGCAACTTGTGTGGATCACAAAGACAAAGCTCTTAACACCATTCACCTCCACCTGAAGAGTAATGTGCTGGTCCGATTCAAGAATAACAACTGGGCGCACCAACCCCTCCTTCCAAAGGAACCAGATATTTGAGGGACCCTCTACCCTGAGATTGGAAATAAGATCCGCCCTCAAACCCAGCCGAGAAAAAAATCTCAAAGGACACTTATCAACACCAATTTTTGGTTTTACCAAACACAGAAAAAAAGGTTATTTTCCTTGACAATCAAACGTAAATGAGCATGAGCCCTGTCGTTTCCAATCCCTCTAACATTCCAAAAAATGCACTTCATGGGAATTGAGAGGAGGAGACGACATTGTGCCTGTCCACTACACCCTCTTGATGAGAATTCTGAATGGCTTTCGTAACCATTCCAACCTCTGTCTCTCACTACCGACGGTGCGACCCTGGAATAATGTTTGCCTACTCCATATTCTTGTCTCTAATCTGCCGGCATCGCTGCACTTTGGTGTATAGAGCTGCATCCCTAACTACATCCCCTTGATCATTCATGGCATGGACTACCACTGCAGTACGACCATTGTTCTGGCTAGTGACAGAGATTGGAGAGAGCACGACTTCCAAACGCCCTTCCTCTTGAGCAATTAAACTCGCCGAGCCAACCGGGCCAGGCACACTTGGTTGAGCCACGGCTTCAGACCGGGTTGGTGACCCAGTGTTCAAAAGGTTTAGCCCCATCTCCAAGTCCTCACGTGCCACAACCCCCCCGCACAAAGAATCCCCAGAGTTAACAGCCGAGATTTGTGGGGAGAGAGAGTTAAGTACTCTAGAGATTGCGTTGCCAAAAGTCTCTAGATTATCCTCTCCACAATTCTCCTGAATATCCTCCCTCAAATTAGGAGTTGCCAAAAAATTAGCAACACCCTCCTGGATATGCGACTCCCTTTCCTTATCCAACCCACCTTCTTCTCACCCTCTTGCACCGTCGACCTCCCTGCCGAAATTTCTTTTGGCCACCACTCCCGCCACCGCCTTCTTCTTTGAGGCAGAATGTCCACATAAGAGGCCCCTGGAATAGCCCCTTCCTCAAGATTTTCCTTATCACGATAAGTGCAAGCGTCCACCTTATGGCCGTAGCAATGACAACCAGAACAGCAAGAAGGAGGCTCTTCAAAGATAACGGACTGCTTGAAAACATACAGCTCAGAGGACCCTTCCTGCTCCCTTTGAACATAGAATTCTTTCACTTGTGGAATAGAGTCGTCAATGTCCACAAACCCTTGCAAAATGGCCGTAGAAAGAGTTTGTGGTTCTTCTATCAATAGCAATAGGCCTCCCCACTGCCTTTGCAATTGAGAACAAAATGTCCTCATGCCAATATTCTTGCGGCAACTCTGGGAAACAAATCCAAGTAAGTCAATGAGTGATAGACTGATCTTCAACCTGGAAATCCTTACGCCATTGCTGAAACCGCAGGATCTGACCATCAACATGTAAAGGACTTCTCCTCCAGACACTAGTCATATCGTCAGCATTATTAAATCTGAAAATCACAAAACCTTTGCCGAGAGATTTCGTAGTCACATCATCTTTTAGGGCCCATTTATTGGCTGCTTCGCATACCTTAGCCATTGAAGTGAATCTGAAATTCACTCTACCCAGCAACGAGAATTGATGGTTTTCAAATTGGGAAACATACGCTGCCTGGGGGATTTTAATTCTCGTTAGTGTGCCATCTCTTACCGTTGTTGGCAAACTTGCTAACTCAAGCAGCCTAGGCTTAGTCACTGCAGCATAAAAACGTTGAGGGATCACAGATGCCTTAGAAAGCTGTTGTAGCGCCGGAAAGCCTAGGAAGCCACCCAGATCCACCACACTCCTATCTCCTTTTGGCGGCCGATCACCCTCCCCAACAGAACTTGGCCTGCATGCAGAGATTCCCTCTGGTTGCTCTCCAAAAAAAACGCACCTCCAATCTCCATTCCACTGCCTACTCCCGGGTTTCCCTTCCAGAAAGCTTTTCTTCCCGGCCAGTGCCTTAAGATACATTGATGGGATACACTCTACCTTTTCACCTAAAACACCTACTGTTGCGATCAAGGATTTTACAGCTTGGAACCAGGTTTCAAATTCATTCATGCCCATTCTGATCCGGGCAGAGGACTGGAATCCGTTCATGAGCCAGCCCTATTGGTTGATTTGGACCTTTAAACCTAATCCTTATATTCTGTCACAATCTGCATCAATGAATGTAGTTCCAATTCGTCTATTTTCCTTTTAAATTCCTCACTGGATCTATTGGACTTTTATCATTCCCTAATTCAGATTGTCATTAATCCTGTCTTGCCGAACCTACCTATGTGTAACAACACATGCCAAGAAGTGGTCATGACTGGACTTGTTTGCAGTCAAGTTTGGACCAACAGGATTTTGAATCGTTATCCTCTCCTGTTACAGCACGGTGCTGTACTGCATTGTGCGACGACTGCAGAGGCCATATGCATCATGTGGGGCCCGTTGTGCCACATGACCTTTACAGCATCACACGATGCAGTACAGCACCGTGCTGTAACAAGAGAGGATAAAAATTCCACGATTTTAGGTCTAGGGTAGTGCTCCTCACCTTCGATGGAAGATCTTACTTACAGGGTCGAGGATCAACAAGATTAGACATCCTGAAGCATCAAGAGTTTGGCAGACAGAGAGCATCAACTGGCCATTCACACATTTAAATTAGAGTATGATGGCAGAATATTTCCGTCGATTTTAATTAATTTACAAATATCAAATCAATTGATACCACCTTATTCTTCCCTGAGATAGTCTCTTCTGTATATTACATATAGGGAGAAACAATTCCAAAATCTTTTACATTGGGCTCATACAAGTACAAAAAAAAAAGTGATCTTAATTTAAACATCCAGCAGTAGCCAGCAACTCAAGCTCCTCCATGTCCACCAGTGATTTCAATAGAGGGAACGAAAGATGTACGGTATAATACTCTCATGACGATGAACTCTCATCATCAGAGGAACTGGACTGTTGGCAAGCATTAAATCTAGGAAAAACTTTCTGCATCATTGGATTTACTGGTACTGGAAATTGTCGGGCTGAACTCACTATTGTTCGGTCATTGATCTTCCTGACTTCCTTGCAAACCTGATCAAGAATGGACAGGAAATCCCTCACTACCATGAATATCCTGAAAGGGTGGGCTTCTTCCATTGCTGAATTCCCATGGAAATACTCAGTTATCTCTTTTACCAAAGAGAGAGCAACACTCTCTTGGGCTTGAACCTGTATGATATCCTCCTCAGCCCTTTTCAAGAATGAGTTCATTGATTCCGAGAATCTGCAATTGGTATCCTTCAATCCTATGGCTTCATTCAATCTGAAAACTTCACTAATATTCCCAATCCCCCTAGCAAGCTTTGAGACATCACTGCTAAGCACCTCAAAATCCATTGCAGCAGCTTTCTTCACATTGGTTAATTCCCCACTGAGGCCGGCAACAACATGCAGGCCAAGCTTCCTTAATTCAACATCCTCCTGGAGAGTGGGCTGCTGAGGGTTTGCAGTGGTCTGACTTTGATTTGCAGCAGAAAGACGAGAGCCTTCAGCTCTTATGATTTCCTGTACAACAAAATGCAATAGTGTAGTCTTCCCATCAGTACCCTTTACATCAACAAGCTTAAGGAGGGTGTCAAGTTTGAAGGCATGGGCATCGCCACGGTTGGTCCCAACATTCATGCGGTTTCCTGTCTTAAGAACAGCTTCTAGAAGCTTTAAAAACATCCTGCTGTTCCTCAGTTCTTCACATGCTGCCTGCCAAATGTCACTCATGAGTGTAGAACTATAAAAACGACTCTTGCTTACAGCAACAATGAAATATTGCTCAGGACCCAAAAAACAAAGGAATAACCAAGTACATTAACCATGTTGGAGAACAGTAATAAGAAGCCCAAGTATTTGCAAATGGCAGGGGAGGAACCATTTTATGGCGTTCACAAATTATCCAACTCAAAAATTGACAGGTAGAGATAATAGCAGAGCTTTCCCTCCACCCACCCACCCCCCAACCAACAAAAGAAAAAAAAGAACAAAGAAAATCCAACCCCCATACAGAATATCCAAAGAGAAAGTGTGCTTAATTAATACAAGATGAGAGAATCAATGGTCCAGATAGCCTGAATTAACTTCTATGTTCCAAGCAAAACCTCACCACATCTGTTCTCTACGAGCACAGATGCAGAGAGTTCTTGTACTCTGGTCCTGGGAATCCTGATAAGCCCTCCCACTCATTTGGTTGGTGACATTTGTTTTTTGTAACCATGTATCTTGTCTATGGAAATAACCTCTCCCCGAAGCGGGGAAAAGGCTGTGTACATTTGCCCCTCCCAGACCCCGCAGCACTGGGACCCTCGTGCCCTGGGATGCTCTTTTAACCACGTATCTTGTCTGCCATGTAGTAACTTGGTATTTAATTCAAAGGACCACCAAAAGGGGAGCTGAATCAGTGGCAGACAAAATTCTTTCCTTGGATGGGAATTAGTCAAACACTCACGAGTTGGCAAACCAATAATCACACAAACATATGCACACAAGGTATATATGGTTCGCCAATGTGGCTACACCCACGGCGCACATGGCTTCACCCAATAGAAACGAAGGCTTGAGCACTTCTTAGAAGCTTCTCACAAAACCTTTGACTTGCTCTCAAGCTCTTCTCTTCTTCACTTCTCAACCCTTGATTACACAATAAAGATTGAAGAATCCATCTCAAAAATGATTGATGGCTTCAAGGTTCTCTTCTTAGAGACTCTCTTGCTCTCTCTTCTCTTGTGTAGGGTCGTCTGACAATAGTTTTGTACTCACAGCACCTCCTTATGTGGCACATGACCTTTTCAGAAGAGAAAAAGTCATCGAGCCCACCCAATGCATCCATCACTGTTCTGTCTCTGAATAATACCTAGTATATCGACCATAACTTGTTCTCCCAAACTCAGATATACTTGATTCTTGAGACAAAAGAAAGCTTACTTAAAGGGCTTCAAACTTCATGTTTTCGGTTTCAACTCAGAATGAGTGCACAAGGTCCAAAACTAGGCTTGAAACTGCTGGATGTGCAAGAGCAGACCATGAACCTCCTTGGCCTCGTATATATGACCTTGTAGTAACCATCATGGTTCACCTTTCTTCCATGCCACACACTGTTCTTCTTTGCTTGGTTTGCCTGAGGTCTCTTTTCTTCTTTCCTCTGTGGGTTTTCAGCTTTGCCCTTGATATGGGGTGCTCTTTGGTAGCTCAGAAACTTATCTAATATGCTATTTCCTTTTTCAACTTCATGGTGGGTGCTTGACCTCTTCAGTTCTACCAACTACGCTCTCAAGGTGGTTATCTGTTCTTCAAGCGTGCAACAGTTCTCAACTTTCAAGGAAACTTGAGCTTTAAGATCATCAATGATCTTGGATTCCTCTACTTAACACTTTCAACTCTAGGATAGTCTCATTTGCTTCCTTGAGACTTTTTGTGGCCTTCTTGTGCTTCTTCCTTTCAGAACTTAGTTCATCTAGAGTTGCAACAAGTTCTCCCTCAAGGTCAACTTCAGCCTCTAACTCCTCACCATCAGACTCATTTTTTCTTCTTGCTCTTCATAATGCAAGGTATACGTGGCTCACTAATGTGGCTACGTCCACGGTGCAAATGGCTACTTGGACTACAATCCAAATTTAACCATAGTATAATTCACTACACAAGTTTAGTAACCACCTACTACTAGGAGCAGCAACCCCCAAGTTTATGTAGCACCCACTACAAAGGAGCACCAACCCCTCTATCAAGCACCCACTTGATATTTACAAAATATAATTAAGTCGACGTACAAGGACGTCCCCAATAGGCTCAAAGTTATGATCTGGCAATATATCAGACATTTAGCCAACAGTCTAACATACAAGTATTTGAGAGTGTTACAATAGCCCTGCGCACAGCAGGAGCATGTGTGCAACAGTGTCTGTGCATGCAGGCCCTGTGCGCAGCAGCGCGTGTGCAAGCAGAGACCTGCGCGCAGCAGTGCGTGTATGCTCAGACTGCCGTGGCAAAAGGGGCAGGGGGTTGGGACTGCGCAGTCCAGTGACACGCAACCTACCTATGCACTGCATTCGGCCAGTATAATAATAAAAATAATAATAGATTAAACCCCTATTTTATGGACCAATATGCCCGTTATATTGTTGTTACCCACATGCACACATGCATTGTTTGTTCCTTGTGCGATTCACGTGTGAGTCCCGTTTGGGCACACCCTGGCTTTTGGTAGTTGCTTTTACACGTTTAATGGTTGTGTTATGGGCCTTATGGCACGACCCTATAACCATCTGAGCTAATTGACAATTTAACCTTCCTGAGAGCCATTCATAACTCTTGACTTGCTCCATTAGTTGGGAAGCGATGTTGATCTCCACCTATTGGCCTAAAATTATTTCCTTTACATTCTTTTTGGGATGGAGATCATTATTGATATTTATGTAAGTGGGCATGTTTTATATGTATGTGCGGTAGAGGTAGTCTTTGTGTGTGATTAAAGTGAGGCACTCTCTATACATTAGATTGATGTAGTAGGATGGGTTGTATGTATATTACTTTTTGGAAGCTTTGTAAAGGGAAAATGCCCTGGATTGTATAGCATACACTTATACTACCTCAACATGCCACTCCAAATACCAGTTGGGTTTGTTTGTGGGACCCATGCACACCCGTTGTATGGCACAATTTTTTTTTTTTATGGATCATACATTAGAGATGCCTCCTCGTTTGAAATCGATTAAAATCATAAGTTCCTAACCCACGCACATGTGAGATTTGATTATGAACTTAGCGAAATATTTGGTCTCACCATGTGGAGTATGGAACCATTAATGTTAATCAGATTTCTAGGAACGAATGATATAATGTGTACTAAAATGCCAACCTCACACATTGTAGTTATATGGCCACCTAGACGATCGTCGTCAACCTCACCAAGGGTGACAAGTTGGAATGATCCAACTATGACATGTGGCATCGGAAAATACAATACCTTCTCAATGAGCGAGACAACCCAGAGTACTTAACTAACAAGATGAAAAAGCCCAAGGGTACTATTGCTCAATACCATAGAGATATGGATGCCTATAACACGTGGGTTAAGATGGATCGTAGCGCGCGCTTCATTATGTTGAGCAGCATACACGATGACCTCATTGGGGCATATGAGAATTGCCCCACAGCCAAGTCCATGTGGGACAAGCTGAATATAGCTTACGAGGTTACATCAACTTCGAGGTTAAGGGGCATGACCTTGAAGTTCGAGATGTACAAGAAAGAGCCCATGCATTCCATGTCTGAACACCTTAGGGTGGTGAAAGACATGATTAGAAAACTGAAAGATCCTAGGAACGTCCTTTTTGATGAGCAGCAGGTTTAAACCGTCATTAGGACACTACTTGATTCCAAGAACCCATGAAGCTCATTCTGACACATAACGAGAATATTACTACCTTTGCAGATATTGCTCAACATGTGGAGCTTGAGGCGGAGCGCTAAGAGGCGAACCACAATACTACCCTTGTTGCCCAAGTAGGCAGACAAAAGGTTAATGGGCCTAAACGCAAAAGACAGGGCAAGCCAGGAAAACAGGTTGAGGCTCAGAACTAGACACCAAAAGAAGGCAAGACTGCCAACCGCAAAAGAGGCGAGCGTGGCGGGAAGAGAGACATATCCAAGATGAAGTGATACAACTGCTAGAAGATGGGACGTTTCCTTCGTAATTGCACTGAGCCAATGAAGGTACCCTCTCAAGCCCACTCTCTCTGTACCTTTGAGTGTACTCATGTTTTGGTTGCCAACACACAGTCTGATTAGATTATAGATACAAGAGCAACAAACACGTAGCGCGAGATAGAGCGGGATTTGTAGATTATCGCATAATTTCAGCTGGCTCCCAGAGTATCAGCTCAAGATGCGCACAGGGCACACCTTACTTCTTCATGATGTGCTTTATACAACAGAAGTTCAACATAATCTAATTTCAGTTTCTGCACTTTTGCCTTTAGGATACTCTTTTCTAATTGATAGTGGTTCTATGGAACTTTATTTGAGTGGAAATTTGTTTAGACAATGTTTACTTATTGATGGTTTCTTTAAGTTAGACTTGTTTGATGCTTCTCCTGCTTCATCTTTTGTGGCTAAAGCATGTAATAAATCTATTACTTGGCATGCTAGACTAGGATACATTCGGCGAGATATGATAACTAGGTTAGCTAGAAAAGGCCTCCAAGGCCCACTCGCTAAGTCGATCTACCTACATGTGAGCCCTATCTAGTATGTAAGGCTCATTGGAAGCCTTTTGGGAAGGCAATCCGGAGCAACCCAACCTCTAGAGCTTGTCCACAAGGACATCTGAATGTGAAGGTACGCCATGGCGCCTCTTACTTCCTTACTGTTATAGATGATTATTTGTGATATGGTTAAGTCTACCTGATTGTTCACCGCTATGAGGTATTGGATTGCTTCAAATACTTCGTAGCAGAGATTGAGAATCCACAAAATAAGAGTTTAAAGACTATACGTACTGACCGAGGACACGAATATCTATTTGATCAGTTTAAAGAACTGTGTATGGAGAAGGGGATACAAAGGCAATTGACCATTCCTTGTACTTTACAACAAAATGGTGTAGCGGAGAGAAGGAATAGGACACTTTTAGATATGGTTAGGTAGATGATGGCGCAGGTCAGCCTCCCAATATCCTTCTGAGGGGCGCCCTTTTGATTGTGGCCTACATCCATAACTAGGTACCCTCAGAGTCAGTTTTGACCACCCTATGAGTTGTGGAAAGGCGCAAAGCCCAACTTAGGGCTGAACAATGGTTTTACTCCCATAATCAAGTGTAAGAATGGCTTAAAATTCCGTTCATTAATTCTGTCTTGATCTCTTTTCTTCTTCATGCTTCTCTCTGGGCTGGGGCTGCCTTAGGTGATGCTCCATCGAACTAACAGAAACTTGGCACATCATCAGACCAGGCTGCCTCTCACAGTAATCGAATCCACAACCTTACTGGGCTGGTTTTGGGGCTTGTTTCTTACGGGTACATATGGACTTGTGATCTACATCAAGGGCATATGCGCTCATGGGGGTCAGCGGATTATGTTCACAACACTTCCCATAAATATGAGAAGCTTAGCCCTAGAGCTAGGAAACACATCTTCATTAGATATTCCGACAACTCAAAAGGTTATGTTATGTACGGTGAATACCCTGATGGAGGAATGACTGAGATAGAATCATACGATGTTGATTTTATTAAGACATATTTTCCTAGTATAAATGATGCCAATAGGGATCTTGACCTCTTTGAGATGGAGGATGATGAAAGCATCACACCTTCTCTTAGCGAGGGTGGGGAATTAACTCATCCTGTAATCGCCAGAGACAGTGAGGGTGATCATCAACCTAGGGGGAGTGTACCGCTAGATAATCAAGATTCCCTCACGCATAAGAGTATGCATGGGCACATTCCCTATCGTCGCTTTGAAATTGAGGGGGATGTTTTCATTTGTGCTCTAATAGATGAAGATGAACCCGTCTCTGTAAGAGAGGCACTCTCCTCACCTACTAAAGATAAGTGGCAAGCTACTATGGAGGATGAGTTGAGTTCTATGAGAAAGAACTGTTGAATTTTTTATCGACCTGTGTCCCCCTTTGGATAGTCCGCCTTGATAGAGCTCCTGTATGATATACATATTGTTTCCTCCCTTTCCTACAAGGATAGCCTTGTAGAGGAAGTGGTTCCAATATGGCATCAGAACAGGCAGGGGTCACGATATCGAGTCCCCCTGGGAGCGGGCAGGTGTTGAATTATTTATCCACCCGTGTCCCCCTTTGGATAGTCCGCCGTGTTAGAGCTCCTGTATGATATACATATTGTTTCCTCTCTTTCCTACAAGGTCGGCCTTTTAGAGGAAACAGTTCCAACAAGAACCAAGTGTGGGAGTTAGTTGACCTCCCGCCTGAGCGTAAGGCCATTTAGAACAAGTGGGTCCTAAAAGTCAACCGCAAGGCGAATGGTTTCAATTGACAAGTATAAGACACATCTTTTGGCAAAAGTTATACCCAAAGAAAGGGTAAAGACTATAATGAAACTTTCTCCCTTGTGGTGATATTTACCTCAATTCGCCTCATCCTAGGCCATTTTCGCAAAGTTAGATTTGGAACTTTACCAAGTGGACATTAAAACTACATTTCTCAATGGAGAACTAGAGGATGAGATCTTTATGGCTCAACCAATGGGTTTTGACGTCAAAGGATAAGAGCGCAACGTTTGTTGTCTCAAACATTCTATATATGGCCTTAAGCAATCGTCTAGGCAGTAGTACTTTAGATTTCATCATGTCATTACCTCATTAGTGTGAAACCCGCAAAAAATAAATAAATAAATAAATTTTGAACTTTTGGAACTTGTGTGATTTAGGTTCTGGTTCAACTTTGCCCATGCTAGCCTCTAAGTTGAGGGCCATCTTGACTAAGAAATTCAGACCTATCTCATGACTCATCTGTAAAGGCATTCCGATCAGCCAACTACCGTGGCCTTAAATGAGTCTGAGGTGTCTAACGGAAGACAACACATAAGCTTGGCATGTTAGATTGATGGCTTGCGGAGCCTCACTTTGTCTTAGGCCGAGTGCCAGGTGAGAATTTTCCCAACCTGCTCTTCTGGAGTCAGAGGACCCCTGTGAGACCCCGCACCGGAGTTACCTGTGCCGGATCTGTTGCCTGGAGGCCATGCAGAGGCTCTCCCTCGATTAAATTTATTGTCAGTGTAATTTACATATATTGATGTACGACCAAATAGAAATTCAGGGGTATTTTAGTCAAATTGCCCCTGTGGGACCTAGTTCCCCAGTGGGGATTGCTGTTCCAGACAATTACCCATGTTCAGATGACCTTTAATGTCGTCCGGCATCAAGTTATGGATAGAATAGACCAATAAATACGAATTCAGGTTTATAAACTATTTTAGAAATTAGTTTCTGTCCAAAAGACAGATTTACCCTTTAGTGCTTAAGTAGTTAGATAAATATCAAAAGCCTTTCCAATTGATCACTATTCACAAGTCTAAGGGAGCTAAAGAAATTCGTTCCAGCTTGGGAGAGAAGGAAAGAAAGAGGAAAAGAGAAGAGAAGAAGCGAGAGGAAGAAGCTTACACTTGGGGCTTGTCTTCCATACTTAGGATTAAGCTTGGATTCTCTATTGGAAGGCTAAATTGCACAAAAGAAGGGCTGCCTGCATCTGTTTTCACTTCTGAAATTCAGGTAGGCCATGCTTCTGTACATATTCCACCTTCCTCTTCCTCTAATCTTCAACATATTAGGCCTAATTGAATTCCTGCCATTAAAGCTCTAAATCTGAGCTCAAATACTAGGAATTCTACCCAATTTCCTGCTGTTCTAGTGCTAATTGGGTTCAGCCATGCCTGAACCTTCATGGCTGTACCTCTAATGAGCCTATTTGCTGATCCTTAATGGCAAATTATGAACCTAAGCTAACCAATTTGAGATTTAATGATGAGATTTCTAAATTTGGGAACCAAATATCAAATTGGAACCCCAAAAAGGAAGACCCACCTTGAAATTGGCTTGGAACCCCAAATTTGGGCCATGTTATGTTAGGAAATGCCCTAACTTCTATTGGGACCTAATAAATGCTATTTTTACATGTTGCTTAGGTCTGTTTTCTGCTATGTTTGTCTGCTTTGCTGGTTTATTGGAGAGTTATCTAACTAGGTTAAGCTCCATTACAGGTAAGGGGACCTTGACCTTAATTTAAGCATGTTCATCATTTTAATTTCACTGTTATGCTGAATGCCATGTCATGCATCATTACAAATATACTGATGCATATAGTTTTCTAGCTTATGATTTAATGCATTAGAATGAATGTGAATTAGGCTGCACATTAGCATACTGCATTGATATTTTTATTATTTGGAAATTGTTGATGGTGGAATTCAGTACTCTATAACTCAATCCATGCTTGTATCATCATAATTAGATTGCACTGGGCTAGGTTGATATTCATTATCCAGTACCACGCCCCTTACCAACAGGTGTAGAGGTGTTGGACAACCCGTGGTACAGCCAAAGGGACATGCCGGGGTGGCCATCTTTTGTCCCATGTTAGCGTGTCTGCTCCGCTGTGGGAATAAACAAACAGGGTTGGTCTTTAGGGGTTTGTCGGGTCCGCTGCCTGGTGTCATGCCGATCTGGCGGGTCCCCACCGTGGTAGAATGGTTTCACTCGGGTGACCGATATGTGAATTCCGAGACCGAGGTTAGCATCTACCATTAGTAGTACTTATACCTCATGAGACTTAGTAATTGTGCTAGGAGCATACCAGTTAGGACATGCATCATGATTTACTGTGTATGTATGCTTCCCCTCCCCCTTACTGGGCTCAGTGGAGAGCTCACCCCTGTGGATATCCTTATTTTTCAGGTGATTTAGTTACTTTTAATAATGGATTTGCGGCGCTGGAGTTTGAAGTGCACGATATTTCGTGCGCACGTGATGATTGCGCAATCTCCTGATCTTGGCCTGACAGTCCAGGCTACCTCCCCACTCTTTTATGCTTTATAAACACGTTGTATAGTTATAGTATAGTTTCTTGTGTAATTTTACCTTCTGGTACTTTTATGAACTGTATAGTTGTATCACAAGCTTTATCCTTTATATATATGAAATATCACTTATACTTCTCTTACTAATAATGTTACCTCTATTATTTAAATTGTTTCCACTACCTCTGATTACTGTATTTGTGAGATAATGATTGTAAATAGGGTACTGCACTTGCGATCCTTGGGGGATTAGTTGGATGTCAGAGACATCCAGTCTCTCCTGGCCCTTAAGCACCAGGCTGGGGTGTGACAATTAGTTTTGATATGATTGAGGAAGATCATTGTATGTATGTGAAACAAGCCAAAGAAGTTTTCCTTGTCATGTCTTTATATGTTGATGACATCCTGCTAGCTAAGAATGACATTGAGATGATTGTTGCCACTAAAGAGTAGTTGTCTTCTACTTTCGAGATGAAGGACATAGGTGATGGAGTCAAGATTGTGAGGGATCGCTCAAAGAATTTTTTTTGGTTTGTCTAATGAGACTTATATTAAGAAGATCCTTGAACAATTTCACATGCACAACTTAAAACCTATGAACACTTTCATGGACAAGGCGTGTGCTTTGAGTCTTGACCAGTGCCTTAAGACTGATGAGGAGAAGAGTCAAAGTACCCTATGCAGCAGCAATAGGTAGTTTGATGTACACGTCCAGACCTATGCTTTGCAGTTGTCATGGTTAGTCGTTATCAAAATAACCTAGGACTAGGTCATTGGCAAGTGGTAAAGAGAATCTTTCGATATCTACGTGGGACCACTAATCTCATTCTCGCCTACAGTGGTTCGGATTTGAGGTTCAGAGGGTACAATGATGCAAATTTGGGCTAGTGACAGAGATGAGTACAAATCTACTTTGAGGTATGCATTTGTCCTAGGTGGTGGGGTTGTTTCTTGGAGCAGCAAGAAGCAGACTTGCATTGCCCTATACACGATGAAAACAGAATATGTCGCATGCTCGGAGACAATTCAGGAGGTCGTTTGGCTCAAGAGGTTCTTGCAACGCCTAAGCATTTCTGCCCATTCAGGAGATGTTGTGCTTGTACACTGTAATAATACAACAGCCATCGCATTTGCAAAGGACCCCAAGTTTCATTAGAAATCCAAGCAAATCGACATTCGTTATCACTACATTCAAGACATGATTACGTAAGGAGAAGTGGTCCTAAAGCATATCTCTACTAGCAATAGGTGGTTGATCCCTTGACTAAGCCCATTGCTAGAGATGTCTTCCTTATTCATGTCAGGAATTTGGGACTACGATGTGTTTGATATGTATCTTCATTGGACAATTTTTTTATGGACATTTCTTTGCATCACTCTTCTTTTATATATATGAGACATATTCCTTTTGAGTGATTATCTGTGTACAAATTTTTTGTAAATATGTCACCAAGTTAGAATCGACCTACTCACACAGGTGATTCACCTTGGCACTTGGAAATAGCAAGCAGATGAGCCTACTAGCTTTTATGCTAAGTGGCACCTTAGTTATAGCTAAGATTAGACCTTCTATGGTCGAAAATAGAAATTTCCACATATCTATGTAGCCTGCATGTAGCCGAATGTGAAACTTCAAACAAGCACCGTGAGGTCGACTGAGCTGAATGACTCAGGTTAGGTGCTTGAACAAGCGACTGAACCAAGATTCGTATGGAGCTTTTATTTATATATGACATGCCCATTTCAGTGGGAGTTGTGTCATAACATACTGTTAAATTATGTACACCAGAATACCACCATGGTATTCTGGTCTTTTGGGTATTTTATTTATTTTTTATTTATGTATTTATGAGCAAGGGTAGAAATGTAATTAGGGCTATGACACTGTTCACGTGAACAGTATCGTGACTAGTGTTTTCCCTTGTAATCTCTTTTATTATTATTATAAATAGAGAGCTTGACTGATCTCATAGATTATTCAAGCATTATTCCACAAACCTGTTTTGTTAACATGGCATCAGAGCCAAAATTTCTCTCATCTAAGTTTTCAAAACCCACCCCCTTCCTATCGTTTTTTCTTTCCTCCCCTTCTCTCAATTTCTTTTCTCTCCTTTTTTTTTTTTCCTTTGCTTCTCCTCCCTTCCTAAGGGCAGCACTACAGAGGTGATCATATGATCTAGTTGCCGCCCTATTCCCACCTCTGTTTTTCCCCTTTATGAGATAATTTATTTGGTTCGATTGCTGCTGGTTCCTGTCTGCAATTTTTGGAGTTTCCAGAATTTTGAAGCCCTAGCCACTACCATTGATCAAGGCTGGTTTTCTGCATATTGGACACTCATCTGCAATCTGGACCAGCTGCCCTCAAGCCTTTTTTGGTTGTTGAAGACTCCTCCTCCCAATCGATTCCTCTTTTTTACGGTTTTCTAAAACCCTGATCATTATCGATTTTTGGGAATTGGGTTGTTTCCTGCTGTTTTTTTATTGGAGCTTCTTCTCTTCATCAAGGACATCCTCTACAGGTTCCTGGACAGATTCGATCAAGCTTCTTCGTCCATTTTTTTTTGGATCCCCATCACCACATCGATCTCCAATTTCGGGTTCTCTTCCAAAACCCTGACATTGTCGATCTCTGTGGAAGGGATCTCTCTGCTGCTGGTGATTTTTTGGGAGCTGTTTTGCCCTTCATATTGGCCCACTCGACCTTGATTTCAGCTCTTGGTTTGGTGTAATTGCTGGTTTTTCATTCTCTACAGCCTTGTTGCAACTATGGGCGACTCTGGTGATTCCACTGCAACTTCTAATCAACCTGGACATGAAAAATCAGATTATCATACTTTTCAGCCCAATCCCATCAAACTTGATGGCAGCAACTACCTATTGTGGTCTCGGTCAGCCTCTTTTGCTATTGCTGGCCGTGGTCTCACTGGCCACATTGATGGCACTGTTCCCAAGCCTGCTGCCCCAGGTGCTGCCCTGACTCGCTAGCTTGCCAACAATGGTGTTCTCATGTCTTATTTGATTAGTTCTATGACTTCAAACATTGCACATGGGTTCCTCCTTTTTGATACAGCTTCTCAGGTTTGGTCAGCTTGTAAGGAAACGTACGGACAGCTTGGTAATGATGCACAGGTCTATGAACTCAGGAAGAAGGTTCTTTATACTACTCAGGGGGACTTAATAGTCTCTAAATATTATGCTACTCTGCGCAACCTTTGGCAACAGTTGGACCACTTCTCTGATTACCAACCAGATAATGCTACTAATCTGGCTGCCTATAAGAAACATGTGGATAAAATCAGGGTCAATGACTTCTTGGCCGGGTTGAATGTTGAGTATGACCCAATTCGTGTTCAAGTGTTGGGCCATTCCCCTTTTCCCACACTTGAGCAGTCTTATGCCTTGGTCTCCTTTGAAGAAAATCGCCGAGCTGCTATGTCGCACCCTGTTGTCCCTGACAGATCAGCCCTCCAGACTACTGCACCGGCTCCTTCTACACCAGTTGGCACTCTCTCTGTGGGTGGTACTACTATCGGCACCATTACTTGTGAGCATTGTCATAAGCCTTATCACACCAAGGACAAATGTTGGAAACTTCATGGGAAGCCCGCTGACTTTGAGGCTAAACGGGCTGCCAAGCGAAAACCAAAAACCAAGGCCAATCACTCTGAGTCTGTCACTGCAGCCCCTACTACTGACACTGGCCTATCTCAGGAGGATTTACAGGCATTCCTACATGTGCTAAAGTCTTCCACTGCTGTTGCCTCTACTACACCAGCTACTACCACTTCGTCTACTCCCTCAGGTTCACACTTTGCTCGGTCAGGTATTTCGTTTGGTGGTCATTGTGTCTCTGTAACTTCTCATCCTTGGATCATTGATTCTGGAGCTACAGATCACATGACTGGGTCCTCTAGCCTCTTCCATCGTTATTCTCCTACCTCTGGGAAAGACAAAGTCAAGGTGGTTGATGGTTCCCTTTCCTCCATTTCTGGAAAAGGAATCATTAATTGCACTCCTTCCCTTCCTTTGTCTAATGTTTTATATATTCCAAATTTTACTACTAACCTTCTTTCTATTAGTAGTATAACTCGTGATCTTAACTGCAAAGTAACCTTTTTTCCTTCCCATTGTGTTTTTCAGGATCTGAACTCTGGGAAGACGATTGGATTGGGTAAAGTGCATGGTGGCCTGTACCTGCTTGACGATGGACGTCTCACTCCACCTCCATTACTACCACTACATCAGAATTCCTTAGTATCTTCTGAAATTTATCAGTGGTACTCTAGATTAGGTCACCCCACTTTAGGCATCTTAGCATCTTTATTTCTTACTTTGGTCAAACATTGTGATAAGACTGATTTCTTTTGTGAGGCTTGTGTTCTGGCCAAACAGACACGTTCAACTTATTCTATGTCTAATAAAAGGAGTCCTTCACTTTTTCACTTAGTACATTCTGATGTTTGGGGCTCCGGTCGTAAGACTTCGGTTTCTGGTCACCGTTGGTTTGTCTCTTTTATTGATTGTCATTCTAGACACATATGGGTTTATCTTTTACACACCAAAAATCAAGTTTTTTTCTTGTTTTCAGCATTTCCATAACATGGTCAAAACTCAGTTCAATGCTACTCTCAAAGTCTTAAGAAGTGATAATTGGACTGAGTATACAGAGACTCAATTTCAGAAATACCTTCCTGATAATGGGATTGTTCATCAGACAAGTTGTGTTGATACCCCAGCCCAAAATGGTGTGGCTGAAAGGAAGAACCGACACTTGTTGGAAGTGGCCAGGGCGTTAATGTTTTCACGCCATGTTCCCACCCAATATTGGGGGGATGCTATTCTTACCACAACCTATCTTATTAATCGGTTGCCTTCCCGTGTTCTTGACTCCCGCAGTCCGGCCGATATTTTACATGGGAATTCCACCTTTGTTGTTCCTCCCAAAGTTTTCGGTTGTGCGTGTTATGCCAGAGACACTAAACCTCATGGCAAATTTGATCCTCGTGGGTTAAGGTGCATTTTTTTGGGTTACTCTCCAACCCAGAAAGGTTATAAGTGTTACCACCCTCCTTCTCGTCGTACTTTGGTCAGTATGGATGTGGTCTTTCATGAAAGTCTGGCCTATTATCAGTCTACACATCTTCAGGGGGAGAATTCTGGTTCCAGTGAAGATGTGCTTGTGTTTCCTCTCCTTGAAATTCCTCCTTTGGCTGCTGTCCCTTCATCTGTAGGGACGCCTTTACAGGGGGGGTGTGTAGGAAATAATGGTAGTAATGATCATTGTCAGGGGGAGTTGACTCCAATCCAGAGAACCATCAATGAATTTCAAAAGAGAATTGACAACTCTAATATCATCACCTACAAGAGACACTCCAACAGAGGGCAGCATCAATCCACTGTGGCACCAATACCTATCCAATTGCCGACCCAGGATTCAGATCCTCCTCCTCCTTGTGGTGAGACCTCTCCTTCCGATCTACCTATTGCTCATCGAAAAGGTACTAGGACTTGCACCCTGCATCCCATTTCTCGCTTTGTTTCTTATAGTTCTCTTTCTCCATCTTTTCGTGCATTTGTGTCCTCTCTTTCTTCTATTTCTATTCCTAAAAATTGGCAGGAAGCATATACAGATGGAAAGTGAAAGGCAGCTATGTTGGAAGAAATGAGAGCTTTAGAAAAAAACAGCACTTGGGATCTTGTAACCCTCCCTCCAGGAAAAAAACCAGTGGGATGTAAGTGGGTATTTGTGGTCAAACAAAAGATTGATGGGTCTGTGGATCGGTTTAAGGCACGTTTGGTTGCAAAGGGCTTCACCCAAACATATGGGATTGACTATCAGGAAACTTTTGCCCCTATTGCAAAATTGAATACAGTTCGGGTTTTACTATCGTGTGCAGTTAATCTTGGATGGGATCTCCAACAATTGGATGTGAAGAATGCCTTCCTAAATGGGGAACTTTGTGAGGAGGTATACATGGATATTCCACCAGGTTTTTCTTCTGACAATAATGAAGGCAAGGTGTGCAAATTGAAGCGAGCACTGTATGGGCTGAAGCAGTCACCTCGAGCATGGTTTGGTCGGTTCCACAAGGCAATGACATCTGTTGGCTACAAGCAAAGTAATGTTGATCATACTCTCTTTATAAAGAGGGCTGGTGAGAAGCTCACTGTTCTTATAGTGTATGTGGATGACATTGTGGTTACAAGCAATGATGTGGATGAGATCAGCCAGTTGAAGAGGTTTCTTGGGTAGGAATTCGAGATTAAAGATCTAGGGCCGCTACGGTACTTTCTTGGGATTGAGGTTGCCAGATCTTCTAAAGGCATCTTTCTCTCCCAAAGGAAGTATGTCCTAGACTTGTTGGCTGAAACTGGTCTGTTAGGATGTCACCCTTCAAATACTCCTATGGAGGCTACTGTTCGTCTCCAAGAAAAGGAGGGTGAACCTGTTGATAAAGGCCGGTACCAACGCCTAGTGGGAAAGCTGATTTATCTCTCACACACTCGTCCAGATATTGTTGTTGCTGTGAGTACTGTGAGTCAGTTGATGCACGATCCCTATTCTTCTCACATGGAGGCTGTTCTTCGGATTCTCCACTACTTGAAGTCGCTCCTGGAAAAGGCATTCTTCTGTCTCCTAATGGTAACCTACGGGTAGAGGCGTATACTGATGCTGACTGGGCTGGTTCTGCAGATCGGAAGTCTATCTCTGGGTACTGTTCTTTTGTAGGTGGCAATTTGGTCACTTGGCGTAGCAAGAAGCAGAATGTGGTGGCTCGTTCTAGTGCTGAAGCCGAGTTTCGGGCTATGGCACAAGGCATTTGTGAGTTACTTTGGTTGAAAGGCTTGCTACAAGATCTTGGTGTTCCTTCATCTTCCCATAATGTTGTACTGTGATAACAAAGCTGCAATCAGCATTGCACACAACCCGGTACAACATGATCGCACTAAACATGTTGAAGTGGACAAACATTTCATCAAGGAAAAGCTGGAAAAGGGTTGATTTGTGTTCCCTTTGTGAAGTCTGCTGATCAGGTTGCTGATATCTTCACTAAGGGATTATCTGGAAAATTGTTCCATCCCATTCTAGTCAAGTTGGGCATGATTGATATATTTGCACCAACTTGAGGGGGGAGTGTTAAATTATGTACACCAGAATACCATGGTGGTATTCTGGTCTTTTGGGTATTTTATTTATTTTTTATTTATGTATTTATGAGCAAGGGTAGAAATGTAATTAGGGTTGTGACACTGTTCACGTGAACAGTATCGTGAATAGTGTTTTCGCTTGTAATCTCTTTTATTATTATTATAAATAGAGAGCTTGACTGATCTCATAGATTATTCAAGCATTATTCCACAAACCTTTTTTGTTAACACATACATATCATGCTGTATGTGCTTGTGTCAACCGTGAGTAGGAGTGACCGAATGGATCCCTGCTTCGACATTGTGTGAGCCACATGGACCATACTGAGTTGGTCCAATGGATAGCCTTTATTACTTGCGACCATGTCATGAAGAGGACGCTCAATGTCGCTACTTTAGCATACTCCCTTGGATCAAGGATGATGCGATCTCGCAAGACATGACTCGAAAAACATTGAGAATAATTGGATTGGTATGAAGGCTTAGGGAAAACTATTCGACATTGCATCTTTGTTTTGTGACTCATTGCCTGGGCGACGTGTCGTATTTGTTTTTTCGATACTGTCACGAGTACATTACATGTTTTTAGGTTAGCACTGCTCATCATGAGCGATAGAGAATGTTGAATCCAGTGTAGTTGGATCGTTTGGGGTATTTCGAGATTGTTTACGAGTGATGTGCTATGTTAGTTGGATGGAAACTTGATATAGCACTCCTACCTTTTGTTTTATCTCGTTAGGTCGCACGCTCCATTTCCTGTATGAGGAGCTACATATAAAAGAGTGGCTTGGATGTACGATTGAAAAGACCCGTCCTGTGTGGGCAAGTGAGAGATATTATAATACTTGTGCCCAAATAGGGGAACCAATGTGGAGCCCACCCATTAGGGTTGGGAACCCTAATCCTATATATATAAGCAGCCCTCCCTCCCTCCCTCTCCCTCTCGCTCTCGCCCTCCCATTAGGGGCAGAGGTGTCTTTATGCTTTAGGTTTTACCCTTTTATTGTGTCGTTTCTGTATGAGGGCATATTTGTCCTCTTAACTTTTTTGACTTAATGGTAAATATATTGGAGCAGACCTGCGGCAGATTATTCTATTCTGTCCGCAGGTCCTCTCCTCTCTTTTGAGGCTTGCGTGTTTCTCTCTTCTTCTTCTCCTCTCTTTTCTTCTTCTTCTCCTTCATTCTCTGATCTGGTTACTAAATTCTGGTTAACTAACATGGTATCAAAGCTTTTTTAACCAGATTAGAGCCCCCCCCCCCCCCCCGATCTTCTTCTGTTTTCTCTCTATCGTTTTTAGCCTGTGGTGTGCAGCCACCTATAGCTGCCTTTACCATGGTGTAAATCCACTACTATAGAAGAATTAATGGAGTGATTTCTACTACTATCTACCCTACTTGATGATCGATTAGAGTTTTCTCTTACCTACACTTGAAGGCTGCTTCAATCGATGTCCGAATAAAACCCTGACAATTATCAATTTGTCTCTGGGAAGGCTGTTTGTGAAGTTCTGCGGTTCAAGACTGCTTCTACATGTTATTTATTGTTTCTGGGAGTTGTTGCAACTTGGTTTGCCTGATGGAGTTGCTTACTTGAAGGTCTACCTATCCTTCCCAGAAATTCTGAGATTGACTCTGTTGTTTGGACACCCTGAGATCGACTTTGTTTTATTTTTGTTCTTGGCTGCCTTCATCAAGTGTGGTACTGCTGCTATTTTTTTCCTTCTCTTATTGCTGCCGATTGGTTATCCTTTTATTGGTTGCTGCTACCATCTATCTTTTACTGCTGAATCAACTACCACTGTTGCTTGTCTTTATTGGTTCCTAAATAATACCTATCATGGCTGATTCGAAGACAACCCAGGACAATGTTAATGTTCAGATTACCTCCATTAACTTGAAGGGGAATTCCAACTACCTACTATGGGCACAAGCTGTCCGGGTCTACATTATAGCTAAGGACAAGTTTAGCTACATTACCTCTCCTCCTCCAGAACCTGACTCTAAGGATTACAGCACATGGACCAAGGAGAAAGCTATTATTTTAATTTGGTTGTGGAACAACATGGAGTCGGATATTGCTGCGAATGTTATGTTTCACACCACGGCAAAGGGAGTTTGGGACAACCTCAAGGAGACATACTCTCAAGAGAAGAGTATGACACATATCTTCGACCTTTATGAGGAATTGTTTCAGTTTCAACAGGGAGACAAGTCTCTCCAAGACTATTACAGTTCTTTCAAGGGCATGGTTGAAGAGTTAAATGTCTTCCAGCCTCTTACTACGGACATTGAAAAGTTGAAGGCCCAAAGGAATGAGTTTTTTGTCTCTAAGTTTTTGGCTGGTTTAAGTCCTAGTCTCAAGGCTGTTAAAGGACATCTGTTGGCTAGTGAATCTGTCCCTACTTTGAATGACACATTTTCTAGGTTGCAGCGTATTGTCTCTCCTAGCTCCAAGCCTGAAACAAACCCCAAGGAAAATTCTGCTTTCACTACTACTAGAGGCCGTGGTTCAGGGGGAGGACGTGGCTTTGGTGGTCGCAATTCTGGTGAGCAGCATATTGATAAAGCAGCCTGATTGTGTTCTTATTGTGGGAAGACTAATCACACTATGGACACATGATGGTCCAAGCATGGGAAACCCGAATGGGCTCAAAACTTGGCCAATCATACAGCTTCTGAAGATGGTACTGATTGTGCTACGCCTAGTGATACTAAGGCTGGTTCTACTGTGGGAGATTTGTCTACCAACCTCCGTGATGAGATGCAACAACTCATGCGTCGTGTCAAGAGTCTGGAATCATCCACTTCCACTTCCACTTCGAGGGCATCCACCACTGCTGCCACGCTAGCTCATGCAGGTACACCTGCTGCTCTCTTTTCCACTACTTCCACACCCTGGATCATTGATTCGGGGGCTTCTACTCACATGACTGGTAAGTCATCTGTTTTTAGTACTATTATTTCTAGCTCTCACACCCCTCCTGTCGTTGTGGCCAATGGTTCCTCTACTCCCTTTACCGGATATGGTACTATTTCTCTTAATTCTAACCTTTCTCTTTCTTATGTCTTACATGTTCCCCAATTTCCTTTAAGTCTTCTTTCTGTTAGTCAGCTTACTAAAAATCTGAATTGTTCAGTAACCTTCTTTCCTTCTTACTATATTTTTCAGGACCTTCACATGAGGGAGAAGATTGGTGGAGGGTGTGAGAAAGATGGACTATATTATCTGAATGGTGCTGCCCCCATCTGCTTCAGCAGCAGCTACTTTTGTTAGTGGAGAGTCTCCGTTTCGATGGCATTGTAGGCTAGGCCATTTATCTTTGTCTAGGTTAAAAGTTGTTTTTCCCCAGTTTAAGCCTTTAAATAAATTAGAATATGAGGGCTGCGAGTTGGGTAAGCATCATCGTGCTACTTTTCCCTCTTGTCCTATGCCCCGTAGTGATTCTTTATTTTCCTTAGTGCACTCAGATGTGTGGGGTCCTTGTCGTGTAAGCAATAGAAATGGTTTTTGTCATTTTGTCACTTTTGTGGATGATTATTCACGAACTACTTGGTTGTACCTCTTAAAAGATAGATCAGAATTTTTATCTATGTTTCAAAATTTTTGCACTGAAATAAAGACTCAGCTTAATGCCTCTGTTAAAATTTTTCAGTCTGATAATGCTTTAGAGTTTGTTCAAACTGAGATCTCATCTTTTTGTGTTGCTAACGGAATGATTCATCAAACTAGTTGTTCCTATACTCCTCAACAAAATGGGGTAGCGGAACGAAAGAATAGGCACTTACTTGAAGTTGCCAGGGCCCTCATGTTGCATATGCAGGTGTCCAAACATTTTTGGTGTGATGTAATTCTTACTACATGTTTTTTGATTAACCGAATGCCATCTTCTGTTCTTGGTGACAATTCACCATTTTCTATTTTATTTCCCAATGTTTCGAGTTTTAGTTTGCCTCCTCGTGTTTTTGGTTGTGTTTGCTTTGTTCATAATCTCCATCTCCATGGTGATAAATTGGACCCTCGGTCTACAAAATGTATCTTCTTGGGTTACTCTAGGACCCAGAAGGGGTATAGGTGCAATGACCCTCTCACTAGAAGGCAATTTGTGAGTGCGGATGTCACCTTTTTTGAAGGTACATCCTATTTTTCCGATCAGCCCACCGTGCCCAGTGATCTGTTGGCTGTATCTGACCCTCCTCCCATCCCTACGATCGTTCCTTTGTCTACGTCTCCACCACAGGTGTATCGGCGCAAGAGGCATTTTGGGCAGCTCCATACAGATCAGTCTGGTCCTTCTGCATCGCTTCCTGTACCTTCCTCGACCTCCGGTGGAGATCCAGTCTTACATGTTCTTCCTGACTTACCAGCTGATCCGGATCCTGATGACTTACCCATTGTCACTCGGAAAGGTAAACGTTCGCCTACTCAGAAATCTTTAAACCTATCCTGTTGAGAAGTTTGTCTCTCTATCCCATCTTCCGGCTTCATCTCATAGTCTTGCTACCTCTTTGTCCACTTATACTGTTCCTCACACTCATACTGAGGCACTACCCTGCTTGGAAACAAGCCATGGATGTGGAAATGGATGCTTTACTGACTCGACATACATGGGAGTTGATAGATTTACCTCCTGGTAAAGACCTGGTTAAGTGTCGTTGGATGTACACTATTAAGTATCATTCTGATGGGTCTGTTGAGTGGCTCAAAGCCCGCCTGGTTGCTAAGGGGTACACCCAGACTCATGGTGTAGATTATTTTGAGACTTTCTCTCCTGTGGCTAGGCTGAATTCTGTTCGCCTCATTATTTCTCTAGCTGTGAATTTTGATTGGTCTTTATACCAATTGGACATTAAAAATGCCTTTCTTTATGGTGACCTGCTCGAAGAGGTCTATATGGAGCAACCTCCGGGGCATGTTGCTCAGGAGGAGGATAGTAGACGTGTGTGTAGGCTGCACAAGGCCATTTATGGGCTGAAACAGTCTCCCCATGCTTGGTTTAAGAAGTTTAGTTCTGTTGTGACTGGTTTTGGGTTTACACAGTGCTTTTCAGACCATTCTGTGTTTGTTCGCCGCCAAGGAGAGAGATTGGTGGTTCTTGTGGTTTATATTGATGACATCATCATATCTGGAAATGATGAGAGTGGGATCAAGAAGGTGAAAAGTTATTTACAGCAGCATTTTCAAACTAAAGGTTTGGGCCACCTTCACTACTTCCTTGGGATTGAGGTTATTCAAAGTAAAAAGGGAATCAGCCTATCTCAAAGGAAGTATGTATTAGACCTCTTGACCGAAACTGGTATGCTTGCCGCCAAACCAATAGATATCCCCATGGATCCTAATCACAAGTTTGGTTGTGGTGAAGGTGAGGGTCTTAAGGATGTTCACTCTTACAGAAGTTTGGTTGGAAAGTTGTTATATTTGACAGTCACTAGGCCAGAAATCTCCTATGTTGTTGGGGTTCTCAGCCAGTTTATGCAATCCCCCTGCAAGCCACATTGGGATGCAACTGTTCGGGTTCTTCAATATTTGAAGGGAGCTCCTGGAAAGGGGCTGATTTATCAGCCAAATAAACATATAGAGCTTGTTGCCCACTCTAATGCAGATTGGGTAGGTTTAGCCAGTGACTGTCGATCTACTACAGGATATTGTACCTTTGTTGGAGGAAATCTAGTTACGTGGCGAAGCAAGAAACAGACCACGGTTGCCAGATCCAGTGCTGAAGCAGAGTATAGAGCCATGGCTCATACCACTATAGAGTTTATGTGGATTAGGTCTCTCCTGCTTAAGATGGGGTTTCCTGTTCCAACCCCTATGAAGATGTTTTGTGACAACCAGGCTGCTATCTATATTGCTAGTAATCCTGTCTTCCATGAGAAGACTAAGCATGTAGAAGTGGATTGTCATTTTGTTTGCAACGCTATCTTGAAGAAACTGGTTGAAACACCATTTCTCTCTTCGTCTGATCAGGTTGTTGATGTGTTCACAAAGTCCTTGTTTGCCCCTGGTTTTAGGTCCTGTTGTAACAAGCTGAGCATGGGTGATGTATATGCTCCAACTTGAGGGGGAGTGTTGAAATAAGTAGTTATAGGAGCAGAGGTGTCTTTATACTTTAGGTTTTACCCTTTTATTGTGTCGTTTCTATATGAGGGCATATTTGTCATCTTTACTTTTTTGACTTAATGCTAAATATATTGGAGCAGACCTGCAGCAGATTATTCTATTCTGTCTGCAAGTCCTCTCCTCTCTTTTGAGGCTTGCGTGTATCTCTCTTCTTCTTCTCCTCTCTTTCTTCTTCTTCTCCTTCTTCATTCTCTGATCTGGTTACTAAATTCTGGTTAACTGACATTCTCGATTGTTCTCTTCCTTTCTTTCTGTGTGTGAGTAATCTCCAAGGATATCCATTGAAATCCTTGGACTTGGTGTGTGGATTTCCCGTCGAAGGAAACCCGACGAGATCCCTAAGGTATCATCAGAGAAGAAACTTTGATCAAAAGCTTACACATTGAGTTCATAATTTCAAGTAATCAGGATCCTCACACTGTGTGTTTATATTCCAACAAGTTAAAACCCTAACTCTAATTATTTACAGAGAGAACAAATAATTAGTTACCTATAACCAATATTGTCTCTCTTTGATTTTCCCACTCAAGCTCTTCACTTCAAAGGCTTTACCCAATGTTCTATGGAGGCTTAAACACTTCTTGGAAGCTTTTCACAAAACTCTAAACCTTCTCTCAACCTCTTCCTTTCTTCACTACGCAAACCCTTGATTATTTCACAAAAAATGATGCTTGATGGCTTCAATGAATGATTTCAGGTTCACTTCTTGGGTTATTCTTAGAGACTCTCTTGCCCTCTCTTCTCTTGTGTAGGGCCTTCTCACATTATTTTTTGCACTCACAACACATCCTTGTTATTGGTGAAGCCTGATCTTAGTCCAAAAAGTGCTGTGGTGATTCTTCGGCGGGCCGTTTCGCCTTTGAAACATGCCAGAACGGCCAAAAAGTGCATACAACAGTGTCGTAGGCACCCTGTAGAGCTCATCGAGAGCTTCGATTTGATATGTATTCCTTCGACCTATTCCGGTTCAGGTCCGAACCGGGTGGTTTACAAAGGGGGGCAATTTTGTACTTTTTGGGGTTAGGGTTTTCCTATATTATTTTGTTATCTCTTTGAGAGATGTGAGCGAGATGGTTTGTATTTTTCTTCAGAGATTAGTAGAATCGTACTTTCCATCGGTCATGGACGTAGCCTTCCTTCTTGGGGTGAACCACGTAAATCTTGTTTTGTACGTGTGTGTTTCTCTTTCTCTTTGCATTTTCTTCTGCAAATTGCCATTGTAGGCATTGTTTTCTCAACACTCCTCATGTGGCACATGAAACCTTACACGAGAAATTCCGTGGGGCCTACCCGGAAGGGCGTCGTCCATCATTGTTCTGTCCCTGAAAAGTACCCAAATAAATCGACCATAACTTGCTTAAACATCCTCAGATTGACTTGATTCTTGAGCCAAAAAGAACTTAAAAAGTGTAGAGAGGACTGAATTAGGGTAAGACTTGGATAATCAATGTGATCACCAAGCACTTCTATTTATAATCATAATGAATGAATAAAAAAGATTACAAAATCAATGTGGGACTAAAACGAAATAATAAACACAACTAAGAAAGAAGAAAGGTCCAGAATACCGTAGGGGTATTCTGGACATATAACTAACACTCCCCCTCAAGTTGGAGCATATATATCATGCATGCCCAACTTGACTAAGATAGGATGAAACAGCTTGCTACTCAATCCCTTAGTGAACACATCAGCTAGCTGATCAGTAGACTTCACAAAGGGAACACAAACGAGGTCAGCTTCAAGCTTCTCCTTGATGAAATGTCGGTCAACCAAATATTTTTGAAATTGTGATTCTTTATACTCTGTTCCATTATCACTTCTCAATATTTTGAGAGTAGCCTGGAACTGAGTTTGGACCATTTTATGAAAGTGTTGAAAGCATGAAAAAACTTGATTTTTTGTGTGCAAGAGATAGACCCATGTGTTCCTAGAATGACAATCAATGAAAGATACAAACCACCGATGGCCAAAAATAAAGGGTTTACGATTAGGGCCCCAAACATCAGAATGCACTAACTGAAAACAAGAAGAACTTCTTTTATTTGAAATAGGATAATTTGAACGTGTCTGTTTGGCCAGAACACACGCCTCACAAAAAAAGTCATCCTTAGTATGTAGGGTGACCAAACTAGAAAATAAATGTGCTAAAATTCCTAAAGGGGGGTGACCTAACCTAGAATGCCACTGGTAGAGTTCAGAAGAGACCATGGAGTTCTGGTGTAGTGGAGAAAGTAATGGTGGTGGAGAGAAGCGACCATCATCAAGCAGGTACAGCCCACCGTGCACTTTACCCAATCCAATCGTCTTCCCAGAGGTCAGATCCTGAAACACATAATGAGAAGGAAAGAAAGTAACTTTAGAGTTAAGATCACGAGTAATACTACTAATGGAAAGAAGGTTAGTAGTAAAATTAGGAATGTGCAAAACAGAAGTTAATGGAAGAGAGGAAGTGCAGTTGATGATTCCCTTTCCAGAAATATATGAAAGGGAACCATCAGCTACCTTGACCTTGTCCTTCCTAGAAGTAGGAGAATATCTATGAAACAAACTAGAGGAACCGGTCATATGATCTGTAGCCCCAGAATCTATGATCCAAGGATGGGAGGCTACAGAAGCACAATGACCTCCAAAAGGAATACCTGACCGGGCAAAGTGTGAACCTGAATGAGCGGATGAATTGGCAGTAGCTGATGTAGTAGAGGCAGCAACAGCAGAAGACCACAGCATACGTAGGAGTGCCTGTAGACCATCCTGGGATAGACCAGTGTCAGTAGTAGGGGTTGTAGTAACAATCTCAGTCTGATGGGCCTTGGTCTTTGTCTTGGTCTTGGTCTTGGCAGCACTTTTTGCTTCAAAGTCAGCTGGTTTCCCATGAAGTTTCCAGCACTTCTCCTTGGTGTGATATGGTTTGTGACAGTGCTCACAAACGACAGTCCCCGTAGGAGAATCACCAAAAGAAGCAGTGCCACTAGGTATAGGAATGAAGGGGGCAACAGCCTTGAGAGCAGATCTGTCAGTAATGGGAGGGTTTGCGGTTCTCCTCAGAAGAAACCAATGCATAAGAGTGTTCAAGTGTGGGAAAAGGTTGATGGCCCAACACTTGAACATGAATGGGGTCATACTCCATATTTAAACCAGCCAAAAAATCATAGACCCTGATCTTGTCCATATGTTTCTTATAAGAAGCAATGTCATCAACTGTAGAAGGGTGAAAATCAGAGAAATGGTCCAACTGTTGCCATAGGCTGCGGAGAGTAGCATAGTAGTCCGAAACAGAAAGGTCTCCCTGAGTAGTGTGAAGGACCTTCTTTCGAATTTCATAAACTTGGGCATCATTGCCAAGCTGCCCGTAGGTCTCCTTGCAAGCAGCCCAAATCTGGTCGGCAGTATCCAAAAGAAGAAAATTATGCTGTAAAGCTGAAGTCATAGAGCCTATGAGGTAGGACATGAGAACACCATTATTGGCAAGCCACTTAGTCTGAGCAGGGCCTTTATCACTAGGCTTAACACTAGTGCCATCAATATGGTCGGTGAGGCCACGACCAGCAATGGCAAAGGAGGCTGATCTGGACCATAGAAGGTAATTTGAGCCATCCAGCAAGGTTCGAGATCTCGCCGAGTTTCTCGGTTTTGGGCAATACCGAGTCAAGTTACTAGTCGGTTCCTAGGAGTGCAATTTCTCGGCTGAGATCTCAGTGATATCTCGAAGCTCAAAAACAAGATATTTTCAATGCAAAAAAACCAATATCTCGGCAAGATATCGAGATCTCGGCGATATCTTGGTTGGGCCCAAAAGTGCTATTTACTTGTATTCAGCCCAATTTTCACCCAAAAACCCATTTCCAACATAAGAGAGAGCAGGGACAGAACTCGATAGGCTCTAAACCAAGGGGAAAAACACCTCTCCTTCAAATTTCTTCTTCTTTCTTTCGATTGTTGGCTGGAATGCACTGTTTGGAGTTAGATTGAAGTACCAAAGTGAAGATTCAAGTGCCAATTTGGAGCATCATCACCTATTTGCAAGATTTCAAAGGTGTTTTCTATTTCTTCCCCAAATCTATTTTTTCCAAAAAAAAATTTTGTAATCCTTGTTAGATTCATGTGGTTTTAATATATGTTGAACATCTTTACCCGATCTATCACTTGATGGAGTCGGATTTTTTTTTCAGTTAATAAATTATTTATTATAATTTCTGGAAAAAATAAATGATTTATTTGAAGAAAAAAAAATAAAAAAAATAGGATGAATAGTGATTGTTTGAAAATGATTTTGATATATGTTAAACTACTTGGGATGCTCTACAGCCCCATGGATTAATTTTTTATTTTCACCCATTAAAAAAATTATTTTATTTTTCAGATTTAATAAATATATTATAAAAATTAAAAATATATATATAATATTAAGGAAAAATACTTATTGCTTATGGAAAATTATGAACAACATATGTACATAATATTGAACTTCAAATGGTGTCAAATTCATCATTACATTATATTTTTCTTATACTTTAAGGTATAAATAGATTTTAAAAAAAATCAAAATATTATTTTTAATTAACAAATAAATACTAGGGTTAGGGGCTAAATAAGAGATAGTTATTTCATAGTTCTAGTAGCTTGACATTACGTTTAAGAGTTATGAATAGCATACTTTAAGTCTTGAATACCTTACTTTAAGTGATCCATGGTTATTAATAGATATTTTTTTATGTACCAGTGTAAAACATAAGACATTTTGTATACAATGTCTGATATAGCATGGCAACATGGAGTTCCCATGTCCGCAGACAAAAAGAAGTCCAAATGCAATTATTGTGGGAAGTTGCTATCTGGAGGAGCCACCACGTTAAAGCAACACTTGTCTGGTACAGGCAAGGATGTTTCATCATGCCCAAATGTTCCTATCCAAGTGAAAGTGGCAATAGCACAACATTTGAAAGGAGGAAGATAAAAAAATCTGAGAGGGAAAGAATGCAACAAGAGTTTAATGAGGCAACACTAGAGAGGGCTGGTGTAGAGATCCGTGGCGGCGATGATACTGACATTGGGCCTCCACCTGGTGAGTTTCAATCAAAGGCTGAATGGAGAATTTACTAGCAGACTTTGGCTGAGTAGACAAAGTTTTCATTTTTGATAATATAAGAGCATATGAGCAAGCAAGAGGAGCTGGTGGATCTGGCTCAACTGCACCAGTGCAAGAAGATGAGAGGAGGAGAAGCACTGGGACAAGAAATATACCACGACCCCAAACCCAACCACGAGTACAAGGTCTAGAACCCATTTTTGAGCAGGATCCCACCACTTTTAGGCAACAAGATGCCTACCAGCCAACCATCCCACAAGTATTTGGTGGTAAACAAGAGGAAGCACGAAAAGCCTTTAACAAGTTCATGCTTTACCATGGCATTCTAGCCAATGTAGCACAAGGAACATACTATAATGCATTCCTTGATGCTGCAGGGAGGGCTGGTGCAGGATGGAAGGGACCTTCACCATTTGAATTATACAATGTATATTTGCCTCAGGAGGTAGAGGAGCTAAAAGAATACATTGATGGTTTGAAGCCAATGTGAGAGACATATGGGGTTACTCTTATGGCTGATGGTTGGACTGGACCTACTAGGCTGTCCATCATAAATTTCATGGTGAGTTACAATGGAAAGACTATATTCTTGAAGTCTATCGATGCATCAAAGCATATAAAGGATGCATCATACTTGTATAAGGAGTTGAAGCAAGTGGTGGAGGAGGTAGGACCAAGGAACGTTATCCAAATTGTGACAGATAACGGTTCCAACTATAAAAAGGCTGGAGAGAAGTTGATGAATAAGAAGAGTAAGAGGATCCGGCTCTTTTGGACCCCATGTGCAGCCCATTCTATTGATTTAATGCTGAAGGACATGGGGAAAAAGACTTTGGTGGCGGGTGTGGTAAATAGGGCAAGACAAGTGACAACTTTTGTGTACAACCATTCTTATGCTTTAGCCTTGATGAGGGAGAAATGCAATGGAGATTTAGTGAGGCCTGGTGTCACTCGATTTGCCACCAATTACATTGCATTGAAGAGCTTTCAGAGTAAGGCGATAGGTCTAAGGTGTATGTTTGCAAGTCATGAATAGTTTGGTTGGCAAGGTTCTAAGTCGGAAGAAGCAAAGGTAGCACAACAAACCATTGCAAATGATGGATTTTGGAAGAACTTGGGGAAAGTGGTTGGCATATTAGAGCCAGTGGTGGCGATCGAGGATGGTTGATACGAGAGAAGAAGCCTACTTTGGGCCACATTTATGCCGCCATCCAAAAAATGAAAGAAATGGTTAGAGCTGCTATACCTCGAAGTGCAAAGTCCTACACTAACATCATTGATGAGCGGTGGAAGAAGCACTTGAGTCATCCATTGCATAAGGCTGGTGAGTTCAACATACTTTATACTTTAAATGTTATAACTTTTTTACATTTACATATTCAAAACCCTAAAGGCATTAAAGCCATTAAGTCACTAACAAATCATATTTGTGGTGTTTACTTTACCAGCATACTATTTGAATCCAAAGTATCACTACTCCCATGATCTTGGGCTAGACATAGAATTGTTAGAGGCGTTCAAGTCTTACTCGAAGTTGGAGCCCCATCCAAAGATACAAGTCGCTTGCAATGATGAGGTGAGAGTATGGGACTTTGGCACTTTGGTAGTTAGTTTATGAATGTAATTACTAAATAGGAAATACTAATGCCTCAAATTGAAAATAGATCAAATACTTCAGAGAGGCCTCAGCAAGTTTTGGTCGACTAGCTGCAGTGGAGGGTAGACAAAAGTCAAACCCTGGTAGGTGGCATGATATTACATTTATGAATTATAATTTTGTCTCTTTAGAATGTACATATTCTTACTATTCTATATTTGTAATGCAGCCGACTGGTGGGTGCTTTATGGTACAAGTTCACCCAACCTGAGGAAGGTAGCAGTGAGAGTGCTCTCACAAACTTGTTCATCCTCCGGATGTGAGCGCAACTGGAGTACATTCTCATTGATACATTCAAAGAGGCGGAACAGGTTGGGTAGCGAACGACTGGAGCAACTTGTGTATGTGCACTACAATATGAGATTAAGGATGAGGCACATACGTGAAGGAATTGAGGCCAATGATAAAGAACCCATTGAACTGTCCAACATTTATCAAGAGGACTCTGATGACGATGAGGATCCCCTATTCCAGTGGGTGAGGGATCGTGGTACACCTGATATGGATCAGCCTGGGGGTAGGCCCGACCCCACCATTGCGTCTGTAACAGGCACTGATGTTGATGAATATATGTCGACGCAAGAGGGGCGTGCACATGCAGAGTCACTGAAACCTTTTGAGTCTGCTGTAGGAAGTCCTGCTAATGATGATGATGGTGGTGGTGATGACACTGGTGATGCTAGTGATGGTGATGGTGATGGTGATGGTGATGGTGATGGTGATGGTGATGCTGGTGGTGGTGGTGGTGGTGGTGGTGAAGCTGCTGCTGCTAGTGGCATGCGGAGTGGCGGTTATTATGATGATCGTCATGAGGGGATGCGCGAAGAGTACGAGCAAGAAGTTGGAACGCAGGAGGACCCTGTGCGTTTCACCGGTGAGTCTCAGTTTACGCATGCCACTCAAGATCAAGACCATGGTGGCCACCCTAAAAGATACAACAGAAAGAAGGATCGCAAATACTCACATCAGTCATATGCTCAGGAGGAGGACAACAGCAGTATGAACACCATACTTACAAGTTTCGGAAGCATGAGTATAGATACTACTAGTGAGCATCAGTCATGGCAATCATCTCAGCATCATCATGGTTATGACTATGGCCAACAGAGCACCGGTTCTGATTATAGTGCCTATGGTCAGTATGGGCCGTCAGCAGCTGAGTGTGACAGTCAAAGCTCTGCGTCAGGTGTTGGGTACACATTCCTAGTCCCAAACCAGCCATACATGCTTCAAACTCAATATGACAGTAGCAGTGGATCTCACACCTCATACCAACAACCTCCCATGTACCCTAAGATAGGGAAATTGGTATATGTTGATCAGAAGACTTATATGGAAACTGTGTCACACTATTTGCAACACTATAGCAATTCCATGTCATGGGAATTCTATGTGGATCCATATGGGGATGAATTTCTTGTTCAATCTCATTTTATGTAACAAATTAAGTGAACATTGATGTAATGCACATTTTATTTCAATGTTTTGATTGATGTGTACTAATTAGAATGTTTTGATTGCTAATTTGCTATGTTTTACTAAATTATATGTAGATTAGGTTGTTTTAGTACGACTCGTCACCTACCAACCTATGGTCCAAAGTGAAACTCATATTTGGGCTTTTTTTTGGCAAATCTGAGCATGCCATTGTGTTTAAATGGCCTGAAATATGCTTGATACCAAGTTTCAGACCCAAAATATGTGTACAACCCACCGAGTTGGGGGTTTGAGTCCAAAAAAAAAAAATTGCAGCACTCGCCAAGATCTCGACTTGACTCGGTTTCTGGCCTGGCCTAGATGCCACCGAGACCCGAGTTCTCGAACCTTGCCATCCAGTTTGATAGGATTAGGTGGAAAGCTGTGATAACCTATCTTGTTATTGCCATCATGAACAGAAGTAGCCATAGAGTTGGTAGAGTCACCCATACTGGCAGCAGAGAAGTCCACTAATGTCTTCAAATACTAAGCTGAATGAGCTCCTAAAAAATCAGAAACAGCAGCAAGGTAGGATCCCTATATCGATATTGGTCAGGGTTTTGAAAAAAAACCCTGATTTGTTGAGATCGACGAAGGGAATAAGAAGACACCAAACTGCAGAATTATAACCCCAACTGAAGTCAATATAGCCCTTATAATGGAGGAAATAACCCTAAAAAAAAAAACAGATCCAATAATCAGCAGCAATCCCTAAGATCGATAGTTGTCAGGGTTTTGAAAAAAACCCTGATGATGGTGAAATCGATCTCAAGGAGTCTCCACAAAAAACCAGAACTGTGGAGGCCCAAATAGCATTCGAATGACTCCTTATAAGTGGAGAAGAAGCATGCAAAAAAATCAAAACTAATAGAGAGCCCAATCCCCTAGATCGACAATTGTCAGGGTTTTTGAAAAAACCCTGATTTGATGAAGATCGATCCTAGGAGGTCTTGAAACAGTGCTGTAAAACTGAGATAAGAACTTGAACCAATAGGGAATACTGCCGGCAGGTTGTGGTCTTCAAAAGTGGAGTTGATTCCTTGTATGAGTAGTAGAAGCAATCCCAAAAAAAAAAAACTGAAGCTCCAATTTCCGCAAGCTGCAATGGCTGGTTCTTATCGAGAAGAATTAAATATCATTCATGAGGTGATGGAGGCAGCAACTGGATCGTATGATCACCTCATCAGTGCTGCCCTATGTGACAATAGAGAACAAAGGGAGAAGAGAGGAAGGAGAGGAGAAATCCGAGAGAGATGGAGAGAGAAGAGAGATCAAGATTTAATGATGGGTGGCCCTAATTCGAATTCTGCTCTGATACCATGTAGAGAGGACTGAATTAGGGTAAGACTTGGATAATCAATGTGATCACCAAGCACTTCTATTTATAATCATAATGAATGAATAAAAAAGATTACAAAATCAATGTGGGACTAAAACGAAATAATAAACACAACTAGTCTGATGAATGATTCCATGGTATTTCAAAATCAAACTTCATGTTCAGTGCACAAGGTCCAAAATTAGGCTTGAAGCTGCCGGATGTGCAAGAGCAGAATCCTGAAGCTCACAGACCATGTCTGATGTTAGAGTCATAACTTTCAATCCAGATTTCCGATCAATCTGATTCAAATTCCAGATGAAAGCTAACTTCATTTCCAACAAATCTCATGTTTACCACTCTAGGACCCAACAGTCAGATGTGAAGAAATAAGTCAAAAAAGTTACTGCCCTGACATGAAACCTGCAATCTGCAACTCCTTGCTTCAAACATTTCATCCATAAGCTACCAAGACCAAGTGAGTGTCCAGGTGAGTGTGTAGACCGACTGAAGGCATTGACAACAATAAAAACACTTTGTTCAATAACAACACCTTGCTCAACAATTGACCCAAAAAAAAAAACACCTCGCTCAACAGTAAGATGGGCTGAAATTTTGTGGACGGGATCCCATGGTCCCTTTTGTTCACATGTTAAGTTCCAGCCTAATTAGATATATCCAGAAGGGTAAAAAGGTGTAAAAAATTTGAGACTACAAAGAGGATGCATTGGACTATAGAGAGATGCATAGACATACATAAAAGGGTATGGAATTACATGGATGATGAATTGATTGAATTTGAGGCTGAAATTGGAAATGTGGCTAATCCTGACCATTCCCTAGATACCAATGGTCGGATTTGCCACAACTTTTCCACATGGCAGAATGAGAGCCATGTTAACAAAGCATTTGTCACCATATGTGGTGACAAGATCTTCCCAATACTTTTTTTTTTTTAAAAGTAAACATTTTATGCTAGCATGTCTTTATCCCATTATTTTTCCCACAGAAAACCTCTTTATAATAATTGGGGTACACAGGAAATATTAGCTTTTTGCTGGCAGAACCTTGGGTTAGAAAGAGAGAATTAGATAATAGAATGTATTAAATTCATTGATAGGTAAGCCCTATAATAGAGGGGAAAGTTACAAAGGGACTGAAATAGACATAATTACCCCTAACTAACTGACTCTATAAGAGCAACTGGATTATACAAATAAGAGAAGAAAGAAAATCCAACTTGAATTAATAAAAAAAAGAACTCCATAATAATGCTAACACCCCCCCTCAAGTTGGCGCATATAAGGTACTAATGCCCAACTTGAACAAAATGGGAAGATACTAAGTTGTAGCAGAATCCAGCTTGACAGATGAATGTAGCTCCCAAATAAACCTTCAAGAACTTGAAAAAACAAATCTTCAAAACCTGGGCAGACTTGATCAGCAAAAGAGACAGCTTTCACCAATCTTCTACAGCTGTCTAGTGATGAATCTCTGACTGATAATCTTGAAGATAAGTAACTAGGGCAGCAAGCAGCAGAAACAAATAAATCAGGCAGTAGTAATGATCAACCCAACTGTAGATCCTCATATAGGCACTGTATATCCTCAAATAGGTAGGCAATAACCAAACATCTTCAATACTTTTCATCTCCCACTTACGGCAAACTCAACCCAATAATGAAGAATACCCAATAGCAATGGTGGAGAAGACTGATCTTCTAAATTTTCCACCAATGTTCTTGCAAGTTCTGCTTTCTACAATGGCTGCAGGTGTACTGTACATAATCTCCCCCTCACGTGTAGTGGTCATAGTTGTCACGGCGTCACGGCGATCCAAGTCGGTGGAGGGGTGTCACATCGATATATCGACATGGCGAGCATGTCGACCATGTTTCATTTTTTATTTTCTCTATTTTTAATGTGTTAATAGATGTATACTCAAGCCATGTTTTATTTTTTCTCTATTGTCTCTCAAGTTTTAAGAAGAAAATTCATAAATCGAAGAAGAAATCGAAGAGGGAAAGAAGACAGGAAGAAGAAATCGAAGAAGAAATCGATGAGGGAAAGAAGAAATTGAAGAGGGAAAGAAGAAATCGAAGAGGGAAGAAGAAATCGAAGGCAGGAAGAAGAAATCGAAGAGGGAAAGAGAGACAGGAAGAAGAAATCAAAGACGGTCGCCATGCAAACCTCTCTAGCGCCAGGACGCCATGGCGTCGCCATGACAACTATGGTAGTGGTACACATGGACATAACAGAGATGATGAATGAGAAAGTGCAAAAGGATAACCTGCCAGAGTTCTCCAAAGGTGCCATGGGTAATGGAAAAGAGGAAGTAATGGTAAAGTAGATTATACCATAAACTTCCAAAGTGGCTATTAGTAAATGCCAAAAGTATGGTATGGGAGATAGATAAAGAAAAAAGGCAGTGGGATAAAGAACCAAGGACAAAAACAACACACAGTAATCTTCAACCTTCGTTAATCGATCAAACTAACTCTGAAACACCAATCTCCAATGATCAAATCTGAATTAAATAAAAAAAAACAGTTCTGATTGTTATAAGGAGAAGGCACCATTCTTCAAAACTTGATCGATCTTCACACAAGGAAGAGCCAGTGTGCTAAAGTCCAATTTGTAAACTCCCACATGCTAAATAGAACTGACGAAGATATCTGGACAGAATTGATGTAATAAACTTCAAAAAAACTTGGATCAGATCTGAATTAGTGAACAATGCTAAGATCAAACTCTCAAAGTAAGCTGGATTTGAACCAATAGAAAAGCTTCACACAACTGAATAGGTTCGCAGTTGCAACCAATAACCATTGAACACACTGTTGTAATCCCAAATAAAAGGATCTCCAAGGTAGTAGATTTGAGTCTTTAACAATGAAAGTAATTCGATCTCCAATAGTAGGATACTCAGTCTCAAGAACAAGGCAGCAGTAGTCCTCATAAAGGCAGCAGTAACATGTCAACCAGTCATGTTTACAGAAGCCAATCAATAGAATCAGCAAGGTATGTAGTAAAGCTCAATAGAACCAGCAAGTATAAGATAATAACTCAGCAGATCCAATAGTAAGTGATGCAGCCAACCACATAGGAACTAGAAAATACATTGGTTGATTGATGTAGAAGGTGACCATAAGGATGAAACCTGAGTTTTGTTAGAAAAACTCCAGGTGATGCTGAAACTTGGGTCGAGTACTCCTCTGATGGTGATAAAACACTCCTAAAAAAATCAGCAAGAGAGGACTGCCCTATCCCTTAGATCGATTCTAGTCAAGGTTTTGTAAAAACCCTGAAACTTGAGATCGATTGGAGGGTAGAGGGCTTCAAAAAACTGATGATGACTTGTCAAAGTGTGATGATTTCAGGTAATAGATGTTGTCCTCAGCTGCTTGAATGGATCTCCAATACGAACAACCAATCTCTTGTAGTGTTTGAGACTTGATCTTCAAGAGGGAGAAACACCCAAAAGTGCAAAAAAAATAGGGCAGTCGCTATCTTAGGTAAAATACTTCTTCAAGCCATGAATAATTGAAGTAGATTACCTCTCTTGATGGTAGAAACACCTCCAAAAAATTACAGCAGCAGTGAACAACCCTAACCCAAAAATCGATGTGTCAGGGTTTTGTAAAACCCTGAAAGATAGAGATCGATTAGGTAGGTGATGAGCACATTTTGTGTGAAATTACTCCATTTAATTCTGCATTTTTATCTGCTTAGAATGAAGCTACTCGGGTACTTTTCTGCATTTTCAGGGTACAGGGGTATTTTCAGCATATTGGACGAATTGGAAAAAAAGTGCATTTTCGAAGCCTAAATTGAGAAAACCAAGTTGGAAGAGTTCAATGCTACACAAGCCCGGCCCAATGAAGACCTCTTGTATTTTCGAGTTCAGGGGGTGGTCCCCACCTATCTCCACTGAATTTGGTCTTAGGGGTATATTGGTCATTTTGCATGAGGGTGATGTAGCATGTTGAGCTGGAAATTTACTGATTTGGATTCTTTACACTCTTGGAGACCAAGATCCAAGGGCGAGATGGGAAGAAGTTTCACTGAAAACCCAAGGGCATAATCGTAATTTCAGAAAATTAAGAAATTTTCAGAAGATATCTGATATTGGGCTCATATCGTTCAGAAAATTAATTGGAGCAATTTTAATTCTCGGATAGAGTCCATCCGGGGCCAAGATGGAGAGATTTTCAAAAAGAGGATTTCATCCACTTTCCAATTCACTTTTCTATTTTTTAATTTTTTTTTATTTTGTTTTTCCCAAATCTTTCCACGTGATCCCTCTCTCCCCATCCCTAAAATCTGATTTCACTCTTTCACACGTTTCTCTCTCTCCCTCTCCCAATCTAGCTTTTCTCTCCTTTTATAACTCGTCCCATCTCTCCTCTAACCTGCTCTCTCCCTCTCACGGCCCTCTCTCTCGTTTTTCTCTTCTTTTTTTTTTTTTTGTTTTGGATCTTGGGTTCAGCAAGGGGAGGAGAGAGTGATTACCGTTCCATCAGCTTCATCACCATGGAAGATCGTCGTCACCATTGCTGCCCCCTGTCTCTTAGAGCCATAATCGGCTAAGTTCTTTCTATCTTTAGGTGTAGATGAACTGATGGTATTTGTTATTTAAAATTCTGGTTTGCATTCTTAATTGCTTGATGTTGAGACCCCATCCCTATTTGGATGATTTTAATTGATATATTTAGTTGAGGAATTTTGTTTCTGTGATTCATTATTTTTCATTCAAGCAATAGTATTTTGTTCTTATGTGGTTGTACCGATGATGGACTATAGCTGAAAGAACTAAGCATGCCAAGCCCTACAAGTGAAGGACGATAGTACTCGTCAAGATAGTCCATACCTAGGAGGAACCCTACATTCTGTGGTATTATTAGGCCTATGGTTATAATAAACCGAAGCATGCAACCGAATTGAATAACAATTCCATTGGGGATTCGAACCCCAAAGATAGCCTCCATCTCATAACTTCACATCGTTGTTAGTTTAGATTTGTTTCCTTTGTTTTTAGTTTAAAATCAGATTTATTGCAATTTAATTTTCATCATTTCCAACTTATCCTTTTAGTAATTTAGCCTTCCAGTTCCCCGTAGATCGACCCCTTACTTGCTACTTGCTAGATTAATTTACGGTTTTATTTTTGACCGGTTAACGACACGATCAGTAGGGGTCTTCTGAAAAACTTGGATAGGTGCAAGATTGAGGTCAAGTGGTCCTAGTAATAGAAGTAATCAGTCCTCCAAAAATCAGCAAAAGCTAAAACCTGTAACCCTAAATTCGATTGGATTCAGGGTTTTGTCAGGATTTTTTGGCAGGTAACCAAATTAGAAGGTTAAAGAGGCTTTGTTGTAAAAACTAATCCAGCCATCAGAAAAGGTCCAAACTTAGGTCAAGTGGGACTTATAGTAGTAGAGAATCACCCCCCAAAAATCAGCTGCATCTGCAAGGAGAAACCCAAAAATCGATTGGAGTCAGGGTTTTGAAAAAAAAACCCTCACAAGTTGAGATCGATTCGGTATGTGGGCTGGAATGGTTAATGAAAGCTGGAGAAAAAAGAAAAAATAGAGGACAATGGAATAGGGTAGAAAGGCGTTGGAAAAAGGTGCATAGGAGTCTCCAACAATGGTGGATCAGCCCTCATTAGTGATAGAAATCAGATCTCCAAAAAATTCTGGAAAGCTCCAATATCGCAGGTATGTTTCCAGCAGATTTCGAACAGAATTTTTTAATAAAAAAAGGTAGTATGGGAGGAGGGCAGCAACTAAATCATTGGATGTTTTGATTACCACATTAGTGCTGCCCCCTTACAAGGATGAGAAGAAGAAAAAAAACAAAAGAAGGAGAAGCCGAGAAAGAAAGAAAGGATGGAGAAGGAAGAGGGTTTTTCCTTGTTCTCTAACCTAGATCAGACATGCTCTGATACCATGTTGGCAGAACCGTGGATTAGAAAGAGAAAATTAGAGAATAGAATGTATTAGATTCATTGATAGGTAAGCCCCTCTATTTATAATAGAGGGGAAAGTTACAAAGGGACTGAAATAGACATAATTACCCAACTAATTGACTCTATAAGAGCAACAGTAAATACCTAATACCATAAGAATTAAACTACCCCCAAAAGGACCAGAATACCCCCACGGTATTCTGGATTACATATTCCAACACTTTTCTATTCTGCTATTGACATAAATTTCTTTTCATTAACATTCACGTGCATGGTTCATTTACAACTAATCAATTTACCATGCAGATCCAGCAACAGCACCAAAAATGACTATGGACAGTTCATTACGCTACCCATTTCACAAATTAATATGTTAAAATAAGAGAGAGAAAACCACTGATACATATTAAGCTCTAAAAAAGGTATATTAGATGGAGAAATCAATAACTTGTAAGCAGTTGGAATTGAATTATGTTTGCAAGTTATCACAAACAATATCAATATTCTTATAGTAGGTAAAGTCTCCAAAGCCGGTCTCACACTCTCACTTCAACTTCCAAGAACAAGCCCACGGAAAAATAAATTCCAAGACATTAGTCTGTTAGTCATTAGACCATAAAACCAATGCAGAGAAGTACTCATGTCACCATTGGACCCCAGCTAGGAAATCACTTGCAACTCATATGACTCTATCCAGTAAAAGATTTTGTTTCATTTGTATGCTTAGGTCTGTTGTTCCATATTTTGTGTAAAGAAGTGAAAAATCTACACTTCGATCTGAAGAGTAGGCACGACAAGCTGACTGGAGTAGAAAGGAAAGGACATGCTTTGTGGTTGAAACAATTTAAGAACTTGAGAACCAGAACTGTGAAGAAGAAGAGAGTTGAGAGAGAGAAGAGATCGATGGAAATGGAGACTGACTAGAGAAGAAAAACCGATACATAGCATTCCCTCACCCCCCCCCCCCTCTCCCGGAAAACTGTACTTATATCCTGAGAATTATATAGAGATAGGACTCCTTCTAATAGAAGGAATCAGAAATATTATAAACAAAATTGAAATAAAATTAACTACCACAAATTGTACCCCAAGGTACAATAGTTAACACTCCCCCTCAAGCTGGAGTATACATATATCAAAAGAAGGCTACAACTTGGACCAATAAGAATAGATATTTTAAGTCGCATCAGTTTTGAGCATAAACAATAGTGATAGACACCAGAGAACACAGGAAAACCTTATTCAGGTAGCAGTATCAACTCAAGCACATCAACCATCAGCAACTTCAGTAGATAATAATCTCCGTGTCGAATAAAAATCCAATCAGCAACGAACAAAATAGACAGTAGTGAACATTAACCGCAATCCACAATATCATAGCACCAACAACAATATCAAAAGCACTTCACAAAGAAGGCCAGTAGTGGGAAGGCATCTTTTCAAAGAAAGATAAAAGTGCAACATCCAACGACAACATCAAAATCCCTTCTCAAGGAAGGCAGGTAGTAAGTAGTACTCTGCTCAAACAAAGGCAAATATAGAGCCCTAAACAGAGGTCTAAGATAAAAACTCCAATGATATATAAGTAGTATAGGTTACTGCAAATCAGACAACATCAGGTTGTTGTAGGCCAGATAAACAGTATAGGTTACTATGGACGAGATAGGCAGTATAGGTTACCGTGGACCAGATAAGCAGTTAGGTTACTATGGACCATACAACATCAAGTTGTTGTAGATCAAACAAATATGAATTGTTGTTGAATAGCATCTTCACAGATAAAATTGTTGTTGAGGACACGAACAAATACGTAATAATAATCTCCAAGTGATGACTTGAGCAGATAAGAATCTCCAATCTAGTAGATAATAACTCCAATCTCCCCCTCACGTTCAACATTATACGTGGACAAATAGTGTAGAGGATGCAATAAAAAACATTCCACCATCATGTAGCTACAATAATCAGCATCGCGAAGGATGAGCATCATAATAAATCCCATAATCAAGAGTAGTTTCTGTTAGATATATGGCCAGAATACCGTGGGGGTATTCTGGACCTTTTCTTTGTTATTTTGTTAGTTTTTGTATTATGTGGTTTAGTCCCACATTGCTCATGTACATATTTTACTATTCAATTATTCTTATAAATAAGAATGTGCTTGGGATGGATTAATCATCCAAGCATCGAGTTCTAAACCGTCCTCTTAACATGGTATCGAGGCTGGATTAGAACTCGTATTGCAATCCACGATCTCCTTCCCTCTCTAATTCTCGATCTTTCTCCCTTTCTCTTCTCTTTTCTTCTCTTCTTCCCTTTGTTTCGTTTTGTTCTTCTCTCCCCATAGGGCAGACCGATGAGGTGATCAATTGATCCAAATTGCTGCCCTCCTTTACCTCATCCCATGATATGAAGAATTGATCGATAAGGTGCTTTGCACTCCTTTCTTGCGAATATTGAAGACTTCACCTTCATCGACAGATTCACACTATATTACAAGGATTTTGTTCACTATATTGGAGCTTCGCACTGGACCGTGCGTGATCAGTATTCCAAACCTACATCAAGCTACATCAAGTTCCAGCCCTCAAGATCGATATCTCTTCACACTTTGTGGTTTTTTCAAAACCCCGACAATTGTCGATCTTGGGTTCCACTTATCGATTAATTCTGATTTTTGAGAGTGCTTCACATCTGTTCAAGTGTACTTAATTAGCCTCCACACAGTCATTTTCATGTGCCTCATATCATCTTATCGATTTCAGCAATTTCAGTTTTTTCAAAACCCTACGAGAAAATATCGATCTCAAGGTTTTCTCTCACTGCTGTTTGCGATTCTTGGGGAGACACTTATTCCTTTATTATTAGAGGCTTTCATCCTTGTTTCAGCCCTTAACTTGGAGGTGTTCTTGGCTTTCTTCACAACAGCCCTCTTCTCTCCGATTTGGGATTCTTCACTTATGCTCCATGGGTGACTCTATGGATTCGATCGCTACTTATGTTGGTGATGGAAACAGAAACCGTGAGTATCATACTTTCTCTCCAAATCCAATCAAGTTGGATGGCACCAATTACCTACTTTGGTCTAGGTCTCGCCTCCTTTGCCATTGCTTGGCCAGTGGTTCCTTCTTGGTCATATTAGGGGATCCACTCCTATGCCTACCGAGGTTGGGGCTGCTCAAGACAGTGGCTTGCCAACAATGGAGTTCTTATGTCCTACTTGATTGGTTCTATGGTTACAGATCTACAACACAATTTTCTTCTTCTTGACACTGACCTCGAAATTTGGGCTGCTTGCAAGGAGACTTATGGACAAACTTGGCAATGATGCCTGCAGGTATATGAAATCAGGAAGAAGGTCCTTCACACTACTCAGGGAGAATTGACAGTCTCCAAATACTATGCTACCTTGCAGCCTTTGGCAACAATTGGACCATTTTTCCGATTTTCACCCAAGTACAAACGAGATATTACTTCTTATAAGCAACACATGGACAAGATCAGGGGTTTATGATTTCTTTAAGCGAGGATTAAATGTGGAGTATGATCAGATTCGGGTTCAAGTGTTGGGTCACAAGCCTTTTCCCACACTTGAACAAATTTATGCCCTCGTCTCCTCTGAAGAAAACCGTAGGGCTGCCATGTTGCACCCTCCTATTATCGACGACGGCTCTCCAAAGCCGCTGCCCCTGCCATCCTACACCTAGTGGCATTGCTTCTCTTGGTGATTCTACTACAGGTGCAGTTGTTTGTGAGTACTGTCACAAACCTTACCACACCAAGGAGAAGTGTTGGAAACTTCATGGGAAACCCGCTGATTTTGAAACTAAAAGGGCTGCAAGACAAAGATAAAGACAAAGACCAAGGCCCATCGATCGAGATCATTATCGCAACAGCTCTGCATCGACACCGGTCTATCCCAGATGATCTACAGCCCTCCTTCGTATGCTCGGACTTCACGTCTTTGCTGCCTCTACTACATCAGCTACCGCCAATTCCTCGGCTCCTTCAGGTTCACACTTTGCCCGGCCGAGGTATTCCATTTGTAGGTCATTGTGCTTCCGTGGGTTTCCCATCCTTGGATCATAGATTCTCGAGCTGGCTGATCATATGACCGTTCCTCTAGTCAATGTTTCTGACGATATTCTCTCCCACTCAGGAAAGATAAGGTCAGCTGTGGTGATGGGTCCCTTTCTTCAATATCTCGGAAAAGGACTCATCAACCGCACTTCCTCTCTTCCTTTGTCTTCTGCTTTACATATTCCTAATTTTACTACTAACCTTCTTTCCATTAGTAGTATTACTCGTGATCTTAATCGCAAAGTCATTGTTTTTCGTACTCACAATAAATGATTTTTTTAAGGTTGTGTTCCTACACGCTCAAATTATCTTTGTTGTAGATCAAACAAATATGAATTGTTGTTGAATAGCATCTTCACGAGATAAAATTGTTGTTGAGGACACGAACAAATACGTAATAATAATCTCCAAGTGATGACTTGAGCGGATAAGAATCTCCAATCTAGTAGATAATAACTCCAATCCTCCCCCTCACGTTCAACATTATACGTGGACAAATAGTGTAGAGGATGCAATAAAAAACATTCCACCATCATGTAGCTACAATAATCAGCATCGCGAAGGATGAGCATCATAATAAATCCCATAATCAAGAGTAGTTTCAATAATATCTAGTAAAAAAATCTCCAATCTCCCCTCACAGTAGTAAATAATTCCATGCAAGTACCAATCTTCCAAAATTTTCAAATCCCAAACTGATGTGAACTGGGGGTCCAAGACCCTAAACTGAGGGCTATGTACACACAAATGGCAAATCTGTAATTAATTCAGGGAATCTTGGGTTCGAAAACCCTATTTGGGCTTGCTATGGACCCACCCAAGTGCTTGAACATGTCAATGTATAATGGCAGTGGTAATATTGAAATTAAATCAAAATACATGTCCCAATTAAGAAAGTAATGGCATTCTGGTAAATAATCAGAAACTTTAAGGGGTCACTAAGTAGGATAAAAGGACAAAGGACACAATTGGGATTTGAATTATTAAATAAGGACAGGAAGGCTGACAAAATATGGACACAAAAGAACAAGTTGCGTCATGAGGGACAAAAAGGGAACTCAAATAATAAAAGACAAAGAAGTCATGAAGGGACTCTTGTTGTACTCAAGTTGTAGAGGGAGTCTTCTTCCACACGAACTCTACTCCTCCAAACCGAGAACCAGAGGAGGAGGAGGAGGTGGTAAGCTAGACTAATACCATGAAACAAGGGCAATGGGCGACAATTCCAAAAAACAAAAAAGAGAACCATTACCTAAGCATATCCCTCAACTTAGGATAGAATAGACATCACTGCCAGCCCTTAGAACCAGCAAGCAACAGATGAAACCAGTAGCAGCAATTAGGACAGCGACAAAAAACAAGATTCACTCCATCGCAGAAAGACCTTCAAAAGACATCAACAAATACCAGTAGCAGTAGTGGTAATGATGATGTTGCTGTTGATTTTTGCATAAGACAGACATAAAGATACCAATGGCGGACTTGAAGACCAGACTCGAACAAGCAGAAGAGTGCTGGTTAGGGATTGGCGGATTTGCAGGCCTCAAGCACACTCCAGCAAATAGGAGAATAAGCATACAAGAGGGATCAATTGATTCAATCTTCGAAACCCTTCAGCAGGGTTTTGTTTTTAAATCAAAACAGCAGAAATGCCCCCCCCCACCCCCTTTTTTCTTAGATTTGGAAAAACCTTTGCTATTCTCCTCTCTGATTTGCAGGAATTTTTTTCCCTGCTGCTTCTTCATCGCTCTGATACCATGTGACAACTTAAGAACTAGAGAACTAGAACCGGTGAAGAAGAAGAAAGCTGAGAGAAAGAGTAGAGATCGATGGAAAGGGGGATTAACTAGAGAAGAAGAACCGATACCTAGCAGTCCCCTCCATCACTTTATTTATATCCTGGGAATTACATAGAGATAGGACTCCTTCTAATAGAAGGAATCAGAAATATTAGAAACAAAATTAAAATAAACTTGACTTAAACTATTCCTGGTCCTACTAAGAAACTAAACCACAAAGTGTACCCCACGGTACAATGGTTAACATTGGTGAATTCAGGTCAAGTCCAGGCATAGCAGAGTCGGTGATTTCCACCCCAATCTCCTCCTTGTTTAGGATTTTTTTTTTTTTTTTTTTTTGGTGGGGGTGGGGAGGGGCATGTTGAAATAGAAACTAAAGCATTCTCTGTATATGTGTTTTCAGCAGCATAAGTAAAAGCAGGGATAAAATGACCAATTGCAAAATGAAACAAGGATTTGCCTTACCTCCAGAGTTTCAAATGACTTCTTTAAGTACTCAGCCTCAGGATCAAAATTGGCCATGTAAAGTATTGCGTCCACTCTCTTAAACGCAAAAGGAATATCGAGCACTGCCTTGAGGAATTTTTCAGCAGGGCCAAGCTTGTATGGTGAATCATCTTTGTACTCTTTCAGTTTACATTCTTCCTCTTTGGTTGGAGCCATCTTCAATAGACTTTCAAGAAGTTCTGTCCCCAAGGTATCTGCATTACCTGTGGGAGGTTAAAAAAAAACAAAAAAAAACAAGGAAGTTTTAGAACCATGCCAAAATTTCTAGGATACACATAATATTAGTGATTTTGGATGTCATCTAGCAGAAGACCATATCAAAGCATAGGATGTCTCTGGCTAGAATATATATAAATTGAATCAATGGATTAGCAGGAATCCATGTTTAGGCACATCCAAGCAAAGCTTAGAATACTCAGCACCATTTAATGGGAGGCAAGCCAAGTCCCAAACTTTGAGCCTACCTTTGCCATTACTAAAAATTGACCTTTATTTTGTTTTTGTGTCTGAATGTGTCAGTGTATGTTTAAGTCTGTGTGTGCATGTGTGAGTGTGTGTCAGAGTGTGTGTGTGTGTGTGTGGAGAGAGAGAAAGAGAAAGACAGAGACAGAGAGAGAGTACAAATGCAAATGCTTGTGTATCCTTCTTAAATAGCTCTTACTTGTTTTGAGCTATAAAACTCCACTCAATTACACTTCTTGATATTCCCAGATCGACATTGAGAGGGGGGTGAATCAGTGTTGTGTAAAAATTTTCTTCTCACTGGTTGCAAACTCAAACCTACTCTGAACTGTCACTGACTGTTGCTTACCAATTCTGTACTTGTATCACAACACACACACTGTACCAACCGTAATGCAGTCACCTGTAAGCACCACCAGTTGGAGCAATTCCAATTTTACTGGCTACAGATCGTATACACCCTAGCCTTCAACGGAAAGAGGTCAGGCCTACCAAGGATTGCATACCCATGCTGCAATCATAGAGTACACTTTTATGCACAATGCACAGCACAATTTACATGTTTAGGCAGTGTGCCTACATACACGGGGTAATGCCCAACCCTGGGCTTCATATTTTACCCAATACACTCCAATTCAATACAGTCTAGAGCAACAACCCCCCTTACACCAGCACCAACTATGTCAGTAGACAATTTGTCGAACACTTGTTGAGCACCCACTCAACAACCCATACAAGTGATAAAATCAATGCAAAATTACAATTGCCAGCCCAAATTACATGTAACTAGTACACATCATAACAATGAACTCATACTAATTACAAAAACACAAGGGGATCGAGTTTAGAGTTCACCAAAGAGGTCTAACTACTTGATGTACTCCACTAAGCTCCAAGGAAGCCCAAACAACGTATTCAACGCAGTTCACCCAAGTCCGGAGTCTCAAAAGGTGTAGAGCATTTAAGACCACCAAAAATCATCATTTCCATCACCACCAAGCTCCCACACTTACTCCCAATAATTCCTCCTGTTTTTCTCAAAAATCTGCTACTTGAATGGGCAAAAAATGGAATTGAATAGCCCAAGTTATTTCCGAACAAAGTTTCAGGGGCATTTTGGGCAATTCAGTTAAAAATCGTGACACGGAGAGCAGCACGAGGGGTGACATTATAGAACTTTATGTCACTACTGCGGTCAGCTTAAATTTGAGCCATTCGATCTTGTGAGATTCCGGTGCGTGGAACAAGGGTTGTCGGATCTGACTGATTCCGTCAGCGCGACTGCTGCGAGCCAAGAAAATAGTATCTAAGATAGTGTGCAACGTACACCATCACACATCCAAATATCGTGAGATATGGACTTGTATATTATGTTGCACCACGTATTAATGAGATCATGCATGACCAACCATATTATACTCAACTGAATCTTCTCATAATGCTAGTATGCGCTTTATTTGATGAGAGTGCAACCTCTAAGGCATAATACACCAAACCAATCAGGGAACACACGGGAGCATCTTCACCGCCTGGCCATGTGTGCATCACTGGATTAGCATATGGCCGCTAAAATCCCATGAAAAACTTTGGAACCAATTAATTTGAATGATCAGTGCCTGTCAACCTTTAGGTTCACAAGAGCTCTTCAAATTTGACATAGGAAAATTGTCAGTATGTGAAAAGCACTCTTAAAATTAAATGCCTCATTCAACCAATAAGCTTGGCTGGCCCAGCACGCAGGGGCTTCTGCCTGCAGGCCGCCCAGCACGCATGGCCTGGTCCATACCCCTGCCGCTTGCCGCACCCAGATGTGCAAATTGATGTGTCATGGCCCCCAGCCTAAGCTATACTCCCATACTCTGGCCAAATGTCGTGTGCTGCTACAACCATGTGGTGCCACTTCAGCATCTGCTGCCTCGGCACTTCATGTGTTACCACATCAGCACATATACATCATCATCTCATCATATGGCCCCATAAAATTGCTATGCTCACATGCATCTATGAACTCATCCATCAACAATCATACCACCATGCTATTAACCTCAAATCACATGATCTGTATGCCCATCAACATGCCATGCATACTGGGCGGCACATCACTAGTCATACCAGAGCCTGTGCAAAATTACTGAAATATCCTTGAGCTATAAAACAATGCCAAATAAGCCTGTATGACTCTAAGCATCTCTTCAACACATCAAATACACTGTGACCCACTTTACACATTAAACAAATATTGTACCATATTGGAACATGGTCATAATTACCAGAATTCCCTTGGGCATGTAAAACACTGTTAAATGGACCCAAACACCTGCAATACACACTGAACACCTCCACCATTTCACTGTTGCCAACACTGACATCAAACAACTATCCCAAATGCCCAACATCAACTAAGCCTCATCCCAACAAATGCATCTGCATCTGTGCTTCAATATTCCACCCTATTTAGAGCCACATGTTTAGACCTATAAAAGGCCGAAAAAGCACTAAACCCTAGAGACAAAGTAGCTAATACAAAATGGAAGAATGTGTCTTAAACATCAAGAACATTTGTTTTCAAATTCACACACAGACCATTCAAAAAAATACTGGCTAAATTTGCATCCCACCCCCTACTCCCCTCCCCCCCCCCCCCCCCCAAAAAAAAAAAAACTCTAGCCAAATATTTTTCAACTTCAATACAATGTCACTGAAACATTATGAAACTCCCTTTAAAAAAATCATATAGGGAACCAAACTAGCATAATATTAAATAAACTCCAAGAAAACAAATTTGTTCTACCATGCTAAATTGTAACATAATCAGTCTAGGAAACAGTAGGGGGAGTTCAAAGGAGTGTGCTCCTCGTAGAAAGACTATTACCTTCCCAAAGGGCTTCACAGACTTCTTCTATAGTCACATTGAGTGCCCTCAGCAAGATTGCAATATTCTGAGACTTCTTTGGATCAAGCACCCTATTCTCTTGGTTTGGCATGGGAGAAACCAGAGGCCGAGTCAACTCCTTTGGAGTCAAGTTCGTGGCATTTACTACAAACAGTGTCTCAATCATCTCTTCATTCAACCTGCAATCAAATCCAAATTCTACAAACTTACACAAAAAACCACCACATAACCCAACAAAAACAAGAGGAAAGATAATTAAATTATCTGTAAACAAAAGAGATGAGCATATAGAAAGTGTTCAATATCTTACTGAAAAGAGCTCGATTTCAGCTGATCCCACACCATGGCACGATCAGAGCTTGCTCGGACCTTGTCCCAGTGCAAAGGCTTCAACTTTGGTTTCGGAGTTTCCTCATTTCTTTCCACAGAATCTAAATTCTGTGTCAATTCAGCTGGAGAAAGTGCAGTAGGCATCTGGAACCCTACAACTCTGGAAGGAACAACAATCTCTGGAGGCAAATTAATGGGTTCACGGATCGGCTGAGGAAGAATGGGGGCTTCCCAGAATCTATGAGGAGGCAGCGGAGGCGGAGGTGGCGGAACAGACGCCGGCTGCCAGGACATATTGCCTACTTTTGCGGGAGAGTGCGGATTTTGCTGTGAAACGTCGGAATTCCAGGCCGGAGATTGTGGCTTTTGCTGTGAAACATTGGAATTCCTGGCCGGCGACAGTGCGTTCATGTCCACTTTGCTTCTTGCCGGCGAATGGGGGTTCTTCTCCGACGAACTTCTTTCAGGAGACTCTGTGTTCTTCTCCAAAGAATATCTTCCAGGTGAACTCATTTTCTCCAAACCTTTCCCCGGAGGGGGGGACGGAGTCAATGAACGCGGCAGTGGAGGTTGTGGAGGAGGCAACTTGGTCAAAAATTCAGGCGATTTCGACTTTGAGCTTCTCGAGCTGATGCTAACCGGCGGAGAAGGAGAAGGACTACGAGATGCCAAATTCGAAGAAGGGTAAGAGGTAGTACTTGAGTTCGAGCTCCTGCTTTCGAAATTCTCTGCAACCACAGCTTCAAACATTCTTCTTGAGCTCGATCCAGTAATAGCTGGGCTCTCCTTACTACCAACAGAGCCTCTCGGCGAGTAAAACTCCTCTTCTTCCTCATTTTCCGACGAACTCTCTCTAACGTTCCGAAAACTCTGACTGAAATTCTGTCTTGACAGCGGTGGTAGCGGGTGTAGCTCAGGGGAGCCCAGCTTCCGACCCAGAAGGGCCCCGGCACCGGCACTGGTTCCACCACCATCACCATCGATCCCACTAGAGTTTACAAGAGTACCCAGATAGAGAAACTCAGAGCTGGTTGCAGAGATGCCACGAACCCTGTGGTGGTGGGCGTCGGAAGGGGCTGTGTTTGCCGGAAACAAGCGGTTGCTGTCGGATCTGGAGGTTTTGCCATTGGTAAAACTGCTGCTGCTACTGCTGTAGTGTCTTCTGCGGTAGAGGAGAACGACGAAGACGACAATGAAGGAGATGGTGAGGAGAGAGAGGATTACAGTGAGTATTACGAGTTTTGGAGAGAAGGGTTTGCGGTGAGGGGACTGGGGGAAGATGAGAGAGGAGATGTTAGCAGGGAAAGTGGCGTAGGAGGTGGGAATGGGAGGTGGAGGGGGAGGTGGAGAAGTGTAAGATGGGAAGAATGGTTGGTTGTTGGAACCAGAAGAGAAGGGAAATTTGGGTTGTCGTGGAGGAGCGGGAGAGGAAGATGGGGGTTGCGTTGGAGGTAAGGAGTCAAGAGGAGTGAAGGGTTGGTGGAGAATCCGACGGTGATGGTGGTGGTGGAGGGGAATAATGGGGATGGAGGTCAAGAAGGGGAAGTTGCAGAGGAGGAAGGAGAGAGGAATGAATGAGAAGTGCATTGTTGGTTCAAGTTTGAAGCCTCCCCTCAGGATGAGAGAGGAGGTGTGTGTGTGTGTGTGTGTGTGTGTGAAGAAATGCAGTAATGGTGGATATGTGTGAAGACTATTTTGACTGTGAAGTCCAATGGAGAAGGAAAGCTTCAGTTCCCACTCCCCACAGAGATTAGGTGGTAAAGAAAGAGGAAGTCCAAGAAGAATATTTGGAAAATTTATCTAACCAATTTACGGGAGAAAAAGTACTATTTACATGAGTGAACATGTTTGTGTGAAAAGGTTGAGAGATTCTTACTCAGAAAAAAAAAATTTGAAAAAGAAGAGAAAGAGACGATGGTTTTTAGACCTAAGATGGTTAGAATGTTACATAGATGAATGTGTGATTAGAAGAACACAAAAACCAAACATTGAAAGAAAATAAATGTTGTCGACCACTCGACCCTTCATCCTTTGTTGTTTTTTGTTTCGGTAATGACCCTTCATCCTTTGTTCAGAGAGGACGAATTTGCAGTGTAAAGAAGTAGGACCAGCTGCTGCAATACTTCATAGAATGTGAGATGTGGGGGTGAGAGAGAGAGAGGGATTGTATGACGTCACTTTTTTTTGTCGGCTTTGATAGTGCCATTTATGCTGGAAATTAGCAGCTTTTTATGTCTTTTATGTACAAGTGCGATGGGTTTGAAAATTAGTAAAAAGAAAAATCTTTTGGAGGTTTCCTTTCTACAAAGCCAAAGCCCAAAGGGAGAGCTTGATAAATGTGGTAATAAGATAAAGAATGAAAAATTATACAATACTTCATATCACACATCACGACTAATTATAGTTAACCTATAACTATGGCTTTTCTAAAATAATAAAAAAAAACTATAACTGTTGCAATGGTAACGAGCGTGGGGCCTATTTATTGTTGGGATCCAATGTCCGGTCATGGTAGAGTTGGCCTTGAGAACTCAGAGCCCACCCGAGCCTAGACAGGGCCTAGGTTGGACTTTTCAACCTACATAGCGGGCCTAGATTGGGATTTTCAGTTCTGAGACTTGGTCTAGGCTAAGTCTCAAGCTGATCTCAGCCCAACCCCAACCCTTATATAAGTATATAGGGCAAAAGATCTCTACTTGATCGCATGGATTCTACACAAGCGTCTAGATCAATAGGGAGCACACCTAAGTATCTACCTAGGAGGAGAGGCGTCATTTCTCGGTGCCCTATGAGAGGGCGTAGGAAACACCCCCCAGTAGAGATCTTTTTTCCAATTGTATATTACATTTAAGGTTAAGCCTTTAGGATTAATTTTAAAAATGATGGATACTATTTTTTTAGTAAATTACATGCACCCCCCTCGTGTTTGAATCTTACAAAACACACCCCATTGTTGGGGGGGCTTAAAAGTAAGCCTTGTCCGTTTAGTTGAAGCTAGACATTCATAAATGGCCATATAACCCTTCAATAATGTACATGACCTTTTTACACTTACGTTACATAACCCAAATCCATCTGCTCAACTATCTTTCCAACCTTATCTTTCTCCATCTATCTCACCTTTTTCTACTTCAGTGATCTGCAAACCTCCAGTGTCCTCTCCGGCGATCTGTGAGGGAGGAGCTCCACTCTCCACTGGCGATCTTTGAGATATCTGCCATTTTTAAGCTAATTGTAAGGACTCTCACAACATTGAAACCACTTACTATTGTTAGATAAAATTGATCAAGCTCGGTGCAAAGAAATTCAACCATCAGCCTGAGTCTAGATTGTTAACTCGTGAGAGAAGATGGGGAACTGATCCGAGGGATATCAATAAAGCTCAAAAACTTGGAGTCAATACAAGGAGATATGGTCTGAGCAAGGGTGGTCAAGTTCAAAGCAAAGAAATTCAACTTGTTGAACCTGATTCGGATCTAACCAGTCAAGAGAAGAGAAGGAGAACACGTTTCAATGAGGGTGGTCAAGCTCGAAGTAGAGAAATTCAATTTGTAGAACCATATGTGGGCTTGCTTAGTCATAAGAATAGATGGGGAGTTGCAGTTTCAACCAAAAGGGGGAAGAATTCTGACAAGACTTTCTTTGGGACTTCTATAGGTAACACTATTGGGAAGCTTGTGTTTTGCGCCGATATTTATCATATCTGGATGGAAAGGAACCTCAGGAGATGGACTTCCAAATCCCGATCTTTTGATTTGATTTGGAAAGCCATCTTCTTCGACATGTCCTCCAATCTCAATTGCATGCGTCATAGGCACTTTTTGGATACCCCAAGGAATAGGCATATTGTTGTTTTCTAGGGTCTTGATTTGTCTCTTTTGCAGCCTCCCACCTCTATGTAGGTTGGGCAATCTGTTCTTCCCTCCCCCTCTCTTTCCCCCCTTTCTTTTGTTTCTATTGTATATTCCCTTCCCCTTCCCTACCCCCTCCTGGGGTTTGGTAATATATTTATTCACCAAAAAATAATGTTCAAAGTGCAGAGCTCAGAAATCATAAGACAAGCATTGGTAAAATCAAACCGAAGAAGCTAGTTCCAAATAAGTTCTGTAGCTCAAAGAAAGCAGATGATCAGGAGAACCAACCTGCTTTAAGTTGTGAATTATTTGTTAGCTGCGGTGAAGAGGAAGCAATAACAGGGGAAGGACAAGAACAGAGAGAAGAAGGAGAACCAGAAGATGAAAAAGAACAATTGGAGGAAAAAGAAGAAAAGGAAGACAAGGAAGTCAATGGTTCTAATTATGTTTCACAGGTGAACACTAATGCCGATTTGATTGAAGGAAATGGAAAAAGAACAAAGGATAATTATGGATATATTAATGATTTTGATTGTTCTCGTTGGACTTGTACTAGGCCGAATTATGGCAATTGTCCTCACCATGGCATGGTGTCTACTGGAAAAATTAGTACAAACTGTGACAAAATATTGAAGATAACTTAAGAAATCAGTTCATCTCTCTTAGAGAGATTTATATTTATGGTGTTCTTGAGTTCTTTGGGTAGTGCTTCCAAGCTTTAGTTTATATCATCAAAGCTCAATGTCCCTTGAAGGTTCATCTTCTTATTGGTAAACTGCAAATTTTTCTAATACACAGATTTTAACTTGTGATTTTCTTTTCATTATCTAACAGTTGCAAGTGGTTTCATCACAAAGCAAATTCGAATAGACACTAGAAAAGTTCTTACAGAGCAACGAGAAGAATTTTGGATGGGTGGTGTGACTTTGAATCGCAGGTGGGGGTTGCAAGAGAAGGAAGAAGAAGAAGAAGATTTGGGGATTTTAGGTTTGAGAATATAAAATGGTATTTCCATTTTATCATTTTAGTTCAAGATACAATAAGGGTAAAAATGTCTTTTACATTTTTTCTTTTGCAAAAATTTTTACATACCTGTAAGGCCTAGTTATAGATCCACCTGTGAGTTTTGGATATTTACACGTACTTCCCTACTTTCTAAAATAATTAATAAGTAAACTCACTCCGTTAGTTGTCCCTGTTGATTGCGAATGGTAAAAGTGTCATTTTATGACCAATATACCCTTGATAGGGTATAGAAATGCCCTTCACCCATGATCCATCGTTTAGGGTTTGAAGACCCTAAAAATCTCTGTACAAGACCACTTGCAATTCCTCTTCTTTGTGCAAGAACACGTGCAACTCATTTTCCCCGCCGACGATTACCTCGCTGTGAACTTGTACTCAAGAAGCTAAGCATCCTCTTCCACTTGCGATAAAATTGTATGCTGATTTACCCTCTTTGAACGCAACCCATCCCTGGAGGAGTGATGATTTAGTGGCACCCCTATTCATCCCAACCTCCAACTCTTCACCCGAAGCCATCTCTGCACCAAAAACCATCTCTGTAAGGTAAAACCCTTAAAAATTTTACATGATTTGGTATTCTTTTTTGTTATTCTACTTCTGCAAATCATGACCAAACCTTAAACCAATTTTTTTGGTTATTTACATGATTTAGCGGCAGCTATGTTCATCCCAACCTGCAACTCATCTTTCCGAAGCCATCTTTATAAGGTAAAATCCCTAAAAAATTTATATGATTTGGTTTTTCAGGTTGAAATTGTTTTAAGTGTTGAGCATGTGTAGTTAAATTGTAATGATTTGAGTCATCTTTTCCATATTCTATTGCTCTATGAATGAACTATATAGTATGTTGAATCATTACCTAGCATCTCTGTCATTTTTAAGGAGAATTTTTGGGATTTGGGGTATGAAACTGCAAATTATAATCCTTGTCATACCTCCAAGTTGTTCAACAATATGGAGCTATGACAAGAATGGTTAATTCAACAATATGCTACTGTAAGATTATGGAATATTACTGCAACCATTGATGATTAACCTGATAATTCCCTTTAGTTGAATAATACCTCCATCATTAGCTATTATAAGTTATGGAATGCTACTGCAACCATTCATGAATTTTATTAGTTCATCCTTGTCAGCATTAACCTGATAATACCCTGTAGCTGAATAATGATTCAACATTATAGAAGGGGTTATACATCCAAGTTGTTCAACATTAACCTAATAAACTGAATTAAAGACATGATTCTGATATTCCATGAAATGATTCAACAATAGTTCAGCTAAAGGGTATGAACTAATAAAATTCATTAATGGTTGTACAACTTGGAGGGATTATGGAATGGTGTAAAATTAGGAAACTAAAGGTTCAATGTATGGTGTAAGATTATGGAATGGTTGAACAATGGTTAATTGTATGTTTTGAGTAAACTAAATATTAATGAATGGTTGTACATGCTAATCTGCTGATCAAGAACTTTTAACCACAAATGTGCAATGTGCTAGAATTCTTCATTTCTAACCATAGATGTGCAATGATACAGTTATATACTCTATATGTATTTTGAGTAATATTGTTTGTGATTACATGCATAAATTTGAAGATTGGACAATAGTGTGTGCAACCTAGTGAGACCATGCAGACAAACATAGACACAACCATAGCCACAGTCCCTGATATACCAATCACATTTATGACAGACAAACAAAATGTATGATTGCAATTTTTTCTTAAGTCATGATTGTTTAACATGGTTTGCTCTTTCAATTATATATGGTTTTTAATATGTTTTGTTTTATTTTATTTTATAGAGTTTCATTGAAACAATTTCAATCATTTTCCCATAAACAAACCATAGACACTGCAACAGACATTTATATAACATTTTTAAGAAACATTTGGAGGTGGGCCCACATTGAGGGGTTATTTCTGGGCTGCCAACAAAGCATACAATGTTTATGAGTTTCAGAAGGCTATGAATGGGATGAAAGAAAAAATGAAAGAAGCTTATGATTGGTTGATGAAGACTCCAGTTGATATGTAAGCAAGACATGCATTTGATCACAGTGCCAAGAGTGATCATATAACCAACAATATGACTAAGTCATTCAACCAATGGGCTGGACCTACGAGGAGCAAGCCCATCTTTACCGTAATCAACCAAGTTAGGCTGAAGTTGATGTGCAGGTTACAAAAAAGGTTGGTGAACGGCTGCAACTTTTCAGATATCCCGACTCTAAGGAGCAAGTCTAAGCTTGATTGTTTGCAAAAAAAATGTGAGGTACTATAGACCAACAGTTTCTGGAGGAGATAGGTATGAGGTACAAGATAGCTCTACTAGGTATGTGATGGACCTAAGAAATCTTACATGTGAATGTGGGATCTACATGGCAACCCGGGTTGCCATGTAGACACGTAGGTGCATGCACTCAGTTTAACAAGGTACCTCTCTTGGACTATTGAGATGCATATTACACAACAAAAAGATATCTTCTGGCTAATGGGGGGAGTAATTGATCCTGATAAACTCAGGTTGACACTGAGAGGGGGGTGAATTAGGGTCACCAAAATCTTTTTCGAATTCTCTCAATACTGCACTTGATGTCACTATACTGATTGTCACACACATTATTAAAACACCAACTGACTAGGGCACCCCAATTGTACCAGTCAAGTTTGTGTGCACCCTCGCCTCAACCAACAGATTGGCTAGGCCTCCAAGGTATGCACACCCATCTTGCACTCAAAATGCACTTTGCTACAATTGCATAATACAAACAACACACAGAACACAATGGTTTGCGTGGTTCGGCAAAGTGCCTACGCCCACAGTGCAATACCCTAACCAGGGTTTCGTCTATTGCACAATACACTACTTAAAAGTTTTGATGGCTACAACCACCCAGGAACTCCCAATACCTGCTTCAGTTTGTGCAACCACACAAATGAGGACAACTACCCAAATCTCTGTACAAGCCCCCACTTGGCAGAGTTACAATAATTATTTACAATTAACATAACCAAATCCCCCAATACAATGACCAATATTGGCTTACAATCAAACTAGGTTATTTTTTCTTAACTAAACATACAACCTAGAAACTCACAATGGGGATTACAATCAAGGATTACCTCTTGCAGAGTAATCCAGTAATCATGAAGCCTCTGATGCATAGAAAGTGTGTCTGTGTGTGTTCCACTGCTCAACCATCTTTAATACGAAGCCATCGAGCATAAAATAGTGATATCATCAATTTTTTGTACTCAGACGATTCTAAAAATACTTCTAATGGATTCCTCTCGAAAAAATACCCAATTTCAAAAAAAGTTTCGTCCCATTTGGACTCCGGATGGCCAAGATACGGCCTTCCAAAGTTGGATGCTCCAAAATTGGTGACCAGTGGCAAAATCGTAAATAACTAGATTCTTCGTGACAAAACCATGTGTAATGAGGACACGTGTCAGAGAATTTCACAAGTCCATCTATTTAGAAATAATAGGTGATGTGATGCTGATGTCACACTCCACTACCGAATCACGTATTTCCTTTCTTTTTTCCTTATTTTTGGAAATAAATCTTGCATCAATCCGCGACGTCCAAGAGGGATCTAAGCACTTGAAGCTGATCCGACACTTGTGGAGATTCTGAAACTTTATCAACTTAAATGAAAATGTCTGCCTACAGAATGGTCATTAAATTTAAGCCAAAATTTTTGACTAAGTATGAGAGAAAATGTCCTCCAGATTCGCTCCATTGTCGCCAAACGACACGAACAACTCCATAACTTCCTCGTTTGACATCGTAAAGAGGTGAAATAAATTACGTTGTAACCATGATTCAACAAGCTACATTTATATGAAGAGTGTTTGGCCCAGTTATGACATTAAAACTTCCAAAAATAGCTTTAAAGTGGATCCCACTGCTCGATCCTATAAAATCACAACTTTTGATGTACGAGGCCTTCACCTGCTGCTTTGGGTCTTTGCCAAACACTTCTTAGGGACCCAATGTTTGAGTTTAAAAATTATCGCAAGCGTACGGGTCAATCGTAGCTACGGGTCGAACATGAGGAGATATATGTCACTCTATTTAACTAACTTAAAAGTAATGCAAAGTGAACCAAATTAAAGTGTCAAATTAAACTAATTAAACTAATGGAAATTAATGCATCCTAACTCATAAGCATCTAACAAAATTAAGGGATTAAATTGACGTCCTAACACATGAACATCTAACCTATCAAACTAACGTAAATTGAAAGGAATAACAAAAACGCAGCCACACTTCATAATCACATAAAAAGAAATAAGGGTATAAAAGTGCATCCACATACCACAACCATATAAAAAAAATAAAAGAAATAGAGGGAGAAGAAGAAGAAGATAGAGAGACATAAAGGAGAGGGAGAATGAGATTGAGAGTTTAGATAGTAAAACCTGGATGTGCTTGCATGAATGTAATTGAAAAGCTTGAATACTTGCATAAACTTACCATGGCCTCCTCTTCTAAATCTTCAAGTCTTGTCATCAACTTAAGAACTTAGACTAGAAGGCTTAAAACCTAAACTAGAATTAAGAAATTATAACCCAATTGAATACTTAAATTGAAATTAAAGCATAAACTAAACCTATTACAACCATTAAATGAAAATCAAAAAGCAAACTAGAACTTAGAAAAGCCAAAAATCACAACTTAGAAGGAGAAGAAGAAAAGAAATTTTACTAAGTGAATGAACTAAAAATTACACTAAAAACTGAATTAAAATTGAACTAGAAACTAACTAAAAATTGAACTAAAAAACTAACTTGTTACAATCCAAAGGGCAAGGGATATTTATAGGGGGAAGAGAGGAGAAGAGAGAAGAGGGAACTGTAGGAGAAATATTCCCTAAGAAAATAGAATATTCTCTTCTCCTTCCTTTTTTACAATGCCTTGAATTCTAAGAAAAAAAAAGAAAAAAATAGAAAGAAGAAGAAGAGAAGATTTTTTACATAGACTTTCTATTTTTAGAAAAGTAAATTTCTAATTCTAACTTGTGCTTTCTTTTCTTTGTAGATATCTTCTCCAAGCAATAAAATCAAAGCATCTTTGATTTTTCAACCTTCCATAGATGAGAAAATATAAATCTATCACAAGTAGAATTCTAGAAGTACCCTTGAGAAGTTGGAGGAGAGAGAGAGTAAGGTGATGACTAGGATTCCTTCAAGAATAAATAAAATATCCATTATGTCCTTCAAAAAACATGGAGCATGGGGTGCTTATATAGGCCTCACTATTGTATTCCTTGTGAAAAATCACCCAAAATAGACCCAAATTTCATCCAATTTGGAGTTCGGGAGCCCAAGATATCTCAAGTTGAAGTTGGACTGTCCAGAGCCCTCCAAATGGAATCTTTCGGGTACAGGAAATATAACTTCTGGTTATTGCGTTAAGACCCCTGGAATCTGAACTTTCGCTTCATTTTATCCCTGTCCGACTGTCAATAATTACAAATAAACCCCTACAGACCATTTTCGCGCTTCGTTATGGAAACGGCCGTGACTTCTTCGTTTCAACTCGGAATCAAGTGCCGTTTGAACCGTTGCGAAGCTGACTCGATGGGCTACGCATCCAAGCCATTAACACCTTTAAACAGCTTAAAAACATTTCATTAGCATCATCTCCTCCATTTTCACAAGAATTCACCTAAAACCTGAAAAGCACAAGAAAGCACCAAGTAACTCTGTCCAATGTGGTAAAATGTATGCTTTATGCCCTAAGATTTCACATATAAATGTGCTCATCAGATTCCCCCACACTTGAACGTTACTTGTCCTCAAGTAAAGCAAAAGAAAAACTAACCTAGAATGCAAATAATTCTAACTCACTTTCGTAGGAATCACGGTTACACTTAGCATGTGCAACAAGCCTTTAAACCCCTAGGTTACCCCTAGTGGACGAGTTGTGTCTCGTGGATGTTTGCAGTGAATATACACCCAAAATTCAATTGTAAATGAATGCTATAAATTTTAATCATTGCATAAGTAGGACAGTGCACATAATCCCAAAAAGTGCTCAACTAAAGATCAGGAGCCAAAGGTTCCCCCACACTTGAATTTTATCACCCCACATCAATTCAAGTAACATGCATGCATCAAGTTCAAGGGATCTCCTCATATTTCTGAACACTACTCACCTTCAAGTAAACCCCCCCATAGCATCGATGGAACCAAAGACTTAGGCATTGAGTATTGTTGACCATACTTTTTTTTTTTTTTCAAGCATTAAAGCAAAAGTTTTTTTTTTTCTCAACCACAAACTCTATTTCTACTCCACTACTGTTCTCTGAATGACATGGTGGAGCATACATCAGACACCCAAATACTTGGTAGCTTCATTTTTTGCATATATCCATAGAGACTTTGAGACATTGATGCAAGAGTTTTTTTTTAGTTTCCTTCCAAGGAATTTCGATCAAGTCACCCTGCTTCATGAGGCACAGTGCCCTGTCTAGCCCCAAGGAATTTCACTTTTCTTTTCTATTCCTTGTTTTTTTTTTTTTTTTTCATTCACTACCACTTTCATGCCTTACTTTGCCACAAACAAATTGGTCTCAACTACTAGCCAAAAGATCAAAGGGTTCATAAAACACATAGAGGAATCTAGCCATCAAATGAAATAACGCTCATATTTTTCAATTCAATCCCTCTCACCGGATACAAACCAATTACCGTCCTTGAAAAGGAATTTTTTATTATTTCGCATGCTAGGACACCTAATTCCCTCTTTCTCTCGCTTTGCAATGAAAGAGACATATGCACAAAACCAAACTATTGTCACAATCAAAATTCACCAATTAAGCTCAACATCCCCCCCACACTTAATTCATGCAGTGTCCTCAATGTATGCATAAAAGAAAGAATAAGGACAAGGGAGGAGATGAAGGGGCTTATCAGATATAATCAACAAAGAGGATCATGAAGAGTCATGAGCTCTACAAAAAGTGCTAGGAGCAGCAACAGAAATCTCAATCCATGGCTAGTAAATGGAGAAATAGCTTCAGACCCAGAAAACACTCGACCATGAATTTTTGTAAAGCGAGAAATAATATGAAAGTTAAGCACAACTGAGAAATTTCCAATAGAAAAATCTATCCCCATGGGACAGTGGAAAATGAAGGCATTAAAACTCAGGCCATAAATCCGTCCCTCCTCTCCCGTTTGCAATGTAGAACACCTATCATTCTTTGAAAAACCAATAAAAAATGGATCACAATAAGCATAAAAAGGATTATGAATAACCTCATCTAAATAATCATAAAAAATTGGAGGTTTACTCAAATCAATCCTAGCAATACAACTATCCGCTCTTTGCATAACTTGGTTTGCCAAATAAGGATCATGGAAATATGCTTGAAAGGCATTATGACTAACATTGTCCTCCTCAATAACATCGTCAAACCTAGGAGGTTTGCACAAATCAATATGTGAGACAATGAAATCCTCAAAATGACAATTATCTAAGTTTTCCAAAGAGAGAGGAGGAGATCGAATTTCCTAGCTTTCTATGTTATCCTGAAAATCTGATTCTAAATCAATAAATTCACTAGGCTCACTAAAATCAAAAATTTTAGGCAAAATGTGGACTTCCCCAGGTAGCTCATCAAACCTCGCTTCACTAATATCTGTAGGAGATTCAATCTCAACAAATAAATTGTCATGAAAAGCATCTTGTTGGGAGTGACTCTCATTAACCTCAAATTGGGGTGGTGGACTTTCAATATCATTAAATTGGGGATGGGATGGTTCATTCACGAACAGAATGCAGTAACATAGACTAGGTTCAGGTGACTAGGTAATGTACCCATTTCCTCCTCCTGCACCATGGTGATCAGTTGAGAGAGTTGCTTCTCCATGGTATTTTGGCTTGTTGTGAGAAGATCTATGTATTTCTCAAGTTCATTCAGTCTGGCTTCCTCACCCATGTTTTGAAACTCAAGGGGTTGGTGATATGGTTCAAGGAGAGGTGGCCCATTGAGATTTAATGGAGGGTTGGGCATTGGAGGACCAAACTGATCATGATATTGGAAATTGGGTGGTCCAGCTTGGTTATTCCATTGATCCCACAAGAAATCGGGATGATCACTCCACCCCTAATTGTAAGTGCCAAAAGAATTGTATTGAAATTGAGGACTCACATTCTCATTACCATAGCTACCCCCATAAAGATTAGGGCATCCTTCCATAACATGGATTGTCTGGGGAAGTGACCAATCAAAATTTCTCGAAAGCCCATAGTTGGGTTGGGGAGCAAAATTGTACTGGGGTGGTGCAAAATTGTTCTCTATCTCACTGCTTTTGGCTTTCCTAACCTGTTTAAACATTTCCTCCAAAATCATGGTTGCCTTAGCATAGGTCCATCTTTCCCCCAAAGTCTTATTTGAAAGTGTATCTCCCATAATTCTGAACTAACCACCTATCCCAAATTGAGGTCTCCCTTAGAAAAATAAATAAATAAATAAATACAAGACTAGAAAAAAATTCACTAAAAAAAAAAAAACATGAGGGAGCCCAAGGTAGATAGTGCATCTATCCCTCAAAAATCGAAATAGTGGTTCCAAAGCTGTAAGGTTGCCATATAGGTTGACAGCAAGGGAACCCGTATAGTCTTCACGAGCCACCTACGGGCGACTCCTAGTGGATTCTGATGTAGAGTGGAGGACTACTATACGTTTCTGTTTTCAAACTCTCTCACTATGTCGCTTTCCTGTTATCAAGAGTGGTCACCTCCAAAGATAAGTCACATGCCAATCCAAACCACCCAACGAATCAAGGGGCACCAAGATTGGCTGGGTTTGGGCATATGAAGGACTTTAGATTGGGCGCACACTATATGAAACAGAAGAGAAATAAGAAGAGGTTTTCAAAAACTGATTTTTTTTTTCCAGAAAAAGAAGAGAAAATAATAAACTAAAATACTTCGAACTACTTAAAAATCAGGAAAATAAAATGGACTATAATCTCCCCGGCAACGGCGCCAAAAACTTGTTTGACTTTAAAAATTACCGCAAGCGTACGGGTCAATCGTAGCTACAGGTCGAACACGAGGAGATATATGCCACTCTATTTAACTAACTTAAAAGTAATGCAAAGTGAACCAAATTAAAATGTTAAATTAAACTAATTAAACTAATGAAAATTAATGCATCCTAACTCATAAGCATCTAACAAAATTAAGGGATTAAATTGGCATCCTAACACATGAACATCTAACCTATCAAACTAACGTAAATTGAAAGGAATAACAAAAATGCAGCCACACTTCATAATCACATAAAAAGAAATAAGAGAATAAAAGTGCATCCACATACCACAACCATATAAAAAAAATAAAAGAAATAGAGGGAGAAGAAGAAGAAGATAGAGAGACATAAAGGAGAGGGAGAATGAGATTGAGAGTTTAGATAGTAAAACCTGGATGTGCTTGCATGAATGTAATTGAAAAGCTTGAATACTTGCATAAACTTACCATGGCCTCCTCTTCTAAATCTTCAAGTCTTGTCATCAACTTAAGAACTTAGACTAGAAGGCTTAAAACCTAAACTAGAATTAAGAAATTACAACCCAATTGAATACTTAAATTGAAATTAAAGCATAAACTAAACCTATTACAACCATTAAATGAAAATCAAAAAGCAAACTAGAACTTAGAAAAGCCAAAAATCACAACTTAGAAGGAGAAGAAGAAAAGAAATTTTACTAAGTGAATGAACTAAAAATTACACTAAAAACTGAATTAAAATTGAACTAGAAACTAACTAAAAATTGAACTAAAAAACTAACTTATTACAACCCAAAGGGCAAGGGGTATTTATAGGGGGAAGAGAGGAAAAGAGAGAAGAGGGAAGTGTAGGAGAAATATTCCCTAAGAAAAGAGAATATTCTCTTCTCCTTCCTCTTTTACAATGCCTTGAATCCTAAGAAAAAAAAGAAAAAAATAGAAAGAAGAAGAAGAGAAGATTGTTTACATAAACTTTCTATTTTTATAAAAGTAAATTTCTAATTCTAACTTGTGCTTTCTTTTCTTTGTAGATATCTTCTCCAAGCAATAAAATCAAAGCATCTTTGATTTTTCAACCTTCCATAGATGAGAAAATATAAATCTATCCCAAGTAGAATTCTAGAAGTGCCCTTGAGAAGTTGGAGGAGAGAGAGAGTAAGGTGATGACTAGGATTCCTTCAAGAATAAATAAAATACCCATTCTGTCCTTCAAAAAACATGGAGCATGGGGTGCTTATATAGGTCCCACCATTGTGTTCCTTGTGAAAAATCACCCAAAATAACCCAAATTTCGTCCAATTTGGAGTTCGGGAGCCCAAGATATCTCAAGTTGAAGTTGGACTGTCCAGAGCCCTCCAAATGGAATCTTTCGGGTATAGGAAATATAACTTCTGGTTATTGCGTTAAGACCCATGGAATCTGAACTTTTGCTTCATTGTGTCCCTGTCCGACTGTCAATAATTACAAATAAACCCCTATAGACCATTTTCGCGCTTCGTTATGGAAACGGCCGTGACTTCTTCGTTTCAACTCGGAATCAAGTGCCGTTTGAACCGATGCGAAGCTGACTCGATGGGCTACACATCCAAGCCATTAACACCTCTAAACAGCTTAAAAACATTTCCTTAGAATCATCTCCTCCATTTTCACAAGAATTCACCTAAAACCTGAAAAGCACAAGAAAACACCGAGTAACTCTGTCCAATGTAGTAAAATGTATGCTTTATGTACTAAGATTTCACACATAAATGTGCTCATCACCCAATATACTGCCAATAGTCATCCTCCATGTTTTGATACCTCTATAACCTTATCAAATTACCAAATTACCCTTAGCACATTGTAGAAGCCTGTTTGACCATTTCAACTCTTCCAACTCATCAAAAATCACTACCGCATCATCAATATGTCTAGAAACGTTGCCAACAATGACAACACAACTCCTGAACGCTTCAATTGCCAACAATCTCCCCCTTTAGAATTGTTGGCAACCCACATCCATATAACACTAAATAGCGAAGCATTGACATACTCTGAGTTGTATACATGGATTCTTCTCCCTCTTTGACAACAAATACAAAGTGTGACTCCCCCTACATGGCATCTCCCCCTACGCCCATACATACACTCCCCCTACACCTGATCGACCACTATTATGCCTATGGAGTGTAAATTCCAAGTTTTTCTCACAGCCTGTCAAATGTCTCCTTAAGGAGTGGCGGTTTGGTGAATATGTCCGCTACCCGATTCTCAGTAGGAACAAACTCAAGTCTCACCTCATTGGTGCCGACCTTCTCCTTCAAAAAATGATACATGATGTCAATGTGTTTTGTCTTGGAATGTTGCACAGGATTCTTTGATGGCACTCATGTTGTCGCACATAATAGCAACTGGTTCATCACTTTCAATGTCAAATCAGCTATTTGCCTCTTCATCCATATAACCTGAGTACAACTGGCTACTGCTGCTATATATTCGGCCTTTATTGTCGACAATGAAATAGACTCTTGTTTCTTACTATGCCATGCCACCAAGCTTTTACCGAAATAATGTTCTGGCATGATCATGCTAATATGAGGAGCGTATGTGGTATTATAACAGGGCTACTTTCATCTTTCATAGTATGGTGAAAGACCACGCCCTGCTAGTTCTATTATCAGAGTTGTGAGAAGATGGATTGGGGAGGTTATGTATTTTCCAACTAGCAAGAAGCAGCCACCGTTGAAGGAGAGGCTAATTCTTAGCTACTTTGGAGTGTCATTTCACCCCCCTCCCCCATGAAAGAATGCCGGTACCGGTTTATTGGTGCCCCCCAATCAACATGGTGAAACTCAATGTAGATGGGGCCTACAAAGGGAACCCGGGGATGGGAGGGGGGGAGGTGTTATTAGAGATAAGAAGGGGGTGGTAGTGGCAGCTTTTGCCAGGTACTATGGGGATTGCGCTAACACGATTGCTGAGGTCAGGGCGTTGAATGATGGGCTGAAACTGTGTGTTCGTTTAGGCATTAATGGCATTGTGGTCAACACACATTCGATGGGAACAATTCGAAGCCTGTTGAAGGGGAGATGTGGTTCGTGAAAGTGTTGGTACTGGTTCAATGAATTTATGGAGATGATCAGATCCCTAAGGCCGTTGATCCTTTTCACTTACAGAGAAGGAAATAGGGCTGTAGACTAGTTGGCTAATTTTACGTGCAGTATCAAGATGGATAGGGAGTTTCAGGGTGGTGAGGATCTCCCAGCTGAGCTGCATAGGATTGCTCGGGAAGATGCCTACGGGCTAGCAGTGGTGAGGACATAAGTTTTTTTCCATCTGTTGTAGGGATGGGTAAGAGAGATTTAAGAAGTATGTGAGAGGTTACTCTAAGATGGGTTGGGGTAAGGCGACCATGTCCCCCTCGTGTATTCTTTATTGTTTAATCGATTCTTAATAAAATGCTAGGGGCTGCCCCGGGTCCCAGATAAGTTCGGGTTAAAAAAAAAAAAAAGAGCTTTTCCCCAAATAGAAAGCACAGCCACTAGTGCTTAAAAATGCATTAAGTGTGAAGCGGTCTGTCCTTGGGTACCATAACCCATAATCCATTGTACCTGTTAAGTACCTAAAAATCCGTTTCAGCACCAACGAGTGTGTCTCCTTGGGATCTTCCTGAAACCTGACCACTAAACAAATCGATTGCAAGATGTCCGGTCTTGATGCCGTCAAATACAGTAGACTGACTATCATCGACCTGTACAAAGTCTGATCCACCAAAGGTGACTCATCCATCGAACTCAGCTTGCATCCTACAACCATTGGGTACCCACCGGTTTACTGTCCTCCATCATGGACTTCTTTAGCATTTCTTTGATATACTTCACTTGAGATATGAAGATGCCATTAATCTTCTGGTTTACCTGTAAACCCAAGAAATAAGATAGTTCCCCTAGCATAGACATCTCAAACCCTATCTACATATGCTCTGCAAATTGCTTACACATTTCATCACTATGTCCACAAAAAATTATGTCATCGACATAAACCACAACCACCAGTTGACTACTATTCTCTGTCATAATATATAGGTTGCAATCAACCATGCCTTTTTGCAGACCCAATTGATGTAAGTAGGTGTCAAGTCTAGAGTATCCGGCTCTTGGAGCTTGTTTCAAGCCATAAAGAGCCTTTTTCAATCTACAAACCATATTTGGATCCTTACCAATCTAAAAGCCATCTGGTTGCTCGATGTACACCTCTTCTTCAAGATTGTCGTTTAAGAACGCTGACTTTACGTCCATCTGATAAACTTGAACCCCTTGTACACTGCTAAAGCTAAGAACATTCGTATGGATTCCAATCTTGCTACCAGTGCAAATGTCTCATCGAAGTCTATTCCCTCTACCTTAGCGTAGCCCTTGCAAACAAGTCTGGCTTTGTTTCTAATCACCTGGCCATCTTTATTCAACTTGGTACCGATGATGTTCTTAGCTGCCGGTCTTGGGACTAACTCCCGTGTATTGTTCTTCTCTATTTGGTCCAGTTATTCATTCATTACCTTGACTCAATTCTCATCTCTACTTGCCTCATAGACTGTCTTGGGCTCAACTTGTGACAACAAAGAAAACATCTGCTTGGGCTTCTTTATTTCCCTTATTTGAATTCCAGCACTTGGGTCACTAATGATTTGTTGGGGAGGATGGTTCTTCTGTATTAAGGTGTCCTTAGGTCTGCCATCTCAGTCAACATTGCCCTTGTCATTTCCTGAATGGTCCTGTTCTTCCTTTCCACTACCCCATTTTGTTGAGAGGTACAAGCTACAAAATGTTGAATCCCGATCCCATGTTCATGATAAAAATTGGAAAATAAATTCCAAGTAAACTCCCTGCCTTGGTCAGATTTGAGGCACTTAATTATCCTTCCTATTTCATTTTCCACTCTATTCTTGAAAATCTTGAAACACTCTAAGGCCTCTGTTTTGTCCTTCAGAAACATGACACAACTCATCCTTGTACAATCATCTATGAATAGAATGAAGTACCTTTGACCTCTAATTGTTTTAGTTCTTATGGGTCCACATAGATCTGTATGGATTAAGTCCAAAGGCTTACTTGTATGTAGCCCTAGTCTGCTTTCCTTTCTAACACGGTACACAAACATGATTTGTTGGAGACTTGATCTTGGGTAGATATCTGACTGCCTTTTTCTTACTCAAGTTGGCTAAATTCTTGAAGCTGATGTGTCCCAATCTCCTATGCCATAACAAGTTTTCATCTTCATGTCCCAATGTGTATCTATCTTCATGTGCTTCTGAAAGGGTATATAGATTGCTTGCAGTTCTTGTTCCTCGTGCAACAATCTTTCCATTTTTTTTATCTTCTTGATCATAGAATCCTCCTTGGTGAACAGACTTCATTTCCACTGTCACAAATCTGGCTCACACTGAGCAGGTTGTGCTTTAGACAGCTAACATATAGGACATTGTTTGACTTGACATTTTCTGCGTCCAGCTTCACTGTGCCTCTACCTTCTATCTTTGCCCCCATCATTATTTCCAAACCTGACAGAACCACCCTCAATTGAAATCGGACTCAAAAACCTTCCCTTATCTCCTGTCATGTGAGTGAAGCAACCACTATCAAGAATCCACGGTGATGATCTGCTATGTGCTTTGAAAGCTATCTAAACAATCAAAGATTCACAAGTCCCTTTCCGTCTCTTCTCAACCCATATTGCCTTGTCTGCTATAGTAATAAGTTCTCTTATCTTTTGTTTCTGACCTTGCTTGGGTGGATGAGTATCATTATGTTTTCTTCTTGGCTGCCTCTAGGATGAAAGTGTAGTCATGCAGTTTCTGGTAATGTGTCCCATCCTGTGACATCTGTAACACTCCACCCTTTGTTCTACCAAGGGGGCAAACATGTTCCTACTTGTGAACTTTGTAGGCTTGGACTGTCTTTTACATTCTGTTACTCTGTACCCATAACTATTGCACTCATAGCAATACCCTCTGAAGCTATATCGTTGCCAAGAACCTCTTTCCTTCGGATAACTAACTGAAGTAAACCCATCTTTGTCAACTATCTTCGTAGCACCTTTTTAACCTGTGAGCCCCTCTGTTTCTCCTTAACAAATCTCATCGGGTTTCCTGCAGTTCCTATGCTTTTGGTCTTCACTGCTCCAGAAGATCCTTCTTTCACATATCTTAAGCCAGTCTTCAAATGTAAAGGTCTCTGAAGGCTAAGGATCTCATCTAACACATTTTTATTTGATTTGCTAGATGATGAAATGTCCACTCCAGTTGGTTGAGACACAACTTCCTTACCCTAGGATTTTAAAATGTTAACTAGAGGAGATGATGTAATTTCTTCTTGTAAATTCATCTTCTGTATCTCTTCCAGTTCAATCTTCAATATCTTCAATTTCTCTTTAAGGACAGTTCACTCCTCTGCTTTGGATGATAGAGTGATATTTAACTCATCAGTGATTTTGGGCATCTCTTCAACAATAATGTTTAATTGACTGACCTGCTCCTCCTTCTCCACAAGCTGACTTTGCAGGGTTTTTATCTTCTTTTTGGCACCCTTGAGATTAGTTAAAGCATAATACAACTCTGCTTGCAGGTCATACTCATCTTCATGTTCTTCCTCTTCTTCAGACTCTTTAGTAGTCTTGTGTTACACCTTGTCTTCAAGTGTCATAAATAAAGTCTCAAATGACTCATCATCATCTTCTGATGACTGATCTGAAGAAGAAATACACTTTTTAAGATGAGACTTTTCTTCTTAAAACTCCCTTTTCTAGGGTTGAACTTCTTTTTTCCTTTCTTGAACCTTCTCTCTTGAGTATCTTCATCACCAAAATCTATAACCTTGCCTTTCTTGGAACACTTTGAAGCAAAGTGCTCAATTCCACCATAGACAAAACATTTCAAGGGAAGTTTTCCCTTGTATTTGCCTCCGCCTCTCTTGAGTTTTCTAGCCAAGTAGGCTATTAACTCATCATTAGAATCCTCATCTTCATTATCTTCCTTGATTTTTAGTTTCTTCATGGCTTTAAATGCGGCTTCCTTCTCTATTGGTTTGGACTTGACCAGTCTCATCTCATAAGCCGTTAAAGTGCCATGCAACTCATCCATGCTCAAGGTGTTCAAATATTTTGACTCTTCTATGACAGACACCTTCGGTTGTATAATTCAGGTAAAGATCTCAATACTTTCTTCACTACTACTGCATCCTTTAATTCTTCACCTAACCCTCTAATAGAGTTTATGATTTCGTTTACCTGCTCATGAACTATTCAACTGTCTCTGCTTCAGACATCTTTAACCCTTCAAATAAGTTCCTGTGGTGTTGTAGCTTTGCCTCTCTAATTTCATCATCTCCCTCATGGACATTTTTAAGTTTGTCCCAAATCTCCTTTGATGTTGTGCAACCGACCACTCTAGCAAATTCGTTGTTCACAAGGAAGCCTAGAAGTGCATTTACTGCTTTAGCATCGTCTTCGCACTTCTTCATCTCTGTTGTCTCTGTGATGTCTGTAGTAGGAGCGTGTAACCGTTCTTCACTGCTAGACAGACTCTATAACCTAAAGACTTCAGATAACTGGATAAGCCTCCATTCTGATCTTCCAAAAATTATAATTTGACCCATCAAAATTGGAATTTTCCTATGCATGCTTCTTCCTTCAGTAGATGCCATTGTCAACCAAGCTCAGATTTGAACCCGAAACTGTTAAGTTTCTTTTCTAGGGTAACCTAGCTTTGATACCAATGGATAAACTCAGGTTGACACTGAGAGGGGGGTGAATCAGGGTCACCAAAACCTTTTTCGAATTCTCCCAATATTGTACTTGTTGTCATTGTACTGATTGTTTCACACTGTATAAAAACACCAACTGGCTAGGGCACCCCAATTGTACCAGTCAAGTTCGTGTGCACCCTCGCCTCACAACCAACAGATTGGCTAGGCCTCAAAGGTATGCACACCCATCCTGCACTCAAAATGCATGACACAATTGCATAATATAGACAACACACAAAACACAATGATTTACGTGGTTCGACAAAGTGCCTACGTCCACGATGCAATACCCTAACCAGGGTTTCGTGTATTGCACAATACACTACTCAAAAGTTTTGATGGCTACAACCACCCAGGAACTCTCAATCCCTGCTTTAGTTTGTGTAACCACACAAATGAGGGTAACTACCCCAATCTCTGTACAAGCCCCCACTTGACAAAGTTACAATAATTAATTGCAAATAACAGAACCAAATCCCCCAATACAATGGTCAATACTGGCTTACAATCAAACAAGGTTTTTTTTTTAACTAAACATGCAACCTAGAAACTCACAATGGGGATTTATAATCGAGGATTATCTCTTGCAGAGTAATCCAGCAATCATGAAGCCTTTGATGCATAGCAATCGTGTCTGTGTACGCTCTATTTCGAACCATCTTTAATACGAAGTCATCAAGCATAAAACAGTGATATCGTCAACTTTTTGTGCTCAGACGATTCTGTAACTACTTCCAATGGCTTCCTCTCGAAAAAATACCCAATTTCAAAAAAAAAAAAACAAATTCGTCCCATTTGGACTCCGGATGGCCACGGCCTTCCAAAGTTGGATGCTCAAAAACTGGTAACCAGTGGCAGAATCGTAAATAACTAGATTCTTTGCGACAAAACCATATGTAACGAGGACATGTGTCAGAGAATTTCACAAGGTCATCTACATTAGAAATAATAGGTGATGTCATGCTGATGTCACACTCCATTACCGAATCACTTATTTCCTTTCTTTCTTCCTTCTTTTTGGAAAAGAATCTTGCATCAATCTGCAACGTCCAAGAGGGATCTAAGCACTTGAAGCTGATCCGACGCTCGTGGAGACTCTGGAACTTTATCAACTTAAAGGGAAACATATGTCTATAGAATGGTCATTAAATTTAGGCCAAAAATTTGGCTAAGTATGAGAGAAAATGTCATTCTCCAGATTCGCTCTATTTTCATGCAATGACACAAAAAACTCCATAACTTCCTCGTCTAACATCGAAAAGAGGTGAAACAAATTGCGTTGTAACCATTATTCAACAAGATAGATTTATTATGAAGAGTGTTTTGCCCAAATATGCCATTAAAACTTTCAAAAATAGCTTCAAAGTGGACCTCACTGTGCAATCCTATGAAATCACAACTTTTGATGTACGAGGCCTTCACCTGCGGCTTCGGGCCTTTTCCAAACACTTCTTAGGGATCCAATATACTGCCAATAGTCATCATCCATGATCATATACCTCTGTAATCCTGTTAAATTACCAAATTGCCCTTAACATAGTGTAGAAGCCTTTTTTTACCATTTCAACTCTTCCACTTACCAAAAACCACTGCCGTATCATCAATATGTCTAGAAACATTGCCAACAATGACAACACAACTCCAAAACTCTCAAATTGTCCAACAGATCCATTATCTGATCCTAGTATTTTAGATGATACTAACCTACTTCCTCCCCCAATGAAGAGGTCAGTTGGCAGACCAAACCTGATGAGGCACCTAAATATAGTTAAGAGAAGAGATCCAACATTGTTAGATGTGGTAGATGCCATACCTTTAATCATAACAGGAGGAGATGCAAAGTAGGGCTAGTTAAAGGAAAGAGACTATCTTCTACTAAGATTATTGGTGTCAAAGTACTACTACTAACTATACAAATATTATTCCCATTTAAGCATGTTTACTTAAAGCAATAGCATTTTAATTATTTGTTTTGTTGATGCAACTATAGAGTAAATCAAGGAGTGATATACTTCACGATCTCACATCCACCCAGATGGTAACTAGGTCCTCTAAACAATCTTCTACAACTGCACTTAAAACTGAACAATATAAGCTTTAGAAAAAATGAAAGTCAAGGCTGCTAAAGAGAAGGCAAGGAGAGCTAGAAAATCTAATAAAAACTAAGGTGGTTGTTGAACTGGTATGTAATGAATTTAATTGCATCATTAGTGGATTGTTTCAAGAGATGCATATAAGTTTGTGGTGCTGATTTGAGGTATTACTTCCATGTACAAAGTTGCTGATTCGTTAAGTTCTACATCTTAAGGAGCTGAGTTGGTGGTTTATGAGTGTCTGAATTGATCCATCTTCATTTGTTGAGTTGCTGTCAATTTGCTGATGTCTAGGTGTTGAGAAGGAGTTTAGAAACTGAGTTGATGTGTGTGTGTTAAAACAAGTTTATGTAATGATGGGACAAGTGATATTGGTCTAATTTGTATGATGTAATAAATAATTTTATGTTGATGGAAGTGTCTGAGAACAAGTTTTATGTAACGATGGGATGATAATTTGGTTCTGCTTTATATTATGTTTGAAACAATTTTAGGTTGATGGAAGTGTCTGAAAACAGGTTTTATATAATGATGGGATGACAATTGGTTCTATTTTGTATTATGTTTGAAACAATTTTAGGTTGAATGGAAGTGTCTGAAAACATGTTTTATGTAATGATGGGATGATGATTGGATTTGCTTGAATAGTATTATGTTTGAAACATATTTATCTTTGTCAGTTGAACTGACAACAGGTTTATGAATTTGTAGTTTATTTGAAACAAATTTATCTTGAATGATCTACTTGGTCAGTTGAACTGACAGTAGTTTTATGAGTTTCCATTTGATTTTAGTTTGCATACACTTAATGATCATCTAAATCTTAAAGGATCTACTTGGTCAGTTAAACTGACTCAAGGGTTCAACAAAGGTCCACTCCCCTTCCCATAAATATGTCATATCTTCACAACAATTACAACCAAATTGAAGACAAAGCAAATAGAATTTGATATATTCTCTTCATTTCAGCATTTGACTTTTTCAAAGCCTTCACTCTATTCTTTAGACTACGGAACTTTTCCTTCTTCTGTTGCTCCCTCCTCTGTTGGTCTTTAAGACTATTTTCATTCACAATATTTGGTGTATCAATGGTGAAGCCACATTGACCTGGTTCATCCATGATAGTACACCATTGGAAGAAGTTGCAGCCCTTGTTTTTGTCTGCATAGTTATAATAAATTCAAGTTGGGTTATTGACAAGTTTAAGATCCTCACAACAGCTCTTTTTCTACAAAAACATTGCTTGTTCTCAAATTTCAAGTACCTTGAATTGCACTCATTTATACTAGCAGAAAACAACTTACCTGCAAAAATAGCAGTCTGCATTGAATTTAAACATTAGCTCTCAAGAGATATCGATAAAAAATGAATTTTGTAAATACTTGAAAGCTTACAAAACAACCCTTAAAGATTGCACATCATAACATTTTAGCATCTTGAGAATATGGAAATTTAATGAAAAGATGCATTATAAGCATCGCTTTAATTACAATTTGGGTGTGGGTATGAGAGGGTCTTCACATAGATATGTTTTTAAGTATCACTTTAATTCCAATTTGGGTTTGGGTATGAGAAGGTCTTCACAGAGATATGGTTCGAACATGGGTTTTGTTAATACTTGCAACCTCATCTGAGAGTGTTTTGGGTTCCTTTCCCTTTACAGGTAACATAGTTCGAGTTCAGTGTGAACTCTATGAAATAGATGATAAAGATGATACTTTTTTAATTAGTAATTAACTTCCATTGCAATATCATAACTTGGGTAAATTACTTACAGCCAAGTTAGCTCTTAATTTGCAGATTGAACCGAGATGGGAGGAGTTGCAGGTCTACTTACTCTACAACAAAAATAGAGATGGGAGGAGTTGTAGGTCTCAGTAGCAAGGAAAATAAAGTGGTGGAATGGTTGCAGGTTGTAGATCTCAGTAGCAACTCCACATTTTCAAGTCACCGGAAGCCATTGGTGGGTTGTTTCAGCTTAGTGGCAAGAATGGCGGAGGTGTAGTAGCAACAGTAAGAAGTGGCAAGAATGATGGTCTGCTTTCGGTTTGTTATTGCTCCACAGAGTAGGTAATGGAAGAAATAGGTTTATTTTAACATGAAGGGCATTTTAGTCAACAATTGAACCATTCTAACATTTTTCAGTACCAAGTTAACGAAGTGGGTTTACTTATTAATTATTTAAAGTAGGGGAGGTACGCATAAATATCCAAAGTTCACGTGTGGATATGTAATTAGGGCTTACCTTAGGGGAGGTAAATTTCCCTTTTTTAGTGCATATAAGGACACAAATGGCCAAAAAATAAGGCTAACTAGGGTCAATTAGGCCCAACCCTAACCTTGAAAAAAATCAAGGTCAATCAGGACCAAACCCGACCAAGCCTAACCTAATTAATCATGGTCAATAAGGGTCAGGCTAGGTTGGGATGGGCACAACAAGGTTGGGCTTGAGTTGAGCAAAGGGGAATCAGAGTTGGGCTACGGTTTTAAAAAACCCGGCCATGTTTTACCCCTAGTTGAAGCTTGGAACTTCGTTTAAGGATGTCAGTAGTCGTCCCACATGGATATAAATCTGGGCAACATGGCAACCGAGAAAGAATTTGGGTTCCCACTACCCACGGAAAAAGATCCTCTCCAACCACCCATCAAACGATGGGGAGGACTTGGACACGCATCCCTAGGTGTTGATAGGTGTTAGGATGCGCGTTCAAGTCCTTTCAACCGTTGGATGGGTGGTTAGAGAGGAGTTAAACGCCCAAGTAGATGGGCAGGATCCGGTTTTCACTCGCCTTTGGGTATTGGATTTGTTTCCAAGGGATTCTTTTATTGTGCAGTTTTCTGACGTGAGAACAAATGGTGAGGGAAATTGGGTTTACGAATACACTAATGTATGCACTTCAATTTGTCACTTGGTAAGTATATGACAATGAACAAGTGTGTGAAATAGTGGGAGAAGGTCTGACTATAGTTGAAAGAAGTTCCCATGTACTCTTAGCTATGTCTAGAATCACCATGGTGAAATGATCAAAATATCGTTGGAGTTGTCTCGGATCAAAATATGGCTAAATGACGGGAAAGATTACAAGATTACTCATATTTGAATTTCAACTTGTCAAATTACCCACCCTATCTTTCCTCTGATTAAATCACTCAAAATATGTTTTGGTATTACACAACTATCCAAAACAATACATGTCTTACCTTACCGATTTACCACTACCAATTGGATAGCCCCTTATCCCCCTACATGTCATGAAATCCCTGTGAATCAGTAGAGTCGTGAGGCCCGTGACCATGCCCACCATGAACATGCAGGAGATGGTCGTGTTGTTAATGGAAGTAATGAAGATTGAGAGATGTTGCATGAGGGATCTCATCTAACAACATTTCAAGCTTTTTGTCTTCTTTTTATTTTTATTTTCTAGCTTTGTTATTTTGAACTTGTTAAAAATTGAGAAAATTTAAAATAAAGACAGAATAAGAGGCAATTAAATCTCAAAAACAGAAAAAACAGAGACAAAACTAGAGGCAACAAAAAAATAAAATCGAGAAACCAATCTCAAAATGCCAAAACCCACATCAGTTATTGATTTTGAATTATTGAAAATCATAGACAAAAAGAGATTACCAGTTCTTATGGGTAATCGAGGTGGTGATGATGGAAAGTCAATTCCATTTTCACCTATTCATCTTATTTTCTGTGTAAGGGTTTCAGAGGAGTTGGTGAAGCATGCAAAGTATAAGAATGAGATGAGATGCGTGGCATATGATCCATCAATAGTAAACGTGGTTGCTAAATATCGATCTGCACAGATCCGATGCTAGATGAGTTGATCCAAGCGGTTAGAAGTGATCAACATGGGGTCTGTATGGCAACATTTCTATTCCAAAATATTGTTTCTGAGTCAAAAACAGTTTTTTTTTTTTTTTTTTTTTTTTTTTTTTTTGTATTTCTATAATTTTGGAATAATTATGTATCAACAAATGTAGTATGGTAAAACTAGAAAAAAAATTATTCACTAGGAAAAAAAAAAAAAAAATGTATGAATTGCATGTTAAGAGAAAAAATTCTTCTATTCTGAGGTGGTGGTGGAGGTGATGGGGGTGGCGGTGGTAGTGGAGTTGCTGGTGATGGTAGAGGTGTGGCGGTGGTGGTGGTAATGGTGGTGGAGGTGGAGGTAGTGGCAGCAGCGGTGGAGGTGGTGGCGGTGAATCGTGAATATTGGGTTGTATCATGCACATTTTTTGCTTTCAGTTTGTGTTTTTGTTTTTTCAGAGCTTTTTTATTTGTTCTTCTCGAAACTGTGCCAAAATCATTTCTATAAAAATGGACCGGACAACACACATAGGATCTGTTCCATTTCTACCCCAAGAAACAGAAAAAAAACACTAGAAATTATTTTTCGAAAGGTTACCATATAAACCCCAAGTTAAAAACTGTATAAATAATATCATAAGATCAATAACATACTTACAAGCATAATCCACCTCAGAAATCATAAATTCCACCTCAAAGTCAGGTTATGCCAATAAAATAATATAAATAAATTATACAAGATGCAGGACATCACATGTAGCATAGGATGTATTCCTTTACCATGCCATATATACTTTACATTACAAGTATACTAACCATGCAGGGTAAAGTTGGATCGAGATATGTCATCCATCTCACCTTTTAGTCATTTTGTGTGTGATTTTCTAATATTTTCGTTTATATTAATTTAGGCTCAACCCAAATAACATGCAACCTAGGGTAGTAGTCCGATTTTTACCAGGTAAACCGGGGTGCCTAACACCTTCCCCGAGCCACAACCTGATAGAGACCCAAATCTTTGGATTGGAGCAGTTTCGATTGTAGTCATTTTTGTTTTTTTTTTAAATTGGGTTATAGACCCTAATCTAGGTGGCACCTCTTTGTCAATGAGAGGTCCTCACAAGTGCTTCCTTGTAATTTTAGGGGCCATTCTAGGGTTCCTTCAACCAACACTTAACAACCTTTCACACACAATTTTAGTGCTCAAAAAAGAGATAAATATAACTATAAAAATCTGAATTAAACATGCATTTCTCAATTATATTGGTACAACTTGAGATTAACAACTTACCAAAATTCTGATATGGAACCCTTCCTTGGCTCAAACCCTCAGAAACTTCTTCCTACTTGAAATTAATTCGCATACAACTCAAATTCTTGCAATGGTAGGAAATAACTTTCATTACTTGACTATTCAACACCAAATTAGATTATCCAATTGAAAATCCTCAACAATTCCAAGAATGACATGGGGGAAGAAGCACTACATCTAGGAATCTCTTACCTTTAGTTCTTCCTTACTTCCATTTCCTCAAAATATCTGCACAATCTTCACAAAATACTTCTTGAAATACAACAATCCAACATGAAAATCAATCCTTCAAACACTCGTAGCATTCTCCATGCAAAACCCCCCTTCTTCTTCTTCTCCTTGAGCTCCTTTCTCTCAATCCAAACTCAGCAATTGAACAAATACAATAAAGATAGTATTCAAACCTTATTCTAAGTGATTTATCCCAATGGGAAAATTGTAATAATTTCATAGTCCACATTAGATGCCACAATTACCCTCAATAGATTACTTGTCCACTAATTAAAAGATCCAATGGGCTCACATGCAAGGTTCACCAACCATTTTTTTTCTTTTTCAAATCTACCCTTGGGTGTAACTCCTAATAACAAATTAAACCCAAGTAACTTAAATTGGACAAAAAATGAACCAAACCCTTAAACCATTCCATAATTAGATCATAGTGAAAATTAAACCATATCCATCAATCATATAAATTCCAATATTCACCTTAATACTTCACATGGTCCATAACTAATGATTTCAGTTAGTCATGACAGACTTCAACTTGAACTTGTTGGTACACCTACTGCCACAATAATAAAATATTATAATAATCATAATAAAATGTAAGGTATTACATTCTTCTTCAATGGAACAAAATAAAAGCCTCTCTCCATTCCGCATTACCCGTCATCTTTGAGATAGTCTTCATAAACATATCATCATCCATATCTGGAATACTGTCAAGGACAGTAACACAGTGATTCACACTGTAGTCACTACGCATTGAGCGATTACATGGAGATAGAGATGTGGATATGGAGGAGTTGTACCTCTCAAGCCTGGCTCAAGATACATTACATATGGTCTTGATGGTCATTGCAAGCTCTAAAGATCTCCTCGTCTTCCTAAGGGAATTAAGGGTCCTATCATGTTGGTGGGTAGCAGAACGATGGAATATTTCCATCAACATTCCCATCTTCAGGTGTATCCAGAACTAGTCTTAGGAGTATGTGGAAGAGACGGGTTAACTTCAAAGTCATCCTCTTCATCAAAGACAACATGATCCTCTGTGTTTCCAATACCTCCATCCCCACAGTCATAGGAATCCCCAAATATCATATGCAATTTAGGCCATTATGGTAGACCATTTCTCTTAAATTTCCCCAGTTTGGGTTTTCTTATGTAGTGTGTCTATAATTTAGAACCCAAATTGTTTTCATTTATTGGAAAACATAGTAAAAAAGAAGTAATGGATTGCAGATGATAGATGATGCAAGTAGTTACCTCTAAGCGCTTCTCCCAGACACCATAATGTCCTCTACATTATAGCCCTTGTCACAACATTCCATTCGAAGCTCATTGTTTCCAACAACTTTTTGAAACTGGCATGATTATTTCTTAGTTTGTTTATTTTGTTTCTAAGATGTAACATCTTGAAGGGTTGGCCTAATTTCGCTTGAAGATTGGTCATTATGTTATCCCAATCAATCTTGTGCAAGTGCTAGTCTTTTTGTTATCCTTTTTTTTTTTACCTATACAACCATTATAGAAACATAGGCATCTACTTCAATCTTGGTCCACTTTTCAGACTATGCATCATTGGTCGAAGTAATTTCCATTTTATTTAAGATATTTAATAAAGGGAAAAATATCTCTACTCGGTGGTGTTTCCTATGCCCTCTCACAGAGCACCATGAGATGACGCCTTTGGCCCCTGGGTAGATACCTAGGCGTGCTCACCCAATTGGCCTAGACGCTTGTGTAGAGACCATGCAACCAAGTAGAGATCTGTTGCCCTTTAATAATTGACAACTTAATCAATAAGGGAAAAGGATGCTATCCAGTTTGGGTTCATCAAAACATAGATTGAAAACATTTCTAATCTAGAACTATCACACAATCTATCTACGACGCATTAACAAATCAATGAACATAAAGTCCAACACTAGTTTGTCCATAAAGTCATGTAAGTAGTGATAGTTAAGATGACATAATCTATATGACTTTTAGATATGACACTTAGATTCACTAGTTATTGACCTAAAAATTAGAGGTATTCTTTCCTATGCTAACAAAACACAATAGGTTTTTTATTAATATAAAAAAACCATACATGTGATAGCTTAAGGTTTGGGCTTAAAAGAGTTAACAACTTCTGCTACCATATCTCCTCTTCACATGACAAGTTTTAGCATGAGGTGCTTGTTGGTGATTCTCTGTGTTCCAGAAAAATCATTCGGAGGGATGGGGAGGGGTAGAGAACTATTGCTCTCATTTTCAATTATGATAATTCATAGGGATCCCCTTCTCTATTGGAAAACAGTGTATGGTATTTGATTACACTATTAAGATCAAAATATTTGAACCTATAGTTGGTATAATCTAGTGGAGGTCATCTACATTCCAGGTGACAAGTAAATGTGGCTTATGTAAACTCATCTCATTTCAAGTGACAAGTATATGCAGGTTGCAATTCAATTTCCATAAACAGACTATGAATAGTATCTTTGAAACAAGTTTCAACATGCCCTGCAATGGAACGGATGTGAATAGTTGAAACAAATCAGTTTTCCTATTGCAAGGATAATCTGGTTTGGCTAGTTAAACAAAATTATATTGCTTCAACATGCCCTGTTGAATTGCTCAAAATATTCCAGAGATCTTTGAAAAAATTAATTTTTCCATAGATAAATAAATTACACATCAAGTCTAGAAGTTCAAGTAAATATAGGTTCCATTCATTTCCCAATGATTAATAAATATCAGTTTTTTCATATCATTGAAAGAATGTATATTGCTTCAACATGTTCTGTTGAATCTCTCAAACCATTTCGGAGATCTTTGAAACAAATTACTTTTTCCATTGTAAGGCTAAACTGGCTTGGCCATAAACAGATGGTGAATAGCATCATAGCATCACCAAACCAAAGCTATTCAAACAATGATAAACACTTGACCCATTCACACCAAAACAAATCAATATGCCCATGATGAACACAGTGAAAGCAAAAATGATATGAACACATATCGTTAAAATGATGAAAAATTTACCGTTATTGGAATATTCTTAAATGGAATCAGTATGAATAGGAGACAAAATGCCTTGCAAATTAAAGCGGAAATTAGTTGTTTGCAATTATAGGGTTCAACAAAAAGAGGGCATTTGGTCTAAAGAAAAAGATAAAAAAGGAGAAGAAGAAGAAGTTGAAGTAGACAATTGTAGCAGAGAAGGTTTCGAAGTTCATCCTCCTTGGTGGCGGTACGATGAAATTGGTTGTGAAGTTCAACCAAAATGCCAGGCCTCTCGTGTTAATCATTTCATAAATGCTCTTTAAACCATGCTCCCAAAGTAGTTTTAGGTCCGGTTTGATTCATGGGAGCATGGAATCAGATCGGATCTACCAAGTGGAATTCGCTCCCAAATTAATCTCATGAATCAAAAATCACTTTTTGAGAATGTTACCAATTAGCCCCTTCCTCTATAATGTTTGATGTTGGAAAAGTTTGTAGAAAAAGCTGGATAATTGTGCATAGACAGATAGACTCAATTCCTCACCTTTTTTTTATCCCCATTTTTTGTGTAGGGCTTCGTTTGTTTCGGCGTAAAATGGTTCGTAAAACAAATTTTACTGTAAAATTTTTGCTTTTTGTCTTGTAATTTGGAAAATTTTCAATTTTACATAAACCTATGCATTTACCTTTAGAGAAGTGAAAGATGAGAAGAAACTATCAGAGATGGAGGGGGGACTTGGTGAAGGAGTGGTTCATCAAACCAAGGTACCCTGGATCGATTTGCAGAAGAAGGAGTCAGTACTCCCACCAAGGAGAATTGTAGATTGTTGATTTGAAGTGAATTTAAATCATGTTTTTATTCATTTTACCTTTTGACACATCATCCCTATCAAATCCACTATGCCCAGAAATGTAAAGGATCACGATGTTAGAACTTGGAATCCTCCTATCTAGTGTTTTAGACAGAGAAGAGAAAGGTTGTTATGGCAACTAGAAGTCACCAATTTGTAGTTGCAGAGTAGAGCTTTACCATTATAACCGATTGGAAACTTGAGTTGTGATTTTTTCCTGAATAAACCTCATTCGTTTAGTTCTCTCCTACCATGGTGCCAGTGTCGATTGGTGGACTGGGCTTTTAAAGATTTGTCTTTAGAAAAGCTTTACCATTATTTTCAAAGAAGAACTGGTTTGGTCTTTTTGCTTAGATGAAACGTCGTGGGGTTGAGCTAGATGAGACCTCCATGGTGGTCTTGCTCTCTGCTTTTGCCAAGCTTAGAAACCTCAGCTTGGGAAAATGGGTACATCATGAAGTGATTGAAAAGGGCTTGGTTATGAATTGTCGATTGGGCAGGTCCTCTTAGGCACAAAGTGTGGGATGGGAGATTATGCCCGCCCGGTACTTGATAGAATGCTCGAGAGTAAAGTTACATGATCTCTAATTAGACGTTAACTGTTCGAGTAAATGCCAAACAGGAATTTGACAGTAGAATAGTCATGAAAGAAGGTGAAGAAAAATGGGGGGCTTTCTTTGATCAGCTTCACGAGAAGATAACTGAGAGGTGTTGGATCACCGCCTCAATGTACAACGAAATGCAACAAGTGCACACCATGTAAGCCGGTTCATGTGTTGGTCCCACCAGGAACATTGTAATCATAGAGTAATATCTAGAGACTTGGAGGTGCAAATGTGGGAACAAATTGTTCATCCCTTCAGAGACCTAATTTCTTGATCCAAAATTTGAATCTGTAACATCTATACGTTGGATGTTCTGGCCATGTTAATATGTATAGCTTGCAAAAAACTTCTGCCTATCTATGTGGTCTTGGTCGACAATCTTCATGTTTGGGTTTGTAGAGATGTAATATTCTTGTGTTGTGATATTGAGGATGTACAATTTCGATTTTATATATTGAAGAAAGAATAGATGAAAGACGATCAACATGTCTAGGCAGCCATAGTTATTGCATCCCCCTTGTTGCGTCAAGAAATTGTCGGGTGGTCCTTCAGGTGTCGCAACCTGTAAAAGGACGTCAGGGACAAGGGAGAACCGGTGTGGCTCCGGCCTAGGACTCTCCGATGCCTAAGTTAGATCTCTCTGAGTAACAGATGAATAATTGGAATTCAAGATGGGTTAATTGGGTTGAATACCTAGGTATTTATAGCTGTGTATGGCGGTGGAGAGTCTAGGTAGTTGGTAACCTCCTCTTGGGAGGTAGAGTCCGGATAGGGAAGGGGTTCCCTAGTAGATGGACTTGTGCTTCTCTCGCGTGTTGGATAAGATCCTTGAGGATCGTGCGTAGATGAAGTTCATCTCCTTTGGGATAAGATCCCTTTGCCGACTTTGGGTGATGACCTTGGTCTTTACGTGATCTACTGGGTCTCTTCCTCTTAGGTCTAGCAGATGGGTCTTGATGTAGCCGGGTCTGGGTTGTCCTCCCTTCATGCCATTCCACATGGTGGATTGGGATTGGCCCCGAGTATTTATGGTTTATCACGTGCCCCCCACTCTCTTGAAATGAAATGCTCAACAGAGTAGTTTCTTAGTGTGGCGAGGGGCTCATTACAAATAAGTTTATTTTGGGGAGCTCCATGCTAAGTCTTTCTGGGCCATTCGATTAGCCTTGATCTTCATGGTGGGTGCCTTGTGGTTCTTCTAGTGAGTAGTGGAGGTGAAGGGTTCAAATCTTCCCCACTACACTTTTTCCTTTCTTTTTTGGTCTCTCCCATCTCTTTTTTGTCTCTCCCATCTTTTCTCCTTTTTTGGTCTCTCTCCCATCTCCTTTTTGGTCTCTCCCATATTTTTTTCTTCCCTTTTTTGGTCTTGTCCATCTCCAATCTTGGTCATGCCTATCCGTCCTCACGGTTGCAGTCACATGGTCGTGCCCACGATCTTAGTCGGTCTCGTCCGCATGCCTGCGTCGCCTGTCGTTCGTCACCCACGCACCTGCGCCATTGCTCGTGTGCCTGCGTCACCCACAGTCAGTCCCCCGTTGCCCATGGCCTCATGGCCGTGGCCAATTTTTTTTTTTTCTTTTGCCCACTCACCCATGGTCAGTCGCCCGTGGTCCACGGTCTCTTGGCCGTGGCCAAAATTTTTTTTTTCTTCGCCCACTCGCCAATGGTCAATTGCCCGTGGCCAAAATTTCTTTTTTCTTTTTTTTTTTTTGCTCGCGGTCACTCGGCCGTCACTCGTGGCCTTCAAGTATGGCTGTGACAAAAGTTTTTTTTTTTTTTGGGTACTAGCTTGAATTGGTCTTTTGCCACAGACACATCTTTACTCAAACCTTGACCTCAACCCATCGTGAACTTTGACCTCAGACCTCGACCTTCTAGGTACGTTTTCCTTGCGTTGTTGCTATTGTTCATTGTGAGTACCTTTGCCATTTGGTCTCTAAGACACTTCCTTGGTTGTGTGTTTGTGCATGTGGCAGTACACTACTGGGGTGTTTAGCCTAGGAGCGTTGCCCAAGTAAGTCCCCCTTCTCCACGACTATGTCTAGTGATTCAGATCCTGACACCTCTCATGAGAGCTATGCCTTTGATGGGCGCACCGACCTCTGACTCGTCCACGTCCTCGTCTACGTCAGGCGTGGACGCTCTCCCTCCTTTGCCTTCTCCTAGGCCCATTTCTAGTGACGGGGAGGATGTTGTTGATAGTCCTGTCCCAGATGGTAGTCCTCCTAGAGACGATGCCGAGGTGGCACCCCCGGTCATGGACCCCGATAGCAGAATGGGACGGTTCTCGAGCATCTTGATCACATCAAAATTGGTGTCTTTTCATTAATTGTACCACATACCTTCTGAGATTACCTTCGCACCTCTGGGGGAGACGATCGTGCCTTCTCCCACCAAGCGGATGAGGTTTCCTACTCCTATGGCCTTTGCTTCCCTATCCTTCGATTTACCAAGTTGGTCTTGGACCATTGGTATCTTCTATGTTATCTCGTTCTTTTTGAATCTCTGTGGTTGGATTTTCGCTCCTTTGTACGTTGCTTTTCGTTGTTTGGTGGTCAGTAGGACTTGGTGGCTTATCGCCTAGTGGCCAACAGGCCTTGGTGGCATTTTTCCTTGTGGTCGATGGCCTTGGTTGGCATAGAGCCTCCTGGCTGATGGCCTTGGTGCTTGTGCGATGGAGAAGTGCTCAGTATAGACACTGAATTTTGTCACCCCCCAACAATGGTGACAACTGCACACGGACAGACATCAGTATCTCTCTCAAGAAGGATTCTTGCCCCCATTTGAGCCAAATCACCTTGACATCCCTAAAAATGACTTATAAGACCCTTTTACCAAATGCTGAAGGAGGTACTGCTCACCTTCCCCAACCACGACGGTACCGCTAGCCAGTTAGCAGGCCGTGGGGATCTAGGGGGCAATCCCGCTAGCCGATCGAGTGGTGCCGTATTGCCGTCAAAACTTGATTCTCGGTTGGGAGGTGCCGTATCACCCTTAAAACTTGATTCTTAGTTGAGCGGTGTCGTATCACCCTCAAAACTTGATTCTCGGTCGAGCGGTTCCATATCACCCTCAAAACTTGATTCTCGATTGAGCAGTGTTGTATCACCCTCAAAACTTGATTCTCGATTGAGCGGTGCCGCATCACCCTCAAGACTTGATTCTTGGCCAAGCGGTGCCGTATCACCCTCAAAACTTGATTCTCAGTTGAGCGGTGCCGTATCACCCTCAAAACTTGATTTCAATCGAGTAGTGCCATATCACCCTCATGCATTCTCTTTCGGTTAAGTGGAGTCATTTCCACATTAACTTCTAGCCCGTCTAAATCTTTTTCTAGATTTAGTGACTGATTCCAGCGCGTCTACAACTTCTTCAAGATTTAACAGATGATTCCAACCCGTTTGAATCTTCTTCAAGATTTAATGGATGATTCTTCAAAATTTAGCAAAAGATTCCTGACCTTCTGAGTCTTTAATTTCTGACCATTCGGGTCGCCTGTTTCTCTCAGGTAAAAGACCGAAAGGTCACTTGGTAGAGGAGTACAAAATGAAGACCATTATTCTTAGACGTGTGACCGGATGGGTCACCCAATAAAAGAGTGTGAATGAAATTACTTTAAGTTGCTGAATGATTGGTGTTGTCATTTAACCCATGAAGATTTGGTTATTCTTGAATTTTTTCTTTTGAGGTTTATCGAAAGATTTCATCGCTATTAACCGCCTGTTAGGCAACTCTGGTTGAGTGGTACCATATTACCTTCACATAATAAAGATTTGATTTTTCCCGAGTTTTTCTTTTGAGGTTTATCGAAGGATTTCTTCATGATTAACTGCCTGTTTTGGCAACTCTGTCGCCTTTGAGCAAAGTGTCAGTAGTATATGCTCTTGGTGAAAAAATCAGATGTTCTTTTATCTTTGCCCTTTGGCTGTTGGCACAGGCCTCAGCCAAAGAGGGGCAAACTATAGACACTGAATTTTGTCACCCCCTGACAATGATGACAACTGAACACGGATAGACATCAGTATCTCTCTCAAGAAGGACACTTGCCCCTACATTTGAGTCAAATCACCCTAACATCCCTAAAAATGACTTATAAGACCCTTTCACCAAATGCTGAAGGAGGTACTGCTCACCTTCCCCAACCACGATGGTTCGACTAGCCGGTTAGCGGGCCGTGGGGGTCTAGGGGGCAAGCAGTCCCCCTGCGGGAGGTGTAGGGGGCGGAGCTTCTCGACAGAAAATTTTATGGAGAGTCAAAATGGAGGAAAAACCTAGAAAATAAGCCTAATAGGTCCAAACAGACCCAAAAGAGCCAAAAAGTGGAGGATGATGTCATCCTGAGGGCATGACGCCGTGGAAGGCTCCCACGGTGCCATGGCGAATTTCCACATCATCGTGGGAGGTTGAAACATCATCAGGATGACGTCACCCATGACACTGTGAAATGTGGGGCTCCCCCTCCTCCATTTTGGGAAGGAGAAAGAGGTAGAGAGACCCTCCCATTTCTCCCACCTAAGCTCTCTTACACCCTTTTGAGTCATTTTGAGGTGAATGTGCGCGGTTTTGTCCAAGTCATGGGTGGATCCTTTGATTACCCACTTGAGTGACAAATGCTCCCGTCCCAACCTAGCTGTTATTCCATCAGCATACAGATAGCAATAATCTCTTTTTATAGCCGTTACTTTGTCTGTATACAGATGACAAGAATCCTTTATACAGTCGTTGCTCTGCCCAAAGTCTGAGTAACGAAACCCATCTCATATGGTCCTTACTCTGTCCGACAAGAGAGAGGCAAGCCGATCGTCCATCTCCACCTGAGCCATGGGACATCGCATATTTCATATTTGATACATTTTCATTTATTTCTTGTATTTCGTGACAAGTATCTGTCTCTTTCCTCAAGTATCTGTCTCGTTCTTTCTTATTATTCTTGGCACAATGTAGACCATTAAAATAACTTGCTTTAGTGTACATAGTAAATGATTTTTTTCTTTCTTTGTCATGTTTAATGCATCATAATCTAGCCTTGCATGTTGATATAGGATGTATTATTAAGGGAAAGTATTCGAAAACAAGCATCTAGTAGAAAGACCAGTTTATCCAGGTGGGGTGAGTGCCTAATACCTTCCCACTCTCGTAACCTGACTACTTACCCTGAATCTTTGACCAGATCATATGGAATCACGTAGCCCTTTCTGCTAATCCCGGATGGGGCTACACCCATTAGGTCCTAGGCCCTAATCCTAGGTGGCGACTCCATTTTTTTATGAAGCATGATCCCAATCCTCATGATGATAAGTCGGAATAATATATCGTTATTCATCGAAACCAATCCTTGTCGCCATAAGGCTGAGGAACCCTCATCCCGAAGACCACGGTACTTACACTCGACAATGGGGATGTGAAGCTAGGAGCTTTCATTTCTTGTTAATCTTCAACTTGAAAAAACTTTGACAAAAAATCCTACTTGAAAAATACTTCAAAATTCTTGAAACATGAAATTAACTAAACCACTTGTAGTTGATCCTTTACTGGTAGAACTTTTTCAGATGTTCAAAGTTCCACGGTCGATCTATCCTCTTGCCCCCCAGAGTTTTCAAGCGATATGTCCCTGGTCGTATATGCTTGGAAGCTATGTAGAGTCCTTCCTAATTTGCTAATAGTTTTCCGTAGAACTAGGTCTCCCTGGTGGAACCATTTCGAACCATCTCGATCTTTTTGAACTTCTCGAACTTCTTGAACTCTGCTACTAAATCTATGCGGGACTTGAACCATCTCGAATATCTTAAACTCTGCCACTAAACCTCGAGCTTGCGCCAAGTATGACGCCATGCATTCATCCTTTGCCTCATACTCCCCGTTTATTTGGTTTACCACGAGCTGGGAGTCACTTCGTACAACTAGGTGGGTGACCTAGATGGCCCTTGCAACTCGTAGTCCGGTAAGTAATGCCTCGTACTCTGCCTCATTTTTAAATGCTTGGAACGTAAAATAAAGTGCGTATTGAATCCGAAAACCTTTAGGGCTGGTGATCATGAATTCAGCCCTGTTCCCTACTGCATTACTCGATCCGTTCACGAACATCTCCCACGATCCCTGATCATGCTCCTCACTTGATCCGTCCACGTACATCTCTCCCATGATCCCCGATCGTGCTCCTCACTCGACTCATCCATGAACATCTCCATATTGTGCTCGATTTGTGCCTCGAATATCTTGTTGACCATCCTCTAGTAGGTTGCTCTTGCATTCTTTAGCCCAAATGGCATGACGCGGTAACCGTAGTTCTCCTGATCTGTCTTGTAGGTCTCATCCTCCTCCTTGATGAGGATCTGGTTATGGCCTGAGTATGCATCCATTTAGCTCAGCATCTCATCACCTACGGTCACGTCGATTAATAGGTCAATCCTCGACAGGGGGTTTTCATCCTTGGGACACGCCTTGTTTAGATCGGCATAGTCCACGCACATCCTCCACTTGTCATTGGGTTTAGGAACTATCACGACGTTTATGAGCCAAGCAGGAAATTTCTCCCTCTTGATGAATCCCAAACAAGTCAGCTTTTCGACCTCTTCTTTGATTGCATTTTGTTGGTCAAGGACGAAATTCCTCTGCTTTTATTATACTGGCTTCCTGGTTGGATCCACATGCAGTCTGTGTTCGGCTATATGCCGAGGTATGCCTGGAATGTTCGAGACCAAGCAAAGACATCTGAGTTCTCCTTGAGGAATCGCCCAAGCCTATTTTTTTGTTCTTCGCCTAGCAGCGATCCAACCTGCACCACCTTAGTGGGGTCATCCTCGCTAAGAGGATATGGGATGAGGTCCTCCATTGGCCTTCCCCATTGTTCAGTTAGCTTGTCTCTTTGGTCGCTGATGAGGTTCTCTACATACAGGGCCATCCTCCGAGCGTTGCTATTGTTCTTCTTGATGAACATCACGTAGCACTCCCTGGCCTTCTTCTGATCTCTTTGTTCTCACCCACTCCATTCTCTATTGGAAACTTCACCTTCAGGTGTATTGGTGAGACTATTCCCTTGAGAGCGGTTAGGGATCGTCGTCCTAGAATGTCGTTGAAGGATACTACGGACATCACAACCATGAAGTTAACCATGATCGTGATTTGTCGAGGGTACTCTCCGACGGTGATGGGCTATTCCATTGTTCCTCTGATGGAGGCGGTGGCGCTCGAGAAACCGTGGAGATGGGTTAATTCAGGATTGAGCTGGTCGTCGCTGAACCCAAACTGCCTGTAGGCTTCCAGTGAGAACACGTCCACAGATGCTCCGGTGTCCACCAACATCCTGTTCACAACTTGATTAGCTATATCCACCTGCACTACTAGGGCATCTTCATGTGGTAGGCTCAATCCTTCTAGGTCAGCGTCTGAGGAGATGACCGTCTTGGTCTTGGCTACTTTGCTCGGCATCTCTGCTACTCCCACGAACCTAGCATGGGCTTTGGCCTTTCTTGTGGACTCCTGCCCCGGTCCTCCCAGTATGGTAAGGATTGAGGTTCCTCTAGAGTTGCTTGATCCCGCTCCATCCTTCCTTTCCTCCGGGCGGTCTCTCTCTCTATCATGATCTGTTCTCCTTTCTTCACCCCGTGGCTCCTCTCTTTCTTGGTCACGGTCTTTGCCTCCTTGGCCCGAATGGCCCTCTTGCCCTCCTTTCACATATCTGTTCAGGCTCCTTGCCTTTACGAGTTGCTCTATCTTCCTCTTCAACTGGATGCAGTCTTCTGTGTCATGCCCACTATCTTTATGGAAGAGATAGTATTTGTTCGGATTGCACTTCTCAGGTCCCATAAGAATGGGTCGCGGCCAATTGAGCAAGCCATGGTCTTGAATCTGCATAAGGATCTATGACCTTGTGGTGTTCAGGGGAGTGTAGTCGGGGCTTCTAGCTCGATCAGTCCTTTCTGGGCGACGCTCAGTTTTTGTCCATTTGCGTTCTTTGTGATCGTCCGACTCAGATCTTTTATTCTCCTGTGGTTTGGCCTCAATCACTTTCTTTCGGGCTTGTAGTACTTCGACCATGTTGGCAAACTCATTGCACCGCTCCAATAACTCTTTCATTATCCTGGTTTCATGTCGTGCCAGGTCCTTGATCAAGTCCAGGTCTCTGATGCCCCCAGCCAAGGTTGCATGCTGGGTCTGGTCGTCTATATCTCGGACCTCCAAGGACTCCTTTGTGAACCTGGTGACATATTCCCTAAGGGACTCCCCAGGGTTCTGTACCATGTTCAGCAAAACTGAACATGGTCTTCTTCTACTTGACACTGCTTTGGAAGTGGGGGACAAATTGCTCGCAGAGTTCCACGAATGAACTTATCGATCGAGGCTTGAGCCTTGAAAACCATGAGGTGGTTGCACCCTTGAGTGATGCAGGGAATGCTTGACAGGAGACCACGTCCGATCCCCCATATAGGGTCATCATCCCGTTGAAGTAGTTGACGTGGTCATTGGGATCCGTGGTACCGCTGTAGAGCTCGAAGGTAGGTAACCTGAATCTGGAGGGGAGAGATGTGCTTATGATTTCTGCCGAGAATGGATGTTGGCTTGTATGAAGTGTGTCTTGCCTTTCGTCTGCTTCTTCAGTCCTTCCAACTTCTTGTCCAATTCTCGGAGTCTTTTATCTAGCTCCTCATCACGTGACTGTCTTCCACGCCTGGTTGCGTGTTCACTGTGAACCCGCTCTCGACCTCTCCTTGATGTTTCCTCCCGCCATAAGTTTTGATGTGATGGCGAGTGGTCACGACGTGATGAGCCTTGACATGAATGTGAGGGACTTTCTTCACGAGAGGCCCAACTCCGCCTTGGCATGCGACTTCCTCCTAGTCGCCCTTGGAACACTGACCTTCTGATTGAACCATCCTGATTAGGTTCCACCAACCTGTGTCAGTGACTCCCCACGTTCAATAGGATCGGCAGATCCACAGTTCTCATGGAATGATGCGAAGGATCTCCTTACTGGTGAGTTGAACTTGCACGCCTCGCGAGTCTCTCTGATCTTTCACCTCCAGGGGGTGACCTCCAAGAGTTTTGCTCTTGTCGAGGGATTGGCTCTGTCCTTGGTGGGGGCAACACCCTCCTGTTTTGGGACGTCGCCCGCTGCCTCAGGTAGTCTCAAAAAAGTCTTTGGTCCTGGAGGGTCTGTCTCTACAAGTCATTGATCTGACCTATAGTTGCTGGCGCATTGGGGTTAGGTACTGCCTCCACGACTATTTCGTCATTAAGACTGACTACGTCAACGTGCTCGTTCTCCGGGTTTTCCATCTCGGGGAGTTCCTGATTATTGGCTCTCCGTCGAGAGCTCTTTGGTGGAGGCGACCTGTTCCTCTCCCTCACAGCATTGGTAGAGGGAGCGGCCTTCATACCCCGTGGTGTCATTGGATAGTTGAGGAAGCGAGCTAGCAGATACGTTGGCTAGCGTCGTTCTCACAGACGACGCTAATCTGTTGTGTCAAAAAATCGTCGGGTGGTCCTTCGGGTGCCGTAACCTGCAAAAGGACGTCAGGGACAAGGGAGAACCGGTGTGGCTCTGGCCTAGGACTCTCCGATGATAAGTTAGATCTCTCTAAGCAACAGATGAATAATTGGAATTCAAGATGGGTTATTTGGGTTGAATACCTGGGTATTTATAGTTGTGTATAGCGGTGGAGAGTCTAGGTAGCTGGTGATAGTCTCTTTGGTAGTAGAGTTCATCACGTAGTGGATAACTTCCTCTTGGGAGGTAGAGGATAGGGAAGGAGTTCCCTAGCAGATGGACTTGTGCTTCTCTCGCGTGTTGGATAATATCCTTGAGGGTCGTGCATTGATGAAGTTCATCTCCTTTGGGATAAGATCTCTTTGCCGACTTTGGGTGATAACCTTGGTCCTTGTGTGACCTACTGGGTGTCTTCCTCTTAGGTCTAGCAGATGGGTCTTGATGTAGTCGGGCCTAGGTTGTCCTCCCTTCATGCCATGCCACGTGGTGGATCGAAATTGGCCCCGAGTGTTTATGGTTTATCACCCCCTATGAATACTGCATCAAATGTTAATGTTTTCCAATCAAATGGTGCTTGTGGGGTGCTTTAGAATGTTGAATAATATTTTACTTTACATTTTACCTTTTGAAACAAACATTGGAAAAATTTTCAACATGTAAAAAGATACACGTAAAAATTTTACAGGTACCACACCGAAACAAATGGAGCCGTCAGAAAGAACAACGAAGAGGCAATAACGGAGACAAGCCTGATCCAGTCTGAGCATGGCAGGTCTAGCAGTCTAGGCCAGGTGTGAGATATTGCGGTCTAACCTCAGGACGGGCCGGCCGAGGTGAGCTGACTTCTAAATAGCTTAGGCTATGGGTTTATTTTTTAACCCGGACCAGCCCCACCCAGCACGGTTGCCCGGTAATGCAAATGCTGCCAATCTGCCATGGGTTTTGGTCATAAAATTATTAACATGGGTAGTTTTGTAATTACGAATATTTACTTGTATAATGCAGAGAAAGACCTGGAAGCAGCAAATTTCTTTCCTTCGACTCCAAGTTACAACCGTGCAGTGCAGAAACCAGAAATCTAGGGCAAACGTAGATGTCGAAGAGTGGTGCTGCAAAGGTAGAAAGACCCATTAAACTCTTTAATGTCTTCTTTATTTGAGTCTTGAAACCCTAAGTTTCACCTTATTTGAGGTATGGTCGCACCAGGAAAGCTTTCAAATCTGTTAAATGCCATTGCTTACGTTTTACAACAAGGGACTCTAATTTGAATACTTGGCCTTTTCTCTCCTGGGTTTATTGTTCTCTCATCGATTTGATCTCAATATTGGAAAGAAAGAAGTATGTTGATAGATCTTCGGAAGATTCGTTTTGCTTAATTGATGATTTCTTTTGAATGATATGTTGATATATGTGAAATTTCACATTTCTTGGTGAATTGGGTAGTTCTGTTATTGTTTGATTTGGACAAGGTTCATCTTTATTTCACAGAGATTCCCTAAATCACAGGAATTGGATTAGAGTGGCTGAATTTGTCTCTTTCTTGAAGAATTTCTGAGGTTTTAACTGCGAAATTGGTTTTTCCTAGCTGGGCTGACCATTCTCGGATCCAGGAGAATTCTTTTTTATTTGTCAAATTCAAATTGGTTTTTGATTGTGAGGATGGCATAGCGGAAATTGTTGTAATAATCTTTGATATGAAAGAAGTGAGAGATGCTTCTTGAATACTTGATAATGGGTTCTAATAACTCTACTTGAAACAGCTGCAAGGTATTGTTTGGGTTGGCTGTGCTAAGCTCGACTAATTAAGGCCAGAGATGGGAAGGCCACTCTTCTATGAAATACTTGAAAAACCAGCAACAAGTTGTATGATAGCAATTTGTACCGTGATCTGGTTCTATGTACAGAAGAAAAATATTGGGTATGCGCAACTGGGTTTGAGTTATGAAACAGCTATTGAAGGGAATCATTGGAGGATAATAACTTCAGCATTCTCTCATATAAGTGTGATTCACCTGGTTTTCAACATGAGTGCCCTTTGGAGTCTTGGGGTGGTAGAGCAGGTGGGCCATATGGGTCTTGGGGTTGAGTTCTATCTCCATTATACTCTTGTCTTGGTAGTCTTATCAGGGGTTTTGGTCCTGGGGGCTTACCATATTTTGATCCAAAAGTTTAAGCTAGAGTATTTCCGAAGAGTGACAGCTGTTGGGTACTCGTGCGTTGTGTTTGGGTGGATGACTATCCTTTCTGTGAAGCAGCCTTCATCCAAATTGGAGCTGTTTGGGTTTCTCTCACTGCCTATCAGTTTTGCTCCATTTGAATCCCTTATTTTGACTTCAATAATTGTTCCCCAGGCAAGTTTTCTGGGACATTTATCAGGAATTATTGTTGGGTATTCTATTGGATGGGGTTTGATAAATGGGATGGACAATTACTGGGCTATTTCAATGCTTGGATGGATTGTACTGGCATTTGTCTTCAGTTTAAAGAGGTCTGGTGCTTTTGACTTGAGCTTTATCGAGATTGAACCTCTTACGGATCCTTCATTGCCCTCCGTTCTTGCATCAGGAAATGGTAGAACGCTACAGATGAGTGCACTACCACTGGAAGGTGCTGAACTTGTGTAGCTACTGATTAAGAGTATGCACCAGATTTTCCCCTTATTCCCCTGATGATGTCTTGACCTACTTGGGAATGAACCCATATTCATACTGTATTGAGTACCTCTGTGAATATAGCAGCTTCTATTGGAACTGCAAGGAGTTTCAAGTCCTGTACTAAGCAGTGAAGTCTGTCAGACTATTTTGTTTTATCATGATAGGTGTTTCAATGCTGCTCCTGAACTCATTTTTCAGAAGATGTCTGTACTTGTTGCCAAACACCTTATGCATTTTTGGAGGTCACTTTTCTAGTCCCATGCTTGTTCTTAGTATTATGGAACTTTATACTTTTAGCTTCTTGGATTATGTCGTTCTCACAGTTTGAAATAATAATTATTTTGATAGTGCATATGTTATTTTATACTGGAGTGGAATTGCCTTGTAGCCCATTTTGCGAAAATTGCATTTGTAGGGCATGACTTGAAGAACTTTTAGGTAATGGACTTCAAGCTTGTTTATTACTTTCCCCCCCTTTTTCTTATCCACATCCCCCTCCATCCCTTCATGGTTGATTTGCCTTTTGGATTCTAGTCCTTGATCTGAGTATTGATGGTTAAGATCTGAATAACGTTTGATGGCCTCTATACCTTGAAGTTGTAGTTCTTATGAATTTCCACCATTCTTAAGGAAGTGAATGAGAGGCAGAAAAATCAGACTCCACAGCTAGTTTGCTATGAACATGCAACTTATAATTACCTTGATGCCAGCCCTTTCTACCACTAAATTGCTTTAAGTCATTGACTTTGCCAAGTTTATGAATTTAATAACTCATCAATTGATTTGTTCCTCTAAATTAAGATGAAGTAACAATGACACCATATTCGATTCCCAGGTAGACTTTGAGGAATGTAAACTTGAGGGAATCATAGGCCAGAAATGCACCCAGCTGCTTGATCTTGATCAACCAATCTGAAAACATTCTTCTCATTTCTCCGCTTTATTTATATGACTGTTCAAATGCCTATGTGATGGGTCTTCTCGTAAAACTAAAATCATCAAAACCAGCCATTTTATGCTTTTAAGGATGTTAATCATCGAGGACTCAATCACATCTTTTATTGTAGACTGATTATTTCCTCTCTTATTTACCACATTGGAACAGTGTAACTGCAGTGCATAAGGTGGCCCACTTAGAAGCATTCAATGTTTGCTAGCAATAATATTTTGAGTTCTTTGTTAAGTAGGTTGCAGTTTGTGAATGTCAAACCAGATACCAGAGGCATAGATACCTTGGTTGTTGCATATAATCATCATCTTTATTTTTTAGCAGGAGGTTGTTTGGTGTAGGATTATAGTACTGAAGTTTTACTGATGGTTCAAACAAATTTCATTCATCTTAATAGATGTTTTATTGATGCATAACCATTTTTATTAATAGAGCAATGCAGAACATTTTTAAGGATATTTTGTTACCACACACAACACCAAATAGATAAAGTAGTCGATGTAGTACAACTGGTTCTAGTTTATTACAGACATCCATGCTTCTTAGTGGGTCAAATATAAGCTCAGATGTAGTGTGGTTCCCCCTTGTTACCAAGTAAATGGAATCTTGGTTGAATCCATGTGGAATGTATAGAATATTATAAATCTTGAACATAGAAAATAGGTTTTGATTTTCAACAATGGCTCCATTAGTCCCCCTGACCATGATTACTGATATTCATCCGTGAGTACCTCCACTACTCCTTTAGCATCGAAAATTATTTGCTGCTCCCTCATCTGAAGCCACGTTTTCTAGTGTTCCTCACAGCATCTCAGATTGTCATGGTTTGGGCCACCTCAGCATTTGAAGTGCAGTACATGCTTGTTCCTGCTAGCAAAATCTTGACACAGAAGTCCTTTAGTATCCGTCATGTTGTTGCATTGCTTGAACCTGGCACATAAGCTGATGTAGATCGAAGCATGAAGAAGACCAAAGGGGAAAAAAAGAAGTTACTGTTCACGTGAACAATGATTGATTTGGGGGCTAATATGGACTGCTGGCTTAGAGTTGAGTTTTGGTGTTATTTTTATTATTAGGCACTTATTTAGTTTCCTATTTGAATTGTAATCCTAATTGGGAATCCTAGTTCTGTTAGGAATTCTAATTCGAGGCTAGTTTCTACTTTATAGGTTTTATTAATTAATTTCTTACTTAGATTAGGATTTGGTTGTTTTATTATAAATACATGTCTGGCTGAACACAAAAAGAGACAGAGATTGGTGAGAAAAGAGCTATTGATGAAAGCTGTGAGATGCAGCAACGGTGAGATACCGTGTGTGAGAGGATGATGGACTGAGATAGCCTGGCTGAGATAGCTGATCCTGTTCCCCCTTCGATATCCCTTTCTTCTTCTTTCCTTAACTTTTATGTTCTTTCATAGGTTAACAGAAAAATAGTAATAAAAAAAGAGAGCTCTAGTTATTTAATTTTTGTTTCGCTGGTTTGAGGTCGACTTTGCATTATAAGGTCTATCAGAGTAGGTTCTTAATGTTATTTCAGTCATATGTGGCAAATCCTTAGAACTAAAACCCTGTTCAACTGACCATGGTTTCTCGAGGTTTAAGGGGAGATGCCAAACTTGATGAGCACAAGTTTTATGTGAAGTTCTGCCACATTAAGATAGATTGTTTGTGAAAATTTCCCCCTTTTTATTTCTTAAAGAGTTGAAATTCAGCTAATTCATTAATCAATAATTATATTACAATTTAGAATAAATATACTCTTTTGTAGTCCAGAGCAGTCTTAGTAGGGTGTGTAAGGAATTCACTGGCAAAGCAGGAAACATGCACAGGTCTGTTGGTCTCCCTCTATTCAAATTGAAATCAATATGAGAGAACCATTGCTGCCTGTATCTCAATACGCATGAAAAAAACACTCATGTGTCCAAGGAACTCTGCAAGCAGATTGTGGAATGTCAAGGCCATGTACCGAATAAGCTGATCATATCCACAGGACCTAGCACATCCCCCAATCCAAGAGGTAGGTTCTATAGCTCCTGAATTCGTCTGCTGACGGGCATGCAGCAACAGTAGAAATGTAGGAACAACAGCTTGATCTTGAAGGACAAGAGTCAAATTCAGGTGTTGGCCTGGACTAGGTTTACAAAGAGGTGGCACAAAGTATTCAGGGTTGCACCCAGGGAATCGAGCCCTGGTCAGTGCCATGGAAGAATCATAACACCACACCAGATGTGCAAAATAATAGTGTGAGGTTTTGAAGTTAAAATTGAGTTTGAAGTCACTTTCATCCATAAAAAAAGAAAAGAAAAAAAAAGTGAAGTCTGGAAATGAAAATGGTCTCTCTGAAGTAAAAATGCTAAGATCTTATTACCAGTAAAATTCTTCTCAAACTGTTTTTACTATTATTTCATTCAGATAAAAAGAAGTGTTTGAGCAGTTAACCCATCATTTGTTGCTCTAGATCATTTTTTTTTAAATTTAATTTAATGAACTGTATCACTTTCAATTTGTACGTGCTGATTCTGTGGAGTGCCATTCAGATTGGTTGCATTCTGGAAATTCTATCTGCAACTTTCAGCCAATTCCTTTTTATTATATCCTAGCAAATCAATTTGGATTGTAAAAAAATAGTTCCAGTAAAGACTGCTTAGGCTTTATTTTTTTCCAGAAAAAATATTCTTGTAGAAAAACTGAGGTTATGATTTATTTTAGGGAAATTTACATTTATCACCCCTGTGATTTCAAATTATTATGTTTACCACCCTGAAATTTTATCTATTTCAAAAACCTCTTTTGTATTTTGAAATATTCTTATAATGTATCTCTGCCGTTAGATTAGAACAGTTAAGTGATGATGTCATCATCCAAATTTAATCTAAATACCCATAGTACCCTTAATAGCACTTCATGTTATATTTACCTTCATTTGGGATGAAGTGCTATTACATATTTACCCTTTAAATTCTAACGAAAAGAACAAAGACAAAGTGTACTTACCCCACCCCCAACCCCTTTCCTGCAAAATCTGAAATAAACAAAATGAAGAGGGAAGCCATAACCCTATAGAAGTAGTGTCGGTGACAGCCGCCGCCGGGCGCGGTGGATTTCAGCGTAATCGATTTCTTGTGGGTTTTCTTTCCTGGTTGTCGACATTGACATCAGCGTGAACCATCATCTTGTGTCGTCCGGTTTTCCGGCCAACGATCTTATTCCTCACTGCCGTTGCCAAATCCACCCTGAAACTCACCGTTTCGTACGATGAAACCGTGTTCACTGCCGCTGCCCAAGGAACCGGAACCGACACCGTCACAATCACCTCACAACCTATCGACAACATCATCAACGCATTCATCTCTGAAGTTGTAGCCCAAATTACTTCTCTCTCGATTCAGAGAAGAGATACGAATAAAGGGTCTCTGAACGTGACCTTGGTGAAAAGGGCTCTTTCGAATATGATAATCCCAGTTGGGTCGATCCTAGTTAAGAACCCAGGTATGGAGATGAAGCCAAAAGAGAAGTGGCTTTGGAAGGAATCGTGCTTGGGGTTGGAGAACAAGTCCAAACGCTGATTTGGAATAGTACAGGAAAACATAGAGGAAATGAAAGAGGTTGCTTGGAACGTAAGGACATACAATCTGAAATCTGAAACTGGATACTTTAAACTAAAGCCGAGAAATTTACACTTCAAATTTGAAAGCTATGGAATTTACACCCAAATCATTTTTCTGGGAAACAAATCTTTCACTGCTTGAATAAGACCTATGGTTTCAAACAAAAGGGATTACCTGTGAACTGTGATGGTCTGCCTTGTGAAGGCTGGGGTTGGAATGGTTGCAGTAGAGGAAAGAATTGGGGATGAGCCACGGTTGGATGGCTTTGGATCTCCCTGAATTTCTCCTTGAGCTTAGTCCATTTTTGGTTCTCCTTTGGATGGATCTGGTTTGAGCTGAAACTACTATCGGATCAGCAGGTGGTCGACGGAGAAGAAGAAGAAGTTACTTGTCAGAGCAAAAGCAGGTCGCCGGAGCAACAGTTGGTCGCCTGGGCAGGAGCTGGTCGCAAGATACATTGGTCGCCGGAGCAACAGGAGCTCCCAAACCCTTCTCGCTCCGTACAGGATATGCAATTAAGGGTATTATGGATAAAATTGTCTTTTCAAAATAAAACTAACAAATTAGCATTCAAGGGTACGAATATAATTTTGAAATTGTAATGATAGACGTAATAATAAAACTAATAGAGTTAGCACTCAAGGGTACGAATATAATTTTGAAATTTTAGGAATGATAGACGTAATAGTTTCAAAATACAGGAATGGTAAACTTAAATTTTCATTTATTTTATTGTCCTTTTTTTTTGGACATGACAAGGGAACATATTTGAGTATGGTTGAGAAGGGGAAGAATCTTGACATATGATGGGGGTTGCCAAGTGTACAATGTATATACCATCACTTTCTTGGGCAAACAACATCCTCAAATTCAAAATTGAAAGTTGTTTTTCAACATAGCATTTTTGTTAATTTTTTTCCTTCTTTATTAAAACCTTAGAAAATTTTGTAATTGGCTTTTAAAATTCTTGTAAAATATATACATTAAAAATAAACAAAGCCTTAGGGTGATATAAATGTCATGATTTTTAACTTAGAAATTGGGTCAGAGGAATTTGATCATCTTTTGGGTATAGACATGAGTTTTACTGATTATGGACATCTAATCTTACATCATACTCAAATTTAGGTGTGAACACATTATTGTTTGTCCTATGGACAATCAATCAAAGCTTTGTTAATATCATGCAATGAAAAACATAAATACGGTATTTATTAATTGATTTGATAGACATAGTTCCAACAATCTCCCATTTGTATATCAAAAGCAATTATCGATGTACTTTATTCCCATGTTCTCAATATTTCAAACCCATTCTTTGATAAGCTATTCATTAGTGAATTAGACAAGCTGTCCTCAGAATCAACCTTAGGAATGACTACATCACCACGTTGTATAATCTCTCTAATGAGATGATATTTCCACTCAACATGTTCTCTTATGATGTGTGCTATGTTCCTTACTTAATGATAGGTCTAAGATTTATCTGCTTTTGTTCTTCCATTAGAAAGGACAAGGGATTTGGATTTTTTTTTTATTTATTTATGAAAAAACAAAATAATTACGAAAAGATAAAAGTCTACAACATTGTACTTACACACCTTATGGATATTAGACTTAACAGCTTTAGCGGCTAAATTATGTATTGGAAATATAAAATGTCTAAGGTCTTTTAAGGATAATAACATGCTTCAGGAGACGAAGTGAAGCCTCATGATCAAAGAGATACATAAAAATTTGCCATGGCCATAGGTTATCTACAGCATCAATCATCCAGTTTCGCAACTTCACCGAATCTGTCCAGACCTCTAGTTTTTGGTGTCCAGCGATAATGCTTCATTGATGCTTTGTTGGAGTACTTGGGCCTCAGCCTCTTGTACACATCCTGCATGGCCAAAGTTCATTGATGCTACAATAAATTTATGGCTAGAAATAAGAACAACCCCCAACCGCCTTCCTTTGTAATGGGGATTTTTGGTTTCAATCTTTTGATTTCTTTTTATTTATTATTATAATTCATTTAAGGGAAAGAGAAAGCCACCCGGTTGCGTAGTGCACACTACTCCTGTGCCCAAACACATGTGCGGCAAAATAATCGTCGCACCCCTAGTCATTTCCATCTTTCCAAAGGGGAGCAGCGGTCATTACGCGCGCCCGTCTGGGCACAGGGGCGGCGTGCTCTATGCGACTGGGTGACGTTCTTTCTCCCTACATTTAATACATATTATACACGTATAATACGTGGTCCGTTAAAAAGCATGTGTTTATCTGTATCAATGCAATTATGCATAAAATATGTCTTTTTCATTCGTACGGACAAATACACATATTATACATGTATTTACTAACCAAGATAATTCCAAGACAATAGGCAAGGGTGTCAAAATGGAACTGGAATTGAATACTGGTACCAAAATCGAGCATTTGCGATCGAACCGAACCATAGAGAAATGACTCCATTATGATTTTATAGGTTATCATCCTGGTTTGGTTTTAAGTTGCACTGGAAAACCGACAGTCTAAGATGAATAGGATCCGATAAAATCAAACCGAATAGAAACTAATAAAACCGGACCGAATAAACTCAAATTTATGTACTTTCTTATATTCAAGCAAATGTTGGCTCTATGTTTCTAAGGGACTATAGTTCTAAAATTGCTATTTATGATAGAAAATACTGTAAGAGAATCCACAATATAGATTGAGATGGTAAGCTTTAGTTATTATTCTAAGCTTATCTGTTTTTGGTAAGAAAGGAATTTACTGAATAAAAGAGCCATGTGAACAACCTATAGCTTTAGACAAACAAAGGTCATGAAGCCACGAAATGGAACACAACCTATTTGTTGTACAAATGATAGATAGGGCCTTTCGAGCCAGGGCATCTGCTACTATATTCAGAGCCCGTGGAATACACTAAAATGAAATCGAATAAAAAAAAGTAGAGAGGCACTTCACATCATCAACAATAGCTGCAACATTTAGCAGTGGGATCCGGTGCGGTTAAAGAATGTAGGAGACAACCTCCTTGCTATCTGATTCAACTTAAAGTTGGTTGTACACAGATTCGAGGACCTAAGATAAAGCATGGCGAATAGCTAAGGCCTCTCCTTGTGCAACCGAACTAAGGCAAAAGGGAATTGAAATGGCCTTCTGTTGCTACCCCCTAAGATCTCGAAAGATATATCCAATACCGCCTTTTGAACCTCCACGCAGCTTGGCCGCATCATAATTAACCCTTATGTAACCCAAAGGAGGTGGACTCCACTTCTTGCTACCCGAATTTTCATCTAATGTGGCACAAGAATTGGTCCTCAGAGGGACAGACGTTGCCGAAAGATACTCAGAATATGCTTTCTTAGCCATAGATATAACTTCATTGGGAGTCCACGACTTGGTATTGAATACAAGGTCGTTTCTTGCCCGCCAAATATACCAACATATGAAAGAGGCACGAGTAAGAGAATCCCGTGCTAACCTCTTATCATGGCAAAATAAAGAGGTCCAGCTATCCAACCAATCTGATATTTTTGGGTTTAGAACAAATGGTGGAGAGTACGATAACAAACTTCCAAACCAAACGATCCTAGCAAATGGGCAATCAAGCAACAAGTGATCTCCTGTTTCCTTTACCGTCCCACATTTGATGCAGCCTGAATCTATTGGCAAATCACAAGAGTGCGTGCCTTCTCCCATTGCAATACCCCCATTACACACCCTCCAAATAAAGGGCTTTATCTTCAGTAATGTTTGAATACTCAAAATCCGCTTCCATACTGATTCGAGTATATGCTCCCACTGATGTAACCGGGATGAAGAAGCATGGGAAGCCCCCATACAGTCATTCAAATTAAACAACATTTGGTAAGCAGATTTAACTGAGAATCTGCCATCTTTTGATGGTCCCTATACCTAAAACTCCTCACCCACAAAAAGGCTCAGAGGAATTTTTAGATTGCCTCCATATCGCAAGGTTGAAAAAACTGTTGCAACAAATCCATCCTCCATGAACGTGTCCTTGGGTTGATAAGATCAGAAACAGTAGATAGAGGGGCACCCAGGTGGCCTCAGAATTTGAATCTTGAACTGAAGTAGAGAAGGCACCCACGGATCAGATCATATATCCACCTGATTACCATCACTAATTTGCTAAAGTAACCCAGATTGCAAACTTTTCCGCCCTTCTAACAAACTCCTCCAGCCCCATGATGGCTTATTTCCCAACCTAGCATGCATGAAATCAGTTGTTGGAAAATAAATTGATTTTATAAAATGTGCCCAATGAGAGTCTGGTGAAGACCAAAGCCTCCATACAGTCTTAAATCTTTAAACGCTAGTCCTCCTTGACTCTTCGGTCGACATAGTCTCTACCACGAGATCCAATGAATCTTGGACCCCCTATCAGAATCACCCCAATAGAAATTTGAGGATGTCTTTCTAATGGAGTCATGAAAAGAGATCGGAAGCTTGAAATGCAAGCCTGCAAAGATTATCATTGGAGAGATAGCAGCTTTCAGTAAGATCTCCTTCCCTGCATGTGATAAGAAGCTCTCCCTCCAACTTTGAAGTTTATTTAAAGATTTCTCCTTCACTTCTTGAAATAAACTCTGCTTTGAGATGCCAAAAAAGTTGGCAGTCCCAAATATTTTGTGGGGTCATCACCAAACGACACTTTGAGAACTCTTGAAAATCATCTCTTGAACTTTACATGGTTATTCGAACTGAAATTGAGACTAGATTTTTTGAGGATTAATAGACTGCCCAAATATAGATCAAGACAACTGTAAGTACCGTGGTCCTCAGATGGGGATTTCCTCGGCCTTATGGCGGCAGGATTTGCCTTTCATGGATTATCGTGTATCATTTCGAAACATTATGATGGGAATTGGGATCATGCTTCATAGAAATGGAGTTGCAACCTAGGATTAGGGCCTAGGACCCAATGGGTGTAGTCCCATCCGGGTTAGCAAAAAGGGCTACGTGATTCCATATGGTCTGGTCAGAGATTATAGAATCACCCTGTTAAAGCAGTCTTTCTACTAGATGCAAGGTTTACAAAATTCTTCCTTAATAATATGTCATATACCAACATGCAAGGCTGGATTTTGATGCATCAAACATGACAAAATCATTTACTATGTGCACTAAAGTGAACTACTTTAATGGTCTACATTGTGCAAAAAATAAAAAGAAGAAAATACATAAATATTTGTCAAGAAATAAAAGAAATGAAATAAAATATCAAACACGAAAAATGCAATGTTCCTCGGCTCAGATGGAGACGGATGATCGGCTTACCTCTCTCTTGTCGGATAGAGAAAGAACTATATGAGATGGGTATTGTTACTCAAACTTTGGGCAGAGTAACGACTGTATAAGGGATTCTCGTTATCTATATGCAGACAAAATAATGGCTGGGAGAGGTCGTTTTTGTTATCCATATGCATACGGAATAATGGCTTGACTGGAATGGGAGCACAGGACACTCAAGTGAGGTAATCGAAGGATCTACCCATAGCTTAAGAAAATTGCTCGAATCACTCAAAGTGGCCTAAAAGAAGGCAAAAAAAACTGAGAAAACGAATTGGGAGGATCTCTCTCACCCTCATTCTCTATCCAAATGAGGGAGGGGGACCTCCCTATTTAGGAGTGCCCCACTAATCACGGCGCCGTGGTGGTCCTTCACGGCGCTGTGAAGGTCCTCCATGGTGTCGTGGATGACATCACCATGATGACTTTTGTCCTTTTCATGGTACCGTGAAAGTCCTCCACGGCGTCGGGGAAGCCCTTTCACGATGCCGTGGTAATCCACACGGCGCCATGCTTAAGGTGTGACATCACCAAGCACTTTTGGGCTCCTAATGGGCTTTTTTGGGCTTTTTTTTGGGTCTGTTTGGGCCGATTAAGCTTTTTCTGAGTTTTTTTCCTCCTTTTTGACTCTTCATAAAATTTTTTGTCGGGAGGCGGACTACACCCACCTGCAGAGGGCTGCCTACCCCCTACAACCCCCACGGCCCACTAACCGACTAGCGGGACCCCCGTGGTCGGGGAAGGTGAGCAGTACCTCCTTCAGCATTTGGTAAAAAGGTCTTATAAGTCATTTTTAGGGATGTCAGGGTGATTTGAGATACCAATGTCTGTCTGTGTTCTGTTGTCATCATCGCTAGGGGGTAACAAAATTAGGTCTACAACAATGCTTGAGAGATGTAATCTCCTGGAGCGTAGCTTGAGAAAATAAAAGTCAATCATCGGCAAAAAGGAGGTGAGAAATAGGAACCCCCCTATGCCGAACTCTGATTCCATGCAAATCACCAGTAGCTTCTGCTCGTTTGATGATAGAAGTGAGAACTTGGGATCACAAGATGAAAATAGCCGGGTAATTGGATCCCCTTGACAAATGCCTCGAGTAGGGATTATCTCTCCCTTGATGCAGCCATTAATTAGCAAATTATAAGTAAAAATCCGAATACATTCCATACACGAACGACCCAAAATTAACTAAATCCCAATTCAATAACATGGCTTCAATGAAATTCCATTTAGCCTATCATATGCTTTTTTCAAATCTAATTTTAAAGTTAAAAATTTGGCCTTACCCTTATGTTTCTTTATGTAATGAAACATCTCGTGTACCACCATAATATTATCGGATATAAGCCGATTTGCGATAAATGCCGATTGAGTAGGTGCTATAATATGGTCCAATGCTCCATGAAGACGATCAACTACCAATTTTGTGATGATCTTGAAGACAATATTGCAAAGGCTGATTGGGCGAAATTGGTCAGCCGATTTAGGGCTTCCCACCTTTGGAATAAGGCAAATAAAAGTACGAGTCAGTTTCATAAGTATATGGCTTGAAATGAAGAACTCCGCCACATAGGAAAAGTGGTCATCTTTAATGAAGTCCCAATTTCTCTGAAAAAGCATGGGAGGTAACCCATCCGGCCCAGGTGATTTTAGAGGGGCCATTGCAAAGAGGGCATGCCGAATCTCCTCCATAGTGGGTGTTCTATATAAAGAATCATTAATTTCATTTGTAAGCACTAGCTGAACTGTCCCAAGAACATAATTCAAAGCATCAGTATCAAACGATTCAGAGGTACACAAATTGGTAAAATGGTTACAAAGGATATTAGACACCTCTGATTCAGTGGATGACCATTGCCCTGATGGTAGCTTCAACCTTAGAATCTTATTTCGATGACGTTGCCGTATTGTTGAGGCATGAAAAAAAGAAGTATTTCTATCACCGCCCTGAAGCCAGTCAATTCTGGAATTCTGTCTCCACATCTCTTCCTCCTTTAGCAGTTCATCTTCAAGTTGTTTATGGACTTCTGCCTCCTTTTGCTGAGAATAGAGAGTGCTTGAATATGCTCAAGTTCGATTTTAAGATTCTTGATATTTTCATGAATATTTCCAAAAACCTTTCTATTTCATTTGTTGAAAACAGTGCAACAGTGTTGGATAGCTTATCTGTTCATGCTCCTAAATTAGGTGTATAAGGAATCGAGTTAAAGGGTGTGAAACCTAATATGAACCAGCGTTAAAACCACATATAAACCGAATGTGAACCGAAATTAAACACATTACAAATTGGAATACAAACCGCTTTCCAAATTTTGGCATTACAAACCTCATGTAAACTGAATAGAAATCAGTAAAACCGGACCAAATACAAAACAATTATGATTTTGACCGATTTCTATTCAGTTCAGTTTTGATTTGCACCTTGTCAAAATGTAAATTGGACCTATTGACACCCTTAACTATAGGCACCTGTATTCCTATTTCCTAATATTCTCGCCAACATGTTTACTATACAACACCATTTTTTTAAAATTATTTGTTTGTCCCTAAATCCTGAAATAAATTTGAAATTGCTTGAAAGGTAGAAATATCATTCTCATTAGTTCGACAGAAAATGAAGGTATCATCTTCAAAGGGTAAATGAGTAACCTTAGGGCAACTCCTACCAACTTTGATCGCGCAAAACATATTTATATCTCTATATAGAGGATTCTCTATAAGCTAATAGGCCTGAATTGTTTTTTCTACTTGCATAGCCTTATCTTTTTTTAAGGGACTTAAGTAAGCAACGTATGCCTAGCCCCAAAAAGCAAAGTAATATTATTAAAGAAGTTACGTACACAAATAATAATATCAATCTCCACCAAATTAGTATCAATCTCCACCAGATTAGTTGCTAAATTTCTTTCTCAAGCTGTTGACCCTATTAGAAATGTCAATCTCTCAAAGTGGTGGCGTTTCTTTTGGAAAATGAAATTACATCCAAAATTTAAACTATTTTTTGGCATGTTTTATATGCAAAAATTCTTGTTAAAGCCACTCTCTCAAAACGGATATCGATCGAGCCACACTGTGTTCTTTGTGGTTCTTATGCAGAATTAATCTGGCATCTCTTCCTCTCTTGCAAATGGTCTAAACGTATTTGGATTGCAGGTCCTATAGGATTGCATCTCACATTCCTCAATGGCAAATCTTTTGTGTTTCTCTCCTCTGTAACAGAACTCTTAACAATCTCTCATGGTTTTTTGTTGTGTTTATTATAACTTTTTATTTTATTTGGCATGTTCGGAACAAAGTCCTTAAAGTGTTAGCTAAGCCTGACCCATATTTGGTTCTTAATTCTATTTCTCGATGGATTTGTGATCTTAATATCCATCCCTTATGATGTATTTTCTCAGAATCTATCTAATGATTCGTTTTGTACTCCTATTGGGCCCATCCCCTTTTTTACTCATCCTATCTTAATTGGCGCAGAAGTTGCTAATCCAACCCTAAACACCTCTACTTAGGTTAATTGCATTTTGGTAGAAGGAAATTTTGTTTTGGTAGCTGCAGGATTTTTGAAAACAGGAGACTATTTGGAGGCTGTACTGGCTGGTAGTCTGGAAGGACTTGGTAAAGCCAAGAAATCAAATCTAATATTATGGGAAGTCTGGTGCAGTAAGCAGAAGATTTATAAACTTATATTTCTACGTACACTTTAGTAATTTGTCATCTGGTGTATACTACTATGGTTGGGAAGTTATCTTTCTTGTATCATGGTCCGAATGTAAACATTTAATTTTCTTCTATCTCACCAAAAACACAAAAATAATAATATCATTCTTAACTAGATCCCAACATTTTTGGGTAAAAAAATAGCCGAGATGCTATCAATGGACTAGACTAGTGATTTATAAGCACCAATTCCAAACACCACATCCTTGATCTCATCCTTAGAAGGGATAAAGGTAAGGAATCTACAGTCTTCTTCATATAAAACAGGCTCAAACAGACATTCTATAAAGGACAGATCAAGAGGATTGCACCCAGAACCTCACAGTTTGAATCCATAAACAAAATTCCCATAAACTTAAAATATTTTCTTGTCAAAGGTTTTTTGTTTGCAAAGGATGGTGACCTAAAGTTAGAAGCCCATACTGGTGATGGGTAGATTCAGTGATGGATACAAGATCCAAATCTGGATTTTGTCCTTTTATTTGGGGGGGGGTGTTAATCTTACGACATGGAGAGGCAAGAAGCAAGTTGTTGTGGCAAGATCAAGGGCACACGGCTTTTGTGAACATCTATAGCTGTAGATATTGTTAGAACAGTTTAAGTTCATTAAAAATGAAATTATGAACCTTTCTTGTAACAACATAACAGTCATAAGTAGTGGTCATAACCTAGTCCAGCCTGATAAACACCAAACATAATGAAGTTGACAAACACTTAACCAAAGAGAAGTTAACAAATGGAGACATTTGTACACATGTAAAAAGTGTGAATCAAATAGCTAATATCATAACAAGCATATAAATCACTCATATTTTTATGCTATCCTCTGTGTGTGATTTATATAAATAAGAGTCATTTGGGATAGGAGAGAGATGATATCTCTATGCCTAACTCTTACGTTTGCCCCATGGAGTTTGCTTCCTCTCTTCTACTCCCTCCAACTTGGAAAAATCAACCAACTCCCAACACAATGAAATATTCAGATTTCTTCAAATCACATTTTAAAGATACAGGAAATATTACATAATGACCAATATTTTTCTCCAAAGAGCATATTTAGTGTTTCCAACCGCTTGAATGGCCATCGTTCATATATGGTTCGAGAAATCCTATGAACTGAAACAAAACAGGGCTATAGTAAAAATTGATAGTTCCAACAGTTACAATCAACAAATGATTCTAATATCATATACAGCAAATCCAATCTCAGAAAGCAAGTAATCAACGGGATGATTCTAATGAAAATCAACAGAGGTAGTGTTTTCCTTGGGTAATAAGCTATGATGCACAGAGACAGACATAAGAGCCAGACACGGCAACCACTTAAAATCTAGAAATGAGGATGAATGATATACCACTTAAAATTTAGATATACCATATATGTGAATCTGAATGTGGTACGTGTATATATATGTGGTAATATGTATGATAGCATTTTTCATGATTTATAAAGTTTTTTTTCAAAAAAAAAAAAAAAACCACAAAAGGGGAAATTGACCAGATCTACTAGCTAAGGAAATTAATTACAAGTTTAGTTGGTTTCAAATCTGTTTTACATTCACTAGTATCAAATTTGAAAAGATTTACTTAATCCCTCAAAAGTTGTTATTACTTATGAGTCCAAATAAAATATAAAACTGATCTCCCGAAAATACCCCAACATCACTTCTCCCAACCGTTCCATTATGAACAAAAGTTAAAAAATGAATTTATCCCTATATGAGAGGCGCACAACTCTCTCCTAAAATAAAACAAACTCCATAGATCCACCCATCCATAAAAACTGCTCCCTTTATAAAGAACCATCTTTTCATATTTTGGTTAGACCTTAGTTTTCCCTACTTTGTTTGGTTGGATCCTTGTATCGGACCCCATTAAGTTGGGATAAGGCTAAGTTTGTTGTTTTGTTTGTATTAGTATCATGCCATAGACTTTAGTTATCGGTAAGTAGTTTTAGTAGTAGAAGCAGGAGCCTGAAACAGTTTTCTCTATCATAGAGTATGTTTGGTTTAATTAAGAGGTTGCTAAAAATAGAGCAAACTGTACATATATGTGGGTGTTGGCTTTAAATGCCAAAATTCAAAGGTGCCATTGGGAAAATAATGGTATACTTGTCTTTCCTTCTCTCTCTTTTTTAATGGATAAAAGAGAAGGAAGTAAATGGGGAGCTACTCAATACCAAGGTTTAAACATGCATGGCTGAAGCCCAAAAGATTTTGTTGTTGCTGCTATTATTATGTTCTTTTTTATTGTCTCTTGAGTGATTTTCTGAGGTAGGAGTGTTTGAAGGATAGCAGGGTTTAAACAAACTTGATGGTTGTTTGATAGGAAGTTCCTGGTAAAGGTGTACTAAGCTTCGAGGGTTCAGCATTTTTGCACCTTGTCCATTTTTAAGTAATATGGGTTCAAAATTTCCAATTGTTTCTCATGTAGAGCCAAGCTAACCCTAGTCCTAATTACAGAAATAGGGCTATGATGCTTGCTGATTTCAAATTTGGATATAGAAACAAGATTTGGAATTTGGAATATTTATAAATTTGATTGGGGAACTGGTTAAAGATTATGAGATAGTGATTCAGAAGTTTAGGAACTGAGAAACAAGATATGGAATTTGGAATATTTATAAGTTTGATTGGGGAACTGGTTAAAGATTATGCGATAGCGATTCAGAAGTTTAGGAACTGAGAAAGTAAAATTCAGAATTGAAACTTGAAGAAATCAATAGGATGAAATAAGGGCGAGAATTAGGGTTTCTAGAGCAAATCAACGGTTGAGAAAGTAATGATCAGAACACCACCAAATTTCAATCGAGTTCCCCTTAGGATCTGGTCTATCAAATAGATCAGAAATTACAACAAATTTTCTAAAATTTGAGGATGCGGTTGTATCTGGTTCCTTACTTGGGCAACATACAGAAGTGTTGCATAATATTATAATATGGGAGAGTAAAGTCAAATCTGAAATCAGAATTTTAGAACTGACTGAAGTATTTTAACAGCAAAAATTTGGAAGCAAACTGAGAAGTATTCTGTCAGATATGATAACTGAAAGATGGATGAAAAGAGACTCAAAAACAAGGTATCGGTGGGAGGGAAATTCCAGCCTCTTGCCTTTCTAATCGAAGGCACCGAACAGCCACATGATTTTCCAAAACTCAGTTTCTACAAGCTCAATCGTAGATAGATACTTAGGCACATATATAAATATCAAATCTCATTCCATTCCAGTCTCTTGCCTTTCTAATCGAAAGTCAAAACCACATGATTTTCCGAAACTCAGTTTCTACAACCTCAATCTTGGATAGATACTTAGGCACGTATATAAATATCAACTCTCCTAAAGCTGTTCAAATTCTAAATAGATAAATTAAAGACAACTCTTAACACTAATTGGAACATACTCATAAAAACAAAAAAAAAACTTCGAACTCTAAACAGACCATAAGACAGGACTTTGTTAAGTAGTCTTGCATGTCTATTTAAAAAGTCCAATTTTGGGTTTCTAAATTAGTCCGTTATGGAAATGCCCGTTAAACTAAAAGGGCCACCATTTATAATAACTAAACCAAACCTATATTTTCCTTCTAATCCCTCTTTGGGGCTTGGGCTGCCAAAATAGGGTCACATTCATGCAACCAATAGAAGGCTGCTGCATCAGTTTTCTTGACTGGAACATGAAAGATTTTAATTTCCATATGATAATTTGTGTTGGACCACCATGTAAGTAGCATTTCTCCACAACAGCCCAAATAAAGTCTTGGTACCAGTATATATAAATTATTACTAATATGCCTAAATTCCCTATGATATTTAATTTTTCATTTGCGACGTTTCAGTTTCACCCAGGGAAGAATGTTGGGATGGGCAAGGACCACACTCTCTTTTCGCTGATTGATGGATTAGTAAAGTTCGAGAAGTTTGGACCAGACAGGAAAAAGGTAATGTTAGAAGTCCAGAGAATTTGTAATTGCAGCTTGTAATGGCAATTTCCTTTGGATATTTGTAGGTTACTAGGCTGATAAAGCAAGAAATGCTTTCCCTCTCTCCTTTTCATGTGGCCTCACAGGTTAGTGTTTATCCACGTGTCGAGCAGCCTGAAAACCCAAATAGCTACAGAGCACGGAAGAGAGAGTATTTCAGGATGCAACGTGAACGCCGTAAAGCAAGAAAGGAAGGCATTGTACCCCAACCTCAAATGGTATTGGCTTCAGTGGAGGAAATTTCCAACAGCAACCCTATCTGCTGATCAGTTCGTATGTTCTGAGTTTGAAAGGTGACACTAACTGTACCCTTCAATGATCAATTCATTGACATGTAAGCACTATACATCACATGACCAGGTTTTGGTTCCATTGTGATGCAGGTAAATCACAGAAATGGACTAATTTTTTGTAGAAATAAGCCTTGTGCTGGGTTCTGTATATATTAGGCCTTTAGTCCTAGATATTTTCACTTTAATGAGCCCAAAATAAGGGTAGGATTTAGGAATACAGGATTTACTTTATTATTTAGTTTAAGTTGGAGTCCTAGTCAGAATAGGAGTTGTTTTACGTACTTTATTGGTCAATTAAGTAACTGGTTAGATTACTAGTTGGTTTAGGATATTTCTAGTCATTTTAGGAGTTAGATTTGGAGAGTTTGTATATATCTATGAAGCCAACCATTCAGCCATGCGAATTTACGCATAACAGCTTTCAGTTTTCTGAAGTTTCTGCTGTGGATTCGTTACTTTGCTTGAGTGGATTCTCACCTTGGTAGATTCCAAAGAGGAGGGGGGAGGGGTTGGTGGCTTCCAAAACTCCGGGTCTTCTTTATTCTTCCATCCTATCTTATTCAACTACAGGTCATTATTCTTCTATTTTTCATGTCTGCGGTTCCTCAGTTTTCTTCCAAGTTTTAGACTGTTCGTTACTTTCATAACTTCCTTAATACTGGTCTAAATTATTCCAAATTTCACATACTAGTCTGTTCTTGTTTTCTCTAAATTTCTGATACCATTGAGAATTCTGGTTGACAGAATTGTTCTGGTTATGCTACTGGTTTTCCTAGTAGCACTAGGTCTTTTCTAAAAGTCCACTCCTCATTCTGTTGTCGGAATTTGTTCAAATTTTGCAGTCCTATTCTGCTAACAGAATAGACCAGCTGACTGGAGTTTTGGCTATTCTGATTATTCTGCTCCAAGTTACTAGTTTTCGTCATATTCTGGTTTTGTTCTTTGTTTCTGCAATCCAGTTGAACTAGTCTTTTGCTGGGTTATTCAATTTGGAGATGAGTTTATATTTACATTGTCTCAATTGTAAATGTGCATTAACTGTCTTCCGCTCCATTCCAGACCTTCATAGTTCATAACTGACAGAAAAACATTGTAAGTTCAGTATGCTTTTCTCTTGCATTGGTTTCTTTAGATTCTCTGACATCATTTATTGAATTTTGCATCAGATTCCTGAATTGTCAATTAGCAAAGATAAAGGTGGGGTCTTCTTTTCTAAATCAATGAAGGACCCTAGTTCCAACATCATCTCCTAGTTGGTAATATTGACAATCTGCTTATGTTGGTTACCATCTGAGCAGTTGTATTTGGGCTGAATCTTACCATAAGTGGGGGAATGTGGGCAGCAATACCTTCAAATTCCTGCACCAACTTAGCTGCTAGGTAGCACAAACTAGGGCCACCCAGCAAAGCTATAGTGGATCATCCTTCTCATACGATTTTGCCTGTCCTTTTCCTCCCTTGATATCCAGTCAATGTAGCCAACTACATGTAGTTTGGAGTAAGATTAGTTGAGTTGTTTTTCCATGGTTCCTCATCATTTTTATCTCCTCTAGTTTAACTTATGATGACTCTGCCATCTAAAATATTTGTGACCTGATGTTCAAAAGAAGTCTCTCGAAAATGGCATTTACTTCTCGATAGGTAGTTAGGTAATTTTGAATGTGTTTTATTTGATCTGTTTTCTAGTTTTAGTTCTGCTCTCCTATCTTCTCCCACCACATAGTAGATTTATGGGGGTACACCACCAATCTTCACCACCTCCCCACTCCCCCCCCCCAAAAAAAAAAAAAAAAAAAAAAAAGAAGCATGAGCCCTTCTCCACTCCTGCAAACTCAACTGTATGGTTTTTGAAGCATCAGGAGTGAGAATGGAGCTGTTCTGAATTTGAGCTTTGTATCAAAACTTCTCCCATGGCTCCTGCGGGGTCCTCCGACATGGTCAGAGCCACAAAGTTCTCTATGGGGTGGTTTTGTCTGAGCTTATCTAAAGTCTGGTAGCTCATTCCACCACCTATTTTCACCCCCTTCTAACCTTAGCCTTGGCATGGCTTCACCTTAGGTCTTTTACTCAATAAAATTCAGTTTGAATGAAAAGGGGAAAGGGGGGGGGGGATGATAATCCAATAATTCGTACCATAACAGTACCTTTAATCATTGGAACATGTTTGGGGCAGATAGCCTCTAAAGATTATGGTGCTTATCTGAAAGACAAACAAATCTCACCACCTTAAGAGCATTTGTCAAACCTTCTGTTTCGTTCCTAATGGAGCCTACTCTAGTGTATGGGCGTTAGATTGGGCCAGCCTAGTATGGGATGGTCAAGTACCTAACATTTGCTCTGATACTATTTTTATGTGCTAGGATAATATAATAATAAAATAAAAAAGAGAGCATTAGTAGGGAGAGAAAGAGAGAAAAAGGGAGAAAATAGAATAGGGTTTTGCTTTACGGACGAAGGAATGACATTTGGCTTGGATGACGAAGCCTACCTCATCTCTAAGAGATAAATTAGGGGGTTCAATTCTCTATCTTCCATTTCCTATTAGCCTATTAAATAGGCAAAACGGAATAAGTAGTTTACCAACTTCTAAAACGTCTCCCACATCTTTCTCTCTTCACGTACAACTCAATAACTACAACAAATAATCACAATTCCTTAATACCATAATACCAATAACTTCCTTAAATAACTATCTAAATAACTATATTAATGTATGCAACATATTACAAATAAAATAAATTAATTTAAATTAATTAATACATAACATTCCTTCAACCCTTAACGTGTCCTTGTGCTCAAGGAAAAGAGGACCATATGAATTCTCAATCTCACAATATGGCCTTTCTATAAAAGCCGTTTCTTAATATCTTCCATGGCCTTACACTTATGGTCTTGATCACCCATATGAAATCTCAATCTCACAATATGGCCTAAACAATTCATCCAAAGCATAACAGAGGACCATATGAATTCTCAATCTCACAATATGGCCTTTCTATAAAAGCCGTTTCTTAATATCTTCCATGGCCTTACACTTATGGTCTTGATCACCCATATGAAATCTCAATCTCACAATATGGCCTAAACAATTCATCCAAAGCATAACTGAGCTATCCTTCCGTCTTCTAGCACAGTCGTAGTTGTACTCATTGCACTAGGCTTCCCAAATTCATCTTTCCCTATAAATTGATAGGGCCAATCTTTCCTTCATAAAACTTTGCCTCTGCATGATTGGCATTGACCAAATAGGGTCTGTTGTTTGCTGCTACCCATTCTGTTTCTCCTCCATCTGTCCAAAAAACCAAAATCTAGTGGAGGGATGAAGGAACACAATTATTTGCGTGAATCCAATCTCGGCCAAGAAGAGCATTATAGTTAGTCATGCATCCATTACGAAAAAGGCTGTCATTGATACACGGTCACCTACCTTTAACTCCACAAGGAGTATTCCCTTAGGTCTAGTGGCTCCACCCAAAAAGTTGGTAACCGCAACATTTGCCTTAATCAAGTAGCCTTCATCTTTATTTAGTATTTTCAGCATACGTGCAAGAAGAATATTAACAGCCGCGCCATTATCAATAAGTACCCTTGCAACAAGCTTACCATCCATTTGAGAATTAACATATAATGGCTTCAAATGTTGTGTCATTACCTTTATTGGCTTCTCAAAAATGACCCTTGGTCGGGTTTCCACCAGCGTCTGTTTGACTCCCATCTACTTCTTCATGGACCGCTTAACTTCGGCCTGACAAGCTTCATATTGACAAACTTCATCTTCAGACCGAAAAACATTATCGGCCTATTGAACTTCAAAAAGGTTGTCAACCTCGTGCCCAATAATCTCTGGTCCTCCTTCATTAACTTCCTCGTTCAATTCATAAACCTGTTCTGGGTTCGAACGGAAAATCATTGGAAGAACATATACCAAATTTATTTGCACATTTACGGGAACTGCCCCAATCAACAACTTCACGTACTCTTGGAACTCACTATCATCTGTGTATTCTTGTTGTGAATAATCAGAAGTTCCCTTGGGGCGCAAAAATTCAGAAGTTCCCTCTTGTTCCACTTCACAACTTCTATTTTCTGACTCTTCCTTACCTTTACCAGACTCCTTACTCAAAGATTGGCCTTTACTAACCTCTCTTTGAAGGATCTTCACAGTCGCCAAAGGTGATCTTTCCACTTGTGTGCCTTGATCTTGATCTTGAGCCAAAGGGGATTTTTTCACTTGTGACCTTTGACTTTGATCTTGACACTGCTTCTCTACTTCTGCATGCTTTCAAATTTCCTTTTGTCGACGTGCTGTGGCTTGTTGCCTCTGCCAATGCCTCTTTTGAGTTTTAGGCATCCCAACTCCGCCATCAAAAGGGAGCTTCGGATGCCTGATAACATTCCAATGACCTTTTCTACATTCTTCTATCTTAGGTTTCACTAAACGACGATACTTGTTTCGGTTAAATATTTCTAGCCGTTCTTGAATATACCTTCTTGAAGGTCCAGCTATAGCAGATTTGAGTCATCCTGACATTGTAATTGGCGGTCTAGTGATGCGATCCTTGACCGAAATACGATTTGTCGGTCTATTCTCCTCCCTTGATCGACTTCGCATTGGCCTCTGAGCATCCCTTGGTCGGGGTGATCGAGAGAGTCTGCTTCTGCTAGATCGTTGATACCGGTCATAATGACAGTATTGCATCCTTCGATCATCACATTCCCCTTGAGGCATTTCATATCGGTCACGAGACCGACTGTCCTTATTCATTTGCCAAGTCTTATGCCGATCAGAAGCAATAATTTTCTGAGCTAAATGGCCATGCTCATTATCAAGCTTTCAGCCAAATCCTGTAGCGGGAATTACCTTCTCTTGCTTATTCTGATCTTCAAATAATCGCTTGCACGAAGTGCACACTCCCCAGTGGAAAGTATTTCCTTTCTCCTTATCGGTCATGTTGACCGTTATATTCCCTTCGGCAAGTTGTTGTAAATGCCGCAAGGTAACTACAGGACTACTCTTCATAGAGGATTGTGCTTTTATCAACTCTACGCCTACCATGTTGACCGTTGCTGGAAAAGGATCTTTATCCACCACCATAATCCCTTTGTCTTTCTCTGGAAATTTTAAATGACCATCATTGATCACTCGCTGCAAGGCCATACGCAACACAATACAACTGTTAGTATAATGAGTGTAGGAATTATGCCAATTACAATACCTTTTCTCTTTAATCTCTTCCGAAGTCTGAAGAAGGAATCCTATGCCCTTCAAACAACTTAATCTGCTTATCCTTAAGCAGTTGATCAAAAATAGTTTCAACTTTAGATATATCGTAGGTATATCTATTCCTAGAATCAAAGCTTTTTGTTTGTACTGGTTTTAGTGACATGTTTGACTTAGACCGTTCATCAGAATGGACCAAAACGTTACACTTTGAAGGTTTTCCTAACACAATTTCTGCCACGCTTACTTTAATTTCAGAATCGTCTTCCTTGCTAGAACCAAAATCAGCAAAACTGACCGTATTTCTATCCCCAGAGTCCATAATAGCCAAATCATAATTTGGTTGCTTATTGTAGGTCCCTAAAGATGATGCCTTTCGATTTTCTTCTTCATCTCGAAGAATCTCATAAATTGTAGCTTGCGCAAAAAGCTGACTGAGGTCAGAAAATTCTTGACCAACAAATCTTTTCCTTAGTTCAAAGGTTAAACCACCAAGAGCCATCTTAGTATACTCAACCTCTTGCAAGACGGTAGGACATTTGTACTGTGCAAACTTGAACCTATTAATAAATTGATCTACTGATTCATTTGGCAATTGGCACATTCTAGCCAAATCTGCTACATCAACTGTTGGTTATGTTCGGTAAAACTGAGCATGAAAACGGTCTTCCATTTCCCTCCAGTTCTGTACCAAATTTGCCGGCAGATTGATATACCAAGTAAAGGCCGAACCAGTCAGAGAATTTGGGAAAAGCCTTAACCTCATAATATCATTCGTTCCTTGATTCCCACATTGAACCGTGAACCTTACAATATGTTCAATGGTTGACATATTGTCCTCACCAGAGAACTTTGTAAACTCTGGAATTCTTAGATTCCGACCGAAATCTATTTGGTCTAAGTATTCAGGGTAAGGTTTCCTATACACAGGACGTGTAATCGGTCTGAATAATGGGTTGATTTGTTCTTAGATTAAATGAATTAACTCTCCTTGATCAAACAATACCTGATTCATTGGATTAGCCGGCCCCATAGCCTGACGTCTCTCATGCACCTCTGGTTGACCAATCTGAGGGAGGTTCTAGCCTACATAAGGCCAGTCTTGGTCTGGAACATTTGGCCTTGGAACATTCGGCCTCTCATTGAAGCTAGCGTTCCCATGTCCAAACGCCTGGCCTCCTACATTACAACCACCAATTGGTACCGTGTTTGTCCCACTCACAACAGGATGAACAATCTGAACCATCGGATCTTGTCGGACAGTACCATTCCCATTAACACCATTTGGTTGAGTCAAAACAACGGCTTGTACGGTCTGCTCAACTGCTTGACCGTTGCTTCCGCCAACATTAGGCGCTTGAGTCGCCTGGTTTTGGCTTCCTGTTTGTGGCTGATGTTGAGTTGCCACAAGTGTAATAAGTTGCTCAAAACGGGCTTGCTGCCCATTATAGGATTGAGTCATATCCGCCGATGATTGAGTATAGCGGCATATGATTGTGTCATTGCAACCGCTATTTGATGCATCTCTTCAGTCATAGGGCGTAAACAACCTTGCAATGCCACTACCAATTGCCGAGCAACATCTTGCTCTGGCCTATCTCCTGGTACCATTGCAACTTCTTGTTCTTCGCTCTCTATTGAATTGGAATCAACCGCTCCTTCTTCATTACGCAAATTAGAATTTGCTCATGTGTTCATTCTATGAGCCATTCGAGGAGTGTCCCACCGGGTGTGCCAAAAATGTTTTCCAAATTTTCTTTAGTAAACAAACTGTTACAAATTTAGGAAAGAACTTTCAGGCGATGAAGATTCAACTCCGGCCTTGGTAATCTAAGGACTTTCACCTATTGATGGAATAAGAAATGAAAACTAAAACAAACTCTGTTTTCAAATACACTTTCTCTATTCCACCAAGTAAAGAACAATACATTGTAAAAACCTCGGACTTATAAAAGGAAAGCTACTCTAAATTTACTTTACTCCTACTCCTAAAGAAAGATAAATTTGTAGGTGTTCATTGATATGTTTGATGCCCTTTCCTTCTCTTCTGTTTTCCTTTTATATACAGTCGGTTACAACTTCCCCAACGTCTAAAGTAGTGCCACCCTTAACAACTGCCAAAGCCTATCCAATCAGAGCCTAGACCAGTTTAGACTTGCTTAAACTGAACCAGCCCCGAAACATGTCTAACCCAAAAAATAGGGAATAAACAACGTAAATACGTTTTGACATCTGATTCTGGCATTAGGTCACTAGTTCATCAAATATAAAATGACGAGAAACATATGTGCGGCTGCCGGTGGTGGGGTCATGATAACGATAACTCTTGTGAATGCCACACTGCAGGTTAGAAACACACACATTGAGAGGTTATGTGTCAGGCTTCTTGATCTTAGAATTTGGTAGAACTCTGAAGACCAAGCCTGCCCCATTTATGTGTCAGGCTTCTTGATCTTAGAAACGGTCCTAGCCCAAAGTGGCCCAAATGAAGGTACACTTGTGGATACATCTGCCAATTTACTCTCTAGTTGAAATACATGAAAAATATTGCAGAAAGATGAGTACATATGCTTCACCATGATGCTTAACATAATAAATATCCAGCGATTATTGTTCTAGTTTCAAGAATAATTGGATCTCCTAATTTTATATTGAGTGGCAGAAAAAGGTCTTCTGATGGGTATTCAGTTCCTCAAGATTACGAAGCCCAAAATACCAAAAGGGCAAGATAACGCTAACTGGTTATGTAGTCCTGCACCAGTGTGGGAATCAATGAGAGTGCGCATAGAGGCATTGGTTTGGATGAAATTTTAAATTTCATTAGGGGTTGAACAGTCTTTTCGCGTACTCTTGTGCCTTGGTGTAGTAACCACGCGACTGGTTAGTATTCTTTTCCCCATACTAAAAATTCCCTTCTGCTTATAAACATGAGAAATCAAGAATGAGCAAAACCAAATATGATTTTGAATCTTGAACCGAGCTGTGGTACATTTGCTACACTTCAATGCCTGTTAGTTCTTATGCATGTATTCTTTCCCCCCCCCTCCCCCCAATATGTATGTATGTATTCAATGTTGATTATCCTGACAATGGTTTTCAAGTTCAAGGGATTGGTTATGCAATGTCGATACGTACAAAGATTCAGAGTGTATAATTCAGGACAAAGTTTTCCTCCACCCATAGAAGATGGTTCACCTACCCATACCCATTCCCGCCCTCTCTCACCCCTCGGTGAATGAGATCCCATTCATCGTGGATGAAGGGAAACTTGATCCTACAATTAATATCTCAAATTTAAAACTGAGAAGATGGAACATTTTTTATTCAAATGAAAAGTTGGCCAAAAAATATTGAAGCACAGACAATGCATTGTACAACTACTCTTGCAATTCTGTTTGCTAACCACCCGGTGGCTGAAAACATTTATACTTCAGCTGATGATTATTATGAGAAATGATCGGAATTAAGTACTCTCTTCTCTAGAAGCTGATGAATTCAGATGTTGAGGTCCTCTGTTCTTCAAGAAGCTTCCAATACACCTGCTTCATGAATGGAAAGATGTTTTAATTTAAACCTGATGGTTAAAGCAAAAGAAGAAAAAAAATTATATGGCCACCAACTCCGAACAGAGTTGATTGCCTCCAAGGAGCATATGGTCCAAAAACAGCATGTATATGTATCTCAAGTCTGACAAACACCAGGAAGCAATGGGGTAGGTTATTGATAGTTTCTAGGTGAAGGTGGGTTTAGATATGATGTATTGTTAACCCATGGCATGTTCAGGCCAGATCTGTTGTTGGGAAATAATCATCTAAAACATACATGTTGGCACATGTAACAAGGTGTTTATATCCTATTTCGGTCATGAAAAAAAAATATTAATTTTTCTTAACCTCGGTCAACATAGTGGATTAAAAAAAATTGATCCAAAAATCAACAATACAAAAGCCTTTATCTTTCATCCTTATCTTTTTCTTTTTAGATGTAGTTTTTGTTGGGGTTGGTCCTAGCTCCAATGTCTCATTGGTTTGTCCGTATTTCAAGAGACATGGAGAATAACTCCACAACAATATGTCTTTGGGCTTGTGTTTCAGAAGGCATTGTTTGTATTCAGAGTTGACATTCTATTATCAATAATTAATTCTTTTTTTTATCCTTCTTCTTGGTATTGTGATTCTCATCAATAAAAGTCCTTGGAGTACTAAGGTATTGGTAAAATCCATTGTTGCCTGGAGCAAATCAGAATAGTTTCCTCAGTCAACAACGATCTTAAGACCGAAGAAATTGGGGGAACATTTTTGGCACGCCTGATGGGACACCAGTCAAAATTGAATCTTATTGCCAAGATGAAGAAATGCCGATAAAGAGAATCCAATCCCGAATCAGGCACTGAAAAGATGCTCAACCAGCGGTAAATCCTGTTGTAAATGAGCACCGAGAAACCGTAACCCATTGTCAAGGGGCATAGTTATTTTTACTAGCCTTGCTGCTAATGTTTTGAATGGCCGATAGTTTATTTTCCGGACAGAAACTATACCTCTATTGGTCGACACCAAACAAGGGGCAAGGGCGGTAGAAATCTACCACTTTCTTCTAGAAGAGAGTGGGTTGTGCACCAATTGGTGAAAAAAAGAGAGTAAACATCTTGTACACCCCCTGAGGTTTGTTTACCTGTCATCTAGCCCCCAAGATTTTTAAAATCTTACTTACGGACCCATATGACAGATGGAATACTTGTTCCGTTAGAGTCAACAGGTTAAATGACGATGTTAGCAGGCCATAAATCAATAAATGCCAAAAATACCCTTATGAAACAATGTAAAAGACCAAAATAACCTTGTACATTTTTAATGAAATAGCCAAAATGGAAATTACATTTGTACCCTTATTGAATCTCCAACTTGAAATAAGAGTTGGAGATGTCGACCGTTGGAAAGAAGACCGTTGGAGTTGCAGGCGATGAAGCTCCAACATCGGTTAAAAGTCCAGCTCTTATTCTAAAAGCTGAAGCTCCTACACCTCTATGTTAGCTTCCTCCCCTTCTGAAACTAAAGCTCCTGCACATTTATGTTAGCCGATTGAAAACTCCAGCTTCTCTCTCTACTCTCCGGCCACTGAAATTCCGGCGACTGAAGATCCTGCAACTTTAAGGTGAGTAAACTCCTACAACCCTTCTCAGTCTTTTGGATTTTTTTTTTTTTTTTGGTTCTGGTCATCAACCGTAAGGGAAGAGAAGGGAACCCTAGGTTATTAATCTTTCAAATATTTTTCTAGGTTAATCTGTAGAATTTTTTTTGGTCATTAACCCTTCTCACTCCAGGTTAATATTTTGAATTTTTCCCACTCTAATTCCATCGACTGAGTGAAAAATTGGAAAATTTGACACTATGTTTCGAATTTTTCCCACTCTTGCAGATAAGAAAAGCCTCAAGTTCTAGTACAAATAGTACCTTAAGTTATATAAAGTTTGAGAACAAGAAATGCCACTGTGGACGTAGAGCTATAGTGAAAATATAGGAAGACTTTACTACAAATGTGAAGTGGATGCCTGTAACTTTTGCAAATGGGTGTACCCAAATGATGTTCCAACAAGGTCAGCTCTGATGATAGATTCACCAAGAAACAACTCTATTGCTAACAATCATGTGGCTAACAACCCTGTGACTGGCAGAAGTGAAAATGAATAGCTTCAGTTGAAGAGCATAGTGAATCAAATGCACAAGATTCTTGTTATAATGATGTTTGTGGATCAATTTATATTAGTGTTATCTGTTAATAACTTTATAGTGATGATTGTAAAATAACTGATGGAAGTTGTATTTACATTTTGTTTGATGTTCTAGGAATTGGGGTATGGTTCATTGTATCTATTTATGTGTTTTTTGAGTTCTCTTGCAGTGAGCAAAGCAAGGTTGCTGCTTTTTGAGTTTTCTTGCAATGGGCAAAGCAAATCGCTCGTCTTTCTTTGAACTTTCTCTTCTATATATTTCTTGGGGTTAAAGGAAAATAAACAAGAGATCATCAATAAACAACCAAAGATAGATGAGAGATTAAAATTATAATTTCAGCTTATGTGTGCATCATGACCCTTCAAGGGCTCTTGGAGACCTCACTGGGATCAAGAAGCATTTTTACAGAAAGTATGGGGAGAAGATGGTAAAGGAAATGCTTTCTTGAAAGTAGCAACAAGCAAGCAACAACAAAAGGAAGTGTACTATTCTATTAGTATAGTTGGAAGAAATATGGGAAGAAGATGTTAAAGCACAACCCATATCCAAGGCAACACTTGATGAAATTGGACTATAAAGGCTACACCTGCTGAACATCAAGATTCAAAATTGAAATTTCCTCAAAATATGCATATGCACATCAAAATCCCTATTCAAAATTGAAATTGGACTGTAAAGACCACCTGTTGAACATCAAGATTCAAAATTGAAATGGGATAAATGCATAAACCCTCAAATCCAAGGCAACACTTGATGAAATTCAAGAGATATCAACCAAGAGCATTGAGTTTGAAGTCTAGTAAACCCCTTAATATAAAAGAGTCACAATTCCAAAGTCATAATACAAACATCCACTTCTCCATTTAATACAAATATCCACTTCTCATAAACAAATCCAAAAAAATTATAGCAAAACTAAATAAAAGTCTCATTTCTTCTTTGCTGCCATTTTTTTGCTCTCATCTTTGCTGCAACTGCATCCAATTTTACTCGTCTCCTTGCTTGGCTACTCTTCACAATGGTAGCGGTAGAAGATTATGACCTGGTCATTCTCTGAGAGTTGCTAATATCACCCTGGCTCATATTATCATGATTTCTCTACATAAACAATAAATATATATGGCTAGTTAAACATGCAACTACAAGTGTTACAAGTATATATTGAAGCATAAATAAGTAATACCTCCACACCAACTGTCTGACTAGAAGATGCCTGTTTGTCCTTCACTGGAGGTCCCTTACATTTTCTCTTATTATGGCTTACCATGTTGCATTTGCTACATCTGAGGCTTGTTGATCTCTGACTGGATTCCCTAATAGGTGCCTCATCAGGATCCTTCCTCTTACTTTTTGGTGGTCTACCTTGAATCCTCCTCAACTTTGGAGGCTGAACCACACCTATAGGATCATCTTCTCTCAAATTAGTCAGATCATCTCCCTATATGCATCCATATATTTTTTTCACAGTGTAGTATGCATCACAATAGTCTTCAATTTGATACCTCTTTCTTGCAATAGCTGATGTCGTATGCTTACAAGGTAGTCTAGTGACATCCCGAACTTTATAAGTAGATGACCATTGTCTCAATTTTACGACAAACCATCTTCCACTGAGCTCTATGACATCAAATTCATCATCAGAACCACCATGACTAATGTAATCCCTTGATGCTTCCTGGATTTTGATTAATTTCTTCCTCACCATTGGTGTAATTGTATCCTGGAAGTTTTGGCCCTTATGAAACTTATGATACATTCTATCAATTAGTTTCAATCTCAGAGTATCAATTAAGGTGAGAATGGGCTTGGTCCTAATGGATGATACCCATTGGTTAAATGATTTTGTCATGTTATTGGTAATATGGTCACTCTTCGCTCCAACATCAAAAGCATGTCTAGCCCTCATAATTTTGGGATCTTTCATCAACCATTCATATGTTGTATTGTCCATGGATTTGATGGCATTCATTTCACTTTCAAACTGATTGATAGTACATACTGAAGAGGAAGTCCAAAAGTGTTTTCTAAATGCATCACCTGGACATTAAGCGACTACAACACCTAATGTGGGTATTTGGGAAGACTGAAGCAACAACATCTGCTAGACCCTACAAACATAAACATGCATTTTAGATATTAGTTACATATTAGTACTACATTGATAAGCAGTGAACATAGTTTAATATGAAAGTAAAGTACATACCTTTTGTTTGTTTGACATGAAAGTCAATAACCTATTAGCATTCTTCGGGCCTATGATATCATGTAAGAGATTCAGGAAAACTAACCAACTTTCTTTGCACTCCACCTCTATTATAACATATGCAACAGGGAATAACCATTTGTTCTCATCCATTGATATTGTTGACAATAGTACTCCACTATACTTGCCCTTGTGGTGGCAGCCATCAAGACTTAGAAATGGTCTGCACCCCTTCAAAAAACCCCTTGCATATGCGCAGAAACAAATAAACACTCTCAAAAACACAAGATTTTAGTCCAACTCATGCTCTTGTCTTCTCTCATACTCTATTATGAATTTACTCCCTGGGTTTTTCTCCAGAACCAACCCACCATATGCAGGTAGCCAAGCATAAGATTTTGATAGCTACCTTCATTTATTTCTTGAGAAATCCTACGTGCCATGTACACCCATTGGTAAGGAAGTTGAACATGATATTTCTTACGCAGAAACTCATTAATGGTTGTGGGGTTCGTTTCTTGATCAACCTTGATAAGATGAGCAATTTTTTTTCCAACCTAGCGAATTGTAGGATGTTTGATTGACTGTTTCCATTCACATAGGCGCTTACTTGCACAAGACTTTATCTTGTATGTCACACCATCAACAATCAATGATGCATGAATTCTCCAAATACAACCATTTGCATCACATTCAGCAGTCACTCTACTTCTCTCATTTCTCTTGAATTGCATCTGAAACCCCTCTTGAACCACAAAATCTTGGAGGGCAACCTTAGACATGTTCACATTATCATATACCTAACCTAACTGCAAGTTTACTTTTCCTTCATCTTCACTTACATCTTGATTGACAAACTGTCCATAAAATTCTTCAGAAACATACCCATCCAAATCACCATCACTCATTTCCCCTTCCATTTAACATTCTAAACCATCTTCATCACTCGAACTATCTTCTTTTTCACTTTCCTCATCCCATTATGTACCCATTCATCATTAGTACCATCACTCTGGCTACCAACATCAATATTTTTGGTCAAACCTCTGCTACTGCATGCTGCATTCTTACCAACCTCATAATTTTCATTCAACCACATGGGAGTTGCACCACTTCTATTAAGAATCCCTGTATTTCCAATGATAACACTACTAGCCCTTGCATTATCAGTAGCAGTAGCAGTACCAGTACCACTACTAGTGGCACTGGTAGTAGCCCTACATACAGTTGGACCCCTTCCCACTTGCTGGTTTTCCATTCTATTTGACCAAGGTTCTTCTTCTCTGTAAACAATGTGATTGGGGTGCCCACTGATTGTATAGAAGCCTTCAGTGTTAGACATGCTATGTTTCAGACCATAAACAAAAGCTCTAATCATATTCACCTCAAATTCATCAAACATACTATAGACCTCTGCATCGTTTGCCAACTCCTTTTCTTTATTATTAGGGAGTATAGCTTTCACCTTGAAGGTCACATCATGGCCTATAAGGACATATTTGATTATTCCATTGTATATGTCCGAGACTATGTCCAAGTAGCCATGTGTATCCTTGTCAACAATTTTTTTTCCCTTTACCATACACCAATTGTACTCAACCTCATGTAATACAATCATTGATGTACAGTTGCTAAAGTGTAAATTATAAGACATAAACATTCAACATGAAATACAACTAATTCATGTATTTCATTCATTGATGTACAGCATTGTATATATTCAATTCAACTCATTTAAACAAGAGTAACAAAGAATATTCTTTTAAATCAATAATTAGTTCATAACAGATTATATGAAAGCAATACAATGAAACAAAGTAGTATTATTTCCCATTAACCCATTCCCCTTCCCTCCTCCTCTAACATCCCCCCCAAAGAAAGAAGCTGCAATTGTTTCCAGGTACCCTAATGCATCTTTAAATATCATACAAGCAAGAAAGAACATTAGAACTAGTCATCAATGTATAATAACTATAAGAGAAATCAAAAGAAAGCAGATTACAATGATCATAACCATATTTGTTTATCACCACTACAGTAATGAAAAGTATATATGACAACAATCAACAAAAGATATAACGAAAGAATGTAAAATAACAAACACATCACTCCCTAATAGATTAATGTGAACTAGTTATCATACACTGGTCAAAACCCCTATGATAGCGGCGTATGAACTCCAGCTATAATCAACTACAACACCACTGTCCCCTCTCAATATTAATAAACTAATGGAGAAACTAGTGACCAAACTTGTCGCAGACTGAGTCAAAGCCCCCAAAAGTTTTACCAGCAATGCCCTCCTAGAGAGTTTTTGATCATCTTCCTCTTTCTAGTAGTCCATATAGCTCCAATAAGGGTAAACCCGTAGCTCAAAAACTCGCCAACTTATTTTTATCCCAACATATTCACTAAAGTCGGTAAGATAAACAACAAAATAACAGCCAAGGGTGTGCTTATAATTTAAAGCTATACATCCAAGTTCGAAACTTAGGGGTCATGACTCCCCAATTCCACCCTAACACATGCTATTGAAAAGAATAAAAATAAAGTTTGAAAACAGTAACTTTCATCAACATATCAATATATAAAGTGAAGAACAATAATAGGAAAGATTGGGCAAAATCTTCGCAATCACTTATCCAACAATAACATCAATGAAAATTAAAGGGTAAACTCTAAACAAAATCAGATTTTTTTATGCATCATCCAAAAACATAATGCATTAGGTTATAATCATGAAGAATCATTCATAGTCCTTCATCATACTATCAACAAATAAGCATTGGATTCATTAGTCTATAAACATGACATTATTAAAAATTCTGCACACACATATATGAATTAAATCATAAGAAAATCACCATTCCTTGCAAACAATCATATATGAATAATTTAATTGAGTAAAAACATGAATGAAATATATTTTTGACATGATGAATCTCAATCTAAAACTAAATTTCAGATTTAAAACAATGTTTCAAAATAAATTTTATATGTAAGAAAAATATCAAGTAAGATCTACTCACCTTGTGTGAAGCGATTAGGGTTTCTATAGGTGACCTCAAATCAATGCTTCAATGATGTTGATATACCTCTTCTTAGTTCAGAATCACTTTAATGAGGTCTCATGAGTAAGGTAATGATGAAATCAATTCAAAGGTATTGCTTAAACTCGGATTTGGGAAACATAAATTTTTGACAGAATGATCAATTTTCAGTAAATCAGCGATATCTCTCTGCTCAGATTTCCGTTTGGGCTGATTCAAGTTGGATTGCGAAGATAAGAGATGAGGCTACATTTTATCTTGAAATAAGATTTTCTTAATTTGGCTTTAAAAATAGTCAAAATGGGACGTCAAGTGGCTGGTTCTGTACAGTCCGAATCTCCTTCTTCTTCTTCTCTTCCTCTCTGTAGTCCACAAATTTTCCTCTTTTTCTCTCACTCTATCAAATTTATGATAAAAGGAATGGGGTTTGGGATTTGATTATTGGAATTTAATCCTACCAAAAGAGAAGGAGATGAGAAGAATTCTATTTAGTCTCTAACTATATCTCTTTACTTTTCCTCCAATGAAAATATTTTAAAAGGAATCTTGACTTAAGATTTTTAAATTAAAATTTTAGGTTATGTAGTTTAATTTTTTTTAAATTCTTTTTTTGTTGAGATTTTATTTTATGAAGATTTTCTTTCTCCAAGATTGAGTTTTCAGTCAATTGGAGATTGCCATCTCACCTTTCCTTATCAATCCATAATACTTCCCTAACTAAATTCTTACAAAATTCAAAGACCTCCCAAGCTAGAATCGTGGAAGCCCCTTTTTAAGTCCTAAAAAATTATAAAAAAATAAAATATTTAATTGCATCTCTAAAGAATACAAATTTAGACCTCCAACAAATTGAATTAAATGTCTAAGTACTAAGCTAGGTTACTAACTTCGAATTATTTTTCAAATCAAATTATATGTTATAAATAAAACCCTAATTCTACACTTAGGCAAGGAATAATTCAAATTAAGGGTGTTATACTAGGGCACACTAATTACCATCATGTGTATACCCCAGCAAGTCCAAGATCCTACACTTCAACTTGTGCCAATCCTGTATTAGGTAAAAAGACCAAATTACCCCTAGTCTAAAATCCGGGTATTACAATTCTCCACCCCTTAACAAAATTTCGTCCTCAAAATTTACATATTAAGATCTCTAAATAGTTGCGGATACTTGGATCGCATTTCATCTTCTTTCTCTCACAATCCTTTGAATATCATGATTCCTCCAGAGAATCGTCACAATTGAAATAGTATGGTTATATAGGACTTGCCCTTTGCGATCCAAAGCAAATAGGTGTTTCCACGAAATCTGAGTCACTCTCTCTGATTGCCTATCAATTATTGGTCAAGACATTATGTTTAGAAATTTAACCAATTTACTAAATCAGACTCAAAAAATTCGACTTTGATCAGACTAAATCTATTGACCAATATAAATAATATCTAACATGGTAACTTGGTTCTTGGTTAAAACGTTGTATCACTAAACTGAACCAAAATCAATTTTATTATTCTTGAACCACTGATGTAATATGCAAATCTGGCCAAATAAGTCTTTAAACTTCCTGGACATTATCTCTATATCTTTATTTATTCAATCATAGTCTTTATCAAAGGTCCAAAATAAACTTTTCTATAATTGAACCACTCACACTTGAGTTGGACTAACCAATAAATTGACCCATAATTGATTTGATCCTCAACCATTCGATATTTATCCATATAGAATCACTCAAGCTCAAACCATTCAAGTTCTTTTGTGTGAACCAACCAGAATAAAAAATCATCTAATCTTGCATACATGCACCTCACAATATAAGTCAAATTGTTTTTACCTTAGCATGTTCCACTAATAAGTTTTTAAAAATTTTCAGGGTATCACATCCTCATCTCTTTTAAAAATATTTCGTCATCGAAATTATGTGTTCCTCAATCTTGGAGGGTCCCAAAAGTCTAGGTCTTAATTTGTCCTCCGTATCAAATAAAATTATTCCCTCAAAAACAATAAACACTAACATAGTAGGAGGATAATCAATTCATGTCAAGTAAAACATCAAAATCGATCACTTAAAAAAAAAGATCAAATCTGCCGGCATAACTCCATCTTCTATCTATACTTGACAAGACAAATATACAGTGTCTTCCACAAAAGCCTCCTCAAATCCTCAAATGGTAAAGAAAATATATCACTCCCACTCCACAGCTCAAGTTCACTATAAAATACTAGAGAGTTTCAACCTATGTTTAATGTCTCTATGCTCAAAATACTATGCCACAAGTTTCTAAGTTCAGGATTCACTAAAAGTCATCTCCAATAATTCTCATGTGGTTTCAAAAATCAATGTTCATCCCTAGTTGGTGGTGGTGAAAGATTTTCATCACTCTGTCTTGCTCTTTACGAAAGCATTATGGCTAAATACAAAAGATCAACAACTCACACCCAAATTCCAACTCATTAAAATTTTTGTCTTCTCCAATTCTGTCCATTCATAGTAGAAATTGGGAATTAAAATTTATGGAAGTCCAATATAGTGAAAAATAATTTTTTATGAAACCTAACTTATATTTTTAAAACATACCTAAAAATCCCCTTAAGAATGTTTTCCTAACTTAGGTTTCTAGTCCCTCCAAAATCAGTGTTTTGTTTCTGGCAAGTTTTGACCAAACCCTGATAAACAATGTGTAAAGTACTCTTCCTGAATTCAATAGATTCCAATTTTTTTATAGTCGAAAGTATACTCATTAAGAAAGCTACTGTAAACTTTTCAGATTAAAATTTCACTTCTAAGTTCTTATGCTAATACCATCTTCCTCAGACTTCGAAATCTCACAGGTTCTGGTAGATCTTGGGTTTCACTAATTATTTGACTTATCAATTTGATTCTAAGTTCAATAAAATTTTATAAACACACTCCCCACATATCTAGGTATCTTCGGGAAAAACTTAGCAAGTAAATCCACAACAACTATACAGGTGTGAAAACATGCACAAGTAATACAAAATGTAAAGACATACAATAATATGTATATATAGATCAAAAAAAAAGAAAAAAGATCATAGCCATATTTGCTTATCACCACTATCGTAATGAAAAGTATATATGACAACAATTAACAAAAGATATATTCAAAGACCGTAAAATAATAAACACATCACTCCCTAATGGACTAGTGTGAACTAGTTACCATACACTGGTCAAGGCTCTCATGATAGCGACATATGAACTCCAGCTATGATCAACTACAACACCACTGTCCCCTCTCAACAACAAGAAACTAATGGAGAAACTAGTGACCAAACTTGCCCCAGATCGAGTCAAAGCCCTCGAAGGTTTTACCAACAATGCCCTCCTAGAGAGTTTTTTTATCATCTCCCTATTTCTAGTAGTCCGTATAGCTCCAATAAGGGTAAACCCGTAGTTCAAAAACTCCCCAAGTTATCTTTATCCCAATATATTCACCAATGTCGGTAAGGTAAACAACAAAATAACAATCAAGGGTTTGCTTATAATTTAAAGCTATATATCCAAGTTTGGAACTTAGGGGTTATGACTCCCCAATTCCACCCTAACACATGCTATTGAAAAGAATGAAAATAAAGTTTGAAAACAGTAACTTTTATCATCATATCGATGCATAAAGTGAAGAACAATAATAGGGAAGATTGGGCAAAATCTTCGCAATCACTTATCCTACAATAACATCAATAAAAATTAAAGGATAAACTCTAAACAAAATCAGAATTTTTTATGCATCATCCAAAAACATCATGCATTAGGTTATAATCATGAAGAATCATTCATAATCCTTCATCATACTATCAAAAAATAAACATTGGATTTATTAATCTATAAACATGACATTATTAAAAATTCTGCACATACATATGTAGATTAAATCATAAGAAAATCACCATTCCTTGCAAACAATCATATGTGAACAATTTAATTGAGTAAAAACATGAATGAAATATGTTTTTGGCATGATAAATCACAATCTAAAACTAAATTTCAGATTTAAAATAATGTTTCAAAATAAATTTTATATGTAAGAAAAAAATCAAATATAATGGTTGAAGATCTACTCACCTGGTGTGAAGCGACTAGGGTTTCTATAGGTGACCTCAAATCAATGCTTCAATGATGTTGATCTACCTCTTCCTAGTTTAGAATCACTTTAATGGAGTCCCATGAGTAAGATAATGATGAAATCAACCTCAAGGTATTGCTTAAACTCAGATTTGGGAAACACAGATTTTTGACAAAATGACCTACCTTCAGTAAATCAGCGATATCTCTCTACTCAAATCTTCGTTTAGACTGATTTATGTTGGGTTATGAAGATAAGAGATGATGCTATGTTTTATCATGAAATAAGATTTTCTCAATTCAGCTTTAAAAAGGGTTGAAATTGTACGTCAAGTGGATGGTTCTGTACAATCCGAATATCCTTCTTCTCCTTCCTTCCTTCTTCTTCTTCTTCTTCTTCTTCTTCTTCCTCTCTATAGTCTACGAATTTTCCTCTCTTAGTCTCTCTATCTCTCTCTCAAATTTATTATAAAGGAAATGGAGTTTGGGATTTGGTTATTGGAATTTAATTCTAACAAAAGAGAAGGAGATGAGAAGAATTCTAATTAGTCTCTAACTAGATCTCTTTACTTTTCCTCCAATGAAAATATTTTAAAAGGAATCTTGACTTAAGATTTTTAAATTAAAATTTTAGATTAGGTAGTTTAATTTTTGCTAAATTCCTTTTTTGTTGGGATTTTATTTTATGAAGACTTTTTTTCTCCAAGATTGAGTTTCCAGCCAATTGGAGATTGCCACCTCACCTTTCCTTATCAATCCATATTTTCCTAACTAAATTCTTACAAAATTCAAAGACCTACTTTCCTAACTAAATTCTTACAAAATCCAAAGACCTCCCAAGCTAGAATCGTGGAAGCCCCTTTTTAAGCCCTTTAAAATTATAAAACATAAATTATTTATTTGCACCTCTAAAGAATAGAACCTTAGACTTCTAACAAATTGAATTAAATGTCTAAGCACTAAGCTAGGTTACTAACTATGACATATTTGCCAAATCAAATTATATATTTTATAAATAAAACCTTAATTCTATACTTAGACAAAGAATAATTCAAATTAAGGGTGTTACACTAGGGTACACTACTTACTATCATGTGTACATCCTAGCAAGTCCAAGATCCTACACTTCAACTTGTGCCAGTCCTATATTAGGTAAAAAGACCAAATTACCCCTAGTCCAAAGTCAGGGTATTACATCTTCTATAATCACTGTTTCAGTTCTTTTAGAGATTAGGTCCTCCTCAATGAAAGTAAAATGCTTACTAACGATGACCTTTTGGTCAATGGGGTCGCTGAAATAGTAACCTATTGTGCCCTTAAGTAACCCAAGAAAAAACATCTAGAAGTGCGGGGTTCCAACTTATCTGTCTGTTGCTTGCGAACATACGTAGGACAACCCCAAACCCTAAAATGATTTATGCTAGGTTTGCACCCATACCATAATTCAAATGGGGGTTTAGGTACAGATTTGGTTGGTACTCTATTCAAAATATAAATCGCAGTCTCTAGAGTATACCCCCAAAAAGATAAAGGTAGCTTACTAAAAGTGAGCATGGTCCTAACCATGTCCAAGAAGGTCCTATTGCGCCTTTCTGACACAACATTTTGTTGTGGTGTACTGGGATTTGTCAATTGTGACACAATTCATTTTGAAGTGAGATATCCTTTGAGCTCATCTGACAAATACTCTCTTCCTTGATCTGATTGAAGGGACTTGATGCGCTTGTCTAACTGTCTTTCAACCTCTACCTAAAACTCCTTGAACTTTTCAAAAGTTTTAGACTTTTTGCGCATCAAGTAGATATAACCATACCTAGAGTAGTCATCAGTAAAATTCACAAAGTATTCGAAACCATATCTCACTTGAATATTTATGGGTCCACACATGTCAGTATGTATAAGTTCTAACAGACCACTAACTCTCTTGCCTTTATTGCTAAAGGGCTTCTTAGTCATTTTGCCTTATAGTACGATTCACAAGTTGGGTAAGGTTCGACTTTTAGAATTTATAATGGTCCATCATCCTTAACCAACTTATTAATCCTATATAAATTAATATGACCTAACCTGAAATGCCATAAGTATGTAGTACTAACTGGAACTCTCTTACGTTTCAAATCGACATTTGAAACCTCATTCTTTTTAACAAGGGAATTTAGAAAATACAAACCAATTTTCATATATTCAGAAACTATGAATTTATTGTTCAAGTGCATTGTTAGAGAAACATTAGGAAAAACTATAACCGTTTTTAACAAGTTTAGAGATAAAAATAATGTTCCTCTTAAAAGAAGGAATGTGATAACAATCCTTTACCAAAGTAGTACAAGAATCAAGTTCTAAACTAAAATCTCCAACAACAATTGCCATGGCTTCAGCTCCAGTGCCTATCCTTAGACGCACTTCATTCCTGTCCAGTCTTCTTGTCACTTCGAACCCCTCAACATATTGCAGATATGGACAGTGGATCCAGTATCCACCAACCAAGAGTTAGATTGCTGAAAAGACAAGTTTAACTCATAAACAACAAGAGTGGTAAAATTACCTTCTTTAGGGGTTTCATCCAACTTCTTCTTAATAGCCAGGTAAGCTCGTTAGTTCCTTTTCTAGTGACCATCATTTTCACAAAAGAAACATTTTCCCTTGGGTTCTACAGTTTTCTTCTGTATCTTTCCACCCTTGCCCTTAAGGGTCTTACTTTTGTTGGCCTTGTTCTAATTCCTTTTATTCTTGGAATTAGAATCTTTGACTTCTGTGGCATTGACCTCACCCTTTTCCTTCTTAAGTGTTTTCTCCACCTCTTGTAACATATTGTCCACCTCAGTCAGCTCAGCATTCAATCTATTCATGTTAAAGTTGCAGATAAAAGGGTTATATGTTGTGGGGAGAGAGTTGAAGATCACATATCTTTTGTACTTAAGAGTGAGGGAAGTATCCAGGGTTTCTAGTTTCTCGAATAAATTTTTCATCTTCAAGACATGATCGGTGACTGGAGTTCCCTCTTTCATCTTGGTATTATGGATAAGATCAACGAGCTCATGAGGCTCACATCAGTCTCATTGAAAAGCTCCTTGAGCTTATCCATCATACCCTTGGCAAAGGTTATGCCTTTCATAGAGTTAGTGATCGATTTATCAACCGATCCAAGGATGGATAACTTAGCCTTTGAATCACATGAATGAAAGTATTTGTAGGCTTCATGTTGATCATAATCATCATCAGCGGGTTTCTGAGAGGTCACTTCATCAAGAACTGTAGACAGACGTTCCGCAGTCAAGAGTAACATAATACTCCGATGCCAATCATTATAATTGGGTTATTTCAGTTTGTAGTCATTAATAAGGGTCAGGAGGGTAGAGTTAACGGAGGCCATCATCAAACAAATATCTAAACATTTACAAGATATAATCAAATGCATACACATAAAAACGAAACCATCGAATTTCAGCGAGCGAAACAAAAACAATGGTTTTTCACAATTCAAAATTGGAACAAACCAATCCTTGCACAGACAAGTTACCCTATTGGAAATCATTGCACATACGGTGATTGGGTGGACTATGCTATCCGCCTCCAAGGCTTCCAATATCATTGGCCACTTGAGTGTCATGTCCAGATCCTATCGGATGATACACACTCAAATCATTTGTTTTCTTATCAAATTGGACTAAATAACATTATCATGAGAGATGGCCCATTATCGCAGTGCCTCCTCACTACCTGTGTCCATTTTCTATCCAATGGAAAGTAGTGTAGATTGTTGACAATTAAAACCCTGACAACGTTCTATTGGCTTTATTGCGGGGTTTGTACTATTAACCTCTACATCCACTATTGATAAGGGGCCATGGATATGATCTACCGGTTAAGATTCATCCATATCATACATGCTTTTTAACAATTGAGGACAATTGCAAAGCACATTCATCTATCATCTGCATATACAACATCACACATCATATGCATGTTAACTAAATTAACAATTAATTGTGGTTATGAGATGACTAGGTTAGTGGAAATAATAACGAATTATTAATCCCACTAAAATAGAAGATTAAATTAATTTTTGTAATATGAAAACTATGCATCTTATGCATCATTATGATACACAATTTGAGCAAACTCCATAATTAGCATCTCCATGCGAATCTCCATCTCTAAGCGTCATCGTATGCAATCCTCCACTTTTTCGTACGCCATCAAATCTCTACCGGTTGAAATTACATCGAAAAATAAATTACAACTTATGTCTATGCACTTTCTTTTTATAAAGAAATCCTCTTTGGAGAAACCAACCCACCATTTGGGCTGCCCAAGGGGGTGTACATGATTTTATAAAAAAGAAGGGGGAGGAGAGAGATAGAGAGGGAGAGAGAGCACAACACATAAAATTTCATATTTCAGGCCATCCACAAAGATTTAAAAAAAAAAAATTAAATCCATTCCAAAACCACTACTATATGAAAATATAAGGATCTCTATGACTTTAATCAAAATAGGATGTTGCACATCTTATGTGCATTAAGGTGTACATCTCATGTACATGAAATACGCATACTTTAATGATTAGCAAAACTAATCCACAACAAGTGAAAGCCAATTTGTGTGCAAACACCTTAATTTACAAGTCTCACAAGTGCGGATGAAGAAAATTTTCCTTTGCCCACCTTTTTCCTCTCATTAATGATCCATATTAACAACTTTTTTTTTTTTTTTTTTAAATTACTGCAGGTACATTACTGCTAGGCCCATCTGCATAGTGGCAACCAATACCCACATGCGGATAGCAATGGCAGAGGCATTTGTTCTCATCGATTGCGCTCCTGTGTGTGCTGGTTGTGGCCTTCGTGCACATGTAGCTACAATTGCAGCCACTGCCACGCCCCACCCACAAGTAGGTTGCTACCGTTTGCGCATCTGTTGGGCAGCAAGGTGTAAGCGGCCAGCATGGCAACAAGGTGCAAGTGGGCAAAATGGCCTTTTGCGCATCTATTGGGCAGCAAGGTGTAAGCGGCTTGCAGGGCAACAAAGTGCAAGTGGGCAAAATAGCCGCAGTGGCGCGTAGCATGCTGCTCAGCCCCCAATAATTTTTTTTGGGGATAAATATGCATACCCCCCTAAGTGGACCAAAAAAGACACATGCATCCTTAATTTTCTGACAATTCCACCTGGACCCCCAAAATTCCAATATACACCCCTACTTTACAACATAAGACCATTTCAGTTCATTCCGTTAATTTCAGACAGAAACTACTAACGGGATGAAGTGAATGTATAATTTTACCCTTTACCAATTAGCCCTTAAGTTGTTAAACAAAAAACAAGAAAAGTGAAAATATAAAATACCCAAAACACCCTCCCTTCTCTTTTTTTCCCTTTCTTCCTTTCTCTTTCTCACATTCCCTTTCGCGATCTGTACTGTAAAATCTACCTGGAGCTCAGCAGTGGCGCCCCCCCTTTCATCTTCTTCGTTCATTCAAATTGGTAGAAGTTTGGAGTTGACGACGACGATGCAAGCCTTTCACGATAGAAGAACAGGGACATTCCTGTATCCCTAAACTCTACCTGGAGTTCAGTGGCGCACCCCCTTCATCTTCTCCGATCTGTCAAATTGGTGGAGGTTTGGAGTTCGGTAGCACTGCTACTCGTCGGAGTGTACCCTAGCACAAGTAAGCATCTTGCACTTTACACTCTCTCTATATCTCTCATTCGCTCTCTGTACGATCTGGATTTTTTCCTTGTTAATTTGATTTATCCATTTTGGGGCTGCAATAGAATGAGTTCAAGAAGTTGGGTCTAGGAAATGTTCTACTTGAGCACCTGCGCAGCAAAGAACACTTTGTTGTTAGAAAACTAGGAATTTGCAAATCTGAAGCAAGGAGAACTTCAGCTCCTAATTCAACCAATAGTGTAAAAGCCCCATTTGTCTGGTAATAACTTGGTGCAAAATCAGAGTAGCAAAGGAAAATTTTTAACTTCTAACTTCCACCATTGGCTTTGATGAATGGCAACTAGACAGCTAGAACCATCACACCCTTTAGATAATGTCCTGGTTTGGATTAAGCTGTATTCCATCCTTACCCAAAGCATTATCTTACTCATCAATAAGTTTCTCTATTGCATGTTGTATGAGATGCACAACAATCAAATGAGAAACATCTCATTCTTTTGGAGGGCCCAAACAGCTAATGCTTTAGTGTATCAGACCGTGAAAGAAAAGTGACTGGTACTAAGCTATAGATTAAGACTTGTGAACCCTGTTTAATGGTTAGAAAGCCTTCTTAAACCCAAAAGAGAGAACATTTATGATATTCACAGTGGATTGGATAGCTGTGCACATAATGGAATTGGATGCAAGGGACCCTTTGGTATGATAAGGGAATTTAGAAAGAGAAGGGAAACAACCATGATAGAATCAATAAGGAAATTTGATAAATGATTGGATCTGTTCATTTGATCCAAATCCAATTAAATAAGGTTGTTAACAATTATATGCATACCTTGGTTAATCTGTCCATTCTTGTATCTTCCCCTCCCTGGTAAAACCATTTAAATGTGTGAGTTTTTGTTGTTTTTTATTATCTGTACTTTGAAACTGATGAGACATGTACTGTTGTGATTAAATTGCTCCTTTTGTTATCCTATTTTCTATAGAATGGAAGTATGCACAATATGGTATCACTATGCAAATAATCTTCATTGTAGAATCATAGATGTGGAAAAGTTTGGGTATTTGGACATGATAGGTGACATCTATAATACAGTGTTGACTTTATGCCTAAGGGAAGGACTGTGAGATTCAATGTTAGATACAAGACATCTCACCATAATATAGATGAGGAAGTGATGACTGATGTTGATGTAGTGAGATTGTTTACTATTTTTAAGGACTCAGATTGCATACACTTGGTTATATATAACCTAGATGTAAGTGAACCCACTGCCAATGTTACCATCAATGGTCATTTATCGGGAGTGTTGGATGGTGATATCTTGTTGTTACAAGACCAAGTAAATCAAAGCCCTTTGTGCATCCCATTTAACATCAAATTGAAGAGTTCCAAAGGAGTGGTGGTAGTATACTGTTACCAAAACTAGAACTGAATTAAGACTTGAATGACCAGAATCGATCATCCAGCCCCTTATTTATAATTACCTCAAATCATAGCCAAAGTATGAATCCCCCCTAGTCCTATTCCTATTAGGAATTCCCACTCCAATTAGGAATCCCAAATAGAGATCGAATAGAGGAAAAAATACATAAAAGAAATAAAAAGTAAACATAAATCAACTAACACAAAAGGACTAAATTACCCCTATCAGGTAAAGTAGCCTAACTCAACACTCCCCCTCAAGTTGGAGCAAAGATGTCGATCATGCCCAGCTTGACTAGATTGGGATGGAACAATTTCCCAGACAATCCCTTGGTGAAGATATCAGCAAGTTGATTAGCAGATGTCACAAAGGGAATGCAAATCAGCCCATCTTCTAACTTCTCTTTGATGAAATGCCTATCCACCTCAATATGCTTGGTACGATCATGCTGTACTGGGTTGTGTGCTATGTTGATTGCAACCTTGTTGTCGTAGTACAACATCTTAGGAAGACGAATAGGAACACCAATATCTTGTAGCAAACCTTTAAGCCAGAGTAACTCACAAATACCTTGTGTCATAGCACAAAACTCAGCTTCGGCATTAGAACGAACAACTATATTTTTCTTCTTGCTACGCCATGTGACAAGATTTCCACCTACAAAGGAGCAATACCCAGAAATAGACTTGTGATCTGCAGAACTAGTCCAATCAGCATCAGTGTATACTGCTATCCGTAGGTGACCATATGTAGACAGAAGAATTCCTTTTTCAGGAGCTGACTTCAAATAGTGCAAGATACGAAGAACAGCCTCCATATGAGAAGAGTAGGGATCATGCATAAACTAGTTCACAGTACTCACGGTGACAACAATGTCAGGACGAGTGTGTGAGAGATAAATCAGCCTCCCTACAAGTCTTTGGTACCGGCCTTTATCAACAGGCTCACCCTCTTTCTCGTTGAGTCGAATAGTAGGGTCCATAGGAGTATCTGAAGGATGGCAGCCTAACAACCCTATTTCAGCCAATAAGTCTAGGACATACTTCCTCTGGGAGAGAAAAATACCTTTAGAAGATCTGTTCACTTCAATCCCAAGAAAGTATCATATTTTCCCTAGATCTTTAATCTCAAATTCTTGTCCAAGGAAAATCTTCAACCGTCTGATCTCATCACCATCATTGCCAGTAACCACTATGTCATCAATGTAGACTATAAGAACAGTGAGTTTTTCACCAACCCTCTTTATAAAGAGTGTGTGATCAACATTACTCTGCTTATAGCCCACATAAATCATGGCATTGTGGAACATGCCAAACCATGCTCGAGGTGACTGCTTCAGCCCATATAGTGCACGCTTCAGCCTACACACTTTTCCTTGGTTTCTGGCACAAGAGAACCCTGGTGGAATGTCCATAGACACTTCCTCATCCAGTGCTCCATTTAAAAAGGCTTTTTTTACATCTAACTGCTGCAAATCCCATCCAAGGTTGACTGCATAAGATAATAACACACGAATAGTATTTAACTTTGCAACAGGTGCAAAAGTTTCCTAATAATCAATGCCGTATGTCTGAGTGAACCCCTTGACCACGAGTCGTGCCTTATACCTATCCACAGTGCCATCTACCTTCTGTTTCACCACAAACACCCATTTACATCCAACGGTTTTCTTTCCAGGTGGAAGAACCACAAGCTCTCATGTGTTATTTTTCTTCAAGGCCTCCATTTCTTCCATTATAGCTGCCTTCCACTTTCTATCTGATAGAGCTTCCTTCCAGTTGTTAAGAATACGAACAAAAGAAAGGGAGGAAACAAAACCACGAAAGGATGGGGAAAGGGAGTCATAAGAAACAATATGAGATGTGGGATGCTGAGTGCAAGTCCTGACACCTTTGCGAAGAACAATAGGTAAGTCAGGAGAAGGAACATTACCTGGTGGAGAGGCAGATTCTGGATCTGGGTTTGGCAATTGGATGGGTACTTGAGCAACAGTTGATTGAACTTGCTTATGTTTCCTTGCATAGGTCTTCACATTATTGGCATCAATCCTCCTCTGAAATTCACTAATAGTCCTCTGGATAGGAGTCTGGACTGGGGTAGGTTGCTCCCCCTGAATAGAGATAGTCTCCCCCTGTATAGGAACCTCTCCCCCTGACTCAGGGGGAGTACTAGGGGCAGGCCGAACTGGTTCAGACTCGTGGTAAACAGACTGAAGTGGAGGTGGAGAGTCAATAGTCAGCACATCTTCATTTACACTCTCCCCCTGAAGAGGTGGGCACACATAATATGAAACACTTTCATGAAAGACGACATCCATGCTAACAAAAGTCCAGCGGAAAGGAGGGTAATAACATTTGTACCCCTTCTGTGTAGCAGAGTAACCCAAGAAAATGCAGCGGAGACTACGGGGTTCAAGTTTACCAGGGGACCTTGTATCCCTGGCATAACAAACGCAGCCAAATACCTTAGGTGGTACTATAAAGGTAGAAGAGCCAAGTAATAGCTCAATAGGGGTTTTGGAATGAAGAACCCGACTGGGCAGCCTATTAATTAAATAGGCTGCAGTAAGGATAACATCTCCCCAATATAGGGTAGGGACATTGCGAGCAAACAGAAGAGCTCTAGCCACCTCTAAGAGGTGGCGGTTTTTTCTCTCAGCCACACCATTTTGGGTTGGAGTGTCGACACAGCTGGTCTGATGGAGGATTCCATGGGCAGTAAGGTATTTTTGGAACTGACCTTCCATATACTCTGTCCCATTGTCATTCCTCAAAATTTGAAGAATGGCATTAAATTGGGTCTTAACCAACTGATGAAAGTGCTGAAAACATGAAAAAACTTCATTTTTTGTGTGCATAAGGTAGACCCAAGTGAATCTAGAATAGCAGTCAATAAAAGTGACATACCACTGATGACCTGAAAGGGAAGCTTTCCTACTAGGACCCCACACATCAGTATGAACAATATGAAATAAAGAAGAGGATCTTTTATTAGAAATGGGATAATTGGAACATATCTGTTTAGCCAAGACACAAGGCTCATAAAAAAATCTTCCTTATTACAGTCTTTAACTAATGTTGGAAATAAAGTTGATAAAGTACCTAAAGGGGGATGGCCTAGCCGAGAGTGCCATTTGTGTAATTCAAAAGAGAAAGATGCCGGGTGACAGAGCCTAGAAGGTAAAGCCCGTGTAGGTGTAGGATCTCCATCAAGCAGGTACAATCCGCTATGCACTTTACCCGATCCAATCATCTTCCCCGAGACCAGTTCTTGAAAAACACAGTGAGTGGAAAAAAAATGTTTCTTTACAATTAAGGGATTTGGTGATACTGCTAATGGAAAGAAGGTTAGTTATAAATTTTAGAATATGCAACATAGATGATAGTGTAAGAGAAGGAGAACAACAATGGATCCTTTCCCTGAGATAGAGGAGAGGGACCCATCAGCAATTTTGACTTTATCCTTACAAGAAGCAGGAGAATATGTATTAAAAAGACTAGAAGAACCTGTCATGTGATCAGTAGCACCGGAGCCTATGATCCAAGGAGTGGAAACTACTGATGCAGAATGACCAGCAAAGGAATTACCTATACGGGCAAAGAAGGAACCTGAATTGGCAACAGATGTAGTAGAGGCAGTAGAGGTGTTCAGAAGACGTCGGAGAGCCTAGAGTTCTTCCTGAGAGAAACCAGTGTCAACAGTGGGAGTTGGAGCTACACTTTCAGAGTGATTGGCTTTGTTTTTAGACTTAGCACAACCACGTTTGGCCTCAAAATCAGTAGGCTTTCCATGTAATTTCCAACACTGAGCCTTAGTGTGATATGGTTTGTGACAATTATCACACTTCACTGGCTCTTTGGCAGTAGTAGTAGCAGTAACACTGTCAGAGGAAGTATCTGGGTGGAGCCAGTAGTCTGTAAGGCTGATCTCTCAACTTTGGGAGTAATCAACATGGCAGCCCTTCGTGTCTCTTCACTGTGAACATAAGAAAAAGTCTCCTCTAAAGTGGGGAAAGGAACTCGACCAAGAACTTGTACCCGAATAGGATCATAATCATCATTAAGACCAGCTAGGAAATCATAGACCCGAAACTGATCTACATAAGAGTGATAGGCAGTAATGTCAACAGTAGTAGTAGGTTGAAACTGAGCATAATGGTCCAATTGCTGCCATAAACATTCGAGGGCAGCATAGTACTTAGTGACAGACATCTCTTTTTGAGTAGTATTTTGGAGTGTCTTCCTGATTTTGTAAACCTGAGCACCACTACCTGATCGACCATAAGTTCCCTTGACAACAGTACATATCTGAGTAGCAATGTCAAGGAGGAGATACTGACTAGAGAGGTCAGTGGTCATAGAATTCAAAACAAATGACATCACCATAGCATCGTTGGCAACCCTTTTTAGTATGGGCAACACCCTCTTCAGTAGGCTGTTTGGTGGTGCCAGTAAGATGGCCAGTGAGTCCCCTACTAGCCACGGTCAAGGATAATGATCTGGCCCAAATGAAATAATTTGTACCATCAAGTTTAATGGCAGCAGTATAGGGAAGAAACTCATTCCTAGTCTGACCATCTCCTCCAGATGTAGCAGTAGTCATCTCTGAGTCACCCATAATTCAGCCAAGCAGAAATCGATCCAATAAGGAAGAAGAATCAGATCTTCAAAAAACTGCAGTAGATGAGGCTGATAAGCAGGTCGAGTGTAGCAATGTGATAGGGAAATAGTCCCTCAAAAAAAATCCCCAAGCAAGTAGCCCAAAAACTGAAATCGATATAGTGTTAGGGTTTTAAAAACCCTGACAATTGAGATCGATAAGAGAAGAGAGGGGCTGGACTTGAAGGTCTTCAAAATATGCTGATGTAGCAGTGATAGGTGCTGTCCAGAAGTCTTCCAAAAAATAATCAACCTCCCATTCGATAGGGTTGATTTTCCAAAAAACCAAGAGCAGTCCAAAATAGCAGGTAGATGAAGGTAGGAGTTATCGAACAGAATTTAGGGTATATAAGTTGAGGTGAGATGAAGGGCAGCAGCTAGATCATACTGTGATCACCTCATTAGTGCTGCCCTTGAAGGATGGAAGAGATCAAGCAAGGGAGAAGAAGAAGGAGAAGAGAAATCAATGGAGAAGGGTGGTGGAGAAGATCGATGGAGGGGGAAGGTTTTGAAAAAACCCTAGATCAGAGAAGAAGGCTCTGATACCATGTTACCAAAACCAGAACTGAATTAAGACTTGAATGACCAGAATCGATCATCCAGCCCCTTATTTATAATTACCTCAAATCATAGCCAAAGTATGAATCTATCCTAGTCCTATTCCTATTAGGAATTCCCACTCCAATTCGGAATCCCAAATAGAGATCGGATAGGGGAAAAAATACAGAAAAGAAAATAACAGAAAAGAAATAAAAAGTAAACATAAATCAACTAACACAAAAGGACTAAATTACCCCTATCGGGTAAAGTAGCCTAACTCAACATATACCAATATTGCCAACCTTAAATGGCAGTACAGGGATGGGAAGTGACAGCCAAAGCAGCCAAAATGTGAAACCTACTACTACTGAGATGAGTCCTACCAATATTGTGAGGCGTCCTAATGTAAGAAGTCCTCATAATGTGAGAAGACAGCCTACTTTGATGAGTCCTCATACTGTCAGAAGTAAGCCTACTTTGAGGAGTCAGCCTACTATGAGGAGTCCTACTACTATGAGGATTAGCTATAATCAAAGTGTTGTTCTTGAGCAGGGTACAGGAACTCCTGCTGGAGTAACATTCTACAATTAAACTAAGGCAATGATGAATGTCAGTGGTAAGTCATTTGGTGATGTGGGCACTTCTAGTAGAGTAGTGGGTAGTGGAGAGTTTAGTTTTGTTAGTGCTTCTACTCAACGTAATACATATATAGAGGATACAATTACAACTCTAACTCCAACTCCAACACATGTGCATGATGCTGATCCAATCAATGAAGAAAATGCAGATAGTGACTCATCTGATAGTGATTATGTGGCTGAAGAATCAGATGAACTCAGTGAGAGTTCAAGCAATATGGAAGAGAGTGAAGATGAAGAAAATGCAGTGGAAGATGAGGAGGTAAGAAAAGTTAATACAGATGATGAAGAATCAGAATGTAGATCAGATGTAGAGGGAGATCCTGATGAAGGGGGTGTTGACCATAAGATCAATTTATGTGTTGGTCAATAATTTAGATTAGTCAAACATTTGAGGGAAGTGTTAAGATTATGAGATTCAAGAGGGGTTTCATACTTTGAAACAGAAAAATGAGAAGAGAAGGTTGACAGGAATATGTGAATAAAGGGGGTGTCCATGGAGGATCCATGCTTCAGTAATTTCAGATGGGATTACACTTGTGATCAAGTCTTTTGGTCCAAACCACATTTACAGGTGGTCCACGTAAGAAGAGCATAAATTCTGTTTGGATAGCCAAAAAACTTGGACCTAAACTTAGAGTAGATCCAGGTTTGAGTAATGAGTCTATGTTTCAGATTCTTAATGAGTAGTATGGAGTGCATGCTCACCCAAAACAGCTTTACAGGGTAATATGGCTTGCTAGGGAAGAAAATGAAGGAACCTATTGCAAGTCTTATCAAAAGTTATGTATATGTAGGGATATGGTGGTAGAAAAAAAATCCTGAGACTTCATTTGGGATTCAATTTAAGAATGGGAATATATATGGACGTATGGATGCTTATGGAGATGTAATAGTGCAGCCACAGCTTAAGAGAGTGTTTGCATGCTTTGATGCATGTAAGGATGGATTTTTAAAGGGATGCAGACCATTCATAGGCCTGGGTGGTTGCCATCTCAAAGGCCTATATGGTGGAGTTTTATTATCTGTTGTTTCAATTGACGGAAACAATGGCATATTTCCCATTGCCTATGGTATTATTGAATCTGAAGGAAAAGATAGTTGGTTGTTCTTCTTGTATGAATTGCGACAGTGTATTCAGACAAACTTAGCCACTGCTATAACTGGAGGATACCTATTCACTTTTATGATAGACAAACAGAAGGTATTATAGCGGTTAACTTGGATTTTGTTTTTTTAATTTATATGTTGTCTAATCTAAATAGGTATTATAGCTGATTTGAAATGTATATTTTTATACTTTTATAGGGACTTATCGAAGCAATGGGTATAATTTTCCCAAAGGCCAACCATAGGCATTATGCTCGTCATTTATACAGCAATTTCAAGTCAAAATGGGGTGGTGGAATTAAGCTGAGGTCTTACTTTTGAGTTCCTAGCAAAACTTACAAGAAGTTACAGTTTGACATGGCAATGAATAGATTACAAACTATACACAAAGAAGCACATGAGTGGTTGATGAAGAATCCACCATCAAGTTGGGTGAGGCATGCATTTGATCATAGGGTTAAGTGTGACCAAATAACTGACAACATATCAAAGTCATTCAATCAGCGGATTGGATCATTACGAGCCAAGCCTATTATGACCTTAATGGACCAAATCAGGCATAAGCTGATGAAAAGATTGCAGTTAAGGTATGTGAATGCATGCAAGGAACAAGGAACTAGACTCACTCCTAGACTTAAGAAGAAGTTGGATGCATTATAGGAAAATGTCAAATTTTGTAGAGTGACATTTGTAGGTGGAAATAAGTTTGAAGTATTGGATGGTAGTGGTATGAGATATGTAGTGAATCTTACAGATCGTACCTATGATTGTGGTGTATGGATAGCTTTTGGGTTGCCTTATAGATATGCAGGAGCATGTATAGGTGAGATTAGGGGAGAATTGGAGGACTATTGTGACCCCTGTACTTCTATTTATCCACATATATCATGGTTAATGACAAGATGATTCAACCAAGTCCTGATATCAACAGTTTAGAGAGTACTCCATTGCTTCCACCTAAATTGAGGAGGAAATCTGGGAGACCAAAAAGAGATAGGAGGAGGGAACTTGATGAGCCAGTCAAACAAAATCGAATATTTATCCTAGATGTAAATGGATTGGCCATAACATCAGGACTTGTAAAGGTGATCCAGTTAAGGACAAATCATCTTCAAGGGGTTGGTATGAAGGTAAGACAGTGTGATTTAATTTGCTTCCAAATATGTTTATATAAATACAACTTTTTTCATATTTGATGTTTTGTTCATACATTTGTAGAGAAAGAGAAGGAATGAAATAGATGATGATATCACCTCCTCCCAGAGGGTAACCAGATCCTCACAAAATTCTTGTACAACTAAAATTGATTCAAAAGAGTAAGATCATGTGATGAAAAAAATGGCAAAAAAGGCTACCAAGAAACTCAAAGCACAAGCACAACCACCTAAGTGAACTGATATCTGGTGAGTTGCAGGCCAACATAAGTGATTTTATAAATTTACATTCGATTCTTTGCCCCAGGATAGGACTGACATATCTGATTTATATGTATCAGGTGCTGGACTTGAGTTAAAGGGAGCTTGAAGGAGCAAAAGATGGACATGATGGCTTGCTGGTTTGCTTTATGTTGAGGGGGATGAGTTGCTGCTGGTTCTACAATTGCTGAGGACATGAGTTTCTGTCTAGGATAGGACTGACATAGTTCGATTATTTAGAATAATGAAATTGTGGGTTTGTATGTCTCGGTGGCTTCTCCACCACAGTATGACATAAGACAGTTGGATGATCCAGATGAAACAATATGTTTGAAGTGTTGCAGTTGGTTTGATGTTTTATTTCAGGTGTTTGATTCACCTTTGAACTAAATGTTTGTCAGGTTGATGTTATTTTTATGTGATAATTAAATGGTATGGTTATTTACAGGTGTATAATTGTCCTATTTTAGGAGAAATGTTTTCCGTTTGAAAAATTAACACCGCGATTAAGAATTGCAAGATAATAAATGCAAGGCTAATTCATTGCAAGTACATTGTTCTCTCATTACATTAGAATAACCATTACAACCAACTTGCACCCTACACTATCATTTTGTAAGTCATCATCCTCATAAAGACTACAACAACAGTCACACATACAACTTGACCAGTACACATCAGTGAGGCATTAAACTTCTCCAACTTTTTCACTCTAGTTTTCAAACTGTGCATCTCCTCCGATTGTCACAAGTTATGAGAGATAGGATTGACCAGTGGTGCACCTGTGGAAACACTTCTGAGTTCAGTCATGGGTTCACACCACTCCAGGAATTCTTTGCATTTATTTTCTCTGATCATCTCTGGGAAACTATAATAGAGTCTGTTTGGGTTCTTTTTAGATCTTGAAACCTTAATTATAGCTTTTCTACGACAAAACTGACGACTCTTGCTCACATACTTGATGTAGCCATCATTAGTCCTATCATTCACACTATCAATCGACATTGTTCCCTACAAAAAATAGGCATCAAAAGTAGTTTGGGATTAATAACCAATTAAGGATCTGCAAAAAATAGGCATCAAAAGATAACATGTTCAAGTAAAATCTTATGAAATTCTTAGCACACACCAAGGAGGAAAGACCTAATGTATTGGGTCATGTTTTTTACCTCCTCCGATTTGATGAGAAGCAGAGAAGCAGAAGAAGCACAGAAGAAAAAGAAGCACAGAAGGAGCAGAGAAGAAACAGAGAAGGAGAAGAAGTTACTTGGACAGGTGGTTGCCGACGAAGCAAGAAGTGTTCACCGGAGAAGGAAATCGTCACGGAGCTCTGCACTCTTCGTTTTTGGTTTCTCTCTCCAACTAGGTATGCAACGGTCATATTAGTTTGGTTGTGCTTTAATAACAAATAGGGTAGGGCAAAATAGTCTTTTCACTTATGAACAAATATGTCAGGGCAATAAGGTGTTTTCAACATATAAGAGTGGTAAGACGAAGGGGTAGTTTGGTCAACAAAAAAAAGTTTTTAGCAGTTTCCGTCTAAAATTAACAGAATGGACTGAAATGGCCTTATGTTGTAAAGTAGGGGTGTATATTGAAATTTTGGGGGGTCTAGGTGGAATTATCAAAAAATTAGGGGTGCATGTGTCTTATTTGGTCCACTTAGGGGGGTATGCATATTTATCCCTCTTTTTTTTTATTGCAAGGATTAAAATAAATTGTAATCCCTAAAATTTAAAAAAAAAATATATTCTTCCATGAACCATTGATGGGTAATCATGGAGAACCCTACGTACATCAAATCGAATCCGAATATGAATAGACAAACGTCATTCTGATGTCAGTTGTTGGTTTCAAACAAATGACGCAACGAAAACGGATCGAAGAACATCGTTTTTGCATTCATATTCAGAAAACAACAGTGAACCCAAAAAAATACGAGAAAGCTTTACCTTAGAGCTGCAATCGAAGCTCCTCTTCTAGATAATAGTTTTTCCATATTAGAGCAGAAGATGGATCGGCTTGTTCAACTCTTTGAATGCTCCAACTTACCGCACAATTAGAGTTTCATAAACCCCAAAAGCACTCACACACATAATGGAGGGGGAGGGAGAGAAAACGTTGGAGAAAAGAGAGAGGGGAAAGCACAAAAACGTTGAAAATCTCTCTCCCCTTCCCTTTAATATATAATTCCCCTTAGTGGGCCTACTTTGAGCAAATTCTAGTTTCTAAAACTTAAACCTGCCTTTTTGCCTTATGCAAGTGAAGTTTTCAAAATCGTAACTTGCCAACTTGATGAGAATTGTTCATTTTCTATTTTACTCAACATATTTGCTTCTAAAATGAGAAGAGGTAGAATCTTAAAGAGATTGTTCTCTCTTTAATTATGACAAACCATATAATCTAATTATATTTTATTTATTGTCATAAGCAAAAACATAATTAACCAATTTATTATTCTCAAATATTGTCATGCACAATTAAACTCTTTAATTTGCATATAAGATATTCCACTAATCCAATATCCCATAATGAGCTATAGGGCATGTAATTAAATATTGTCGACCTCTAACTCATTGTACAGTCCATTTCAGAGATTCTATGATCGTGATTGGACGTCCGAAAATATTTTAAATAATTTTAAATACATAAATAATTATTTTTCATATTACAAAATAGTTTTATAAACAATTTACAAAAACGACACTGATACCAGATTTCGGTCTAATCAATCACAAACTTTCTCTCTCCTTGAAATTCCTGAATTAACGATGGTGGATTCCATGCTGACCACCTCTTTCATTAATAATGCGTGATCACGTGTTCAGTGCATCGATATATAGTTCGTAGGACGTCAACCATTGGCTTACCAAACAAATGACCCAGCATTGCAACGAATAGGATCTCTCAGGTCAAAGTTAAATGACAGGTACGAATCTCGTTCTCAAACAACTGGCAGTAGCACATATCTTTTCTATACACACATAGTATGTATACCCACATTGATGCTCCGAAAACTCATTTCTAGTAACATACAATGTGACGACCATATGAACGAGATGTCTAATCCTGTCCCTAATCGAGAACCATTTTGAGTGAAAACCCATGGAACAACTTACAAGTCCAATAAAGATACATGTCATGTGTAAAAAAAAATAAACATTTTATTATTAAACTGGGTTTGATGGAGACATATCCAACAGAAATTTGGTTGTAGATTTCAACAAGGAGACAGGGAACTGAGGCTTGGAATTTCGCTCAGAATGGTTGAATATGAGAGACGAAGGCTCAAGCGACACAAGCCTTCCTTTGAAAAACAGATCGTTAGAAGGGGAAAGCGAAGGGTCCGTGTGTGTTCTAGTATTGCTCGACCCAGAAGACAAGGTGAAATTGAACTCTCACTCTCCAACGATTCCCACTGATGCCAATGACGCGCTATCATCTTCCTCATCGACTCTGCTACTACGTACTATCATTGTCATCTCCGCCTTCACCATCATCATTGTCAGGCACCGTAAACTCCTAGTCGAAGAAGGAACCATCATCCACATCGTCATCATCTGTTTCCACCACAGGTTGATTCTGAAGAGTGGTGGATATGGTAGTAGTGCCAGGGATGGTACGTTCATTATTTCCTGCAACTCCCCCATATCTCCAATAAGTGAGCAAATTGAAAGCTTCCATGGTTGGTAGAGCCAGCAGAGCAAGAGGGATAGAGAAAGAGTTAGAACGTAGTGGATTGGAGAGGAGGGTTCTGGTCGGCTTATGAGAAGAGGAAAAGGGTGAGAGGTCTGAAAAGAAGGCTTTGTTTAATGGCTGTGCAGTACTGAAAATGGCATGACAGGGTTACAGTAAGGGTTAAGCTTTAGCAGAGAGAGAGAGGTCTACTTTAATTTTGTTGTTTCTTCCTCCCCTGAGGTATCTCGGCTTCCATGGTGTTCCCTACAAGGATACCTGCAACTCATCTTCCCCAATCAATTTGGGGAAGATGAGTTGCACGATTTTTTATTTTTTTCTTCTTGTAAGGGCATTTTTGTCAATCCATCCATTGTTTTTAACATTTTTGTTTTTGGATGAATTGTTTTTAACATTGTTAGTCCTACACTAATGAAATGGGGGCATGTGTTAACTTTTAAGAATCTCAGGGTCACACAAAATTTTCCAAAATTGGGAGATATTTTTGTAATTAAGATAAACCTCAGGGAAGGTACATGAAAAAAACCCTTATTTTTAACATGAAATTGTTGGTGGCATGGTGGTGGTGGTGAGACTATGAGGGGAAGAAGGGGTGGTGTTTTACTTTTAACATGAAATTGTTGGCGGCATGGTGGTGGTGGTGAGACTATTGGGGGAAGAAGGGGTGGTGTTTTATTTTTAACATGAAATTATTACTTTGCCCATCAAATTAATCATGAGCTCATTAAAGAGCAAGAGTAAAATCAATTTCAAAATTGAAACAATTCAGCTATTTCAAATTTATTTCTTCTTGGTATGATTTCTATTTCAATCTCATGGGGTGAATTCTATTTCAAAAATTGTTTGGTTTGATTTTTGCACCTTATTTCTAAAAAAATTAGAAATCAAATGGAATAGAAAGTCTGAAATAATTGAGTTGATTAATTTGAAATTGAAATTAATTTCACTCTTGCTCTTTACTGAATACATGATTAATTTGATGGGCAAAGCAATAATTTCATGTTAAAAATAAAAACACCACCCTTCTCACCACCACCTCATCGCCACCACCACCACCACTGCCACCACCACCACCCCCCTCCCCGCCCCTACCCCTATCACCACCACCCTCTCCCAAAGAAAGATAGAGAATATATCCTCAGAAATTGAACTACCAAATGGATTTCTTACTCTTGAAATATTTTAGATTGATGCACCCAAAACAATTTTAATTTCTTGACCAAAAATTTATTTGTTGAATATTTCATGAAATCAATCTAAAATAGAAATAGAAATCATGTCTTTATTTTCATTCTTATTAAGTTTTTTGCTAGGCTGGATTACGATTATATAAGTACTATCCTATTTTGAGTCAGTTTCCTAGTTAGTTTATGTTACCTAATTAGCTAAGGATTGAATCAAACCTTTACTTTTTAGTGTTCAAGTCTATTTTTGTGTTTTCTATATAAATTTGTGTTCCCTTGTGTTTCTTCCTCCTCCTCTCTCTCTCTCTATTAATCAATTTTTCTCGTTTTTTGCAATTCACATTATGATCTGGGAACTCATATGCACGTCTTCTTTTGTAACCCGAAATTCAATTGAGGGAATCTGGCCATCAGATAAACAATTTTTGAGAAGTCCTTAGACCTAAAGGAGGTCTTCAACCAGAATTTTTAGCTGATCAGACTTGCTGATCTGGAGATAATTTAGCCTCCTATTCTGCTCCTATTTTTTCCAGATATAATAGTTTAATACCATCGATTTAATTGCTAATTGAATTACTGTTTCTATGAATTTCTTATTGTTGATATTTAGGTCATGATCATAATTAATTGGACATTATATTTCTGTTTTCTAAGTTTTAATTTGAGTAGTGAATTTACTATTATACCCCTCCCCTAGTTCCATTAGTATTGCTTCATAACTCCAGATCCAATCTTTGGATCGATTTGATATTTCAGCAAATGTTCTATACTATAAATACAGAACTCAACCTGAGTTTTGAGTTCATCTGTCCACCTGATTTTGATTTATGCTATTTCTTCATAATCTGGACTTTATTCTCTGAGAAAAGATCTTGTTTTGGTAATTTTTTGATTCATCAATTTCAGTATTTTTTATTAAATACTTTCACCCATCCTGAGACAGTAATGTTTGACAAAGCTTCAAACCGACTAGATGGACCAGCTGGCATTCCACTCTCAAGGAATACACCTAAATCCGTTTTGGTCCTTAACTGCCTTCTTGCAAAATAGACTGCTGATCTTGTTTTCGTAATTTCGGATCGGATCGGCCGATATTGGCTGGATTGGATTGATATCGGTTGAGACCAATCCAATACACCCATACGAACAAGGGTAATAAGGTAATAAAAGACTAACTTTTTTTTTATACCAAAAACAAGGGTAAATACATGATATTTGGCTCGATGCTGGGCGATACTAATCCGAGACAACTAATCCAATCTGAGACACTGATCTTATCCCGATACTGAGATTATGAACCATGCTCCTGATGTTAATGTTATTGGCCTTCACTCTACAACATGGAAGAAGAACTCGATCGAAACCTATCGAAACTACCGAATCAACTCGGTTTCACAGGTTTCTAAGACGAGTTGAAGGGTAATTTTAAAAAATCTAGGGGGACCGAAATTTGATGGTTTCGACCAGTTTTGACCGAGATGTTGGTAATTTTACAAGTTTCGACACTTATGCCCATCGAAACTTGAGGAAACCTGGCTCAAAACCACTACAGATACTTAAATATGCCAGTGACCAGGACAGACACTTTTGTATTTGTACTTCATTTACTTAAGATATTATTCATAAATAAGCAAATACCCCCTATTTGAATCTATTAAAAATAGTTAAAAAATCAACCCCCTAGTTCAAGAAAAAAAAAAATGGATTTTCATCGGTAGGTGCAATTTTCAACTTTCAAATGCTGGGGTTTTTTTCAAATTTAAGAATTCCATAAATCTAAATGTGGTAAAAAATTGCTAGAACCCAAAAGTACGGTAAAATATTCATTTGTTTTGATGTCCAAAAAAATATTTTCATTCAAAGCAATTTTGACAGCATTCGCACATACTAAATTTAGTTTGACTGGTACATAACTCCTTCAATATAAACCAGATTTAAGCAATCTTGGACTTGTTGGAAAGCTATCAAAACAAAACTGTCTAACAAATCCAAGATTGCTTAAATCTGATTTATATTGAAGGTGTTATGTTCCAATCAAACCTTATTCGATATCATGTCCAAGAACAATATACAGGATCAAACTTAGACCAAAACCACAAGTATTATTCTTAGTGTTCTCTATATGAAACTAATGTATAGATTGCGAGGACTCCAAGCAGGGCTCCAAAAGGCACTTTCATTGGAATGTCGACAAGTAATTGTGTGGACTGATTCGCAGGAGATTAAGAATTGGCTTACATGTTCGATTGACCATCCCTGGCCATACCAGCTCATTACTTGGTTATATGTTATTTCCCACCTGATTGCTTCCCTTGGATCTGTAATAAAATTAAAACCTAGGTCTTATATTGAACCTGTTGATAGGATTTCTTGATATGCTAGAGTTAACTCTTTATCTTCTGACTGTTTGGATGATATTGTACATATTATGTTTAAGGGAAAATAACGAGGTTAGCCACTTTTGGGTTTCTCTTTACCAAACTAACCATTTATTCTTTGATTTAACAAAATTATATAAAATTGAATTTGATTTTACAAAACTATGTCAATTCAGTGTTTTTCTTTTTTTTGGGGACAATTTTACCCTTGAGGGTAGTGAAGGGGGTCGGTCGTCTTCTTCCTTCCGCCGCCACAGAAGCCCTAACCATCCCTTCTTCCTTCCTGCAATCCCACCCCTACCCCCTGTATTCGGCTAACCACGATGAACATAAACCAAAGAAATCTGTGTCAGAGCACGGTGAAGATTCTAATCGTGAATAGCAGTCGTTCAACGATTCTAATTCGACCAACCCAAAGGTTCTGAATTGAGAGCAATGTTTTAAAACTCAGGGGTGGACACTGGTCAATCTCCATTGATTCCGATTGAAATCAGTTTGTTTTCGTTGGAATCAGTCACCCTAACTCTCAAACCCTCCTTCATTCCTCTCTCTCCTTCTCATCCTTCTTAGATCCAAGTTCCCTGAGATGCATCTCTCAACGCTGAAACTGATGGGGCTGCTTCCCTTTCATGGATTGAAATGAATGAAATGATTGCCTCTGGTGTTGCAATTTTTAAAAGTTTAATGCAATTGTGTTGTGTTAAAAAAAATGGGTTTTTGAGGCTGCCGCTGCAAGCCTCCGTTGCCCTTCCCCTGCGCATCCCTACCCCATCTTGCTCCTACGGGTTAAGACTTAAGAGGGGTTGGGTCAGGGTTGAGTTATGGTAAACAGATTTAGCTTGCAAAGAAGAGAACCTTCAACCTGCAGATCAAGGGATGAAACGGTTGGTCTTTTGAGTTCGTCTTATTTTAATGGAATATAAAAGAAACATGGGTGATTCGGAATGGAGAATCCAGGTCCAATACAAGAGAGAGAGAGAGAGAGAGAGAGACCTATGATATGATGCCGCAGCTATGTATCCGGTGGTTACGACAGTATTGATGGTGCTGTGGTGGTCTTGGAGGGATACATCGGAGATGGTGGCTAGCCAGGCACAGAGGAATTGGGGGGCAAAAATGTCAAAAAGTGTGGTGGGTTCACTATTTTGGTTAGTTTTGTAAACCCAAACTTGAGTTTAGGTAATTTTGTTAACTAAAACAGTAAATGTATACTTTTGTAATGATAAACCCAATAGTGGTTAATCTTGTAATTTTTCTTATATTTAATCAGTAAATGTTTTCTTTTTTTACCAAAAAAAAGAAATGTATAGATTGAATTTAAAATGTAAAAAATAGGTAGTACAATAAGAATAAAGGCAAAAAAAAACAACTTTTAAACCTCAAAACCAAGATTCGAGTTAGCCTAGAGAAAATTTCAGATTTCAATCGAAATATGATTGAAACCGAGATGTATTCTATTTCTAATTGATCGAAACCCGAATTTTAAAACCTTACTCTACAAGACCATATAATCTCAAAAAGACTTGCTAGGGTTGCCCTAAGCTTTTTGTGGATGCAATGATTTCTGACTTCTCAATCTTCTGTCTCGAGTTTCAAGCTTCAAGTACTCATTTTATGTATTATTATTAGTTGACTTGGCAAAATACCACGCTACTGTCTTAGCATAGCTAGCCTTTTACCAATCCAATTGCTTGTACCCACTTACGGGCATGAACCAGGGCCCACAGAATATGGGTTCAGAATAGTACAATGGCAAGTTGGCCGGTTTATTGAGAACCGGCCAAAAGACAGACAGATGCTGTTATGATCAGTTGTTCAAGTTCTAACATGAATAGTTGTAACCAACCAGAAGAGAGGTTTTTTTTTTTTGGTAGAACCAGAAGAGAGGTTATAACTACTGCCAGTGGGACGTAGGGTTGGTCAATTGCAAGATTGTCCGATATAAATAAGAACTAAGGATGCATGAAGGACCTTTCGTCAAATCAACAACTTGAATTACTTACCTTGGGAGTAGGGAGTAATTTAGATTAGCTTCAGTTCTTAGCCTATTCAGTATAATCATTCCCTTCTAGGAATATTTTCTATCTATCTATTCCTATAATCATTCCCTTCTAGGAATATTTTCTATCTATCTATTCGTTCCAGAGAATGATCAAATTAATTCCATACATCTTCATTCACCTGCTTCATTTCCCCTTATTTCTCATTGTCATTCAAAATTGCATCAATTGATATTCCTTAGAGCAACCGAGGCAGGAAGGCGATCTATACTTGTTTGGAAGAGACTAGATCAGAGTTCTTGATCAAGCCATTCTTCTTGGGTCTCCACGACTCAGGCATGCTTGCACATCCAGTAACGATCTCAAGACCAAAATCGTGGCAACCACTAATTAACCTTTTCTTTCAATTTAAAGGTACTGTCAGATCACAGAGTAACAATAGCAGCAATGCTCCAGTCTCCACTTGTTCAACTTCATATTCTTGGAAGGATCAAAGAGCAAGAAAAGATTGAAAGACTTATCCAGCTGGAAATAAACATGCATAGATCAATATGTACACTGAGGCTAGAACCAGGCGGCATGGAGGAAAACACTTGTTACAGTTGTTATAACAACCACAATCAAAATAAGTAGGGCAAATGTTATAGCAGAAATAATACTCATAAAATTAGTTCGGCAAAACTGTTCATAAACATGAAAAGCAACTATTCAGATGTCAATAACAAAAATTTAAACCATAAAGTAGCTAGGTATGTAAAATTTAATTAGTGGGCAAGCCTTGGAACCATCAGGTTGCAGGTTTAACACATGGAAACAGCAAAGCGGAGATTAAGGCTGCATACATTTGCCCCTCCCAAACTCTGCAATATCAGGAACCTCATGCATTGGGACGCTCTTTAGGACATATACAGAAGTATAAAGGATGAAAATAAAGAATTCTCATAAACCCTTTTGAGCACTGTGGCACATGCCCATTGGAATCACTGAGCATACCCCAACTACTGGTGTTTTTTCATTCATTTGGATTAAAAGTACAAAATCTGAAAGCATATAAGAACAGATCAAATGGTGCATCATAGAATTCATCTACCTCAATAGCATGGACTTTGTAATAAGTATGATAACACAAATAGGGTCTGTTTCTTTTTTCCATGTCTTTTGGGGATGAATACATGATATTTACATACTATTGTGAGATGTTTACTAGCCTCATAAAACATCAAAACTTCCCCTCGTTCAGAGGTAGAACAGATGGATGAGGAACTTTATGAGAAACATTACCAGCTTAACGAGTTTTTGGACTGCTGAATTTTGGCATTGTATAAAGTTTCCATCTCCTCCTACATCATTCACAATGTAAGTCAGTGACAAATATTTGTTGCACATTGAATGATATTTACTTGTTTTCAAACTGACAAAGAGGGACTACAGACAGAAACATGCAAAAGCGAACTCTAAAAGTTCTTAGGCTTTCTTCAACAGTTTACAGTCTCAAAAGGACTATCTGTGATATACAGAAATAAAATGAAAGCGGATGAAGTGAACCTTGCAAGATTTCAGTAGAGGCTCCAAGAAGGATGATCTGAAAAACCTGATTGATTTGCCAAGTGAAGTTCTATCCAATTCTACGATCAAGTATAAGAGAAAAATGTTAATGTCATCCCTTGTGACCTCTTAAAAGAATTATGCCACATCCACATTGGCAATGAACATAGAAGGAAAGGTAAGGTAGGTAGCAACAAAGGTTTCCGAAAATATAGAAGATGCTATAGTATGCCAGTTTTCCATCACCATACCATTATCAATTTCAACTCTTGAACCGCCCATGTTGAGTTCTTCCAGAAGCTGCATATTAAATCACATTGAAGGCTATTAACAGACATTTGACTTTGTTTTCTTAATTTTTTGACAGATAAAGGTGAATCAATATCTGAAACCATTCATTAAACTACTAATAGAACTTTTAAGGATTCCTCCATGCAATCTGATATTTGGATCTTACTAAATTATTGATTGTTTTAAACATAGAACGACTGAAGAGAGAACCCTACTGAAGCAGAATGTATAAGCTATGGTGATTCAGAGTCAGCAGATTAGGAAAATAAGGTGCAGTATATGTCCAGACATGAGCCAATAGTACAAGATAAAACAGTTAAAAATTCCATAAATATGCAAAATATTAGTACATTTATAAGTTAATAAGTACTAATAATTTATGCACATAAATATATAAATGTTTAGGACAGAAAAATATGGTTTTAAACATTAGGATACTACTGTTTTGCATTTTATTTTTTTTATTCTAAACTGGAGATGGATTTTTTTTTCCTTTTATTTTTGAAAATTCGCATGTATAGGTAATATATGAGCTTTATGTATGCTAAGGGGATGATAGGTCTCGCAGGTCTTGCTTTTAGATCAGAGTTTGGAATACCATAAACATGACAAAAGGTTATTGAAAACAATCAGTTGGATCAGCTAGGTATCATCTAATTACAAACAAACAAACAAAAAAGGCCTCTCCAGAATAATGAGAAAGGGAGGGTTGGCAACAACTCCAATCAGACAAGTATTATAAATCCTATAAAAATTATCTTAGGATTTGACGATTTCTAAGTTACACATCCATATCTAGATTTCCATTTTTTTTTCTGCAGATATATTAGAACGCACTAGTCAATGGAGTTTTCTGAAAATTTCTTAGGGTATATATATATATATATGGAAAAAAGCTGAGCACGCCGCCAGGGTGCCCAGTATGTGTCATCCTCTCTCCTCCCTCTTTGGAAAAGACCCCCTTGCCCTCCTATGTCCAGCCCTGTGATTGGTGTATGCTGCTAGGTTACCGCAAGCTGCCGGTATGCCCAACCCTCTACCCTTATATATACGTATATTGATAGTTAGGCCAAAAGGAATGTTGAATCCATGAACTCTTAATTGTGAGGTGTTGGTCCTTACCAACTGAGCCACCCTCCTCGGGGTTGGGGTAAATATATTTAATATATTCATTTCAAAGAATGGTACTGGCATCCTACATACCCATAGTTCGATATCATATTTGGCAATCAAAAAATTTGCTGATAAACAGAAACTGTGAGAACCAGAAACAGTTTAGGCAATGCTCACCGTGGAAAGGGTTGGTACAGTTGTAGGATCAAATTCTTCACAGCGTCTGGGGTCAATAGGAACACAAACATGGCCTGGTGGAACAAGCAACAACTCAGTCAGTTATTTTATATTGAGAAGCATCTTCCACCTGATCACTCAAAATTTGAAAGATGCTTGGCACCAATAACTAGTCAATCTAAGAAAACACGTTGTTTCAAGAGTAAGAAACATAGTAACTCAACTTGTTACTCAAGTCTGTAAAAGCAGTTTGAAAGAGTATGAGCAAAAACTAAGTCAAATTTGGTTTTATTTTACTACATCTTGCTAATCTAGTCAAGGCAGAAACATGATCTATAGGTATTTCAGTATTCAAAAGTGAGCCATCAAATACGTGATGACGAGGCATTGCTTATGCAACCAAATTTGAGCATGCAAACACACACACACACACACATGCATACACCCACAACATTCAAACCCCCCCCCCCCCCCTGCCCCAAACAAACATACAGACACATCACACACAGTTAAGCATACTTGTCATGGCGCCTAGGCAAACCAAGGTGGTCGAGGGGGGATCAAAAACTAAGGTGACACGAACAAGGCCCCCGCAAAAACAGTGACCAGGACACCAAGACATTGCCTAGGCGACGCCTTGACAACTATGCTCAAAAACCCTTAATGAATTGATATATCAATTTTGTCAGGGATTTAGTTGGTCAAATGGGCCACTTACTTCTGGTTAATATATTTATCTTGACTTATTACAGAAAAATAAATGTTAATGATGTCACCCATTAGGAGATAAATACTAACATAACAGTTTTGAGGTACGTTACTTCTAGTAGACGACAAAAATTAACATACAGTTTTGAGGTAATTATTTAATGATGTTACCCTCTATTAGGAGACAAGAGATTAACAATTTAACATAACAGTTTTGAGGTATATTATTTATAGTGGAGGACAACTATTAGGCAATTAAAAATCAACAAAGCCATCCAGCATTGACTAGTCCACACACACACAAACAACCAGAGGCAACAAACATGAAATTGTTTCTTCATACATCTGTTTAAAGATGATCTAGACCTTAGCCCAGTTGTGATACTGACCTGTTTTTGGGTGCACACAGAATGGTGCCTTCAGCAAATGATTCATGTGTTTTGAAACCTATGTGAAACCAGACATGATCAATGACAAGGAAAAACAAAAACAGAAAAAAATACTCTTTTTTTCCATTAGTATACTTCCATCCATGGATAATGGGTTCTCTACATACCTCCAAATCAATCCTTGGATAGGTATAAGTGAATATAATCTCTTCAACAAACTTCCGAAGCCCCTGGAAAAGCATAACAAAGGTCAATAGAAATCCCTTTTTAGATAAACAATAAAATTTATTTTGAAGTAATTTAGTAAACTATTCTTATACTAGAATGATAAAAATATATGGCAGATAAAACAGGAACTACCCATGATTAAAGTCATGGACTCACCTACAAACTATGATGTCACATTATTTTGCAGAGACAAGTATACTATCAGAATTTTAAGAGACAAAATCATTGAGGCATCAGCACCTTGAGAAGAGGGAAGCATAAGCCTCAAGACCAAAGCTCAGCCACATTTTTATTAGAAGACTAGGCCTAATAAGTGACAACTACTGTTTCCAAAATGGTCCTGCATGGCAGCTGGGTTGGCAGCAAAGGGAGAATGAATCATAAAAGTGGTTCATCCAGAGGGTTCACCCATAATTTATATGGTCCAGATCTACCAGGTCAGCCCGTAACATGGCACAAAACTGTTACATGACATAAAACTTTTGGCCTTTAAAACAAAATGAAAATTAGCATGAGATTAAAATGTCAGAAAATAACAAAAACTTAGTCGAAGAATAGAACACACATGAAAAGAACACATACAAAGAGGAAAAATAAAGTTAGGATCTGGCAAAAATGTCTCAAGTACGATTTAAATTCGGAAATGTCTAAAGGACTACGGGGGGTCCTTTACCTAGAGGACCCTTAAAGGATGTAGTAGCATCTGCTTTCAGTGACAAATATGATGAAATTCCCACTTGTGCCCTTGAACCTGAAAGTACCTAATCAGATACTAGTGGTCATCTAAATAAGAAACCCTGCAGTCCTCCTAAGTCCTACAGTTGCTCATTAAATTTCAGAAAACATACATGTTGAAAATAGATGATGTCCTATGCAAAAAACCAGTAGCAAAGAAGTTGGAGAAAAGGCAGGAGGTCTTGAATTGCTTTTTACATCTATTATAAATAATAATAAACAAATTTGGAATTTAACCTCAAAATAGTTTTCAAATCTCAAATTATAACTTGTCAAATTCCAGTTTTAAAAATTTTGAAATAACGAATAATTACCACAGGGGCACCTTCATTCCACTTTAGCAACCAAAATCTCAATCCAGTAACAACCCTATTTTCAATTAATGAAACGAGACATTCTATGATTACATCTGTAAATCTGCATGCAGAAAAGAACTCAAAAGTGCAAGTCAAACTTGAAGGCATGAAACTCTAGGGTTTAAAGCCTCTAGTCTTCATATTGAAGCCCATTTTTTGAGCTGTTTCTTGAGGCAAGCCTCAAAGTATAAGTCTTACATGTTTAAATTACAACTGATTATAATAAATGCTTCACTAAATGTAGGTGATTTGTTTTGGAAAACAAAGGGGGTGCATGTGTCTAGATTTCTGTGATGAGGGTCTAACCATGCATAAACAACAGTTAGGAAAGTAATAGTGGAATTTATTGTCTGCACTGAAGTATACAACTTGAAAACCTTTCTTGCCACCACAGTCCTCATCCTTTTTAGCTTCCCTTTCATTCTTTAGTCACCTTGTAGTAAAGTGCTCTAATCTTCTACACCCCCCCCCCCCCACCCCAAAGAAAAGAAAAAAGGTTCTCCTATCCTCATTCTCTACAATACCTTCTGTTGCAGTGTCAAACCATTTATCAGCTCTCCTTTTTATCAACTACAGGGGAAACTCATATGTTCATTCAAATGTAATATTTTCTTATGCTGACAACCATTCATCTCAAAGACATCATCCTAGTTCACCAGATCTAATTAATGAAAATACGGTCCAAAAGAGAGATTCAAAAACCAACTATCAGAACCAGGATCACCAAAACAAAGGAACAGGCCTGTTTAGGGAGAAATACGATAACTCAAAGCAGAGAAATCAGAATGGTCTGATTTTCTGTTGAGTACTAGTGCAAACCACTTTCCAAAACAGAAAATTAGTCACAACAAGATAGAAAACAGAGAAGCAAAACTAGAATTTGGAGAACTTCAATAAAAAAGTTCAGGAATCTCAGCAGATCAACCTTCAGTCAATAATCTGTTCTACTAACAGAATCAGCCTGCAGGATTTGGGCCAAGTCTGATAACAGAATAGAGAAATCAAGAAGAATCCTAGTGCCACAAGGAGAGAAACTAGCAGAACTATGGTACGATGGAGCCGACGTGCATTTCCTCCGACTACATGACAAATGCATGTCACGTCATAGTGTACGGGAAGAAATGAATGTAGTCCTCCACAACTGCCCTATATATGGACTCATCAACATACTAGAGGTAACCTATCATAGGGTATAGGTCACCGCAATATGAAGAACCAGCCACTGAACCACTTTTAAAAGATGGTGTTGGCAAGTGTCTCTGTCCCAACCCCAGCCCACCTTCCAAAAGTGGAACAGATGAAGAAGATGCATGCTCCCCCACACCAATGAAATGACCATAAGCACTGAACTCCGACCAACCGCTCTCTCCAGTAAAGGATCACTTCCTCTGCTGTCCCCCAAACTCATGCCTCCAAGAGTGCTAGACAAGCTATCAACGTCCATACAATCAACTGGATAATCTGGTCAGAACAGGCGACGAGGCCCTCTCGTGAAGAGGATGGACACGCACCGTGATCCATATCCTGTGTGGCATTAATGTAGTCCTAGAATAGGAAATAATCCTAATAGGAGCCAAGTAGAATCAGGTTCTGGCTAAGCCTGCTGTTTGGGTTAGATTTGGGGCTGTTTAGGTCAAATCTAGGGTTTAGGCTAGGGTTAAGGGTGAGTGTAATATATGGTAATGATCAGCAGGCCTAGGGGGTTAATTTGATATAAAAATACTGGGATTTGGATCAGTTTAAAATTCCTGCAGAATTAGGGTTAGGGTTTCGGGTTTTTAGAAATTAGGGAAATCACTAAAGCTAGGGTTTAGATGGATGGATAGGGCTGGGCTTGCGATCGAGTTTAGGGGACTGTGAGAGGGAGGTTCGATCCAAATATGGGAGGGTTTTGATGGTTAGAAGTGTGGAATCTGTAATTTTTAGGGTTTAATGGTTAATGGAGTTTTTACAGAAATTAGGGTTTTAACTAGGGATGGGGGCAGCAGTCAGGATCGAGTATAGACAATGGTGAGGGGACGCTGTGGTCAAAGTTTGGATGATTTCTGATGGATAAACAGATCTGGACAGAACTGAGATCCTCCTAGGGTTTATGAAAATAAAACAGAAAAAGAAAAGGGGATCGAATGGGGAAGGGAAGGAAAGATAAAAACAGAAAATTAAAATTTACACTCACACTGGAATCCACCGGCAGTAGCTTCAATGTTTGAAGGATGAAACCACCTTCGAAGAGAGATCCTCCCAGCCGTCACGGCTTAAACAGTCGCAGGAATCCACCCACCCTTCCACCTTGAAATCCACAAGGATGCATACACTCACAAGGGAGCAAGGAACAGCAGCAAGCAGCCACGATATCTGTCTTTTTTTAAATTCAAAATTCTGTGGGGGAGCCCTCCATGATCTACTTTATTTATAATAATGGCCAAAGGCCAAGTCCTAATACAATCTAACTTCTTCTCCTTCTCAAATCGTGGAAGGGATAGAATCTAATCTAATTTAAGTAATTAAAACATGCAATGACCTAAATACCCCTACTTAACTTAAAATAAAAGAATCTAACTTAAAACAACTAATTTAAGTGAAGATTCCATACTAGCCAATAGGATATAAGAACCTATTAGCCAATAGGAACGTTTCACTTAAATTAGACCAATTGAATCAATTGGATGCAACCAATTTAAGCCGGTTCAATTAAAAATATAAAAATAAGACTAAGTATTGGGCTAATCCCGTATGCAACCTATATATCCCTATTCTAGGCCTATTAAAGTGGCCTATTACATAGAAAACCCTTGGGATCAAAGGCCCAACATGTATATATCCCAACCCTAGACTTATTCCTAATAAATGAAGCCCAGTTTGGTGATAGTTCTGCATCAGGCATGCTCAACTAGGTCTCCCTAGTAAATCGAATCAGCTCCGACTTCAGCTCTTGCACCTCCTCTGCCCTGTCATACTGCTCTTGAAATCTACTATTGCATCACCATCCCCATCCCCATCACCATCACCACCCTCATCATCATCATCGTTGTTTTATCACCTCCATGAGTAGACGGTGATGGTATGCGAGTCTAAGCACCCAAGGAAGTGGACCTGTCAGGGTCCTCCTCATTATCCTTTCTAGGTATGGTGTCAAAGTGTCGGGGTGTCTGTGAGTGTATCTAACCCTCTGAAGCCATGTAATCATTCACATCAGCACCCATCTAACTCGTTATCGAGGGCCAAGCCTACCCCTAGGCTGATCCATTATCGGCTCACCTCTATCCCTCACCCACTCCACCAAGGGATCCTCATCATCTGACTCGATATGGTTAGTGTTGTTCTCCATACCCACTCGTATGGGTTGATCTTCAGCCTCATATTGTAGTGCATATACACCAAGTCAGCGAGATGTTGGAAACCCAATAGGTAGCACCTCTTTGGATGGACGATAGAAAACATACTCAGTTTTGCTCACAGCCGGAGGCAGAACATGTCTAGGAGAGGACAATGACTGCTATCTTCCTCAAATGTTCTGTCGTACCTCCATACAACACCCACCATTCAAATACATTACAACAAGACATGTTATTTGCATTTCATCTTGAAAATGAATTCAATGAAACAATACTTACAACAATTTCTGAAAATTTACCAACAGGATCAGAAGATTCAGAACCAACCAAGACTAAGGGTCAGGATCAGGTAATAATACTCTATGTGTCCAGCAGCACAGCCATTTATTATTACTCAATAAGATCTCTTATTTGATGGTGGTTAAGGTGGGTTTCTCATCTATCAACCACTGTATTAAAATGCTGAAGATGTGTTTAATAGAGCCGGGATTAAATAATTTTTGTATTGCACCTTATGTTTTCCAGACTTTAGGAGATGTTTTAGTTGCTCCCAGCGAACAACATTAATGTCTTCTTTTGAGGTAGAAGTCCGTCGGCTATCCTGCCACTTGTCCCAAAGCTCAGAAGCAATAGCTGCAATGCTGTCAACCATGTTATTATGTAGATAATTTGCAGAACATAACAAAGAGTTAGTGGGATCTAGCAGTTAAGAAAAAGGTATTGCTTCATTTGAATGAAATAATGAGCTTTTTACATTGTTCCGAAATCATATTTAGAATCTTTTCAAATCTCTCCTGAGTTGCAAACAGCTGTTGACCACAAAGCAATTTCTCCTCAAAGAAATTCTTCAAAACGTCTGTATATGATCTTCTGCAAAGCAAAAATATGCATGAAGAACAACGAAAGGATAAGGTCAGTTTTATCGTAAACACAAAACAGACAACACTTACACTAGAAAAGGATGAAGAGGGCCTTGAAAAGAAACCTTCTTATGACTATTTTCATTGCCCTAAAACACAGAATACAACCAACAACTACCATAAGACAACATTTAAAAAAATGAGATGGCACATATCGAATGACGGATGCAATAATACCATATTACCCTGTAGACACGGAAATACTCAGCAATTGCAGCCCTCTGGTCATTACTTAACCTGAAAAATTATGGAAATATGGTTCAACCTTCCAAATTTTCAATAGGAATCTACTTATCACCCAAAAAAATACAATAGTAAGATAGGAAACTAAAAAAAAAAAGGGCGTACCCAGTGCACAAGGCTCCCACCACTGCGGGGTCTGGGGAGGGTCATAATGTACAAAGCCTTACCCTCGCTTTGCGGAGAGGCTGTTTCCAAAGACTCGAACCCATGACCACTTGGTCACAATGGAGCAACTTTACCATTGCACCAAGGTCCACCCTCAATAGTAAGATAGGAAACTACAGGAAATAAATTACTTTTGAGGCTTATTAGTTATTAACTGCATTACCTTCTTGCTCTCCCATCACAAACCCAACAATGAACACCACGACGACCACTATATACCCAAAGAATGTTATTGAAACCAAAATCATCTGCATTTAAATTGTTGACAGAAAAACAAAATTATAAATTTATATGAATTAATGCAAACCAAACAGATGTGCTGAGCCCAATAATACACAACAAAAGCACAAAAGCCTAGCACCATAGAACCTTGTTATTTGCATGTGTTCAAGTTAAAAGTTTAAAAGCACACATCACAAACAACAAAGAAAAACTCTTACAGATTGTTTTATAGTATTAAATTCTTCTTCCAGAAGCACCAACTTAAGAGATTAGCTTTTATTTATGTATTTTTTTAAGAAATTCCTTGCAATCAGGCAGTCAAAGATGTGTTGGATTAAACTTGTAGGCTTGATCCAATAAACAACATAAGACACAATAAACTTCTCCAGATCACCAGTTACAGAAAAGATTAAGAACAGAGGTCAGCAACTTGCCTCATTCATACAGTCATATATCCCCAAGGAGCTCAATAGAATCATTGATTGAATTTTCCTCAATGGCGAGGACGCCATTAAACATGACCATCATTTTAGGAATTGATTTACGTAATTGAAGTGGCTACTTTTGGATACCAGTCTTTTTTTCTTTTTACCTATACAACTCATATAGGGATCTCTTTGGTATAATTTCTATTTCAATTTTTCTTTGATTTCATGAAATGAGTCACGAAATAAGAATCAATCAAAAGGAGTTGTTTGTTTCTACCTATTATGCTGCCCTCAACACTTTATGGCAACAGTTGGACTTTTATCACCTTGCTCCCATGGTTTGCACCTCTAATGCTGAGACATTCAAGGAGCGTGAAATGGAACAGGTTTACAATTTCCTTACTAGTGTCAACCCCAAGTATGATCAGATTCGTGTCCAGGTACCTAGCAGATACACTTTTCCCATGCTTCTCCAGGCTTATAATATTGTTCAGCATGAGGACCGCTGTCGTTCAGTCATGATGCCCCTTACTGTCCCTCCTCGCTCTGCCCTCGTGACTACTCCTCAGGCTTCCTTCTTTTGCTTCAGATTCTGCTGGTTCTTCCACTAAGCCCGGTTCATCCACTAAGGAGCTCTGGTAAAATGACTATTATGGGCATCCTCGCCACAGAAGGGAGACTTGTTGGAAGCTTCATGGTCTCCTCAAAGGAGGTGGGTGTGGTGGGAAACAGCCCTCTTCTCAGCGTCAAGCATATTTTTTTGAGACTCTATGGGTACCCCCTCCTGCACCTTTTTCTTCTAAACAGTTGGTTGCTCTCCAGCGTATGATGGCTCAACTTGGCACAGCAACCCCTACCATGTCACCTTCCTCCTTACCTGCTTCCCATCTTGCCTAGTGAGGTATATTTCTTACTTCTTCCCATTCTGGTTCTTCGCGGCTTCTTGATCCTGGAGCCTCTGATCATATGACTAGCTCCTCAAACTTGTTTCACAATTATAACCCTTGTTCAGGTAAGGACAAAATCTTAGTAGCTGATGGTTCTCTCTATCATATCTGGTAAAGGCTCTATCTCTTGCACTCCTACTATCTCGTTATCCTATGTTCTGCATGTCCCTAACCTCTGTGTAAATTTGCTTTCCATTTACCATCTTACAACTGTTCTCAATTGTTCTGTTGACTTTTTTTCTACCCATTGTGTCTTTCAGGATCTAGTGACGTGGGCAATGATTGGTTATGGTAGGGTATGGGATGGCCTTTATTACTTGGATCTGGGTCTCACTGCTGCTGCTCCTCCAGTTTCAGCTCATATTACTCGAGAAGCCAGTGCTTTTAGTCAGCTGCGTCAATGGCAACATTGTCTCGGTCACCCTTCCTTTAATATTTTACATCGTTTGTTTCCTTCTTTAGTTAAACATTGTAATTTGGACCATTTTAATTGTGTTATTTCTTGAACTTGCAAAGCACACACTGTCCTCTTATGTTTCCTGTGATAACAAAAGCATTATTCCATTTTCTATTATTTACTCAGACTTATGGAGTCCTTCTAGGACTATTGCTCGGGGTGGGTATAAATGGTTTATAAATTTTATTGATAATTGTACACAGCTGACTTGGGTATATCTTCTCCGGACTAAGCCCGAAGCTTTTTCCTTTTTCCAGACTTTCCACAAAATGATTCAGACTCAATTCAATGCCCAAGTTAAGGTTCTCCAGAGCAACAATGGGACTAAATACATTGATGATCCTTTCCTCCAGTATCTTGATGCCCATGGCATCCTCTCTCAAACCTCATGTGTTCGCACACCAGAGCAAAATGGTATTCTGGAGCAAAAGAACCATCTTCTGGAGGTCACCTGGTATCTGTTGTTTACCACTCATGTTCCAAAATTCTATTGGGGTGATGCTGTTCTTACAGCAACATTTCTTATCAATTGAGTTCCATTAAGTGTTATCAACTTCAAAAAAAAAAGTAAGTCAGCTTCCTGACCCCTCTATTGCCTCTCATCTTCCTCCCTGTGTGTTTGGATGTGTTTACTTTGCTACATGGACATCCCTCCAAGTTTTGCATCAGAAACCATAGCTAGAAAAGTGTGTAGACTACGAAAATCCCTTTACGGTCTTAAACAGTCTCCTTGGGCTTGGTTTGGCCTTTTCTAAAAAGCTATGCAGAAGTTTGGATACAGTTAAAGCCATGTTGATTACACCTTGTTTGTCAAACACAAGGATGGTAAAGTCACTGCACTTATCGTATAGGTCGATGATATAGTTATAACAGGCAATGATGATGTAGAGTTTCCTTATTAAAGGCTCAGTTGGTAGCAGAATTTGAATTCAAGGATCTTGGACAGCTCAGGTACTTCTTAGGGATTGAAGTTGCCCGCTCTACCAAAGGCATTTTCATTCCCCAAAGGACGTATGTTCTGGACCTTTTTGAAGAACAAGTATGGTTGGGTGTAAGCCTGCAGATTCCCCTATTGAAGTGACATTGCCTATGTTGTAGGGATTGTTAGCCAGTTTCTATATGATCCAAAGTCCCCTCATCTCAAGGCCATATATTAGGTTGTACAGTACTTAAAGTCATCACCAGGGAAAGGTCTTCTATTTTCCAACAACAATCTAAAGTTAGAATCCTTTACTGATGCTAACTGAGCATGTTTCATTGACGACTGACGCTCCACTTCTGGGTATTGTACATTCCTAGGTGGAAATCTGGTTACATGGCGAAGCAAGAAACAATCAGTTGTATCAAGGTCCAATGCAAAGGTTGAATACTGAGCAATGGCACAAGGAGTATGTGAGTTGATCTGGTTGAAAATGCTTCTCAGTGATCTGGGAGTGACATTTGAGGGACCTATGAGGCTCTATTGTGACAATAAAGCTGCAATTAGTATTGCCCATAATCTAGTTCAGCATGACAGGTCCAAACATATTGAGCTGGATCACCACTTCATCAAAGAGAAGCTCGAAGGACTGATTTGCATACCATTTGCCACCATGGTTTAAAGTATCGGTACATATTGTATCGTATCGGCCGGTACCGATACACCTTTTTTTTTTTTTAAATGAACTATCTCGGATTGAATCGAAATGTATCGACCGATATGGGCCGATACAATACGATATGACCGATACGTATCGATACATCCAGTAAAGGGTTCTGTGGGTGGTTTAATACGTATTGATACATATTGATACGTATTGGCCTATACGACTCGATACATACCAATACGTACCGGTACATTCCATAAAAAAGCCATTTTCACTCACAGACTCGATACAACTCCTATTCTAACAGAAAAATGAAGGAAAACTCTCAACCAAGAGACTAAAGCCTTGCTTAATCTTGGTTTTTCTCCCTTTTGGACTCAAAAATGAATCTAGGAGTGCTACAACATCATCCTTTGCATCATCCAATACTCTTCATGGCTATAGACGATTACAACATGTAAGAAATCTCATCTTTTATAAAAATTTCAAAATGCTGCACTTGTCTGGTTATACATTATTCACAATTCTTAGTGTATATGCATGATATATGACACATATTGCTTGTTTATATTGTTTTTTGTGTCAAAAAATGTATTTCCATGTGTATTTTGATCATTTTCATGCGTTTCTGCACCGATCAATACGTCTCTTAAAATCGCCCGACCGATATGATACCCGATACCGATACTTTAAACCTTGTTTGCTACTACTGAGAATCAACTAGCCGATGTTCACAAAGGGTCTGACTTCTAAGTCATTCCATCCTGTTATAATCAAGTTGGGCATGAGAGATGTCTATGCACCAACTTGAGGGGGAGTGTTAAGGATAAAGGTTATTGTAACCGTCTAGATTCATTGTATGTGGGCTAAAGGTAGTGACTGTGCTATTACTCAACCCTAGCTGTCATACCTTATTTACAACCTTTCTCCTTATTATAAATAAGAAAGGCCTCTATCATCTCTGACAAGCCAAATCATTCTCTGGTGTTTCTCTCCTCAACTGTTTCCATGTTGGCCATTAGTTGAGACTTCTGAGAGGAGAGGGATGATAGACTTTTTAGGGCTACTTCTCTTATGAGAGGACATTTATTCAGCGCATTCCCTAACTCCCTAAGAGTAGCTCATTGAGTTTCTGCAGAACCTTTGTTTGTGGACATTCCTTTCAGGTACCTCTTTCAGGATTGGTTTCAGATTGAAGACTCAAACTCCTCATACTATACTTACAATCGAGTGGACTCCTTCCCCAGTTGGCTCTCTTAAACTCTACCATTGATGGTTGTTCACTTGCACCCTTAGGAACCCAGGACCCTCTGGAGTCAGGGAGTAGTTATAGATGGGGAAGGAAGGATTCTGAGAGCTTACCAAGGTCTAATTCTTGCAGGAAACTTGATTGTAGCTATTTCCTCTAGAGCTCATAAGTACCTTTGGAGTGAATCTTATTATGGAAGTGGATTATGCCACTATTGTTCGATGGATGCATAGAAAATCTAAATAGACTTGGATAATGGATACTTGCAAACCAAATTAGCACATCACTCATCTTTGTTCCCTAGTGATTAACTCATACTAGTGGAAGCACAGGTCTGCAAATGATATAGTGGATGACTAAGCAAAGCAGAGTGTCTTATGGCCAAAATTATGTCTGGGGGACAGTTTTCCATTGTCAAAAGTAATGTAGTCCTAGATTAATAGAGGACCAACTAGAAGCTAGAAAAACCAAGATCTGTTATAAACAGGTGAATCAGACAGGTCAAAATAGGGTTTTTGGTGAAATTAGGGTTAGGGTTTGATGTGTGGGTTATGTCAAGTTGAGGTAGGGGAGTCTAACAGTGAAGGTCCTGAGATGTTATAATGGATGGAAGTGTGTAAACTTGAATGGGCAGCAAGTTAGGGTTAGGGTTTTGGGTTTTGGAAAAGAGAAAAAGATGGATTTCTAGAGTTTGGCTGGACAGAAGTTAACCAAACGTGAATGGTTTTCTTAGGAGGGTATCAGTCAGATTTGTAGACTGTTCTGACGATTGGTTTGGGCTGGGCAGAAATTAGGGTTTTGGGTTTTGATTTGAGATGGGGGGGAGGAATTAGGGTTTCAGTGGTTGGGATGGGCAGCAAAGGAGATCGAGTTCTCCTTATGGGCATGGGGTGTTGTGGTTGAAGTTTGATGAAGTTCTGATGGCTTGTTAGGTCTATGGGGAATTTAGGGTATGGGAAAACTGAAAATAACAAAGGGGGAAAACTAGGGTTGGGGCTGTAGCGGATTAGAAGAAGGATGGGGATGTCTCAAACTTACTGTAGTTGCAGATTACTCTTGGCAGCAGCTTTTTTGAGGATGAAACTTGAATAAAAATCGAAACTTGAAAGTAGATCTTTAAAAGAACCACCCGGGCTTCACACTGCAAGGTGTCGATTGGATCAAACAGCAATCCCAACAACAAACCACTCAGGCTTCCCACTGCAAGGTGTCAATCGGATCAAACACCAATCCCACCAGGCTTGATCAAACACAAGACAAATATCTTTAATGGAGAAGAAGAGCAGCAAAAAATTTTCATTAATACCAAAATTCGTGGTCAATATTTGCCCCCTCCCCCTTACAACCTTATATAAAAGACTCAAAAATAGACTCCTACACTAAAAAGGAAAGGCCTAACCCAATCCTTAACCTATTTGGTAACCTAAACTGACTAGGAAACTTAAATACTAAAGGAAATAGACTCAAAACATGGCTGGACTTATAGAGTCCTAATCCAGCCTAACTTACATAACAATTAAATAGTTACATGACCACTAACCAAATAAAAAGAAATCTACTAACTAATCCTGTATGTAACCTTATTACCCATAGTTTAGGCCCATAAAAGTGGCCTATTACATTGAAAACCTAAGGGATCAAAGGCCCAACATGCATATCACCTGTCGAGATAATTGAATTAGGGTAAGGCTTATTTGATCCTTAAATCACACAGGCCTTGTATTTATATTAAGTAGAATGATAAGGATCCAAGTACAAATAGGAATCAACCTCAGTCCTAATCATGTTAGGGATTCCTAGTACAACTAGGAATACCAAACTAGGATTCGGTTGAGGGAGATAAACAATAAAAAAGGAGAAAAATAAAAGAGAAAAATAAAAGGGAATAAAGAGGAAACATCCTAATCTAACTAGGGGTACTTCCCCAATAGGTTAGGGGGCAGTCCTAATAGAATTAGGACTGCTTACCCCAATCGGGTAGGGGATAAGTAACCTATTTCAACACTCCCCCTCAAGTTGGAGCATATATATCATGCATGCCCAACTTGACTAATATAGGATGAAACAGCTTGCTACTCAATGCCTTAGTGAACACATCAGCTAGTTGATCAGTAGACTTCACAAAGAGAACACAAATGAGGCTAGCTTCAAGCTTCTCCTTGATGAAATGTCGGTCAACCTCCACGTGTTTAGTACGATCATGCTGGACAGGGTTATGAGCAATGCTAATGGCTGCTTTATTGTGACAATAAAGCAGCATAGGAAGATGGACAGCAACATCGATATCCTGCAATAATCCTCTAAGCCACAGAAGTTCACAAATGCCTTGTGCCATCGCACGGAACTCGGCTTCAGCACTAGACCTTGCCACAACATTCTGCTTTTTGCTACGCCATGTGACAAGGTTCCCACCCACAAAGGAACAGTAGCCAGAGATAGATTTCCTGTCAGGAGAACCAGCCCAATCGGCATCAGTATAGGCTTCAATATTCAAGTGACCATTGGAAGATAGAAGAATTCCCTTTCCTGGAGCTGACTTCAAATACCTCAAAATACGACGGACCGCATCCAGATGAGAGGAATAGGGATCATGCATGAACTGACTCACCAAACTTACAGCAACTGCAATGTCAGGACGTGTGTGAGAAAGGTAGATTAGTTTGCCCACTAACCGCTGATAAGCACCCTTGTCAACAGGTTCACCCTCTTTCTCCCTAAGTTTTGTAGTAGCTTCCATAGGAGTATCTGAAGGATGACAGCCAAGTAGCTCTGTCTCAGTCAATAGATCAAGGACATATTTCCTTTGGGAAAGAAAGATGCCCTTTGAAGATCGAGCAACTTCTATCCCTAGAAAATATTTTAGGGAACCAAGATCTTTGATCTCAAACTGATGGCCAAGAAGAATTTTCAAATCCTTGATTGCAGCATCATCATTACGAATGACCACAATATCATCCACATAGGCTATGAGAAGAGTAATCTTGTTACCAAGTCGTCTGATAAACAAAGTGTGATCAGCATTGCTTTGCTTGTAACCTGCTAAGATCATAGCCTTATGAAATCTACCAAACCAAGCCCTAGGTGACTGCTTCAAACCATAAAGGGCACGCTTCAATTTACAAACCCTGCCCTTAGTCCTGTCATTAGAGAATCCTGGTGGAATGTCCATGTATACCTCCTCCTCAAGCTCTCCATGGAGGAAGGCATTTGCGGTTAAACAGAAGGCTGATGGTTCTGTGGATCGATATAAGGCACGTCAGGTTGCAAAGGGGTTCACTCAGACTAATGGAGTTGATTATCCGGAGACCTTTGCACCCGTGGCAAAGCTCAACACCGTCAGGGTGTTATTATCCTGTGCTGCAATTCTTGGGTGGGATCTTCAGCAGTTAGATGTCAAAAATGCCTTCCTCCATGTATACCTCCTCCTCAAGCTCTCCATGGAGGAAGGCATTTTTGACATCTAACTGCTAAAGATCCCACCCAAGATTTGCAGCACAGGATAATAGCACCCTAACGGTATTGAGCTTTGCCACAGGTGCAAAGGTCTCCTGATAATCAACTCCATAAGTCTGAGTGAACCCCTTTGCAACCAGACGTGCCTTATATCGATCCACAGAACCATCAGCCTTCTGTTTAACCACAAAGACCCATTTACATCCAACTGGTTTTTTCTCTGGAGGAAGATTCACAAGTTCCCATGTATTATTTTTATTCAGTGCTCCCATTTCTTCCAACATCGCTGCCTTCCACTTTCCATCTGTAGATGCTTCCTGCCAATTTTTAGGAATCGAAACAGAAGAGAAAGAAGATACAAAGGCACGAAAAGAAGGAGAAAGAGAGCTATAAGAGACAACACGAGATATAGGGTGTAAAGTACAAGTCTTAGTACCTTTGCAATGAGCAATAGGTAGGTCGGAGGAGGAGGGATTATGAAGAGATGGAGGATCTAGATCTGGAGTCGGCAATTGAATGGGTATTGGTGCTAAAGTGGATTGCATCTGCCCTCTGTTGGTTCTGCCCCTTGTGTAGGTGAGTATGTTGGAGTTGTCAATTCTCTTCTGAAATTCACCAATAGTTCTCTGCACGAGAGTCAGCTCTCCCTAAATAGGAACATTAACATCACTATTTTCTATGGTCTCCCCCTGTAAAGGATTCCCAGTAGGTGAGGGAGGAACAGCTAGAGAAGGTGGGGCAATGTCCAAAGGTGACTGGGCAGCAGTCAAAGGAAGCTGGTCAGCAGCCGTGGGTGGCTGGGCAGCAGCCAAAGGGGGCTGGACAGCAGCCGTGGGTGGTGGTAAAGATGGCTTGGCAACAGCTAGAGGAACCTCCAGTGGAGGAATCTCAAAAGGCACATCTTCACTTGTACTCTCCCCCTGAAGAGGTGGTGAAGAATAATAAGAAAGCGTCTCATGAAAAACCACATCCATACTAACCAAGGTACGGCAGGAAGGGGGATGGTAACACTTATAACCTTTCTGGGTCAGAGAATAACCCAAGAAAATACAACGGAGCCCCCTAGGCTCAAGTTTGCCAGGGGATCTGGTATTCCTAGCATAGCACACACACCCAAAGACTTTGGGAGGCATAATAAAGGAGGAATGGCCCAATAAAATATCAGAGGGAGTACGGGAACTAAGAACCCGAGAAGGTAACCTATTGATAAGATAGGCAGCAGTGAGGACTGCATCCCCCTAATATTGAGAGGGAACATTCCTCGCAAACATCAAAGCCCTGGCCATTTCCAATAAGTGACGATTTTTTCTGTCGGCCACGCCATGCTGGACAGGGGTATCAACACAACTAGTCTGGTGAATAATGCCATGGTCAGCTAAATACTTCTGAAATTGCGATTCAGTATACTCAGTTTCATTATCACTTCTCAATATTTGGAGAGTAGCCTGGAACTGAGTTTATATCATTTTATGAAAATGTTGAAAACAGGAGAAAACCTGATTTTTAGTGGGCAAAAGATAAACCCAAGTGTTCCTAGAATGGGAATCAATGAAAGATACAAACCAACGATGACTAGAAATAGATGGTTTACGACTAGGGCCCCAAACATCAGAGTGTACCAAATTAAAACAAGTAGAACTTCTTTTATTTGAAATAGGATAATTTGAATGTGTCTGTTTGGCCAGAACACAAGCCTCACAAATGCCTAAAAGGGGGGTAACCTAACCGAGAGTGCCACTAGTAGAGTTCAGAAGAGACCAAGGAGTTCTGATGTAGCGTAGATGGTAGTAGTGGTGGAGAGAAGCGACCGTCATCAAGCAGATACAGGCCACCATGCACTTTACCCAATCCAATCGTCTTCCCAGAGTCCAGATCCTAAAATACACAATGAGAAGGAAAAAAAGTGACTTTACAGTTAAGATCACGAGTAATACTACTAATGGAAAGGAGGTTAGTAGTAAAATTAGGTATGTGCAAAACAGAAGTCAAGGGAAGAGAAGAAGTGCATTGTATGATTCCTTTTCCAGATATGGATGAAAGGGAACCATTAGCCACTTTGACCTTATCTTTCCCAGAAGTGGAAGAATATCTGTGAAACAGACTAGAGGAACCAGTCATATGATCTGTGGCTCCAGAATCTATGATCTAAGGATGGGAAGCCACAGAAGCACAATGACCTCCAAAAGGAATATCTGACCGGGCAAAGTGTGAACCTGAAGGAGCCGAAGAATTGGCAGTAGCTGATGTAGTAGAGGCAGTGGCAGAAGAAGACCTAAGCATACGTAGGAGTGCCTGTATATCATCCTGGGATAGACCAGTTTCAGTAGCAGGGGCTGCCGTAACAGTCGCAGTCTGATGTGCCTTGGGCTTTGTCTTTATCTTTGTCTTGGTAGCCCGCTTAGCTTCAAAATCTGCCGGTTTCCCATGAAGTTTCCAGCACCTCTCTTTGGTGTGATAGGGTTTGTAACAGTGCTCACAAACAACATTCCCTATAGTAGAATCACCAAGAGAAGCAGTGCCACTAGGTGCATAAGAGGCTGGGGCAGCATCCTTGAGAGCTGATCTATCTGTAGTAGGAGGGTGCAACATGGCAGCCCTACGGTTTTCCTCAGAGGACACCAGAGCATAAGATTGTTCAAGTGCGGGAAAAAGTTTATGGCCCAACACTTGAACACGAATCTGATCATATTCCACATTTAAGCCAGCCAAGAAGTCATAGACCCTAATCTTGTCCACATGCTTTTTATAGGAAGCAATGTCATCAACTGTAGTAGGGTGAAAATCAGAGAAGTGGTCCAACTGTTGCCACAGGCTGCGGAGAGTAGCATAGTATTTCAAACAGAAGGTCTCCCTGAGTAGTGTGAAGTATCTTTTTCGAAGTTCATAAACTTGGGCATCATTACCAAGCTACCCGTAGGTTTCCTTGCAAGCAACCCAAATCTGGTCGGCGGTATTCGAAGAAGAAAATTATCTTTGTCGTTAAAGTCATAGAGCCTATGAGGTATGACATGAGAACACCATTATTGGCAAGCCACTTAGTCCGAGCGGGGCCTTTATCATCGGGCTTCACACTAGTGCCATCAATATGGTCGTGAGACCACGGCCAGCAATGGCAAAGGAGGCTGATCTCGGACCATAGAAGGTAATTAGAGCCATCCAGTTTGATAGGGTTAGGTGAAAAACTGTGATAATCTGTCTTCTTGTTGTTATCATGATCCGAGGTAGCTGTAGAGTTGGTAGAGTCACCCATACTGACAGCAGAGAATGCCAAAAAATATCTTCAAGTGAAATCCCAAATATGAGAACCAGCAGCCAATAAGAACCCTATATCGATATGGTCAGGGTTTTGAAAAAACCCTGAATTTGATGAAATCGATGAAGGATCCAAGGGGCTGAAAAAAAAATCCTGCAGTGAATGGACTTGAACTGAGGATAAGGAGCCCTTAAGAATGGGAGAAAAATCTTCCTGAAATCAGATTCCAAAAAAAAACTGCAGTAGCTCCAAATCCGATAGAAGTAGGGTTTTGAAAAACCCTAATTTTGCTAATATCGATCTCAAGAAGGTCCTCTTCAATAAAACTGAACTGTGGGAGCCCAAATTGCTGTCGAATGGGTCCAAATAGGTGGAGAAGAAGCCTTCAAAAAATCAGATACAATAGTGAGCTCAAACTCCTAGATCGACAATTGTTAGGGTTTGGAAAAAACCCCTGATTTGGTAAATATCGATCTCAAGGAGGTCTTGAAACTGTGATCAGATCTGGAATAGGAACATGAAGCAATAATAAGATATTCCTGCTGCAGTTTCTGGTCTTCAAAAAAGGAGATGATTCCTTGTATTAGAAGTAGAAGCAATCCTCAAAGAACTGAAGCTCCAATTGGCGCAAGCTGGAAGTACTGGTTCCTATCGAGCAAAATTATGTAGTAGCATCCATGAGGTAATGGGGGCAGCAACTGGATCGAAAGATCACCTCATCAGTGCTGCCCTATGTGACAATAGAGAACAAGGGAGAAGAGAAAGGAGAAACCGAGAGAGAGAGAGAGAGAAAAAGAAAAAGAAAAAACTGAAATATCGTGGGAGATGGTCCCTAATTCGAGATTAGCTCTGATACCATGTCGAGATAATTGAATTAGGGTAAGGCTTATTTGATCCTTAGATCACACAGGCCTTGTATTTATATTAAGTAGAATGATAAGGATCCAAGTACAAATAGGAATCAACCTCAGTCCTAATCATATTAGAGATTCCTAGTACAACTAGGAATACCAAACTAGGATTCGGTTGAGGGAGATAAACAATAAAAAAGGAGATAAATAAAAGAGAAAAATAAAAGGGAATAAAGAGGAAACATCCTAATCTAACTAGGGGTACTTCCCCAATTGGTTAGGGGGCAGTCTAGGACTGCTTACCCCAATCGGGTAGGGGATAAGTAACCTATTTCAACATCACCTAACCCTAGACTTATTCCCATCAAAATAAGCCTCTTTTGGTGATTTATCTGCATCACAAAGGCATTTTTGTTTCTTGCCATAGTTTGTTGTATTGTTCTGTTTGATATGGGAGAGCGTTGATTCCATTCTTCATTTTTTTTAAATAAATTTGTTACTTATTGGAGGGAAAAAAGTTAGTTGCTGAAAATAATAATAATAATCAACAATTGCCATGGCACCAACTGAATGGCCAGCAGCCATGATCTTCCTAGACGAGCACCATATTCCGAGTATAATTGTCTTGTTTCAGGAATGTTTCCATATGGCCGATATATCTCCTTCATCTTCTAGCCATGGATGCCTTGGGCATCAAGGACCACGTTATTACTTAGGCATCTCCCTGACAGCTATAGCAATAATTAATAATGATGATAATGATAACAAGAATCATTATAATAAAAGACTTGGGTGATCCATACCTCTAAGGGCTGTATCAATCACTTTAATAGCAATGGTCATCAACGGCCAGCAGTCAAGGCAAACATCAGCTCCTGAGCAGCAATATCGAACATCATCATAATCTGTCATATCCTGTTTAACAGTATGCTCATCAGCCAATCCTTAATTTTTTGAATTTCCATGTAGGAAATAATTGTTTGGCAAGTCTAGAAACTGAATTTCTTACTATATCAAAAATCAGCTCCCTCTCCACTGGAGTGAAAACATTATCACCAGAATGTGTATAGGCATGTCTTTTAGCAGGCTGTAGCACAAGCGTAAAAGTTGTAACACATCAATAACTAGTGGAACTCATAGGCAACAATGATAACTTGGATGAAAGCATAGTGGAAAAGCTCAGTACACTAGAGACTCGATTACGCTTGAAATGCCACAACTCTGCCAAGCTTGTGAGTAACTGAGTTATTTCCTCAATTACTCCATGACATGGCATGCTTTATAAAAGGGGATAGAAAGACCAGCATCAAGCTTTACACATTGAAGAAGAAATATTTGCTTTACATAACAAATATCTTCAATAAAATCAAGACAAAATTTTGTAAGGAGCTAAAGAGCTTTACAAACAGAATCACAACGACCAGAAGCATTTAACTTTTCCATATCCATACATGTCCTATAAGGATTTTCTGTAAATTTTATATTCTTTATTTGTCCTAGACCCTTTGTCAGCTTGTTCGAATCATGATCTATTGATGAAAAAATCAACTGCAGCCATAAGCATTGAAATCTTTGCTTGAAAATTAAAAGCATGCAAATCATACATCTACACTGTACACAGGCCCAATATCAATTTTAAATGGGCACTTGTCTTTGATGGAATTTTCCAACTCCGCCGCATTGTTGAATGACTGGAACCGCAAATATATATCATTATCCAGAGTAAAGGAAAATTCTCTTCTGCCAAAGTAAGATGGATCACAAGCCGGGTGCTTCCCATCTACAAGCAGCAAAGAGACAGATTAAACAACAAAGGAGGGAGGAAAGGAAAGAGAAAAAAAATGGAGAGAAATTACATGGCACAAGCAGGTTCTTCAGGAAACTTCAACTAGCCAATCAAGAATTAAATATTAAAATAAAGGGAACTTATATTACCATTTCCATAGGACATCCATTTAAAGATATCAATGTGTGGAAACAGCTTTCCTGACAAAAATGATGCATTCCATAAGTACATATACCATTTTGTAAAAGAAACTCAGACTTGATTATAACATGTAGCAAATGGCAAACAGCAGAAAGACAGAATAATGGTACAATCTAACAAATTATAGGAAGTCAATTCACAAGCCACCACATGCACAAATAAAATAAATTCAAGTTAAGGCAAAGGTAGAATCCCATAGCGATGCCTAACACTGGAAAGTTCATAAGCAAAACCCATCCATCATCCAGGCATTGGATCATCCCATGCACATCAGGTCAACTAATTAATAAGCAAATTTAGATGGGGATAATACTATAATAGGACACTGTCAAAATTGAATCAAGAGAGGGAAGAATCTAACAACCTATTAAATCACATTAATTGATTTATGACAAAGAGTATCAGCAAATTTAATTTCATAATTTAATATGACTATCCAAGAGATGGTGATGTACCAGATAAATGGAGTAAATAATTAACTAATTGGCTCATCATAGGAATGTCACAGATCAAATAATGAACCATAGTGCAATGCGAAATCAGGGCACATTGATCCTACCCCCCCGCCCCCCCCCAAAAAAAAGCAGGACACCATCTTCTGTAGAGGGTCCATTTAGAAGATCTTCCACTGTCATAAAACACATATTCCAAAAGGAAAAAAAGGACATAGATGGATAACACTCAAAAAGTGGCATGTCCGTCAAGAAAAAGCCAATTAATTTATCCCAACATTGACAGCAATAGAGACAAAATTTTCTACGGGCAGCACTCCAAAGGAAAGAATGGATGTTCGAACAAATAAAAACACCAAATCAAGGATTAGAACCAAAGGGGAAAAAATAAATTAAAAACTACCATAGTATAATTTAAGATAATTGGCATTAAATCCTTCAGGAACAGCATTTCGTTGCCTCTGCCCAGGTTCACACCCATCAATTAACATGTCATCTCTTCCACACTCGGCTTCTTCTTTGGCCATATTGTCAAACTTAACCTATCCAAATAACAAATTATTATTCAGTTTTGCTAATAAATAGAGTACTGTTCATATTTAAGAAGGTAAACAGTAAATAAAGAATTAAGTAAAAATATATATATAATGTACCAAAAGGAATCGTTTAAGTCATCATTAAACTGAACAGAATGGAATCATGGGTAACATTCTACCTGGACCAAATGTATTTCAAAGCAATGACTAGAGCACAAGGCTCACTCAACATCTGTGTGTTCCATTTAACCTTACCAAGAAGAAAAGGATAAATGTAAATGACAAATTACACAGCATGAAGTTACAAAGCTGAACTCTAAACAGTTTTCAAGTTGTTTCTTCGAAGCCCTCAAACAGGATGGATTAAGACGAGTTTTTGGTAGAATGGTAAAGAAATGCAAATTACAGAAGATTAAAACCACAACCATAGCAAAACACTTATTACCGATTGACAAACTGGAACGGCGAGACAGTTAATCTGAAGAAGAATAAAAAGTTTCAGAATTGAGAAGGAGTGAGAGAGTTACCTGGAGGCCAAAGATACTGGTGATTTCTCCGGCCAAGGCGCGAAGCAGGTACCGCCGTAGTGATTGCTCTTCAGTTCTCTACGGCATCTAGGGCTTTTCCTCTGGGAAAAGGAAAAGGAAAAAAAAAGAGACGAATGTTAGGATTTGGCGGGAAAACTAATGGGCATAGAGTATCCTGGGCCCGATAGGTCTGGGTCCAAAATATGCACATCTGGTTTTTTTTTGGTAAAGAATATGCACACCTGGTTAGGACTTGCTTCAGTGGATTCTATATTGTCGGGCCCATGCAGCCACTTTAAGTGGTCTCGTTACAATGGTTCAACCGATGCAATCAATGAGTTGAGTACGATGCAGACATAGGTGGACCATATTTATATCCGTCAAAATACCTTCCTGTTTTTTTGCCAAAAGGTCGAAGCGTTCAAGCGCTGCCATTATAAAGTAATGTTAGTAGTTTTCCATCAATCTGAGCCGTTAAACTATTATCATCTAATCTAGAACGTTTATTTTATTAAAGCACATTACTTGTTCTTTTATCCACATAGCCGGTGAGCTTTTCATCTCTTTCAAACACGATCCCCCAAATCTGATTCTATCTTCTTTTCCACACACGATCCCCCGAATTCCTTTCCCTTCCTCTGCTTCACCAAGCATTCATCTTCTTTTCCACACATGATCCCCCCAAATCCCTTACCCTTCCTTTGCTTCACCAATCTGAAAACCCTAATGGCATTAAAATTGCAGGAGATGTTGCCGGTGTGAGTACAAGGATCTGCAGTGCGACGAGCCACTCCTCTGTCGGAGAACCCATCAGAGAGACCCTGCTGTGAACCTCTCTCATTCTGCCAGCGAGACCCTGCTCCAACCTTTCTCGCCTTGCTGGTCTATTCCGCGAACCAGTACCATTTTTTGCAAATCTCTCTCGGTTTGCCGGTGAGACCCTGTTGCGAACCTCTCTCGGTCTGCGGTGAGATTCGCGAACTCAGTGAGGTTTTTTTTTTTTTTTCTCTTTACCCATTTTGATTATTTTTTCTATTCATACCTTGCATTTCATTATCTCTTTCGGCATTCTTGTTAGAGATTGGCTGATTTATTCTTGTTAGAGATCTTCTGATTGTATTAGTTTTCTATTCGTTTTCTATAATTTATTCAGTTGTTCTTAGAATCTGCTCATAAATCCTATTTTGTGGCTTCAAAGTCATTCATATTATTTGTTCTATGGTTCCATATTACCATCTCTGCATAAAGGATCTCCTTTTCATTCTTCATCTTTCTTGCTGGAGTTTCAATCCCCTCTTCGTTTGGATTATGTAAAACTTCAATCCCTTAGCATTTCATTGTCTAGACAATGAGATGTGGCATATGGTAAATTGACCAGTTCTTTCAGATAAGATTAAGGAGATCTGATCCTCAGAGATACAAAGAAGACATTCTCCTAAAAAACATGTTTAAACATTTAAATAAATCTTTTTTTTTTTCACAATCCAAAGTGTGCCATTGTAAAGAATTTTTCATCTTCTTTATGCACCATTTGATATGGGTTTGCCTTAATTTTCCTAAATCTTTTGATAAAAATCCACTATATTCTGTGGGTGGTTGCACTGGGACAATTTCTGTTGGTTTATATGTGATGAGGCATAAAACACCTGCCACGTGGCCGACCCGACCTCAGTCCGAGAACCGAGTTGGGCCGAGCAGGAAATTGGGCTGACCCCATATCCGAAAAGTCACCTGACAAAGCCTGGTTTGAGCGAGCTGGCCGGTGGTTGAGGCCGGGATTATACGGGTCAGCCATAGACTCCTAGCCGACCTCATGGCCGAGACCAACCTCCTCCCGGGCAGACCTCCATTGCCGACCCCATGGGCCGACCTCGTAGGCTGAGCCCTCCTCCATTGAGGCTCTCATAGCACCCCACCGGGGATCTCCGGGCCACGTCAGCACATCCCGAGAATCACGGGATAAGGACCGAGCCACGATCCCAGCGCAACACAGAATCACACTCTACATGGACTCTTACCTTAATAAGAGTCCGAACCCGAAAATAACTCTCCACTCCGCTCTACGCGAGAGAACCTTCCGAAAGAAGGACTCCTACCATACTAGGACTCTCCCAGCCGTCTCATCTCCTCCTTACTCTATAAATACCCAGGTATGGAGCTCTATTCCACATCTTGCTTTTTACTACGCAGTTACGCTGTCGCGTTGAAGACCTGACTTGAGCATCGGAGAGTCCTAGGCCGGAGCCACACCGGCCCTCTTGCGCTCATTGCTTGGTTTTGCGGTTCATCCACGGGCGAACCAAGTATCGGAGGTTTTCACACGCAATGATTTGGCGCCGTCGTGGGAACGACATCGGCAAGCATCGTCGTTTACGCCAATTCCCGAACAATAATAATGGTGCATACGAGGTCGGGGCCACACGGCTCTACTTCCCGTCGGAGGAGCCGCAACCCGTTGTGCCGACGAGACGATCACCGCCCCGAAGCCTCTCGGCGAGGATAAACAAGACCCCCTAGGGCGGTGGTGCGCAACCCATCACGGCACCATTCCACCTCCGAGAGCGGGAATGGGGAGGTGCACTAACCACGGCCGCGGCTAGCCGGGTACAGGCCGAGCCAAGTTTGGACGGGAATGTCCTACCTGCACCGCCACCCTTGCCGGAGAGTTTGGACCCAGAAGCCCCGGCCAATAATCGACAGGTTATGGATTTGCAGCTGCAGATGCTCCACACCAACGAGATGCTGCGCGCCTTCATGAACCAGATGGCCCGAGGCGGGCTGATGGGCCAGCCGCTGGCCGCGCCCCCTCCAGCTCCGGTTCACGCTGAAAGAAACCGGCAGCAAAATGGCGGCCGGCGTAGGGCCGAGCCGAGTCGGGCTGCGTCCTCGCACCCGTCTCGTCAGAAGACTCCACCTCCGCGCCCCAGTAGAGGCGCTCGGCGGGGTGAACAAGAGCATCGCCCAAGCCCGCGAACAGGGCAGGAAATTGAGCCGGCCGGCTCGGTAGCGAGGAGGTCGGTATTTTCTGGACGGATCGGAGAGGACGAACCGCCGAGGAGATTCTGAGAACAAAGAAAAGACCCGGTTGAAAGGCGTGCGCCGAGACAAGGAGAAGGATCGCGTCATACCCCCCGGGGTCAGAGCTCACCTCCCTGAGAAGAACAACAGGGGAGCCCCCGAGGGTCCAACTTCCAAGAAGAAAAAAGAACAAAGAAGGGCGGGGAGGACCGAGCTGACCAGAATGGCCGACTACAACGGGATGACCGACCCTATCGGCCCCTGGCCGAGGAGCTGGTTGGCCAAGCACCTGAAACCGAGCTGGAGAAGCGACTACGAGACTTGGCCGAACAGGTGGAGGGGTTGAAGAAACAGGCGATCCCGGATGCCTACTCTTTGGTCGGGCGTCACCCTTATCCTCCCGAGATTATGACCGCGCCGCTACCACACGGTTTCAAACCTCCCCCGTTCGACAGGTATGACGGGACGACCGACCCGACAGATCACATCAACTACTTTAATGCGATGATGACCATGTACGGGGGAACCGAGATCGTTTCTTGCCGAGCCTTTCCTGCAGCCCTCAAGGGCGCGGCGACCTCATGGTTTTCCTGGTTGCCGCCGAATTCCATAAAAAGCTTCGCTCAACTCTGTCGAGCCTTTGTCAAGCGCTTTCAGAGTAGTATGAAACATAAGAAGACCACGGTCAACCTCCTCAGCGTGAAGCAAAGGCCCGATGAATCGATCCGAGCTTTCGTCTCCCGCTTCAACAAGGAATCCTTAGATATCAAGGATTTGGATGAGGCCACGGCCCATACGGCTATGAGCAACGGATTGGCTGACATGGACCTTATCAAGGACTTGGCCCGGAAGCCGACAAGAAACCTGGCCGAGCTCTTGGAGAGGTGCAACGAGTTCGCAAATATGGCCGAGGTCCTCCAAGCCCGAAAGGGCAACGAGGGTCGTACTGACAAGAAAAGGCCGACAACAGACGACCGAAGAGAAGACAAAAGGCCAAGGACGGATCGCCAAGCTGATAGGTCGGATCGAGCTCGGAGCCCCGACTACACGCCATTGAATGCATCTCGCAAGGAGATCCTGATGCAAATACAAGATGGGGGGTACATCCGCCGACCCCGACCGATGCAAGCGGGGTCATCTCGGAATCCCAACAAGTATTGCCAATTCCACAAGGACATCGGTCACGACACCGAAGATTGTTATCAGCTGAAAAGAGAAATCGAAGAGCTGATAAAAGCGGGCCACTTGAAGCGATATGTCAAAGGAGGCCGAGAAGATCGTGGAGGTCGGCGGCCTGATGACCGAGATCAAAGAAGAGCCGAGCCTAGGGCCGAAAATAGGCGAGTTGAAAGAGATGATGACAAAGTCCGAGCCGAGAAGAAGGAGGACGGATCCGGGCCGAACAATGACAAGGGAGCCCCCATATACACTATCCTTGGAGGGCCCGGGCAAGAGAGTACTCGAAAGGCTAAGGCAAACGCTCGCTTCGTCGGAGTAGCCGAGATGCCCGCCAAGAAACTAAAGCAGGCGGTGACGATCTCCTTCACGGAAACCGACCTTGAAGGTATAAGTTTACCTCATGACGACGCTTTAGTGGTGCAGGTAGAAATTGCGAACAGACCCGTACACCGTGTATTGGTCGATACCGGCGCATCCGTGGACCTTATGTCACTGGAAGCGTACCGACAATTTGGCTTCGGCGACGAAGCGCTCAAGCCCGAAGGCACCTCGCTTCACGGGTTCTCGGGAGCGGCCGCGACCATCAAGGGCTCGATCGATCTACTAGTCACAATTGGGCAAGCTCCATGCCAGGCGACGATCCAAGTCAAATTCATGGTGGTACGGTCGGTAGTGGCTTTCAACGCCATACTCGGCCGTCCTTCATTGACCGCCCTCCAAGCCATCATCTCCCCGACTCACTTGAAGATAAAGTTCCCCACCGAGAATGGTGTCGGCGAGGTCCGAGGTGACCAAAAGAAGGCACGAGAGTGCTACGCTACTTTCGTCAAGCAAAATAAGGGTAATGTTCGAGGAATCAGCAGGATGAGCTTATCGAGAGAAGAGGGCGACCCGTGGAAGACCTGACCCCACTTCATCTCAGCGAAGACGACCCAGCCAAGGTGGTCCAGCTCGGATCACTACTAAATGAAGATCAAAGGAGGCGGCTCGGAGTTTTCTTAAAAGCGAACGCCGATGTCTTCGCCTGGTCGGCCGCTGACATGTCGGGCATACCCAGACATATAGCTGAGCACCGACTCCATGTGGATCCGGGTCGGAAACCAATCCGGCAGAAGAGAAGGAACTACGCACTTGATCGACAAACTGCAATCAAAGAAGAGGTGGAGAAGCTTCGCCGATCAGGATTCATCCGAGAAGAGAAATTCCCGACCTGGTTGGCTAACGTCGTCATGGTCCCTAAACCGAACGGGAAGTGGAGAATGTGTGTCGACTACACCGACCTCAACAAGGCCTGCCCAAAAGATGAGTACCCACTACCTCGGATCGACCTCTTGATCGACGCCACGGCAGGTCACGAGATGCTGAGTTTCATGGATGCGTACTCCAGCTACAACCAAATCATGATGCATGAGGAGGACGAGTTGTACACGGCCTTCCGAACTGACCAAGAGAATTTCTGCTACAAGGTCATACCATTCGGATTGAAGAACGCCGGAGCGACATACCAGCGCCTCGTGAACTATATATTCCGCGAGCAGATCGGAAAGAACATGGAAGTCTACGTGGACGACATGTTGGTGAAAAGTTTGAAGGCCGAGCACCATTTGGCCGACCTGGAAGAAGCCTTCGGCGTATTGAGGAAGAACCAGATGAAGCTGAATCCCGCCAAGTGTGCATTCGGCGTAACCTCGGGAAAATTCCTCGGCTTCATGGTCTCTATCAGAGGCATCGAAGCCAATCCGGCAAAAATCAAAGCCATCCAAGAGATGAGTCCTCCAAGGACGATCCGAGAAGTACAAAGGCTAAACGGACGTGTGGCGACGTTGGCGCGATTCATGTCGAGATCGGGCGATAAATGCCTGCCGTTCTTTAAGGCCCTAAAGAATATCCGGAACCCAAAAGATTTTATCTGGTCATCCGAATGCCAAGAAGCTTTTGAAGAGCTGAAGAAATATTTGGAGAACCCGCCTCTGCTCAGCCGACCTGCACCAAAAGAGGAGCTTCAAGTCTACTTAGCCGCCACTCCCGTAGCAGTCAGTGCGGTGTTGATCAGGGAAGAGAGTCGAACTCAAAGGCCGATATACTATATCAGCCACGTTCTTGTTGATGCCGAGACAAGGTACTCCGGGTTCGAGAAAGTAGCATTCGCTCTAATCACGGCTGCAAGGAAACTAAGGCCGTACTTCCAAGCTCACCCGATCGTGGTACTGACCGACCAGCCACTCAAAAAGATATTACACAAACCCGACGTTTCGGGACGGCTGATTTCCTGGGCAGTTGAGCTAAGTGAATACGATATAAGCTATCGACCGAGGACGGCGATAAAAGGATAAGCCCTGGCCGACTTCATCGCCGAATGCACGGGGCCCAAGCATGAGGTTGGAGAAGAAAAGACAGTCGAGGAGGTCAGGGCTACGGCCGACCCAATTTGGACCATGAATGTTGACGGCTTAAGCAATTCCGGAGGGAGCGGGGCCGGCCTAATACTTGTAAGCCCCGAAGGCTTTCTGGTCCAATATGCCCTAAGGTTCAAGAAACAACGAGGCTGAGTATGAAGCCCTTCTAGCTGGACTTCGGGTCAGCAAAGCTATGGGCATAAAGCAGTTGAAGGTGCGAGGAGACTCCCAACTCGTGGTCAACCAGGTCAACGGAGACTACGAGGCAAAAGACGAAAGGATGATAGCATACCTGGGTCGAGCCCGAGATCTGATCTCCGAGCTCGAACACTTTGAGATGACTCGAATACCGAGAAAAGAGAATGCCGCGGCGGACTCCTTATCTAGGTTGGCCGAGGCCGACCTCCAATATTTGAGCCGGTCGGTATACATAGAAATATTGGAGAAGCCATCCTTACAAGAAGAAAGCATAAAGCACATTGAAGAGGATGGGCCGACCTGGTTGGTCCCCATTGTCAACTACTTGGAGAATGACCTGCTCCCGGGGAACCGAGACGAAGCAAGGAAGGTCAAGATCCGATCTTCCAAGTACTCGATGATCGACGGAGTACTCTACAAAAGGGCAATCTCGGCCCCTCTTCTCCGATGTCTGGGACCGAAGGGGGCCGAGTATGCATTAGCCGAGGTACATGAGGGAATATGCGGGAGTCACATGGGCGGCCAAGCTCTTCCATACAAGATACTTCGGTAAGGATTCTATTGGCCAAGAATGCAAGAAGAGGCCATGAAATACGTGAAGACATGTGAGAAGTGCCAACTGTTCGCGCCAATCCCAAGCCGACCAGCAATAAAATTAACCTCAATGCTGAGCCCAATCCCATTCGCTATGTGGGGAATGGACATTCTCGGAGATTTCACCCCAGCATCGGGAAACAGAAAATACGTAGTAGTGGCGATCGATTACTTCACCAAGTGGGTCGAGGCCGAGCCCCTTGCCACCATCAGTGAGAAGAACATGGAAAAATTTTTCCGAGATAAGGTCATCTACCGGTTCGGGCTACCGAAAGTTCTCATCACTGATAATGGCGCGCAATTTAACAACCTGGCCTTTCGAGAATTCTGCGAGCATTTCCACATTGACTTCCGACCCATCTCGGTAGCTCATCCACAAGCAAATGGACAAGTAGAAGTGTCCAACCGAACATTACTTGCCGGCATTAAGAGGAGGTTGGATGAGGCCAAGGGGAGATGGGTGGAAGAACTCCCAAGCGTCCTATGGGCATATCGGACGACTGTAAGAACTCCAACCGGGGAGAGTCCATTTCGCCTCGCTTATGGGACCGAAGCCCTCGCACCGGTTGAAGTTATGGCTTCATCGTACCGAGTGCTCAACTTCAATGAGAAGACCTATGAAGATGGGCTGAGAGCCAATCTTGACTTCCTCGATGAAGTCCGAGAAAATGCCCTACTCCGAAACGCGGCGTACCAACAGAAGACGGCAAGCTACTATGATTCAAGGGTCAAAGAGCGGCATTTTCGTCAAGGGGACCTTGTTCTCAGAAAACTCAGCGCATCCCAGCCGAGGCAACAAGGAAAATTAGCACCAAATTGGGAAGGCCCATACATAGTCTCCAAGCAAATTTGCCCTGGCACATATCGCTTGCAGACTCCGGGGGGCAAGAAGGTACCGAGACCTTGGAACTCGGAAAATTTGAAAAAGTTTTTTCAATAATTGAGCATACTTGTATTCGGCTTCAGTTCCGACATTTGATTCAATAAAGTCTTTTCTCCAACACTCAACATATTGGCAAGCTCCCAAGTCATAAGACCGGTCCTCATAGACCAGGCCGACATCACAGACCGACCCTCATAGGTCGGCAGCCAAGTCATAAGACCGGTCCTCATAGACCAGGCCGACATCAAAGACCGACCCTCATAGGTCGGCAGCCAAGTCATAAGACCGGTCCTCATAGACCAGGCCGACATCAAAGACTGACCCTCATAGGTCGGCAGCCAAGTCATAAGACCGGTCCTCATAGACCAGGCCGACATCAAAGACCGACCCTCATAGGTCGGCAGCCAAGTCATAAGACCGGTCCTCATAGACCAGGCCGACATCAAAGACCGACCCTCATAGGTCGGCAGTCGAGTCGTAAGACCTGTCCACATAGACATGGCCGACCTCTCAGGGGCCGACATCCCTATTTGGCCGAGCCTAACAAAGTACAAAAACCAAGCTAAGGCATTAGGCTCGGCCAAGAAGGATATTTGGCCACGCATCCGCTTATATGATAGTCTCTCCAATCGGACTGAAGGGAAAGGCCAATTAACCAACCAAAGCGAAGATCACATTGACCTCGGGCGTTGAATGGCCGAAACCGCCGACAACGTTGGGCATGGATAAAAAAGAGACGAATTCCTAAGCTCGGTTAGTGAAACGACTCGGCAGCTTGGCCACAAACAAAACAGAATACGCAAGGAAAAGAATGCTGAGGGCGCCGAGTTCAAATACTCAGACAAATTCTGACAAAAATAAGTTGTTTTATTCATTGTAAGCCGACTGATCGGCACGGTTACAAAAGGGGCAGCTCGGCCCCACACCCACAAAAAAAAAAAAAAAAAAAAAAAAATTACATCTCCGTCTCCTCGGCGTGGGACTTGGAGGCGCCCTCGGAGGCGTCCACGATATTGGGCTCGGCAGCAGGGTCTTGAGGTCCGGCTCCCGGGGAAGACGTCGGTGGAGCGGAGTGCCTCAAGGGGCTGAGCTTGGGTGACCTCGGCTCCCTCCTCATCTCCCATCTCCCCTGCAAAAGTAGTCGCATCATCGTCAAAGCGGGAGAGATTGAGATCAAGATACGCTGCCTTGATCTCGGCCAAAAGCTCAGCTCGGCCTGCTTCAAAACCTTCGGCGAAGGGAGGCTTCCTGATCTCATGGCAGATATCGGCGTACTCCTCCGATTGGAGATAGTCGCTGATCGCCGTGCTCCGAGCCGTGGCCAGATCTTCCTTGGCCTTCTCCTTCACCTCGGCGAGCCGAGCCTGCAGAGCCCGGACCTTCTCTCTCTGCCTGGCCACCTCGGCCTGAGAGCTCTCCACTTCGGCCTCAGCAGCGGTGAGCTTCTCTTGGGTCTCCCGACGCCTCTGAACGGCATCCTGGGCGTCCTGATAAGCCTTCTTGCACTGGACGTCCAAGGAATAGTTCTCGGTCAGGAGCCGCTCGAAGCGGAGCATGGTCTCCACTGCTTTGGCGAACCCCTACAAAAAAGCATGAGAACAAAAAATCAGGATAAACTACACATATCAGATCATAGGCAAGAGCCGACAAGGAAACTTACCATATTGAAGTCTTGAAATAGGGTGGAGAGGAGCTCAGGGTCGGACAGCGCCTCGAGCTTCTCCTTGTCGGCTGGGAGCCGACCTGCATCCAGCCATTCCTTGGCGTGAGCGGCCGACGTCAAGGCCGAGTCCCTAGGGAAGAGGCGCCAGGTCGGCCTCACAGGGACGTTGTTGGCCGAAGCCCTCCCCAGGATGTATCGGGAGATGTTGGTGGGAGAGGCCACGGGCGGAAGGCCGCCACTCGTCAGGTTTACCGAGAGCTTTTGGCGTTTGATGTCTCTCAGCGGGCTCCTCTCGCCTTTTCGGCCTTTCCCCTTCCTCGGAGACCCGGCTTGACCCGTGTTCTTCTCGGCCTCCAGACCGACCACCGCGTTCGATGGTCCCGGCATCACCCCCTTTCCCTTGGAGGCCTTGGAGGACTCGCCCCGGGGTCTCTTCTCGGCATTCTTCTTCTTCCTATGCGCGATAATCTCGGCCCTCAGCCGAGCTGTGTCCATTGGAGGAATGTGGCCGACCACTGCAAGAGAAACCGAAAACATAGGAAACAAGTCAGAAAAGGAAAAGAAAACTAAGTAAAGGGGTCGGCTCGGACAACTGAGATAAGCTCGGCAAGGGTTCCTACTAGGGGTCATATGCCAACTCTGAAGAAACCCCTCGTCCTGAAGCTGGAGAACATCGAAGGGCGGACGCTGGGGGATCAGGTCGAGCGAGGTCATCTCATTCTCGGTCAGGGGTAGTACTCTATTTACATAGTTCAGATTCATCTCCTTCCACTCGGTTCGGAGAGGGCTGTTGGGAATGGAAGCGAAGAAAAAACGGGGCTTCTAATACTTGTTGAAGGTCGGCGTGCCGACCAGAAACTTGTGACCGCCTAGAGCCGCACTCTTCCCTGATCGGCGGCAGAAATAATACCACCTCTTCTCGGGAGACTTCTTCAGGAAGAAGAGCCGAGAGAAAAGCGCCACGCTCGCACCTCGGCCCATCTCGCAGAACAGGGCGTAGAAGCCATACACAGCCAGCCAAGAGTTCGGCACCAGCTGACCAGGAGACAGGTGGAAGTGGTCCAAGATCTGGTCCACCAGGCTGAGAACGGGGAGCCAAAACGCATACTTAAAGGGCGTCTCGTACAGAGCCACCTCACCGGGCCTGATGAAGCAGGCCATCTCCCCGGGATTAGGAACTCGGAGCTGAATGTCCTCGGGGATGGCGTAGGTCGTCCTCAGATAGTCGAGGTCGGCCTCCGTGATTGTGCTCGGAACGGTGCCGACACTGCCTTCCTCGGGCTCAGGGGCGTCGGTGGACGAGCTTACCGAGCCAACCCCCATCTCGGACAAATCTCCCTCGCTTGATTCCTCATCGGATGAGGACGACCCGGAGTTCTCGGCCCAGTCTGCGGCAATGGATTGGGCCGCGTGGTCAAACTCCATGGGTAACGGGGGCTCGGCCACCTCAGCCTGACGAAGCTCCACTACATCGGGCTCGTCTGAGGTCGAGCCCAATAGGTCTATGGTGGGAGAGCGGACGGGGAGTTCTCGGCTCGGACTCGCGCCCTCTGCCGCCCTGGCGAGCAGTTCGCCCATAGGACTACTACCAACTGACATACTGGGCGGAGAAGACTTACTGGTTGAAGAAGAGCTGAGCGGGAACGAAACGACTGCCGAGTCGATCACGAACGAAGCTTCGGCCGAGTCGATCACGAGCAGGCAAACGACGAGATCTACCGAGTTGACGGTTCCAAACTTGCCGAGAAGTCAATAACTTAGAGCAGTGAAGAATGAATAGTTAGGAGTCGCCTATTTATAATCCTTGGGTTTCACTGATCCAACGGCCGACCAGAGCTCAGCATGATCCAACGGCCCAGATCAAAGGACGTTTCGAATTCCCGAGCCCGCCATAATGACTCTGCTGACGTGGCACGGACACCCAACCGTCAGATCGTGCAACGTCAAATCCGCAGCAATAAATAATCTCGGCCCAACCGCAGGAATCTTCCAGACAAGCGCCCAGGAAATTTCACTCATCAACGCCGAGCCGACACCTGATGAGTGGGGGGGCCTGTGATGAGGCATAAAACACCCCACCTATCAGAGGCTGCCACGTGGCCGACCCGACCTCAGTCCGAGAACCGAGTTGGGCCGAGCAGGAAATTGGGCCGACCCCATATCCGATAAGTCACCTGACAAAGCCTGGTTTGAGCGAGCTGGTCGGTGGCTGAGGCCGGGATTATACGGGTCAGCCATAGACTCCTAGCCAACCTCATGGCCAAGACCAACCTCCTCCCGGGCTGACCTCCATTACCGACCCCACGGGCCGACCCCTCCTCCATTGAGGCTCTCATAGCACCCCACCGGGGATCTCCGGGCCACGTCAGCACATCCCGAGAATCACGGGATAAGGACCGAGCCACGATCCCAGCGCAACACAGAATCACACTCTACATGGACTCTTACCTTAATAAGAGTCCGACCCCGAAAATAACTCTCCATTCCGCTCTACGCGAGAGAACCTTCCGAAAGAAGGACTCCTACCATACTAGGACTCTCCCAGCCGTCTCATCTCCTCCTTACTCTATAAATACCCAGGTATGGAGCTCTATTCCACATCTTGCTTTTTACTACGCAGTTACGCTGTCGCGTTGAAGACCTGACTTGAGCATCGGAGAGTCCTAGGCCGGAGCCACACCGGCCCTCTTGCGCTCATTGCTTGGTTTTTACAGGTTCATCCATGGGCGAACCAAGTACCGGAGGTTTTTGCAGGTTCATCCACGGGCGAACCAAGTACCGGAGGTTTTCACACGCAACAATATGGACATTTTGGATGATGGTATTAGGTAAGTAGCGCATCTAAGATTGCAAATCTTGCTGCATCTAAGCAAACCTGATAAAACCTAATAGAAGGAAACAATATAGAAATAGAGCACTTAGAAAATAGAAATTTGTACCTATATTGGAAGGAACAGACCTCCAATTTGAGGAGTTAATGTTTGACCTATAGGCTATAGTATTCACTTTTTTCACATTTGGGATTCACTAGGAGCTGTTATTTGCCCCTTGGAGCATCAAATCATAGTGTTCTTCTCACATATAATTGTTCTAATGGGTTTACTCCTTGATTCATATCATGCTCTATTTGATGATTAAGCCCTTAGTTATGTCTGATCTTTTAGCTAAAAATTCTCATTCTCACTCGCTCTCATCTTACCCATTCTGTATGAATTTGTGTTATTATTCCAGGATTGAATTTGTTCAAACTGTTTTTTACTTTGTTAAGTAATCTTCTTATGTGCATGTATGTGTTTTTCTGGAGGTTTACAGAGTCCCTGTCAAATAGATGAAAATCTATATCTACCCAAAGAAGAAACTGTTGGGATAAGGCTTGTCTTGGGTTGTGTTTTGCTGAATGAATGAATTACTTATCAACTTAATGGGAATAATCATCTGCTTCCCTTTCAATGATTTGAATTTGTTGGAATCTATTTTCATACTGTTATTTGAGGTTTCCCTTGTACATTTTAATCTACCTGACTCTTTGTATTTTACCCTTATTTATGCCTGATCTTTTGTTTTAATGTGTAGGTTGCAAACCAAATGATAGAAAGTCGAAGACCAAATTGTGCATCTGGGCAAGGAACAATGCAACTTTATATGGCTAAGACAAAGAAGAACTTTGGTCGATGGTTTTACCGCTGTCTTGCAAATGCCAATCACCGTAACTGTTTCATTTGGATTGATGAATATCAACCAGATGTTACTCGTGAGGGGTTGGTAAGGCTTGCAAGTGGTGTTTATGAACCACAAACTTCACGTCAAGACACCAATGATTGGAAGGAGAACAAGAACATGAATTCACATCTCAATATCTTTTATGTATTTTTTGGGTCCATTGCAGTTTGTGGCATTTATCTTTGGTTTATCTTTTTGATATGTATCCTCGTATATATAGCAATGAAGTTGTAATTTGGATACCTCCTACATGGAATTAATGAGTATTATTGGATATCTTTTAAATGGATCATGTAAAATGCACATTTTGGTGTATTAATCTAACTTTATCCTTTTGGCATGTCTCCTTATTATGTAATTTTTTATTATTAGTTGGATATCTATTGTTATCTAATGAATTTTTTTTCCAGATTATTCCACGTCGGATATCTACTTACGTCGATGAGAAACCAATGTAGTGATTTTTGAATATTTTTATTTACATCCATGACTTGTAACCAAGACCTACATCCAGCCAAGATTTATGATGAATTTTTTCTCGGATTATTCCATGCCGAATATCTTCTTACGTCGGTTGCTATACCCTATAGAGATATAAATAGATTGGATATGATCGAATCCGGATATTCCATGTTCGAATATGGGTATCCCTAAACAGATACGGATGAGAAACCAATGTAATAATTTTCGAATATTTTGATTTACATCCATGACTTGTGTAACCAAGACCTACCTCCACTCGACATTTACGATTCACTCTCAATCCATGTCTCTTAGTGGATCGAAGCCTCATAATTCTCATTTCATCATTCCTTAGATCGGATAAGAATCGGGTGTGATCGCCTCATAAATCTCATTTCATCATTCCTTAGAACTAGTTGAATCATCAAAAACCTTGAATATCGTGGCCAATAATTAATTTTTTATTATCACTTTATTATCTATTATTATCGGTTGAGTTTTTTTTTCCGGATTATTCATATTTTTTTCCCCCGGATATCCTTAAATAGATAGGGATACCCCTCAACGATCACGGATGTGAATCTTCAAATATCTGCTTACGTCGGTTACTATACCCTATAGAGATATAAACGGATCGGATATGATCGGATCCGGATATTCCACGACTGAATATGGGTATCCCTAAACGGATACGGATGAGAAACCAATGCAGTGATTTTTGAATATTTTTATTTACATCTCTGATTTGTGTAACCAAGACCTACCTCCACCCGACAAATACGATTTATTCTCAATCCATGTCTCTTAGTGGATCGAAGTCTCATAATTCTCATTTCACCATTCCTTAGATCGAATACGAATCAGATGTGATCGCCTCATAAATCTCATTTCATCGAACCTTAGAACTAGTTGAATCATCAAAAACCCTAAAGATCACGATCAATAATTAATTTTTTATTATCACTATATTATCTATTATTATCGGTTGAGTTTTTTTTATCCGAATTATTCATATTTTTTTCCCGGATATACTTAAATAGATAGGGATATCCCTAAACGATCACAGATGCGAATCTTCGAATATCTGCTTACGACGATTGCTATACCATATAGAGATATAAACGGATCAGAAATTATCGGATCCAGATATTCCATAACCGAATATGGGTATCCCTAAATGGATACGGATGAGAAACCAATGTAGTGATTTTCGAATATTTTGATTTACATCCCTGATTTGTGTAACCAAGACCTGCCTTCACCTGACAAATACAATTTACTCTCAATCCATGTCTATTAGTGGATCGAAGTGTCATAATTCTCATTTCACCATTCCTTAGATCAGATACTGATTCCTTAGTAGATACCAATAATGATTCCTGGCCAATCTCGTATCAGTGGGTCGATACGGACAAGGGCAAAAATGTACAAAAATAATCTAATTTTTGAACAAAAAAGTGTAAACCTAACTGACAGATTGATTTAGATCGGTATCGGTTGAGACCAATACCAATTTTTGGCCGATCCCGTATCGGTGGGTCAGTACAAACAAGGGTATAAATAAATTTAAAAAAGTATATTTTTTTTTTAAGAAAATGGGGTAACCTTCCGATGCAATCTGATACATATCGATCTCCATCTCCACCGATACCGATTCGGGACGGTATTTATCGAACTGCAGCGGTTAGGTTACTCTATGTTCATCAAAAAAATTACTTATTTTTTTAATATATTTTTGCCCTTGTCTATACTGACCTATTGATACAAGATCAACCAGGAATCGGTATCGGTCTCAGCCGATACTGATATGAATCGATCTATTAGTTAGGTTTACCCTTTTTTTTGTTCAAAAATTAGATTTTTTTTTACATTTTCACCCTTGTCCGTACCAACCCACCAATACAGGATTGGCTAGGAATCGATATCGATATTTGCTAAGGAATTGGAGAGAGAGAGAGAGAGATCATTGAGAACAAAAATTCATTTGGGGTTTGGTTGAAGGATGTTCTATAGTGGATACGGATATCCGATAGGGGATACGAATGTTCGATTAATCGTTTTGGGATTTGGCTGAAGGATGTTTAAATGACTTTGGTTCTCAAGTCTCAATTCACCTAGCTATTCACAACTTCCAAAGTTTTAAGAGGCTAGTAACGTGGACTCTTTTGGGTTCTTGCACCATAGAGAGTGAAAAGGTGGACTTACAAGACACATGCCCCAAAGCTCTCAATACCTTTTAGAGGCTGAAAGGTGGAGTTGCAACAGTATTCTCCCTAGCCCTTTTTGAGTCTTACACGAAAACGGTGAAGATGAATAGCTAAGAGAAGTTGCAGGTGATCTTCTCACAGATTTCCCTAGCCCTTTTAGAGTCTTACATGAAAACGGTGAAGATGAATAGCTAAGAGGATTTACAGATTTTTTTTTCATTTTTTAGGAAAGAAATTTGCAGGTGATCTTCTCATAGATTTCGGTTCAACGACAGAGAGAGATGTGTAATCGAGTGAGAGAGCAAGCAGTCCTTAAACTGATGTTGGTTGAATGAGAGAGAGAGAGAGAGAGAGAGAGAGAGAGAGAGAGAGAGAGAGAGAGAGAGAAAGAGATATGAAATTCCATGGAGAGCAGGGAGTAATTGCGCGGGAACATTAACAGTGGAGATGGCTTTTCCCGCCCTTTAAACCATTGTTGTTGCCTATAAATAGCATTGCAAGCCTCCTTCTCCTGTGCCGTAGTTGAAACTTCTTAGTGAGTAGTTGTTTTTAATGGAGTTCATCTGTCGATTTCCTTAGTTATCTCATCTTTTTTTTTTTTAAAACCAAATCAAGGTGTCGATTTCCTTAGTTATGCAGCTGCCTAGTTATCTCTTTAATGGCCTCTGCTTAAAGCCATCTCCTGAGTAGTTGTCTTTAATGGAGTTCAACTGTCGATTTCTTTAATTATGGATGTGGGTCTTTAATGGAGTTCATCTGTCGATTTCCTAAGTTATTTCATCTTTTTTTTTTTATTTCTTTTTTTAAAAAAAAAAAAAACTATGGAATGTTATATACAGAAACAGAGACTGATTTGTTGGCATGAAATGTTACATATGCCATCTCCTCATCTGTTTTTTTTTTTTTGTTTTAACCATGGAATGTTACATATGGAAACAGAGACTGATTTTGTTGGCATGGAATGTTACATATGCCATCTCCTCATCTCTTGTTTTTTTTTTTTTAACCATGGAATGTTATTTCAAAATGGAGTTGTGTTTCATTGTAGTTCTGGGCTTAAAATAGAGACTGATTTGATCTTCTAATTAGTGGTTCTCAATTTCAAATTTATTTGTGATTTTTCTCCTTCTTTTTTTTTTTACCACATTAGTTATTTCTTAAATACGTTCTTCTAATTATTGGTTCTCTAATTTACAAATTAATTTGTTTCTCATATCAATGTCAAGAATTAGAAGTCTATTGGGTGTTCGTCGTCAAGCACGAATGGAGCGGGAGTTTGGTAGGTGGAGGGGGAGGGGGAGGGGGAGGAGACCCCCATCTCTCCTATTGATAACTACATACCAAAGGTGGCGCAATTACATGCAAAATCATCTTGCTGAGCAGATTCCAGCCCCACTGGCTGAAGGCATCATCAGGGTTGGAGATACCCGTGAGAATCCCATCTTCATCTTAGCTGATGATGATATTCCTGTTATTGTTCTCTCATCTGATGATGAATCCAATAGTTAGTTCTGGTTCTAGTTCTATTGGTTTTTCAGTGGTCTTTTGTGGAGGTTCCTAGTTCTGGTTCTATTGGTTTGAAGTGATCTTTTTTTGGGTTCTACAATTGACATCAACATAATTTTTTAGGGGTTCAACATGGTTTGAGTCAATGTCTTTTTTTTTTTTTGGGTGACTTGAGTCCATGTATCAATGACAGTTGAAAATTTTGATGATGTTTAATGAATATTTACCTTTTGTTATGGTTGCTTAGCCATGTTCATGATCGGATCACTTTGTTGGGTATGCATTGAGAGTTTTTTAATATGCTCAAAAAGTCATGTTAATCTTTAATATGGTAACAGTTTAATTTTGCTTCTTGTTAATGAATGAGATAGTGGTATGGAGCTAGTCTTTGTTAAAGGAAGGGCTGGGGTCGGGTAGGGGTTGGAATATCATTTTGGTTGGTAGAAGTTTTATGGAGTTATTTAGTGATTATCCACATAAAGAGAGATTAAAGGGCTATGGTACCAAGTACATTTGGATGTAATATTACATTTGCAATTGGAGTTATGTGTGCATGATTTCAGACACCATAAATTTGTCATCATTAATTAAAAATTTATAAATGTACCTACACTGATAGTGAATCTTATGTGGATATTCTAGTCATATCTACGATCAGTAGGAAATCCCATCTACAATGATTTAGTTGGGGCTATCTGATTTGGCTCATATAGTTGGTGACCCACAATTCATTACCTAAAAAACTGGTAGGCTGAACTCCCCATGCTGAGCAGGCTACGCAAAGGTTTCCTTTGCATATGTGATGCAACAGTACAGCTCTCCAGGGTATTTCTCACCAATGTCTTACTCTATCTTTTGCTTTGGATGGATTAAATAAGCTAGGGACACCGACAATATTTACCATATTCGTTAATCTCTCATTCTTCATATACTACTCAGTTATTTGTCTTGTTTTTCGCTATACAGAGTCTTATGAAAAGAGCTAGTTTCTTCATGTCAGCTAGTAATCCACTGCTCCAAGCAGGGTTCAGGTTATTAGTTTATGAAGAGAGCTAGTTTCTTTATATACTACATTACTTTTTTCATGTATACAACCCAACGGAAACTAAAATCAAAATAATGGACAAAGCTACAGTGATAAACTCTGTCCAAATCATTTTTTTTAGGGGGGGAGGGGGAGGAGGTTTGATTCATATTCATGTGGGGGGGGGGGGTGCTAGCTCTGTACAATTCCTGATGGTGCCAACTCCAGTAATTCTCTTTGTTGAAGAATCTAATTGACTCTAGTTCTAGTTCAAGCATCGAGGATGTGGCATCTCCATACTTATCCCTATTCCTTCCGTGCTAGTTTATTGAATACCTGAATCAGGTGAAACTGCTCTCTTGACATTTACTTCAAGTTTTAGTTTACATTCTTAAATTTCCTTCTCTAATTAGTACCTTAGTAAATAGAAAATAGAAAAACCCTAAGCTTTAAACCGAAAGACCTGAAATCATAATTGGAAAAATTACCAGGAGTTGCCTGGTCTCAAAGTTTTCTTCCCCCCACTTGCGCCGAAGTTGAAAAATTACCCCAAGTTTTCTGAGCTTAAATTGATTAACTTAATTTTTATAATAGAAGATGCAGATAATTCAAAGAAGTGAGCTTATTTTAGTAGAAATAAACCTCGAGTTGGGTTCTATACATGTTGGGCCTTTGGTCCAAAGTGTCAAGTCTTGATACGATATGATCGATATGTGTTGACATTGGCTATGTTGATACAATACAGAACTGATACACAAAAATATTTATGTACATAACTATATCGAACCGATACACTCAATACACAGGCTATGAAAACCCAAAAATCTCAGTTTATGAAAGAAAACTTCTTCGTACTCTAAATGTTTTGCGCAACCCTTAGTGGATACAATTCATTATAAAAATATATACAAATAAAATGCAAATGAATCCAGATGAATGCTAACTTGTATCTTTTAAGTATTAGTAGGGATTCAAAAGTAAACCTGGCAACTGTATTGTGACTATGACAAATAAAATGTAATTGACAAATTACATTTTTTTCTTTTGGTTACTAATCTGTGGTTCTTTTTTTTTTTTTTTTTTTTTTTTTTTTTGAAGAAGGGCATGTGTAAGTATGAATCAGAAAACATAAAACTAGATGTTCTGGCATGAAGCAAGTATCAACCTTGCTTCCTTAATCGTCAGTTAATCACTCTTTTGTCAACACTTGGTGTGAGAGATCATATTTTTCAAGAGAACCAAAAATAGGCTGTAGACGAATTGGATGCTATTCTAACTGATTCATTGAGGGCACAGGAAACACTTGAGCTGATGTCTCTAGGTGAAAACAGTAATATTCTCAAGGAAATGTTGATGTGTGGTTATGAGCCTCATGCTGAACCAATCCTTTCGGTGATGTGTCAAGCCAAACCCTGTTCCATGCTTTCTGAATCAAGATTGACCTTCTGTCTACCAGCCATTAAGTCCTTTTCCCGATTCTAAGGCTTCCATGGGTGCTTTCCCACCCAGTCTTCTTTCTCTGGTTGTTAAATGCATAGTCATACCTGGCTGAGTAAAGAAAATGAAAATCATATAGTATTTCAATGCCCAAGAAATAGATCAAAACAAATAGAATGTCTGTTCAAGGATGTTAACAATGATGGAAGAAATTACCTTCCTTTGAGGTGACACTGTTGTCATCCACTCATCACTTTTCTGAGGTGGTTTGGTTACTTCTAGAAGTTCATCATCACCATGCATAGATATACCTGCCAAAATTACAAAGTTTTATTTAATATTATGACAGCACCCATTTTCATATCTTGAGAAGCATGACCCTGTTTCACATTCTAAAGCCTGAAGATAAATAAAAAGTCTAAGTCAATGACACCAAAGAATGAGGAATACACAGTTATACAATTACTTCTCTAATGAATAAAAAGGCACCTAAGTCAATGACATTAAAGAATGAGGATAAATTATTTTTCTATAATATGGCTTAACCCTCCAATAGGATGTCTCTGTTCTTCATCAAAGAAAGGTGGAAAAAAAAAAAAAAAAAAAAAAAAGGTTTCTTGCTTTTGGTGTATTGATTTACTCTCTTCTACATTTCTTCTTCGTCTTCTTCTTCTTCTTCTTCTGAAAGCATAAACAATCCTCCAGTTCAATGTTTGGCTGATACAAAGAGAGCAAAGAAAAAATGAGTACTTTTATTCAAGGGGAGCTCCACCTCTATCAAAATCTAGAAAAGATGATTAACAATGTACTACCATTCAACCAAGTAGTGGATCATAGTACTCTCATTCAATACTTGGAAGTTCTGCAACACAAACAATTGATTGTTATGCTACTAAGATAAATATATATATATATAAACAAAACATATTATCCAAAAAAAATATATTACCATTTAAATCTAATTGCATCGGCAAACACAATTATTGCCTATTGGTATCTCCAGTAGGCGCGCATTCACCTATAAAAGATATTATATAAATAAGATACACTCTATACTTAATAAACAACAACATTCAATTATAAAATCAATTTCAATCAAAACACACCATTACCATAGGACATCTCATGACATTGTGCCTTGTACTATTGTAAAACGAATAATGGTAAACCCTTCTCTCGAGTTCTGGCCTAAAATAAGATGTCCTCTGTCTCCCTCGGTTAATAGAAGGTTGTAATCGACCAGATACACGTTGACCCCCTTGTGGAACAAAATTGTCAGTCAAATTGCTTGCAATCTCAACACCTCTTGTAGACCATCATTCAACACTCTATGAGCAACATTATACCTCTCTTGAGATAGAGATCCTTCACTTGCTAACCGGTGGGCAATGTCATGAAGAATCCACACAGGTTGTTGGGGTTGTCGTTTAGATGAGCCTTCGTCAAGTCCAGACTCAATATAACGGGCACCTTTGATCCATCTAAGCATAATATAATGATGAGGAATTTGGGATCTGTCCGTTATCACATAAATCTTAAGGATATGCTTGCAAAGTATCCCTTTCTGCTCAAACATCTTACAGTCACAAATAGTGATTTCATCCTCTTGGTTATCCAACACATAGTTCACATGTATCTCTCGATCCCCATCTCTTGAACAAACCTTGTACCTCATAACAGTGATTTTATCATCGCATTGACTTGCCTCAAGACCAAAACATGCAAACCACTCTACTGAGAAAACCTTGAACACCTTTTTCGTATAAACATTACTTGCTTGATGCTCGATTTTATGACCTGTCGAACAAGATGGGGTTGAGGTAATGCAAGTGATATCTGCCTTGGCTTCTTCATCTCATCGTTTTTTAATAGTCTCTTCATATTATGTTACAAATTCATTGATGGGGGCTGATGGTGTAAAAAAGCCCTTGAAGTAGTTATTGATTGACTCTCCTCTTTGTGCCATACTCATACCAGCAAAAAAGATGTCAATATAATAACAAGGCACCCAATGTTGGCATATTCTAAAGTGCTTCTTAAGCCACTTATGATCCTCCAAATTATATCTTTGTATCATATTATCCCATATCTCCTCAAAGTCAAAGGGTGTCTTAGAATCATTAATACAACTTCTATACACTGCCTTCAAGTCCGGATATCTCTTGTACAGTGGCCTCATGTGATTGATCCTATGCTTCTCCAATTGCCATCCACAAAGTCGATGGCCAGTCAATGGAAAAACTTGCTTAATTGCTTTCATTATTCCCGGGTCTTCATCTGTCAAGATCGCCTTCGGGTGGATATTAAGCATAGCTTGAAGCCATGTTTTAAATAACCATATAAAAGATTCTTTCGTCTCATCGGCTATTAGACCACAACCAAACAATGTAGATTGCATGTGGTGATTAACACCAGTGAAAGGAGCAAATGGGAACTTATACTTATTTTTTTTGTAAGTTGTGTCAAACACAATTACGTCACCAAAATTCTTATACTGTTTTCGAGCACGACTATCCACCCAAAAAATCCCTGTTAACTGTTGGCCCTCGTTAACACGGACTGCATAAAAGAATCCTGCATCTGAGGTCCTCTTGTTGTCTAAGTAGTTGATTGCTTGTTGACAATCAACCCCTACACAATTCCTTCTCTCGGACCTCAACAGATTCCTACATAAATCATCACTTACACCAGCATGTTGCGTTCCACCAACATATTCTTTTAGAGCTGTCACTATTTGGGATTATCTTAACCCGTACTTACGGAGCCGTTGTATAAGTTCAGTTGTACTTCTATCATTTTTCTTGTGTGATCTAAGTCTAAATGACTCATTCTTATCCACTAATGGGTGATTGTGCTCCTTTTCATACATATCCACTGTCCACACCCCATTATTGAACTTGATCCTCATTAAAGCCTTACAATTAGTTTTCTTTATTGCACGAGGCTTGTAATCCATTCGCCCCCTTTTGTCATTTAAAGATTTTTCACCTTGATTTGAATATACATAGTATCTTGATATGGCATGATTATCAACTCTTGAGTGCAACGTCCTATATTTTCAGATTGAAAAACCCATCTCCTTTGCATATTTGTTATAATGGTTATATGCTTCATCATCAACCTGAAATTGCATACCAACAAAAGGCTCCAAATCATTAATGATACTTCTCACTTGTGAACTGTTTCATCCAAACCCAAATCCTCCAAGCATTCTTCCTCATTAAACTCATCAACTAAATCATTCTCAGAAGATGTGGTGTAAGAGTCACTCTCATTACTTTGGAAAGAATTGTTTTCTTCATCTTCCATACTAATATTACCATTATGACTATCATTTTCTTCTTGACTTGAGGTGCTATCACTATCCATCTCATCATTAAATACATCACTAGAACCAGTTTCATTTTGATCCATTATATTGTTTTCACCCTCAATAAATGCATTATATAAACCTTCTAACTGATCAGTGTCCATTTCAACACTACAAAGTACTTATCCTGCAATGTGCATGTTACCATTTGTAAAAACATGAAGAGAAGAACATATTTTCAGAAAAAAAAATATAACGTTGAACTACTAAGTTTTACAATAGAAACTCCTTATTTTCCAACACAGTTTAAACTAATATACCCTAATTAACAGCAGAATAAGAACTGTAAGGTCAACTACAAATAAAAAACTACAACAACTAAGCTATAAATATTCAAATAAAACAATCTCAGGAAATGAACTACATTTCTAACCTGAATTTCATCATGGAAAAAAGAAAAAAAGAAAAAAAACTGTGACCTCATTGACATGAAAAATAAGAATTTAAATCATGGAAACGAGTGCTTCTGTTTCTCTATTGTTTCCTTCTGTTGGGTTTTGTCAGGTTTGCTTAGATGCAGCAAGAGTTGCAGTCTTAGATGGGCTACTTACCTAATACCATCATCCAAAATGTCCATATAAACCAACAAAGATTGTCCCAATGCAACCATCCACAGAACATAGTGGGTTTTTATCAAAGGATTTAGGAAGATTAAGGCAAGCCCATATCAAATGGTGCATAAAGAAGATGAAAAATTCTCTACAATGGCATGCTTTGGATGGTGAAAAAAAGAGACTTATTTAAATGTTTAAACATGTTTTTTAAGAGGATGTCTTCTTTGTATCTCTGAGGATCAGATTTTCTTAATCTTATCTGAAAGAATTGGTCAACTTACTATATGCTACATCTCATTGTCTAGACAATGAAATGCTAGGGTATTGAAAATTTACATAACCCAAACGAAGAGGGGATTGAAACTCCAGCAAGAAAGATGAAGAATGGAAAAGAGATCCTTTATGCAAAGATGGTAATATGGAGCCATAGAATAGTTAATAGGAATGACTATGAAGCCACAAAACAGGGTTTATGAGCAGACTCCAAGAACAACTGAATAAATTATAGAAAAAGAATAAGAAAACTAATACAATCAGAAGATCTCTAACAAGAATAAATCAGTCAATCGCTAACAAGAATGTCGAAAGAGATAATGAAATGCAAGGTATGAATAGGAAAAATAGTCAAAATGGGTAAAGAAAAAAAAAAAAAAACTCACTGAGTTCACGAATCTCACTGCAGGGCAAGAGAGGTTCGCAGCATGGTCTCACTGGCAGACTGAGAGAGATTCGCAGAAAATGGTTCTGGTTCTCGGAATAGACCGGCAAGGCGAGAGAGGTTCACAGCAGGATCTCTCCGATGGGAACTCCGGCAGAGGAGTGGCTCGTCGCACTGCAGATCCTTGCGCTCACAACGGCAATGTCTCCTCCAAATCTAATGCCATTAGGGTTTTCAGATTGGTGAAGCAGAGAAAGGGTAAGGGATTTGGGGGATCGTGTGTGGAAAAGAAGATGAATACTTGGTGAAGCAGAGGAAGGGAAAGGGATTTGGGGGATCGTGTGTGGAAAAGAAGCTGAATCAGATTTGGGGAATCGTGTTTGAAAGAGATGAAAAGTTCACCGGCTATGTGGGTAAAGAATAGGTAATGTGCTTTTATAAAATGAACGTTCCAGATTAGATGATGGTAGTTCAACTGCTTAGATTGATGGAGCACTGCTAACATTACTTTATAATGGCAGTGCTCAAGCGCTGCTACCACTCGCCCTTTTTTTTTTAAGAATGCTACCTGGCACAGGGCAGCAGACCCCAAAAAATGTAAAACCCACAATAAAATTAACTGCTCCATTTCCCCAAGTGCCTCTAACAGAGGTGGGGTGGACCTCACCCGGGTAGTGTGGTGGGTACTGGGTAGGGTGGTCATTTTTGTTCCCCCCTATTTGAGGAACTTGGGGAAATGGAGCAGCCTAAGAAATGGAGCCAATAATGATCCCACTTCGTCTTCCTTCGACTCTCTTTGGCATAGTTTGTATTTATATTCTGACCTATTTATGAATAATCAATAATGATAATAAGTTATGGGCTATAAACAATAATGGTTTGGTTACTACTAGACATATAGATTACGTAATGAAAAATAGCTTTGGTATACTTAATTGAAGAATATATTATGTATATAATATAATATATGTTAGGGGTGTTAATCGGTCGGTTTCAGTGTGAGAATGAGTAAGTCCAAAACATGATCCAACAAGGGTGCACTGATTTCGGTTTGATTTTGGATTCGTATGGGTTTGTTTTTGGGTTGCCTTGTATATTTAAAAGTGTGAAGAAAAAGTGTATTTTTAATGAATTTCAAGCTGATATTGGTTTCTTACTGGGTAACATTGGTTTCAATCCAATTTTTTAAGTTCGGTTCGATGTCTTATTGGCTTCAAACACCCGGTTTGGTTTCGATTTCAGAAAACCCCAATCCGAAACATGATCCAAAACTCATATTGGTTAGGTAGGTTCACCTTGGTTTTGGTCGGTTCGGCTGGATTTTGTCGTTTCGAGCTAGGTTTTGACACCCCTAATATGTTGAAACTTGAAAGAGGGTGGGGGGAGTGGTGGGGGTAGGAGAGAAAAAAACATGTTGTTCTAATTTTCGTTAATTTTGCTGATTTACCCCTACTTAAGTAATAATTCTGCACATGTTCATGAATGGTGCCTGCTAAATAAATATTAATAGTTTATGGTGATAAATCATAAACAGCTCAACAGCTCAAGAGCTGTTTATGAATTTATGTTTATATTGATTTATAAATCATACCAAACACATCTATTTATATTTATGTGTCAAATAAACATAAATTTAAACTATACCAAAGATAGCCTTCATCAACTTCTATCCCATTTTCGACTCATCATTTCCAAGTCCTTACCCCTTTTCCTGCAACCCCAACCTCACTCATGCTCCTTATCCCTTACTTTTCGATTGCAGGCAACATTCAAACTCAGCTTCTGTTTCAAATCTCTGTCCATCTTTGAGTTCATGTGTTAGTGTAGTCATGGGATCATCTCTTGGGTTCACAAGAATTGGAAAGATCAAAGTTGAAATCTTTGATCACCTCCATGGTTACCCATGGGAAACCAATTATAAACCAATTAGGGTTTGGTATAAAAATTTTACCAAACCATCTCTTTTCTTGTCCCATGAAATTTATGGGAAATAAAGAAAAGAAACACATCTCTTTTCCATCCCATAGAAAGAGAGAAACGAATGCGTAGCGGAAAGAGATCGATTCGGGTTTCTTTCCCATCCCATGGTTAGTAAATAATTAATTAAAACTTAATGCATAAAATAAACATCAAGATCTCCTAATATGTAGAGCCTCAAGTGTTGCTCCTCCAGACAATGGTTCTTCCCCTAACGAGCACTTCAAGAAAGCCCTAACTTGAATCTTTTTCATGTAATAGAAGATCCTCAAGCCAAACCAGAATTTCTTCTCCAAGAACAGGATCCAATCAAGTAGAACCTAGGGTTTCCAAAACCCTAACAAACTTCACCACTCAAGAGAGCAAGGGAGCAAGGGAGAAGAGAGAGAGGGGCGAATTTTCCAGTAGGGGGGCAGAAAATTCGTCCAAAGCAACTATTATGTTCGTCCCCCTTTATGGTGTATTTAAATAGATCACACTCCCAGTGAGAGTCTGGCATTCTCTCTCCTATTTGACTTAAAACCCTGGTGGGCTTCTAATTAGTGAATAAACAGAATCTAAAAGAGAAATAAAATAATTAAAGTTTTAATCTATAATGGGCCTTTAATTAAAATAGCGTTAAACTCATTTAAGATTAAACAAATTAATTATCAATTAACAAATCCTAGAAATACCCCTGCATAACAATTATGCACCAACCCTCCACTAAACAACACCATCATCATTCCATGGTACATGTCCATATCAGAGCATCTGTGTGATCGGAATCCGCAAAACACGATTAAATCATTTAATCAAAACATAAATATAATATACCATTTTATGTAAAAATATATTTTGTAAAACCATTTACAAAATGTTACAGGATCTCAATTCTTATTCGACCATCCACAGACTTACTCCCTTTGATGTTCCTCAATCGAGCAGTGGAGACCATGTTGAGTGACTCTTTCACTCACATGATATTTACGCATTCCTAGAACACCAATTTTAGTTCTCTTGAACCTCAGTCATTGGTGAACCAAAGAATACGTTCACATCATGCAGTGATAAGGCCCTCTTAGGTACTGGATCTCAGTGACACATGTCTATCCCAAACCTAGGTGAGTGGGTTTGGGTGTGAATTATTTAGGGAATGTTTTTGTGCTATATTATGATGTGTATGTCATTTTCCATGCATAACTTCATACTTGCATTGTACAACTACATTTGTGATTATGCGAATGTTGATTTATGTTTATGCGTTGCGAATGTGGCTTATTAATGCCTTCATCATGTTTTATAATTGGTCTGTCATGTGCCTTGTCGTGCTAGTACCCGAGTGATATATGGTATGGGACGTTGATGCACCTAGAATACCTCTTGATATAATAATATCATATAGTATCATATGGTTAGTGCTATCATGTATTATAATTGGCATGTCATGCGACGTGTCGTGCTGGTACCCGGGTACTAGATGGTATGGGACGTTGATGCACCCAGAATACCTCTCGACACGATAGTTTCATATAGTATTGCGGTTAGGGTTATGTTCCCCTTACTACGACTTTACCAATAGGGGTTCAGGTATTGGATAACCAAGGCCCCCTGTGTGCCTGAGGAGCTGTATGAGGCCAGGTCAGGGATGACCATTGGTTATCAGGGTCTGCTACCACTGGATGGTCTGTGTGCGTGTGCCATGATCGATGCGGGTTCCAAAGCAATGACTGGGGTTACATTGAGGTGATAAGATAAGTCATCCGTGATGCTGCCCGAGTTGTTGTAATACCATTTACCCAGTGACTTAGATTGTTTGCTAGGTGGCTAATATTGCAAATTAATTCGTGTATCATGGACTACGTGTTTTTGGTTGTGTGCTCACCATCCACTGCAGCGAGATCTTGGGGGTAGTTTAGGATGTTGGTAAGCATCCTAGTCATATCAAAACTCTAGGGTGGGGTTGGGATGTGACAGCCACAACCACCAACTCCATCACTTCCTCCACCACTACCTCCAACACCTCCACCGCCACCTCCACCACCTCCATCGCCACCACCACTACATCCACCTCCATCAGCACCACCACCACCGCCTCTACCACTGTAACTACCACCTCCACCTCCACCACCACCACCACCACCAGCCCCTCCGCTATCATCACTACTATTATACCCGTACCTGAGATCCTAATTATTTATTTTTATCATTGTGATGTATAGATGGTGCTGCCATGTATGCCGGCGAGCTGTTCGTGATGGTTGTCAAGCCCAGTCACAAGATCATTGACATGACACAGGTTTACCCGTCGAGGAAAGATTCCTCAACAGGGAGTGGGGGAAATTCGTCGATGATGATTTCACCGATTATCCTCCTAGTACAAGTCCCAAGAGCAAAGAGTACCTAAAGGCATACCCTATGTCATGCCATATCGACACTTCATCTCACGACAAGGTTAGCATTGAAATGAGGAAGCTCTTTGACACACCGTGACGGTCGAGTTACTAACCTTAGGTATACTTGTGCATCCTCCCCTCTATGACCTTGAAGTGCGGACGAAGGTCAGGTGACATTTCTGTGGTTGTTCAACCTTTTTAACTGGAACGGTTCCACGAATGGACCCACTACTGATGAGTCCGTCCAAGAATCCATTCGAGCTATTTGATGTGTATGCTGAGTTATCACTGTGGGCCCCACATGCCAGTGTCTTGGACACCATGGAAAGGTCCCTGGACATGGTGGACCCTACCCTTAACCTTCCTTACATTGTTGGACCTTGTATGTGGGCCCATAAGGCCCAACCCTATCTTTAATTAGAAACTTGTTTAGAAGGAACCACCCAAACAGGCCCTAAGTGGGCCACTTGCTATAAATAAGACTTGGGGGCCATTTATTGGCCATTACTACCCCAACCAACCCAAGAACCGTGGAGGCAAGGAGGAGAAGAGAAGAAAAGAAGGAAGAAGAGAGAAAGAAGGGGGAGGAGGCCTTGCCACTTGGAGGGGCCATCATTGGCTCACCTTTGCCTAGGTAAGAACTCTCAATCTCTCTCTCCCTCCTCTCTACTTAAAGGGATCAATGGCATTTATTGGGTTTGGTTAGACCAAGGGTTTCCTTTGGAAACCCAAAGTATACCTTGAGCTCTTAATGACTCTAGTGTGAGCTAACCCTCATCACTTCAAACTCTATTGACCCTTCCTCATGTAGGGTTAAAGATTGAGCTCTTGAACCTTAGGACCAAATCTTGGGGTTAAAGTCCTTGAGCCTCTTATGGTTCTTGCTTAGCAAATACACTAACTAGGCCTTAGTGTATCTTTGGCATTAGTTTTCACATCCTTAAGGCCCTAAGTTTAACCTAGACCTAGAATGGTAAAATGATTCTATTTAAATTCCGAGGCAAATGAGTTGGACATGGATGCATGACCTAAGGGACCTTAGGACAGCCTTCCCCTAGCCTTTAAGGTCTTAGAACCCAAAGAAATGAATCAGGGAAGCTCAGACCTTCAAAAATTGGGTTTTACCCTGAATGGATTCACCAACCGACCCAGGCATCGGGCCTTCGTTTGAGAGTCCATTCAGCCTATTAAGGTTTAAAAATCTGAAAATTGCCTGAACAGATTCACCAATGGACCCAAGGTCCTTCCTTCGTTCGAGACTCTGTTCAGCCCATTTTACCCTTTCCTTTTGGTTTTATTTTTCTTGTGAACGGATTCAACAACGGATCCCTTGGGAGTGCCTCCGTTCGAGTTCTTTTATGCTGTTCTGAATGACAGGTCTTGGAGACTCTTTGTGGGACCCACCTACAATTTATAACGTTATGTTCATGTAACCCTAGGCTACCTAAACACTATAGGGAATGTGTACTAAGGCGATCCTTATCAAACCCTATGAACGATATGCAAATCATTGTTGAGTGGGTTTGGGTTTTTTTTTTTGGATAAGTAAATTATATTAAAAAAAAGAAAAAGGAAAAAATAAATATACAAAAAAATAGGAAGCCACCTAGAACCTCTTTAAAATATGCTTAAAGAGGGAAATGGGAGACCCCTAACTAAAACGGGATAGGCCTCGTATCAACCAAAGTGCCAAAAATAAGGAAGTTTCAACCGATAGTAGATATAGAAATCAGCATCCCCCTTAACCAATTTACAAAGTTCCTCCGGGAAGTCAACCGGTTGGAGAATAGTCTCCACATCACCTATAGGTAAGGAGGCAATATAATCTGCTGGTTGATTCTCCTCCCTCCACACATACTTATATTCCACCGAAGAAAGAGAGGCACTCAAATTGTGGATTTTGCTCTTCAACCACTATAATGCCCAAGGACCTTTAATCTTTCCATTTAGCAAGTCCACAGCCAATTTGGAATCTGACCGAATGGATACGTCATAGAAACGTTTTTTAATACATAAAGTCATACCCCGGAAGATAGTGTACAACTCCATAGAAAGGATTGATCTATCTACACCCGCACCTGCAAAAGCAATAATGGGAGACCCATAGCATCACAAATTAGCCCTCCATAAGTTGCCTTTTCTTGGGATAGAGAACTATCACAATGCAAAGCAAACATAGACTGAAGAGGTCGAAACCATGAACATGCCTTCGAAACAGTAGGAATCCAATGCACATTAGTTCCCCAATTATCAACAAGAAATTGATTTCTAGGGGTGTAAGTCCCAGTAAGAGAAATGGAGGTACACCTAGAAAGCACATCTTCTTTAATTGCAGCAACAACTTGGGCTTGCTTATTTTTATTTATACATGTATCATGTTACTTACATCATTACAAGCATGACAACATAATTGTATTTTATTCTTACATGATTGATGAGATAATGATGTGGATTATATTGGGTTACGGTGTCTAGAAATACCGGCATCGGAACCCCAGGATTATGTGAATTTCTATTGTATGCCATTCTTACCTGTATACACCGTGTTGTGTTGGTACCCGAGTGTTATATGGAATGGGAAGTTGATACATCTGAAATACCTCTCGACACGATAGGATTCATGTAGTATATCTGTGGTTAGGTTTTGTTCGCTATACTACGACCCTTACCAGCAGGGGTTTAGGTGTTGGGTAACCAGGGCCCCTGGCGATTGTGGAGAGTGTGAGAGGCCAAACTAGGGGTAGTCATTGGTTATCGGGGTCTGCCTTTGGGTGGTATGAGGCTATAGTTGGCACGGGCCCCAAGGTAATAACTGACATTTTTCTGTGGCAAGAATGGAAGGACCCATAGTGTCTCCCGAGTTATTGCAATAGCATACATCTTTGACTTAGAGTTGTGTGATAGGTGGCAATATATTAATAATATTATGCACCATGGACTATTTGTGATATTTGTGTGTATGTGCATCCCCATCCCCTCACTGGCTCATTGGAGCTAACCCCCTTTGTGTACACTCTTTTAGATGTTGTTGCAGGTGATGTCTATCTTGCTGGACTCAAGGTTCAGACTTCGAAGTATGATGATATTGGTGCTAAGGACCTAGAGGCTGTGATTGAGGAGCACGGCGATGGATGTCCTTGTGACGATTGCGCCTACGGGCGGGTATTGATGTTGGGACTTGTTCCCTCTTTTTAATTTTTTTGGGGCTTTGCGCCTTTGTATAAATATTGTCTGTTATAATATATATTTTTGAGTAGTTATATGATGGTTAGTCGGATAATTGTTAACTTATGATGTATCACCTAGACGATTGAACATATTGTAACTGCTATTACTAATGCTTCCGCTTATATTCTGATCAATGTGAAATGTTATATTTCCTTTCTTTGCACTCTGATATTATTATGTTTTAATATTAGTTTATTGACTGTGCATATGGACACTGTATCTGTGATCCTGGTGGCTTTCTGGGATGATGTGTGTCGTCGTAGTCACACCCTTTATTGTAATATATTCCTTATCGGAATAGGGGTGTGACAGCATGGTATCAGAGCATGATTCTCTGCACCAACCACAGTCTAACGGAGACTTCCGATTTACTCTACACAATTAGGGTCTGATTTAAAAGCTTTTTAAAGAATAATTGGATTATGTGCAAATTTAGGAAGAAGACTAGCTAGGGTGAAACCCGATAACAATAGCAAATAATAGGGACAATAGTGAAAGGAAAAGACTTTATATGATATATATATATATATATATATATATATATGCTTCATATAATTTCAGCTGTTCGTAAATAACCCGCCACTGGAGGTAAATACATCATGCTTGGGAAATCAAAAGAAAAATTACAAAATTACATCTGAACATATATATTAAGTTCTTACATCGGCTGAGATTTGAAAAGCTGAAATAACAACAATACTAATATAATAAAAAGATAACTCTGGATGCTATGGAGCCTAGTCCTCCATCACATCGTTGTTGTCCTCCTCCTCATCATTGCCTTCATAATACAAGTAGGCATTGATGTTGTGGATATCCTTCTCCATCCTCTCAAAGCGTCTGTCATACCAGGCAAACTGCCCCTGGATACTGGCAAACCCTTGCACCATGTCTGTTTTGAGCTAGGCCATGTTAGTGGTCAGCTGGGACACAATAGTACCCAACTTTCCTATGGCAGCCAGGACATCACTCATATCCATGCTACTAGAAGGGTCAACTGAGGTAGAAGCACCTCCCCTATGCAGTCCGGGCTGGAATCCCTCATCCAGATCCTCCTCCTCCTCCTTATGGGCCTCCTCAGGAATCACTGGCTCACCATCACTGTATACATCTGAGTCAAATCCCATCCTCGAGGTGGTATCGAAGTTGAAGGCCTCCTCAGTAGTAGTTACCTGCTCCTCGCCAGTGAAGTCAACTCTGAAGTGGGTGAAGATCTGGGTCAAAAGCCTTCAGTATGGCAAGGATACCCTACGTTGGGGAGAAGTCATGACTTAAGCCATGGTCATGATAATGGCATATGGAAGACACAACTCCTCACCACTGTAGAGGGTGTGTGCCAAGTAAGCCACAAAAATAGATGGCACTGTGCTATGCCCCGCCTTGGGCAGTAGGTTGGTCTGCATCAAGCAACTCAGAACTCTCTAGGACGGGCTGAACTCAGTCTTCATTCATCCTAATGCGATGGTGATTGTTGGTGAGTGTCTCATAAAGCTCTCTGTAACCCAAGGGGGATATCAGACTGTTAGGATCCTTTGCCAGTGCCATGTAGATCCTATCCCCTCCTGAGGGAACCAATGATGTTCCCCAACTCCACCTCGTGAAATGTGATAAGTGCCCCTTTCACCAAGGTTGTGAGTCGGCGACGTACTGAGCCCTCATGTGTGATGACCATGTTGGCGTAGAAATGCCTCACCAACTTAGGATAACAATATATAGAGGTGGCCAACATAGAAGTCCACCCGAATGCTTCAAATCTCTCTTCCACCCTGAAGGCCCTAAGGTCATGCAATACTACACCCCTGCCCAACAAGACCGGTCTGTCATGGAAGTAACCATGATACAGGTCATCCACCTCTGCTGATATAAACCAGTGGGCATCATAGTCAACTGGTGGAGGTGGAGGGGCTGGAGCATTCCTTTGTCCTCTAACCACTTTAGTTGTCTATCTGCACACAAGAAACAAGGAAATGTTTGAGATTAAATTGAGCAAAACATGAAACATCAATAATTAAATTGGAATAACAAGTTATAATGAATGAATCAAAAGTCCAAAGACCTATCACACTACTTGTTTCTAAAACACAGCAAATAGGAAGGTTAATTCCCCAACATAGTGCTAATGAAAGGAGATTTTCACTCCCTTAATAAGGCTAAGCAATGTACTTGAGTAAAATGGAATGTAAACAAAGCGAAAGACCATTCAAAAAATTATTATATAAACTTTCCCACCTAACCAAGGAGAATTTGAAAGGAACCTAACCTAAGAGTAGGGTGTAATTGCAAACATTAATCTAAAAAAAGCATACTTAGATGTAAAATAACTAACAAATACATTTATTGGTTAATGGGAAAATCTTAAAAGAAGAACCACTAATACACATGTTCCATTGTTTTCCCCAAAACAGGGTAGAAACTTCAACCCAAAAGTGGGGTTACTCCCAAACCTTGATCTAGAAATCATATACATAATCCAAATCATGCATAAATGTACTTAACACATAAAACATAAGAAGTAGTTAGGGAAAATGGAAACATTCATGCCACAAAGCAGTTTTCCCAAAAAACAACTACATTTTTTGGGGGATTAGGGTTTGGTTCATCCAAACCCTTACACAAACAGTGATTCGTGGTTTTAGTTAGAGAGATGCATACTTGATTAACACTAATGGAGCTAAACAATCATACCCTTAACACCCTTTCATACCCCTTAAGCACAGCAAGAGAAAAGAAGAGAATGAACAAAAACCTAGAACTAAGAACAATGAAAACAGAGTAAGGAAGAGAAGAATCATACCTAGAAGGGTTTAAAAGTGTGGAATGGTTGAGTTGAAACCTCCCCAGGGCTAAGATTTAGAGTGGAAGCACGAACGAATGCACTCCTCTCTTTTGGCTCTGAGCTCCATTCAAAACAAGAGGGAAAAGTGATTTTGAAAACTTGCGGACTGTGTATTTTATATAATTCTGCAAATAGATTAATGAATGGACCCAGGCATTGGGCCTCCGTTCAGTATAATGGTTGAGCTTTTTTGGTTTGAACGGATTCACCTATGGACCCAGGGTCCTGCCTCCGTTCGAGAATTTGTTCGGCCCATTTTATTCCTTCCTTTCGGCTTTATCCTCTCTGTAATTGGATCCACCAACGGATCCATATAATGCGAACCCATTCGAGGTTCCGTTCCAAACTGAAAGGTTGAACTGTGATCGGATTCACGAATAGACTCACTGCATGTGCTTCCGTTCAAAAATCCGTTCGCATTGAAAATGGATTTTTAACTGTTTTTCTTCAATCAGAGTATCTTCAATGATTATTATTCCTCCTTCCATGCTTTCCCTCCTTGGTTTTATGTAATATTGTGCATGTACAATTCCTCATGAAGGATTTCTCTTGACGTTCTTTTAAGCCTTGATTGTACTAACCATATATGATAATGTTAACCTCAAACATGTACCCACCATGGGTAACACTTAGTCAAATAGGAACCATTCCCCTCCTTAGGAAGATGCCAAAGATTCCTCGAACACGGCTTTACTAGTACCTCCACCGATTAGCAATAATGCGAACATTGCCGCGTTGTGGGGAAATATGATCCGGTCCATGCAACAGGGGCATAGAGATGCGCAACAAGAACAAGGCTTGTTTATGCAAAACATGATTGCCCAACTTCGAGATATTTCTAGGGAAAGGTAACAAGTGCCCCCTCCAGTGCAAGTGGCTCCTCCACCACCAGCACATGTAGCTGCCGCTGCACCTGGTACTCCACCTCCGGCTCCTGTTGTTACCGGAACTCCTTTGGTACAAGTGGTGCCAATACCTCCTCCCCCTACTCCAGAAGCTCCTCAAGTCCAGGTTGTAGCACCGGCTTGGGCCGATGCCTCCAAATTGTCCGAGAAATTCCAGAAGCATCGCCCTCCAACCTTCTACAAGTTAGCTTATGACTCCTTGTTCTCGGCAACTTGGATCAGGGATCTAGAAAGGATCTTCGAGGTCCTTCAATGCAGCGACTTGGACAAGATAAGATGTGTGGTGTTCCAACTACGAGGCGACGCCGACACTTAGTGGAGCGCCTCCAAAGAGAACTTTAGGGCCAAGTACCCTAATTCTACTTGGGCACAGTTCACTGAGGCCTTTCTTGAGAATTACTTCCCTCAGAACCTTTGTGACAAGAAGGAAGCTAAGTTCTCGACCCTGAGTCAAGGGTTTAAATTGATCCTTGAGTACCAACAGGCATTCGAGGATCTTTTCAATTTTTTCCCAGTGCATATGAAGCTCGAGAATGTCAAAGCGAGAAGATTTGAGAAGGGACTGAGGCCCAGTATTAGTATGTCTACTGTGCTGCATGAGTACCCTACTTATGCCCAGGTGGTTCAAGCCACCAAAGTTATAGAAGATCAGCATAGGGAGAACAGCAGGGCCATACAAGCTGGCAAGAGGCCCATGGGTTCTTCTAGCTTCAAGGGGCCCAACAAAGTACAACAGACCTGATGCGGCCCAGGCACCCAAGATAGCTTCAGTACCTCATTATGGCACTTAGACCCTTACGTGCTATAATTGCAATGACCTGGCACATGATTAGGGATTTCCCACGTCCCTGTTAGGGAGGTTCTATGCTACTCTTCCTCCCAAGGCTCCCCAAACACAGGCAGCTGGTCGTGCTCTCTCTACCCCAACTGTCAACCAGGCCCAAGGGCATGTCTACTCTATCACCAATGAGGAAGCCCATGCTGATCCGAGTGTCATCACAGGTATCGCACTCAATCCTTAAAGTGGTGCATGTATGTAGGTTTTATTGTTGTAATTGGTTATTTTGGTGTCTGTCAGGCATGATTTTTGTTTGTTCATAACCAGCTTATATGTTGTTTGATTCGGGGGCGTCACACTCTTTTGTATCCCCATATTTTGCCAAGAAAATGCCAATCAAATTGAAGCAAATGGTTCAGAACCTTATTGTTAGCACGCCAATGGGTAGCAAGGTCGAACTCAGTTTAATATATGATACTTGCCCTATATGTGTATGTGATCGTGGGCTAGCAGCAAGTTTGATAGTACTGGATATGAGGGATTTTGACGTGATCTTGGGTATGGATTGGCTATCTGCTTATGGTGCCAATCTAATCTGTGTAGAGAGGAAGATCCTATTCAAACTGGAAGGTGTAGAATTTGCATTCAAGGGTATTAAACAGGAGAAGCCCAAGAAAGCCATCATCTCTGCCCTTCAAGTCCAGAAGCTATTGGATGAAGGATGTCAGTGTAACATGGCCTCTGTGGTAGACATTGAAGCGAAGGTTAGACCACTGGGAGAAATAAATGTGGTGAGGGATTTTTTGAATGTCTTTTCGAAAGATCTAACATGGTTGCCATCGGATCGTGAGACGGAGTTCATGATAGACTTGATACCGGGTGCAGCCCCAGTGTCTAAGGCTCTCGACAGGATGGCACTAATTGAGTTGAAGGAGCTACAAGAACAACTTCGAGACCTATTGAAGAAGGGCTTGATTAGACTTAGTGTATCTCCATGGGGTGCACCTGTCTTGTTTGTGAAGAAGAAGGACGGTAGTATGAGGATGTGCATTAACTACCATGAGCTCAACAAGTTGACAATCAAGAATCGATATCCTTTGCCCAGGATCAATGACTTGTTCGACCAACTACAAGGTGCCAAGGTATTCTCCAAGATTGATCTCCGGTCGAGGTACCGTCAACTAAAGATCAGGGATAGTGATATTAGCAAGACAACCTTCATATCTCACGTTGGTCACTTTGAATTCTTGGTCATGTCCTTCGGGTTGACCAATGCCCCGGCAGCCTTCATGGAGTTCATGAACCAGGTGTTCCATGATGTCCAAGATAAGTATGTCATCGTCTTCATTGATGACATCCTAATCTACTCCAAGAGTGAAGAAGAGCATGCAGACCATCTCCGCCTAGTATTGCAGCGTTTGAGTGAGAAATAATTGTATGCCAAGTTCAGTAAATGTGAATTTTGGCTGCAACAAGTGGCATTCCTAGGACACCTTGTCTCTGCCAAGGGTATTGAAGTTGACCCTGGCAAGGTGAATTCAGTAGTTGATTGGGAGACACCCAAGAATGTAGCAGACAATCACAGTTTCTTGGGCCTAGCTGGTTACTACAAAAGGTCAATCGAGAACTTCTCAAGGATTTCAGCTCCTATGGATCGACTAACCTGAAAGGGAGTGAAGTTTGAATGGTCTGATGATTGTGAGAAGAGCTTCCAAGAGTTGAAGCAGAGGTTAATTTATGCTCCAGTACTCACCATTCCTAATGGTACTGGAGGGATGGTAGTCTACAATGACGCATCCAAGATGGGTTTCGGGTGTGTTCTGATGCAAGATGGGAAGGTAGTGGCCTATGCTTCTCAGCAGTTAAACGATTAAGAGAAAAATTACCCAACCCATGACCTAGAGCTTGTAGCTGTGGTTTTTGCTCTGAAAATTTGGAGACACTATTTGTATTGTGAGAAGAGCGAGATCTACAGTGATGACAAGAGTCTCAAGTACTTCTTCACACAGAAGGAGCTCAACATGAGACAAAGGTGATGGTTGGAGCTGATGAAGGATTATGACTGCACCATCCATTACCATCCGAGTAAGTCAAATGTAGTAGCGGATGCATTGAGCTGGAAATCCCAGACCTTGTCTTTAGAATCATTGGCTGTCAGCGAAGAACTTGTTGAGGAAGCAAGGATGATGGACTTGGAATTACTGGTAGAGGGCGTTACCCTATCTTTGGCAGCCTTATTAGTACAGTCAACACTTGTGGAAAGGATCCAGTTAGCCCAAGCTTCCGACGAAGAATCACAAGGATCATCAAAGCTATTTGGGAAGACACACAACGAGATCTAGACTTCACATTGACTGAGGATGGTGTCCTCATGTTTAGAGATCGGCTATGTGATACTAATGATGCACAATTGAAGAAGGGGATTCTAACAGAAGCCCATAACTCTCCTTGTTCAATCCATCCAGGCAGTGTAAAGATGTACAGAGATCTGAAAGGGCACTACTGATGGAGTGGAATGAAGAGAGATGTGGCTGAGTTTGTGGCAAGGTGTCTCACTTGTCAGCAGGTGAAGGCGGATAGGCAGCAACCCCATTGTCTTTTATAGTTATTGTCCATCTCGGAGTGGAAGTGGGAGCATGTTACTATGGACTTCATCACCGGGTTACCCCGTACACCTAGAGGTGTCGATCTATATGGGTTATTGATGATAGATTGACGAAGACAGCTCACTTCATCCTAATGAAGATCACCTACTCGATGGATAAGCTGGCTCGTTTATACATTGATAATATAGTCTGCTTGCACGAAGTTCTAGTTAGTATCATCTCTGTCCATGATCCCATATTTACATCCAAGTTCTGGGGTGGTTTCCAGAAGGCCATGGATACATTGCTGAGCTTTAACACAGCCTTCCACCCTCAGACAGAAGGACAGTGGGAGAGGACCATACAGACCCTAGAAGACATGCTTTGAGCCTGTGCCATTAACATGCAAGGCCGTTGGGATGAGCACATCTCGCTTATCGAGTTTTCTTATAATAATAGTTACCAAGCTACCATTGGTATGGCACCGTTTAAAGCTCAATATGGGAAGAAGTGTTGAACACCTTTGTACTGGGATGAGGTAGGTGAACGGCGTATCCTTGGTCCGGAATTGATCCAAGCAACCTATGAGAAAGTGGATCTGATTTGTGAGCGAATCAAGGCAGCCTAGTCCAGACAGAAGGGTTATGCAGACCTGAGGAGGAAGGATTTAGAGTTCACTGTCGAGGACAAAGTATTTCTCAAGGTGTCACCCACCAAAGGGGTGATGCGATTCAGCAAGAAGGGCAAGCTGAGTCTGAGGTTTTTTGGACCTTATAAGATTCTTGCATGGATCGGGCCGGTGGCTTATCAGTTAGCACTTCCTCCATCCTTAGAGGGTGTGGAGGGTGTGCATGACATATTCCATGTTTCCATGTTGCGGAAGCACGTTCATGACCCGAGCCATGTTTTATCACAAGAACCACTAGAGCTCGCAACTAATATGACCTACAAAGGAGCAGCCTGAGAAGATTCTGGACAACAAGATTGTTCACGGTACGTCAAATTTTGAGGACGAAATTTCTTGTAAGGTGGGGAGAATGTTATGCCCATACCCAAGATCCTAATTATTTATATTATCCTTGTGACGTGTAGACGGTGCTGCCATGTATGCCGGTGTGCTATTCGCGATGGTTGTCAAGCCCAGTCACAAGATCATTGACTATGACACGGGTTTGCCCGTCGAAGAAATATTCCTCAACCAAGAGTGGGGAAAATTCGTCAATGATGACTTCACTGACTATCCTCCTAGTACAAGTCCCAAGAGCGAGGAGTTCTGGAAGGCACACCCTATGTCGTGCCATACCGACACTTCGTTTCACGACGAGGTTAGCATTGAAGTGAAGAAGCTCTTCGGGATCATGGAGGACACACCGTGATGGTCACAGGGTAAGTTACTAACCTTGGGTATACTTGTGCATCCTCCCCTCTATGACCTTGAAGTGCGGGCCAAGGCCCGGTGACATTTTTGTGGCTATTCAACCTTTTTAACTAGAACGGATTCACGAACAGACCCACTACTGATGAGTCCGTTCAAGCTGTTTGATGTATATGCTGAGTTATCATTGTGGGCCCCACATGCCCGTGTCTTAGACACCATGGCAAGGTCCTCGGACATGGTGGACCCCACCCTTAACCTTCCTTACATTGTTGGACCTTGTATGTGGGCCCACAAGGCCCAAACCTGTCTTTAATTAAAAACTTGTTTAGAAGGAACCAGCCAAATTAGCCCTAAGTGGGCCAGTTGCTATAAATATGACTTGGGGCCATTTATTGGCCATTACTACCCCAACCAACCCAAGAACCGTGGAAGCAAGGAGTACAAGAGAAGAAAAGAAGGAAGAAGAGGGAAAGAGAAGAAGGGAGAAAGAAAGGGGAGAAGGCCTTGCCACTTGGAGGGGCCATCATTGGCTCACCTTTGCCTAGGTAAGAACTCTTAATCTCTCTCTCCCTCCTCTCTATTTAAAGGGATTAATAGCATTTATTGGGTTTGGTTAGACCTAGGGTTTCCTTTGGAAACCCACAAAGTATACCTTGAGCTCTTAATGACTCTAGTGTGAGCTAACCCTCATCACTTCAAACACTATTGACCCTTCCTCATGTAGGGTTAAAGATTGACCTCTTGAACCCTAGGACCGAATCTTGGGGTTAAAGTCCTTGAGCTACTTATGGTTCTTGCTTATCAAAGATGATAACTAGGCCTTAGTGTATCTTTGGCATTAGTTTTCACATCCTTAAGGCCCTAAGTTTAACCTAGACCTAGAATGGTAAAATGACTCTATTTTAAATTCCAAGGCAATGAGTTGGACATGGATGCATGACCTAAGGGACCTTAGGACAGCCTTCCCCTAGCCTTTAAGGCCTTAGAACCCAAAGAAATGAATCGGGGAAGCTCAGACCTTCAAAATCTGGGTTTTACCCTGAACGGATTCACTAACGGACCCAAGCATCGGGCCTCTGTTCGAGAATCCATTTAGCCTATTAAGATTTAAAATTTTGAAAATTGCCATGAACGGATTCACCAACGGGCCCAGGGTCCTGCCTCCATTCGAGAATCTGTTAAGCCCATTTTACCCTTTCCTTTCGATTTTATTTTTCCTATGAACGGATTCACTAACGGATCCACTGGGAGTGCCTCCGTTCGAGAATCCGTTCGAGTTCTTTTGTGTTGTTCTGAATGACAGGTCTTAGAGACTCTTTGTGGGACCCATCTATACTTAATAACACTATGTTCACACAACCCTAGGCTACCTAAACACTACAGGGAACGTGTACTAAGGCGATTCTTATCAAATCCTACGAACGATACGCGAATCATTGGTGAGTGGGTTTGGGTGACTGTTTGGGTTTGCTTATTGTTATCTATACATGTATCATGTTACTTGCTTCGTTACAAGCATGACTGAATAATTGCGTTTTATTCTTACTTGATTGATGAGATAATGATGTGGACTGTATTGGGTTATGGTGCCGGGAAGTACCGACATCGAAACCCCAGGATTATGTGAATTTCTTTTGCATGCCATTCTTACCTGTAAGCGCCGTGTTGTGCTAGTACTCGGGTGTTAGATGGAATGGGAAGTTGATACACCTGGAATACCTCTCAACACGATAGGATTCATGTATTATATCTGTGGTTAGGTTCTGTTCCCTATGCTACGACCCTTACCAACAGGGGTTTAGGTGTTGGGTAACCAGGGCACCTGCCGCCTGTGGAGAGTGTGAGAGGCCAGGCCAGGGGTAGTCATTAGGTATTGGGGTCTGCCTCTGGGTGGTATGAGGCTACAACCGATGCGGGTCCTAAGGTAATAACTGAGGTTTCCCTGTGGCGAGAATGGAAGGACCCACAGTGTCTCTTGAGTTATTGTAGTAGCATACACCTTTAACTTAGAATTGTGTGATAGGTGGCAATAGGTTAATAATATCATGCACCATGGATTATTTGTGATATTTGTGTGTATGTGCATCCCCATCCCCTCATTGGCTCAGTGGAGCTAACCCCTTTTGTGTACATTCTTTTAGATGCTGTTGCAAGCGATGTCTATCTTGCTGGACTCAAGGTTCAGACCTCAGAGTATGATGATATTGGTGCCGAGGACCTAGAGGCTCTGATTGAGGAGCACGACAATGGATGTCCTTGTGATGATTGTGCTTACGGGGTCCGTATTGATGTTGGTACTTGTTCCCTCCTTTTGATTCTTTCGGGGCTTCGCGTCCTTGTATAAACATTGTCTGTTATACAGTATATTTTTGAGTAGTTATATGATGGTTAGTCGGATATCTGTTAACTTATGATGTATCACCTAGACGATTGAACACATTGTAACTGCTATTACTAACGTTTCCGCTTATATTCTGATCAATGTGAAATGTTATGTTTCCTTTCTCCACACTATGATATTATTATGTTTTTATATTGGTTTATTGGCAATGCGTCGGAACACTATATCTGTGATCCTGGTGGCTTACTGGGATGACATGTGTCGTCATAGTCATACCCTTTATTATAATATATTTTTTATCAGAATAGGGGCATGACAGCCACCAACTCCACCACCGCCGCCACCACCACCACCACCTCCACCACTGCCGCTGCCACCCCCTCCACCACACTACCACCGCCACCACTACCTCCACCTTCACTGCCACCACCACCACCACAAAATAGAAGAAATTATTCTCTTAATATGCAATCCATACATGTTTCTTTTGTTTTTTATATCTAGTGGCAGAAACAAATTTTTTTTTCCAGTTTTACCATACAACATTTGTTGGTACATAATTTCTTCAAAATCACATAAATACAAAAACTTGTTTTGACTCAGAAATAATATTTTGGAACAGAAACATTGCCATACAAAAGTAACTTTTCCATTGAAACCTCAGTGATGAAGAAGGTGATTCCGTTGTTGCGGGAACAGACGAAAAAATCGGGAACCATTTGTGAACAGGATAAAAGAGTGAATCTTTCCTTGCACCAAATTAGGAAAATAAAAGAATTTTAAGTTCCCCAACTTACTATCGTGAAGGGTAAAATTTTCAAGAGAAGGGCTAAATCTATGTGAAGGCTTCATGACATCGAAGTTACCAGCATAGTTCGAGATCTCCTTTTTTTGGGAGGTTGAGTCAAGTTGTCATACGAGTTAAAAAAGTGCAAAATCTCGACCCAAAGCCCTTTATATGAGTGCCAGATCTTGAGATCTAGGGGAGACCTCGGTGGGAAATCTTGGTATACAGACACCTATCTCTTGGTATACGTACACTTTTTCATGCCAGAAGTCAGGACTGACACTTATTTATGCCTAATATCATTTAAGTAAATGAACATTTACTTACGATATTATTCATAAATAAGCAAATACCCTCCTATTTAAATCCAATAAAAATAGTTAAAAAATCAAATTCCAAAAGAAAAAAAAGTCAACCCCCCCAGTTCAAGAACAAAAACTGGATTTTCGACGATAGATGCAATTTTCAACTTTCTAATGCTGGGGTTTTTTTCAAATCTAAAAATTCCATAAATCTAAATATGGTAAAACATTGCTAAAAATCAAAAGTACGGTAAAATATTCATTTGTTTTGATGTCCAAAAAAATATTTTCATTCAGAGCAATTTTGACAACATTCAAGCACACCAAATTAAGTTTGACCGGTACATAACTCCTTCAATATAAATCAGATTTAAGCAATCTTGGACTTGTTGAAAATCTGATTTGTATTGAAGGAGTTATGTACCGGTCAAACTTAAATAGGTGTGCATGAATGCTGTCAAAATCGCTTTGAATGAAAATATTTTTTTGGACATCAAAACAAATGAATATTTTATCATACTTTTTTATTTTTACTAATGTTTTACCATATTTAGATTTATGAAATTTTTAGATTTGAGAAAAACCCCAACATTAGAAAATTAAAAATTGCATCTACCGTCGAAAATCTAATTTTTGTTCTTGAACTGGGGGTAGACTTTTTTTCCTTTTGAAATTTAATTTTTTAACAATTTTTATGGATTCAAATAGTTGGGGGGGGGGTATTTGCTTATTTATGAATAATATCTTAAGAAATGAAATACAAATACAAAAACATTTACTTAAATGATATTAGGCATAAATAAGTGTCTGTCCTGGTTTCTAGCATAAATGCCTGTCCTGATTTCACACTAACTGAAACTCCTATTTGGACTTTGTTTTTGCAAAATCTGATAGTGTCATTGTGTTTAAATGACCTAAAATAGACTGAGTACCAAGTTTCAGACCTAAACTATATCTAAAACCCACCGAAACCAGGTTTCGAGTTCAAAAAAACCAAAAATGCACCAACTCAACCAAAATCTTGGTTTTTCACAGGGTCAAATCGGGGTCGAGTTCTGAGTTTTAGTACCTTGGTTACAGGTAAACCTCCTTCTCCCCTCTGTTAATAATTGAATGGTCATCTTTACCGGTGGGTAGATCCCACCACACGGCTAACACTGTAACCGTGCTCCCAGCTGTGATACTTTCTTTGATTTGAAAACTACTAGTAAGGAAACCGACTGTCTTCAACTTGAGGTAGACGAAACATTGGTAATCTTTAGAGAATTTAATCCTCAAGTATCAACTTTATCACACCAGAACACATTAATTCTACATAATGATCTCAAGTTCAATCCCATGAGGCCAATCTCTCTCTCTCTCTCTCCCTCGTTCCCTCTTCGTGCGTGCATGCGTGTGTAAACCATTTGAATTATGGTTATAGGTATGACCTGAACATAATGAGCCAAGTCAACAATGCTTCATTGGGATACTATTCCCTAAAAAAGGAGGGAAGTTCTCGCAAGTGGAAACACTCCCAACCTTACCCAACCTACTTCAGTTGTTGGGATGTTTAGATTTAAAGGTGGAACTTCACAAATTCAACAATAACAGGTAACTGTAGAGTTACCCCATTAACAACCCCCCCCCCCCCTCCACAAAAAAAAAAGAAAAAAAAAGAAAGAAATAGAGCTAAAGGATTAACAATAATGTAAACCAACAAACTGAATGCATTCAGGTTCATTTACCAGTAGAATGTAGTATAGAAAAAAATTAATTCAAAAAAAGAGAGAATGAAAGAAATCTGAGATAAAATCCTTGATAATAAACAAAGGCAAAACTTGAAATGCTGTTAACACTGCAAACTATACATTGAATAAGTTAATTCACTACTTGCATCACACCCACAACCACACCGCCGCTCTTGGAAGGCCAAAAAGTACTACACATTATATGATAAGGAAAAGGAGGAGAATGACCACCACTAATACGAAAATCACCAGTACCCACCAACACTGTTTACAAAAATAGAGACAAGCAAAGAAGGATGAGAAACAAAGATTAGTACAGAAATTACTAAAAGAATACAAATCAAAATAGAATCCAGAACTTCAGGAAGAAATCTTAACATGCATTATGCTAAAAGAACTCATACATACCAATTTTGTGCATTTGTCATGTAGATTTGAGGTTTTGAATTGACAAAGCAAATTAGTTTCTTAATGTGTCCTCAATCATTTCCTTTCTTTTTCGTCTAGTTTCTAATAAGTATGCACTATGCCTTTCACTTTTCTTCCCTTCTTTTCTATTTAAATAAGGAGAAATTTATAAAAGAACCAAAGCTACTGAAAAAGCTTCTTGAAAGGATGCACATGTTGGTTAATATTTTTCTGTAATTTGCCTATACTTCTGATTGTTGCATTTTGCTTTGTATGTTTGTGTATATATATAGGTGAACTGGATTGATAGATTTCATTTTCCCATTCCCCCCCCCCCCCAACCCACCCACCATTAATCCTTCTTTGTAAGTTAAAAATTCATTAAATATTAGAGAGAAAAAAGTCTCCTATACAACAGTAGCAGTTTCACCAAAGGAGATGATCAATAGACTAAGCTGTAGAGTACCCAAAATATTAAAAAACAATAAGGACTAGACCAAGTTCTAAAGAAAGATTGTCTAGGAACTTTCTTTTACTATTTTCCTTACATCTTACACATTATGTATCTGTTTCCACAAAGTGTTCATTTATTACAAGGGTCCATTAACATATGCATGTGCAAGGTGTATACATGGTGTAACCAGGCATTGCTAATGCTGACTTTCTATTCCACACTCTTTTCACCTATTCTTACTTATCACAACTATCTTGTAGTTATCAGCAAGAACATAACAGCATCTTATAGTGCAGAGAGCGAACTTGCTCAGAAATAAGGCGATCCAGTACAAGATACTATATTACATTTAACACTTACCCATGATGATCTAGATTTGACATTCTTGTGAGCCTTCGAAAGTTGCACTTTAGCTTGCGTTGTTGCAGCAGATGAAGCTTCAATGTTTGATTGAATGTCATCTGTTCCAAGGATATACAGCATCACAAAGAACAAATAGGATAAGAATAGGCTTTTTGTTTTGCGAGCGGGGGGGGGGGGGGTGGGCACTAGGCAGTGGGGTAGGGTTTGTAAGAAGTTCACAAAAAAAATTACTTCAAGGAACTTTCTGTGCCTTACCTATCACCACTCCTTGCTCATGAACTAGAACAGCAAGGTCCCGAAATATCTCATTTGCTTGTCCAATTTCTTGTTGTATATCTTTAATTCCCTGCTCCCTCTCCTCTATTATAGCCTCATTGAATGCAACCTCATTACCCAGCAGTAGTACCTCTTGTCTGCACTAATCAGAATCTCAGCTCGAAGAGCAATTGATCATAAGAAGGATTTCATTCCAAACCGTCCAAAGCTAGAAGAGCATGCAGGTACAAAATGGTGTTCAATAGACTCCAAATTGGTATGCAGATCCAGGGACGATGAAGATAACACTAAAGGAAGTCCTGATGTAAATATGATAGAAAATATCTAATTTATATTATGTTTGGATGCAGAAAAGATAAAATTGTGCCCTACAAAAGAAGCCATTATGTTGCTCATAAGGCTCCCAATATTTGTCCATGGAGCACGTAAATAGAATGAAGAAGGTATATATAAGAAAATTTCCTATTTGTGTTGCATTTCCAAGACTTCCATTCCAGTTCAGAACCATTGACTCATTGAGAATAATTGTAAGAATTATTACCAAGTCTTTATTCCAATGTTCTGAAACCAGGCCCATCGCTTGACCTGTTTTGAGTTCTGGGTGGGTGGCTACTGTGATGACACGTGGGTCAGCCACACTATCAAATAGTTCTTAGTTTTAAGGAATTACATTAAGATTTGTGTGTAGACACCCTTTTGTATGAACTGCTAATATAATGCTTCCGCTGTGTTTACATGTGAGACTAGATTTAATTTGCTTGATTTATATGAATGAACGTGACCTTATGGGTCGGCGCTCGTGAGGGCAGTGCCTAATACCCTACCCGAGTTTGGGACTTTACAGAACAAGTGGTGGTTTGTATTGATGATACTAAACAAAAAGCACTTGCTGATTTATTGAAGAAAAGTGACCTATTGAATTCATCCTACTGCATCAGAGTCTTGATGAGAAAGGACCACACGTTGTTGATTTTATATTTGCGCAACATATATCCTCTCTGTTGGGTTGAACAAGAAGGTTGGTGTTGATCATGTTATGAGGATACTTCAACACTTTAAAAATTGAGGACGGGTTTTTTCCAACACCGGGGGAAATGATGCAATTGCATTGGAGTGGTTGGATCAATGTCATCCCATATGGAGGCCTGTGGAAGCTTAGGAGGCCCATAAAGTGCTGGTGGCAGTCCTATGAACTGAAAGTGCTTTGGGTAATTATATTATACATTGAGCCTTTTATTTTCTTGGGTTCAAATGTGAAGGGCCTAATTCATAAGCACATAAGGTGGGGGTAAAGTTAGTATACGGAATTAGTAGTTAAGTGTAGAGTTTGAGTTAGATTAGGATGCTTAATAGCTTTTAAGAGTTCTGTTTTGAGTCTATTTACTTTAAGAAGGTATAAGAGAGTGATTACGAGTCTTTTTATGAGTCAATTTAAGAATTTTAGAAGGTCTTTGTATATGTAATACACATATCAATTGAGAATGTTTTGAGTAAAGATTATGAGTTTTTATAAGAGTTTTGGAGCTGTTGAGCTTGGCATATGGGATGGGTATCTCAGGCCTGATTTCTTCTCTTTTACTCTTCTTCTTCTCCATTGATTACAAGTTAGTTTCTACAATTCTCTTCTCTCTTCATATAAATTTCTAGTTCTGATTCTATTCTTAGCATAAAATCATATATTTTATAGTTTCTTGAATTCCTACTCAAACTAGGAATTTTCTGAAATTTCAATTCTAACCATTGGATTTCAATTCTGCTTCCATGCTTGGCAATTGGTTTCTATTATGAACCATCTTACGGTTTCAAAATTAAAACTTGAAACTGGTTTCCTATTTTCCTAATACGAGTTCGATTTTGATTTAAACGATTTTTAAGTTCTGTTTTCCAAGTTTGAAATCAGATTTTTGACTATCATTAGGCTTGATATTTGACACTGACGATTCTCAGATTTGGGGTTTCCTTCTTCAAGTAGGAATTTTCAAATCCCAAGGATCTGAACATTGGATCTAGCTTGATTTCTCTAATATTATATTCATCCATCCAATTAGAGCCTTCAACCAGAATTTTGGCTGAATCTGAACCCTTGATTCTCTGTTACTAGAATTCTTTGGAAATCTACCAGAATTTTGGCTGAATCTGAACCCTTGATTCTCTGTTACTAGAATTCTTTGGAAATCTGGTTCCATTCCTTACTTGTGATACTGTCACAAGCTGATCCCCACTAGATCTCACTGGTTCGGGACTGCATTAAAAGGATTTTCATTTTTGGAGCCGAGCTAACTAACCAGCAAATATTCTTTCTCCATATCGTACCAACTCCCTAAATGAGACTTTGTTGTCTTCCCTTACTTCCCTGATCCAATTTCTTGAGCTCGAAATGGAATGTGCAGAATAATGCCTAAAGATCCATATCAGAACCGGACTTCCTGGTAGTACTGGTCCTGATCAGAATGGATAGGCCAATCCTTAAAACCATGAAGTAAACACTAGAATATAATTTGCTTGTTTACCCACCAAAAACTAAATAAATGTGGGCGAGAGAGAAAAAGAGGGGAAAAGGACAATCCTATCTCTTTGCTTCCTTTTTCTAGTAACAGGAGATCCAATCTCATGTATCCACTCTATTTGTCCAAGTCTTAAGAATAAATACCACAACAAATTCATCTAAGTGAACATTCTATAAGCCCTAAATTAAATTGTCAAATAAGTGATCTAAGTTGACTCAATTCAATCAAATCCCTGGTAAACTCAATTAGGATATTGGTACAAACAACAAGACATATTCTCAAAATATCTTAACCATGGGGAATCAACACAGTTATTGAATAAGTGGAGACAGTAATTCCTAGAGCTGGAGGCAAGTGTTCGGTTTCCCTCTCTAAATCTTAGAACATATACATGTATATAGTGAATAGCTTTGTTATACTAAATCTGTTTGCAACTCAAAATTATAGATAAAAGTGTAATAAGGTCATAATCAGATATATAGGATGAAAATATAAACTGTGGCATAAAGAACTTGCCTCCTCTGTTCACTTAGAAAAGGTTGACTTTCATGATCCCTATCAGAAGCTTCATTTTCAGCAGAAGAGGAACTGTTTGCAAAAGCATGATAAGAACTGCGTAAGTAACAGAAAATATACAGATTCATATCAAAAGTACACTGATAAGTAAACCTAAAATTGTTGGGAATTAAACATTAATGGATGTATGCCTTGTCAGTGAAGAAGTTGGTTGGATAGAAGGCGCATAAGCTGACTCACGCTCTGCGGCAAGCTGTTGGGCTTTCTGGAAATCTTGCAAGGTAGCTTGAAAATCTCTTGCAAGCTTAGCATCTTCTACTTTCTTCCTTGGCTGAGAGATTTCACCAAAAAACATTTTAGCCAAAACAGTTAACTGGGAAGACATTTTTCACTCCAAAGTACAAATCAGGAGGTCACTAAAATAAGATGCCATTTATGTAAATTAAAAAATGTACCAATGTTCAGCTGGATAAAGGTTTGAATACAATCCATAGATCACAGAATAGATTTTCAAGTTGATTAGCAGGTACCAAGTTTCAAACATTTGCAAGCAAAGTGAAATAAACTACTTGATAGTCTCAAAAATTGTGTGAACAGATACCATCTAAAAATAACTCTACGATGTAGTGAATCATTTTCCTAAAAATAAGAACCAGCAAATTTGTCATAAATTAAATTATGAAGTTCAAAAGTTTTCTTTCAGATGGTTTGACTCGAATGGTAATAATGCAGAAGAAAGGCCCCTAATTGACACTAAATAAAACATTTACCAAACAACTCTTTCTAAAAAGTTACATGGTGCACTGAATTAGAATATATGCACCAGAGTTATCCAAGGGAAAAAGCCTTCCCTCATAACATGGAAATATGAAATATAAAGGCTGTTGGTATGCATTCCAAGTCAATTTTGCATTTTTGGATGATAAAAATAGTTGTTTTTATTGTACGGGAATGCAAAATCGACCTAGAATGCATACCAAACACAGTCAAAATGTACAGAAAGCATCATCTCCTAATAGTGGCCCACTTTCCTCTTCTTTCAGATCGTCAAGTGCGGAAACTAATGCAATCCTGGGTTCCGACATCATTAAATTTGGATCACTAGGGGCTTAGAAGTGACAAATAACTCAAATTCAATGAGTAGTGGCAGTTCCATAAATAGTCAGAACAGTTTAGGACCATACTGGAAGGAACAAAGGACCTTGGGACAGAGGAGTAAATAAAGTTAAGGGAAAATGACTTTTCTAGAATTTCAAATTAGAATAGGGTAAAGTAGAATCAGTCTGTAAAATGAGGGGCTTTTGAGCGATTGACAACTCTGTCCTTGTAATTTCCCAAACTAGTCATCTTCTTCTTCTTCCTGATAGAACTCAAGTCAATAACCCAAACTTAGTTCGATGGAGAGAATTATCTCCTATAAGATAAATCGAACTAAAATTCTGGGATTAGTTACCTAACTCAACGCCCTATGAATCCGACCAACAAGCACATGTTTCAGCAATCTGAAAATTAAATAATTTTCCACAAAAAAAAAAAAAAAAACCAGGAGGAAGTTCTTTAGGCAGTCATGGTTGCAGGTGTTGATCTAATAATAGAGGAAGATTCTGGGGATGAGGACCTAGGTTTTGAGTCACGCAAGGAAGGTTAACCTGTGGCCAAGATCTCGAGCTAAACCGATTAAGGATGGCGAGACAGCAGATCAGTGTTGTGCATTATTTCTAACAGCAAAAAAAGGGTGAAAACAGTAACATAAAAAAGAAAGCAATGAAGAAGTTGTTTAAGAAGAGGAAACGAACATATAACCATAGTTGTCAAGGCGTCGCTTAGGCGTCCAGGTGCCTTAGTCACCTTGTGTCTGGCCCCTCTCCAACGCCTCGGGTTGCCTAGACACCGTGACAATTATGCATATAACAGAAACTCAATAAAGAGTGTGTATATGAGAACGATAAAACAAGGATAGGAAAGTAGTACTCAAGACCAGTAACCAGCAGGTAAACCCAATCATCAAATTTGATTCATTCCAATCCCATCGTGGGTCCATCTCATATAATAAAGAAGCAAAAACTCCTAAACAAACTCTAAAACTGAAATAGAGTTCAAAGTTAATTTGGACTCACTCCTACGTAGCTAAGATAGCAACTAACAGATTTAAAAGATAGAAAATAGAAACTGAAATTAAAATTAGAAATAAGGGGCAGTATAAGAAAGTAATTGAAATATCAAGTCCAGATTTGGTACCTATAGGGAAATAGCAAGTCAAACTCAAAATAGAACATAAAATAGATTTACTAAGGACGACACAAATAGCAAGTGAATCAGAATTAGAAACTAGTAGAAAAAATAGAAAGTAATGGTAGAAGTGGTGTAGTAACAGCATCAAGAGACAAGCAATGTACCACCAATACAACTTGTGATCGATGAGAGAAGAAGATGGTAATATCAACACTAGAACCTGATCTAGAAAATTGATTGAATGAAGGATATGAACTAGGCTTCCCACCTAGAACTTGACCAGCATCTCACCAGTCCAATTTGGCATCCACCAAGGTTGTCATTGCATCTCACAGCAAAGAGCCATAGTTTTGGTCAAAATTGTTGGTACTGGGTATGATCTCCTTACCCTTTATTTATAACTTCAAGGAAATAAGAAAAATAGGAAACTTTATGTATGGTAGGGAGAATTTCTTACAACTTGGCTTCTTCAAAATAGGAATTATTCTAGAACTATAACAAAATAGAAACTTAATCATGTGTAAGACTTAAATTCCTAATATTGGGCTTATAGAATTGGCCCATTACAATAGTAAACCCAAAAATATTAAGCCGATGGACTATATAACCCATTGGATATTCAAAATTAAACATATTAGTCCATCCTTGGTCCAGTTTGATGGTCTAGTTTGCTACTGGCCTTCTTGTTCTTTTGAACTGCATCAACTCTCCCCACCTTGAAAAAAACTCATCCACAAGTTTTGTAGTGATGCTGAATCAAATCCACACGATCATCCTTAAATCAGAGGTAGAATTCAGCAACCCTCAATATTGTCCCGTACTCCCGTCAACATAGTGGCTCTGGTGTCCCTCCATAGCTCTGATAACAAATAATGGGGTATTCTAATCACCTAAGGTATTAGGGCTAGAAAACCTCAAGTAATCCAAGATCGTAAGGATTAGAGACTCAAAATTGAAAACACAAATTTGCAACTTTCCAAATAGCACCCTTGATTTACGAACGCATAAAATAGCAAGTTGCTAAAATTAGTAACTATCAAGATAGCAACTAACAGATTTAAAAGGTAAAAATAGATCTGAAATTAAAATTAGAAACAAGGGGCAGAATTAGAAAGTAACTGAAATAGAAAATCCAGATTTAGTAACTACTAGGAAATATCAAGTAGGAAACAAGAAATAGCAAGTCAAACTCAAAATATATATAGAATAGATTTACTGACTAAGGAGGACAGAAATAGCAAGTGAATCAGAATTAGAAACTAGTTGAAAATTGAAAGTAATGGCAGAAAAGGGCATACCCAGTGCACGAGGCAACTGCCATTGCGGGGCCTGGGGAGGGTCATAACGTATGCAGCCTTACCCCCGCTTCGCAGAGAGGCTGTTTCTAGACTTGAACCCGCGACCAGTTGGTCCCAATGGAGCAACCTTACCGATGCGCCAAGGTTTTCCCTCACAATATCAACACTAGAACCAGGTCTAGAAACTAGATTGAATGAATAAGGGAAATGATAGGAGGATACAAACTAGGCTTCCCACCTAGAACTTGACCAGTATCTCACCAGTCCAACTTGGCATCCCACCAAGGTTGCCATAGCATCTCACGGCAAATCACAACAAAGAGCTAGCATTTTATCAAAATCGTTGATAGGGGGTATGTCCCCCTACTCTTTATCTATAACTTCATGGAAATAAGCAAAATAGGAAGTCGTATGTATGGTAGGGAGAATCCCTTACAACTTAAGTGTTCTTCAAAATAGAAACCAACTAAATCCCGTATAGGACTTAAATCCCTAATAATTGGGGCTTATAGAATTGGCTCAATACAATAGTAAACCCAAAAAATATTAAGCCAATGACCCAAATAACCCATTGGACACTCAAAATTAATCATATTAGTCTATTCTTGGTCCAATTTGATGGCTAGTTTGCTGTTGGCCTTCGTGTTCTTTTGAACTGCATCATAAAGTTAAGGGAAAAGGAGTTTTCTGGAATTTCAAATTAGAATGGGATAAAGTCGAATCACTTTCTAAAATGAGGGGCTTTTAGGCCTGATTTGGAATGATTTCTATTTCAATTTCATGGGATGATTTCTATTTTGAAACATTGTTTGGTTTGTTTTTTGTACCTTATTTCAGTGAAATAGAAATCAGATGGAATAGAAATTCTGAAATAGTTTTGAAGCTGTTTCAATTTTGAAATTGAAATTGAATTCACTTTTGCTCTTAATGAGCACATGGTTAATTTGATGAGCAAAGCAGTAATTTCTTATTAAAAATAAAACACTACCCATCTTATTCTCCCAATGGTCTCCCACCACTCTACCACCACCACCTCCCCCACCCCCTTCCCAACCCTGACACCGGCCCACCACCACTACCCTCTTCCAAAGAAATATAGAGAATCTATTCTCAGAAATAGAACTACCAAATAGATTTCTTATTCTTGAAATATTTCAGAATTGATGCAACCAAAATTATTTCAATTTCTTGACCAAAAATCTATTTGTTGACTATTTCATGAAATCAAGCTGAAATTGAAATAGAAACCATACCAAATCTGGCCTTGAAATAATTAAGGACAATTTTGTCCTTGTAATTGCCACACTAGTCATTCTGCTTCTTCTTCCCGATAGAACTCAAGGTGATAACCCAAACAGTTGAAAAGAGAGGGTTGAGAAGAATAGATTGGCTTGTCAAAATGACAGAGGCCACTACTTTAGTTATAACTTGAGAATATTACAAAAAAGGAATGATTTACTAAATCTCAATCTAGCACATTTAACATGTGTGTAATGAGCCTAGACACTAAAATGAATCTGGTTACATTACACACAACAACAAAAGAAACAAACCAACAACTGAACTAGTTAGGGAACCGGTCTACACTTCAACAATCCCCCTCAAGTTGGTGCATAGATATCTCGCATGCCCAACTTGGAAACAATAGGATGGAAGGATTTGACTGATAAGCCTTTAATGAACACATCGGCCAGTTGGTTGGTTCTCAGTAGTAACAAACAGAGTGCAAATCAGACTATCTTCTCTTTGAAGAAGTGTCGATCAATCTCAACATGTTTTGTTCTATCATGCTGAACAGGGTTATGAGCTATACTGATTATACCTTCATTTCATAGTAAAGTCTCATAGGCTCTTCTGGTGCTATTCTTAGATCCTGGAGAAGTTTCTTCAACCAAATGAGTTCGCAAACCCCCTGTGCCATTACCCTGTATTCTGCCATAGCACTGGATTTGGAAACCATGGATTGTTTCTTGCTCCTCCAAGTAACCAAATTCCCTCCAAGAAGTGTACAGTAGCCTGAAGTGGATCTTCGGTCATCAATAGAACCAGCCTAGTTAGCATTAGTAAAGGATTCCAATTTTAAACTTCCATTGTTTGAGAAAAGGATTCCTTCCCTTAGAGCTAACTTTAAATACCGAAGAGTTTTGTCTACTGCTTCAAGGTGAGCTATCTTCGGATCATGAAAAAACCGACTAACAATTCCCACAGCATAGGCAATGTCTAGTCTCTTGTGGGAGAGATAGAAAAGCCTTCCTACAAGACACTGATATCTCCCTTTGTGTACAGAGCCACCACCTGAGCTGCTTAGTTGGTGAATAACTTCAATGGGTGAATCAGCAGGTTTATATCTAAACATCCATGTTTCTTGAAGAAGGTCTAAGACATACTTTCTTTGAGATAATGAAGAACCCTTTATTTGATCGGGCTACTTCAATCCCCAAGAAGCATTTGAGATGTCCCAAATCCTTACTTTCGAATTCAGCTGCCAACCGGGTCTTTAAGGATGAAATTCCTACCTCGCCATCACCGGTGATCACTATGTCATCCCACATACACAATGAAGCTTGACTTTTTCGTCCTTGTGTTTGACAAACAAGGTGTGACCAGTATTACTTTGCTTGTAGCCAAACTTGACCATTGCTTTTTGAAACTTGCCAACCCAAACACGAGGAGACTGTTTCAGGCCATAGAGAGACTTTCTAAGTCGAAAGACCTTGCCAACTGTAGTAGATGAGTCAAAGCCAAGAGTGTCACACCCCATCCGGACTAACCCGGATTATGTGACTGAATGTCCACAAATACTCCCAAAACTACCAGGATCTCAGTTCTGTGGCCTACCTCACAGTTACAAGTCATAATGATCAATAAAGAAATTTGAGAATGCAACGGAAGATCAAAATACTATTATAAATGTCAGTAACAGAGTACTAAATGATAACATAAGTATTTACTTAATCATACTGTTGATCTAAGCTTTACAATCATTCTTATATATATACATAATATCCAAAAAGATTAACTTACATAAAAAGGAAACTTCATAAGTCGGTCAAAATATAAACCAGCACCTAGCAACTTCAAGTAGTAGCCACTAAGGTATAACTATCATCATCACATGTATCTCCTTGCCCATCCTGCTCAACATCACTAATGTTTGCTCCTTACTTGACAACGAATTGAGATGAAGGATCCACATCCACCATCATCACGCCAGCTACCATATCTAAAATAAAGGTATACCGAGGGATGAGCTCCAATGAGCCCAGTAAGGGGAAACATGCAAACAGATGCATATAGTCTATGATGCATGTCTGAAGTCGAATCATGCAACTAACAACAGCTCTAGGTCTTATGAGGTTATATGCTACAGTAACAGGTATGATATTCTCAGTTCCAGAATCACACATCGAACCCCAAGAATACCACTCTGCTACGGTAGAGACCTGCCAGTACCGGAATCATACATCGGTCCCCAGCAAACCCCCAATGTTAACCCTACTGAACATCCCATTCCGGAAGCACACATCGGACCTAGGAGACAACAAATGGCATTCCGGAATCATCCCTTCGGACCTGCCACAGGTTATCCAACACCTCACCCCTGTTGACAAGGGTCGTAACATAGGGTTTATGATATCCTAGCCAGATGAACTTTCTAACATGTATGTTATGCAGTTCCATAGTAAATAAAATATCAAACCAGCTCCAACATCATCTCTCAATCTCATACATCATACTATCTCATTCTATCATTCATAATATTATGCATATCAGCATATACATTATGGAATGCAACCTATTATCATACATACATCTAATGCATAAAAGATAAGCTAAAAACTACATGATCATAACTCTGATATAGTGAATGTGCAGATGCAACAAGCATAATATAGGAAAAACAAATAAGAAACACACTTAAATTAAAGTCAATTCCCACTCACTTTGAGTTAGATGATTATCCAACTAAAAGAAGATCCAACTCAAAAATAAACCTCACCAAAAGAAGATTATAACCTAATTTTATAGCACATAACATGAATTAGGTTATGGAATAAACCCAAGGTAAAGCCCAAACCATTTAGGGCCAAAATATAGCCAGCAGAGGGGGACCGGATGCACTCTAGCCCAGGGACCGGTTGATCGGTTGGATGGCTAATAGTCCATCCGGTGGCTGTAACAGTGTACGGATTTGAGGATTATTTTCATGGATCTTGCCATGTATAGACTCCAAATCCCAAATTGGCTTAGGGGAGTGAAAGATTACACCATTTGGGTTGAATCAACCCAAATGCATGTAAGGTTTAGAGCTTTTAGAATCATTTCCCCAAATTTCTAGGTTTTGGGTTTGATTGGGTTACAAACCCAGCTGAAACCAAAAGAAGAGAATGATAGGGTAGATCAGAATGGCTTGCAACCAACCTGAATGGGATTCAACAGGAGGAGGTAGTAACAGCCCAACCGATCAACTGTTCTCCAGACCTCTCTCCAAAGCCAAGTTCTCCAAGTTTTCTCCCTTTCCCCTTCTTCTTCTCCAGAGCAAAATCAGATTTGGTTTGAGATAGAAATGAGGTTCTAAAGCTAAGTCTTCCTTATATAAGTCATACTAGGGTCCATTTGGTTTAGGCCTTATAAGAATTAGTTTGGTGAAATAGTTTCTTCAAACTATTTAAAAGGTAATTAACACAAGAAAGACTTATAGTTAAGTCTTGGGAATGATATCCCGCTACATAAATGAGAGCCCGGCCGTGATGGTATGTGGCAACTCAACCCAGATCAAGCATGTGGGTCCCACAGGGGAAAAATTACATTTCAGCCAATATTACACAAACAAGACATTAGTTTTATATAGCATTACTAACGGGGTCTTAACTATGATCTGGCCTAAGAGATTGATAGGTTTTGCATATGCTCCACTCAGCACTTATCGCATGCAAAACTTATATGCGAGGTCCTGTCCAGTTCCTCAAGTCCCAAGATAGTTGTATCAGTTGATTCTTCGGGATCCACCATTGGTGAACAGGGGGATTGGTCTAAATCCTCAACCGATAAGGCCCACAACATTGAGGCATACATAGTTGCTGAACCAGAACCTGAAATCATACAATTTTACTTAGACCTGGTTTAGGGGTGGGTTTTACAAGGAAGGATGTCCATGTAAACTTCCTCTTCAAGGTCGCCATTAAGGAAGGCATTCTTCACATCTAGTTGTTGGAGATTCCATCCTAGGTTTGCGGCACAAGACAACAGGGCTCGAACAACGATCATTTTTGTAACTGGGGCAAAAGTCTGTCGATAGTCAATGCCATAAGTTTGAGTGAATCCTTTGGCAACTAATCTCGCCTTGTACCAGGCCATAGTTCCATCTGTATTTTGTTTCACAGTGAACACCCACTTCTGCCCAACTGGTTTCTTTCCCTTAGGACAGGGAACAAGCTCCCAAGTATCATTTTTCTTCAAGGCCTGCATTTTGTCTACTATATCAGTCTTCCATTTTGGGTCCGACATAGATTCTTTCCAGCCCTGTGGGATAGAAACAGAGGATAATGAAGAAACAAAAGCCTGATAGGTGGGAGACAAAGACTCATAGGAAACAAAATTAGAAATGGGGCATTGAGTGCACGATCTAACTCCTTTTCTGACAACAATAGGGCGATCATCAATAGATGAAGAAGGAGAAAGGTTACCTGATGTGTGTTCAAGAGCCGGCTCAGGAGGTGCAGGAGGATGGTAAGGTGGGAGCAGGAGCAACTTCCTCTTGGCGACGAGAACGAAAATAAACATAGGTAATAAGTTCTTTTCCACCAGTTACCTAAGCACTCTCCCTCGGAAGAGGAATGGCATTAATGACAAAAGGAGGCATCTCTTCCTGAAGATTCCTCTCCCCCTGAAAAGATGGTGGATAGAATGCCTCATCTTCATGAAAGATGACATCCATGGTAACAAACGGCTTCCTGGAAGGAGGGTGATAGCAGTAGTACCCTTTTGCAATGTAGAGCAGCCAAGGAAAATGCATCGGAAAGCTCAAGGGTCCAACTTGGAACAAGTAGGAGAGGAGTTGTGAGCAAAGCAAACACAACTAAAGACTCTGGGAGGAAGATGGGAAGCAAGAGCAAGGTCAGGAAACTAACTGGAGTTTTGAAGTCCAAAGCAACAGAGGGGACCCTGTTAATGAGAAAGGCAGCAGTCAAAACGGCATCCCCTCAATAAAACTGTGGGACATTGATAGTAAACATAAGAGATCGAGCAACCTCAAGGAGATGTCGGTTCTTTCTATCAGGGATACTGTTTTGTTCTGATGTCTGAACACAGGAAGTTTGTGAAAGAATCCCATGATCATCAAGATACTTAAGAAAGGGACCATCTATATACTTTGTCCCATTATCACTGCGCAGCACGAACCTGGGCATTAAACTGGGTCCGAACCATATTATGGAAAGATTGAAAACAAGAAAAGGCTTCAGATTTTATCCGCAAGAGATATACCCAGGTTAAACGATTGCAATTATCAGTAAAGGTAATAAACGAGTGCAATTATCAATAAAGGTAATATACCTTGGTTAAACGAGTGACATTATCAATAAAGGTAATAAACCAACAATATCCACCCCAAGCAACAGTACGGAAGGTTAAACGAGTGCAATTATCAATAAAGGTAATATAGAGGTAATATACCCAGGTTAAACGAGTGCAATTAATAAAGGTAATAAACCAACGATATCCACCCCGAGCAACATTACGGGAAGGTCCCCACAAGTCAGAATGTATAAGAGAAAAAGGATTAAAGGAATACTACTTTTATTGTCAGTTTGTCACTAGGTGGATAAGGGATGGATTTTTATCGCCTCCAATTTTGACGCCCTCCAAATCCTCTAATTTTCCCTCCCGATGGTCTACACGTTTCGTTTTTAAATCCAACGGATGATTTTGAATTTCAAACCCTTATCCCAAAAAACAATTCATTCCCTTCTCTCTCGTCTCTCTACTCCTCCCGAAATCCGTTTTCTCTCACAGCGGCGAAGTGGTTGATGGTCTGCAACCTCTGGCGAAGATTTTCTCTGTGCCGCTACCACTCCTCCTAGTCTTAGACGTGAAGACTAAGGTTCTCTCACACGCGAACCAGGTTTCTCTCACACCAGCGGAGGATCTTTGCAAAAACACACTGTTGGAGCTCTTCGCCGGAGGACCTATCTGTCAGAACTTGAGGTGATAAAAATCCCTAGGGGTACGACTTTGTAAGATCGCTAGAGAATTCTACTTTGTTCGTTCAAGTGATTGAAAGCTAAAGATGGTATTCAGAATTCTTTCTGTGGTTTTTTTTTTTGCTTTCTCTGGTTCCAATTTCGTGATTGTTTTTCTGTGTTTCTTCGCAGTTGTTCTTCTCATACTTCAAGGATTTAGTGTGAAAAGAAGTTACAGTGGAACTGAAGAATTATCTCGCTATAAGAGGAACTCTTCATTCCGTCGATCAGTACCTCAATATAAAGCTCGAGAACACAAGGGTTGTCGATCAAGACAAGTATCCTCATATGGTATCTTTTCTTCTGGTTTCTCCTTGGTTCTGTTTTTATTTTTTCTGGTCACTAGGTTCTGATTGAACATAGCTGGGTTATTTTTTCAAAAAATGTGGGAAAGAGCACAAAAAGAGTAGTTGAATGAAACCCTATTCTGGAAATTTGGGGTTTGAGTCTCTGGGTTTCGTAAGATTGGGATTAAGGCTTCAGGGTTCAATGGATTTGAATTATGAGGCACTCAAGACCTTAGTCCTTAAATTTACTCCAGAATCTTATGAGAGAAGAAAGCACGTCAAGGAACTGGTTGGCTGCTGAGGATGATATTGCTTGAATTGTAATGAAGTTCTAGTCTAGGGATAAATAAATGTTACATAATGGGTTCACTTGATTAAGATTTTCATGGTGCACCACCTCCTCATCACTCGTAATATGGAAAACCATGCAAATTCCTTGGATGGTAAGTTTCTTAACAACAACACTATTTACTAAACAATACAAGCTCTACCCTTATCTGATTCAAATTTTACCCTTTAACATGAAATTTAGGATGTGTGACTGAGTACTTCAAGGAGATAAACAGCGATGATAATGTTGACAATGATGATAAAGCCAATAAAACTTTATTAGGATACATGCGTCTCAAATTCAAAAGGAGCAGAAGACTCTTTTGTAAGTAATTTTCTCTTCCTTTCTCTTCTTTCCTAAAATTTAATTTTCTTAATTCCTATCACTTATGAGTTATTATTCCTTTTTTATAGGCCAATTTTGCTAGATGGGAACCTGCTCATGGTAACTTCAACTTTTCTCATCCATGGAAACAATACCTCAAAACAGGAGCATCAATGCGCAACTGTGCCTGCTGCATAGAAGCTCTTAATGGTTGCATTAATTCAGAAGTTCAGGTATATATATACTAATAGCTCTTAAGAACCCAAATCTCAATTTATGGTGTGGCCTCACTACAACTCTTTAATTAGTCTTTAAAACACTAATAAATAATTGTTTTGGATCAGCCCATATTTGAATCAGATAAGGGTAGAGCTTGTATATTGCTTGAATTCATCCTGCCACTTTGTTTTATTGTTTTCCTTCCCTCACACCTAATATGGATTTGCTGGAACCCTTTTTTACTTTCTTTTCACTGGTAAGTTAGATGGGTTGGGTATGTTCATCATGGCCTTGTGAAACTAATTTCAGCCCATTTCAATTCCAGAATACAATCAGAAAAAATTTACTCTACAAGTAATGTTTGAAGGATCCAGACAAAGAAGATAGATCACAGAGCAGATGGGTAACAGAGCAAAGGACAACAAGAAAATATAAGAGCAATGATCTGCTGCTGCAACTACTGTATACATAAGAACAAGGAGATAACTCTCTAAACAATAAATAATCAATGGTAAAACAGACTATTAAGAAAAAGGGCAAAAAAAAGTGGACTCATGATAGAGAAAATTCCAAAACAGTGTTCCACCATTACGTTTTAAGAACAGAATGACCACTTCTTGCCTGTACCTCAATGAGAGATTAATCTCTTAATACACTCGATAAACACGCTTCTTGGATTAAGTTCAAGAAAGCTGCTAAACCCTTGAAGAAAAAACAACATAAGAATCAGACCAACAAACAAGTAACGGTGAAAATGCAGTTTTGGGTTATTGGTTAATGGCAAAAGGATGTGATTTAGAATGACCATCGTGAAGCAACAGACAGAGAGAGAGAGAGGGTCAAACCTGACTTCCGCTGGGTCCTCCACTCCTCCGGCAAAGTGAAAAGTGAGACAGCGAGATAGCAGAGGTCCTACCGGCAAGGCGAGATTCTCGAACCTGGAGAGGCCTAGCGAGGTTGCAGATCCAGAGAGGAGAGAGAGCAGTCCAGTTTTGAACTCCGATGCAGAGGTTTTCGCCGAGAAATACGATCCGAGAAGAACTTCTCCGAGAGGAAACCGCACACAGGTTGCAGATCTAGAGAGGAGAGAGAAATGGTCCTATTTTGAACTCCGGCAGGCTCTCGTCCCTCTCGCACACAGGTTGCAGAGGTAGAGAGGAGAGAGAGAATAGCGGAAAGAGAAGACAATGTCAATGAAAAGTGATTTTTGGGAAAAGCAAAAAGGTTATTTTGAAATGGACCATAGGATCAACTATGGCCACGTAGCGACCATCGGGAGAGGAATTGGAGGAATTGGAGGATGTCAGAATTGAAGGAGATAAAAATCCAGGGATACGAGCGTGATTAGCTAGTTCACATACATCACAAAGAAAACTTCCTTGTAAACAATGTTTTATTAAAGAAGGAAACAAACGGTTCAAAATAGGAAAAGAAGGGCATCCCAAACGATGGTGCCACTTATGTAACTGCTGAAGATGACTGTCAGCCTGAAGAATGTGTGCAGAGACTGGAGGAGGTGTTGTAGGATGAACAGGATCCAAGTAATAAAGGACATCTCTCACCTCACCATATCCTATCGTTGCCCCTGTCACTAGATCCTGAAAGACACAATGAGTAGAGAAAAAATGAACACAGCAGTTTAAACCAACAGTAAGACGGTAAATGGAAAGTAAATTCGCACACAGGTTAGGAACGTGGAGAACAGACCGAAGGGATATGGCAGGAGAACAGGGAACAGTTCCTTTACCAGAAATGGCAGAGGGGGATCCATCAGCAACTCGGACCTTGTCTTTATCTGAACAATGGGTATATGTACTAAACATATCCAAAGAGCTGGTCATGTGGTCCAAGTCTCCGGAATCCAGTAGCCAGAAGGGACTAGGCTGGGACGAAGCAAAGAATATACCTGACTGGGCAAGTGTGAAGCTGAGGTGGAAGATGTCGTAGAAGGAGCAGCAGTATCCATCTGAGCCATCATACGTTGGAGAGCCACTAACTGTTCTAAGGGTGAGGAAGTAGGGGCTACTGATGAAGATCTGTCACTAGCATCAGCCACTTGAGCTTGAGAGTGTGTGGTTCCCTGTTCCCACCACGTCCCCCTCCCTTGGGACGTCCATGAAGTTTCCAACAGGTTTCCTTGGTGAGACGTAGACGGCCATAATAGTCACACTTAACCAGCTCTTTACCAGAACCAGACGGTTTGATCCCATCAGGCTGAGGAGTAGAGGCAAGAGTAGAGCAGACAGGATTGTTAGTCGCCATCATAAGGGACTGATGATGTTCTTCATGCTGAACCAAATTGTATGCCTAAAGTAGTGTAGGAAACTTGTCCCGGCTAAGAACCTGGACACGGATCTGATCGTACTCCAAGTTCAGTCCAGTAAAGAAGTCATACATGCGTTCCATGTCGCGCTCAGTCTAGAATGTGAGGGCATCTGTGGGGTCAATCATGGAAACTGGATGGTAGAAGTCCAGCTGCTGCCACAAGTTATTAAGGGCAGAGTAATAGGCAGGGAGTGAGAACTCCTTCTGCGTAGTTTCCCGAACCTGTCGACGCAACTCATAGATCTGTGCACAGTTGTTCGATTGTGCATAGGTGTTGCGGACAGCATCCCATAATTCCTTTGCCGAGTTTAAGAGAACAAAACTGGGACTTATGGTAGGTTCCAAGGAATTTATTAAAAATGACATGACAAGTGCATCACGAGCCATCCATGTAGTAGCAGCCCCAGTGTCCGATGGTTTGGGAGTATCACCAGTCAAGTATCCCAATAGGTCATTGCCCCGAATAGTAAGCATACAAGCTCGGGACCAAATGAAGTAAGTGGAACCATTCAACTTAGTTGGTCCAATTGGGAGAGTACGGCTGTGGCCAGGGGTGCCCAGACAACCCACCACACCACCTTCTACTCCTCTCGTAGAGGTTGCTGAACTTTCCATAATAAAAGAGAGAGAGAAACTCACTGGATGAGAAGATAATGATCCATGTAGCAATATAGAGGACCAATAGTCCCCAAAGCAGCAAATTAAGGAGTCAGCAACAAGAAAATATTGATAGGAAGCAGCAAATAGCATCCAGTAGCGGTCAAATATAGGGCAGATGTCCAGAGAGGACCGGCAAAGGCCTAGGAGCGACTGGGAGAAGCTGTCGGGAGCAGGCAGGGCCTGGCAAAGGCCAGCGAGAGGCAGATAGGGCCTGGCAGGCCTGTTGAAGGCCTGTTGGAGGCCGGCAGAGGCAGACGAAGGCTTGTGGGGCTTGGCAGGGCCTGGTGCAGGCCGGCGGTGGCAGGCGAAGGCTTGGCAGGCCTGGAGTAGGCCGGCGGAGGGAGGCGAAGGCCTGGAGGGCCTGGTGGTGGTGTGTGAAGGTGGACAGGGGCATTGGGTCCTGTGTGACGATGAAAAGGGGGACCTGGAGTCCTTGTGCGACACTGGAGTGGGGCTTGGAAGCCCTGCCTGGCAGCAACAAAGGGACTGGAACCCTACATGATGGAGAAGAAGGGGCTAAGAAACCCTGCGAGACGTTGGAGAGGGGCTTGGAAGCCCTGCGTGGAAGCAGCAAAGGCCCTGGAGCCCTGCGCGATGGAGAAGAAGGGGCTGAGAAGCCCTGCAAGATGTGGTGGCGGCACTGGGATCCCTGGCAGAGGTCCAGCGGTAATCAAAGGTGGGCTTGGAGCCCTAATAAAGGAAGGAAGAGGCCGGAGACCCTGGTAGTGAGTGGCAGTGGTTGTTGACGACATTGCCGGTCAGTAGGTCAGCAAGTCAGTGGTGGCAGCACGATTAGTTGACCATGCTCAGCCTTGGGAGGCCGAAGCCTCAGATTCGTGGGGCCAAACTCTTCTTAGCAAGAAAGAATAAAAAAATATCCAAAAAGTATTGGTCTCTGATACAAAGTTGAAAAGAGAGGGTTTGAGAAGAATAGATTGGCTTGTCAAGATGACAGAGGTCACCACTTTATTTATAACTTGAAAATATTACTAAAAAGGAATGATATATTCAATCCCAATCTAGCACATTTAACATGTGTGTAATGAACCTAGACACTACAATGAATCTGGTTACATTACACACATTAACAAAAGAACCAAACCAACAATCGAACAAGTTAGGGAACCGATCTACAATTCAACACAAACCTAGGTAGATGGAGAGAACTCTCTCCTATGAAGATCAATTGAACTGAAAATCTGGGATTAGGTGCCTAACCAAGGTTCAAAACTCGTTTCATTTTGCCGTTTTGGTCAGACCGAGATGAGCACCAAAATTTTGGCGAAATTTCGCCGAAACAGTGTATTTCTCCCATGAGTTCCGCTTGGCAATTTCGAGGGGCAAACGGCCCAAATGACAGAAATTTCGACCAAACAAAGCATTTTTCAGACAGAAATGAGCGCAATGAGCAAAATTTCAAATTTCGAACTATGTGTCTAACTCAAAGTCCCATTGAACCCGATCAACAAGCACATGATTCAGCAATCTGAAAATTAAATATTTTTTTAGAAATAGAACCAGGTGGAAGTACTTTAGGCAGCCATGGTTGCAGGTATCAATCTAACAACAGAGGAGGAATCTGGGGATGAGGACCTAGGTTTTGGGTCACCCAAGGAAGGGTAACCCTTGAGCCATACCGAATAAGGATGGCGAGTCAGCAGATTGGTCGATTCTGTTGTGTGCTATCGCTAACAGCAAAAAGGGTGGAAACAGTGGCAGCAAACATATAACAGAAACTTATGGAGTAATTCATATCTGAGAAGATAGTACCTAAAAGGAGAGAAGCTTGGACTGAACAAGGATGGAAAAGAGAGAAACAAGTACTCACGACCAATAAACAGCAGGTAAACCCAATCATCAAATTCAATTCATTCCAACCCCATCGTGGGTTACAATCTTATATAATATAGAAGCAAAAAACTCCTAAACAAACTCTAAAGTTTATATAAAGTTCAAAGTTACTTTCGTCTCTCAATCCTACGTAACTAACAAAGAGATCATGTTAATAAAAAGAAATGCAAACGAACAAAAAATAACCCCCACCTAACCCTACATGTAACTGCATCAGAAACACTCAACACGTCAAATAGCCCAAGCATCCCCAGCTGAGATGTGGCCACATATTGTTGCCTCTTAGTATCAGAGATGGATACCGTAGCACATAGGAGATTCTTCCATCTCTATCCGCATATGCTGCTCTGATTCTCATTTTCTGGGACTCCTCTCGAGTCAACACCACCACCCCCAAAAGTAAAGATTCCAACTATGATGAAGAGGGAGCTCTCTTCTTTTCATACTTGTTATCTTTCTCTCTCTTCTTCTCCCTCCAAGGAGGGAGAGCAGAACAAGGCAAGTAGAGTCTGTGTCTGCATGACATGAATAAGTAGAGATGGTGATGAAGATGAAAAAGATAAAATTGGAGATGGTGACTACTGAATCTGACAGGGATCATGGAGAGGGCTGATGAGTCATTGTTGGCTGGTGTGTACAAGGAGGTTGGGAAGCCCTACACACCATGGTATAAAATCTCGCGATATTTCGTAAATCTCGACATGTCCGACATACGAAACACTTCCGAAACCAAAAAATACAATATCTCGTCAATATATCGTGAGATATCGACGATATATCGTGGATCTCACTATATATCGCGAGATATTGAAAAAGTGACAAATAGTGTCACACTAAAGGCCCCTTTTATACCATATTTCGCAGCTCTTGGTCGATATTTCGACCGAGAGCTGCTGAAAATCTATTTTTCTCTCTTCTTCCTCATTTTTTGCTTTTCTTCCTCCCTTCCAAGCCTCATCCAAGCATTGTTGAAGCTCCTTGTCGCCGAAAAGACGTCGGAGGGTCATCTAAGCTCATCATCCAAGCCTATTTTCATTATTTAAGGTAAATTCTATTTCTCTAAAACTATTTTTTTTAAAAATACTTTGTACAAATGTTGTTGGATGTTGATGATATTAATATATGTTAGACACCGGAGGCCGATCTACCTCACAAAGGTCAAATTTTTTTCCCATATGTATTTTTTTTTTCTAGTTTTAAAAATTCATTTTCCTACAACTAAAATAGGAAATAATTAGGGGTAATATGACTTAGATGGTAATGAATTAAATATATGTTAGACACCAATGGCCGATCTACGGCTTCACAGTGTCGGATTTATTTTTCTGCTCTTAAATAATTCTTTTAATTTTCAGAAATTAAGAAAAATATATAAAAAATAAAAATAAAAAGAAATAAATAAGGAAAAATATGAGTTTTAAGTTTAAAAAATAATGAAAAAATATGAAAGTTATTTCTATATGTTTTGAGATGCATTACATGTATATTATGTTTACTAATTTTTGGTTTTGTTGTGTTAGGTCAATACTTATATTAACATTACATATAAAAAATTGGTTTTAATTATGTGAAAAATATAAGGGTTAGGGGGAAAATATTAAATAACTATACAAGTGTATTAGTAATCTAAAAATGTCAATTGAAGTGCATCTACATTAAGTTTTTTAATTATTTGTGTTACTTACATTGCAGTAAACAAGTATCATTATGGCGGATCGTGATAGACAACGTGCGAAGGGCAAGCAAAAGGTGGGGGAAAGTAGTCAACAAAGGGGGCGGAGGGAACAAAGAGAACAGAGGGAACAAGAGAGACCAGCCAACCAGCACAGGGGTGACATTGCATGGTTATATGGTACTCCCATTGATGGGGATAAGAGAAAATCTATATGTAACTATTGTCACATGCAATTTATGGGAGGTGGGTCCAGTAGACTTAAACAACATCTGACTGGAGGATCTAAAGATGTTGTAGGTTGTCATATGGTCCCTACTGAAGTAGCCAGGGAGATTGGTGATAGTTTGAGGGGAAGAAATAAGAGGAAGGCTGACAAGCAAAGGATAAGAGAACAACTTGAGGATACAGTGAGGAGTTCGATGAGAGGAGGAAGACGATACAATGATGATGATGATGATGATGATGACATTACAGTACTTGATGACATAAAACAGCAGAGGAGGCTAGGGATTTTAGGCGGACTGTTTGAAGGAGTAGAGTAAGTTTTCAAGATGATCAGCAGAGACAAAGAGTAGGGGGTAGTGGAGGAGCTGGCAGTTCTGGAGGTCCTAGAACTTTGAATCCTTTTAAAAGATCACAAAGTGTGAGGGCAGCCCCAACACCTCTACCAGTACCAGTACCAGTACCACCATCAACATCTGATCCTAAATTGTATAAGAAGAAAGGAAGCAGTCAACCCAGAATCAAAGGAGTATGGAAGGGCTTGGGTTGGAAACTCAACTTATTGATGCTGTGAAACAAGTAGTGAAGAAGTTGGAGCCAGATGGTGCACTACAAGCAATTTGCAACAATGAGGTGAGTTCATTTGGAAACTCAACTTATTGATGCTTTCAAATAAGTAGTGAAGAAATACTTACTAATTTTCCACATGGGTGTAGATCAAGGTATTTAGGGATGCATTGGGAAGTTTTGGAACTGAGGCTGCGATAAAAGGCAGAGCACGTGGTGATGCTGGTAATTCTTTTAAGTTTTAAATTACATATGTATTGAAATTTGAAAGTTGAAAGTTGAAACAACATTTGACACATGTCTTTTTTGTTGTAAACTTGTAATGCAGCTGAATGGTGGGTGTTGTATGGGGAATCGGCGAAAACTTAAGAAGAATAGCAATTAAAGTCCTCGCCCAAACATGTTCGCATCCGTGAGAGGAACCTGAGTACCTTTGCACTCATCCACTCCAAGAGGCGCAACAGATTGGGGTCTCAACGCTTATCCGACATGGTGTATGTGCACTACAACTTGAGGCTGAAACTGCAACACATACGCATGGGACATGAGGGACAGAGGGACACCATTGATCTAGCTGACATCTTTCAAGTTGACTCAGACGATGAGGACCCTATTGTGGATTGGGTGAGGGATAGAGGTGAGCCAGTGTTGGATGAGGAGGGAGGTAGGCCCGACCCCATGATAGCTTCTGAGATTGGTGCCGATGTGGGCGAGTATATGGGTCGACGAGGGTCGATACATGCAAGGGAAGCCTCACCCATACCATTCCAGCCCACTGGTGGCAATGTTGCTGATGATGAAGACTGGTCTAAGTCCTTAAATGATGATGATGGTGATGATGGTGATGCTGGTGGTGGTGATGGTGATGTTGGTGGTGGTAATGCTGGTGGTGGTGATGTTGGTGGTGGTGATGCTGGTGAAGAATTTGACGGCATGCGAGAGCGTTATGTGGTAGGCCAGGAGGCCCAGGATACGACACCTGTAGAGCCACTCCGATTCACTGGAGAGACACAGTTTGATCATGCCACACAAGATACGGACCACGGAGCACGTGCCCCCGCACCCCCACCCTCGAGAGGCCCCCTACATACATACAACAAGAAGCATAGGGTCGACAAACACAGTTGCAACCTGATCACATGGACATTGATAACCTATCTAGCTCTGTTGGTGGTTTGAGTATGGGTGATAGGGAGGGAGGACCGACTGGACATTGGCGTGCCCCATCTTTTGACGCACATACCACTCCATTGGCATCGGATTATGGTGCATCACAACCTTACGGTGGATATGGATATGGATCATCATCATATGGGCAGTTTAGTGGGGTAGGGGACTATGACTACCAGTCCCAGTCCCAGTCCCAGGGACATACTGGATCATCTTTTATAAATAACATCTTTGCATACCCTAGCGGACCTAGCTACCAACCTCACCAACCATACATGCAGCCAATGACATCGCCTCTTGCGCCGGCGCCAACATCATATCACAGTGGATCATCTTCTTCACGGACTGGATCGATTGGTAACCCTAGTTTATATCCTAGGATAGGTTACCTACAGTATGTTGATGATTCCATTTACGTGACACTTGTGGATGACTACACTAGTTTCTTCTCCGATTCTATACCGTGGTCCACATATGTCCTTCAAACAAAGAGCAATGGACGTCGACTCCAGCGAGGCATGAGTGGGATTGATCCAGAGAGGCACAGCAACTACTATTAGCAGTTTAGCACTTGTAATTTGTAACTTAAGTTGTGATTTCATTAATCTATGTGTATTTAACTATTTATACATTAGGGTCGGCGACCGTATGTCAATCAAGGGTGCAAGCCCAAAACACCAATTTGAATTCACATTTTTACAATTTTATGGTTTAAATGTGTTTATTAAGCTTAAATAAGGCTGTCCATGAAGTTTCAGGCCTAGATATGGCCAAATACCCCCCGAGATGGACCCCCGAAATATTGCAGAAAAAATGCAATATTTCGGTCATATTTCGCGATATCTCGGATATTTCGGATATCTTGGTAGGCCCGAGATACCGATATATCGCGAGATATAGTACTATGCTCCACACCGATCTAATGGGGTTGGGCTCCCTCACCCTTTTCCGATCCATTGTGCAGTCGCCGTGCTATCCGCTGGCCGCCTACCTTGCTATTAACCATAACAGAGCCCACGTCATCACCCTGGTGCCTTCCCCTGGGGCCCCACCATCTTCCTCATTGCCTTCTCCTCTGCCTTCTTTGAGGTGCTGCTTCCCCATACACATTCTTTCAAAGATGTGAGCTGCTATTGTTTCATTACTTTACTGATTTTACGGATCGTCAATTGAACCATGTCTCCCACACTGACATGATTGTAATTTTGGCATTAGATTTCCATGAATTGATTCTCCTTGTTTCTGATCCCCAATTCATTTTATTTCTTACAATTTCTATTCCTCTTAATCCAAAACAGCCGCAAATCTCTGCACTTCATAATCCATTACATGGATCAACAATTGTACCCATGTCTCCAAACTTCATGACTGTAACCGTGACTTACTTCAATGAGTGAATTGCTAAGGGCGAGGGTGGGGGAGATGATAGTGATGAGAGAGATGGGAAGGATGGGTTCTTGCTTTTTTTTTAAGGGGGGTCTTTCAAATGTGTTCCCGGAACAGAGAAATAGTTTCACTTTTGTTTCTCTGTTTCTCAAATTTTGTGTCACAAATGCCTAGTTCATTCTGCAAAAACAGAAAAACAAACTGGCATTACCAAACGTGTTTCTGTTCTATTATTGTTCCCGAGGAACAAAAGAACAGCAGAAACAATATGCGTAAACATGACCAAATGCAACCTTAAGATCTGTTTGGTAATGTTTCTATTATTAAGAAATATTTCTAAGTCAGAATAGTGTTTTTTTTTTCTTCTATTACTTTGGACTACTTTTGTAGGAACGAAACATGTTTGGTACCATTTAGAAAAAAATAAATATATATTTGAATCATTGAATCAGAAAAGTGTTTGGTAACATGGAAATACTTCTCTCTTTCCTCCTCTTCTCTCTTCCATCTAGATAAAGCCCCAATTTTTTGATTCCTTGCAAAGGCAAGTCCTATACTGCATTGGATGGAGCTAGCACTCAAAAACCCTCATCATATTCACACATATCCTGTCTTCTACAACACCCTTGAGAAAATCAGGGCACGTATACAGCTGCAGTGATACTTCCGGTGAGTGGTCTCACCAGGGTGAACAAAGGGTAATCGGTCCAGTCATGGGAGTAGGCACGGGAATGGGGGAACTGCCAAGTTGAGGGGTGGAGCGGGGACGAGGGAGTTGCAAAATTTGGGAAGTGAAAAATTTTCCCATCTTTTACTTCAAGATAAATAGATGCATCATTTAAGGGTTTTAGACATAACATAAGAGGAGAAAACAAAATCCAATCTTAGGTCCTACTATGACACCTCTATAGAGACTTTACCAGCAAAACATAAAGGCATGCTCACATCACCTTCAAAATAATATATCCAATATAATCAACTGATTATGGAAAAAAAAAAACAGAAAATTTTGTCTAGTAGCCAAGCTTGGTTGCATTTAGGCTATAACAAATCAGAAATTGGGGGAGTGAACAGAGGAGGCGTGGGGTGGGGGCGGGAGTGGGGGAGTTACAGGAGTTGGGGATGGAGTAGGGCAAGCTGACAGAGGTGGGGGAGAGGGGATTATGAGAGAAGAGAGAGATTGGGAGAGGGGGAGGGGGAGGTTGTGGGGGAGAGTTGGGACGGTGGAGTAGTTGTGGGAGCTCGAAGGTGGGGTGGGGCAGGCCCACAAGGATGGTGGAGAGGAAGGAGATGAGAGAAAAGGGAGAAGGGAGGAAGAGGGTGAAATGAAAGAGATGACAGAGATAGGAGAGGGGATGAGAGAAAAAAGGGAGAAGGGGGGAAGAGGGGAGAGATGGGAAGTTTTTTTTTTTTTTTTTTCTCCAATTTTGTTGAAACATAAAAGCAAAATTTTCTGCCTCTGCATTTCTCAACATTTGTGTTTCAACGGTCTGGTTCATTACAAAAGAACAGCAAAACGAATTGGCATTACCAAACATATTTCTGTTATAATATTGTTCTTAAGAAACAAGAACACACAGAAATATTTCAAAATAACGTCATCAAACAGACTCTTAGTGCCCACAGAGATTTTACAATTCCATACTTTCCATGATGGTGCAACTTCTGAACAAATTAGTATGTTGCACCCTCTCTTCTACACCGTAAAGACTTCAAACTTTATAGAACATATTCAATTATAATTACTTGCAATTACTGAGAGAAACCCACAATGTTCTTATAAGCATGGAAAGCCCATCTCTATTTTCACAAATCCTATTCTACATAAATCTATTAAATAGTCAAAATCAATAACCCCACCTTTGGTTCCACCTAAAATTTGCCCTTTAACCTGTTCTAACTTATTCCACTCAAAACCCACTTGAAATAACAACGCAATATCAATATTTAGCTACATCTGTATCATTTCTACCGACCAAACATAAAAGCTTTACTTCTTATTTAATTTCTTCAGTATATTCATAGTTAGCAAAAAAGACCCAACGTTACAGATATAAATCACTGGTAATCCTAGCTCTTTGCAGATTAAGTCCCTTAGACCATTGCAAATATTCAGACACAACTGAAAAACCCACTGGACTAGGTCATTGAACGAACTCATATGCTTCAAGAAGTGTCCAAAAATAAGCCCCCAAGTTCCCAATTATTCTACTCAATGTACGTGAACAAGACCTAATTCTGCCAAAGTAGTATTAATTGGAAAAAAAAAAAAACACTAAGCTATATAACATACATTAACATTACTAGCATGATCTGAATCGCTAAGTGATTTGAGCTTAGCAGAAGTCTCCTTCACTAACTGCCCGATCCGTTGCCTTGAATTGTGCCTGTGGAGCAGATGAAAGTGAATCATCACTTCAAAATCAGTAGAGATCACTTCAGAAAAAGAATGCCCAGAAGAGAGAGAGAGAGAGAGAGAGGTTCACTGACAGCTTCTGACGGTGATCAGGAGTGTCCTTCGAGGTTCCAATGGCGTCAACAAGTCGCCGGAAGCCGGCGACGGCCGTGTTGATCTGGAATATTCCAGCGGCCACGGTCTGAGAAGGGTTCTGAGAGGAACTCCGGCCGACGGACGAGGTTTTGCCGTCATTTTGTAGATCTTGGAAGCTCATGTGCACTGTGTGGACGTGGCAATAGAAATGACCAAAGTTGAAGAAAGATCTCTAGGACAGAAAAAGCCGACCTTTTTTTATGGGGGCGTGGGGTGGGACTCGGAAGCGAGCGCTTCGAATGTTCGTTATTGGGTCATATTAGGTGAAGTAGTTGGGGTGAAGTGGTGAAGGATAAGATTTCACCCTCCCTGACCTCCTTGCAAAAGGTGCATGGCAGACATGCAAAAAGGAAGAGATGACGAAAGCATATAAATTTTTTTTTGAACAACAAGAGCATATAATCTTAGGAAGAGAAAAGTCCTCTAGACTGCCCACCTAGGAAAGCATTCCTCCATAATCCACCCACTTTTCCTATATATGGTGATATGGTAATTTTAACAATTTGGATAGATAGGATGTGATCTAGATTCACCACTAGATTCACCATGTTATAAATACTATTTTGGGGCTATGGGTGAAGTCCCCAAAGGTCTAGATCAGTTTACACACAAAACAACATCTCTGGGAGTTGCACTAGGCGTTTGGGTGCAACTCCCAATGCATCATCCAGAAAATCGTCCAGCACGGAATTTTTGAACATCTATTGGAATTTCTCTACAGATTTCTTTCCAAAATGACTTGGGATGCTTCCCAGAGGTTAGTAATACATGTAATTAGGTCATTATGATAGGCTTACATGGTTGTAATCATAGTTTGCCTTTTTGGGTGATGGGTTGAGTTCAAGCATACAAGGTTCAAGCAAAGCAAAGCCAAGATCGGTCTCATAGAATCCTAATTCCTATAAAACAGTATAGGAGTAGCTATGATAACATAATACAGTGGTAATCCTAAGTCATAATATAAGAAACACATCATGCATGTAAGGATCCATGACCCTATCCTTCTATTCATGCTTTATGTAAATGGTTTGGCATAAAACTTAGCTATATTCATGGCTGAAACTTGAAGTCTATGCATCTACAGCTTGCTATGGTATACATGAAGGGTAAAACATGTAGAGGAAAGCATGCATGCAAGGATCCATGTCTATCTAAGTATTTTACATAGTAAAACATCATTGTACAAGGTAGGGCATGGCTACAAGGCTAGACTTGGTGATTTTCTTACAAGGTACAAAAATGAACCACAGTAGGGGGGTTGGTTGGGCTCTAAGAAGTTACCTCTAAGCTTGGGGAAGAATTCGGCCAAAGGATCCTAGGCTTCTCTCCTTCTCTCCTTCTTTCCTTCTTCTTCTCCTTCCTTCCCTCTCTCTTCTTTCTTTCCACGAATTGAAAAGTAGGAAGCAAATCCTATGGTTGGCCCATCTATTTATAGGCCAAGGGTAACTAAGGCCTGTTTGGTCAGGGCTGCCCCAAAAAAAAATGCATTTTTCCCTAGCTTCTTTATATTTAAAGCTATGTAGGTGGGGCCCACATGGTTCCAAGGCAAGGGGATGGTTCCTATATGCCCCAGGGGATGTTTTGAAAGAGTTCCAAAGCAATGCACATGGTTCCCACAAGAATGAAAAATACAGGTTTCAGTAGCTCTGGGACTTACACTGGGCATTTGGGTGTATCACCCAGTGCATCGCCCAAAGAATTCTGTTTTTGCTATTCTTGCTGTTTTTACTTGGATTGAAACGAAATTTTCGTTCACTTAAAGACATAATTGGACTGTGGTTTCTTCTAACAAAATGAAGTTCTATGAGTCTAGTTTCTAAGAAAATTAGAATAAAAGATAATGAGGTTCGAATGATGGAGTTATATTATTTTTATTAAACAGGGGTCAATCTACCAAAACAGAAGGATTCGATTTTGACAGCAACTTGAAGTGAAATTTTAACTAACTTTGAGATATAACTGGGCAATGGTTACTTCTAAGAAAATGCAACTCTATGGGTCTAGTTTCTAACAAAATTGGAATCAAAGCAAATGAAGTTTGGATGATGGAGTTATACCATTTTAACCAAGCTGGGGTCAATCTGCCAAAGTAGCAGAATTTGATATTTGAGTTGGGATTCAACATGCATGTATGAAATTGAGTTCTCATCATCAAATCAAACATGCAAGTTGATGTTTGATCTGTAAATTCTTTAACTCAAACGTTCAAGGTGATGAGGGTCAATATTAGTTTAACCTAGAACTAGGATTAGGTCCTATGTATACATGCATAGAGTCTTTGGTCCTTTGCAAATACCGCATGACCTTCTTGGCAGCCGTCCAGTGAGCTAAGCCGGCATTGGATTGGAATCTACCCAATACACCTACTGCAAATGCTACGTCAGGACGAGTACAAACATGTGCATACATCAAACTCCCTACTATTGAAGCATAGGGAATGTTTGTCATGGAACCTTTCTCAACTTCATTTTTGGGACATTGCTCCTTATTCAATTTGTCACCTTTGTTGATAGGCACATCTCCAGCTGAACACCTGTTGAGAACTCGTTCAATGTATGTTTTTTGAGATAATCCCAGAAGTCCTCGCTTTCTGTCATGAACAATATCAATGCCAAGGAAAAATTTACTTTCACCCATGTCTTTCATCTCAAATTTTTTAGACAGAAAACACTTCGTTTCGAGAAGCAAAGCCATGTCACTGCTAGCAAGGAGAATATCATCAAGATAGAGCACCAGAAATATGAATGTACTCCCACTGACCTTCTAATAAATGCAGTGATCCATGACATTTTCAACAAACCCCAAAGATGTAACAACATCATTGAACTTTAAGTACCACTACCTTGAAGCCTGTTTCAAACCATATATTGACTTCTTGAGCTTGCAAACCATGCTCTCTTTCCTCTTATATTCAAAACCCTCTGGTTGAAGCATATAGACATCCTCATCCAAGTTTTCATTTAGGAAAGCTATTTTAACGTCCATCTGATGCAGCTCCAAGTTATAATGTGCCACGTGCCATAACAATCCTAACAGAATCTTTTGATGACACCGGAGAGAAAGTCTCCTTGAAGTCAATTCCTTCCTTCTGTGTAAACCCTTTTGCTACCAGTCTTGCTTTGTAGCGTTCAACATTTCCTTTAGAATCTTTCTTGGTTTTGAAGCATATAGACATCCTCATCCAAGTTTCCATTTAGGAAAGCTATTTTAGCGTCCATCTAATGCAGCTCCAAGTTATAATGTGCCACATGCCATAACAATCCTAACGGAGTCTTTTGATGACACCGGAGAGAAGGTCTCCTTGAAGTCAATTCCTTCCTTCTGTGTAAACCCTTTTACTACCAGTCTTGCTTTGTAGCATTCAACATTTCCTTTAGAATCTTTCTTGGTTTTGTAAATTTGCAGCCTATGGCTTTACAAGCTTTTGGTATTTCAACCAACTCCCAGACATCATTGTTACTTATGAGGATCTGTTCTCAGAACCGCGTGTTCCCTGGCACTTGGTTCAGATGGGGTTTGGGTTATACTCCTCGATTGGAGACAGAAAAGGAATGCGTCTTCTGAATGGTTATGATTTATAAGGGGATGGTGGTCATACAATTAAATGAAATGGAGTCGCCACCTAGGATTAGGGCCTAGGACCCATTGGTGTAGCCCTGTGAAGGGCAACGAGACTTCGTTTGATCTGGTCAGAGATTCGGGGTAAGTGGTCAGGTTATGAGAGTGGGAAGGTGTTAGGCACCCACTTCGCCCGGGTAAACCGGTCTTTCTACGAGATACTGGTTTTTGAATATTCTCCCTTAATGAATGTCCTATACCAACATGCAAGGCTAAAATGATGCACAAACTGCTTAATTAAAATTAAACTAATTTATACTAAATACTATACACTACGCAAGAATGCTTAAAGGACTACATTGTGCTGAAATAAAATATTAACGATAGAAATGTATACCTGTACGCTTTAAACCAATGCAATTATGAAAAGTACAGTATGGACAGCGTCCCACGGCTCAAGTGGAGACAAACGACTGATTTTATCCTTTATCGGACAGAGTAACGGCTCATGATGAATGAGTTGAACTCTGTCAGATAGAGTAATAGTGTCGGGCATTGAGGTGGACTCTGTCGGACATAGGGGTGTCAATAATACCCGACTGGCCCGAACCCGCCTGAACCCGCCCTGAGCCCGGCCCGGACCTGACCCTGATCTGCCAGCCCGAAGGGGCGGGTTAGGGTTGAGATTTTGGCTGACCCTGGCAAGGTCGGGTCGGGTTCGGGATAAGACCCCGGGCTTAGCCCGACCCGGCCCGGACCCGACCCTACCCTGTATTAGTTATAAACATATATATTTATAATAATATATAATATTATAAATAAAAATACAAAAATGCCCATAAGAGATAACCTAGTAAACCCTAATCGGCTAATCCCATATTCCCTATTTCCCTTTTCATTTTTCAATCTTCAGCTCTTCACTCTTCATCAGCCGCCGCTCGACGCTAGCTTGCTGCCTTCCTCTTCCTTTGTTCCTCCTTCCCGGCAGCGATTCACTTGACGATCAAGGCATCAAGGTATGTTCATCTTCCTCTGCTGTTTCCCTTTCCATCTTCCTCTACTGTGCCCCTTCCCCTGCATCTCGCTCTTCTCCCAAGGGTTATCTCTTGAATCGTGCTGTAGATTCAAGAGAATACTGACGACGATGCGGTGAATGTTCTTGTTGCCATGACGGTGACTTTGGAGTTTGTAGTGTTGATGAAGATGAGGAGGAGAAGGAGGAAGAGTAGGCTGAGCAGCAGGTGATCAAATTCGATTGGAATTCTTTCTCCAAGTTGCTCTGTCGGGTTTCCTTGTCAGAAGCCAAGATGTACGCTAAAATATCTTACTTGGGGAACTTGGCTTTTTCCATACCCCAAATCAAGGTATAACCCTATTGGCAAATCCATTCCTGCTCAATTGCCTGTTCATTGATTTTGTTATGACCCATAATTTTCTCCATTACCGGTTTCATTTGCTGAGAATTGAGCTTTTGGAGATGATAATTTTGTGTTGTAAAAGACTACAAATCGAGGAACCCCTCCTAAGCTTTTGTTTTTTTTTTAATACACTTTACTTCCATTGTCCGGTATGGTGTATCTGCATATGAGAATCGATGTGTTTAGTGCGACAGTGCGACTTGTTCATATGCATATTTTACATGCTTGCTACCTGTCTAAAATGGATGCTTCAGTACGTAAAGATTAGGCTTAAAGCCATTAACTATTTTATTAGGGAGTATTTTAATGTAGTTGTGGGTTCCTCAAAATAGATCAAAGCAATTGTAAATGAAGCAACTTATCTTAGAATGCTACCTTTGTGCCTAAAAGGAAGATCTGGAAATCAGGGTCAAGACAGGGTCAATCAGGGCCAACCCGACCCTATCAGGGTCAATCAGGGTCGGATCGGGTTAGGAAAAACCCTGACAGGGTCGGGTCAGGGTTGAGGGTTTCTTGGCCCTGCCAGGGTTGGGTCAGGGTTTAGGTTAAGGCCTCTAGGGTCAGGGTCAGGGTTTAGGCAGGCCCGGCCCAACCCGACCCATTGACACCCCTAGTCGGACAGAGTAGTGGCATCGGGTATTGAAATGGGAAACTACTTCAGCAGAGTAACTGCGTCGGGTAGTGAAATGGGAAACTACTTCAGCAGAGTAACGGCATCGGGTAGTGAAATGGGAAACTACTTCGGCAGAGTAACGGTGTCGGGTAGTTATGGGAGTGGGACACTCGCCTCTCGGGCAGAATAACTAGGCCATAAGGACTTTTCTAGGATTGGGTGCGAAGGAGGGTTAGAAACTCGGGCTTAGGTTGACAGACTTCGGACAGAGGGACTAGGCTTAGCTCGAAAGCTAGGAGTTGGAGGGGGAACCTCGGGACAAGGAAAGCAGGGCTTTGGGAAGGGAAACGGGTAGAGATTTGGAGCCTAGGAGCTCCCCCTCTCTTGGGAACTTGGAATATGGAAATGAGGGTGGAGGGGTATTTATAGGAAAAACCCTGTCTAGCGGTGCTACAGTGAAATTTGCAGCGCCACCAGGCAAAAAAATCATATTTTGGGTTCCCCGCGGTGCCGCAAGGCGATTTTCCCAACAGGGTGCGGCACTGTTGTGCGACGCTGCCATGCAGTGCTTCACCGTGCTGCAGCGCTGCTGGGATATTTTTTAGGGTTTTGTATTTTTTGATCCTTCATAAAATTTTCTATCGGGGGCTCCGCCCCCCCCCCCCATACCCCTGTTAGGGGGGCTGCCTGCACCCCTACAACCCCCACGGACCATCGTGGTCGGGGAAGGTGAGCAATACCTCCTTCAGCAGTAAGTAAAAGGGTCTTATAAATTGTTTTTAGGGATATGGAGGGGTGATATGGCTCGTGTACGGGGGAAAAAGTCCTTTGGGGGATGTCGTCAGTCGTTCGTGTTCGATTGTCATCATTGCCGGGGGTGGTGACAAAATTCAAAGTCTACATTACTCATGGATAACAATTCATCCTCCATAGCTTCTATCCACTTAAAAGAATTCTTGTTGTTAATGGTTTGTTCAAAACTAACTGGATCGTCTTCATCTCCTATGTCAAAATCAAATTCATTCAGATAAACAATATAGTCTGAATGAGTGGCTCACCTTCGAGCCCTAACCGGTCTTGCTGGTCTTTCTGGTGGTAATGCTACCTCAATCTTAACTGTAGGAACATCTGACAAAACTGTGTCAACAGTCACATTGTCACCAATAGCCTCAACATTAGGCTCTGGTAAATTATCTCCAGTCATCAAGGGTAGCTCAGCAGAACGAACTATCTCAACTGGAAGCTCAACTCTCTCTTCCTCAAACACAAGATTGTGTGCCTCAGAAGTTTCAACATCATCTTCAATGAATTTAGCAGCATTAGTCTCAACTAGTCTGGTGCCTGAGTAGGGCCAATAAAACCTGAAGCCTTTTGACCTCTCAGGGTATCCCACAAAATAACAACTGACAGTTTTGGGATCAAACACCTTTTCATTTGGGTTGACCAATTTTTCTTCCGCCCTACAACCCCAAACATACAAGTATCTAAGGTTGGGCTTCCTACCAGTCCAAAGCTCATATGGGATTTTGGAAACCGACCTTGTTACCTGGTTAAGAATATAAGTGGCAGTCTTAAGTCCCTCACCCCATAATGATTGTGGTAGACCACTATTACTGATCATACTCCGCACTATGTCTTTTAAAGTACGATTTCTTCTTTCTGCAACACCATTTTGTTGTGGTGTCCCAGGCATAGAATATTGACAAGATATCCTATGCACTTGTAGGTATTTGGCAAATGGTCCTAGGTATTGATCTGTATCACCATGCTTCCTATAGTACTCACCACCTCTGTCAGACCTGACAACTTTGATTTTCTTAAAAAGAAAATTCTCCACTTCAACTTTAAAGGTTATGAAAACATCTAGGGCATTGGATTTTTTTGAAATAATGTACACATATCCATAATGAGAAAAGTCATCAATAAAGGTAATAAAGTATCGACGACCCCCAAGGGTAGGTGTAGGGAAAGACCCATAAATGTCTGATTGAATGAGCTCCAATAATTCCTTACTTCGGACTGCCTTTTTCTTTCTAGACTTTGTCATTTTTCCCTTCATGCAATCCACACACACACACGCATGTCATGTGAATCAAGTTCAGTCAAGATGCCGTCCTTCACAAGTCTATCTATCCTCTCCTTGGAGATATGCCCCAACCGTTTGTGTCATAAGGTGTAAGATTTTTCATTGATAATAGGGCGCTTAGTGCCAACATTCATCACCCATGAAGATTCATGATTCAATTTATAATGCTCATCAACTAAGCATCCATTACCAATAATACTAGAGCCATGAGATAAGGTAAAACCATCTTTATTGAAATTAAATGAACAACCATCTCTAGTAAGAGTTGAAACAGAAATCAAATTTCTCCTCATGGAGGAAACATAAACTGTATTATTCAAATTAATAAAAATGTCTGAACTTAAGTAAATTCTAACTACTCCAATGGCTTCAACTTCTACTCGCTCTCCATTGCCAACGAATACGTGCATCTCATCCTTGATTGGTACCCTCTTGTTTATTATCCCCTGCAAGGAATGAGTGACATGTATTGAGGATTCAAATTCAATCCACCAAGAATTCATAGGAGCATCAATAGCAAAAGATTCAAAACAAACAAGTGATAAATCAATACCAGAATTTTTCTTCTTCTGTAACCACCCTTGTAAATGAAATAGTCCTTCTTGTAGTGTCCCTTATTGTGGCACCAAAAACACTATATATTGTCTATGTCCTTCTTATCTGTGGAACCCTGAGCATTCTGAGATGCCTTGGATTGTTGAGAGTCCCTTGTCTTGTCATAAGGCTTGAATCTCCCTTTCTTGGTAAACTTCTTGTCCCTTCTAATTGGTTCATCACTAGATCCCCTATAAAAAATTGCATTTTCACTCTCAACTTTGTTCTATTTTAGCTTTCTCTCCTCCTGGATGCAAATGGAGATAAGCTCATCTAAGCTCCACTTGTCTCTCAGTGCAGTATAGGTAGATTGGAGAACCTTGTACGAACCAGGAAGGGTATGTAGTGCAATATACACAACAAGCTCATCACTAATTTTGATGTCAAGATCCCCCCAACTTGGCAACAATAGTAGTTAAGCTCAAGATGTATTCCCTAATGGTGCCACTTTCATCATAATGAGCATTCATTAGTTTACTCATTAAGCTACTCGATTCAGCCTTTGTGTTAAGTTTAAACCTAGCCTTTATAGCATTCAGGAACTCTACAGTGGTATCTTTGACTTCTACATTCCCATGTATGGTCTCAGGAACTGTCTTTTTCACAACCAATATGCACTTTCTATTTGCATTATTTCATTTCTCAAACTTGGCCTTTTCCTCAGTGGTGCTACTATCAGTGAGAGGACTAGGTTTAGGCTCCCTAAGTGCCAAGTCTAAGTCTAGGAGACCCAAATGCAACTTCAAATCTTTCATCCATTTCTGAAAGTTATCCCCAGTAAGAACTGGGATAAAAGACAAATAACTGGAAGAAATAGCCATCCTACAAGGACAATAATCAACACAATGCATGCTAGTTTAAAACATAAACCATAAAATCAATGCAAGCAATAACAGCAATGTGTTTTAAATAAGAGTTATAATTTCTACTGTATCCTTATCCTTTGGGATAAGAATTTACTGGTCTTCTTATTTCTTTGCATTGACTGTGAAGATAACACCAACTTTTGAAAGTTCAATCACTTTTGGGCAAAATAACCCCTAAGTCAATGTCCCTTCTTTTATATGTGCAAACACCACAAACTTGATGACATTACCTTTGGGAAAATGCCATCTTTATTAATGAAAAGAACACCAATTTTTGAAAATTCAATAACCTCTGGGCAAAAGAATCCCTAAGTCAGTGTCCCTTCGTATACATGTGCATATGCTTATACTTGATGATATTATCTTTGGAAAAATGCTATCTTTACTGTTAGGGAACGACACAATCGAACCGAATGTACCACTTTGGTGGATTCCACTCAATCCTATCATGTTTTTCCTTATTGGAGATTTGTATATATAGGTATATGCATGGAAACATACACTTCAATGTGTTTCTCAGATATTAGAAACAAAATAGGGCATAATATTGCACTGCACGTTTACAAAATTAGAACATTTAAAATTTTTCCATAACAAAGCGAAGTAAAATTGGAACAAAACTCATACTACAATAATCCCAAAACAGTTCTGGAACATATTTTTGTTCTGGAACAAAAATTTGTTTCAAAATAGAAATAAAAACAAAAATCTGTTTCAAAATAGAAATAGTTCTAATTCATTTTGTTTCATAACAAAAACAGAAACAATAAAAACTGAAATAAACAAATAAACCAAACCAAACTGATTTCTTATTTTATTTATTTTTTTGGTTTCTGGTCAACGCCAGAGTTACTGCTGCCGACCTCCGGATTTCGACGGATCTCCGATCGGGTCAACGACAATCCGATGAGTCAAAATAATCGGGTCATGGGTCGGGTATCCAAGTCGACCTGAGGACCTGAACCAGTTTGGGTTTTAATCGGCTTGACTCTATTTGGTTTCCTTGGGTCTGGTTTGGTCTGGCTTAGTCCGATTTAATCTAACCACTTAACCATTTGTGGTTTATCTTTTAACTTTTAATTTTTTGTTTTTTTTTTTTTTTTGTCTTTTTTGTTTTTTTTATTGTTAGAGGATTAGGAAATATGAGGGAATCCCCAAAATCACGCAAAGCACAATGGAAAACACCAAACTTCGCAAAACTGAAACCACTAAAAACGGAATTAACCCTTTTAGGGTTCTGCCGCAAAGAGAAAACTGCTAACGGCGGCGAAAGTAGGGGGTGGTACCCAAAAAATCAGGAAGGTTTGGGATGTGCTGATGATCAGTCATAAGGTGTCAAACGCCGTGAAAATCCGGCGAAACTTGCACCGCACAGCCAAAACTGCCACTGGTTTTGTTTTGTTTTGTTTTGTTTTTTTAAGTTAAATAAGCAAATGGATGGTCAAATCCTCTCCAAATTCAGTCACTTTTGCAGTGGGAAAACCTCCCTTCACGATGAATTGCTGAACCATGAAATCCATGGCCGAAGTCTATTCTTTTTTCTTTTGATTATCAAATTGATTGACACGGCTGTATCCCACTTACTCAAAATAAATAACCATCTTAATACAATAAAATATTCTTTTTACCAAAGAAGACATAAAACAAAATAGGAAAGAACTCCTTTTAACTACGTAACAAGCTGAATCCCAAGGCAGTTAACACATTTTATTTTTAGTACTTTTATTCAAGACAACTAGTGTTAACTTCCTTTCGTGATTCTACTCGCAGAGTTGTAGCGATAAATTGTAGAACATCGCAAGCAGCAAGTAGCATGAACGCAGCGAAAATGCTTTCACCGTGGGCATGCATCGTGATGAGAACATTTATGTGTAAAATCTTAGGGCATAAAGCATACATTTTATCACATTGGACAGAGTTACTTCGGTGCTTTCTTGTGCTTTTCAGGTTTTACGTGAATTCTTGTGACAATGGAGCAAAAGATGCTAAGAATAACCGGAAGCACCCAGGAGTCGAAAAAATCAAGTTTGGATTGAGCACTGAAAGAATCACACCAATCAATCAAATTTGAATGTGATTACAGTGGGCCCCTTAGCATAATTTTGAAGTGTTAATAGTATGGATGCATAGCCCGTCGAGTCAGCTTCGCAAAGGTTCAAACAACACTTGATTTCGAATTGAAACGAAGAAGTTACGGCCGTTTCCATAGACAGGGGTTTATTTGTAATTATTGATAGTTGATCGAAGACAAAATAAAGTGAAAGTTCGGATTTTAGGGGCCTTAGAGCAATTATTAGAAGTTATCTTTCTGTAAGCCGAAAGATTCCATTTGGAAGGCTCTGGAGCAGTCTAACTTCAACTTGAGATATCTTGGGCTCCCGAATTCCAAATTGGACGAAATTTAGGTCTATTTTGGATGATTTTTCGTAAGGAATACAAAAGTGAGGCCCATATAAGCATCCCATGCTCCATATTTTTTGAAGGACAGATTTGATATTTCATTAATTGTGAGTGGAATCCTAATCATCACCCTTGCTCTCTCTCTCCTCCAACTTTTCAAGAGCACTTTTGGAATTCTATTTGGGATAGGTTTTTTTTGAAAGATATTCTTTCATTTATGGAAGGTTGAAAGGTCAAAGATGCCTTGATCTCATTGTTTGGAGAAGATATCTACAAAGAAAAGGAAGCATAAGTTAGAATTAGAAAGTTACTTTTTAATAAATAGAAGGTTTATGTATCTAGGATTCTTTTCTTTCCCTCTTTCTATTTTTTTCTTTTTTCTTGGGATTCAAGGCAATGTAAAGGAGGAAGGAGAAGAGAATATTCTCTTTTCTTAGGGAATATTTCTCCTACACTTCCCTCTTCTCTCTTCTTCTCTCTTCCCCCTATAAATACTCCTTGCCCTTTGGGTTGTAAGAAGTTAGTTTTTTAGTTCAGTTTTTAGTTAGTTTCTAGTTCAATTTTAATTCAGTTTTTAGTGTAATTTTTAGTTCAATTCACTTAGTGAAATTTCTTCTCTTCTTTTCCTTCTAAATTGTGATTTTTGGCTTTCTAATTTTTTGTTTTGATTTCATAAGATTAGTTCTTTCAAGTTCTTAGTTTTGATTTCATAAGTCTAGTTTAATGGTTGTAATAGCTTTAGTTTAAAGTTTCCTAGTCTAAGTTCCTATGTTGATGACAAGACTTGGAGATTTAGAAGAGGAAGCCATGGTAAGTTTATTCAAGTATTCATGCAAGCAAGTTCAATCCAGTTTAAGCACATCAAGGTATTTCATTCTCTAAACCCTTAATCTCATTCTCCCTCTCCTCTATCTCTCTCTATCTGCTTCTTCTTCTCCCTCTATTTCTTTTATTTTTTTTATATATGGTTGTGGTTTGTGGATGCACTTTTATTCCCTTATTCCTTTTTATGTGGTTATTATGTGTGGCTGTATTTTTATTCCTTTCAATTTGTGTTAGTTTGATAGGTTAGATGCTCATGTGTTAGGACGCCAATTTAATCCCTTAATTTTGTTAGATGCTTAGGAGTAGGTTGCATTAATTTTCATTAATTTAATTTAAGACTTTAATTTGGTTCACTTTGCATAACTTTTAAGTTAGTTAAATAGAGTGACTTATATCTCCTCGTGTTGGACCTGTAGCTGATATTGACCCGTACACTTGCGGTATTATTTTAACTCAAACACATCGTCTTCGGTTGCCCATGAATTTTTTTTTTAATAATAAAATAAATCAATATAAATAACATACTTCAATTGATTCCAGCCTTATATGGGTTGCTTTGATGCCAAATGTAAAACCTATATTGGGGTTTATCATATAAATCCTAAACCATATCCGCACTAGAACACGAATCAATATATGTCGGTGAATGGATGCGTACCTTACACTGTAGTATGTTGGAGACGAATTGGTGTAGTTCCCAATGAACTTCTCCTCCCTGATTCTGGATCTTCCAAAGCACCTCAGACCTCCTTGTTTGCTCTCTAACTGCTGTGGTAAAGTGGAGAAGGAATGAATGAATGCTATGGGGACCCAGAATAGAGTATATATAATAATACTATCCTGACCTTAAACCCTAAACCACAATGGGTTGGGCTAGCATATCCCTAAACTTGAGAGTGAGCCGAACCAGTCTGTGTAACTTAATTCCCACCAACTAATCAATCAAAATAATTAATTTAGCCCAAAATCTAACAGGCAGCTCATGATCTTTATTAAATAATAATCATATAAACAAAAGGGGAAATGGTAGTTTAACTTTTAGAAAATTTTGTCCCCTAGTCAACTACCAATGCCCCTTTCACCTTGATTATATCCAATATCAATTTCAAACATGATACTTAATCATGGGTACCATTCACAAAATGGAAACCCACAAACTCACCTTACTCTCATGGCAACCTGCATTGTACTCTCATGGCCCATAAAAACAAAGTTATATATAATTTTCCATCACCTAATAGTACTCTGTTATATGACCCGTAAGTATTGAAACAGAGATGAGAGAGAAATATTGAGAGTGCAACTCATGTGGTAGCCAAGGCTTCATTATGCAATTCATATCAATTACAACCAACAAACAACAATCAATCAAGATATCAATGAAAGAAAGAAAAAAAAATTAACATAAACAATGGGAACAAGAACCACAAGTACTAATAATTCTCTCTCTCTCTCTCTCTCTCTCTCTCTGTTATCCCTTCCTCTCATCACTATAATAGAAAGCCCAAGCAAATCAATCCAAACCCAACCACCAAGCCCAGCCCCACATTCCTACTGTTGGAACTTGACTTACTGTTGGCATCTGATGGCGCTGCCTATGGCTCTCCACCAGTACATGATATCTTCAACTTAAAAAATTAAAAACATGGTTTCCCCAGTGTTATCTAGAACTAGTTTTTGCAACCACAATTTCAAGAAAACCTGCCTATCACATGTACATCATTCTGATGTGGGAGATACAATATAATACCTTATATAAGTATATGTATACATGTGTGTTATACCCAAATATAACCGTCCAATCAGTCCATGACATGTAAGTGGGTCACTACGGCCCCGAGGCTCAGTGGGTCACATCCACGACCCGAACCAGTAAGGGACTGGGCAAAAGTGGCCCCACACACCATGTAGGTGTAAAGCAAACCTTCCTTAGGTCCATCTCTTCAGATATGGAAACTACTAAAATAGAAGCAAGAAAGAGAAAAAGAGAGATCACACCCTCTCAAAGATATTCTCATCAAGAATAGAAACTACCATAACGGGACTCTCTCTCTCTCTAGAGCTACTAGGCTCATCACCAACTCTATATATACTCAGGTATAACCCCTTGCAAATCATCTTCACTATTCTCAATTGTTGCTAAAAAGATCTGACTTAGGCATCAGAGAGTCCCCTGTTGGTGAAAACCGGCTCTCTGGTGTCCATCTTGTTCTCTTGTGCAGGTCTGAGCTTAGGAGGATTCTTGGTGGAGATTTCTTGACGCAACAGTTTGGCACCGTCTGTGGGAACGATCGTTGGACATCTAACCCACTTGAACACTCTGCCTGAACATGGCAAAATTAACCCGTGCTACTCATAGCACGAGGAGGAATTCGCCGCCACTAGAAACCTCCCGCAGAGGAAAAATAAGGGGACGAGGAGGAAAATCTCAACCTTCCTGGGAGAAAACATCCAACACACATTCTCGTCATCATCGGGAAAGCACTCCACTACCAGTAGCACCACCGAAAATAGTGCCTCTAGACCCAACTGGAGAAAATAGGCTACTCAAGGAATAGCTATTGCCACCGCCCCCGACACCCCAGTTCTAGGACCCCAACGCACCGATCATAAATGCCTAATTCAGAGACCTACAGCTTACCAATGAACTAGTTAGGGGAATGGTCTGACAACAGGTGACAACGACATTGCCCCCATCGCCACCGGACTTTGTACCACCACCTAGAGCACAAGCCTTGCCAGAGAAGACAAACCAGGACCGGTCACGACGCTCGACCATGCTCGAAAGAGCAGAAAGTCACACGGGATCATCCCACCCTTGTCGGCACGAATAGATCACTGTTCCTACAGCAGAGGCTGGGCGCTCTCTCGGAAAGGCATGAGAAAAGCTGCACGATCACGGCACACCCATTCGGATCACCTCCAAGAGGACCAAAACCTACTATAGTGAAAGGAGCCCCAACTGGTCCAGGAGTTACACCTGTCAGTCTGTACGAAGCAAGGTGCGGGTAACTGAAAGGTGTCCACAAATGATCGAGAGGAGAGAAACGAACCAAACCCGTCAGACCATCGGAGGACTTCCTCCTAGGCCGAACGGAGTTCGAAGGCGAGACTTGAGCAAGTCTCCAAACACCTAGACCAAGGCTGGGAGACATGCCTAGCCCTTACCCATCCAGCGGCCCACAAAGCAACAAGGAGCGAAGCGCGAAGTCAGAACGATTTCAAAAAGAAACTCAAGGAGATTGACAAAAAGATGAAGAGCCTAGACAGTGGGTCTGCTGCAAAGGTGACGCTCATTCCGAGGGGCCATCCCTACTCGGAGGCAATCATGAACGCGAAACTCCCCTCAGGCTTCAAACCTCCAAGCTTGGACAGGTACGATGGCAAGACGGATCCACACGATCACATTAGCTACGTCAACACCATGATGACGATATACAGAGGATCGGAGGCAAGAATCTGTGCGCGTTCCCCAGCTCTCTCAAAGGGGCAGCAATAGCTGGGTTCTCAAGACTAAATCAGGATCGATAAATACTCTGGCGGAGTTGTACACCACCTTCATTGCCTGGTTTCAGAGTAGCATCAAGCAGAGGAAGATAATAACCAACTTGCTCGCAGTAAAACAATGAAGCGATGAGTCCGTCCGAGAGTACCTCACAAGATTCATATAAGAGTCACTCGATATCAAGGATCTGGATGAAGCCATGGCTTACAACGCCTTGTACGAAGGGGTCTCTGACCATGACCTGGTCATGTCTATGGCCTTGGATCCCCCAACCAACATGGGAGAATTGATGGAGTGATGCAACCAGTTTGCCAACATGAAGGATATGCTGAAGGCCTGGAAGGCAACCGAGCAAAAGGCCCCAGAACAGAGGAAGAGATCCTCTCATGACCGAGAAGACCAGAGAGAAAAAGATAAAAAGCCTAGAGCAGAATGCCATATGGATCGAGATCCCAACCCAAAATACACTCCCTTGAACGCCACTAGGACCAATATTCTCATGCAAATACAAGACCAAGGACTCCTTTGGCCCCCCAGGCCAATGATCTCATGGCCTAAGGACCGGAACCAAAAGAAGAATTATCGTTATCATAAGGACACTAGGCACGACACTGAGAACTGCCGCCAACTGAAGAGAGAAATTGAGGACCTGATAAAGATGGGGCAGCTACACCGTTATGTGAAAAGTGAAGAAAGAGATAGAAGAAACAATGAAAGAGAAGGCCCAAGGGAAGACAACTTCGACTGGCAAGAGGGAAGACGATGTAGGATCAAGGGAGCACGCCAGGAAGAATGGTCTCTGAACCCCCTAAGGAACGATCGATGGGGACGAACAGTGGAAGGTATTCAACCCACTGGCCCAACCATTCTCACCATCTTCGGGGGGCTAAGCCAGGAATCAAGAAGAAAAGCGAAGGCCCACACCAGGTTTATGGGAATCGTGGAAGCCGGAAGAAAGAAAGTAAAGACCGCCCCCATAATCTCCTTCTACCACAGCGACATGGAGGGAATCAGTTGGCCGCATGATGATATGATCGTAATTAAGGCCATCGTAGGGAACAAAGAGATGCATCGAATTCTCGTTGATACGACCCCTACAAGCAACTGGGCCTGCTAGATGATGAGCTCCAATACAAAGGGACGTCACCGTATAGTTTTTTTGGAGCGTCAACACCCATAGAAGAGTCAGTCAGACTAACCATCATGATTGGAAAGAGCCTGTGCACCACCATGATACTGGTTGACTTTATGGTGGTAAAGGTGGCATCAGCTTTCAACACCATCCTAGGGAGTACATGCCTCAACAAAATGGGAGCTATAGTGTCAACGAAGCATCTCAAAATGAAGTTCCCCACAGAGAAAGGAATTGGAGAATGCCGCACGGAGCAAAAAAAGGTCTCAGGAATGCTAAGTCACCTTCGTCAAGCAAGAAAAGGGAAACTACCGAGGAGTAGCACTATCGGTAGAAATACATGATCATCGGGACAAAATGAAGGATCGTAGAGGGGAACCCAGGGAAGATCTCACAGAGATATGCCTTGACGAGGTAAATCCCCCCCCCACACGGTTAAGATAGGTACCTTATTGGGAGAAGATCAACGAGAGAAGTTGATCACCATTTTAAGAAGGAACGTGGACGTATTCTCCTGGTCAACAAATGATATGCCAGGCATCCCCAGGCACATCACAGAACATGCAATGCACGTTGATCCTACTCGCAAGCCTGTATAGCAGAAGAGAAGGAACTTCACAATTGACAGACAAGTGGCCATAAGAGAAGAAGTAGATAAGCTCAAGTAATCTAGATTCATCAGGGAGGAGCGATTCCCCACTTGGCTAGCAAAAGTTGTAATGGTCCCCAAATCGAACAGCAAATGGAGGATGTACGTTGACTACACCGACCTCAATAAAGCCTGCCCAAAGGATGAGTACCCACTCCCACATATTGATCTCTTGATAGACGCAACCGTGGGTCATGAAATGCTAAGTTTCATGGATGCCTATTCAGGTTACAATCAAATCTTCATGAAAAAGGGAGACGAGTCCTACATGGCATTCAGGATCGATAAGAAAAACTACTGCTACTTGATGATGTCGTTTGGTTTAAAGAACGCTGGGGCCACTTACCAAAGAATGGTAAATAAAATGTTCAAACATCAAATAGGGAGAAATATGGAGGTTTATGTAGATGATATGCTCGTAAAAAGCGTCAAGGCCAAACATCGCGTTATAGGCCTTGATGAAGTCTTCCAAGTCCTCCGAGCAAACCAGATGAAGCTTAATCCTGCCAAGTGTGCCTTTGGGTCATCTCAGGGAAGTTCTTAGGATATATGGTGTCACACCCCGAATCCACCCCCTGGGAGGATTCGATGGCTGACCCGAATACCTGATGTATTCGGAGACCACCAAGATCCAGATGCAATAAATACACATCACAAGCATAACACAATTTCAAGATAACACGTGTTACATTGATCAGAGTGCAGGAAAAGTAATTATTTACAAGTCCTTTATACATATTATTTACATTAAAGTTCCAACTGCTCGATATTCCCAAGTTCACGACCATTGAGCTAACATACAATTATTCTAAAATATAAACAGTAGAAACTTTTCCACCGGAAAGGGGTAGTATTTAGCAAAATAAAACATAAAGATAACGCCACATCATCAGTCCTTGTTCTCCAAGGACACCCTAATCATCTGCATGATTAGGGTCACAATCCTCCGGCTCTACACCGACACGTTCATAGTGGTCATCAGCCTCTGCCTTGAAGTAATGCTTCCTACTACTATCACATCCAACTGCAAGATAATCTAAAAGAAAATATTCTATGAGGGTAAGCTCCACCGAGCCCCGTGAATGAAAAATAAACCATGCATGCAGATGCAACACAAACATGATCCTATATGTATGAGGTTCAGTTTTTATTATTTAATCCACCTAACAACAAACCTAAGTCCAGGTAAGAAGGTACTACTACAATCCCAATACATGTATCCCTGGTGCGGGCTTCTAACCCCTTCCCGTGATACATCCATTGAGTTATCAGAAAAACCAGTCGACTTCGGCATCCCTTCCCAAGGTTAGCCAGACCAGCCTTCAATGTTACCACTGTGCTACCACTAGCCCTATTGACTGATGGGACAATTGACACCACCTGTCCTAATGACCCGATGAGTCTACTGACTGAGCAATGCCCCTTCGGGACATTAGCCTCACACATTTGTGGTATCCAACACCTTAACTCCTGTTGGCAAGGGTTCGTAGTACGGGTGATGTTGATCCCTAGATAAATGCCATTTTATATGAACATAGTATGAAGTGTACAGTGCTCCTGCATCCCATACTATGGCACACCATACCTTTCATTTTCAAGCCGACTACGACATCTATTCTAACAATCACATGCAAGCATGCCAACAATAATATCATACCTCAATAATTTCCATTTAAATCTCATAACAATAATAAAAAATAAGAATGAGAAATAACGTAATCAATTACCATATTATAGCACAACAGTTGTATTACACCTACATGTATGACATATTCCCACTCACTTTGATTACTTTCGTTCGCTTAGCTAGATTGGTTCTCGAGTTGGCTGTCGATAGGTTCAAAGATCGAGAAGCTATGTCCTATGATTATTAAACCAATACATGTGTGTTAGAAAGTGCCTAAGGTCATGTGGAGTCCTAGGGTTACCTTGGAGTGAGGTTAGGTATGGTCTAGGACGTGTTCACGAGTGAAACAACATCTCAGGTTGATGAGCCAGTCAACCGGGACATCGACCTGAGATGGCAGTGTTCTAAAAATTGAAATAATTATTCTTTGGTTGATGAACCAGTCAACTGGGACCCCAACCTGAGATGGTAGTGTTTTAAAAACTGAATTTGTATTCTCTGGTTGATGACCCAATTGACTAGGACATCGACCAGAGATGCACAACAGACCCAAAAATGCAGAAAATAGAATTTCTAATGGGGGTTTTGGGCTGAATCTACATTCAATTGATCATGGACATTGTTGCGTGATCATTACTATGAACGGGACCATCTAAAGCCAAGGTCAGGCTTACCTTGAAGTTGGAATCAAGAAATGGGTTTACTCAATTCCCTCTCAAGAAAGAAATTAAAAGAATCCATAGGTTTAGGAGAAGATTAGGCAATAGAGGGGTTTAGGGGGAACAATTTGATGAGGAAGGTAGATGGGTTTCATGGAATCTAACATAATTAGGTTGAAGAGAAGATGAGGGGGGTGAAGATATTACCTTAGGTTAGCAACCCCTTGTTCTTCCTTTCTTTTTCTTCTCCTTCTTCTCCTTCTTTTCTTTTCTTTTCTCTCCTCTCTCAATCGGCCTCTCTTTCTTTTCTTCTTCTCCTTCTCTTCTTTTCCTTTGTTTTGGTTCAAAAGATTAAAATTGTGTAAGTGGGTAGGTGGGGTTTAGATAAAGTCCTTGATTATTTAAATTTTAATATAAGTCGGTTTCTTAAGTTTGATAAGGTTTTGATTATTTAATTCTTAATATGAGTTGGTTACTTAAGGTTTGATAATGTTTGATTATTTAAACCTTAATAAGAGTCAGTTAAATTAGATTGGTTTTAGTTTTACTTTCTTTCTTAAGTATATACATGTGTCATTAGCTTACTTTGATAGGTGTCATTAGCTTAATTTGATAGGTGTCATTAGCTTAATAGGTGTCATTAACTTAATTTGATAGGTGTCATTAGCTTAATTTAATAGGTGTCATTAACTAAATTCTCACATAATCTAATCTCAATACTAATTCCTTAATTTTGTCTTTTCTTGTGGGATTTTGTCTCTTTATGCATTGAGCCAATCCTGACGTAGATATTTGGATTTTATGGGCCCCATGGGTCCTAGAATGTTGAGGAAAACATTCCAATCCATTATTCGGGGTGCGGCAGTGAGATCCCCGACCCAAAACACTGAGCCCTGCGCCTCTAGGATCAAAATCCGCGATGGTATGATTCTCTGGTTGATGCAGCAATCAACTAGTACATTAACCTAAGAATCTAGTTTTTTTGTTTTCTCCGTGTCGGAACATCCAAAAGTCAAAACGTTCCGGAAGTGGACCCACATGGAAATATTTATAATACCAAAAAACACCTAATACGAGGTTGGGGTTCCTTACCACGAGTTGTACATCTGCACGTGGATTTCACAATCGCACGGGGGAGGTATCTGTCATTTTACCGACAAGCGACGGGTTACCACCGGGATTCCTTCTTCATCTTCTACCCGTTCAAACATCAAATCAATACTCCGTAATGCACACGATGCCACGACTTCGGGTTTTGGATCTATATTCAGATTCGGGTTTGAGTTAATTTTTTTTTCCAGGCCGTAACATATGGTCTCAAAAAGAGGGATTGAAGCTAACCTAGCTAAAGTGCAAGCCTTAAGGGATATGGAAGCTCCCTGCATGGTCAGGGAAGTGGAGAAGCTGAACGGATGGATAACGGCCCTGACAAGATTCATGTCCCACGCAGGAGACAAGTGCCTACAATTCTTCAAGAGTCTCAAAAACCTGAGAAACCCTAAGGACTTCACCTAGACCGAAGAATGCCAGAAAGCTTTCAAAGAATTAAAGATATACCTGGAAAAACCACCCTTGCTGATAAGACCAAAGCCGAACGATGTGCTACTATTATATCTGGCAACATCTGTACTGGCAGTAAGCGCAATACTGTTGAAAGATAAGAGAAGCAACAACAGCCCATCTACTATGTCAGTTACGTACGACTGGAAGAGGAAATGACGTACTGAGAGGTCGAGAAACTTGCCCTAGCCTCAGTCATAGCCGCAAGGAAACCTCCAAGCACATAGTATCACGGTCTTAAAGGACCAACCCCTAAAGAAGATTCTGCACAAGCCCAATACGTCCTAATGACTTGTAACTTGGGCAGTTGAGCTCAGTGAATACAACGTAAAGTTCAAGCCTCGTGCGGTAATCAAGGGACTGGTACTTGCTGACTTCATCGTGGAATGCACCCGTGTGGAAAGCGAGCCAGAGGAGGAAGTGAGCCTGTGGGAGCGTAACCAAGCTCCAAGGACTTTGTCTGTAGATGGGTCGAGCAGGTCAACAAGGGGAGGAGCGGGGCTCATTTTGACAAGCCCTAAAGGATTCAAGATACAATATGCTTTAAGGTTCAACTTCCCAGTATCAAACAATGAGGTAGAATATGAGGCCTTATTGGCTGGGATACGTGTGGCCCGTTCAGTGCAAGTAAAAAAAGTCACGATTTGAGATGACTCACAGTTGGTGGTGAATCAGTGTTAGAGTTAAAATAAAACCGCAAGCGTACGGGTCAATCGTAGCTACAGGTCGAACACGAGGAGATATACGCCACTCTATTTAACTAACTTAAAAGTAATGCAAAGTGAATCAAATTAAAGTGTTAAATTAAACTAACGAAAATCAATGCATCCTAACTCTTAAGCATCTAACAAAATTAAGGGATTAAATCGGCGTCCTAACACATGAGCATCTAACCTATCAAACTAAAGCGAATTGAAAGGAATAAAAATGCAGCCACACATACTAACCATATAAAAAGAAATAAGGGAATAAAAATGCATCCACAAACCACAACCTTATAAAATTAAAATAAAAGAAATAGAGGGAGAAGAAGAAGAAGATAGAGAGAGATAGAGGAGATGGAGAATGAGATTGAGAGTTTAGATAGTAAAACCTGGATGTTCTTGCATGAATGTAATTGTCCTTGGGCAGTGGTAGACTGACTATGGGCTTGCACTACAGCTCCTTTCTAACCCATAATCCTTTCTTGGGCTGAAAAGAATAATCAACTGTACGGTGGGCTAGACGAATGCGTACTTGCGTTTCGTCACGTCCAACTTGCTCCAAATTTAGTCCTCTTTACAGCCATAGAAGGAAAAATGGCAACTTTACATGTAACTTGGGACATGCAGCTCCCGATAGTCCAGAATAGCCCAAAACCTAAAAAACACAAGAAAGCACTAAAGTAACTCTATCCAATGTGGTAAAATGTATGCTTTATGCCCTAAGATTTCACACATAAATGTGCTCATCATATTCCCCCACACTTGAACGTTACTTGTCCTCAAGTAAAGCAAAAAGAAAAACTAACCTAAAATGCAGAAAATCCTAACTCACTTTCGTAGGAATCACGGTTGCACTTAGCATGTGCAACAAGCCTTTAAACCCCTAGATTACCCCTAGTGGGCGAGTTGTGTCTCGTGGGTGTTTGTAGTGAATATACACCCAAAATTCAATAAATAAAAAAGAATGATGTAAATTTTTCTTATGGCATAAGTAAGATAGTGCACACAATCTCAAAGAAATACTCAACTAAAGATCAAGGAGCCAAAGGGTTCCCCCACACTTGAATTTTATCACCCCACATCAATTCAAGCAACTAGCATATATCAAGATTAAGGGATCTCCTCTTATCTTCTAAACACTACTCACCTTCAAGTAAACTCCCCATGGTATCGATGGAACCAAAGACTTAGGCATTGAGTATTGTTGACCATACTTTCTTTTTTTCCAGGCATTAAGGCAAAAGTTTTTTTCCTTTTCTTTTTCCACAAACTCTATTTCTACTCCACTACTGTTCCCTGAATGACATGGTGGAGCATACACTAGACACCCAAATACTTGGTAGCTTCGCTTTTTGCATGTATCTATGAAGACTTTGAGACATTGATGCAAGAGTTTTTTTTTGAGTTTCCTTCCAAGGAATTTCGATCAAGTCACCTTGCTTCATGAGGCACAGTGCCCTGTCTAGTCCTAAGGAATTCCACTTTCGTTTCTTTCTCTTTTATTTCTTTTTTTTTTTCATTTTTTTACTTCTTCCATTCACTTTCACTTTCATGCCTTGCCTTGCCACAAACAAATTGGACTCAACTACTAGCCAAAAGATCAAAGGGTCCAAAAACACATAGAGGAATCTAACCATCAAATGAAATAGCACTCATATTTTTAAACTCAATCCCCATCACTGGATACAAATCAACTACCATCCTTGAAAAGGGATTTTTTATTACTACGCATGCTAGGGAACCTAATTCCCTCTTTCTCTCGCTTTGCAATCAAAGAGACTTATGCACATAACCAAACTATCGCCACAATCAAAATTCACAAATAAAGTCCAACACAAACCCCCCCACACTTAAGTTATGCAGTGTTCGCAATGCATGCAGAAAAGAAAGAATAAGGACAAGGGAGAGGATACATACCAGGATATCAGTGGTCAAGGTAAAGAGGCTCATGGAGATCCATGACCGCTTCCTCAACTGGAGTAGGCATCTCTATATATGGCTTCAAATGTTGGCCATTTACCTTGAAAGTAGCTCCTGTACTTGGATTGAGGACTTCAACAGCCCCATGAGGATAGACAGTTTGAACTATATAGGGGCCATCCCATCTAGAGCGTAACTTACCTAGAAAGATGTGCAAACAAGAATTGTACAACAAAACTTTCTGGCTTACCTCAAAAGTTTTTCTCAAAATGTGCCTATCATGGAAAGCCTTGGTTTTTGCCTTATAAATCCAGGCATTCTCATATGCCTCATTCCTATGCTCTTCCAACTCAGATAGTTGGAGTTTCCTATGGGCACCTGCAGTGGGTAAGTTAAAGTTAAGCTTCTTGATAGCCCAAAAGACCTTGTGCCCAATTTCTACAGGTAAGTGACATGCCTTTCCATACACCAGACGGTACAAAGATTGACCAAGATCAATCTTGAAAGCTGTCCTATGGGCCCACAAAGCATCTAACAACCGGTTAGACCAATCCTTGCGGTTCGGGTTGATGGTTTTCTCAAGAATTTGTTTTATTTGCGGATTTGAAACCTCAACCTAGCCACTAGTCTGGGGATGGTAGGGTGTGGCTAACTTGTGAATGACACAATATTTTCTCATGAGGGTCTTAAAAGGTTGATTACAAAAATGCTTGCCCCGATCACTAATGATAGCCTGGGGAATACCAAAATGGGAGAAGATGTTCTCCTTCAGAAATTTCACAATCACCTTGTGGTCATTAGTCTTATAAGCAATAGCTTCAATCCATGTGGACACATAGTCCACAGCAAGTAATATGTACAGGTTACCAAAAGAGTTTGCGAAAGGCCCCATGAAATCAATGCCCCATACATCAAACACCTCAACCACCAGAATTGGGTTGAGGGGCATCATATTTCTCCTAGAAAGACCTCCTAAAGATTGGCATGAAGAACATGCCTTGCAATAAGTAAAAACGTCTTTAAATAGACTAGGCCAATAAAATCCACACTGTAAAACCTTGGTCGCCGTCTTATTGGGCCCAAAGTGGCCTCCACAAGCCTGATCATGGCAAAAAGATAAGACAGATTGTTGTTCATGATCAGGAACACATCTTCGGATTACTTGATCCGGACAAGTCTTAAAAAGATAAGGATTGTCCCAGAAGAAATATTTAACCTGTGAAAAGAAACGATTCTTATCTTGGATGGACCAATGTGCAAGTGTCACACCCGTAACCAGAAAATTGACAATGTCAGCAAACCAAGGTTCACTAGACACTGCCATCAGATACTCATCAGAAAAATTCTCGTTGACTAGAGAATCAACAGTCAAGGAATTAGGCAGCCGGGATAAATGGTCTGCAACCAAATTTTCACACCCTTTCTTATCCCTAATTTCAAGATCAAATTCTTACAACAAAAGGACCCACCTAATGAGGCGAGCCTTGGCATCTTTCTTCTGCACAAGATATTTGATAATTGCATGGTTAGTGTAAACAATGACATGTGATCCAACCAAGTAGGGCCTAAATTTCTCTAAAGCAAACACAACAATTAAAAATTCTTTCTCTGTGGTTGTATAATTAAGCTGTGCATCATCAAGAGTCCTACTAGCATAATAAATCACATGGGGCAAGTTGCTGATTCTTTGCCCAAGAACAGCCCCTATAGCAAAATCAGAGGCATCACACATAAGCTCAAATGACACTGTCCATTTTGGAGCTTGCATAATGGGGGCTAAGGTCAATGCTCTTTTCAATTGCTCAAAACTCTTATGACACTCAGGAGAAAAATCAAATGGGCAATCCTTTGCTTAAAGGGAAGTGAGAGGTCTAGCTATCTGGCTAAAACCCTTGATGAATCTTCTGTAAAAACCTGCATGGCCAAGAAAAGATCTAATGTCCTTCACACTCTTGGGTGGTAAATTGGCAATGAGGTCCACCTTAGATCTATCAACCTTAATCCCCTCTTTGGACACAATGTGACCAAGAACTATGCCTTGCTTCACCATGAAGTGGCACTTCTCCTAATTCAAGACCAAGTTCTTTTCTATGCATCTTTTGAGAACCAAAGAGAGATGATGCAAGCAATTAGAAAAGGTAGAGCCGTGAATAAAAAAATCATCCATAAACACCTCTAAGAAGTGCTCTACCATATCAGAAAAGATACTCATTATGCACCTTTGGAATGTAGCAGGGGCATTGCAAAGCCCAAAAGGCATACGTCGGTAAGCAAAAGCTCCATAAGGGTATGTGAAAGTGGTCTTATGTTGGTCCTCTAGAGCAATAGGGATTTGGTTATAGCCTGCATAACCATCAAGAAAATAATAATATTCATGGTCAGCTAGTCTCTCTAACATCTGATCAATAAAAGACAAGGGAAAGTGGTCCTTTCATGTTGCCACATTCAATTTCCTATAGTCAATGCACACTCTCCACCCCATTTGGATACGGGTTGGAATCAATTCATTATTGACATTCTCAACTACAGTGACTCCTCCTTTCTTAGGCACAATCTGCACAGGACTCACCCATTGGCTATCAGAAATAGGATAAATGATGCCATGATCCAAGCACTTTAGGATCTCTTTCTTGATTGTCTCTTTTATCACAGGATTAACCCTCCTTTGGGGTTCCCTAGAAGGTTTGGGACTCTCCATCAGATGGATATGATATTGAACAATGTAGGGGCTAATACTTTTAATGTCAGACATGGTCCAACCTATAGCTTCCTTGTGGTCCTTTAGAAGCTTAATCAACTCTTCTTCCTGAATAGAAGTCAAATCAGAAGTAATAATAACAGGAAGAGTGTGATCTTGCCCTAGGAAGGCATACTTGAGGTTGGAGGGCAATGCCTTCAACTCTAATGTGGGGGGCTCAATAATAAAGGGTTTGGGAATGGAGGTGGATAGGGGTCCAAGGGTCTCCAAAGGTGGTTGGATGCTCCAGACCTCAGATAAGGGGGTATCATCAACACCCTCTAATTCCTGCATACATTCTTGAAATCCCGAATCAAAATTAATCTCAAAGAACATATCAATATCATCAGGAAACCTTGAAGCATATGGACCTCTTCATCCATATCAGGCTGCTTACCCAACCTAAACACATTGAAGTCAACAGAAGTATTGCCAAAAGATAATTTTATGAGATCATTCCTGCAATTGATTAAAGCATTACTAGTAGCTAGGAATTGCCTACCCAAGATGATAGGGATTTGGTCCTTGAAGTTGGCAGTAGGTTGGGTATCTAAAACAATAAAATTCACAGGAAAAATAAATTTTCCAACCTTCAATAGGACATCCTCAATCATTCCCTTAGAAATTTTAACCGACCGATCTACAAGCTGAAGAGTGATTTTGGTGGGTTTCAGTTCTCCCAATCCTAGTTGTTGGTAGACATGAAAGGGTAAGAGGTTCACACTTGCACCAAGGTCTAATAAAGCATGATCAATAGTGGTATTGCCTATAGTGCAAGAGATGGTGGGGCTTCCAGGATCCTTATGCTTGGCTACTACTGGCTGTGAGATGAGAGAACTAATGTTAGCAGCCAAGAATGCCTTTTTGGACACATTGGTGGTCCGTTTTTGGGTGTATAAGTCTTTGAGGACTTTAGCATAAGTGGGGATCTGGGCAATAACATCCAACAAGGGGATATTCACCTGAACCTGTTTAAAAACATCCAAAATTTTTTCCACAGAAGGAGACTTCTTGCTAACCAACCTTTTTGGGAAAGGGGCAGGTGGGGTATAAACTCTTTCAGGGGTGGTCTCTTTTACTTTCTCAACAGAATCATTTTTGGTTTCCTTAACCAAATCATCTGGAATTTCTTCAGGTTCATCAGACGAACTTGGAACAGTAGGCACTACAACGACTTCTACAGAAGGGGGAGAGTCAACAGGAGTATGAGATGGTAAAGACTGAGGTGTACTAGCCTATTGATACTCACGACCACTCCTTAAAGCATATACAGCATTAACCTGGCTGGAGGGCCCTTGAAGCTGTTGGCCTTGTACGTCATTGAGTGGAGGAGCTTGGGTACCTTGTTGAATATGAACCTGATGCCTAGGATTTGGTTCAGGTTGGCTAGGTAACTTCCTTATTTCCCTCTCATGTAAAATTGTGACAAGCTAGGTGAGTTGCTTTTCCATAATGGTCATTCTTTTCTCAATCTCACCTATTCTTGGTGCCTCTCCTATATTGATGAACCCTGGGGGTGGCTGATAGGGTGCAAGGAGAGGAGGCCTAGCAGAATTCACAGAAGGTCCTAGATGAGGACGAGGGGAAAAGGGGTTAGGAGACATTCCTTGGCTTTGTGGTGCATAGTTGGGCCTTTGGACACCAAGCTGGCCTTGATGGTTAAAGTTGGATGGGCCTGCTTGGTTTCCTTGATTTCAGGAGAAATTGGGATGATTTCTCCATCATAGATTGTAAGTATTACTATATGGGTTATTTTGGTAGAGAACACTTACATTCTCAGTGCTGGAATTGCCCACCAAGGTGTTGGGGCATTCCTCCAAAATATGTCCAGGTGTTTGGCACCAACTGCATATTATCACTTGGTTGACCTGGTTAACCGGTAAAGAATCTTTAAGAACTATCCTTTTTATGAGGCTGTCAAGTTTGGCCTCCTTGGCTGGCATACCCTCAATGAAATACCCCTTAGTGGTCCTTTCAGTCTCTTGGGAAGATTCCCATTCCCTAGTCTTATCAGCCAAGTTGGTTAAGAATGTCCATGCATCATTTTCCTCAAAAAAAGAAGTAAAGCCTGTAGGACACATGGACTCTACAAGTTGCTTGGTCTGATAATCAATACCCTCATAAATAATTTGGCATAGCTGCCACAAGCCAAAACTATGGTGAGGGCATTCTAAGAGGAGGTCCTTGAATCTTTCCATGAATTTAGAAAAGGACTCTTGTGGTTTCTACCTGAATTGGAGGATGTCACTCTTAAGCTTATTGGTCTTGTGAAGAGGGAAGAATTTTCTCAAAAAGACAATGGTGAACTCATCCCATGTATTAATGGAGTTTGTTGACAGTCCATAGAGCCACTTCTTAGCCTGATCTTTTAGGGCAAAGGGTATAAACCTAAGCCTAACTGCATCATCAGTCAAATTCTGGACCTTATTAGAACACAGACCTCCTCAAATTTCCTAAGGAAAAAAAGCATCTTCATTGGCCATCCCATGGAAGTGGGGTAGCATGCTAATGAAGTTGGTCTTGAGTTTATAATTGTTTCCTGTAACAAGTGGCAAGTTGATGCAAAAAGGCTGTGCAGCCCTAGTAGGGTAAAATCTATCCTTAAGAGTCTTGGGTTGTTGGTCACCCATGGTCAACGGTGGGGTTAAGGGTAGTGGAGAAGGTGGTATTCTAATAAGACGATTAGATGAATCACGAGTCCATACCGTAGCCACCTAAACAGATATGAGGTCTCCTTTAGAAAAATTAAAGAAAAAAGTAAAAGACTTTAGAAAAAAGTACTAAAAATAAGAGAGAGCCCAAGGTAGACAGTGCATCTATCCCTTAAGAACCGAAACAATGGTTCCAAAGCTGTAAGGATGCCATATAGGTTGACAGCAAGGGAACCCATATAGTCTTCTATAGCAACCTACGGTCGACTCCAAATGAATTCTGATGTAGAGTGGAAGTCTACTATACGTTTATGTTTTCAATGCTCTCACTATGTCGCTTTCCTGTTATCTAGAGTGGTCACCTCTAAAGATAAGTCACATGCCAATCCACCCAACTAAGTCAAGATGTAGCGTCATAGGTAACTTAATCCTATGAGGGACACCAAAAGATGAAAGGTTGAAGCATATGAAGGACTTTAGATTGGGCGCACACTATTTGAAACAGAAGAGAAACAAGAAGAAGTTTTCAAAAACCAATTTTTTTTCTCCAGAAAAAGAAGAGAAAATAATAAACTAAAACACTTCGAACTACTTAAAAATCAGATAAATAAAATGGACAATAATCTCCCCGGCAGCGGCGCCAAAAACTTGTGAGAGTTAAAATAAAACAGTAAGCGAACGGGTCAATCGTAGCTACGGGTCGAACTCGAGGAGATATACGCCACTCTATTTAACTAACTTAAAAGTAATGCAAAGTGAACCAAATTAAAGTGTTAAATTAAACTAATTAAACTAACGAAAATCAATGCTTCCTAACTCATAAGCATCTAACAAAATTAAGGGATTAAATCGGCGTCTTAACATATGAGCATCTAACCTATCAAACTAAAGCGAATTGAAAGGAATAAAAATGCATCCACACATACTAACCATATAAAAAGAAATAAGGGAATAAAAATGCATCAACAAACCGCAACCATATAAAATTAAAATAAAAGAAATAGAGGGAGAAGAAGAAGAAGATAGAGAGAGATAGAGGAGATGGAGAATGAGATTGAGAGTTTAGATAGTAAAACCTGGATGTGCTTGCATGAATGTAATTGAAAAGCTTGAATACTTGCATAAACTTACCATGACCTCCTCTTCTAAATCTTCAACTCTTGTCATCAACTTAAGAACTTAGACTAGAAGGTTTAAAACCTAAACTAAAATTAAGAAATTACAACCCAATTGAAGACTTAAATTGAAATTAAAGCATAAACTAAACCTATTATAACCATTAAATGAAAATTAAAAAAAACAAACTAGAACTTAGAAAAGCCAAAAATTACAAATTAGAAGGAGAAGAAGAGAAGAAATTTTACTAAGTGAATGAGCCATTTTTACAAGAAAGGTAAGGGGTATTTATAGGGGAAGGGGAGAAGAAATAAGAGAAGAGAGGAGAAGAGAGAAGAGGGAAATGAAGGAGAAATATTCCAAAGAAAAGAGAATATTCTCTTCTCCTTCCTCCTTTACATTGCCTTGGCTCCTAAGAAAAAGAAAAAGAAATAGAAAGAGGGAGAGGAGAATATTGTTTACATAAGCCTTCTATTTCTAGAAAAGCAAATTTCTAATTCTAACTTGTGCTTCCTTTTCTTTGTAGATATCTTCTCCAAGCAATAAAATCAAGGCATCTTTGATTTTTCAACCTTCCATAGATGAGAAAATATCTTTCAAAATAAATCTATCCCAAGTGAAATTTCAGGAATGCCCTTGAAAAGTTAGAGGAGAGAGAGAGAGTGATGACTAGGATTCCACTCAACCAACTAATAAAATCCCCAATGTGTCCTCTAAAAATCGTGGGGCATTAAATGTAGCCTAATAAAAATTGTGGATACCTTGTGGGCCTTTAAAAAATATGGAATCTAGTGGCAGTGTGGGTCCCTCCATGTGGGTAGCCGTCCTTCTCTCTCTTCAAGAATGTAAAATTACCAAAATGGCCATGTACTTGCGGTAGATCTCCACCATTGCTTAGAAATATCTTCTATAATGTCAAAAATATCCTTGGACAGTGGTAGACTGACTATGGGCTTGCACTACAGCTCCTTTCTGACCCATTATCCTTTCTTGGGATGAAAAGAATAATCAACTGTAAGGTGGGCTAGACGAATGCGTACTTACGTTCCATCACATCCAACTTGCTCCAAATTTAGTCTTCTTTACAGCCATGGAAGGAAAAATGACAACTTTACATGTAACTTGGGACATGCAGCTCTCGATAGTCCAGAATAGCCCAAAACCTGAAAAACACAAGAAAGCATCAAAGTAACTCTGTCCAATGTAGTAAAATGTATGCTTTATGCCCTAAGATTTCACACATAAATGTGCTCATCAGATTCCCCCACATTTGAACATTACTTGTCCTCAAGTAAAGCAAAAAGAAAAACTAACCTAAAATGCAGAAAATCCTAACTCACTTTCGTAAGAATCACGGTTGCACATAGCATGTGCAACATGCCTTTATATATATTGGGATCAGTTCATACTTAAAAAGTTTTCCATTTTTCTTTTAAAAACTCATTACTCATTTATCTTTTTTTTTCCTAGCTCGGCTAGGTGAGATAGTCGAGCCATTCCCTTGATGATACTGCCGGACAATGCCAATACATAAAGAAATCTGTTCAGAGAGCAAAAGGAGAGAGAGGGATTCGAACCCTCGATAGTTTTGAATAAAAAATTATATCGATTTTCAAGACCGAAGCTATCTGTTGGATTTATGTTTCCATCAAACCCGATTTGGTCCGGTTCAATCCGATTTTACTTTGTATTGAGCCTTTATACATTTTGGTTTAATATTATCACATACGATATAAACTTTTTGAGAATTATGTGTCCATAAGTTTTACTTAAAATGGTAGTCACGATTAGGGTTTGGGTTGGGCACCCTTATCATATGGTCGTCGCATTGGGTATACCTAGACATGTAATGTCAGGGTACAAATGCGAGTACTCACATGATCAATGTGTTTATTGGCGAAGAATCTACTTTTTCGATTCTCTCATGTATTACTACCAGATGTAGGAAGGGATAGACATGTGTCACCGACACCCTTTACCTGAGGGAACCCTATCGTTGCAAAGTGTGATCGCATTCTTTGGTTCATCAATGACTGGACTAAAGCGACTCAAAGCCAGTATTCTGGGAATACGCAAACACTTTGTGAGTGAAGGAGTTACTCAACATGGTCACTGCTGCCAGATTGGGGAACACCAAGATTGAAGTTGTCTGTGTATGGTCGGATCGGAATCTGGATCCAGTGCCGTTTTGGAAATGGTTTTTGCAAAACCTATTTTACATAAAATAATAGATTATATGTAGTTATTTGAAAAAAGTGTTTTATCGTGTTTTGTGGGACCCAATCAGATGCACAAACACTCGTATATGGACATGTACTATGGAATGGGGTTTGGCAGTACAAGTGTATATGCCCTAGATTCCATAATGATGGTGTTGATTAGTGGGGGGGGGGGTTATACATGATAATTTATTATCATGCAGGGAGTTATTTAGAATTTGCTAAAATAATTGGTTCTTTATTTAATTAATGGATATGGTGCTAATTATAATTATCCATAAATTAAATAAAATAATTAATTATATCATTCCCTATTAGATTATGCTTCTTCACCAATTAGAAGCACTTTGAGTTTAAACAAAACTGCCAAACAAGGAGAGAGAGAGTCTGACTCTCACTGGGATTTTATTTTCCCATCTAGGATTTTTTAAAACCCTAGCATTATATAAAGAAGCCAAAAACGCAGAGGGGGCAGTGCTCCACGTTTTTCACTGCCCTCCCCCCCTTCTTGGATGTTTTTGGCCTCCCCTCTCTCTCTTATGATCTCTTCTTCTCCTTCTTTTTGCTCTCTACTTTGTTTGAGAGTTAGGGTTTTGGAAACCCAGATCTGCTTGAAGAACTGAAGAGCATCTAGGATTGGCTTGAAGAACCTTGGTTGCACCATTGGAGATTCAAATTTGTTTGCTTGGAGTGCTCATCGGAGGAAGAACCATTGCCTATTGGAGGAGCAACACTTGAGGCTCATCAGGTTAGCAATTCTATGTTAATTCCTATTGTTCTAATTATTGATTATTCATAGGATGTGAAAGTAACCCAAATCGATTATTTTTCGATGCGCATTCGGGTATGGGATGGATCCCGGATGGAATAGAGATGAATTTTCCATCTCTTTTGGGTTCAATAATTCCATGGGACTCAAAAGAGAAGGACAGAGCATTGGTTTATCAGACCAAACCCTGATTGGGATGCAGCAGGGTTCCCATGGGAAACCCTAAAATTAAAATAGGGCGCCCATGGGCAAGCATGGGTTAACCCAGGAGGTGCAATACCCTAATTGGTTTATAATTGGTTCCCCAGGGGAACCATGACATAATCACAGGACTGTAGTTTGACCTACAGTGTGGTATCAGAGCCACCTTTCTCACCCATGGATATCATATAATTAGTGTTTTAATGTAATTATCATGTATGGGATGCAAGTTGCCAAATTCTTGATTGAGTTTATGGAAGATGCACATGGGTGGTTATATGGTTGTTGTAACAACCTTCCCATTTGCACATGAGTAGTTACAAGGTTGTTAGAATCTAGCAATTTGCCCATGTGGTTGGTTATAATGACCGTGGATTTGATTGATTGTATTATTCCAATTATTAAAAAAATGTATCCATAAAAAAGGGAAGAGAAATTTTATTTAATTAATTTTTTTTTGAGGGATGTCGGGATGGAGCGCACGCTGCCAACCATCCCCACATGAATGCCCCTGCCCATGCCACCAGCCCGCGGCTAGCAAGGAGTAGGCTGTTGCCTGTGGCCTATGGCTTGTGCACCTGGCACGTGCGGCAGCCACCTGTAGCAAGCCACATGCAGCACCATGCATGCGCGCGCCCTGCGTGCAGCCCGTGGCTTGTGCCCTTTTGCCCTTGTGGTTTTGAGCAAAATTTTTCTGCAATGTTTTCCCTCCTAGTTTTTATAAAAAAAAAAAAAAGGGTTTTACAGAAACAGAATTTTTATTATTATGGAGGAAGAAGATGGGTGAAGAGATTTTTCTCTCCAACCACTTGGAATTAAAATGAGATGTTAATTGGTAATGGGCTTTGATACATGTTATCACATGTGATGTGGTGGTTCAATAATTGAAGAAATCCAGTGTTATGTTTGCTTACTTTAATAATGACCATGTTATAATATGATGTGGTCATGGGATTGGCTTTCTAATAAAATGGATGGTAATTTGATGTATGTGATGCATTGGGATTATGGGTGGATGTGATGCTTCTCTCTCTTTCTCTCTTTCCCCCTTTCTTTTTTATAAACAAATGTACTCCACCCCATGGGCAGCCCAAAATGATGGGTTGGTTTCTCCATGCAGGGTTTCTTTATTATGGAAAGGAAAGTGTATAGAATATTTTTCCTAGGTTTCCATTGTAATTTTAGAAGAGTTAGGACTCCCAGGGCATGTTGATGATGATCCACATGTGGCATTCAAAGCTTATGGAGATGTAAGTCACCTACTTTGAAGACGTGATCGGGCGGAGGAGATGATTGAGGCGTGGCATCCATGGCTTGATTGATGCACCCATAATTAAAAGAAAGTTATTAGTGAGGGTTCTTTAATTTTTTCTGATAAAAATGCCGCCATCCCATAATCACTTTTAATTGATGTTGATTAATTATGTTATTTGATTCCATCCATGATATATATGTGAGAGTTGCTTAATCCCTCTTTAATAATAATACATGTATGATATGGACTAGTCTAAGTTAGTAGACATGTCCATGGCCTCCTATTGAAGATAAATGTAGAGATTGTGTGATATGACCCCGCATACGTCGACAGGACATTTTCAGGCTCGTTATCACATGGTTATCTATATTTACCTCTATCTAGATACGTTAGGAGATGGATAGTAAGAGGGCACTGCGACAGTGGGCCATCTTTCATGATTCCATGATTCTAACTAATGCAATAGGCAAATGCATGACTTGGGTATATGTTAGCCGACAGGATCTGGGCATGACACCCAAGTGGCAAAAAATATTGGAGGCCCATGAGGCGGACAGCTTAGTCCACACTACCACGGTGTGTATAATGACTCCCGACAGGTTAAGTTATGCATGCAAGGGTTGTAGGTATCCAATTCATTTTTTGGATCATAAAGGAGACCTAAATCATGAAAGACCATTGATGTGTATGCTCAGTTTTTTTTTTTATCAATGGATATTAATATGCATGTGTTTTTACTTATACATGTGTTGATTATTACTCAATGGCTGTCGTTAATTCCAACCTGTTAACACTCATTAGGGAATACAAATTAAATGATACAAATTATGTTGATTGGTATCGGAGCATTAAATTGCTCCTGACTGCAGAATGACTATACACAGTTCTTGGTGAACAAATTCCTCCTCAACCCGACTCGAATGATTTTGAGGCATATGAAGGGATGCAAGATTTCCTCAAGAGGGACTCCAAGGCATTACTTTATATCCTAGGATCATTGGAAAAATTAGTTTTGGACTCAGTCAAGGATATACGCACCTCAGGCAGTAAAATGAATAAGCTTGCTGAATTGTTCAACAGGCAGCTGACATATGCACACTCTGATGTAGTGGGTCAGATCCATAACTGCAAGATGTCCCAGGGGACGCCAATGATGGACTATGTCATGAAAATGATTAATCTATTTGAGAAACTCCGAATCCATGGGGACTAATTTTGGTCTGCGATACAAGACTGATGTGATCTTGGCATCACTCACTTCTGCCTATGCACCCTTTAAGATGTCTTACAAGATGTCAGATAAGGAGATGGAGTTCACCGAGCTTGCTAATACATTGGTAAAGGCGTAAGCTTCCTTGAAAAGGACAAGACTGAGGTCAATGCAGCTGATATGAAGCCTTCTTCAAATGGGAAGAAGAAGAAAAAGGGAAATAAGGTTAAGCCCCTGAAACCCAAGGGTGGGAAGTCTGGCAATAAAGCTAAAGGCAAGTGCTTCTATTGCAAGAAGGAGGGTCACTGGAAAAGGAACTGTCGTGCATTCCTGGCTACTGTGAAAGACAAAAAGTCAGATGATACTGAAGCTACTAAAGAAGGTTCATGTGATATTTACGTTCTTTATGAGTTAATTTTTCTTTTGAATCGACCAATTCTTGGTTGGTGGATGGTGGTTTCACTGTTCACATTTGCAATGATTTGTAGGGGTTTAAGGAGATAAGGAATCTAGAAAGAAATGAGGTGCATCTTCGGATGGGCACTAGAGCTGAAACCATGGTGATGGCTGTGGGAACTTATATTTTAAATTTTAGTTCAGTTACTTTGGTTTTAAAGGATTGTTACTATGTACCCTCTTTTAAGAGGAAGATTATTTCAGTTTCAAAACTCGTTTTGAATGGGTATAGTTTTCCTTTAATTCTAAATTAATTATTCGTTTTAATAATTCTTTTGTGGCATCTGGATATATACAAAGTGAATTATAATTTCAAGATTACCCTATTAGAACGAATGTTGTTTTGAATGTTGATTTGAAATGGAAAGTAGCTCCAATGAACTCAACATATCTATGGCATCTAAGATTAGGTCACATTAATTAGGACCAAATCAGTAGATTGGTAAGGGATGGGCCCTTAGAGTGTTCGAGGGTGGGACCATTCCCTACCTGTGAGTCATGCCTTCAAGGCAAAATGACTAAGAAATCCTTTAGCAATAAAGGTACTAGAGCCACAGATCTGTTAGACTTAATACATACTGATGTGTGTGGGCTCATAAATATACAAGCATGGTATGGGTATGAGTATTTTATAATTTTCACAGATGATTACTCTAGATATGGTTATATATACTTGATGCGTAGAAAATTGAAAGCCCTTGATAAATTCAAAGAGTTCCAAGCCGAGGTTGAAAGATAGCTCGATAAACGCGTCAAGTCCTTACGATCAGATCATGGAGGGGAGTATCTATTAGATGAATTTAAATAATATCTCATATCGCAAGGGATAGTTAGTTAACTAAATAATCCACGAACATCACAACAAAATGGTGTATCTGAACGATGCTATCGAACTCTATTGGATATGATCCGAACGATGCTCACTTATAGTGAGCTACCTCTCTCGTTCTGGGGGTACGCTTTAGAAATAACTATTTATATCTTGAATAGGGTTCCATCCAAGTCTGTAGCTAAGACATCCTTTGAGTTGTGGAAAGGGCGTATGCCAAACATTCAACACCTTAGGGTATGGGATTGCATAGCACGTGTGCAAAAGCAACAAACAGATAAGTTGGAATCCAGGACTTCAAGATGCTTTTTCCTAGGCTACCCCAAAGGCACGATAGGTTACTATTTTTATGACTCGGTTGACCAAAAGGCCATTGTAAGTAAACATGTCACATCTCTGGAGGAAGAAATGTTGACCAAGAGGTCCAAACCTGTAGTCATTAAAGAGTTATTGGATAACTCAGGAACTTCACTTCCAGAAGTGAGACCAATTGACATACCCGCTGAAATACCAATACCTCAAGAACCTCAATGTAGTGGGAGGACTATTAGACCACTCACCAGGCTTACTCTTCTAACTGAAAAAGAACAAACATTGGAAGAGTTCCACATGGTGTCGGTTGAGTCGGATGATGATCCGATAACATACTTTGAGGCTCTTAAGGATGTTGATGCCACTAGGTGGCTGGAGGCAATGCGCTCTGAAATCAATTCGATGCATTCCAACAAGGTCTGGACTCTGGTCGATCCACCACTTGGCGTTAAGCCGATAGGATGTAAATAGATCTTCAAGAGGAAGAAGGGCACGGATGGAAAGGTTGAAAGATTCAAAGCGAGACTAGTGGCAAAGTGCTATACCCAGAAAGAGGGTATAGACTATGAGGAAATCTTTTCACCAGTGGCGATGATGAAATCCATAAGGATTTTATTGGCTATCGCCACACACTTTGATTATGAGATCTGGTAGATGGATGTGCAAACTGTATTTCTGTATGAATTTTTTCAAGAAGAAATCTACATGCATCAGCCATAGGGATTCTCTTCCTTAGAGGAAGAAAGAAAAGTGTGCAAATTGCAGAGGCCCATTTATGGACTGAAGCAGGCTTCCAGAAACTGGAACATCAGGTTTGATCAATCAATCAAATCTTTTGGTTTTGATCAAAACATGGATGAACCATGCGTTTACAAGAAGATCAGTGGGAGTGCAGTATGTTTTCTTGTTTTATACGTAGATGACATATTACTGCTGGGTAACAATGTGGGGTTTCTTTCATCAGTGAAACAGTGGTTGTCCACAACGTTCTCGATGAAGACCTTGGTGAAGCTAGCTATATCCTTGGGATCAAACTCGTGAGAGATCACCAGAAAAGGATGCTAGGCTTGTTACAGGCTATCTATATTGACAAGGTTTGGGCCAGATTTAGCATGGAGAACTCCAAAAGGGGAAGTGTCCCTTTTCAACATGGAGTCAGTCTTTCCAGATCTCAATGTCCTCAGTCTCAGACAGACATTGAAGAGATGAAGAGGATTCCCTATGCCTCTACAGGAAGGAGTCTTATGTACTCTATGTTATGTACGAGGCCAAACATTTACTATGCAGCAGGTATCGTAAGTCGTTACCAGTCTAACTCTGGACGAGAGCATTGGAGTGTTGTCAAGAATGTCCTTAAGTACTTGAGAAGGACTAAGGACTATTTCTTGGTTTTTGGATTTGATCAGTTGTCAGTTTTGGGTTAGACAAACTCAGATTTCCAAATTGACAGGGATGATGAAAAATCCATGTCTGGGATGGTGTATCTAATGGGTAGAGGTGTCATTGTGTGGTAAAGTGCAAAACAGAAATCTACAGCCGATTCCACTATCGAAGCAGAATACCTTGCAGCTTGCGATGCAGCGAAAGAAGGTGTTTGGCTGAGAAAATTCCTATCAGATTTGGAGGTAGTCCCTAACCTTGTCAAGGGCCCTATTCTCCTGTTATGTGACAACATAGGGGCCATTGTACAAGCTAAGGACCCTAGAGCTCATCAGAGGAACATGCAAGTGTAGTGGAAGTATCACCTCATTAGAGAGATTATCTAGTAGGGCGACATGAGTATCTCCATAGTGGACACAACTGAAAATGTGTCAGATGCCTTGACAAAGGGTTTGTCTCCTAGAGTGTTTGAAAAACACATGGAGGGCATGGGTTTAAAATGTATGGGAAATTGGCTTTGATGTACAAGTGGGAGATTGTTGGATTCATGTGTCCATCAAACCCGGTTCGGTCCGGTTTAATCTGGTTTTACTTTGTATTGAACCTTTATATATTTTAGTTTAATATTATCACATGCGATATAAACTTTTTGAGCATTATGTGTCCGTAATTTTTACTTAAAATGATAGTCACGACTAGGGTTTGGGCTGGGCACCCTTATCATATGGTCGTCGCATTGGGTATGCTTAAACATGTGATGTCAGGGTACGAATGCAAGTACTCACATGATCGATGTGTGTATTGGCGAAGAATCTACTTTGTTGATTCTCTCATGTATTACTGCCAGATGTAGGAAGGGATAGACATGTGTCACCGACACCCTTTACCTGACGGAACCCTGTCGTTGCAAAGTGTGCTTGCATTCTTTGGTTCATCAATGACTGAGACTCAAGTGAGTCAAAGCCGGTGTTCTGGGAATATGAGAACACTTGGTGAGTGAAGGAGGTACTCAACATGGTCACCACTGCCCGATTGGGGAACACCAAGATTGAGGTTGTCTGTGTATGGTCGGATCGGAATCTGGATCCAGTGCCATTTTGGAAATGATTTTTGCAAAACCTATTTTACATAAAATAATAGATTATCTGCAGTTATTTGAATAAAGTGTTTTATCGTGTTTTGCGGGACCCGATCAGATGCACAGACACTCTTATATGGACATGTACTATGGAATGGGGTTTGGCAGTACAAGTGTACATGCCCTAGATTCCATAATGATGGTGTTGATTAGTGGGAGGGTTGTACATGATAATTTATTATCATGTAGGGAGTTATTTGGAATTTGCTAAAATAATTGGTTCTTTATTTAATTAATGGATATGATGCTAATTGTAATTATCCATAAATTGAATAATGTAATTAATTATATCATTCCCTATTAGATTCTACTTCTTCACCAATTAGAAGCACTTTGAGGTTAAACAGAACTACCAAACAAGGAGAGAGAGAGAGAGTCTGACTCTCATTGGGATTTTATTTTCTCATCTAGGATTTTTTAAAACCCTAGCATTATATAAAGAAGCCAAAAACGCAGAGGGGGCAATGCTCCACGTTTTTCACTGCCCCCCCCTTCTTAGATGTTTTTGGCCTCTCCTCTTTCTCTTGTGATATCTTCTTCTCCTTCTTCTTGCTCTCTACTTTGTTTGAGAGTTGGGGTTTTGGAAACCCAGATCTTCTTGAATAACTGAAGAGCATCTAGGATTGGCTTGAAGAACCTTGGCTGCACCATTGGAGGTTCAGATCTGTTTGCTTGGAGTGCTCATCGGAGGAAGAACAATTGTCTATTGGAGGAGCAACACTTGAGGCTCATCAGGTTAGCAATTCTATGTTAATTCCTGTTGTTCTAATTATTGATTATTCATGGGATTTGAAAGTAACCCGAATCGATTATTTTTCACTGCGCATTCGGGTATGGGATGGATCCCTCTTTCCATGGGATGGAATATAGATGAATTTTTCATCTCTTTTGGGTTCCATAATTCCATGGGACACAAAAGAGAAGGACAGGGCATTGGTTTATCAAACCAAACCCTGATTGGGATGCACCAGGGTTCCCATGGGCGACCATGGGAAACCCTAAAATTAAAATAGGGCGCCCATGGGCAAGCATAGGTTAACTCAGGAGGTGCAATACCCTAATTGGTTTATAATTGTTTTCCCAGGGGAACCATGACATAATCCCAGGGCCGTAGTTTGACCTACATTATCAACCACCCAGCCATCTCTCCGAAAGACAATCTCTGTTTTATTTTTATTCTTCCAAATATAACATGGCATATGAGTGAATACCATCATTATCTCTAGAAACATCCCCTAGACAAGGAGATCTCATTTAACAGCCGACATGGTAACAATGAAAATGGCCCCTTCCTTAGTGAGATTATATGAGCAAATGCCCGAACCAAAATATGTCATTGCTATGGGAGCTTGTACTATTACGGGAGGGATGTTTAGTACCGATTCTTATAGTACTGTTCGGGGAGTCGATAAGCTAATTCCCGTGGATGTCTATTTTTCGGGCTGTCCACCTAAACTAGAAGCAGTTTTTGATGCTATAACAAAACTTCGTAAGAAGGTATCTAGAGAAATCTATAAAGATAGAATTGGGCCTCAACAGAAGAATCGATGTTTTACTACCAATCACAAGCTTCATCTTGGACGCAGTATTCATACTGGAAATTAGCATGTGTTTATGTTAATTTAATAAAGAAATTTTTTATTTCTTTCTCATTGAATGAGATCTCAATTCCAGCTACGGTTTCATTAGCTATCTTACAACTAGAATCCCTCTTTTTTTCGATCTGGTTCCCCCACCACCGCAAACCCCAGCTAGATTCAGGCATGATACACTTTTTAGTTATTGGGAGGACCCAAGTACTCTCTTTCGGATCTGTGAAACAACTCTCAGAGATCTTTTTCCATTTTGGAAGATACAAGAGCGAAACAATCAACCTATTGATATTGGAAGACCCAAAAGATTCTTCCAATGTATCATTTCTGGGTCCAATGGAATTCATAGGTATAGGAAGAAGCCCCATCAAATGGAGATTTTTTCTTTCGATCATATTTTGATTGTTAATATGAAATAGAAGGACCGCTACTACAAGCAGTACTACACCTTTGATCGTGAAATATCGATTGCTTGTTGAACCCCAAATTGGATACGTAATTATTGAAATAATTGTTGGAGACTCAAATGATGGATATGCAAGCATGATAATTTATATGCTGTTCTATATCTCCATGAATCTAGAAACTTTTGCTCGCATTGTATCATTTGGTCTACGTACCGAAACTGATAACATTCGAGATTATGCAGGATTATACACGAAAGATCCTTTTTTGGCTCTAAGCATTTACTTAGGGGGTGGTGCAGGGGGGACGATTTCAAAGTGGACTTTCCATTCATTAGATAGAGAAGATCGCCAAGATTCGTGATCCGCTGCCGATCTTATTCCAATTCCAATAACTCAAACTCGGACCGTGGAGATCAAAATATTGAACCTAAAAATAAAAAGAGGAATTCTATATTCTGAACTATTCTGATATATGTTATATGTGATAAATCCATATTTATTAGATTAGACTTGTTACTAGTATGAAGGAATTCAAGTGATTTCGATACGCATATATATGATCAACCAACATTTCTCGAATTTGAAAAAGAGTCAGAAGAAATGGTTTGATCCACTTATTTCTTGAACCGAAAGATCCACGGATAAGTAAGGTTCCGTAGGCTTGGTAGGCTCGATACTTGGTATTGGTTGTAGTCTTAGCTCTTCCTTCCCTACTGCCGTACAAGTTTCGATTCATAAGGGATACTCCCTGTAGGTGAATTCCAGTTAGGGAGGCTTGTCGACCTATTGATTGCAGCTTTCTCCAAACCTCCGGAAAAGCATAAAAAAAAGGCTCAAATAGTACGATCCCTCCGTCACCCCAGAATGAAAGGGGTGATCTCGTAGTTCTTGCTCTGTGAAGATGTGTTGTTAGGTGCTCCATACTCCCATTGAGGCCGAACCTAAACCTGTGCTCGAGAGGTAGTTGTCCATATATTGATAAGGGAAGTCCTCCTTTGCCACTCCACTAGTGGCTCGGCTTGGTCTTGCTCCCTTCGCCTGCCTATGGTATCGGCTTGGCTTCGTCCTAGAAGCGACTGCTTCCGCCTCTGATGGCATGAGTGATAGCTCATGACTAGTATATGGAGCAATCAAACTACTGTGCCCCTAACAGAGTCAAGGCAACAGTGCTCTATGAGCGCTCTCTCCCAGTGGTCGAGATGATCTATGAACACCCCCGGTGGTCGAGCTGCCTCCGTGTGCCCTTTATTAGTAAAGGGCAAGCACTTGGGCGGAGTAAAGCTGATCGTAGAGAATCATTGCGCTAATGCGTGTGCTGTAGTTTTTCAGCTAGCCTCCGAGCTTGAAAGCCTACGTTTGTCAGTTTAATAGCAACGAGCTCCGCTTTCAGAAGCAAGCTAGAGTAGAGCACTAGCCTATCACATCTTGAAGCTCTGCGCTCTAGAGCATTTTTAAAGGCGGCTATGCTACTAGCACGCTAGACTTTTCCCCAGGCTACTAGTTGTAGCGTGCGTACCCTTCTTCTGTTCTACGAATCTACAGATCTCAAAACCAGTATCGATAAGAATTCTAGTTCTTACTATTCATATGCTAGGGTATGAATATACCATACCAATTCATTATGTATTACAATCATGAACTTGAAAGTACTGGAGATTCCTAGGGGCATACCATTAGAGAAGCTTCCTCGACCGCAAACCACCACAGAAATCACCCAAGAAAGAAGAGAACGCTATAGAAACTGGAAAAGAAGAAATCAAAAAGGAAAAAAGACTTGAACCAAAGAAGGGAACCAAAGATATATGAGCATGGCTCATTAAATGCGCCACAAAAGTGGCGCCCGCGAAATGAACCGATGTATGCTTAAAATGACAAGATTCAAAAATTTGAAAAGAAAATCCTTCACTCCTTCACATCGATCGGCGCGCCCAATGACGTGGAAAACCCCCATAGGCCCAACCAAGACCCTCAAAACCCCTCATGATGGCTCCGACGGCAACTGAAGCGACAAGAACCATAACTCTAAGACACCTGGACTGACAAATTGGAGCCTAGCCCAAACCTTAGGCCAGGCAGTCACGTCACAAAAGGGAATTTGACAGACACCTTGCTTCACAACTACAGATACGCAAGGGAAAAACTGCTCGGATGAAGGAATATTGAAAGGACTATCCCACCGTGCGGTCTGAAAAAGGACACCCAAAAAAGACATCAAGCCGTTTGGATAAGGACAAAAGTGCCAGGAACCGTACGGTACTACATTTCTTACCCCAACAAATCTTCGTAGGTTTGTTGGATTGGGGGGCTTATGTTATACCCAAATATAACCGTCCAATCAGGCCATGACACGTAAGCTGGTCACTATGGCCCTGAGGCCCAGTGGGCCACGTCCACGACCCGAACTAGTAAGGGATTGGCCAAAAGTGGCCCCGCACACCACATAGGTGTAAAACAAACCTTCCTTAGGTCCATCTCTTTAGATATGGAACCTACTGAAATAGAAGCAAGAAAGAGAAAAAGAGAGATCACACTCTCTCATCGATATTCTCACCAAGAATAGAAGCTGTCATAACGGGACTCTCTATCTCTCTAGAGCTACTAGGCTCATCACCAACTCTATATATACTCAGGTATAACCCCTTGCAAATCATCTTCACTATTCTCAATTGTTGCTAAAAGAGATTTGACTTAGGCATCGAAGAGTCCCCTGCTGGTGAAAACCGGCTCTCTGGTGTCCATCTTGTTCTCTTGTGCAGGTCTAAGCTCAATAGGACTCTTGGTGGAGATTTCTTGACGCAACAATGTGTACAGTTGATGATTTGTGCTTTACTATTCTTGTTTCTTTCTTTTCTCGCAGTTGAAATTAATTCTAAATAAAGTGCTGAAAATAACATTCTTATGAAAATCTTAGATACAACTCATGAGGCACAGGATGCTTCAAAGCATGCTCTTGCAAAGAAGGCCGTGGGACTTGTTAAATCTAGAATGGTGGTTGATCTGGGCACAGGAAGCACGTAATCACTTGCAATTGAAGAGCTTGGTAGACTACTTAGTCAAGGGAAGGTGAGATGATATCAAATTATCCAACATAGAAAATGCAATAATATTTACATCTATAACATATTAGCCTAGAATCTAGCAAACTCCCAACTTCTAAACGTGAAATGATATGCTAAATGCTATGTCTAAAATTCTAAAGCCAGAAATAATCAAGAGTTGAAACTCAAAAGGTAAATATAGAGTGAAGGGACTAGAATGGGAAGGGAGAAAAAAAAAGGGAAAAGATTATTCATCCACAGAGAGGGAGTAAAATGAAAAAAATACTTACATTAGGAACACTAGAACGATGGTCTTGCTCTGAGTTTTTGAAAGAAGAGGAGAAGAGCTCTGAGTTCGATTGTAAAGCCAGAAATAATTAAGAGCTGAAACTCAAAAGGTAAATATAGAGTGAGGGGGTTGGAAGGGGATGGGAGAAGAAAAAAGGAAAAAAATTATTCATCCACAGAGAGGGAGTAAAATGATAAAAAATACTTACATTTGGAACACCATAACGCGGTGGTCTTGCTCTGCATTATCGAAAGAAGCGGAGAAGATCTCTGAGTTCGATGGTGGTGCTTCCTGAGTGTTGCTCTGAGTTTTCGGAAGAAGAGGAGAAGAGCTTCCTGAGTGTTGCTTTGAGTTTTTTGAAAGAAGAGAAGAATATTGGGGGGTTTTTCTTTTCCTAAATGTTTTGAAACTAGTTTGGTTTAAGGGTTGATGGGTTTGGTTTGAGTAAGTGTTGGGGTTTAAGGTGGTTCAAACAGGTCATGGGTGATTTTCAAAAAAATTGAATTTTTTCAAGAGGAGCCGTTGGATGGTCATAAAGACAAATGATGCTCGCAGAAAGCATGGAAGTAGGATGGAAGTACAGCCGCTAGAAGTAGGGGTGTGACATTTATTGTTTGATAATCTTGAGATACTAAAGAACCCAGATCAATTATTTCACTGCAGATTCAAATATGTGATGATTTCCTTTCTTCATAAAACTAAAGAAAGAGATAGATTTATTAATTTTTATCGAACCAGATTTGTACCCTTTAAGTATTGATGCCAGTCCCACTAATAAGCAATAAGTGCCCAGCGCTTACAGTTAGACATACAACAATAATTACAAAACGTATCATTTTAATTTTGTATTTACATAATTTCCCTTCCAATCAGACACAAACCTATAAGATTGGGTTGGAATGGATCGGATCGAATGATGAACTTTTTTATAAAAAATCACCTTTGATCCAAGATTTTAAGTCAGGATCGACTGGCTCTTATCCGGTTGATATTGACTAATAACACACATATTCATTCCCTCAAAGATTGGGCTTTCTCCTATCCACTTTATGACTCGGAAATTTAAATCCTTCCCTTGATTACATCGCCAAGCAAAGTGCAATCCCATCCCCATTCACATGGAAGCAAAAGTGTTGCCCGCTTCCCCATGTTTGTTTTGCGGCGCCTTCAACTGGAAGTGATTCATTATTATTGGATAAACTTGATAAGCTTTCAAATTCCAATCGAATCTCAGGCGCCCTTTTTTCTTTATTCACTCTGATTTGATTTATAAAGTCTCTCAAAGATAAGTACACAAAAAAGCACAATATTTTTTCACAACCAATTAAGTGCCTGATTCATAACGTAAAGCTTTTAAGCCCTTGTTAACTTCTTTTCTTTGCATTAAATCAAATCCTTTAACTTTAGTTCTTTTCAAGATTCAAGTTAATAAGACATGTTAAGTCAAGTCATTTAACATTCATCGATTCATACACTAAATCGAATCCGATTAAATATATAATAAACTATCACGTTTCCATAACCGTTGTCCCGGCAACAGAATAATTAACAGTTGACAGTTTCTTTCCCTTTTACCGTCCCTTTAGAATGATAGATTAGAATGCACGACAGGAATGTAACTGCCATGAGAGATTCTCTTCATCACCACTCGTGGTGTCTCCATCATCACCGACCCTTTCTATTCTAGCTGCTAAAATCCATGAGAACTTTCCGACATTTCCTACCATTTAAAGAGTAAAGACTCACTGTATTCTTATTATAAATATAAACACTTCGTTTACCTTAACATCCTTAACTAGTGTAGCTCAATTGCATTGGACAAGAAGGAAGGAGGAGCTTCAACTCTAGAATAAGATGCTCTACATTCTCTTCATTTTCCTCTTAAGCTTTCTTTCTTCTCTTACAAATGCAACCCTTAACCTTACTCTTCTTCCTCATGAGCACCCAGACCCTGAAGCAATTGTTCAAGAGGTGCAATGGAAGGTTAAGGAGTACCTCTCAAGAAAGCAGCTTATGAGTATCCATGAGAAGGATCAGACAATTGTTTGTCCCACCGGAAACCCCGTCGACGACTGCTGGCGGTGTGATCCAAATTGGGCATCTAATCGGCAGCATTTGGCCGATTGTGGCATTGGTTTTGGCCGTGATGCACTGGGCGGCAAGGGTGGCGCAACCTACATTGTTACCGACTCTTCTGATGCTTTGAAGCCAGGCACGTTCCGGTATGGTGTGTCTTTAAATCAGCCCCTTTGGATCATCTTCTCCGGCGATATGACTATAAAGCTTAAAGATAAGCTCTTGATGAGTAGCTTCATGACCGTGGATGGCCGTGGTGCTAATGTTCATATCGTCGGCGCTGGGTGTCTCATCATAGAACAAGTTAGAAATGTGATTATCCATAACATCCACATCCATGACTGTGTTCCGGCGAAATCGGACGGTGATGGGATCACCATTAAAGAATCAAGTAGGATTTGGGTCGACCATTGCACCCTCTCCAGTTGTACTGATGGTCTCATCGACGTTACCCACGGCTCTACTGGCATCACTATATCAAATAACCATTTCTCCCATCATGATAAGGTAATGTGTGTTTTTTCATAAATGCGAAAGTTTTCCTTCACTGTGCGGTGAAGGAATCGTAAAGTCATGAGTGACTGCCGATTTCCGTCCCTCCATAATACTATTTTCCACTGGAACCCTATACCCTATGGATGTCAACCGAAGCCATCAGTCAACGGATTTGGTTGAAGGATAACTCGGGTCTTTCTTGTTTGTGATTGGGGGTGCAAGTTTGGCCCCGTAAGCCCGGACCTGTCTTGAGCCCGAATGGGTTGAGATATCTAGGCCTTGAGGTCAGGTTAGGATTGGAAATTTTTAACCCTGACTCAGGATCGGGTCGGGTTAGGGTTGAGGTCTCAAGCTAAGTCTGGCCCGATCCGACTCGATCCAAAACTGACCCAGCCCAAGCCTGTTTTAAGTTATACTATAAAATATATATTGATATAATATACATTATAAACTTTACATGTCACCCACATTTTGTTATATAATATATTACATTATATATGAACATAACAAGTGATATAATACATTTAATTATAATATTATTTTACGTAAATTTGATAATTTTTTCTCCAGTCCAGTCCAATTCATGCATCTCCCTTCCCCCTCCCCAATATTAAGACCAATCAGGGTCATCCCGGCCCGATCCTGAGGCCGGGTCAGGGTTGGATCTGGCCAGGACTAAACTAAGGGAACTTAGGGTTAGGCTAGAGTTTTATAAAGCCCGACCCAATCCGACCTGTTGCAGCCCTATTTGTGATGATTCAAAAATGCTAATTCTTCAACTTTTTCATTATTTGATAATTTGTTTTAGTGGACACCATACTAGGCAATTAAGCTGTCTTAAATTTAGTAAACATGTTATCCACTTCATCATTTAGTCCTTACCAAAAAAAAACAAAAACTTCATCATTTAGTCATGGCTAGATAATCAAACCAATTAATTTGCAAATCATTGTCAATATGATTCTTTCGAAATCATTTGAAGGAGTAATATTTTTACCAAAAGAAAAAGTGTAAATCTGTCTAAGGTTGTTTTAAGAGTCAGTTCCAGTTTATTTTTATTTTTTATTTAAAACTAAAAAAATGTAAATACATAATAAACCAAGGTTATAAATATCAGTATACGTATCGGTATTGGATCGTTTGATCTGTATTGATTTTGCACCTTGCCAATCATAATATTGTGTTGATACGATACAGATATGGGGTAAATTGGTCCAAAAAATCTATTTTTAATAGAGGATTAGAGGCAAATTTGTCCGATACAGCCGATCTTTGCTGATACTGTATTGAATTCTGAGTTGACCGATACCTATTCTGATACTATGCACTAAAACCATGTAATAAACTATATAGCTGATTTGTACCACCAAATTTTACACGCAAACTAAGATGACCCCAATCCCCTCTTATCTTTGAGAACTCAAACAACTATGACCATGGGAGTGTCCCAAAAAATTTTTTAATAAAAAAAATCCTTATTTTTTAAGGAATGCAGTTTTCTGTCTGGGAGTGTGGCTTACATTAGCACTCTCATGTGTCTATCTCTCTCCTCCTCAAAACAAGGGGACAGAGGTGTCTTTTATGGAGAAGAGAGAGAAAGACTCATGAGAGTGCTATTGTAGACCACATTCCCGGACAGAGATCTTTTTCCCTTTTTTTTAAATTAGGGAAGCAATTTTTTTATCCATGAGTGTGGCCTACGCCATCACTCCCCATGTGTCTATCTCTCTCTTCCTTAAAACAAGGAGGCAGAGTTGTCTTTTCATATGTGGAGGAGAGAGATAGGGATAAAATTTGGTGCTATGCCCATAGCAGGAATGTTCCTGCTACAAGGCTAGCAGCCAAGGAAATGGGATCTTAAGGGGTATTTGTGTAGCAGCAAAATTTCGTTCGAGAGATAGACTCATGGGAGTGCTGGCGTAGGCCACACTCCCGGATAGAGTTCTTTTTTCCTTTTAATTTTTATGCGAATAGAAGTGTAAAAAATGAGACCAATTGGTCATTTGGACCAATGGGATCGAACCGAACGGCCCAATTCCTTATCGGTTTGATAGTGGTTTTAGATTTAGAAACCGTTAAAAAGCCTGAAACCGACTAGAGGGACTGATAAAATAACCGAAACCGACTAGAGGGACTGATAAGATAACCGAAACCGACCGTTTGAACAGAAACCTATAAAAAAATATATATATATATATATATATATATATTTTTTTTTTTTTACATTTTCTTCCTTTTTTATACATGAAAAAATGAGACCAGACCGATGACAGACTATTGAAAGAAACTGATAACGGACCAAACTGACCAGACAAATAGCTATCAGTTCCGCATATGTTGTTTTTTTAAACAGAACAACTTATTGGTCTGGTTTTGATCTGAACCAATATATGCCAAAAAAAAATCTACTGAACCGGATCGAACCAAACTTTTTTTTTTTTATGGGAGAATCGAACCAAGCATTTGATACCCCTAGTGAGAATAAAGTAATTTTCAAAAACTTCCGGTTGAACGTGAGCCATTTTCCTTGTTCGTTGTTAGGTAGAAATCTACAGATCTATCACATAATCCATCTATCCATCCATTCATCCATCCATGTACTGCCAGTTGGGCAGTCGTGAAGTGTTATGTGTCCATACAAATATCAAGTGTGTAGCAGGATCCCTAACCAAACAAACTAAAGACTTTGAATAATGTGATTATTGAGTGTTAATTATTATGTAATAACATTAATTAATATTTCCAAATAGGTGATGCTTCTGGGACACAGTGATGACTTTGTTGCGGACTCAGGGATGCAAGTGACAGTGGCATTGAACCATTTTGGTGAGGGGTTAGAGCAGAGGATGCCGAGGTGCAGGCATGGTTACTTCCATGTTGTCAATAACGATTACACTGAATGGGGAATGTATGCCGTCGGCGGGAGCACAAACCCAACGATAAACAGTCAGGGGAACCGGTACATAGCACCGGCGAACCCGAATGCAAAAGAGGTGACAAGAAGATTGGACACAGTGGGGAAGAGTGAGTGGCTGAAGTGGGATTGGAGGTCTGAGGGGGACATGTTGGTTAATGGGGCTTTCTTTGTGCCTTCAGGGGATGGAGCTGGGGTTAAGTATGCATTAGCATCTAGTACTGAACCCAAGTCTCCTATGATGATTGACCAGTTGACCATGAATGCCGGCGTAATATCGGGTCCCACTGTTCCAACTCCTATTGGTGGCAGTAGACCTGTGTCTGATCCGGGTACCGGTACTGGTACTGGTACTGGTGTAGGAGCATCTACGGGTTTGGACACGGGCTCGGGTACGGGTTGGGGACCATTTGTTGGTGGAGGAACGGTTTATGGCAGCAGTTTTGCACCATTGCCACCCTCCGTTTTCTTATATTTTGTAGTGGTTATATTGTGTCATCTTTGTGTTTGCAACCCATAATTCTTTGATTTTTTCAAAGGGTTTTCAGGTATAGTAAATATGTATGGACCATTTTTATCTAGTATTTATTTGTGATGGTTAATTTTTCTGTTAAAAAAAAAAGAAATTATTGTGTAAACATTGGGGTTGGAAGTAACGTTCTGTTTTCTTATGTGAATAACACACGAAATCGTGTACAGCACAGAAAATGTAACGCTTCGAATTGTGTATGACACGTAAAAACATATGTTAAAAAATAAAACGAGTACATACAGAAGAGATAAGAGATTTACGTGGTTCGGTAAAATCATCTACGTCTATGGAATGAGATTCAATCTTCAAAAAAGAATGAAGAGAAGAGAAATAGTACAACTTTTACGATTTGATACCCAAATCCAAGACCCTAGCTTGTACACCTTAATTTCTCTCATCTTTCATTCACTCTTTGATCCTCAGTTGGTCCTTGTACCCATGTTCTACCCCTTTGGACTCTCACTTGGATTCTCACTATCTTCTTTGGTAACCACCTTTCTCCTTTTATAGAACTCATCTTCCACCCTTGGAAAACTCCACTCTCTTATAGATTTTACCTCCTGGGAAGACTCCACCTCTTCTTACAGACTCTACTACTTAGTGTAAGAAATTTCTAAGGTTATTTTATAGGCGTAATTAATTATTGGGTCAAGTTCTTTAGATAGGATCTTAATACATGGGCTGGTTCAAGCATGTCACCCGGTTTAATGAGATGGGTCAACCCAAGCCCATTATGGAAGTGGATTTGGGTTTTGGGATAGTATTATAAGCACTATTAAGGAGGATCCCTGCAGTCACGTCATTCACTTTCTCTTTTCTCCCACAAGAAAGAGTATTCTATAGGTGAAGAACGGGAGATTGCAGAAGATCCCTTTAAAACTTGATTCGTCAAGGGTTGCTAGAGGAGATTGCTTGAGAATTATTTTTATAGTTCTTCATGTTGCAAGGTACATTACAACTTCCCTCTTTTTATCTCCATTAATGATGTATTTTAGAGATTGATATTGGCATTCCAGTAGAGTTTTACATTATTCAAACCCTAATTCTTACAATTGGCATCAGAGACATCCCATATGAATCTAGAATCAACAAAGTTAAGGTAGATATGGATCGATCTTGATCTTGAAAGAGATCAAGGTTTTTCCCCAAAAATTTTCCCAAAAAAAAATTTGGAACCCTACACATTTCCATCGCTGACGGAATTTTTGACCAGTAAAATTTCTTTTTGATGTCACCATAGTGACACTCTCGGCAAGACGAACAAAACGGCTGGTGGATCACTGCCGGCCGGTGATGGACACGCCCTCACGCACCGCCCGACCGAAGAGTAGATCTCACTTGCCCAAGTTATTTTAAAAAAAGGTTTTGGGTTTCGTGCAGGTCACGGTTGACCCGACCAAAATAACCCAACCAGGGCAAAGGTAACTTGACTTGAGACCCGAAATTGTGACCCAAATTTTTTTGACCAGTTCATTGACCATTGTCTGGTTTGGTTCAATTGGATCGGTCCGGTTTGGCATGTTTGAACCATAATTCAACCCGCTTTTGACCAGCGCGTGTGATATCATGCGCCGCCTTTGATCGGCACATGAGAGGGCGTGGAAGCTCCGTTGGGGGCATTCTTTGGCTCGTTGACTTCTTCTCTTTGAGACCTACGTCATAGTGCTCTCGGTTGGTCTGAACAGTCCCTCCAAGGCATGATTTTCGATGTTTTGTGTCTTTTCAGTATGGGGTTGACTCTTTATGTTTGGATTTGAATTTTGATTTAATTCTGATCATTTATGGGGACTTAAACTTGCCAAAACCTTCTATGTGCATGTCATCATTACACCAGAACACTGTTAAAATTGTTTGAATTTGTGTAATGAATATTTTTCCACTATCTGGTTGCAAAAACTATTTTTTTTATGGAAATTGTATGGGTATAAGATGTTGACCACCAAAGTGGCACACCAATTTTCTCTGTAGTTCTACCTTGGCAGCAAAGTTAGTGACTTTTGCCCAAAGGTGATGCTATCCAAGTTTAAAGGAAAATGTGAATGCACACACGTATGAGAATGAATGATAATCTAAGGGTTTTATATGCCCAAAGGTGATAGGATTCTTAAATTATCATTTCTTTCATGGTAAATATGGATTTATGAAAGGATCAATGCATCTTATGCCCCAAAGGGTAAAGATGTAGTCCAATTGTGACTTTCATGTGGTTTTTATTGCTAGTATTTTATATTGTCTCCTATGCTGGCTAATTTACTCATATTTTGGTGTGTTTAGATCATACTTAAGTTATGCTCCCATAGACTTTGTATGTGTATTCATTTGGGTTATACTATCTCTAGGATGTCTATTCAGGGTAGTCTTTTCTCCACTGTTCCTATCCTATCTAGGGACAATTATAAGAAATGGAAAGAGGACATGGATGTGACACTTTGTTTGATGGAGTTGGGCTTAGCTTTTAAAGAGCCTAAGCCCATAGTTACTGCCTCCAACACCACAGATGAGAAACAAAAGTTGAAAAAATGGGAAACAACTCACAAGAAGTGCATCACTCCGATGAAAAAATCTATCCTTGAGACTATGAAGGATAGTATGGAAAAGATGGACACTGCCACAGAATATCTTGCGGCCATTAAGGAAGTTTTTGAGGTTTTCTAGAAGACTGAGAATGGAAAATTGATAAATCAGATTCTCTCAGCTAAGTTTGATGGCAATGGAAGTGTGAGGAAGCATATTCTGAAGATAGCTTCCATTGCAAAGAAGTTAAAGGATCTTGGGATTGATCTGGATAATGATTTTCTAGTCTTACTCTAAATTCCCTCCTAGAGCAATTTGAGACATTGAAGACTACCTATACTGCTTTGGGAGAAAAATGGACCATGAAAGAGCTGGTCTCCATTTGCACACAAGAAGAAAATAACAAAAAGGGCAAGAAAAAAATTGAGAGTACAAATGATACTACTTCTAAGGGTGGTTTTAGAGCTTACAAAAACAAGAAAAGGTTTAGCAAGAAAGACAGGTTCAGGCCTTATGACAGGGCAAACTAGGACAAAACACTTCAGTGGGATCAACCTAATGCAGGTCAAAAGGATATGAGTAGTCTGGAATGTTTCTGGTGTCATAAGAAGGGGCACATGAAGAAAGACTATAGGGCCTGATAGTCTTGGTTGGCAAAGAAGAAGGATTCTGGTACTCACTTGTCTCTTGTTTGTGTTGAATCCTTTAATGTTGATGCCCTAATGGATTCATGGTGGATTGATTTGGGTCATCTATTCATGCCACTCATTCCTTGCAGAGGTTCATCAGAGGGAGGATACCAAGCAAGGATGAGGTGGCGGTGTTTGTAGGCAATGGAGTGGAGGTTGCTGTTGAAGCCATAGGAGTAGTTAGAATTTATTTATCTGATGTATTATTTTTGGATTTAGAAGACATTATGTATGTTCCCTCCATGAGGAGGAATTTGATTTCTACCTCTAAACTTTCAAGAGTTGGATATTGTTTTAATTTTAATAAAGATGGCTTCAATTTAATGTATAATTCTATTGTGGCTGACAATGGTAGTTTTGTTGATGGGCTTTATAAATTGAACTGTGATTCCCAAGTAATTTTGAATGTTAGTTTCAAGCGCCCTATGCTAGATGAGTGCTCTTCTATGTTATGGCATAGGCGCTTGGGTCATATTCTGTACAGAGGATAGAGAGACTTGGCAGAGATGAGATTCTTGGACCATTAGACTTCCAAGACTTACATGATTGTGTGGACTGCATGAAAGGGAAGATGAAGGCAGCTCATAGTAGTGATTTACTTGAGTTAGTACATACAGATATTAGTGGTTCATTCCTTACTCTTTCACTGGATGGTCAGTGGTATTTCATTACTTTCATTGATGATTTCTCATGTTATGGGTATCTCTATCTCATTTTTGAGAAGTCAAATTCTTTGGATGCCTTTATGATTTACAAAGCATAGGTGGAAAATTTTCTTTTAAAGAAAATTAAGACAGTGAGGTCTGATAGAGGTGGAGAGTATTATGGCAAGTATGGAGTTTCTTCCTAATTTCTTGGGCCCTTTGCTAAGTACTTACAAGAGCTGGTTAATATTGCCCAGTATTCTATGCTAGGTACACCACAACAGAATGGGGTTGTAGAAAGAATGAACCATGCTCTGAAAGTCATGATGAGAAACATGATTGGTAAAACCAATTTTCCAAAGTCTCTTTGGGGGGAAGCAACCAATACAACTGTTTATATTCTAAATTGAGTACCTAGTAAGTCAGTTGCAAAGACCCCTTTTGAACTTTGGACTGACAGAAAACCTAGTCTCAATCACTTGCATGTCTAGGATTGCAAAGCTGAAGCAAGATTATATAACCCACATGAGAGGGTATTGGACTCCAGAACAGTTAGCTGCTTCTTTATGGGATATCCTGAGAGGTCCAAGGGTTACAGATTCTACTGCCTTAGTTCAATAAACAAAATTGTTGAAACCAATCATGCCAAGTTTATTGAGAATGGTGATGAGCTTCCTAAGCCTTGCAATCTGGATTTTGATGAAGACCGCACAGTTACTTTTGATGTAGTTCCTAGTACCATCCTTCAGCTATCTACTACTACTGTTGATGAGGTTGCATTCGACCTGTTGAGGAGGTGATTATTGAGCCAGTGGCACCTGCTGAGCCAGCAGCACCTGCTGACCATAGTTATCAAGGCGGCAAGGCGACACGACATTTGAGGGCCTTCCTAAGCACCTTGGCGATAGGGCGGACGCAAGGCGTCGCCTTGGCGAACAAGGCATTCTAGTGTTCTTTTTTTTATATAACCATTTTATTTGGCACAAATAGCATATATTAAAAATTATATAATTCTACTTCTTTGGCTCTTTGCTAAATAAATATTAAAGAGTCAAACCAATGCTAGATATTCATAAAAAAAGAAAAAACAATGTTCATCATATTATCATAGTAATATAGCATATAAATATGAAACAACATTATAAATTAGTAAATATAAAGAATAAAGGGCTGGTAAAAGTAAAATATGTAAGTATTTATTATACTTACCTCTATGATGCCAAAACGAATGCCTAGGCACTATGGTCATCCACTATATTTCTACTCATGTGACCCTGTCAGTCAATAGTCGATACTCAATACATAAATAAAGTGTAAGAACTAAGAAGTATCTAAAGTAAGAATCGATAAGCCAAATTTAATGGAAAAGAAATAACCTAGGGTGATCTGAATTCTGAATCATTCCAAAAATCATCAATGAAAAAAAAAAAAACATAAAATAACCTAAAATAGTAAGATGCCAAAATTAAGTAAGCTTTAAAGCTTAAACATTCAAATACTTATAGTGAAAAAAAGTCTAAAAAAAACCATCCAAATTCTAATACAAATTGTTCAATCTTCAATAAAGTACTTCACTACTTCAAATTTCAATCCCATTTAAGTATATTTAAATCTTCTTCTTCTTCCTCCTGTTGCTGGCCTGCAGAATCACTTTCTATACCATAATCATCCTCAACATTTTCATCATCACGCACATCATCTTCCTCCAACTCCAACTCTAGTTCTTCATTTGAAGACTCCTCAGTCCTCCCCCTACCACACTGTGAATAAGAGACAATGGCTGGAGCCGCTCCACTGGTTGATGGTCCAGACCTCTTTGGTCTATTGGGGCCATTAAATGATGAAGATGCCTTAGTTACTGTTGATACAGTTCTCCAAGTGAGATCATCCTTAGGAACTAATTCATCATCTGATTCGCCAGTCATCCACTCACTACTCCAATCTAGCTCATCAAGCACTAGTGGATTATAATTTCTGCATTGTTCTTTTCTTTCTTGGAATCTTAGTTGAAGACGGCGGTTGTACTGGATGTAGACACGATCATTAAAACGTTGATGCTCTAACCTATTCCTTTTCTTGGTTTCAATCTGAAGAACAATTAACAATATGAAAATATCACTTTTTATTCTTTAAGCCATTCTTTCATAAATCCACACAAAAAATAAAAAGTAAAAATAAAACAAAATTAACTATGCTCCAATTGCGCTCACAATCAGAAGATGAACAACAAAGACCAAGTAAGTACCTTGCAAGCTTTGTAAGCTCAGGTGTAGAGCTTCCATGTTTTTCCCACCAAATGACTTGCTGCATCAAGAAATCGTCGAGCGGTCCTGTGAGTGCCATCACCTGCAAGTGAACCAATGGGTCAATAGAGAGAACCAATGTAGTTTCGGCCTATGGCTCTCCGATGCCAAAGTTAGATCTCCTGAGCAAACAGATGAATAGTAATTATTCAATATAAGTTTAGATGTCCCCTCTAAGGGTGGTGTACCTTTCCTTTTATAGTGGAGTATGATGATATGGAGAGTCCCAGTCTGATGGCGAGTGTGCCATTGAGTGGATAGAGGCCCTGGGTAGTAGGGCTCTACCCCCGTAGGAGGGAGTGTCCTGGTGGTATCAAGATCCTTGGCGGATAGATACTCACGTGTGGTGATAACATCATTAGTGCTTAAATCCGTCTGGGTGATGAGACTTCTAAGTGGTGGCCCAGAGTCCTGGTGGTGGCATAAGTCTATAATGACACGATTGGGTCATAGACGAGCGGCCTCGGTGTCCGTGTACATCAAGTCTGCGTCCATGATGCCGATCCTGGGTGAGAGGCACGCCTGGGTGAGGACGCGCCTGGGTGCAGGCCGGCCTGGGTAAGGCCGCGCCTGGGTGAGGCTACGCCTGGGTGCTGGCCGGGCCCGGGTGGGACCCCCGATTGATTCTCCTTGGTTCTGGAGCGGGTCGCTTTATGACACGTAGTAGCCGCTGACTGGTTCGATGAATCTTGGATGTATCATTTGCCCCCCACTCTCTTGAGATAGGATGTCCAAGAGAGTAGATGCCTTTATATAGTGAAGGGTCCATTGTGAATGAACTTTCTTTGTGGGGCTTGCCTGTAAATCTGTTAGTGAGGTAAGAGAGGTTGGGGGTTCAAACCTTTCCTCCTACACTTTTCCCTTTTCTTTTTTTGCTTTGTTTCTTGTAGATATATGACCTTCTTCTTCACTTTCTATTTTTCCTCATCATTTCTCTTTTTTACTTTTTGTCTCCCACTTTTTGCTCTTCTTGAATTTCTCCTTTGCATTGCACTTTTGTCTTTTGTCCTCTTTTTGGTGCCCACCATGTGCTTGTCCTTGGGTCACCTAGACTAGTGTCCACTTTTTGGTTTTCCTTCCTCTAGTTTTGGGTCCCTGTGCATGCCTTGTGCTCATTTAATGCCTTGCTTACTTGGAGGGCTTGAGTGGTGCTTGGCTTGGGTGCCTTGCACTTGGTGGTCTCTGTCACTTGATCGTGCCCATGGTGTGGTCGGGTCGTCGTGTGCTTGCTCCCCCGTGTGATCGCCTTCCCCCTAAAGTAAGTTCAACCCCCTCTTTTTTTTTTTTTGATGCAGGGCCGCGTCTAGGTGAGGCCGCGCCTATGGGTGTGGCTGCGCCTATGGGTGTGAGGCCGCGCTTGGGGTGGCCGCACCTGCGGGTGTGGCCGCGCCTATGGGTGTGAGGCAGCGCCTGTAGGTGTGAGGCCACGCCTAGGGTGGCCGTGCTTGCTGGCATGAGGCCGCGCCTGGGGTGGCCGCGCCTGCGGGTGAGGCCGTGCCTGCGGGTGAGGCCACACCTACGGGTGTGAGGCCGCCCCTGCTGGTGTGAGGCCGCGCCTAGGGTGGCCGCGCTTGGGGTGGCCTTGCTTGCGGGAGTGAGGCCGCGCCTTGTGAGCGTGAGGCCGAGCCTGGGTGGCCGCGCTTGGGGTGGCAGCGCCTACAGGTGCGATGGACCCTCATGCTTCTCCACTCTCCTTCTTCTTGTCTGTGATGGATCTGCTATTTTTGTAGGTGGTCTTCATTTCATTTTTCTTGCTTGCTTTTTGTCTGGGAGATCGCTTTCTCGAGTAAGTAGTCTATTCTTCTCTTGTCATTCATGTCATCTCCTAATGACCCTAGCCCTGCTTCGATCGGGGTTGGATCTTCAGAGGAGCATTCCCCAAGATCGCCTTCTTCTGTGTGTACTCTATCCTTTGTACCTTCCCCCAGTGCTAGTGATAGGGGTGTGGGACCTTCTAGTATCTCTGGTCTTGGTAGGGATCGTAACTTCTGGGGTGGCGTCATCAGTCGCCGGTCCTGCTGATATGTTGGGTCATGTTGCTAGTATCTTGTCCCCTTCCGACTTGGTCTCCCTCTATGAGGAGTTCCACATTCCCGCTGAGGTCGTGTTATATATTCCCGAACCTGGAGAGTATGCCTTCTCTCACCGTGCAGATTAGATCTATCTCTACCGTGCCTTTTTCCTCCAGGGCCTTCGCCTTCCTATCCCTCGCTTTGTAGAGTTGGTGCTAGAGCATTGGCACCTCACCCCTGGGCAGGTGTTGCCCAATTCTTGGAGGGTGATCCTGGGCTTCTATGTATTTTTTTCCCGCATGGGGCGTGCCACCACTATTCCCCTGTTCTCCCACTTTTATCTGTTGAAGAAGGAGAATCATGGATGTTATCACTTTGCTCACCGCGTGCTCAAGGGGCCCTATGCCTCTTTGGAGCTTCTCACAGGGATCACTAGCAACGTGAAGTATTGGAGGGATCGCTTCTTTTTTGCCATGGTCCCCCGATGCCCACTACGGACTGTTAGGGAAGTCATTGACCTCAAGAGGGTCAACCGGGGGCTTGAGCTAAGTGATTTTGAGGGTGACTCCCTCAAGCAGTGCCTGGGTTGCGATCCATTCCACATCCAGGAGTTGGACTCAGAGGCCTTCCTGTCCCTTTGGAAGCTGAGTCCTGGTAAGAGCACTGTCTTTTGTACTTGATTGGCATGCTTGTATTTTAATATGTATGTCCTCTGACTGGTTGGGCGGTCTTGGGTTGATGTTGTCATGTAGTGGATACGCGTCCGGATTTTAGTTTGCTCCGTGGTAATCTGCAGAAGAAGGCCGCTTCTCAGGGTGGTTCATCTGCTAGAGTAACAGATGTTGGTGGTTCTTCCGCGCCTGTAGCTGTTGGGGCAGAGCGGAAGGGTGGTCCAGGACATGCACATGTGACGAGCTTTATTGTGCGTGTCCTCCTTCCCCGTACTTCTCCTAATGATGATGGTGTTTCGGGCTCTGTGCCTCCGCCTCCTACTGTCGCCCCCTCCGGGTCTTCTGCATTGCCCCTCTTCAAGGGGAAAGGGGTGAGTTCCTCTGGTGGTACTGCCATTGATCTTCCCGCTATGGATGAGTCCCTGGTGATCACCTTGGGCCGAGGGTTCGACCTTGGCTAGGTCCGGCGTGTCACGGGAATAGGTGGACAAGGGGAGGCTTCCTACCACGAGAGTAGCCTTGCAGAGGCTTAGTGACGCGTGGCTGGCCCAGACTCTACCATGATATGGCTTCAGTGAGTTATTCCTTTCGGTTTCATCACGTTCACTGCTTCTCTTATACTTAGAGTGTTTACCGCTTGTCATGCTGATTGTAGGTCCATCACCGTCTTGCTGAGGCGGTGCTTCGACTAGAGGGTCACGCTTCTCGTGAGGTGCAGATACAACGCACCATGCGTGATGTGGAGAGGGAGCTCTAGGGACATATCGATGCTCGTGAGAGGGCCGAGGCCCGCGCACAGAGGGCATCGGAGGAGCTCGCGGTGGCGTCCGGGAAGCTCCTGGAGGTGTCTGAGGAGCCTAGAGTGACCTCTGTCGGTGCAGCAGAGAGTTCGGCTAGGGTTCTTGCCTTGGAGGAGGAGCTTCATGCGTTGAGGGGGAGTCATGAGGCAAAGCTGGCATTTGCAGGCGAGCGAGCTGTGGCTAAGTTCCAGGCATCCCTGACGTTCTCGGCTTTGTATCAGGCGCAGCTTCAGCCCACATATGAGAGAGGGATCCAGGACTTAGCCGCTTGTGTCCTAGAGGTGACCCCTGATTATGACTTCTCCGTCTTGGGGTTCTCTGAGTTTGCTGTGGTGCTTCCTAGTATTGCAGTGGTGGCGAGCGTTCCAATGCCAAAGGTGGAGACTGTCCTGCCTGAGGGGGGTGCTGCTGTGTGCCTTCTCGAGGTGGACCTGCTGTCTCCTACCGGGTCGGAGGTGACCCACCCCTCTGTGGTCCCTTGACCCTATGGCAGTATCGAACTTATAGACATCTTGAACCTTTTCTTTTTGATTTTGAGTTGTAACTATTATGACTTCTCTATGTGATCGTTGTTGCTTTTCTTTGATTGCATTATCTCTTGGTGGTTGATTGCGCATTGGTGCCCTATGAATCTTGACTGTCATGGGACTTTGGTAGTGGCGTTGCACCTTAGTGGTCATTGAACCTTGGTGGCATTGCGCCTTGGTGATCGTCGGACCTTGGTGGCCTTGCTCCTGGGTGGTCATCGGACCTTGGTGGCATTGCGCCTTGGTGGTCATCGGACCTTGGTGTCATTGTGCCTTGGTGGTCATCGGACCTTGGTGGCATTGCGCCTTGGTGGTCATAGGACCTTGGGCCGGGGTGGCCAACGGGCCTTGGTGGTCAGCGGATTTTGGTCATCGGACCTTGCGCCTTGGTGATCTGCGGACCTTGCACTGGGGTGGCCAACGGGCCTTGGTGGCATTATGCCTTGGTGGTCAGCGGACCTTTGGTCATCGGACCTTGTGCCGGGGTGGCCTATGGGCCTTTGTGGCATTATGCCTTGGTGATCAATGGAGCTTGCGCTTTGGTGGTCAGTGGACCTTTGGTCATCGGACCTTGCGCCGGGTGGCCTACAGGCCTTGGTGGCATTATGCCTTGGTGGTCAACGGACCTTGCGCTTTGGTGGTCAGTGAACCTTGCACCTGGTGGCCTGCGGGGCTTGGTGGTCAACGAACCTTGCGCTTTGGTGGTCATTGGACCTTGCGCCGGGGTGGCCTACGGGCCTTGGTGACATTATGCCTTGATGGTTAACGGACCTTCCGCTTTGGTGGTCAGTGGACCATTGGTCGCCAGACCTTGCGCCGGGGTGGCCAATGGGCCTTGGTGGCATTATGCCTTGGTGGTCAATGGACCTTACGCTTTGATGGTCAGCGGACCTTTGGTCATCGAACCTTGCGCCGGGGTGGCCTACGAACCTTGGTGCTTTGGTGGTAGTCGATCAGTAGGTAGGAGTAGATGAACGTATCCCAATCACCAAATATCTTCTATAAATCTCAGAATAAAGTTTCAAATTGCCCTTGAAAATCATAACCATGGTTGGCTGCCTACTCTGCTACTGCTACTATTATTGCTACTACTCTTGGTGATGCTTCTTGGGTACTTCTACTAGTAGTATTTCTTTAGGTGTTCAGGGTTCCACGTGCGGTCTACCTTCTTGCCCCCTGGAGTCTTCAAGCGGTAGGTCCCTGGACGTATCTGCTTGGAGACTATGTAAGGCCCTTCCCAGTTGGCTGATAGCTTCCCTGCCTTCTATGGCTGTGATGCACTTGCCCTCTTTAGGACTAGATCTCCCTGGTGGAATAGCCTTTCCTTAACCCCGCGTTAGATGCACTGGCGATGACGTTGTTGGTAGGCGACATTCCTTAGGAGTGCTCTCTCACGGACCTCATCTATAAAGTCTAGGTTCGCCCGTAGTCCGTCGATATAGGTATGTTCGTTGAAGTGCAGAACCCTATGGGACATGGCGCAGTCCTCTACTGGCGCCAATGCTTCAATGCCATATACTAGGCGAAATGGGCTCTCCTATGGGTGTCAGTACTGTAGTTCGGTACGCCCACAGAACCCTTGGTAGCTCTTCGACCCATTTTCCTTTGGCTCCCTCTAGCCTTTTCTTGACTCCTTCCAGCAGTGTTCTGTTGGTGACCTCCACTTGACCATTGGCCTGTGGGTATGCTACCGATACAGGCCGATAGTCGACGTTGTAGCTTTGATAGAATGCTTGGAATTTGGGGTTGTTGAATTGTTTGCCGTTGTCTGAGACGAGGGTCTGTGGTACCCCAAACCTGTAGAAGACGTCATCGCGTACGAACTTCTCCATCTCTGGGTCTGTTATCTTGGTCAAGGGTTTAGCTTCGACCCACTTGGTAAAGTAATCAATCGCGATGACCAGGTACTTTCTGTTTCCCGGTGCTGCGGTGAAGTTTCCTAGGATGTCCATCCTCCATATGGCAAAGGATATGGGGTTGAGGATTGATGTCAACTTGGTGGTGGGTAGATGGGGTATTGGGGCGAACAACTGACATTGTTCGTACTTTTTGGCATATTGTATGGCCTCCTCTTGCATTCGTGGCCAGTACAGTCCCTGGCGGAGGATTTTGTAGGCTAGGGCTCGTCCCCCCATGTGGCTTCCACATATCCCCTCATGGACTTCTGCTAGGGCGTACTCTGCCCCCTTGGGTCCTATGCACCGGAGTAGTGGTGCTGTTGCCCCCCACTTATACAGTACCCCATCTAGGATGGTGTACTTTGCAGCTCTCATCCTGATCTTCCTTGCCTCGACCTTATCTTCTGGTAAGATGTCGTTAATGGGGTAGTTGAGTATGGGGTCCATCCAGCTAGGTCCCTCCTCGATTTCATTAACCTGCTTTTCCTTATATGTTGGCTCATGCAGGATCTCAACATAGACTGCACTAGCCAAATTTTAGAGTTCATCATTGGCTAGCCTGGATAGGGCGTCGGCGGTGGTGTTCTCGTCCCTGGGAACTCGAACCATCTCGAACTTCATGAAACCCTCGATCAATGCTTGAGCACGTGCTAGATATGATGCCATCCTATCATCTTTCGCCTCATACTCTCCATTCACTTGATTCACCACCAGCTAGGAGTCGCTCTGGGTGGATAGGTGTGTGACTTGGATGGCCTTGGCCACCCGGAGTCCAGCTAGTAGTGCTTCGTATTCTGCTTCATTGTTGGATGCTTGGAAGGTGAATTGGAGATCATATTGGATACAGAATCCTTCGGGGCTGGTTAATATGAGGCCAGCACCGCTTCCTACTGCGTTACTCGACCCGTCCATGAACATGTCCCACGATCCGCGATCCTTCTCCTCAGGTTCCCCTATCTCTGGCTCGATCTCAGATAGGGTACACTCTGTAATGAAATCTGCTAGGGCTTGACCTTTGATGGCTGTCCTTGGTTGGAACCTGATATCATGCTCACTTAACTCCACTGCCCATGCTATCAATCGTCCGGAGACGTCTGGCTTGTGGAGTATCTTCTTCAGAGGTAGGTTTATGAGGACTGTGATGGTATGGGCTTGGAAGTATGGTCGTAGCTTCCTAGCTGCGATTACCAATGCATAGGCTACCTTCTCGATCCTGGTGTACTTGGTCTCTGCATCGATCAGAACATGATTGACATAGTAGATGGGCCTCTGGACTTTGTCCTCTTCCTTCAGTAGTACTGCGTTGACTGCGACAGGGGTGGCGGCCAGGTAGAGTTGTAATTCTTTGTTAGGTTCTGGTCGTCCAAGCAACGGTGGGCTCTCTAGGTACTCCTTCAATTCTTCGAACGCCTTCTGACACTCATCTGTCCATGTGAAGTCTTTAGGGCTTCGGAGGTTCTTCAATGTTTTGAAGAATGGTAGGCACTTGTCACCTGCCCGTGACACGAACCTTGAAAGGGCGGCGACCCTTCCATTCAACCTCTGCACTTCCCTGACTGTTCGAGGATGTGCCATCTCTTGGATGGCCATGATCTTGGATGGGTTGGCTTCTATTCCGCGTACTGAGACCATGAACCCTAGAAATTTTCCTGACGTTACACCGAAGGCGCACTTTACAGGGTTTAGCTTCATTTGGTTCCTCCTCAGTACTGTGAATGCTTCCTCTAGGTCGGTCAGGTGTTGGTTGGCGTGGATGCTTTTCACGACTATGTCATCCACATATACCTCCATGTTGTGCCCGATCTGTTCCTCGAACATCTTGTTAACCATCCTCTGATAGATGGCCCCTACATTCTTCAACCTGAACGACATGACATGGTAGCAGTAGTTCTCCTTGTCTGTCCGAAATGCGGTGTAGGACTCATCACCCTCATGTATGAGGATCTGGTTGTACCTGGAGTAGGCATCCATGAAACTCAGCATCTCATGGCCAACGGTGGCGTCGATCAGTAGGTCGATCCTGGGCAGTGGGTACTCATCTTTTGGGCATGCCTTGTTCAGGTCGGTGTAGTCGACACACATCCTCCACTTCCCATTGGGCTTTGGTACCATGACCACATTTACGAGCCAGGTTGGGAACTTCTCCTTTCTGATGAACCCTGATTGGATCAACTTCTCAACCTCTTCCTTGATTGCTGCTTATCGATCGAGGGTGAAGTTACGCCGCTTCTGTTGGATGGGCTTCCTGGTTGGGTCGACATGTAGTCGATGCTCTGCTATTGAACGTGGTATTCCAGGCATGTCAGAGGTCGACCATGCAAAGACATCCATATTCACTTGGAGGAGGTGTCCAAGTCCTTTCTGTTCCTTGCTTAGTAGCGAGCCAACCTGTACGACCTTGGAGAGGTCGTCCCTGCTGAGGGGCCATGGGATGAGGTCTTCCACTGGTCTTCCTCTTCTCTCTGTCAGTTCATCCCTCTGGTCACTGACCATGTTCTCTAGGCAGAGTGCCATTCCACAGGTGTTACCATTATTCTTCTTCATGAAGGTGGCGTAGCACTCCCTTGCTTTCTTCTGATCTCCTCGGACTTCGCCTACCCCATTTTCGGTGGGAAACTTCATCTTTAGGTGGAGAGGTGATATGACTCCTCTAAGGGCTATTAGAGATGGTCGCCCTAGGAGGCCATTGAAGGACACCACGGACTTGACAACCATGAAGTTCACCATGATACTCACTTGTCGAGGGTGTACCCCGAAGGTGATGGGTAGTTCTATGGTACCTCTAATGGAGGCGATGGCACCTGAGAATCTATGGAGGTAAGTGGGTTCTGGTTTGAGCTAATCATCCCTGAACCCGAACTGTCGATAGGCATCCAAGGAGAGTACTTCTACAGATGCCCCTATGTCTATCAGTACCTTGTGTACAGGTCGGTTGGCTACCTCCACCTATACTACCAGGGCATCCTCATGTGGGAAGCTTAGTCCTTCCAGGTCTTCATCCGAGAAGGAGATCACCGTCTCGGTCTTGGCTATCTTGCTTGGCTTCTCTGCCACTCCCACAAACCTGGCATGGGCTTTAGCCTTTCTAGTTGACTCTTGCCCCGGTCCTCCAAGTATGGTGAGGATAGGAGGTGCCTTGGTGCCACTAGGTTATGTTGTATCTCTTCGTTCTTCTGGGCGGTCTCTCTCTTGATCTATTCTTCTTTCTTCTCGTCTCGGTTCTACTGTGTCTCCGTCACGACCTCTGTCTCCTTGGCCTGAGCGGTTGTCATGTCTCCCCTTCACATACTTGTTCAAGCCTCCTGCTCTTACAAGTTATTCTATCTCTTTCTTCAATTGATAGCACTCCTCTGTGTCGTGCCCATTCTCTTTGTGGAAGAGATAGTACTTGTTAGGGTTACGCTTCTCTGGTCCTGCTAGTATGAGTCGTGGCCAATGGAGTAGGTCACGGTCTTGGATCTGCATGAGTATCTGGGACCTGGTGGTGTTCAGTGGTATGAACTCAGGGCTGCTTGCCCTCTCACTTCTCTCTGGGCGACAGTCAGTCCTCCCAGATGGGCGGTCGCCCTTCTCTTGTCGACGCTCTGTCCTCAACCTCTTACTTTCTTTGCGGTCATCAGGTGCTGACCTCTTGTTGTCTTGCGGCTTAGCCTCGATTATCTTCGTTCTAGCTTGTAGTACCTCGGCCTTATTTGCAAACTCATTGCACCGCTCCAGGAGCTCTTTCATAGTCCTGGTCTCATGACGTGCCAGGTCCTTGATCAGGTCCAGGTCCCTAATACCTCCTGCCAAGGCTGCATGCTGGGTCTGGTAGTCCAAGTCTCGAACCTCCAGGGACTCCTTGGTGAACCTGCAAACATACTCCCTGAGAGATTCCCCAGGGTTCTGTACCACGTTCAGTAGGTTGATGGTGGTCTTCTTTTGCTTGACACTGCTTTGGAAGCGGGTGACGAACTGTTCGCATAGTTCTACGAAAGAGCCTATAGATCTCGGTCATAGCTTGGAGAACCATGATGTGGTTGCTCCCTTGAGGAATGCAGGGAATGCCCAACAGGAGACCACGTCCGACCCACCATACAGTGTCATCATGCCATTAAAGTAGTTGATGTGGTCATTAAGGTCCGTGGTACCACTATAGAGTTCAAAGGTAGGCAGTCGGAACCTGGAAGGGAGCGTGGCTGACATGATCTCTGTCGAGAATGGGTGTTGTCCAGGTATGGAATGTGTCTCACCTTTGGTCTGCTTCTTTAACCCTTTTAGCTTCTCATCCAGGTCATGGAGTCTTCGATCAAGCTCCTCATCCCGTGTCTGTCTCTTACGCCTGGCAGGATGTTCACTGCGACCTCGTTCATGCTCTCTCCTGGAGGTCCCCTCCTGCCTTGAGTGTTGGCGGGATGGTGAATGGTCAGGTCGGGATGAACCCTGTGGCGAAGGTGAGGGGCTTTCCTCTTTGTAGGTCCAGCTTCATCGTGGTATGTGACCTTCTTCAAGTCAACCGTCGAACACAAACCTTTGGACCGATCTCTCTGGGCTAGGCACCCTCGCCTTGGGTGTTGGTGTCCTCCCATGCTCTAACCGTGGCGGGAGGTCTCTTGTTCTCCTGGGACATTGGGAAGGCTCCCTCCACTACGGAATGGGGGTTGCCCATCGCGCAGGTCTCTCTGATCCCACGTCCCTGGGAGATGATCTCCTAGGGTTTGGCTCTTGTCAAGGTACGGACTCTGCCCTTGGTGACGACGACGTCCTTCGACGGTGAGACATCGCACGCTGTGTCAAGTAGTCTCGAAAGAGTTACCATTCTTCAAGGATCTGTCGCTGCAGGTCATTGATCTGACCCGCAGTTACTGGTGCATTGGGGTCAGGTATCACCTCCACCCCCACATCGTCTGCCTCATCATTGTTGGGGTCGTTGACCACAAATTGGTCATTAAGGGGGATCTCTTCCTCCAGAGGGACATGGTCCTGGTCATTGGCTCTGCGGCGAGAGCACTCTGGGGGTGGTGATCCATTCCTCGCTACGTTGTTGGTGGAGGTAATCTTTCTTCGTGCCATTGAATGAATATGGAAGCGAGCTAATAGATGTAATGGCTAATGTCGTTCCCACAGATGGCGCCAATCTGTTACGTCAAGAAATCGTCGAGCGGTCCTACGAGTGCTATCGCTTGCAAGTGGACCAAGGGGTCAACAGAGAGAATCGGTGTGGTTCCAGCCTAGGGCTCTCCGATGCCAAAGTTAGATCTCCTGAGCAAATAGATGAATAGTGATTATTCAATATGAGTTTAGATGTCCCCTCTGAGGGTGGTGTACCTTTTCTTTTATAGTGGAGTATGATGATATGGAGAGTCCCAGTCTGATGGCGAGTGTGCCGTTGAGTGGATAGAGGCCCTGGGTAGTAGGGCTCTATCCTGATTGGTCATCTCCCCGCGGGAGGGAGTGTCCTGGTGGTATCAAGATCCTTGGTTGATAGATATTCGCATGTGGTGATAACGTCATTGGTGCTTGAATCCGTCTGGGTGACGTGACTTCTAAGTGGTGGCCCAAAGTCCTGGTGGTGGCATAAGTCTGTAGTGACACGATTGGGTCATAGACGAGCGGCCTCGGTGTCCGTGTATATCATGTTTGCGTCCACAATGCCGTGCCTGGGTGAGAGGCCGCGCCTGGGTGAGGCTGCGCCTGGGTGCTGGCCACGCCCGGGTGGGACCCCCGATTGGTTCTCCTTGGTTCTGGAGCGGGTCGCTTTGTGACACGTGGCAGCCACTGACTAGTTCGGTGAATCTTGGATGTATCATGACTATAAATGTATATAAGAAAAAATATAGATTAAATTAAAATCAACATACAAAGTACAAACAAGAGAAACAACTAAACAATATAAATTAAAAAGAGAAATAAGCAGTCCTATTCACTGATCTTGTCTTGCAAGGTTGTATTAGGTGCCATCCTTGCAAGGATATCATTAACGACATCATTTGCTTTATGCATCATGGAGTTGGCTAACTCTGAACCTGATTCCATCCTTAATTGACTTAAAGAACTTGCTTGGATTGAGGTAAAATGCAGCCAAATATATTAGTCGCTTTATCTGAATTGTCCAACGCCTATCAATAATCTTTATAACCTTCTTCCATTTTCTTTCTATGTCCTTAAAATTTAATTTATGTTATTATTTGCCTCTTCCATTGCAATATATACTTCAGGCAATGCAGGCCACTCATCCCTATTTACTATTCTCATTACTTGAAGAAGAGGCAATGATGCTCTCAAGCAATCTTGCAAGAAAGGTGTGGTAATAATTATTTCAATAATTTTCTTCCCTGCCTCTGTATATAATAAGTTAGAACACTCCCAGTGATAAAAAAAAGGAATAATCTCCTCAAAGAATCCTTATGCTTATATAAGCTCTGAAGTGTTAAAAATGAAGATGCAAATCTGGTGACTCCCTTCACTAAGTCTGCTCCTCTTGTTTGTTCCTCTATAGCTTCAAGAAGGAGAGTATGCCTATAGTTGAAGTTAGTAATTTCTCTCCCCTTTCAATATCTTAGAGTTGTATGCTTTTTTATTGCCTATCTCCTCCATCATAAGGTCTAGGCAATGAGCTGCACGTGGAGTCCAATACAACTTCTTTCTTTTCTCCATTAATAACTTACCAACAACAACATAATTGAAAGCATTATCGGTCAGTACTTGAATCACATTTTCCTCTCCAATCTCCTCAATCTTACTATCAAGGAACTCAAATAACATTTTTGCATCTTGTGTTTGACTTGATGCATCCACAGACTAAAAAAAAAAAAGTCCCCTCCATACAGCTGACAAGAAAATTAATTAAGTGCCTTCCTTTCCTGTCTGTCCATCCATCAGACATCAGAGTGCACCCATTCTTCCAATAGATTTTATGTTTCTTTTTCATTTCATCAACTTTCTCCTTCTTAGACTTCAATAGAGTACCCTATAATCATGAAATGATGGGGGCTTGAAACCTGGCCCATACTGTCCAATTGCCTCAACCAACCCCTCAAAACTCCTGAGCTTCAACGCATTGAGTGGAACGCCGCTTTCATAAGCCCATCTTGCAAAGTAAGAACAAAGTGTCTCTCTTTCCTCCTCTGATCTTATACGGTTCTCCATTGTAGTCTGATAGGGACCTTTACCCCATCTCTCTGCAACCATCTCTTCAAGAGTCTGCCTCTTGACATGAGCCATGGGACCCCTTGTTGTTTGACTATGGTCTGAATGACAACTTTTTTTTTTTTTGAAGTTGTTCCAGAGTTTAGGTCTCCCTATGGAAGCAAGAAGATATCAGGTCAATCAATCCGTCAGCGCCAACCCTATACACCCCAAGACAATCACCTCTCACTAGGAGCAGCCGTATTGCAGAAGGCCTAAGCACATCAACAGCCACCAAAAACAATAATCCAATGGACAATACCACTCTCCAACTCTCCATCTCATTTATGAGCCTCCCATGATGCTCATAAGATAAGGGACCTCTACGTTCTATAGGGGACCTCACATTATTCAAATAGCAGTCATAGGAACATCTCCTTGTGTTCCTTGGAAAACCAAAAGGAAAAAATTATCTTGAGTTCACAACTATTGGAAAGTCTGGGTTGCCCTAGGGCACCCTATTTAAATTTTGGGGTTATCCAAGGTCTCCCATGGGAACCCTACTATGACCCAATTAGGGTTTAGTATGAATAACCAAAGCCCTATCCTTCTCTTTCTTGTCCCATAAAATTATGGGTACTAAAAGAGAAAGAAATCTCATTTCTTTTCCATCCCATACCCGACTGCGCAGTGGAAAGAGATCGATTCGGGTTTCTTTCACATCCCATGATTATCATATAATTAAAAACACAAGAGGAATTAACAGGAAATTGCTAACCTTTTGACCCTCAAGTGTTGCTCCTCCAATAGACTGTGGTTCTTCCTCCAACGAGCACAACAGGTAAACAGATCTAAACCTCCAATGGTGCAGTCCAGGTTCTCCAAGTCAATCCAAGAGTCTCTTCAGATCTTCAAGCATAGTTCTGGGTTTCCAAAACCCTAACTCTCAAAACTAAAGGGCAAGAAGGAGAGAGAAGAGATGAAAAGAGAAAGAGAGAGAGAGAACCAAATTCATCCAAGGGGGAGGGGAGCCAAAATTTGCCCAAGGCAGGGAAAAATGTGGGCTGCCCCCTCCCCTTGGTGTGTTTAAATAATAGGGTTTCTAAAACCTTGCTTGGATGATTCCTAGTGAGAGTATGATACTCTCTCTCCTCATTGACTTGAACCTGTTTAAACCTGATGGGCTTCTAATTGGTGAAGAAGCAGAATCTAATAGGGAATAGTTAATTAATTATTTATTTAATATTTAATAGATAAATAAAATAGCACCATATCCAATAAATTAAATAAACAATTAATTATACAGCAAATTCCATTTATACCTTCACATAATAATTAATTATTATATACCAACCCACCACTAATAACATCACCATTATGGAATCTAAGGCATGTACACATGTACTGCCAAACCCCATTCCATAGAACATGTCCGTATGAGAGCGTCTGTGTACGTGATTGGATCCCGTAAAACATGATAAAATATTTTCAAATAAAACTACATATAATCTATCATTTTATGTAAAATAGGTTTTGCAAAAACCATTTCTAAAACGACAATGGATCCAGATTCTGATCCAACCGTTCACAAAGAATCTCTATCTTGATGTTCCCTAATCAGGCAGTGGTGACCATGTTGAGTAACTCTCTCACTCACGAAATGTTTGCGCATTCCCTGAACACCGGGTTTGATTCTCTTGAATCTTAGTGATTGATGATCCAAAGAATGCAGTCACATTTTGCAGTGATGAGATCCTCTCAGGTACAGGGTCTCGGTGACACATGTCTATCCCATCCTACATCTGGCCATAATACATGAGGGAATTGACAAAGTAGATTCTTCACCAATGGACATCATTATGCGCACTCACATTCGTACCCTGACATCAACATGTCTAGGCATACCGGTGCCTAGCCCAAACCCTAGTCATGACTACCATTTTAAGTAAAACTTAAGGACACATAATGCTAAAAAAAGTTTATATCATATGTGATGATATTAAAACATGTATAGAAGGTTCAATACAAATTAAATCAGACTGAACCGAACTGAACCGGGTTTGATGGACTCATAAATCCAATAATATCCCACTTGTACATCAAAGCCAATTCCCCATACATTTTAAACCCATGCCCTCCATGTGTTTTTCAAACACTCAAGGAGACAAACCCTTTGTCATGGCATCAGACATATTTTTAATAGTGTCAACTTTGGAGATACGTCACCCAGCTAGATAATCTCTCATCTCTCTGATGAGGTGATACTTTCGCTACACGTGCTTGTTTATCTGATGAGCCCTAGCCTCCTTAGCTTGTGCAACGGCCCCTTTATTGTTACATAATAGGGGAATTGGGCCCTTAACAAGCTCAGGACAACCTCCAAATCTGATAAGAACTTCTTTAGCCAAACACCTTCTTTTATTTCATAACAAGCTGCAAAGTATTCTGCTTCGGTAGTGGAATCGACTGTAGATTTTTGTTTTGTACTTCGCCATACAATGACACCTCTACCCATTAGATATACTATCTCAAACGTGAATTTTTTGTCATCTTTATCAATTTAGAAATCTTAGACTGTGTAACCTAGAACTAACAACTAATCAGATCTAAAAACTAAGAAATAACCTTAGTCCTTCTCAGGTACTTGAGGATATTCTTGACAGCAGTCCAATGCTCTCGTTCAAGATTAGACTGGTAATGACTCACAATACCTACTGCATAGCAAATGTCCGGCCTCATACACAACATAGCATATATAAGAGTCCCTACTATAGAGGCATAGAAAATCCTCTTCATCTCTTCAATAACTGTCTGAGAATAAGGACATTGAGATTTGGAAAGACTAACTCCATGTCGGAAAGGTACACTTTCTCGTTTGGCGTTCTCCATATTATATTTGGTCAGGACTTTGTCTATATAGGTAGCTTATTACAAGCCTAATATCCTTTTCTGGCGATCTCTTACGAGTTTGATCCCAAAGATATAACTGGCTTCACCAACGGCTTTCATAAAAAAAGTAGTGGACATCCACTTAACTGATGAAAGAAACCCTACATTGTTACCAATGAGCAATATGTCATCTACGTATAAAACAAGAAAATATACTACACTCTCACTGATCTTCTTGTAAATGTATGGCTCATCCATATTTTGATCAAAACCTGACTTGATTGATTGATCAAATTTGATGTTCCAGATTCTGGAAGCCTGCTTCAGTCCATAGATGGACCTCTGCAATTTGCATACTTTTCTTTCTTCCTCCAAGGAAGAGAACCCCTCTGGCTATTGCATGTAAATTTCTTCTTGAAGAATTTCATTCAGGAATGCAGTCTGCACATCCATCTGCCAGATCTCATAATCATAGTATGCTATGATTGCTAATAAAATCCTAATGGATTTCATCATCGCCACTGGGGAAAAGGTTTCCTCATAATCTATACCCTCTTATTGGGTGTACCCTTTTTGCCACCAGTCTCACTTTGAATCGTTTAACCTTTCCATCGACGCCCTTCTTCCTCTTGAAGATCCATTTACATCCAATTGGTTTGACACCAAATGGTGGATCAACTAGAGTCCAGACCTTGTTGGAATGCATCGAATCCATTTCAGAGCACATTGCTTCTAGCCACCTAGTAGCATCAACATCCTTAAGAGCCTCTGAGTATGTCATCGGATCATCATCCAATTCAACTGATACAATGTCAAACTCTTTCACTGTTTTCTCTTCTTCGATGAGAATAGTAAATCTAGTGGGTGGTCTAATAGTCCTCCCACTGTGTCGAGGTTTTTGAGGTGTTTGATTCTCAGTGGGTATGTCGATTGGTCTCACTTCTAGAAGTGAAGTTTCTGAGTTATCCAACAACTCTTCAATAACTACAGGTTCAGATTTTTTGGTCAACATCTCTTCCTCCGAAAATGTAACATGTTTGCTAACATTAACCTTTTGGTCAACCGGGTCTTAAAAATAGTAACAAATCGTGCCTTTAGGATAACTTAAGAAATTGCACCTTGAAGTCTTACATTCCAATTTGTCTATTTGTTGCTTTCGTACATGTGTTATACAACCTCATACCCTAAGTTGTTGTATGCTAGGCTTACGTCCTTTCCACAACTCAAAGGGTGTCATAGTTACAGACTTAGTTGGAACCCTATTCAAGATATAGATAGTTGTTTCTAAGGTAAATCCCCAAAAAGAAAGAAGTAGTTCACTATAAGTGAGCATCGTTCAGACCATATCCAATAGAGTCTGATTGCATTGTCCTGATACACCATTTTGTTGTGGTGTTCTTGGATTAGTTAATTGATTAACTATCCCTTATGAAGTGAGATATTCCCTAAATTCATTCGACAGATACTCTCCTCCACGATTTGATCGTAAGGACTTGATGCGTTTATCCAACTGTCTTTCAATCTCAGCTTGAAATTCTTTGAATTTATCAAAGGCTTCCAATTTCTACGCATAAAGTAGATATAACTATATCTAGAGTAATCATTGGTGAATGTTATGAAATACTCAAATCCATACCTCGCTTGTATATTTATGGGTCCACACACATCAGTATGTATCAACTCTAACAGATCTGTGGCCCTAGTTCCTTTATTTCTAAAGAGTTTCTTGGTCATTTTTCCCTGAAGGCATGACTCATAGGTAGGAAATGGTTCAACCTTTCTCTAAAGGCCCATCCCTTATCAATCTATTAATGCGGTCCATGTTAATGTGACCTAATCTTAGATATCACAGATATGTTGAGTTCATTGGAGGTGCTTTACGTTTCAAATCAACATTTGAAACTACATTCGTTCTAATAGGGCAATCTAGGGAATATAAATCATTTTGTAAATATCTAGATGTCACAAAGGAATTATCAAAATGAATAACCAATTTAGTATTAAAGGAAAAACTATATCCGCCCAAAACAAGTTTTGAAACCGAAATGATCTTCCTCTTAAAAGAGGTTACATAGTAACAATCATTTAAAACTAAATCAAAAGAACTAAAATTTAAAGTAAAAGTTCCTACAGCCATCGCCATGGCCTCAGCTCCAGTGCCCACCCGAAAATGTACCTCATTTCTTTTCAGTTTTCTTATCTCCTTGAACCCCTGCAATACATTGCAAATGTGAACAGTGGAACCACTATCCACCAACGAAGAATTGATTGGTTCAAAAGACAAATTAGACTCATAAAGAAAGTTTACATCACATATACTTTCTTTAGCAGTCTCTATATCATCTAGCTTCTTGTCTTTCACAGTGGCCAGAGATGCACGACAGTTTCTTTTACAGTGACCCTCCTTCTTGCTATAGAAGTACTTGCCTTTACCTTTCTTATTACTAGGCTTCCCACCCTTGGGTTTTAGGGTTTTGCCCTTACTTCCCTTTTTCTTCTTCTTCCCATTTGAAGAAGGCTTCACATCAGTAGCATGGAACTCAGCCTTATCCATTTCCAAGGTAGTTTTCACTTCTACCAATGCATTAGTAAGCTCGGTGTGCTCCATCTCCTTATCTGACATTTTATATGACATTCGAAAAAGAGCAAAGGTAGAAGGCAGTGATGACAAGATCACATTAGTCTTGTACTTTAGGTCAAACTAAGTCCCCATAGATTCTAGTTTTTCAAACAGATCTATCAATTTCATGACATGATCCATTATAGGAGTCCCCTGGGACATCTTGGAGTTATGGATCTGACTCACTACTTTTGGATGTAACGTTTATGTGTCCATCAAACCTAATTTAATTTGATTAAATTAATTAATTAAATTTTATTTAATTATGTGCTTGTCATAATTGTATATTGCATCTGGCCAGTTCAAACCATTTTGTTCAGAACTACGAATGGATTTTGGCAATTTGTTCTATGGTTGCTATCTTTTACTTTTATACAATAGTGATTGGACCAAAATGTAAATATAAGCACATTTCGTGTTGAACATGATCCACGGGGATTCCTGAATTATTGCTATATTTTACTTTTATACAATAGTGATTGGACCAAAATGTAAATATAAGCACATTTCATGTTGAACATGATCCACAGGGATTGCTGAATTATTCACCGTCAAGTTGTAGTTGCATAGTTGCAACGGGAATCTTCGGTAGTTATTTTCTTTGTACTTGAGAGACACTTGCCATTTTATTTATGTTCTGTACATTTGTGGTGTGTCAATGGTTGATGTCTACCGAAAGGACTGACTATATATCGGCCGCTCGGTGTGCACAATGAAAATAGTTATGGATGTGATGCTCAATAAAGTTTTCACTACCCGTAAAGGACGAACACCAAAAAGAGAGTGAACAGATTTGATTGTGCCAAATCCAAGGCCTTGGTATTTTGTAAAGTGTTTGCAAGAGTATTTTATTTTATTAATATTAAATTAAATATATTTTAGAAAAGAGTTTTCAAAGAGTTTTATGGCCAATCAAAGTCCTCTATACTCGTGATAAATTATAATAGACTGGAATTGTGGTGGTGACATTTATTCCATGGTTGCAATAGCCCATTATAGGTGTTAGTAATGTAGAGAAAAAATGTAATAAAATTACCTACCGCAAGGGATTTTTCAAGTTACACCCTGGTAGGATCATATTTTACTGTGATTTTAGATAAGTTTTGTCCTTATATGTAATTTAGGATGATCTTATGGGCTAACCTTTAGGATCACACCATTTGGTTAGATCTGTAACGTAGGTTTGTCACCTCCTAAATTATTAGGTCTCTATATATATAAAGAGACCTAAGGCCAATGATGATTGATGATGATAGAGAAAAATCATTAGAATAATTTTAACAAAATTGTGAGAGAGCTTAGAGAGAGAAAAAGAGAGTCTTCTTCTTCCTCAAGCACTATTGGCCATTGGAGGTAAAGCAATCTTAGGAGATCTTCTTCAAGTGTTGCATTCCTTTGGAGGAACACACCATTTGAGTGTTCTAGGTGACCTTACTCTCCCCTTGAGGTTAGTACATTAATGTGTTTATTGAGATCCTTGCATACTTATATAATTTTGTGATTGCATGAGTATCCCATCGCTTCCGCCGCCACTAACAATTGGCTTCAGAGCATAGGTTCTTCATTAAACACATGTCAAAATCAACTTACAATATTCTTCTTCTTCTTCTTCTTCTTCCAATATTGTGTTTTGAGTTTTTTGAATTTTGAGTATTGTACACAAAATTTGAAGTTGACAATATATGAAACGAAGGAAAAGAGGCCACACCAGTCGGCAGCTGCGGCAAGCAGGCACGACCTGCCAGCCGCGCTTTCTGGCTAGCTTCTCAGCAAGTGTGGGGCAGGCAGTCATGCATAGGCGCATCCCTGCGCGCCGCGTGGCTGCAGGTCACGGCCAGTGCGTGCTCAAGCAGCGGCCTGCTGCCGTGTGCCGCGTGGCCAGCGGCCCTTGCATCTCAAAAAAAAAAAAAAAAAAAAAAAAAGGGTCCATGGGGGTTGGGGAAGATGATGATTTTTGAAATTTTTTATGTGTGCATGTGATGTAGATTTAAAAATTTCATCTTCTTCATGTCAAATTCCATCTTGTAAGCTCCATTAATGAAGTTCTAGTTGAAGCTATTTTAATGGAGATTGCTTGAAGATGCTCTAATTGTGTTTTGAATACAGTAGGACTTTTAACAAAGTTTTCTAATTAGATTAGGAAAGTTGGATTTGTGAGCAAGATTGCCTAATTAGATTAGGAAACTTGTATTTGAATTAATTTTCTATTTTGGATAGGAATCTAAATCTAATTAAGTTGCTCACAATATAATGAGAATTTAAAAGGAGTGGGATTCTGATTTTCTATTTGGAATCAAACTCTAACTATTTTCTCTAATGAATGAAAATTGATTTTAAATAGGAATCCTAACTTGATTAGGAAAGTCCAAATAAATTGACCCATTGGATCCACTTTATTAATTTATGGGTTGGACCCATGGGATCCACACGGTTCGGCCTTGGGCTGAACCAAGGGTCGACCCACATGGGTTTGACCCATGGGCCGGTCCATGTGGATCGGACCACTTGGGTCGACCCATGGGCCGACCCAAATTATAAATAAAAAAAAATATTTTGAATGAAATATATGCAAATTTTATTTTTTTAATTTAAGGTTCCACTTGATGCGATTAATTGAGAATTGATTGGACATCGAGTTTTATGAGAACCGAAATGCATTTTCATTCTAGCATCGTTTAATTAAAGAAATTTCAGAATAGTTCTTTAAATTATGTAATTAAACAAGTATGTGAGAAATTATAATTTTTCCCTCATTGCATTTTGTTATGAGATAATATAGAGAATGCAATGCTTTCTTGAGTACATGCCTACCTATCATGTATAGATTGCATATCCAAGTGTTGGGTATTACAGTTGATACTTGAATCATTTTTAATGAGTTAAAAGTGGGATTATGAGATTCATGTGGTACTAGTACTTTGATTTTGAGCAATTGATCTAACCATTTGTTTTGTAGCATGGAATGGTCATGAGATTAAGTATGTGATGATTGTTTTATATTTATGTCACTTCTTAATTTCTCCCCCCCATTCTAAATAGTTGTATCCTTCTTGGGTAGCCCTATAATTGGAGGGTTAGTTTCCCAAGGTTTTCTAAATGGTTGTAAAATTTAATCTTTATTTTAAATTCACGAGATGTAATTTAATTTTAAAGTCCAATGAATGTAACCGCTTGAAGACATGAGATGATCTTTGAGATGAAAGAAGAGGAACGTGACTTCAAGGAAGACAAAGTTTCGAGTGGGAGCTTCTCAGGTTTCAAGGGGTTGAAGACCTTCGAGAATCCCATGACCATACCATATTATTGTTTACTTTATTTGCTTTATATGGTTTGCGATATGTTAGTACATAGGGTAATATTTGCTTGTGCGCATTACTATATGCATGTGATGTATGATGGTTAGGAGTAACATGGTTAATGTGTAATAATATTAAAATTACCTTATTGCCCTCGACTAAGTAATAGTGTAGGAATCTTTAACAGTTAGAATCCCGTGGCCTCCTATCACGATGAAAGAATGGACTATTCATAGACCACTTTGGGAACTTCGAACGGCTAACTTTAGTGATTAGTGGATAAGTAGCATCCTCCCATCTCCGGCGTGATAGAAACAATCATAGTAAATAGGTATAGCTTGAGTGTCAGTATTACCTAAGAGCCATGAATTGTTTTGAGGAGATAGGTATCTACTTAACTTGAGTATGCAGTGAACTCTGAAAGGCTAAGCTGTCACTCAGGTGGCCAAAGTATATTGGAGGTCAACCCTTATATTAGGGTATTGACAGCAAAGTATATACATAGTGAACTCCGAAAGGCTAAGCTATGCATAATAAAGGCTTAGAAGACTCCAATTTACATTTTCGACTAAGAGGGATGTTGATTTTGTGAGTTACCATTGGAATGTGATGCATGTTTCCTTAATTATTTCGATGGTATGGTTGATAATTAATTGCTTGTACGTTATTTGTAGACCCTAACTGCCATCAATATGACCAACAACGCCACCCTCAATTCCTTACTTAATGACAATAGACTAACCGGGACTAATTACCCCAAGGGGAAGCAAAGCTTATACTCTTTCTGAAGGCAGAGAAGATCCGCCATGTCATTTCTACTAATGGACCTCCCTTACCCCACACCACTGAAGGTAATGACTATGTGGCTTGGGAGACCTTCAAAGAGAAGGATGCTCTAGCCACCACCTATATTCTTAGCTCCATTGATAAGAACCTCTAAAGCTCATGTGATGACCTGGAATCGGCCAAGGATGTGATGGAACACTTAGAGCAGAATTTTGGCAAGCAAGATCATTTTGCACGCCAACAAATCTCCTCAGCGCTGTTCTCTACAAAGATGCATGACAGTACCACAATCCAAGATCATATGCTGAAGCTTACCAAGCTCTTCTCTGGATTGGAGAATAAGGGTACTCTATTTGAGTTGGACTTCAAGATAGAGATTATCTTTACCTCACTTCCTGACACCTATAGCTCCTTTATCATGAACTTCCACATAAATAAAGTAGTGGTTAACCACGTCTCTGAGCTTACTAACATGCTTATAGAAGCAGAAAGTATGCTTAAGAAAAATAAGGTTGTTTCTTTTGTTATTGAGAAGAGTTCTCAGGGTTTAAAGAACAAGAAAAAGAAGAGGACTAAGAAAAGTAAGAAAGGCAAGTCAACCGGTGTGAAAGAGGGAGGAGTGCAAAAGAAAAAGGCCAAAGCTGACAAAGGAAAGTGTTTCCATTGTGGCAAGACTGGACATTGGAAGAAAAATTGCCAAGAGTACCTAGCTTCCTTGAAGAAGGACAAGCCATAGACAGGTATTTTTGAATCTTTTGTTGTTTCTGAATCTCTTATATTGGTTGGACCAACTAACATGTGATGTGTGGACTCTGGGTCCACCGCACACATTTGTAATAAGTTGTAGGGATTTCAGAAGAGCAGAAGGACAAGAAGGAATGAGATCACCCTCAAAGTTGGAATTGGAGATGAAGCTGAAGTAGTAGCTGTAGGAACATTTTTCATTTATTTTAACAATGTTGGTTATTTGAAACTTAATAATTGTTATTACGTACTTGGATTTGTAGGAATATGATTTCAGTTTCAAGACTTATTGATGATGGTTATAAGGTTTCATTTGATAATGATATAATCATTACTCTTTAGGGCAAATTTATTGCCTCTGGTTTTAAATTGAATGGCTTTTACTTTCTCAATTCTGTCTTGAATGAATCCGGTGATTCCAGCATGAATGTTAATGTAATGAAAAGAAAGTACTCTCCAGATAATCAAACATATTTATCGTATCTTAGACTAGGCCACATAGGGATAAACAGGATAAACAGGTTAGTTAAGGATGGACCTCTTGAAAGTCTAGAGGCTCTGCCATTTCCAACCTGTGAATCATGTCTACAAGGTAAAATGGCCAAATTACCTTTTCCTAAGAAAGGAGGAAGAGCCAATGGAATGTTAGATTTAATCCACTCAGACGTTTATGGACCACTGAATATCACTGCTAGGTAGGGATATCAGTACTTCGTCACTTTCACTAATGACTATTCACGTTATGGCTATGTTTATCTAATGCATCACAAATCGGAAACCTTTGAAAAGTTCAAAGAGTTCCAAGTTGAGGTTGAGAACCAATTAGATAGGCGTATTAAATGCCTCAGATCCGAGGAGCTGAATACTTATCCGACAAATTCTTGGACCAATTACAAGATAAGGGGATCTTATCATAGCTGATGGCACTAGGCACACCACAACAAAATGGTATGCCAAAGCATAGAAACAAAACTCTGTTGGACATGGTTTGATCCATGCTCACCTATTCTCAGCTGCACTTGTCATTTTGGGGATATGCATTGGAAACGGCTATATACATTCTAAACAGGGTTCCAAGCAAGTCTGTGCCCAAGACACCATATGAGTTGTGGACAGGGCACAAGCCTAGTCTACGACACTTTAAGGTATGGGGTTGTGTTTCACATGTGAAACGATAGCATGCAGACAAACTTGAACCCATGACTGATAGATGCCATTTCCTAGGCTACCCTAGAGCAACTGTGGGTTACAATTTCTATAACCTAACAGAGAAAAATGTGTTTATAAGTAAACACGCCATATTTCTTGAGGATGACCAAATTGCACCCAGAACTGAGCCAGTTGTAATTCAAGAGTTGGATAACATGGATACTCAGATGGTCCCTACACCACCACCCGTTGAAACTTCACCACCGGTGATGAATCCTATAGAGTCTGGGCACAGTGGGAGAACAATCAGGGCTCCTGACTGTTTGGTTTTCTTTAGCAAGGAATCAAACAAAGTAGAAGAGTTCTACATGGTCGCCGATACTTCAGATACGGATCCCTGCACCTACCAAGAGGCTATAGGAGATGTGGATGCAACTAGATGGTTAGATGCTATGAAAGCCGAAATGGACTCCATGTACTCCAATGGCATTTGGACTCTAGTGGATCCATCTGAAGGCATTAAGCCTATAAGATGCAAATGGATCTACAAGAAGAAGAAAGGTGCCAATGGAAGCGTGGAGAGATATAAGGCAAGGTTGGTAGCCAACGGCTATACCCAAAGAGAAGGCATAGACTATGAGGAGACCTTCTCTACAGTCGCAATGTTAAAATCCATTCGGATTTTACTTGCCATAGTGGCACACTTCAATTATGAGATTTGGTAGATGGATGTCCAGATAGCCTTCCTGAATGGACGTCATGATGAGGACATTTACATGTCTCAGCCAGAGGGGTTCATTTTCCATGGGGAAGAGAACAAAGTGTACAAATTGTTGAAGTCAATCTATGGACTTAAACAAGCATCTAGAAGCTGGAACATCAAGTTTGATCAAACAATCAAAGAGTTTGGTTTTGATCAGAACGTTGATGAGCCATGTGTCTGTAAGAAATTCAGTGGGAGTTTGGTCTATTTCCTTATCCTGTATGTAGATGACATACCTCTCATTGGGAATGATGTTGGAATGCTCATTTCTATTAAGAAATGGCTTTCCACTAACTTCTCATTGAAAGACTTGGGTGATGCCACGTATATACTAGGCATCAAGATAGTCAGAGATAGGAAACACAAAATTTTAGGTCTATCCCAAGCTAATTACATAGACACAGTTTTGGAGAGGTTTAGAATGAAAGATTCTAAAAGAGGAAACGTTCCCTTTAGACATAGCATAGCATTTTCTAAGTTATAATGTCCACAGACCCCTGAGGACATAGAAACTATGAAAGGGGTTCCATATGCTTTGGCCGTTGGAAGCCTCATGTATGCAATGCTATATACCAGACCAGATATTTATCATGCAGTTGGTATGGTTAGTCGATTCCAATCAAACCCTGGACAGGAACATTGGACAGCTTTTAAGTGCATCATGAAGTACTGGAGAAGAACACAGGATTATTTCCTTGTTTATGGTGCAGATAAGTTATCAGTAGTAGGGTACACAGACCCAGATTTCCAGTCAAATAAAGATGACCAAAAATTGGCATCTGACATGATATTTATACTAAGAGGAGGGATTGTCATATGGAAGAGTGCAAAGCAGAAGTCACCGACGGATTCCACAACTGAGGCTAAATACTTAGCAGCTTGTGAAGCAGCTAAGGAAGGGGTATGGCTGAGAAAATTTCTCGCCGACATGGAGGTAGTACCTGACCTCATTAAAGACTCTATGACTTTGTTATGTGATAACAGAGGAACAATTACTCAAGCTAAGGAACTAAGAGCAAATTAGAAGAATAAGCACGTGGAGCGCAAGTATCATCTCATTCGAGAAATAATACAAAGAGGGGACGTATCGATTGCCAAAGTTGATTTTACAGATAATTTGTCCGACCCCTTAACCAAGGGTCTTACTCCAGTAGTATTTAATAGACATGTTGAGAACATGAGGATAAAACCTATTGGACATTGGGTTTAATGTACAAGTGGGAGATTGTTGAATGTAATGTTTATGTGTCCATCAAACCCAATTTAATTTAATTAAATTAATTAATTTTGTTTTATTTAATTATGTGCTTGTCATAATTGTATATTGCATCTGCCCAATTCAAACCGTTTTGTTCACAACTACAGATGGATTTGGGTAATCTGGTCTATGGTTGCTATATTTTACATTCGTACAATAGTGATTGGACCAAAATGTAAATATAGTCACATTTCGTGTTGAACATGATCCACGGGAATTCCCGAATTATTCACCGTCAAGTTGTAGTTGCAATGGGAATCTCCGGTAGTTATTTTCTCTGTACTTGAGAGACACTTGCCATTTTATTTATATTCTGTACATTTGTGGTGTGTCAATGGTTGATGTCTACCGAAAAGATTGACCATATATCGGCCGCTCGGTTTGCACAATGTAAATAGTTATAGATCTAATGCTCAATAAAGTTTTCACTACCTGTAAAGGGAGAACACCAAAAAGAGAGTGAATGGATTTGTCAAATCCAAGGCCTTGGTATTTTGTAAAGTGTTTGCAAAGAGTATTTTAGTTTATTAATATTAAATTAAATGTATTTTAGAAAAGAGTTTTTAAAGAGTTTTATGGCCAATCAAAGTCCTCCATATTCTCGTGATAAATTATAATGGACCGGAATTATGGCGGTGACATTTATTTCATGGTTGCAATGACCCATTATAGGTGTTAGTAGTGTGGGAAGAAAATATAATAAAATTACCTACCGCAAGGGGTTTTTCAGGTTACGCCCTGGTAGGATCATCCTTTACTGTGATTTTGGATAAGTTTTATCCTTATATGTAATTTAGGATAATCGTATGGGCTACCCTTTAGGATCACACCACTTGGTTAGATTTGGACCACAGGTTTGCCACCTCCTCAATTATGTCTCTATATATATTAAAAGACCTAAGGCCAAGGATGATTGAGAAAAAATCATTAGAACAATTTGCACAAAATTGTGAGAGAGCTTAGAGAGAGAAAAAGAGAGTCTTCTTCTTCCTCAAGCACTATTGGCCATTGGAGGTAAAGCAAGCTTAGGAGATCTTCTTTAAGTGTTGCATTCCATTGGAGGAACACACCATTTGAGTGTTCTAGGTGACCTTGCTCTCCCCTGGAGGTTAGTACATTAATGTGTTTATTGAGATCCTTGCATGCTTATATAATTTTGTGATTACATGAGAATCCCATCGCTTCCGCTGCCACTAACAACTACATCGTAGTGTGCATGTGTCAGCTGTCTGTTGAACAATTCAACAAGCTTATCCATTTTCCCTCCTAAAGTGCGTATATCCTTGACTGAGTCCAATATTGACTTTTTCAATGATCGTAGTATGTAGAGTGATGCTTTGGAATCCCTCATAAGGAAATCCTGTATTATCTTATGTGCCTCAAAATCATCATGATGGAGTTCAGAAATAATTTGTTCATCAAGAACGGAGAAGAGACCTTTTGCAGTCAGGAGCAATTTAATGTTTCAGTACCAATCAACATAGTTTGTTCCATTTAATTTGTATTCGCTAATGAAATTTAACAGGTTGGAATTAACGGCAGCCATTGAATTAGTATCTACATATGTACAACTAAACCACACGTAGATTTATAACCAGTGATAAAAATTGAACATACATATCAATGGTCTCTCATAATTTAGGTCTCCCTCATAACCCAAAAATGAATTGAATACCTACAACCCTTGCATGCATAAGTTACCCTATCGAGAAGCATTATACACACCATGGTAGTGTGGACTAATCTGTCCGCTTCTGGGCTTCTAATATTTTTGGCCACCTGGGTATCATGTCCAAATCCTGTCACCTGACATACACCAAAGTCATGTATATATCTATTGTATTAATTAGAATCATGGAATCATGAAAGATGGGCCATTGTCGCAGTGCCCTCTCACTATCCACGCCCTAACTTATCTAGATAGAGATAAATACAGATCATGTGATAATAAGCCTGGCAATGTCCTGTTGGCGTATGCGGGGTCATATCACATAACCTCTACACTTGGACTAACCTAGACTAATCCATATTATACATGTGTTGTCATCAAAGAGGGATAATGATAGACTCTAACATCATATCATAGATAGCAATTAACAATTAGTAATAATTAAAGTGATTATGGGATGGCGGCAATTTTAAATAGAAGTGATTATTAAACCCTCCCATAAAAAATAAAGAATAATAACTTTCTATGAATCATGGGTGCATCATCATGCCAGGATATTCAAGATGTCATTCCTCGTCCATCTCCTCCGTCCGATCAAGTCTTCAAAGTTGGTGATTCACATCTCCATAATCTTTGAGCACCACATGTGGATCAACATCAACCTGCCCTGAGAGTTTTAACTCTGCTAAATTTATAATGAAAACCAAGAAAAAATTCTATACACTTTCCTTTCCATAATAAAAAAACCGCACATGGAGAAACCAACCCACCATTTGGGCTGCCCATGGGGTGGAGTGTAATATTTTCATAAGGTGGGCTGGCATAACCCCACTTTTATTTTATTAAAATCAGTTTAGTTATGTTGATGGGAGCTGCCTTAATGGTATGAGTCCAGTTACTATGTGTGGACCTAAAGTATTGTTTCCTTAATGGGAAGGAAACCCTAGTTTCTATGCAGGGTTGGTCTCTGCCCTCACCACTATAAATAGTTGTCACTGGCCCATTAAGTGACCACTCTGAGAAAATCTAAAGTTGAGTGGAAGAGGGCAGACCAGACCAACAATTCGTGTGCGACAGAGATCGTCAAGAGTTTGACTTCCACAACCACGGATCCAGGTATGTCAAGAACACCACTATGATCTTGTATGCTCATTGATCTCCATGAATATTTCGTAAATTTTATTCTATCAATGGTATTGGAGCCCATTCGGTCTTTTAGTGGCTTATTATTATTATAAAGTCCATTAAATTTGAAAATGTGTAATAAGTATATAAGCTTGTATTAATTTTCTTTGTTAAAGGCTTATCATCGGTTCATGCCATGTTTATCACATTGTCAAATTGATTGATCGAACTGGTGGGAGAATGGAATTATGTACTCCAAGCCGGTTATATGGTTCGACTAGTGAGACAATGTAATTATGAACTTTGTTCAGTTTTTGGTTCAGTTTGTCTGTTTTGGTTCAATTCAGACTATGGATTATTTATAAAATATGTTTTGGTTCATTCCATTTACAGAAATAATTTTTTGTTGATATAATTCATGGAAACATTTCAGAGAAATTTCCATTTATTCTCTGACAGATCGTTTTAGCAAAATTGATTTCTACATTAATTGAAGGCAATTTTAAGCCATTTTTTTGACCGTTCTGATCCTGAATTTTAAGAAGCACCTTGAATCGGTGGGAGTATAAAATTTAAGTCAAGGGTAATTTAATGTTCCATACAGTGTCAGGAACGTGTTAAAGTATACTCTCAATTTTGAGAGACATTAAATTAAACTCCCATATAAGGGTTTGTTTGGCTGCAGTATGTATCCCTTTGGCCTTTTAAGGTGTTGTTTGGATACATAAAGTAAATTTTGGTGCATATTGGTTGTTTAATTGGCCAATCATCTATGTTTTATTTTCCCTCATGCTATGTTACATACTTGTACGATTTACAACATCACATATTGGACTATTCTATGTGTGGATTTAGTGCCATTAAGGTTGTGACATCTAAGTAACTCACAAGGCAGTAAGTAAAACCACATGTGTATTATAATACATAATGAACTCGTGACTTTTTTGTATTGTCATGAGGTATTATAATCAGTGATGTATGTTTTTAGATTATTTGTGACTTTTAGGAAAACACAATCTTTAATGTCTAGAATTTATAAGTTTACCACTGAGGGGATATTGTTGTCACATGTTTCATCATTTCATATCCCATAAAGTTATCTTATAAATATGTGAAGGCATTGAAGTTTTATTTTTGTAACTTCTGTACAAGATGAACATGATGATGTCCGCATAGAATTGGTGTTTTTGAATTATTTAAGTAATAAGCTTAGGCTTATAAAGTTGCGGATTGAATACTTCTATCATAGTTTTAATGAAACCTACTTGAAAAGGTCTTATAAATGGATTGACCATAAATTGCTTATGGAAGTGAATTAGAAATCATACGGTTTTAAGTTTTTTTTATTGAAATAATTACAGATTTGACCTTATGACCTTATGAGTTTGGCTTCATTTTTAGAAATCGCTTCTGTTGATTGGTTCTAATATCATTTCTGATCTGGAAGATCATTTATCAAGAACTATTTATGGATTACTTTCTGTGCTTATAGTCATTATTTTGGAATCTCTACAATGTCGTAATTATGAATCTATTGACTTGTTAGTCCTTCTATTGGGCATAGATTTTTTTTTTTGTCATCGTATTCCATTAGGTTGGGTTGACTCAATAATCCGGCCTGTCGATTTATTTTTGGGTCAGTAGACTCGTTGTCAATATGGTCTTTTGATTTTGACCGATTTTGATCTTTTGGTTTAAGACAGAGATTCAAACAAGATTGATTAGTTCAAAAGTGAATAAGTTTTAGACCTTATATAAGCCTTCTTATGGTGTCACCATGGGAAGATAGAATTCTATCCTACTATGAGTGATGGATGCATCACATATCGATTTATATGTATTACACTGGCTTTTCATGAATGTTTTTAGCCAATTTGATATATTTTTGACTTGCTCATCGGTGTTATACAGTCTGTGACATTCGGTTTCGTCACAAGGGATTGCATGTAGCCTATTTTTGATATTGACATCCTATGATAATGATTTCTCTAAACGTCACGAAATGATTAATTTATGTGACATTTCTGTAAATATATTGGCTATGTGTGTTTTATGATAAAAGTAATATTGATGGAGATTATTGAAGTAAAATGGGCATTTAGTTGTAATCCTAGTCTATGGGATTCATGATTTAAATGATTACGCTTCCACTCAGTGGGCTAGTTATTTGGATTGTGAGATCATCATTGACTATTCAGATGGATTACAGTTAAGGAAACCATATGGCGAATGATGTGCTCTTGCCACCACAGGTGAGTCATTATTTGGTCTGTTTCACTTGACGGTGTAAGAGTGATATTTTGGCCTTCGCTACTTTGGAGGTTCTTGTCTTGCCATCACAGGTGACAGAATCTTTAAAGTGGTGTTGTTGCAAGCGTCTCGCCTTACATGTGAGAGATTCCATTGCGTATTGGGCGATCTTGCCACCACAGGTGTGACCCCGACGACGCCGGATCTTTTTCCAGTTTATGTTTTCCTACAGTTACTAAAAATAAAACTGGGATAAATCTGATTAATAGGCCCAAATTAATCAGTTTTCAGTTATATTATTGGGATATTGATATGCCTTTAGTTATTGTATATTGTATGTTTTGGTAAATTTTGTGTGATCATGTTTACCAGCTTTAAGTTCCCAATTATCTTCTATCAAAATCTTGAATGGTTTCAATTTAAAGAATGGAACAGATTCTTTAATATTTTATATGGCTACAGTGAGTATGGATTTTACCATTTTAAAGTTGACAAACCTCCCTAGCTTTTGGCTGACAATTCCATTGAACATAAAGGTCTTTATAAAATATGGGAGGAGTCAAATCGGTTATGTCTGACAGTCATGATATACATTATAGACATGACCATTCAGAAAAGTAACATTCTGATTGAGAGTGCTGAGGAACAGAAACTCATTAACACCTGTGAACAGAAGATTCATTGTTCATGATGAGCTTTAAAGAATACTTACATGGATTTTGTGTTGTTTACACCTAGTTCTTATAATATGATGAGTGTGTTTGTGAATATATTATAAATTATTAATTATGTCACACAAGTTGAGCTAAATGGAGATAAAATACTTAATACATTTCTTATATGGTATATTATTGAGTTATTCTTGTCTTAGTTTGACAACATTTATCTGAGGATCAGTGAGATCTAAATAATTTTTTCTTGTATTTTATAGTGATGATATTCTTGCTGCAATTAATAATGTTACCCTTTTACTTCAGATAAAACAGTATTAACCATTTTGGTAAAAAGATCTTGGTGAAGCCTCTTATGTTTAGGCATTAAGATTCACCGTAATAGAACTATATGTATCATTGATTTGTCTCCAAAGACCTCTTATGAAAGAAAATAGATTTACCAACACTCAGTAAACTCAGGTGAATAGTATTTTTTGTGCATCTAATGTTGATAGTTTAATGTAACCTCAAGAATACATATGGATTGATATTGCTTTGAATAATCTTGGAATAGCACATTAAGTAACTGCCAAGATGACCTAAAAGATCATATATGGATATTTGTTCTGTTATAACAGATGGTGCTATATGTTAAGAGAGTGTCTTACAGACACCGACTATTTTTCTCTATGGAAGCAGGGATTTGTGACTTGTATGATGTCACTATTTAGACTTTATGACTGGGGAATTTTTTAAACTCAAGGCATTTGATATTTATGCTTCCTTATTAGAAAGAAAGTATGTGAGTTACAAAATTCAGCAGGGTGCATTACTGCAGATAGTATGACTGTTGATCCTCTCACTAAGGACTTGACTCCAAAAGTTTTCAGGACTATGTCAGTAATATGAAACTTGTTAGTTCTTTTGATACATTTTATTAGTTGGAGTTTTGCTTGTGTATATAGTTGCAACTGATTTCAGATTCATGGCTTTTCGTGAAATTTTATTCTCGAGAATATACATGCATCTTTGTTATGGCCATTTGTTTATGTGTATACACTTGATTAATCGCCTCATAGAGAATTAATTGAGGTCATATGTGGTGTATTTACCTCATTCGTTATATGAGGTTCAGTCAATACATACACATCCAGTTGTTAAGTAAATGCATACAGATTCTATTGTGTACACTTGGTCAGTTGTCTCCTTCAGATATTTGAGGCTATGTGGTGTATTTGTCTCCTATGGTATCTGAGGCCTTCAGTAAATACACGGACATTTTATTCACTAGAAAAGCCTCATTCGATCTAGAGGACGTGAACTAGTATGTTGGGACATTTGGACCCAGTCCCAACGAGCTTCCTTATGTGAAGTGTTTGCGTTTGGGCGACGCTTATGGTAAATGAGACCTCCAGTATTTGTCTCATACGACTCATTCGGTTTTCGAGCCTGGACCAATTTGAAAATTGGCATGTTGATCATTATATCATGCATTTTCCATACCACACTCTCATACTGTACAACCCAAGTCGGTGAGGCCATAAGCACTTTGACGTGTTAGGTCCCATGTCTCTTTAGATGTGACAATCTGCATTGTTGGGTGTTTGTAGTTTCATTTGGACCAAGGCATCAGGTTTAAGGCGTACTCCATTCAACATTATCTTTTGTGGCCACAATCAGTTTGTCTAAACCGGAGAGTCATTTTAAAAGGTTTTCAAAATCAAAACTTATGACATATGCAGCCCAAGTAGGAGATTGTAAGATTTCCATAAGGTGGGTTGGCATAGTCCCACTTTTATTTTATTAAAACCAGTTTAGTTGTGTTGATGGGAGCTGCCTTAATGGTATGAGTCCAGTTACTATGTGTGTACCTAAAGTATTGTTTCCTTAATAGGAAGGAAATCCTAGTTTCTATGCAGGGTTGGTCCCTACCCTCACCACTATAAATAATTGTCACTGATCCATTAAGTGACCACTCTGAGGAAATCTAAAGTTGAGTGGAAGAGGGCAGACCAGACCAATAGTTCGTGTGCGACAGAGATCGTCAAGAGTTCGGCTTCCACAACCACGGATCCAGGTACGTCAAGAACACCACTGTGATCTTGTATGCACATTGATCTCCATGAATATTCCGTAAATTTTATTCTATCAAGGAGTACATTTGTTTATAAAAAAGAAAGGCGGGGGGGAGAGAGAGAAAGAGAAGTTCACATCCACCCATAATCTCATAAATAAACCAACGCATCATATGCATAAACACACCATCCATTTTATTAGAGAGCCAATCCCATAATCACATAAACAATGTAACACCATGTATGGGCCCACAATCACATGGATTATTCCATAATTAAACCATCACATCTCACGTGACAACATGTACCCTTATCCATAATTAAAAATTAATTAATTCCAAGTGGGTGAAGATAAAAATCTCTTCATCCATCTTCTTCCTCCAACCACAAAATAAAAATAATAAAATTAAATTCTGTTTTGTTTTTTTTTTTTTTTTCTGGAGGGAAAAATTCACTGCCAAAAATCACTAGGTAGAATGCACACACCTGTGCACCACGGGCATCAAGCCAGCGCATGCATAGCCTACACAGGGCAGATCGTTCGCGTTGGTCACTGGCCGCTTGATCGCGTGGTGCAGGTCGTGGCGCTGCTGTAGCCACACACACTGCACGCACGAGGTGCAGGCCGTGGCCTTACTGTAGCTACACACCGCACGTACGCCATGCACAGGCCACGAGCGTCCAGAGGCAGCATGGTGTGTGCAGGGATAGTAGGGTACATAATTTTTTTTTAAAAATTCTGGAATATTGGGTTTTAAACCCCATGATGAAATAAAAATTAATTAATAAAAAAAATTCATCATCTTACATGGGCATAGTTGTTATAACAACTATAACCACCCATGTGCACATGGCAAAGTTGTTACATGAATAACTACCTTGTAACCACCCATGTGCAATCATCCATAACTATATTCTACCATGAATATTTAAATAAAAAGATTGCATCTCATACACATTAATCAAACAATAATTAAATGATATCCATGGTTGAGAAAGGTGTCTCTGATACCACACTATTAGTCAAATAGCAGTCATGGGATCATCTCCGTGTTTCCCTTGGGAAACCAAAAGGAAAAAATTATCTTGGGTTCACAACTATTGAAAAGTTTGGGTTGTCCTAGCGCACCCTATTTAAATTCTGGGGTTGCCCATGGGAACCCACTGTGACCCAATTAGGGTTCAGTATGAATAACCAAAGCCCTATCCTTCTCTTTCTTGTTCCATAAAATTATGGGTACCATAAGAGAAAGAAATCTCATCTCAATTTCATCCCATAGAAAGAGGGATCCATCCCATACCCAAATGCGCAGCAGAAAGAGATCGATTCGGGTTTCTTTCACATCCCATGATTATCATATAATTAAAAAGACAAGAAGAATTAATAAGAAATTGCTAAGCTTTTGAGTCTCAAGTGTTGCTCCTCCAATAGACAGTGGTTCTTCCTCCAACAAGTACACTAGGTAAACAGATCTGAACCTTTAATGGTGCAGCCAAGGTTCTCCAAATCAATCCAAGAGTCTCTTCAGATCTTCAAGCATAAATCTGGGTTTCCAAAACCCTAAAGCTCAAAATTAGAGAGCAAGAACGAGAGAGAAGAGATCAAGAGAGCGAGAGAGAGAGAGAGAGAGAGAGAGAGAGAGAGAGAGAGAGAGAGAGAGAGAGAAAGAGAACCAAATTTGTCGAAGGGGGAGGGGTGCCGAAATTCGCCCAAGGCAGGGAAAAATGTGGAGTGCCCCCTCCCCTTGGTGTGTTTAAATAATAGCGTTTCTAAAACCCTGCTTGGATGATTCTTAGTGAGAGTCTGACACTCTCTCTCCTCATTGACTTGAACCTGTTTAAACCTGATGGGCTTCTAATTGGTGAAGAAGTAGAATCTAATAGGGAATAGTTAATTAATTATTTATTTAATAGTTAATGGATAAATAAAATAGCACCATATCTAATAAATTAAATAAACAATTAATTATATAGTAAATTCCATTTATACCCTCACAAAATAATTAATTATTATGTACCAACCCACCACTAATCAACATCATCATTATGGAATCTAGGGCATGGACACATGTACTGCCAGACCCCATTCCATAGAACATGTCCATATGAGAGTGCCTATGTATGTGATCGGATCCCGCAAAACATGATAAAATATTTTCAAATAAAACTACATATAATCTATCATTTTATGTAAAATAGGTTTTGCAAAAACCATTTCTAAAATGACACTGAATCCAGATTCTGATCCAATCATCCATAGACAATCTCTATCTTGATGTTCCCAAATCGTTCAGTGGTGACCATGTTGGGTAACTTTCTCACTCACAAAATATTTGCGCATTCCCAGAATACCCGGCTTTGACTCTCTTGAATCTTAGTCATTGATAATCCAAAGAATGCGGTCACATTTTGTAGTGACATGGTCCTCTTAGGTACAGGGTCTCGATGATACATGTCTAGCCCATCCTACATCTGGTAGTAATACATGAGAAAATCGATAAAGTAGATTCTTCGCCAATGCACATCATTATGCTCATTCGCATTCGTACCCTGAACGAATGTGTACTTGAATTCCGTCACATCCATCTAGCTTAAATTTTAGCTCCGAACACAGCCATACAAAAACATTGGGTAGATTTACGTGTAAATTTGGAGACTCAGTTCCCGATAGCATAAAATGACCAAAAAGGACCTAAAATATAAAAAACACAGAAAAATACCCGTAGCTCCATAAAATGTGAGTAAAATGCATGCTTATGACCCTAAGATTTCACACATTAATGTGCTTATGCCTCTGGGTAGTTTTGGTGGCTTTGACCGGTGCGGGTCCCTAGTAACAATTGAGGTTTCACTGTGGTGATAATATAAGTGACCCATGGTGATTCCTGAGTTGTTATAGTAGCATATACCATTGACTTAGTTTGTGTGTTAGGTGAAAAATCGACTAACATTTACATGCATCATGGACTATGTGTGAACTGTGTGTTTGTGCATTCGCCATCCCCTCATTAGCTCAGTGGAGCTAACCCCCTTTGTGCACACTCTTTTAGACTTTGATGCAGATGGGGTAGGTTACGTTGCTGGTCTCGAGGTCCAGACTTCGAGCTATGATGATATTGGTACTGTGGAGCCAAAGGCCATGACTAAGGATTATAGTGATGGTTGCCCCTTCGATGATTGTGCCTACGGGCCGTACTGATGTTTGGGACTAGATCCCTTTTTAATCATTTTAGGCTTCGTGCCTTGAATAAACAATTATGTTATACTCCTTTTGGTAGTTACTTAATGGTCGTAGAAAGTTTTTTTAACTACAATACTTATTATCATTGGTCAACAAATATCTTGTAACTATTTAATTATACACTTCCACAAATACTGATCTATTTTAGAATGTAATATTCCCTAACTTCCGTACTCTGATATTAATGTGTATTAATGACTATGTATTAGAACACTACATTTGTGATCCTGACAGCTTATTGGGATGACACTTGTCATCCTAGTCACCCCTTTATTGTATTTTATTCCCATCAGGAATAGGGGAGTGATAGCGTGGTATCAGAGTGTGATGCTCCGCACCTGTCATAATCTAGAGGATGACACTTGATTTACTCTCCACAACTAGGTTCTAACTTAAAAACTTCAAGAGAATAATTGAAGTGTGTGCAAACCTAGGGAGAAGACTAGCTAGGTGTGAAAGCCGAGAACAGTAGTATATAATAAGAGAACATAATATGATAACGAGAAAAAATACTTTTATTAATAACCCCGACTGATACTACAATGGCCTCCCACAGAAACATTTAAAAATTGTAGTTGTTTAAGATTTCAAGTTCTTATTAGTGTACAAACTATGAGATGGATCACTTTCTCTTGAGTCATTGATGAGCACATTTATGTGTGAAATCTTAAGGCATAAAGCACACATTTTACCACACTAGACAGAGTTACTCGGTGCTTTCTTGTGCTTTTCAGGTTTTTGGGCTATTTATTGCTATTCTAGACTATCGGGGGCTACATCTCCAAATTTACAAGTAAAGCTGTCCAATGTTTTGCATGGTGGTGTTCAGAGCTAAATTTTGAGCAAGATGGATATGACGGAATTCAATTTCGCATCCTTTTAGGCCTCCATGCAAGCAATTATCGTTTCTGGGCCGTAAAAGAATAATGGGCCAGAAATGAGCCGAAACGCAAGCCCGGACCAGTCTGAATTTTATTATGCACCAGGGCAAAATAGAACATCCTTTTAGGCTTCATATGCACCAGGGCAAAATAGAACATCCAATTTCCAATCTCACTTTTCCTTTTTATTTATATTTTATTATTTTCCTTATCCCATCTCAAGCCAACAGTTCCCATCTCTCCTCCCTCCCACGTTATCTCACTCTCTCTCTCATCCCTTTTTTTTTCTATTTTCTCTCATAAGCCCACGGCTCCCATCTCCTAATCCCTCTATCTCTCTCCCATATCTTTATTTTTTTTATTTATTCTTTTCTATTTTATCTCCTCCTCATTTTCTTCTCTCTCTCCTAAAATCTCTCCCACTTTTTTATTTTCCTTAGGACTCAAGCACTTTGTAAAGAGAAAAGAAGGATAAGAGAATATTTTATGAGGAGATTCTCTCCACCTTCCACGGTTTTAGAAGGAGGGACTCCTCCCAAAACGTGGAAGCCCCCCCCCCCCCTCTTCTCTCCTCTTCCCCTTATAAATACCCCATTGTTTGGTTGTAATTTGTTCAATTTGAGTGCAAGTTTAGTGCAATTTATTAATGAAATTTCTTCTTCTCTTCTTCTAGTTTTTGGCTTTCTAAGTTCTAGTTTAATTTCATGCTTTCAATTCCATGGTTGTAATGCTTTAATTTTATGTCTTCAATATGGTTGTAATAATTCTAGTTTAGTTTCAAGCTTTCTAGTCTAGGCTTCTAAATTCTAGTGAGAAGATTTAGAAGAATTGGAAGAGGAAGCCATGGCAAGATTATTCAAGTATTCAAGTTTCTTCAACTACATTCATGCAAGGATTAATTAGTTCATGCAATTCAACTTGGGTAGAAGGGAATATCAATTTCTTATTTTTATTTTTGTGTTCTTCCTCTTCTTAACCTCTTAATTCTTCTAGTTTCTAATTTCTTCTTCTTAATCTCTACCTCTTTCTTCTTTTATTAGTTTATTTTATTAGTATTCTCATCTCCATTAATCCCTCAACTCTATTAGGAATTTTAATTCTCCATTATTTTTAGTTTATTCTCATTCTCTATCTCTCTAGTTCAATCATGCTTTTAGGATTCTTATTTTTTTTATTCACTATTATCATCATGTTAGGATCTTCATTTAATTAATTTTGTTTTAATTTCAGATTTGGTAGCACCATTTCAAGTGTGAGAAGTAAGCAATTTCAACCAAATTCAAGCACCTTTGGGTTTACCTCTCTAATCTCTTGTCTTTACTTTTTCATTGTATTTTTTTTATGTGGTTATGGTTTGTGGCTGCGATTTATTCCTTCCAATCCGCGTTAGTTTGGTAGGTTAGATGCTTATGTGTTAGGACGCCAATCAATTCATGCCAATTCAGTTCCCTAGATGCGTAATTTCGGTAGATGCTTGTGAGTTAGGACGTGTTAATTTTTGTTAGTTTAATTAGTTTAATTTAACACTTTAATTTGGTTCACTTTGCATTACTTTAAAGTGAGGAAAATATGGTGGTGTATATCTCTTTGAGTTCGACCCGTAGCTACGATTGATCCGTACACCTGCGGTTATTATTTTGTGCAAACAATCATCCTAGGCTTTAAATGCACTGACGATCTTAAACTTGAATAGGTATCCGTCATGGGTAACACTCGTTCAAGTGGGAACCGTTCCCCTCCATAGGATGTTGCTAGTGACGCCTCCGCTATGGCCTTACCAGAGCCCCCTCCCATCAACAACAATGCGGTTGTAGTTGCGTTGTTAGTGAATATGTTACGGGCCATGCAACAAGAGCACAGAGAGGCGCAACTGGAGCAGCGCCAATTTATGCAAGCTATGACTTTGCAACTCCAAGAAATTGCTAGAGAAAGGCAACAAGTGCCCCCTTTAGCTCCTACAACTTCCACTGCACTTGATAACCCTCCTCTGGCCCCTACTGCTACTGGAGTACCCTTGGCACAAGCGGTGCCCGCACCTCTTCCTCCTACTCCCGAAGCTCCAACAGTTCGTGTTGTGGTACAGAATTGGGAAGATGCTTCCAAATTGTCTGAGAAATTCCAAAAGCATCGTCCTCCAACCTTCTACAAGATGTTTCACGATTCCTTGTTCTCGGCCACTTGGATTAGGGATATTGAGAGGATATTTGAAGTACTTCCCTACAGCAATGCTGAGAAGATAAGGTGTGCTGCGTTCAAACTCTGTGGTGATGCCGATGCTTGGTGGCATTCCTTTAAGAAGAGCTTTTGGGCAACATATCCAAATGCTACCTGGGCCCAATTCACTGAGGTCTTCCTCAAGAATTACTTTCCTCAGAACTTCCGTGATAAGAAGGAAGCCAAAATCATGAGCTTGCATCAAGGATCCAAGTCGATCCTCGAGTACCAAACATTTGAGGATTTGTTCTATTTTACCCTGGTGCATATGAAGCCCAAAGAGGTCAAAGCTAGAACTCTTAAGAAGGGACTGAGACCCAGTATTAGTACTTCTGTGGTATTGCATAAGTACCCTACTTATGCAGAGGTAGTCCAAGCTACTAAGATAATTGAGGATCAGTAGAGGGAAAACTATAGAGCTATACAGGCTGGCAAGAGGCCTATGACTTCCTATAATTCTCGAGTATCTACTAAGTTCCAGAAGAGAGGGACCAATTCTACTACCTCTCCTATTCAGTCCCGCAGGTCTGAGGCAGTCCAAGCACCCAAGCCCGCACCGAACCCTCACTATGGAACTCAGACCCTCATAAGCTATAATTGTAAGGAGTCCGGGCATATGATCAAAGATTTCCCGCATCCCAGGATGATAGGCCCTCCACCTTCTGCAGTTCTTAAGGCACCCCAAGCTAAGGTAGCTGTTTGCTCTCTCCTCCCTTCCCTAGCTAATAGAACTCAAGGGCGTGTGTACTCTGTCACCAATGAGGAAGCCCAGGCTGATCCCAGCGTTATTACAGGTATTGCACTTGACTCTTGGGATGTGCATTCATGTAGGTTATCGTTGTTTTGATTGATTTGTTTGGTGTCCATCAGGTATGATTTTTGTTTGTTCTCAACCTGCTTATGCGTTGTTTGATTCGAGGGTGTCACATTCTTTTGTATCCCCTTCTTTTGCTAAAAAAATGCCGATCGAACCAAAGCAAATGACCCAGAACCTGGTAGTCAGTACACCAACGGGTAGTAAGGTAGAACTTAACATGATTTATGATCCTTGTCCCGTACGTGTGTGTGACCACGGGCTAGAAGCAAGTTTGATAGTTCTGGAAATAGAGGACTTTGATGTTATTTTGGGTATGGATTGGCTATCCACCCATGGGGCCAATCTAATCCGTTCAGAAAGGAAGATCCTATTCAAACCAGAAGAAGGTGAAGGATTCGTGTTCAAGGGCATTAGACGGGAGAAGCCCAAGAAGGCCATTATCTCTGCTCTCTAAGTCCAGAAGTTATTGGATGAGGGATGTCAGTGTTACCTAGCATCCATGGTAGATACTAAAGCAAAGGTCAGACCACTAGAGGAGATAAATGTAGTAAAGGACTTTTCGAATGTCTTTCCAAAAGACCTAACACGGTTGCCACCGGATTGTGAGATGGAGTTCATGATAGATCTGGTACCTGGCGCAGCCCCAGTGTCTAAGGCCCCCTACAGGTTGCCACATGAGACGCACCTTATCCCTCAAAATTCTCTTTAACTCCTTCAAGGAACCCCCTACGGGCCGAATCAGTGAAGTTGGATCCTTATAGGGAACATCCTTATGTAGCATATTCACCCCGTGGTTTGGTAAAGGGTTAGTAGTTACATTGAGCTGTTGTTCCACTTTCAATGCTATCTTCCCTGTGTTGATCAGGTCTTGTATGGCATGCTTGAGGTGTATGCATCTGTCGGTCTGGTTACCTTTGTAATTGTGATAGTAGCAGTACAATTCTGGCTTGCATCCTAGAGGCAGATTGGCCAAATCTACATGTCTTGGTGGTACAACATCCAACATACCTTCTCTCTTGAGCTTGAAGAAGAGGCGAGTAGGAGTCATATTTCCAAAAGTAAACTATCTAAGAGGAGCTGACTATTCTGCTTGGATAACCAATGGTGAAGTGGCTATTAATGAAATCTTCTTCTCAGTGTACTGAACAGTGGTGACCGCGTTCACTTCGGGACCCTTCCCTCTTTCTACTTTGTTGTTCTTATATAGATAAGATCCAGAGGCCTCCTTAGTTGAAGCCTGGGCTTGCTTTCCTTTGAAGAGCTTGTCCTCAATTCGCTTTCTTGTAGATATGAGTACTTCAAAGGTTTTGATGTGCTAATAATAGAGGCAGTCATAGTACTCTCTATGCAAGTTCTCCAGTATCATTTCCACTTGTTTAGCTTAATTCGGATGTTTCCACATCCTAGACACCTTCTCGCGGAACCTCATAATGAAATTAGAAAATCCTTCGTCGGCTCCTTGCCTCAAGGTTTCCAACTCACGCCGAGTGATATCTATCTCAGTGTTATAAGAATACTGCTTGGTGAACTCCTTCACCACTGCCGACCAAGTTTGAGTTTGAGTGTAGTCCAATTGATGGTCAATGGCTAAAGCATTACCAAGTGATGCCGAGTGAAGATATTGAAGAGATCATAGAGCTCCATGAGCCTCTTTACTCCGATGATTGAGAGCCCTCCCAGGTATTCCCCCACCCTGTCCTTACCATTGAGGACATTGAGTTCATGGAGCTCCATTGAGGACATTGCATGGTTTAAGTGTGTGTGGGGGGTTGAGCTTCATTGGCAGAGTTTAGTCTTGGTGTTGGTAGTTTGTACGTATGCACTTTCCTTTGTTTTGGTACGAAACAAGAAAGATAGAAACCTAGGGAGATACTCCGTATAAGAAGCAATAAAAATTTTGTTGAGATGACAGTAGCACGTGTGTAGCTTGAGAAGGGAGCTAAATTAGAAAATAGGATCATTATCTTAGCAAAATGGAAGGGCCATCTAGGTATCTATTGGTTTCTTGTGCCTTTGGTGAGGAGCTGAGACCAAATTTAATTTTATGGCATATATGGCATGAATGAATGGAATGAGTTTTTAAAGTATATTCTCAATCTAGTTGTAACCTGTAGCCTCTTTGGCTCGAGTGATTAAGCCCGAGGGGTGTTTAACACCTCGTACCCTAAAGCTGTCTAGCTTGGGAGTCATTGGCCCAAAGGTCGTTACAATTGCCATTGAGAAAGCTTAATAGGTCAGGACATTGCACAGATTAGAGAAAAAGGAAATAAGTATGAGAACTGTAGCATCAATGTCCTTGTGATATATGCAAAAAGCGAAGCTACCAAGTACTTGGGTGTCTGGTGTTTGCCCCACCATGTCATTCAGGGAACTATAGTAGACTAGAACTAGAGTTCTTTACTTGAAAAAAAAAAAAAGAAGAAAGAATCGGAGAAAAAATTAATAAGTGAAAACATGATAAATCCTGAAATGCTATAATTGCCCTAAAAAGAATGGATGGCGAAAAATGCTCTGATCCCAAGTTGTGAGCACCCTAGACGCTATGTATGGTCTCACCTTAGGATAGGGTGGTGTTCCGAAAATATGAGGATATTCCCTTATTAAAATGCATATTTGTTGCTGGAATCCAAATAGGATAATATAGTTCAAGTATGGGGGAATCCTTAGGAATTTTGACTTTGAATGGAATACCTTAGCTGTGGAGGGGATGTGTGCATTTTACCTTTCGCCAAGATTAAAGTCTGCAATTTTTTTATTTGGAATCATGTTTATGAATTTTGGGTGTATATTCTCTGCAAACACCCACGGCACCTCACTCGTCCACTAGGGGTAACCTAGAGGTTTAAAGGGCTTGCTGCACATGCTAAGTGCAACCGTGATTCCTACGAAAGTGAGTTTGGTTTTTGTTTTTGCATTCTAGGGTAGTTTGTCTTTTTTGCTTTACTCGAGGACGAGCAAAGTCTAAGTGTGGGGGAATCTAATGAGCACATTAATGTATGAAATCTTAGGGTCATAAGCATGCATTTTACTCACATTTTACGGAGCTACTCGGATATTTTCTGTGTTTTTCAGGTTTTAGGTCTTTTTTTATCATTTTATGCTATCAAGAGCTAAATCTCCAAATTTACACGTAAAGCTGCCCAATGTCTTTGCATGGCTACGTTCAGAGCTAAAATTTAGGCTAGATGGACTTGACAGATTTCATGCACGCATTCGTTTAGGCCATTATGCAAGCGATTATCATTTTCGGGCCATAAAAGAATAATGGGCCAAAGAGAAACTAAAGGAAGCCCAAGCCACGATTTTATTCAATGTAATCACTTACATGGGCTGGACTCATGGGCCTTGAAGACCAAGCCTCCAGTGATCCACGAAATTCAAGGGCAGAATGGGAAGAAGTTTCATTAAAACAACCAAAGACAAAGGAGGAATTTCACTCTAAATTAGAAGTTTGACCCTAAATTGGCCAGCAAACAAAGAATCGGCCAAGGGAAGGCTTGCGCAAGTTTGAGAGGAGAAATAGTAGGAGAGATAGGAAAAGAGAAGAAAAGAAAAAAATCCTATCTCTCCCACACGTTTTTCCCTCCCACTCTCTCTCTCTCTCCCTATCCACGATTTTTCTCTCTCTAATATTTTTTTTACTCTATGCCACCTCACTTTTCCACCTCCCTTACCCCCTCTACATCTCTATTCTCTTTTCTCATTCACGTGGTCTCCTATTATCTCTCTCTCCCATAACTTTATTCTATCTTATTTTATTTCATTTTTTTTCCTATTTTATCTCCTTCTCTTTTTCTCCCCTCTCTCCTAAAATCTCTCTCTTTCTTTATTCTACTTCGTTCCACCAAATATCCCCCTCTCAATCTCCCACGTTTTATTATTCTATTCTCTTCCTCTCTCCTATCCTTTCATCTCTCCACATCTATCCTTATTTTCTCTCCTTTCTTGGCTCCTACTTTCTCTCTACACACCCCTCCACGGTTTCTTAGTTTTTTTTTTTTTATTATTTTATTTCAACCAAGAAGATTCGGTGGAGGGGTTGTGAGGTGGATTGTTTTGCATCTCTATATAAGAGGGGAGAAGAGAAATCGATAGGCACTCTCTATTTTTCACTCCCTATCCCCTTGCTCATGTGTTGAGCTCCTCTTTTATTTTCCTTCATTGTAATAGTCTTTCAATATTAATGCAAGCTTTTATTTCATCTTCTCTACTTGTCTTCTTAGATTAGAATTCTTATGTTCTTCTTAGATTAGTTTTCTTTTATGGTGATGTAATTAATTAGGATAGTTTATATGATAATGTAAGCAATTCAATTAGCATCTTCTACAAATTTCGAATTTGTGTGGGGAGTGCAACTTCTCCCCCAAGGTGACTCTCTTCTTCTCTTTAATTTATTTTATTTCACTTTAATGGATCCACTATCTCACCCTTCTTCTTTATCTCTTGCCATGGCCAACTAAACCCCTCTCTCTTAGAGTAGGTGAAGCCATATAAGGAGGGGGAGTGGGATTGACATGCGAGTGGTAATGGACGTAGGGTATAAGGTAGATTACTATGGGATGCCGCCAACACGAGGTATGTCACCCATGGAGGGCTATATACCTATTTGTTAGCCGTACCCGCAGTGATATACTACATACTCTATGATTTTTGGTTGTTAATTGTTAGGTTGCCTAGAACTACCCATGGATTATGTAACTTCTTTGCATGGAATATAGTCCATTGGCCAAAGGCTTGGTGATCTAGCTATCCTTGTTTTAACATGCTAGTTGACCTCCCCTAATTTGCATGGTGGATTCCTTTCTCGAAGAGACCTTCATATACCTAGAATTTAATTTCCATTAAACTTGATTATTTTAGTGCTTTCCTTTATTTATCAAAATTGTTTTTTCAAAAATTTAATCATGTGGTTTTATCCTAAGCAAAATTAGATCCTTACTCTTTAGGTTTTTCTTTTTGATAATTCGATGCTTTCCTTGTTTAGATGAATGGTTAGGACGTCAATTCGGTAGATGCATGTGTTAGGACTGTAGTTTAGCTTAATCCATCACTTGTTACACTTTTGCCTTACTTGAGAAAAGTAAAATAGAGTGGCTACATCTCCCTGTGTTCGACCCATTCTCGTAAGACCCGAACGCTTGCGGTTAATTTTTAAATCTTAAACTGTAGACCCCGATGATCAGTGGTCATCCCTGACCTGGCCTATCTCCCCCATAGGCAACAAGGAGCCTTGATCACCCAACACCTAAACCTTTGTTGGTAAGGGTCATAGTATAGGGGAAATTAAACCTAACCGCAGATATACTACATACAAAATCCTATCGTCTCGAGAGATATTCCGGGTGCATCACCATCTAGCACTCAGGTACCAGCATGACATGGTGCATACAGACCAATATGACAAGCAATAGCAATTTATTCCATGGGGTTCCGGTACCAGCACCCCCGGCATCGTAACCCGACATAAATAATGAAATACAATTCACAACCAAAATCATATAATCCTTCAATCAAGAATATAATGCAAGTATGCAATATGCTTGAATGCAATTCAATATAATAATGGATATGCATAGATATAGTCAAACCCAAACCCACTCACTTTGGCTAAGATGTATTTGCTTGAAGGACTACCAGTCCTCAAAAGCACTATGATATGCGTCGACGGACAAGTTGTTATAACCTAGGGTTAATTAAATCAAAAGTAAACATTAAGAGATATGTAAATGGCTATGGAGTCCAGGGGTACCCTTCGTTTAAATTTTAAACCAAGGCCAGACTCAAAACTGAAAAGACAGCAGCAATGGTCAATTGGTACTAGTGCATCCAATGGACCAGTAGGGCTGCAGCAGCAAAATTGAGAAAAGAGGTCATGGTTTCACATCAAAGGGGTCCCAGGGTGTTATATAAGTGGTTCCAATAGGGTTTGGGTCAGGGTATTGTCCCCAACTTGGCTTGGTTGGCCAATCACCATTCCGGGAGTCAGACTGACTCCAAACAGTAGGCATAGGGTTGGGTTGGCATGGGTTTCAACACAAAAGGCCTAACACAAGGTTTTAGAGGCCATGGGTAGACCAAGCTTACATTTGGGTAAGGTTTCTGGTAGTGGTCAATTGGTACTAGTCCATCCAATGGACCAGTGGCAATCGACCAGTACAAGTACAGCTCAAGAAATAGATGTTTTCTGAGGATTTGGCTTGATTCTACTAATCCAAAGCTGGGATTTATGATCAACAAGCATAGGCATGTTATATTTAAGCTGGATTTCAAGGTTGAATGAGAAGATTGAAACAACAAGGGTTCCATGTTTCTAAGTCATGACAGTACTAAATTAAGCTTTTGGGTCTTGAGTTGGCTTGCATGCATGGAGGTTTGGGTCCCATTCATGGCGTTTATGCATAGAGACCAAGGGTTAGCATTTTAATTAATTAAATTATGCTTGAAACCTGAGATTCAAAGTAAATTCAGATTCTGAAGGTTTAGAAGAAACAATCAAAAAGGGGTTTGGCTTGCATGTTAATGGATTCGGGTTCCCATGCTTAAATACAAGAAGAATTGAGCATGGGGTTTAAGAGATTAACAATCTGAACTACAAAAGGACAAGAATCAGAACTTAAAGAGAGGTTTCATGTTCTGAAACTTAAAGAAATACAAACATCAAGTATATTGGGCTGCATGTTCATGGGTTTGGGTTCCCAAGCTCATACACATGAAGAATTTAACATGGAGCCTAGAGATTGGTAAATTTATGGTTTAAACTTCTGAAATTATACAAATCAGAAACAACAAGGGTTCATTAAAAGGGAAAAATCGTGGGGTTAGGGTTTTACCTTAGGACTTCCAAAGCTAAGAAGGTTCATAGCCTTCCCTTCTTCTTCTCCTCTTCTTCCTACCTCCTCTCTCTTCTTTCTCTCCTTCCTCTTTCTTAGCGATTTCTTTTGGCTGAAGAAAAAAGTTTAGGAAATAGGGTTGGGTTTATATAGAGGCTGGCTTAAGGCCTATTTGGCTAAGGTCGTTTTGGCTAAAAACACATTCTATAGCCTATTCCTAAGCACTTAAGCCTATAGGTGAGCCCCACATGGTCACATTGTCGGGGTAATATTCCCATGGATTAGTTGGGATGCGGGGAGGAGATTGATGGTGCGAGACACTAGGCCCCACACACCGAGAAAGAAATTTACACAAGACGGCAGCACTAGTCCATTGGATTGGTTGATCCGAAATGACCAGTGGCAATCGACCAGTAGTGCAATAGCAGGAAAATTTGGGTTTGAAGTGTATGAAAGATATGTTTGGTTCACTTTTTTATTCATAGTTTACTATTTGGTTCATGTTGGTTCTTTGTGAGTTATTTTTTGGTTCAATGAAATAGGAAACAAGGACATTATAGGAATCTCACTAGAAAGAATCTAAATACTAATTCACTATAGGTTGTGTACAAAAGGAAAAGAAGAGTTTATGGAAGGACATAAAGGAGATTTCAAGTAAGATATAAATTAATGAGGTGATAAAATAGGAAAGAAGAAGATAATGAAGGGGCATAAGGGAGATTTCAAGTGAGATACATCTAAGAAAGAGAGAGAGTCATTTTAAGAAAGAGAGAGAGTCATTCTAAGAAAAAGAGAAGAGAAAGAAAAACAAGAAAAAGAAAAGAGAGGGAAGGAAAATCGTGGAAGGGGGCAGTGAGTCTTTTGGGATTTGAGTGTCCAAATTCCAGGGTTTTGTAGGAAGATTTCCAAGGCTAAGTTGAAGATTGGAGCTTGGAATATGGTGGAGTGAAGGGCCAAAGCTAGGATCTAGACTTGGTTCTTCAACAAGGTAGGTTCCCCATCCTTGAAGCCTGAATTTTTGTCTCTTGAGAGAAGATTTCATATATGGGATGGAAGAATAAGGCTTTGATGCTTGAGGATACATTATGAATTTTATATGGATTAAGGCATACATTATTCATGTTATATTGATGTTTTTCTAAGTTTAAATCATGATAATGAAGCATGGAAAATTCGGATACAAGAGGTGATGAGAGAAAAAGTAACTGTTTTTTCTTGTTTCTGAAATTTTTGGGTTTGACAGAACAGTAGCCCAAGATTGTTCATGTTATCTACCATAGTTAGGGATCGATTCATGGTCTTAAATAATTATTGGAAGTATATATATATATATGTTAATATGATCTCCTGAAATTTTCATTAATAAATAAGTTCATTTGATACGTTTATAAATTCGTGCTCACAGACAGGTCACTATTAGGGTAGTTTTTTGTACCCGAGATTGAGAGATGTGTCAGAGATACTTTTACGTTGGATTTTGATCTAAGTTTTGGAATGAATGAACTTTAATCAGTATTTTAAATCCTCCAAAAATATTGAAGACATTTGAACACGGGAGACTGGATTTATGATTTTTACAAGTTGATGACTCCAATTCTGTCTTAGTCAGAAGGGTGTTTTTGAAATTTTTTGGAACTCTATGTTAGGAGGGGTTTCAAGATGTATGGTCTTATTATAAAATAACTAAATGGATGTTAGCTTTCAGTACCCACTGTCCTTGTTCAATATTAAGCACATTAAGTATTTATTTTGTATCTTTATATCACTGTAGGTAAAACAATGACATAACAGAATTTTACAATTGATGATTTCCACTAGAACCTATCTTGGATTGAAGAGATTTTGAGCTTGTTTGAGGATCTGAGATAAGAACCCTAAGTTTTGGGGGTTTTATTTGAAGAACAAGGACCCCCGAAAGGATGACATTAATTGGACGATTAGAACGCGAAAGTGTTGGTAAGGAAGCATTGTTAATCGATGGTTAATATTGTAGAATGACTACATATTTGTTTATGCAATGTTTATGGTGATATTTAGTAAAGATTCCTTGATATGAATATGTTAGGTCTCTATATGCTTGAATGTTGAATGATCTTATGGTTATTAATGGGAATGTAAATGGTACATGGTTCTATGAATGATGACAAAAAAAAAAAAAAAAAGATTAACAAAGAATGAAAATGAAAAGAAAGTTATGTGCCGACGGGCATGACCAACATACGACCCGGTACTCATGAAGTGCCTATGAAGATGGGTGTTGAGGCCATCACTGAACCCATTCCAGTGGTTTGTAACTGGAGCCATTTCGATGGTACGATTGAACCCATTCTAGTGGTTTGTAACTAGAGCTACTTCAGTAGTACGACGGAGATATACTAGATGAAGATCTAAGACTGAAATGAGATGAAAAACGATAAAATGAATGAAATGTTACTAATAGATAAATGATTGAAAGATTGATGGAAATTGGTTGATTGAATGATTATTATTCAAATGATAAGGAATGATGCCATGCTTATATATAGAAATATAAAATTTTAATTGCATGTTATATTGTGAGCATGATTGGCAATGCCATTTCTTATTGGGCGATAGCTCATTCCTCGAATGATAAAATTTTTTACAAATAAGACAAGCATGAATAAGGGCAAGGGCATTGCTATCGTTGAGCAAGATGAAGACTGATGATCTGAGGATCATTTTGGAGTCTATTACCTTGGCATAGATAGAACTCTGTTGTCGTAAAGGATATTTATTTTGAAGGAGGATCTTGAATCCGGATGATTATAATTATTTTTATGTTTTGTTCCTTTCCTTGGAGAGTATGGATTGTAGACATTAGAGGCATCAATACCATGTTTTAAGTTTTAAATAGTTATCTTTCGCTTACTATTATGTCTTTAATCTTATGTACTTTGATTATATTAAATGCTTGACTGAAAGTTTTCCTGTGCGGTCCTGACTAGACTCTGGTGTCATGGGCCCCACCTGGTCCTTGGATCGGGGTCGTTACAGTCTTGGTATCAGAGCAATAGGTTTAGATAGATTCTGTAGACTAGTGGTCTAATGGCATAGGAATGCTAACTGAACAGAATTGAATTGAATGAGAACTGGATGGAATTGATTGTCAATGTAAATGGACTGTTTAGAATGATGGATGATATTGAATTGATAGTCCTTTTATGGACGAGGAATTGATTGAATCTATGTTTTTGGTGACTTGGTAATGGCACCCAAGAGAAGAAGAGGTAGAGGCCAGATTGAAGTGCCCCAAGAGAGCCCTGCAACACCAATGAATGAAGGGCAAATTCAGATGGAACAAGTACTAGATGCTATTGGCAACCTTGTGGGGGCATTATAGAACCAAACTAATCGGGTAGAGGTGATTGCTCAAGCTACACCAACTGTTGGTAGTGGCGGCAGAAGGGAAGTGACTGAAACTGAGGACAAGCATGTCCTTAAGGATTTTATGAAGCTCCATTCGGTAGCTTTCAAGGGAACAAATGCTGATCCAGCTATTGCCACACAGTGGATTAGTGACTTGGAGAAGGTTTATGAGGTGATCAAGTGCACTGATGCACAAAAGGTTATGTGTGCCACCTTTATGCTTCAAGGAGAAGCGGATCAGTGGTGGAAAATGACTAAGCCCATATTGGAAGCAGGTGACAGGCAAATTACCTGGGATGAATTCAAGGTGGCTTTTGATGATAAGTATTTCCCACCTTGTGTATAGCAAAAGAAGAACTTTGAGTTCATGCTTTTAACTCAAGGAAGCCAAACAGTGATGATGTCTGAGAGGAAGTTTGAGGAATTATCTAGGTACGCACCACACATGGTGAGTACGGAGGAGTTGAAGGCTCAATAGTTCAAGCAAGGCTTAAGGGTGGAGATCCAGAAGAGTATTTCTCCCTTGCAACTGAAGACATATGCTAAAGTAGTCCACAAAGCTCAGATTTATGAGGTTGTGGAGAAGAATGCAACAAAGGATGAAGAAGTTAAACTAAAGAAAAAGTTTAAGAAGAGTTTTGCTACCCATATAGCAAACAAGGATAATTGGAAGAAATTCCACAAGAAAAAGCCCCAAGGAAATGTTGACTGCAAGAAGTGTGGTAAGAACCACAAGGGTCATTGTTTGGTGGGAACGTTCACGTGCTTCAAGTGTAAGGAACCTGAACATCTTGCAAGGAATTGTACAACTCTGAAAGAGCAGCCAGAGCGAAACCCCCAAGGAGGGCAAGCCAATCAAAATGCCTAGAACAGAAAGGACACTCAAGGAAACCAGAAGCCAAGAGCCTCTGGTAGGGTTTTCGTAATGACTAAGAAGGATGCAGAGGCATCTCCCTCTGTTGTGGCAGGTATGCTAAAAATCTCTGGAATACCTGCTTATGTCCTATTTGATTCAGGATCCACTCATAGTTTTGTATCGAGTACCTTTGCTACTAAATTGAATGTTGTGCCCAAAATTTTGAATTACCGGTTGTGTGTGTCTACACCTTCTAGAGGAATGATAGAAACAGAATTAATTTGTGAAGCGTGTGATGTAGAGATTATGGAGAGAAAATTGACTACAGACTTAATTCTGTTAGAAATGAAGGATTTTGATATTATACTTGGAAAGGATTGGCTAGCAGCATATCATGCTAGTGTTCATTGTTTTGAAAAGAGAGTAGTCGTAAGACCTGTGAAGGAACCAGAGTTTGAATTTTCTGGCATGATGATAGGAACTCCGCCATCGGTGATAATTTCGGTGATGCAAACCCAAAAGTTGTTGAGGCAAGGATGCCAAGGATTTTTAGCTTCAGTTGTTGACACTAAAGTGAAGGGATCAGTTTTAACTGATGTACCTATTATGAGGGATTTTTTTTCCGGACCTATTTTCGGAGGATTTGGTAGAATTGCCACCCGAAAGAGATATGGAATTTGCTAATGAGTTGGTTCTTGGTACGGCGTCAATATCCAAAGCACCATACCAGATGGCTCAGGTAGAATTGAAGAATCAATTGGAAGAGTTGTTGGATAAGGGTTTCATACGGCCTAGTGTTTCGCCGTGGGGAGATCCAGTCCTATTTGTCAAGAAGAAGGATGGTACTATGAGGATGTGTATAGATTATAGGGAATAAAGACTGCCCTTAGCCTGCAGAAAAGCTATGCAGATGTGAGAAGGAGGCCTTCAGAATTTGAGGAAGGGGATAAGGTGTTTCTGAAAGTTGCACCAATGAAAGGAGTTGTGAGGTTTGGCAAGAAAGGAAAGTTAAGTCCGAGGTATGTAGGACCCTTTGAGATTCTTGAAAGAGTTGGACCAGTGGCTTACATGATTGCCTTACCGCTGGAGTTGTCCAATGTCCACAATGTTTTCCACGTGTCAATGCTGAAGAGGTACATTGGTGATTCATCTCATGTTTTGGACTACCAACCGTTACAATTGAATGAAGATCTATCATACGTGCAAGAACCTGTGAAGATTCTAGATCAAAAGGATAAAGTTTTGCAGAATCGAGTTGTCCCGTTGGTGAAAGTCTTGTGGAGGAATCATACAAGCCAAGAAGCATCTTGAGAGCTTGAATCCGACATGCAGGATGAGTATCCCCAATTATTTGATGATCAAGGTATGTCAATTTCGAGGACGAAATTTTTATAAGGAGGGGAGGACGTAATACCTCGACCCAAGCATTTTATTTTAATATTGGTTTACTGTCTTACTTTTTTATAAGACTGGATTGGATGGTAGGGAATCGATTTTCATGTTGATATTATTCATTTATGGTAAGATTTCATGTAATTATGATTTTTATGCATGTTTTAAAATGAATTATAAGCATGGGTATGATTATTGGTCATGTATAGCCATGTAAGGTTATTTATGTAATTTTACAACCCTTGATCTATTGATATAGACTATGTATTGATTTTATACACTATGGTACATTTTTATATACTATGGTTTATAAGTTAAAGTGTATGAAAGATATGTTTGGTTCACTTTTTGATTCATAGTTTACTATTTGGTTCATGTTGGTTCTTTGTGAGTTACTTTCTTGTTCAATGAAACAGGAAACAAGGACATTATAGGAAACTCACTAGAAAGATTCCAAATACTAATTCAGTATAGGTTGTGAACAAAAGGAAAAAAAGAGTTTAAGTGAGGGTTTAATGGAAAAATTACAAAAAGAAAAGAAGAGTTTAAGTGAGGGTTTAATGGGAAAGTTAGAAAAAGAAAAGAAGAGTTAAGTGAGGGCATAAAGGAGATTTCAAGTAAGATATAAATTAATGAGGGGATATAATAGGAAAGAAGGAAGATAATGGAAGGGCATAAAGGAGACTTCAAGTAAGATATAAATTAATGAGGTGATAAAATAGGAAAGAAGAAGATAATGGAGGGGCATAAGGGAGATTTCACGTGAGATAAATCTAAGAAAGAGAGAGAGTCATTCTAAGAAAAAGAGAAGAGAAAGAAAAACAAAAAAAGAAAAGAGAGGGAAGGAAAATCGTGGAAGGGGGCAGTGAGTCCTTTTGGGATTTGAGTGTCCAAATTCCAGGGTTTTGTAGGGAGATTTCCAAGGCTAAGTTGAAGATTGGAGCTTGGAATATGTTGGAGTGAAGGGCCAAAGCTAGGATCAAGACTTGGTTCTTCAACAAGGTAGGTTCCCCATCCTTGAATCCTGAATTTTTGTCTCTTGAGAGAAGATTTCATATATGGGATGGAAGAATAGGACTTTAATGCTTGAGGATACATTATGAATTTTATATGGATTAAGGCATATATTATTCATGTTATATTTATGTTTTTTTAAATTTAAATCATGGTAGTGAAGCATGGAAAATTCAGATACAAGAAGTGATGAGAGAAAAAGTAACTGATTTTTCTTGTTTCTGAAATTTCTGAGTTGGACAGAACAGTAGCCCAAGATTGTTCATGTTATCTACCATAGTTAGGGATCGATTCATGGTCTTAAATAATTATTGGGAGTATATATATATGTTAATATGATCTCCTGAAAATTTTATTAAGAAATAAGTTCATTTGATATGATTATAAATTCGTGCTCCCAGACAGGTCACTATTAGGGTAGTTTTCTGTACCCGAGATTGAGAGATGTGTCAGAGATACTTTTGCATTGCATTTTGATCTAAGTTTTTGACTGAATGAACTTCAATCAGTCTTTTAAATCCTCCAAAAATATTGACGACATTTGAATTCGGGAGAATGGATTTATGATTTTTACAAGTTGATGACTCCAATTATGTCTTAGCCAGAAGGGTGTTTTTGAAATTTTTGGAACTCTATGTTAGGAGGGGTTTCAAGATGTATGGTCTTATTATGAAATAACTAAATGGATGTTATATTTCAGTAGCCACTGACCTTGTTCAATATTAAGCACTTTAAGTATTTATTTTGTATCTTTATATCACTATAGTAAAATAGTGACATAACAGAATTTTACAATTGATGATTTCCACTGGAACCTATCTTGGATTGAAGAGATTTTGAGCTTGTTTGAGGATCTGAGTTAAGAACCCTAAGTTTTGGGATTTTTATTTGAAGAACAAGGACCCCCGAAAGGCCAACATTAATTGGATGATCGGAACGCGAAAGTGTTGGTAAGGAAGCATTGTTAATCGATGGTTAATATTGTAGAATGAATACATATATGTTTATGCAATGTTTATGGTGATATTTAGTAAAGATTCCTTGATATGATTATGTTAGGTCTCTATATGCTTGAATGTTGAATGATCTTATGGTTATTAATGGGAATGTAAATGGTACATGGTTCTATGAATGATGATAAAAAAAAAAAAGGATTAACAAAGAATGAAAATGAAAAGAAAGTTATGTGCCGACGGGCACAGCCAACATATGACCCGGTACTCATGAAGTGCCTATAAAGATGGGTGTTGAGGCCATCACTGAACCCATTCCAGTGGTTTATAACTGGAGCCATTTTGATGGTACGACTGAACCAATTCTAGTGGTTTGTAACTGGAGCCATTTCGATGGTACGACTGAACCCATTCTAGTGGTTTGTAACTAGAGCTACTTCGGTAGTACAACGGAGATATACTAGATGAAGATCTAAGACTGAAATGAAATGAAAAATGATAAAATGAATGAAATGTTACTGATAGATAAATGATTGAAAGATTGATGGAAATTGGTTGATTGAATGATTATTATTCAAATGATAAGGAATGATGCCATGCTTATATATAGAAAAATGAAATTTTAATTGCATGTTATATTGTGAGCATGATTGGCAATGTCATTTCTTACTGGGCGATAGCTCATTCCTCGAATGATAAAAATTTTTACAGATAAGATAGGCATGAATAAGTGCAAGGGGCATTGCTATCGTTGAGCAAGATGAAGATTGATGATCTGAGGATCATTTTGGAGTTTATTACCTTGGCATAAATATAACTCTGTTGTCGTAAAGGATAATTATTTTGAAGGAGAATCTTGAATCCGGATGATTGTAATTATTTTGAAGTTCTGTTCCTCTTCTTGGAGAGTATGGATTGTAGACGTTAGAGGCATCAGTACCATGTTTTAAGTTTTAAATAGTTATCTTCCGCTTACTATTATGTCTTTAATCTTATGCACTTTGATTATATTGATTGCTTGACCGAATGTTTTCCTGTGCGGTCCCAACTGGACTCTGGTGTCATGGGACCCACCTGGTCCTTGGATCGGGGTCGTTACAGTCTTTTCCTTAGATCTCTATGTTTTGAAGGTGTTTCTGGTCAAGGACAGCCCAGAACACCTGAGGGCTACCTTGTACTGCTCCAGATCTGACATGCAAACCAATTGCATGGAAGATCTAAACTTTTTCATGAGATTTTTACTGCTGTTACTTACCTGAGACTGAAATCAGTCTCTATGCCAGACTGCACTGCCTTGTTGCACATAGAACAGGCAGTCTGGGCTTGGATCTGTGCATGCAAGCTAGTTCTTGCTTGAATCTTGGTAGGGACAGCCTACTGCTGTGATTTTACACGTAAGAATGTCCTTACATGTAACCCAAACCGTGGCCATAAGTTGAAACACAGCTGGGCTGCTATTCTTTGTGCTGTCTGAACAGCTCCTGGCTACCAAATGGTGGGCCCAGGTCATGATCCATGTGGAGCACTAAAAACCACTCCTCATAGGGTCCACAATAACCCTACATGCAAGATGGGTCGACCTAGGCACTGCCCATGGTGAAAAATATAGGTTTTTGAGCCTGTTCACATTGCAAACAGGCTCTAGGTGATGCACTGGGCGATGCACACATCACCTAGTGAATCGCCCAGAGAATAGAAAAGGGCTGATTTACTGACCAGACCATAGGGGCTTCCACTAGTGGACCATGAACAGTGTAAGGAGGTGGCAAATGACCAAAATACCCCTCCTCACATTTGTCCACTATTGATTACATTTTGGGTACCAAAGTGGGCCCCACAGGGCTTGGAAACCCTGCTAGAATTGGTCCAGCTACACTACTGACCTAAGGACTAAATTGTGAGACTATCGGGACCATGTACTACATATTACACTGGTAAAATACCATACCTGACCCTGAACCACATTCTCCAGATGATGCACCTGGACATGGACTCAAAGCCCAGTGCAAGACCCAGAGAATTCCAAGTGATACTATACCGAGCACCAAGTCAGACCAGTGAGCCTAGACCAACACTAGAACATCCAAAAACAGTTTTGAATAATAAATAACACATTTCTGATTTAATACTTTAGGATTTGATCCCACGCTCGAGGTGCACTGCCAGACACCGACCGAAACTGAAACAGCAACTGAACCTGTAGAACTCGGCTAAGGTGAGTGGAATGTCATCGTGTATGTAGATGTAACATAAATATTATGCTGAATTTAAATTTTATGATATTAATGCTGTCATGCATATTTAATTCAAATCTTATAAATTCAATACAACATTGTGTTGACTGTTGGAAAATTTTGTTTGAATATTCTATGCTGATTGTGAATGCTAGACTAGATGCCGTAGCCGGCTTTAAAATGAGGCCTGTGGTAGCCCATAGAATGGGATACGGTTGACACCGCCTGACTCATACGATGCCCTATAGACATGGGGTTAGAGTTTCATCACCCGTGCTATGCACCCTTGCCAACAGGGATTAAGGTGTTGGATGCCTGTGGGAGTGACCATATATATATGAGAAAAGAAAATAAAATAAATGAAAAGAAAAGAATTGTGAATATGGGCTATATGTCGGGCTATAAGCCTAAAAAAAGAAAACAAAAGAGAAAAAGGGATGGATGCCTGTCAAACCTGCCCCTAACTGGCTGGGAATTTGAATGAAGGACAGGAACCCCTGACAAAGCACCAAAACACACTGTGCATCACTCCAGTGATTGAATTTAATGGAGGACCCCCGAGGATGTCCTCCCACATACCTGTCAAAAGATGGATTGCTGACCCTTGCAGTTGCACTGCACACAACATACTGTACAGCTTGGACTCCAGGTATTCTCTCTCCTCTCCATAAATGTGGGGCCCACACCTAGAAAGAGGTGCATTTGACCCTGGGTGAGGTATAGGTGTAAGGCCTAAACCCTGGGCCAAACCCCTGTGCAAGCACAGTGAGATATAGCTTTACTGTATTCTCTGGGTGATGCACTGGGCGATGCACACATCACCCAATGACTCGTCCAGAGTGGTAAAAAGCATTATTTTAATCAAAAGAAGTATGGGGACCACCCATATAGACCATAGACACCCTCCAGAGGTAGATGGGAATCTTGGGCACCATAAATTACCCTTGGACCCCTGTGGACCCCACCAGAGTGGCTAGAATGGCCTAGAATCAGTTTCAAAAATGCATTTTTGGAGTGGGCTCAGGCTGCCAAACAGACCCTAGTTGTGGCAGGTCTATAAATAGAGGGTCTCAGCCTAAATTAAGACCCTTGGCACTATTTAAATCGTGGGAGGAAGAGAAGAAAGAAAAGAGAGAAAGGAGAACGAAAGAGAAGAAGAAGGAGGAAGGAGAACCTGGACAGGTCATCCAGCCTTGATTTCTGCAGTGTATTCAGTCCATTCACAGGTATAAACTCATACCTATATGCTGCCTCTACTGGTTCCCTGCCTATCCCCTTTGATCTCTGAGTTTTGTAGGTGAAACTAGTCATGGACAGCCCAGATCACCTGGGGACTACCATGTACTGCTCCAGATCTGACATGCAAACCGATTGCATGGAAGATCTGAGCTTTTTCATAGAGTATTTACTGTTGTTGGTTGCTTGGGACTGAAATCAATCTCTGTGCCAGACTGTACTGCCCTGTTGCACCTAGAACAGGCAGTCTGGACTTGGATCTGTACATGAAAGCTAGTTCTTGCCTGGATCTTGGTAGGGACAGCCTGTTACCATGATTTGGCACATAAATCTGTCCATGCATGCAGCCCAAACCGTGGCTTTGAGCTGGACAACTGTTCTCTGTGGTGATTAGACAGCTCCTGGCTGCCAAATGGTGGGCCTAGGTCATGATCCATGTGGGCCACTTCAAACCACTCCTCATGGGGTCCACAACAACCCTACATGCAAGATGGGTCGACTTAGGCACTGCCTATGGTGAAAATCCCAAGATTTGGAGCCTGTTCACGTTTTAAACAGGCTCTGGGCGATGCATTGGGCGATGCACACATTACCCAGTGAATCGCCTAGAGAATTAAAAAGGGCTATTTTGCAGACCTGACCAAAATACCCCTCCTCACATTTGTCCATAAATATTTACATCTTGGGTACCCAAATGGGCCCCACAAGGCCTGGCAACCCTGCCAGAGGTGGTCCAGCACCACTGTTGACCTAAGGACTGTATTATGAGACTATTGGGACCATGTACTATGTATTACACTAGTAAAATACCATACTTGACCCTAAACCACATTCTCCGGATGATGCACCGGGACATAGACCTAAAGCCCAGTGCAAGACCCAGAGAATTCCAAGTGATACTAGACTAAACACCGAGTCAGACCAGTGAGCCTAGATCAACGCTAGGACCTCCAACAACAGTTTTGAATAATAAATAACATATTTCTGATTTAATACATTAGGGTTTGATCTCGTGTTCGAGGTGTACTGCCAGACACCGATCGGAACTGAAACAGCAACTGAACCTGTAGAACCGGGCCAAGGTGAGTTGAACGTGTATATAGATGTAACATAATCAATGTGATGAATTGAATAATTACTTTAATAATGTTGCAATACATATTTAATTCTTGAATCTTAAAAATTCAATACAACATTGTCTGGACTGTTAGAATTATGTTTGAACACTCTATGCTGATTATAAATGCTAGACTAGATGCCATAGTCGGCTTGGAAATGAGGCCTATGGTAGCCCATAGAATGGGATGCAGTTGACACCACCCAACTCATATGATGCCATATAGACATGGGGCTAGAGTTTCATCACCCGTGCTACGCACCCTTGCCAACAGGGGTTAAGGTGTTGGATGCCTGTGGGAGTGACCGTATATATATGAGGAAAGAAAAGAAAAGAAATATGATTGCACCGGAAAAGAAAAGAAATGAGAAAAAAGGATGGATGCCTCACAGGTTAATCACAGAGGACTGGTCGGGCTGACCTTGGTGAGCGAATGCGGGAGCTGACTAGTCCTCTCCGACAACTCAATAGGTGTATCGTGGGAAGGGGTCAAAAGCCCACACTAGGGATACATGTATTGGGGATTGTAGTAGCATTAACCTGCCTTAGTTGTGATGTTAGGTGGCTAATAAATAACTGGACTGCATTTTCATGTAGGTTCCATATGATTGTGACTGCATATGCATGCATGATGATATATTTCAGTCACGAGCTCAGTGGGGCTCACACTCTGTTATATATATTTTTCTATTAGATAATTCTGCAGGTCGATGCCAATGTTGCAGGGAGGCTTATTACCCAGAGGAGAGCCATGGTGGTTATGATGATATTGGTATGGACCCCGACGGAGGTCGTATCGTTAATGCAAGTGTTCTCGATGACTACTGAGGACTAACCTGTGAAGGGTGTTGACATGGATGCTGATGATGCTTTTTGTCTTGGGGACTTCTTTTTGTCTTTGACAGGAGTTTATCCCCATTTCTATTTTTAGTTTTCTTCCTTCTTTTTGGAGCTTGAGTTACCTCGCCCTGTATATATTTTCCCTTTGTTTCAGTTGATGTATATATTAGCTTTTACAGTTCTGTTTGTGGGTGTGAGAGAGGGAATGATTCAACTTTCTACTGTATATAACATCATTTCTTGTACTGCTACAGTTCCTTTATCTTTTTGTGTAAATATAGTTATCTGTAGCACTCTGAGTTGTACATATTGTATTACGATGGATGTGTGTCTGTGAATGGAGTAACTGCTTCTAAATCCATGAGATTTGGCGGATTACGGGTGTGCAATTCGGGTCACCTACCTAATCCTCCCAGGGGTGGTTTAGGGTGTGACAATGCCTCACAGGTTAATCACAGAGGGCTAGTGGGGCTGACCTTGGTGAACGAATGCGGGAGCTGACTGGTCCTCTCCGACAACTCAATGGGTGTATCGCGGTAAGGGGTTAAAAGCCCACACCAGGGATACATGTATTGAGGATTGTAGTAGCACTAACCTGTCTTAATGGTGATGTCAAGTGGCTAATAAATAACTGGACTGCACTTCATGTAGGATCCATATGATTGTGGTTGCATATGCATGCATGATGATATGTTTCATTCACGGGCTCAGTGGGGCTCACACTCTGTTATATATGTTTTTCTATTAGATGATTCTGCAAGTGGATGTCACTATGGCGGGTAGGCTTATTACTCTGAGGAAAGCCATGGTGGTTATGATGATCTTGGTATGGACCTCGACAGAGGTCGTACCGTTGATGCGAGTGTTCTCGATGACTACTGAGGACTGACCCGTGAAGGGTGTTGACATGGATGCCGATGATGCTTTTTGTCTTGGGGACTCCTTTTTATTTTTGACAGGAGTTTATCCCCATTTCTACTTTTAGTTTTCTTCTTTCTTTTTGGGGCTTGAGTTACCTCGCGCTGTGTATATTTTCCTTTTATTTCAGCTGACATATATGGTATCTTTTACTGTTTTGTTTGTGGGAGTGAGAGAGGGAATGATCAGACCAATTTATGTATATATCATCATTTCCTGTACTGCTACGCTTCCTTTACCTTTTAATGTAAATATAGTTATCTACAACACTCTGAGTTATACTTATTGTATTACGATGGATGTGTGTCTGTGAATGGATTAACTGCTTCTAGATCCGTGGGATTTGGTGGATTGCTGGTAAATAATTTGGGTCACCTACCTAATCCTCCTAGGGGGTGGTTTGGGGTGTGACATAAACCATTTAGAAGTAAAAGCCCCATGGTTGGTAGGGATTGAATTGGTCTTAAACACATTCAAGTAAAACTAGCTAGGATTCACATAGATTGAAGAGCTTACCAAGGATTTAGCTAAGAACTGCTAAGGGTGGGTCTTCTAAGGCTGAGGTGGAGCTCTAATCTACTATTCCATAAGCTCAAAGCTCCAAGGATTGAGGGCAGCCGGTTGGGTAAGTGAGGTGAGCTCAAGTGTGACTTCAATGGAGGATAGGAACCTCCCTTCTCCTTCCTTTTTCTTCCTTTCTCCTGCTTCTTCCCTCTTTCCTTTCCTTCCTTAGCTCCCACGTTTTCTCTCTTCTTAGGGTTTGGGAAAATGAGAGAAATGAGGAGAGGTAGGGTTTTGTCCTAATTTAGTTATGGGTCTAAGGGTGTGTTTGGATTGGGGTGATTTAAGGTCCAAACCATGTTCTAAATACAAGGAGCCCAAAATATATCCTAGGGTACTGGTCTTAAGGTCAAGCTAGGTCCATTAGGACATAAATATCCCTAAGATAGGCTGAGGTTTGACCCTGGGCTCAAGCCCAAGTCACAATTCATAAACAGGATGCAAATGGTCTCTACGGATGATACCTGTCATCTGTAGGCTTCTGTTCGCAAGGTACCAATAGAGTAGGTCTAAGGATGCAATAGTGTTGGGGCTTCCTCAAGGGTGCCCACACAAGGGAGGGGGTACACAAGGCATACAAACAATACATAAGAGGTAAACAAAAGATTAGTCGGTTGCAAGAAACAAATAAGTAAATAGTTTAGAGCAGGCACCTACCATCAATCATCCGGGAAAGGAGGTCCCATGCGATTTGCTCGCAGTCTCTCACACCCTTGACACGTGCATGGGGGAAGATCAAATACTTCCCACCCGGCAACGAACCTTCCCCGTCGTAATCTAAGAATCTATCATCAATAGGTGCACCAAATGCATGGTCGATGATCTTGTATGTTGGTTTCATGGTGATAGCTCACAGGTCATGAATATAGTCAAGCTCCGCACCTACATACAAGTCCAACAATAGGAGAGTTTAGGTTATGGGTGTAACATTTCCCCCCACCTAATAAGAATTTCGTCCGCAAAATTGACGTACCTGATAACTTAAACAAGTGAGGGTGTCTTATCCTCAGCTCACTTTCGCATTCCCACGATGCCTCTTGGTCGGTGTGGTTGCTCCAACACACCCAGACATATGGTATAGAGCGGTTCCAAAGGTTGTACTCCTTGCGCTCCAGGATTTCAACTGGTGTCTCTTCATAGGTCAAATCTTTATTCAACTCAGGTAGGTCTTGGGAAAGTATATGAGTTGGATCCAGGAGGTATTTCTTCAACATGGATACATGAAACACGTCGTGAACTCCCACCAAGGTTGGAGGCAATGCCAACTTATAAGCTACTGGTCCAATGCGGGCCAAGATCTCATAAAGCCCAATAAATCTCGGACTCAGCTTTCCCTTCTTCCCAAATCTCATCACCCTTTTGCTAGGTGACACCTGAAGGAAAACTTTATCGCCAACAGTGAACTCAAGATCCTTCCGCCTAACGTCGGTGTAACTTTTCTGCCTTAACTGACCCGCCTTGATATGGTCTCATTTTAGATCTACCTTCTCACAGGTGGCCTGGATCATCTCCGGTCCCAAGATACGTCGCTCGCCAACCTCATCCTAATATAATAGCATACGACATTTCCTTCCATACTGAGTTTCAAAAGTTGTCATACCAATAGATGCCTGATAACTGTTGTTATAGGCAAATTCGATGAGTGAGATGTGCTCATCCCAACTACCCTGCATATCAATAGCATAAGCTCTAAGGATATCCTCAAGGGTCTGGATGGTGTGCTCTGACTGCCCATCGGTCTGTGGATGAAAGGTCATGCTAAAGCTCAGTAACAATCACATGGTCTTTTGAAAACCAGCCCAAAATATTGAAGTAAACCTCGGATCTTGGTCCGAAATTATGCTAATTGGCACACCATGTAGACGGACCACATTATCAATGTAAAGCTTGCCTAGATGGTCCATGGTGTAAGCCATCTTCATAGGGATAAAGTGTGCTGCCTTGGTCAACTGATCAACAATGACCCAAATGGAATCCACACCCCTAGGTGTACGGGGTAACTTGGTGACAAAATCCATGGTAATGTTATTCCACTTCTACTCTAGGATCGGTATCGACTACAATAGACCATGGGGTCGCTGTCTCTTGGCCTTCACCTATTGGAAAATAAGACACCTTAAAACGTGTGTTACCACATCGGCCTTCATGCCACTCCACCAAAAATTTCTCTTCAAGTCCTTGTACATCTTGGTGCTACCAGGATGTACCAAATAAGATGATCAGTGAGCCTCGCTCAACACCTCCTTCCTTAACTCCTCATCATTAGGTAAGCAAATTCTGCCCCGGAATCTAAGTATACCATCCTCAGATTTGGTGAAATCTGGATCAGGCTGATCGTTGGTTTGAGCTTTATCCAACAATTCCTGCAACTCCGTGTCTATAGGCTGAGCCTCCTTAATTTTCTCAATCAAGGATGGTTGCACAATGAGGGCTGCTAAGGACACCACAATATCATCAATCAACACTTCAAGATCTAACTGTCGAGCTTCCTCAATCCACCGCTCGCATGAAGTCAAAGCCGCTAAGGATACAAACTATGATTATTGGCTAAGGGCATCTACCACCACATTCGTCTTCCCCGGGTGGTAGTGGATCGTACAGTTATAGTCCTTCATCAATTCCAACCACCGCCTCTGCCTCATATTCAGCTCCTTCTACGTGAAGAAGTACTTCAGGCTCTTGTGATCACTAAAAATCTCACTTTTCTCACCATATAAATAGTGGCATCATATCTTTAATGCAAAAACAACTACCGCCAACTCATGGTCATGAGTGGGGTAGTTCATCTCGTAGTCTTTCAATTTCCTCGAAGCATAGGCCATAACCTTCCCATTTTGCATCAACACACATCCCCCAGTCCCAATTTTGAAGCATCACTGTAGACAATCATCCCTCCTATGCCATCAAGTAATGTCAAAATCGGGGTCATACTCAACTTTTGTTTCAATTCCTGGAAGCTTTTCTCACACTCATCAGACCAAACAAATTTTACTCCCTTTTGGGTCAATTTGGTCATAGGGGTAGTTATTCATGAGAAATTCTTAATAAACCACCGATAGTAACCGACCAATCCCAGAAAACTACGGATCTCACCCGTAATCTTTAGCGCTTCCCACTCCATCACAGCCTTCACTTTTCCCCGATCAACTTTAATCTCTTCAGTCGAAACCACATGACCCAGGAAGGCCACTTGTGAAAGCCAAAACTCACACTTGCTAAACTTTGCATACAACTTCTTCTCCCTTAACCTTTGTAGGACCAACTTGAGATGCTCAGCATGCTCCGCTTCTGTTTTGGAATAAATCAAAATGTCGTCAATAAATATAAGCACACACTTGTCCAGGATATCCTGGAAGACCCGATCATCAATTCCATGAACGTTGCTGGGGCATTGGTCAATCTGAAGGACATCATCAAAAACTCGTAGTGACCATAGCGTGAACAGAATGCTATCTTGCTAATATCACTCTCCTTGATCTTCAGTTGATGATACCCAGACCTCAAATCTATCTTGGAGAATACTTTAGCACCCTGAAGCTGATCGAACGAGTCATCAATTCTTGGCAACGGATACTTGTTCTTGATTGTCAACTTCTTCAGTTCTCTATAGTCGATACACATCCACATGCTCCCATATTTCTTTTTGACGAAGAGAACAGGTGCTCCCCAAGGAGACACACTTGGTCGAATAAATCCCTTCTTTAGCAAGTCTTGAAGGTGGACTTGCAATTCCTTTAGCTCAATTGGAGCCATCCAATACGGTGCTTTCGACATCGGTGCAGCTCCGGGTAGTAGGTCATTAACAAATTTCGTCTCCCAATTAGGAGGTAGCTCTGTCAAATCATCAGGGAAGACATCGGGAAATTCCTTCACAATCCTTATTTCTTCCAAGGGTTTTACTTGCGCTTATATATCAGTCACAGAGGCCAAGTAGCACTCACACCCTTGATCCATAAGCTTCTTGGCTTGGAGAGCCGAGATGATAAGCTTCTTGGACCATTTCTTTCTATCCCCCGAAAAGGTGAACTCTTCTCCCTCTCGAGGCTTGAAAATAATCTGCTGCTCCGCACAGCCAAGATTAGCCCTGTAGGCTGCCAACCAATCGATACCAAGTATCACGTCAAAGTCCTTCATATCTAACTCCACGAGATGTGCATTCATGTCCCATCTGCATATACGTACATGGCACAACTCTTAAACTATGTCTAAGCCGACCACACTCCCCATCAGTGTGTTGACTACCTGTAGGCGCAACGGATGAAGATCGATCCGCGACCTCTTTCTGGCGTGGTGCACCCGAGTGTGGGAGCGGTGCGGGGATTGTTGTTGATGGTGTAGGGAGTCGCCACCTAGATCAGGGTCTAGGACCCACAAATGGTGTCCGTTCTTCAGAGAAGGGCGCTAATTAACTCCACTGACTCAATGGATGGTCTGCTCCAGATCTCTGGGTAGGTGTCAAGTTACGGGCTGGGAAGGTGTTAGGCACCTAGCAACCACCCGGCCGACGGCCGGTCTTCCTAGACCAAACTCTATTGTATACTGTTGTGTTATGTGTATTATGCACCTAATTAAACTATTTTATTTTTTGTGTTTTGATTATCTTTGTTGAAATTTATGGACCTAATTAGGCTAATTAAAATTAATGTTTCAATCCTAATTACTACCCCTAAGTTAGGTGATTATGTAGAGCCAAAATGGCCAAAATTATGAAAATACCCCTAGAGGACCAAAATATGTACAAAGGCAAGAAATCACATTTAAATGCTGAAATGATTAAAACATGATTAATGGCATGCATGTGAATCATTAAAATATATACAATACTACAAAGTGGTAAAATTACCAAAATGCCCCTATTAAGGCAAAAATACAAATATGCATGAAAATGCAAACTTATACTTAAAACATACTTATGAAAGTTAAAACATGCAAATAAAGTGATAGAAACCTTTCTAGGGCCCTAAATATGATTTGGTCGCAAAATGACCAAAATACCCCTGAGGGCAGAAGTGACTTTTTATGCATGGTTATGATTCATGGTGGGCATGCATGCATATGAAAACATTCTAAAACAACTTAAAACAGAATTTCATGCTTAGAAATGTATTTTTTCTGATTTTCTTGGATTTTCACAACAAATAGAAAAATGACATCTACATCCCTAACATGGTAAGGAACACCTATGAAAATGATCAAACTTTCATGTCAGTGATTAATGATCCCATAAAATCAATCCTGATGAAATATGTATCCCATAATTTTTTTGTGAATTTTTATGAATTTATACTATTTTTAATATTTTTTGAAATGCTAAAAAGAAGGGAAAACAAAGAAAAATACAAAATCCCCATCACAGATCCGAATTGGATCAAACCAGAGCCCACACCCACTAATCAAAACATGATATTTAACATGGTCATAATGATTTTGTCCAAATCCCCACCCACAGGTTCAGATTTTACATAATCCGAAATCCTTCACAGAGGCAAAAATATCACAAAAACCGTGATTTGGAGATTGAGAAAATTAATGGACATCAAGCACAGTGGGGAACATCTTCCCTAAACTTTTTAGAAATTTACCACTCTTGTGTTATTTTTGAAGATTTTTTAACTGAAAACAGCCTCTTTTAACTAAAGAAAATCAAAAGAAATACATAAAAACTAAATAAAGATATATAAAACCTACCCTTGAAGCGTGGAAGTGTCTGGGCTCAGTCTACATATCCTTGGATGGCCGGAATTATCGCCGGAAGGCACCGAAAGCCACTCTAAGTGTGTTTACCCCGAATGGCAAGATTGGTGAACAAGGGGTATTTGAGGAATTTTATATGTCTATGGAAGCATGATATGGAGATGTCTCTAGAATGGATGGATAGAGGGGAGAACGAACTTCACAATGATAATTTTTTCATGAATTTTCTCGGTCCCTAAACTCTCCAAATGGCCTGTTATTTATAGGGGAAAAACTGTTCGAGAAAAGATCTCAAAGACCCCTGGGGCATTAATGATAAGGAGTGATGGGCTGGCTTGCGTGTGGCCAGGCTTGCTGCGCAGCCTGGGCTTGCGTGTGCCTAGGCCTGCTAGGCAGGTGGGCATGGGTGATGGGCCTTGTGTGGCTCAGCCTAAATGGTGGGGCTTTGTCCCCTGCCGACAGTCCAGTTGGGCCGGGTCAAACTGGGTTGACTCGGTTCGGGTCAACTCAGTTTGACCCACCTTTTTTTTTATTTTATTTATTTTTTAATAAACCATTTAAAGATTCCATTTTAAAGGTCCACGTTCAAATGCTAATATCTTTAAAACCGAAAGGCCGATTTTGATGCACCACAATCGCCGCGAAGGTCTCAACACGTACTTTCCATCTGTGTGGCAGATATGGCCTGATTTTTCCTAAAAATGGCATGGATATCAAGGAAAGCACATAAGTGGTGTTTCACGCCGATCAAGGTCCAAATGATACCAGAATTACATGAAATTTTACATGTAAGCACAATATGACCAAATAAAGTTATCCAAATGGTTTCAGGTCACATCGGGTGGCTCGGGTACCAAGAACCATGCCAGGGGCAAAACGGTCATTTGCATAAAAGTTATCCGATTTGGCCGAAACTTTTCGTGAAAGCTTAATATGACCAAATAAGGTCATCCAAAGTGTTTTGGGCCAAATCGGGCAGTCCAGATACCGAGAACCAGGCCAGGGGTAAGACAGTCATTTTGACAAAAAATTGTCAGATTGGAGTGAAATTTCACATGTGGGCTTAAAATGGTTAAACAAGGCTATCCTAGAGATTTGGGCTCTATTTGGGACAGTTTGGTTACAAAAAGTGGGGTAAGGGTAAATTAATAATTTTCTACCATTTGGTCACCACGCAAGCCAGTCGAGCTTTAATCATCATCGCTGAGTCAAACTTTCAAGGTGCCAAAATTCAGCGTCTACAAAATGCCCCCTTTGACTGAAGGCACGCAGTGTACAAAAGTCAAAGTAATGACTCAAATTTTGGCACAAGGAGAGCAAAAACGAAAGCTTCCCACATCTTGCTCATGAATGTGGGAATTTGAAACCATCGATGAAGTACGGTGTACAATGAAATTCAATGAAATCAAAGTAGTTTATCATACGATTAGCTACAACGGAAACAGGTAAAGCTTACAGTGCATTGTGACTAATATAGTCTGACGGGGCTCTCCATCGGCTGACAAACGACATAAACAAGACGGTACACCTGCAAGAGATACATGGATGCAATAGACTAATAACACTATGACAAACAACAATGACAGTGGATGTTGGTTTGATGGTTTCCAATAGTAATACAAAATAGTGACTCACTAGGGGGAGAAATACACTTATTTGGGAAAAATGTGTGCAGCTAGTATCGGCACTCCTTGGCAGATTAGACTAGAAGACAACATGAAGGTTGAAAATGCACTCAATTGGCAAGTTTGATGTTGTGAAAATGCACTCAATTGGCAAATTCGATGTTGAATGAAAATGCATTCTATCAGCAAATTCGATGTTGGGTGAAAATGCACTCAATCTGCAAATTCGAATTTATGAGTCTGACTTGTATGGTCTCAATGCTATTAATTGAAGGAGCTTGCGAACTTTGGTGATTTATTCCCTGCAAAACAAAAGCATGCAATTCGCAACATTTATTCATGCGCACAATCCTAACGCTATGTTCATGCAAAAGAGAGAGTCCAAGTTCAGATGAAGATAGTGGTGACAGTAATGATGGATTGTGGCAATGGTTTTTGGATGGTTTGATTGTATAGTGAGTTGGTGGTGATCTTCGGATGGCTGAGATTGATGTTTTTTTCTTTTTCTAATGGATTGATAGATGTGTTTCATCATCTGTATGAACACCTTCCCAAATCATAGACCACCTTTTCTTGATGCCCCCTGGTTTTCTGTGTTAACATGACATGTTCATTGATGCATGTTACTTTGTGTCTATGCTTGTGACTCTTGAAGTCAAATCTTCTCTTGTCCCTAAACTTGGCTTGACCTCTGACTCAGCTATTATAGAATCATCCAATGATAGCTTGCCGATTGAATTTGTATCAGTGGACTACCTTTTAATCCAAGAGAGACAGAGAATCTCTTTTTTTCTTTTCTCTTCTTCCTTTTTTTTTTTTTGTTTTACTTGGACTCTGCAGTGTATCATGTCAGACTAGAAATAACTGACGGAGTCTTCAATAGTGTAATCATGCCACTGGATCCGGATAACAATAGAAGATTACAGGTGGGATGTTCCGATTGAGATAAAAGACTTATCTTAGCCAGAGGTGAAGATGAAGTTGATGGCCAGGTTGACAGATTTCATGAAGAATGATTGGGGAATGATGACTTTATTAGTGAGATCTGGAAGTGCACAGTGGATGAACATTAAGGTGAGAAAAGGGTTTGGAAATCTGACAGATTAAGATCGGAAGAGATTCAAACTTTGGGAATGGAAGAAAGCAGAATGATAGAGATGATATGAGTGATGACTCTTTTTTTTTTTATGATTTTTTCTTATTTTGTTATTTTTTTTTTAGGCCGCCTACATATCCTCCCTTTGAGGAATCAGGTCGAACCGTAGTTCTATTTTGATTATGGTAAGAAAATTAAGTTTGATGGAAAGATGTGATGGGTGGTGTGACCGAGCTAGAAAGCTGCCTACGTATCCCAAGTCAGGAATCAGGTCAAACGTAGTTCGTGCTTTTGTGGTGTCAAAGCCTTGATAATTAAGTTCCATCATACCTGGGTGAACTAAGAGCCATTGACGAAGATCTCACTGCGTTTAGCCTAGGAGGACTTATTAGGTTGTAAGGGGGTTTAGGACATGGGTTCTAAGAGATGGAAAATGCTCAAATATGCCCCCAAGATCCAACCAAAATTCAGTAATTTTTGCCTCAAAAGGTTAATTGAAAGCTTAGCAATTCCACCCTCAAAGGTTTGGCAATTTCTCCTCTCAAAGGTTTGACTAAGAGGTTTTACAATTTTGTTCCTCAAAAGTTAGACCGAGAAATATGACAATTTTACCCCCGGTTACTCGTAAGATTTTTCTCAACCTTGCTTAGACTAATGCATTCCCTTGACTTTTTGATTTTTTTTTTACTTTATTTTTTTTTTGAATTTTTTTTTGGATTGTCATCACAGTTTTTTTTCTTTAACTCATTTTTTTCTTTGTCACTAGCTTGGGTTCTTGAATCTTCTCTGGAATAAGCTTTTTCTTTTCACAATCTAAATTTTGGGGACTCCTTTTCCCTTTATTGCTCTCGGCAACGTCAAACTTTGATATGAAAATGTTTCCAATTAGACCCTGGGAGCGGTTAGGACTAAGTATATCAAGAGTACTTTGGTGATGGGTTAGAGGGTAAGCTAAAATAGGTTCCAAATGAGCAGGCTGAGGCCCAAAGTGGTACCTAGTGGATTCCAATGTTTTAGGATTTATTTGGCATAGCTAGCGGTCAAGGATGGCCTCCCTTAACAGGTTCAATGAAGTGAAATCTCCTTCTAAGCTCCGTGCTCATTTGAAGGGGATCAGATGTTTGGAAAGCTCAAGAACTTTTATTGTCAAGACTTCGACACCATTTTTTTTTCTTTTCATTTTTATCATCACGAAGATCATCTTCAACATTGAGGGAAAGCAAAGAGTAGAGAAGAATGTTTATGTAAAAAAGTGATAATTTATTGATAACTGATGGAATAAGCACATCAAGAGGTATTTATAGAAGGAGACTCGACAAAAGGAGAATCTAAAGACCTAAGGGACTTATATCCAGACCCGGTAACATCTTCAGTGTGCATTCTTCGTCTCCGTGCAGTAGTGTCATAATGCCATTTTCCATCTCGAAATGTGCAGTAACCAAAAGGTGCCCTTCTAGCCGAGGCTGGGAGCCTGGAATCATTTTAAGTCAACCAGCAAGACTATTCTCATCAATTAAATGATCGTAGTTTAACGCCTTCGAACGATTCTGCTTCCCTCACTTTGGATGTGTCGGGAGGGGATTGGTCATCACATTAGGCTGCTGCTATTTGGGATGCAATTCAAATGTTCCAGCTTCCAAAAGGTCTTGTCTCTTGTGCCGAAGGATCAAACAATCATCAGTAGAGTGCCCATATTGTGTGTGGTACACACAATACTTTTCAGGTTTATACCAACGTGGTGGAGGCTGAGGGACAAATCGAGGCTCTACTGCTGCAATCAGACCTACATTGAGTAGTTTGGTGAAGACGTGACTTAATGGCATTCCAAGATCTGTGAATTCTCTCGGTGGCTTCTTTGGTGGAGCCGCCCTCTGTGCATAAGTGGTGGGAGGTGGAGCTGATGATAGAGACATGACTGGAGTAGGAAGCACAAGGTTCACCTCGGGGGCCCTCTTTGGGAAGTTCTTCTTGCCCCCACTTGAACTAGGGGCATAACAATCCATCTCTGGAAGCGACCCATGGGATAATTCATCCTCAATTTGTTGCCCAGCAATTATCAATGAGTTGAATGAAGTCAACGGCTATGGAAACAGATACTTCTTGAGGTGGGGTTGCGATCCTCTGACAACCATTGACACTTGTTCTCGCTCAGTGGGGCGATTTGCCATCAGTGATGCTTTATCGCGGAACCTTATCAAGTAAGCTGTGAAGGTCTCATTGGGCTCTTGCTTTGTTGTCTCGAGATCCCGACGAGTCAGCTCAACATCAGTGTTATAAGAGTACTGGTGGTTGAACGCTTTGATCATGTCATTCCAGGTACGAGTCTGAGATGGGTCAAGGTTCATGAGCCATTGGAGAGCTGCATCCTTGAGACTCAGCTGGAAGGCCTGTCCCATCTGTTCAGGGGTAAGCTTGTCTATTCTCATCTGCCCAATATATGCTCTGAGATGGGCTCTAGGATCTCCTTTTCCAGTGAATTTCTCACCCTTGTATTTGAAATTCAAAGGAAGCCTCGCTTCAGGAAAGAAACATATTCCTTCCACATCAATAATTTGATCCTCGATGCCCTTTACATTCTTGAAAGCTAACTCGAGCTTCTCCAACTTCTCATGCATAAGTTTCTCCCTCTCTATCTCAGGGGGTTCTTCAGGATTTTGGTGTTGCTTGAACACCACATCTTCCTCTTCATCCAACATCATGTGTCGGATGCTCCGTGGGGTATGAGGAACACTCTGCTCATACTCTAGTTGTCTACTAGCCTGAAACTATGACTGAAACATTGCTGACAAATTGGCCACTGCCTCTTGCAATTTGTTCATCTGCTCCTGCAAAGACTCTTCTCTGACAGGGGGATTTTCGGTTGAGCTCATGGTGAATGAAATACTTTGACTAACTGGTGGTGATGATATTCTGACAAGACGACCGTCCCTCTGGGCCTACAGAGATTGATTCTGTTGTCTGGAAATGGTGCCTTACAACTGAGAAATACACCCTGATCAAGTTTGACTTGAGGTGAGATGACTCAATGATAGATTATAAGGGATGTTAATGGATGGACTCACTCCTTTGATAGAACACAAGGCAAGAATCATGCGCAAAACAAAATGACCGAACCATATAAGGGTGGCTTAGGTAAGAACAAACCCTATTTCCAATTCTACGTTGAAACAATGATCAAGAACCATGTAATGGATGAACTTGGTCTGTCCCTAACATCGAGACAGAGACGTGGTACCTTTACTAGGTTGAAATGTACATCACACTGGATCGATTGTGTAGGCATCACCCTACGGTGCTGACCACATGGGGTGGATACATAAGTCAACGCTGATGTAGTTACCAACACTCAAATCTTAACGTTAAAGATGGACCATGTTTATCCGTTGGTGGACGAAGACTGAAACGGGTAGAACTAGTTAATGGGGAGTTCTAATCCAAGTCTCAAACAATTTTACATTTGTGGCATTCCTAATGATTCAGATCTATATCCACTACATGATGCATGCAAAGGGTAGGCTGATAGGACAGAACAGGTCACCCTTGATAGATCCAATATACCTATCGCTCGTATAAGCGAGTCATGGGTACGTGGTTCCTTTGATATACCAGGGGAGTAGATCAGTCGATCTCAGAATGATCAAACTAGTGCCTTTTTTGAGTATCGAATGTACCCCACAATACACTAGTGACCACCCTCGTCGATGATTCTAAACCCGTAAAGTACAGTATCAAGGGGTGTGACTTAGCTGTGGATTAGCCATGACTACACATGGGTTCCAATGACTAAACCACGTGGTTAAAGTGATTCCATGCGGTGAGTGTGTGCATGAGTGTAGTGCAGAAAGTGGCCATCAGTTGAACTCAGAATATCCGTAAGGAACATCTTCGTTGCCTAATTTCACTTCGAACACTCTTATGTAGGAAGCGGGTATCATCCGATCTCAGAGTACTTAGTATGATGTGTCTCACCTCCCTAGGGGTAGAGACACAACAGGGAGTACCCTCGTCATTTGATTTCACTCCGAACATGATGCATGATGTAATTAGTACAATTATGATATATACAAACAAATATGTATAACATAACAAGTACACAACAAAGCGTATGGTCAATCGGAAGTCTGACGATCCCCAGCGGAGTCTCCATTGTAGGCACAATGGATGAAGATCGATCCGCGACCTCTTTCTGGCGTGGTGCACCCGAGTGTTGGAGCGGTGCGGGGATTGTTGTTGATGGTGTAGGGAGTCGCCACCTAGATCAGGGTCTAGGACCCACAAATGATGCCCGTTCTTCAAAGAAGGGCGCTGATTAACTCCAATGACTCAATGGATGGTCTGCTCCAGATCTCTGGGTAGGTGTCAAGTTACGGGCTGGGAAGGTGTTAGGCACTCAGCAACCGCCCGGCCGACGGCCGGTCTTCATAGACCAAACTCTATTGTATACTGTTGTGTTATGCGTATTATGCACCTAATTAAACTATTTTATTTTTTGTGTTTTGATTATCTTTGTTGAAATTTATGGACCTAATTAGGCTAATTAAAATTAATGTTTCAATCCTAATTACTACCCCTAAGTTAGGTAATTATGTAGAGCCAAAATGGCCAAAATTATGAAAATACCCCTAGAGGACCAAAATATGTACAAAGGCAAGAAATCACATTTAAATGCTGAAATGATTAAAACATGATTAATGGCATGCATGTGAATCATTAAAATATATACAATACTACAAAGTGGTAAAATTACCAAAATGCCCCTATTAAGGCAAAAATACAAATATGCATGAAAATGCAAACTTATACTTAAAACATGCTTATGAAAGTTAAAACATGCAAATAAAGTGATAGAAACCTTTCCAAGGCCCTAAATATGATTTGGTCGCAAAATGACCAAAATACCCCTGAGGGCAGAAGTGACTTTTTATGCATGGTTATGATTCATGGTGGGCATGTATGCATATGAAAACATTCTAAAACAACTTAAAACAGAATTTCATGCTTAGAAATGTATTTTTTCTGATTTTCTTGGATTTTCACAACAAATAGAAAAATGACATCTACATCCCTAACATGGTAAGGAACACCTATGAAAATGATCTAACTTTCATGTCAGTGATTAATGATCCCATAAAATCAATCCTGATGAAATATGTATCCCATAATTTTTTTTGTGAATTTTTATGCATTTATACTATTTTTAATATTTTCTGAAATGCTAAAAAGAAGGAAAAACAAAGAAAAATACAAAATCCCCATCACAGATCCGAATTGGATCAAACCAGAGCCCACACCCACTAATCAAAACATCATATTTAACATGGTCATAATGATTTTGTCCAATTCCCTACCCACAGGTTCAGATTTTACATAATCCAAAATCCTTCACAGGGGTAAAAATGTCACAAAACCCATGATTTCGAGATTGAGAAAATTAATGGACATCAAGCACAGTGGGGAACATCTTCCCTAAAATTTTCAGAAATTTACCACTCTTGTGTTATTTTTGAAGATTTTTTAACTCAAAACAGCCTCTTTTAACTAAAGAAAATCAAAAGAAATACATAAAAACTAAATAAAGATATATAAAACCTACCCTTGAAGCGTGGAAGTGTCTAGGCTCAGTCTACATATCCTTGGATGGCTGGAATTATCGCCGGAAGGCACCGAAAGCCACTCCAAGTGTGTTTGCCCCGAATGGCAATATTGGTGAACAAGGGGTATTTGAGGAATTTTATATGTCTATGGAAGCATGATATGGAGATGTCTCTGGAATGGATGGATAGAGGGGAGAACGAACTTCACAATGATAATTTTTTCATGAATTTTCTCTGTCCGTAAACCCTCCAAATGGCCTGTTATTTATAGGGGAAAAACTGTTCGAGGAAAGGTCTCAAAGACCCCTGGGGCATTAATGATAAGGAGTGATGGGCTGGCTTGCGTGTGGCCAGGCTTGCTGCGCAGCCTGGGCTTGCGTGTGCCTAGGCTTGCTGTGCAGCCTGGGCTTGCGTGTGCCTAGGCCTGCTGGGCAGGTGGGCATGGGTGATGGGCCTTGTGTGGCTCAGCCTAAATGGTGGGGCTTTGTCCCCTGCTGACAATCCAGCTGGGCCGGGTCAGACTGGGTTGACTCGGTTCGGGTCAACTCAGTTTGACCCACCTTTTTTTTATTTTATTTATTTTTTAATAAACCATTTAAAGATTCCATTTTAAAGGTCCACGTTCAAATGCTAATATCTTTAAAACCGAAAGGCCGATTTTGATGCACCACATATCACCGCGAAGGTCTCAACACGTACTTTCCATCTGTGTGGCAGATATGGCCTGATTTTTCCTTAAAATGGCACAGATATCAAGGAAAGCACATAAGTGGTGTTTCACGCCGATCAAGGTCCAAATGATACCAGAATTACATGAAATTTTACATGTAAGCACAATATGACCAAATAAAGTTATCCAAATGGTTTCAGGTCACATCGGGTGGCTCGGGTACCAAGAACCATGCCAAGGGCAAAACGGTCATTTTCATAAAAGTTATCCGATTTGGCCGAAACTTTTCGTGAAAGCTTAATATGACCAAATAAGGTCATCCAAAGTGTTTTGGGCCAAATCGGGCAGTCCAGATATCGAAAACCAGGCCAGGGGTAAGACAGTCATTTTGACAAAAAGGCATCAGATTGGAGTGAAATTTCACATGTGGGCTTAAAATGGTTAAACAAGGCTATCCTAGAGATTTGGGCTCTACTTGGGACAATTTGGTTACAAAAAGTGGGGTAAGGGTAAATTGGTAATTTTCTACCATTTGGTCACCACGCAAGCCAGTCGAGCTTTAATCATCGTCACCGAGTCACACTTTCAAGGTGCCAAAATTCAGCGTCTACACTACCAGGCCTTGAGTCAGACCCTTAGGGACAATCCCTAGCTCCTTAGCGAAAGAAGGAGATACGAAGGAGCACAAAGAACATGAATCAAACAAAACATAAGTTGGAACAGATGCAATGCAAATAGTACCTGGAGAACAAGCAACAATGCAAAAACAACCATGCAAAAATGTGAGGACATGATGCAAAAAATTAAACCACTTCTATTAAATGCAAATATTCACTTGTCAGCACCCCAGGGGCTCTGCCTCAGCCTTAGCCTTGGCATCGGTCATAATGTATACTTGGGCTGGAATCCTTTTGCCTTGGGCAGGCAATGGAGGTCGACCAGCAGATTTAGCATGAGATGCAAAGCTGAAGGTTGAGTTGTAGTCCGTGATACCCAAGGCTTGGTCTGAGGGCAAGCCTTAGAGATATGCCCATAGCTGCTACTACTATGGTCGTTGCCCCAGCAGCTAGAGTACTCACACGGGGTTGTAAGGTGAGGATTGCTACCTCTACTTCACGGGCTGCAGGAGCATCTGCTTCCCAAGCACAATCTGAGGTCCCTTCTCCACCAGGTCATGAGGGTACATAGGATCATCCTGTCGATTGGGGTTATATGACTCTCCGCTTGGCCAATATGGAGAAAGCAATAGAGGAAAACCACATGGCATTACAGGCCCAGATCAGCGAGGGTTTCTCATCCATGCGCACGATGCTTGCTGGAGAGTTGGAGGGTATTGGTGGACAGCTGTCAGATATTGAGTTCGGCCTAATGATATGGGGTGCACATCCCCGGGCGGCTCGCAATTCTACTAGAAGGGCTCAAGAACAGGACAAAGGGAAAGGAAAGCAGCAAGATTGGCCTTAGGAGTTATTTCAGTTTCCTGTTTTGTAATGTCTTTTGTTTATTTAGGGTTAATTTCTAATTTTGAGTGATAAAGAGTGGAAAGAAACATGTGAAATTTTCTTTTTATTTTGTTTTGATGTTATTTGAGTTATGTCGGCCTTGGATGGCCTTATTATGTAAGAAGGATTCTTACTTAATGCAAGTTCTAAATTTTCAATCATCAACATGTCTCTACATTAGCTTCTTATTTGTGTTTGTTAATGGTTTTTATGATTTTGAATCCTAACACGGTATGAACCGAGGTGAATCAAATCTGGTAGTGTACATGGCAGGGCCAAAGTGCCCTGAAACCATGTTGTCACACCCCCATCCCTTGATTAAGGAATTGTGATGGGAATACCGTTGTATTCCACACCAACTACAGGACCGACACTTTGCTATGTCATGTACACCACCCGGTTTCTCATTCAAAGAATAAGAAAGGAATCAGAGTTACAGCAGAAGTAAGTAAAGATAATAAATTTGAGTAATTAGGATCTCTAAATGAATTCATAATTATATAAGTGGCATTTTACTCTAATCAGTCAAGTTCTCATCATATACCAAATACTAGATATCTAGTATAAAGAAAGGTAAAAAATCTCGAAAGTTATTGGTTACATTCATCCTCAAAATCCCTCAACATAAAGTAAAGTAATGTTCCAATCACTGGGCCTCAAGCCAAACTACTGTGCATCATGAGCACACTCATCGCAAACATAGTCGGGATCCTTCTTCGTCTCTGACTGGGCACCCTAGGCCTCATAGCCATCACTATAATGATACACCAGATCAACCTCAGTTGGGTCTGCCGCTCCTGCACCTAAATCTAAAAACAAAGATTCCCGAGGGATGAGCTTTCAAAAGCCCAGCGAGTGAACCAAACCACACATAGTCATACATCAATAGATACAATAACAATGCATGCTAAAGGTATGCTCATCACATATGATGCATGAATGCATTCGTTCATTTTCCCCCTAACATCGAGATTCTAAGTCGGGTCAAGTACTACAATAACACAGGTAGCATCGTCGGCAACAGTGCCATAAACTAGATGGCATTCCAACCATGTCAAACCTATGCTGTGATGGAAGCCTGTGAGACCGGATGCCCTCACCGGATTGTCCGTAAACCCCGGATGCAAACCCCTTTCTGGTGTCCAGCCTGATACACAGTTGGCGCCTGAACTTCGAGGTGGGCTACCCCAAAATACGGTCGGGATCCATGGGTTTGCCCGATACCTAAACCCCTATCGGTAAGGGTCGTAGTACTAGGTGAATTACATCCTAACCAGCAAACAACTATTGAAATGCATATACATAAATATATATTTGTGCACAGATGTAGCCTAGATGTCGAGTCCATAGTACCATACTCGGTGGCCCAGCTATCCTCTCGCTCCTCAAGCTTACATCCACGCGGATGTAATAATAAGGTAGGTGTGATGCCAATATACCACTCGGTCGGTCACCACTTGAATCCAGTTCAACAATTTCAAAATACATAGATTTTATATTTATACAACTCACACCACACACACATGGAAATTCCAAGCCCGACACCGATTCCTGGTACTTGGATTACACCACATGTTTACAGCAAACCACATTCCATTTCCATACATAGCATCATACAATCACATTCGTATCTCATCATTCTTCACCTCAGTCCATAATTATAGGATATGTAAAGTAATCATAACATGCATAGAATTCATACACATCCATGTCCATAGCTTAATTGATGCCTAATGGGAAACACACCATAAAATAATCCAAGTTTTCAATCCACTTACAATCATAACCTTGGATCCCATACACACATATGCTCCCACAATCACAATAGGTTACCCTAACAAACCATTCATAGGTGTACTGTCATGCCCCCATTCCAATAAGGAATATAATAGTAATAAAAGGGGTGACTGGTATGACACCCGTCAGCCTAAACACTACCAGGATCACAGATATAGTGTCCCAATCCACAGTCCTAAACTAACATAAATGCCACATCCATATCAGAGTGCAGCAGAAGGTAAAATAATTACATTTCCAAGAGTAAACAACAGTGCGAAAGCGTTAGAATCAATACTTACATCATTGTTCAACCTCTATGTGATATAGTATACTAACACAGCGTTTAGACTGAGCATGACATAACTATACAAAATAATAGTATAAAATGAAAATGTTTATACAAAGGCTTACAAGCCCCAAAAGAATTAAAAGAGGGGACTAAGTCCCAAGAAATCACTATGCTCCATAAGAGCAATCATCACACGGACATTCATCTCCGTGCTCCTCGACCTCATACTCCAGATCCTCGGATCCAATAGCATCATATCCCGAGGGCTTAACCTCGAGACCCACAAGATAGCCAGTACTTGTATCATCATCTAAAAAGATTGTGTACATGGGGGTTAGCTCCACTGAGCCAGTGAGGGGATGGGGATGCACATACACACAAAGCACAGGTAGTCCATAATGAATGTATTATTAATTCATTTTTCACCTAACACATAATACTAAGTCAGGGTTTATGCTACTATGATAATTCGGGAATACACTATGGGCCCTTCCATTAGATGCCATAGTGCAACCTCAATTACCACACTAGAACCCACGGCAGCCGTTGTCATCACCACTCAGAGGTAGACCCCGATAACCATTGCTACAATAACTAGCCTCTCTACCTCTCCACAGAATCCGGCGCTCTGGTTATCCAACACCTAAATCCCTGTTGGTAAGGGTTGTAGCATAGGAAGTTGTTCCTAACCACAGATATGCTACATGAGTCCTATCGTAATGAGAAGTACTCTGGGTGTATCAACATCCCATTCCATCTAACACCCGGGTACCAGCACAACACGGTGCATACAGGCAAAATGACATGCAAGATATAAGTCCAGATATTCTAGGGTCCCGACACCGGTGTTTAACGGCATCGAGACCCGCACAGTTCACATCATCATAATCACCAATATCAAGTAGAAATACTGCAATAATGCAAGCATGCTTATAATGATATATATGGCATTATATAAAAGATTAGATGCATATAAGCAAACCTAAACAAGACCCAAACCCACTCATTTATTGTTGTTATATCGCTTGTTAACTATTACCTTAGTGCATGCTCTCCCACACTAGCTAGGTTGCCTAGGGATGCATGAAGTAATGTGTTAGAAGGTGTAGGTGGGTCCCATGAGGAGCCCCAAGTGTTAGTGTGTCTTAATTCAAAAGACAACAGGGACAGAAGCAGTAAAGGTGGTTTCGTTCCTGGTTCCGCCCAGGCTATGGGTCAAAATACATGGGGCAAAATGTCGGGTGGAACCTTGAACATGGTTCCATCCGTTGTTCCGTCGACATCCTGTGGAATCACTTAAGGGTTTGGAACATCAGACGGAGGTAGACAGGATAGTTTCGTCTATTGTTCCGCCCAGGCTATGACCAGTTTATATGGGATGGAACTACGGGCAGATGCCTGATGGCTGGTTCCGTCCATGGTTCCGCCCAAGGTAGTTTATGTATTCCGAGAGTTTTCATCTCTCAGCCTTTTTCCTTGGGGATCAACAGCAACAAGGGCATGGAGAGGGTGTTCTAAACCTCTCTAAGGTTCTTAGATCATGATGCCACCATGGCCTTAAGGTGTTCTAAGCTCAAATCCATTTTAAGGTTCCTAAACCTAGGTTAAGCTCATAGGGAGCCATGGACAGAAACATGGTTGCAATGGGGCTTTATGGGGATGCAAATGGGCAGGGAGAACCCATTTATGTAGTACATTTAGCACCAAGTTCACACCTTGGGTTCCAAGTGGAACCCTAGGTCGATTTCTCCCCAATGTGACTTCCTAAATGACAAAAGAGAGATGAAGAGGGGAGAGGGAGGAGAGCCTACCTCAATTAGGGTGGAAATCAATGCCAACCACCCCCCAATCGATCTTGAAGTCCCTTTTCTTCTCCCCCTTCTTCTTTCTTTCTTCTTCCCTCTCCTTCAATGCCCATAGTTGGTAGTTGGAGAAATGAATAGTCATTAAAGGCCTTTAGCCTTTATTATTAGAAACTGACCTTAGGGCCTGCTTAGTTAAGCCCTTAAGTTAAGTAAGTCCTAACTTGGGTTATTTATTGGGTTTATGGGCCCAACATCATGGCCCACATTATGAGTGAAAACCAAGGGTGGGGTCCACCATGTCTGGGGGCATAGTCCCGTGGTCCGGGACACGGGGATGTGGGCCCCACTTAAGAATTATACAAAATACTTATAACAGCTCGGACGGACAATCGGACGGAGGCAGTAATGGTGGTTGATCGAGCTGCATTTATATATGTATTTCTTGTTTAATTTAGCAGCTCTTGTCCAATAATTATGGTTTATTGCACTAAAATACTTGAATTATTGGTTATTACAGGAATATTGGAGTTTGCAGATATTTGATGCTAAAGGAGGTAGTTTGGGAATACATTATAGAAGAGGGGCTTGATTGTAATTTAGAAAACTGGAAGATTTAAAAGTCCTTTTTATCTCTCTTTCTAATCATCACTTCATGATTATTCTCCATTATCTCTTTCTTTTTTCTAATTTTAAAACCCATCCCATCATCTCCCCATCTCTTTCTCATCTCCATCTCATATGTAGCCTACCTCTCTCTTTTAGTTTCCTATTCCAACTCCATTATCTCTTTCTTTTTCTTATTTTAAAAACCACCTCATCATCTCTACATATCTCATCTCCATCTCATACGTAGCCTAACTCTCTCTTTTAGTTTCCTATTCCAACCCGATTCTCCTTTATCTTTATCTTTTTCTAATTTTAAAAATCCATCTCACCTTTTCCCACGGAGAGAAAGGGACTGATTTAAAAACGGTGGGTAGAATACAGATTCATTATCATTCCCCCACCGAGAGCAAGAGAGGAGATGGAATACGATACTCGTGCGGCCAAGAGAGGAGAGAGGGTCTTAGGATTTCTACTTGGAGACGTTGAGGTCACCATTGTTGCCGTTGCTGCCATGAAGATTGACTGTAGTTGTGCTTCCTTGATCATCATGTATAGCTAAATTCCCAACCTATTCTCAGGGAGATGAAACTCTGTGAAATTAATTTATTTTATTTTCTTTGCACATTGACTATTTGATGTTAAGACTTCTGTAATTCTTTGATCTGGTTTAATGATGACATCTAGTTAGGATCTTTTGTTTCTGTGATTCAATTGATTTGTTCAAATAGTGGTTTTCTTTTCCCATGTGGTTGTACCGAAGATAGGTTATAACTGAACGAACTAAGCGTGCCAAGCCTCGTAGCGAAGGACGATAGTACTCATCAGGATACCCTATATCTAGGACGAACCCTATACTTTGTGGTGTCATTGGGCTTGTAGCCGGAGTGAACCGTAATGTGCGAGATAGTGAATTAAATCAATCTAACAGAGTGAATTTGACCTGAGGATAGTTCTTCTCATCTTATCATTCACATTATTCTTTGTTTATTGTTATTCTAGGTTTAGTTTAATTTCTAGTTACCTTTAATTAGCTTAATTCCTTCTTTGCAATATTTCTTCCAGTTCCCCGTAGATCGACCCCTTACTTGCTACTTGCTAGATTAATTTAGGGTTTTATTTTTGACCGGTTTACAACATGATCAAATTTTGGCTCCGTTGCCGGGGAACCAAAGCACGGTTGCTAAGATTGATTGAGTTGTTTTGTGTTACTTTGTTTTAGTTTTAATTTTATAATTGCAGAACTTTTTTTTTTTTTAATCTCTTTATTAGGTTAATTTTAGTATACCTAACGTTCTCTTTGTTTGTCCAGGAAGCCGAGTAGATCGAGTAAGGACAAGTTGTCCATTTGGTTTACTTTTAATTCCTAGACTTTATGTAATTAGGGTTATTTTATGTAATTTTTTTAATTCTAGCATTAGATTGGGTGTTTAGGTTTAATTTTAATTCCCCCAACCCCTTAAGATCATATGTGTAACCGTTCATCGGGGGCAGCATGTGGAATTACGCAACCGCCAACACCAGGTAAGTATTTTTGTTAGTTTTGAATTAGTTATTTTTTACTTTTTAGTTCTAATTTTTATTTTTATTAAGTGTTTTTTATTATTTATCACATTTTAATTTACTAGTTTTAATTTTTGTTTAATTAGCACGTTTAACTTGTGTTGTGTTTTATGCATGGTCGGCGTTCTTTGCACCCAAACTGACTTCCCTTGACCTAGAAATAGAGCAATCTGTGGCTAGACCTAAGGATAAGGATAATAATAATAAAATGGGTGACGAAAACCAGCCAAGAAGGCCACTGAGTGAGCACTTCACTCTAACTGCCTATACCCCTGCATCTTGTATTCAGTTGCCTACCATTCAGGCCGCTCAATATGAGATCAAGTCCAACATCATATAGATGTTACCATCCTATTATGGACTTGCTAATGAGGAGCCTTACAAGCATCTTGATGAGTTCTTAGAGGTATCCTCTACAGTCAAAATCCAAAACCTCTCTGAAGACGCCTTAAAGTTGTTTTTGTTCCCATTTTCCTTAAATGACAAAGCCAAACACTGGCTTCATTCCCTAGATTCGGTTAGAATTTCTACATGGGCGAGAATGCAGCATGAATTTTTAAAAAAATTCTTCCCCATTGGCCGGACTAATAGCCTTAGGCGAGCCATTACTAGTTTCTCCCAATTAGAGGGCGAACAGTTTCATGAAGCGTGGGAGAGACTCAAGGAATTACTTAGGAAATGCCCCCACCACATTGTCCCGAAATGGCAGTTAGTCCAGTGCTTTTATGATGGCCTCCGTGATCGATATAGGCAGATGGTGGACTCTTCTTGTGGTGGAACATTTATGCACAAGAATGAGATGAAAGCATAGGATCTTTTTGAAACCCTTAGTGAGAATTCCCAACATCATACTTCAGCCTCTCGGACTGAGATTCCACACATAGGGCAACCAAAGAAGGGTGGTCTCTATGAGATCAATCCAACTGTAGAGATGACTGCTAAGGGTGATATGTTGTCCAAGAAATTGGACTATTTGACCTCTATAGGGCAGCATCTTATGTCCCCTTTCCCAATGAGTTTTCCTCCACCCAAATAGACAGAAGCTTGTGCCCTATCTGCTAGCCCTCGTCACTATGTGAAGAACCGCCCTTTGGCTGCACAATACCTTGAGTTTGTTCAGGAACAGGTGCAAATGGCTCAAAGTTTTCCTACACCAGGTAATGATCCCTTTTTCAATACTTATAACCCGGGATGGCGAAACCACCCAAACTTTTGATGGAGAAACTCAGTACCTAATAACCCTCCAAACCCACCATATAGGCCACCATTTAATGTTCAAACCAATGCCTATATGGGTGAACAGCCACTATATCCTCAACCACAACAAAATGAATCCTTTGAGGAAAAGATGCTAAAAGCATTAAGTGGACTCAAGCAGAACACACAACTGCTTCACTCACATACTCAGCCCATTAATATGCTAGAGAACCAACTGGGTCAGCTAACCGATGCTATAAGTAGGAGGAAGGCTGGCCAATTGCTAAGTCAGCCAATAGGTAACCCAAATAGTCAAACGGGTCGAGCAAAAGAGCAAGTCGAGTCGGTCATAGTCCTAAGGAGCAGCACAAGGGTGGAAAAACCTGATAAACCCTTAGCCACTAATAGGACGTTGCCCGCTAGTTCTCAAGGTCAGGGAGAGGGTGAGTCAACCCAAGAGAAATTCGGTGGTGATGTAGACACAGATGATTCCATTACTGAAACACCACCTGTGAAACCCATTCATCAGTTCCCAAGGAAGGGGCTGCACATTCCTATTGTGGAGGGACCATCACCTGATTCTTACATTCCAAAGGTCCCTTTTCCCCAAGCCCTTCAGACACCATCTTACCCCCTTCAGGGTAAACAGGGTGAAAAGATGCAAGAGATAATCGACTTGTTCTAACAAGTTCGCATCAATCTCCCCCTCTTGGATGCTATCAAGCAAGTTCATGCTTACACTAAGTTTTTAAAAGACCTATGCACCCAAAAGCATAAGTTGAGAACTCAAATCCCTAAGATCGTCCATTTGACTGAACAGGTTAGTTCGATAATTTTCAGCCACCTACCCCCTAAGCTTAAGAACCCAGGTGCGCCTCTTATTTCTTGCAACATTGGAGATCTCTCCATAAGTAGTGCACTACTTGATTTAGGGGCTAGTGTGAATATTTTACCTAGTTCAATCTATGACAGATTTGGTTTAGGAGATTTGAAACCCACTGAGGTTATCCTTCAGCTGGTTGATCGTTCAATCAAAACACCTCGTGGGCTGTTAGAATATGTTTTAGTGAAGGTGGAAGAATTGTACTTTCTTGTGAACTTCCTTGTCCTGGATATGGATATAGCCACCACAGCCAAGCTTCCTCCTATCATTTTAGGGCGCCCCTTCTTAGCTACTGCGAATGCTTGCATAAATTGTAGATCGGGTGCCATGGACATCTCTTTGGGGAATAAGAAGCTTAGGCTCAACATCTTCAATGCATCCTTAGCTTCCTTTAGAGAAGAAGAGTGCTTTGCATTGGATTTATTAGATGAAGTTGTGGCTGATCACACTTCTCAAGTGCTTATTGATGACCCTTTACAGCACTATGTAATGTTTGGAGATGAGTCTGAGGCATACACTAAAGAGGTGCATACTTTGCAAGATTCCTCACCCTCTTTAGAACAGCCACCTTGGAAAATTAGGTTTGAGCCGCTCCCCCCTTTGGTTACAGCTCCCCAACCTTCTTCTAAATCGGTTCCTTGGTATGATTTGATCCTTGACCCTCCGTGAGTCAGTCTAAGTCTGGTTGAAGACTCTAAACTTAGCGCTCTAGTGGGAGGCAGCCCACTATAGTTATTGCTTTCTTTATTATTTATTTCTTTCTTTCTTTCTTTTCTACTGCTTTTGTTTTCTAGTAGTTGTTTTGCAGCGTTCATCTCCTATAGCAGATTTACTTCGTTATTGGTGATCACATCTTTGGATTCACTGCCTTGCCAGCCCCACCTTAGGTTGTCTTGCTCCTTCCTTTATTTTTGCATTCCCCTTGCTATGATTTTCTATTTTTGTATGTCATTGGGGACACTACCATTTAAGTCAGGGAGGGAGGATTTTGGAAAAAAATTCTGCATATGACTCTCTAATTCATCTACATTCTTGGAAAACTCTCATGCACTCATTTTATAATGATACTTTTACTTTATAGTGCATTTGACTCTAGGTTGTGAGAAAATTAATTCAACACAGTGTTAAGTATTGAACCTTTATTTTTTTGGCTGTCATTTGTGAGCTTGCTTAATGCTTCTAAACACATAGGTCTACCCGATTTGTAATATTTTGAATGTTTAGGCAGACCACTGCTTAATTGTGTTTGCATTCTCTTTTGTTTTGAAAACAAAAAAAATTATGAGTTGAGTTCTGTTGCTTCATCTTAGTAACCGGGGTATCTAGGCCACAAGCCCGGAGTCTCGCGTAAAACTGTTGGAGTGACCAGTTAGGTTATTATTACTAGTATTCTTGAATCCAGTTCAGGCTTGTAGCCTTTTTTGGTTCGAGTGAGTAAGCCTGAGGAGTGTTTCACACTCAATCCCCTAAAGCCATCTGGCTTGGGAGTGGTTGTCTTAAAGCTCGTTACATGAGCCTTCTAGAAAGCTTAAAAGGCTAAAACATTGCACGGATCTGAGAATCACGTAATTCAAAAAAAACAAAAAAACAAAAAAAAGTGAGCTACATTGATTATGAGGTGTTATTCGAGCTAGCATGTGAGTTTGTAAAAGGTTTAGATGTCACGATTTATGGTGAACCAGTGGGTTGAAAAGCAGAAAGTGAGAGCTTGATGGCTTAAGAGAAGTCTTCGTTCATTGCTTAGCTCTTGTGTTCACATGAACCAAACATCCTATGAGTTGATGTGCAATAGTAAACTGTCATTATTTCTTTGAATGCATCTTATGTAGATAGACTGTTTATGAACCAGAGAGTCGAGTCAGTTATTTTCTTTATTCTCTTTCACTCGAGGACGAGCAAAAGCTTAAGTTGGGGAGTGTGATCGAGCTGCATTTATATATGTATTTCTTGTTTAATTTAGCAGCTCTTGTCCAATAATTATGATTTATTACACTAAAATACTTGAATTATTGGTTATTATAGGAATATTGGAGTTTGCAGATATTTGATGCTAAAGGAGGCAGTTTGGGAATATATTATAGAAGAGGGGCTTAATTATAATTTAGAAAGTTGGAAGATTTAAATGTCTTTTTATCTCTCCTTCTAATCATCACTTTATGATTATTCTCCATTATCTCTTTCTTTTTTCTAATTTTAAAATCCATCCCATCATCTCCCCATCTCTCTCTCATCTCCATCTCATACGTAGCCTACCTCTCTCTTTTAGTTTCCTATTCCAATTCCATTATCTCTTTCTTTTTCTTATTTTAAAAACCACCTCATCATCTCTACATATCTCATCTCCATCTCATACGTAGCCTACCTCTCTCTTTTAGTTTCCTATTCCAACCCGATTCTCCTTTATCTTTATCTTTTTCTAATTTTAAAAATCCATCTCACCTTTTCCCACGGAGAGAAAGGGACTGATTTAAAAACAGTGGGTACAATACAGATTCATTATCATTCCCCCACTGAGAGCAAGAGAGGAGAGGGAATATGATACTCGTGAGGCCAAGAGAGGAGAGAGGGTCTTGGGGTTTCTACTTGGAGACGTTGAGGTCACCGTTGCTGCCATGAAGATCGACTATAGCTGTGCTCCCTTGATCGTCATGTGTAGCTAAATTCCCAACCTATTCTCAGGGAGATGAAACTCTGTGAAGTTAATTTATTTTATTTTCTTTGCACATTGACTAATTGATGTTAAGACTTCTATAATTCTTTGATCTGGTTTAATGATGACATCTAGTTAGGATCTTTTGTTTCTGTGATTCAATTGATTCGTTCAAATAGTGGTTTTCTTTTCCCATGTGGTTGTACCGAAGAAAGGTTATAACTGAACGAACTAAACGTGCCAAGCCTCATAGCGAAGGACGATAGTACTCGTCAAGATACCCTATATCTAGGAGGAACCCTATACTTTGTGGTGTCATTGGGCTTGTAGCCGCAGTGAATCGTAATGTGTGAGATAGTGAATTAAATCAATCTAACAGAGTGAATTTGACCTGAGGATAGTTCTTCTTATCTTATCATTCACATTATTCTTTGTTTATCGTTGTTCTAGGTTTAGTTTAATTTCTAGTTACCTTTAATTAGCTTAATTCCTTCTTTGCAATATTTCTTTCAGTTCCCCATAGATCGACCCCTTAGTTGCTACTTGCTAGATTAATTTAGGGTTTTATTTTTGACCGATTAATGACACGATCAGTGGTTTCGTCCGATGTTCTGCCCCTGCTGTCAAGGCTGAATCAACATCAGAGGTTGTGGGGCCTTGGCCCGCACCTCAAGGGTATCAAGGAGAGTCTAACCATATGTAAGCTAGGGGAAGGTCCATGCCCAAGAATGTAGGCTCACCTTTCATCGAGACTTAGCTCTCGGATCTTGAACAGTAGCCTTTTATCAATGCACACTGCACAAAGGCACCACTTATTGATGCAAGCGGCCACCGGGTTTTCCTCGCGTTTTGCCTCTCTTTTGGGACTAATGCTAGGAGGGTACTCTAGGAAATCACCATCCACGAACCTTCCCCAGTCTCGGTTGAGGAATATTTCTTTGACTCGGAGTCTGGTGCTTCGATCAACGATCTAATGAGTTGGCTTGACAACCATTGCAAATAATTCCCCAGCGTACTCTGTCGCTTCGCCTACGTGGCACAATAGTACAATATTATATCAAGGTTTTGGGTGCGGTTGTAACATATACAATAGGTGAGATAGGATCTAGGATCGAATCCCAAAGCTAAAAACCACATATAACATAGTTCTAGTTCCTGCGGATGATAGGCTGCAGTTAATACATGTCATCCGTAGACTATTGTCTGCAGAATCCACCATTTCAGCATATTTTGGTTGTAGCGGATGATAGGTCTATGGCTGATACCTATCATCCACAGGTTATCAACCACAGGCTCGCAGAGACAAATTTGAAGCTTGGATTGGTTTTGACCTGGGCTCAAGGCCATGGGGCAACAAGGGGGCCATTTGGGGAGTGAGATTAGTCTCCAAAGGTGTTGATAAACATAAACATTCAATTCAATTAGATTCCCTATTAAGCTTTGGGTTCCAACTTCAAGAATCTCCAAGTTGGAGTTCAATAATGGGGTTTATAGGACATTCAAGACATAGGGTTGGAAATGGATCACTCCTAGGGTTTCAATTGATGCTTGAAGCATCCAATAGAGTTACTTAACCATTTAGAAGTAAAAGCCCCATGGTTTCGTAGGGGATTGAATAGGTCCTAAACACATTTAAGTAGAACTAGCTAGGATTCACATAGATTGAAAAGCATACCAAGGATTTAGCTAAAAACAGCCAATGATGGGTCTTCTAAGGCTGAGGTGGAGCACCAATCTACTATTCAACAAGCTCAAAGGTCCAAGGATTGAGGGCAGCCAGTTGGGGAAGTGAGGTGAGCTCAAGTGTGACTTCAATAGAGGATAGGTCCTCCCTTCTCCTTCCTTGTTCTTCCCTCTTTCCTTCCCATCCTTAGCTCCCACGTTTTCTCTCTTCTTAGGGTTTGGGAAAATGAGAGAAATAAGGAGAGGTAGGGTTTTGTCCTAATTTAGTTAAGGGTCAAAGGGTGTGTTTGGATTGGGGTGATTTAAGGTCCAAACCATGTTCTAAATACAAGGAGACCCAAATAGATCGTAGGGTATTAGTCTTAAGGTCAAGCTAGGTCCATTAGGACATAGATACCCCTTTGTTAGGGTGGGCTTTGGCCCCGGGCTCAAGTCCAAGTCACAATTCATAAACAGGCTACAAATGGTCTCTGCGGACGAATGGCTGCGGATGATACCTGTCATCCGCAGGCTTCTATCTGTAAGGTACCAATAGAGCAAGTCTAAGGGTGCAACAGTGCTAAGGCTTCCCCGAGGGTGCCCACACAAAGGAGGGGGTATAAAAGGCATACAAACAATACTTAAGAGGTAAACAAAAGATTGGTCGGTTGCAAGAAATAAACAAGTAAATAGTTTAGAGCTAGCACCTACCATCAATCATCCGGGAAAGGAGGAACCATGCGATTTGCTTGCAGTCTCTCACACCCTTGACACATGCATGGGGGAAGATCAAATACTTTCCACCCAGCCACAAACCTTCCCTGGTCCCTATCTAGGAATCTATCATCAATAGGTGCCCTAATGCACGATCGATGATCTTGTATGTTGGTTTCATGGTGATAGCCCATAGGTCATAAACATAGTCAAGCACCGCACCTACATACAAGTCCTACAATAGGAGAGTTTAGGTTACGAGTGTAACAGTGTCTCTTGAGTTATTGCAATAGCATATAACCTTCGACTTAGAATTGTGTGATAGGTGGGAAAATATTAATAAATACATGCACCATGGACTATTTGTGATTTCTGTGTGTTTGTGCATTCCCCATCCCCTCACTGGCTTAGTGGAGCTAACCCCCTATGTGGACACTCTTTTAGATGTTGTTGCAGGTGATGCTTATCTTGCTGGTCACGAGGTTGAGACCTCAAAGTATGATGACATTGGAGCAGAGGACCAAGAGGCTATGACTAAGCACGACGATGAATGTCCTTGTGACGATTGTGCCTACGGGGCCGTATTGATGTTGGGACTTGTTTCATATTTTGAGTAGTTACATCATGGTCAGTCAAGTAAATAGTATGAGAACTTTATCATGTTTCACTTAGCCAGTTAAACATATTGTAACTGTTATTTAAACGTTTCCGCATATTTTCCGATCATTTGGAATGTATTAATTCCTTTATCTGCACTCTGATATTATTATGTTTTAATATTGATTTATAACTGTGAGTTGGGTCACTACATTTGTGATCCTGGTAGTTTATTGGGATGACGCGTGTCGCCCAAGTCATACCCTTTATTGTAGTTTATCCCTTATCGGGATAGGGGCATGACAAAGACAAAGAAAGTTCCATTCCAATTAAAGTCGAAGTACATTCGATGAAGAGTTACAAAAAGAGAGAGAGAGAGAGAGAGAGAGAGAGAGAGAGGCGAAACAATGTATTTCATTCAAGGGGAGGATCTACATGGTGACCATCACCCATAAGAGTTGTGGGATCAACATTATCTCCAATAATCCCCACCTTCGCAGTAGCATTCTCCTCACCAAGGTCTTGGGCAACTTCAGGTTCCGTGGTAACACCTGCTCCTACCTCGGCAAGCTCTGCCATACGCTCCTTGCTAGTCTTCTCCAACAATAGTGAACAAGCAAAGAAGTCAAAATTAGAAGTGGACTCCAGGATAAAGTTTTGAATTTCCCGAGCATCAAGTATGAAGGAGTCAACACCCGCCTCGATCAAGGCATCATCAAATTCTTTGGAAGCCTTAAACTCGGCAACTGCCTAGGCAGCAACAAGTTTCTCCCGCTCGGCAAACTCTGCCAACTTGGCCTCAGCATCCTTCAGCATGGAGTCAAGCTCCTAAACACGAGAGCCAGCAGCAGCTTTGGCCTCCGCAAAACTCTCCACATGCCCTTGGGTCCACTGCAAGTTACCTTCTAGAGCCTCCTTCTCATTAGACTAAGAGCTCTCCAAGCTGTGGTGTCTCTCTATGGTCGAGATTATTTGGCCTTTGAGCTCCTTTTTGCGAGAGTTTGCCACCTCCAAGGCACTCTCAATACTGGCAACCTACAATCTGAGCTCTTCTTGGAGGTCCAAAATATGTTGATTCATCTTCCTCAATTCCTCAAGGAGGAACATCAGATGGTCGTAGGCACCACCTATATGGGAAACATACTGATGAAATACAAGGACTCAGACAAGATGACATGGAAAAAATCTCAAAAAGTTGCATACAAGGCGAAAAGGACCAACCTGGGTAAGTGTACCTGCACCCCTCAGCACCAGATCCTCGGTGGATAATTTCCCCACTAGGTCACAATCGTGAGGAAGCCTACCCTCCTGAACCCAAGCAACGCCCGCTGACATGTCGCCAAGGACAGAGCAAGCAGCCAAAAGACGCGATGAAGGGGCAAAAGGAGAAGAAGTGCCCTCATTTAGGAGCGGAGAGGACAGGCGTGGAGAAACTTGCCTGTTCTGCCTCTCCCCCTCATCCTCAATCAATGTCCCCAATAGTGAAGAAGAACTAGCCTCCAGTGGCGATCGTCCCAGGTTCAACAGAAGGATAACCCTATAACCTCAGTCCTTGGAATGGTGAGGGCATCACCTGAATGATCATCGGCACCAGTTAAAGTATCAGGATGATGAGCCATGGAGCTCTCGACAATTGGTAGAATTGTGGCAGGAGCCACAACATGCTCCGAGGAGGATCCCACTCTCAGACATTTTTTCCCTCCATCCTTGGAGGGCTGCAGGCTCACCTCCTCCGGGCCCTTCTTGGAATCATGAGAGCCTCGCTGCTTAATAGCAGCCCTAAGTGATTGGTTGTTGAAGGGCACTGCATGACAAAATAGAAGGTCAGTACACAACTCAAATGTACACATTACATAAAGAAGATAAGGAGAGCCTCACCAGAAGTGAGACCATGCCGAACGAGGAAATACTCCTTAGTCAGAGGAGGGGCATCAAAGGGAGGATCCAATTTCTCCAACATCTCAAAAACCCAGAGCTCAGACTAACTCAAGTGAGGTCTGACATTCAATACTAAAAGGTTGGGTTCAGACCACACATTGGCGATCGGCACTCTGCCAACCTCTAGAGCAAAAAAGAAGTGGTGTTTCCACCTCTTATTTAAAGTAGGCAAACCAACGAGACACTTCACCTCGGAACACTGGTTAAGGATATAGTGACCCAGGGAACCTAAATGGGGATTGATAAGAAAAAGATTCAAGAAAAGATTAAGAGAGAGGGATAAAGCAAGACTATTCATCATGGCACTGTAGGCAAGGACAATCCTACAAGAATTAGGAACAAGCTGAGGAAGAGAAAGGTGATAGTACTCCAAAAGTTTGCCAAAGAATGGCTGAAAAGGGAATCTAAAACCACCGATAAAGTGGTCCTTAATGAAGCAAATCTCTTCCTCAGAAGGGTCACAAGTGGATTCCCTTTCTCTAGGAAGCCTGAAGGCTATTGAGTCGGGAAACTGATATCTTGCACTAAAATAGTTTAAATCGGTCATGGTAATTGTGTTGCCATACCAACGGGCATCCCAAGGATGGGAGGGTCTTATTTCTGATCGTTTATGTCCCTGAGGAGTACGGGGCACTATACGTACCCCCACAGGATGAAGAGAAGCACCTTCAGGGGCAGTATGGGCAGGGCCAGAGGGAGAAGCCTCACCACCACAATGAGAAGAAGACCCCTCATAGGAAGGATCCAGAGTTGAAAAGCCACCCAATAGGCGCACTCGTCGTGATAAAGGGGAAGCATTCCGCATCCCGGTCCTCTCCCGAAGGGAGGATTTACCCTTACTAGGAGACATCAGAACTAAAAGATGAAGAGAAAGGGAAAATAAAGAATAGAAGGCTAAAGATAAGAAAGCCTTACTGGTGGAAGCGCGCTTGAAAGAAGAAGAAAGGAAAACTAGACTAAATTAGCACCTGATCAAAGAGACTAAAGCCTGTAGAAAACTGAAAGACAGAAAGGATCCTAGAAGGGCGAAGATAGTAGACAAAAAGGTTTTAAGCAAAACCTAAGACCGCACTCATCAAGGGGTATTTAATGCTCCTCAAAAGCACGACAAGAAATTAAAAAGGCGCAAACACGTAAGCTACCTTTCGGGGATCTACCATGATTTTATGCGATGAAAAAGCAGATGTGGCATCACATTAGCTGCCAATCCATCAAAAGGCACGTCATACCAAATGACGAATAAAGTGACAGGTACAAATCCCACCCTCCCTAAACCCCATGATTTATGCATAATAATATAATGGCTATCAAATGGGAGGGGATAAGATTTTGAAGGAAGACCAACGCTTAGCCACGCGTCCAATGTCTAAGGCATCCCTTCCGCTCGGCAGAGAGTAGAGGGGGTGAGATTTTGAAGAAAGGCAATGCTCAGCAAGCGTTGGATAGTCTAAGACATCCCTTCCGCTCGACAGAGTAGAGGGGGTAATATTTTGAAGAAAACCAACGCTCAACCCAGTGTTGGATGTCCAAGGCATCCCTTCCGCTCAACAGAGCATAGACGGGGTAAGATTTTGAATCCGGTTGACGCTCAGCCAAGCGCTAGAAGTCCAAGGCATCCCTTCCGCTCTGTAGAGAGTAGAGGGGGTAAGATTTTAAAGAAGTCCAACGCTTAACTAAGCGTTGGATGACCAAAGCATCCCTTCCGCTAGGTAGAGAGTAGAGGGGGTAAGATTTTGAAGAACGATAACACTTAGTTGAGCATTAGATATTCTGCAGTATAGATACTTTTGTGCTCATCTTCTGCAACCTAAAAATCATTGCTTGGGACTGGGGGTTAGAAGTGTGATAAATGTTAGAAGAATCTTACACATCACGTTCAGAAAGCAATAAACCTGAAGGTAACAAGCAAAGTAACTCATCTCCAACAAAATACTTGGGCATCGACATCAAACCAAGCTACCAGGAGGGAAAAATAAGTTACTACCACCAAGCCGTAAAAATCTAAAAAGAAAGAAGAAGCTCTAGAAGGAATCTGAAGATAGTCCGAACCAAGTGTAGGAAGCGGTAAGGCAACAAAACAAAACAAGAATCACCAACAAAGAAGCCATATGATGAAAGGGACATTTTATTACGCCATACGGTAGTGATAATTACAAAGAGGCTCAAGGCCATACAACATTACAAAGAGGCACTAAGCCTAAGAATGAAAGAATTCCTCGAACAACTCACAAAACTTCGTAATCACACAGGGCTCCCGAAATTCCCAAGTCTCCAACAAGAGAAAGCTTCCTGGGCCTCCAAAACCTCAAAAACCAAAAAAGGGGTCAAGGTCGTCCAACTCTTCAGTACTAGGAAGATTCTTGAAGGGGTTAACATAGGAGATGTCCAGCCCCCGATTGGGTGAAGAGAGGCCAAACCGAAGAGCAGTTGTGTGAAGAAATCTTAAACAGAACCTCCAAAGGCCTAAACTGACCGTAGATAAGGAAAAGGTACGGGCTATAGTGGAGTGGCCTACACCAAAGTCTCTTACGGAAGTTTGAAGCTTCCATAGACCAGCTACTTTCTACAGGCGCTTCATCAAGAACTTTAGCAGCCAACTAGCTCCAATCACCTATTGTTTGAAGCAAAATCGGTTTGAGCTTCTTGAAGTAGGGGGAAGCAGAAAGTAGTTTTTGACTAGTTAAGCAGAGGATGCCCTTAAGAGAAAAGTGCCCCTGTATTGGCCTTACCCAATTTCTTAAAGGTATTCAAAGTTGATTGTGTTGCCTGGGCCCCGAAGAACCATAGTAGGATCAGCTATTCCCTAACTCAATCTTACGCCCAAGAACCACCTCTAAAAAGACGAGTTGGAGAAATAGGAGGCAGTCCCCATGGCGTACAACCCTTCTCCCTCTCAAAGATCGAGCCAGAAGCGGCTCCTTGAAACCCTTGAGAGGGGACAAATCCAGCTAATCTACACCATCGCCACTCGAGACGCCATTGAAAGATAAAGCCTGGATCTGCCATGCCATCGAAAGATAAGGTCTGAAAGAAAAATCACAGAGACACAACCCTCAAAAGAAGAAGGGAAGGCAAGCATGGGTTGAACACATAGAACATTGCCCTAGGTAAGCAGATGCCTCAAACAATGCCACATTAAAACAAGAACCTCCAAGCTAGAACAATAGGCACCACAACCCAAAACAGAGATAGCAAAAGTAAGAATTATGGCGTCTACATGAATAGGAAGGCACAGAGATACAAGACTTGACAATGAAGAGACCACCCTTATAAAGAGAAAAGGATGGCTGAGATAGAAAGAATAGGCGATGACCCAGATAGGAGAATAAGAACTGCACTTGAGAGAACTACAAAAGGAATAACTGAAGACTTGACGATTCTCCATTAGGGGCCTCCGAGAACAACGCCTCAAATATCATAAATGATAACATTTACCAAAAAAGGAATTAATGAGGATTCACTGAAGAGGGCGACTACTCCATGTGAAACCACCAAGCCTCCCTGATGATTCAAACGAATAAACAGTCGCAAGAGTAGAGACAAAGAATAAGAGCCATCATTCCTAGCCTTAATGACATGAGCGGTTATGCTTCAAAATACAAGGCGAGTACAATCTACAATGCCCCAAATCGCCCCCCAAATGAAGAAGCAGCACAAGAGAGATGGGTAACTCAGAGATAAGTTCAAAAGGAGGGCATCCAAGTCACAAAACATGTTCAAAAAAGAACTTGGGCCAGCATCTACTACAAGATAGCAAAGCGCCAGATCATAAAAAGCACACTACAAAATATTCTACTCCAACACACCCCATAATGGAATCTATTGGAGTGGGGGGCTCTATGATATACCAAATGGCCACCCAATAGACCCACGACATATGGCACCAAGAAGGACAGTTAAAGAGGGTCGATGTGTAAAAATTTTCCACCCAAAGACCCATAATAGATACGACGAGTAAGAACCATCCACCCGAAGATCTAAGATGGACATGCCGGGTAAAAGCTACTTACCCAAAGATCCATAGCTAAAAGGTCCACGGGTCTCCCCATGGAAGTAAGAAGAAGCTGACGCACCTATCAGGTTAATCAACTCATCAACGCCAGCCCTATACACCCCAAGACATCACCTCTCACTAGGGGCAGCTATATTGCAAAAGACCTAAGCATATCAACGGCCACCAGAAATAGTAATCCAGTGGACAATACCACTCCAATAGAAGAAACCATTCTCCAACTCTCCATCTCATTTATGAGCCTCCCATGATGCTCATAAGAAAAGGGATCTCTACGTTCTATAGGGGACCTCACTCCAATGAAGAACTCTCCAAATGGGACTCTCCGAACGGGACTCTCTAAAACACTTTGCCTCCTCATCAGAGGAAGGCTTTTCCATTGGTCACATCAGGACCTCTCCATCAACATTACTTCCCTATGGGATTGAGCCCTATAAAAGGGAAGGTAACACCCCTCATCAAGGGGGAGAGAACAAAAAAAGATAAGAAACACTATTGAACTCTTGAAACTCTCACTTGTTTGATCTGTTTGCTAGAGAGACCTAACTTAGGCATCGAAGAGTCCCTCGCAGGGCCCCCGGCCTAGCGCTCACCTCCCTTTGCCCATTTTTTGTGTTGTGTAGGTCTTTACCCCTGGTGGACTTATTGGAGGTTTCCTGACGCAACACTATCCATGGACAACAACTCATCCTATATAGCCTCCAACCATTTCTTAGAATTCGAACTACTGACAGCTTGCTGGTAACTGGTAGGATCCTCTTCTTTCTCACTGTCAAAATCACCCTCTGTTAAGTACAACATATAATCAAGTCCGATAATAGGCCTATAGAGTCTATTAGACCTTCTCAGACCCTCCTCTAGTTGAATTGGATCAATAGGGTCAGCAGCATAATTATTAAAGCATCGCCTTATGCCTTGGCATTTAGGCAGTTTTACATGGTCTAGACGATTGAACGCCTTACAGTATGTCACAAAGGCAAGTGCATTAGAGACCAAAGCGTCTCCTTAAGGGCCTTAAGATGCCTATTTTGCTGGACGATCGCCTTAGGTCCTTTTTTTTTTATTTTTTTAATGTAGTTTAAGTTATTCTAATTGACAAAATTTCACTGGTTTTATGTTTTTGGTTCCATGCTTCTCAGAGCATGAAATCATATGTTAAAAAAAAAAAAACAAAAACAAAACCTAAAGTAAAGTAAACTTGGAAAGACCAAAATACAAAAATTGATTCACTTACCCATTTCACGGTTTCACCTTCGCGGCTTCAAGAGTCGAGACAAAAATCCAAAAGAAAAAGGGAAAATATAGAGACACCCCCTCAACTATGGCCTGTTTTCATGTACACCCCCTCATCTTTAAAACCTTTCAAACACGAGAATGGGTCATCTGCATGAACCAACAGGTGAACATACATGTGAGAGCTAACCACCTGTCCTATTTTTGCCATTTACAAGGGGAGGAGGGGTTTTTATGGAAACAAAATTAAAATGTGATTGGCTCTCACATGTACATTCACCTGTTGGTACGTGCAGAGGAACCGAACTCTTCAAACACACCCACTCATCCATTGAAAGTAAATAAATTTGTCCATCAAACTAACTCCATTTAGTTTTAAACTTTAATACTCAACCAAACATTTTTTAAGGACCAAATTGTCAAATTAAAAGTTTGAAGATGAAAATACCCTTTAGGGAAGACTGCATAAATCCCTTCTCACAAACCTCCATTTTCTAGTAATCTCCTCTTTCTCCAACCACCGCTCTGGGCGGAACTCCGCCCAATCTTTGCCCCACAATGACTCCATTCTCCCCATCGCATAGGGATGATATGACACTTACATTCCTTTCTTCACTACAGACTCATCAGCAACACATCATCGCTTGCTGCCTACTTACCATCAGAAGGGACTGGTGGATAGAGCGTCATGCTCTCGCAGAGAGCAGCGTAGGTGTATACCATGTCCTTTACCTCATCGAAATGATCAACCCCTTCAGGTTTCTCCTTTATTATCTCCTTCAAAATCTCCTTTTCTATACGAGGATTCCTGGAAATTAACTAGAAGAACCATGTCAATCCTGCCGATGTAGTATCACGACCAGCTAAGATAAAGCTGATCACCATGTCTGTATTGAAATTCTCATCTAAATGGCTGAAATTCAAGATTCTTGGGAGAAGATCCGTTGTTTCAATTGAAGATTTCTCTACTAGTTCTCGTTTCTTTTCTCTTACAATACTTGTTGCGAATTCATGAACTTTTGAAATTGCTATTCATAATTGCTTCTCTGACCCAATATCAAATGCCCTTTTCACCTTCCATATCCCTCAAAAAATTGAACCAAATCACTTGCTGCATAAAAGTGTAACTGCTTCAAATGCAACTGCAAATTCTGTTTCTGGTTGTGGGAATGATTGGGAAAGATACATTGGGTCGAACCCAAAAGCAATTTTGCTAATATTATCAAATGCAAATCTTTGAAGGATGTCTGGCAGATCAAGAACAGATTTTTTAGTGGTGGGGAGTCAAGAGTAGAGGAAGCAGGCGGTCAGAGAGCTCATCTTCGACCACTATCGACAAATTTCCGGAGGGAAAGAAAATTGGAGAGGCAATCTTGAGAGAAACTGCCTTTTGGGTAGAGGTAGAATTGGGTCTTAAGGATGTGTTGGACATTGAAGGGATTGGTAGTTATTAGATGACGAGGGCCGAGAAAACGTTGAAGGATGATGATTCCATTCTCACTGTTTTGAAGAAGCTCTGTGACCCATTTATTGAATCGATCTCTGTTGTCAAATATAGTGAGAGTTGTGCTAGAAAAGGAAAGATGTTGGGTCAATATTGGATTCCTCTAGCAATAGGGATCTTTCCTTGGTGGGAAAGATTGGATGGGTTGGTGATTGAGTCCCAATAGGAAACTCAATATTCCTTACCCATGTGTGCTACCAATTTGGGAGTGAGAGGGCAAATCACATATATTCATGAGATTGCTAAAATTCAAGAGCACTCTCTCATCCTTGGAAAATCAGTGGAGCACTCCCCTTCCTAGAACCGTTCTCTCTTTCTCTCCCTCTCTTGGTGTTTGATCTTGGAGAAAGCTTGGGTTTTGAGAACCCTTGTGTGTGGAGGAGTTGGCTTGATTGTGTGGGAACGCTAAGCTTTACGCAGTGCATGGAATGACTAAGAAAGGGCTATCATCGGTTGGAGGTCTTGCATCTGTGAGACTCTAGGTAACGATCGATTCCTCTGTTGTTCTAGATAATTTAATAGCATTCTACATTGATAGAATCGATCCTACCACACTTCTGCGGATTTATGTTGATCGCCTTTCAGTGGCATCAGAGCCTTGCTATCAAATGGGAATATTTTATTTTTTTGTATTCATTATTACATGTGATGCTCTTAGTTTAGATTCACTATAAAAAAATAAAATAAAAAATAAAACGGTTTCAAGTTTTTTTTTGTTATTTTAAAGAGGATGGTCCCCTTTTCTTTTTCCCATGGCCTGCCCTTGATAGGACAGCAAGCATATTAATAAAAATCAGTTTGAGGGGTTTTTTGAAAGGAGACTCATTGGGGAAGATGGGAGAAGGGATTTTTCTCTTCACCCATCTTGACCATTTTACATAATGGCTTATTTTATTGGTTTTTTGATAAGCATGTATGTGGTATTTATTAAATCATGATGGGCATTAGATGCTCATGGCCATTGTGACATGTTTAGTCATGGTAATGGTGTTTTTATATGTTTTGGGTATTTTTCACATAAAATATGGAATCTATAATCTTTGAGCATCATGTATATAATGAGGACCATGGTTATGGGATTTAATAATTTACATGCATTAGATGGATGTGTGTGTTAGGCATAACATGAATGTGGTTTTGGATGCAATTATTATTTTTTCCATTCTTCTTCCCATATCTCATGTAAAGGTTATGTAATTCCCCTCAGACAGTTCAAATTGGTAGACTGGTTTCCTAAATTTTAAATTAGTTTATATTATTTGTTGTCACTGCTTGATGATCATGATAAGATCGGGATCATGATTTTGATCATGGATCAAGGATCTTGACGGTTTGTTGGTGAGAAGATTGGACTTTGCTAAAAGTCCTATTGTGTTCAAAACACAATTAGAGCATCTTCAAGCAATCTCCATTAAAATAGCTTCAACTAGAACTCCATTAATGGAGTTTACAAGATGGAATTTGACATGAAGAAGATGAACTTTTTAAATCTACATCACATGCACACATAAAAAATTTCAAAAATCATCATCTTCCCAACCCCTATGGACCCTTTTTTTTTTTAGATGCAAGGGTCGTTGCCCACACGGTGCATGGCAGCAGGCCACTGCTTGCTCGTGCACTGGCTGTGGCCTACAGCCACGCGGCATGCAAGGTTGTGCTTGCACATAATCGCCCACCCCACACCTGCTGACAAGCTGGCCAGCAGGCACAGTTAGCAGGCCTTGCCTGCTTGCCGCGGCTATCGACCGACAGTTCTTGCTGATGTGGCCTCTTCTTCTTCATTTCATATATTATCAACTTCAAATTTTGTGTGCAATACTCAAAATTCAAAAAACTCAAAACACAATAATGGAGGAAGAAGAAGATTGCAAGTTGATTTTGATATGTGTTTAATGAAGAACCTACGCTTTGATACCAATTGTTAGTGGCGGTGGAAGTGATGGGATTCTCATGTAATCACAAAATTATATAAGCATGCAAGGATCTCAATAAACATATAATGTACTAACCTCAAGGGGGGAGCAAGGTCACCTAGAACACTCAAATGGTGTGTTCCTCCAAAGGAATGCAACACTTGAAGAAGATCTCTCAAGCTTGTTTCGCCTCCAATGGCCAATAGTGCTTAAGGAAGAAGAAGACTCTCTTTTTCTCTCTCTAAGCTCTCTCACAATTTTGTGCAAATTGTTCTAATGATTTTTTCTCTATCATCATCAATCATCCTTGGCCTTAAATCTCTTTATATATGTAGAGACCTAATTGAGGAGGTAGCAAACCTACGGTCTAGATCTAACCAAGTAGTGTGATCCTAAAGGGTAGCCCATAAGATTATCTTAAATTACACATAAGGATAAAATTTATCCAAAATTATAGTAAAAGACGATCCTACCAGGGCGTAACTTGAAAAACCCCTTGCGGTAGGTAATTTTATTATATTTTCTCCCCACATTACTAACACCTATAATGGGCCATTGCAACTATGGAATAAATGTCATCGCCACAATTCCGGTCCATTATAATTTATCATGACAGTATGGAGGACTTTGATTAGCCATAAAACTCTTTGAAAACTCTTTTTCAAAATACATTTAATTTAATATTAATAAAATAAAATACTCTTTGCAAACACTTTACAAAATACCAAGGCGTTGGATTTGGCACAATCAAATTCGTTCACTCTCTTTTTGGCGTTCTCCCTTTACGGGCAGTGGAAACTTCATTAAGCATCATATTCATAACTATTTACATTGTGCACACCTAGCTGCCGATATATCAGTCCTTTCAACAGACATCAACCATTGACACACCACAAATATACAGAATATAAATAAAATGGCAAGTGTCTCTCAAGTACAGAGAAAATAACTACTGGAGATTTTCGTTGAAACTACAACTTGACGGTGAATAATTCAGGAATCCCCGTAGATCATGTTCAACATGAAATGTACATATATTTATAGTTTGGTCCAATCACTATTGTACGAATGTAAAATATAGCAACCATAGTACAGATTGCCCAAATCTATCCATAGTTATGAACAAAACGGTTTGAATTGGGCAGATGCAATATACAATTATGACAAGCACATAATTAAATAAAACTAAATTAATTAATTTAATCAAATTAAATTGGGTTAGATGGACACATAAACATTACATCCGACATGGACAAAATAGTCCACTCAACCAACATGCAAATGATGAACTCCAATAGGCTAAGTTAAGAGTAGAAAGGTTGATAAGTTCCAATTCATAACCTAAAGCTAGAGGGAAGCTTAGGGTGTTATTGACCATTGATTATTTTACCCTATTTTTTAATGATTATCGATTATGTTAATTGTTATTTTTGTACATCGTGTAGATTTTATACTATGTCGACCCAAATCAACTATGCTACCCTCATAAAAGACCATATTTTGACTGGCCCAAACTACGTTGACTAGAGGAGGAACATCAATTTACTCCTAGCTGTAGAAGGTCTGATGTCAGTCATTGAGCAAGATGAAGCTGAATTTCCAGAAAACAAGGACCCTGTTGCTAAAGTGACCTATGAGTTATTTTGTCAAAATAATTCTAAGGCCAAACTCCTCGTATTGAACTCTGTGAAAAAGACCATCGCTAATTCTATCAAGGATTTCTACTTGACAAAGGATATGATGGAGGAGTTGAAGAAGATGTATGAGAGAGAAGAAGACATGCCCATCATCAATTAGTGACACTTCTCCATGGCACGAAGATGGCCCAAGGAACTCCAGTTATAGATCATGTGATGAAAATACAAAACTTGTTCCAAGATCTAGAGAACCTTGGGATGCCTTTTAAGATGAATTATAAGATGGATGTTATCTTCTACTCTTTGCCTCAAGATATATGTGGATCATTTATTATTAATTATAATATGAATAAACTCTCCGTCGAACTTCCTGAGCTGGGCAACATGTTGTAAGAGGTAGAGGCTGCATCCAAAAAGCAGAAAGTGGAGGTCTTGACCACAGAGGAGAAGTCTTCTTCTTCTAAGCCTAAGAGTAAGAAGAAGAACACTGATAGGGGAAAGCCCCTAATGTTGAGTCAAAGGGAACATGTTTCTATTACAAAAAGGATGAGCATTGGAAAAAAGAATGTCGAGCTTTCCTGGCTACTTAGAAAAAGAAGTTAGAAGAAGGTATTTCTGAAACCTTATTCCTTTATGAATCTAATTTATCGGAGGAACCTACTAATACACGGTTGGTGGACTCCAGGTCTACTACCCATATTTGTGACATGTTGTAGGGGTTCAAGCTGACAAGAAGGCTGAGTAAGGATGAAGTTCATCTAAGAATGGGTACTGGAGCTGAGGCCATTGTTGAGGCCGTTGGAGATTTTACTTTATATTTTAACAATAAAGTTACTTTGATTTTGAGAGGTTGTTTTTATGTCCCCCTATTTAGGAGGAACATTATTTCTGTTAGTAAGCTAGTAATGGATGGTTATACTTTTCTATTTGGTAATAAGTTGACTATTCGGTTTAAAAAGTCTTTTGTTACTACTGGCTTACTAGATAACAGATTATATATCTTAAAACCGGTGTTTGATGTGAATGAAATCTCCAATACATCTATAAAAAGAAAATCAGCCCAAGATACTTCAACATATCTTTGGCACTTAACGTTAGGTCATATTGGAGTAGAAAGGATAAGCAGACTGGTAAAGGATTGACCTTTAGATTCTTTGAAGGTAGAACCTTATCCAACCTGTGAGTCATGTCTACAAGACGACCAAGGAACCCTTCTCAAATAAGGGAAGAAGAGCCTAAGCTATGTTAGAATTGGTACACTCAGATGTGTGTGGACCCATTAATGTTCAAGCGAGGTATGGTTACAAATACTTCGTAACCTTCACTGATGATTGCTCTCATTATGGTTATATATACTTGATGCACCGCAAATCAGAAACTTTTGATAAATTCAAAGAATTTTGAGCGCAAGTTGAAAAATAGTTGGATAATTGCATCAAGTGCCTTAGATCTGATCGAGGAGGAGAGTATTTATCAACTGAGTTCAGGGACTATCTAAAAGAAGCTGGGATAGTATCTCATTTGACGGCCCCAGAGACACCTCAACAGAATGGAGTCTCAGAAAGCCAGAATCGAACCTTGTTGGACATGGTTCGATCCATATTGAGTTATTCAGAATTATCATTAAGTTTTTGGGGTTTTGTACTAGAAACTACCATCTATAAACTGAACAGGGTACCCACAAAATCTGTACCCAATACACCTTTTGAATTATGGTATTGGTGCAAGCCTAGTCTCCAACATATCATGGTGTGGGGTTGCATAGCACATGTACGAAAGCAACAGACAGATAAGTTGAAATCTCGTATAGATAGATGTTATTTCCTTGGATACCCTAAGACTACAATAGGCTATTATTTCTATGACCCAGTGAATCAGAAGGTCATAGTTAGGAAGCATGCGACATTTCTAGAGGATGGCATGGTCTCATCGAGATCAGGTCCAGTGGTCATAAAGGAAGTATCTAATGACCAACTATCCTCTGCACCCACAGAAATTTCAATCAACATACCCACTAAAGAGCAACCGCCTCAAGAGCCTAGACGGAGTGGGAGGTCTATACGACCACCGACTCATTTAAATCTTCTCACAAAAGAAGATCAAAGTGTGGAAGAATTCCACATGGTGTCTGATTGTTCAGACACGGATCATTATACTTATGTTGAGGCTCTAAAGGATGTTAACTCAAATAAATGGAAGGAAGCAATGCGCTCTGAAATAGACTCCATGCATTCTAACCATGTTTGGACTCTTAAGGATCTACCACAAGGGGTGAAAACCACTGACTGTAAATGGATCTTCAAGAGAAAGAGAGGTATAGATGGAAAGGTGGGACGTTTCAAGGCGAGACTGGTTGCGAAGGGATACACTTAGAAATTGGGTATTGACTATGATGAGACCTTCTCACCAGTAGTGATGATTAAATCCATTCAGATTCTATTATTGATTGTTGCATACCATGATTATGAGATCTGACAGATGGATGTACAGACCGCTTTCCTTAACGGATATCTTGATGAGGTCATGTACATGGATCAACTAGAGGGTTATGCTTCCCCAGGGGAGGAAAACAAGGTATGTAGGTTATTGAAGCCCATTTATGGACTGAAACAGGCTTCCAGAAGCTGGAACATCCATTTTGATCAAACTATCAAGGAATTTGACTTTGAGCAAAACATTAATGAACCATGCATGTATAAGAAAATTTATGGGGGTGCTGTCTGTTTCCTGGTCCTATATGTGGATGATATACTTCTCATTGAGAATGATGTGGAGTTACTTTCATCTGTAAATATGTGGTTATCCAAAACGTTCTCAATGAAAGATCTGGGTGAAGCCAGTTACATCTTAGGAATTAAGCTTATGAGAGATCGCAAGAAGAAGATGTTGGGATTGTCACAATCCACCTACATTGACAAAGTGCTTAATAGGTTCAACATGCAGGATTCTAAGAGAGATAATGTGCCTCTCAAATATGGAATCGGTCTTTCCAAGTCATAATGCCATCAAACTTCTGAGGGTGTTGAGAGTATGAAAAGAGTTCCCTATGCTTCGATAGTAGGAAGTCTAATGTATGTCATGTTGTATACCAAACCTGACATTTGTTACACTATGGGGATTATGAGCTGATATCAATCCAATCCGGGACAAGAACATTGGGCAGCTGTCAAGGGGATCTTCAAGTATCTAAGGAGGACCAAGGATTACTTCCTTATTTATGGTTGTGATCAACTGTCAGTAGTTGGATATATCGATTCGGACTTCCAAACTGACAAGGATGATAGAAAGTCCACCTCTGAGATGATCTTTATGATTGGTGGTGGGGCAGTGATTTGGAGGAGTGCTAAACAAAAGTCAACAGCCGATTCCACAACAGAAGCTGAGTATTTGGTAGCTAGTGAAGCAGCCAAGGAAGGTGTCTGGCTCAAGAAATTCTTGACCGACTTAGGGGTGGTGCCTGAGCTAGTGGAGCAACCCATACCATTATTATGTGACAACTGGGGAGCTATAGCATAAGCAAAGAAACCAAGAGCTCATCAAAGGAATAAGCATGTGGAGCAGAAGTATCACTTGATTCGTGAGATCATTCAGCGTGGTGACATAACCATAGCTAAGGTTGACACGGTAGATAATTTATCTGACCCTATGACTAAAGCATTATCTCCTATTGTTTTTTATAAACATGTTGGGAATATGGGCATAAAGTATATCGTTAATTGGCACTGAGGTACAAACTCTTTTTGAATTAATGAATTTAATTTTTGATTTGCATGATCAGTTATTGAGCTCAGTTGTTGTCCATATGTATTTATACCTAAAATTTTTCACCACTAGGGACGGGACTGGACATCCTATCCGACATGGTGGTCACACTATGTGGGCTTAGGAAGGTTACTTTTCCAAGACACAATTATGAGTGTACATACGGTGTGTACATTAGACTGGATCACTTAAGAATTTCACATGTAGTGTACTGTCAGTTTATAAAGAACATGAGATTCTCATAAGTAGTTCTCGATTGGTCCCTTAACCTGAGGGGTCCTTATCGATGCATTCAAATGATGTTGTGTGTTTTAATGCACCAACGGTTGATGTCTCTCTAACTATATATCAGTGCACTAGATTCACAATGTGTGACTGTGTTTGAAAGAGATGCCCAACATGGAATCCACAGCCCATACATTAGGAATATGTTGAGGAGAGTATTCTATACAAAATTGGACATAAATCCAGATCCGATAGCATTTTCAAAATATTTTTGAAATGGTTTTAGATATATATTTACAAACCATTATCTATTTTCTTGAATATTTTGTTTGAAATATTTTTTCTCGGTCTAATCAAGGTAATTGAATCTCTCGATTGGCATATCAATTCATTGAGGATTGACAGTCTTGAACACATGCCTTATATTAAACCATGCAACACTGTTTTGTGGGGGACTAATCCGTGTCTCAACTACTTACCTTGGGTGTTGATTGTTACACTTTGCTTGACATCTTTAGTGATTGGACACTTTAGAAGTTGAGTAGAATCCCATTGCAATCCTACCCCTTTTCTTTTGGTTCCATTCATTTACGCAACACGGTTGATCATGATTTTCTTTTCGTGATCCTCTTGCAAGATTGGAACTTACAGCAGGATGGAGGAGATTGTTAGAAAAGGAAAGATGTTGGGTCAATATTGGATATTGGACCCAATATTGGATTCCTCTAGCAATAGGGATCTTTCCTTGGTGGAAAAGATTGGATGGATTGGTGATTGAGTCCTAATAGGAAACTCAATATTCCTTGCCCATGTGTGCTACCAATTTGGGAGTGAGAGGGCAAATCACATATATTCATGAGATTGCTAAAATTCAAGCACTCTCTCATCCTTGAAAAATTGGTGGAGCACTCCCTTCCTAGAGCCGTTCTCTCTTCCTCTACCTCTCTTGGTGTTTGGTCTTGGAGAAAGTATGGGTTTTGAGAACCCTTGTGTGTGGAGGAATTGGCTTGATCGTGTGGGAACGCCAAGCTTTGCATAGTGCATGGAACGACTGAGAAAGGGCTATCATTGGTTGGAGGTCTTGCATCTGTGAGACTCTAGGTAACAATCGATTCCTCTGTTGTTCTAGATAATTTAATAACATTCTCCATTGATAGAATCGATCCTACCACACTTCTATAGACCTATGTTGATCGCCTTCAAGTTGAGCCTAGTAAAGGATAGGATCTGGGTAGCTTAATTGCAGGAGATGAAGATTATTTCTTGTAATTGGTTGCATATGTGAAGCAAGTTTTGACAAAGAAGAAGAATGGAAGAATGAAGAGGAGAAGCTAAGGTACAAGCTCGAGCTGTAACATGACGAATTGATGGTGTGTTTGATATGAGAAAAATGTCTTGGTTGTGTTTTCTTTTTAATCTTTTCTTGTAGTGTATGGTAGTGACTTTATAACAAAGAAATCTTTGAAAAAATGAAGATGGAATGAAGTGGATTGGGTTTGCATTTGACCCATGGAAGGGAAGTATCTGAGTCTTTGAATACTACTTTAGTTTGATTGTTTAACAAGTTTATTATAGAAGCTTCCTTTCAATCCAACTTAGAGTGTCAAGCGACAATGTGTTGCCAGATGGGTTTGTAGTGTAGAAAGGAATGCAAGTGTCATATCATCCCTATGCGATGGGGAGAATGGAGTCATTGTGGGGGCAAATATTGGGCGGAGTTCCGACCAGAGCGGTGGTTGGAGAAAGAGGAGATTATCGGAAAATGGAGGTTTGTGGGAAGGGATTTATCCAATCTTCCCTAATGGGTATTTTCATCTTCAAACTTTTAATTTGGGCAATTTGGTCCTTAAAAATGGTTGGGTGAGTATTAAAGTATAAAACTAGATGGCAATTAGTTTGATGGACTAATTTACTTACTTTTAATAGATGAGGGGGGGTGTTTGAAAGGTTTTAAAGATGAGGGGGTGTACATGAAAGCAGGCCATAGTTGAGGGAGTGTTTCTATATTTTTCCCCAAATAAAAAAAGAAGAGAATCTAAATAAGAGAAAAGGTGAAGAAGAGGCAGAGGCGCCTTCCTAAGACCTCAGTCCCTCTCAGTCCCCATCCTCCACCGGCGTCCGGTGACATCTCCAGCCTTGACGGTAAGTGTCACACCCCAAACCACCCCCTAGGAGGATTAAGTCGGTGACCCAAATTGCACGGTAGCAATCTACTAAACCCCAAGGATCTAGAAGCTGTTAATACCATTCACAAACATACACATCCACAATAATGAATGAAATAGAACTCAGAGTGCTGCGGAAGCTAATATTTACTTCAAACATTAAAAACTAAATATATACAATTATCATTGTATCAGTTCTCTCTCTCTCACATTGGCAATCCCAACTCTTCCAACCAAGCTTTACAAAAAGAATATAAAAAAAAAGGGCAAGACAACCCAAGCCCCAAAAATAAAGCTATACAAAAGGGGATCCCTAACTACAACCAAAAAGAATCCCACGGTCAGAGTCAGCTGCCCACCCATCATGGTTCCTCATCAACTATCACAGAAAAGACTCGCACTAGAGGTATGACCTCTGTCTGGGTCCATACAAACACAGTCATAATAACCATGGCCCGTCTCCGCGAGATGAGCCTCCCCACTACCGAAACATTCACCTACAGGATCATCTAACAGAAAACATATGCAAGAGTGTGTGAGCTCCACCAAGCCCGTGAATGAAACATAACCATGCATGCACATGCAAGCACAACCAAATGAGTCCTACATGAAATGCAATTCATTTTATTTATTAGTCACCTAACATCACAACTAAGGCAGGTAAAAGTGCTACTACAATCCCCAATACATGTATCCCTGGTATGGGATTTTAACCCCTTCCCATGATACACCCATTGAGTTGTCGGAGAGGACCAATCAGCTCCAACATGCTCTCCATGGTCAGCCTGACCAGCCCTCTGGGATTAGTCTGTGAGGCACCCATCATCATTTCAATATAACATATTCCTTTTGCTAGCATTCAGCCACATAATCACCTTTTTAGTGCAAAAGAATTCTATTCCTTTTTCTCTTTTCCTTTTTATCTTTTATATAGGTACTCTCACAGACATCCAACACCTTAACCCCTGTTGGCAAGGGTTCGTAGCACTGGTGATGATATTCTAGCCCAATGCATTCTATATGGCATAGTATGAGTTGGGTGGTGTCAACCGCATCCCATTCTATGGGCTACCACAGGCCTCATTTCCAAGCTAACTACGGCATCTAGTCTAGCAGTTCACATACAAGTATCATTGTCCATTCTCATTGTTCATCAGTCAAGAATTCAGTAATTAATAGAATATAAAATAATTGAAATAAATAAGCATAATAAATAATATTGTTACATTTACACTCATGGTATAATTCCACTCACCTTGTTCTAGTCCTGCTTGGTCAGCAGTCAGCTCGGTCTCGGTCGGTATCTGACACTGCACTTCGAGCTCAGGGTCAAAATCTAGTTAACCGAATCATTAAACTATGTCAAACAGTGTTCAAGATCATATTAGTGTCCTAGAGTTGGTCTAGGTTTAATTGGACTCGACTCTGCATATATAGGTATTATTTATAATTCTCTGGGTCTTGCATTGGGTTTTGGGTCAATCTCCCAGTGCATCATCCAGAGATGCAAGGTTCACCTTTCTTAGCATTTTCACAGCATGGTCTGCCTATGCTTGACCCTACCAATCTCATAAACCAGTGCAAGGGTTCACAGCCCAAGTGAGACTGGGTCTGTGTGTGGTCTCCTGGCCCTATGGGGCCCACTTTAGCACCCGAGGTGTGGATGACAGCAAGGACAAATGGGGAAGGGTTTTTCAGTCATTTTCATCCTCCCCTTGCTGTTCTAGACTTGTTAATGAATGTCCAAAAAGCCAGAACTACATCTGAGCCCAAACAGCAACTCCAGGCGTTTCACTAGGCGTTTGGGTCAATCGCCTAGTACATCACCCAGAGCCTGTTAAACACGAGATTCAGCTCCAAATCTTGATTTTGGCTCCAGGCTTGGCCATGATTTTGATTAAGGATGATACTAGGATGTTTGTGGACCTAAAATAGAGCTAAATGGGTTGGTCCTAATGGATTCAAAGTTTGGTTACCCATTTGGAAGTTGGGTTGAGCTCTGACAACATGGAGAATGGCTGTCATGGCTGAGCTCAAGCTTTGGATCTAGCTTTGGCTGCATGCATGGCATGAATAACATGTATTTACCCACAACAAGTCTGGTTCTATGCTAAAGCTTGAAGAAATCCCTTTACATGCAAAGATCTATGCCCATACAGCATGATCTGGGTGCAAGTCTGCAGTGCATCTCATCTCAGAGACTGACATCAATCTTAACTGCAATAACAGCTTCAGATCTAATGTTTAAATGGCTAGATCTTGCATGCAATGCTCATGCATGCAAGATCCAGAGCTTCCCTAGGCATCCAGGTGATGCTCTAAGCACTACTGGCCAGAGATACACCAAACAGGTATATGAACAAACAGTAACATAGGTGGACAGCAGTGATAGGAACTGAAATACATACCTATAGGCTTGTGAAGAGGTTCACACAAAGTCCAAATCCAATCCTTATCCCCTTCTTCCCTCCTTCTCCTTCTCTTTCTTTCTCTTCTTCTTCCTTCTCCTTCTCTTTCTTTCTTTCTCTTACTGTAGAGGCAGCAAACAAAATGGGAGGGCTGGCCCCTCCTATTTATAGTTTTGAACTACTTAAGGCCTGTTTGGCCATAAGCCCCTCCTTCCAAGAATGCATTTTTGAGTGCATTCTGGGCCACTCCAGCTACATTGGTGGGGTCCACTTGGCTCCAGAGGTGGGTATTGGTTTCTAAAATTCCCATCTACCTCTAGGAAGTGTCCACAGGCTTTATGCATGGTTCCCCGGTGTCTGGAGTCAAAAATACAAGTTTTAGACACTCTGGGCATTTCATTGGGCGTTTGGATCAATCGCCCAAAGAATGAAACTCTGTTGTATTTACCTTGGGCTTGCACAGGGGTTAAGTTTAACACTCGAGCACTTCACCAATACCCATTCCAAGACCAAATACACATCTGAATAAGTATGGCCCCCATGTATTTGAGTGGGAGAGAGATTACCTGGAGTTGGAGCTGTACATCAGGCTGTGGACTGAGCAGCTGCATGGGTCTGCAACCCATCTTCTCACAGGTATACTAGAGGACATCTTTGGAGGTTCTCCACTGAATTTAACCACAGGGGTGACACTCCACAATGTGCTTGGGTGATTGGTCACAGGCTCGTGTCCTTCAGGAAAAAATTCCAGTCAGTTTGGGGCAGGTTTAACATTCCTCCCTACCGTATAAAAATTTCTTCCTCGAAACTGGCTTACCCAGTAGCTCAAAAAGCTGAGGATATTTTTCTCGCATTTCTTCTTCACGTTCCCACGAGGCTTCCTCTATTGGGAAGTTTCCCGATCGAACCTTAACGAATGCGACTGTGCAGTTACAAAGATTATGTTCCTTTCTGTCTAGTATCTCCGTTGGCTGTTCCTTATAGGTCATATCAGTATCCAGTTGTTAGGGTTTAGCTAAGAGCACATGTGCCGGGTTGTTGATATATTTCCTTTACATTGACACATAGAAAACATCATAAACGCCTTGCACAGATAGTAGTAGTGCTAGTCGATACACTACTGGACCAACCCTCTTCAAGAATTCATATGGGATGATATATCTTGGGCTCAACTTACCCTTCTTGTTGAAACGTAGTAACTCCTTTGTAGGAGAAACTCGGAGAAATACCTTCTCATCGACTCCAAATTCAATGTCCTTCCTCCGATTATCGGCATAACTCTTCTATCTGGATTAGGCTGCTTTGATCTTTTCCCTGATCACATCTACCTTTTCGCAGGTTGCCTATATCATTTCGGGCCCAAGATACTTTTGTTCTTCAACTTCATCCCAGTATAACGGTGTGTGGCACTTTCGACCGTGTAAGGCTTCATACGGTGCTATGCCAATGGCGGAGTGGTAGCTGTTGTTGTAGGAAAATTCCACCAAGGGGATGTGGGCGTCCCAATTGTCTTTCATTTCTAATATACAGGCTCTAAGCATGTCCTCCAGAGTCTAAATGGTTCTTTCAGACTGTCCATCTGTCTAGGGATGGAAAGTCATGTTGAGATTTAGTTGGGATCCCAGTGCCTGTTGCAGACTCTTCCAAAATCTTGACGTGAATCGGGGGTCCCTATCGGGCACAATGCTAACAGGCACACCATGCAGGCGGATTACATTTTCAATGTATAGCTAGGTGAGCTTTTCCATCGAGTAAGTTATCTTGATGGGAATAAAGTAAGCTGCCTTCGTCAGTCTGTCAACAATCACCCAAATTGCATTCATCCCTTTTCTGGTGTTGGGTAAGTTGGTCACGAAGTCCATAGTAATTCTTTCCCATTTCCATTCGGGAATCGGGAGTGGTTACGATAATCCATACGGTCTGTGTGTCTCCACCTTTATTTACTGACAGGTGAGGCATTCAGACACGTATAGTGCTACGGTCTGCTTCATATAGTACTTCTTCAAATCTTTGTACATTTTGGTGCTCCCAGGGTGGATTGAATAAGGTGAATTATGCGCCTCTCTAAGAATTCAATCTTGCACATCATAGTCATCAGGCACACACAATCTATCTCTAAACTTCAATGCCCCGTCATGGGCCAATGAGAATTCTAGGTCCCCATGGACTCCTTGTTTTATTTCCCAGATTATCTTTACTAGGTCGAGGTCTCTGGGCTGCTTCTCAATTATCTCTTCCCGGATCGACGGTTGTATGTCCATAGCTGCTAATTGCATAGCCATTCCTTCAATCATGAGTTCCAGATCAAACTTTCAAGCTTCTTCTATTAGTTATTCGCTAACGACCAAGGAAGCGAGGGATGCAGTTTGGGATTTTTTGCTCAATGTGTCCGCCACTACGCTGGCCTTGCCGGGGTGGTATTGAATCTCACAGTCGTAATCCTTTACCAATTCTAACCACCACTTCTGTCTCATGTTTAACTCCTTCTGGGTGAAGAACTACTTTTGGTTCTTGTGATTGCTGAAGATCTTGCTCTTTTCACCACAAAGATAATGTCACCAAATCTTTAGCTCGAAAACTACTGCAGCCAACTCTAAGTTATGAGTGGGGTAGTTCTTCTCATGCTCCTTCAACTGCCTGGAGGCATAGGTGACTACCTTACCTCTCTGCATTAGCACACCACCCAATCCTGTGTGGGATGCATCTGTGTACACCACCATGCCACCGGTGCCATCTGGAATGGTTAGCACTAGTGTCGTCACCAATCGATTTCTTAGCTCTTGAAAACTTCTCTTGTAAGCGTCGGTCCACTCAAACTTTACACCCTTCTTCATTAGCTTTGTCATGGGCGCTGAGATGCGTAAGAAATTTTTAATGAATCGACGATAATACCCGGCTAATCCCAAGAAGCTACGGATCTCTATGGCATTCTTTGGAGTCTCCCACTCGAGAACCGCCTTCACCTTGTCTGGGTCTACCTTGATGCCATCCTTGGTGATGATATGCCCCAAGAATCCAATATGGTGGAGCCAAAATTCACACTTGCTGAATTTGGCGAACAGTTGGTGTTCTTGCAATCGTTGCAATATGAACCTAAGGTGTTGGGCATGCTCCTCTTCACTTTTGGAGTAGATCAGTATGTCATCAATGAATACAATGATAAACTTGTCTAACATATGATGGAATACCCTATTCATCATGTCATGAATGCAACTGGGGCGTTGGTTAACCCGGATGACAATACCAAAAACTCAAAATATTCGTACCGGGTTCTGAACGTCGTCTTGTGAATGTCGCTACTCTTGATCTTCAACTGATGGTACCCAGACCTAAGATCAATTTTAGAGAAAACTCTTGCACCTTGAAATTGATTGAACAGGTCATTGATGTGTGGCAACGGGTACTGGTTCTTGATTGTGAGCTTGTTAAATTCTCGATAATCAATGCACATTCGCATGCTTCCATCCTTCTTCTTTATAAATAACACGGGTGCTCCCCAAGGGGACACGCTTGGTCGAATGAGTCCCTTCTTCAATAAATCTTGTAGTTGGACCTGCAGCTCTTTTAATTCCTCAGGTGCCATTCGATAGGGTGCCTTGGATATAGTTGCTGCACCGGGGATTAAATCGATCGCGAACTCCATTTCTAGATTAGGCGATAGTAGGGTTAGATCTTCCGAAAAAACATCAAGAAATTCCCCCAACAACATCAAGTTCTTCCAATGGCTTAATCTTCGCCTTGGTGTCCATTACCATGGCCAAATAGCCCTGACATCCCTCATCTAACAACTTTCGTACTTGAAGGGCGGATAAAGTTATCCTCTTGGGCTTCTTCATCGGTTCACTTTGGTAGATGAAAATCGAGCCGTCAGTCAACTTAAATGTGATCTTCTTTTCTGCACTCATGATGTTTGCTCCATAGGCGGATAGCCAATCCATGCCTAGTATTATGTTAAAGTCCTTCATGTCGAACTTGATCAGTCGAGTGGTCAGGTTCTTCCAATAAATTTCCACCCGACAGGGGTCGTAAACTTCCTTCAAGCTCACTACACTTCCAGTTGGTGTGCTAACTACTAAATCGTGCCCTATGTCCCTTGGTTGAATGGTCATCCTATCCGCTAAGGCATTAGAAACGAAGGAGTGGGATGCACCTGAGTCAAATAACACTCGCGCGCGGGCGGACGAGATAGTCAAGGTATCGAGGATTTGTATAGAATAAGGATGCAACTAAATTCCCTTGCACCCATTGGTTAATTCCTATAATTTAGTAGTGTTAGGCAGACTTACCTTTCATTACCACTGGATTCGCCTCCGCCTCTTCATTGGTCAGCGCGAACACCTTCCCTCGCGTCTGGTTATCCCATGGCTGAAAGGGTCGAGCGAGGGACTGGATCAGTGGGTATGCATTGTATCCATGGTGCATACATTCCCTAGCCATGTGTCCCGCTTTGTGACATACAAAGCATCTGTTAGATAATGCAGTTGGGGAAGAGGCCTGGTTTGCTTGGCTCATTGCAAATTGGGATGGCGGGGCAGCAGCAGTTGTCGTTTGGCTTGTAGTGGGTTGAGTAGGCCACCTATAAGTGGGATGGAAAAGGGTTTGGCCGACATCTTGCCGTTGATATTCTATTGGGTTGGGGCTCGAGCTAGCTCCTCAAAAAGCCTTGTTTGGCCACCCAAAATTCTGATAGTTGCTTGGCCTTTTACCCAAACCAGGCGACACTGTAGCCTTCTCCTTTAATCTATCCTCAATAGTCTTTGCTTTTTCGACCATTTGGGCGTAGTCCTGAATGTCTAGGACCGATAGAATAGACTCGATCTCCAGCTAAGTCCTTTCTCAAACTTCTTTGTTTTACTGGCTTCCCCCTTCATATGTTCCAGGGCAAAAAGAAACAAATCTTCAAACTGTTGCTGGTAATCCAGCACGGTCTTTGATCCTTGCACGAGAGCAGAGAACTCGGCTTCCTTCTTGTCTCTAAAACTCTTGGGGAAATAATTCTTAAAGAAAACCTCTTTAAACTGCTCCCAGGTGGGATTGGGATGAACTGCTTCCAAGTTAGGCTTTGTTGCCTTCTACCATTCTTCCGCCTCATTTTGTAGTTGATACCCGGCGCATGTCAGCTTTTACGCATTCGTACATTCGAGCACATCGAATGCTTTCTCTAAGGCACTAATCCATCTTTCTGGTTGCATTGCCTCGAAGTTTAGTTTGGAAAACGCAGGCTGCTGGAGCTTCTTGAATCTCTCCATCACTTTAGTTGTGGAGCTTTCCGCTGCGTGTTGAGGCACAGGTGGTGAAAATTGTATGGGTTGGTTGGGTGGTGGTGGTGGCACTGCTCGCTGTTGTATCATGGTCGGGAACTGTGTAGACATCTGGCCTAGCAACTCCTGTTGTTGCTACATGGTTCGCATCATGGTAGTCATGATGGTGTTCACCTCTCCAACTATCATACCTGGCTGGGGTGTAGCTGCAGCAGCTGGGGCAGCCATTGGTACCAGAGTTGGGACGATTAGTGGTACCCTCGGCAAAGTAACCGATACTTCAAAGTGCTGAGCTTCGGCTCTGTCTGGTAGCTCAACTCCTGGAACAAATTAAGGGCGTGTACCATGACAGCCTCCCCGATTGGATTAGGTGTTGACCATGATTGATTTTTGAAAGAAACTCCGTGTTCAATATTCCCACACCCCTTAACGAGGAAAATTTTATAGTTTAACTGTCATATGTAGGCTATTATTTCGGTATTATTGATGTAATATTACTAGCATTGCAGCAAAGAATAATAACTACCAAGGATATTCCCTACTAGGTTGTTGTTGCTAATAATTTCGTGTATTGGATGAGTTTTATGTCATGGTATTTCATGCAAGATGACAGAACAAGGGTTCATATTAGAAACCAACTGTTTGGTCTATACCTATACCTAGCATGCGAGTCGCTCCAGTCTCTTTCCAGTTATAAAGGCTTGAATGTGTAGGTATCCTAGGTCACTCCTAACCTCGTCTGCTAAAGCAAGATAAATGGCACGGTCCTCTGCGCTACTAGTATCCGCAAGTGCCAAATAGACAATTAATTGCTTCTCTGCCTGAGACTGAATCCCTTGGATCCAAGCTAATCTCTTTCTTAACCGCCTAATGTAGAGTATGTTGCTGGGGTCTCCAAGCCCGAACAACACAGTCAGACCCTGTCATGGAGAAATTTGTCATGGAGAAATTTTGGTCATTACGTACCTATGGTTACCTTAACTCAATAAATATACTTAACACTACAGGAACTGAAACAACACGATCAGGAATCTTAAATGGAATAGCTCAAGGTAGTACACAAAATAGCAGTACCCTATCAAATCTAGCACACCACTTTGATACAGGCTTGTGTAGTGAACAAACTATACCTCCCCATGATCTACTATGTCTTAACCACAATCCAAGTGAGATTATTGGCAAGGTATGACCTTATACAGGTGAGGTATCATTGGTGGAGCCTAAGTCCATGTAATAACACAGATGCCCCTAACCATACATTCCTATTTACCTATGTTTGAGTTTCCACATGCATCACTCACATAGAAGTTCATACATCCAGGGTTATATACATTATTTATGTATAAATAATTACACCCATAGTGGGTTTTCTGAAAAAAAAATTCCTTTTTGCATTACATTAGCATATTTATTCCACATGTTGCTTGTTATTGTCTATTTATCCATTTATTATCACATTTATATATTTTTTTGTTTATCAAGAACATATTATATATATATATTATTTTATTCATATTAACTAACTAAGTGCTTTGGAGAGCCCAATATACCCTTTTGATGCAAGATGTCATAAGCCCATTCATAAAAATTCAGTTTCTACTATTTTTCCATTCTCTGGGCATTTCACAGGGCGTTTGGCTCAATCGCCCAGTGCATCGACCAGAGAATCGGGGCTCAATTTTTATTCAGTCCAAGACCTCATTTCTTCACCTCTTCATCCATTTTGAGAGCCCTAAACCCCCAAGACTGTGCTCAAGAGTGTTCATTGGCCATTCCCCCAACATTCCCAAGCATCTAATTGATTCTACTCCGCACATACGCGAGCCCTAGGTGAGTTCTAATGCATTATTTTTTTTTTCTTCATTTCCATTTCTGTTTTCTTTCTTCTTCTCTCTTTGTTTGATTTCAGTTTGTATGACCTAATCTGCATGTTCTCTTTTCTCTTGCTATGTTGCAGCCATGTCTTCAAGTGGAAAACATATTACGGCAAGGAAAGCGGTGACCCACAAGCGCCTACGGTCGGATCCATTGCCGCCATCACCATCGGCTGTGCCACCTCCATCTTCCGGAGATGATTCTTCATCTAAAGAACAGGAGTTTGATCGGTACTGGTTCTCATGGTATAAGCATTCCCGTGATTGGGAGAGGTTCTCTTCCAAAAATATTGTGAATGGTAGGTTGGTACAAGTAGAAGATTTCCACTAATTTGGGCTTTTTGTGAAGTTCAATGCCCTAGGTTGGGCACCGATGCTGTCCCCTTCATTACCTTACTACCCAAACCTCGTTCGGTATTTTTATTGTAATCTTGTACCAGCCTCCAGGGTACAAGGCTTTGGTCTTGAGAGCAGAGTGAAGGGGGTGGACATGAAATTCACTCCAACCACCTTGGCAGAAATTTTGGGGGTACCAGACACTAGTGATAGGTGTTACTACAAGCCTAGAGTTGACATTTCTGGCATGTTTTCATTGGAGACTAGGAGGATGGTCTTCAAGGCTCTGACTGGGGTCGAAAGGACTCCAAAATCTGAGGGGGATTATAAACCGACTGCGAGGATCTTGAGTAGGTGCATCTCCTACAACATCTATCCCAAAGGTGGGAATCGGGGCAGCATTTCCATGCTACTGGCGTACATCACATATTGTTTGCTGAGGGCAGGCAAGGGAGGTCCAGTGATCAACCTTCCTTATCTTCTTAAGCAGGTTATGCTCTATCATGCCCATAACCCTACTGATGGGAACCTGCCATATGGGAGATTCCTTACCCAGGTATTCCTGCATTTTGGGGTTTCTCTTGGTGGGGAATATGAGGGAGGTGATAGGTTGAAACCTATCAGTAAAACCTCCATCAAGAAGATGAAGATGTTAGGGGAGCTGGAGAGTGACTCGGAGTTTGAGGAAGAGGAGATGGAGGAGGGATATGAGGTAGCTAAGGGGGTTGGAGTTGGTGAGCAGGAGGGTGACCCCGTGGATCTAGGCACACAGTTTGGGGATCTCCCTACTTATGAGTCTACAGGACCTTCTAGTTCACAGGTACCACCTCAGGCATCGGAGACTTATGGTTGGGTAGATATGATGGCTCAGTTCCGAGGCTTACACACTTAGCTTGCCCAGATGTCCTCGAGGATGGACCAAGGTTTCACTTCCCTGGAGGGGAGAGTAGGTTCTGTTAAGCAACGTCTAGATTTCTGGGACTCCTACCATCGGGTAACTCACGACAGGCTCAGCCTCCACAGAGTGATGATCCTCCACAAGAGTAGTTTCCCCCAGCTCCGGTGTCTTGCTTTAGAAACTTATGTCTTTTATTTCAGCCCTACTTTATGCATTTTTCTTTTTTTTCTTATTTTGTCGTGCTTTATGTAGCTCTTTGTTTTCAGTCACCCTTTTTTTTCTTCTACTGAGTTGTAACTGGAAGTAGTACTTCCAATTAAAAATCAAATGTAATGGCCTCTGCTGAATTTCAGAATTTTATGGAATCTTATTTACTAGTGTTATATCTGTCCTCATGGTTTGTTATTTATATGTTATCTCATGTTAATTTAATTTCTATTCGTTTAGCTTCTTATATGTTATTAACCTATTCCACTGTTTATGAATATAAAAAGAGCTTCTCGCTCTGATACCAAGCTCTGTCACACCCCAAATCACCCCCTGGGAGGATTAGGTAGGTGACCTGAATTGCACGGTAGCAATTCGCCAAACCCCAAGGATCTAGAAGATGTTAATACCATTCACAAACACACACATCCACAATAATGAATGAAATAGAACTCAGAGTGCTGCGGAAGCTAATATTTACTTTAAACATTAAAAACTAAATATATACAACCATCATTGAATCAGTACTCTCTCTCACTCTCTCACTGGCAATCCCAATTCTTCCAACCAAGCTTTACAAAATGAATATAAAAAAAGAAGGGCAAGATAACCCAAGCCCCAAAAATAAAGCTATACAAAAAGGGATCCCTAACTACAACCAAAAAGAATCCCACGGTCAGAAGTAGAGTCAGCTGCCCACCCATCACTGTTCCTTATCAACTATCACAAAAAAGACTCGTACCAGAGGTATGACCTCCGTCCGGGTCCATACCAACACAATTATAATAACCGTGACCCGTCTCCGCAAGATGAGCCTCCCCGCTACCGAAACATCCACTTGCATGACCATCTAACAAAAAACATATACAAGAGTGTGTGAACTCCACCAAGCCCGTAAATGAAACATAACCATGCATGCACATGCAAGCACAACCAAATGAGTCATACATGAAATGCAATTCATTCTATTTATTAGCCACCTAAAATCACAACTAAGGCAGGTAAAGGTGCTACTACAATCCCCAATACATGTATCCCTAGTGCAGGCTTTTAACCTCTTCCCACGATATACCCATTGAGTTATCAAAGAGGACCGATCAGCTCCAGCATGCTCTCCATGGTCAGCCCGACCAGCCCTCTAGGATTAGTCTGTGAGGCACCCATCATCATTTCAATATAACATATTCCTTTTGTTGGCATTCAGCCACATAATCACCTTTTTGAAGCAAAACAATTTTATTCCTTTTTCTCTTTTCTTTTTTCTCTTTTATATAGGTACTCTCACAGACATCCAACACCTTAACCCCTGTTGGCAAGGGTTCGTAGCACTGGTGATGATACTCTAGCCCAATGCATTCTATATGGCATAGTATGAGTCAGGTGGTGTCAACCGCATCCCATTCTATGGGCTACCATAGGCCTCATTTCCAAGCCGGCTACGACATCTAGTCTAGCAGTTCACATACAAGCATCATTGTCCATTCTCATTGTTCATCAGTCAAGAATTTAGTAATTAACAGAATATAAAACAATTGAAATAAATAAGCACAGTAAATAATATTGTTGTATTTATCATGACTTGTTAGTCATGTTACATTTACACTCATGGTATAATTCCACTCACCTTGTTCTAGTCCTGCTTGCTTAACAGTCAGCTGGGTCCCGGTCGATATCTAACACTGCACTTCAAGCTCGGGGTCAAAACCTAGTTAACCGGATCATTAAAATATGTCAAACAATGTTCAAGATCATATTAGTGTCCTAGAGTTGGTCTAGGTTTAATTGGACTCGACTCTGCATATATATAGGTATTATTTACAATTCTCTAGGTCTTGCACTGGGCTTTCGGGTCAATCTCCCAATGCATCATCCAGAGATGCAAAGTTCACCTTTCTTAGCATTTTCACAGCGTGGTCTGCCTATGCTTGGTCCTACCAATCTCATAAACCAGTTCAAGGGTTCACAACCCAAGTGAGACTAGGTCTATGTGTGGTCTCCTGGCCCTGTGGGGCCCACTTGAGCACCCGAGGTGTGGATGACAGCAAGGACCAATGGGGAAGGATTTTTCAATCATTTTCATCCTCCCCATGCTGTTCTAGACCTATTGGTGAAGGTCCAAAAGGCCAGAATTACATCTGAGCCCAAACAGCAACTCTAGGTGTTTCATTAGGTGTTTGGGTCAATCGCTCAGTGCATCGCCTAGAGCCTGTTAAATAAGAGATTCAGCTCCAAATCTTGATTTTGGCTGCAAGCTTGACTATGATTTCGATCAAGGACGATACTAGGATGTTTGTGGACCTAAAATAGAACTAAATGGATTGGTCCTAATGGATTCAAGGTCTAGTTACCCATTTGGAAGCTGGGTTGAGCTCTGGCAGCACAGAGAATGGTTGTCATGGCTGAGCTCAAGCTTTGGATCCAGCTTTGGCTGCATGCATGGCATGAATCACATGTATTTATCCACAACAAGTCTGGTTCTATGCTAAAGCTTGAAGAAATCCCTTTGCATTCAAAGATCTATGCCTATACAGCATGATCTGGGTGCAAGTCTGCAGTGTAGCTCATCTCAGAGACTGACATCAATCTTAACTGCAATAACAACTTTAGATCTAATCTTTAAATGGCTAGATCTTGCATGCAAGATCCAGAGCTTCCCTAGGCATCCAGGTGATGCTCTAAGCACTACTGGCCAAAGATACACCAGACAGGTATATGAACCAACAACAACATAAGTGGACAACAGTGATAGGGACTGAAATACATACCTATAGGCTTGTGAAGAGGTTCACACCAAGTCCAAATCCAGTCCTTATCCCCTTCTTCCTTCCTTCTCCTTCTCTTTCTTTCTTTCTCTTACTGTAGAGATAGCAAACGAAATGGGAGGGCTGGCCCCTCCTATTTATAGTTTTGAACTACTTAAGGCCTGTTTGGCCATAAGCCCCTCCTTCCAAGAATGCATTTTTGAGTGCATTCTAGGCCATTCCAGGTGCATTGGTGGGGTCCACTTGGCTCCAAAGGTGGGTAATGGTTTCTAAAATTCCCATCTATCTCTAGGAGGTGTCCACAGACTGTATGCATGGTTCCCAGGTGTCTAGAGTCAAAAATACAAGTTTCAGACACTCTGGGCGTTTCGCTGGGCGTTTGGGTCAATTGCCCAGTGCATCACCCAGAGAATGAAACTCTGCTATATTTACCTTGGGCTTGCACATGGGTTAAGTTTAACACTCGAGCACTTCACCAATACCCATTCCAAGACCAAATACACATCTGAATAGGTATGGCCCCAATGTATTTGGGTGGGAGAGAGATTACCTGGAGTTGGAGCTGTACATCAGGCTGTGGACTGAGCAACTGCATGGGTCTGCAACCCATCTTCTCACAGGTATACTGGAGAACATCCTTAGAGGTTCTCCACTAAATTTAACCACAAGGGTGACACTCCACAGTGTGCTTGGGTGATTGATCACAGGCTCCTGTCCTTCAGGCAAAAATTCCAGTCAGTCTAGGGCAGGTTTAATAGTAAGTATTGTGCTTTATTTTTTTTTTTCTTTATTCCTTCTAAAACCTTTACTTTTTTAAGTTCTAAACCCCTTTCTAGCCTCTCCAATCTGCACCCCCACCGACAACACCTCTAACCTCCACCGACTTCCAGCAACATCTGCTGCCCCCACCGGTATGTATTGTACTGTTGTGCCTTCTTTTCTTCCTTTTTTTTCTTCTTCTAAATCCTTTTCTTCTAACCATGTTTCTATATCTTCCTTTTGCAGCGGCACCAACTATCTTCCTTTACTCCGGCGACATATTTCGGCCAGCACTAAGTGCCTTTTTTTCCGGTTTCAGTTCTTTAGTTCTTCAGTTGTTCTCTTTATGGTTTCTGTTCTTCAATTCTTCTCTTTCCAATCAATGATCAATTCCAAATTCCAATACTTCATTTTCTTTTCATTTTTTGTGCTTCTTATATGCCTTTTGTTTGTATTTATTAGTTTTTTGAGTTTCAATAGTGTATTATTATTTATTACATGTTTCAATAGTTATTGAAGGATTTCATGCCTGAATCTTTTGGGTTTCCTTTTTGGCTTGCTGCCTGCCTGCTTGCTTTGCATATTTTTTTTGAGTTTCAAATTCCAATACTTTTTTTTCTTTTCATTTTTTGTGCTCATATATGCCTTTTATTTGTATTTGTTAGTTTTCTGAGTTTCAAACTTTCAATAGTGTATTATTATTTAGGGGTGCTGTTCTCTATGCCACAGCGCAGGCTGGGGCCAGGCACATGGGGGTGGGCGAAATGACTACCCTGCCCCCCTGAGTGGTAGGCCCATGTGCCTGGGCGCAGCCTGTGCTGTGGCACAAAGAACATTCTCCCTATTATTTATTACGTGTATCAATAGTTATTGAAGGATTTCATGCCTGATTCTTTGGGTTTCCTCACCATTTCAAAGTTAAACACTTACATCTATTGTTGTTATCTTGTTGGCTTCTCTTCCTCTACAACGACACTGCTGGACTGCCGACACATCCCTCCTTACTTCGCCAACAGCAAGCACTCAACAAATCAACCTTTGGTAAGTGTTTTTTTTGTCTTCTAATTCTCTCTTTTTTCCTGATTTACTATACTTTCTTTTCATCTTTTGTAAGTGTTTTTTTTTTTTTCTTTTAATTCTCTTTTTTTTTTAATAATTTACTCTACTTCAATTACTTTCTTTTGTTATTGTTTTTTTTTTTTTCTTTAGTTCTTAAGTTTTTATACGCGTTGGATGATCGGAATACTATTCTAGTATTCTTCTATTTTTTTTATTTTTTTTCTACTTTCTGTCATTGTAGACAACTAGACATCAGACAAAGAGAGTACAATGGCCAAAGTTGATGGTAGTAGTGAAACTGAAAATACAAGTACAGCGGGGCCAAGGATTGATCCATGCAAGGATCCAAAAAGGAAGGCTAAGTCTAATGATCCTAGGTGGAAGTATGGATACTGACCTAATTTAGAAGACAAAAATTGTGTTAAGTGTATATCCTTTGTGGGATGGATACTAAGGGAGGAATAAAAAAATTAAAGCGACGCTTGAGTGGTGGCTATCGAGATGTAGCCAAGTACACAAAGACAACTGCAGAAATTGCTAAAGAGAAGAGATAAGCAATCTTGAAAAACAAGAAGAGGAGGATGGAAAATTTTGATGATTTAGATGTTGGTGGTAGAGATTCACCTATAAAAAGGGCCGAAGAAGGGCATATAGATTTAAAATTTTTTTTTTTTTTTTTTTTTTTTTTTACTTCTTTCTTGGGGGGGTGGGGGTGGGGGTGGGGGTGGGGGTGGGGGGGGGGATGGTTTGGCGCTCAAGCCTTGTCCTATGTTGGAATAGTTCTACTTAGTCTTTGACGTAGTTGGGTTTATACATTAATTGTAATGCGTTATAGGGGTTGCATACCTTGGCTCCTTTAACGTGGTTGGGCATACATATTGCTTTGAGTTATGTCCTATAAAATCAAGAAGAAAGTTTTTCTCCTCTGTGGATGAAAGAAAAATATACCTACCCCACCTAAGGTCATTATTACTCTGCCCCTTCCCCCACTATACAAAGTCAACAATGTCTTCCCAATACCCATTCCAATTTCCAAGACACCCAAACCTATGAGCAAGGGATTCTTCATTCATTGTGGATTAAGGGAAGCTGCCTCCTAAAATCAATTACAAACTTACTTGCACATAAGTATATTTCATAAGAATACACAAAAAGGTTGGCTAGTCAATACCATTAGAAAACTTTCTAGAGCAAACAAAGCCCAATAAAATAATAACTGCTAACATAGTACTTAATCTAATCGCAATAAGAGAATGAGGATTATTGCATGACAAACTCCTTTTATTCTATGTTTACATACATACATACATGAGTGTACATGTTCGCAACACTGACGTTTACCAATCCAATACACAACTTATCCAAAGCATGTACCATCTATTCAGTAGTCAGATTATCAAATTATTTAAATGCGGTACAATAAGATGGACTACTTTTTTCACCAGGGAAAAAAAAGAGACTACCTTGATAAGTTTATAATGCTGAGAACCCACCATTCACATGAGTTACTGAGTTAGTGCCATTATGAAACACAAAGGTTACCCAAATCAGAAGGTTCATAAACTCCCATTGTTCGGGTTACCCTTTCCCACATGGTTTTTTTTGCCAATGTGGGACCTACTGGAGTCTCAAAAGTTCTCAATTTCAAATTTTAGAATTTATTGGACCCCAATACCAACACCATAATGAAATCAACTCGTTAGCCAAATCACATTACACAAAGCATATATCACATTGCCTTAAAAAAATCCACTTTAATTTGAAGAGAAATTCATGATAACTGATGAACAACATTATAAAAGTCTGGGTTATTTATGGTTTGGCCACCACCTAACCCAAAATTGGGGGCTGTTTCAGAGGGAACTGTCCTTGTGACTTGTGAGGGCATAGTAGAATGTAATGCTCTCCAAAGCGCACACAATTGTCCAAGCAAGAAACACATAACAAGATCCAGAAAAAGAGTGCATATACATTCCATCAGAATTCATAGATGCTACAAATCTCTTCTAGGCTCTGCAAAAGGCTACTATGACCGCGTTTCTCATTAGCCCCTGCTGCCAGTATATTATATGAGATGAGTATCAAAACCAGTTTGGACGACTAGATTTTTTATATACAGCGATAGTGTTCGTTTCTTCAACACACACACCTAGAGGAAAGGCTGTTTCATCTCCCTTTTCCTCATTTCAATTCTTTCGCTTTTCAATGCATTCACAACCTGATAGACCCGGCGGCGCTGCACCTGGAAGTTTCACCACTGGAACTTCCACAAGGATCTCTTGTAAGTTGCAGGAATCAAGCAGTGCCTACCGATGCTGACGGCACATCTCACAGACGGTAGTAGACACTGTATTAGCAAAGGTACAGTGTTCACACGACCAACAGCCTGAGTCGTCCAAGTTTCTGCTAGGGCCACCAGATTTGGATGATGTTCCTTTGCCTCTTCCACCTCTACCCTTGCCACCCAAGTTCTTTGAGCTTCCTGCCCTGCTGCAAGCACCATGGCTGTCAACATCCGACAGACCATTCTCCAATGCTCGGACCAAGTTCTCAAAGTAATTCCGTGTCACACTGCAACTCAAAATAGTCACAAGAAAATCAAATAAGAAACCACAGTATCTACTGGCAACGTCCAACAGAAAATATTACAGCATCTACAAGCAATATTCTACAATAAGCAGATCACCATCTACCAAGGACCCACACCATATACACGTATCCAATGATGGTCACGTCTCCAAGAATTAATGCCATGACATGATATAACCACTGGATACGTCATTGTTTGGGGTATGTTTCAATCAACCACCTAATCTATCAAATTCATTTCCACCACTACCACCACCCCCACAAAAAAACACTCCATAGACAACCTTTTGACCAAGATATAAACTGTTGGTCGAACTCACGGATGAAACTGTCTTAGGGACTGAGATAGCCAGATTAGGATCCCATATGGATAAGGCACATGCTCCTCAAACCTGAGAGGAAAAGAATAGGAGGGGAGAGATCGACCACAATGTAGGGTACTTCTGCTACCATAACAAAAGAGTCCCTTGAACTGGAGGAAAGAGAAGAGAACAAATAAGAAGCAGGAGGAGGGAAGGAAAGGGGTAACTTCCATGAGAGCAAAGGAAGAAGAGATGAGAGAGACAGTAGGAAAGAACACTCTATAGCCAACCGGCTGTCTCAAAGGCCACGCAGGTCTCAACCCAAAAAACCAACTCAATTCATTCTATATTATCTCCAATTCTCCATCAGCAGTTACATGCTTATATAAAAGAAGTAACATATTCTATGTTGGAAACTCAAAAACGATTAGGAAACTAAATCCTACATAGTTATCTCTTATTTAATAAAAAGGGTGTACCCAGTGCACGAGTCTCCCAACAATGCAGGGTCTGAGGAGGGTCATAATGTATGCAGCCTTACCTGCGCTTCATGGAGAGGTTTCCCGACTCGAACCCATGACCACTAGGTCGCAATGGAGCAACCCTACCATTGCATCGAGGTCCACCCTCTAGTTATCTCCTAATTAATCTACCCAATAAAATAAAAGATTACATGTTATCTATCCCAATAAAGAAACAAATAAAATCCTAAATATCTTACCAGACAAAAAATCTAAATTTGAATCCAGTTTAGTCTAGCTATCCAATTCGAGCCGCCAGCTAACACAAGAATTAATGCATCAAGTAGGGGACCATACCCGCTACCAACGATTTTAACAATTTGTTAAGCTTATGCTTGCTGTTTTCTGTGAGATTCAGAACTCCGTTGTTATGAGATGCAGTGAAGCCCTTGGTGGGATGCCAAGTTGGACTAGTGAGATGCTAAACAAATTCTAGGTGGGAAGCCTAGTTCATATCCTTCTTCTTCTATCCTCAATCTCCTATCTTCTTCCATATTCTTCTTTTTATCTTCTCTTCTTCTCTCAAGTTCAGTTTTGTATTTTTACTTTAATGGCTTAGTTGCTATTTTCTAGTTTATATTTCCATACTCAAATCTCAATTTGTTCCTCAGTTGCTAATTTCATTCCCTTAATTTATATTTTGGTATAACTTGTTGATGCAGGTTCATCATAGATATTGGCTTATTTCTTTAGAAATAGGCCTAGGGTTGGGTTATATACATGTTGGGCCTTTGTTCCCAAGGGTTTTCTATGTATTAGGCCACTTTAATGAGCCTAAACTAGGGGGTACATAGGTTGCATACGGGATTAGCCCAATACTTAGTTTATTTTTATGTTTTTAATTAAACCGGTTTAAATTGGTTGCATCCAATTGGTTCAATTGGTCTAATTTAAGTAAAGTGATCCTATTGGCTAAGAGGTTCTTATATCCTATTAGCTACCAGGGAATCTTCTTTATTTTAAGTAGTTTAAGTTGTTTTAAGTCGTTAGGACTCTATTTTGAGTCTATTTCAGTTTCCTAGTCAGTTTAAGTTAGCTAATAGGTTAAGGATTGGGTTAGGCCATTCCTTTCTAGTGTCTAAGTCTAATTTTGAGTCTTTTATATAAGGTTCTAAGGGAGCCATGTATTGAATACGAATTTGATTAATAAAAACTCAGCTTTATGCTTGCTGCCTTTGCTCCATCGTGAATGTGCCTTGTGAGTAATATCAAGGTGAAGGGATTGGTGGATTTCCAATCGACTCCTTGCATCGTGAAGATCGGGAGGACTACTATTTATCTCCTTGCATCTTGTAGATCGGGAGACCCCATTGTTCATCTTCAAAGTTGCTGCCATTGAAGATCTCTTCAAATCCAGTAAGTTTGAATCTGAACTTTGTTTAAACCTTCTTCTTCTTACTCCCACCCTAACTTGGATTCCTCTATAACTTCAAATCTGTCCATTAGTTTCAAACCAAACTTTCAGCATACATCCCTTACATCATTATTAACACTCGATCCAAGTTTCATCAAACCCCCACCACCCTAAACCCTAGAATCCCCTACTCCTACCTCCATTAGGAATTGTCTCAAATAACCTTATCTTGCTGTCCAACTCATCTTACCTACTTCCATTCACTCAAACATCATAAAACCTATACCATTAGACTTCCCTACACCTGCCTATCATTACCATATAAGACAACCCTAACCTAAACGTAACCTCACCCTAATTTTGACCTAAAATTCAATTCTGCCCAAAAATGCAGAATTTCAAAACTCATCCAAACCCTAACCTTTTTATACCATAATGGCCCTCTAGACCTGCCCATCAATACCCTATAAACCCCTTTCCCAATATCCAACCCTAATCCTAGGAATTGACCTAAATCCTAGTGTTATCCATTTGAACCAGCAGCCCCTTTTGTTATTTGATCCAGTTGTTTGGCTCCTAGTAGGTCTCCTACCTATCTAGGATTACATTACTTGTTATTTCTCACACTAGATATTGTTTTTTTTTGTAGGGACCATAGTTGTCAAGGAGTCATCTAAACGCCGGCCTGGCGTATTTTGTGGGGTCTAAGCGACTATCACCTTATCCAAATATGGAACTTATTTATGCCAAATATCATTTAAATTAATTTTTTATATTTGTAAAAACATTTACTTAAGATATTATTCATAAATAAGCAACCCCCCCCCCCCCATTTGAATCCAATATAAATACTTACAAAATCAAATTCCAAATGAACAAAAAAATCAATCCCTTTAGTTCAAGAACATAAATTGGGTTTTTGCCAGTAAGTAAAATTTTCAACTTCCAAATGCTGGGGTTTTTTCTCAAATCTAAAAATTCTATAAGTCTAATTATATACCAAAACATCACTAAAAGCCAAAAGAGTGGTAAAATAATTTTTTATTTTGATGTCAATTTATTTCCATTCAAGGTGATTTTAAACAGCATTTGCACAAATCAAATAAAGTTTGACCGAAACATAACTCCTTCAATATAAATTGGATTTGTTGGAAAGCTGGTTTTATGCTCTACCTATAACAAAAAGTCTCATGTCAAAAATAAAATCATTTGACCAATCAAATTTATTAAAAAACAAGAACATTTCAATAAATCGAGAACAGTTTAATTACTTGTAGATAAAATAATATTTTCCAAGAACAACAAAAACCAAATGTCAGACTAGGTATACCAGGACAATGATCATTTCCAAGAACATTATAAACCAAATGGGGGGGAGTATGTTGCTTAGGGGGAATATTCACACAAAGTATGTAAGCTACACAGGGCTATTTGTGTGTTAAAACAATCACTTATGGCCTGATTTGACAAATTCAGCTCTATTGTTACTAAGTGTAGATTTTCACAATGCTACTTTGATCACTCTGTCTTTGTTTGTCAACTTGTCGTCGAGGTTCTCAATTGGTGGTGTAAGTGGTTTATGTTGATGATATTATTGTATCTAGTAATGATACATCTGGCATTGTAGAAGTAATATCTTTCCATAAGCACTTTCAGACGAAAGACTTGGGTTATCTCAACTATTTTCTTGGTACTGAAGTTCTACGAAGCAAGAAAGGGATTAGTCTATCCCACTAAAAATGTGTTTATCTTTTGTCTAGAAGTTGTTTTCTTGGATGTAAACCAGTGGATCCTATGGATCCTCTTAAGAATTTTGGCACAAATGATGGTGAAATGTTTGATGATCCGTAGCAATACAAAAGACTAGCTGGGAAGCTTATTTTTAATTGTTACTCGTCCTTAAATTTCCTTTGTTGTAGGAGTGATTAGCCAATTTATGCAGTCACCAAAGAAAGTTCACTAGGAGGCGGCTTGTCGTGTCTTAAGGTACCTAAAGGGAGCTCCAAGGAAGGGGTTTATTTACCGATCACATTAGAATGTTGATCTAGTAGGATTTTCTGATGTTGGTTGGGCTGGTGTTGAAGGTGATAAGAGGTCTACCATAGGTTATTACACATTTATTGGTGGCAAACTTGTCTTGCAGCACAACAAGAAACAAACAACTGTGGCTCATTCCAGTGGTGAAGCGGAGTAGTGAGTTATGGCCATACTACCGGTGAGTTGATGTAGTTGAAGTCTCTTCTTCAAGACTTGGGTTTTCCAATTACTCAACCCATGAAGATGTTTCAAGTTGCCATCTACATTGCCAACCCCCCGATGTTTCATGAACAGACTAAACATGTTGAGGTCGATTGCCACTTTGTACGGAATGTTGTTTTAAAGAAGCTTATTGTTACTCCGTTCATTTCATCTGCTGACCCGTTAGCTGATCTGTTTACCAAGTCTTTGAGTGGCCCTATTTTTCGGAAGTGTTGCTCCAAGCTAGGCATAGGAGATTTGTATGCTCCAGCTTGAGGCGGAGCTGCGGAGTGTTAAAGTGTGTGGTCCTATAGGAGTCGTGGACCCCTATTGGACCTCCTAGTGCTGGCGGTAGTATGTTAGTGTGGTAGTGCTCACGATAGGGGGAGTGTCGGATGCAATCTGATAATCCAGATTAAGGATCTCAGATGCTAGTAGGCCCCATAATCAAATCTGTAACAAATCTGAGATAAAGGAAGCAACTACGTAGTCAAGAGAACAAATCAAATTGATGAAAGGGGAGTGAAGAGAGATGAGACCGATGTTCTTGGGAGAAAGAAGAAAGAAGAACAGAACAAGAGAGAAGAGAAGAAATCAGATTTGGGATACCAATCCCGTATGCACTACTCAACAGCACCAAAATCTCTTAAAAAACTCATTCTTTATTCAAATCTCTTTAATTGATGGGGGATGTATTACATATATATACACTGATGCAAGGCATCCTTTTGATCCAGCAGCCGGCCCATCAAAGAGGCCTGACCAGTATTTTCCAAAGAAGTATTTTCGAAAGAAGGCCCACCCAAATCCAAGACCAGTCCAGACCTGCCGAGCCTAGACTGAAAATACTTCTTCGAAAATACGTCTTTGAAAATTACTGGTCAGGTCTCTTTGATGGGCCGGCTGCTGGATCAAAAGGATGCCTTGCATCATAGACCTAAAATTCCTAATTTGACATAAAAGGACTCCTAATTACTCTATACACTCAATGAAGTAAATAAACTCAAAACAGAATTCTATCTAGCTATTAAGTATCCTAGTCTAACTCAAGCACTCAATCCAATTACTAATCCCGTGTACTAACATTATCCCCACTTCATAGGCTTATAAATTAGCTTTATTATATCAATAAACCCAAAAATAAGAAGCCTAAGGTCTATAAAACCCAACCATGGACCAAAATAAAGTTTTATGAGGCTCAATTGACCTAATTGGACAATCTTAACTCATCAGTGTCCTTATCGTTAGTCTCCTATTTTGGTTAGTCTTGTTAGTAGTTACTAATTAGATTGCTCTTCTTTCTAGTACTTTCTATGTTTAGCTTTCATAGTTTGATTGTAACATTCTATTACTTATTATAAATAAATATAGAACTCGTCCAGCGATAGTCACGTTTCTGAATCTATCGTTGAGTTCAGATTCTTCTCTTCATCGTCTCCTCTTATCTGTCCTCTCCCTTTGTTCTCACCCTCTTCTTCTTTTGGTTTGCTGGTTATTAGTTCTTTACCAAGTTACACAAGTTACCTGGTCAGCCCAGCAAGTTTTGTGCGGAATTCATTGAAGCCTGGAGTTGGGCCATCAGCACTCAGGTAAACTTGTAGTTCCTTCTCCGCACACTGATGAAGCCTTTCTAATCCAGATTCCGCTTCACCTACAAAACAAGCAGAGATGTAAATCCTACAAGGTCCCCCCCCCCCAAAAAAAAAAAATAATAATAATAATAACACTAAAATTTGGTTTGAAGGAAAAACTACCTTGTAAGTACTCAAAGAATTGTCTCTTAGCATGTTCATTCTCAGGAAGATAATATCCATAGGCATAGGTCCACTTCAGAACCCGCCTACATTCAACTATCTAAACACACAAATATTGTCAGAAGAGATAATAAGGAAATCCAAGTGTGAAGAATATGGAGCTTATTTACCTGTAGCCAGGCCTCTGTAATAAATTTGAGCTGCGACTCAGGTTGGGACTGCTTGTCACTAAGTTTTTCAAGCTGTAGAAGAGAATATTGTTACCCTATCATATATTATGGTAGCCAAATATTAAGTTGATTTAATGGCAAGGTAACAACAAACAAACATGAGATAGAGACACCATCCCTCAACCCATGCAGAGGACAGAAGCCACTCTGATACCTCTAAAATGAATTACTGTAAACATCTAGTACTCAAGTATTTTAAAATTCCATTGGTATTATCAAGATAAAAATACTCATACCCACCGCTGGGCCTGAAAGAGAAACATATTCAGGTGAAAGCACAGCAGATTAAGAAAAGTTGATGCATATGAACCACCTGTTAAACCACCACCCTTATTTCATTTTCTAATATAGATCTGGTAGACGAACAATAAAAAAACTTTTCAACTTTTTAGTATAGTTTGAGTTTCCACTATGCACAACAAAATGTCAAAACATATCATAGGACATTGTGCGCATCTTGCACAAATGGATTTCATGGCATAAAGCCCCCTGAAAATCAGAACTTTATCGGAATAACAAGCATTCTTAGCTACCGAAAACACATAAAGATAAAAGAAAATTAGCTTACTTGAACAGTTTGCATTTGATGTAAATCTGCCAAAGCCTTTTGCCTTGACTGCAGAAAACAAAATTTAATAAAGTCAATTTCAGTTATTTGATTTTTTTTTTAAAGGTACGAAAGCTTCAAACAAGCAAATATGAATATTATGCAATTAAATGCAACAAAACATCAATTTTGCAAATGAAGAACAAACATAAAGTGCAGGAGAATTCTACAGTCTTAATTATCTTCTCCCATTTCCTCTCTGAACCTCCAACAGAGTTCTCAATATGGTGAATCAGTAAAGATGAACAAGTATAGAGATATCTGATCAAAATTGTCTGAGGGCAATAGGCAACTTACTTACCACTTCTTTTATAGGTAATAAACCAAAATAAGACTTCAGCTACCACCAAAGATAAACCAGCAATCTAGCATTTCCAAATGCATGGTCATGGGGGAATTAAATACTTTAGCACCCAGGATAACCCCAGTAGCTCCATCAATTCTTGACCACCTAAAATGCTTATTCAGACACTATTATCAAAACCAGATATTCACTTCAGCAGTTCCACTATTATCAAAATTGGGAAAAATTGTATCACTGGTTCAGGTAATGCAGAAGAATAGCATTACACAGTTCCAGCATCCATAAAATTCACACTCTTGAACTAAGTGAAACAGCTCCCTGGAAAGGTCAGTCCTTTCTCAGCTCATGCTCTTCATGCAAATTTAAAGAGCTTTAAGGGGGTTATAGTCATGTTTCAATTATATCTACATCTTTTTAGAGAAATGGAAATACTATCTTTTGTTGTTGCTGATTCAGAAAAGACAAAAATTCAAAAGAGCATTTTGGCTGCTGATTCTGAAATTATCCTATTTTTTCCATAGTAGTATCAAGAATAAAGAATCCAATTATGTGATCCTTCTGAACATCCTCAGTTCTCACTCAAAACACATAAAATTTCTTTTCTTTTAGCTGCCAGGAAAAAGTACACTATCAAGTGAACATGTTAGAACTCAATCATTTGCACAAACAAGTAAAACATTACAATCATCTGTCATAGTAAAAATGTTTCACTTGTTTGTGCAAATGAAGGTATTATAGGTGCATAAGACCAAACAAAATCTGTGAAAGATAAAAAGTAACAGCAGCTTCCCCACTATAAAATAAGCACACTCCCAACTGCCACTTAATATCAGACATTAAGAGCAAAAAAGATTAACAATATTCCATCTGAAGGAACGATTTTTATGTGCTACAGAAGAAACATAGCTACAAAGGACACCGCGCCCAAGCTACAACAATTTCATAGAACCACACATACCGACTGGTTGGTTGCCCAACGTTCATAATAATGAGTATATCTCTCTAGAGAATTTTTAGCCATCTCTCGCCTTTTCTCAGTCTCATCATACTGCAACCAATAGCATTAAAAAAAAGTTACTGCATCTCTTAATCACAGATACCATATTAAAAAAAAGTGAAAGAACAAAAGAAACCAAAAACAAAATCTTACAGCTCCCTCTTGCTTTGCTGTCTCGTAACGGTTACATGCGTAAAAACCACCAGTTCTCTCACCATGATCTGACCATGCACCAAGGCACAGCCTGCAACCACATAAAGTTAATGCCATTGCATTAAGAAAAATGAAGTAGAAGGGAGTGTAGAACAAAAGGGATGTTAAGAGGTACAAAAACATTCATAGAAAATCTTTCGACTAGTAAAAATTTACTTTCACAGATTCCACAATTGATGACTTATATTTTACAATGGAATAAGAAACTGATTAATAAATAGATTAAGAATATCTTACCAGCAAAACTCAAATTTACAAGGAGGCGTGCATGTAATATGCATACAGCCCTGGTTTTTCTCAATTGGGCGCTTGCACTTGGGACAAGGCTTGGAATTAGCTAATATCCTGAAAATCATATCAGTAACATAGATTAGCATATTGTAAAACATGCAAGAAAATGAAGACCTCAATAGATTAGCGTCAGAGATAGTACCGTGGGGCTACAATAGTTTATGTACCGTGGGGGTATAACTTTATAAGCGATGTTCCAGGATAGGGGTGTGTCCCTATCGTGGTATATCTTGCCCTCTTTTAGGTTATTAGTTGTTTTCTATAATTAGTAACTAGGTTTAGTCTTGAACGCTAAGTAGTATTTCCTGGATTTACTTTCCTACATAGAGTCTGATTTGTGAGAACAGCAACGTTATAAATAAAGCTTGAGAGGACCATGGTAGACAGACTGAATCAATCACGGTTCAGCCTCTTCTTCATCCATCGTCTCGTCTCTCTCTCTCTCTTTACTTGCAGGTACTGGCTCCAGGTTCAGGGTTTGTCACATGTTATCAGAGCGGTAACCAGTATCTGTTTTAAAAGTCGTTTCAAGGATCTTGGTTTGTGGTGAAACCCTAGTTCATAGAAGAAGAAGAAGAAGAATTAGGGTTTCAATGAAAATTTTGTATGAAGAACATAACTGTTACTGCTGATCGATTGATTATCATTTGCTGTTGCTACCATTGTATCCTTCTCGATTTTTGCTGCTGACCTAAGGTTTGAAGGTTTGCTGGTTAGAAGGGATACTTGGCTGTTGATGAATCGCAGACATCTATTTATTGGTTGCTTTGATCGAAGTCCAGTGTCGCTGCTGCTGTGTACTTCGATTGCTATTGAAGATTTATTTGCATAATCGAACTCTGGTTCACTGATGCAGATCAGGTCCGACGATTGGGCATCAAATTGGGTTCAATTCTGGCCCATATTCTGAGACATCGAATTAGCATGTACCTGCCCATAATTTGAGTCACATTCCGCCCTTGATTTTGTCCAAAGAAGAGATCAAGATTGCTGATTTAAGGGAGGATTATTTCCAGATTTATTAGTTACTGATTTGCTGATTTGTAGGGGATTTAACAGATCTCATGGGGGCCTAGGAGGACAGCTATCGACCAGCCTGGGAGAGATAATGATCAGATTGTGTGGGCCCCATGGCCAGCTAGCTGGGAGATTAAGATTGAAAATTAATTGGCCATGCGAGGAGGATGATTTGTCAACTCCTTAAGTACTAGATTTCAGGGTTGTCACTTGTGTTTAGGTTTTATTAGCTTAGAGATAGTTTCCATTTTAAATTAGATTGCTTAAGTAATTAGGACTTCATCTTGAAACCAATTATGATTTGATTTGTTTGGAATGTTTATAAAAGATTTAGGATGCAATTGGCTTATAAATAAAGGAAATAGGCTGGACAGAATAGCGAACGCTTTAGAGAAAAGAGAGAATTCTGGTTTGATAGCCATGAATGCTGTGAGGGCACTGAGGGGAGAGATTCCTTTAGAGGGTGAGATGCCTTCAAGTGGGTGAGAGGCCCGGGAGAGAATCAAAGGCTCAATCCAAACTACTTCTTTCCAATCAATTTCAGTGAGAGTTCTGTGCTGAAAGGTACTGATTTGCTGAAGACCATTTGAAAGACTGAATCAGCCACTGGAATTGATGTTCGATAGTTACATGAAGGCCTGAGAATATCAGTACATCAATCCTGCTGTAGTGTTGGATCTTAGTTCAACTGGCATCTACATTATTCTCTTGATCTTATTCTCGATTTGATGGTATATTTCAGAGAATATTCTCAGCTGCTGTCGAAGGTTAAAGAAGATAAGTCTTCAATTTGTCGCTGTCCAAGGTTGAAGACCAACGATTTGTTGGTCTTTCCAAGGTTACCAACTTGAGCTTCCCCCTTGGTTTTCGCCTTTAAGCTTTACCGCCAACCCCTAGGTTCTCGGTAACGTAAGGAAGAAGATCACTTCACTCCTTCATGATAAGTATCCTTTGACTTTATCTTTAATAATATTTTTTTTTCTTAATTCCATAGTTACCCCTACTTTTAAGAGTTAAGACCCCAAATCGTTATGGGTTTCCTGCTGGTTGTGACAGTCACGTATCTTTTCCTTGTTTTATTTATTATTTTTTTGTTTCCTTTAATGTCCCTTCCCCTAGATTGCTGGTTGTGTGGGTTGCAATCTCCTTTTGTGAATAGGTTTCCTTTGTTGCTTTATTTAGTTTCTCAAACCTCTTAATTACCTCATGTCACCTATGCCCCCCATGCAGTCCCCCATGTCACCCAATTGTGACATCTTTTTTCCAATCCCATAATCTATCACTTTCCATAAATACCCTTATCTTTATGCCTAATTCAGCCCATATCCATATTTTATGTTATTGCCTAGTCTATCCCCAAACAATAAATACTGATTCCCTTCATGTCTCATTGCTTCTTTATTTACCAATAGCCCTTGAAAGTTTCTGGTTATTTAACAAACTGCCATTGTCTTTTAATCCTTGGAGTCTCGTTGATATGATGGGCCCATAAGCAATCCGAGCAAGGTTTTGGAACCCTGCATTGCATTATTTGTTATATTTGCTTGGGTGATCCCATAAGTGTGGCAGAATTTATAAAATTGTCATTGATCTTGTAGATTTACAATTTTATTGCTTTGGTGGGTCCTCAATCACATAAGTTTGGGGTTGCATTTTTTGCAATATTGGTACAAGTGATGGTTGTTATTGCTATTGAAGATTATTGGGATCGTATTCACGATCGCTCTTGATTATGGGATTTTTTGTGATGCTGATTATTGGTCATTATTCATCAACATGTAATGAGACACGTGAGTAGATTGGAGATTCTTATCTGCTCAGATCATCAGTTGAAGATTATATGCTAGTTTCAAATGTCATCAGTTGAAGATTATTATTAATTATTTTGTTCATGTCATCTGCTCATGTCGTCAGCAACAATTTTATCTATGAAGATAATTATTTGGAGTATTCAGCGACAATGCAATTTATAGGTGGTTCACAGCAATCTTATGTTGTCTAGTTCACAACAACCTTATGTTTAGTTATTTGGTCTCCAGCAACTGATGGTGCTACTTGGTTTGCGGTGACCTATACTACACTTTTACCTGGTTCACAACAACCTATGCTGCAATTTTATCCGTGAAACCTATTTGAGGCTCAGAAGTGCATTGATATTTGCACTTTTATTTGCCTTCTTTGTGAAACTTACTAACTACTTTGCTTGAGAAGAGATTATAATGTAGTTGTTGGATGCTACACTTTTACTTGTCCTTTTTTTAGCAGATTACTAAGTACTATCTACCTTCTTTGGGAAGAGCTTATGATCAAGGTTTAAAGTATCGGTATCGGGTATCGTATCATATCGGTCGGGCGATTTTAAGAGACGTATCGTATCGTATTGGAGAGATGTATCGATCGGTACAGAAATGCATGAAAATCATCAAAATACACATGGAAATACACTTTTGGACAAAAAACAATATAAACAAGCAATATATGTCATATATCATGCATATACACTAAGAATTGTGAATAATGTATAACCAGACAAGTGGGACACTTTGAAATTGTTATAAAGATGAGATTTCTTACATGCAGAGTCACTCTATTATCATGAAGAATGTTAGGGTGGATCAAACTCATGTCTGTAAGGGTCTTCAAGAATAAGAGTAACTAGGATGATGTTGTTTATTGATCGAACATAAGCACCATACTAACCCTTAAGGAAGCCATTTTCGGTTTTGGGTGAAAAATGGTGGATTTGAGTTCAAATCTTTGCAAATGTATACAAAGCATGCATCGAATATTTAGTTGAACCTATTCTCCTTGAATCATAGCAAAAAAATAAAAGGAACTAAAATGTAAGATTTGAAGCAAAAGATTAAATTTTTTGAAAAAAACCTACCTTTCCCTTTAAGTGTTGAGTATGTCTTGTATTCCAAGGATTCGAGTGCAATGTGGATCCGACCTGACCCAACATATTTTGTGGCGCGACCCGAAGGGAGAAAAATTTGAGATTTGGGGGTTCTGGTTCGTGTTTGGTGTAAAATGTGAAAAAAGGCATGTGTATCAATACGTATCGATATGTATCGGTCGATACATATCGATACGTATCGATTCATTTAAAAATCCAACCAAATGGTAATATTAGTACGTACCAAGGGTATCGATACGTATCGACCGTATCGTATCAACACGTATCAATACACTCAATACAATACTCTTTTTAAAAATAAAAAAAAAAAGAGACATCGGTCAATATCGTATCGATACCGATACATATCGGCCGATTCAATACGATACAGACCGATACTTTAAACCATGCTTATGATGTTGTTGTTGTTGGTATGAAATTTTGGATCTCTAACACATATTTTGTTCGTTGCTAATGGTTATGTTGACACGACGATTTTTTACCTACTGATGTTGTTGATGATTGGTGCGCTTGAGTTGATACTGCTACCTGAATGAAGTTCTCTATATGCTCACTAACGTCTAGAACTACTATTATGTTCAAGACCGGTGTTGCCTTTAATACTTGTTCTTGTTGTTCCAAGCTGGAGCCTTTTTGCTATACTCTAGCTTGAAGGGGAGTGTTATAGAAATTGTATCGTGGGCTACAATAGTTTATGCACCGTGGGGGTATAACTTTGTATGTGGTTAAATGGGTAGCTGACCACAATAGGGGGGAGTGTTCCTATCGTGGTATATCTTGTCCCTTGTGAAATCAAAAATCCCATCCATGTATATATACCAGCGCACACTCTCATTGTCCCCGTGCTAGTGCAGGGGCTATGCAACCAGGAAGTGATCTCTTGCCCTATACTTAAATAGACTTGAGGCCGCAGACAGCAACCCAAAGCACAGGGTATTGATCCTCAGCACTAAAAATCCACAATCAACTAAAATAAAAAGAGTAAGGACAACACTGCTTCCTATAAAGTTGAAAATTGTAGTGAGTAAATCTACATGCACAAATTTTTTATATCAAAAGCTAAAAGAATACTTATTTAAAATCACTGATCATAATGTACTAGAAAACCATCAAAGATCATACTCATGGAGTGATTTGAAATAAAACTGTAAACAACTAAACAAACCTAATGATGAGCATGCACATTATAGTAAGTTTTGACATATCTAAAAGGAGAAAAGAAGCAGTCAGACACTATTTACACTACCAATTCATATTTTCAGATTCAGCACTATTCTTCAAAATCCATTTAGCCACAGTACCACAGTCCACTGGTCGATGAGCTTCCTCTGTACACTGCAAGATAAAATTCAAACAAAAAATTGAAGAACTTCCAGATGAGTATTAACTAGAAAAGAAAAAGGTTTTTTGCAATGAACTTAAAAGAAAAAGCATATACTTTGTCAAACCACTCAGAAGGCACTTACATTCCAGCAAAAACTGTGTGAGCAGTGGCAAGAAACATCATAGCTTCCACTTCCAACAACAAAATCTACAGCATATTCGCAGCCTGGAGCAGGACACCATTTCGTCTGCAAAAGAAAAAAGGAGCAAAGGGAAGTTAAGCAGATGAAGACAATCCAACACTGCCTAATAATTCTCTAGATGGACAGTAAGAAAAGTATCATTAATCAAAGAAAAAATGATCTATTTCATCAAAAGTAAACAATCTTCGCATTTTCTTCTATTTTCCTTACACTTGTTTCCAAACAGGGGATGTGTTCAGTAAGAAAAGAAATAGAAGAAAAATTACAGAAATGTTGCTTATATTGATATTGCATGTACCTTCCTATTGTCTTCAATATAAGATCTAAGAAGGTAACGAGAATACTTCTCCTTATCCTCATTAGAAGCCAATGGATTGATCATGTCTTGACCAACAGCAGCACCACATGATGGATCAGGACAGCGCAACATCAAACATCCAGGACCATCATTAATTGACGTACTAATGTAGCCTGACAGACGGAAACTAATTTAATATCAAGAGCAGAAGCAGATGGGTTCCACACACACACACAGCTCAAAAAGATAAACTGTACCGATGCTACAATGTTTTAGGACCAGAAATATTATACTCTAGACAACTTGTGTGGTATCAACTTATGAAGAAAATCATCTTTAACGCTAGAAACCATAAGTTAATTGGTAAAACACATCTACCATGATCCCACATGTTTAGAGTCCAGCTTACACACTAAGGGCAAATAAATAATGCAGAAGTGCAGCAGAATAGCCAGTTTTCTAGGCCTTGCACTACAGGCAAACCTAATTTGAGGCATATGGATATATGATGGGCGCTCCCTTATCATAGCCATATATCCAATTTTGGTAACCGAACTCATATCATATGGCCCACGCATACATTGAACATCTTTTGTATCCTCAACTGTCAAAACTGTATTCCAAAACTCTACTACTAAACCATTTTCTGTGGTTTTATTATGCCCTGTGGCAAACTCCATTTTCCTGAGACTCGACACATGGATAGAGTGCATGCACATTTGAGTCTATAACAAGGCAGTGATGACTAACAACTTCAGTGCAATGGCTGTTGCACTACCACCATCTCAATAAACAATCATCAGAAGTGAAGAACGAAACAACATAAAACAAAACAGAACATAGGTTTTTCCTGGAGGAAGTTAAATGTGAGAACGTCATCCTTGGTCCTTGGCTAATGCAGGGCAAAAGAACTTCAGGATTAAGTAATGAGAAAGCTCATAAATCATGCTGCCTATAGACACAAAATACTGCACAAAAAACCTTTAACCAAACACATAGCATGTTGCCGCTGAAATTTACTGCTGGTGTGAGTATTTCATCAAAAACATGACTTTGAAAGAGACTCAAATAGGGCCCAGAATAAGTAGTCTCAAAATCACTTGTCCTACCACTTGGACAGATTTGCAGTAGGTCAAGACAAATATAAAAGGACAGATTCATGCTCAAAAAGACATGGGTAAGGAGGACCCTTAGAGCTAGCCCAACAAAAGTGAGACAAACCTGTCCAACATGCACCACAAAAGGGATGGCCACAGACAGCTGATGTTATCCTATCACGAGGAAATGTTTCGAAACAGATTCCACAAGTCAGCTGCAAACAAAAGCATCCATTTTGCAATGAGGGTGCAGAACAATCCTAACATAATAACAAAGCAAAGCTGCCACCACAAGCATGAAGAAGCATGTGAAACATAATAAACAACTTTTAAGACAAGATACAATTTTGCAAACCACAAAGGTTTTGGCCATTATATTAAATAACAATAAGGAATTAAGACAACTTGCGCAAGTAGTTAGGAACAACATGGACGCTTACTTCTTTAACATTTTTAGAAATTTGAACCACTGGTTTCTCTAACAAACCAACAGCTTTACGTACTTTGTCCTCATCTGCAAACCATGCATCATGCACTTTACTGACACTCCTGGTAAAAATCGAAAACATAATTTTCTCAGAAACATTAAAGACACAAAGAAACATCAAAGAAAGTACTACTGACAAAGCATATGAGAATTTGAATAGAAAAGTAAATGTTATAAACTTTGTGGTACATAATGCTTCACACATACAATGACATCATCATGTATGCACAGTATTCCACATAAATTAAAAGGCCCATCATGCCCACCTCAATGTTTTAAGAGATTACACAAACAAGACATGCCAAACAAGGAGCAGCCTGTAGAAGATAAGTAATAATAGGGGAAAACAAGGCAAGGCTTGTTACCAATTATAGTGACGTAGCAAGATGCTAGCAGAAACTCTTGCAATGGAAAGCACAGTAGATATCATTGTAATATCATCATCCTGGCGTTGACGTATATCTGCCTCACTCAATATGGTGTAGTTTTGCTGAAATATGAGCAGAAGTCAAATTCCAAAAAAAGAAACAATAAAAGTCACTAAAGAGTAAAGACAACAAATTGGAAAGACAACCATGCATATATAAAGCAGAATTATACACATATAAACAGGGGCGCCTGAGAAAACAAGGCTGAGAAAATCGAAGCCTAATTGGTGTTGGCAAGTTTGTTGCAAATATAGATTCTCTTTTGAACAAAGATAGAAACCTCACTTTGACCATTTGTACACAAACACACTTGCATCAAAGCCTAATTGCATCGCTTCACAGAATCAAAGCCTAATTGGTGTAGGCAAGTTTGTTGCAAATATAGATTCTCTTTTGAACAAAGATATAAACCTCACTTTGACCATTTGTACACAAACACACTTGAGGTTAGTTGGGATGGAGGTGTCCAATCGGTCGGTGACGGTCGGGCTTAATCGGTCCTGCACCTCTGAGGGCCAGGACTGAAACCAATCAATTACATAAATCAGTCCTCACAGCCAAGCCGAGACCATTAACATATAGTCAGCCGGTTATTGATCTCTAATCAGTAATCTGTCTTAATCAGCCGGTGAAGCCATTTATTGTTTACATTTTGCTGAAGGGTATTACAATAGGTCAATTACTCCTTCCTTGATGGTCCTTAATTGGTTGGCACATTCATCCTAATCAGTCAGTATCTTGGGTTGGACCGAGACCAACCAACCAATCAAAAAGTACAAATCCTTAAACCGAAACTGGACGTTTAATAAAAGTCAGTTTGGTTTTGGTTTTATTCAGGCGATCTCGGTCAGGTCTGTCGGTGAAAGCCTGGAAGTGAAACCTTTAAGTTGGGAGAAGGCTTGATCAAGTTGATTTATTTTCCCACACAGATATGATGATTTTATAATGATTTATGAATTGTAATATTGTCTTCAGTTATTCTAGCCAAGGAACTCAGGTACACCATACTACATATCTTGAAATCTTGTGGGCCTTCTGAAACAAATTTACTCACACACAGAGAGAAGAGAGACAGAACAGGCAGCAAATTCTGAATGAATGAAACACCATCCATGAAGTATCAACCTTGGGTATTAATCTCTTTATACCTCTGCATCACTTAGGCTTCAAGTTATTTCCAATGCTAGTCAAGCACCAAACTTGCTTCAGATTTCTAATTAATAGACAGATTTCATTAACTAATACTCTTAAATAAAATGCAAGCGGTACTTGAAAGATCATTAAAACAATGACTTAGTGTTTAGTTCCAGCAAATTCATGCATTCAAATATATACTTTTAAAAAAAAGGTGGGAATGAATAAGTAGTTTTTATATTATGGTTGAGTTGCAAAACTAAAGCAGTACAAATGTTTGACTCCCATGACAACTTGATCTAAGGTGATGATAGGTAATGACTAATGAGAAAATTACTAGTCCAGTTCATCTAAAGATCTCCAAACAACACCAGAGGTAGGTGGACAGATAGGCCTCTGGTTTTACCCTTTTTTTCCTATAAGATCTGTTGGGACGAACATTTGTTTTTCTTCATACCAGTAGCCTAAGAAGATCAATGGACATTTTTCATCAGCAACACTGATTCCTCCCTCCACAGACTTGTTTAGCACGCCCCTTCTCAATCAGAATCTTCGTTTTACCCTCCCCAAATATGCCAAACATGAAAAAGGTGTATTCCCTCACAGCTTGGTTGGGGGGGGGGGGGAGGTTTACAATTGTCTGAACACTATGTCAGGTCCTGGTGGAGGGCTGGTTAGGAGAAGAGGGGAAATCTGGGAAGAATCAGAGTTGTAGGGGGAGAGAGGGAATCACATAAGAAAGTTAGGGGGAAAGGATCGCCCAACACCAAAGCCATGAAGGCACTCATAACACAGACTCAATTTCTTCTTTAAATCTCTGATCTTTTGATCGGTACCAGCATACATATAAATAAGAAAAGCAAACCCTGCACATAATCTAAAACAGAAATAGACACATATCCAACTAGGAGACTACCAAATTACCATCCTATGTATCCTACCCAAAATAAAAGATTACATAATATTTTCCAAAACAATAAACTTCCTAAAATCCTAGGAGATTCAAAAACTCAAACTGGACCCGGTTCATCTCCGTCTGGATACCAAAATGGGATTGGCTCGGTCCAAGGTAGTCCCACCTGCATCAGGTTCCTATACCTCTACTAAAAAAGGGCAAAGGGAAACCCCTAGATTGATCTTCCTCTCCATCTTATCAACCAACCTTTTTCTCCAACACCTTAAAGTAAGCCTTTTCTTTATATTCCTTCACCTTCATCCAGCTTCAGCATTCCACAAATTAAATCGTGTACAACTTCCCCAAGCCACCAGTTCAAAGAAAACTGCACCTTAATTAATTGACTTGTACTTAAGAATTAAAGCCCAAACTCTACAAACTAAACAAATGAAGCAATTGCTACCAATAACCAAACTGACTACCAATGCAGTGTGTTCACCTAATCAACCCAAAAAATAACTCATAACTGAGCCCACACAGGTAACATGAAACAATCCATCCATGATTCACTCTTGGTAATTAAGAACCTTAATTCTATCCACATTAAAGAATACATGAATAAGTATAACTTTTACAGAATTTGAACAAAACCTATCAACGGGCCACCTCTCCACAAAAATAAATTAATACCAGGAACTACAAATAAGAAATAAATACCGGATTTCACTACCCATATACCAAAACTAGAATCATACCAAAACTAGAATCAATGGATATTCCAAGGAGCAGAACCAAAGCCCAAAAAAAATAAGAAACACAAACAGAACCATATCATCAAAAGCTAAGGAAAAGGGGGTGGTAGGGGAGAATAAAATTGTCATCTTTAATTCACCTGCTGTCGATGCAACGTGCTGTCGTCAGAATCATCGGTGTCATTGAAGTCATAATCCCCATCATCATCATCGCTCGCCATGGCTGTCTCGCCGCTGTAGAAGTCGTCCAGAGATTCTACATCGTTCGCATCGTGCATATCATCCTCTGAATCCATCACCTCCACAGCTCAAACCAATATGAACACACAAACCCTACAAATTCCTCAACCCTCAAAACCCTTCTTCACCCGAATAATAAATTACAAAAAGATAATCTACAGTAATAAAAGAGGAAACCTCGATTTAGAGCACAGGAAACTCGCGAATCGAGAGAAATAAAGGTGAAAAAAAACATGAACAAGGAAGGACCAGAGATGCAGAAGATCGATATGAGGAGGAATCGAAGGTTTCGTATAGGTATTTGAGGGCGAAGATGGAGACTGGAAGCCTGGAAGGTAAAGAAAGAATATATTATCAATATTTGAGGGGTTTTTGGTTTTCCTTATTTGCCCTGAAGACAGACAGGAATCACACACATTTATACAAGGAGCAGGAGAGACAGACACAGAGAGAGAGGGGAAAATCTTAATTTAAAAAAAAAAAAAACAAAAATCCAAACTGCTGTCTGCCATTGGATTATAAAAAAACATTTTTCTTTTTCTTCTTTTTTTTTTTTTTTTTTTTTTTTTCCAGTGAATTTTTCTCTTTTGGATTTGGGGGAAGTTTTCGTTTTTTTTTTGGTTCGAAGGGAAAAGATTGGCATGGATCCATGGTGGATTGAGCAGTTCTCCAACGAGCCTAACGCGAGGGAGTGGGGCCTACTATGCATACATGGCACTTGCAACACCGCATGATGAATATAGCAGCGCTGCAGTTACAGCAGCGGATTAAATTCCAATGTCCAGATAGCATGGTTTGAGGTATCGGATTGGTATCGGCTGTGACCGATCCCAATACCAATCAGATCCAGCTGTATGGACAGGGGTAAAAATGTAAAAAAGTTAGTTTTTTTATAAGAAAACAGGGACAAAAGTGTCATATTTGTCTGAGTTTGGGTGATCCAATCCGATCCGATCCAACTGATACCAAGATCACGAACCATGCCAGGGAGCTTCCAACAGTTGGGCTGTACCGCACACATCCTGATGGCTGATTGAATACGCGCCAAGATATGTGAGGCACAACCCAGCCCTCAAATTCCCCCTGCACTCCCTAAGTGCTGAGCTCCCTTGAGAAGAGCCGGATCCTTCCAAGGTACACCATAATGAACTAATTATTAATGGGATACGGGTTTTAATTTCTAATTTTGGTGATTAGGAGGTTCTAGCCATCCGATGAGAAATAATGAGATTAGGAACATGGTTGTGAATGAGTAGTGGATCCTGTGATTATGAAAAAGGGTGTGCCCACTTTGTTGACTCAACGATGGATTGGATGGTTGAGATCAATCCATGATATTTTTTCTCACTTGGTTCTGTGGTGAATTTGGGATCCACCTGATATAATGATCGCAAGTTGGCTCGTTAGATTGAAATTTGGTGGATCATGTGATTTTATTAGGATGGTCTTGGAAACATGCGATCAGTCTTCATTGTGGGAGTGCTCACTTTACGTACAGTGAGGGTCTCACAAGCCACTGTAGTCACATTATCCGCCTGCGCTCACTAGCGTATTTTGTTGTCCATACGTAGTAGTTTCTCAGAAAATTACATCAATACCTACTAAGCGTGCGTACGTATTTTGTTGGTTAAAGAAATAGGCTATCTTTGGCATAGTTGAAAAATCAGGTTTTCTGACTCGACTCATCCTCCTCAAAACCTGGTGATTTGGACGAGTCAAACCTAGTCAGAGCGAGTTACGTTTTTATATTATTTTTAAATAAATTAATGGTTATGTTTAGTTCATAATAACTTGTGACATATAAACATGTCAGAGCCCTTTAATGTTAAAAGGTTCCTTCATCTAGACCTTCAACCTCAAAGCAGAAAATAGTTATTCTTCTTTACATCCCACCATCTCCTTGAAAGTTGAAGAATGAACTACCTCTGTGAACCACTACAGGTTGCCATCTATTTCTGTGATTCTCTCTCCATCTCCCTCTTGAGATGGATCGATCCAAGCACCTTCCCTCATCTCCTTCTCTCGGGATTTCGATCTTGGGTGAAAACCTATCTTTTCCTCTATCTGTTCATGAATCTCGTTTTTAATCTATTTTTTCCACCTCTCTGCAAGTCCACAATTGAACCCAGAATTTCCCTCTCTTCTACCATAGAAGCTTGCTTCACATATCTTTGATCTCTCTCGTTGTGTCTGCAAATTCGAAGTTGCTGAAAAACTAAAAAGAACAAGCCATCTTTGAAGGGCTTCGCTATTGCTGGTGGGATACTGAGAAGTTGTCTCAGCTTGTTGCTATGTAAAAGGGGAGGCGTAGAAGCTCTGAGCAGGTGACGAGCCCAGGTGTGGAGATGGAAATGGAGATGGAGGTTCCACAAAATTAAAAAAGGAGAAGCACTGATCAGTCTTTGATCAATTATTAAAACCACATAGACCATCATTTTGTTCATTGTAGATACGAGGATGTCATTGGGAAAGCACAATAGGAGAGTGAAAAAGTTGCCATTTCAAATGTAAAGAGAATGGAGTGAGTAGGGGGATGTGTGTGTGTGTGTGTGAGAGAGAGAGAGAGAGGAATTTGGGGATTTGAGTTTGACCAGCCTCGTTGAGTTTTGTGTGTGTAATTGAATATGGGCCTAAGGCCCTGTCCAGGCCACCCACATGGGGTAGGCCGGTCCAACCCGCAAGCATGGGAGAGAGCCGGCCACTTAAGTGGCTGACTCTCTCCCCCCCCCCCTCTTTCCTTAGACGATTCCTAGAGGGAGTCTACAAAGGGAAGGGAGTTTTAGGATTCTAGGTTATAAATAGATAACCTCCCTAACCCTAAGACTAGGCTATTATTCAACTAATTTTCAATTTATCTTTGCTCTCCAAGTGTTTGTGTTCTCTGTGGGATTCCATATCTTCTCAGGGATTTGTGGTGTGGAGTTCTCTGTGGAGAAGCCTATCGTGATCGTGGAGATTCATTCGTGTGCTCGTAACCATAAGCTTGGCTTTTGATCCTTCTTCTACTGCATTTCCATACATATTCAGGTATGATCCAAACCCAAGTTTATTTGGATCTGGTTTATGGGATCTAACAATGGTATCAGAGCTATTGGTTTATGGTTTGCTTTTGATGTAAGAAAATAAATTTTTTAGGTTTCTTGAGATTTGCAACCCGAAGCGATGCACGGCAGCGTGTGTGCACTACAATTGGCTGCCACGCACACTGGCCCCTTGCGCATGCCTACCGACCTCGCAGCTCCCCACTAGCCCTGCGCGCACCTGCACTCTGTTGCTGCACCCGCGCTGCCAGCCCTCACGGCCTGTGCTCGTTTTGTTTTGCTCGCACATCTTCTGGCTGCGTGTTGCAAGTCTGAGTCATGGCTCCCTACTCTTGCGAGCCATCGAAATCAAAGTTTTAAATTTGTAGATTATTTTTAATAAAAAAAAATAACCATTTTACATGCAACGATTGCTTTTCAAAAGCAATAATGGCAACTTTTTGTAATGATTGCTTTCCATTAAAAAAAAAAAAGTAATAATTATATATGCAATGATTTGAAGAGTTTTGGCCATTATACTTTGAAGTTTTTTGGTTTCTTGGTGTATGTCGTACCTTGCGTACACTTTGGCAATGGCAGTGGCAGCGGCCTGCGGTCCCGAAAGGACAATTTTTAAAGTTTTGTTTTAGGGTTTTGGCAAGAAGATGGGTGAAGGGAAAATCTCTTCACCCATGTTCTTTTTTTCCCCTAAATTTGGTTTTAATTGCCCTTTGTTTTTTTATTTTTGCTTTAATGTGTTTGCAAATTTAAATTGAAAATTTTACCCTTCCGTGGCTGTATTGACCTTGTTTGACTCTACCATTTGGGTAATGTTGTCAAACCCCCATCCCATGCAGCCCATATGATTTTATTTTTTGTATTTTTGATAGAATATTGGTGCTTATGTAAGGGATATATTTTGATGTATGTGTGAAAGAGTTGGTACCTGGACATGATACAAAGTGCGGTGCTCCCCGGTAGTGATGTAGTAGGATTCTTGAATGTAAAGAACTAGTTGTAATTTTTAATATTTTATTTTTCGAGAAGCCATGTAATGGGAGCCTACTGCACTGTGTATCATAATCTCGTATCGACTCGGCATATCACTCCAAGTACCAATCTAGGTCTCTTGGGTGAGTTCCTCGCGCACCCAATGTATGACACATTAAATTGTGGTTTGTTTCCTCCTATTTTGGCTAAAATCAATTAAAATTATATGTTCCCAAAATCCACACATTGTGAGATTTGATTATAAGTCTAGCAAAATTTTTTGTCTCACCTTGTGGAAGGGGGAACTATTAATTTTAATTAGGGTTTCTTGAACAGAAATATTTTTGTGAATATATACTAAATGTCCGAAAATATTTTTGTGAATGTATACTAAATGTCCTCCCTTGCACATTGTAGTGATGGCTACCAAGAATGTTGTTGCTGACCTTAACCAAGGCAACAAATTGGATAAAACCAACTATGACATGGGGTATTGTAAGATGAAGCTCTTACTTAATGAACAAGATTACCTTGAATGCCTAACCTCTGAAATGGCTAATTCCGATGTGGGTACTACTACCCGTCACCGTCAAGACAAGGAAGCCTAGGAGGCTTGGTTTAAGAGAGAACGTAGTGCTCGCTTTATTATGTTAAGCTCGATGCACGATGATCTCATCAGCCAATATAAAAAGTGCGAAACTGCTACGTCCATGTGAGATCTAAGTAAGTTAGACTCTAGGGGTACATCGACTATAAGGCTGCGGGTTATGACCATGAAGTTTGAGATGTACCATAAGGACCCCAAGCATAACATGGTTGAATACCTTAGGATTGTGAAAGACATAATACGAAAGTTAGATGATGCTGGGGTAAACCTTACCGATGAGCAGCAAGTTTAAGCCATCATTAGGACGGTACCTGATTCCTAGGCCCAAATGAAGATGGTTCTCACACACAACAACAATGTCAAAACCTTCAATGACATTGCCGTTGATGTGGAGCTAAAGGCTGAGTGCTTAAAGGCGACCCAATCACATGTCCTTGTGGCCCAAGCGGGGCAGTGCAAGACTTCTGGGTCTAAGCGTAAGAGACAAAGGAACACAGGGAATCAGGGACAGGCTCAGAACGCTGCACCAAGTGGAGGCAAATCCGCCAAGCGTAAATGTGGCAAGCGAGGTGAAAAAAGAGACATTACCAAGGTCAAGTGCTATAACTGCCAGAAGATGGGCATCTCTATCCCTCTCTCCCTGTACTTTTGTCTGTACACATGTTTTGGTTACCCAAACCCAATCTAACTGAATTGTGGATACAGGAGCAACAAGGCACATAGCCCATGATTGAGGGGGGTTCGTAGATTATAGAAAGATTTCGGATGGTGCCCAGAACATCTACATGGGAAATGCTACGAGTGAAGCAGTTCGAGGAGTTGGTACCTATCAGCTCACCTTGCTTCTTCATGATGTGCTATACACATCAAAAATTCAGCATAATCTACTTTCTATTACTGCACTTTTGACTTTAGGTTATTCATTTGTTTTTTATGGTGACACTTTTGAGATACTTTTGGATGGTAGTTCTTTTGGACAATGTAAATTTGAGAATGATTTTATTAAACTAGATTTAATAACTCATGTGGTTTCTTCTTCATCTTTTATGATTAATATTGATGATAATTCAGAATCAATTGCATGACATGCTAGACTAGGACACATAGGTCGAGATAGGATGGGACGGTTAGATAGAGAAGACCTTCTTGGCCCACTCGCTAAAATTAACCTATTGACATGTGAGCCCTGTTTAGCTGGTAAGGCCCACCGGAAGCCTTTTGGAAAGGCAATCCAGGCAACCTAGACCCTAGAGTTTGTCCATTCGGACATCTGCGGACCAATGAATGTGAAGGCCCGTTATGGTGCTTCTTATTTCCTTACTTTCATAAACGATTATTCGCGATATAGTTATATCTTCCTGATCGCTCACCACTACGAAGCATTAGATTGCTTCAAACGCTTTGTAGCAAAGGTTGAGAATCAATAAGGAAAGAGCTTAAAAACTCTACGCACTGACTGAGAACGCGAATATTTGTCAGATCAGTTTAAAGAACTATGTGAGGAAAAAGGAATCACTAGGTAATTAAATATTTCTTACATTCTGCAGTAAAATGGTGTAGCAGAGCGAAGGAATAGGACACTACTAGATATGGTTAGACCGATAATGGCGCATGCCAACCTCCAAATATCCTTATGGGGGGATGCTCTTTTGATCACTACCCATATTCTTAACTGTGTGCCCTCACAGTCAGTTCCTTCCACTCCCTATGAAGGCATATGCGACCATGGGGATGTGCAGGATATGTTCATAGTACCTCCCATAAGTTTGGGAAACTTGGCCCTAGAGCTAAAATGAATATCTTTATAAGATATTACGATAGCTCAAAAGGCTATATAATGTACGGTGAACATCAAGATGGTGGAATGATCGAAACTGAGTCCTGGGATGTTGATTTTCTTGAGACCGATTTCCCTAGTATTAGAGACGTTAGTACAGATCTTAATCTCTTTGAGATAGAGACTGATGAAAATGTCTCATTTACTCCTAGCAAGGGTAAGGAATTAATAACTCATCATGAGATTACGAGAGAGGGTGAGAGTGATCATCAACCCAGTGGGAGTGCGCCACTTAGTGAAAACGCACGACCCGAAAGTCAAGACCCTCTGCGCGAAGGAGCGCATGAGGACACGTTCCCCGTCATCGTTTTGAGATTGAGGGGGATGTCCTAGTCTATGTTCCAAGGGATGAGGATGAGTCTGCCTTAATAAGTGAGGCACTCTCCTCTTTAGCTATGAAAATATGGCAAGCTGCTATAGAAGATGAGTTGACTTGTATGAGTAAGAACCAAGTCTGGGAGTTAATTGACCTTCAGCTAGGATGCAAAGCCATCGGGAACAAATGAGTCCTGAAAGTCAAGCGCAAAGTAGATGGTTCAATTGACAAGTATAAAACACGCTTTGTGGTGAAGGGATATACCTAAAGAGAGGGTGAGATTATGATGAGACATTCTCCCCTATGGTGAGAATGGCCTCAATTCGCCTCATTCTAGCTATTGTTGCAAAGTTGGATTTGGAACTCTACCAAATGGAGGTTAAAATTGCTTTTCTTAATGGAGAATTGGACGGTGAGATCTTTATAGTTCAACCCATGGGTTTTGAGAAGGAGGGACAAGAGCGCAAAGTATGCCTTCTCAAATGTTCCATCTATGACCTTAAGCAATCATCCAGGTAGTGATACATTAGATTCCATCATGCCATTACCTTTATAGGTTTTGACATGATTGAAGAGGACCACTACGTGAATGTTAAACGGTCCAAGGAAGGTTTCCTTATCCTATCCTTATATGTTGATGACATTTTGTTGGCTGGGAATGACATTGAGATGATTGTCGCCACTAAAAAGTGATTGTCCTCTACTTTTGATATGAAGGACATGGGTGAGGCCAACTTTGTGTTGGGCGTGAAGATTGTGAGGGACCACACTAGGAGATTTCTTACTTTGTCTCAAGAGACTTACATAAAGAAAGTCCTAGAGTGATTCCATATGAACAACTCAAAACCCATAGACACTCCAATGGACAAGGCATGCACTTTAAGCCTACACCAGTGCCTTAAGACTGATGAAGAGAGAAACCAAATGTTCAAAATATCCTGTGCGACAGCAGTAGGTAGTCTGATGTATGCGATGATGTGCATGCATCCAGATATATGCTTTGCTATTGACATGGTTAACCATTACCAGAGCAACCCAGGACCAGTTTATTGGCAGGCAATAAAGAGAATCCTTCGATATCTATGTGGAACTACAGACCTCTCGCTCACCTTCAGTGGTTTAGACTAAAGACTGAGAGGCTATAGTGATGCTGATTGGACTAGTGATAGATATGAGCGCAAATGCACTTCAGGGTATGCATTTGTCCTAGGAGGTGGAGCTGTTACTTGGAGTAGCAAGAAACAGACATACATCGTCTTATCCACGTCGGAGTACGTCGCATGTTCGGCAGCAGTTCAGGAGGCTGTTTGGCTCAGAAGGTTCTTGCAGAGACTTAGTATTTCTGCTCACTCAAAAGATAATGTGCTTATACATTGTGACAGAATGGCAACACTTACATTTGTGAAGGACCCCAACTTTCATAGTAAAGCCAAGCACATTGATATACGGTATCACTACATTTGAGACATGGTCGTGTAAGGTGAAGTCATTTTGCAACATATCTCCACTAGCAATATGTTGGCTGATCCTTTGACAAAGCCCATTGCCAGAGATGTTTTCCTAGTTCATATTAGGAACCTGGGACTCAGGCGGATTTGATGTGTATTTTTTGGAACACTTTTATGGATGGACATTTATTTGTATTACTCTTACATTTGTTAATGCGAGTATATTTGTTTGAGCAATATTGTGTATATATATTCATTATTGTAAAGATGTCACCAGGCATTGAATTAATCCACTCACGCGGGTGGTTCACCTCGACGCTTGAGGATAACGAGCGAGATGAGCCCACGAGCATATGTGCTTGATAGCACCTTAGTCAAAGCTAAAATGAGACCTTATTTGGTCCAACTTGGAAGATACCACACTTCTAAGTAGCCTATAAAAAGTGGGATGTGAGATTTTAGGCAGAAACCATGAGGGTGATGTAAAACCTAACACGATGCAGAGAATAATGGAAATTGCAAACACAATCACACAGTACGTATAAAGATTTACGTGGTTTGGCAAGGTTGCCTACGTCCACGGTGAGATGAGATCTGTTTCACTATTAATGGAGAATAGGGTTACAGTCGCACGTTCCTCACACCTCTCTCAGATTTTTCAATACTGGGAGGCTCCACACAACAGTCCATCATCAGAAGTCAAGACACCAAAACCTCATCAATCTCCACCTTGGCTTGAATTCTGACTAGCCACCTTGAAGATAAGTTGTAGATGCCTCCATCTCCTCCTGTACCTTCCAAAAGAAAGATACAACACCACACCCCACAAAACATCTGGGGTGTACCCATCACTCTATCAACAATGAGTGATGTTGATCAAGTCCAAGCAATGCTCGAGCTTCTCTGTGGTAACCGACTTGGTAAACATATCTGCAAGGTTGCTACCTGTATGAATTTTCCTCAAGTGAATAATGCCTTCTGACACAAGCTCCCTAATCTTATGAAATCTCACATCAATATGCTTTGTCCTTGCATGAAACACCTGATTCTTTGCAAGATGGATGGCAATCTGACTGTCACAGTGTAGCAGCATTCCTCCTTGCTCCAACCCTAACCCACAAACCAATCCAGTCAACCAAACTCCTTCCTTGGCAGCCTCAGCCACTGCCATGTACTCTGCCTCTGTAGTTGGCAATGCAACTATAGACTAAAGCATCGCCCTCCACGAGATGGGTCCACCAGCTAATGTAAACACATAACCTGTAGTAGACCTCCTCCTGTCTAAATCATCGGCATAATCAGAATCTACATATCCTGCCAACTCTGTGGAACTTCCCTTACCGCTGAACATAATACCCAAACCTGTAGTCTTGCTCAGATATCTAAAGATCCACTTAATTGCATTCCAATGCTCCTTCCTTGGATTACTCATGTATCGACTAACAATACTGACTGCATGAGACAAATCCGGTCTGCTACATACCTTAGCATACATGAGGCTCCCAACTGCGCTAGCATAGGGAACCAGAGACATCTGCTCCACCTCCTCATGTGTTGTAGGGCATTGCTTTTCAGATAACTTGAAGTGGCTAGCTAATGGAGTGCTAACCGATTTAGCCTTTTCCATGTTGAAATGCTCCAGCACCTTTTCACCATATCTCTTCTGAGTTACCCAAAGTTTACCTACACTTCTATCTCTATGAATTTCCATACCAAGGATCTTTTTCGCAGCACCAAGATCCTTCATATCAAATTTAGCACTCAACAAAGACTTTAGAGAGATAACATCATGTTTATTCTTGACAACAATGAGCATGTCATCAACATAAAGCATCAAAAGAATAATGGAATTATCACCTGACACCTTATAATACACACAACAGTCATACTCACTTCTTGTGTAGCCAATTTGCACCATGTGGGAGTCAAAGCGCTTGTCCCACTGCCTAGGAGATTGCTTAAGACCATAAAGCGACCTCTTAAGTAGACAGACATGATCTTCTTTTCCCTGCACCTTGAAACCTTCAGGTTGCTCCATGTAAATCTTTTCCTCCAAGTCCCCATGAAGAAACACTGTCTTTACATCAAGCTATTCAAGCTCAAAATCAAACATAGCTACCAAAGCAAGTAATATCCGAATAGAAGTGTGCTTCACCACTGGAGAGAATATTTCATTGTAATCCACCACCTTCTTCTGTGCATAGCCCTTGGCTACAAGTCTGACCTTAAACCTTTCATGCTCCTTCTCCGACGCTGCCTCTTTCTTATGAAAGACCCACTTACACCCAATGATTTTTCTTCCTTTGGGTTTTTGAACGATCTCCCAAGTCTTGTTCTTCTATAGAGACTCCATTTCCTCCATCATAGCTGTCATCCATTTATCACCTTGCTCATCATTTATAGCATCCTGGTAGGAAGATGGGTCACCTGTACCTACAGTGAGGGCATAAGCAATCATGTCCTCAAACCTGTGTCTCACAGGTGCTTTGTGAGTACGTTTCCCTTTACCCTTTGCCACGGTATAGGGATCATCTATTGTTTCCTGCTGTTCTGGTAAGCCATTGGATGACTCTTTTTCTCCTGCTGTTTCTGACTCACCTAACTCCACCTGCACAGTAGACCTTTCTTTCTTTCCGTCATCTTCTTTTGACTTCATCATGTGAGACTCATCAAACACCACGTCCCTACTGATCACAACTTTCTGTGAACTAGGATCCCACAGCTTGAATCCCTTTACACCTTTCTCAAAACCAAGAAAGGTACACTGCTTAGACTTTAAGTCTAACTTGGAATGTTTCCCACTCTGCACATGAACATAGGCTGGACAGCCAAATATTTTCAAAACAGAATAATCTACTGGTTTTCCTGTCCATACCTCTTTGGGAATTTTGCACTCAATTGCCTGTGATGGAGACCTGTTGATGAGAAAACATGCCATGTTTACTGCTTCTGCCCAAAAAACTTTGCTTAGTCCTGCATTCAGCCTCATGCTCTGAGCTCTTTCTAGAAGTTTCCTATTCATTCTCTCAGCTATACCATTTTATTGTGGTGTATCTAACACCGTGAAGTGACGTGTAATCCCTTCATCCTTGCACAGTTCTAGAAATGGCTTGTACCTGTACTCCCCTCCATTGTCTGTTCTCAAGTACTTGATTTTCTTTCCTGTCTTCCTCTCTACCTCAGCCTTCCATTCTTTAACAAAAGTTGTAAATGTTTCAGAAGAAAAAAATATATATATTTAAGAGGCCAAAGCATAAAGGTGAAAGGCAAAAGGAAAATTTCTAACGTTTGAAATGCAAAAACACCGAATCAAAAATTCCAATCAATACCTATCATTTCAAATGCAGAAACCCAGAACCAAAAACCCCAATCGAATGAAACAAAAGGGAGTGAGAAGAAATTGCAGAAGTAAAAGCTAAATTTCAAAACCAAATTAAGAGAAAATAGAGCCCAGAAAATAGGTACCCTTAAGGATCATCTTCAAAACCCAAAACCTCAAAAAAAAAAAAAAAACAATGCCACACACACATAACCCACAAGAACCCACAAGAAAGTCAAAGAAATTATAGGGGGATAGGGGAGAGAGGCACATATATCAGAAATCCAGAAAAAGTATTCTGACTACAGTGAGGATCCGTTCCACGAGCGGGGTGGTGGGTGTTTCCCGTGAGGTGTTTTCATTTACGGATGGTTGTGTCATCCACACTCCTTGATGGAAAGGAGGGTCTATGTCATCTTATCAGGGGATGGGGGGCCTAGGACCCAATTTGTGTAGCCCTATGGCTACATGATTCCATTTGGTCTGGTCAAAGATTCGGGGTAAGTGGTCAGGTTACAAGAGTGGAAAGAAGTTAGGCACCCACCTCGCCCGAGTAAACCGGTCTTTCTACTAGATGCTTGTTTTCGAATATTCTCCCTTTTATAAATGTCCTATTCCAACATGTATAGCTAAAAGATGATGCACAAACTATGTAAGACTAAGCTATATTATACTAACTACTATGTACACTACACATGAATACTTAAGAGTCTACATTGTGCCAAAATCAAAGGTCGACGATGAAAATGTATACCTGCATGCTAGACCAATGCGATTATGGAAGATACAAGATGGGAAGTGTCCCCCAGCTCAGGTGGAGACAAATGACTGACTTGTCCTCTGTCAGACAGAGTATCAGCTTGCAAGTCTTAAATCTTAGAATCTCAGAAGGAATAACGGCGTCACAAAGTCTTAGGAGCTAGATGCTCGATCCTCGGACATAAGAACTACACCATAGAGAAATCTTAAGTCTTCAACAGAATATAGTAAAATAGGTTGGGAAGATTGGATTAGGGTAATCCTGGAGTTCAGGCAGAGTAACAAGGCTCGAGGATTTGAAATTGGAGATGGAACGGACACCCAACAGTCAAAATAGGGCTTTGGGAGGCCAAAAGGGGAAAAATAAGCTCTGGGGCACTCTTCCTGAGGGGTCTCTTCTCCCAAGGTTGCTTGTTGCAAATGAGGGAGGGGGACCCCTATTTATAGGGATTCCACCCATCGCGGTGCCACGGTAGTGCATGACACTACCACGATGGCGCGTGCACGGCATCGCAGTAGTGCATGATACTACTGTAGCGCCGCAGAGTTCCCACGATGATGCCTTATCTTCAGGTGTCGTGACAGCTTCGTAGTGGCTTGGGCCAGCATATTTTTGGGTTTGAAAATAGAAGAAATGTTCATAGGGGGACGCCATAAGTCATTTGTGTCCAGTTATCGTCATTACCGAGGGAGGTGACAAATTCAGCATCTACAACTACATAACATATTAAATCCATAAAATTGGAACTGGGCGGAGGGAAGCATAGAGAAACCTCATGATCTGTTGCCCTCCAAAAGCAAAAATTGATGATGACTAGCATAACTTAAACTATCCATCTACATGATGGAAAATAAAAACTACTGAACAAAAAAAGAGGCAAGAGAAACAGGCTCACAAAACAAGAAAATGTGTAATAGAGAAACACATCAATAGCATGCTTTCAGAGAAGAACAAAAGAGACCCCACGAAAATAAGACCTTAAGAGTGCCATTACAACCACAAGGGGCTTCCATTTCATACTTTTTATCTTCCTCCTGACAAATCCTACACTACCACCTCCCCCTTCTAAGAAGACCCCCTCCTCCATTGTTCTTCATAGAAACTCCATTATTTACAGATAAATTCTCCACACCTTCACCTCCCCTTGTTCTATTAAACCCATCATTAACAAATTCAAGGTCAGGAGAAGCCATAATCCTATCAACACAAGCCATGAAATCATCAACCATCTCTCTCCCTTCTTTTCCTTCAAACTGCAGAAGGAAACACAGAGCAAGTTGTGTTCAAAAGGGAGCTCTGCTCGGATGGAATTTACCAAAGAATCCTGTTTCCATTCAATTGACTGAAAATACCCCTAAAAGTTACTAAAATTACTCATAGAAAATATTCGTCAGCTTATAACGGCTAAACCAAATCCCATTGTGATTATTACCACCGCTGCATTTTTTAATAAAATAAAATTTATGTATTTATTTTTGGTAAAAGGAAGATTCATTGAAGAATAGTATGTGTACAACCATTTCACCAAAAATAATGTGTACACCCTAAAGCTTCGGATTCAAAAAGATCATGAAGCCACATAATGGAATTTGGTCGATTTGTTATACACATAATAAAAAGGGCTTTCCTAGCCAGGGCATCTGAAATACCATTCATAGACCGTGGAATACAATGAAATGATATGGATTCAAAAGAAGATGATAGTCTCCTAATATCTAAAATAATGGTAGAAAATTCATGGGTGGAATTCGGTTCTGGTCATGGATATAGCCGATCACCCCCTTGCAATCTCATTCACTTGAAGTTTAGCTTAACCAGCAGCCATAGCTTCTATAAGAGCACCTTGAATTGTAATAGCTTCACCTTGAACCGCTGATCTAAAGTGGTGTGGGGTCGAGACCGCCTTCATCTGATAGCCCTTATGATCTCTAAAAATGAAACCTAGACCTCCTTTGAACTTCTAGTTCCCAACACTGCATCACAATTGACCTTATGGTAACTGACCAATGGAGCTATCCAACTGAGAACATCAGTAGGCGCACTATAAGATCCAGATGTTGTTGCATGCCTACAAGAAAAAGTAGTATGAAACTCAATACAACCATTGTGATTACCTCTTGTGGTGTCCAATTTTTAGTGTTGACCATATAATTGTTGTAGACCCTGAATTTTGTCACCCCCTCAGCAATGATGACAACCGGACGTGAATTGACGAAGTTTATCTCTCAAGAAGGAATAGATCTCTTAACCTAATTATTTATCCTGATAAGGTTTGGACAAATTTTTTTAAGTGCCAAATATTCAATGATAGCCAAGGGTGCAAAAGCAGTGATTGGAAACACTGCCAGCATTTTGCCGGCACCAAATTAGGGTTAATCACTATTTTTAAAATTAAAGTATTTTTAAACTAATCTTGGGCTAAAAATTATACCTTTGTATGTTACTCAGAAAGATGAATCCAACGGTATATTTTGTGTTAAAATTCGACACCCGGGTGTGATACAGGGCCCGAAATAGACAATTTTGCCGGCACCAAGTTAGGGTTAATCACTGTTTTTAAAATTAAAATATTTTTTGACCTAATCTTGGGATAAAAATTATAACTTTGGATAGTGCTCAGAAAGAAGAATCCAATGGTATATTTTGTGTCAAAGTCTGACACTCGAGCGCGATACAGGGCCCAAAACCAGCAATTTTACCGGCATAAAATTAGGGTTAATCACTATTTTCAAAATTAAAATATTTTTTGACCTAATATTGGGCTATAAATTGTACCTTTGGATAGTGCTCGGAAATACGAATCCAACGGTATAATTTGTGTCAAAATCTGACACTCGGGCGCAATGTAGGGCTCGAAATTGGCAAAAGATTCCATTTCGGGTTACATAGATCAACTAAGCTTCCAAGGATCCTTGTAAGCTCCACGGACCTTTGGAACCCAAGGGAGGTTCCTTGGATCCATGGAAGCTTGGATAAGGTTTAAAAAAAATTTTAAAAAAGGAAAAAAAAATGAAAATATCTTAAAATCCTAAGCTATAAATACCCCCACTCTTTAAACGAATGCACTTGAAAAAATCTGGAGTTTGAGGATTTCAGCTCACTTGAGATTTTGAAAAATATATGTTTTAAGAAAAAGAAGCTCCTCTCTACAGAAGCCGTTCCAAAGTTTGATTTTTCAAATTTTCTTTTTTTGGTTTGAGTTTTGAAAGAAGAGAGAGAAGCAAGAGGTTTTTTCTTTGAAAATCTGATTATCTTTTAGCTTTCTTCATTATTTCTTTTTGGATGCTTTGAGTGGGTAAGTTCTATACCTTTATCCTTCATTTGTCATCCCTTTTTGCCGACATGATTGTCCCCCCGATGCCCCATTACTCTATGGAAAGTCCCTCAATATGCTCCTTGAAGTTTTGAATCCACAGATAATAGGGATATTTCCACACCCTACCTTATGAGAGGTATAACCCTTTAAGTGAGAGAGAAGAAGTCTTTTCCTCTCCACCTGAGCCAAGGTTCTGTTCGATTTCCAACGAAGTTCTTTCGGTACGCCGAGGTTTTGTTCGATTTTTGTCAGCAAAAGTTCGTTTGATAAATCGGGGTTCTGCCCAAATTTTATCAACGAATTCCATTTCATAGAGCGGAAGCACCGCCAAAATTTACAAAAGTTTCTTTTGAAACCTTAGTGGAAGGTCAAATCCAAGTATTTTCATCTTCTTATCCCACTCGAACTCTGGCATAATGTAGACCTGTAAAGTGACTGGGTTATAACATATACTTGTGGACATTTTATGCCATTTTCATGCATGTGTTATGCTTATTGTGGACCATAAAATCATATAAAATATTATTCCTGCCTTTCAAGGGCATTTTGGTAATTATCCAAAAGACCCCAAAATGGCCATCCACTGTCACTATATTGGTGTATTTAGTAGTTCTATGATATTTGCCATTGGACATTTAATTGCTTTTCAGAGTTTTAGTGATGTGTGCATGCGTTATTTACTAATGATCTAATCAATGTCGAGTGGTTCTTTTACCCCCCATCGATTATTATTGCTTTCCAGAGTTTTAGTAATGTGTGTGTGTGTTGTTTACTAATGATCTGATCGATGACCAAGTGGTTCTTTTAACCCCCATCGATCATTATTGCTTCTTAGAGTAAATGACTCAAGCACCTGAAAGAATCTTACTGTTTTACACAGGTCCTTCTAGAATTACAGCTTTCTAGAGTAAATGACTCTGGCACCTGACAAAATCTTACTGTTTTACACTTTCTAGAGTAAATGACTCTGACACTTGACAAAATCTTACTATTTTATATTGGTCCTTCCAGAATTACAGCTTTCTAGAGTAAATGACTCTGGCACCTAACAAAATCTTACTGTTTTACACTGGTCCTTCTAGAATCTCGATTTTTCGGCCCTTACGCCATCATGTTTTCTTAAAAGACTTGTCAATCCTTGTATCGTCACGGTACCGACTTTTTCTAAAAATAGGTTCGATCGCCCCCGTTGGGTTCAGAACGTTATTACATTCATATATTATAATCATGTTTTTAATCAATGGTACTGTCCAAATATGATTTTATTCGCCCTCGTTGCATTTATGTCCTTCAGGGTTGCTTTGGTATTTTACCTATTAGAGGCTCAAAATCCCATTCCAATAATACTATTCAGTATGTCTGGATATCTTAAGTTGATAAACATCACTTTTTTATCTTTGTAATCCTCTAGAGTGTCATTTTGGACACCCATTTACCATTATGCCCTTGGGGGGCTTTTTGGTCATTTTGGACACCCATTTCCATGCATTTCTACAATTCTACCCTCTAGTGGCATTTTGATAATTATTAACATTTTGAGCTGAATTGTACTTTAGATATTTGGAATATCTCCTATATGCTTTGTTAACACATCTAGTCATGTTTAATATCATTGGTGATGCTTAAATATGATTTTTCTGTAATTTTGCCCTCTAGTAGCATTATGGTAACTATTGTCATTTTGAGCTGGATTGCACTTTAGATATTTGGAATATCTCATATATGTTATGTTAACATATCTAGTCATGTATAATATCAGTGGTGATGCTTAAATATGATATTTACATAATTCTACCCTCCAGTGGCATTTTGGTAATTATTTCCATTTTGAGCTGGATTGCACTTTAGATATTATGAATATCTCATATATGTTTTGTTAACATATCTAGTCATGTTTAATATCATTGGCGATGCTTAAATATGATTTTTCTGCAATTCCGCCTCTAGTGGCATTTTGGTAATTATTACCATTTTGAGCTGGATTGCACTTTAGATATTTGGAATAGTTCATATATGTTTTCTTAATATATCTAGTCATGTTTAATATCATTGGTGATGCTTAAATATGATTTTTCTGCAATTTTGCCCTCCAATGGCATTTTGGTAATTATTATCATTTTGAGTTAGATTGCACTTTAGATATTTGGAATATCTCATATATGTTTTGTTAAGATATTTAGTCATGTTTGATATCATTGGTGATGTTTAACTATGATTTTCTACAAGTCTACTCTCTAGGGGCATTTTGGTAATATTCACCATTTTGGGTTGGAATGCACTTTTGGAATCTGGAATACCTCATACATATGTTGTTAATGCATTTAATCATATTTAGATCAATGTTGCTGTTCAGACATGACTTTATTTGCATTTTATGCCTTTATGCCCTCTAGGGACATTTTGGTAATTTCTATTACTTTATGCTGGTTTGCATATTTAATATCTTATGGTACATGGCCATGATATTTTGACAGTAGATCAACTTTACATGTTGTTATATGAGACCCTTTTTTTTGGGTGAATATTATATGAGACCTTACTTAGAGAGAATTTGTGAATCCTATCATCTAACACGAAGGACCGGCTACTCTGGGCAGAGTGGGTGCGTAAAGCCTTCCCATCTCCGTAACCTGACCTCTTACCCATTCTCTGGCCAGATCATTTGGAATCAACCGTAGCCCTATCCTCTAACCATGATTTGGGCTACCTATTTAGGGTTTTAGGCCCTTCACAACCTAGGTGGTGACTTCATTCTGTTATTTTAAATTGTGCTTTCCCTGCACCCACACCACCGGTTCATAAGAGTGAACCTCGACACACCATCTTTTGGCATTCAATTCGAGTCATTAAGGAAAAGGGACATCAATGCCGTGAGGCGTCACGAGCACCCCGCAAGGGTGCCCGTTGGGCCATGGTTGCCGTTGTTGTGATCTGGAGTTCCTTGTTCTGATATGGCGTCACCTGAGACACCTTCTCAGGTGGAGGTTGGCCTTATGTTACCATTCTACATGTGTTTGTTATTTTCCTTCTGGTGGTTGCTTCCTTGCAACTTTTCTTTCGGACTTTATCTTCAGATGACATAGCAGTCTCAGACTTTATCTTCAGATGGCGCCTAGCGTTGTAATTTGTTGGTGGGTCAGGTCTGGTCCCTCCTCTAGTTGTTTCGCAGTAGCTTCTGTGAATCACCTCTTTGGAGGGGGGTGGACTATGTGTCTGAGTCCTCTATCCCAGGTGTACCTCCTGGTGATCATAGCTACTCCGGGTGGGTCACATGCCATGGTGGGAACTCTCCAGGAGTTACCTTGGATGGTGATTCTCTTAGGGAGTAAGACCTAGGCACATGGCAGGTTTGGCTGACCGGGGCTTTCCCTATGGTTCCCATGAGTATAGGGTCAGCTGATCGACAATCATTCCATCTCTCATGGGGGCCTAAACCTGGCAACTCTGAGTGCCAAGCTATCTGCTGGACTAGAGCAGATGTAGATACACGACAAGGTGTGCTGCCTGTGAAGATGGCTATAACTCTTCCTAGGCTTGGTGCGATCGTCCCCTGTATCAAGCTCAACTCTCTCTACAGGACAGGTGCCTGAGGGTTTTTGGAGTTCAAGAATCTACTTGTTCGGGTTCAGAGATTCTCGACCTTGACCTTGTTGCAGCCAGTGGATCGGTAGGAGCGACTGTATTTTGCACTTCATCTTCCCAGGGGGATGAGCGACTTTGATTCTCCATAATGTAATCAGGCTTCGTGCCTCTTTGTAATGTTGTATGGTTCTCGGCCTCTTTGTAATGTTGTATGGCCCTCAGCCACTTTGTAGAATTCTTTTCTAATTACCACTGTCGTCTGGCATGATCAATAAAATGAACCTTTTATCATATGTTTCCTTTGTTGGCTTTGTACGACTCTTATCTTTGTGGGAAACTTGCCTTGCTATTCTCTGACCGAGGTTGAGATTGTAATATTCTTCTGACTCTTTCAAAATTTCTTCTTTTCCCTTGGGCTTTACCAAGCTGTTTCCCCTAATTTTTTTTCCTTTGAAGGCTCATTGTTACGCCCCCATCCCAATAAGGAATAAACTAATAATAAAGGGGTGACTAGGGTGACATGTGTCATCCCAATAGACTACCAGGATCACAAATGCAGTGTCCCAATTCAAAGTCTTAGTCTAATATGAAAACACATTAATGTCAGAGTACGAAAGGTAAGGAATATTACATTCCCAAGGATCAAAAAATAAACGGAAGCATTTACATTAGTTACCTCATGTTCATATGGCTAAGTGGTACATAAATAGTTCTGACAGATATCCCGAATGACCATAGCATAACTACCCAATGCACGTATAACAATAAATGTTTATATGAGGCATGTGGCCCCAAAAATCAAAAGGAGGGAACAAGTCCCAAGTGTCAATAAGGCCCGTAGGCGTAGTCGTCATAAGGACATCCATCACCGTGCTCCTTGGTCACGGCCTCTGGGTCCTCTATACCGATATCATTATACTCCGAGGCTTGAACCTCGAGTCCAGCAAAATAAGCATCACCTGCAACATCATCTAAAGAGGTGTGCACAAGGGGGGGTTAGCTCCACTGAGCCAGTGAGGGGGAGGGAAATGCACAAACACACATACAGAGCAGATAGTCCATGGTGCATGTAATTATTACCGTATTGCCACCTAACATAGTTCTAGGTCAAGGGTATACGCTACTGTAATAACTTGGGAGACATTGTGGGTCCTTCCATTTTCACCATAGGGAAGCCTCAGTTATTACCTTGGGGCCCACGCCGATCGTAGCCTCATACCACCTAGAGGCAGACCCCGATAACCATTACTGCCCTGGCCTGGCCTCTCAAACTCTCCACAGGAGGCAGGTGCTCTGGCTACCCAACACCTAAACCCCTGTTGGTAAGGGTTGTAGCATAGGGAACTGAGCCTAACCGCAGTATGTTATATGGACCTTATCATGTCGAGAGGTACATCCGGGTGTGTCAATGTCTCATTCCATCTAACACCCAGGTACCAGCACAACACGACGCATACAAATAAGAATGACATGCAAATACAAGTTCACATGAACTGGGGTTCCGGTACTGGTACTTCCCGACACTATAACCCAACACAATTCACATCATCATAATCATCATCATCATTATTATCAAATAAGAATAAATGCAATATGCAATCATGCTTGAATGATAATACAACATCATGATACATATATATATATATATATATATATATATATATATTGATAGGTCAGGAGATCTCCCTCAACGATGAGGAGCTGACATGTACATAAGGAACGAGCTGAGGTCACGCAGATCGGGCGCGAGCTGACCGAGCTCATCAAGAGCGAGGTCTGATGAGCGACTTATGTCACGGAGCACAGGTGCGAGAGCGTAGCTCGTGCCATTACGAGAGATCGCTACATCACCATTCAGATAGCAGCGACCTAGCTTGTGCTAGGGAAGGGCGACCTCAACACTTCACCTAGCTAATCCAAAACTTGTCATGGACCAACGTGGCTTGAGATTATCGCCCACATTGTGCCTAATTAGGAGCGAGGGAAGTCAGGGGATAAAGGTTATCCCTAAAATTACTCCAAAACCCAGTCACTCCACTCCAAGAATTTGGCATTCCTATTAGGGCACGATTCTGCCCACAATCATCCATAAATAAGGAGGTAACGTCCATCCATAATCATCCGAATTCCATGATTCTCATCTGTTGCTAAGGATTCTGACTTAAGCATCGGAGTGGAACTGTGGGCATAACCCAGTCCTCTCTGCTAACTCTGTCTTGCAGACACAGTGCGCTCCGATACAGTTTCCTGACGCAACAGATTGGCACCGTCTGTGGGAACGATAATCACAAAGCCTTCAAAGCTCTACAAGTCAATCGGAGATTATGGCAGGCGAACAGAATGTGGTTCACACCAACCCTGAAGCTCCCCAGGCAGTGGAGAATCCAGCAGCCCGTCGGACGAAGAAAAACACATGAGTAGGAGGACAGGCTGGGAAGCAAACTCTATGACGAACGGCAGTGATGACGGTTGGATCCCAGCCATCGGAGGCCACAGCGGCCACAGCAGGGTCCCAGCCATCGACAGCGAGAGCGACTGGGCCAAGTTCAGTCCCAGAAGGTGGGCAAGCCAGCCAAAGCCCAAGGGCTCTACCGCCCCCTCCTCCGCTGCCAGAAGGATTCATCCCGGTGAGCATGAATCTTGATGCACTGGCTACGGTAGGTTAGATACACGATCTGCAGCTGCAAGTCCTTTCAACAGAATGAGTTCCTCAGAGAGGTGGTCAGGGAGCTACAGACTATGAGAGCAGCCCATCCTGCACCAGTCGCGGCACCGATCTTGCCTCCAGTACCCGTCCTCCCCAGACCAGCACAAGAGGGCCACAGAGCCCTGAGAGAAGAAGCACACAGAACCAGAAGCCGAGCCGGGTCGTCTCACCCTCCCAAAGGAACCTCCCTCCTCCGGGGATCATTCGCATTGGAGATCTGCCCGCGAGGAACAACCCCTCTCGTGTGTCAAAGCGATCTATCTCAACACACCGAGGAACCCATGGTAAAATAGAGCAGAGCCGCACGAAGAATTTGGACTCGAGCACTGAACGAGTCAGTCAGCAAAGATCGATTAGGCAAGACTAGTGTTAGGGGAGGAATGGGCACAGCAAGCAGGTCGAGCTGGCAGCGGGTCGAGCTGGCAGCCAACCAGGTCATTGAAAGTGAGCTTGACCATAAATTCAGGGAGATCAACACCAAGTTAGAAGCCCTGGAAAAGGTAGCATTCCCAAGGAAAGTTTCAGGCCCGGCCAACACCCCTTCACGGCTGAGATCATGAGGGCCGAGCTTCCTCGAGGCTTTAAACCTCCCACTTTTGAGGCCTATGATGGGAAAGGCGACCCCAATGATTACATCAGCTATTTAATGCGATGATGATGGTACTCGATAGATCTGACGTCGTGTCATGCCGCTCCTTCCCAACATCCCTAAAGGGACCAGCAGAGCTCTGGTTCGCCAAACTGAAACCCAACTCCATCAGAAGCTTCACAGAGCTGGCCAAGGCATTCATGAGTTGCTTCCATAGCAGTGTCAAACAAAAGAAGACCGCTACCAACCTGCTAGCGGTGAAGCAGCGTCCTGATGAGTCCATAAGGGATTACATCACATGCTTCAATGGAGAAGCTCTGAAGATCAAGGACCTGGACGATGCCATGGCCTTCAATACCCTGCACAATGGGGTAACCAACCATGACCTGGTGAAGTCGCTCGCCCTGGACCTAGTCACCAACATGCCCCAGCTACTGGATCGTTGCTATCAGTATGCCAACATGTTTGATATCATGAAGGCATGAAAAATGGCTGATCCCAAGGCCTCAGAGAAGACAAAGGTGAGTGAGAAGGAGGAGAAGAGAGATGCCAAGAAAGCCGAGGTCATATCGGTACTCAGACTGAGATCGGAGCCTGGACTACATACCCCTAAACACCAACAGGACCAAGATCCTGATGGAGGTGTATAATCGAGGTCTGATGCAGTGGCCTGGACTGATGTTCTCGAAACTTGAGGACAAAAATAAAAGGAAGTACTGCAAGTTCCATTAAGACATTGGCCATGACACCGAGGACTATAGGCAGTTAAAGAGAGAGATCGAGGACGTGATCCAGAAGGGCCATCTGAGGTGATATGTCAAGGAGGATGGGAAGGACAATGCTCGAGGTCGCGAGACCACGGAGAGCGACCCTAAGAGGGATGACCGACCTCGAGGAAGAGAGGATCGAGATCGCCATGAAGATCAGCGAGACGACAGAAGAGATAACAGGAGAGCTGACACTGAAGCCAATACCTCCACGGCGCCAGCTATCCTCACCATCCTAGGAGGCCCGGGGTAGGAGTCATCCCGAAAGGTGAAGTCCAAAGCGCGGTTCGTTGCTATAACTGAAGTGTCCGAGAAGAAAGCACGAATCGAGCCTGTAATTACCTTCTCTGACAAAGACATGGAGGGGCTAAGCTGGCCACATGACGATGCTGTCATAGTTCAGGCAGTCATAGCCAATCGACCAGTTCACATGATCCTGGCGGACATTGGGGCTTCGGTAGCCATGCTGTCCTACGATGCCTACAAATAGTTCTGGTTCGCGCCTGGCACGCTGAAGCCTGAGACCGCGCCCTTGTACGGGTTCTCAGGGGCGCCCGCCCCGATCGAGGGGTCAGTAGAACTCCTGATGATAGTGGGAACCGGCCCCTGTTAAAAAACCATAAAGGTCAACTTTATGGTAGTTCGGGTCGTGATTGCCTACAATGTCATCCTCGGTAGGCCAAGCTTGAACGAGCTAGGACCCGTAGTATCTACCAAGCACTTGAAGGTTAAGTTCTCTACCCCTAACGGCATGGGAGAATGTTGAATTGAGCAGAAAAAAGCCCAAGAGTGCCACGCTACTTTCTTAAAGGAGATCAAGGGCAACTGCAGGGGGACAACCTTCACAGTAGAAGTCACAGACAACCGTAAGGGTGACCAACACTATCAACGAGGGAAATTAGTCAAGGAGCTCGTTAAAGTCTCGATCGATGACCAAGACCCCACAAAGACCATGAAGATCGGGGCCCTGCTAAAGGAGGAAGAAGCAAAAGAGCTCGCATCGTTCCTCTGGAAGAATGCTGACATGTTTGCCTGGACTGCAGTCGATATGCCAGGCATCCCACACCACATCGCGGAACACGCCTTGCACGTGGACCCTGCCAGGAAGCCGGTCCAACAGTAAAGAAGAAGCTACGCCCCGGAGCATCAGGCCACAATGAAGGAAGAAATAGAAAAGTTGAAAGCCTCTGGCTTTATCAGGGAAGAACAGTTCCCTATATGGCTGGCCAACGTGGTGATGGTGCCAAAGCCTAATGGGAAGTGGAGGATGTGCGTAGACTACACCAACCTCAACAAGGCCTGCCCCAAAGACGAGTACCCTCTCCCTAGGATAGACCTCCTGATAGATGCGACTGCTAGGCATGAAAGGTTAAGTTTCATGGATGCGTACTTAGGGTATGACCAGATCCTGATGAAAGAAGGGGATGAGAAATACACAGTGTTTCGCTCAGACCAGGAGAACTTTTGCTACCTGGTTATGCCTTTCGGCTTGAAGAACGCAGGGGCGACCTATCAGCGAATGGTCAACAAAATGTTCAAGGCCCAGATCGGTAGGAACATGGAGGTGTACATGGATGATATGCTGATCAAAAGCATACGAGCCGAGGACCATTTAACCGACTTGGACGAGGTATTTCAGGTATTGCGTACTCACCAAATGAAGCTGAACCCATCCAAGTACGCCTTTGGAGTAAGCTCTGGGAAATTCCTTGGATTCATGGTATCCCAAAGGGGGATTGAGGCTAACCCAACCAATATATAAGCCATCCAGGAGATGGGCCCACCTAGAATGGTCCGTGATGTACAAAGGCTGAATGGCAGAATAGCAGCACTAGCCAGATTCATGTAGCGATCTGGAGACAAGTGTCTGCCCTTCTTCAAGACATTAAAGAATCTGAAGGAGGTGAAAGGCTTCACCTGGATGGACGATTGCCAAAGAGCCTTTGAGGATTTGAAGAAATACTTGGCTAACCCACCTCTATTGGCACGACCTGATCCCAAGGGAGAACTGTTGGTGTACCTAGCAACGTTGCCAGTGGTGGTAAGTGTGACCTTAGTAAAAGAAGAGAATGGGGTGTAGGATTAAGCGCTTGCCAATCCCCCAAAAGACGCCTTGTGAGGGAAAGTGCAACTTTAATTCCTTATTGCACACCAGCTAGCGCGAATCGCTCCCTCGTCCGAGCTGGGATCTTGGCAGGGCATTTTAGGTTACTCCCAACAGTTCCCCTCCAAATGTACGCCCAATAACAGAGCACCCATGGCACCGGGGAGACTCAAACTCGCGACCACCTGCTCTGATACCAATTGTAGAACCAAGCACTTTCCAATCCCCCAAAAGACACCTTATGAGGGAAGGTGCAACTTTAATTCCTTATTACACACCAGCCAGCGCGCATCGCCCCCTCGCCTGAGCTGGGATCTGGGCAGGGCATTTTGGATCACTCCCAACATGGGGTACAGAAGTCGGTATACTACATCAGGCACATATTGTTGGAAGCAAAGAGTGGCTATCCAAAGATCGAGAAGCTCACATTCGCACTAGTCAAAGCGGTAAGAAAACTGAGGCCATACTTCCAAGCCTACCTAATATCAGTCATGACCGACCAATCGTTGAAGAAAGTGCTCCACAAACCTGATGTGTCAGGAAGACTGATAGCATGGGTAGTAGAGCTGAGCGAGTACTAGATCGAATACAAGCTGAGAACAGCCATAAAAGGCCAAGCCTTAGCCGATTTCATAGTTGAGTGCACCCAGAACAAGACCAAGCTAGAGCAGGGAGACTGAAGGGGAGAAGAGGTCGGCCTAGAACCTTCTTGGACCATGTTCGTGGATGGGTAGAGTAATTTAGAAGGCAACGGAGCGGGTTTTATCTTGACAAGTCCGAAAGGCTTCAAGATACAATTCACGCTACGATTTGGGTTCCCGGCGTCCAACAATGAGGCAGCGAGGCACTGATAGTGGGACTCAAAACAGCCAGGGCCATCCAAGTCAAAAGACCAATAATAAAGAGCGAATCACAGCTGGTCATGAACCAAGTGAATGAAGATTACGAAGTGAAGGATGACCGCATGAAGGTGTACCTTACCATAGCCAAGGATCTAGTCGGTTCGTTTGAGGTGTTTGAGTTATAAAGAATACCAAGGAACGAGAACGAGAATGCCGATGCACTCTCACGACTTTCGACCGAGGCCTTAGCACAACTGGACGGGTCAGTGTATATAGAAAACTTGTCAGAACCCTCCCACCAAACTAGAGAGGTTGCATTGATCGAGATGAAGCCGAGTTGGATGGACCCGATTGTCGCTTACCTGAGGGACGATATCTTGCCCCAAGATAGGATCGAGGCACGAAAGATAAGGGGACACGTAGCAAGGTACACCCTGGTGGAAGGAGAATTATATAAAAGGTCAGTGTCCTCTCCTTTATTGAAATGCCTAACACCAACTCACGCCTTATACACTCTAGTGGAGGTACACAGGGGAATATGTGGCAGCCATATGGGAGGTCACCATCTAGCATATAAAGTACTCCGGCTGGGCTTCTATTAGCCAAACATGCAGAAGGATGCGATCTAATATGTGAAGATGTGTGAACAGTGCCAGAAGTTCGAACCTATACCTCGTAAACCGGCAACCGAGTTAACCTCAACACTTAGCCCCATCCCATTCGCTATATGGGGGATAGACATACTGGGAAATTTCACTCCAGCCTCTGGAGGAAGAAAGTACCTCATTGTCGTGATAGATTACTTCACCAAGTGGGTAGAAGCAGAACCGCTAGCAAAGATTACGCGACAACAGATGGAGAAATTCTTCAGGGATAAGGTCATCTACCGGTTTAGGCTACCTAAGGTGCTAGTAACAAACAATGGGCTTCAGTTCAACAACTCAGAGTTCAGGGCGTTCTATGCGCGTTATCATATAGAGCTGAGGATGACATCAGTGTCCTACCCTCAGGCAAATGGCCAAGCAGAGGTCACCAACCGTACCTTACTAGCTGGGATAAAAAGAAGATTGACTGAAGCAAAGGCAAAATGGGTGGACGAGCTACTAGGTGTCTTATGGTAGTATCGAACCACAGTTCGAATACCCACGGGGGAGAGCCCATTTCGACTGACCTACGGGACCGAAGCCTTGGCCCCAGTCAAAATACTAGCAGGCTCACTGAGGAACCTCAGCTTCAATGAAAGAACATACTAGGATGGACTGAGGGCGAATATGGACTTCCTAGATGAAGTAAGGGAAGACGCCCTGATGAGGAATATAGCCTATCGGCAAAGGACGGCTCACTTCTACACCTCTAAGGTAAAAGAAAGGGTATTCAGGGCTGGAGACTTGGTGCTACGCAAAGCGAGCGCCTCACAACCTCAACATCAAGGGAAGTTGGACGCGAACTGGGAAGGACCCTACGTGGTCTCCAAGTAGATAAGGCTAGGTACATATCGCTTGAGGACCCCGGGGGCAACAAAATACCATGACCCTGGAACTTAGAGAATTTGAGAAATTTTTTCCAGTAAAGTCGCTGTAAGAGCTGTTCTCTTTAATGAAATCTATGATTTAACGTCTGCTCAATTAGCTATTTAATTAGAGACTCTAAAAGACCAACCCAATGGGTTGGCACTAAAGCCGACCTATCAGGTCGGCACGAAAGACCTGGCGAGGCACGAAAGACCAACCTCAAGTATTGGCATAAAAGACCATTACATGGGACTGGCACAAAGACCGACCTCTAAGGTCGGCACCAAAGACCAACCTCAAGCATTGGCATAAAAGACCAGTCCATGGGACTGGCACAAAGACCGACCTCTAAGGTCGGCACCAAAGACCAACCTCAAGCGTTGGAATAAAAGACCAGTCCATGGGACTGGCATAAAGACCGACCTCTAAGGTCGGCACCAAAGACCAACCTCAAGCGTTGGCATAAAAGACCAGTCCATGGGACTGGCACAAAGACCGACCTCCAAGGTTGGCACCAAAGACCAACCTTCAGGGATGGTACCGAAGGCCGACTCATGCGAGAAGTGCGATCTAGGGAGTTTGAAAAATAAAGAGAAATGCTCAAGATAGAAAAGGGCTTCCTTATTAATCAAAGTCAAATATTTACATTTTACAAAAAAAAAAAAAAGAGAAGAAAGAAGCAGTATAAAAAAAAAAAAAATATAGTTCTTCAACTCTGAGCTGGAGGAGGGTCTGAAGCAATGGCCGCATCGGCAGGGAGAGCTGGGTCGAGAGCAGAAAGATTGGCCAAGGTAGAAAGGTCGCCTAGGATAGGGAGGTCGCCTAGAACAATAAGATCTTCAGGGACGGGGGAGGCGACGTCAGCAAGGGCGTCCTGGTCTGGGGAGTCCAGCGGAGGAGCATAGTACTCGAACTTTGAGAAGTCGTAGCCAGGGGTCTCCTTGAGAACGTAGCGAACGGTGTCGATGATGATCCCCTTGGAGCGCTACATCTGGTCCTTGGTCACCTTCTTCTTCTCCTCCACCGCGCTGGAGCGGAGCGACCTCAGGTTTACTTTGAAATTCACTATGAAAGCAAAGAAAAACACAAGTTAGAAGCTCGGCTCGCAGAAACGTGTAAGAAAAGAAAAATAAATTTTGAGGCAGAGACACTCACCCCTGTTGGGGAATTCTAGCCCCACCTCCATAAATGTTTTGATGATAACAAACATATAGACAAGGTTGTGTGTGTGTGGTCTTGTGTGTGTCTCTATGACAATAGGAAAATAAGATGAGGAACTTGAAGACAAAGTAAGAGAAGGTAATAAAGTGAAGTTCAAGAACTAACCATTGAAGATCAAGACCATGAAGGCATGACAAAGCTTGATAAGCGTAGAAGACAACGAAAGAGCTTTTGAAGGTTGAAGAATGACATGTGAAGCAAGGAAGACAAAGATGCTCGTGTGCACTCTTAGAACACTCATTGCATACTTGTACTTGCATAAGCATAACTTAAATTAATAAGCACTTGCATCACTTAGAGACCTTAGGAGGTTATAAATGAACCCCTCCATGATCCTTAAATATGACCGAATTGGTTGGAAAAGACCCGGACCAATCCCCTCAGTCAAACGGTCAGAATCAAGTCTTGACTGTGATCTGGTCTGAGCATCCGGTTGATCGGATCTTAGTACATGCATAGATCGGATTGGGCAGAAGCTTCATGAGTACGTTCCCATAGATGATCTGATCGATCGGGTCAAGTGGGACGATGATCCGATAGATCGGACATCGATCGGATGCCCTGTTTGCCTCCAACGGCTAGTTTTTAACGGTTATATTCTCCAATGGCTAGGATTCGGTCGACTGGATCAATCTTCAGGTCGACCGGATTGGTGAAAAATAGATCCATTAGAGCACTTTTTGCACATGTTCTTTAGGCCATTAATGAGCCTATAAATAGAGAACTTGTCAGTCCTTTTCACCTATCCATTATAGTCCAAAATCATACTTTTGAGAAAGGTGAAAAGTGATAATTGCTCTCATAATTGAAGTCTTGTTCGCATCGATCAAGAGTTGACTTCAAAGATTTAAAAGACCTTCCCAAGCTCATTCAAGGAATTAATTCTAAAAGAAGGTTTGCATTGTGCAAGCATACATTCGCATCATTTAGCACTTACAAGGAGTACACATCACACTCCTTGCTTAGGTATTTCTACCTTATTTCTTTTTGTATTTAGTTTATGCTTTTAAGTTTACAAAGCATTGTTTGCATTGGCCTAGACTGTACTTAGGCATTGCAAGGATCCTCTTAACCTTAAAAGATTTTGGATTCTCTTATCCTTAAAAAATTGGGATCCTCTTATCCCATGTAAAAAGATTGTAAATGTGTTCTTCCCACCTACTGTACTGAAAGGAAGAAACTAGTGAATTCTCTCAAGGTTGAGAAGAGTGGACGTAGGCTAAGTTTAGCCGAACCACTATAAATTCTTTGTGTCCTCTATTTGCGCACTCTCTTTTTCTCTATCTTATTTAATTTCTTAAAAATGATATAAATTCACTAGTGATAACCTATTCACCCCCCTCTAGGTTATCCAACAAGTGGTATCAGAGCGGGAGCTCATTTTGATTGAGACTAAGATCTATGGGATCGCATTACACCAATCCTCTTAAGGGACTAAATGTCTCTAGACCTCCCTTGTTCAATGGAGATAGTTTTTTTATTGGAAATTAGATTTCGAAACTTCACATGTGCACAGAATCTTGAAATTTGGCATGTAATTGAACATGGACCTTACTCTTTCAACATGACTGTAGATGGTGAAAGTGTACCTAAAGAAACCTCTGAATTGACTCCTGCTGAAAAGGAAAAAATTCAGTACAATTTTAAAGCTATCACCTTCCTACAATATGCCTTCACTGATTCTGAATTTAATAAAATAGCCATGTGTGAAACGGCTAAAGAAATTTGGGATACACTTATGGTTTCATATGAAGGAACCTCACAAGTAAAAGAATCCAAGATTGATAAATTAGTACATGAATATGAACTGTTTAAAATGTTAGAAAATGAGAGCATTTCTAGTATATTTTTGCGTTTTACTAACATCACCAACAAGTTGAAGGGCTTGGGTAAAACATATACCAAGTCCAAAAATGTGAGAAAAATTCTCAGGTCACTTCCCCCCAAGTGGAGACTGAAAGTAACAGCCATTAAGGAAGCAAAAGACCTCGACAAAGTGAGCCTGGATGAACTACTTACATCTCTTCTTACTCACGAAGTCGAATTGAATGAAGATGAAAGATGGTCGAAAATAAAAGAACCAAAGAAGAAGACAATAGCTCTCAAGACAACAAAATCATCAGATGAAAAGAGCAATGAAGAAGAGGATATCAATTTCTCAGAAAAAGAAATGTCTCTTATTACCAAGAAATTCCAAAAATTCCTCAAAATAAAAAGGAGGCAAATACTTCAATAAGGGACAAGCAAGCAAAGGTAAGATTCCTACCAAAGATAAAACTTTTTCTTCTAAGAAAGATATTGTCTGCTATGACTGCAGAAAGTCTGGCCACTTTAGAACTGAATGCCCAAAAGGACAAGAAAAGAAGAAAGTTTATGCCGCTGAAATTTTATGGGACTCAAGTGAAGAAGAAGTGGTAGGGGATTCTGATGAAGAAATCACAAATCTAGCTCTTATGACAACAGAAGATGACATAGAGGTAAGTTCGGCCTATCTTACTTCTAATTCTAAATATAGTGATTCAATTGATGAGATAGATACGGATGACATAGATGAAGATGATATTGAAAAGGGATTTGAAGCTCTCTATGAGGCAAGTCGAAAGCTAGAAGCTTCAAACTCCTTTTTAGAAAAGAAAGTAATAGAGTTGAACAATAAAATAGATGACATACGGATCTATATTGCCCAACTCGAAGGAGAAAATGGGAGATTGACGTTAGCTTTGCTAACCTTCACCAAAGATCAAAAATCTTTAGACACTCTCCTTGGTACCCCTCAAAAGCCACCACAAGACAAAGAAGGTTTAGGCTGTAATGGAAAAATCCTATACCATGCCAAAGGTAAAGAAAAAGTGGTAGAGGGAAGAACATACCAAGGTCAAACGTCAACTTTTTTCAAGGAATCATTGATATAGAAATTAAGAACATAGAAATCAAAGGTATAGAAATCAACATCATCATGCATTTCAATATACCTCTCAAAGAAGGAATAGACCTCAAAGGGAATATGTACCTCAAAGATCCCAAGGTCAATATTATAGGCCATATGCTCCATACTCAGTGGAAAGAAGCTATAGACCTCAACAAATCATAGGCCATATATGAAGTATAACTCAAATAGACCTTATGGCCATCAAAGATTTCAAAGAGGTAGAAGAACTCAAAACTCCTTCAATAGCCAAAGACCACAAAGGCAGAAAAGGGCACCATCTCTATTTGACATTTGTGACCCTAGGTACCAACGACTTAAGAACTATGTTCCAGACACAAACTATAGTCTTAATTACAAGACAGTTTGGGTACCTAAGGAATCTCTCAACTCTAACAACAATGGACCCATGAGATTATGGGGACCAATGCATGTGTAAACTTTGTTTTGTAGGTATGCTTGAAGAGCAAAGGGCAAGTAGAATGGTATATCGACAGTGGATGCTCCAAGCATATGACGGCAAATACGAAGTTATTCACAAAGTTGAGAAAGTATGATGGAGGATGGGTGACTTTTGGAGATGATGGCAAAGGAAAAATAATTGGCATTGGAAACATCAATATCGGAGGTACTATCATCTCAAACGTCTATCTGATAAACAAACTTGCCTACAACCTACTCAGTGTAAGTTAACTATGTAGTGTTGGATATAAAATAAGTTTTGATGTTTCACATTGTTTAGTTATGGATACAAATAATAAAAAAGTATTGAAAGGAACTAGAAATAACAATATATATACAGGCATCATTGATGAAACTAGTTCTAGTAATACTTGTTTAGTTTTCTATGAAGATTCAAGTGTTTGGCATAGAAAACTTGGGCATATAAATATCAAATTGATTCAGTTAATAGCTTCCAAAGATCTTGTCCGAAACTTACCTAAACTAAAGTTTGACAAGAATCATTTTTGTGATACATGCCAAAAGGGTAAACAAGTTAAGGTTTCTCACAAATCTAAGAACATAGTTTCAACTTCTAGACCACTTGAACTTCTCCATTTAGATCTTTTTGGCCCTATCCCTACTCCAAGCTTAAGTGGAAAAGTATACACTTTTGTCATTGTTGATGATTATTCTAGATATACTTGGACTTCTTTTCTTAGACATAAAAATGAGGCTTTCGATGAATTTTTAAAACTGTATAAGAAAATCCAAAACCAAAAGGGCTATTTGGTCACTACAATAAGAAGTGATCATGGTGGTGAGTTTGACAATTCAAACCAGTTCGAGAAATACTGTGATGATGAAGGAATCACTCATAATTTATCTGCTCCTAGAACACCTCAATCCAATGGGGTTGTTGAAAGAAAAAATAGATCTCTTCAAGGGACTGCCCGGACTATGCTTAATGAATATTCCCTACCTAAATATTTTTGGGCAAGCTGTGAATACTGCTTGTTATGTTTTAAACCGTGTTTTGATTCGAAAGATCCTATCCAAAACACCTTATGAGTTATATTTTGAAAAGAAACCCAAAGTTGATTATTTTCAAATTTTTGGTTGTAAATGTTTCATTTTGAATACTAAAGACTCCAAAGGAAAATTTGATGAAAAATCAGATGTAGGCATTTTTCTTGGGTACTCTAGCAATAGTTGTGCATATAGAGTATTCAACAAAAACACCTTAGTAGTGGAGGAATCTATGAACATTAGATTTGATATTTCTACTCCAAAAGAAAAGTATAAACCTCTAGTTGTTGATGATGAGGATGTTATATCCAAAATCTCAAAAAGAGTTGAGACTACCTCTTTAAATGAGAATAATTCTCTTCTAGACACATCAAATGAAGACTCATTAGAACTTCCTAAAGAAGTTTGACCAGTAAGAAATCATCCATTAGAACAAGTTATTGGTGATTTAGAATCAGGTGTTCAAACTAGGTCTAAACTTCAAAACACTTGAAATTTTCTACATTTCTATCCATGGTGGAGCCTAAGAACATAAAAGAAGCCTTGATGGATAATGATTGGATTTTGACCATGCAAGAAGAACTTCATTAATTCGAAAGAAATGATATTTGGGAGCTTGTGCCCAAACCCAAGAATAAATCCATAATCGGAACAAAATGGGTATTCAAAAATAAATTGGATGAAAATGGTATTGTGGTAAGAAATAATGCTAGACTAGTGGCTCAAGGATATAATCAACAAGAGGAAATTGATTTTGATGAGACATATGCCCCTGTTGCTAGATTAGAAGCCATTAAAATGCTCCTAGCTTTTACTTATCAAATGGATGTGAAAAGTGCTTTCTTGAATAGGTTTATTGAAGAAGAAGTGTATGTATCTCAACCTCCTGGTTTTGAAAGTTCTTCTCATCCTGATCATGTTTTTAGATTAAAGAAGGCTTTATATGGACTTAAACAGGCACCAAGAGCATGGTATGATAGATTGAAGACATTTTTGATAAAAAATGCTTATACCATTGGTAAGATAAATACTATCTTATTTATTAAACATAAGGGCTCTAATTTGATTGTAGTGCAAATATATGTAGATGATATTATATTTGGTGCTACTGATGATTCACTATGTATTGAATTTAGTAATTGCATGAAAAGTGAGTTTGAAATGAGTTTAATGGGTGAACTCAATTTCTTTTTAGGCCTTCAAATCAAACAAACTGAAAATGAGATTTTTATCAATCAATCTAAATATATCAAAGAGTTGCTAAAGAAATTTGATATTAACTCCCAAAAGGCCTCTAACACTCCAATGAGTACCTCTATAACTCTCTCAAAAGATGAGAGTGGAACCCCTGTTGATACTACTCGTTATCGAGGTATGATTGGAAGTTTGTTATATTTAACTGCTAGTAGACCTGACATCATGTTTAATGTTTGTGCATGTGCTAGATTTTAGGCTAGTCCAATGCAATCACATATTAGTGTAGTTAAAAGAATCTTTAAATATTTAAAAGGGACAATTAATACAGGATTATGGTATGCAATGCATAATAATTTTGAATTACTTAGCTTCTCTGATGCCGATTTTGTTGGTTGTCATGTTGATCGCAAGAGCACGAGTGGTACTTGCCACTTTCTTAGATCTTGTTTGGTTTCTTGGTTTAGCAAGAAGCAAAACTGTGTGCACTCTCAACCACCGAAGCTGAATATATTATAGCCAACAGGTGTTGTGCCCAAATTCTTTGGATGCATCAGACTCTTCAAGATTATGGACTGCAATTCAATCCTTCCAAAATATTCTACGACAGCACTAGCGCCATCAATCTAAGTAAAAATCCTATTCTTCACTCAAGAGCAAAACATATAGATGTTCGCCATCATTTTCTTCGAGACACTGTCCAAAAGGGAGAAGTTGTACTCGAACACATCGAAACTGAGAAATAAGTTGCGGATATCTTCACCAAACCTCTGTCCGAAGAACGATTCTGTAATCTTCGACAAGAATTTGGTATGCGTAATCCTTTTGAATGAAAAAAATCCCCTGAGCCTGCCCCCAATTGACTTTACGATCCAAATTTGGGGCTGACCGATTTAAGAAGAATTTTTAAGTCATCCGGTCAACCAGATCGCGAAAAATGGTCTTTTTAATCAAAATCGAGACTCAAATGGCTCATTTCTAACTTTCTAAAACCCATCTCTCTTCTCTCCAAAACCTCTCTTCTGAGTTTCTAGGGCAAAATCTGGCCAAATCCTTGAAGATTTTTATCTTTTTGGTGATCTAAACTCATTTTCACCATCAAATCTCTTAGTTTTCCCACTTCTTCTCTCAAAAACCTTTCAAATCCCTCTTTCTCCAAAACCCTTGCTCTCTATGGCTTCCAAGGGAGAACCCTCAAAGAAGAGAAAGACGGTTGCTTCAAAGAAGGATCAATATGATGGGACTTTGTTCATCTCGAAGGAGACCTCGATTTGGTGGAAGCAATTCCAACTCAAGAAACTCATTAGGAAAAGGCTAGTAAGTATCACTGAACTCAACAATATTCTCCCTAGTGAAATCAATACATTTTTTAAAATGTTGGGTTGGGATTCCATTCTTTATCCCCAAGAGAAAGCCTATACTAGGCTAGTGCAACTGTTCTATTGTAATCTCCAAGTAGTTGGAGTTGAAGGAGACTATACCATCACTTCTCTTGTTAAGGAAAAACATATCTCTTTTGATATTGTGGAGCTTGCTCAGATTATTGGGGTATATGACTCTGGAGAACAAAAGCATCTCCATACCAAGACTTCCCCTACAGGATTTATGGATGTTGATGAGGTGTATGGTTCAATTTTCAAGAATTATTTGGGGGAAACCAAGGGCCTTACTTCTATTCATCTTGAAGATATTCCTAGGGTAGTCAATTTAATTTTGACCTACAATATCCTCCCTCTTGGTGGGCATAGAGATGCAATTACCCGCTTTCAGGCATATCTCATTTGGTGCATTGCTAATACTCACCAAATTTGTCTTCCCTATGTGATTATGAAAACTATGGAATTGGCTGTTGAAAGGGACTCTAAGGCAAGCCTCCCCTATAGTAGGTTCCTAACAGTTATCTTCAAACATTTTGAGGTTGATCTATCTAATGAAATTCCAACTTCAAATCCTTCTGCAATTGATTCTTCCTCCTTGAAGAAGATGGGCATTCCTACTAGCGGATCCGATGTTCCTCCTCCTCCTACTGGTCGCCAAGCCAAGCACAAGCAAGCCTCTTCATCCGTTGTTGATAGTGATGCTTCTGATGAGGATGATAGTGAGGATGAAGATTATGTGTCCAGGGCTGAATTTGCTGCTTACTAGGAGAAGCTTGACTCCGGTCTGCAGGGATTTGATGATCAGTTTGCAGCTCTTCGAGGTGACAACAAGGAGATTTTGGCACAACTGAGGATGCTCACTCAGCATTTCCATATTTCTCCTCCTCCTCCAGATGCTTAGTTTGAATTATTTGTGCCTATCTTAAAGACATTATGGTTGTAATATTTTAATGACTTTTCAGTATTGCACTTCTCTAGGGGGAGAGTGCTTTTATTTCACACCATGTGGTTTAAAACTTTACAACAGTGTGCTTTCCCTGCTTTGAACTTTTATTCCAATATGGTTGACTTATCTATTAGTTGCAATACTTCAATTTTGCATATGACTCACTATTGCAGGGGGAGCATTCTCTATCCTTTTTGTTGTTGACAAAGGGGGAGAAGATATATGATGATTTGGTGATTTGGACTTATATATATTTTGACTTTTATATGTTGGTTGGACTTTGGAATATATAATCATGTGCATAGTTTAATTTGCTTGATCTTATACTTTGCATTTTATTTGGTTGCTTGGTCACTATACTTGCTATATATATTGCTACCAAATCATATGTTTGTCATAAAAAAGGGGGAGATTGTTGGGGAATTCTAGCCCCACCTCTATAAATGTTTTGATGATAACAAACATATAGACAAGGTTGTGTGTGTGGTCTTGTGTGTGTCTCTATAACAATAGGAAAATAAGATGAGGAACTTGAAGACACAAAGTAAGAGAAGGTAATAAAAAGAAGTTCAAGAACTAACCATTGAAGATCAAGACCATGAAGGTATGACAAAGCTTGACAAGCGTAGAAGACAACAAAAGAACTTTTGAAGGTTGAAGAATGACATGTGAAGCAAGGAAGACAAAGATGCTCGTGTACACTCTTAGAAGACTCATTGCATACTTGTACTTGCATGTGTATAACTTAAATTAATAAGCACTTGCATCACTTAGAGACCTTAGAAGGTTATAAATGAACCCCTCCATGACCCTTAAATATGACCGAATTGGTTGGAAAAAGACCCGGACCAATCCCCTCAGTCAAACGGAAGGAATCAAGTCTTGACTGTGATCCGGTCTGAGCATCCGATCGACCGGATCTCAGTACATGCATAGACTGGATTGGGCAGAAGCTTCATGGGTACGTTTCCATAGATGATCCGATCGATCGGATCAAGTGGGATGATGATCCGATCGACCGGACATCGATCGGATGCCCTGCTTGCCTCCAACTGCTAGTTTTTAATAGTTATATTCTCCAACGGCTAGGATCCGATCAATCTTCAGGTCGACCGGATTGGTGAAAAATAGATCCGTTAGAGTACTTTTTGCACATGTTCTTTAGGCCATAAATGAGCCTATAAATAGAGAACTTGTCAGTCCTTTTCACCCATCCATTACAGTCCAAACTCTTACTTTTGAGAAAGGTGAAAAGTGATAATTGCTCTCATAATTGAAGTCTTGTCCGTATCGATTAAGAGTTGACTTCAAAGATTTAAAGGACCTTCCCAAGCTCATTCAAGGAATTAATTCTAAAAGAAGGTCTGCATTGTGCAAGCATACATTCGCATCATTTGACACTTACAAGGATTACACATCACACTCCTTGCTTATTGCAAGGATCCTCTTATCCTTAAAAGATTTCGGATTCTCTTATCCTTAAAATATTGGGATCCTCTTATCCCGTGTAAAAAGATTGTAAAGGGGTTCTTCCCACCTACTATACTGAAAGGAAGAAACTAGTGAATTCTCTTAAGGTTGAGAGGAGTGAACGTAGGCTAAGTTTAGCCGAACCACTATAAATTCTCTATGTCCTCTATTTGCACACTCTCTTTTTCTCTATCTTATTTAATTTCTGAAAAAGGACATAAATTCACTAGTGATAACCTATTCACCCCCCTCTAGGTTATCCAACAACCCCGAGCTAAGCTTAGACCGTGCTGGATCAGTAGATCCTCATCCTTCAACTCATGCACGTTGAAGCCTCGCCCTGCTTACACAAGCTGAGAGAATCTTGGTCATACCAGCTCAGCATTGAGACGGTGTTCACGGTCCTCAGTCGGACCTTCTACCACTCTGCCTTGAAGGGGTCTTCAGGATTCCGCGCATAGAAGTAGCGGTCCTTCCACTTCTTTATAGATTGGGGCACATGGCACACGAAGTGCACCGCCCTCAATGACCCCTTGAGGCTGCGCAATGTCAGGTAGTACCACTCTTCTGATGTCTTCTTCACTATGAAGAAATAGCCGAAGAGAGGAGCTGACGGCCTGTGACCAAGCCGGGTAAAGAACAGGTAGAAGCCAAAGATCTGCCTCTATGAGTTTGCCACTAGCTGGCCTGGCGACAAGGTGCAGTGGGTCATGACGTCCACCACGAAACAATGGATAGGCAGACGGAGGCCGCACTGAAATGCGACCTCATACAAACATACAGCCCCTGGGCGCGGGGTGTTTGCCCTCTCTTCAGGCTTTGGCACCCAGGCACGCACCTCCTTGGGGAACCTATATTGGTCCCTCAGAGCGGCCAACGAGTGCTCAGTCATGGAACTCTCAAAGGACTCCACTCCTGTGGCGCCCTCCTCAGGGGCTCGGAAGAGGAGTTGCCCTCCTCCTCCTCATCAAGGGCCTCACCGCCTTCGGCAGTTCGTTCGTCTAGGGGCTGGGCTAGGGGTGGAAGGTCCCACTGGGAGGGTTGGAAGAAGAGCTGGCTAGGTGGCCGAACTGGGCCGTAAAATCTTTTAACCCAAAGAGTGCAGATCGCTCCTCATGGGTCCTCTCAGAGCCTACTATGGGGTCAGAGCCCCCACTCATGCCAGGGACTTCATCGGAAACCTTGTAGGGCTCCGGCTGGGAAGAAGAGGAAGAAGACATGGTTGCGAGAAACTTACTGGCTAGAAGATTTGCTGAATGAAGGATGAAGCTTGTGTGCAGAAGGTAAGACTCAGACAGGGAGAAAAGCATGAGCATGTAAGATTAAAGTTTGATGACGACACTAGCGAATGACTGGCGAGAATATCAGGGCACCAAAGTGTAGAGCAGTAGGAAGAAGAAGAAGGCAGAAATCCCAAAATCTGAAAACAAAAATAAGAAGTGCAGTGGGGCTTTCAACCCCAATTTATAGACCAACAGAGGAAGAAGAACCGTCCAGATCCAACGACCAAGAGCAAATGCCATCTAAGGGCCGAGGACGAATGACATTGGGCATACCCAAGGCGTTATAAAGACCTATGACATGTGTCCAGCCGCCAATGGGCACCTCGGCGTAACAGAGATCGAGCGGTCGTAGATCAAGCCTAGACCTAATAGTACCTACGGCCACATGGCCACCAGCATGTGGGACGCTAAACTTTGCCATGCCCAAATGATGATGATCAATACCGAGGGGCCATCATTGCTCCCCGCCATGTGTCAACTGACGAATGGAATGTCAAGTCATCTCCAACTGTCAAGATGTCATGTTCACACGCACGAGAGCAGGCACTAGAAAATTCAAAATCAATTTAACTCCCCTGGGTGTGAACGCCCAAGGGAGTGGGGGGCTCGTGATAGGTCAGGAGATCTCCCTCAACGATGAGGAGTTGACGTGTATGTAAGGAATGAGCTGAGGTCACGCAGATCGGGCACAAGCTGACCGAGCTCATCAAGAGCGAGGTCTGATGAGTGACATACATCATGGAGCACAGGTACGAGAGCATAGCTCATGCCATTATGAGAGATCGCTATGTCACCGTCCAAATAGCAGCGACCTAGCTCGTGCCAGGGAAGGGCGACCTCAACACTTTGCCCAGCTAATCCAAAACTTGACATGGATCAACGTGGCCCGAGATTATTGCCCACATTGCACCTAATCAGGCGCAAGGGAAGTCAGGGGATAAAGGTTATCCCTAAAATTACTCCAAAACCCACTCACTCCACTCCGAGAATTTGGCATTCCTATTAAGGCATGATTCTACCCACAATCATCCATAAATAGGGAGGTAACGTCCATCCATAATCATCTGAATTCCATTAGTCTCATCCATTGCTAAGGATTCTGACTTAAGCATCGGAGTGGAATCGTTGGCACAGCCCGGTCCTCTCTGCTAACTCTGTCTTGTAGGCACAGTGTGCTCCAACACCGTTTCCTGACGCAACATATATATATATGAATTAGCATTAATAAACAAGCCCAGACAGTCACCTAAACCCACTCACTGATTACTTATAATAGAATTTGTATAAGCGTAATGATTCCCGCTCAAAATCACTCCCTTGCACGTGTGTTGACGCTTACGGAAGTGAGTAAGAGTGTGAGAGAGTGTAGGGAAGGTCTCATAGAGAAGCTCTGCAATGTACATAAGTTATAGGCTTCGAAAACAACGTCGGAAGCAACATCAGATGCAACATTGCATGCCTCCGACCATGCATCCGATCTTTCCTGTAGGCTTAGGCCTCACCGAATGCAACATCGGATTCAATATCGCATGCATCCGACCTTGAGTCTGACCTTTCCTGCAGGCTCAGGCCTCGTCGGATGCAACATCAGGTTCAACATCGCATGCATCCGACCTTTCCTGCAGGCTCAGGCCTCGTTGGATGCAACATCGCATGCACCCGACCTTGAGTCCGACCTTTCCTGTAGGCTCAAGCCTCATCGGATGCAACATCGGATTCAGCATCGCATGCATCCGACCTTTCTTGTAGGCTCAGGCCTCATCAGATTTAACATGGGATGCACGCAGAGCTCTGCCTCCGATGCAACCCATGTGTGATTTTAAGGTCCTTAATAGCCTATAATTGTCCCATTTGGTTCTTTAAGTCTCAAGGGACTAGGGAGGGGGTGTCCTAGGGTCTATTTGGGTCTTAGAAGTACCCATCATCTAAAGATTAAGGGGGTTTAAAGGGACCAATCACTTCATCTCCAGATTTGGGGGTTTCCCTTGGTAGTTGGAACCCTAGGTCAAGAGATCCAGTTGGAGATCTTAAAGGACGTAAAGAAATAGAACAACATCCCTACAAAGGAAACTAAACATGGCTCAAGCCAACCATTTGGGTTTCAAGAGGAAAACCCAAGCTTAGGGTTGCAACTCAAAGGGCCATCCAAGCTCAAAACAAGCAAGGGGAAAGAGAAAAGGGGGAGAAGGGTGAGAGCACTTGGCCTACCTGGTTTGAGGTACACAAGAGGTGCCCTCTTTAAAGCTCCAAGTCTAAGCAACCGATTCCCTCTTATTTACTTCCTTCTTCTCCTTGCTGACCCTCTCACGTCATAACTCCCTTCTCCTAGCACGATTAGGTTAGGTAAGAAATTAGCTAAGACTAATGAATAGTCCTACCCACCTCACTTGTAGCAAACACCCTTATTAGGGCCTATTTGGATAAGACCTCATAAGTATAAACCTAGGGTCTGTTTGGGTAGGGTCATTTAATTGTCCTCCTTACTCAACTTTTAAAATCCTAACTTGGGCCCCAAAGGCCCATTCAAGGTTACCAGAATAAAAAGGAGGTAAGAGTAGGGGTCAACCATGACAGGGCACCAACAACACCCTAGACACAGGGCATATGGGCCCCACACAGGGTCTCACCCAAAAGAGTCCTTATCAGTAGCATCGGATGCAGGGTCAGATGCAGCCAGTATCCTTGCATCTGATCCAAGCAGGAAGGTAGTTCCCACCTTAAGAGGTCAGGGTTTTTATACCACACCTCGAGGGCTTTAAGAGAGCAGTAAGCACACAACAAAATCAGGTCAATAACTTATCCTTCACTCATCATGGTATAACCTCCGTGATCCTGAAGAGCTTCTCCACCGCGATGCTAAGTTCATCACTAAGTGAAGTGTCTAAGTGGGGCGACACGGGGTGTGCCATCCGATACTCCTCGCTCTTGGGGCTGGTACTTGGAGGGTAGTCAACGAAGTCACCATCAACGAATTTTCCCCACTCCCGATTGAGGAACCTTTCCTTGACTGGCAAACCCATGTCGAAGTCAACAATCTTGTAGCTTGGTTTGACCACCATCGTGAACAACTCATCGACATACATGACAGCACCCTCTACACGTCACAAGGATAACAAGAGAAATATTAGGGTCACGGGTGCGGGTATAACATTCTCCCCACCTTACAAGAAATTTCATCCCAAAAAGTTACCGTACCTTATAAGTAACCCAGGGAAGGGTACTTTGTCTGCATCTCAACTTCTGCTTTCCAAGATGCTTCTTCTTTCGGGTGATTGCACCATTTCACCTTCACATAATGGATAGGTTAGTTGCGAAGGTGAATGATCTTGCTATCTAAAATCTTTTTAGGCTGCTCCTTGTAAGACATATCTGTTGCAAGCTTTGGTGGTTCTTGTGATAGAACATGACTTGGGTTATGAACGTACTTCCACAACATTGACACATGGAATATGTCATGTACCCCTTCCAAAGATGGAGGGAGTGCTACCGATAAGCTATCGGTCTGATTCTCACCAGGACCTCATACGGTTCGATTAACCTCGACTCAGCTTGCCCTTTTTATGGAATTGCATCACCCCTTTGGTAGGTAACACCTTGAGGAACACTTTGTCACCGACTATGAATTCCAAGTCTTTTCGCCTTAAATCAGCATAACCCTTTTGTCTAGATTGGATTGCCTTAATTCGCTCACGAATCAAATCCTTCTCACATGTTGCCTGGATCAACTCGGGACCAAGGATACGTCGCTCACCTACCTCATCCCAATACAAAGGTGTTCGGTACTTCTTCCCATATTGTGCTTCAAACGGTGCCATACCAATGGTAGCTTGGTAACTATTATTATAAGCAAGCTTGATGTGCGAGATGTGCTCATCTCAGCTGCTTTGTAAGTCAATGGCACAGGCTCAGAGCATGTCTTCTAGAGTCTGTATGGTCCTCTCCGACTGTCCATCTGTTTGAGTGTGGAAGGCTGTACTAAAATTCAGCAATATGCCCATGGCCTTCTGGAATCCACCCTAGAACTTGGATGCAAATCTGGGGTCATGGTCAGAGATGATACTAATTGGGACTCCATGTAGGCGAACCAAATTATCAATGTATAAACGGGCCAACTTATCCATCTTGTAGGAAACTTTTATAGGGATTAAGTAAGCTATCTTTGTCAATCGATCTACAATAACCCATATGGCATCGACACCTCTAGGGGTACGGGGTAACCCAGTGACGAAATCCATATGTTCCCATTTCCACTCCGGGATGGGCAATGATTATAAGAGGCCATGAGGTCGCTGTCTGTCCGCCTTCACCTGTTGACAAGTGAGACATCTTGCTATAAACTCAGCCACATCTCTTTACATTCCACTCCACCAGTAGTGCCCCTTCAAATCTCTGTACATTTTTGTGCTTCCTGGATGGATTGAATAAGGGGAGTTATGGGCTTCTATTAGAACTGCCTTTCTCAACTGAGCATCACTAGGGACACATAGCCGGTCTCTAAACATGAGGACACCATCCTCTGTCAATGTAAAGTCTAGATCTCGCTGTGTGTCTTCCCGAATAGCCTCAATAATTTCCAAAATTTTTTTATTGGAAGCTTGGGCTGACTGAATCCTCTCCACCAATGTCGATTGTACTGATATGGTTGCCAAGGATAAAGTAGTACCCTCTACTAGTAACTCCAGATCCATCCTTCTTGCTTCCTCAACAAGTTTCTCGTTGACAGCCAAGGATGCCAAGGATAGGGTTTAGGATTTTTGGCTTAGCACATTTGTCACCACGTTTGCCTTACCCGGGTGGTAATGAATGGGGCAGTCATAATCCTTCATTTGCTCCAACCATTACATCTGTCTCATGTTGAGCTCTTTCTATGTGAAGAAATACTTGAGACCCTTGTGATCACTGTAGATCTCACTCTTCTCCCCATACAGGTAGTGTCTCCAGATCTTTAGAGCACAGATCACTGTTGTAAGCTCTAGGTCATAGGTTAGATAGTTCTTCTCATAATCCTTTAGTTTTTGAGAAGCGTAGGCTACCACCCTCCCATCTTGCATCAGAACACAGTCGAGGCCCATCTTCGATGCATCACTGTAAACTACCATCCGTCCAGTACCATTAGGAATGGTGAGTATTGGAGCAGAAACTAACCTCTACCTCAGCCCCTGAAAACTCTTCTCACATTCATCTGGCCACTCGAACTTCAATCCCTTCTGGGTTAGTCGAGTCATTGGAGCTGAAATTCTCGAGAAGTTCTCTATAAATCTCCTATAGTAGCCGGCTAGGCCTAAGAAACTGCGAATATTTGCCACATTCTTGGGAGTCTCCCAATCAACTACCGACTTGACCTTGCCTTGAACAACTTCAATTCCCTTAGCAGAGACAAGGTGCCCAAGGAATGCCATCTGTTGTAGCCAAAATGCACAGTTACTGAACTTGGCATATAGTTGCTTCTCCCTCAAATGCTGCAGTACTAGATGGAGGTAGTCTGGATGCTCTTCTTCACTTTTGGAGTAGATCAGGATGTCACCAATGAAGACAATGACATATTTATCCAAAACATCATGAAACACATGGTTCATCAACTCCATGAAGGCAGCCGAGGTATTGGTAAACCCGGATGACATAATCAAGAATTCGTAGTGACCATAGAAGGATCTGAATGCTTTCTTGCTAATGTCGCGATCCCTGATTTTCAATTGATGGTACCCCGATCGAAGGTCAATATTTTAAAACACCTTGGCACCTTGTAACTGATCAAACAAGTCATCGATCTTGGGTAGAGGATACTGGTTCTTGATTGTAAGCTTGTTGAGCTCACGGTAGTCAATGCACAATCTCATACTGCCGTCCTTCTTCTTCACCAACAAGACCGGTGCTCCCCATGGAGATACATTGGATCTAATGAAGCCCTTTTTCAATAGGTCTCAAATCTGTTCTTGTAGCTCCTTTAGTTCCATTGGTGCCAACCTGTAGGGAGCCTTAGACACTAGGGCTGCACCCAGTATCAGATCTATCATGAACTCCGTCTCACGATCCGGTGACAACCGTGTCAGATCTTTCGGAAAGACATTCGAAAAGTCCCTTACCACACTTATCTCATCCATAGGCTTAATCTTAGCTTCAGTATCCACTGCAGAGGCTAGGTAACACTGACATCCTTCATCTAATAGCTTCTAGACTTGAAGGGTAGAAATGATAGCTTTCTTGGGTTTCTCCTGTTTAATACCCTTGAATGTAAACTCTATACCCTCTTCTGGTTTGAACAGGATCTTTCACTCTACATAGATTAGATTGGCACCTTGAGCGGATAGCCAATCCATGCCCAAGATCACGCTGAAATCCTTTATATCTAGCACTATCAAACTTGTTGTTAACTCGCGGTCACATACACGTACAGGGCAAGGAGCATAAATCATGTTGAGTTCAACCTTGCTACCCATTAGTGTACTAACCATTAGATTCTGAGCCATTTGCTTTGGTTTGATCGGCATCTTCTTAGCAAATGAGGGGGAAATAAATGAATGCGTCACCCCCAAATCAAACAACACATACGCTAGTTGGGAACAAACAGAAATCATACCTGATGACACCAAAGCAATCAATTATAGCAATAACACCTACATGCATGCAACACCTAAGAATTGAGCGTGATATCTGTGATGACACCTGGATCTACATGGGCTTCCTCATTGGTGACCGAGTACACACGACCTTGAGTCCTATTGGCTGGGGAAGGAAGGGGAGGGCAAACAACTGTCTTCGCTTGAGGTGCCTTAGAAGACACAGTTGGCCAAGAGTTTCCTTGACGGGCACAGGGGCAGTCTCTAATCATATGCCTGGCCTCATTGCAGTTATAGCACGTAAGAGTCTGGGTGCCACAGAGGGACTGCAGCTGTCTTGGGTGCCTGGGCTGCATCAGGTTTGCGGTACTGAGTTGGAGAGGTGGTAGAGTAGGATCCCTCTGAAACTTGCAAGGGCCCTTGTAACCGGAAGAACTCATGGGCCTTTTTCCAGCTTGTATGGCCCTGTAGTTCTCCCTCTGCTGGTCTTCGATGACCTTGGTGGCTTGAGTTACCTCTGCATAAGTAGAATACTTGTGTAGCACCACAGGAGTGCTAATACTGTGCCTCAAACCTCTCTTGAACTTTCTTGCTTTGACATCCTCGGCCTTCATGTGCTTCGGGGCAAAATAGAAAAGTTCCTCGAGTGTTTGTTGATACTCGAGGACAGACTTGGATTCTTGACTTAGGCTCGAGAACTCAATCTCCTTCTTGTCACGAAAGTTTCAAAGAAAGTAGTTCTCAAGGAAGGCCTCGATAAATTGTGCCCAAGTAGCATTAGGGTATTTGGCCCAAAAGTTCTCCTTGGAGGAACACCACCAAGCATCGGCGTCACCTCAGAGCTAGAACATGACACATCTTATCTTGTCTAGGTCACTGCATTGTAGAACCTCAAAAATCCTCTCAAGGTTCCTGATCCAAGTTTCCAAAAACAAGGAGTCATGGGCCATTTTATAGAAGGTCGAGGGCGATGCTTCTAAAATTTCTTGGATAACTTGGAGGCATTGGCCCAAGCTAGGGCCACATTTTGGGCTAAAGGAGCATCAGGAGCAGGGGGAGGAGGAATTGGTACTGCCTGTGCTAAAGGAGTTCCAGTAGTAGCAGGGGCCGGCGGAGGGGGAGCCAACTGTACCGGAGGGGGCACCTGTTGCCTTTCCCTGCCAATGTCCCTGAGCTAGTTTGTCATGGTCTGCATGAAGAGGCATTGCTCCCTCTATGCCTCTCTATGCTCTTCTTGCATGACTCGAAGCATATTGCTCAACAATACGGCTTGAAGCGTCTTAGGAGGCACTGGTAAAGCCGTACTTGAAGTGTTTCCAGCATCAACCCCAGGAGGGGAAGGGTTCCCATTCGAACGAGTGTTAACCATGACGGACACCTGTTCAAGTTTAGGATTACCACACACCGTTAGTACAATTCAAGCAAGAGAAATGTAAATAGTACAAACATTTCATCATCGATGCGTCCACATGTCCAACCCTAAAGCATATTGGAGAAGTCAACATTAAAGTGTAAGGAAGGCTGAAAGAGGATTGACAAGAAATCAACCCAAAAATAGGTTCTGGGCGGGTTGGATGCAACATCAGATACAGTCACTACCCTACGTCCAACCCAACCTGAGGTTCAGACCACATCGGAGGTAACATCGGATTTTACCTAGGTGTGCGTCCGACCCGACCTGAGGTTCAGACCACATCGGAGGCAACATCAGATTTGCCTGGTCGTGCGTCCGACCTTGAGTCTGGCCCGACCCACGATGTGAGTCCTTTCCCCTATATTTTTTTTCTTTTTCTTTTCTTTTTGGTTTGTTTTTAATCAAGCCCGTGACTCTTCCTCTTCACTTTTTCTTCTTCTTCTTTGGCTCAAAGGCGTCTTAGGCTGCGTCCGTCGTGGTTCCCTTGTCTGGCTTGGGGATTTTGAGCGCTTAATTTCGAATTCAAGTGCCAAAATGTATTTAGGTATGAGTCCTCTTCCCAAAAACCTAATATTTTCTAGATTTTCCCCCATTCCAAAACCCTAAATTTTGTTCTCTTCTTGCTGTAAATTTTTTTTTTTTTTTGTTGTTGCTCAACCACTCAAAGTTGTTAGTTTGATTTATGTTTGCTGTTTACAAACATTTACATGGTCTAAATGCACCCTAGCACTTCATTCACGATTTTGGGTGGGGGTCTTGGTAAAGGAAAACCCAAAATCAAAACCTCCTCTGTTTTTGGGAAACTCGTGAGAGGGTTTCTACATGTGCATAAACCCAAAGGTCGTTCATGTTTTCTTGCTTGCAATGCTCACAATCCTTCCTTCCATGAGTTTGGTAAAGATTTTGGATTAAATCCCCACCCCAAATGAAACTTCTTCACTGTTTTAGCATAATCGTGAAAGGGCTTTCCCAAGTCTATTATATATATATATATATATATTATATGGATTTAGGCAAGGTTCTGGATTCCTCCCCATTCTAAATCGACCCCTCTTTTTTTTTTATACCTTGGGGAAATTCTGGTATGACATGTATATCACCATCTTTCCCCCAAATCCGTTGTGGTTTAAGTAGGGTACCTTCCAAGGTTGTATTTAATCCCTTCTTACTGCTTCTAAATTGTGATTGAAAGGGGCACTCCAATTATGATAAGATCTTTGATATATACATGCATGTATATTTTTTTGTTTGCAAGTGGAGGTTGAAATATGTGTTTACCCTCTTTAACTAATTTGACATCAAGCTGTGAGGCTTTTACATTACTGTTTTGGTTTGTTGCATTGAGCTTCACAGTACTTCAGTTTGCCCAATAGCTGTATTATATATATATATATATATATATATTTTTTTTCTTTGACACTTGATCAAACATGAGAGTGTGAAATAGTGATGTAATCTTGCATTCGCATTAAGCCTTGCATTCGCATTAAGCCTTATAGTTATTACTGTATTTTTGTAGGATGCAACTCATTGTTTTTTTTTTTACAGCTCTCTTTCTCCTGGCTGTTTTCTTGTGTGTAGGTCCTTGAACATCATGCCTCTAAGATTGAGGAATGCTAGGAATGCTCCTGTTCAGGCCAATGCGCCTGCAGCTTTTGACCCCCTATGGTTTCAATCCATGGAAGCCTATAATTTGTATCGGCACCACTTCCGGTTGAGGGAAATCCTTGAGGGTAGAGACATTGCTATCAATGAACTCGAGGCATACAGGGTAAGGGCCAGGTTCAAGGAACTGAGGTGGAGTGCCATGCTCGATGTCGCCTAGTTCTATTATCCAAACTTGGTGCGATACTTTTACTCCAACTTGACGATTGAGCGTGAAGACACTCCACATTGTCGGATCAACAGTTATGTAAAGGGGGTGGAAATATCCTTCGATTCTCGACAGTTGGGAGATATCATTGGGGCGTCCATCACTGGAGTCCTGACTTACCACCAGTCACATGATGATGGACTCGAGTTTCTTAGTGCAGAGGGGCTCAAGGAGCTCTTCCATGACCTCACAAACGGGGCCCACCGCAAGAGGGTATTAGAGACTCTCTATGGAAAGTCCCAGCGGATTATCAGTCGCCTCGTTTCAACCAATGTTCTGTCGAAGGGAGGGCATTGCACAGAGCCTCCCATTCTTGTGAGCTACTTTGCCAACTGCCTATACAAGTCAAGCCCGTGTTTCTTCCTTTTGCCATCCTGCGGTCCATGGCTTACCCGTTGACCTACCTAAGGAAGAAGGCTGATTTACCCTACCGACGACTCCTCACAAAGATCTTTGAGCGGTTTTGGGTAAATTTAGAGGGTGAAGCGAAGCTGATGTCTGATGAGCTCCCGCTCAACCATCGCTCCCTAGGCCGTATGGGTGTCAGGACTAATACTTGCAGTGACGGGGAACCTCTCCCTCCTTTACCCAGTTGTGGTACTAGCACTCCTCACCGACATGGTACTGATGTGGCATCCTCTTCTTTAGAGCCTCCTCCTATAAGTGACACTGACAGGATCCTCGCTGCAATGGGGCAGTTATGAGTAGACATGACCCAAGGTTTTGCAGACATTCATGGACAACTTGCTAGGGCGGATCAGCACTTTGACAGATTGGAGAAGGAGATTCACGACATCAACACCCATCTGTACTACGAGGGCGACGATGAGGATGAGTACTAGGGTGGCAGTGATGCGATGGAGGACTAGACCTCATCACATCAATCTCTTCTCTTGACTAATTTAGTAGTTCTAGACTTTTAGTTTATTTTGGATAGTTGTAAACATTAAAGGGTAATTTACACATACCACCCCTGAGGTTTGACGAAAGGATATTTTCACCCCCCAGTTTTGAAAAATTCTGCGTACCTCCCTGAGGTTTGCAAACGGTAACAAATAAGCCCATTCCCTCAGTTCATGACTAACATTGTTAAAAATTAGACTTGAATTGATGGAATTGCCCTTCTAAGGAGAACCCAAAAAAAAAAAAAAGAGGTGAATGGACAAAATAACCCTTATAAAGGAAAAAAAATAAAAAACCTGCAACTCAGCTTCCCCAATTGAATTGGGGAAGATGAGTTGCAGGTTTCAAAACCATAAGGGTTTTTCTTTTGTTTCTATAATTATGATTAAGAGAAATAAAAGGAGTGGGTTTTAAACTGGAAAACCCTAGGCAATTGGGTTTCAAAACACTTTTCAACCATTTAGGGATTCTGTCGGGTATCGTGTCTATAGCATTCATCTGCCGAACTCTAACTTCTTGCTTCCTCTCCACTGCTTTGACATTTCAGGTCTCTCTTTTTCTTCTCAGGTTTTTTTTTATTTTGGAGTATTTAGAGAAGAACCATCTATATTTTTGCTCCTCGATCGCTTCTCTACTTGAATCTCCATTACTCCCGTGACAGAAGATCTTTTGGGGGCATTCCTCACTGAAATTTCAAAATGTCTTCCAAGTTTCAGCGACAGTGGTGGTGCTTGCAGCCTTGTACATGAAAGTTTTCCTTCGGGATTCAATCGGCGGCATTGATGCGGCTTCGCTGCGAACAATCTCCAAGAAGACAAACAATGTTGTTTACTTCGATGACGAATCCTCCAGGAAGATACAGTTTTTTAGTAGAATCCCTTCAGTAGAGGAGATTCTTTACCTTTTGAGGATTAGGTAACTACATTCCATTCACCGAAACCTTCAAAATTTCAACCTAAACTCTGGATCTCTATATTGCAATTCTCGCTTTCCATGATTGAATTTGGCATTCTTCAATATAAGAATCTAAGATTAGGCCTTATGGATTCCATTATTTCCTAAGATTCTAGGTTTCGGAAATTGGTCTTTCACATCTTTTTATTTTTATTTTTATGGATTATATGATTTTATTTTGCAGCACAACCTTTTCACAAGTTACAGTTGTTGCATTCTTCAACAATCTTGCTGAGAGCGCGCTTTCTTCTTTGTTATTGGTACTTCCCCACCATGAAACCCAATTAGGAATTAAATTAAGGGTAATTGACGAATCAATGGGGGCGCTGGGATGGTTGCAACTCATCTTCCCCAATCGATTTTGGGGAAGATGAGTTGCAGGTTTTGGTTTTTTTTTTTTTTTTGGGTTCTTCTTAGAAGGGCAATTCCGTTAGTTCAAGTCTAATTTTTAACAGTGTTAGTCATGAACTGACGGAATGGGCTTATTTGTTACCGTTTGCAAACCTCAGGGGGGTACGCAGAATTTTCCAAAACTGGGGGGTGAAAATATCCTTTTGTCAAACCTCAGGGGTGGTATGTGTAAATTACCCAACATTAAAGTATGCAGCTACAGGTTTTGGAATTTTTCTTGTGGTTTGTCAGGTATTAGGCATATAATTCATATCCCTATTACACGCATAGGCTCATCAAACATTGAGGGGCCAAGGTCGAATGGGTAGAATTTTGCCCCAGTGAGTCAAAATGGATATGACCATGATGGATGGATAGGTCATTCTTCCCTTCCTCGATGGGTAGCATTGTCTTTCTTTTTCGTGTGGTCATCGAGTTTCTTTAACAATTAGGAACTAATCTCCATGGATAGGATGCCCCTCTTATTTCAGATGCTCTTTCCCTGTAGACTGCCCGAAAGAAAAATAAACTTTCTTCCTCATGCCCCATTATCTCGGATAGAGATTGCCCCAGTGACAACTTGATTCCTCTTCTGGTATTCCCTTGGTCACCTTGCTGGTTAGAAGGGTGAGTACACTACTGCTGATGTTCCAAGCCATAAATTCCCTTGATCTTGGTAGATAGACTCCTTTTTTTTTTTTTAAATTTTTATCATTGGGTCGCATCAAAGAGAGAGATATTGATGAAGAAGAGAATAGAGCGTAAATATGGAGGGTAAAAAAGATAGAGAAGTAAATGGGTGGACGGAGGACTGTACATGTGGGAGGACCGAACTTGATTGTTCATTTATCAAGTTGCCTACGTACCCTACCTAGGGATCAGGTCAAACGTAGTTCAGGACAAAGATGTCCTAACATCAAAGCCTTGATAATTAAGTTCCATCATAGCCAAGTGAGCTTGAAGCTATGGATGAGAGTCTCATCATCATTTAGCCCGGGAGTGCTTTACTAGGTTGTAATGGGGCTTAGGACTGGATTCCAAAGGATGGTAGAGGCTCAAATGTGTCCCTAGGGTCCAACCATGACTTGACACTTCTGTTTCCAAAATTCTACCAAGAGTCTGGTAATTGAACTCATTGGGGAACTTTTTCTTTCCAATAGTGTAATCGAGAAGTTTGGCAATCCTTCTCGTGTTTCAACTGAAGACTTTAGTAATTTCAACCTTGATAATTTTGACAATTCCATCCCTGAAGGAAATTTGGTAATTTTTCCCCATGCTCTAATTGCTCCCAATTGTTTGCAATATCTTTAGCCAATGCATCCTCTCTTTTTTTTTTTTTTTTTTTTTTGAACTCTCATTTTTTATTGCTCTTTTTTTATTTTTGAACTCTTGTTTCTTTTTCGCTCTCATTGTTTTTTTGAACTCTTTCGTCGTTTTTTTTAACTCTTTCATCACTTCTTTTTTTTTTGAACTCTCATTTTTTTTCTTTTAAGATTGGCCCAATTTTGGTTGTGGAGACGGAGCTATTTTTTTTTTTAAAATCATTCGGACACGTATTGCCTTTGTGACATCTTACTTCACTGAGGAGACTTCTTCTGGTTAGACCCTAGAAGCTAATGGGACATTTTGATGAGCAAGAGGATACATGGATAATGAGGTGTAGGTGGACCAAAGTGAGTTTTTTTAAAGGAAAAGGCTAAGGCACAACTGGGGGACTAGCGGATTTTGCTGTCTTAGGGTTTATTTGGGATGACTAGCGGCCAAAGAGGGCCTCCCTTAATAGGCTTTATGAGATGAAATCTTCATCTAGGCTTCCGGCTCGTTGGAAGGGAATTAGATACATGGAAAGCTCAAGATCTTTGATCATCAAAACTTTAACATTGAAAAAATGGGTAGTGGATTTATTTTTATAACTAACAGTCATGAGATCATCATAAATTGCTATTTGAATGAAAGCGAAAAGAAAGAGAACGAGTAGATGGACAAGAGAACATATTCATTGACAACTAATGGAAAACACAAGGTGGATGAGTTTACAGAAGAAAATTTGACTAAATGAAAAGACCTAAGGGATGCGGACCCAATGATGTCTTCAGTGTGATCCTGTCTACACAAGAGTGAAGTACTATCACTGCTTTGACACGGTACTATGCAGTTTGTACCATCAAAAGTGCTCTTCTAACCAGAGCTGGGTACTGAATCCATTTTAAATCGGCCAGCAAGACTGATGCTCATCAAATTAATGATCGTAGTTTAATGCCTTCGGGCAACAGTGATGTCCTCAATCAGTGTCTACCCCTATTCCATCGGAGGAATACGGAGAACTTTCTTCGGCGATTCTACCGCTTTGCAGGTTGGCAATGTAAAAGAAGTATTTCCTTTTAAAACTAGTGGTAGCATTAAAAGGATTTTCCCATAAACTTGGAGGAATCTGTTCCTTAGGGATTCCATTAATCTCACACAAATGATTCCTTATCTTCTCCCAATCATCCGTTATGTATCCTCTGTTAAAGAAATCCACCAAACTGAATGTGGTACTCGAGTGGAAGGTGCAGTGAGGTCGACGTATGATCAAATTAAGTTCCCCTTTTGACTCCTGTCCCCAGTGAGGACTATGGAGGGTATAGATGACATTCTATTTTGCACAACTAAATAATTGCTCGAGCCATTGAGTCTGTGTCTGAAACCGAAGAAGGAACTTCATTGTGTTTGATCGAGGGGGAACAAATTCTGGATGCGATTCATCCTGGCTCATATAGGTCAACAATTTTGGAACACGAAAGCTGAATGCTACCACGTATCTTTCGCAGAGGTACTAGAGAAAACAAAGGGCTTCAGTAGACAACTAGTATAGATTTCTTATCCCAAAGATATTAAAGAAAGGATAATCTGGTTGGACAGGGAGTCCTTGGAGGTCATCATTCCTATGATTGAAGAGAATAATTTTATGGAAAAGCCCTAGACAATCTTTACTCCTTGATTATAAGACCTGATGCATGATCTATTCTTGGAGATGGAAAGGCAAAAGGTCAATCCGAGATTGCAATCCTGCCAAAACCTCTTCTTCCTTGATCTCTTCATTGCCTTTAGGCCCATTCGGCTATGTCATATCGGTTGTAGAAAGAAGAGAAGATTCATGGGCATCCTAGGAAAACATCATTGATGGAGACTTTTGACTTGTCACTACCTCTTCTGAAGGAACCGGCGAAGCTTGGATTAAGGAAGTGGGGTCAAACCCTTCTAAATCTTCTTCGAGGACATTGATTGTTTGATTAACAGATTGCTGTTCTGCCCCTAGCTTGAACTTTCCTACTTCTAGTAGGTCCTGGATAGCATGCCCGAGTGCAATGCATTCATCAATAGGGCGCCCCTTTTGGGTATGATAGTCACAGTAGTGATCCAGGTCATACTAAGAAGGTGGAGGATCTCTGACTGGTCGTGGTCGAACCGTTCCCAAAAGCCCTAGTTTCTTCAATTCGGTGTATGCCATAAACCTAGTCATGCCCAAATCAATGAACTTATGCTGACTTGAATTTACCATATTCACCTCTGGGTTTTGGTTCTGATTTTGCATCGTGTGATTGTCCTGGCCGTTAGCATCTCTGAACAATTTATCTTTAATGCGCTTCCCTGTGGCTATGAGCACTCCGAAAGTTGTGAGGTATTGACAGTAGAGACAATCATGATATTCTCCAAGATCATCTATCATGCCCCCATCCCAATAAAGGATATATTACAAGAAAAGGGGTGACTGGGACGACAAGTGTCATCCTAATACTACCAGGATCACAGTTACAGTGTCCCGATCCACAACCTACCCAATATCAAAGCATGATAGTGTCAGCGGAAGCGTAAATCAATTTTAAATCTAGTAATACAAGATGTCGATTCACTGATGATAACATATATTACAGTTACTATATCTCGTATTCATCCATTAAATTTAATAAATTTATACATGGAGTCCGTACATGATTAAAGATGAATACAAGAGTAAAGATTTAAATCACGCCACAGGGGCACCATTCTTGGATGTGCATCGACATCCAAGTTCAAGTCAGTGGCCCCACTCTATTCGCATCCATAGGAGCTCATCAATTGATTACCTGTATATCAACTAAAAGAGGTTGCGCAACAGGGTTAGCTCCACAAGCTAGTGAGAGAGCAAGGGGAATGCACATACACACAAACACACATTTACAACAGTTCATGATGCATGCACATGTTAGATTCATTTTCCACCTAGCACACAATACTAATTCAGGTATATGTTGCTATGATAACTCGGGAGACACTGTGGGTCACTTAACTTATTGCCACAATAAAACCTCAGTTATCACAAGGGAGCCTACGCCGGTCAAAGCTGCCAGACCACCCAGTGGCAGACCCCGATAGCCATTACTATCCTTGACCTAGCCTCTCTCCCCCACAGGCAATAGGTGCTTAGACTATCAAACACATCAACCCTTGTTGGTAAAGGTCGTAGCATAAGGAGATAAGAATCCTAACCATAGATATACTCTATGCAAGTCCTATCATCTTGAGAGGTATTCTGGGTGCATCAACGTCCCACTCCATCTAGTACCTGGGTACCAGCACGGCACATACAGATCAAGATGACAGTCAACACATTTATAAATATTTTTAAGGTTCCGATACCGGTACTCCTAGCACCATGACCCGATACAATAATGAAACAATTAACATATCCACTTTCAAACTAGTTCACAATCAAGATAGATAATGCAAATATGCAAGATGCTTATAAGTCATATAATAACATGATACTGAATATTTAATAGATAATCAAGCCTAGACAATCACCCAGAACCCACTCACCTAACTTGGGTATCACCTGACGTGGTTGACATGAATCTCACCGGTGTGTGTTCTTTCCAACAAGTTGGGTAGCCTAAAGACGTGAAAGCAAGTGTTAAAAGATGTATAGAAGGGTCCTATGGTATGCCCCAAAAGTTAAAATTGGATTTTAAACAAGACAGCACGGACGGACTCACAAATGGAAGCAACAGGGTGAGTCTGTCCCTGGCTCCGTTTAGGCCAACAAGTCAAAATACGAGGGACGGATCCATGGACGGAACCTCCACATGAATCCGTTCCTGCATCCATTCAAACCCTGAGACATTCCTGAGAAGGAAAGGAACCATGGGCAGAGGCAACAGAGTGAATCCGTCACTGGCTTCGCTCAAACTAGTTACCAACATACACTGGACGAACTTACGGACGGAACCACGATGGTGGCTCCGTTCGTGCATCCATCGAGGTTCTTTCCGAGATTTCATAAGATTTTCTTCTCCATCTTGGAACCTAGAGTTCACATGGCCCTCAGGGTCATGGAGGGGAACCATAGGCCTTCCTAGGGTTACTAGAACCTAGTCCTACTTCTTGGGTCCAAGATCACACAAGGTTCTAACTCCTTTTGGTCCAATATAGGGCTTGGGGTTTGAAAACCATAGAACATCGACAATGGCTGTAAATCGGCTGAGTGGAGCTGTCATTATGGATTGGTCTTCATTAATAGAGTCCCATTAAGGACTAAGCTCCACCTTGAGTCCCAAATGGAACCCTAGGTCAGCTCCTCCTCCAATAAACCTACCCAAACCCAAGAATAAATGGAGAAGAGGGAGGTACCATGAGATGGAAACATACCTTGGTGAGGGGAGCTTAAACCCCAACTCTAGCCAACCTTAAAGATCCACCTTCTCCTCTCTCCTTCTTCCCTTTTTTTTTCTTTTCTTCAATCCTTGCCTAGACAACAAGAGGAGAGGAGGTAGGGCAGTAAGGCTCCTCTTGCTTCCCCTTCCATCTTCTTCCTTCCCCTCCCATTCCTCTTTCTTTCTCCTTCTTCTCCTCCATGGTTTGGCTTGGAGGAGGAGAGATGGGAGAGTTTAGAGCTGAGCCCTCCCTTTTAAAAGATAAAAGGGGCCTTAGGGCTTGTTTGCCTAGGTGCCCCCAAGGCTAAAAATCCTTTAAGTTCAAGTGGGCCTTAAGACCTATTTGGCTAGGGTTACAAACCCTATTAAGTCCAATTGGTTAGGACCCATTTGGCTTAGCCTCATGTCCTAACATTTTAGTTTTAGGGCTTGTTTGGCTCAAGCTAAATAAAAGAACCCATTATTCAATTAAGTTAAGTCCTGTGGGCCTACTTTCATTGCCCAACAAACCAAGAGAGGGTAAGGGTGGGAGTCCATCTCGTCCGAGGACCTAGTTTTTTGTGTCCGAGACACGGGGGTGTGGATCCCACAAGGAAATACAACAAAAGGACAAGAAACAGCATGGATGGATCCACAAATGGAACCACTCTGGTGAGTCCGTTCATGACTCCTTTGTTGCTGTAAGGGCCCAAATTACAAGGAAAGTTGAGGGGCTTTGACCCACACTTCCAGGACTTTGAGGGGATACATATAATAAAATTTAGGGTTCAAGTTTTACCCATGGTGGGGTCCAATCGCCCATCAAGGTATGAATGCAACCCTCGAGTTCGAGCTTTCCTCCTCTTGACTGTTACAGTCTAAGGTAGTAAGTATTGACCATTGGCATCGTGGCATCACCTGTCAGTAAAAGTTCAATTTGACTCGGGGTATTAGGGTGTATTTCGGGCTCGGGTGTAACATTCCCCCAACCTTATAAAAATTTTATCCTCGAAATTTGACGTGCCTAGGGACTCCAATGAGTGAGGATATTTTAAATGAAAACACTTCCTACTCAACCACTACCCAGAGTAAGTCAGAGGTCCAATCAAAAGTGGGGCAGTGGTAACACAATACACCATCGATCAAGGACTTACAATTTCTCTTAATTACAGAATCGCATCACCACAGGGGGTGTGGTTCACGGTAATTCGGGGCTTAATTGGGTTAAGAGTCGACGCTTCAAAATATCCAAGGAAAAATAGGGCCTCCGACACTAGGTTAAGCCATAAAGAACAAAAAGTCCCTTGAATCTTCCAGATTAGGTCGGTGTTAAACTCTGGTCATCTTTGAGTTATAAGGTTAAACTTTATACAATCCTTCACACAGGGTTCACATTCTGAATGCTTTCATCTTGGATCCTTCCATTACCTAACCCAACTTTAGAATGATTTGGAATATTGATGGAATCTCCTATTGTTCACTCCCAGTACAGAGGGAACGCATTTGGTGACCCATTACTCCATACATATCTGTTGTTGGAAAAGGCCCTGTTGCATCCTTCAGTTTCAGCCTTCACAACCTCATAAGTCCACATTTCGATCATCTATCAGAAGGTAAGTCTATATTAGTCCCCTTTCGAGAACTAATCAATCACTTCTTAGTCTCGGTCTAAGTCAACTCTTCTAAATGATGCCCTAGGTCAGGCAAGCTTTGCAATTTAGCCTACTCGTGACTTACCCAGGGCCAACATCAAATTTGTTAACTATTAACCTACAATTAGTCTGACCAAGGTCAGGGCTTGAATTAGCTAATCATAGTAAGATCGAGACTCAAGCCTTACCAGCAGTGCAAGGAAATCATCCTAGTCAAGCATTTACAGGTTTAGGGAAAGTACCTATTTGGTCTCAAACTCCTCACATACATTTAAGTACAAAATAACTCTAATAAATATACTCATATTCCTAAGGATGCACCTGCCAAACAAAGCTAATCCATGACGGAAGGTCAATCTCAAGTACGACATACTAGAGGACTCGGGCCAAAAGACATTAAACACAGATGGATTGGATATAAACACAGGTCATAACTCGGGTGTGGGTCCGATAGACTTCACAAAAATGGAGAAATCCATAATTAGTTCTCCATTCGCACTTCGGGGTTTGTCCAACATTATAAACCTCACTATTTTCATGATCAAGGCCAATTGGAAATTCTAAATACAATTTGGTACTCCATCCATGGATTTGATTAAGGTTTGGATGAACTAAGCAAAATCAGAATGGGACTGCCATTGGCTTGGGGGATTACATGAGTGGGCTTTCACTTGTATAAGGTCTCCATTAATTGTTTAAACTAAGTTATTTGAAACAACAAGCTTGTTATTAGGTCATTATCTTTTCTTACTCTGTCTAGCCACGAATTTTGGATCCTATACATTCCATTAAGGTTTCTACACTGTATAGGTTCAATTTTCTTTTACTCTTAAGCTAAGTGGGTTGCATAATACTTATCTCATACATGGTTCTTTATCCTATGCCTTGTACTTGGAATGGAAAAAGATTCCACCCCATTCTAAGTTCTTATTGATAATATTTTGTCCAAGTGTAGTGAACGGGGTTTGGACTTCTTAATTAATTCAAGTTTCTTTGATCACGAGGCTTACACTCTTTTAAGTAAAACTTATATTGCCTATCTTACTTTGTGATCTAACTCCTTAAGATTAATGATTTAATATTGTTAACTAAATCTATTTCCATCTCTGTCCCCTTTTACTTTGTCTAGGAACATGATATATCCCACCCCGATGTTTTATTCCATTAACTTGTCTTCTAAGGGAGAGGGGCTCATTGTGTTAAGAGTTTCATTCTCAAAACAAATCATTCCCTTTCATTTAAAATGGAAGCCACAACGTATATTTAATGACTGTCAGTCCCTGCGGACTTATCCTACTGGTGTAGGCCCTAACATTTTGACCTTACAACAAGGAATAAAGATCAAATAAATAACATGAATAGATCATACAATATGGGTGTAAATTCAAGGCATAGTCATATAATCACCACATATAGGCATGACCACAAGGTCACAAAAGATTGGACTCAATTTCCCAAAAGAACACGGGCGGACTCACGGATGGAATCAATGTTGTGAGTCCGTTCGTGGCTTCGTAGCAAAATAGGCAGGATGGATTATGTAACGTGAGTCTATTCATTCGTTTGTTCTCAGAGAGCTTGGTTTGGTAAAAATACCGAAACAAACGGAACTATGGACGGGCCCTTAGTCTTGATTCCGTTCGATGTTTCGTGCAGTTCCTAGAACGAAAAATTAAAATTTTGTGCTAGACGGATTTACGAACGGAATCACGATGGTGGCTCCATTCGTGCGTCTGTTCGCTAAATTTTATAAAAACACAGCCACGAGTCTTTTAAACTCATTTTGGCTCTAAAGGGTGAGGACGGAACCGCAGAGCAGGGGATCTCCAAGGGACTTTCGTTCCTGCCTCCTTCGCCCTCTTTTGGTGGTTTTGATCCTCAAGAACTCTAGATTCAATCCTATTGCTTCAAGGTAAGGGTTCTTTCCCTATTTCTCTCTTCCTCTCCCCCTTTCTCTCCCTTTCTAGGGTTTTCTCGGTTGCCTCCCCATGCCTTTCTTCTTTCCACTGATTAGGAATATTCATAGTGAGTTTGTAATTATAATTTTTCTTTTATTTGCACTTTCATAGCCATGTAAGTACTGAAACCATGTCAAAATTTGATTGAGGCTAGGATTTTTGGCTGAATCAAGCCCTAATCGAGCAATACTACTGTTTTGGTTAATTATTGTGTGCATATTGTGTTTTGGTTGGGTTTAAAATTCCTTTCAAGAGAGCACTTAAAATTGTAGATCAAGTACACTATGCTTAGTTGAACTATTCCAATTGTTTCTAGGTAATGGTTGGGATAAACTCCCAAATTCTTACTGTTTTGGGAAAAGTATCCAAGGCATGACTAGTTTCATTGTATGCCCTACATTTCCATAGGAATTGCCTCATTAAGTTTCTTTTAAGCACATTTGATTGCTTGTGTGATTTTTAGGGTAGAATTTGAAGTTCATTTCCCCTTGGTATTGATTCGTCCACATTCAAATTTTGTTGCTAACCAAGGGCATAGGCTTATTTCTATGAGATCACATCCTTCCATGTCCATGCTCTAGGGAGTTTATATTTATTTCATTTCTTCCTCCAAGGTAAACATACTTCCTATTGATAGTTATGGCTTGCCTGATTGTTGTGTAACTTCTCTTGTCTAAGTAACTTCTACATAATATATATGTTTACATCTATAATTGCACATATCAAAATTTTTTTTTTATCTTATTCAGTTGAGTTTGGCTCAATCATGGTTGTCCTTTGTTGGTCTCATGTGTGTAGGGATTAATCCATGGCCCCATGCAGGAGGAATGCTCTGGCCATTGTGCCAGCTCCTCCCTTGGCCTTCAATGCCGAGAGATTTATATCTGTAGACACTGAGGGCATTTACCAAGAGCATCTCCATGATAGAAAGATTTTAGTGGAGAGGGACATCGTGGTTGAGGAATTGATTGCATTTAAAGTGGGTATTAGATTCAACAATTTGTGGTGGAGTAGCATGCTGACCAACCCCGAATTCTACTACCCCACACTAGTCAGAGAGTTTTACTCCAATCTGGTACTAGTCCATGAGGATGCAGAGGACATCAGGTTGACTTCTTTTGTAAAGGGGGTGCCTATTGCTTTCAATGAAATGGAGTTGGGGATTCTTCTGAACATCTCTACAGAAGGGAATAGAGTATATTATTATCCTGGGAGCGACCCCAACAGATGTTTATCCCTTACTGATCGTCAGCTACTCTATATGACTCTTACAAATAATATGACTGATGATAGACCTCTCGAGATTTGGTCCTTCCCAGTGGGTCCTTACTTTCATTGCTAAGACAAACTTGGCTCCTTCTAAAGGACATAGCACCTAGCCTCCCTTGATGGCAGCAGCACTGGCATACTCCCTCTACACTGGCCAGCAGACATGTCTCCCTTATGTTATCATCCAGCATATAGCTCATGTGCTGGCCAATCCTCGTCGTAAGAACACCTTGCCCTATGGTAGGCTGCTCACCCAGATCTTCCTTTATTTTGGAGTAGACCTTGATGATGAACCCAAAGAAACAAGCTCCGAAGGACCATTTGGGTTTAATACGTTGCAGCGGATGGGCTTATATTGTGATTCCTACAGTTCTGAGGAACCGGTCAACTATGGAGAAGGTGGAGGGGGCTGAGGGATTGAAGATGATGAAGTAGAGGTAATAGTGTCAAGCCTGCCCTTGACAAACTGGAATTTTGATTGAAGGACAGGAACCCCTGACATGGCATCCAAGCACACTATGGAGTATCACCCCAGTGATTGAATTTAATGAAGAATCCCCAAGGATGTCCTCCTACATACTTGTCAGAAGATGGACTGCTGACCCTTGCAGATGCACTGCCCACAACATAATGTAATGCTTGGACTCCAGGTATTCTCTCTCCTCTCCATGAATGTGGGTCCCACAAGTGAAAATAGGTGTAAAAAGCCTTGAGTGGCATGTGGGTGCAAGGCCTTAACCCTAGGTCAAACCCCTGTGCAAGCCCAAAGAGAAACAGCTTTGCTGTAACCTCTGGGCGATGCAGACATCACCCAGACACATTAACCAGAGTGGAAAAATGTAATATTTTAATGCACAGATGTGTGGGGACCACCCATATTCGATATGGGCACCCTCCATAGGTTGAGGGGAGTCTAGGGGACCACCTCATACCCTTGGACCCCTGTGGACCCCACCTGAGTGCCCAGAATGGCTGAGAAATAGTTTAAAAACACATTCTCAAAAGGGGCTTAGATAGCCAAACAAGCCTCAGTAAGAGGCTGGTCTATAAATAGGGGGGCCTTAGGCTCATTTTAGAGCTTTGGTTACTATTGAAATCGTGGAGAGAAGGAGAAGAAAGAAAAGAGAGAAAAGAGAAGGAGAAGAAGAAGGAAAGAGAAGGAGAAGAAGGAGAAGGTCTCACCTTGCATCCATCCTATTCAGGCAGCTTCCTAGACTTGATTCAGGTATAAACCATACCAATACATGCTGCTATACTGATGTTGCTAATTTTCTCCATGATTCTCTAGTGTTCTTGATGCTTTTTTGGCCATTGGCAGCCCAGAACAGCTGGGGGCTGCCATGAACCATCTCAGATCCAACATGCAAGCATGATGCATGGAGGATCTGAGCATTTTAACCATGTTTTGATGACTGTTCTACACCTGAGACCGAAACCCAGCTGGTGCCAGATTGCACTGCACTGTTACACCAAGAACAGGCAGTCTGAGCTCAGATTTGTGTGCCCTGGTTGCATGCAGCCTAGCCATGAGCTGTAACAGCCTTAGATCACTGATTTACATGTGAAACCACCCTTGCATGCAGCCAAATCCATGGTCTGCAGTTGAAGATATGCTGGGTTACTATTTACTGGGCTGTCTGGGTAGCTCTTGGCAACCAAGTGGTGGGCCCAGGTAAAAATCCATGGGGTCCAGTGCAAAGTACACCCCAAGGGGTCCATGTTGACCTAACATGCATAAGGGGATGGTTAGGGCACTGCCCATGGTGCAGAACCTAGGAATTGGAGCCTGTTCACGTGTTAAGCAGACTCTGGGCGATGCAGACATCACCCAGAGACATCGCCTAGAGAATGAAAAGTGGCAGTTTTGCTGATCTGACTTGGGGATCTTCACCCATGGACCATAGAATAGTATAGGGAGGTGGTAAATGACCAAAATACCCCTCCCCACATCTGTCCATAAATATGAATACCTTGGGTACCCAAGTGAGCCCCGCAGGGGATGGAAACCTTGTCTGTGTTGATCCTGCAGTACTGCTAAGTTGGAATCAGTGTTGTGAGGTTATTAGGACCTTGAACCATATACTGTAGGTGTAAATGACCATTCTGCCCCTAAGCCACAATCTCTAGATGATGCACTGGGACATAGGCCTAAGGCCCAGTGTAAGACCCAGAGAATTCCAAGTGACGACTAACTGTACACTGAGTTAACCCAGTAAGCCTAGATCAACCTAGGACATCAAAAAATAGTTTGGAATATTAAATGACATATTTCTGATTTATACTTAGGGTTTGATCCCATGCTCGAGGCCTACTACCAGACTGCAGCCGAAACTGAAACTACAACTGAGTTCCTAGAACCAGACCCAGGTGAGTGAAGTGTTATCGTGTATGTACGTGTAACAATATTCTTATGCCGGCAATTAAATTCTTTAATTATAATGCTTTGTTACTTGATCAATTACAATTTCACAATTATTACACATCGTGTGACTGTTGATCAACTCTGTTTGAATATATCATGATGATTGTGATTGATAGACTAGATGTCGTAGTCGGCTTGGAAATGAGGCCGGTGGTAGTCCATAGAATGGGATACGGTTGACACCGCCTGACTCATACGATGCCATATAGACATGGGGCTAGAGTTTCATTACCCGTGCTATAAACCCTTACCAACAGGGGTTAAGGTGTTGGATAACTGTGAGGACTACTGTAAAACCTCGGGCATTTACGCCGGGAAGACTCGGTTACATGCTGGGATGCCCCAGGGCAATTATGCCGGGAAGCCTCGAGCAACATGCTTGGGAAGCACCGATAGGTGAATTATGGCTATATGCCAAACAAAGTTTATCCTCGATCTACATGTTGGGAAGCACCGGAAAGGTGAATTTGATATTAATTCGGTTACCTCACAAGTTTAATCATAGGAGGTTGGTCAGGTTGACCAAGGATAGTACACTGGAGCTGACTGGTCCCCTCCGACAACTCAATGGGTGTATCGTGGGAAAGGGTAACCAAGCCTAGACTAGGGATACATGTATTTAAGATTGTAGTAGCACTAACCTGACTTAGTTGTATTGTTAGGTGGCTAATAAATAATCTGGACTTGCATATCATGTAGGATTATGTGGAATGTGGTTGCATATACATGCATGATGATATGTTTTACTCACGGGCTCAGTGGGGCTCACACTTCCTGGATAACCTAGAGGGGGGTGAATAGGTTATCACTAGTGAATTTATCTCCTTTTTAAAATTTCTTTGAAAAATAAATAAGATAGAGAGAAAGAGAGTGCGTAAATAGAGGACACAAAGAATTTATAGTGGTTCGGCTAAACTTAGCCTACGTCCACTCCTCTCAACCTTGAGGGAATTCACTAGTTTTTTCCTTTTAGAACAGTAGGTGGGAAGAACACCTTTACAATCTTTTTATACGGGATAAGAGGATCCCAATCTTTTAAGGATAAGAGAATCTGAATCTTATAAGGACAAGAGAATCCGTGCAATGCCTAAGTATAATCCAGGTCAATGCAACCAATGCTTTATAAACTTAAAAGCATAAACTAAATATCAGAGAAATAAAGGTAAAAATACCTAGGTAAGGAGTGTGATGTATACTCCTTGCAAGTGTCAAATGATGCGAATGTATGCTTGCATAATGAATATCTTCTTATAAGAGTTAAGAGTGTGAGCTTAGGAAGATTCTTTAGCCTTTGAAGTCAATTCTTGAATAAGGCGGACAAGACTTCAATTAGAGAGCAATAATTACTTTTCACCTTTCTCAAAAGTAGGATTTTGGACTATAGTTGATCGATGAAAATGTCTGACATGTTCTCTATTTATAGGCTCATTAATGGCTTAAAGAACATATGCAAAATGTGTTCTAACAGATCTATTTTTCACCAATCCGATTGACCTGAAGATTAATCTGGTCAATCGGATCCTAGCCGTTGAAGAATATAGTCGTTAAAAACTAGCCGTTTAAAAGTTACATGGGCATCCGATCGATGTTCGATAGATCGGTTATCATCGCACTTGATTTGGTTGACCGGATCATCAATGGGAACGTACCCCTGAAGCTTCTGCCCAATCCGGTCTATGCATGCACTGAGATCCGATCGATCGGATGCTCAGACCAGATCACAGTCAAGACTTGATTCTGACCGTTTGACTGAGGGGATTGGTCCAGGGCTTTTTCCAACTGACTCCACATGTTTAAGAGTCAAGGAGGGTTCAAGTTTGACCTCTTGAGGTCTCTAAGTGATGCATATGCTTTTTCATTTATTTAATGCAAATGTGATTACAAGTATGCAGTGTTTGTGTCTAAGTATGTGCACACGAGCATCTTGAGTCTTCATTAAAGTCTTGGTCTCTATTTTCGAGTGATGTTCTTCAATCTTCAAAAGATCTTCCAAGATCTTCTTTTCTTGAAATGCCCTTAAAATCTTGATCTTCATGGCTTTGTCTTGAACATCTCCACTTCGTATTATATGTCTTCTACTCTTTTGACTTTGTTAGCTCTGTTGACATATAGACATATACAGGACCATGTCTATATGTTTGTTACCATCAAAACATTTATGGAGGTGGGGTTAGAATTCCCCAACAATCTCCCCCTTTTTTATGATGACAAACATATGATTTGGTAGTACCATATAGCATAGCATTCATAGCATAGCAATCATAACTTTAAAGCAGTAGTCAAGTCATGTATTATAATCATGCATCATATAATCAAAAAGTTAAATGTATCCAAATCATTATATAAATCAGTATATCTTCTCCCCCTTTGTCAACAACAAAAAGGTGTAGAGAAGGCTCCCCCTGCAATAGTAAATCAGATATAAAAAGCAAAGGATGGCAGGAAATGCAAACAAGTCAACCATATAGTAATAAAGTTTAAAGCAAATAGTCCAAATCAAAAGCACTCTCCCCCTAGAGAAGTGCAGCAGTTTAAAAGTTATCTCAAATCTAAATATTAGAACCCAAATTGTCTTTTTGAACTAAACATAAGTAAATAGAACTAATCATCTGCAGGAGGGGTAGAGATGTGGAAATGCTGAGTAATCGCCCTAAGCTAAGCCATGATCTCCTTATTGTCTCCACGAAGTGCTGCAAACTGATAATCAAAGCCCTACAGGCGAGAATCAAGCTTCTCCTGGTATGCAACAAATTCGGCCCTTATCACATATTCTTCATCTTTGCTATCATCCTCATCAAAAGCATCACTGTCAATGATGGATGAAGAGGCTTGCTTACGCCTAGCTTGATGACCCGGAGGAGGAGGAGGAGGAGGAGCATCAGCTCCACTAGTAGGGATAGCCATCTTCTTCAAAGTGGAAGAATTAATTGCAGAAGGATTTGAAGTTGGAATTTCATCAGATAGATCAACTTCAAAATGCTTAAAGATAACTGTTAGAAACCGACTATAGGGGAGGCTTGCCTTAGAGTCCCTTTCAGTAGCCAATTCTATAGTTTTCATAATCATATAGGGAAGACAAATTTGGTGAGTGTTGGCAATGCACCAAATGAGATATGCCTGGAAACAGGTAACTGCATCTCTATGCCCACCAAGTGGGGGGATATTATAGGTCAAAATCAAATTGACTATCCTAGGAATGTCTCCAAGATGAATAGCAGTAAGACCCTTGGTTTCCCCAAATAATTCTTGAAAATTGAACCATACACTGCATCAACATCCATAAATCCTATAGGGGAAGTCTTGGTATGGAGATACTTTTGTTCTCCAGAGTCATCAACTCCAATTATTTGGGCAAGTTCCACAGTGTCAAAGGAAATATATTTACCCTTAACTAGGGAGGTGATGGTGTAGTCACCTTCAACATCAACTACTTTGAGATTGCAATAAAATAGTTGAACAAGCCTAGTATAAGCTTTCTCTTGGGGATAGAGAATAGCATCCCAACCCAACATCTCAAAGAAAGTGTTTATCTCACAAGGAAGAATGGCATTGAGTTCGATAACACTTACTAGCCTTTCTCGAATGAGTTTCTTCAGTTGAAATTTCTTCCACCAAATCGATGCCTCCTTCGAGATGAACAAAGTTCCATCATATTGATCCTTCTTTGAAGCCACAGTCTTTCTCTTCTTTGAGGATTCTCTTTTTGAAGCCATTAAGAGCAAGGGTTTTGAGAAAGATGGATTGGAAAGGATTTTGAGAAGAAAAGGTGTGAAAAACTAGAGATTTGATGGTAAGATTAGAGATTTGATGGTGAAAATGAGTTTGGATCACCAAAAAACCAAAAATCTCCAAGGATTTGGTAAGATTTTGCCCTAGAAACTCAAAAGAGGGGTTTGGGAGAGAAGAGAGATGGGTTTTGGAAAGTTAGAAATGAGCCTTTTGAGTCTCGATTTTGGTTAAAAAGGCAATTTTTCCGTGATCCGGTCGACCGGATTCGACCATCCAGTTGACCAGATGACCTTAAATAGGCCATTTTAACCAGTCAACCCTGGATTTTGATCGTGAGATCGATTGGGACAGACTCAGAGGATGGTTCTCAATCAAAAGGGTTACACATACCTAATTCTCGACGAAGATTGCAGAAACGTTCTTCGGACAGAGCTTTGGTGAAGATATTTGCAACTTGTTTTTCTGTTTCAATGTGTTCGAGTACAACTTCTCCCTTTTGGATAGTGTCTCGAAGAAAATGATGACGAACATCTATATGTTTTGCTCTTGAGTGAAGAATTGGGTTTTTGCTTAGATTGATTGTGCTAGTGCTGTCGCAGAATATTTTTTAAGGATTGAATTGGAGTCCATAATCTTGAAGAGTCTGATGCATCCAAAGGATTTGGGCACAACATCTGCCAGCTGCTATGTATTCAGCTTCGGTAGTTGAGAGTGCCACACAGTTTTGCTTCTTGCTGAACTAAGAAACCAAACATGATCCAAAAAAGTGACAAGTACTACTTGTGCTCTTGCGATCAATATGACAACCAGCAAAGTCTGCATCAGAAAAGCTAAGTAATTCAAAGTTGTTGTTCATTGGATACCATAATCCGATATCAATTGTTCCTTTCAAATATTTAAAAATTCTTTTAACCGCGCTAAGATGTGATTGCATAGGATTTGAAATCTAGCACAAGCACACACACTAAACATGATGTCAGGTCTACTAGCAGTCAAGTATAACAAGCTTCCAATCATACCTCGATACCGAGTAGGATCAACAGGAGTTCCATTCTCATCTTTTGAGAGAGTTATAGAGGTACTCATGGGAGTGTTAGAGGCCTTTTAGGAATTAATGTCAAATTTCTTCAATAATTCTTTAATATATTTTGATTGATTATAAAAATCCCATTTTCAGTTGGTTTGATCTAAAGGCCTAAAAAGAAGTTGAGTTCACCCATTAAACTCATTTCAAACTCATTTTTCATACAATTGCTAAATTCAATGCATAAGAATTCATCAGTAGCACCAAAGTTAATATCATCTACATATATTTGTACTATGATTAATTTGGACCCTTTACGCTTAACAAATAATGTAGTGTCTATTTTACCAATGATATATGCATTTTCAATCAAAAAGGTCTTTAATCTATCATACCAAGCTCTTGGTGCTTGTTTGAATCCATACAATGCTTTCTTTAATCTAAAAACATAATCAGGATGAGAATAATTTTTAAAATCGGGAAGTTGAGATACATACACTTCTTCTTCAATAAAACCATTCAAGAAAGCACTTTTCACATCCATTTGATAAAGTTTGAAATTTTTATAACCAAATGATAAGAGCATTCTAATGGCTTCTAATCTAACAACAGGTGCATAAGTCTCATTAAAATCGATTCCCTCTTGCTGATTATATCCTTGTGCCACTAGTCTTGCCTTATTTCTAACAACAATTTCATTTTCATCAAGTTTATTTCTGAAAACCCATCTTATTCCAAGTATGGATTTATTTTTAGGTTTTGGTACAAGCTCCCATACATCATTTCTTTCAAACTGATGGAGTTCTTCTTGCATGGCCAAAATCCAATCATTATCCACAATGGCTTCTTTTATGTTCTTAGGTTCTATCATGGATAGGAATGCAGCAAAGCTACAAGTGTTTTGAAGTTTAGACCTAGTTTGAACACCTGATTCTAAATCTCCAATAACTTGTTCTAATGGATGATTTCTTACTGGTCTAATTTCTTTAGGAAGTTCTAATGAGTCTTCATTTGATGTGTCTAGAAGAGAATTATTCTCATTTAAAGAGGTAGTTTCAACTCTTTTTGAGATTTCGGATATAACATCCTCATTATCATCAACTAGAGGTTTATACTTTTCTTTTGGAGGAGAAATATCAAATCTAATGTTCATAGATTCCTCCACTACTAAGGTGTTTTTGTTAAATACTCTATATGCACGACTATTACTAGAGTACCCAAGAAAAATGCCTTCATCTGATTTTTCATCAAATTTTCCTTTGGAGTCTTTAGTATTCAAAATGAAACATTTACAACCAAAAATCTAAAAATAATCAACTTTGGATTTCTTTTCAAAATATAACTCATAAGGTATTTAGATAGGATCTTTCGAATCAAAATACGATTTAAAACATAACAAGCAGTATTCACAGCTTCAGCCCAAAAATATTTAGGTAGGGAATATTCATTAAGCATAGTCTGGGCAGTCTTTTGAAGAGATCTATTTTTTCTTTCAACAATCCCATTGGATTGGGGTGTTCTAGGAGCAAAAAAATTATGAGTGATGCCTTCATCATCACAGTATTTCTCAAACTGGTTTGAGTTGTCAAACTCACCACCATAATCACTTCTTATTATAGTGACCAAATAGCCCTTTTGGTTTTGGATTTTCTTACACAGTTTTGAAAATTCATCGAAAGCCTCATTTTTATGTCTAAGAAAAGAAGTCAAAGTATATCTAGAATAATCATCAATAATTTTCCACTCAAGCTTAGAGTAGGGATAAGGCCAAAAAGATCTAAATGGAAAAGTTCAAGTGGTCCAGAAGTAGAAACTATGTTCTTAGATTTGTGAGGAGCCTTAACTTGTTTACCCTTTTGGCATGCATCACAAAAATGATTCTTGTCAAACTTTAGTTTAGGTAAGTTTTGGACAAGATCCTTGGAAGCTATTGATTGAATCAATTTGATATTTATATGCCCAAGTTTTCTATGCCAAACACTTGAATCTTCATAGAAAACTAAGCAAGTATTGCTAGAACTAGCTTCATCAATGATGCAAGTATATATATTGTTATTTCTAGTTCCTTTCAATACTACTTTGTTATTTGTATCCATAACTAAGCAATGTGAAACATCAAAACTTACTTTATATCCAACACTACATAGTTGACTTACACTAAGTAGGTTGTAGGCAAGTTTGTTTACCAGATAGACGTTTGAGATGGTAGTACTTCCTATATTGATGTTTCCCATGCCAATTATCTTTCCTTTGCCATTATCTCCAAAAGTCACCCATCCTCCATCATACTTTCTTAACTTTGTGAATAACTTCGTATTTGCCATCATATGCTTGGAGCATCCACTTTCGATATACCATTCTACTTGCCCTTTGCTCTTCAAGCATACCTACAAAACAAAATTTACACATGCATTGGTCCCCATAATCTCATGGGTCCATTGTTGTTAGAGTTGAGAGATTCCTTAGGTACCCAAACTGTCTTGTAATTAGGACTATAGTTTGTGTCCGAAACATAGTTCTTAGGTCGTTGGTACCTAGGGTCACAAATGTCAAATGGAGATGGTGCCATTTTCTGCCTTTGTGGTCTTTGGCTATTGAAGGAGTTTTGAGTCCTTCTACCTCTTTGAAATCTTTGATGGTCATAAGGTCTATATGAGTTATACTTCATATATGACCTATGGTTTGGTTGAGGTCTATAGCTTCTTTCCATTGAGTATGGAGCATATGGCCTATAATGTTGACCTTGGGGTCTTTGAGGTCTTTGATGTATATATTCCCTTTGAGGTCTATTCCTTCTTTGAGAGGTATAATGAAATGTATGATGATGTTGATTTCTATACCTTTGATTTCTATGCTCTTGATTTCTGTATCCTTGATTCCTTGAAGGGGGAACATGAGAAGTTAACGTTTGACCTTGGTATGTTCTTTCCTCTACCACTTTTTCTTTACCTTTGGCATGGTATGGGATTTTCCCATTATAGCCTAAACCTTCTTTGTCTTGTGGCGGCTTTTGAGGGGTACCAAGGAGAGTGTCTAAAGATTTTTGACCTTTGGTGAAGGTTAGCAAAGCTGACGTCAATCTCCTATTTTCTCCTTCGAGTTGGGCAATATAGATCCGCGGGTCATCTATTTTATTGTTCAACTCTATTACTTCCTTTTCTAGAAAGGAGTTTGAAGCTTCAAGCTTTCGACTTGCCTCATAGAGAGCTTCAAATCCCTTTTCAATATCATCTTCATCTATGTCATCCATATCTATCTCATCAATTGAATCACTATATTTAGAATTAGAAGTAAGATAGGCCGAACTTACCTCTATGTCATCTTCTATTGCCATAAGAGCTAGATTTGTGATTTTTTCATCAGAATCCCCTACCACTTCTTCTTCACTTGAGTCCCATGAAATTTCAGCCGCATAAGCTTTCTTCTTTTCTTATCTTTTTGGGCACTTAGTTCTAAAGTGGCCAGACTTTCTACAATCATAGCAGACAATATTTTTCTTAAAAGGAAATTTTTTATCTTTGGTAGGAATCTTACCTTTGCATGTTTGTCCCTTATTGAAGTATTTGCCTCCTTTCCTTTTGAGAAATTTTTGGAATTCCTTGGTGATAAGAGACATTTCCTTTTCTGAGAAATTGATATTCTTTTCTTCATTGCTCTCTTCATCTGATGATTTAGTTGTCTTGAGAGCTATTGTCTTCTTCTTTGGTTCTTTTATTTTTGACTATCTTTCATCTTCATTCAATTCGACTTCGTGAGTAAGAAGAGATCCAAGCAGTTCGTCCAGGCTTACTTTGTCGAGGTCCTTTACTTCCTTAATGGCTGTTACTTTTGGTCTCCACTTGGGGGGAAGTGACCTGAGAATTTTTCTCACATTTTCGGACTTGGTATATGTTTTACCCAAGCCCTTCAACTTATTGGTGATGTTAGTAAAACGTAAAAACATACTAGAAATGCTCTCATTTTCTAACATTTTAAACAGTTCATATTCATGTACTAATTTATCAATCTTGGATTCTTTTACTTGTGAGGTTCCTTCATATGAAACCACAAGTGTATCCCAAATTTCTTTAGTTGTTTCACATATGGCTATTTTATTAAATTCGGAATCAATCAAGACATCTTGTAGGAAGGTAATAGCCTTAAAATTGTACTGAATTTTTTCCTTTTCAGCAGGAGTCAATTCAGAGGTTTCTTTAGGTACACTTTCACCATCTACAGTCTTATTGAAAGAGTAAGGTTCATGTTCAATTACATGTCAAACTTCAAGATTATATGCATATGTGAAGTTCTAGAATCTAATTTTTCAATAAGAAAAATTGTCTCCATTGAACAAGGGAGGTTTAGAAACATTTAGTCCCTCAAGAGGATTGGTGTAATGCGATCCCATAGATCTTAGTCTCAATCAAAATGAGCTCCCGCTCTGATACCACTTATTGGATAACCTAGAGGGGGATGAATAGGTTATTACTAGTTAATTTATATCCTTTTTAAAATTTCTTTGAAAAATAAATAAGATAGAGAGAAAGAGAGTGCGTAAATAGAGGACATAAAGACTTTATAGTGGTTCGGCTAAACTTAGCCTACGTTCACTCCTCTCAACCTTGAGAGAATTCACTAGTTTCTTCCTTTCAGTACAGTAAGTAGGATGAACACCTTTACAATATTTTTACATGGGATAAGAGGATCCTAATCTTTTAAGGATAAGAGAATCTGAATCTTATAAGGATAAGAGAATCCTTGCAATGCCTAAGTACAGTCTAGGCCAATGCAACCAATGCTTTATAAACTTAAAAGCATAAACTAAATACAAGAGAAATAAAGGTTAAAATACCTAGGCAAGGAGTGTGATGTGTACTCCTTGCAAGTGTCAAATGATACTAATGTATGCTTGCACAATGAAGATCTTCTTGTAAGAGTTAAGAGTATGAGCTTAGGAAGATTCTTTAGCCTTTGAAGTCAATTCTTGAATAATGCGGACAAGACTTCAATTAGAGAGCAATAATCACTTTTTACCTTTCTCAAAAGTAGGATTTTGGATTGTAGTTGATCGATGAAAAGGTCTGACATGTTCTCTATTTATAGGCTCATTAATGGCCTAAAGAACATGTGCAAAATGTGTTCTAAAGGATCTATTTTTCACTAATCAGGTCGACCTGAAGATTAATCCGGTCGATCGGATCCTAGCCGTTGGAGAATATAGCCGTTAAAAACTAGCCATTTGAAAGTTACAGGGGCATCCGGTCGATTGGATCATCGTCCCACTTGATCTGGTCGATCGGATCATCAATGGGAATGTACCCATGAAGCTTCTGTCTAATCTGATCTATACATGCACTGAGATCCGGTCGACCAGATGCTCAGACCGGATCATAGTCAAGACTTGATTCCGACCGTTTGACTAAGGGGATTGGTCCGGGGCTTTTTCCAACTGACTCCAACATGTTTAAGAATCAAGGAGGGTTCAAGTTTGACCTCCTAAGATCTCTAAGTGATGCATATGCATTTTCATTTATTTAATGCACATGCGATTACAAGCATGCAGTGTTTGTGTCTAAGTATGTGCACACGGGCATCTTGAGTCTTCATTAAAGTCTTGGTCTCTATCTTCAAGTGATGTTCTTCAATCTTCAAAAGATCTTCCAAGATCTTCTTTTCTTGAAATGCCCTTGAAATCTTGATCTTCATGATTTTGTCTTGAACATCTCCACTTCGTATTATATGTCTTCTACTCTTTTGACTTTATTAACTCTGTTGACATATAGACATATACAGGACTATGTCTACATATTTGTTATCATCAAAACATTTATGGAGGTGTGGTTAGAATTCCCCAACAACACTCTGTTATATATGTTTTTCTTTCTATTAGATGATTATGTAGATCGATGCCATTGTGGCATGGAGGCTCATTACAAGGAGGAGAGCCATTGTGGTTATGATGATATTGGTGTAGACCCCGATGGAGGTTGTGCCGATGATCCGAGTGTTCTCAGTGGTTATTAATGAAGACCAGTGAGGGCGCTCTTGATGCTTTTGTGTTGGGGACTCCATTTTGACTTTTGTTAGGAGTTTATCCCCGTCCTTATTTCTGTTTTAGTTTTCTTCTTTTCTTTTTGGGGTTGAGTTATCTCGCCCTGTATATATAGTTACTTTTATCTCAGATTATGTATATTTCAGTTTTTACTGTTCTGTTTGTGGGTGTAATGGGGAATGGAACAAATCTTACTTATGTATATGTATCACAACCATTTCCCGTATCGCTACGCCTTCTCTTTCTTTTTATAATTGTAGATTATCTGCAGCACTTTGATCTTACTTGTGGTAATATTATGGATGTGTGTGCCCGTAAATGTATTAACTGCTTCTAGATCCATGGGGTTTGGCGCATTGCTGTTATGCAATTCGGATCACCTACCTAATCCTCCCAGGGGGTGGTTTGGGGTGTGACAAATAGGGTCTAGACAGCACATCTCAGGGGCTTCTAGTGCAGGGGATGCTGGTACAAATGCTATTCTCCTGGCCATAAGGCACATGAATCTGAGGATGACAGAGGGATTTGAAGAAATCAAGGGACAGGTCTCTTCTTATGGTCAGCGTCTCGAGAGGATAGAAAAAGAACTGAATGACATCAACACTTTCCTCTACTATGGCGACAGTGAGAGGATAGATGATCGTGATGGCATGGAGAGCTAGCCTAGTCATTCATTCCAGAATTTGAAAGTTGTTTAATTCAGGCTTCTCTTTACTTGTCTCAGACTTGTTGGAACTCTTTTTACTTTGAACTTTTCTCTCTCTTTTTTTCTCTTTTTTTTATTTTTTTATTATTTTTTTTTATCAGTTAAATTTTAAAAGCTTTGGTGGTGGTTGAAGTGTATATTTTGGGTTGAAAGAATTATAATTACCTCCAAGGGAGGATTTGAACATATGAAATATTGAAGTATATATATATACTCATTTCCTTTAAATTTTGGATTTCATGGATTATTATGGATTATGATGGACATTCATGCGATGTCCGTAAAATACTCCCTTAGGGGTATAACAATGCAACCTAACAGTTAACACTCAGACATGCATGTACTTCAAGTCCTAAACTTCTTAATTGCCTATTATTTTCTAGAGTTCTCAATTGCAATATAACCAGTCTTCTCCCCTATGTCTGCATACACTTATTTATGATCTTGAGATTTTTAAATTAGAACCTAATTGTTGGGAGTAAATCAAATGGTTACCCCAAACTGTGGTCGGTGTAAAGCATCATGCTTTGATACCAAGTTCTTATGCCCCCATCCCAATAAAGGATATATTACAAGAAAAGGGATGACTAGGACGACAAGTGTCATCCCAATACTATCAGGATCATAGTGTTGGGGTAAATTCCACACATCACCCATTATGGTTTTGATGATAATAAATAAGTTAGTTGTACTAACCTATGTTATATTGTATAGAGAGACTTCATAAGAGATGAGCATCAAGTAAGGGGGGGCATATAAAGCTTGATGCACCAAGACAAAGATTTTAAAGAATGTTGTGAAGTGAAGGACTACTTTTAAGACTTCTATTCAAGCAACTCTTTGAGATACAAGACCTTAAGAACTTGTTTATTCTTGTATCTGGTTGTATCATAATTTAAAGTCCCAATTGATGTAATGCACACACATGCATGCATTCATTCATTTAGATGGACTTTAGGAGGTTTAAACTAAACCCAATCCATATGACCAAACCCAATTGGAATCATCCAAGTAAGTCCAATAAAGGACTTAACAAATTTCAGCAGAAATTTGGTGAAAAGGTATACCGTATCAGGAAAAAGCATATCGGATCAGTGTTATAATCTCAGGAAATTGCTTGTAGTAGCCGTCCAACCCACGTCGGATTGTAATCCAGCATACCGGATCATGAACTGGCATACCGGATGAATAAAATGCTATTATAATTTGACCGTTATTCTTTTATTGAATAAAGAAATTAGGTGATCCGGTATACCGGATTGGTATCTAGCATACCGGATTATATATGGCTTTTGGAATCTGATCTTAATTTAGATTTTCAATTAAATTAAGCCATCTAACCTATAAATACCCACTTGTTTAAAGCTCTAAACACCATTGCTAATCATAATTAAGAACTTCCAATACAAGTGACTTTCATGTGAGAATTCAAGCATTCATTCAAAGGACACTCTCTCACAAGCTCCTTCACTTAGCATTAAGCTTCAAAGTTGAAAGATAGCAAACTCTACTAAGGTTGAGGTAATCCTAATCTTTAGTATTTTTTATTTTATATATTTGTTTGAGTCTTCTTGCTCGGAATTAAGAGTAGTTTAAGTCCTCTTGCTCAGAATCAAGATTGGTTGAGTCCTCTTACTCGGAATCAAGAGTAGTGTTGAGTCCTCTTGTTCTCAATCAAGATTTATACGAGTTCTTTTGCTCATAATCAAGATTTGTTTTAGTGGAATTCTTTCTAAGGTGAGAGGAGTAGACATAGGCAAGTTTTGATCGAACCACTATAAATTATTGTTTTATCTTTACAATTTTAATTCTCTTATTGATAATTTTTTTTTTTTTCGCATAAATTTTTATATTCCACTACCTTCACCTATTCACCCCCCTCGAGGTGAATTTACATTTCGTATCAGAGCAGGAGCTCAAGACCATGGTTTTTTTTAATCCAATTAAGAGTTTAAGACCATGGGATCCTCTGCCAATCGTAAGATTGAAGGATACAATATTACCCGACCACCCTTCTTTGAAGGTGAAGGATTCTCCTATTGGAAGAATCGCTTCAAGAACTTCGTGTGTGCCAATAACATTGACGTATGAGAAGTAATTGAAAATGGACCAAACACCATAGACAAGCCCAAAGAAGAGTGGACTCAAGCTGATAAAGCAAAGATTCAACTCAATTTTGTAGCTATAAGCTACATTCAATGTGCTCTAGGAGAAAAGGAGTACAATAGAACTTGTATGTTTGACTCCGCTAAGGAGATGTTTGATAAGCTCGTTGTTACCTATGAAGGTACTTCAGAAGTCAAACAATCAAAGATTGACATGCTTGTAAATGAATATGAGCTTTTTAAAATGAAAAATGATGAGGACATATATGCTATGTTTATCCATTTTACTAATATTGTAAACAAGCTGAAAGGTTTAGGGAAGGTCTACTCCAATAGTGAAAATGTTTGAAAGATATTGAGATCTCTCTTAAAGGAATGGAGACCCAAGACTACAGCAATCAAAGAATCTAAGGACATCAACAAACTGAGTCTAGACGAGCTGTTGGGATCACTCCAAACCCACGAGATGGAACTAAAACTGGATACCAAGGAGGATGAACCAAAAGAACCAAAGAAAAAAGTTGTAGCATTCAAATCATACCATGAAGTAAGTGATGATGAAGAAGAACTATCCGATGACGAGATTGAATATCTCTCAAAGAAGTTCTCAAAGGTCCTGAAGAACAAAGGCAAACCTCATTCAACAAGAAGAGACTCTCAATAGACCAAAAGGGTAAGAATGTTTTTAAAGAGAATAATGAATCTTTTTCAAAAGACATTGTTTGCTATGAGTGTAGGAAACCAGGACACTGTAAGGGAGATTGTCAGAAGATAAAGAAACACAAAAAAATATACAAAGTCGAACACTCATTCGATTCAAGCGATGAAGAAGAGGAAGACGAAGAATCTCAAGAAGAAGAGCATATCAACCTTGCTTTTGTGGCTATTGAAAATGAAGAAAGTGAAAATGAGGTAACCCCCACTTCTCCATCTCATAAAGACTTTCTAGAATTAGAAGAAGCTTTTGAAGACCTCTACCAAAGTAGCATGGAGTTAGCTACTACTAAAAAGAATCTCTTAAAAGAGATAAATACCCTCAAAGACCAAAACATAACTCTAACTTCTCAAGTTAACAACTTAGAAGAAGAAAAAGAGAAATTGTGTAAAGACTTAGAATCTTTTACTAATAGTAAAAAGAATCTTGATACTTGACTTGGATTTTCATCTAAAGCATCTTTCAACAAGGAAGGGCTAGGCTATGATGTGAACATGAATTCAAAGCAAATCCAAAAGCCAAGTTCAAGTAAGATAGCAAGCAAGGGAGCAACGAAAAATAAATATTGTAACTACTATAGAAAGAAAGGACACTCTCTTGAAGAATGTTACTCAAGAAAGAAGAGCCCTCAATTTAGCAAACCCAATCCCAAAGGGAAGACTCCCTATATCCCTCAAATTGTTGTATGCAATAATTGCAACAAGAAGGGACATACCATCTGGAAATGTTATCACATGAAACAAACCTTCCACCATCCTAGAAGACCTTACAATGGTCAAAACAGGAGGAGTCATCCAAAGGTGCAAAGACCTACTAGAACTTCACCTAAGGTGCAAAGATCTTGGAACCCCCAATCATACCCAAATTGGTATGGGAATCAAAATACAAATGCTAACCAAATGGTTTGGAGACCAAGAGAAAGGTATGATACTATCATTGATGGACCCAACACACAATGGAGACCAAAATTTTATTAAGTTTTTTCTTTCTATCCCCACTTTTTGATAATGCCAAAAGGAGAGAGAAATGGGGAGATAAAGTTGTAGTTTATCTTTTGAACATAAATTATCCTGATATTATATCTTTATATCATTTGATACTATTTATTTGTCATCATCAAAAAAGGGGGAGATTGTTGGGATAAATTCCACACATCACCCATTATGATTTTGATGATAACAAATAAGTTAGTTGTACTAACCTGTGTTATATTGTGTAGAGAGACTTCATAAGAGATGAGCATCAACTAAGGGGGAGCATGTAAAAGCTTGATGTACCAAGATAAAGATTTCAAAGAATGTTGTGAAGTAAAGGACAATTATCAAGATTTCTATTCAAACAACTCTTTGAGATACAAGACCTCAAGAACTTGTTTATTCTTATATCTAGTTGTATCATAATTTAAAGTCACAATTGATGTAATGCACACACATGCATGCATTCATTTAGATGGACTTTAGGAGGTTTAAATTAAACCCAATCCATGTGACCAAACCCAATTGGAATCATCTAAGTAAGTCCAATAAAGGACTTAACAAATTTTAGCATAAATTTGGTGAAAATGCATACCGGATCCATACCGGATCAGTGTTGCAATCTCAGAAAATTGCTTGAAGTAGCCTTCCAGCCCACGCCGGATTGTAATTCAGCATACTGGATCATGAATCGACATACCGGATCATAATCCAGCATACTGAATCAATAAAAGGCTATTATAATTTGACCGTTATTCCTTTATTGAATAAGGAAATTAGGTGATCCAGCATACCAGATTGGTATCCAGCATATCGGATTATATATGATTTTTGAAATCCGATCTTAATTTAGATTCTCAATTAAATTAAGCCATCTAACCTATAAATATCCACTTGTTTAAAGCTCTAAACACCATTGCTAATCATAAGTAAGATCTTCCAATACAAGTGACTTTCATGTGAGAATTCAAGCATTCATTCAAAGGACACTCTCTCACAAGCTCCTTCACTTAGCATTAAGCTTCAAAGTTGAAAGGTAGCAAACTTTACTAGGGTTGAGGTAATCCTAATCTTTAGTATTTTTTATTTTATATATTTGTTTGAGTCCTCTTGCTCGGAATCAAGAGTAGTTTGAGTCATCTTGCTCTCAATCAAGATTTGTACGAGTTCTCTTGCTCATACTCAAGATTTGTTTTAGTGGAATTCTCTCTAAGGTGAGAGGAGTGGACGTAGGCAGGTTTTGGCCGAACCACTATAAATTATTGTGTTATCTTTGCAATTTTAATTGTCTCTTATTGATAACTTTTTTTATTTTCGCATAAGTTTTTATATTCCACTACCTTCACCTATTCACCCCCACTCTAGGTGAATTCACACATAGATGAGTGGAGCTGACATTAGGGATTGGTCTTCATTAATAGTCATTAAGGACTAAGCTCCACCTTGAGTCCCAAATGGAACCCTAGGTTAGCTCCTCCTCCAATAAACCTACCTAAACCCAAGAATAAATGGAGAAGAGGGAGGTACCATGAAATGGAAACATACCTTGGTGAGTGGAGCTCAAACCCCAACTCCAGGCAGCCTTGAAGATCCACCTTTTCCTCTCTCCTTCCCTTTTTTTTCTTTTCTTCAATCCTTGCTTGGACAGCAAGAGGAGAGGAGGTAAGGCAGCAAGGCTCCTCTTGCTTCCCCTTCCATCTTCTTCCTTGCCCTGCCATTCCTCTTTCTTTCTCCTTCTTCTCCTCCATGGTTTGGCTTGGAGGGGGAGAGATGGGAGAGTTTAGAGCTGAGCCCTCCCTTTTAAAAGATAAAAAGGCCTTAGGGCTTGTTTGCCTAGGTGCCCCCAAGGCTAAAGATCCTTTAAGTTCAAGTAGGCTTTAAGACCTGTTTGGCTAGGCTCACAAACCCTATTAGGTCCAATTGGTTAGGGCCCATTTAGTTTAGCCTAAGGTCCTATAAAGACATTTTAGTTTTAGGGCTTGTTAGGCTCAAGCTAAATAAAAGAACCCATTATTCAATTAAGTTAAGTCCTGTGGGTCTACTTTCATGGCCCAACAAACAAAGAGAGGGTAAGGGTGGAAGTCCATCTCGTCCGAGGACCTACTTTTTCGTGTCCTAGACACGGGGGTGTGGGTCCCACAAAAAAATATAATAAAAGGGCAAGAAACAGCACGGACGGAACCAGTCTGGTGAGTCCGTTCGTGACTCCGTTGCTGCTGTAAGGGCCCAAATTATAAGAAAAGTTACGGAACTTTGACCCACACTTTCAAGACTTCGAGGGGATACGTATAATAAAATTTAGGGTTCAAGTTTTGCCCATGGTGGGGTCCAATCGTCCATCAAGGTGTGAATGCAACCCTCGAATTCGAGCTTTCCTCCTCTTGACTGTTACAGTCCAAGGTTGCAAGTGTTGACCATTGGCATCATGGCATCACCTATCGGTAAAAGTTTAATTTGATTCGGGGTATTAGGGTATATTTTGGGCACGGGTGTAACATCATCTCTGTTGGATGTAACGTTTATGTGTCAATCAAACCTAATTTAATTTGATTAAATTAATTAATTTAGTTTTATTTAATTATGTGCTTGTCATAATTGTATATTGCATCTGCCCAATTCAAACCGTTTTGTTCAGAACTACAGATAGATTTGGGCAATCTGTTCTATGGTTACTATATTTTATATTCGTACAATAGTGATTGGACCAAAATGTAAATATAGGCACATTTCATGTTGAACATGATCCATGGGGATTCCCGAATTATTCACCGTCAAGTTGTAGTTATAACGAGAATCTTCGATGGTTTTTTTCTCTGTACTTGAGAGGCACTTGCCATTTTATTTATGGTATGTACATTTGTGGTGTGTCAATGGTTGATGTCTACCTAAAGGACTGACTATATGTCGGCCGCTCGGTGTGCCTAATGTAAATAGTTTTGGATGTGATGCTCAATAAAGTTTCCATTGCCCGTAAAGGGAGAACACTAAAAAGAGAGTGAACGAATTTGATTGTGCCAAATCTAAGGCCTTGGTATTTTGTAAAGTGTTTGCAAAGAGTATTTTATTTTATTAATATTAAATTAAATATATTTTGGAAAAGAGTTTTCAAAGAGATTTATGGCCAATCAAAGTGCTCCATACTCTCGTGATCAATTATAATGGATCAAAATTGTGGTGGTGGCATTTATTCCATGGTTGTAATGGCCCATTATAGGTGTTAATAGTGTGGGGAGAAAATGTAATATTTATTCACCTACCACAAGGGGTTTTTCAAGTTACACCTTGGTAGGATCGTCTTTTACTATAATTTTAGATAAGTTTTATCCTTATGTGCAATTTAGGATAATATTATGGGCTACCCTTTAGGATCACACCACTTGGTTAGATATGGACCGTAGGTTTGCCACCTCCTCAATTAGGTCTCTCTATATATAAAGAGACCTAAGGCCAAAGATGATTGATGATGATAGAGAAAAAATCATTAGAACAATTTGCACAAAATTGTGAGAGAGCTTAGAGAGGGAAAAAGAGAGTCTTCTTCTTCCTCAAACACTATTGGCCATTGGAGGTGAAGCAAGCTTGGGAGATCTTCTTCAAGTGTTGCATTCCTTTGGAGGAACACACCATTTGAGTCTTCTAGGTGACCTTGCTCTCCCCTTGAGGTTAGTACATTAGTGTGTTTATTGAGATCCTTGCATGCTCATAAAATTTTGTGATTACATGAGAATCCCATCGCTTCCGCCGCTACTAACAATTGGCATCAGAGCGTAGGTTCTTCATTAAACACGTGTCAAAATCAACTTACAATCTTCTTCTTCTTCTTCCTCCTCCATTATTGTGTTTTGAGTTTTTTGAATTTTGAGTATTGTACACAAAATTCAAAGTTGACAATATATGAAACAAAGGAGAAGAGGCCACACCAGCCGGAACCGCCAGTCGACAACCGTGGTAAGCAGGCACGGCCTGCAAGCCACGCCTGCTGGGCAGCTTGTCAGTAGGAATGTGGCGGGCAGTCATGCACAGGCGCAGCCCTGCGTACCGCGTGGTTGCAGGCCGCGGCCAGCGAGCTGCTGTGCGCCGCATGGGCAGCGGCCCTTGCATCTCAAAAAAACAAAAAAAAAGGGTTCATGGGGTTTGGGGAAGATGATGATTTTTAAAATTTTTTATGTTTTAAAAAGTTCATCTTCTTCATGTCAAATTCCATCTTTAAAGCTCCATTAATGGAGTTCTAGTTGAAGCTATTTTAATGTAGATTGCTCGAAGATGCTTTAATTGTGTTTTGAACATAATGGGATTTTTAGCAAAGTTTCCTAATTAGATTAAAAAAGTTGGATTTGTGAGCAAGATTGCCTAATTAGATTAGGAAACTTGTATTTAAATTAATTTTCTATTTTGGATAAGAATCTAAATCTAATTAAGTTGCCCACAATATAATGAGAATTTAAAAGGAGTGGGATTCTGATTTCCTATTTGGAATCAAACTCTAACTATTTTCTCTCATGAATGGAAATTGATTTTAAATAGGAATCCTAACTTGATTAGGAAAGTCCAAATTAAAATAGGATTCTATTTAATTGCAAATTGACCCATGGGACCCACTTTATTAATACATGGGTTGGACCAATGGGACCCACAAGGTTCGGCCTTGGGCCGAACCAAGGGCCGACCCACATGAGTTTGACCCATGGACTGACGAATTGTAAATAAAAAAAAATGTTTTGAATGAATATATGCAAATTTTATTTTTTAATGTAAGGTTCCACTTGGTGTGAATAATTAAGAATTGATTGGACATCAAGTTTTATGAGAACCGAAATGCATTTTCATTCTAACATCGTTTAATTAAAGAAATTTCAGAGTAGTTCTTGAAATTATGTAATTAAACAAGTATGTGTGAAATCATAATTTTGCACTCATTGCATTTTATTATAAGATAATATAGAGAATGCAATGCTTTCTTGAGTACATGCCTACCTATCATGTATAGATTGCATATCCAAGTGTTGGATATTAAAGGTGATACTTGAATCATTTTTAAAGAGTTAAAAGTGGGATTATGAGATTCATGTGGTACTAACACTTTGATTTTTAACAATTGATCTAACCATTTGTTTTGCAGCATAGAATGGTCATGGGATTAAGTATGTGATGGTTGATATTTATGTCACTTCTTAATTTCCTCCCTCTCTTCTTACCCCATTCTAAATGGTTGTATCCCCCTTAGGCAGCCCTATAATTGGAGGATTGGTTTCCCAAGGTTTTTTAAATGGTTGTAAAATTTTAATCTATATTTTAAATTCATGAGATGTAATTTAATTTTAAAGTCCAATAGATGTAACAGCTTGAAGACATGAGATGATCTTTGAGATGAAAGAAGAGGAACGTGACTTCAAGGAAGACAAGTTATCGAGTGGGAGCTTCTCAAGTTTCAAGGAGTTGAAGACCTTCGAGAATCCCATGACCATACCATATTAGTGCTTACTTTATTTGCTTTATATGGTTGCTACATGTTAGTACATAGGGTAATATTTGCTTGTGCGCGTTACTAGATGCATGTGATGTATGATGGTTAGGAGTAACATGGTTAATGCGTCATAATGTTAAAATTACTTTATTACCCTTGACTAAGTAAAGCAAGTAATAGTGTGGGAATCTTTAACGGTTAAAATCCCGTGGCCTCCTATCGCGATGAGAGAATGGTCTATCCATAGACCACTTTGGGAAATCCGAAAGGCTAACCTTAGTGATCAGTGGATAAGTAGCATCCTCCCATCTCCGGCGTGATAGAAACAATCATAGTAAATAGGTATAGCCTGAGTGTCAGCATTACCTAAGAGCCATGAATTGTTTTGAGGAGATAGGTACCTACTTGACTTGAGTGTGCGGTGAACTCCAAAAGGCTAAGCTGTCACTCAGGTGGCCAAAGTATATTGGAGGTCGACCCTTATATTAGGGCATTGATAGCAAAGTATATACATAATGAACTCCGAAAGGCTAAGCTATGCATATTAAAGGCTTAGAAGACTCCAATTCACATTTTTGACTGAGAGGGATGTTGATTTTATGAGTTACCATTGGAATGTGATGCATGTTTCCTTAATTATTTCGATGGTATAGTTGCTAATTAATTGCTTGTACGTTATTTGTAGACCCTAACTGCCATCAATATGACCAACAACGCCGCCCTCAATTCCATACTTAATGACAATAGACTGACCAGGACTAATTACCTCGAGTGGAAGCGAAAGCTTATACTCGTTCTGAAGGCAGAGAAGATCCACCATGTCATTTCTACTGATGGACCTCCCTTATCCCACACCACTGAAGGTGACGACTATGTGGCTTGGGAGACCTTTAAAGAGAAGGACGCTCTGGCCACCGCCTATATTCTTAGCTCCATTGATAAGAACCTCCAAAGCTCATGTGATGACTTAGAATTGGCCAAGGATGTGACGGAACACTTAGAGCAGACTTTTGGCAAGCAAGATCGTCTTGCACGCCAATAAATCTCCTCAGTGTTGTTCTCTGCAAAGATGCATGATAGTACCACAATCCAGGATCATATGATGAATCTTACCAAGTTCTTCTCTGGATTGGAGAATAAGGGTACTCTATTTGAGTTAGACTTCAAGATAGAGATTATCTTTGCCTCACTTCCTGATGCCTATAGCTCCTTTATATTGAACTTCCACATGAATAAAGTAGTGGTTAACAACATCTCTAAGCTTACTAACATGCTTATAGAAGCAAAAAGTACGCTTAAGAAAAATAAGGTTGTTTCTCTTGTTATTGAGAAGAGTTCTCAGGGTTCAAAGAATAAGAAAAAGAAGAGGACTAAGAAAAGCAAAAAAGGCAAGTCAACTAGTGTGAAAGATAGAGGAGTGTAGAAGAAAAAGGCCAAAGCTGACAAAGGAAAGCGTTTCCATTGTGGCAAGACTGGACACTTGAAGAGAAACTGCCAAGAGTACCTAGCTTCCTTGAAGAATGACAAGCCAGAGACAGGTATTTTTGAATCTTTTGTTGTTTCTGAATCTCTTATGTTGGTTGGACCAACTAACATGTGGTGTATGGACTCTAGGTCCACCGCACACATTTTTAATAAGTTGCAGGGGTTTCAAGAGAGCAGAAGGACAAGAAGGAATGAGATCACCCTCAAAGTTGGAACTGGAGATGAAGCTGAAGTAGTAACTGTAGGAACTTTTTTCATTTATTTTAGCAATGCTGGTTATTTGAAACTTAATAATTGTTATCACGTACCTGAATTTAGTAGGAATTTGATTTCAGTTTCAAGACTTATTGATGATAGTTATAAGGTTTCATTTGATAATGATATGATCATTACTCTTCAGGGCAAGTTTATTGCCTCTGGTTTTAAATTGAATGGCCTTTACTTTCTCAATTCTGTCTTGAATGAATCCGGTGATTCCAGCATGAATGTTAATGTAATGAAAAGAAAGCACTCTCCAGGTAATCAAACGTATTTATGGTATCTTAGACTAGGCTACATAGGGATAGACAGGATAAACAAGTTAATTAAGGATGGACCTCTTGAAAGTCTAGAGGTTCTACCATTTCCAACATGGGAATCGTGTCTACAAGGTAAAATGGCCAAGTTATCCTTTTCTAAGAAAGAAGGAAGAGCCAACGGAACGTTAGATTTAATCCACTTAGACGTTTATGGACCACTGAATATCACTGCTAGGCAGGGATATCAGTACTTCGTCACTTTCACCGCTGACTATTCATGTTATGGCTATGTTTATCTAATGCATCGCAAATCGAAAACTTTTAAAAAGTTCAAAGAGTTCCAAGCCGAGGTTGAGAACCAATTAGATAAGCGTATTAAATGCCTGAGATCCGATCGAGGAGTTGAATACTTATCTGACGAATTCTTGGACCACTTACGAGATAAGGGGATCTTATCACAGCTGGCGACACCAGGCACACCATAATAAAATGGTGTGTCAGAGCGTAGAAACAAAACTCTGTGAGACATGGTTCGATTCATGCTCACCTACTCTTAGCTGCACTTGTCATTTTGGGGATATGCATTGGAAACGGCTATATACATTCTAAACAGGGTTCCAAGCAAGTCTGTGCCCAAGACACCATATGAGTTGTGGACAGGGCGCAAGCCTAGTCTACAACACTTTAAGGTATGGGGTTGTGTTTCACATGTGAAATGACAGCATGTAGACAAGCTTGAACCTAGGACTGATAGATGCCATTTCCTAGGCTACCCCAAAGGCACTGTGGGTTACTATTTCTATAACCCAACAGAGAAAAAGGTGTTTATAAGTAAACACGCCATGTTTCTCGAGGATGACCAAATTGCACCCAGAACTGAGCCAGTTGTGATTCAAGAGTTGGATAACATGGATACTCAGATGGTCCCTACACCACCACCCATTGAAACTTCATCACCGGTGATGAATCCTATAGAGCCTAGGCGCAGTGGAAGAACAATCAGGGCTCCTGACCGTTTGGTTTTCTTTAGCAAGGAATCAAACAAAGTAGAAGAGTATATGATCACTGATACTTCGGACACGGATCCCTGCACCTACCAAGAGGCTATAGGAGATGTGGATGCAACTAGATGGTTAGATGCTATGAAAGCCGAAATGGACTCCATGTACTCCAATGGCGTTTGGACTCTAGTGGATCCACCTGAAGGAATTAAGCCTATAGGATACAAATGGATCTACAAGAAGAAGAAAGGAGCTGATGGAAGCGTGGAGAGATATAAGGCAAGGCTGGTAGCCAAGGGCTATACCTAAAGAGAAGGCATAGACTATGAGGAGACCTTCTTGCTAGTCGCAATGTTAAGATCTATTCGGATTTTATTTGCCATAGCGGCACACTTCGTTATGAGATCTGGCAGATGGATGTCCAGACAGCCTTCCTGAATGGACGTCTTGATGAGGACATTTACATGTCTCAGCCAGAGGGGTTCATTTCCCATGGGGAAGAGAACAAAGTGTGCAAATTGTTGAAGTCAATCTATGGACTTAAACAAGCATCTAAAAGCTGGAACATCAGGTTTGGTCAAATGATCAAAGAGTTTGGTTTTGATCAAAACGTTGATGAGCCATGTGTCTACAAGAAATTCAGTGGGAGTTCGGTCTGTTTTCTTGTCCTGTATGTAGATGACATATTTCTCATTGGGAATGATGTTGGAATACCAACTTCTGTTAAGAAATGGCTTTCCATCAACTTCTCGATGAAAGACCTGGGTGAGGCCACATATATACTAGGCATTAAGATAGTCAGAGATAGGAAACGTAAAATTTTAGGTCTGTCCCAAGCTAATTACATAGACAAAGTTTGGGAGAGGTTTAGAATGAAAAATTCTAAAAGAGGAAACGTTCCCTTTAGACATGGCATAGCACTTTCTAAGTCACAATGTCCACAGACCCCTGAGGACATAGAAACTATGAAAGGGGTTCCATATGCTTCGGACATTGGAAGCCTCATGTATGCAATGCTATGTACGAGACCAGATATTTGTCATGCAGTTGGTATGGTTAGTCAATTCCAATCAAACCCTGGATAGGAACATTGGACAGTTGTTAAGTGCATCATGAAGTACTTGAGAATAACAAAGGATTATTTCCTTGTTTATAGTGTAGATAACTTATTAGTAGTAGGGTACACAGACTCAGATTTCCACTCAGGTAAAGATGACTGAAAATCGACATCTGGCATGATATTTATGCTAGGAGGAGGGGCTGTCATATGGAAAAGTGCAAAGCAGAAGTCAACGGCGGATTCCATAACTGAGGCTGAATACTTAGTAGCTTGTGAAGCAGCTAAGGAAGGGGTATGGCTAAGAAAATTTCTCACTGACATGGAGGTAGTACCTGACCTCGTTAAAGACCCCATGACTTTGTTATGTGATAATAAAGGAGCCATTGCTCAAGCTAAGGAACCAAGAGTAAATCAGAAGAACAAGCATGTGGAGCACAAGTATCATCTCATTCGAGAGATAATACAAAGAGGGGACGTATCGATTGCCAAAGTTGATTATGCAGACAATTTGTCCGACCCCTTAGCCAAGGGACTTACTCCAGTAGTATTTAATAGACATGTTGAGAACATGGGGATAAAACCTGTTGGACATTGGGTTTAATATACAAGTGGGAGATTGTTGGATGTAACGTTTATGTGTCCATTAAACCCAATTTAATTTGATTAAATTAATTAATTTAGTTTTATTTAATTATGTGCTTGTCATAATTGTATATTGCATCTGCCCAATTCAAGCCATTTTGTTCACAACTACGGATAGATTTGGGCAATCTGTTCTATAGTTGCTATATTTTACATTTGTACAATAGTGATTGGACCAAAATGTAAATATAGGCACATTTCGTGTTGAACATGATCCACAGGGATTTTCGAATTATTCACCATCAAGTTGTAGCTGCAACGAGAATCTCTGGTAGTTATTTTCTCTATACTTGAGAGACACTTGCTATTTTATTTATGTTTTGTACATTTTTTGTGTGTCAATGGTTGATGTCTACCGAAAGGACTGACTATATATCGGCCGCTCAGTGTGCACAATATAAATAGTTATGGATGTGATGCTCAATAAAGTTTCCACTGCCCATAAAGGGAGAACACCAAAAAGAGAGTGAACGGATTTGATTGTGCCAAATCCAAGGCCTTGGTATTTTGTGAAGTGTTTGCAAAGAGTATTTTATTGTATTAATATTAAATTCAATGTATTTTGGAAAAGAGTTTTCAAAGAGTTTTATAGCCAATCAAAGTCCTCCATACTCTCGTGAGAAATTATAATGGACCGGAATTGTAGCGGTGACATTTATTCCATGGTTGCAATGGCCCATTATAGGTGTTAATAGTGTGGAGAGAAAATATAATAAAATTACCTACCACAAGGGGTTTTTCAGGTTACGCCTTGGTAGGATCGTCTTTTACTGCAATTTTGAATAAGTTTTATCCTTATGTGCAATTTAGGATAATATTATGGGCTACCCTTTAGGATCACACTACTTGGTTAAATCTGGACTGTAGGTTTGCCACCTCCTCAATTAGGTCTTTCTATATATAAAGAGACCTAAGGCCAAAGATGATTGATGATGATAGATTAAAAATCATTAGAACAATTTGCACAAAATTGTGAGAGAGCTTAGAGAGAGAAAAAGAGAGTCTTCTTCTTCCTCATGCACTATTGGCCATTGGAGGTGAAGCAAGCTTGGGAGATCTTCTTCAAGTGTTGCATTCCTTTGGAGGAACACACCATTTGAGTGTTTTAGGTGACCTTGCCCTCCCCTTGAGGTTAGTACATTAATGTGTTTATTGAGATCCTTGCATGCTCATAAAATTTTATGATTACATGAGAATCCGCCGCCACTAACAATCTCAACCTGTTCTGCTTTCATTGGGCGGCTCCATATCTTTGTAAACTTCTCTCTAAACCTCATGATGAAATTGGAGAACCCTTCATTTGGCCCTTGCCTTAGTGTCTCCAACTCTCATCGTGTGATATCCAATTCAGTATTGTAAGAATATTGCTTTGTGAATGCCTTCACAACTGCCAACCAGGTTTGAGTTTGAGTCTGGTCCAACTGGGTGAGCCACCTCAGAGCTGATCCAACTAATGAGTAAAAGAAGGCCTGACCCATTTGGTTTTCTGTGAGTTCCCATGACTTGGCCACTGTGATGAAGATTTTTAAGTGGGCTTTGGGGTCTCTAGTTCCGTCGAACTTGTCAAGCTTCCATTTGAAATCATCGGGTATTCTTCCCATTGGAAAGAAAACCAAATCATCTTATAGCTTCATAACTGTTTTGTCTTTTATGGCAATCTCAAGTTTCTCGACCTTTTCCCTTATTTGCTTTTCCCTTCAGTCTCAGGCGGATTCTGTAGGGTATTGACAACCACAACATCCTCTTCTTCTATCATGACTTTGGGCTACATCCTAGGTACCGTCGGTGTCATCCTAGGTTCTCCGGGGCTTTGCGCCATCTGCATGACCAACTGTTTCATCTCTGCCATTTCTTTTCGCATGCTGACCATTTCCTGATTCAGTACTTCAATTGACGGGCTGACATTTGAAGGATCCATGGTGCCCACACTGGGTGATGACCTTACTAGACTCTGCCTAAGTGGAGGAATGGAAGTCATTAAGACCTTTGGGGATCAAATTGGACCAACTCAGGTTAGCCCATTATCATGACGGGCCCACACGAGTAGCAGGAATATCTCTTGTCGTGGATTGTGCTTTACAAAACTTATTTTAGGACTTTAGAAGATTTTTTATGATTTTATACTTTTTATTTGTACTAGAAGATATACACAAACAAATATATACAAACAAGGTTAGTCTGTGCAACAATTTGCCTTTGACCTCTTGGTTCCATCTTATTCATGTAATTAATGGTGTAATTACGCCGATACCCAAGATTAATCAGGGAAGGCCCTTATAATCTCAGAATTGATGTAGTGACACCATAAATCCTTCGTTGTTCGATGGTTTAGGTCAAATTGGAATCGTTACACCGCAACAAACAAAACGGCTTAGTTGAGAATCTCTCAGCGGTCTATCATTTGCTAATATGGGATGCCTTGTATCGCGGGAAGCTCAGAGCTCTGTCATTGATGTACCATACTGGATAGCGCATCAGTCTTCGAGGGAAAATCGAGGCAACATTTTTTTTTCGATACACTAGCCCAAACGGATATGTCATTTTTGATGAGGGACTATCGAGGGATGGATAGAGCCCCTTCTTATGACAGGCAATCCATATTAAGAAAGGTAGACCACTTGGAATCTCGCTTTCAGCCCTAATATGTTAGTTTGTGGCGTATCCTAATCGTATATGGTCTGATTTCCTATATGATGCATGGAATAGGTAGGCTGATAGGATAAAACAAGGTTACCCTTAACAAGACCGATATACCTATCACTCGTGGTCACAAATTGTAGGTACGTGGTTCTTTTAATATACCTGAGGAATAGGTCACGTGATCTCAGAGTAATCAAGCTAGTGCCCTTTTTTGGTAGCGAAGTACCCGACGACACACTAACGAATACCCTCGCCGGTGATTCTAGACCCATACAGTAAATATCAAGGGTTATGGCTTCGCCGCGAATTACCCATAACTATTCATGGGGTCCAACGACTAATTACGGGGCTATGTGTTCCCATGAAGTGTTGTGTGTGCATGATAGAGGTGCAGGAAGTGGCTATCATTCGATCTCAGAGTACTTAGTATGATGTGCCCCACCTCCCCGGGGGTAGAGGCATAATAGAGAGTACCCTCGTCATTTGATTTCACTTCGAACACGATGCATGATGCAGTTAGTACAACAAAAGGGGTTAGCCAAACACGTTATCAATCAAACAATGGAAAGGAGAATATTCTTACATTCAACTGTAGCATCTACTATTGAAAGCTTATCCATCAATCCCCAGCGGAGTCGCCACTATGAGGATCCGTTCCCGAAACTGCGTGTTCCAACGCTTGGTTCAGAAGATTTGGGTTATGCTCCTTGGTTGGAGAGAGAAGGAATGCATCATCTAATGGGTATGTTAATTTATCAGGGGATGGGGGTCATACAATTAAATGAAATGGAGTTGCCACCTAGGATTAGGGCTTAGGATCCATTGGTGTACCCCTGTGAAGGGTTACAGGACTTCATTTGATCTAGTCAGAGATTCGAGGTAAGTTGTCAGGTTACGAGAGTGGGAAGGTGTTAGGCACCCACCTTGCCCAGGTAAACCAGTCTTTCTATTAGATGCTTGTTTTCGAATATTCTCCCTTTATAAATGTCCTATTCCCACATGTATAGCTAAAATGATGCACAAACTGCTTAAAGTTAAACTAATTTAAATTAACTACTGTACACTACACGAGTAATTTAAATATATCTACATTGTTACTAAATTAAAGTGCGATGAAAGAATTAAATACTTGTATGCTTTAAACCAATGCAATTATACAAGATGGATCGTGTCCCCTAGCTCAAGTGGAGGCAAAAGACTGGCTTTGTCCTTCATCGGACAGAGTAACGACGTTGAAAATTAATTGCCCAGATGTTGGGCAGAGTAACGACTCATAAGTGTCAGGCACTAGGACCTCGAACAGAGTAACGGTGTCAAAAAGCTTTGGAAAATAATCACCCGGATGTCTGGCAAAGTAACGGCTCACAAGTGTCGGACAGTGTGACTAGGCCATGGGAGACTTCGGGGGTTTGGGTAAAAATGGGTTAGGGAAGGCAGATCCAGGGGACCCAGACTCTGGATAGAGGGAGGAGGCTCGAAGGCTCAAAATCAGACCGGGGAAAGGCCCCGAAACTAGGAAAGAAAGGAAAAAAGGAAAACTGGAGCTCTGGGGGAACCCCCTCTCCTCAACTTGGAACTTATTGAAATGAGAGGTGAAGGGGGTATTTATAGGCAAAAATCGTGTCTGGCGGCCCCGCGGGGCAAAAAAAATGAAATAAAAAGTTTTTGGGGTCCCTGCGATGTCACCACGTGGCATTGCAGGGTGATTTCCCTGCGGGGTACGGCGCTGTCACGCGGCGTCATGGCTACAAACGGCACTATCGTGAGGGGCCACGGTTTCATGTGGGACCACAATTTTTTACGTGGGGCCACGGTTTTTTACGCAAGGCCGCACCAAGAATACTAGGGGGTTGTGGGTGCCCTTGAGGTGGAACAGGGGTTGTTTGGGTTACTCTGAAAAAATGGGCTTAGAGGGCTTTGCTAGTCTTTCGCATCTGGTTGTCATCATTGTTGGGGGGGTAACAAAATTCAGCGTCTACACTAAGGTAAACCAAACAATCAAGAGCTCTAATTGTCCTTCCATTGCGCCTTGGTTCTACAGGAGTTACCACCGGTGGTGGTGGTTCAGTGGTGGGTGTGACTGGGACTGTTTAAGCAATAGGGTTTTCCAACTCTTGGATGACTACTGGCTCAGATCCAGGGATGATCTAATAATCTTTAAGGAACATTGCGTGCATACTAATAAACACTTTCTGCTCCACTGGGTTATATAAATAATACCCAACGGTGCCTTTGGGATAGCCTAGAAAATGGCATCTGTCAGTCCTAGATTCTAGTTTGTCAGCATGCTGATGTTTCACATGTGTAATGTAGTCCCATACCCTAAGATATTGTAGACTAGGTTTGCGCCCTATCTAAAACTCATATGGCGTCTAGGGTATAGATTTACTCGAAACCCTATTCAAAATATATATCGCTGTTTCCAAAGCATAACTCCAAAATGACAAGTGCAACTGAGAGTATGTGAGCATCGATCGAGCCATGTCTAACAGAGTTCGATTCTTTGTCTCTGACACACCATTTTTTTGTAGTGTGTCTAGTGCAGTCAATTGCAATAAGATACCCCTATCACATAAGTAATCCAAGAATTCGTCGGATAAATACTCACCACCTCAATCAGATCGGAGGCATTTGATTCATTTATCTAATTAGTTTTCAACCTCGGCTTGGAACTCTTTGAACTTTTCAAAGGTTTTCGATTTTCAGTGCATTAGATAAATGTATCCATATTGTGAGTAATCATCAGTGAAAGTGATGAAGTGTTGATATCACTACCTAGCAGTGATATTTAATGGGCCACAAATGTCTGAGTGGATTAAATCTAACGTACCGGTGGCTCTCCCTCCTTTCTTGGGAAAAGGTTGCCTAGCCATCTTTCCTTGTAAGCATGATTCACAGATAGGGTATGGTTGCATCTAAAGACTTTCGAGAGGTCCATCCTTAACCAACCTGTTTATCCTGTCTACTCCTATGTGGCCTAGCCTGAGGTGCCATAGGTATGTTTGATTGTCTGAAGAATATTTTTGTTTTGTTACACTAACAGTCATACTGGAACTACCAGATTGATTCAAAATAGAATTGAGAAAGTAAAAGCCATGCATTCTAAAACCAAAAGCAACATGTTTGCCTCTATAACTAATGATCATATCATTATCAAAAGAAATTTTATAGCCATCATCTATAAGTCTTGAAACAGAAATCAAATTTCTACTAAAACCTGGCACATAATAATAATTATTTAATCTTAAAGTTTAAGTACTACTAAAACGAATAAAATATATTCTGACAGCTACTACGTTGACTTCATCTCTAGTTCCTACTCTGAGGGTGATCTCATTCTTTCTTATCCTTCTGTTCTCTTGAAACCCCCACAACATATTGCAAATGTGTGTGGTGGATCCAGAGTCCACACACCATATGTCAGTTGGTCCTACCAACAAAAGTGATTTAATAATAAAAGTATTAAAAATACCTATTGTAGGACCAAACGCTTGCCAATCCCCCAAAAGACGCCTTATGAGGGAAGGTGCAACTTTAATTCCTTATTGCACACTAGCCAGCGCACATCGCTCCCTCACCCGAGCCGGGATCTGGGCAGGGCAGTTTGGGTCACTTCCAATAATCTCCCCCAAATGCACGCCCAATAACAGAGCACCCATGGCACTAATGCACACCCAATAACAGAGCACCTATGGCACCGGGGAGACGCAAACTCGCGACCACCTGCTCTGATACCAATTGTAGGATTAAGCGCTTGCCAATCTCCCAAAAGACGCCTTGTGAGGAAAGGTGCAACTTTAATTCCTTATTGCACACTAGCCAGCGTGCATCACTCCCTCGCCCGAACCGGGAACTGGGTAGGGCATTTTAGGTCACTCCCAACACCTATCTCTATCTTATTCTTCTTCAAGGAAGCAAGGTACTCTTGGCAATTCCTCTTCCAATGTCACGGCTTACTGCAATAGAAGCACTTCCCTTTTTCAGCCTTTGCCTTCTTCTTCTTTTGTACCCCTCCCTCGTTCACTGTGGTTGACTTGCTTTTCTTCCCTTTCTTAGTTCTGTTCTTCTTTTTGTTCTTTGAAGACCGAGAACTTTTCTTAGTGACAAGAGCTACAACTTTACTCTTCTTAAGTGTACTTTCTGCTTTAATAAGCATGTTAATAAGCTCAGAGACATTCTTAACCACCACTTTATTCATATGGTAATTCATAATGAATGACCCATATGGATTAGAGAGTGAGGCAAAAATGATCTCAATTTTAAAATCGAGATCAAACAAATTCTAGAAGTGCTTATTAAGCTTCATCATATGATCCAGTATGGTGGTGCTATCAGTCATCTTTGATGCAAACAACGCTGAAGATATCCTTTGGTGCACAAGACGATCTCGCTTGCCAAATGTTGTCTCCAGATGTTTCATCCCTTCTTTGGTGGTCTCCATGTCATCACATGAACTTTGCATGCTCTTGTCAATAAAACTAAGTATGTAGCCGATGGCTAAAGCATCCTTCTGTCTGAAGGACTCCCAGGCAATATAGTTATCCCCATTATGGTTTTGGGCAAAAGAGGTGCATCAGAAGTAAGTACATTGTGTATTTTCTCCGCTTTCAGAACAAGTATAGGCTTTCACTTCCAATCTAGGTAATTAGATCCGGTCAGTCTATTGTCATTCAGTAGGGAGGTAAGGGCATTGTTGTTCGTCATATTGAGAAAGTAAGTCTACAAACGATGTACAAGCAACTAATTAATAAAGCTACCATTGAAAAAAATAAAGAAAACATGCAACACTATTTTGATGGTAATTCATTGAATCAACATCCCTCTCAGTCGATAATGTGCATTGGAGTCTACTAAGCACTTGGAATGTACACAACTTAGCCTTTTGGAGTTCACTGTGCACTACCTTTGCTGTCAAAACTATGTATAGCATTGATCTACAATAAATTTGCCACCTGAGTGACGACTTAGCCTTTCGGAGTTCACTGCACACTCAATTCAAGTATGTACCTATCACTCAAAATAAATCATGGTTTTGAGATAATACCCACATTCAGGAGCATACCTTACCCACATTCATTCTTTATCACACCGGAGATGGGAGTAAGCGACTCATTCATCACTCACTAAGGTTAGCCTTTTGGAGTTCCCAAAGTGCTTTCAAAACAGTCCCTACACCCACCGTGATAGGAGGCCACGTGATTCTTACCATTAAAAGATTCCCGTATTAATACTTACTTTAAAAGTTGAGGAAAATAAGGTAAATTTCTATGGATACGCATCGCACATGTTACAACTAACATCCATACATCATATGCATCTAGAAATACGTAAAATAAAATAAGCTACTTTATAGACTATCATGCATCAAACCATACAAACATTAATAAAAATGTAAATGGCATGGTCATGGGATTTTTGAAGTAATCTTTTTCGACGCCTTGAAACTTGAGAAGCTCCCACTTAATGAGATATCCTCCAAGAAAATGTAGTTCATCTTTCTCCATCTCAAAGTACATCATATGTCTTTGACCAGTGACATCCAATGAACTAAAAAATAAATTTAATAATTACAACCCTTGTGGAGACCTTGAGAAATCAACCCTCTAAAATTAGGGCTGCTCAAGGGGGGATACAACCATTAAATGGGGAAAGAAGAGGGGGGAATTAGTAACGTGACATAAAATTAAAATATGCATCACACAACTATCCCATGACCATTCCATGCTACAAAAAAATTATTTGCACAAAATACATCCCATGGCATTATATTTTAACATTTAAAAAAATAATCCAAACACCAAAAGAGCACCCAACACTTGGATGAGCAATTTATACAAGGTATAAGGGCTATTTTGTTAAAACACTTAACATTTCAAAACAGAATTTTATTGCAACCCAAGCATTATCTCATAACACTTTATACAATAAGGTAAAATTGGTATTTCAAACCACATCTATTAATTACCCAATTGCATGTGCAAATCTAGAATTTTCTTAATTAATTGAAGTTTGAAACAAATGCATGCAATTGATCATCAAAAGAAATTAGATTAATTCAAAATCAATCAATCTCAATTTTGACCTTAAATTTCAAAAATAAATGCAAGAGAAGGATTACAAGAATTTGGGTCAATCCCATGTGGATTGATCCATGCACCCATGCCCATGTGGGTCACCCCATGTGGATCACAATATGGGTCAACCCATGGTTTGATCCACATGACTTGATCCATGGGTTTAACCCATGGTTCGATCACTATGGCTTGATCCATAGGTCTTACCTATGGTTTGATTTTAATGTGGGTCCCATCTCAATTTTAATTCAAAAATAAAAAGGAGAAGATAAGAGAGAGAAATTAATATTAGCAATTAAGATTAATTTGTGTCCAAGTAAATCTCTTAGAAATAGAAACTCATTACAATTCTTGTATTATAGAATCACAATCCAATTCAATTTTCCTTTTAAAACAAAACAAATCTAGAGTTTGAGTTAGTTTAGGAAACACTTTCTAAAATTAATTCAAATCAAAGATTTATTAATGGTCTCTTTTAATCTAAATAGGAAACTATGAAAGCTTCCTAATTTGTTCAAAACACCATTAGAGAATCATCAACCAATCTCCATTGAAGGACCTTCAAACAAAATCTTCATTAATAGAGCTAAAACAAGAATATGGGAGAAGAAGACAATGACCAAAATCAAATCCCAACCCCCATGCCCCTCTTTTTTGTTTTTTTTTTTTCTTTTGCCGCTGGCTGCCCTATGCTCACACAAGGCAGCAGCCTGCTGCCTGCGATGCACAACGTCAGGCTACCACCGCCACGCCCTCCTCGCCTTTCCTCCTCACGCCCAGCGCACCCGCTACCAGGCGCACAGCCGCTAAAGCGACTGTGCTCCTGACCGCATCGCTCTCTTTCTCTTCTCTTTTTGCAAAGACGATGCCCCATGTGGGGTGTTCGAATGCTTGATTTTTCTTATTCAAAACAGAAAAATCCTATAAGAAAAAAGATTAGAAAAAGAGGAAGAAGATAGAAAAGAACATGGGACCAAAAAATAGAAGCCCAAAATCGTGTCATAGAATACAAATAAGAATATCTAATGTATTCAATGAAGGTCCATCGCTTTGATGCCAATTATTAGCAGCAGCGGAAGCGAATCGATTCAAAATCAAGTTAAGCACAAGGATCTCATTGAATACATGGATATTATACTAACCTTGATAAGGATGGAATGGTCACCTAGAACACACAAGTGACGTGTTCCTTCAAAGAAATGTAGCACAAGGTCACGAACACCGAAGCTTGCTTTGCTCTAATGGCCAAAGTTTGAGGTTGAAGAAGGACACTCTTCTCTTTTCATCTCTCAACTCTCTAAAATTATTAGCAATTGAGAACTAACGATTAGTTCTTAAAATTGACCTAAGCCTTCTCTTTTAAAAAGAATGATTATTTTGGAGATTACAATTTAATGGTTCAAATCGTCCCAAGTGGTGTGATCCTAAATGGTAGTCCTTTAAGCTATCCATATTTACATATAAGAAAATCTCAATAATAAAGTGTTCTTTAATTGCATAAAAGGACATCTCTACAAAAGGCGTAACCCGAAAACCCCCAATTGATAGATGTTTTATTATACTTTCTCCCCACACTACTAACATCCATAATAGACCCCCGCAACCATAGAATAAAATTCACCGCCACGATTCCGGTCTACTATAATTAATCACTAGAGTGTCTAGGACTTTGAATGGGCCAAAAACATTTGAAAACTATTTTTAAAATAATTTAATTTAATAATAATAAAATAAAATTCTCTTTTACAAACACTTTGCAAATACCAAGGCCTTAGATTAGGCACAATCAAATCTGACAACTCTCTTTTGGATGTTCTCCCTATACGGACAGTGGAAACCATATTGAGCATCATATCTATTATTGAAAGGACTGACTATATATCGGCCGCTCAGTGTATGCAATCCGGATAGTAATAGATATGATCTTCAATAGGATTTTCACTGCCCGTATAGGGAGAACATCCAAAAGAGAGTTGTCGGATTTGATTGTGCCAAATCCATGGCCTTAGTATTTGCGAAGCGTTTACAAAAGAGAATTTTATTTTATTATTATTAAATTAAATTATTTTGAAAACATTTTTTAAATTATTTTTTGGCCATTTAAAGTCCTGGACACTCTCATGATTAATTATAGTAGACTGGAATCGTGGCGGTGAATTTATTTCATGGTTATGGGGGTCAATTATGGATGTTAGTAATGTGGGGAGAAAGTGTCATAAAACATCTACCGATTGGGGGTTTTTGGTTACACCTTTTGTAGACATTTTTTTTTTATGCAATTAAGAAAAATTTTATTGTAGAGATTTTCTTATGTGCAAATATGGATAACTTAAAGGGTTACCCTTTAGGATTACACCACTTGGGACGATTTGAACTGTTAGATTGCAATCTCTAAAATAAACATTCTCTTTAGAAGAGAAGGCTTAGGTCAATTTCAAGAACAAATTGTTAGTTCTCAATTGTTAATCATTTTTAGAGAGTTGAGAGTTGAAAAGAGAAGAATCCCCTTCTTCAACCTCAAGCTTTGGCCATTGGAGAGCAAAGCAAGCTTCGGTGTTCGTGACCGCATGCTGCATTCCTTTGGAGGAACACGTCACTTGTGTATTCTAGGTGACCATTACATCTCCATCAAGGTTAGTATGATGTTCATGTATTCAATGAGATCCTTGTGCTTAAAAATTTATAACTTGATTTTGAATCGATTCGCTTCCGCTGCCGCCTACACTACACCCATTGGGTCCTAGGCCCCAATCCTAGGTGGTGACTCCATTTGTTTTAATTTATTAAGCATGATCCCAACCCCCTATGTTGATATGATGCCATCCATAACCCCTGTCGCTAAGGGGCCACGGGAACCTAACGGACCCCACCCGTAAGGCAGAGAAACCCGCATCCGGAGGCCACGGTACCTACAGTAACCTTTTTGGTTAATACACAGTGACTTATGCGATTTTAAATCCTAAGAATCTAAGGGTAGAAAAAGGTATGTAGTTACTTTATCGATGACTATTCTAGATTTACCATGATTTATCTTTTAAAAACAAAAGATGAAGCTGATAATGCTTTCTTGTCTTTTAAGGCAGAAGTAGAAAATCAATTAGGTAGAAAGGTTAAAAGGCTTAGGACTAATAGATGCTCTAAATATTTAACCTCTCAAATTTTGCGAAGAAAATGATATAATACATGAAGCAACAGCCCCTTATCGACTAGAATCAAATGGGGTAGCCGAAAGGAAAAATAAAATTTTGAAAGAAATGATGAATTCATTCCTTATATGTTCTGGATTACCACTAGACTTGTAGGGGGAAGCTACTCTGACATCTTGCTATATTTTGAATAGGGTCTCTCACAAGAAAACTAGCATATTATCCAATGAATTATGGTTTGGAAGAAAACCATGTTTAAAACATTTAAGGCTATGGGGTTGCTTGGCAAAAGTAGTAATACCACATAACCTACGAAAGGGAAACTTGGTCCTAGGACATGTGACTGTGTGTTCATAGGATATGCATTTCATAATATTGCATATCAATTTGTGGTTATAAAAACCAAAGAAGCAGTCTTTGAAGAATTTGATATTATAGAATCTAAGGATGCGGAATTCTTCGAAATCATATTTTTTTATAAATCAAAAATATTAGAAAGTAAGATTGATAAAGATGATCCTATGTCAAGAAATAAAGTGTCAAAAGAAATTGATCCTACACTTAGAAATAATGCTCCTACAGTAAGTAATGATACAAGTCAATTAATATTAAACAAAAGACAAAAGATAGTTAATATTCAGGAGATGAATGACTTATCTATCTCATAGACAAGGATTCTAATTCTTATAAAGAGATAGTTACATCTCAAGATGCCATATTTTTGGAAAGAGACAATTAAAATTGAATTAGATTCAATTTTAACCAATTATACATGGGAATTAGTTGACTTACCCCGATGAGCTAATGTTTTAGATATTAAGTTAATATTTCGTAAAAAATGAAAATCGTATGGATCACTTGGAAAGTTTAAAGCTAGATTGGTAGTTAAATGCTTAAGACAAAAGAAAAATATAGATTATTTTAATACTTTTGCTCTGGTAACTAGAATCTATTCAATAAGGGTAATGATAGCTATTGCATCTATTATAATTTGGTAATACACCAAATGTATGTAAAAACAATATTCTTAAATGGTGATTTAGAGAAAGAGATCTATATTAGACATCTGGAAGGTTATATAGTATCTGTACTTGAACACAAGGTGTGTAAACTTGTGAAGTCTCTATATAGACTAGAACAAGCACCTAAGCAATCACTTGAAAATTTTGATTCGGTACTCATTTCGAGTGGATTTTTAATAAATTATTTCAACCGTTCCTTGTATAGTAAATTTCATCAAGGTAAATATGTTTTTATTGTACTTTGTGTTGAAGACATGTTGATAACGGGAACTAGCTTGGACATACTAAAACAAACTAAAAGTTTCCTAATGTCTAAATTTGAAACTAAAAACATAGGAGAGGTTGATGTAATACTTGATTAAGATTATCAAAAAAGATGATGAGATTATACTATCTCAGATTCACTACGTAGAAAACATGCTTAAAAAGTATGATTATTATGACAAGACTAGTGTTAAAACACCTTTGGAAATAGGATGTAATTTATAAAGAAACTTGGGTGAACCTGTTTTTTTTTTTAAAAATTCACCGATCATCAGACCAGTTTAATATATAATGAATAGCACCAGACCAGATATTGCATTGGTTGTTGGTAAGTTGAGTCAATATACTCATAAACCAAGTCTAGAGCATTGGCATGAACTAGAGCAATTAGTAAGGTATATAAAAGGTACCATGAGTTATGATCTTCATTATAGTGGAACTCCTTCTATACTTGAAGGATACTACGATGATCTCAGATACAAATGAGCCATTAGCAACTAATAGCTATGTATTCACATTAGGTGGAGGAGCGATTTCATGAAAATCAGTAAAACAATCATGTGGTACAAGATCCACTATGAAAGAATAATGTATAGCCCTAGAAAAGGCAGGAATTGTAGCTGAATGGCTTAAAAATTTAATAGCGGATATACCATTGTGGCTAAAGCTGGTACCTTCTATATCACTTCATTGTGATAATCAGACGACAATTGCTAAAGCAAAAAATAAGGTATACAATGGGAAGAGAAGACATATTTGTTTGAGACATAATCTTGTAAGGGAATATATAAACAAATGAATGATAACTATCGACTACGTGAAATCAAAAAGTAATCTTGCTGATATTTTTACAAAACTTTTGCTTACAATGATTATGAATGAATCATCTAAGGGAATGGGCTTAAAGCCTGTGTCATAGGTCATGAGAAGAATACCCAGTCTATGTGACGAGGAATATCCTGAATTAGGTTCAAAGGGTACAAATGAAGTTACTGGATGATCTGTTTAGTACTACCAAAACTTTCTTATTCCATTTAGATGGAACAGTAGTACCACCATAATGATAAGAGGGTGAGTTACAAAAACTCTTAATTAAGTTTCCACTGAAAAATAAAAACTCTTAACTAAGCCAAATGCCATGAAATGTGGGGGTGTGTTAACTATGATGCACATTGTGACTAACCTAAGTGAATGTAGGGGTGAAGCCACCTACCTATGAGAATTTAAAGACTAATTCTCTAAACATCTATGAGACCAAGATAGGAGACAAGGCCGGTAGAAAAAAAAAGTGTTGTCAGAATAGTCGACTGGTAGGATATGGATGGTGAGCTTGTCAGCTACTCAGAAGAGGAAAGGTTCAATAAATCTAACTTCACCCGTACTCTGTTACGAAGTATATCAGACCTAGTGCAGGTTTAAGTCCTGAAGACACCTACATCTATATGTCCTATTATGTCTAATATACTTAGTTATTCTATAGTTTTGATGTTTTGAATCTTGTGGAGGATTGTTGGAGTTATTGAGTTTTCAAAGTCAAAGTTTCAAGTCATTTCTCTTTTTTTTTTTTTTTTAGTCTTTTAGCTCTTGTAGCTCTCTTGTTGTTTGGTTTCGAAGTGTGTTTTTATTTAGTTCCACATAGACTATTTTTAAAGTTGAAGAGCTCGTAATAAGTATTCATAATCCTACAAAGGATATAGGGATCTAGAGGAGAGACTCTCTTCACCCATGTGTCGGGATTGTCCGTGGTGCTTTTACAATCACATGCGTGCGAGTCGGGCCGAGGTCGGGGACGAGTGCAGGTGTGAACTTGCCTTTCTTTTTACTTTAAAGTTTTGGCTCCAAATTCAAATATTCGATACAAGTAATTTGAAATTTGAAATTTAAAATTCGAAGTCCAAATAGTACATGTATGTACATGTACATAAAATTACTTGTCATCTATAAATACTCACATACGAACCTATTGAAAATTTGATGTTTAAAAGCTTGTTTTGTAGGAACACTTCTGTAACCAAAGAGAGAGTGTTCTATACTACTTGTTCTTCAACAAGTGTTCTATTTCTATCCTTCTTACTTTTTGGATTGATTCTAAGTTCAAGTTTCTAAGTATAGCTTGCGGACTCCCTGTGTAATCACAATTAGGAGTGCTACCTTTGTGATTAGGGGATTGTTTTATCTTGGAGGTAAAAGCATGTCAACCCGTATTGCACTAATAAGAGTATTTTAACAACCTTAAGGAGAGTATCCAATACGACTCAACCCTGTTTTGATACTATAACTGCTGATCAACATACTGTTCGTAATATTTCAACAAGGAAGAACTTGGAGACTTCTACTGAATAAGATTCTACTATTGCTACGTTTCAGATTCATTTGCTACAAAGAGATAAGTTTATTTTCTTTAGGGTTTTTTACAATTACCACCCCAAAAACTTTTATATCTACTATTACCCCCCCCCCCCAAAAAAAAACTTTCAAACAACTGCTACCCTCCCCTGTTGCATACTAATAACTAAGTGACCCCCACCGTTGCAGACCCGTAACAAAGGGGGTTAGTAGTGATACTGTGCCATTGTCACGGAATTTATAGTACGAAAATGCCCTTCGTCCAAAGTGAAATTTTTTACAATTACCACCCAAAAAACTTTCATATCTACTATTACCCCCCCCCAAAAAAAAAACTTTCAAACAACTGCTACCCTCCCCTGTTGCATACTAATGACTAAGTGACCCCCACCGTTACAGACCCATAACGGAGGGGGTTAGTAGTGATACTGTGCCGTTGTCACAGAATTTGTAGGACGAAAATGCCCTTCGTCCAAAGTGAAATAAAACAATCCTCAAAGGGTTATACCTTCACTTCCTCTTCACTTCACCTATTGCAGCAAACCGGAGGAAGAAGAACTTCGTCGGCGGCCGAAACATCGCCTGCTGAAGAAGTTCATCAACGCGATCCAAACAAGCAGCAATGGATTTCTCGCCAGCTAAGGAATTCCAATCCTTGGATGTGGAGAGTAATTCATCAATGGTGTCGAGGAAGGCTGAGGCATCAACGAAAACAGACCAAATGGGCTGATCAGCCGAGATATACTGAGAGATCTGACGATCAAGAGATTTTCAGAGTCTGCTCCAATGCAGCATAACTTCGAGGATCATCGCTGTTGATCTTCTCAGACAATTTCTCTCTGGAGAAGCGGCCGTCAAAGGAGGAGAAGAACTAAAGAATGTCATCAGCCATGGTATCGGTCCGGCCAAGACTCTTAGCAATGTGGCGAGCCACAACGATGAGTTTGTCTTCACCATTTTCAGCCATTAACGTGTGAACCTATACGATTCAATCCAAACTCTCTCTCACCTAAGGCAATAACCACATCACTGAGATTGAGAATGAAAGAGGGATAAGGTTTTCTGTACAGATTTGGCTTCAAAAATGGTAATCAAGAGAAGAAAAGGTATCTGTGGCGAAGTGTTGGATATGGATAGGGAGACAAGAAGATGAAGAAGATGAGATAATAAAGGGTTCTGGTTCTCCTTCAAGGAACGCAGTTTCTGTGAAAGAGAGTAGCTATAGTAGTAAATCATTCTAATTCCTATGGAGGGCAGGTCGTTGACACGAAGAAAACAAAAAAATAACCCTTGGAAGATTGTTTTATTTCACTTTGGATGAAGGGCATTTTCGTCCTACAAATTCTATGACAACGGCACAGTATCACTACTAACCCCCTCCGTTACGGGTCTATAACGGTGGTGGTCACTTAGTCATTAGTATGCAACAGGGGAGGGTAGCAGTTGTTTGAAAGTTTTTTTTTTGGGGGGGGGGGTAATAGTAGATATGAAAGTTTTTGGGGTGGTAATTGTAAAAAATTCCACTTTGGACGAAGGGCATTTTCGTCCTACAAATTCCGTGACAACGGCACAGTATCACTACTAACCCCCTCTGTTACGGGTCTGTAACGGTGGGTGTCACTTAGTTATTAGTATGCAACATGGGAGGGTAACAGTTGTTTGAAAGTTTTTTTTTGGGGGGGGGTAATAGTAGATATGAAAATTTTTGGGGTGGTAATTGTAAAAAACCCTTTTCTTTATTTATGCTTATATTACAACACGTTTGATTCTAATTTTAATTAAATTAATTGGACAAATAAACAAAACTGATGGCTATGTGGATATACATAATGAAGCTCTTGATAGAAGGGCCCTGGGACACCGTAGTGAAGCAATGAAAACTATGGAGCATGGATCAAGACTATGGAGTGCCCAAATCACCACCCTATATTTGCTTGCTGACGTGCCAAGTTGTGGTTCAGTTTGATTAAACCAGCATTTCTGGATTGCCCAAATCACCCCTTCCTGTATGGAAGACAAGGTGTTTGGTTTTGGACTCTCTCTCTCTCTCTTGTTTGGTTTTGCTTTTTTTTTTTTTTTTGGGTGTGCATAATTGGAACTTTGTATACTGTATTATTTAGTGGCTATAATATTATTGTTTGATGATGGTGAGATAGATCTTTGCATAGTAACACTCAAATAAACTAACTCCACAAAACCTTTCTTTTTTTTTTCTTTTTTTTTGCTAGAACTCCACAAAACCTTTCACCTTTCACTGTTTCATATGAAGTGATCCATCTTTGAACAACTTAAGGCTAAGTGTATTTAACATTGCTCTGGAATACTGTCGAGACGCCATCTTCCAATCCATTCCAGTCTTCATCATTGCCTTGAACTCTTCATAGCTGATTTTCCCATCCTATAGAGATAAATAAAATGAAAAGAAAAAGTTGGAGACTTTAGGTCTGAAATTGGCATTAAGGTTAAGACTCATATGATCAACAATAAGAAATAGAAAACAGTAAAATGGAAAATCAATATGGTCTTTTATGCTGATCTGATAAGCCAAAGGTTTACCTTGTTTGTGTCAACATCACAGAAGATTTCTCGGACCACCTGCTCGTTATTGGGCTCGCGTTCATCCTCTGTTAATGCTTCTCGCAACTCATCTAACTCGATAAACCCACTCTGGTTCTTGTCAAATAATTGAAAAGCTGCATGAAGATGCTCATCACTTCCAATTCTTTTCAGGTGAACAGAGATAGTAACAAACTCCTCACAATTCAGAGTGCCATTTCCATCGGTATCCGCCTATGGGGAAAATAGCAGAAAGCTTGCTTAGTGTGAAAAAAACCAATGAATGATGGTAACCAGTTACAAGTAATTATAGAAAAAGGCAAAACAAGATATTAGTTTTCTAGTTTTACAGAAAATAATGTAGTAACTGCTCCTGTTAAATGGGGGGGGGGGGAACCCTATATATTTGCATTGAAGAAAAAAATTCAGTAATGTTCTGTGTTAATTTATTCATGTTTCATATTCTCAATGCGCCAAGTGGCAATTACATGTCTGATAGTAGATTGGTTTCTACAAGTTCCCCTATAAAAGTGACAACTTAGGTATCTTTCTCTCATCATAGCTTCTCATTTGCTTTGTAAATTAGTTTTATTTATTTCTGATTAGAATGTAATTCATTTGTATGTGAAGCTAACAACCTTTTGCATCAGAAACCCAAATCATCGAGATGCAGGTCACTTGAGCAAACAAACTTGACATGATTATGTTTTGTTGCAATATTTCCTGCCATTACTGGACTACCTGTTGCCCATTGTTATTGTTGTAAACATGCAAATTAAATGTTTCAATTTTGAGGTAGTAAGTAGATGATTGTTGTGCGAGACGGGGGAAACTGATAAGGTAAATACTAAAGAATACAAGGAAATAGAAGCACACATAAAGTTCTAAATGTAATCTTACAGCATCGATTAGCAACTGAACATCTGGATCTGGGACAGGATGTCCAATCAAATGGAGGCCGTCTTTGAGTTCTTGGAAACTTAAGTTTCCATTCTTGTCAATATCCATCATGTGGAAAATCTTTTTAAGACCATTTAATTGCTCCATTGGCAAGTTATCTGCTACTGCCTGAGAAGGACGTAGAACAAGTATAAGAGCTTTCAAATGGACAAAAAGTAATTAGAAACAGCAATCAAATCATACAGGAAAACCAGGTTTTATGAATTCTCAGAAGCTTAGAACTTACTCTTAGGACTCTCTTCTTGAACTTATTCATCAAAGAGAACTGTTTAATCCTTGTTCTGACCACTTCTCCAAGAGAAATGTTGGGGACCTTTTCAGCATTTTGCAGCCAATGATGTGCTATGTATAACATGTAATAACATGATTAGTTAATATAACAAAACATTTTTCTTTAACTTACGTAAGATAGTAACGGATCTAGGGATTAGAATGAAAAATGCCAATGGACTAGGGCTGTTCCAAGAAGTGAAGGGAACATAAACTATGAATACAGAGCCTGCGAAATCTTGTTTCATTGAACTTCAAGTAAAACCTATTTTCCACTGTTTTTTTATGCGAACCCAGGTTCAAAAACCCCGATTATGGTTCGCTATGGGCCCAACCAGATGATAACCAACTCAAATAACATGGTAGTAGCAGTTTTGTAATTTATGGAACCATTCAGAACCTTACATATAAGTAAACAAGCAAAAGAATCCAAAAGGTAAATAGAGTTTGGAAAGAGAGGATTTTCTGGAAGTTAAATATAAGTAGAGTATATTTAAGGAAAAAAGGGACTAAACAGAACCAACAATATAAGATAGGAGCCTCTTCGTAATTCAAATGAACAATGCACCTTCTTCTCAACCCACGATTGAAAGACTAGGGCAATGCTGTTGGATCTCTTCAGTTCGAGACCGACACCCAATATCGTCAACCAAACTTCACAAAATTTCAGGGTTATGTTCTAATCTTCTGTTGAGAATTGAGAGAAATGGCTTATGATTAATTGATCATAGCCCCTCTTTATTTATAATAAACGAGAGAACATTCTAGAATAGGTACAAGGAAAGTATTACCCCTAGGACAAACATACCCTTGAACCCATTTTACGACACTCCCCCTCAAGTTGGTGCATAAATGTTCAAAATTTTTACTATTAATACTCTTAGTAAGAATATCGGCTAACTGATCTCCAGACTGAATGAATGGAATGCATATTACTCCTTGCTCTAGCTTGAAATGACGATCAATCTCAATATGCTTGGTACGATCGTGTTGCATTGAGCTATGAGCAATTCTTATTGCTGATTTGCTATTACAATATAGGTGCATAGGTAGCTCAATAGGAACACATAAATCGTGAAGAAGTCCTTGCAGCCAAAGGAGCTCACAAATACCATGGGCCATAGCCCAAAATTCTGATTCAGCACTAGATCAGGCAGCAACAGGTTGCTTCTTGCTCCGCCAAGCCACTAAATTCCCACCAACAAATGTAGGCCTTAACTCATAAATGACCCTGAGGAGAAAAAAGGACACTTTTCCCAGGAGCAGACTTCAAATATCTCAGGATCCTATACGCTGTCTCTAGATGAGCGGAGTGAGAATCATACATATACTAGCTCACCACACTAACTACAAATGCTATATCAGGCCCTCTGTGGGATTAGTACATCAAACGACCAATCAGTCTCTCATAGCTAGTTACCTTTATCCATGGGATCTCCATCCTTACCCTTTAGGTGAGTTTTTGGCTTCAAAGGGGTATCTGCAAGCTTACATCACAACATTCCTATTTCAGATAACAGGTCAAGAGTATACTTTCATTGTGAGAGAAAGATATCTTGAGCTGAGTAAGCGACCTCGATTCCTGAGTTTTTCTAGATCCTTGATCTCAAATTCTGTCCCCAAATAGGTATTCAACTTACCTTTCTCATCAACATCATTTCCAGTGATGACAATGTCGTCTACATAAACAATCAATAATGTGATGTGCTGACCTCTCTTCTTGATAAACAAAGTATGATCAGCATCATTTTGTTGTAGCCAATCGACACTATCGCTCTATGGAAATGTGCAAACCAAGCTCTTGGTGATTGTTTTAGACCATATAGAGCCTTCTTAAGATGACATACTTTACCTTGGGTTTCTTTAGCAGCAAAACCCGGAGGGATGTCCATTTATACCTCCTCTTCAAGCTCCCCATGAAGAAAAACATTCTTCACATCTAGTTGTTGAAGATCCCAGCCTTGGTTAGCTGCACAAGAGATGATGACTCTGACAGTATTCATCTTTGCCAATGGAGCAAAGGTTTCTTGATAGTCGATTCCATGTGTCTGAGTGAATCCTCTAGCAACCAGTCTTGCCTTATATCTTTCCACTGTTCCATCTGCCTTATGTTTGATAGTAAAGACCCATTTGCAACCAACCGATTTCTTTCCTGGAGGAAGACTCACCACATCCCACTTGTCATTTTTTCCCAGTGCCCTCATTTCTTCATTCATTGCATCTTTCCATCTTGAATTGGCCAAGTGTTAGGGATGGAAGCAGAAGACAAGGTGGATACAAAAGCATGGAAAGATGGGGAAAGAGAGTCATAAGAAATGACATTAGAAATGGGATGTTGAATACAAGTTCTACAGGGTGTATGAATAGCAATTGGTAAATCTAGATTAGGATCTAAAAGAGACTTACCATGAGGAGTAGGAGAAGGACTTGGATTAGAGAGCAACGACTGGTTAGGTGCAGTGGTGGTGGTATTGTCAACTTAATTCTGTTTATGCCACGCTCCTCTAGTAAATACCTTCATGGTGTTAGACTTCCTAGTCTCCCCTTGGACCTAATATTGCTCCTGTTCCTACCCCGTTATTCCATCCTCGAGTTCAACTGATGTGTCTTCTACCATGGGAACATCGAGAGAAGTAATCAAAGGCACCTCTTCACTGGTAGACTCTCCCTGAAGAGGAGCATGAGATGGAAAATATGCCTCTGTCTCCCAAAAACAACATCCATAATGACAAGCAATTTTCTGGAGGGAGGATGATAGCACTTGTACCCCTTTTGGGTAGCAGAATAACCCCAAAAAATGCAACGCAACCCCTTGGGATCAAATTTTCCATGAACATGGTGATTTTGAGAAAAAACAATGCACCCAAAAACCTTAGGAGGCACCACAAAAGTCGAAGATCCCAATAACATTTCAATAGGGTCGTAGGATGACAACACCCGGGAGGGTAGCCAATTAATAAGGTATGCTGCCAGCAGTACCGCATCACCTAAAAAACGAGGTGGAACATTCATGGCAAACATTAGGGACCTATCTACCTCCAAAAGATGTTGATTCTTCCTTTTGACGATGCCATTTTGGGCTGGAGTATCCACGCACTAGTCTGGTGGATAATACCATCGGTGGACAAATATGCCTGAAATGATCCATCAAAATATTCCTTCCCATTGTCAGACCAGAGTATCTTCACCTTGGCACCAAATTGGGTTTGAGCCATTTTGTGGAATAATTGAAAGCAAGAAATACACCACTCTTCTGGTGCATAAGGTAAACCCAAGTGGTACAACTAAAACAATCTATGAAAGTTACAAACCACCGATAACCAAAAGTAGAAACACAACGGGCAGGGCCCCATACATCAAAATGAATTAAACTAAAAGGAACCAAACTGCAATTATCAGAAATAGGATAAATTGCTCGAGTTTGCTTTCCAAAAGAGCAAGCATCACTAACAAAATTATTGGGATTAAAAGTCTTCACTAAACTAGGAAATAAAACAGAGAAAACGCCTAAAGGAGGATGGCCCAAACGACGATGCCACCGATGAAATTTAGCTAATGCAGAAGCAGACGAAATAGACTAGGAAACCATTGTTGATGAGGAACTGTCAAGCAAGTAAAGACCACCAGCCACCTTACCACAACCAATCGTATTTCCTGTTACTAAGTCTTGTAAAAGACAATGATCAGGAAAAAAAAGTTACTTTGCAATTGAGGTCCCGTATAAGACTACTGATAGAAAGTAAATTAGTAGAAAACTTGGGAACACACAAAACGGAAGAGAGGGACAGTGATGGAGGGCATTCGATGGTACCCTTCCCGAAAACAGAAGAAAGGGAACCGTCAGCCACTTGAACTTTGGTATTAGCTGACAAAGGAGAGTATTGGAAAAATTGAGTGGGAGAACTGGTCATGTGGTCAGTAGCACCTAAGTCAATAATCCAAGAATCGGATCTGACAGAGGAACTATGGCCACAGAAAAAATACCTGGGTGGTCAGAAGGAGATGATTCAGAGGGCCCTGGCAGGGAGGTGGCTGAGGCTGCAGATGGAGCAGGTGAAGAAGATGAGTCCAACTGAGTCACCAGATTACATAGAGTATGGAGAACTTCTTGAGAAAGAGAGTGGTCAGAAACAACAATGTCTTCAGATGAAGTATGATGAGCTCTGGCAGAAGAGGGACGACTCTGTCCGTGACCCAGAGTATCTGCAGGTCACCCATGCAATTTCCAACAATTTTCACGGGTGTGTCATTCCTTGCCATAATAGTCACACTTCACAGGAGCCCCATCAGAAGTAGGACAATCACCAGTACCACGAGAGAGTCCACCACGGGATGATTTTTGAGAACTTGTGGACAAGGCTAATTATTCGTGAGAAACTGAGTGAACTATGGCATTACATTGACTGTTCTCTGATTGCACTATGGCATAAGCCTGCTCAAGTGTTTGAAAGGGATCCCGATTCAGGACATGGGCCTGAATCTAATCAAACTCAATTTTAAGTCTTGCGAGAAAATTAAAGACACGAAGACCATCTTCCCATTTCTTAAATGTAGTAACGTCAGTCTCATAGATAGCAGTAAAAGACCCATAAAAATCTAACTGTTACCACATGCTACGCAAAGTGAACTATTACTGGAAAAGAGATAACTCACCTTGTTTTGTAGCATGGATTTTCTGGCGAAGTTCATAACATTGGACAGCATTACCGACTTGGGAATACGTGTCTTTGGCTGATTTCCAAATTTTGGCAGCAATGTCAAGAAGTAGATAGCCCCCGACTATGGTAGGATCATTAAGTTGATGAGATAGGATATCACCAGAAAATTAGATATCATCCATTTGTCTTGTGCAGGACTAGAAGTGGTGGGTATAACAACAACTCCGGTAAGGTAGCCGAAAAGACCACGAGCACCAACGACAAGATAGGAAGATTGCGCCCACATCAAATAATGACTCCCATTTAATTTAATGGAGCAAGCAGGGAATGGAAGATCTCGTTGATTGACTCCTTCTTGTCTAGTTGATGCGGAGATCTTGGAATCACCCATGGTTGCTGGTCAAAGAGAAAATCACCAAGACATCAACACGACGTGGATCCGGAAGAAAATCAGATCATGGAATGGTCAGAAAACATCAACCACTTAAGGGCGAAAGAAAATCAGACCATGGAATGGTCAAAAAATCCCTTGGTGGGAGAAAGACTCACCACCAAGGGTGAACCGAGAGAGAGAGAGACAAGGGTGGAAGAGCCTCTAGAAGAAGGCAGAAGTGGTGGGTGGTGTAGGAGGTGGCGGTGATTACTGGTGAAGGAGGCAGTGGTAGTGGTTGAAACCTAGAGGAAGGGAGAAGGAGACAGTGAAGGTGGAGGTGCTTGCAACGCAAAAAACAAGAAAGAGGAAGAGAAAGAAAGATGGTAGTAAGGGATTAGGGTTTCACAAAGAAAACCATTAGGGTTCGGATCCCGATGTGGATCCCTGCTCTGATACCATGTTGAGGATTGAGAATAATGGCTTGTGACTAATTGATTACAGCCCCTCTTTATTTATAATAGACGAGAGAACATTCTAGAATAGGTACAAGGACAGAAATACCCCTAGGACAAAAATACCCTTGAACCCATTTTACAACATCTTCTAACCCTTCGAGTAGCAAGAAACAACAGTTCCAAGGGATTCGAATCAAACAATATTTTTTTCTCTGCAACTCAGACCTGGTGGTAGTTCCAGTTCAGATGTGGTTCAGATTGAATATCTCACCACAAGAGAGGAATTAGGAGCTGAGATTTGAGGGTTTGGGTTGCCGATACCAGACATACTTCCACCTCAAATCTTAAGACGAAAAGAGGTGGAAAGAAGGAGATCAAATCTGCTATCGATGGGACTGTTGAGTCGTCCAGAACAGAGCAGGGGCTTGCTGGATCTTTAGTCCGGTATATGCGGCAGTTAAAGAAAAGAGAGAGAATATGGGATATAGAAGAGAAACAAGGGGGAATTGACAAAAGGAAGAAAGATAGAAAAGTAAGAGCAGCAAAGGGAGGAAAAACAGGTTTGAAGGGAAGAGAGAGAAGAAATTTCCACTCAAAACTCTATAAAAGTAATTCAATTTCATTGCAGTCAATCATCGGTGAGTGCTTACAGGCATATTTAACAACTAAGAATCCAAACTAGAATAGGAAACTTAACTCAATCGCAATCTAAAACATAAAAAAATTCAAATCTAATTGGACTCTTACCTTCAAGGTTTAAAGTATTGGGTATTGTATTAGAAGGGTGATTTTATGAGACTTATAGGAGATACGCATGGAAATGGTCAAGATACACATGGAAATACACTTTTGGAGCAAAAAAACAATATAAATAAGCAATATATAACAAGTATCATGCATAAACACTAAAATGGAGAACAACGTATAATGAGACAAGTGCATTAAATTAAAATTGCAATAAAAGATGAGGTTTCTTACATGTTGTAATAGTCTATTACCATGAAGAGTGTCGGGGTGGTTCAAACTCATATCTAGAAGGGTCTTCAACAATAGGAGCGACTAAGATGATGTTGTGAACCGACCCAACTTGGGAGTTCTTTCCCCTTTTTCTGCCAAATGATTCTCTGTATCGAGTTTGGAAACAGCCTCTTTGCAAAAGCAGGGGTAAGGCTGCGTATATTATGACCCTCCCCAGACCCTGAAGTGGCGGGAGCCTCGTGCTTGGGTACATCTTTTTTTTTTTTTATTCTATGTATCAAGTCTAATAGTCACATGGGCCTTTAATGTCCGTATCGACGTGTATCGGTTGGTATCGACTGTATCCCAAAGTGGCGGGAGCCTCGTGCTTGGGTACATCCTTTTTATTATTCTATGTATCAAGTCTAATAGTCACATGGGCCTTTAATGGCCGTATCGATGTGTATCGGTTGGTATCGAGCCGTATCGGCCAATACATATCGATCCGTATCGATAATACCACAGAACCCTTTAATGTATGTATCACAAGTATCGGTACGTATCGTTTAGGCCGATACAATACAATACCAATTGAGACATACTATTTTTTTTAAAAAAAAAGAGATACATATCGGTATGTACCGTATCAATACCGACCGATACCGATACGTATCGGCTAATACGATACAAACCGATAATTTAAACCATGCTTACCTTTCTACGATTCTAGACAAGGAAATTACTATTTGTCCCTTATATGCTCCTATTGGACAAAGTCACTGCATCAACTCTTCTGATCTTAAAAGAACTCGACTCTGTCGAGTAAGGTTGCAAATCCAAGATACCCTTGTAGTGATCTCAACATTGAGGTGGCACATATCTCAAGGAAGACAGTCAAACCGCAACTCCATGAGTGAGGAGGAGAGAGTGATATATAGCTGGAGGAGGAGAGAACAGTCGTTGTCGAAGCATATCCGTCAACATGTGAGACAACATCGAAAACATACATCTTCCTTGTTTCACCTTGATGGTATTTTGTGCACCATCATATAGTATACCGGCCTTATACTGCTATGGTCACCCTAAGAGCATGTCACAATGCACTAGAGGCTGATAAGGTAAGGTACCTAATAATGAAGCAGCCCAAACTAGCTGAGTTAGCTTCAATCTCATCATCATGACCATCAATGGGCCCATCATCTGGATCAGGGGGAATAGGCTCAGGAATATCCACATCATCCTTGTTCATATTTTCCATCAACTACTTAACCATAGTCAGAAGACGGATCTTGTTGCAACACTTACTACCAAAGTGATCTTTCTCACCACAGCTGTGACATACAATGTTCTGTAGCCACTCATAGCCAATGCGACCTACAATGTCCTATAGCCACTCATTGCCCTTAGAGATTTCTGAGCTCTTTTCCTGAATTTTGCAGGGTTCAACTTTCCTTTCTTCATTTCTAGGTACAGACCTGTAAGCTGAGCTCTTGATCATGTCTTTCAAGTGACTATACTTTTCTTCAACGATCTTGACATATGCAGCTGCCATATCGATGGATCGGAACTTCCCATTAGCAAGCTCCAACTAAATCTTGGTGTTTTAACCCACTAATGTACCTCAGTACCCGCTATGCTGGTCTGTCTCCTGAACGCTGCATTTAGAGGACAACTTGTGAAACTCCATGTTGTAAGTCTCTACATTTTTACTATCTTGATGAAAGTTGACCATTTCATGGAAGAGCATCTTCTCAAAATTGGGAGGAACAAACTTTTCATTCAATATCTGCTCATACCCTCCCAATTTATGATGGGCTGCAGTCTCCTCATAAGCCTTGACTGTATCACGCCACCCACTAGGAGCTTGGATAATCAGTGAACTTGGGGAAGATAAACTTGCACTTCTTGTCATCTGAAAAAGGACTTGTAGACAAAAATCCTCTCGATTTTGTCAACCAGACAAAAATATCCTCGAGTTTCTTCTCGCTATTGAACACTGGAACCTCAACCTTGATGCTATAATCCCTGTCTGAGAAATGTCATATGTTCTTGGGAATAATTAGCTCAGTTTGATATCTCGGAGGTACATCTGCAATCTGTAGAGTGTCAAACTGAGGAGCTGGTGTAGACAGTTCTGCTTCATCTCGCTTTTCGATTCTTTTCATAAAGGCAAGAATATCAGCGAGAGTGCTTTGAATTTCTTCCATGCACTTGTCATATTTGCTTCACTTCTCTGCTGGTTCTCATGTAATTCCTTGTACAGCTTGTAGAGCTTAGGGTTGGTGATGTGAGAGGACCCTGTCATGGTTAGAAACTACAGGAAATTCAGCTTTGATAATTGATGTGAACCCGCATTCAATAACCCCGATTATGAGTCGCTATAGGCCCACAATGCTAGTGGCAGTTTTGTAATTTATGGAACTATTCAACTCCTCACATACAAGTAAACAAGTGAAAGGATCCAAAAAGTAAGTGAAGTTTCGAAAGATTGGATTTTCTTGTAATTAAATTGAAGTAGGTGATATTGAAGGCGGCAAGAGGGTTCTAAACAGAACCAACATTAGAAGAAAAAGAGTTTGGCATGGAGTTGGATCTCCAGTTCAAGTCCGACACCTAATATCATCAACCAAACTTCATGAAATTTCACGGTTAGGTTCCAATCTTCCAACCTCCGAGTAGCAAGCAACAACAGTTCCAAGGGATTCTAATCAAGCAATATTTTTTCTCTGCAACTCAGACTTGCTGGTAGTCCCAGGCTCACCACATGAGAGGATTTTGGAGCTGAGATTTGAGGTTTGGGTCACCTATATCAGAGATACTTCCACCCCAAATCTTATGACAAAAAGAATTGTAACGAAAGAGATCGAAGCTGCTATAGATGGGGCTATTGAGTTGTCCAGAACAGAGCAGGGGCTTGTTGGTTCTTCAATACAGTACCTGAGACAGTTAAAGAAAAAAGAGAGAATGTGGGATACAGAAGAGAAACAATGGGGAATCGATGGAAGCAAGAAAGAGAGAAAAGTAGGAGCAGAAAGGGGAGGAAAGACTTGTGAATGCTTACAAGTATATTTAATGGCTAACAATCCAAACTAGAATAGGAAACTGACTCAACCCCATCATAATCTAAAATAGAAAACAAAATCTAATTGAATTTGTACCTTCCTCCGACTCTATCAACATGAATAGAAATAAAAGAAAATTACTATTATCCCCTATATGCCCCTATAGGACCAAGTATCTGCAACAGTTTTTTTTCATCAACATAAAAGTCGAATTGTGTGCCTTCAAAAACAAATGATGTTCATCAAGAACTTAACATTATTCAAATGATGAGGGTCATGACACAAGTAGAACAAATCTCCCAAAACCTCAATACCATGGAAACCAGCTCCCACAACAGATGAGTAGATGGAAAAATAATGATTCTTGATTAAAAGACATTTCCAACCTGGCACAATATTATATTTCATGCAACTACCAAATCCATTGGGATCAAGTATTCACATGTTCTGAGGAAAGGCCTCCAAGCTTCATAATCGATTTCAGTACAACTATTTCTATCATTTTGTTTCTTCTCAGGTGATTTCGAGTATTTTCCTTCACACCATCAGCACTGTTTTCTATGGCCACCACACCTATACTCCTTTTCTTAATATTTCTTTCGACTGGAAAAGGGAATTAAGAACTAGAGAAACAAAGGGGGTTAAATATTTGAAAACCATTTAACTAATAAACGGAATTCAAACAAAAGGACTTCTTGATGTTCTCACGTTAAAAAAAAAAAAAGGAGCTAAACTAGGTCAACTATAAAGAATAACTATAATGTAATACCTAATACAAGATGCTTGGATGGCCACAGAATGCTACCATAAACTAATCAATCAATTAAAACAAAAAACTTGATAGAGTATCAAATATACGAAGACACATTAGAGATACCAAAAACACTACATAAGCTAATAGAAGCAAGAAATATGCAAAATGACTAATAAAAAAACTATGGATATATTTAGACAAATTATATATATATATATATATATATATTGTTGTAATATGGGTTCATTTGTCCTAGGGGTATTTCTGTCCTTGTACCTATTCTGGAATGTTCTCCATCTTATTATAAATAAAGAGAGGCTGTGACCACATTGTCATAAGCCATATTTCTCAAATCTCCACATGGTATCAGAGCAGGGATCCACATCGGGATCCGAACCCTAATGGTTCCATTCGTGAAGCCCTAGCTCTCTCTCTCTCTCTCTCTCTCTCTCTCTCTCTCTCCCTCTCTTGTTTCTTGTGCCTCAAGCACCGCCCTCCTCCTCCGTCTCCACTCTTCCTCTCGGTATCAGCCACAACCACCGCCACCTTCACCAGCCACCACCGTCACCTTCTACACCAACCACCACTTCCGCCTCCTTCTAGTGGAACTTCCGCTCTCGTTTCTCTCTCGGTTCACCCTTGGTGGTAAGTTTTTGTCCCACCAAGGATTTTTTTACCAATCCAAGGTCTGAATCATGTCTTCCGGTTACGGGTGTTTAATGTTTCTTTCGGGATCCCTTTGATATTGATGAGTTTGTGATTCTGACCAGAACAACAACTATGGGCGACTCTGAGATCTCCACCACATCTACTAGACAAGGAGTTAATCAACGTGATTTCCTTCCGTTCCCTACCAGACCCATTAAATTAAATGGAAGCAATTACTTGATGTGGTCGGGATCTTGCTTTCTTGCAATTGGTTCTTGTGGTCTTTCGGGCTACATTTCAGGGAGATTTGTAAAACCTATTGATGCTGGTCATCTAATTTTCTTGTGATGTCCTATATCCTCAACTCTATAGATCCCGACATCGCTGGAGGTTATCTCCTTCTCGATACTACTGCCAAAATTTGGAAGACTACAAAGGACACCTATTTACAGGTCAGGAATGCTGCCCAATGTTATGAACTCCGCCAAAAAATTCATGCTACCAAACAACAAGAGTTATCTCTTTCCCGGTATTATTCCATGCTACGTAGCATGTGGCAACAGTTGGATTTTTATGGTCCTTTACCGCTACCTGTGATGTTGATGCTACTGCCTTAAAAAATGGGAAGATAGGCTCCGTGTCTTCAATTTCCTTGCTGGCCTCAACATTGAGTTTGATAAGATTTGGGCTCATGTCATGAGTCATGATCCCTTTCCTACACTCGAGCAGGTTTATGCCATGGTGCAATCAGAGGACAGCCGTTGCAATGTTATGGTTCATCTAGTTACCCAGGAACGATCAGCTCTCTTTTCTAGCCCACCGAGTTCCTCTCGTGGGGGGCTTTCTCGTGGTACTGGTGATCGTTCCACTCCTGATTGTTCTGGTGAAATGCGATTTTTGTGGGAAGGAGAGACATACAAAGGACAGGTGCTGGAATTACACGGGCATCCCAATAATACTTGGGGACGTGGGCAGAGTCGTTCTTCCTCTTTAGTCAAAGCAAATCAGACTTCATCTGAGGACACAACATCTGACCATTCACTTTCTCAGGAGGAACTCCAACACCTACGTCGTCTAATGACCCGGCTAGCCTCATCTTCTTCATCAGCACCAGCTGCAACTTCGGCCACCTCCCTTCCAGGGCTCTCTGACCTGCCTTCTTCGTCTCCCTCTCCTCATCCAGGTATTCCTTTTTGTGGCCATAGTACCTTAGTCATATCCACTTCCTGGATAATTGACTTGGGTACAACTGACCATATGATCGGTTCTCCTACTCACTTTTGTCAATATTCTCCTTTGTTAGATAATAGTAAAGTTTGTGTGGCTGATGGTTCCGTTTCTCCTGTTTCTGGGAAGGGCATCATTAAGTGCACTCATATCTCTCTTTCATCTGTCTTGCATGTTCCCAACTTTTCTACTAATTTAGTCTCCATTAGTAGTCTTAAACGGGATTTAAACTGCAAAGTAATCTTTTTCCGTACCCATTGTCTTTTCTAGGACTTGGTGACGGGTCATAAAATTGGCAGTGGTAAAGTGGTTGGTGGTCTCTACTTGCTTGACAGTTCTCCATCCACTTTGGCATCGACTTCTGACTCTTCGGCGTCTGCTTTGGATGATCTACACAGGTAGCATCGTCGTCTAGGCCACCCTCTACTAGGCGTTTTATCTACTTTATTTCCTAGTTTGGTAAAGCATTGTAATCCAAACAATTTTAATTGTGATGCTTGCATTTTCACAAAGCAAACTAGAGTTGTTTACCCTGTTTCGGATAATAGAAATTTAATTCCCTTTCGTTTAATTCATTCTAATGTATGGGGCCTTGCCCGTTGTGTTTCTACATCTGGTTATCACTGGTTTGTTACGTTCATTGACTGTTTGGGTGTATCTTATATGGCAGAAGAGCGATGTATTCTCTTGTTTTCAACTGTTCCACAAAATGATCCAGACACAATTTGATGCCAAGGTAAAGATTCTTAGGGCTAATAACAGAAAGGAATACATCGATCGCTCTCTCCAGGCCTATTTATCTGCTCATGGGATTATACATCAGACCTCCTGTGTGAACACCCCTGCCCAGAAAGGTGTGGCTGAATGGAAGAATCGTCACCTCTTGGAAGTTGCCTGATCATTGATGTTTGCTATGAATGTTCTGCCTCGTTTTTGGGGTGATGCAGTTCTTCTAGCCGCCTACCTTATCAATTGGCTACCTTCCCTAGTGTTGGGCTCTCGCTACCCTCTTGAGGTGTTATTGGGCTCCTCTTCCTTTGTGGTGCCTCCTAAAGTTTTTGGTTGTGTGGTCTTGGCTCGCAATCATCATGTCAATGGTAAGTTTGATCCAAAAGGAATGTGTTGCATTTGAGATATTCTGCTACCTAGAAAGGGTATAAATGTTACCACCCTCCTTCCCAGAAATTGTTTGTCACTATGGATGTCATCTTTCGGGAAACATAGGCTTATTTCTCATCTCGTGGACCTCTTCAGGGGGAGACTATAAGTGAAGATTTGCCTTTAATTGCTTCATTGGAAGTGGATGTGCCTACTATAGAAGATCCGTCTATTGAGCTTGAGGCTTGTATAACTGGACAAGAACAGGATCAGCCTTTAATCTAGGGGGAGCAAGAACGGCCTGTTATTCAGGGGGAGTAGGGCGAGCCTACCTAGAAGACATACACTAGAGGAAATTGGCATAAGAGAAAGCAAGTTGACAATACCACCACCACTGTTCCTAACCAATCGGTATTACCAATCTCAAGTCCTAGTCCTCTGGTTCCTTCTGGTGAGTCTCCTTTCGAGCCTAGTCTTGACTAACCCATTGCTATTCGTAAGCCACGTAGAAAATTGTACTCAACATCCTATTTCTAATGTTGTTTCATATAACTCTCTTTCTCCATTGTTCTATGCATTTGATTCTTCCTTGTCCTTTATTTCCATCCCTAACACCTGGCAGGAAGCACTAAAGAACTCAAGGTGGAAAGAAGCAATGAATAAAGAAATGAATGCCCTAGGAAAAAATGACACTTGGGACTTGGTGCCTCTTCCTCTAGGAAAGAAACTCATAGGCTGCAAGAGGGTTGTTGCAGTTAAATAAAAGGCTGATGGATCGGTAGAAAGATACAAGGCAAGGCTGGTTGCTAGAGGTTTTACCCAAACTCATGGGATTGACTATCAAGAAACATTCACCCCAGTTGCTAAGATGAACACTGTCAGGGTAATTATCTCTTGTGTTGTTAACCAAGGATGGGATCTCCGACAACTTGATGTGAAGAATGCCTTTCTCCACAGGGAGCTCGAAGAAGAGCTGTATATGGATATCCCTCCTGGCTTTGCTGCCCCAGAAAGGGCAAAGTGTGTCGTTTAGAGAGTTTTATATGGTCTAAAACAATCCCAAGAGCTTGGTTTGGGCATTTCCATAAAGCCATGGTATTCATTAGATATAAACAAAGTAATGTTGATCATACTTTGTTTATCAAGAAGACTGGTAAGCATATCACAGTTTTGATTGTCTATGTAGATGACATAGTTGTTACTGGAGTGATGCTGATGAAATAACCAAATTGAAGACCTACTTGGGGACAGAGTTTGAAATTAAAAACCTGAGAAAGTTGTGATATTTTCTTAGGATTGAGGTTTCCCATTCTACATAAGGTATCTTACTTTCTCAACGGAAGTATAAGCTTGACCTTTTTTTCAAACATAGGGATGTTGGGGTGTAAGCCTGCTTATACCCCATTAGAGCCTAACACTCATCTAAAGAATAAAGATGGAGAGCTAGTGGAGAAGCGTAGCTACCAAAGGTTGGTGGGATGGCTAATATACCTTTCACACACTCAGCTAGATATTGCCTTTGCAGTGAGTGTAGTTAGCCAGTATATGCATGATCCTCACTCAACCCATGTAGAGGCAAGCATATAGAATCTTGAGGTATTTGAAGTCTTCTCCAGGAAAAGGCGTTCTCTTCTCTCCTCATGATCACTTGCGAGTTGAGGCTTTTACCGATGCAGAATGGACAGGATGTCTAGATGACAGGAGATCCACCTCAGGTTATTACACCTTTGTTGGAGGTAACTTGGTGACTTGGCGGAGCAAGAAGCAGGCTGTAGTTGCTCGATCCAGTGTAGAAGCAAAGTTCCAGGCTATGGCCCATGGTACATGTGAACTCCTTTGGCTTTAGGGACTCCTTCGGGATTTATGTGTTAATGTTAAGCTGCCCATGCGCCTCTATTGCAAAAGCAAATCAGCAATAAGCATAGCATATAATCCAGTTCAACACGATCGAGCCAAGCATGTCGAGATTGATCGTCACTTCATCAAGGAGAAGTTGGAACAAGGAGTTGTTTGTGTCCCTTGTTCAATCTAGTGAGCAATTAGCTGATATTCTCACTAAGGGAATTAGTAGTAAAAGTTTTAGTTCTATAGTTAGCAAGTTGGGCATGTTTGATATTTATGCACCAACTTGAGGGGGAGTGTTGTAATATGGGTTCAAGGGTAGTTTTGTCCTAGGCGTATTTCTGTCCTAGTGCCTATTATGGAATGTTCTCCATCTTATTTTAAATAAAGGGAGGCTGTGACCATATTGTCATAAGCCATATTTCTCAAATCTCCATACACACACACACATATATATATATATATATATATATATATATATATATATATATAGCTGATGTACATAAGTTCTACTCCAAGCAGTATCATCGTAAAAGGGGAGGAACCAGGCTTGTGGTTAGCAGTTCGTTTTAGTTGCTAGTAGCTAGTTGGCACTTGGCTCTTCCTTCAGATATGAAAGAAGAGGTGAATTTATTCTGGTTCAACTAAATCAGGTTCAGTTGGTTTAGGACAGATGACTAACCAGGTCTGGGTGTTTTTTAGTTCACTCAAATTCAGTTTTAATTAATCCAGTCTATGTCTTAGTCAAAAAAGGGTCAAAAGTAATTAATGCATGCGTGCAAAAGTTGAGAAACATTATCTAGCTGGTTACAACTATTATCTGAAGTCTTAGAAGATATTATTTCAGTCAATAAGTTAGTTACTTGATGGTTGTGTAAATCCTTGAAAATGTAAGTTAGTCCATTGATGGTTGTGTAAGTTATTGACAAAGTAAGCCAGTCCATTGAGGGTTCTGTAAGTCTTTGATAATGTGTAGTTCATTAAATGGCCAAAGAGTATAAGAGAAAGTCGCAATAAGAATCTAGAACCCTCATAGCCATCTATAAAAGGGTTGCCCGTAAGCATTTTGAACAAGTTAAAAATTTGAATGAAATTTCTGATTTTATGCCAATAGTTGAGATTGTAGTGGAGACTAGTGAGATGTTAGGTTACTTGGTGAGGTGCCTTGTTTTGGTTGGTGAGGTTTCTTATTTTGGTTGGTGAAATGCTTACTTAGGCCTTGATGAGAATCCTTGGTCTTATCTCCCCTATCTCTTTCTTACTTAAATACGAGCGTCATTAATTACCACATCATTGTTGTCTTCTGTCTCCAAACGGTCAGCCTGCGGGTCAACAAAGAGTTCCTCCCTAGCCGTTGCTGAATTTGCAATTTGAACTTCTTGACTATGCCGGCTGCCAGTCTCTCTCCGGTTCCCGGTGCCATTATTTTCGGCAGACACTTGCTCTTGTTGATTTTGATGGGAAGATCGTCGAGGGACCAGGATGCATGGTCCGTAGCTCGATCTTCCTGGTTCTATCACCATGACTTCAACAGGCTTTCCACTTCCTTTGTCATTAAAATTGTTCAATTCTGGTAGTGTTCTCACCTCCCCGCACTCCAGTCTATTGAGGAATCTGACTTTGTTGCAAGGAATGAACTAGGATTCCATTAACAGTCCTCCCACCTGCTCCCTATCTTTCTTTCATGTCACTTGTCAATTTTTATGTAGATCTCTGAATTGATAGATCAAGTTATGTTCTTTGAGGAAAGGTTCTAGTCTGTAACATTGAAAGATCTATCTTGATCAAAAAGCATATGTTGGGAGCAGTTCTTAAAGATGTAATGTTGGACTGTCAAGGTGTTTGCTTGTCTGGAGTATTAAAACGATCCAATTTCATCAGAGACGTTAACCCAAGGTAGTGGAACAAGCTTCCATATTTTAATTTCAACTTCTTTAGTGATTTATCCAGCACCTTTTCTAATGTTGAAAACTAGGGGTATTTTAGTCTTATATTTTGGGTTTTTGGGGTTTTCTGTTGTTTTACATCAGTTCTGTCCTTAGTTTGTAAGGCTGTAATAAGTAAGGGGTTAGGGGTAATTTCATATATCCCTAACTACCTTACTTTCTATTTTGTCTCTAAATTAATTATATATTGGGAGGCTGCCTGTGTGAAGGTATTCTATTTTACCTATGGCAGGCTGCTCTCCTCTCCTGCGGCAACTTCTTCTTCCTCTCTTTCTTCTTCTTCTTTCATCCTTCTTCCTTCACCCCTGATGTGATTAGTTTAATTCTGATTTGCAACAAGGTATCAGAGCTATACTAATCAATCAAGGGTTCTAATCGACGGTGCACTCATTGTGGTAAATCTGGTCATACTGTTGACTATTGTTGGGATAAGCATGGCAAACCAGATTGGGCAACCCAATCAGCCAATCATGCAGTATCTGATGGGAATGTTGATAGTGTGACCACTGGTGATTCTCGATCGGATTCCACTACAGGTGGCAGTTCGTCTAGCACTACTCATCGTGACGCGCTTTCTCAGATATTACGGAGGTTACAAACTCTTGAGGCATCCAGTAGCGCATACTCCATACCTTCCTCTTCCGCTGCCACCCTTGCTCATGCAGGTACATCTACCTTCTTCTCCACTACTTCTCCCTGGATTATTGACTCTGGAGCTTCTGCTCATATGACTGGTGAGTCTACCTTGTTTACGTCCTTTTCGAATAACTCGGATTCTTCATCTGTCATATTAGCAAATGGGTTTGCTGCTCCTGTTACTGGATCTGGTACAGTCACTCCCACCTCTTCTATTAGTCTTTCCTCTGTGTTGCATGTTCCTCAGTTTCCATTGAGTCTTCTTTCTGTTAGTCAGCTTACTAAAACTTTACACTGTTCTGTGACATTTTTTCCTATTCATTGTGTTTTTCAGGAACTTTACAAGAGGAAGACGATTGGTGGAGGGCATGAAAAGGATGGGCTGTACTATCTTACCTGTGGTGCTACTACTTCCTCCGTTGCTGCTGCGTCTGTTGGTGGGGTGACTCCCGTTTGGGTCATTTATCTTTAGCTAGGTTACAGTTATTATTTCCATCTTTTAAGTCTGTGTCTAGGATAGAGTGTGAAGCCTACGAGTTGGGGAAACACCACCGTGTGTCTTTCCCTTCTCAATCTGTGGCTCATAGTTCGTCTTTATTTGCTTTAGTCCATTCGGACATCTGGGGTCCCTGTCGTGTCAAGAATAAACGTGGTTTATGTATTTTGTCACATTCGTGGACGATCATTCCCGTCTTACCTGGTTGTATCTCCTGAAGGATCATTCCGAGTTTTTATCTGTATTCCAAGAATTTTATAATGAAATAAAAACTCAGTTTGGTGTGTCTATTAAAGTTTTTCGTTCTGATAATGCATTGGAATATGTACAAAATGAAATATTTGATTTTTGTATTGCCCGTGGTATGATTCATCAGACTAGTTATTCCTACACTCCACAACAAAATGGAGTGGCTGAACGCAAAAATAGGCATCTTCTTGAGGTAGCTCGTGCTATCATGTTCCATATGCATGTCCCAAAGCTTTTTTGGTGTGAGAGTGTGTTGACTACTTGTTATTTGATTAATCGCATGCCTTCTTCTATTCTTGCCGATAGGTCCCCTTTTTCCATTGTTTTTCCGGGCATTCCCGCTTTCGCTTTACCCCCTCGTGTTTTTGGATGTGTGTGCTTTGTGCATAACTTACATGTCTCCACTGACAAGTTTGCACCTAGGTCTACCAAGTGTACTTTCCTAGGTTATTCTCGTACTCAGAAAGGGTACAAGTGTTATGACCCTGTGTTAAATATATGAGCCAGAATACCGTGGGAGTATTCTGGACTTTTTCCTTTGTTATTTTATTGTTTTTGTATATGTGGTTTAGTCCCACATTGCTCATGTACAGATTTTACTATTTTATTATTCTTATAAATAAGAAGGTGCTTGGGATGAATTGATCATCCAAGCATTCAGCCTAATTCTAATCTGTTAACATGGTATCAAAGCAGATTTCGAATTAGGGACCCCCCCTCTCTTCCATTCTCGATTTCAGTCCCTTATTTCCCTTTTTTTCATTCTCGGCTCCTTCCTTCTCCTTTTCTTTTGCTCCTCATTCTCCCACTAGGGCAGCACTAATGAGGTGATCTACAAGATCTAGTTGCTGCCCTCCATTACCTCTTTCTATGGTGTAATTTTTCTGCTCGATAGGGACACTATTACCTGTCTGCGATATTTGGCTTCTTCAGTTTTTTGGGGACTGCTTCCTTCTCTGCTACAAGGGACCACTCCTCCTATTTGAAGACCAAGAACTGTAGCAGGCTTTCTCCTTTATATCTGTTCCTATCCTCAGATCTGTTCAAGACCCCCTAAGATCGATATTTCACAAAAAACAGGGTTTTTCCAAAACCCTGACAACTATCAATCTAGGGGCTGGTGACTTCTATTGGTTCTGATTTTTTGAAGGCTGGTTCTCTACTTATACAGTCACACTCGACCTTGGTTGGAGCTGCAACACTTCAGTTTTTTGGCATCTTACATCCTTTATCGATTTCAGCAGTTCAGGGTTTTTTCCAAAACCCTGACCAATATCGATCTAGGGTTTACAGATTTCTGTTGCGGCTGATTTTTGGCAGGGTGTTTCAGCATTACTAGAGGACCATTCTATCCTATTTTCAGCTCCATCTGCAGTGTTTTTGCTCTCCTTATTCCCTACATCAAATTCAGCACTTTCAGGGTTTTTCTCAAACCCTGTAAAATCGATCCAAGGGATTCACCTTGCTGCTGTTGTTGATTATTGGAGACCACTATTCTATCATTACCAGAGGGCTCCCCTCCAACTTTCAGCCCTTCACTTGCAGGTTTTTGTGGGTTTCTCTTCACAACAGCCCTTCTTTGTGATTTGGGCTTCTCTACTGCTCTCATGGGTGACTCAATGGATTCGACTGCTACTTCTGTTGGTGATGGACTCAACAAATCAGATTATCATACCTTTACTCCTAATCCAATCAAGTTGGATGGCACTAATTACTTGCTTTGGTCTAGGTCTGCTTCCTTTGCCATTGCTGGCCGTGGCCTTACTGGTCATATTACTGGCACCAGTGTTATGCCAACTGAGATTGGAGCTGCTAAAGACAGGTGGCTGGCCAACAATGGAGTTCTCATGTCCTACCTCATTGGCTCTATGACTACAGAACTGCAGCATAATTTTCTTCTTCTTAACACAGCCTCGGAGATTTGGGCTGCTTGCAAGGAGACCTACGGGCAGCTTGGCAACGATGCCCAGATCTATGAACTCAGGAAGAAGGTCCTTCACACTACTCAAGGAGAATTGACAGTCTCTAACTATTATGCTACTTTGCGTACCCTTTGGCAGCAGTTGGATCACTTTTCTGACTTTCACCCAAGTTCCGCTGTTGATAGTGCCTCCTATAAGAAGCATGTGGACAAGATTAGGGTCTATGATTTTTTGGCTGGCTTAAATGTGGAGTACGATCAGATTCGTGTTCAAGTGTTGGGCCATAAGCCTTTTCCCACACTTGAACAATCTTATGCCTTGGTGTCCTCTGAGGAGAACCGTCAGGCTGCCATGTTGCACCCCCCTATTACTGACAGATCAGCTCTCAAGGCTGTTGCCCCTGCCACTCCTGCACCTAGTAGCACTGCTTCTCTTGGTGATTCTACCACAGGGACTGTCATTTGTGAGCACTGTCACAAACCCTATCACACCAAGGAGAAGTGCTGGAAACTTCATGGGAAACCGGCTGACTTTGAAGCTAAAAGGGCTGCCAAAACAAAGACAAAGACAAAGACCAAGGCCCATCAGTCTGAGACTGTTACTGCAGCCCCTGCTATTGACACTGGTCTATCCCAGGATGATCTACAGGCATTCCTACGTATGCTCAGGTCTTCCGCTGCTGCTGCCTCTACTACATCAGCTCCTGCCAGTTCTTCTGCTCCCTCAGGTTCACACTTTGCCCGGTCAGGTATTGCATTTGGAGGTCATTGTGCTTTTGTAGCTTCCCATCCTTGGATCATAGATTCGGGAGCTACAGATCATATGACCGGCTCCTCTAGTCTATTTCACAGATATTCTCCCACTTCTGGGAAAGACAAGGTCAAGGTGGTTGATGGTTCCCTCTCTTCCATTTCTGGAAAAGGAATCATCAACTGCACTTCTTCTCTTCCCTTGTCTTCTGTTTTGCACATTCCTAACTTTACTACTAACCTTCTTTCCATTAGTAGTATTACTCGTGATCTTAACTGTAAAGTCACTTTCTTTCCCTCTCATTGTGTGTTTCAGGATCTGGACTCTGGGAAGACGATTGGATTGGGTAAAGTGCACGGTGGGCTGTACCTGCTTGATGACGGTCACTTCTCTCCACCACCATTACCTTCTCCGCTACACTAGAACTCCATGGTCTCTTCTAAACTCTACCAGTGGCACTCTCGGTTAGGTCACCCCCCTTTAGGAATTTTAGCTCATTTATTTCCTAGTTTGGTCACCATTCGTACTAAGGATGACTTTTTTTGTGAGGCTTGTGTTCTGGCCAAACAGACACATTCAACTTATCCAGTTTCAAATAAACGAAGTTCTTCTTGTTTTCAATTAGTGCATTCTGATGTTTGGGGCCCCAGTCGTAAAGCATCTATTTCTAGTCATCGTTGGTTTGTCTCTTCATTGATTGTCATTCTAGGCACATTTGGGTGTATCTTTTACACACAAAAAATCAGGTTTTCTCATATTTTCAGCATTTTCATAAAATGGTACAAACACAGTTCCAGGCTACTCTCAAAGTATTGAGAAGTAACAATGGAACAGAGTACACAGACTCTCAATTTCAAAAATATTTAGCTGATAATGGCATCCTTCATCAAACTAGTTGTGTTGATACCCCTGCCCAGAATGGTGTGGCAGAAAGGAAAAATCGCCACTTGTTAGAGATGGCCAGGGCTTTGATGTTTGCGAGGAATGTCCCCTCTCAATATTGGGGGGATGCGGTTCTCACTGTGGCCTCTCTCATAAATAGGCTGCCTTCTAGGGTTCTTGCCTCCCGTAGCCCCTCTGATGTTTTGAGGGGCAATTCATCATTTATTGTGCCTCCCAAGGTGTTTGGTCGTGTGTGCTATGCTCGAGATACTAGATCTCCAGGCAAGCTTGAACCTCGGGGGCTCCGTTGTATTTTCTTGGGTTATTCTCCAACCCAGAAAGGGTATAGGTGTTACCATCCCCCTTCCCGTCGTACCATGGTTAGCATGGATGTTATTTTCCATGAGTCCCTTTCTTACTATTCTTCGCCACCTCTTCAGGGGGAGAGTTCTAGTGAAGATGTGTCTTTTGAGACTCCTCTACCTAAGGTTCCTCAGGCTGCTGTCCAACCTGCTTTACCAACACCCACAACCCCTTTACCAACACCCATGGCTGCTGCCCAGCCTCCTTTAGATGCTGCCCATCCTATTTTGGTTGATGCCCAACATCCTCTGGTTGTTCCTCCCTCACCTGATGGGAATCGTTTACAGGGGGAAACTATAGAAAATAGTGTTGTTAATGTTCCTATCCAGGGGGAGCTAACTCCAGTCCAGAGAACTATTGGTGAATTTCAGAAGAGAATTGACAACTTCAACATACTCACCTATACAAGGGGCAAATCCAACAGAGGGCAGCTGCAACCCACTATAGCACCAGTACCCATTCAATTGCCGGCTCCAGACCCAGATCCTACATCTCCTGGTAATCCCTCTCCTTCCGACCTACCTATTGCACATCGCAAAGGTACTAGGACTTGCACTTTACATCCCATATCTCTTTTTGTTTCTTATATCTCTCTTTCTCCCTCTTTTCGTGCGTTTGTATCTTCTCTTTCCTCTATCTTGATTCCTAACAATTGGCAGGAAGCATCCACAGATGGAAAGTGGAAGGCAACAATGTTGGAAGAAATGCGAGAACTACATAAAAATAATACGTGGGATCTTGTGGCTCTTCCTCCAGGGAAAAAACCAGTGGGATGTAAATGGGTCTTCGTGGTCAAACAGAAGGCAGATGGTTCGGTGGATAGGTACAAGGCACGTCTGGTTGCAAAGGGTTTCATTCAGACTTATGGGGTTAACTATCAGAAGACCTTTGCACCAGTGGCAAAGCTCAACACCGTCAAGGTGTTATTATCTTATGCTGCAAATCTTGGGTGGGATCTCCAGCAGTTAGATGTGAAGAATGCCTTCCTTCATAGGGAGCTTGAGGAGGAGGTATATATGGACATTCCATCAAGCTTCTCTGATGACAGGACTAGGGGCAAGGTCTGTAAATTGAAGCGTGCTCTTTATAGGTTGAAGCAGTCACCTAGGGCCTGGTTTGGCAGATTTCATAAGGCTATGATTTCAGCAGGTTACAAGCAGAGCAATGCTGATCACACCTTGTTTATCAGACAAGTTGGTGACAACGTTACTCTTCTCATAGTCTATGTGGATGATATTGTGGTCACTGGTAATAATGATGCTGCAATCAGGGATTTGAAACTTCTCCTTAGCCGTGAGTTTGAGGTCAAAGATCTTGGTCCTCTAAAATATTTTCAAGGGATAGAAGTTGCTCGTTCTTCAAAGGGCATCTTTCTTTCCCAACGAAAATATGTCCTTGATCTATTGACTGAGACAGGGCTGCTAGGGTGTCATCCTTCGGATACTCCTATGGAAGCTACTACAAAACTTAGGGAGAAAGAGGGTGAGCCTGTTGACAAAGATGGTTATCAGCAGTTAGTGGGCAAACTAATCTATCTTTCCCACACACGACCTGACATAGCAGTTGCTGTAAGTTTGGTGAGCCAGTTCATGTATGATCCCTATTCCTCTCATATGGATGCAGTCCGTCATATTTTGAGGTATTTGAAGTCTGCTCCAGGAAAGGGAATTCTTCTATCTCCCAATGGTCATCTTAAAATTGAAGCTTATACTGATGCCGATTGGGCTGGTTCTGCCGACAGGAAATCTATCTCTGGCTATTGTTCCTTTGTGGGTGGGAACCTTGTCACATGGCGTAGTAAAAAGCAGAATGTTGTGACAAGGTCCAGTGCTGAAGCCGAGTTTCGTGCAATAGCACAAGGCATTTGTGAACTTCTATGGCTTAGAGGATTATTGCAAGATATCGGTGTTGCTGTCCATCTTCCCATGATGCTTTATTGTGACAATAAAGCTGCCATTAGCATTGCTCACAACCCTGTCCAGCATGACCGCACTAAACACGTGGAGGTTGACCGACATTTCATCAAGGAGAAGCTTGAAGCCGGCCTCATTTGTGTTCCCTTTGTGAAGTCTACTGATCAATTGGCTAAAGTGTTCACTTAGGGACTGAGCAGCAAGCTGTTTCATCCTATCTTAGTCAAGTTGGGCATGCATGATATATATGCTCCAACTTGAGGGGGAGTGTTAAATATATGGTCCAGAATACCGTGGGGGTATTCTGGACTTTTTCCTTTGTTATTTTATTGTTTTTGTATATGTGGTTTAGTCCCACATTGCTCATGTACAGATTTTATTATTTTATTATTCTTATAAATAAGAAGGTGCTTGGGATGAAATGATCATCCAAGCATTCAACCTAATTCTAATCTGTTAACGCCCTGTCTCTTCCAGATATTTTGTGAGTGCTGATGTCACCTTCTTTGAGGGGAGTTCTTACTTTTCTCAGTCTTCGTTGTCCTCTGAGGACGAGTGGCATCTTGTTGTGCCACCTCCTATTCCTACCTTAGTACCGTTTTCCCCTCCTTTGCAGGTGTATCAGCGTCAGGACAAGACAGCAGCCCCGTGTGAGATTCCTACTGTTCCAGTGGTTTCACCCCCTCCACTTGTGTCCTCCTCTGGTGAAGCTCCGTCTACTTCCTCATCTGATAACTTACCAGTTGCCTTACAGAAAGGTACACGTTCCTGTACACAGAAGTCTAATATTGTGTACCCCATTGACAAGTTTGTTTCCTTATCTCATCTGCCGCCTTTGGTCCATAATTTTGCCCTGTCGTTATCCGCTTCTAGTATGCCTAAAAGTCACACTGAGGCCCTTCGTCTTCCTGGCTGGAAGGATGCCATGGATGCTGAAATGGATGCCCTGTTGACTCGTAACACCTGGACTCTTGTTGATTTGCCACCTAGTAAGGACCTTGTCAAGTGTCGCTGGGTTTACACTATTAAGTATCTTCCTGATGTTTTGTTGAGCGGCTCAAAGCCCGTCTGGTTGCCAAGGGATATACCCAAACTTATGGAGTTGATTATTTTGAGACATTCTCTCCCGTTGCACGGCTGAATTCGGTGCGCTTACTTATTTCCTTGGCGGTGAATTTTGATTGGCCATTATATCAGCTCGACATTAAAAATGCCTTTTTGTATGGTGACTTGCAAGAGGAAGTTTATATGGAGCAACCTCCGGGGTATGTTGCTCAGGGGGAGGATCTTACACAGGTTTGTAAGCTACGGAAGGCTATCTATGGTCTCAAATTGTGGCCCAGAGCGTGGTTTAAGAAATTCAGTGCCACGGTGATGTCTTGTGGCTTTTCACAGTGTTATTCCAACCACTCGGTGTTTGTCCGCCGCCGAGATGGTAAGGTGGTTGTCTTGGTCGTCTATGTAGACGATATTATTATTTCTGGTGATGATGAGGCTGGTATTGCAGAGGTAAAAGCATATTTACAGCAGCATTTTCAGACCAAGGATCTAGGTAATCTTCACTATTTTCTTGGCATCGAAGTTGTGAGAAGTAGGAAAGGTGTTAATTTATCTCCAAAGAAATATGTATTGGACCTTCTATCTGACACTGGCATGCTTGCTTCAAAGCCAGTGGATGTTCCTATGGATCCTCATCAGAAGTTTGGGGTAGATGGCGGTGATCTCCTTAAAGACGTGCACCAGTACAGAAGTTTGGTTGGGAAGCTAATGTATCTTACAGTTACCAGACCAGACATTTCCTTTGCAGTGGGTGTCCTTAGTCAGTTTATGCAGTCTCCTCGGAAGGCTCATTGGGATGGAGTTGTTCGTGTTCTTCGCTATTTGAAGGGTGCTCCTGGTAAAGGGTTGATTTATCGCCCTCATAGGCATATGGATCTTGTTGCTTTTTCAGATGCTGACTGGGCTGGTTCAGCCAGTGATCGTCGCTCGACTACAGGGTTCTGTACTTTTGTTGGGGGTAATCTACTTACGTGGCGTAGTAAGAAACAGACTACAATTGCCAGATCGAGTGATGAAGCGGAATACAGAGCTATGGCTCATACTACTGCAGAGTTGATGTGGCTCAAGTCTCTTCTTCTTGAGATGGGTTTATCTGTGTCGTTGCCTATGAAGATGTATTGTGATAACCAGGCAGCCATATACATTGCGAGCAACCCGGTCTATCATGAACGGACCAAACATATTGAAGTGGACTGTCACTTTGTTCGAGATGCTGCGTTAAAAAAACTTGTTGAGACCCATTTGTTTCATCCTCGAATTAGCTAGCAAATATGTTCACCAAGTCACTGTTTGCTCCTAGTTTTCGCACCTGTTGTAACAAGCTGAGCATGGGAGACCCCTATACTCCAGCTTGAGGGGGAGTGTTGAAAACTAGGGGTATTTTAGTCTTATATTTTGGGTTTTTGGGGTTTTCTGGTATTTTACATCAGTTCTGTCCTTAGTTTGTAAGGTTGTAATAAGTAAGGGGTTAGGGGTAATTTCATATACCCCTAACTACCTTACTTTCTATTTTGTCTCTAAATTAATTATATATTGGGAGGCTGCCTGTGTGAAGGTATTCTATTTTACCTATCGCAGGCTGCTCTCCTCTCTTACGGCAACTTCTTCTTCCTCTCTTTCTTCTTCTTCTTTCATCTTTCTTCCTTCACCCCTGATGTGATTAGTTTAATTCTGATTTGCAACATCTAATATTAGAATTTCACATATTGTGAAATGGAAGGACAGATAAACAAACTGCTCTTTGATTATGCCATTCAAAAGATGGTCAGAGGCCAAAGCTCTTGTTTATGTTATTTGCAGTTTTAGGGTGAAATTATGATGCATAGTGAGGATGGAGGTATATATATTATGGATTTCATAGGATCTTTAGTATATTATGGATTTTATTCTGTCTGAGACCTCAGTTCAATATTTGATATGATTGTCAATGTCAAATCACTAAAACAAAACATTTTTTTGGAAGTTTAAACTTAAAATGGCTACTAAGAACCGCTACTCTTTCTAAGTAAATTATCATTTTTTTTTTTGGATAGGTAGGTCACAAGGAGAGTTAAACTCATGGCCTCTTAATTGTGAGATGTTGGGCCTTGACAACTGAGCTACCACCTTGGGGTAAGTAAATTATCCACTACATACTACAAAATAAGAAGACATACCTAGAACTTCTTCAGCTGTCAATCGGCTGTAGGGGTTTGGATCAAGCATACTCCTTACAAGGTCCTTTGCATCCTCAGAAACCTTTGACCAAGGTTCTCTCTCAAAATCTATAACAGAATTTACAATGGCCTGTGCAATGCCCTCTTCAGTTTCTGTACTAATTGTAGGTGAAACCCAAACATCAGAAATCAAGATAGAAAGTCGCATAAAAAATTTCCAGAAAGTTGAATTTGTGAATAATCGAACTTTGAAAGGAGATAAGGTTACACATTTTAAGTATCAAACTATTGTCACATGAAATCCACTAAGAGTACCAGAATAGAGAGGTTACCTGCCCAGAAAGGGGGGACTCCACACAGCAAAATGTAAAGGATAACTCCTGCACTCCATATATCCACTTCTGGTCCATAATTCCGTCTCAAGACCTCTGGGGCCATGTAAAATGGACTACCAACAATTTCACGGAAACGCTGACCTACAGGAAAATTACCAATGACAGTTGCTCAGCCATGTAAATATAATCTAACCGGTCAGTGTAGCAGAGGAAGTGCATGTCAGAAAACAGTAGCCAACTGAAATTTTGAAAACCAACCAGGCTCAAAGAATACAGAGAGGCCAAAATCAATTGCCTTAAGTGGAGAAGTTTCATTTTTGTTTGCAAACAAGAAATTCTCAGGCTTTAGGTCTCGATGCATCACCCCATGCCCATGGCATACCTGCGATAGATGTAACACTTCAATTTTAAAAAAAAAAAAAAGAGAGCTTACTCTGATGTAAATTCTAAACAAAGCTGTTCATGTAATCAATCAATTGGAATGTGCCAACATGTCACACCTGGAAAGTTGTTGATTAGTACTTTTAGAATTTGCTCAGTCACACTTGGCAGTTGTGGTTCCTGATTGTAATCTCAAGAACCAAGGTCAGAGTAGGGGAAAGGATCCACAGTTAATACCTTTTTCCTGCTCATGTCTTTGAAAATCATGTCCATTCTTAAAGCCATTATTGTCTTAAAATGTTGGTATCATTTTAGAAAATCTTGGAAAATACAGTTTAAGCTTAAACATTGTTATCTCCACCTGGGAAACAAGCAGCAAAACTTTAATGGGTTTTAAGTTATATCCATCCTAGGGTTTGTCTTCATACGGATCCGGTTTGTCTTCATATGGATCCCCCAACGGGTTTAGCCCGGTCCAAGGAATTGCTCCTGCACCAACTCTCCCGGTGTAGAGAAAAACTCGACCGTGAGTTTTATAAAATGAGAGGATCAGCACCACTCGATCGACATCCACAAACATCGGTTTTGATGGGGCGATGATCCAGCGAATATCACCATCAACCATCACAATCTCCTAATGGTCATTAGCAAATGACAACTCTTCAATGAGAATCTGATCGTGGAGTTTCACAACTAAAATCGGACCATTGATCAACTCTTCAACTGCAACTTTGATCGGACCATGCACTGCTGCTTGATCATCACTTTTGTTGTCAACATTTTCTATCACCACTGATCCATCCTCTAAGGCTTCTAGTATGTTGCACACTTTATCACAGCATCGTTTGGTACTTTCAGTAAGCTCTCGAAAATCTGATCGAAGATCCTGAGATTCCGATCGGAGTTTCAACAAGCCATCATCAAATATCTTTTTAAGCATCTCCACAACAGCAATAAGTTCAGGGTCGAACATCATTCAGATATAAGGACTTCAGCTATGTACCAATTGATGCGGATCCGGGGTCCTGAAACCCTGTTCGGATCGCTTATGGGCCCTCCCCAATCAAAAAAAAAAACTCAAGGATAGGATCCAATAGCATTTGGTAATTAATGGAATTCTAAGTCACAATCAAAGGAACAAAGGGAAAAGTCACGTATGAGATGAGAGGGGTAATCTTGGAAGGGTTTGTAAAATAAGGAATAAGGGGGTTAAGAGAAGTATTGAGGGGCACCAAAGGAAATTAAGCAAATAAGGCTTTAAAGAAAAACCATGATTTGGGGTTTGGGGGTTGTCTTCAACCTCCCGCAACACAATCCATGGCGGAAAACCCAGCAAGGTTCAATGGAGGGGACTTTTATATGTGAACTCGGTTGGTTCTGAGATTACAAGTGAAGCTTTCTGACTTTAAACTCTATCGATTCCAACCAGCAAACAGTGGACTCAGCAGCCGACCAACAAGATAAGAGAAGCTGAAATAGGATCCAGATGAAGAGAAAAGATTCAAAAGTTTGCAGATATTGATTCTCAGAGCCTATTAATTATTAAGCAGTCAAAGTATGGGGGTTAGGTCGCCTAGAGGTATGGAACCTATTCCCAAAATCTCAGGTTAGATCCGTGGTTTACCAAGGAACTCAATCAACTTATATGGGACTGTTCGGCAGCACAGAAAACAGAATAATGATATAAGTACTTAAAGAAAAGAAATAAAAGAAGAGTAGAGAATGATTGCTGGGAAGTGAAGAGAAGAGAGAATAACAATAAAGAAGAAGAATTTAAGAGAGCGACAGAGAGAGGGAAGGGAGCACACACTCACCGGTTCTTGGTTTCAACCTTCGAACTCAATTTCATTCAACATTCTCAAATCTGAGTGTTGGTAGGTTACAACTTGTATTTAAAGATGAAATAAAGATTCCTATGGTAGGTTACAACTTGTATTTAAAGATGAAATAAAGACTCATAAAAACAATTTAAAACTGAAATTATATCCTAAATCAACTCTATCTTTAATTAGCCTATTAAAACATAAATAGGACTCTACCGCTAATACGTAATCCATTCAAAGTAAAAGACTACAAGAGAAAATCCCAATAATAATTATAATTTTAAATAAATAACTAAATATCCTACTAAACCTAAAAAACCCATTTTCAGCCCGGTTTGTCTTCATATGGATTCCCCAACAGGTTTAGCGTCCAAGGAATTGCTCCTGCATCAATAATTCAACACAAGAACACAAGACTACTATCAAGTGCGTCCTCAAGTATTTGAGAACTAAGAATTACTTCCTAGTTTATGGTATTCATAGTCTGTCAGCCATTGGTTATACAAATTCGAATTTCCTGACTAACAATGATGATAGAAAGTCCACTTTTGGAATGGTTTTCACATTGGGAGGAGGTGTTGTCAGATGAAAAAATGCCAAGCAAAAAATCAATATCTGACTCCACTTCTGAAATGGCTTATTTTGATTGCTAGACCTGAGAGGTCCTTACAGTTACAGTTGCATTTCCTCTACTTCTCTTTGGCTGGATCATTGGCATCCTATGGGAATCCTTCTTCACATGGTCAGCCCTAGAACCATATGTAGTTCCAGTCTTCCAAGACATGTTAGGGTGGCTGATATTTTAGATCATGTTGGCTGGTCTCCTCCGCTCTCCTTTAACCCTGCGCTTAATAATATTTGGAGTGTTTTGCCTTCTATTGCTAGAATACCCTCTAGGAGAGGTGACTCTGTTATCTGGTCGTCGAACTCCTTTGGCTCTTTTAGCTCCAAAGCTGCCTGGGACTTCATCCGCTCTAGAGGCTCTTTGGCTCCTTGGAGGAAGCTAATTTGGTTCAAGCATCACATCCCCCGTCATTGTTTCACAATTTGGAGAGCTTTATCTAACTGCCTTCTAACGGAGTCCTTTCTTCACCATCGCTAAATCACTATCTCCCCCATGTGTGGCTTTTGCTGGAATGCAGAGGAAGATATAGACCACCTATTTTTTGCTTGCCCTTTCTCCTCCATTTAGAAAGGCATTTTAGCAAAATTCTGGCCTAGAAGTCGGAGAATCTTCCCTTTTAATAGAGAGTGGATTTGGGTCGATATGACTTTTACCGGATTTACTCTCTATGACATGGTTGGCAAGTTGGCTTTTTGTGTTGTCATCAATCATATTTAGATGGAACGTAATATCAGGAAATGGACTACCAACTCTCGGACTTTGCACCAGATTTGTGATTCCATTTCTTTTTAAATTAAAACCAAGCTTTCTGTGCTATTACCTTTATTTGTAACGACACCCCAAGGAACAGGCTTATTGTTATATCCTAGGGTATCTCTTCTATCTCCCTTCTAGCCTCTGCCTCCTCTGTTTGAGGCTCAGGCTCTTTTGTGTTTTGTTTTATTCTTTCTTCTCCCCCCTTTTCTGGGGCTATTGTTTTCTCTTCTCTCTTTGGTAATGAATTATTTATTCACCCAAAAAAAAAACACTAAACCCTAGTTTGGTTTCGTTATGAAACCCAATGCATGCGAGGGACGATTCATGGTTACAGATATTTAAATTGGGATCGTTGCTGCCAACAAATAGATAGTAGAAACACCTCCTCTGATGTATAAAATGGTCTAACCAGCCCCTTCAATAAAATATCCAGCAGCCTGGACCCAAAAGGGGTTTAACCCTATGTACCATTTCACATGAGGAAGATGAAGGATGAGGCTAATTGATAAATGTTCTGCTAACTAGAATCTTAATCTGTAATCTTGTGGCCAGATTAGTTAGGCTTAAGGAAGGTCTTGAATCTGTAGTTTCTAACTGCTCCTATTGGAGTTCGTTATCTGTGGTAGACTTATAACGTTTGCTAAGAATCATGCATCCCAACAATGTAATGAAGAAAGTTTCTTATTTGATAAGATCTACTGAGAGCCATTCCAAACCTCTGTTCACCTCCTCACTGACTAACCCCAAACCAACTTTTCTTCCTCCTCCTACCTGTGGAGGAAAATAAAATCTGACAAGCTAATGATAGTCCTATGAGATGTTTGAAATAATGCACTTCCTTATCTTCATGCGGCAATCAGCTTAGTTCCTCCTTAAATGCAATGTGCTCTCCTCTGGTTCCTTTTGAATTCATATCCATGGCTTTTCTTCTTTAGTCAAAATGCTTCTTCTAGACCCTCAAAGGCTTCATTTTATATATTTTACTAGGAAAATTCCTCCAGTAGCAAAACAATATAGAAAATTGAATGGAAATGCTATGAAACCAATTTTGTTGTTGGGGGGAGGGGTCTTGCCAGAGGAAATGAAAGAAACGTGAACCCTAATAAATGAATACGATGGGGAGATTTGGATGACAGATCTACTCACCTGGACCACTTCGACTACTGTCTTGGTGACGATCGCAGCAGCTCGTTCGGTATAATGTCCCCGGGCAACAATCCGATCAAAGAGCTCCCCGCCCTCACAGAGCTCCATAACAAGGTGGATAGCTTCTTTGTCCTCATAAGTCTCCTTTAGCCTCACAATATTTGGGTGCTCCGGCAGATGACGCATAATCTCCACCTCTCTCCTCACATCCTGAACATCAATTTCCGTTCTAAGCTTGCTTTTTGAGATCGATTTACAAGCTAGGGTTTTTCCAGTCTCAAGGTGCTCACATAGATGAGTGATTCCGAATTCCCCTCTCCCAAGCTCCTTTATGAATCGATACCGAGCCAAAATGTCTTTCCCAGTCACTTTCTTAAGAATTGTGACGTTTCGAGGTGGCGGAGGTGGTTGGAAGCCATCAAAATCATCATTACAAATGCAATCTTCACAGGGTATGGGCTTAGGATCCTTCGATTTCCTGGAGAGAAGTCGGTTTCCAGGGTTTGACATACAACTTCCCATGGGAGAAAAATCAACAACAGCCCATGGGAAGTAGACACACAGAGAGAGAGAGAGAGAGAGAAGGGAAAACAAGAGACAATATGCCCTAACCCACCATGAGTGTCTGGTTTCAGAGCTTCAAAGTTTGAAAAGACGTTACAGTTCAGTTACTTGTCCCGCCTTTTTCTCAGGGCTGTTTGAGTGCCATTAACTTTAACGGTGAAACTTCTCCGGCCGTTGCAGTTAACGTTCCATTTGGGGTTTATTTTAACGGAATAAACTGTAAACTACCGTGTGGGCTCATCTCAGCCGCTCAGCTAAGTTAGTTAACAACCCTATTATGCAATCTCCGTTTGTTAATGGATTGGTTTTGTGCTGCTGCCATTGGATTGAATGGGGGTGGCAATAGGTCAGATAGGGTCACCGTATAAGCCAAATCCATCGGATTGAAAATTCAATTAACATGAGAAAATTGTTCCACCATTGCCCTTTTCCAAAGGCACACATCCTTCCGAGTGTCCAGTGCACATCTTGCGGCACAGCAGAGGCCACGTGGCACACATGACCTCTGTTGTGCCGCAGGATGTGCACCGCACACCATGCAATACAGCAGAGGATTTCTATTATTTCCAAAGCCACTTTTCATTGGAAAAAAACCTCTACAGTGCTCTAAATCTAGCAGTACACTGCAATGCGGGCTTGAGAGCTCGACACTTGGAAAATGCAACATCCAATGGTGTCGTGCTCGTGAAGAAAGAAAAAAAAAATTTTCTTTGCATCGAGCTCGCACCATTGGATGAAGCTTTTTCCACATGTCGAGCTCTCAGGGCCGCACTGCAATCCTCCGCCAGATGCCCGCACTACAGAGGATTTTAATCCCTTTTCATTATGGCCTGTCATTTTGGATATCTTTTTCTTTCTTGAAAGACATGTTAATTTACTTTTAAGAATATCATTCTATGGATGTGTTTTCTCAATAGTGTAATGTAAAGGGAGTATCTGAATATACCTCTATAGATGTATTTAGAATATGACATCTTTTAATTATCCCTTGTCTTATTATCAAAAAGGTTTTAAGATAGGGGCATATAAGGGTTTTCAAAAATAAGTTTGAAAGTGACATATCATTATGTCATTTTCAAAAGATATCATTGTCATGCATGTTTTTCGAGTGTGCATGTGAAATGACACTATTACATATATTAAAAAAATTGTGTCATACCAAACGGCCTAAAAAGTAAAGTTACAAATTATTTAACACCTTAAGGGGTGTCAATAAGAAAATCTCTTTTATCAAATTTGGATTGCAGCTTTACCTTTGATTCTTCGTGTGTGATGCGAACCTTATTGTGAGATTGTTCCTTGAGGTCCCCATAGTTAGTTGAAGCTTTTTTCCTCAGGCGATGAGGTCCTTGTGAAGAGAACCTGCTGTAATGCCACTTGTTGATTGGTATAAAAACCTAGGATGAGGTGACTTGGGTGTTGTATAACCTTTTGAACTTCCCTCAAGGAAGGTAGAGGGAAATTGAAAATACGAAACAAACACACAAAGGTTACACGTTGCATTCCAAGGGCTCACAACTAACCCAGTAGTTCTTCAAGCTTATTACAAAATCCAATCTGTTACTCGGTGGATCAATCCTTCTATAACTTCTCACAAATATTTTTTTAAATTTGCAACTCAATTACGAGCCTCTACGTAGGCAAATATTCATTTTCAAAGCATAATAAAAACCCTATAATACGTTAGATATACAAATCAAAGTAATAGTGATTCCCTCAATTCAGTTGACCAAAATACTAAGTATTATAGCATATAATTGACCTAAGGTTATGTGTGGCAAAATGAGTCTCTTTTTAAAGGTTATGACAGTTCTTTCTTGGAATATTAGGGGCATTAACAATGCCTTCTCTAAACGTTGTCATTTGTCTCATATTCGAAAAGTGAATCCTGATTTTATCTTTCTGTGTGAAACAAAATGCCAAAATCACATGTTACTTAAGTTGCCTGGTATTTCTGAGAATTTCCCCCTGCTTACTTTTTCGAATAGTAGCAATGCCTTCTCTAAACTTTTTTTTCTACCAAAAAAAAAAAAAAAGCAATGTGTGTAAAGGGAAAGGAGGGTTATGCATTTTTTGTTAAATGGGGGTTAAAATTCTTGACTTAGTGACTCTCCCCCTCTTCTTTGCTATCAAAACTTGGGATCTAAATGCAGGTGCTTTTTGGCTTATTTGTATCTATCCCCCTCCCCTCTCTAAATCTCGTTTACCCTTCTGAAAGGAACTCTTTTCTTTCCTTAGCTCTATTTCTGAACCCATCTGTATTATCGGGGATTTTAATGAAGTCCTTTCGTAGTGGGTGTTTGAGTTTAAAATAATAACCGCAAGCGTACGGGTCAATCGTAGCTACGGGTCGAACACGAGGAGGTCAACCTTGAATAAATTTCCACTTTTAATTAACGCGAAGTGTACAACTTACCAAATATGGAAACAGTCTATATATAGAAACTACCAATTATGGAAACTAGCAAATATAGAAGCAACTAAATTACCAAAGATAACAAATTAAAAATAGAAACTAAGGCAACCACTAAGGTAATGGATGAATTAAAAATAAGAAAGTCACTTGGGAATGAGTTCCACCATGAGAATTAGGGCAGATCAATGACTAGCATATTAGGGCAAAGCATGCATACGGCCTAAGTCTATAAGATATGCGCACGGCTCATATACGGCTAACATATCCTATGAAAACAAGTGCTCATACAACATACAATGTAAACAAAAAAATACATGAACATAATGGTGTCACAATGGATACGGCTAACGAACATGTATATAGTTCCCCTTGGAATGACATACAAGCGTGGCGGTCATCCATCGTAAGTCCAATATTGATCATGCCCATTAATCACATAGACAATGCTAGCCATCAATTCTTCCTTCTCTCATGGTTTCACCCACTCCCAAAAGGAGAGGTTTAGCTAGCCATGAAAGCAATGAAGAGGGAAGAAAGGATTGATGGAGAAAAAGACATAGAAATTATTAAAACTAAAATTTATAAGAAGAAGAACTTAGCTGATTCGAATAACTCCAATGAAGATGATTCCGTCACTTGAATCCCATCACTTGAAGCCGCATCCAATATTGAAGAACAAATTACCAAAGTGTATAATGAAGATTACACATATGATCGAAGGGATGGGGAAATAAAATTTATCCTAACAATGATTCTAAAAAAATAAAATTACATATGATAACCTAATTACATAAGATCTAAAAACTAAAAAATAAAAAGAAGAGGATGAAAGATCGGGTATAACAAAGAGGAACGGCACTACTGCTGCTATTATCATTCTAGAATAGAAAATTAAAACTGAAAAAGAAAAAACGAAGGACTGAAGGGAGAGAGCCCTGGAGTGCGGTCAAGATGGGTTTTATATGGGGAGAGAGCTCGTGAAAGGGAGATGGGAAGTAGATAGGAGAGATGAGGGAATTTAAGAGGAAGTGGGAGAGAGAAGATATAGAAATCGAATTTACCAAAATAAAAGAAATACAATCCGAGAGAATCCGAGAGAGTTAGGAGAAAGATTAGAGAGAAAAGATATTTTTCTCATTTTTTTTTATTATATTTATTTATCCTAAATTCCAACTTCATTAAGAATCGTTTTGGGCTATATCTTTTATCCTAGGTCCAGATGGAACTAACCCGAGAATTAAAGTTACACCATTTTAAATTCCAGACAATATGAGCCCAATATCCGATATCTTTTGAAAGATTCTTGATTCTCCAAAATTACCGTTATGTCCCTATGCTTGATTTTTCTCTCTTCTTCTTCTTCTAAACTCGAATCGGCTCTAATCAAATGACTTCCGATGTTGCGCATTAGAAAGCTAACCCGATCAAGTCTTCAACCTCGTAATCTGGCGTTTGGCGGTCCAATTAGACATGTATTCTCCACTTTGACCAAAATGCCCCTAAACCCGAAAAATGATAAAAAGTACCCGAGTAGCATTGCTCAATGTGGTAAAATGAATGCTTTATATCCTAAGATTTCACACATAAATGTGCTCATCGATTCCCCACACTTAGACTTTGCTCGTCCCGAGTAAAGCAAAAAGACAAACTAACCTAGAATACAAAAAGAACCTAACTCACTTTCGTAGGAATCACGATTGCACTTAGCACGTGCAACAAGCCTTTAAACCCCTAGGTTACCCCTAGTGGACGAGTTGTGTCTCGTGAGTGTTTGCAGTGAATATACACACAAAATTTAATTTGTAAATCCATACTATGGCCAAGATAAAGAATGCAGCCCCAAGATAATTTACTTTGAGATTTTCTAGATGTTCCCCCACACTTGAACTTTATTATCCCACTGAAGTTGTAGAACTCATACATCTAACTTAGAGAGGTTTGGGGTAGGGTGAGTCACACTGCTTTTTTCCTTGAGATTAGATCGAGTAGGTCATCTAGGCTACAAAAGATTTCAGCTCGGAACCTTGGTAGAACCTTTAAACACATGCACAATTTCAATTTCATTTTGATTTTACTTGCCATATTTTTCCAAGTATTGAACTCAAATGTCCCTCCACTACAATTGGCTTGAATGACATGCAAGGCTTGCACCAGACACCCAAGTTACTAAGTAGTGTTGGAATAGATTCTCGGTGCATATATCATTTGATTGCCATATTGTGGCTTTAGACATTGATGCAGTATGAGTTCAAACTTCTTTTTTTTTTTTTTTCAGACACATTACTCCAATCCGTGCAATGTCTTGACTTCTTAAGCTTTCTAGGTGGCTCTTGTAGCGAGCTTTAGGCCAATTACTCTCAAACCGGACAGCTTTAAGGAATTAGGTGTAAACACCCCTCGGGCTTACTTACTCAAACCAAATAGGCTACAAGCCAAGACTGGATCAAAGAGTAAATAATTTTTTTTCCTTGGCAATCGGCTATATCATGCAAGTATATCATGGTTCAACCTTAACACCTAGCCAAAACTCGTGTAAACAGGATGACTAACAAAATCAACTCTCTCAAGTAGACATGTGTACTTTCAAAGAATTTAAAATCCCTTTGATCGGTATATTTCAATTCCCTCCTCGGTGCAGAATTTTTATTACTTCAAAGTGTAGGGTATTTTGGATGCTCTCAAAGTCTTTCGAGAAAAGTAAACTAAAGAGGCTATACACTCGCTCTCAAACCAAAGTAAAGACTACAATTCAATGAAATCCCCCATACTTAAATGATGCAGTGTCCTCAATGCATGAAAAAATAAAAATAAAAATAAGGACAAAGAAGAGGGGCGTGCTGGATATGATCATGGTGGCTCAAAATAAGGAGGTGCATGGAAATCCATGACCTCGTAAGAATGTGGTGAAGAAAGTGGCATGAGAGAGGAATTAAAAGATGTGCTAGAGATTGTAGAGTGTGTACCCTTACCTGGATCAAATATTCGAGCCTCCATTGTGTTGTTGGGACAACACCTCTTGTTCCTTTTCAAGCGGTTCCACTGGTGGTGACTTGGGAAGAGAAGTGAGACAGTTACCATCGGCTCACGGTGGTGGCTTGGTCCACAATTTAGAAGGCTCTCCCCATACTTGGATTGAGGCAAGTCCTTTAGACATTGATTAATACCGTAATAAGAGTAGTTGCAACCAAATCGGTGGTTCAAAAATTGGATGCACGTCTTCATCTAAGCATGGTTGCTTTTCCAATCGAAAGACATTAAAATCACGAGATGCATTCCCAAAAGACAGCCTCATCGGACCATTCCTACAATTGATCGGAGCATTGCTAGTAGCTAAGAAAGGTCTACCAAGGATAATTGGGATTTGACCTTTGATATTGGTCACAAGTTGGGTATCTAGGACTATGAAATCCACGGAAAAGAAATTCCCAACCTTTAATAACACATCCTCAATTACTCCCTTGGGAGTCTTGGTGATCTATCCGCCAATTGTAATGTGACAGATGTAGGCTTAAGGTCTCCTAACCCTAATTGTTGGTACACCTGAATATGGCAATAAATTGACACTAGCTCCTAGATCAAGAAGGGCATGGTTAATTCTAGTGTTACCAATCATACATGAGATAGTTGGGCAACCAGGATCCTTATACTTAGCCACTATCTCTGTGTGGAGCGAGCTCACATTGGCGATCGGAAGACTTTCTTAGGTACATTGATTTTTCTTTTACCGAGTACACAAGTCCTTGAGGACCTTTGCATAGGTAGGTACCGGAAATAGCATCTAAAAGAGGGATGTTAACTTGCACACTTTTGAAGACATTTAAAACTTTTTCGATTATTGCATCCTTCTTGTTGCTTTTAAGCCTATTGGGAAATGGAGCCTTAGAGACATAAGTCTTCTCGGTGGCTCTTCATGTTTCTCTTCACTAACCACTATAGGTTCATCGGCGAACCTTGGACAGGGGGGCTGGTCATTCACAACTATGGGAGGATCATGTGGGGCACTTACAATGGGTGGTGGATGAGGAAGATTCACAATATCAACATGAGGCTCGAAGTTATAGGAGTTGGTTGAATTGGAACCTCTTGTTGGTACTCACGTCCACTTCTCGAGCATATATGGCATTACATTGAGTAGAGGGTTCCGAGTGGTATGGACTCGATGGATAGAGTTCAGTGAGTGTGAGGTGGATGGGGTACAAAGGTCGTAGGGTTCGGATCTGCTGACTTTGCATCTTATCCTTTTCCCTTTCATGGAGAGTATTGGTCGGTTGAGAGATTTGCCTCTCTATGTTATGTTGGCTGGTCATGAATGTGCTCATGAGAAGCTCCATACTCTTCTCAAGGGAATTTATCCTGGTAGACTCATCACTATTTTTCGAAATTCAGGTGGTTGCTGATTTATCATTAGGGTTGGTGGCAATCGAAGATGATTGGGAGGGGGACAAATACAGGTTAGTCTGGGGGAGCAAACGACCTTGGATTGGAGGCTGGAATGTAGATGGACCAACTTGATTGGGGCCTTGGTTCCATGAGAAGTTAGGGTGATTTCTCCACCCGAGGATCATAGGTTCCACTATAAGGATTGTTCATTACATGCACACTCTCATAGATTCCATGCCCACTAGACCGATTAGGGCACTCATCCATCACATGTGATGAGGATTGGTATCCAGATACACAAAGGGGCGTCTGATAAACCTGATTTATCGGGGTAGGTCCCTTGGTCATTATGGCTTCTAGTCTTGTAATAAGACTGTCCAACCGAGCCTCTTTGGCTACGATTCCTCTACCAAAATCCCTCACCGGAGTTTTCATTTTCTTGAGTGGATTCCCACTCTCTGGTCTTGTCCGCTAAGTCAACCAAAAACTCCCAAGCTTGATTTTCATCGGTGAATGATGTGAATCCGATTGGGCACATGGATTCCACCAACTGCTTGGTTTGATAATCTATACCCTCATAGATGATTTGGCACGATGCCAAGTATCTAGGCCATGGTGAGGACACTCTTGAAGAAGGTTGTTGAATCTCTCCATGAATTTGGAGAAGGATTCATTTGGCTTGTGTCCGACTGCGAATGTCATTCCTAATCCTATTGGTCTTATGCAAGGGAAAGAACTTCTTTAGGAAGACAACTCTAAATTGATCCCACGTAGTTATTGAGTCTCTAGGCAAACCATAGAGCCACTTTTTAGCTTGATCCTTAAGTGCAAAGGGGATGAATCTCAACTTAACCGCATCATCAGTCAATTGTTGCATCTTAATGAGCACACATACCTCCTCAAACTCCCTAAGAAACAAATATGCATCTTCGTTAGCTTACCCCATGAAAGTGGGGCAACATACTAATGAAATTAGATTTAAGCTCATAATTGTTTCCCAGGCGGCGGGTGCGAATGCATGAGGGTTGTGCAGCCCGTGCGGGATAAAAGCGATCCCTAAAGGTCATAGGTTGCCTCTCTCCTTCCTCAACCATGGTTGGAATCTCAATTTGTTCTATCCGGTTCTTAGAATTCCTCACCCAAACAAGCATACAAAAGCCATAATCCGAAATTAAAGCACTCCTCAAAGGCCTTTTTTTTTTTTTTTGGATTTTTTTTTTTAATTTAAATTTTTTTTTTTTTGAAAACACTACGAATCAATTAAAATAGGAAACAAAACAAGCGTCACCTCCCGGCAACGGCGCCAAAAACTTGTTTGAGTTTAAAATAATAACCGCATAGCGTACGGGTCAATCGTAGCTACGGGTCGAACAACACGAGGAGGTCAACCTTGAATAAATTTCCACTTTTAATTAACGCGAAGTGTACAACTTACCAAATATGGAAACATCTATATATAGAAACTACCAATTATGGAAACTAGCAAATATAGAAGCAACTAAATTACCAAAGATAACAAATTAAAAATAGAAACTAGGGCAACCACTAAGGTAATGGATGAATTAAAAATAAGAAAGTCACTTGGGAATGAGTTCCACCATGAGAATTAGGGCGAGATCAATGACTAGCATATTAGGGCAAAGCATGCATACGGCCTAAGTCTATAAGATATGCGCAGGCTCATATACGGCTAACATATCCTATGAAAACAGTGCTCATACAACATACAATGTAAACAAAAAAAAATACATGAACATAATGGTGTCACAATGGATACGGCTAACGAACATGTATATAGTTCCCCTTGGAATGACATACAAGTGTGGCGGTCATCCATCGTAAGTCCAATATTGATCATGTCCATTAATCACATAGACAATGCTAGCCATCAATTCTTCCTTCTCTCATGGTTTCACCCACTCCCAAAAGGAGAGGTTTAGCTAGCCATGAAAGCAATGAAGAGGGAAGAAAGGATTGATGGAGAAAAAGACATAGAAATTATTAAAACTAAAATTTATAAGAAGAAGAACTTAGCTGATTCGAATAACTCCAATGAAGATGATTCCGTCACTTGAATCCCATCACTTGAAGCCGCATCCAATATTGAAGAACAAATTACCAAAGTGTATAATGAAGATTACACATATGATCGAAGGGATGGGGAAATAAAATTTATCCTAACAATGATTCTAAAAAATAAAATTACATATGATAACCTAATTACATAAGATCTAAAAACTAAAAAATAAAAAGAAGAGGATGAAAGATCGGGTATAACAAAGAGGAACGGCACTCTGCTGCTATTATCATTCTAGAATAGAAAATTAAAACTGAAAAAGAAAAAACGAAGGACTGAAGGGAGAGAGCCCCTGGAGTGCGGTCAAGATGGGTTTTATATGGGGAGAGAGCTCGTGAAAGGGAGATGGGAAGGAGATAGGAGAGATGAGGGAATTTAAGAGGAAGTGGGAGAGAGAAGATATAGAAATCGAATTTACCAAAATAAAAGAAATACAATCCGAGAGAATCCGAGAGAGTTAGGAGAAAGATTAGAGAGAAAATATATTTTTCTCATTTTTTTTTTTTATTATATTTATTTATCCTAAATTCCAACTTCATTAAGAATCGTTTTGGGCTATATCTTTTATCCTAGGTCCAGATGGAACTAACCCGAGAATTAAAGTTACACCATTTTAAATTCCAGGACAATATGAGCCCAATATCCGATATCTTTTGAAAGATTCTTGATTCTCCAAAATTACCGTTATGTCCCTATGCTTGATTTTTCTCTCTTCTTCTTCTTCTAAACTCGAATCGGCTCTAATCAAATGACTTCCGATGTTGCGCATTAGAAAGCTAACCCGATTGAAGTCTTCAACCTCGTAATCTGGCGTTTGGCGGTCCAATTAGACATGTATTCTCCACTTTGACCAAAATGCCCCTAAACACGAAAAATGATAAAAAGTACCCGAGTAGCGCTGTTCAATGTGGTAAAATGAATGCTTTATATCCTAAGATTTCACACATAAATGTGCTCATCAGTGGGACAAGTTTGGGGATGCCCCTTACCGCCCTTCTCCCTCTGCTCTCTCTGTTGGACAATCTTACTTCCCTTTCCTTTGAGGAAGTCCTCCTCTCTGGTACATACTTCACTTGGACAAATAGGCAAAAACCACCCAACCTTATTAAGGAATGCATTGATAAAGCTTTCTGTTCACCAGCCTGGTTTCAATCCTTCCCCCATACTATTCTCTCTAAGCTTCCTTCTGTTTGCTCTGAACATAATCCTTTAATTCTTGACACCTTTCCCATTAGACATAATTTTAAGAAAATCTTTCATTTCCAATTGGCTTGGACCTTTCACCATGATTTCCAAGATCTTTGTAATAATTTTTGGTCTAAGTCTTCTCATGACCCCTTTCTCCTTCGTCTCAACTCCTTTTCACACCTTTTGAGACATTGGAATAGATATTTTTTTGGGCACATGGATAATCTTAAAAGAGATCTGTTTGATAATTATGCTTTTTTAGAAAACCAAAGCTCCCCCTCCTCGGATTCCCTTTCCTTGATCTCTGATAAACTGTGTTGGATCATTGATGCTGAAGAGGCCTTTTGGTTATAGAAATCTAAACATATGTACTTGAATGAGGGGGATCGTAACACCAGATTCTATCGCACGATTGTCAAGAATAACAATCGAAGAAGAAGAATTGATCATATTTTTTTAGATGATGGTGTTCAAGTTTCTAACCCCAAGGATATTGCTTTGGCCTTTGCTGATCATTTACAAGGAATTTTTACTTCTACCAACACTCTTGATGCTAATTTTGTGGAATGCCTTTTTTCTTCTATTATCTAATCTAACCAGCTGGGCCTTTTTAGTGTTTCTGCTTCTTTGGAAGAAATAAAAAAGGCTCTTTTTTCAATGGGGCCTCTGAAGGCTCCCGGCATTGATGGTTTTCAGGCTATTTTCTTCCAAAAATATTGAGACTTGATATATAAATGGTGATGTGCTCAAGTTTGTTGGTGATTGCTTCTCCTCCAGAACTCTTCCTGATGGTCTTAACCATATCTTAATTTGTTTAATTCCTAAATTTGACTCTGCCTCGAAGGTTGGTGATTTTAGGCCCATTAGTCTGTGCAATGTTGTTTATAAGATTATTGCAAAAGTTATTGCTAACAGACTTAAGGCCTTTCTTCCTCAGTTCATCTCTCCTTATCAAGGTGCCTTTGTTGCTGGTAGGCAAATTTCTGATAACATTATTATTGCTCAGGAAATTTTCTATTATTTAAACCATAAGAAAGGTAAATAAGGTTCTGTAGCTATTAAATTTGACATGTCCAAAGCTTATGATAAGTTGGAATAGTCTTTTATTTCTTCTATTTTCAAATTCTTAGGCTTTGGAGATAACTGGTATGATCTGATTATGTCTCTAATTTCTACCCCTACCTTTTCCATTAAGCTTGATGGGAGCCCTTTTGGGTTTTTTAATGGTACGAGAGGCATTTGACAAGGTTGTCCCCTGAGTCCATACCTGCTCATCACTGCTATGGAGGTTCTCTCTCACTTGATGACCACGTATTGTGACCTTAACCTCTTTCGTGGTATCAAAGTGGTCAGAAATGCTCCTGAAAATTTTCATCTTTTGTTTGCGGATGACATTTTCATCTTATGCAGGGCAAACTCTGAGGATCTTTTAACCAATAAGGCTATTCTTAACCTTTTTTCCGACTTTTCTGGGCAGCAGATTAACTTTGCCTAGAGTAGAATTAATTTTAGTAGAAATGTCCCTGTTATTGAAAGATCTAATCTTTGTTCTTTCTTGGGTATTCCTAAGATTAATAAAGATTCTAAGTATTTGGGCTCTAACATGTTTCATCATAGATCTAAAACCAGAACTTTGTTACCCCTGATTGATAGAATAAATAATAGACTTGCTAGTTGGAAATCTAACCTTTTCTCTTTTGCAGGTCGCTCTATTCTAATTAAATCTGTGTTGAATTCTTTGCCTTCTTATCTTATGAGCTATTTTGCTTTTCCTTTGAATATCTGTAGGAAAATAGATTCCATCTGTTTAAATTTTTGGAATGGAAGTTCTGATAAACCAGGAAATCCTCCTTAGTCTCTTCAAATAAACTGTCTTCCTCTTTCTAGTGGTGGTGTTGGCTTCAGGAAAGCCAGAATCCATAATGATGCCTCCTTTTAAAATTAGGATGGAGGCTCCTTAATGAAGGTAACTCCCTTTGGGTACAAATCCTTAAGGCCAAGTACTACCCAAATTCTTCTCTTTTTGATCCAAAAGTTCCCTCTAAATGGGGATCGTGGACTTGGAATAGCATAGCCCACATTATTCCTTCCCTAAAGTCCTTCTTCACCCTTCGAAGAATTGGGAATGGCCAGGAAACTTTCTTTTGGACTGATCCCTGGATACCTTCTCTGCTCGGTTTTGCTATCCTTCAGGATGGTTCGACCAATTCTAACCCCGAAAAAGTCGGTTCGTTTATTTTGGGTAATGGTTGGAATGTTACTCTTCTTACCAACTCTACCCCTTCTCTTGTGTCCGTTATCTCCCTTGTTTCCATCTCTGGGGATGTTGATAGATGGTGGTGCACACTAGGTAAGGATGGGAGATTTTTTACTAAACGTGCAGCTTATTTTCTTCAATCGTCCCCATCTGTTTGTGATTTCTCTATTTCTTCTTGGTGGAAATTTTTTTTGGAAACTTAAGCTATACCCTAAATTTAAAATGTTCTTCTGACGTGTATTACATGCAGGCATTCCAGTTAAGGATTTACTTTCGAAATGGATTTCGATCGATTCCACTTGTGCTTTCTGTGGCACTTGTGATGAGACCCTCTGGCATGTTCTTCTCTCCTGTGAATGGGTCAAACACATCTGGGTAGCTGGTCCTTTGGGTTTAAGAACTGAGCTTATTTCCCACCCCTCTTTGGAACATTTCTGCATATCTACTTTCATGAACTGCAAGGTTGACAAATCAACTCTCAAATGGTTGTTTTCAGTTTTTGTCTTAACTTGTTATTTCATTTGGGATGCTAGAAACAGTTTCTTTTTTAAGTCTGTAAAACCTAATCCTTTTCTGGTCTTAAAAAGGATTGAAAACTGGATGAAGGACATGTACTTATCCCCTCTCAAGTTGCAACCCCTGATTGTAACTAATAGTGATTCGAAGGTTTTTCAACCATGGCTTTATCCAATTTACCAATTCTGCAATTTCCTATTTTGTTATGCGCAGGTGTTACCTCCGGCGCCCTGAAATCTTCAGGCTGGGTATTTTGCTTTTTGTTCACCAAGGTCACATAAAAGGACATAATGATTTGGAGCCAGAATTAGTTGCTATCACCAATGGGTTAACCGTGGCAACCAAGAGAGGGTTGAAGCTAAAAGAAGTCTGGTGCTCAAATATTCTGTTGCCTGGACTTCTTCCAACTCTATCCCATTCTCCTTGGCCTTTTGATCTTATAACCCATTTTTTGCAGATTTCTGACCTTGCCAGGGATTTGGTTTTTAGACATTTTGCTGACTTGTTTTTCATCTTTAGCCTACAAGGCCTGCGGTACAACTCACCCTTTTGTGTATGATCATTGTACATATCTGCCTTATAATTAATATATATATTTTCTTTTTCTCATAAAAAAAAAAACTAGCCATTTTTCTAGTTGTTGGCACTTCCACGGTCATCCTCGATAAGAGTCCTTTTTTTATAATAGGAAAATAAAATTAAGGATTAAGAAATACAAAGTTTGTTATACACAAAAGAGTGCCTATATATACAGGCGAAGTTAGAAAAAAAGGAGCATAACTCCACAACGGCTACAGATTGAGTAACATATAAAGGAGTATGCTTTAACATATTGGAGATACTCAAAAGATGTCCTACTAAGTTTTTTGGCCATGGGACTTTTGGGGGTGGGTAAGAATTGAATAACGTCCTTGTTGGTGCACCAGATCTCCCCTATCTCCACATTGACATGTCTTGCCTATTCCAATCCTTTCCGAAGGCTGAGAATTCCGGTCTCTATACGCATGCTTGTAGTCAAAAAACCTACAGCAATCAAAATAACTTGTCCTTCCAAAAAAATGAAATAGGTCCACCCCACTCTGTCTAGGACTAGGTTAGAGGATCCTGTGCAAACCAAAACAGGAAAATTCAACTTTAGTACTTTATTAGACGCAGAAACCGGAAGTTTAGGATTAACATAAGTAGGAACAATATTATTTAAACAAGTTTGGTTGGGAGGAGACACCCTTAAGTATGACAACCATCTAGAAATACTGTTAATGACCCAGATTGGGTCAATCTTATCAACTCCATGAATTACTTTATTCCGATGACACCAAATAAAGTAACAAGTTATAATAAAAATGGAAAAAAACCATTTGAGCATCAATTTGTCCAAACTATTGTTAAGTAGAAAGGAGATGCATAGTTGTTCCAACGAAGGAAATGAGAGAAACTCAGTTCTTAAACCAAGAGGACTAGCAGCCCAAATGTGCTTAACCCAATTACACGATAGGAAGAGATGCCAAATGGTCTCATTGCTAGAACCACAAAACACACACAGGGAGTTGACCGGACTCCATTTCAAGATAACAACCTTGACCAGAATACCTGCATGTAAAACATGCCAAAAAATATTTCTAAATTTAGGATGCAAAGGAAATTTCCAAAGAAATCTCCACCATAAAGATTGAAGGGAGTTAATCGGAGGGATGGAAGATGAGCACAGCTGTTTAGCAGCTAAACTTGTAGAGAAATGCCCATCTTTGGAAAGTAAACAAGTTTATCTGTCATGGGCCTTAAAAAGCATATGACCGTTTGGAATGGAGCTTCATTGAACCAATGCTATTGAAGTTGGGATTCAACCATGTTTGGGTGGACTGAGTAATGACTTGCATTCAGACGGTGTCTTATAATCTTCTAATTAATGGTTGCATCAAAGGCGGAATCACTCCAACTCGTGGAATTAGACAAGGTGACCCAATATCTCCGAAAATCTTCATTCTTTGTTCTCAAGCTCTATCTTCAGTCATCAAGCAAGCAGAAGACTCGGGTACATTCCATGGTATCAAGGTCTGCCACAGGAGACCTCCCATTACACAACTCCTTTTCGCTGATGATTGCTTGTTATTCTCCAAGGTAAAGCTTTAGGAAATTATATCTCTTAAGGCTTGTCTTGAGTTATACTGCAAAGCCACAGGTCAAATCCATTAATTTTTAGAAATCAAGCTTTACATTCAACCCAAATACACATGAGAGGTTCAAGAGATGGTTTTCTCGTGTGCTAAAAGTCCCGTATGGTGATGGACCCACAAAAAATTTGGGTTTACCAACAAAATTTGAAATCTCAAAAAAAGATCTCTTCCAAGATGTGAGAGAGAAAACTTTAAACAAGCTACAAGGATGGAAGAAAAATCTTCTTTCACATGCTAATAAAGAAGTTCTTCTCCAGATAGGGATCTCTCTAATGTCAAACTATGCCGGATCACACTTCAAGCTCCCTGCCTCTCACCATGATTCAATTAGAAAAGCAACCTCTAATTTCTATAGGGGAGATTCGGAGAGGGATTCAAAAATCCATTGGATATCTTGGTTAAGGTTATGTCGTCTAAAAAACTGGGATGGTCTTGGTTTTAAGGACCCAAGACTTTAGAGTCAAGCTCTTTTGGCAAAAGCAGTGTGGTGCCTATGGTCCTCACCCGAATCGCATTGGGCCTGATTTATAAAATCCATTTATTTTCCTCACACTAATTTTCTTAATGCAAGAATAGGAAATAAACCATCATGAGGCTGGCGAAGTCTGTTGGAGGGGAGAAATACCTTGATAGAGGGGTTGATTTGGAGTATTGGGGATGGGACCATGGTGGATATTTGGAATGATAGAAGGATTCCAACATTACCCCATCACAAGCTTTGTCACGCGCGGCCAGTAGGGTGCACACTTTTAAGAGTCATTGATTTAATAGATCCGATCTCTAGATCTTGGAGAATGGATTTAATACAATAATATTTCCAACCCATTGACATTGCAACAATCTAAAAAATCTAGCTTAGTCTCTTTCCAAGAGAAGACAAACAAATTTGGGGGGTGTCAAGGAATGGTGTTTTTTCTGTTAATTCTGCTTATAATCTCTTGGTGAGTCTAAATGATGAATGATCAACCTTAAGGCTATCTACATCTCATTTATACAACTGGGATCAAATTCCTGAAAGTGTATGGATGAGGATTTGGTCTCTTCAGACTCTACCAAAGATAAAAGCATTCATGTGGAGAGCATGTAACGAAGGTGTGGCACCAGGCGAGGGTCTCTCTAAACGCCGTATCCCAATTGACCCAACTTGTCATAGATGTGGTGCGGTTAAGGAATCGGTGGATCACTTACTTTTTGAGTGTTTTTTGGCCAAAGCAGTTTGGTACGGGAGCTCTTTATCCTACATTCCACCATCAAATAGGACTCCAAAATTATTAGAGTGGCTGACCAATTGGGACCTCTTAGAGCGCCAAAATAAGAAGCTTGCTCGAAAAACTCTCTCTCGTGCCTCTTTTTTATGCTGGTACTTGTGGTGTGCTAGGAACGATGGGGTTTTCAAGACTAAGGATTGGTTGCCCCTTGAAGTAATTTCAACAGCTGAAAGAGCGGTTCTTGAATACCAATCGGTCTTTACCCCTCCACAATCTAGTGCTAACTCTAATGTTAATGGAACTTATCATAGAGAAAGGTGGGAGGTAACTCCAATGGGTTCAATCAAGGCTAACAGCGACGCTGCTCTTCCTCAAGGTGGTGCTACTGGTGGGCTTGTGTTTAGAAATCACAACGACTATCCTATGAAGGCGCTTTCCATTCCCCATGTTGTAGCCTCTGCAATTCAAGGAGAAGCCTTAGCAATTAGATCATCTCTTAAGCAAGCTCACGATTCAAGAATCATAAATCTCCTTGTCGAATCAGATAATAAAGAGATCATCAACTACATTGAAGATCCTACTCGCATCCCCCCTCTTAAAGTAGCAGCGGTCATTGATGACATTCGAGAACTGGGTTCTTCTTTTGTTTCAATATCTTTTATTTTTGTTCCACGGGCTATGAACTTTGTCATTGATGTCCTGGCAAGGAAGGCCTTGTCTATCATGTGTATGACAGATTGGCCAATTTCCACTCCATGGCTAGACGACCTTTGTTCGTCTAATGCCATTGGTTGTATACATGTCTTCCATCAGTAAAGCTTTTCCTTACCAAAAAATAAAAAATAAAAACATTTTCAAGAGAAATAGAAGAAACGTAAATCGATGGTAAAGAAGAATAGAGAGAATTAAAATAACTAACTAAAGTAGACTGATCTAGATTAAGCATATTATTAGAGAAACTAAAACCAGGAATATTCGGGATCCAGGGATCAAAGAGAAAGAAGGAAGACTTACTAATACACCATATTCTGTACACCAATCTTAGTCCTACACGTGGCCAATATTGGACCACAAGCAAGATCAATTCAAAAGCATGCCTAAGAAGAACCACGCTTACGACAGTTACGGGGGTAGGCCCTCTAAGGCAGTTATGTAACCACCAAGTAGAGGTCCCACATGCTCCGAGAATCACCAGATCCCGAGATCTAAGGAAGATGGTGGTTTGAGTGGGAGTTTCCTAAATCCATGCTCCCAGAAAAGGAAACAACAAAAGAGGAAGGATTGTCTTAGATCCCCCAACCATTATAAATAACGAGCCCAGACGCTGATGTAAGCTAATTCAATGATCAATAAAGAAATTTCATTACTTCACAGTGTCGACTTCAATTTTTTCCCAATTTTACTAGTTCAGAACTAGTCTTATAGTTGTGTCATTGGAGAATATCTCTTCGGCAGATTTCTTCACACAATAATTTGGTGCCGTCTGTGGGAACTGGAGATCAAAGACCTGCGAAGATCCCACCATGACCAACACCAAAAATCAGTCTAGGACTACCAGAGCCGCCGCCGCCGCTGCAGTGGCTATTGCTCCTCCGACACCTCCTGCTGCTATCCAAAAGGAGACCTTTGCTCCTCTGGTTGGCTCACGTCGAGGGGTGGAGGACCCTATCCCAGAGGACAATGAATTACCACGCCAAGAGGGGTCTCATTCAGGATTGTCGGGGGATCCACCATGCTACGTGACGGTGGAACAATTCGATGCAATGCAGATCCGCTGGGAAGATAAGATGGAGCGGATGATGGAGATGCAACATGATCTCTTACAGGGGATCCCAATACCTCCACCTCCACCACAAGACAGGGAAAGATCTCCATCCCTTGGGCATAGTGAGAACTATAGCAACGTTAACAACACTCGATGGAGAAACAAGGAGGTGTAGCGGAACGCCAAGAATCAAGATTCTCAAATGACCAAAGTTGAACAGGCCCTGAACGAGAAAGTCTTGGAGCTCCAAGACCAGATTTAAGAAGTTATACGGGGGAAGAATCAAACCCCTAGTCATAACTTTCACTTCACCACAGATCTGGTATTCACAGATGAGGTATGGTTTGAACCTCTCCCAAAGGGGTTCAAGATGCCTACCATAGAACAATATGCAGGCACCACAGATCCGGAGGACCACTTAGAAACCTTCAAGTCCCTACTGTTCTTTCAGGGCGCCTCAGACGCAATCATGTGCAGAGCTTTCCCTTCCACTCTGAAAGGAACGGCACGATAATGGTTCTCATGACTTCCCCCATGCTCCCTTTCCAATTTTACCAACCTCAGGCGGGCCTTCTTGGCCCACTTCGTGAGCAGCAGAGTTCACAAGAAGACAGCCGCCAATCTCCTAGCCATAAAGCAGCGTCCCGATGAATCCATTAGGGGCTTTCTTACAAGATTCAATAAAGAAGCCTTAGAAGTATAGAACTTGGACCAGGTGGTGAAATTCCAGGCATTGCGCAGCGGCATTCGTGATGTCGAATTGAAAAAGTCCTTGATCATGGACGAGCCAAGGGATATGTATGAGCTTTTCTCACGCTGTGAGAAATATATCAATTTGGCCGAAGTTCTTGTGGCCGAGAAGGAAGATAAACCTGAGAAGCAAGCCCAAGAAAAGAAGGATGAGTCCACCCGAGAAGCCGATTCAAAGCTTAGCCGAGATGACAAGGACAGTAGGAGAAAGAAAGATGAAAGAAAAGCCTGGGTTCCCAAAGCCACTGATCTAGAGTCAGAACCAGTCTATACGGCCCTCACTCATACCCGAGCTCACATCCTGAATGAGATAAAGGACCAAGTGACCCTGCGCTGGCCTGCCAAGATGGTGAAACCTATGCATGAGCGCAATAAGAATAAATTCTGTCGGTTTCACTAGGACCACAGCCATGACACTGAAGAATGTAGACAGCTGAAGGATGAGATAGAAGCCCTCATACAAAGGGGACGCCTGGGCCAATTTATCAAGAAAGAGAGGGGCGACAGAAGACAAGATTATCGTGCTCGGGAGCCTGAGGGAAGACAAAGATCGTCTGCCAGGGCCGATAAGGAAGAACAAACTCGAGGTAAGCCCCACATAGAGAATGCAACCTTGAGAGAAATAACCACCATATATGGAGGATCGGGCATGGGAGGAGAAACCTCCAACTCTCGAAAACATCATGTTCGGAATGTGCTCCACACTAAGATGTCAGATAAAAGGAGGAGGATAGATCATTGCATAACCTTCTCCGACGAAGATTTGGCTGACATTCAATCTCCTCATGATGATGCGCTGGTGATCAAGATGATTATTGCCAACTGCACGGTAGCAAGAATCCTTGTGGACAAAGGAAGTTCAGCTGATATTCTGTACTACGATGCATTCAAAAAAATGCTATTAAAACCTGAGATGCTGAAGAGAGTGGAATCCCCCCTGTAGGGGTTCAATGGCACCCCACTACAGGTTGAAGGATCAATCGAGCTGCTCGCGACTGTGGGGACGGAGCCCGAGCTTGCTACGGTGAAGATGAAATTCTTGGTGGTGAAAGTGAATTCCACGTACAATGGAATATTGGGGAGGCCAGGACTCCATGCACTATAGGCGATGGTTTCCACCCCGCATTTGATGATGAAATTTCCAACCGAACATGGGATAGGAGAGTGCAAGGGAAGTCAGATAACTGCCGGGAGATGCTACAAAGGATACTTAAGAGCCAAAGGAAAGAAGCCTCAAATGCTTTTAATTAATTTGGACGACAACCGAGACGTCGTCACACAAGAAAGAAGTGAACCTGTGGAAGATCTGGTCCCCATAGAAATTGTCGAAGGAGATGCGAAGCGTACCATGCGGATAGGTACAGGGTTAAATGGTGAGAAAAGAGCTGCCCTCATAAATTTCTTGAGGGCAAATGCAGATGTATTCGCATGGTCAGTAACTGACATGCCGGGGGTAGACCGCGCTTTGGCTGAGCATAGGCTCAGCATGTACCCTACAGCCAAGCCAGTATTCCAGAAGAAGAGAACCTTCACCCCTGAGAGGCAGGAAAAAGTGATCGAGGAGGTAACTAAGTTGTTGGAGGCCAATTTCATTGAGGAGGCCATCTACCCTGAGTGGCTGTCTAATGTTGTAATGGTTCCAAAGCCCAATGGAAAGTAGCGAATGTGTATTGATTTTATCGATTTGAATAAATCTTGCCCTAAGGACTATTACCCTTTGCCTCATATTGAATAGATGCCACGACGGGCCATGAGATATTGAGTTTCATGGACGCCTATTCAGGATATAATCAGATCAGGATGTATGAACCTGATATCTTGAAGACATCCTTCATCGCGGGGAGAGATACATATTGCTATCCCGCATGCCCTTCGGGTTAAAGAACGCCGGCGCTTCTTACTAACTATTGGTGAATTACATTTTCAAGCACCAAATAGGATGAAATATGAAAGTATATGTGGATGACATGTTGGTGAAGAGCCTAAAGGCGGAGGACCATATTGAAGATTTGGATGAGGCATTTCAAGTCTTAAGAAAAAGCAAGATGAAGTTGAACCAAGCCAAGTGTGCTTTCGGTGTCACCTCAGGAAAATTCCTTGGTTTCAAGGTCTCAAAGAGGGGGATAGAGGCAAATCCTGTGAAGATTAAAGCCATACTGGAGATGCGCCCATCGGGAAGAGTTAAAGAGCTACAAGAACTCACCGGGCAGATAGCGGCACTGGGAAGATTTATCTCAGCCTCGGGTGATCGTTGCTTACCTTTTTTCAAAGCTTTGAAGAATCAAGCACAGGAGAGGGAAGCTAAGGGAACCAAGCTCACCTTCGAATGGACGGAGGAATGTCAAGCTACGTTCAAGGAATTGAAAAGGTACTTGGTGCAACCACCCCTCCTGACCAAACCTGAACCTGGGGACACATTACATCTATACTTGGCTATTACCATGGTAGTGATAAGTGCTGTGTTGGTCTGAGGAGATGGACGAGCTCAGAAACCGATCTACTACATCAGCAAAGTGCTTCTAGACGCAGAAACCAGATATATAGCAGTGTGGAGAAATACGCTTATGCGTTAGTGACAGAGGCCCGGAAGTTAAGACCATACTTCCAAGCCTACACCATTGAAGTAGTCACCAACCAACCTTTGAAGAAGATAGTAGCCAAACCTGACCATTCGGGAAGGTTAGTAGCATGGTCAATGGAGTTGGGAGAATTTGACATCCAGTACGAGCCCCGAACTGCCATTAAAGCTTAAGCCCTAGCAGATTTCATTGTAGAATGCACACTACCCGAAGAAGAAGTTCCCCCAAGCTAGGAGCCTGAGGAATTGGCAGAGGAATGGATGCTGTTTGTGGATGGTTCATCCAGCGCACATGGTTGCTGTGTGGGGCTGATACTGACAAGCCCTGGGGGTTCTTGGTACAGGAATGCGTTAAGGTTTGAATTCCAAACAACCAACAATGGGGCGGAGTACGAAGCCCTAATTGTCGGATTGAAACTGGCACAGAGTCTGATGGTTAGAAATATTGCCATCCACAGTGACTCACATCTGATAGTTAATCAGTTCAAGGGAGAAAATGACGCAAAGGAACCTCGCATGGCAAAGTACCTGAGCAAAGTGCATGACCTGATTACCAAATTCAGCCACTTCGAGATACTCTAGGTGCCCCGAGCACAAAATGCTTCGGCAGATGCCCTTTCAAGGCTGGCCACCTCAGATTTTCAAGACTTAGGCAGAACAGTATTTATAGATGTGCTTGGTGCCCCAAGCATAGAGCAAATAGAAGAGGTATTGCCAATTGAGACGTAACCCTATTGGATGGATCCTATAGTAAACTATCTCCAAGAGGGCACATTGCCTGCCAATAGGGAAGAAGCGAAGAAAGTAAGAATGAGGGCAGCCCGGTACACGATGATAGGAGGAGTACTCTATAAAAAGGTGTTTGCCATGCCCTACTTGAAATGTCTCAGACCAACTGAAGTGGAATATGTTTTGCGAGAAATACACGCAGGCATTTGTGGACAACACTTGGGGGGCATGGCACTCGCCCACAAAGTGGTCAGACAAGGATATTTCTGGCCCTATCTCCGCAAAGAAGCGATGAGTTTTGTTCGCAAATGCCTGAAATGTCAGAAGTTTGCGCCTATCGTGCGCCAACTTGCAACAGAACTCACCTCAATTTCAAGTCCGTTGCCCTTTGTGCAATGGGGCATGGACATATTGGGACCTTTCCCCAAGGCATCTGGAGGCAGACAATTTGTAGTTGTGGTTGTGGATTATTTCACCAAATGGGTAGAAGCAGAAGCTTTGGCAGTAATTTCTGCGGCAAAGGTATGGAAATTCTTCCTTCACTCAGTCATCTACAGATATGGAATACCAAGAACTCTCATCACTGACAATGGAAAACAGTTTGAGAAAAAATTTAAAGAGTTTAGTGATTAGTATGAAATCCAGCTAAGGAAAACCTCAGTTGCCCACCCCCAATCCAATGGACTAGCAGAGGCGATGAATAAAATTTTAGTAGATAGAATTAAGAAGAAGCTGGAAACAGCCAAGGGATTGTGGGTGGAAGAATTGCCTAGCATTTTATGGGCATATCGAACAACAACAAGGCTGGCAACTGATGAAATGCAATTCTACAATCTGGAAGTTAATGATGAAGAATTAAGGGTAAACCTGGACCTACTGGAGGAGATTAGAGAAACAGCTCGAGTAAAAAACACGGCTCATCAGCAGCAAACGGCACGCCACTATAATTCACAGCTGAAAGCCAGAAGATTTCACCAAGGAGAATTGGTCTTACGCAAGTTAGAAGCTTCAGATCCGTGGTCCATGGGAAAATTAGCACCCAACTGGGAAGGACCATACAGAATCTCCAAACAAGTGGCACCAGGGGCCTTTCATTTGGAGACTCTGGAGGGGGTACCCATACCATGGTCCTAGAATGCAGAAAATTTACAAAAATTCTACCAATTAGGTTAGGTTGTCTAATTTCAATTTTCGTTTGATTAAAGCAAAGTTTTTTTAAAAATGTTAGGCTACGGCCAATAAAGGTATCCTCAGTTGGTCAAACAATCAATAACAATGATCTATTGCAATTATTCTTTTCCTACATGATTATCTCTGTTACTAATGATGTGCCAGCAATTACCATAATGGTGAGTTGCACCATAAGGGCGTATCCCCAATCAAGATGATGGTCATCCGACCATAATGGTGAGTTGCACCATAGGGGCGTTTCCCTAATTAAGATGATGATCATCCGACCATAATAGTGAGTTGCACCATAGGGGTGTTTCCCTAATCAAGATGATGGTCATCAGGCCATAATGGTGAGTTGCACCATAGGGGTGTTTCCCCAATCAAGATAATGGTCATCCGACCATAATGGTGATTTACACCATAGGGGCGTTTCTCCAAAATCAAGATGATGGTCATCCGACCATAATGGTGAGTTGCACCATAAGGGCGTTTCCCCAATCAAGATGATGGTCATCCAACCATAATGGCGATTTACACCATAGGGGTGTTTTCCCAAAATCAAGATGATGGTCATCCGACCATAATGGTGAGTTGCTCCATAACAACGCTTTTCCAATTAAGAGGATCATCTGGGCATAACGGCAAGCAAAAAGAAAATGACGAAGAGCATAAGAATCAAAAGCCGATCAGAAAAAATACAAATGAATGATGCTCAAATAATGAAGATCTTTTATTGATATGTCAAAATTCTAGTACAAGTACATGGGATAATTACAACATTCAAAATTGATACAGTTACAAGGGCCAATTTATGATCGAATATGCTCAGGTCCAGATTCAACCTCAGGTAGGAGAAAACGAGGCAAACTACAGATGCGCCTAAACCATAAGCCTGATGTGCCTTGTCTTGATCCTCCCGAGCAGGACAATGAGGGGCGCAGGAAGCAGGAGCCGAGGGGTATGAAACAGGTGTAGCCATAACAACAACATCGGATAGATGGAGATCAACCCAGACATTCATGAGGCAGTTCCACCTGTTCCAAAGCGACCCCAAGACGTCGAGAGTGGACTGTTTTGCCAAATGGGAATCACCATCAGGGTGTTTGGAAGCTCCTTTAAAGCACCAAAATAGCCCTATTACCACTCCCCTACATCTGCAAGAAACGAGGAGCCTGAAGAGCACGAGCGTGACACCGCTTTAGGTCCTCCAGCACACTGCCGATGCCCAATCATCACACCTCGAATCCTTAAGAGGTTAGGGTCGGCAGGAAATAGCCCCCTCAAGACTCTCAATTTCTCTGATGTAATGTTCCCACTCCAAGCGTTGGCGAGGGCACACTACATACAGAGAAGGCCCTGAAGCCAGGAAACCCAAAGGACACTGCGTGTCGATTGAGGATCAAAGCTGTGAGGGCCAATGTCAATTGAAGATTGCAGCCGAAAGAAGCATCTTGAAGTAGGTACACCTTCAGAAACTTGCAGCCTCTGTATCTATGAAGACGCCGGCACCCAAAGCACCAGAGAAAGCTTAGAATTTTCATAAGAAAGCAGAAGGGTGATAAGCGTAAGGAACCCATGGATCCAGGAGGAACAAGAGCACAAGGAACAAAGGGCATAAGCGCCATTTAAAGGGTCTAGCGACGGTTCACATTCGAAAGAGAATATCAAGGCCCAACTACCCAAATTAAAGGGAAGTAACATCCAATGCCATGTGTCCAAACCTCGTTGGTCCGGTGCTATTCCAAAAAAGGGGAAGGGTACAAGTACGGAGGCAGCGATTCGACTTCTGCACCAGTTCCATTAATGGCGAGTTAACCAAAGCGCCAGTCAAGACGGGAGTAATAAATGTTTGCGTGGGGAATCTACCAGAAATCTCGGGGGAGGAGATTTGTGCCATAATGGATATACACGTCATGCAGAAAGGTAAACATCACTAATGCAAAGAAAGTTATTGAACCAAATAGCGTGGCAAGAAAAACCAACTGGAATCAGTATTGAAATATCACCAATGAAAATCATAATTTATTTCAAAGTAAGGGGGCAGCAGTAGCCATCCGAGGTACAATATGAACATTTATAAGTATTTGAGCTCAGGACGAGGAGGATTAGGGGGCAAAGGTCCAGGAACATTCTGAGGAGGAGGGAAAAAAGGAATCGAAAGTGAAATTGGATCTAATACAACCTCCCTTATAGGAACACAAGGGTCAAAACCTAACCTAATCTTCCCCCATTTGAAGTGGGGGGCAGCTTCATTTATCCTATTGTATAAACGTTGAGCACCCTCTAAGGCTTTATCTTCGCAGAAACGTTTGAAGACCGGCGACTGAACCACATGCTCAATGGGAAGGTTAGTTGCGGCGTACTTCTCAGCCCAAAGATAATCAGTGACGTTGTCAACAATATCTTGGGCGAACTCAAGCTTGCTCAATAGGTCTTCCTCCCAAAGCTCGAAAGATTTGAGGTAATCGAGTTCACTCTCCAAACGAGAACAGTGTTTCCTTAACACATCAATGGCCTTGGCATATGTTGTTATCCTAGACTGGTATTCCTTCTCTCGCTCTGAAGCATCAACTGGCGCAATACCGCGCAAGGGAAGATTATCCTAATAAAAAGAAAAAAGGTTATGGTTGGATACATGAGAACACGGATAATAAGTGAATCATGGTCATCCTTCATTACAAATCTCAATGGCACAGGCTTACACTTCCATTGGTTAAAAAAAAAAAAAAAAAAAGAGAAAAAGGGAGAGAATGAAACAACGACATATAACAAAAGGCAGGAAAGCTAAACTACAGGAACATTCTTAGCATTTGGGACGGCTTGGGTGACGATCGAGACATCAACAGGGGCTGGCAGGGAATCCTCATTTCTCTGCTCAATGCTTTGGTCAGTAGCTTGCTCCGGGATCGTCTCGCTTGGGGCCTCAACCCCAACCTGCCCAGGCACGGCAACGGCAGTCTCCCCTGTGCCAACTGAGGAGCCTTGACCATCAACCGTGGTCCCAACCGTTGAAGGAATTACAGAAGAGGAAGATGGACAAGGAATGTCCAAATGGCCAACTGAGGACGCAGGCTTGTAGGCACCAGACTTCAACCGCACAAGCATATTTTGCACCTCGGATATACCCTCGAAGTTAAAATCTGGTTGCCTCTCTTTTACTTGCTGCCAAATAGAGTAGGCTGTTTTTAACAAGGCCAAAGAGGCTGTAGACATATGACTGATCCTGTAGGCCTCAGAATTGAGGTATTCGTCGACAGCCTTGGCCCCCACTTTCTTGATTTGGGCCTTCAGAGTAGCAATCTCAGCCTTCTGATTTTGGATCAGTTGCTCCTTCTCGGTCAGCTTTCCTTTGACCTTTGTATAAGAAGCAGAAGAAGACTTAGGCTCCTTCTCCGCTTGCTTTCGCTTCTCTTCAGCATCCGCCAACCCTTTCTCAGCAGTCTCTTTTCTTGCCTTAAGGTCCGCAACCTCAGTCTTCAACAGGTAAATCCGTTCATCACTATCCCGAGCGGCCTTCTTCAAATCTAGCATTTCCTTCTCTGATTTCTCGTACACCGCGGTGATTTTTCTTTTACACTCCACTAGCCCGGAGAAGAAGGCAAGTGCCTGGGGCAGAAAAGAAAATCAACAGATAGAAAATGGGGCGTAATTAAAATACAAGATGAGAATAGAATGTCACCTCGTAGGTCCATGCGAGAGTTGACTTCTCCAGCGTGTCATCATCCATCTCGGACAGCCAATCTTGGTTGGCTGGAGGAATACAGTTCAAAGCCAAGTTCTCAGTAGCAGCGACACTACAGATCACCCTCTGGTCGTTACTGATCGATCACCTAGGGACGAATAAGTCCACGTTTACTTTTTCTTTCCCCTTGTTCTTCTTCGTCTTATCCGAGGGTGGTGGATCCTTGAGAACTAAAGATGATTCCTCCTCCTGCCGCCTGATCAGACCAGAAGAGGAAGTCTTCCCCTTATCTGAAGAATCTCCAATTTTGACACTTTGGGAAGGCGTAGGAGGAACTTTGGAGGGATCCTTCTTCGAATGGCCCTTATCATGCTCGGTTGGGAGCGCCTTTCTCTTCCTACTCTTATCTGGAGGAGGGAGAACCACATCCCCAGCCACTTGAAGGTTTTCGCTCTCCATAAATGCAGTAAGAGAATCCAGGGGAAATTCCACTACAAAAAATGAATAAATAAATAAGGTGAGAAAAATCCAGACACGCACGGGAAACCACGGGGAAGACGAAAAGAGGAGTTCCCGAGATGCTCACCCCTCTCCAATTTGTTCATATCCAGAGCATCAATGGCCCCAGCTTTGACACGACTCCTGTGAGCCATCATCTTCTCTAAGGTTAGCTGATCTTCAGAGTCCAAGAGGGGAATCCTATTCCCCATCGTGGTATTGGGATAGCCCCATACGGTGGGGCACTTGGGCCCTTCACAAGCCGCCCAGAAGAACCTCTGCTTCCAGCCATGAATGGCCGATGGGAGGGGACCCACAATTGGAACATCCCTCTGACGGAGGTAATACCACCCCGGATGACCACTATTTTGATTCAAGGTGAAACATCTAATGAACAAAGCAGGAGAAGGACGTCTGCCCAGCTGAGTACACCTAATAATAAAAGCCCCCACACATCTCCAGCGGTTGGGGACTAGTTGACTGGGGGCAACCTTATAATGTCTAAGGAGCCGAGCGACGAAGGAAGGAAGGGGATATTGAAGCCCTGCTTCAAAGGCATCTAGAATCAGACCCACCTCATGACGTTGCGGTTGATTTAACCTATCTCCAGGGGATGGGACCCTGAGAATTACAGATTCTGGGATGGCATAGACATTTCGGATCTCCAACAAGTTATACTCTGTCAGGATGGAAGGAATATCATCCACCCCTTTCCCAATGGTGGGATCCTGTTGGGGTTGGCGAACCCGATATCCCCTTCTACCTAGCAATTTCTTGGAGGAACGACTAGAAGCAATGGCAGACGCCCCAGAAGAACTCCTAGGAACCAGTATGGGAATCCTAAAACTTGCAGCCTCCGCTAGGGAGGATCGAGATGGAGCCCCTCGGGATCCTTCTAGAGCTATTCCATGATACAACTTCTCCCCCTCGTCCAATAGGGACTCTACCTCTGGATTAGATTTCGAGGTTGAACTTTTCTTGGACTTCCCCATTTCCCCAAGATGAATAAAAAACACAGTTCAATGAAGGAAAAAGATAAAAAGAACTTACTTGGGACAAGAAAGGTACAGTCGAAGAAAAAGAAAGCACTGATCGAAGTGACTGCAGAAGCCTCAAGAAATGTCTTTAACAGAGAAACTCAAAAGCGATCAAGGAAGAAAAGAAAGGGAAGGCAGAACACTCTATACCCTTGGGTACATCGGCATACCCCTCATAAAATCTAACCATTCAACTCCTCACGAACGATCCAGATCTCAAGAAGAGGAAAAGACCGCCTTTATCAAAGAACATTGGGAAAGCAAAAAAGTTTAAATTCAAACTTTATGACATCCCATCAATTACCTCTCAAAAAGTGTGAAAAACATAAGATATTTCGCTCCCACGTGCAAACTGCAGCTAGTGGCGGCACGATTATAAAAGGCCTACGGAGGATAAAAATGTCCTAAAGAAGAAATGATGTCAAAGAGAATTGATCCATAAGTTACCAACATCACCAACACACGACCCGAGCTCCACTCAATCCCGCACGGGATACCGAGGATAAATATACTCCCTATACCTTACCAAGGATAAAGGGAGTAGGGGGCAAATGATACACCATATTCTGTACACCAATCTTAGTCCTACACGTGGCCAATCTTGGACCACAAGCAAGATCAATTCAGAAGCGTGCCTAAGAAGAACCACGCTTATGACGGTTACGGGGGTAGGCCCACTAAGGCAGTTATGTAACCACTAAGTAGAGGTCCCAGGTGCTCCGAGAATCACCAGATCCCGAGATCTAAGGAAGATGGTGGTTTGAGTGGGAGTTTCCTAAATCCATGCTCCCAGAAAAGGAAACAACAAAAGAGGAAGGATTGTCTTAGATCCCCCAACCATTATAAATAAGGAGCTTAGACGCTCATGTAAGCTAATTCAATAATCAATAAAGAAATTTCATTACTTCACAATGTCGACTTCGGTTTTTTCCCAATTTTACTAGTTCAGAACTAGTCTCATAGTTGTGTCATTGGAGAATATCTCTCCGGCAGATTTCTTCACACAACACTTACCATTACCAATAGTTCTAAAAACCATAAGAAACTAATGTTTTGAATAATTTCAAAATGGTCAAAGAAAGTAGCTTTGAAAAATTATCAAAATACCCATGGTAGGGTTGACCGCATTAAAGGTTAGCCTTTTATACCTTAAAGTTAGTCCACACTTTATGATTAGATGTATTTCATCATTAACTCAAAAATGGTTTAAAAGGAGTTGATTTGCCTATTATTTTATGTAAGATTTCTTTTTTAACTATGTGGGACCTACATTAAAACAAATTTCACAACCTATTTTTTGGTCACAATGGTTTTAAATTTTTATATCATTAGAAAGTACTCGAAAAGGTATGTGTCTGGCCCCTAGAGAGACTTGGTGGTGGGATGACGAGGTTCAAGTAACCATTAAGACTAAGAAATATCATTTTAAGACCTAGCAAAGGGCTAACAAGGTAGAGGATAAAGTGAGATATTATGCGACTAGAAAAGAAGCTATGAAAATTGTGGGGAAAGCAAGAGCGAAGAAATATGATGACCTCTATGAAAAACTTAATACAAAGGAAGGGAAAAAAGCAATTTATCAGATAGTTAAAATAAGAGAAAGGAAGAGCAGAGATTTGGACCATGTTAGATGCATTAAGAGCGATGATGGTAGAGTACTAATACGATATGAGGACATTATGAAGAGATGGGGTGAATATTTTTACAACCTACTAAATGGAGCTACCATGACTGATAGGATGGTTTCAGAAGCAAAGAGGAATAGTCTTGAAGCCAGCACACGTCATGGACATCTATAACGATTTGACGAGATTGAAATTAAAGAGGCCCTACGAAAAATGAAGGTAGGTAAAACACCGGGACCGGATGAGATCCCAATTGAAGTGTGGAAGAGCTTAGAAGTTCGGCGGGTATCTTGGCTAACCAAGCTGCTTAACAAGATTTTGAGTCTAAAGAAAATGCCAGATGAATGGAGGAGAAGCACTGTAGTTCCGATTTATAAGAAGAAAGGTGATATTCAAAATTGCAATAACTATAGAGGCATAAAACTAATGAGTCATACCATGAAATTATGGGAAAAAATCATTGAAGCCCACCTAAAAAAGAGAAACTAATATATCGGAGAACCAATTTGGTTTTATATTAGGGAGATCAACGACAGAACCTATTTACCTTCTGAGGCAGCTTATGGAAATATTTAGAGCTTACAAAAAGAACCTCCATATAATCTTTATCGACCTAGAAAAGGCCTATGATAGAGTCCCTAAAGAGATCATCTGGCATGTCCTAGGGAAGAGAAGGAGCTCCAGTAACTATGTGGATATAATTAAGGACATGTATGAGGGTATGGTGACAAGTGTCAGAACTGCAGAGGGCCAAAGTAGTGAATTCCCTATTACAATTGGGTTACACCAAGGATTAACTCTAAGCCCTTATTTGTTTGCACTCATCATGGATGATTTAACCAGACACATCCAAGATGAGGTCCCTTGGTTGTATGCTTTTAGCTGATGATATTGTTTTGATAGATGAGACAGTGGAAGGGATTAATGCAAAGTTGGAGCTATGGAGATCAAGCTTGGAATTACGAGGTTTTAAGTTAAGCAGAACAAAGACAGAATATATGATATGTAACTTCAGTCAAACTAGGAGAGGTGATGAAGTGGTGAAACTTGAGGAGCGAGAGTTACCCCAAAGCGAATGCTTTAGATACCTAGGATCAACCATTAACAAAGAAGGTGATATAGAGGATGATGTCTCCCACAGAATTAAAGTAGGATGGCTGAAGTGGAGAGGTGCTTCGGGAGTGTTATGTGACAAATGCATGCCTGTTAAGCTTAAGGGGAAATTCTATAGGACAGTAATATGACCGGCCATGACTTATGGGGCAGAATGTTGGGTAGTTAAAAGAGTAATATAGATAAGATGATTGTAGCAGAGATGAGGATGTTGAGAAGAATATGTGGCAAGACCAGGAGAGCTAGAGTAAGGAATGGTTGTATTAGAACCGAACTAGGAATTGAACCAATCCAAGAGAAGCTCCATGAGAGCCGCTTGAGGTGGTATGGTCATGTACAACGGAGCCCTTTGGATGCACCGGTAAGGAAGAGTGACCAAATTCAGTTTGACGGAGCTAAAAGAAGTAGGGGCAGGGCTAAATTGACTATTGGAGAAGTGGTAAGAAATGATATGCATGTGGTAGCGCTCGATCCTAGTATGACCACAAATAGAGTTGTTTGGAGAACAAAGACCTGTGTAGTCGTGTGTAGTCGACCCCTTGTAGGGAATTGTTCCTGGGATGCTGCTTTGACTACTGCTTGGACTTCTTTCTTTACTTATTGTCTTTTTATACTTCCTTTTACTCCTCTTACTTGTTTTTACTTCTCTTATTTCTATTACTGTCATAGTCTCTATCGGAAGCATGTAGCTAACCCCATTTAGTTGGGATAAGGTTATGGTTGTTGTTGTTAAAAAGTACTCGAATAGATATTTTCAGCGACATTTGGATTGCAAAAATTGGACATACAGTTTGAAAATTATGTTTTTTCAAGACTTTAAAGCAAACTAAAAGAAACTGGGTGGACCCCGATCCAATTCTGTCCGAACCAAACTGATCCGGGTCTAACACCAAATGGACCTAATCTGACTTTGGGCAAGGCTTGGCTGATTTTCAGCCCAAGCCCATCCGGTGTTGGGCTGAGCTCATTAAGTGGTGGCCCGTGTTTCTTCACCTTTTTTATTTTATTTTTGGATTTCTAGAACTCCGATTGAGCTTAATAGGATGCTTTGAAATCGTTTTTCAATATATAATGATTAATTGGTCTCTTCAGAAATATTTTGATTGGTTATTATATGGTTAAACGTGTTCAAATCTCTCTTGGATCAGATTGAACGCATCATACTCTATTTTGAGCCATTGATTTATGTTGACCATATCTTATCCAATATTCAAAATACTTTAGACAAGTTTGGTATCAAAACTAAGATAAGAGGAACAGAAAAGTCATATGACCAGTTCATACAGGATTTATTTTTTCATTTTGGAAGAGAGTTCTCTGTGGGGGAGTGTACTGTCCATGTCCAAACATAGAGGGGGCAAAATGGCCGCCCCACCCCTATAAAAGGCAAAATCTCACCTCCATGATGCCAATGCTCGTTCTCATTGGTCCATGTGCACGCAGGGGCCACGGTCCCCCACAAATAACACCAACCCTTTTCTTTTTTTTTGGGTATCTGGAAGTTATTGAAGGGGGTGTTGGTAGTAAAGGGAATTGAAACAATTTATCAATCTTGATGATTCATAAACTTTCTGCTCGACTGACAGAGAAACAGATTGGCATCTTTTCTTGTCTTGTCCCTTGTCAAAGAGGATATCAGTGACAAGGATATGGGTTACAAACTGAATTCCTCCAAGGAAAAAGCATCCTTGGCCTGTTACATACTTTATTAATGACCAAACCGCCTTTGATTCAACATAATTCTATCTTTATGGCTGTTTTTGCAATCACAAATTATTTTTTATGGCCTACCAAGAACCGATGTATCTTTTCTCATTGTCGGCCAAATCCAAATATGGTTATGCATAATATAGATTGTTGGATTATTGATCAAAACTTATTGCCTTTTCAAAACCTTACTGACACTAACTTCTCCATATCAAACATCTTTACATACTTGCATACCATATCCCAGCTAGCTGACTAAGCTTTTGTTATACTTGGCAACAAAAAGACTATTATTACTTCTATGGATTTTGGTTATGCAGGGAATGCACAAGAGACAGAAAGCTCGGAGAATGATCCTGAGGCTGTAAAAAGCAAAGTCTTTAGGGATCTGCAGGCTAGACATCTGAGGCAGGCTAGACATCTGAATTGATTGCAAAGAGATAGTGACTTGGATGATTCAATCCACTTTTCAATGGTCATGGGAAGCCTTTACTTTCTTGTTAGACATTAAATTTTCACTTAAGACATTCAAGGATGTATATATTATTACAAACAATAGATCTTCAATTGAACCGGCCGGTTCACAGAATAGGTGTAAGAGCCCACTCTACTAAGTTTAGATCTGACCACTTGAAAACTATATCCTTGTTTTAGATTTAGTACTGATTTCTTTTTCTCCTACCAAAAAAATATATGAGTTTTTAGGCACGTGGTTAGCATGGTTCTTATGCCTAACAAAAAAACAATTCCTTTATGCAATTAAAAGACCATTTAGCCCCTAATCAAATCAAAAATCACATCCAAACCAATGCTTTTGTACGCATTTGCATTGGCTACCACACTGGTGCAAGGGCAACTCAAGACTGACTTAATGCTCACATTTGAACCACTAGTTAAGCCTCGAGCTCAATTCTATTATATGTATTACATGGGAATACCTGCCAATATTGACCAGGCTCAAGCTGAACTGTGATGCTTCGACTGGATTCAACAAAGATATGACTGGCATTGGTTTCATAATCAGGGGTACGCAAGGAAATCCTTTGATAGCGGTGTCTGAACCAATACACTTTGCTTCTATTCTACAGGGGGAAGGTCTCTATTAGAGCGGGGATGCTTCAGGCGATAGCAGAAGGGTTCAACAATATCATCATTGAATCGGATAATTAGGAGCTGTTTCATGTTCTAGTTGGAAAGAACCCCCCCCCCCCCCAACCCCACTGCTGGAGGTGATTCACTTGGCAAAGGACATACACTATCTATCTTCTTTCTTTCTTCAATGAAATTTTGTCTTTATTCCAAGGACTATCAACACTGTAGGTAATACCTTGGCACCAAGGGCAATGTCTCTGGAGTGTAAGACACTATGGCCCATTTCCTCTCCATGGCTTGTTCATGTTTGTAACAAGGACTCCATAAGCCCTTCACTCTTTTCTCAATAAACAGTTTGCTACCACACAAAAAAAAAAAAAAAAAAAAAAAAAAAAAAAACTCATTCAAGTCCATTAGCTGTTAGAGTAGGGCCTACTCGCGCTGGGCTAAAGTAAGCGAGAGGTAGGAAGGATGACAAAAAATGGAAACACCCACAAGGGTTAGGTTACAACAACATCATAGCCTCTCCTTTTTCGCAATCCATAATTTCCATTTCTATCATCGAAGGAGCAAATTTGGCTTGAACTATATACAACCCTATAAAAATTTTATCTTAGAAATCTAAGCCCAGGAAGTAATCCATCTGACAATGTACAGAAAAACCCTACCCATAACCTAATGAGGTCATATACCAAACCAAACTCAACAGAGCCAGGGCCAGAAATAATTCCCAAATGGAGTATTTAGAGTATCAAATGGTAATTCACATCAAAACGAGCAGAGGTCTAAACTGAAGCAAGCATTGTTCCCCTTGTAAGCAGGGTTCAAATGAAACAGTGTAAAGAACCAACCATCTATTTATGATCATAGGCAAAATCAGCACAGAAGATAATAATACCCTTAGACAACATGGAGCAATACAAGAAAGAAGCACTTGAAAGGATGGGTGTCTGAACAGAATTAAAAATTTACGAGACTGAAACAGTTCAGTATCAAGTACCTAACATCATCTTGGTAGAATGACAATCTTGAAATTTAGAAGAAAAAACCAAACATATCTTAGATGTATATATGCTTCATAGGTCGGCCTTTAAAAGCATGTAGTTGAAGCAGAACAAAGACAATTGGAGGAGCTTGCTCAAGTAGAAGCAGTAAACGCTTCTCACTGAATGCCTTCTGCATAGAGCTCCTTATAACCCCTTTCTTCATGCCTCTCCAGAGCTCATTTGTAGGCATTAGTGTTGTGCAACTATCAATGTCTACAGCAAAAAAGCCAGCCCAAAACTAACTACTACTACTACTATTACTACTAGGGGCGCCCTTTCATTACTAATGCAATACCCTCTTAAAGGTTCTACATTATGGCCACTCTATTAGGTAAATTACTCCTTCCTGCAGTCAAATGAGCTATTTGGCATGAAAACTGTAACTACTAAGGCTCTGTTTGTTTCGACAGGTAAAATTTTACTTGAAAATTCACTTCAAAAAATTTGACTAACTAAATTTTACATGTATAAAAGTTTTCCATGCTTGTTTTGCATGGAAACAAACATTGAAAAACTTTTCAACATGTAAAATTTTATATTTATGAAGTAAAATTTACCACAAACAAACAGAGCCTAAATGAAAACTAAATTTACAAAAAACAGACAGATGTCATCAAAGATAAGCTTCTCCTTAGGTTTTCTGGGCATCTCTTTCAATTTTTTTACTATCGTCCAGCCTTCTAGTATATTCAACTTTAACAGTTCATGGAAATACCAGATGAAGGATTCTTCAGTCAGCTCTTTTGAAGGAACATCTGTTTTTGCTAAGAAGAGCTTTGAACACCTCGCATACCAATATCCCAGACATATGCAGTTGTTTCTTTTTGCTGTGGCGATGGGTTTCTAGCATGCTTTTTCTTCAGTGATAATCATGGTTACTTGAATATCATGGACACCAAGAATTCAATTATCCAAAAAGGACACCAAGAACTAAATAGACATGCAAAGCCAATTAACAGTAAGAGCCAACCAAGTTTTCTACATGGGAAACACAATGAAGCGACCAACTTAGGAGCGCACAATCAGGAAAATTACAATCATCAATCAGAATGATTTGCAAGCTGTTAGCAAAACAAAGAATGAGAAAAAGAGAGAATGACTTAAGTGAGTTGAGACTCTCCTCAATCCCTCTATATAGATTTCATTAATTAGGACAGAATTACAAGTATACCCTCCATAGCCGACTATGATAGCTAAGGAGGGAAATAAAGAAACAAAGTAACAGAGGAAATGCCCAAAGTACCCTTATCGGGTTACATAACTTAACACTCCCCCTCAAGTTGGTGCATATATATCATGCATGCCCAACTTGACTAAACTAGGATGAAACAGCTTTCCACTTAGCCCTTTGGTGAAGACATCTGCAAGTTGATCTCCTGACTTCACAAAGGGTATACAAATCTATCCACTTTCTAACTTTTTCTTGATGAAGTGTCTGTCAATCTCCACATGCTTAGTTACAATCATGTTGCACTGGATTATGAGTAATGCTGATTGCCGCTTTATTGTCACAGTACAACATCATTGGATGAGGAAGAGAACCACCAATATCTTGGAGCAAACTCTGAAGCCCTAATAGTTCACATATGCCCTGGGCCATGGCGCGGAACTCTGCTTCAGCACTGGACCTAGCCACCATGTTTTGCTTTTTACTTCGCCATGTGACAAGGTTACCTCCGACAAAAGTACAATAGCCTGAAGTAAACTTTCTGTCGGGGTTACTACCCCAGTCAACATCTGTGTAAGCCTCAAAGCGGAGATGATCATGTGGAGATAAGAGAATCCCCTTCCTTGGAGCTGACTTCAAGTAGTGGAGAATACGAAGAACAGCAGCCATATGGGTAGAGTAGGGATCATGTATGAACTGACTGACCAAACTAACAGCAAATGCAATGTCTGGTCTCGTGTGGGAGAGACAGATCAGTTTTCCCACCAACCTGTGATAGTGCCCCTTATCAACTGGATCACCATCCTTCTTTTGTAGTCGAGTAGTAGCCTCCAAAGGGGTGTCACATGGGTGACATCCTAACAAACCAGACTCTGAAAGTAAGTCTAGAACATATTTCCTTTAGGAGAGGAAGATGCCTTTGGGGAACAGGCAATTTCAATCCAAAGAAAGTACTTGAGTTGTCCTTGGTCCTTAATTTCCAATTCTCGGCCCAAGAATGTCTTTAGGTGAGAGGCTTCCTCTGCATCATTGCCAGTCAACACTATGCTATCGACATAGACTATAAGAAGAGTAAACTTATCTCCATTCCGCTTGATGAACAAAGTGTGATCAACATTGCTCTGTTTGTATCGAACAGAGATCATTGCTTTATGGAACCTGCCAAACCAAGCCCAAGGAGATTGTTTCAACCCATATAATGCCCTCTTCAGTCTACAAACCTTCCTATGAGTCTTGTCACAAGAAAAACCTGGAGGGACCTCCATATAGACTTCCTCCTCCAGTTCTCCATGAAGGAATGCATTTTTGACATCCAATTGCTGCAAATCTCAGCCAAGATTGACAACATATAATAGCAAGACCCGAAAGCTGTTCAACTTTGCCACTGAGGCAAATGTCTCCTAATAATCAATGCCATAGGTCTGGGTTAAGCCCTTGGCCACCAGCCTGGCCTTATATCTATCCAATGTTCCATCAGGCTTCTGCTTGACAACAAATACCCATTTGCAACCCACTGTTTTCTTGTCCGAAGGAAGAACCACCAGCTCCCAAGTCTCATTTTTTGATAAGGCCGCCATCTCTTCCAATATGGATGTCTTCTACTTTGGATCTGCTATTGCCTCCTGCCATTTTTGAGGAATAGAAACAAAGGAAAGAGAGGACATAAATGCATAATAGGAAGGGGACAAAACATCATAGGAGACAAAATTGGTGATAGGATGTTGGGTACAAGATCTAACGCCCTTACGGGTAGTAAGAAGTAGCCCAACAAGGAAGGAAGACCCAATGCACTCAACCAAGAGAAACCAGAAACCTTAAGATCAATAAAGGAGATAATCGATCTTAAAAGGCAATTTATCAAACACCTAGTAGGCACTTTGAAAGATCACAGAATCTGAGGCTGAAAGTAAGGTCGAAGATTGCTCTTGATGGTAGTAAGCTACTCTGAAGGAATCAGCACCAACAAGAAGTGCAGCTGCTCTAATCAAGTAGTCGATTAGAGTTAGGGTTTTGGAAAGAAAAAACTGAAAAGAAAACGGAAGAAGAAGATCGATGAGGGTAGCATCTTCAAGGAAGAATGGAATTTAGTAATGGCTGCTGATTAGGATTGAAGAGAAAGAATCTCGAATGCAAAGGGATCTCCTCCAAAGCCTAGCAGCAAAAAAAGAAGCCCAACCCAAAAGTCGATAAATCTCAGGGTTTTGAAAAAACCTAAAAAGAAGTGACCGATTGGAATAAGAGGCAAATCAGAAGGTTTTGACGGAGGGATATGTTGCAAATGTGATGCAGGTGAAGATCCAATAGAGGGAAGAAGGGCCTATAAGAGAAAGTAGGCTAAATCTTCAAGGATTTGGAACTCTTCAGTACCGCAGAGGGAGGCAGCATCCATCGAACAGATAAAAGTGTCAAAACATAAGAGAAAAAAGAGGTAGGGGTGAGGGCAGCAACTAGATCGTAAGCTCACCTCATTAGCGCTGCCCTAAGGTGAAGGATGAAAACCAAGAGAAGGAGGAGGGAAGGGACCAAAGGCAGAAGAAAGGTAAAAGAAGGGAAGAGAAGAGATGGAGGGTTTGGGAGATTGGATCAGCATAGGGTTAGCTCTGATACTATATTAGCTAAACAGAAAATGAGAAAATGAGAGAATGACTTGAGTGAATTGAGACTCTCCTCAGTCCCTCTATATAGATTTCATTAATTAGGACAGAATTACAAGTATACCCTCCATACCCGACTATGATAGCTAAGGAGAGAAATAAAGAAACAAAATAACAGAGGAAATGCCCAAAGTACCCTTATCGGGTTACATAACTTAACACAAGCAAAATTGCCCATAATGTGGAACTCTAAAAAGCAGTCCACAAGACTATATAAGCATGCATATAATGGGAATAACCATAAATCAGATTGGTTTGCAAGTAAAATAGTGCATGATGTGGTTCCCTAAAAGGTAGTCCACGAAACTAAATGAGCATCATGGGTGTTAAGAGAAAGATGACAATCTTCTTGTATTAAGAGACAAACATTCGGGAACAAATTGAAATAGCCCATCATGAAATGTAACCCTCAAAAGCAAAGCAGTACATGTAGACAACACCAAAGTCCATCGACTGGTGGGCTTACATGTAGAGTCCTTCTGGCACCCCTTCCTTTTTCTTGAACATCACCTTGTCTTTAGCCTTCTTGAAATCTGGATGTGTCACCTGAAGCATCAAAATATAATAGAAAAATTAGAATTGTCGCACTTAATAAATGATCCTAACAAACCTGTCATGCTCATGCATCCAGCTCCCCTATAAACCCTACACTTAAATACATAACAAAAAAAATGGCCAAGTATGCAGTCCTCAATTCGAACTCAGTATTTTCAACTCATTATCTGGAAATTCAGAATGGCAGAAAAAGAAAGACATAAGAGTAACGGTTAAATGTATGTCAACTAGAGTATCAGTCCTGTGGGTCCTGACAGATAAATATGGATCCTGCCAAGTCCAAATTGGAGGATCTGTCATATGATATCACAAGCAATCCTAATTAGGACTGCATGTACGCAGTTAGAATGTGATGCAGAACAGGTTGTGGTGTCCTTGTCACAGACCATACTAGCAACTGTTTGCTTCTCTAGACAATTTGGTTCATATTTCATATGCTCACCATATTGGGGTCAAGGTTCGAGAACTCGCGAGATCTCGCCGAGTTTCTCGGTTTTGGGCAATACCGAGTCGAGTTACTAGTCGGTTCCTAAAAGTGCAATTTCTCGGCCTTACCGAGATCTCGGTGATATCTCGAAGGTTAAAATCAAGATATTTTCAATACAAAAAAAACAATATCTCGCCGAGATCTCGGCGATATCTCGGTTGGGCCCAAAAGTGCTATTTACTTGTATTCAGCCCAATTTTCACCCAAAAACCCATTTCCAACATAAGAGAGAGCAGGAACAGAACTCGATAGGCTCTAAACCAAGGGGAAAAACACCTCTCCTTCAAATTTCTTCTTCTTTCTTTCGATTGTTGGATGGAATGCACTGTTTGGAGTTAGATTGAAGTGCCAAAGTGAAGATTCAAGTGCCAATTTGGAGCATCATCACCTATTTGCAAGATTTCAAAGGTGTTTTCTATTTCTTCCCCAAATCTATTTTTTCCAAAAAAAATTTTTGTAATCCTTGTTAGATTCATGTGGTTTTAATATATGTTGAACATCTTTGCCCGATCTATCACTTCATGGAGTCGGATTTTTTTTTCAGTTAATAAATTATTTATTATAATTTCTGGAAAAATAATTTGAAAAAAGAAAATGAAAAAAATAGGATGAATAGTGATTGTTTGAAAATGATTTTGATATATGTTAAACTACTTGGGATGCTCTACAGCCCCATGGATTAATTTTTTATTTTCACCCATTAAAAAAATTATTTTATTTTTCAGATTTAATAAATATATTATAAAAATTAAAAATATATATATAATATTAAGGAAAAATACTTATTGCTTATGAAAAATTATGTACAGCATATGTACATAATATTCAATTTCAAATGGTGTCAAATTCATCATTACATTATATTTTTCTTATACTTTAAGGTATAAATAGTTTTAAAAAAAATTCAAAATATTATTTTTAATTAACAAATAAATACTAAGGTTAGGGGATAAATAAGAGATAGTTATTTTATAGTTCTAGTAGCTTGACATTACGTTTAAGAGTTATGAATAGCATACTTTAAGTCTTGAATACCTTACTTTAAGTGATCCATGGTTATTAATACATGCTTTTTTATGTAACAGTGTAAAACATAAGACATTTTGTATACAATGTCTGATATAGCATGGCAACATGAAGTTCCCATGTCCGCAGACAAAAAGAAGTCCAAATGCAATTATTGTGGGAAGTTGCTATCTGGAGGAGCCACCAGGTTAAAGCAACACTTGTCTGGTACAGGCAAGGATGTTTCATCATGCCCAAATGTTCCTATCCAAGTGAAAGTGGCAATGACACAACATTTGAAAGGAGGAAGATTAAAAAAATCTGAGAGGGAAAGAATGCAACAAGAGTTTAATGAGGCAATACTAGAGAGGGCTGGTGCAGAGGTCCGTGGTGGAGATGATACTGACATTTGCGGAGATGATACTGACATTGGGCCTCCACCTAGTGAGTTTCAATCAAAGGCTGAATGGAGAATTTACCAGCAGACTTTGGCTGAGAGTAGACAGTTTTCATTTTGATAATATACGAGCATATGAGCAAGCAAGAGGAGCTGGTGGATCTGGCTCAGCTGCACCAGTGCAAGAAGATGAGAGGAGGAGAAGCACTGGGACAAGAAATATACCACGACCCCAAACCCGACCACGAGTACAAGGTCCAGAACCCATTTTTGAGCAGGATCCCACCACTTTTAGGCAACAAGATGCCTACCAGCCAACCATCCCACAAGTATTTGGTGGTAAACAAGAGAAAGCACGAAAAGCCTTCAGCAAGTTCATGCTTTACCATGGCATTCCAGCCAATGTAGCACAAGGAACATACTATAATGCATTCCTTGATGCTGCAGGGAAGGCTGATGCAGGATGGAAGGGACCTTCACCATTTGAATTATACAATGTGTATTTGCCTCAGGAGGTAGAGGAGCTAAAAGAATACATTGATGGTTTGAAGCCAATGTGGGAGACATATGGGGTTACTCTTATGGCTGATGGTTGGACTGGACCTACTAAGTTGTCCATCATAAATTTCATGGTAAGTTGCAATGGAAAGACTATATTCTTGAAGTCTATCGATGCATCAAAGCATATAAAGGATGCATCATACTTGTATAAGGAGTTGAAGCAAGTGGTGGAGGAGGTAGGACCAAGGAACGTTATCCAAATTGTGACGGATAATGGTTCCAATTATAAAAAGACTGGAGAGAAGTTGATGAATAAGAAGAGTAAGAGGATCCGGCTCTTTTGGACCCCATGTGCAGCCCATTCTATTGATTTAATGCTGAAAGACATGGAGAAAAAGACTTTGGTGGCAGATGTGGTAAATAAGGCAAGACAAGTGACAACTTTTGTGTACAACCATTCTTATGCTTTAGCCTTGATGAAGGAGAAATGCAATGGAGATTTAGTGAGGCCTGGTGTCACTCGATTTGCCACCAATTACATTGCGTTGAAGAGCTTTCAGAGTAAGGCGATAGGTCTAAGGTGTATGTTTGCAAGTCATGAATGGTTTGGTTGGCAAGGTTCTAAGTCAGAAGAAGCAAAGGTAGCACAATAGACCATTGCAAATGATGGATTTTGGAAGGACTTGGGGAAAGTGGTTGGCATATTAGAGCCAGTGGTGGCTGTACTGAGAATGGTTGATACAGAGAAGAAGCCTACTTTGGGCCACATTTATGCTGTCATCCAAAAAATGAAGGAAATGGTTAGAGCTGCTATACCTCGAAATGCAAAGTCCTACACTAACATCATTAATGAGCGGTGGGAGAAGCACTTGAGTCATCCATTGCATAAGGCTGGTGAGTTACTTTATACTTCAAATGTTATAACTTTTTTACATTTATATATTCAAAACCCTAAAGGCATTAAAGCGATTAAGTCACTAACAAATCATATTTGTGGTGTTTACTTTACCAGCATACTATTTGAATCCAAAGTATCACTACTCCCATAATCTTGGGCTAGACATAGAATTGTTAGAGGCGATTCAAGTCATTACTCGAAGTTGGAGCCCCATCCAAAGACACAAGCTGCTTGCAATGATGAGGTGAGAGTATGGGACTTTGGCACTTTGGTAGTTAGTTTATGAATGTAATTACTATATAGGAAATACTAATGCCTCAAATTGAAAATAGATCAAATACTTCAGAAAGGCCTCAGCAAGTTTCGGTCGACTAGCTGCAGTGGAGGGTAGACAAAAGTCAGACCCTGATAGGTGGCATGATATTACATTTATGAATTATAATTTTATCTCTTTAGAATGTACATATTCTTACTATTCTATATTTGTAATGCAACCGACTGGTGGGTGCTTTATGGTACAAGTTCACCCAACCTGAGGAAGGTAGCAGTGAGAGTGCTCTCACAAACTTGTTCATCCTCCGGATGTGAGCGCAATTGGAGTACATTCTCATTGATACATTCAAAGAGACAGAACAGGTTGGGTAGCGAACGACTAGAGCAGCTTGTGTATGTGCACTACAATATGAGATTAAGGATGAGGCACATACGTGAAGGAATTGAGGCCAATGATAAAGAACCCATTGAACTGTCCAACATTTTTCAAGAGGACTCTGATGACGATGAGGATCCCCTATTCCAGTGGGTGAGGGATCGTGGTACACCTGATATGGATCAATCTGGGGGTAGGCCCGACCCACCATTGCGTCTCAGTAACGCACTCGATGTTGATGAATATATGTCGACGCAAGAGGGGCGTGCACATGCAGAGTCACCGAAACCTTTTGAGCCTGCTGTAGGAAGTCCTGTTGATGATGATGATGGTGGTGGTGATGATACTGGTGATGTTAGTGATGGTAATGGTGATGGTGATGGTGGTGGTGGTGGTGGTGGTGGCGAAGCTGCTGCTGCTGCTAGTGGCATGCGGAGTGGCGGTTATTATGATGATCGTCATGAGGGGATGCGCGAGCAGTACCAGCAAGAAGTTAGAACGCAGGAGGACCCTGTGCGTTTCACCGGTGAGTCTCAGTTTACGCATGCCACTCAAGATCAAGACCATGGTGGCCACCCTAAAACATACAACAGAAAGAAGGGTCGCAAACATTCACATCAGTCATATGCTCAGGAGGAGGACAACAGCAGTATGAACACCATGCTTACAAGTTTCGGAAGCATGAGTATAGATACTGCTAGTAAGCATCAGTCATGGCAATCATCTCAGCATCATCATGGCTATGACTATGGCCAACAGAGCACCAGTTCAAATTATAGTGCCTATGGTCAGTATGGGCCGTCAACAGCTGAGTATGACAGTCAAAGCTCTGCGTCAGGTGTTGGGTACACATTCCTAGTCCCAAACCAGCCATACATGCCTCAAACTCAATATGACAGTAGCAGTGGATCTTACACCTCATACCAACAGCCTCCCATGTACCCTAAGATAGGAAAATTGGTATATGTTGATCAGAAGACTTATATGGAAACTGTGTCACACTATTTGCAACACTATAGCAATTCCATGACATGGGAATTCTATGTGGATCGATATGGGGATGAATTTCTTGTTCAATCTCATTTTCTGTAACAAATTAAGTGAAGATTGATGTAATGTAAATTTTATTTCAATGTTTTGATTGATGTGTACTAATTAGAATGTTTTGATTGATAATTTGCTATGTTTTACTAAATTATATGTAGATTAGGTTGTTTTAGTACGACTCGTCGCCTACCAACCAAGTGAAACTCATATTTGGACTTGTTTTTTGGCAAATCTGGGCATGCCATTGTGTTTAAATGGCCTGAAATATGCTGGATACCAAGTTTCAGACCCAAAATATGTGTACAACCCACCGAGTTGGGGGTCCAAGTCCCAAAAAAAAAAAATTGCAGCAACTCGCCGAGATCTCGGCTCGACTCGGTTTCTGGCCTGGCCGAGATGCCACCGAGACCCGAGTTCTCGAACCTTGATTGGGGTCACCCAACCACCAAATGTTTCACTTCATCATAAATTTAGCTCTTTGCATATATGGATAGAAGCTTTGTTGTCAGTCAAACCTTCTGCAAGTTAATTGCCTGAGATGACACCCTAGCTTGCCTAAGCGAAGGTCAACATAACAAATACAACAATAAGGTACATAACTCTAGTACACAATGTCAAAGTAACAGAATAATGCTCACTCCATGGTCCTTCAATGCACCCACAGAACAAACCACATTTAGCCTCTTAACAACCCATGGTGGGCAAACAACTAATGAAATACACCAGGGGCCATGGTATGTACCCAAATAATATACCAGAAAAGAATAAACCAAGTAATATACCAGGGAATCACCAAACATAGTATAGCAACACCAAGCCAAACACGGCAACAGGCTTTAGAGATACGCTTCGTGCAACCGTATCACTCCCTTACACGAAGGATGTTAAGCCTTCCATACTTGGCACAAGGAAATAATGAAATATCAACCTCGCAAACACCTCCACAAAGGAAAACCAAACAGGAAAAAAAAAATCCCTATAATAATAAAAATTTTAAAAAAATGCCTACATTTTAAATATTCAAAAACCCACCCCAACATTTATACAAGTTCCCAATACCCAAACATTTTGCTTCAACCAAACAAGCTGGCCGGTGCAATGCATACTTCCCTCCCTGCCCACACATCTGAGCACCAAGGCCTCCTTTGGACACCACAATAACAGAGCAATGGATCAAACCTCACAAGACGGCACAGTAACACATGCAGCTACTATATGAATTTATTAGGGTTTGTCCACCATGGGTATGAACTACCTTTAATAAGCTAAAAGAAGTCCATACATTTGCCCATTTGAATGCTCACTTCTAGGGCCAATAGGGACCACGAATGCTAATTGTAGGCTGTAAAACATTTGCAGAGCCCATTTTCTTAGGGTTAAACCTCTATCAAACAATGGGTTTTGAAGAACTCCAGTCACATCAATTGAACTTTTGAGAACTCCTTTTCTACGGATCAAGAGAAACATGCAATCAGAGAAAATAAGTCTTTGAGTTACCTTCATACGTCGCTCTCTCAAAGCAAGCAAGCCAGCTTCGGTACAGATTGCCTTGATATCAGCTCCAGAAAACTCATCTTTAGTCATCACAAACTCTTCTAAGTTGACATCATCAGCCAAAGTCATCCTTGACGTGTGTATCTGTATTCACAAAAACAAGTGAGGGAAAAAATAAAGAGAAAAAGTTTTCCAGATTGTAATAGTAATAAAATATTAATAACTACAAAGACGTTAGTCATGCATTTGTAGTAACAAATTATTTACAAGTCTAAAGATATTAGTCATGCATTTCTCCAACATAACTCTGGCACAGACCTGGAAGATACGCCTCCTTGTTTTAATATCAGGAAGTGGAAATTCGATCTTCCTATCTATACGTCCAGGGCGAAGCAGTGCAGGATCAAGACTTTCGATTTTGTTTGTTGCAAGGATCACTTTGACATCCCCTCTAGAATCAAAACCATCTAACTGGTTCAGCAATTCCAACATCGTTCTCTGAATCTCACGTTCACCACCCGAATGGGCATCATACCTGCAAAATATAAATGTAAACCAGGAGCAGTCCAGAGGCAGTGCATACCAAATAGAAAGATGAGCAGTGAACAGTCAATAAGGTCATTAGACAGACCTTTTGGTCCCAATTGCATCAATTTCATCAATGAAGACAATAGATGGTGAAAGATCATCAGCAACTCTGAAGAGTTCCCTGACTAATTTCGGACCATCTCCCAAGTACTTCTGAATTAATTCACTTCCAACAACACGCAAGAATGTTGCTGATGTTGAGTTTGCAACAGCCTGAGCGGAAACAAAAATCAGATCCATTCCCAGGTAGTCAGATAACATTGACAAATGTAAGCCATTCCAACTTATTATTTAACAGAAATGGATTGACACGCAAAACATCACAGGAAGCATCTACTCTTCTGCACAACCAGCAAGCAAATTTTTTTTGGTATGGGGAGTGGGGGAGGAGAGAAATGGGAAAGGTGAAACCTTAAAAACAAAATTGAAAATGGCTGTGGGAGACTAATGCAACTGATGCACATCAGCTTCACAAGAATTCTGGAAAATGAAACGGGTGACAAAACTTGAAGTTTATTTTTAAGTTTAGTGTCCTTGCTTGTTTCTTGGGGCCTTCTACATGTGGCAGCAAGGTATAAAGTCTAGGGAGTAGTCATTGTATTTTTTTTATGTTGGTTTGTTGGGGGTAAAACAGTCCTATACTTGTAAGGGTGCAAAGTCAAGGGGCAAAGCTGTATTTTGCATGTTTATTAGGGGGAAACTTGTCTTTTACCTTTTAGGGCACCTTGGTTAAGGTTTACTTTCACAAGGCCACAAAATTCCCTCTTGGAAGGAGCTTTGTTGTATTGAAGAAAAGTTCCTTTGGAGGTCATAGGTGTTGGCTTTGGTTAGTCCATGGAGAAGAAGGCTTGTATGGTTTTTACTTGTGTTCTATTTTCCATTTTTAGGTAATGACGATTGTAGGCTCTATTTTAGCCTTTTCTTTGTTACTCCTTTTACCTTTTAATCAATCTATTGCATGTAGAATTGATCCCCTCAACCATTCTTCCATTGTTGTGAATCTATTGCATTTAGATTCCTTCATAGGTTGCATAAGTTAAGGTTCTGAACATCATAACTCTTGCAACCTCCATTTGCTTGAGTTCATCTATGTTTAGTGATTCAGGGCATGACTTCATGCCCTGACTATCACCTTTAGTTACTTTCAAATTGAGCCACACCATTGGCTCGATTTGCATCTTCCCCAACCCCATTTCTGCTGTACTTTTAACTCACTATGCATACTTAGTTTTCTGCTTCATATGTGAATTCCAGCAAGCACAATTTGCTGTACCTTTGAGTGTAAACTGCTTTACTGCCCTTTTCTTGTGTCACCTTTTAAGGTGAACTTTGCCATTGTAAGCTGGCTTCAAATTCCCCCGTCCTTGTTTACTATGTCACCTCAAAGTAAGGAGTAAAAATGGCCATTTCTCCAAAACCTTCAACAAAAATGTTACCCGAAAACCCAAAAAAAAGAAAGAAAAAAAAAAAGCTGTGATATGAAACCTTAAACCAGGAACCATTAAACCATAAAAATCTTGCAGGAAAATAAAGACCACCAGAAATCTCTGTGAAATCATAAATCATGAAACTTAACTATGACACACTGAACCATGATCGGAAATGCAAAGAAATTGCCAAAAAAATGTGAAGTCCGTTGGGATATAGGGAAAAACTGGCAGGAAACCAACAGAAAATATAATGGGAAGGATCACCAGAGTTGCAGGCTTCAAATACCCAACAACTTCAGCTTTTCGGTTTATAGAAGACTATTGTAACTATACACAACTTGCCCCTAAGTTGAAAGGACCACTACAATGAGAAGGATGTTTAGAGAGAGAAAGGGAGGTTACAAATGATTCCACACTGCCCAGAGGTATCAAACAGAAAATCAAAAAGAGTAAAATACAAAGAAAGCTAATCTGTTTGATAGACCATTCTGATTTTCCTATTTCTTAATATGTAGCAGGTACATAGTATTTTATTAAGATGTGATATATGTAATCATGTTTTACAGCTCAAAGAAAGACAAAACGGATCCCACAAATTAACAGAAGAGTTCAAAACAAAGAAATCCATGACAAGTATTCTTACACACCTTAGCAAGTAATGTCTTGCCCGTTCCAGGTTCACCATAGAGTATGACCCCTTTGGGAGGCTTAATACCAATGTCTTCATACAATTCAGGATGAGTAAGAGGAAGCTCAACTGCTTCTTTAATTTCTTGTATTTGGGCATCTAATCCACCAATATCAGCATATGACTCCAATGGAGCTTTCTCAACTTTCATCACCGAGACCATTGGATCAACTTCATCCTGAAGAAGTCCCACAACAGACAAAACCTGCAGCATGAACAGACAATTTAAGTACCACATACAACCTCCTTTCCACATGGCATAATAATTACTCCAGTCAAAGATAATAATGGAAGAGCGAAAACCTAATAAATGAAGAAAATTTGTACGAACAAAAATATTTTAATCATAATTATGCAAGGTTGTCTACAGTTACATATGTAGGTATCTACAAGTAGATAACATAAAAAATGGAAGTAAAGAGAAAAAATCAGTCAGCAGCTTCAAGAAGCACGTAGGATGTTCATAATGTATCAACAGCATGAGGATGAGTGGAAGCCAGACGAGTAAGATGCCATCGAAAGAAATATGCAGCAAGTATTTCATACAAATTGATTACAACATAAACGATTGGGGGCTATATAAAATATGTAACCTCAAAATTATGCAGGAGTAAAATTAGCAAGTCTGTAAATATGGGCCAGCACTTAGAAGTTGGACATCATGCATAATAGCTCTATCTAAGTATTAGTAAATTCAGACAACCAATGGGGTTAACAAATCCTAGGAAACTCCAAGCTCTACCTTTCTAGTGCAATTGACACGAAGTATCTACTTTTTTTCGATGAGCAGCAATAACGTCTACAATATTAAGATGGATTAAAAGGTGTAACAGAACCACAACCACCACCACCACCATCCACCCCCCCCCCCCCCAAAAAAAGAAGCACAAAAAAGAAACTAAAAGGACGAAACTACTAAACATCAAAACCATGATGGCCAAAAGTTAAAAAACAAACAAATACAAAAGCTGTACTAGCTTTAAATTACATTGGAGTCACCTACACAGTACACACTATGCAGGACAATTCTGAGGACCTCTACTTGTAGTTAAGAAATCACCTAGAAAGTGGGTTGATACTGGATTCTAAAGAAATGAGGTGATCAATTTGGAACCATGTAGGACAAAAGTTAAAAACATAGTAACAAACACAAAAACAGAGGGGGGGAAATTGGAAGTTGTAAAAGCTTTAAATTTCATAGAGCCACCTGCCCATGATGCAAAACAATTCTGACTTTCTGAGAACCTCGACCTGCAGCTCAGAGATCACCAAAAAAAATAGGCTGATCTTGGATTCTAAAGAAACGAGGAGACCAATTAGGAAGCCAACATCCTCAGCTCTCTAAACATATAAGCATGTTAATAAACTACTAGCAACATATCACACTTATCCATAGAATCAGAAAATTTTTATTTTAACTCCAAAAGCAGAATCATTTAATACCCAATGAACTTACCCTCAAAACCATCGAAGAAGGAAAAAGTAACATAGTCTGACTAATCCCAACCTCTATGCCTGAGGGGGCCAAATTCCCATGGCAACAACCATCAACATTTAACATACTAAAATCAGCATCACTTAAATCATCGAACGTTATCAGAATTAAATGAGACAACGTCATATTTGGCTCTTTCCATATGATTAGCCCATATGCAGCTGAATCCTTCATTCACAGAACCAAATGTGCTTCTTTAACACTAATTAAGTTAATGACCACCAAAACAGTGAAGACACAACATGCTACTCTAACACTGATAAGTGTAAATTCCAAAAACTCTAAGAAATTCTTCTTCCATATTTTCTGTAAAACAGCTTCAAGAGACATTGCCACTGTGCCACATGATCGACTCCTCTTACCACAGGAGCAAAATTACCAAGACACATGTCCACGCATGGATCCCAAACCACTCCAAACCTGTCTAGAAAGTGATGCCAAAACTCCCTATAACCTTAAAGAGGAATATGGAACATAGTCACAGAAATCCCAAGCAGAAGTGACATTTTACTTCTTCCGCCTGGTGAACTAACAAGGATTTCATTCACAAAATCCAGATATTAGAAACAAGTTATGAAAAGGGAACAGGGAACTAGCCCACATATTTCTAAGAAAATTATAAAACAAAAGACAGGTAGAAACCAACCTTGTTGTGCATGAGAATAGCACAGCCTGGCTCAAGCTGGTCCTTATCAACGAAGGAGAGTATCCCAACATAGTATTCTGGTCCCACTGAAGAAGAGACAATGGCATGATTCTCATCAATGAGCTCTTCAAGGTTGCCAACACTCATTGGAGAACCACGTAGGTCATCAACCTTAGAACGGTCCTCTTCATTTTTATCCTCTTGTGGCTTCAACCTCTCCTGGTTGGCAACAAACTCCTCTTCCATGAGAAGATAGTCTTTAATCCGCTCTAGCTTTAAGAGCCTAAGCTTACATTTTGTGAGAGGGGTGACAACAGGAAGACGAGCAGCAGCTTCAGGGCCCTTTTGCTTCCGCTGCTTGCGGCCTACACGGATGGGTGGAGCCGCAGGCTCAAATTTCTTCTCCTTCTTATCACCATCATGCTTCCTATCTCCGGGCATACCTTGCTTGTTCAAACCACCAGGACTTCCCTGACCCATTTTCTGAGAAACCAAGAGAATGATTAAGAACTTAAAATATCACAGTTGAATGTTGGGATGCTGTAGGTATTTCTTAGTTAAGCTAGAGTGCTAGACTAATATAAAATGGGGAGATTCTACCATGTCTGGAAGAATAAATAAAATCAAACCCTCATATTAAAATATAGACTAAGATAAACCTAGAAGAAGATCTCTAGAGTAGTAGTTCGAGCCTAAAGGTGTCTGCTCTGAGGAGCGAGGACCCAAAAGCTTCAACAGTTCCAGCTGGATCAAAGAATAAAGCTGTAACAAAAATTCAAACTTTTAAACCCAATTCGGCATGAAAATTAATCTTTCCTTGTTAGAAGCCAGAAATCAATCAAACACTTAACAAAGCAAAATGAAGATAAAAACATGGAGGTTAGAAACCCTCGCAAAACTAACCCCTTTTCTCTCTCTGGGAAAATGAAAAGTTTCTCCTAAATATTCAGCAAATACAAACTCAGAAACAAAGTAATCGAACATAATCAAAAAATCCGAAGATAAAGCTGAGCTGAGATCTGGGGATGGAGACTTGGGGAGTTGAATTGAAATCTGAAGAGGCGGTGGTGGTGATGGTGGAGGTCTGGTTGGCTACGGTCATTTCCTAGCAAAGCACCACAGAATTTAAATTATAAGATAATTAAGGATTAAGGGGAGCTCTCTCCCGACGAGGTCAAACCCCCCAAATAATCCCAAACTCTATAACCCCACTGGCCGACAACTTGTTCCACCCTTCACATGCAAACAAAAACTGAAAATTCTTTCCTCTGGATTTCCCCTCCATTTTCTTCTTCTTTTCCAAACATCTCTCTCTCTGTCTGTTCAACGATGATCAATCAGACCCAGAAGATAAAGCTGAGCTGAGATGCAAAACCTTAACTCATCTTTTCTTTGGGTTTTGGATTTTCCCGTTTCAAGAGAGTTTTTGTTGGAAATTCAGACAGGGGTTTTCAGAGAGAAATAAAGAAAGAACGCAGGGGAGGGGCTGTTTCTTTTATGGCTCTTCATTCTGGGGGTTTTTCTTTTCCACGGAAGAAACCCTAACCTAAGGGCTTCGTTTCTTCTTTTTCGATTGTAACTCCCTGAAATCTCAGGGTCTGTTCACAAAGGGTATATCACCTCTTCTTTCGTTTAAGAACCCTAACGGCAAAGGCAGAGAGTCACCTCCAGGGTTCAGAGATTCTGATTGAGATAGAGAGAGAGAGAACGAGAGAGAGAGAGCGAGAGAGAGTCACCTTCGATTGTCGTCAAGTCCAGTTGCAGATCTACCAAAAAACTAAAAAAAAAAAAATGGTCCAGTTGCAGAGGGTTGAAGAAAAAGTATATCAAAGGTCTTCTTGTCCTGTGAAAGAAGCAAGGTACGACTGGAAGTTTTGGGCGATGGGCCGGACCGGTTTGATTTTAACTCCTGACATTGTCGGCACTTACCGGGTTCAATAGGTTTCAAGTATGATTTGGGTTGAACCAGCAATGAACACTAGAAAAATTGGGAGGATTATTTAACAAATGACCCGCATCCAGATCAAATTTCAGCTCAGAACAAACGGGGTAATAGCGTACCAGCAATTAAAATTAGCATACTAGGAGGATTCATCTGATGGAGGACCTTAGACCCAGATCAAATATCACTTTGAACAAATTGAGTAATGTAATAAGGAACAGGTTTTATGACCAAGAATCGTAAAATAATTCTCTCCAATTCCCTAGTGTGCAACATGCGACAGTGCTAAGTCGAGATGTCGACACCTGGCAGCTCGGACACCCAACGATCCAAGCTCATTCATTGATTTCTGTTGAGCTCGGACCATTGGATGTCCGAGCTGCCAGGTGTCGACATCTCCACCTAGCACTACCATATTGCACACTTTTAGGAATTGGAGAGGATTAAAATACCCAAGCCTCTCTATAACCTATTAATAATACTTTTTTTTAGGAGGGTAAAAAGAAGTTTTACTAAGGATATACATGTGAAAGGTCATGGGTTTCCGACAAACACATCATCTGAAAGACAAAGCCTTCCTAGTCACGGTATCTGCTATACAATTCAAATCCCTTGGAACAAAATGAAAAGAAATAACAGAGAAAGAGGCACTAAGATCTTTAATATCAGATAAGACCATTAATGCCTCAGAAAGAATATCATGCTTTGTGCCTTAGAGGAAGAGGATAACATCCATATTATCAGATTCAACCTGCAATTTATAAATCCCCAGTGATAAAGCTTTCGAGAGCATCGTCCGAATTGCTAAGGCTACGTTTAGTAACGTTCCACGAAAAGTGTTTTCTGGGTTTTTACATTCTCCGAGAACGGAAAAACAGGTAAATTTTGTTTGGCATTTTGGTTCACTTTTTTGGGTCTGGAAAAACAAATTGGGGCTTATTTTGCTTTTGAGAACGCGATTTGCAAAACAAGGCAGACTTGTTTTGTTGTTCCATGGAACAACTACAGGTTGCAAAAATATTGAGAGAAGTGATGACTCATCCCCCAATCACTCGACGCACTTTACTCGACTGGGGTTTTCAACTGAAACTCCCTGGAGCAACCTGCAACTCTCTTGCGATCTTCACCTGGAACCAAGGTTTAAAAACTCAAGTTTCGACTAGGTTTCAACCTGGCCAAAACCAAGTTTTGGTAGGTTTCGGTCGAAACCAGGGATTTTTTCCCATTGATGGGGAAACCAAGGTTTCGACCCCAAAACCAAGTTTTTTAGGTCTGATTTTTTGTAGGTTGCCTATTTTTCACATTTTAAACACAATCCATGAATTACATTCATCAAAAAATCACTAAAAATGGTACTTGTGGTTATTGACCCAAGTTTACTAACGTACGCGTTGATATGATACAGACACTAAAGTGGTATTATAATTAGTTCACATAATTATAAAGTACTTGAACCCTGAATAATACATTGCATTCAAAGAAAACATTAAGATGCCCCTCTTTTTTCCTTTTAAGAATGTAAACATTGTCTATCATCATCCTTTCAATGGGTATCCTAAAGATCTGCAGACGTATACACTTACGTGAGTGTCTAAAGTCGAGGTCTGAGTCTGACCTTTCACCCACATTTTTAAAGTTCAAACTTCTAAACTAAGATGCACAACTACGAAGTCAAATTTTTGCTTGAATGGTGAGAATTGAATCGGTTCAAGAATCAGGAATCAACCAATGAATCGGTTTGATTCAAGATGAATTAGAAAAAGAAAATGACTATGAATCAACCAATTTGGATCCAATTTGGACTATCCGATTCCAATTCAGGTAATAACAAATAGGATTGGTGGAAATCGGAATAAGTGTCAGCCGATTCCAATCCAAATTGCCCGATTCCCGATTTTTAAAATCATGAACTAAATACTTTTGGCAATGCTTGATTATTGGATAAACCGCGGTGGTGGAAGCCAGAGTTAACTCTGCAGGGTATTTATTTTGTAAACTTTTCTTCAAATGAAGGCTTACAGTAGAGTTAGGTAATTTTAGAACCTAAAGAAGATACGGTTTGACCAGGTTTCAACCAAAACAGGCATTTCGATTGAAACCAGGTGTTTCGACCGAATCTAGCCAAACACAGTCGAATTATGAGATTTTTAAAATTCCAAGTGGGTTTCGTCTCGGAACCTATCAAAATCGAGACAACTCGACGGTTTTGATAGGTTTCGATCGAGTTTTTGATCACTGCCTGGAACCTCCATCCAAGGTAAGCACTTCACTCGACTGGGGTATTCAGCTGAAACTCCCTAGAGCGACCTGCAACTCTCCTTTGATCTTCGATCTTCGCTTGGAACTCTCCTTCGAACTTCGATCTTCACCCGGAACTCTGCATCCAAGGTAAGCTCTCTCTCTCTCTCTCTCTCTCTCTCTCTCTCTCTCTCTCTCTCACTTTGTCACAAACCGCTCCCTAAAACCCAGGGAATGTGACTAGAATGCCTACCATCATCCTACTCAGCCTGCTAGGATCTCAGACGTAGTACCTTAACCATACAACCACAATCAATCCATAATAAAAACAGAGCAACAGAAGTCTAATGATCTTTATAAGTTAACAAGTTTATTTCATTTGTCATCCATCATAACATAATTACATAATTATAACCCAAAAATGTATATATTACAGCAAAGGTGAAAATGTATCAAAATATGAATTGATGACACTACACCCTCAATCAAACAGCTCCATAAGCACAACTGTCACAACCACAACCAACATCATGCTCCTTGGGCTCTGGTGTCCACCAGTCGTCACTGTACCCAGTCATGGTAGGAAAGGTATATGTACTCATGGACTTGACAATACCTGCATCAACATCTAAAAGAGGCACACACTTGGTGTGAGCTTCACTAAGCCCAATGAGGGGAGGGAAAACATGCAAGCAAAACACAAATAGTCTAGAATGCGGTGCATGAATCCATTTATTAATTAACCTAGGCAGTAAAACTAAGTCTCAGGCTAACAGTATTGTAGACGCTGGATTTTGCCAACCCCCAGCGATGATGACAATCGGACGCGAAAGACTGCCAATGCCCTTTATATACTCCTTTCCTTCAAGGTGACTCGGACACCCCTTGTTTAGGGGTGTCAATGGGTCGGGTTGGGCCGGGCCTGCCTAAACCCTGACCCTGACCCTGACCCTAACCCTGACCCACCCAACCCTGGCAGGGCCAAGAAACCCTCAACCCTGACCCGACCCTGTCAGGGTTTTTCTCTGGCCCGACCGACCCGACCCGACCCTGATAGGGTCGGGCAGGGTCGGGTTGGCCCTGATTGACCCTGTCTTGACCCTGTTTTAACCCTGTCTTGACCCTGATTGATATATATCAAAGAATATATCTAAAAAAAGCCTGAAAAAATCTTTAAAGAATAAGAATAAGATGGGAAGGAGAGAGAGGGAGAGAGGGACTTGTAAATTTAAATAAAAATAATTCACAAACATCTATAAAAATCCATAAATAAAAATATTGCCATAAACATCCATAAATAAAAATACTCTCACAAACATCCATAAATAAAATACTTCCACAAACATCATAAAAATACTACCACAATCATCCATAATAATCTACCACAAATATCCATATAAATACTGCCACAAACATCCATAAAAATACTACTGCTACAATCATCCATAAATAAAAATACTGCCACAATCAACCATCAATCACAGCAGCATCCATGATCCATCTCCATGATATGCTTGAATATGGGATTCCTGGAAAAAAAAATGTTCAAAATGAGGGAAAAACTCTATTAATACAAGCAGATGTCAAAGAAAATATTAGCTAATAAGAACTATTGTTTGGATACAAGTCCTTACCAGTTCATGCCAAATAAGTATGCATTATCATCCATCAAGTCAAAGTTATAGTTGCATCACCACAATCATTGTTAGTAGCTGAAAAAAAAACACATTTAACAAATGAACAAATCAATAAACTTAATCATCATTCATAATGTTATTATTATTATTGTAATTAAATGATATAAGGGAATTTAAAAAGTTATTACCTGATTCGATCTTCGCAAGGTCAATTAAGTTCTCTTCAACATCAACTGAAATCGGTGCCAGTCGTAGCCAATCTTGTGTACATACCAATGCCTCTACCATCTTAGGTGTCAAAGAGCTACGGAACTGGTCTAAATCCTACCACCGGTGCTAAAAGCACACTCTGAAGCAACAATTAAGACAGGAATAGCCAAAACATCCCTTGCCATCTTACTTAGAACCACAAATCTTGTACTATTGACCTTCCACCAATTCAAGATGTCAAAAGAATTGAGTTCATCCTCCTTCTCAATACCTTCCAACAAATATTTGTCTAAGTCAGATGTCACATGGAAACGCTCCTCCTCTTCTAATGCATTATGAAAACCCCTTTCTGAAAATTCACTGTCATCATCATCTATTGATGAACCATCAAAAGAGGTTGTAGATGAATCAACTCTCACTATACTACTTGTCTACCCCTGCATTTGGTAATGTCTCAAGAGATGATCCATGACATTTTTAATCCTCTCAATTTTCTCTTCCACCTCATATTAAGAATATAATTTTGAATAGCAATATTTCACATATCTCAACTTAAATCGTGGATCAAGAACACGAGCAACAACCAACATAATATTCATTTTGTCAGTGCCACTACCACCCCAATATTTGTCAAAATTTTCTTTCATTGCCAATGACATACCGAATCATGTCATCTTCACTTCTTGACCACTTGTTCAACTATGATTCAATCACACTAATCTCTTTGAAGTAAAGATTTGAAGTAGTAAAAAGAGACCCAGACAATCTTGTAGTTGCATTGTAAAAAAACTCCAATATCTTGCATAAAACTTTAGCTCTCTCCCAATCTTGAGTAGTTGGGACCCCATCCTTGTACTCCATAGTAAAGTTTGGGTCTCTATCTTCTACACATTCAAAAGCTTTTTGAAACTCCAAAGCAGTTTGCAACATAAGATATGTAGTGTTCCAACGAGTAGAAACATCTAAACTCAAAGCTTTCTTACACTCAATCTTTTCTTACTTACAACACAATCTAAACTGTTGTGACCTTGATGGTGAACTCCTTACATACTTCATTACAGAACGAACTCCACTTACAACATTTCCACAATCTTCAAGACCTTTCTTGACAATCAAATTCAAAATATGGGCAACACATCTCATATGAAAAAACTCACCACCCAACAATAACCCATTTTTCTTATTAAATCTTCTCTTTAAATTTCGAATTGCAACATCATTACTGCTTGCATTGTCCACAGTAATACTACACAGTTTATCCAACCCCCAATCAATCAAATACAGCTCAAGGGCATTACTAATTGCTTCACCAGTATGTGGTGATGGGACTACGCAAAAGTTAATGATTTTTTTTTGCAATTTCCAATTTCGGTCAATGTAATATGCTATGAGGCACAAATAACCAAGATTTTGGATAGAAGTCCACATATCTGTGGTGAGGGACACCCATTGAGCAGTTCTCTTAAACAAATCTTGCAACTTCTTTTTCTCCCCCAGATACAATTGCAAGCAATCTTGTGCCACAGTGTTACGGGTCAAAGTATTAAACCTAGGCTGTAAAGCCTTACAAAAATCTCTAAACCCGTCCCGTTCTACAAATATAAATGGCAATTCATCCATAATAATCATGCGAGCAAGTGCTTTTCTACACAATTCATAATCAAATTTCCAAGCTAAGATACTAGTGATTGTACTCTTACCATCACTCGTGTCAACTTTAAAATCCAAAAGTTTTTGCTTCTTATTTTTTTCACTACTTGGACACAGAAGACATCTATCCAAATGTCGTTTTAGTGAACTAGTACCATGTTCACTTGCATAACCAAATTCCTTGTGGCAATACTTGCATGTACACTTAGTAGCTTTTGAACCACTAGGAGGTATAACTTTAGTGAAGTGATTCCAAACACTAGATGACCCTATAGTGAGGGGATTAGAAGATACCTCAGAAGCATTAGAGTTTGGTTGTGCCTTTGTAGAGCTTGTCACAGGATCCTAAGAGCTTGATTCAACTGGATTTGAATTTGGATGATTTGAACTTGAGTTTGGCTGCCTTGGATTTGAGTTTTCCTCCATTGAGATCTGTACAAATTCAAAAATCCAGACATGTGAAAGATCTTTGAAACAATAAGTTGAAGAAAATAGTGAAGAAGAAGGAGACTTGCTCTATATGTAGATCTGATCTGAAAACACCACTCTTTCACACCCATTATAAGAACCCTTCCCTCTCCACAAAAAACCATCTTATCACACCCTTATCCACTCTCTCTGTCCCTCCCTTCTCAAACTAGTTCATCTAACACCGGCTAACTTTAGAAAAAAAATTACCAAAATGAAACAAGAAACAAACTAGTCACTACCCAATACCCATTCATTTAAATTCTTTCCATGGTTTTTTCATTTTCACAGTACGGTATGGGGAAAAAATAGTAAATTTGGAGTCAATATTAACTGCACTGACAAAAAAAAGTAGTATTCTTTGTTATTACCTCTTGTATCCTTGTCTCTAAATTTGAGGGTTTGAGAGAAACAGGAACCTCATAGGGAAATGAACTATTGTTGTATGAAGCAGACATCCTTTGACATCCAATAGAAAATAAGGGACTTTTTTTATATGTATAAAATTGTTAACAAATGCTCAATCCCTCAAAACTTGCCTAGGCAGCCAAACCCAATAGACCCAAGTTTAGATTTATTGTATAATTTATGATATATGGTTCAGAACTGTGTAGAGAATCTTAGAAACCCAAGAACCTTGAATTTGAATGAACCGGCGTGTGGTGCAGGGAACCCCGACTCCAGAACCCAAAAGCTTGATCTTTTGTAGTGTAGTCCTTCTTATGTGAGAGATTAAAATCCCTTGTTCCTGACTATTAAACTTCACTTACTGCATCAATTAACCATTTGATCTACTTCTCTACGCTATTAATTATATTTTAAAACCAAAGGCCCAATAGGGAAAATCTGCAAAGTGGAAAGTGGGTGGGTGGCTATGATCATCTTTCCAGTTCTAATCTAGGCCAGCATGGGGCATGTCACAGTAGAGAACCCCATCAAAATGATAATTATATTTCAAAGAGCCAAAAAATCTCTGAATTCTGAAGCTTGAAGCTTCCCATTTCATTCTTTATTATTTGCTTTGATTCTCATTCCCTTTAAAACCAGTCTCATTCTAAGCACACAAGACTACAAGAGTTGAGAAGTAAAGAAAGAGAGAGAGAGAGGGGTTCCCCAGAAGAGCCTCTCTCCTCTCATTCTCTCTCTCTTAGCTAAAGTTTTCCGCCGAACAGAGACAAAAGTGGTTGGATTGGACTCCATTTCCTTTTCATTTCTTACACCTGTCGCCATGATTTCATTAGAGATAAGCAGGTTGTTTCGGAATCCACGTCTACAACGAGCTGTGGGGGCATTGCATCTGACGATTGCCAGAACGATTCAGAAGCATCGGTTCTTAAAATAATAAAATAGTTGCTATTGCAGCAATTCTTATGGCTGGTGTTGTAGCAAGACAAATAGATCACAGATTCACAGAGAACATGCATTCAAACTTCAAAGATTTAAAAAACAATAAACACAGACGCTGATCAAGAGAGATGCATTTCAGATCTGAGTCCACGCATACTAGCAGCAGTGTTGCGAGGATGGGGAAAGACCCAAATAAAAATGAAGTGATGAACATTAGAACATACCTTGATGCGAATCTGGGAAGGAGGAACCGAGGAAGAAGAAGGCTGCTAGTCGTCGTAGACTTGTAGTCGAGCGGCGGCTTTCTCAGTTTCTCGTGGATGAAGAAGAAGAACGAAGGCTGAATTTGTGAAAATTGAAAACGAAAAGGGAATATGGCCATATGGGATTAGGGTTATTTATCACTCTTATGGGTATTTTGGTATTTTCAGCCATATAAATGCTTATAAAGAATTCAGGGTTGGGTCTGGGCCGGGCCGGGCTAGGCCCGCCGCCTTGAGCCCGACCCGACCCTACCAGGGTCAGCCAAAATCTCAACCCTGACCCACCCTTCGGGCTGGCTGATCAGGGTCGGGTTTCGGCCGGGCTCAGGGAGGGTTCGGGCCAGTCGGGTATTATTGACACCCCTACCCCTGTTCCATCTTGTTTCCACCCATGGTCACCCCGCATCCTCGGAATGACCCCCACGACGCTCTCGCTTGAAGCCTTGACCCAGTGGCATCGTGCGCTGCCGCGGCACTGCCCGGCAACACCGTGCCCGTCTACGGCACCACACGATAGTGCCACGCCTGACAGCGGCATCGCCCGACAGCATCGCGCTCGGCCGCTGTGCCGCCCGATAGCACCATAGCTAGGAAAATTTCCCCTTCCGCTGCCGCTGCGGAACCGCCGGGTACCCCAAGTGTAATTTTTTTTGTCCGACGACTCTGCCAGATTTCCCGTGGTGCCGCCAGATGGATTTTTACCTATAATAGCCCCCCACCCCTCATTTCAACAAGTCTCAAGTTGAGGAGAGGGGGGACCCCCAGAGCTCTAGTTTTTAGTTTTTTCCTTTTTTCCTAGTTTTGGGGCCCTGCCCCTGTCCGATTTCGTGCCTTCGAGCCTAGTCCCTCTGTCTGGAGTCCGGGTCCTTTGGACCCACCTTTCCTAACCCGGTTCTGTCCAAAATCCTGAAGCCTCCCATGGCCTAGTCACCTTGCCCTATGTCCTAATCCCCAGTTTTTGAAGCGTTTTTCGACGCCATTATTCTGTCCGAGATCCTAGTATCCGACGCCCATGCGCCGTTACTTTGCCCGATATTTGAAGAAGCCCAGTTTCCAAAGTTTTTTGATGTCGTTATTTTGTCTAAGGTGCTAGTATCTGACGCCCATGCGCCATTACTCTGCCCGATAATTAAAGAAGCCTAGCATCCAACGTCGTTGTTTAGGCCGATCCTCATCGTGTCATCAATTGATTGCCTGACCCCAATTATGGTTCATCAGGACCATATGGCAAGTTACAACATCTTTAGATCCTCCAGTCAAGTGTTGTTTAAGCCTACTGGACCCACCTCCCAAAAATTGCATGTGACAATAGTTACATTGTGATTTTCTCTTATCCCCATCAATTGGAGTGCCATGTAACCATGCAATGTCACCCCTAGGCTGCCTGGCCAGTCTCTGCTCTCTCTGCTCCCTCTCCTCCCTCTGTTGACTACTTTCCCCTACCTTCTGCTTTCCTTTCAAACGTTGTCTTTTACGATCCACCATAATAATACTTGTTTACTACAATGTAAGTAAAACAAATAATTAAAAACTTAATGTAGAAGCACTTCAATTGAGACTTTGAGAATACTAAAACGATTGGATAGCTATTTAATATTTTTCCCCTAACTCTTATATTTCTCTCATAATTAAAAATAAATTTGATTAAATAATTTTCATATAAATATTGACCTAACACAATAAAACCAAAACGATTAAACATAATTTATATATATATATATATATATATATATCTAATGCACTTAAAAAATATGTAGAAATTACTTTCATATTTTTTCATGATTTTTCAAATCAAAACCTCATTTTTTTCCTTATTTATTTCTTTTTTTCTTCTTCTTAATTTCCAAAAATAAAATTAATTATTTATGGCAGAAAAATATTTTCGACATCGTAAAGCCATAGATCGGCCATCGGTGTCTTAGTATATTTAATTGGTCCCCATCCAATTTATATTACCCCTAATTTTCCCTATTTTTGTTGTAGGAAAATCAATTTTTTTAAATAAAAAAATAAAAAAATACATATGGAAACAAATTTCAACATCGTGAGGTTTTAGATCGGCCTCCAGTGTCTAACATAATATAATATCATCACCATCCAACATGTATTGAACATACTATTTAAAAAAAAAATTAGTTGTAGAGAAAAAAGAATTACCTTAAATAGTGAAAAATACTTGGAGGATGTGTTTGGATGAGGCTCCGACATGTTTCCAACGACAATCCGTCGAAAATGATGAAGAACAAGGCTTGGATGAGGCTTGGAAGAGTATAAGAAACCAAAAAACTGAAGCAAAGAGAGGTCTCTGCAGGTCTCGGTCAAAATTTCGATGGAGACTTGTGAGATTTTGTTTTTAAAGCCTGAGTCACGTGAGTCTTTTAAGTCATTGTAATAGTTTCGGCGATATTTTGGTATATGATTGAAATATCCCGAAATATCATGAAATCTCGTCGAAATCTGTACCTTTTCCATTTCGTCTCGGTAGTGTCGAGATTTTCGAAATATGCCGATATATTCCCGATATTTCATGAAATCTCTAACCACGGCTGTGAGAGACATGCACAAGTAAGGCCTAAGCAACTTACTATGAGGCCCCTGACGGAGTTTACTGAGGTTGAGCTTCTTCCCCATTAACTCTCCATCTCAGAACTACGGAAGCTTTCTATTGCTTTTGATCACCCCAGAGCTGGCATCGGCACTAGCACCGGCATTGCTGCCAGTGCCGCCACATAAGTGGCTAGTAGCCAAAAACGAGATCCGACAATCGGTTGAAACAAATGTTACTTGGAACAAGGACTGGGGAAGCTTATGTAAGTAAGAAGACAGATGTTACTTGGAATTCTTGTGTTTTTTGTTTTTCTGTTCTCTAGGAAGATTGAGCCACGTTTTCCAAACACAACTCCATCCATCAGTTATGTGAAATTTTTTAAACCGTTTATGGCGAATTGTATAATTACAAGAAACTCCTCAGCAGCCTTGTTCTAATCTACGAATATTCCATGAAGGAATTACTTGATCAAAGTTGAGAAAGAGCATCATTTTAAACTAGTTTACCTCCATTAGTCTGTGCCCTTGGTCTATTCTTCCAAATGGGACAACTTTTTGGGATTTCTCTCTTTCTCTTGAGTTAGGGTTTTAAAAAACTAGTTACACCCTATTTTCAGTCTATTTTGAAAGATTTTGAAAAGAAAAAAAAAAAGCAAGAGCCGTGGAGAATTATCTACCTTTTTTCAATTGCTCATTTATTCATTTTTTTGTTTTTTGGTAACAATTGATCCTTTATTCTCTCCCTTATATAGCTACCTTATTTTCAATTGATCCTTTTTTTGTTATTGCCTTAATTATGGGAGAGAATCTTAATAAACTGGTTACCTATAAAAGTATTTTTTAAAACCCAAATAGATTAATTATTTAATTGAATTGGTCTTTTTTTATTCCCTTAATTATATCAAGGGTCTTATATGGATAGTCCTAATCCAACGGTTACAAGAATGCCAACGTGGAATATACACTACCTACAAGACGAAGTAGAGTTCTTTCTCCCTTTAATTTATTTCTTGCTTTGAAAGATTCAAATCAAGTGCCTTGGGATGAGTCCGAATTGGTGAATACTAATTTGCATCTTAAATGGATTTTTTATGCGGAAGAATCTTTTTGGTTACCAAAACTCTTGACATTTATATATTACTAAAGGAGAAAGGAATACTAGATTTTATCATGTCATGGAAAAACATAATATTAGGAAATGAAGGATTGAGTGTTTGATTACTTCTAAAGGTGTTAGACTTGTTGATAGTAGGGATATGGTTAGGGAGTTCGCTTCTCATCTTAAGGAGATCTTTACTATCTCAAACCCTCTTGACCCATCTTTTGTGCAATGTTTATTTAATGTTGTTGTTCCCCCTAAAACTCCTGATTTGTTGTATGTTGACCCTGGGTTGGAGGAAGTCCAATCTATTGTTTTCTCTCTAAGACCTTATAAAGCTCGTGGCATGGATGATTTTCAGGCTTGCTTTTATCATAAATTTTGGGATCTAGTTGGTGGAGAAGTTTATCATTTTAATTGTAATTTCTTTCAGAGTTTCACTCTTTCATTTGGTGTTAATCATACATTGCTTGTCCTTATTCCTAAGAAAGATGATGCATCAACGCTGGAGTATTTTTGAGCTATTAGCCTCTTTAATGTGGCTTATAAGATTGTTGTCATATTTTTGGCTAATAGGTTCAAGGGTTTACTTTACTCTTTTATCTCCCCTTTTTAGGCTGCTTTTATGTCGAGCAGGCAAATTTCAGATAATATTATAATTGCCCAAGAAATTTTTCATTATCTAAAGAAGCAAAGTGTAAGATAGTGTTATTGGTGAAGCCTAATCTCAATCTAGAAAGTGCAATGGGAATCTTTGGAGGGCCATTTCAACCTCGAAACGTGTCTGGATGGCCTAAAAAGTGCATACATCATTGTCGAAGGTGGTGAATAGTATAGAGCTCGTCGAGACCTTCGAAATCGATATGCATTTCAACATATGTTCAGTTCTGGTCCGAACTAGACTGGGTGGGTCTTTTGGGCTTTCAGGGGCATTTTTGTATTTTTCTGGGTTAGGACTTTTCTATAGTGTCCTTGTCTCTTCTAAGATGAGTGAGAGAGATCTGAGGGTTTGTAACATTTCAGAGATAGTGAAATTCGTTATGTTGCTCAGCCGTGGATGTAGCTTCCCATCTTGGTCGTGAACCATGTAAATCCTCTATGTCGAGTGTTTGTCTGTTGCTTCTTCTCTTTCATTTTTCATTTTCTTCTGTCAATCGCCACTTCTTTGCGTTGTTTCTTAGCAGTTATGCTATGTTGCGATCACATTTGACATGTCTAAGGCTTACGATAGAGTAGAATAGGGTTTGGTCAAGGACATTTTTGAGTATTTAGGGTTTGGTGTGATTTAGTTGGGAACATTATTTCGTTTGTTTCCTATTCTCTAAAGTTGGATGGAAGTTCGTTCAAGTTTTTGAGCCCTCGAGAGGGATTCGTTAAGGTTGCCCTTTGAGTCCTTATATTTTCATTATTGCGATGGATGTGCTCTCTCGCCTCTTATTTGCTTATGGGGATTTGGCCATGTTTCGTGGTATTCAAGTTGATCGCTCTACTCTTGAGGTCTCCCACTTACTTTTTACTGATGATACCTTTATCTTTTGTCACGTCACTACTGATGATATTTTGACTATTAAATTCACTTTAGATTTATTCTCAAATTTATCAAGACAATATATTAATTATAGCTAGAGTGGCTTCTTTTTTTGTATGAATGCCCCTCATGATGAGAAGCTAAGACTTACTTCTAATATTGGGATTAAAGAAATGTCGCGAGATAACCTTTTCCATCATTGCTCTCGTGTAGAGGGTTTTCGTCATATTGTTAAAAGGGTTGAGTGTCAATTTTCCCTCTGGAAAGTCAACTTACTATCTTATGCTAGTTAACGAGTTTCAACTCAATCGGTGTTGGTTTCTATCCCTACGTATTTTATGTCTTGCTTTGCGTTCCCTATTAAAATTTGTAAAAGCCTTAATTCTATCTGTGATTAATTTTGGAATGGCGACAAAGGGGGAGGGGAAAAAACTTCATCTTATTTCTTAGGGTAGGGTTTGTTCTCCTAAGGATGCGGGGGGATTGGGTTTGTGTGATTCCTCTCCTCATAATATGGCTCTCCTTTTAAAATTAGGATGGAGGTTGCTTGTTAAGCCTTCTGCCTTGTCGGTGAAGGTTTTACGGGTCATGTGCTTCCATAAAAAATCTCTCTTTGATCCAAAAGTCTTGACTAAGAGAGGCTCTTTGACCTAGAATAGTACTGGTAGGATTCTTTTGATTGTACAAAAGATGGTATTTATTAAGATTGGAAATGGTAGGAGCACACGTATTTTGACTGACTTGTGGGTACCCTTAATCTCTCTATTGTATTCCTCCCAACTTTGCTAGAGGGGATCTTCCCCAGTTGGTTTGTGATTAAATAGCAGACTTATGGTCTTCTACTCTCCCGTTGTATTTGGTTGATGAAATTTGTAAGATCTCCTTATCCTCAAATGAAGGTCGTTGGTGGTGTACTCCTTTTGTACGGGGTGTTTTTCTACAAAATTGGCTATTAAGTTTCTTTCTACACATTGTTTAGGCTCAACCAGATCTTCTAGAGGCCTAGATGTTAATTCTTGTACCTTTAGGCGATGGAGGTTTCTTTTGGAAACTTCACATCCATCTTAAATTTAATATTTTCTTTGGGAGACTTTTGCTTGATGGTATTCATGTGTGAGACATTTTAGCTAAATGGGTGCATATTGATTCCTCTTGTGTGTTGTGTGGTGCTTCTCATGAATTGATTTGGCATTTATTTTTTTCATGTGAGGTGTTTAAAAGAATATGGGTTGTGGGACCTCTGGGACTGAGAATTAGATTTGTATCCCACCAGTCTTGCTTGCCCCTTATCTTTCACTTGTTTGGCTCTAGGTGTTACACCCGCACCCGAAATACACCCTAATGCCCCGGGTCAAATTGGACTTTTACTGAGGGGTGATGCCAAGATACTAATGGTCAGCACCTGTAACCTTGAACCCTAAGAGTCCAGGGGAAGCCTCGAACACAAGTAATTGTGTTCACACCTTGAGGGGCAGTTGGACCACACCTTGGGAAAAACTTGAACCCGAAATTCTATTATACATATCCCCTTCGGAGTCTTGGAAGTGTGGGTCAAAGCCCCGCAACTTTCCTTGTGGTTTGGGCCCTTACAGCAGCAAGGGAATCACGAACGGACTCACCAGATTGGTTCCGTCCGTGGATCCGTCTGTACTGTTTCTTGCCCTTTTAATGTATTTTCATGTGGGACCCACGTCCCCATGTCCCACACACCCTAACTAGATCCTCGGACAAGATGGATCCTTACCCTTACTTTCCTAGAGGTTGTTGGGCCTTGAATATGGGCCCATAGGACTTAATTTAAATAATTAATGGGATTCTTTGATTTACTTGAACCAAACCAGCCCTAGAACTAAAATGCTTAAATGAGGCCCTAGGCTAGGCCAAACATGCCCTAACTAGCTGGATCTAATAGAGCCTGTGACCCTAGCCAAACAGGCCTTAAGGCCCACTTAGAACATAAAGGACCATTCTTTGTCTTAGGGGCACCTAGGCAAACAAGCCCTAAGGCCTCTTTTTATCTTTAAAAGAGAGGGCTCAACCCAAGATTCTCCCATCTCTCCCCCTCCAAGCCAAACTGTGGAAGAGAAGAAGTAAGGAAGAGGAATGGGAGGGGCAAGGAAGAAGATAGAAGGGAAGCCAAAGGGGTTTTACTGCCCTACCTTCCGTCCTCTTGCTATCCGGACAAGGATTGAAGAAAAGAAGAAAAAGGGGAGAAGGAGAGAGGATAAGGTGGATCTTCAAGGTTGGCTTGAGCTGGGATTGGAGCTCCACTCACCAAGGTATGTCCTATCTCTTGGAACCTCCCTCTTCTCCATCTATCCTTGAGTTTGAGTAGGTTTATTGAGTTTAAGCTGACCTAGGGTTCCATTTCGGACTCAATGTGGAGCTCAGCTCTTGAATAGGGGCTCTATTAACAAAGACCAAGCTCCATTGATGGCTTCTATCAGCCACTTTGCAACCATTGTTGCTGATTCTCTGGTTTTCAAACCCCAAACCCTATGTTGGATCAAAATAGGAGTTAGATCCTTGTGTGATCTTGGATCCAAGAGGTACGCCTAGGTTCTAATGACCCTAGGAAGGCCTAAGACTCCCCTCCATAACCTTGAGGGCCATGTGAACTCCAGGTTCCAAGATGGAGGAGGAAACCTTAAGAAATCTCGGAAAAAACTCCGACGGATGCACGAACAAAGTCACTGTAGGGGTTCCGTCTGTAAGTCCATCTAGGGAATTCTGGTAGCTGGTTCGAGCGGAGCCAGGAATGGATTTACTCTATTGCATTGGTCCGTGGTTCCGTTCCCTCTCGGGAATGTCTCAGGGACCGAACGGATGTAGGGATTGATTTATAAAGTGGTTCCGTCCTTAGTTCCGTTTGCTCTCAGGTGTGTCTCAGGATATGAACGGATGCAGGAAAAGACTCAGGTGTAAGTTCCATCCGTGGATCCATCCCTCATATTTTGACCTGTTAGCCTGAACGGGGTTAGGGACGGACTCACCCTACTGCTTTTGTCGGTGAGTCCGTCCGTGTTGTCTTGTTGAAACCCAGTTTTAACTTGGGGGCATAACATAGGACCCCTCTAATACAGCTTTTAACACTTACTCTTACGTTCTTAGGCTACCCAATTCGATGGAAAGAAGGTGCACCAGTGAGATTCATGTCAACCACGCCGGGTGATACAAGAGTTCAGTGAGTGAGTCTTTAGGTGATTTTGTTTGGGCTTGAATATCTATTAAATACTCATTATCATGCTATTATATGAAGTATAAGCATCTTGCACATTGCATTATTTATCTTGATTGTGAACTGGAATGAATGTGATGCGTTAATGGTTCGCGAATGTGTCGGGTCACGGTGTCGAGGGTACTGGTACCGGAGCCCCAAAAATAATTATAAAATATGTTGACTGTCATCCTGCCCTGTATGTGCCGTGCCGTGCTGGTACCCAGCTACTAAATGGAATGGGACGTTGATGCACTTGGAATACCTCTCGAGACTATAGGACTTGGATGTAGTATATCTGTGGTTAGGATTCTGTTCCCTTATGCTACGACCCTTACCAACAGGGGTTTATGTGTTGGATAGTCTGAGCACCTATTGCCTGTGGGGGAGAGAGGTTAGGTCAGGGGTAGTGATGGCTATCAGGGTCTGCCACTGGGTGGTCTGATGGCTTCAACCAGCATAGGCTCCTTTGTGATAACTGAGGTTTTAATGGGGCGATAAGTTAAGTGACCCACAGTGTCTCCCGAGTTATTATAGTAGCATACATTTGACTTAGAATTGTGTGCTAGGTGAAAAATAAATATAACATGTGCATGCATCATGGATTGGCTTCAAATTGTATGTTTACGTGTATGTGCATTCCCCTTTGCTCTCTCACTAGCTTGTGGAGCTAACCCCGTTGCGCAACCTCTTTTTAGTTGATATGCAGGTAATCTCTTGATGAGCACCTATGGATGCGAATCGAGTGGACCCGGTGACTTGGACTTGGATGTCGATGTACACCCAAGAATGGTGTCCTTATGGCGTGATTTAAATCTTTACTTTTGTATAGTCTTGTACAGACTCCATGTATAAACTTATGGGAAATTTTCGGATGGATACAGGGTATAGTAACTATAATATATGTTATCATTAGTGAACCGACATCTTGTATTTATTCGATTTTAAAATGATTTACTCTTCCGCTGAATTTAATCTCTTTATTTTGGAATGATTCCTCCATTGGTTTACGAACCTTGACATCATCAGGCCTTGATATTGGGTAGGTTGCGGATCGGGACACTGTATCTATGATCCTGGTAGTATTGGGATGACATCTGTTGTCCCAGTCACCTCATATTTTCATGTAGTTTATCCTTTATTGGGAAGGGGGCGTGACAGCTTGGTATCAGAGTGTGATGCTTTGCACCGACCGCAGTTTGGCGTAACCATTTGATTTACTCTCAACAATTAGGTTCTAAATTAAAAGCCTCAAGATCATAAATAAGTGTATGCAGATATTGGAAAAGATTAGTTGTGGTGCAATTGAGAACCTTAGAAGATAATAGGCAATTTATGAAATTTAGGACTCAAAGTGCATGTTGCTTGAGTAATAACTGTTAGATTGCATCATTAGACCCCCGAGGGAGTAAAATATGAACAAGCTAAAAAATTAAAAAATAATCCATAACATCGACAATGATCCAAGAAAACCCCAAACTCAAAGGAAATAAGTACATAGACATATATATATAGGATATATGCATTTAGTCACTCCTACTATTCAAATGTTCAGATTCCTCCCTTGGAGGTAATTCCATCTATTTCAACCCAAGATATACATTCCAACCAACACCAAGCTTTTGAAAACCAAATGATCAAAAAAAAGGGGGGGAAGGAGAAAAAGAAAATAAAGGAAAGTTAAAAAGGAAAAGAGTTCCATCAAGTCCAAAATAAAGTCAGGACAAGTGAAGATTAAACAACTTCTGATTTCTGAAAAGAGAGGCGGGCTAACCCTCCATGCCATCACGATCATTGGTCCTCTTGCTACCACCATAGAAGAGGAAAGTGTTGATGTCGTTCAATTCATTTTCAATCCTCTCGAGGTGCTTACCATGAGAAGAGAACTGCCCCTTGATTTCTTCAAACCCCTTCGACATCCTCAAATTCATCCACCTGATGGCCAAAAGAACATCACCTACACTTGTATCCCTGGCACTGGAAGCCCCTGCAGAATGTGGTCTAGATCCCATAAACTTTATATCATCATCATCATCATCAATCTCTTGGGGCCCTTCACCCTCTCCATATCTGACCGGCTCCCCGGAGCTGTAATAATCACAATATAATCCCATCCTCTGTAATGCATTAAACCCAAAAGGCCCCTCGGAGCTTGATCCCTTGGGTTCATGGTCGAGGTCTACTCTAAAATGAAGGAAAATTCGGGTGAGCAGTCTACCATATGGCAAGGTGTTCTTGTGGTGAGGATTGGTCATCGCGTGAGCCATGTGCTGGATGATAACATAGGGAAGACAAGTCTGCTAGCCTGTGGAGAGAGAGTACGCCAGTGCTGCTGCCATCAAAGGAGGCTGGGTGCTGTGTCCTTTACAGGGGGCCAAGTTGGTCTTGGCAAGGAAGGTAAGAACTCGCTGAGAAGGACCGAACCTTGAGAGGTCATCATTGTCATCAGCCTTGTCATTGGTGAGTGTCCAGTACAACTTCTGGTGATTTGTGGGAGATAAGCATCTGTTTGGGTCGCTTCCAGGAATATAGTAAACTCTGTCCCCTTCTGCAGAGATGCTCAGAAGTATCCCCAGTTCCACTTCATTGAAGGCAATGGTTACTCCCTTCACAAATGAGGTCAACCTAATGCCTCGCCATCCTCATTGACCAGTACCAAGTTGGAGTAAAACTCCCTGACAAGTGTGGGATAGTAGAAGTCCGAATTGGTCAACATACTGCTCCACCTCAATTTGCTGAATCTAACGCCCACCTTGAATGCAATCAATTCCTCCACCATGGCATCTCTCTCCACTAAAATTTTCCTGTCATGGAGATTCTCTTGATAAATTCCCTCTGTCTCTGCAGATGTAAATCGCCCAACATTGAAGGTGAGGGGAGGAGCTGGCACGATGGCTAGGTCACTTCTCTTATGAGGAGCGATGGGTAATCCCTACACACAAGAGACCACCAAAAGACAACCATGATTTAGCCAGTTTAAATAAATAAAATAGAAATTGATGTGTGCATGTATAAAAGCAAATACATGTGTTATGTGGGAATTACTTGGATGAGAAAGGTTACACAAAAATTAGACAAGTCATAATTGCCAACGGGAAGTTTGATTAACTTGGAGAAAGAGATAAGATATATAAATCCCTTGATGTGTCATAAAATCCCCCAACCAACCAAAAGCTACCACGTAAACGTACTGGAACTGAATCCGAGGCCGAGGCCGAGCACTGAGACCGAGGCTGAGCACTGAAGCCTAGGCCGAGGCCGAGCACTGAAGTCGAGGCCGAGATCGAACACTAAAGCCTAGGCCGAGGCCGAGCTCGCACAAGTCAGCCAGGGCCGAGGCCAAGCACTGAGACCGAAGCTGAGGCCGAGCACTGAAGCCGAAGATGAGGCCGAGCACTGAAGCCGAGGTCGAGACCGAGCACTAAAGTCGAGGCCGAGCATTGAAGCCAAGGCCGAGGCCAAGCTCGCACAAGTCAGCCGGGGCCAAGGCTGAGCACTGAGACCGAGGCCGAGGCCGAGCACTGAAGCCGAGGCCGAACATTGAAGCGGAGGCCAAGATCGAGCACTAAAGCCGAGGCCGAGCACTGAAGCCGAAGCCAAGGCCGAGCTCACACAAGTCAGCCATAAACTCCTGACCGTGCATACACAGGACATCCTAGGCCTAGCTGACTGCCGAGACCGACCTGATAAGCCAACCTCTCAGGCCGACCTCCCAGGCCGACCTCTCAAACCGACCTCCCAGGCCGAGGTGATTGCCAAGACCGACCTACCAGGCCGACCTCCTAGGCCAAGCCCTCCTCCACAGAGGCTTCCATAGCGCCCCACCGGGGATCGCGGGGCCACGTCAGCACATCCCGAGAATCACGGGATAAGGATCGAGCCACGATCCCAGCGCAATGCGAAATCACAATTTACATGGACTCTTACCTTAATAAGAGTCCGACCCCGAAAATAGCTCTCCACTCCGCTCTACGCGAGAGAGCCTTCCAAAAGAAGGACTCCTACCATACTAGGACTCTCCCAACCGCCTCATCTCATCCTCACTCTATAAATACCCAGGTATGGAGCACCATTCATCATCTCACTTTTACTAGCAGTTACGCTGTTGCACTGGTGATCTAACTTTGGCATCGAAGAGTCCTAGGTCGAAGCCACACCGGCTCTCTTGTGCTCATCACTTGGTCTTTGCAGGCTCATCCGTGGACGAACCAAGCATCGGAGATTTCCACACGCAACAGATTTGGCGCCGTCTATGGGAACGACATCAGCAAGTCATTGTCGTTTCTACCAACCTAAGCAGCAACAATGGTGCACACGAGATCAGGTCAACATGGCTCAACCTCTCGAGGAGATGACTTGCAACCTAATTGGCAGGCGAGATAATTGCCACCCCCGGAGATGTTGCGGCAAGGGGCGGTAGGAAGACCCCCACGAGGGGGAGGTGCTTCGCGCAATGCGGGTACCGCTGTCAATCCCACTCCACTAGTGAACGGGGGCAATGGAGAAAGTGTACTGGATGCGGCGGCGGTAGACCAAACTCAGGCTGAGCCGAATGGGTTGAACTTGTCGCTGCCACCACTTTTGCGAGAGATTTTGGATCCTGAAGGGCGGGCAAATAATCGACAGGTCATGGATTTGCAATTGCAGATGCTTCAAACTAACGAGATGTTGCGCACCTTCATGACCCAGATGGCTCAGGGTGGGCTAATGGGTCAGCCACCGATCGTGCCCCTGCGGGCACCCGCACGTGAAATAGAAAATCCACGACAGCACTGTGATCAACAGAGGGCCGAGCTTAGCCGAGCCGCGTTATCCCATCCCCGAGGCCGAAGAACTCCACCTCCACGACTAAGTGGGAGTAATCGGCGAGATGAGCAAGGACATCGTCGAAGCCCAAGGGCCGCAGAGGCCATCGAGCCAGCAGGGTCAGCTACGCTGAGATTGATCTTTTCTGGACGACTTAGTGATAGTGAAGGACAGAGGAGACACCAAGACCGACATGAAGAGCCCCGAGTGCGACACGCTACAAGGGAAGAAGAGGATTCTCGCCATAGCCCTCAACGACGAAGCCCACTTCGCCGGAGAGATGGACAAAGGAGCCCACATGAGTCTGACCACAGAGATGACGGGCGCACTAGGAGAAGTGATGTTGGCCGAGCCGACCATAATGGTCGGCCTCGTCAACACGAGTGAGAGGATCAGGTTGGTCGACCTCATCAAGATGAGCTGGCTGACCATAACGGCCTACTTCAATAGGAAAAAGCGCAAGACCCCATCCGAGCTGAGGAACAAAATGGCCGAGCTCTAGAGTCTGAAATGGAGAAAAAGCTAAGGGAGCTGACCGAGCAAGTTGAAGGGCTTAAGAAATAAGCAACTCCGGATGCCTACTCACTGGTCGGGCATCACCCCTATCCGCCTGAGATCATGACAGCATCGCTTCCAGTATGGTTCAAACCACCTCCCTTTAACTGGTATGATGGGACTACCGACCCGACCGACCACATCAACTACTTCTACGCAATGATGACCATGTACGGCGGGACTGAGATTGTTTCTTGCCGAGCTTTCCCCTCGTCCCTAAAGGGTGCGGCAACTTCTTAGTTCTCATGGCTACCGCCGAACTCTATTACAAGCTTTGCCCAACTTTACCCAGCCTTCGTCACGCGTTTCTAAAGTAGCATAAAGCATAAGAAGACGACGGTGAACCTCCTCAGCGTGAAACAGAGGTTGAACGAGTCGATCCGATCATACGTCTCCTGGTTCAGTAAAGAATCCTTGGATGTTAGAGACCTGGATGAGGCCACAGCTCACACCGCAATGAGCAATGGACTTACACATGAAGACCTGATCAAGGACTTGGCTTGAAAGTCGACCAAAAGTATGGCCGAGCTCCTCAACAAGTGTAACGAGTTTGCGAACATGGAAGACGTTCTCCAAGCACGCAAGGGGAATGAAAACGAGGGAGAGAATAAAAGGTCAGCGACCGATGACCGAAGGGATGAAAAGCGGATCAAGACTGATCGCAGAGCTGAGAGCTTAGACCAAGCTCAGAGTCCCAAGTACACTCCCTTAAATAGGTCGCAGAAGGAATTTTTGATGCAAATTCAAGACGACGGGTACATACGCCGACCTCGACCGATGCAAGCCGGGTCATCCCGAAACCCCAACAAGTACTGCCTATTCCACAAGGACGAAGGCCACGACATTGAGGAGTGCTACCAGCTGAAACGAGAAATCGAAGAGCTGATCAGAGCTGGGCACTTGAAGCGATACATCAAGGGGAGCCAAGAAGAACATGGAAGTCGACGACCCGAAGACCACGATCAAAGGAAGCCCGAGCCGAGGTCTGAGAGCTGGAGGACCGAGCGTAAAATGGACAAGGTCTGAGCCAAAAAGAAGGATGACGGATTCGGGCCAAGCAATGAGAAGGGAGCTCCCATATACACCATCCTCGGAGGGCCCGAACATGAATCCACCCGAAAAGCCAAGGCGAATGCACGATTCATCGGAGTGGCAGAGATGTCGAGCAAAAGGCTGAAGGCGACGATCTCCTTCTCTGAGGCCGACCTCGAAGGTATAAGTTTTCCTCACGATGATGCTTTGGTGGTACAGGTAGAAATAGCGAGGAGACCCATTCAACGGATATTGATCGATACAGGTGCATCCGTGGATCTTATGTCGCTGGATGTGTATCGACAGTTCGGCTTCGGGGATGAGGCGCTCAAACCAGAAGCCACCTCACTCCATGGATTCTCGAGGGCCGCCACCACGATCAAAGGGTCGATAGACCTCCTGGTCACGTTCGGGCAAGCTCCATACCAAGCGATGATCCAAGTCAAGTTCATGGTGGTACGGTCGGTGGTGGCCTTCAACGCCATACTTGGTCGCCCATCGGTCATCGCCCTCCAAGCTATCATCTCGCCAATACACTTGAAGATGAAATTCCCCACAGAGAACGGCATCGGAGAAATCCGAGGTGATAAAAAGAGAGCTCAAGAGTGCTACGCCACCTTTGTAAAGCAAAACAAAGGAAATGTCCGAGGAATGGCTATGTGCGTTGAGCACCTCCCTGAAGACTAGCAGGATGAGCTCACTAAAAGGCGCGGAAGGCCCGTGGAAGACCTCATCCCGTTCTCCCTTAGTGATGAAGACCCAACAAAGACGGTACCGGGGCCTTGGAACTCAGAAAATTTGAAGAAATTTTTTCAGTAATTTTGTTAAGTATTCTGCTCGGCACAGCTCATGACAAGCATTTATGTATTCGACTTCGGCCTCGACATTCTTGATTCAATGAAATAAAGTCTTTTCTCCACTTGCTTAGCGCACTTGCAACACATCGGGCGGACCAAGTCGTAAGACCGGTCCTCATAGACCTGGCCGACCTTAAAGACCGACACTCATAGGACGGACAACAACCAAGTCATCGGCAACCAAGTCGTAAGACCGGTCCTCATAGACCTGGCCGACCTCAAAGACCGACACTCAAAGGATGGACGACAACCAAGTCATCGGCAACCAAGTAGTAAGACCGGTCCTCATAGACCTGGCCGACCTCAAAGACCGACCCTCATAGGCCAGCAACCAAGTTGTAAGACGGTTCCTCATAGACCTAGCCGACCTCAAAGAACGACCCTCATAGGTCGGCAACCAAGTCGTAAGACCGGTCCTCATAGACCTGGCCGACCTCTAAGACCGACCCTCATAAGTCGGCAACCAAGTCATAAGACCGGTCCTCATAGACCTGGCCGACCTCAAAGACCGACCCTCATAGATCGGCAATCAAGTCATAAGACCAGTCCACAAAGACTGGCCGACGTCTGAACCAACAAGAGCAAACTCTCCCCATGGCCGAGCTGAACAAAGTTTAAAACTAAGCTAAGGCATTACGCTCAGCTATGGAGGCTGCTCGGCCACAACATCAAATGGAACAACATACACAAGGAAAAGAAGGCTAAAATTGCCGAGCTAAAACAGTTAGACAAATTTTGAGAAACGAAATTTTCATTGATTAAAGAGCCGACTGCTCGGCACAGTACATAGAGAGGCAGCTCGGCCCTGTACATACCAAAAAAAAAAAAGAAGAGGAAGAGTTCAGCGTGATTCAATGATCCAAATCAAAAGCCGGTTCAAAATCCCGAGCATCATCATTACGCCGAGTACTGTGGCATAGACACCCCAATTGATAGACAGTACAACGTCAAATCGCCAAAGGAAAAGAGCTTGGACTTAGCCTCGGAACAGAACCGTTAAGCGGACTGAAAGATGACACTCATCAAGGACGAGCCGAGCCTTGATGAGTGGGGGGGCCTGTGATGTGTCATAAAATCCCCTAACCAACCAAAAGCTACCACGTAAACGTACTGGAATTGAATCCGAGGCCGAGGCCGAGCACTAAGACCGAGGCCGAGGCCGAGCACTGAAGCCTAGGCCAAGGCCGAGCACTGAAGCCGAGGCCGAGCATTGAAGCCGAGGCCGAGATCGAACACTGAAGCCTAGGCCGAGGCCGAGCTCGCACAAGTCAGCCAGGGCCGAGGCTAAGCACTGAGACCGAAGCCGAGGCTGAGCATTGAAGTCGAAGATGAGGCCGAGCACTGAAGCCAAGGCCGAGACCGAGCACTAAAGCCGAGGCCAAGCACTAAAGCCGAGGTCGAGCTCGCACAAGTTAGCCGGGGCCGAGGCTGAGCACTGAGACCGAGGCCGAGGCCGAGCACTGAAGCCGAGGCCGAACATTGAAGCCGAGGCTGAGACCGAGCACTAAAGCCGAGGCCAAGCACTGAAGCCGAAGCCGAGGCCGAGCTCACACAAGTCAGCCGGGGCTGAGGCCGAGCTCTGAGCCGAGCTCACACAAGTCAGCCATAAACTCCTGACCGTGCATACACAGGACATCCTTAGCCGAGCTGACTGCCGAGACCGACCTAACAGGCCGACCTCTCAAACCGACCTCCCAGGCCGAGGTGATTGCCAAGACCGACCTCCTAGGCCGAGCCCTCCTCCACAGAGGCTTCCATAGCACCCCACCGGGGATCGCAGGGCCACGTTAGCACATCCCGAGAATCACGGGATAAGGATCGAGCCACGATCCCAGCGTAATACGAAATCACAATTTACATGGACTCTTACCTTAATAAGAGTCCGACCCTGAAAATAGCACTCCACTCCGCTCTACGCGAGAGAGCCTTCCAAAAGAAGGACTCCTACCATACTAGGACTCTCCCAACCGCCTCATCTCATCCTCACTCTATAAATACCCAGGTATGGAGCACCATTCATCATCTCACTTTTACTAGCAGTTACGCTGTTGCACTGGTGATCTAACTTTAGCATCGAAGAGTCCTAGGTCGGAGCCACACCGGCTCTCTTGTGCTCATTACTTGGTCTTTGTAGGCTCATCCGTGGGCGAACCAAGCATCGGAGATTTCCACACGCAACATCCCTAGAGCATGGACATGAGGGGATGTAACTTGTTGAAATAACCTATACTCTTGGCTACCCTATATCCCAATCAAATATCAAACAAGTAACTTGATTAAATGAGAACCCCAACAAGTGACAAAGATAGGATGTGATAGAGTAAAAGGGAATGGGATGAATTTCAAATTCTATACTAATAACCACACAAATAGGTAAACATGCTTGAGGATGTGCCAATGAATTATTTTCCATGAAATTTTAGGGCATACATTGGAATTAGTCATGCCTTGAATGATTTCCCAAAATAATGAGAATTTGAGAATCTCTCCCAACCATTACCTAGAAACAATTGAAATAATCCAACTAAGCATGGTAAACTTGACAAATAATATCTAGAGTTCCTTGAAAAGATTTTTAAACTCAATCAAAATACATTATGTATACAAAAAAAAAACTTACTAAAATAGTGGCATTGATCGATTAGGGCTAGATTCAATCAAAAAATTCGGTGTTTACATGGCCATGAGAATGCAATTTAAAGCAAAATATAATCACAAATTTAAGAATGAATATCCCTAATGATGGAAAAAGAGGGAGAAAATGGAAAGGCAACTGAAAACCCTAGGAGAGAAGGGAGAGAGAATCTGGAAAGGAGGAAGTGGAGAAGGAACCCTTACCTAGTACCGTTGGGATCAAATCTTGATGGGTAGGGTCTCATAACCACCAAGGAGGGGCAAGGGATGCGCGAACGGAAGTCACTTGGAGAGCTTTTGCATTGGGGTTCCGTCTTCACCCTTTGGAGCCAAAATGAATTTGAAAAACTTGTGGCTGTGTTTTTATAAAATTTAGCGAATGGACGCATGAACGGAGCCACCATCGTGATTCCGTCCGTGAATCCGCCTAGCACAAAATTGTAATTTTTCGTTCCTAGAATTGCATGGAACATCGAACGGATCCATCATTGTGATTCCTTCCGTAGTTCCATTCGTTTCAGGGTATTTTTACCAAACCAAGCTCCCTGAAAATAGATGAATGAACGGATTTACGTTACATAATCCGTCCGTTAATCCGTCCTGCCTATTTTGCGATGGAGCCACGAACGAACTCACAACAATGATTCCGTCCGTTATCCCATCCGTTTTTTCTTTTGGGAAATTGAACCCAAAATTTTTTGAGACCTTGTGGCCACGCCCAGATGTGATGATTATATGCCTATACCCTAAATTTACACCCATGTTGTTGGACCGATTCATGGCTATTGTTTGATCTTAATTGTATGCTTTGAGGTCGAAATGTTAGGGCCTACGCCAACTAGACCAGCTAGCAAAAATGATGACTGACATTAGTAAAGTTGTGGCTTACATCCTATATGAAAGGGAATGATTGTCTTGAGGATGAAAATCCTTAAGCCTCGTGACCAAGGAAACCTAAAGTAATTAAGGAGCCCGAACCCTATTCATTACTCTTAGACCAAGTATTATCAAACGTAACTTAGAATGGAGTGGGAATTTGTCCATTCCGAACTCAAGTCATAGGATAAGGAGCCAAGTATGAGGTAAGTATTATTTAACCCGTTCAGCTTATGAGAGGAAGAGGACGAAACCTATACAGTGTAGAAACCTTAATGAAGATATAGAATCCAAAATTTGTGGCCAGACAGAGTGAGGAGATAACAACCTAAGATCAGGCTTGTTAATTTAAATGACTTAGTTTAAGCGACTAAAGGAGACCTTGTATGAGTGAAAGCCACTCATAAAATGTCCCAAATTAGTGGCAGTCCCACTTGGATTTGCTCAGTCCATCTAAAACCTTAATTAAATTCATAGAAGGAATGCCAAAAATGTATTTAAAACTCGCAACTGACCTTGACCTTAAAATTAATAAGGCCTTAATGACTGGATAGAGCCCCAGAATATGTAAATGGAAGAACAAATTTTGGGTTCCTTCGTTTCTAGGAAGCCTATCAGAGCCATAACCAAGTGGTGACCTATGCTTATATTCGATCCATTTGTATTTAATATTTTTGGGTCCGAACCCCCCTAGCATGTCGTACTTGAGATTTAACTTTCTTCCTGAGTTAACCTTGTTGACAGGCACATTCTTTGGAATGTGAGTATATTTATTGGATTTATTTTGTACTTATATATATGTGAAAATTTGAAATAAAATGGGTACCTTCCTAAATCCTTAAAGGTTCAGCTAGGATGGTTTTCATGTACTACTAATATGACCTTGCCTCGATCTTACTATGTTAGAACTAGTTTGAGTCCTGACCTTAATCAAGTAAATTGGGGGTTAGTAATCAATAAATTTGACGATGGCCTGGGTAGATCACGGGTAGGTTAATTGGTAGGACCTGCTTACAAGTAATGACTTAGACCGAGACTAGTAATGGATTGTTTAGTTCTCGAAAGAGGACTAATATGGGCTTTCTTTTTTATGGGTTGATTGAGTGGTAAATTATGAGGTTGTGAAGGCTGAAACAAAAAGATGTAACAGGACCTTTTCCAACAATAGCTTTGAATGGGGTAATGGGTTACCAAATGCGTTCCCTCCGTACTGGGAGTGAACAATAGGAGATTCCATCAATATTCCAAATCATTCTAAAGTTGGGTTAGGTAATGAAAGGATCCGAAGTGAAAGCATTCAAAATATGAACCCTGGGTGAAGGATTTGATAGAGTTAGACCTTGTAACTCAAGGATGACCAGAGTGTAATACCGACCTGATCGGGGAGATCTAAGGGACCTACTGTTCCTTATGGCGTAACTTAGTATTGAGGCCCTATTATTCCTTGCATATTTTGAAGCATCGACTTTTAACCCAATTGAGCCCCGGTTTAACGCGAACCACACCCCCTGTGGTGATGCGATTCTGTAGGCACTGCCCCGCTTTGACAGGACCTCTGACTTAGTCCATGTAGTGGTTGAGTAGGAGGTGTTATTTAATGGTCCTCACCGATTGGAATCCTTAAACGTGTCAAATTTCAAGGATGAAATTTTTATAAGGTTGCGGAAATATTACACCCGCACCCGAAATACACCCTAATGCCCCGGGTCAAATTGGACTTTTACTGATAGGTGATGCCACGATACTAATGGTCAGCACCTGTGACCTTGAACCCTAACAGTCCGGGGGAAGGCTCAGACACAAGTAGTTGTGTTCACACCTTGAGGGGCGGTTGGACCACACCTTGGGAAAAACTTCAACCCTAAATTCTATCATATATATCGCCTTCGGAGTCTTGGAAGTGTGAGTTAAAGCCCCGCAACGTTCCTTGTGGTTTGGGCCCTTATAGCAACAACGGAGTCACGAACGGACTCACTAGACTGGTTCTGTTCGTGGATCCGTCTGTACTATTTCTTACCCTTTTGATGTATTTTCATGTGGGACCCACGTCCCCGTGTCCCGCACACCCTAGCCAGATCCTCGAACAAAATGGATCTCCACCCTTACCTTCCTAGAGGTTGTTAGGCCATGAATATGGGCCCATATGACTTAATTTAAATAATTAATGGGATTCTTTGATTTACTTGAGCCAAACCAGCCCTATAATTAAAATGCTTAAATGGGGCCCTAGGCTAGGCCAAACATGCCCTAACTAGCTGGACCTAATAGAGCCTGTGACCCTAGCCAAACAGACCTTAAGGCCCACTTAGAACTCAAAGGACCATTCTTAGTCTTAGGGGCACCTAGGCAAACAAGCCCTAAGGCCTCTTTTTATCTTTAAAAGAGAGGGCTCAGCCCAAGATTCTCCCATCTCTCCCCCTCTAAGCCAAACCGTGGAGGGGAAAAAGAAAGGAAGAAGAAGAAGTAAGGAAGAGGAATGGGAGGGGAAAGGAAGAAGATGGAAGGGAAGCCAAAGGGGTTTTGTTGCCCTACCTTCCCTCCTCTTACTGTCCGGACAAGGATTGAAGAAAAGAAGAAAAAGGGGAGAAGGAGAGAGGAGAAGGTGGATCTTCAAGGCTGGCTGGAGCTAGGATTGGAGCTCCACTCACCAAGGTATGTCCTATCTCTTGGAACCTCCCTCTTCTCCATCTATCCTTGAGTTTGAGTAGGTTTATTGAGTTTGAGCTGACCTAGGGTTTTATTTGGGACTCAACGTGGAGGTCAGTCCTTGAATAGGAGCTCTATTAACGAAGACCAAGCTCCATTGATGGCTTCTATCAGCCACTTTGCAGCCATTGTTGCTGATTCCCTGGTTTTCAAACCCTAAATCCTATGTTGGACCAAAATAGGAGTTAAATCCTTGTGTGATATTGGACCCATGAGGTAGGCCTAGGTTCTAGTGACCCCAGTAAGGCCTAAGATAGTAAGGCCTAAGACTCCCCTCCATGACCCTGAGGGCCATGTGAACTCTAAGTTCCAAGATGGAGGAGGAAACCTTAAGAAATCTCAAAAAGAACTCCGACGGATGCACGAATGGAGTCACTGTCGTGGTTCCGTCCGTCAGTCTGTCCAGTGTATTCTAGTAGCTAGTTCGAGCAGAGCCAGGAATGGATTTACTCTGTTGCCTCCGTCCGTGATTTCGTTCCCTCTCGGGAATGTCTCAGGGACCTAACGGATGTAGGGATGAATTTATGAAGCGGTTCCGTCTGTAGTTCCATTCGCTCTCGGGTGTATCTCAGGGTTTGAACGGATGCAGGAACGGATTCAGGTGTAAGTTCCATCCGTGGATCTGTCCCTCATATTTTGACTTGTTGGCCTGAACGGAGTCAGGGACGGACTTACCCTGCTGCTTCCATCTGTGAGTCCGTCTGTGCTGCCTTGTTGAAACCTGGTTTTAACTTGGGGGCATAATATAAGACCCCTCTAATACATCTTTTAACACTTACTCTCGCATTCTTAGGCTACCCAATTCGATGGAAAGGAGGTGCACCGGTGAGATTCATGTCAACCACGCCGGGTGATACTCGAGTTCAGTGAGTGGGTCTATGGGTGATTTTATTTGGGCTAGAATATCTATTAAATACTCATTATCATGCTATTATCTGAAGTATAAACATCTTGTGCATTGCATTATTTATCTTGATTGTGAACTAGAATGAATGTGATGCGTTAATGGTTCGCTAATGTGTTGGGTCACAGTGCCAGGGGTACCGGTACTGGAACCCCAAAAATAATTATAAAATATGTTGACTATCATCCTGCCCTGTATGCACTGTGTCGTGCTAGTACCCGAGTACTAAATGGAATGGGACCTTGATGCACCCAAAATACCTCTCAGGACGATATGACTTGCATGTAGTATATCTGTGGTTAGGGTTCTTGTTCCCTTATGCTACGACCCTTACCAACAGGGTTTTTGTGTTGGATAGTCAGAGCACTTGTTGCCTGTGGGGGAGAGAGGCTAGGTCAGGGGTAGTGATGGCTATCAGGGTCTGCCACTGGGTGATCTGATGGCGTCGACCAGCGTAGGCTCCCTTGTGATAACTGAGGTTTCATTGTGACAATAAGTTAAGTGATCCACAGTGTCTCCCGAGTTATCATAATAGCATACACTTGACTTAGAATTGTGTGCTAGGTGGAAAATAAATCTAACATGTGCATGCATCATGGATTTGCTTCAAATTATATGTGCATTCCCCTTTGCTCTCTTACTAGCTTGTCTTTTTAGTTGATATGTAGGTAATCTCTTGATGAGCACCTATGGATGCGAATCGAGTGGACCCGGTGACTTGGACTTGGATGTCGATGTACACCCAAGAATGGTGTCCTTGTAGCGTGATTTAAATCTTTACTTTTGTATTCATCTTTAGTCATGTACAGACTCCATGCATAAACTTATGGGAAATTTTCGGATGGATACAGGATATAGTAACTATAATATATGTTATCATTAGTGAACCGACATCTTGTATTTATTCGATTTTAAAATGATTTACGCTTCCGCTGAATTTAATCTCTTTATTTTGGAATGATTCCTCCATTGGTTTACGAACCCTGACATCATCAGGCCTTGATATTGGGTAGGCTGCAGATCGGGACACTATATCTGTGATCCTAGTAGTATTGGGATGACACCTGTCGTCCCAATCATCTCTTTTTCCTGTAGTTTATCCTTTATTGGGAAGGGGGCGTGACACTAGGTGATACCTCGATCTAATCTCTACTGGTTATTTAGTGATATGGCGATTACCTACTGTTTTATCTGGTTTCAAAGAGGTATTTTGAAAGGGTTATATAGGGGCATGCTTTTGGGATAGTCGATTGTTGAAATTTGGACAAATGTATAGGTTTTGGAGAGGAGGTTACCAGAGCCAAGCAATGCGGTGTGCCTAAGGTAGTTGGTCTCTATTCTAAGGAGACATTTTTTGTATTTTTTTTTTGTGATATACACGATAATGATGTTGTAAAGTGGTTTCAATGGCTGGCTAGCAGGGCAATGCATTAGATGTTAGAGTGAGATTTCTAGGTATGATGCTGTTGAAAACGAATCCTAAAACGATGCAAAGAAAAAATGGAAATCGAAACAACAATCACACAAATGAACACAAGGATTTACGTGGTTCGGCAAGATTGCCTACGTCCACGCTGAGATGAATCTGTTTCACTATCATTGGAAAATAGGGTTATAGCCATTCATTCTCACACCTCTTAGATTGTGTTACAGAGAAAGAATCCTCGCTACATATATATTACGAAACCCTATACAGGAATTTTACTATAATACCCATATAGTCTTTACCTTGAAGCCTTCGGCTTCTTAATGGTTCTTCTGAATCAACCCACAAACCAAGTGACGGAATACAAGACATCGTACCCCCAACATGATGCATCTTTAAACACTTGTTTGTTTCTAGTGTTTTTTTATTTCAGCTTATCAAAAAAAAAAAAAAAAAAAAAAAAAAACTCCATTAACCTAACCCCCTTCCAAGTCCCCAAAACAAGGCAGCATGCCACCATCCCCTTTACTGTTACTCTGCTTACGTATTATGAACAAAGCAAAGCATGGCCCTTTGGAGTCCCTTTTCTCATTGACAACTCTTTTCATTTTGTTTTTTCATAAAAAAAAAAAAAAAAAACTCCTTTTGTTTCAATATTTTGCCCATATTCTTCTTTTATTTATTTATTTATTTTTGATAATATCTTTGATTTCTGTATTGTTCATCAGCTTTTCTTCTTAACTATTACAATGGGTCGGTTCTATGTCGATCCATTCTTCATCCATCCAACTTTCTCTTTCTTTTTATGTAAATAAATGCATCATTAACACAGAGTGCAAGTTAGTAAAGTGGCATAAAATATTCCTATAATTTGAACTTAGTGCATTTTGAGGGAAATTTTCAAAAACAATAATTGCTTTCATATTTCATCCTCAATCCATCGATATATTGAAGTATTCATATCTTATATTTATTTAACAATTAAAAGTTTAAATGATGTAATTACCACATGTATAAAGTTGGAGATTTTCTGAGGTGGCTTTTCTACCATATCGTTCATGTTCGTGAATGTGTTGTTCATGTAGTATTGTAACCATGTATTTATTTTTTCTCCAATTCCAACAAGAAAATATTAAAAACTTCTATTTGAAGAACACGGTCCACTAAAGAAGCGAAAAATTCTAGTACATGATGGGACACACAATTGAGATAAGACATAAAATTTTTTGACATATATGATCTATTTCCACAGAGAAGCACTCCCACCCGTGGTACAAAATTTCACAATATATCCGCGATATATCGTGAAATTTCGGTAATTTCAAGTGGGCCGAGACGAGATGTAAAGGCGAAACCAAAAGGTAAAAAATTTCGACGATATTTCGTAACATTTCGGCACATTTCTGCGATATACCGAAATATCGCCGAAATGTTTCAAAACACCTCATGTGACCCATTAAAGAGGCCATGTAAATGCCATTTTTCGCCAGCTAACGGTCGAAATAGCGACCGAGAGCTGGGCAGAGGCTGTTTTTGGGGTTTTTTCTTTGTTTTCCACTCTTCCAACTTGGATTCTAAGCATCTTCCAACTTGTTCTTCATCTTCTCTGACGGATCATCGCTAAAAACACGTCGGAAATACCTCCTAGCAAGATTGTGAAGGATTTTTCACTATTTAAGATAAATCCGTTTCCTCTAAAACTATTTTTTTGAAAATACTATGTATAAGAGTTGTTGGATGGTGATGATATTAATATATGTTAGACACCGGAGGCCGATCTACAACCTCAAGGTGTTGAAAATTTTTTTTCATATGTATTTTATTTTTGTAATTTTTTGATTTTAAAAATTTATTTTCCTACGACTAAAATAGGAAAAAATTAGGGGTAATATAACTTAGATGGGGATCAATTAAACATATGTTAGACATCAATGGCTGATTTACGGCTTCACGGTGCCGAACTTATTTTTTTGCTCATAAATAATTATTTTTATTTTTAAAAATTAAGAAAAATATTTAAAAAATAAAAAAAATAAAAAAGGAAAAATATGAGTTTTAGGTTTAAAAAATCATGAAAAATATGAAAGTAATTTCTATATGTTTTGAAATGCATTAGATACATATTATGTTTAATAATTTTCAGTTTTGTTATGTTAGGTCAATATTTATATTAAAATTATGTATAAAAAATTATTTTTAATTATGAGAAAAATATAAGGGTTAGGGGAAAAATATTAAATAGCTATACAATTATTTTAGTATTCTAAAAGTCTCAATTGAAGTACTTCTACATTAAGTTTTTAATTATTTGTTTTACTTACATTGCAGTAAACAAGTATTATTATGGCGGATCGTGAAAGACAAAGTGCGAAGGACAACCAAAAGGTATGAGAAAGTAGTCAACAGAGGGAGCAGATGGAGCAGAGAGAACAGAGGCAGGCCAGCCAGCCAGCATAGGGGTGACATTGCATGGTTACATGGCACTCCAATTGATGGGGATAAGAGAAAATCCTAACGTAACGATTGTTAGGGGTGTCAATTCCAAGCCCGCACCGGTAGAACCAATCTGTCCCGATCGATCACAACCCGGATCGATTATTAAACAGTCGTACACAGTGCAAAGGAGCAGCCTGACGGTCTCCCGATCGACCTGACCGAATGTATTAATATAGTGAAAAATGTGAAATTTAAGCCGTCGTGACAGTGACTATGCTCATATATGCTATTAAATGTTGTTTATATATTTAATGTATCTGACATTCTGCATTTCTGCCCGACAATTCAGCCCCACGACCCCCACCCCATCACTTAACTTCTTAAAATTATCTATTGTATTTAAGAATCCAGACTTCATCTCTTTAATAATAATTTTTTTTTTATTTTACATTGCACACACTACGGAGTACAACCTATCTTCAACTATCTCTTGTATTTGATGTAATCCATTTTCTCACTTCCCTCTCACCTTCTCTTCTGTCTTTCTCCTCTTTCCAACTTCACAGAGGCGGTTTCAAATTTTTGACAATATCAACACCACCGTGGTCGTAGCCACTGCAACCACCTCCGTAAGCATAGTGTGGCGAGAGAGGGAGATCTCTCTCCATTCGATGTTTTGATTTCTCACCTCATATTCTTTGAGAATGAATAGTGAAGTTAAAATGTATGCAAGCAAAATCATAACTCTTCTCAGGTACCCTTACCCAATTACCCTTGTTGGCTTACCTCTTTTCTTCCTGTCAATCTCTCTTGATTTTGTATTTCCTGTGTAATCCTAATGGCATCGGTGTTCCATCTGAATCCTTGTAGTCTCAAACCTGCCTCTTTCTCCCACAATCAAATTGATATGAAATGATTTTAATCTATCTTTCACCGATTAGAGACCATTTATGGCCTGAATGCACCGATTAGTAAGAGACCGATTATTTCCCGATAACCGACCGACTGAAAATTACCATGACCATGCCTGACCATTGAAGGCCCGAATACATAAACAGTTGTGAATGATGCATGATTTCAAAAGGGTGGTGCTTGTTTAGGCCTGATCGAAACTGACTGGTTGACACCCCTAACTATTGTCACATGCAATTTTTAGGAGGTGGGTCTAGTAGACTTAAACAACATCTGACTGGAGGATCTAAAGATGTTGTAGGTTGCCATATGGCACCTGTGTAAGTAGTTAGGGAGATTGGTGAGAGTTTGAGGGCAAAGAAGAAGAGGAAGGCTAACAAGCAGAGAATAAGAGAACAACTTGAGGATGCAGTGAGGAGTTCAATGGGAGGAGGAGGACAATACCATGATGATGATGACTCCTCTGATGATGATGATGATGAGGACATTGCAGTACCTAATAATATACAAACAGCAGAGGAGGCTAGGGACTTTCGACGGGCTGTTTCAAGGAGTAGAGTTAGTTTTCAAGATGATCAGTAGAGATAGAGAGGAAGGGGTAGTGGAGGAGGTGGCACATCTGGAGGTTCTAGATCTTTCAATCCTTTTAAAAGATCACAAAGTGTGAAGGTAGCCCCAACACCTCTATCAGTACCAGTACCACCATCAGTATCAGATCCTAAACTACATAGGAAGAAAGGAGGCGGTTAACCAAGAACCAAAGGAGCATGGAAGGGGATGAATGGGTTAGTTAAAGAGTCAATAGCTAAGTGGATGCTATACCATACGATCCCAGCAAACACTATACAAGGCCCCCATTATGATACCATGATTGATACAATTGCAGAGGCTGGCCCAGGGTTCAAGGGCCCCACCCCATATGAGGTAATGAATGTTTATTTACCTCAACAGAAGTCTGAGATTGATGAGTACATTGGGGAGATGAGGAGTATGTGGGAGACATATGGGGTGATTGTAATGGTAGATGGTTGGACTGGGCCTGCAAAAAAGTCCATCATCAATTTTATGGTCTATTGTGTTAGGAGGTGACTGTAATGGTAGATGGTTGGATTGGGCCTACAAGAAAGTCCATCATCAATTTTATGGTCTATTGTGATGGGAGGACAGTTTTCCTCAAATCTATGGATGCATCCAAAGAGATAAAGGATGCAAAATACATTTATAGATTGTTGAAGGAAGTGATTGAAAAAGATGTGGGAATTGAGAACGTTGCCCAGATTGTAACGGATAACAGAAGCAACTTCAAGCTGGCCAGTGAGAAGATGATGAACAATAGTAAGTACCGGCTCTTCTAGACTCCTTGTGCAGCCCGTTGCACTGATCTAATGCTAAAGGATCTGGGGAAGTTAAAATTGGTGAAGATTGTGGTTGAAAGTGTAAGACAAGTCACCAACTTTGTGTACAACCACTCCTTTGCACTCAATCTATTGCGGGAAAAATTTGGGGGTGACTTGGTGAGGCCGGGCATCACAAGATTTGCCACCAACTACATTGCCCTAAAAAGCATTGAGACAAAGAAGGCCGGGCTGAGAAATATGTTTGCTTCTGGGGAGTGGTTTAGATGAAAGGGTTCCAATATTGCAAGTGGGAGGGAAGCACAAGCAACCATGTCATTTGAGAACTTCTGGATAAAACTAGGCAAAGTGGTGAAATTTTTGGAGCCAATAGTTAAAGTTCTACATATAGCTGACTCCGCTCTCAAGGGCCCTACCATGCCAGTCCTATATGCTGCAATAGACTTGATGAAAGATAGTGTCTATAGTGTCGCTCCTCGTAGTAGCAAACATTTCTTGGATATTATCAATGCTCGCTGGGAGAATCAACTTATGCATCCACTGCATAAGGCTGGTGAGTAAATTTGTTTATGTAACTAATTCATAGTATTACTATTTACTAATTACCTATGCATTTGACAATATCTCATTTCTATATGTCAAATTTCAGCATGCTACTTGAACCCCAAGTATTAATATAATAATAGGCTTGGGTTGGAAACTCAACTTATTGATACTGTGAAACAAGTAGTGAAGAAGTTGGAGCCAGATGGTCAACTACAAGCAATTTGCAACAATGAGGTGAGTGTTAAAATTTATTTGGAATATAATTAGTAAGTAATAATTACTAATTAGTAATAAGTAATGACTAATTTTTCACATGGGTGTAGATGAAGATATTTAGGGATGCATTAGGAAGTTTTGGAGCCGATGCTGCAATACAAGGCAGAGCATGTAGTGATGCTGGTACTCAATTCAATATCTAATTCATGTAAATTACATATGTATTGAAAGTTGAAACTTGAAACAACATTTGACACATGTCTTTTTTGTTGTAAACTTATAATGGAACTGAATGATGGGTATTGTATGGGGAATCGACTGAGAATTTAAGGAGAATACCAATCAAGGTCCTTGCCCAAACATGTTCTGTATCTGGATGTGAGAGGAACTGGAGTACCTTTGCGCTCATCCACTCCAAGAGGCACAACAAATTGGGGTCCGAACATCTATCTGACATGGTGTATGTGCACTACAACTTGAGGCTAAAACTGCAACACATATGCATAGGACATGAGGGACAAAGGGGCACTATTGACCTCGCGGACATCTTTCAAGTTGACTCAGATGATGAGGACCCTATTATGGATTGGGTAAGGGATAGAGGTGAGCCGGTGTTGGATCAGGAGGGAAGTAGGCCATACCCCGTGATAGCTTCCGAGATTAGTGCTGATGTGGATGATTATATGGCTGACGAGGGTCAGATACATGCACGGGAAGCATCACCCATACTATTCCAGCCCACTGGTGCCAATGTTGCTGATGATGATGACTGGTCTAGGTCCTCAGGTGATGATGATGGTGGTGATGGTGATGGTGGTGGTGGTGGTGGTGATAAAGCATTTGCTGGAATGCGAGAGTGTTATGTGGTAGGCGAGGATATGATGCCTATAGAGCCAGTCTGATTCATTAGAGAGACATAATTTGATCATGCCACACAGGATACGGACCACGGTGCACGTGACCCCACACCCGCACCCTCAAAAGCCCCCATTCAACCATACAGCAGGAAGCGTAGGGGTCGACAAACACAATTACAAGCTGATTATATGGACATTGATGACTTATCTAGCTCTGTTGGCGGTTTAAATATGGGTGATAGGGAGGGAGGATTGACTGGGCATTGGTGTGCCCCATCTTTTGATGCACATACCACTCCATTGTCATCGGATTATAGTGCATCACAACCTCACGGTGGATATGGATATGGGCAGTTTAGTGGGGTAGGGGACTATGACTCCCAGTCCCAGTCCCAGGGACATACTGGATCATCTTTTGTGGATGACATCTTTGCATACCCTAGCTACCGAATCACCAGCCATACATGCAGCCAGTGCCAACGCAGCTTTCATCGACATCATATCATACTGGATCATCTTCTTCCCAGGCTGGACCGATTGGTAATCTCACCCATATCCTAGGAAAGGTTGCCTACACTATGTTGATGACTCCATTTACATGACAGTTGTGGATGACTACACTTGTTTCTTCTCCGAAACTATACCATGGTCCACATATTTCCTTCAAACAGAGAGCAATTATTATTAGCACTTGTGACTTGTGAGTCTTGTGAGTCTTGCACTCTTGTAAGTTGTAACTTGTAAGTTGTGATTTGTGAACTTATGACTTTGTGTATTGCCTATTAAAGTATTAAGTTATTGAGTATTGAATCATTGACTATTATAGAGTTTATGAGAATATGATTTATGAATTATGTCTTATGAGTTTTAATTAGTTTGTTTAAATTTCTTTTATGTCTTTGACTGCCTATTCAATGTGTATTTAACTATTTATACATTAAGGTCAGCGACCGTATATTGTCAATCAAGGGTGCAAGCCCAAAACACCACTTTGAGTTCATTTTTTTGCAATATAAAGGTTTAAATGTGTTTATTTAGCTTAAATAAGGGTATTCATGAAGTATCAGACCTAGATATGGCCAGAAACCCACCGAGATGGACTGCCGAAATATTGCAAAAGAAATGCAATATTTTGGCAAAATTTTGTAAAATTTTAGATATCTCGGTAGGCCCGAGATATCGATATATAATGAAATCTTAAACCTTGCTCCCACTCACCCCCAATCCGGATCTACTACCCACTTGGGGACGGTGGGGACAGATCTGAACCCTCCATAGGGAGTGGGTCCCACAACACATGGAGGGTTGGGATCTGTCCTCACTGCTCTCCATATGGGTAGCTGATCCCAACTCCCCACCTCCCCAAAATTATGCCAGTTACCTTTCTCTTTTAGATCATTTAGATTATTGATGCATGACTTGTATAAAATACGTTCACCAAAAAAAAAGAAGACTTAATTACATAGGTTAAATGCCCTAATATTTATCCAAAAAAATATATATAATTTTCTATTTTCAATTTCTAGCCTCTAACTGAATTTATCCCATATCAAATATGAGTGTTTTTTTTAGAAAGTTTTTGAAAAATTTCAAACTTTTCTTTGGAAGTTATTGAAGGGGTGGTTGGTAGTCAAGGGAAATTGAAACAATTTATCAATCTTGATGATTCATAAACTTTCTGCTCGAATGACAAAGAAACAAATTGACATCTTGATCAAAGCATTACTTGTTGCATGTGAAAACCTTCGTCGCCCGGTTCGCCCACAGATGAGCTTGCAAAAATCGAGTGAGCACAAAAGAGCCGGTGTGGCTCCGGCCAAGGACTCTCTGACGCTCAAGTCAGGTCTCCAGTGCAACAGCGTAACAACTTAGTGAAAAGTGAGATGAGCGTTCGAGCTCCATACCTGGGTATTTATAGGATGGGATGAGGCGGTTGGAGGAGTCCTTGTATGGTAAGTGTCCTTTAGTGGTAGGGCTCTTCCTCACAGAGCGAAGTGTAGAGTCATTTTCGGAGTCGGACTCCTAAAGAGGTAAGAGTCCTTATGAGGGTGTGACTTGATCCTATTGTGGGATCGCGACCCGATTCATATCCTGTGACTGTCGGGGCGTGTTGATGTGGCTCCATGATCCCCTGTGAGCCATTATTGATGCCTTTAGGGAAGGCTCGGCCTTGGGCGGCCGGGGCCTCAGTGTTCGACCTTAGTGCTCTGCCTCGGGCGGCCCGGGCCTCAGTGCTCAGCCTGTATGGTGTGGGGTTGTCCCTAGATACCCGTGAGCTCGGCTCAGGGCTCGGCGGGCCTGGTGCTCACCCCGGAGTCCAACCCGATTGGAGATGGGGGATAGATCTCGGTGTCTCGATCACGGTGCTCGACCAGGTAGGAGGAATGAGGTGATGCTTTTCTCTGGGTAATCGGTTTGGCACGGCCTTACACAGCTCGACTCGGTTCTGACATATCCACGTGGCAACCTCTGGTTGGTTGGGGATTCTATGACTCATCACAGGCCCCCCACTCATCAAGGTTTGGCTCGTCCTTGATGAGTACAGTCTTTTGGTGTGTTGTCTTTTATCCCCGAGGCCGAGTCTGACCTCCCTACCTGAGGTGATTTGACGTTGTACGGACTCTGGCAGTTGGGTGTCAGTGCCATGTCACCTGATACAATAATGGTGCTTGAAAATTTGAACCGTCAGTGGATCAGGACCGTTGGATCCCCTTCGTTGAATTCTCCTCAGCCGTTGGATCTGGGCCACTCGGTAGCTATAAATAGTCGACCCCTCTTCTCTTATTCTTCACTGTTTTAAATCTTTGGAGTGCTCGGCTAGCTCAGAGTCTTAAGTTCGTTAGGCACTCGACTTCCTTCCTCTTTCAGCTCGTCTAGCGTTCAGCTCGTCCCCAAAGCTTCTTTCTACCAGTAAGTCCCCTCTCCTCAGCATGTCAGTTGGTAGTGGTCCCGAGGGTGAAGTGCTTGCCAGAGTGGGTGTGGGCGTAAGTTTGAGTCGAGAGCTCTCCACCCACTCCCCCATTATAGACTTGTTGGGCTTGACCTCGGACGAGCCCGTCGTGGTGGAGCCTCATCAGGCCGATGCTACCGAGTTCCCCCTACCCCTGGAGTCTGGCCATGAGGCCCAGCCAATTTCCGAAGACCGAGCTGAGAGCTCGGGGTCATCCTCATCAGACGATGAAGAGTCAGAAGGAGAGAGTTCTTCTGAGCATGGGGTCGGCTCGGGCGATTCGACCATTGATATCCCCGAGCCTGAGCAAGGAAGCGTCAGCATGGTGGAGAGCACAGTTACCGAGGCTGACCTTAAACGTCTGAGGGCCGCTTATGCCATTCCCAAGGTCATTGGGCTCCGAGCTCCCAACCCTGGGGAGATGGCCTATTTCATTCAACCCGGCGAGGTTGCTCTGTACAAGATTGCCTTCAGGTATGCTTTTTGGTTCCCGGTGCTCCCGCTGGTGGACCAAATTTTGGATCGTTTCCATCTGTCCCCAGGTCAACTGACGTCGAATGCATGGTTGCTGATGAACGGCTTCCACATCTTTTTTTGCCTGATGGATCAAGCCGCGAGCGTGAATCTCTTCTCCCGACTCTGGTACTTGAAGAAATCCACCGAGAAGGGGTGGTATTACTTCACTCGTCGAAAACAACAGTGCTCGATGCTGAACTCTTACAAATACTTGGACCGAGTGCCAACCTCCAACAAGTATTGGAAGCCTCGGTTCTTCTTTGCCTCCATCTCGGACTGTCCCTTCAGAGCCAAGTGGAAGGAAATAATGCTCAAGTATCTCAATCGGGTGTTGCAGTTGAATGAGTACGAGCAGACCTCGTATAACTTGATTCATCAGCACCCTCCTTTTGACGTCCAGAAGCTCCTGAACGAGGAGTTTTTACAGAGGTGGAATCTGACCCCGAGAAGAGACTCTGAGCCGAGCTCGCTACTTGTGTTTTTTCCTTATGTACGCTCTGACTTCTTTCTTTCTTTCCCTGCATAGTGGTTGGCAACGTGCCTTAGATGGACCAGGCTTGACTCAAGGCCAAGCTCCTCGAAGAGAGAAGAAGGAAGGCCATCGAGAAGAAGGCCAGTGCCGAGGCCTCCAAGTCGACGAAGGGCAAGGCCATATTGTCGAGCTCGAAGGACACTGTGGTCGGCCTTGAGGCCGGGAAGGGCAAGGACCCGCTGAGCCCGTCGAGGAAAGGGAAGGGTAGTAGGGAGAAGGGTGAGACAAGCCCGTAGGGACCTGAAGCGGCCCAAAATTTCCATCAACCTTATGGGCGGCAATCTTCTCGGAGTCGCTTCTCCTCCAAAGATTGCTCGGCTGGCCCTGGGGAGGGTCTCGGCCAGCAACGTTCCAATCCAGCCGAGCTGGCGCCTCTTCCCCAGCGACTCGGCCTTAACTTCTGCCGTGTACGCTAAAGAGTGGCTCGACGCGGGTCAGCTGCCCAAAGATAAGGAGATGTTGGAGGGGCTGACCGACCCCGAGCTCGTCGCCACGCTCTTCCAAGATTTTGCCATGGTAAGTCTCTACTCGTCTTTTACAAAGAAACACTCCTATTTGGGCTTGGCCCCACTTATGCTCGGATGGCTTTTTTAGGGGTTTTCTAAGGCGGTGGAGACCGTCCTTTGGTTTGAGCGGATCCTTAACGAGAATGCTTTTCTCAAGGCTGGAAAGGAGGCCAGCCAGGCCATTAAGGCCCGCCGGGATGCCGAGGAGAAGCTCAAGAAGGCCGAGTTCGACCTTAAGGCCCTTCAGGAGGAGGTGGCTCCTCTCCGAGCTCGACACCAGAAGGAGGTACAGACCTTGAAGATCAAGCTGGAGCAGGCGAAGAAAAAGGCCAAGGCCGATCTGGCTGCTGCTCGTGCCGAGGGGGTGGATGAATAGCTCAGGTCGAAGGAGTATGAGGAGCTGTGCCATAGTCTGCGAAAGCCCTCGTACGAATCTAGGTACAACGAGGGTCGAGTCGACCTCCTCGTCGAGCTTAAGGCTGCCTACCCTGACCTCAACCTTTCTCAGTTCGACAATGACGTGGCCATTGTGGTCGAGGAGTTGGGGGACCAGGAGGGGGCGGAGGTTATGTAGACCCTTCCAACCGAGGTCACCCCCTTGGCCGATCTTTCTGTTACTGCCGAGGACCCCAAGGACCTCCCTACTGAGCATACTGCCGAGGACGCCGCCAAGGATGCCAACAAGGACCCCGCGGAGATCCCCGCCCTTTGAAGTTTTTTCCTTCTTGCCTGTGATGTACTTGTCCCCATGCTCGAGGTTTGATAAATTTTCTTTTTCTTTTGTACTGGACCGAGCTGTCGGCCTTTTGTTTTTTTTTCCATGTACTGAGCCGAAAGGCCATTTTGTACCGCGCCGAGCTATCGGCCTTTAAATGAATGAAATGTTTTTTTCTCCAAATTTTATCTGAGTGTTTGTGTTCGGTAGTTCTCTTTTTGTTATTTTGTAAATGCCGCTCCTATATCCGGGCATCGAGGCTGAGCAATCCGCCTGACCCCTCGGCCGAGGTCAAGGCGCATGGTCGAGGCTAATGTCTTGGCAAATTTTCTAGCACAAGTTATTAGTTCAGCTTGGTCGCTGTCTTTGGCATTGGCGTGGGATTGTTGATCCGAGCCGTCCAATCGGCCAAGCTCCATGCCTTGGGTAATTTTTTGTTATACTACGGGTGAACATATGCTCAACCGTCGTGCTCGGAGTTGAGACGGCTAACTCATGAATAGCCTCATGGGTTAGCCAGCCTATGAGGGTTGGTCTTATGATCTTGTTGCCAACCTATGAGTTTCAGTCTTTGTCATTAGCCAATCTATGAGAATTGGTCTTATGACTTTGTTGCCGACCTATGAGGGTCGGTCTTCATCGTCGGCCAGTCTATGAGGATTGGTCTTATAACTTTGCTGCCGACCTATGAGGGTCGATCTTCGTCGTCGGCCAGTCTATAAGGACTGGTCTTATGACTTTGTTGCCGACCTATGAGGGTCGGTCTTTGTCGTCGGCCAATCTATGAGGACTGGTCTTATGACTTTGTTGCCGACCTATGAGGGTTGGTCTTTAACGTCAGCCAGCCTATGAGGACTGGTCTTATGACTCGGCATGTTTTTTACTCGAAACAAACTATAGAATTGAGGAGAATCTTAATTTATTGACTTTCAAACTGAAAAGAACATCCGAGCTGAACCTTACAAAGTCGAGGCCGAAGCCGAGCTGAACGAAACACTTCATTGAAAAAACTTCTTCAAATTTTTTGAGTTCCAAGGCCTCGGTACCTTCTTGCCCCCCAGAGTCTGCAAGCGATACGTCCTTGGGCGGATTTGCTTGGAGACTATATACGGTCCTTCCCAATTTGGTGCTAACTTTCCTTGCTGCCTTGGCTGAGACGCGTTGAGCTTTCTGAGGACGAGGTCTCTTTGGCAAAAGTGTCGTTCCTTCACCCTTTAGTCGTAGTATCTCGCTATTTTCTACTGATATGCGATGTTCCAGAGTAGAGCATTCTCCCTTACTTCATCGAGGAAGTTGAGCACTCGATACGACGAGGCTTTGACCTCTATGGGGGTGAGGGCTTTAGTTCCGTATGCCAGCCGAAACGGGCTCTCCCCTGTTGGTGTTCTTACTATCGTCTTATATGCCCATAGGACATTTGGGAGCTCTTCCACCCACCTTCCTTTGGCCTCATCCAATCTTCTCTTGATCCCCGCTAGCAGTGTTCGGTTCGACACCTCTACTTGCCCATTAGCTTGTGGATGAGCTACCGACATTGGACAAAAATCTATGTAAAAGTGCTTGCAGAACTCTCGGAAGCTCGGATTATTGAATTGCGCACCATTGTCCGTGATGAGCACTTTGGGTAGCCTGAACTGATAGATGACCTTATATCGGAAGAATTTTTCCATGTTCTTCTCCGTAATAGTGGCCAAGGGCTCGGCCTCAACCCACTTGGTGAAATAATCGATAGCAACCACCACGTACTTTTGATTCCCTGACGCCTGGGTGAAGTCTCCGAGAATGTCCATCCCCCACATGGCGAATGGAATGGGGCTCAACATCGGGGTCAGCTTTGTCGCTGGTCGGTTCGAAATAGGTTCGAACAGCTGACATTTTTCACATGTCTTCACGTACTTCAAGGCTTCTTCTTGCATCCTCGGCCAGTAGAATCCTTGTTGAAGTATCTAGTATGCCAATGCTCGGCCCCCCATGTGGCTCCCGCATATTCCTTCATGCACTTCGGCCAAGGCGTACTCGGCCCCTTTCGGTTCGAGGCACCGGAGGAGAGGAGCCGAGATAGCTCTCTTATACAATACGCCGTCGATCATTGTATACTTTACAGCTCGGATCTTGACTTTCCTTGCTTCATCTCAATTTTTCGGGAGTTGATCGTTTTCCAAATAATGGATGATCGGGTCCATCCAGGTCTGCCCGTCTTCTTCAATGTGCTTGACACTTTCTTCTTGTAGGGATGGCCTTTTCAGGATTTCAATGTAGACTGATACGCTCAGAATTGGGAGGTCGGCTTCGGCTAGCCGTGAGAGGGAGTCAACCACAGCATTTTCTTGCCTCGATACTCAGACCATCTCAAAGTGCTCTAGGTTAGAGATCAGTGCTCGGGCTCGGCTCAGGTATGCTATCATTCTTTCATCCTTGGCCTTGTACTCCCCATTGACTTGGTTAACCACAAGTTGCAAGTCGCTCCGTACCTTCAGTCGGTTGACCCCTATCCCAAATCTGTTGTGTGTGAAAACCTCTGTCGCCCGGTTCGCCCATGGATGAGCTTGCAAAAATCGAGTGAGCACAAGAGAGCTAGTGTGGCTCCGACTAAGGACTCTCCGACGCTCAAGTTAGGTCTCCAGTGCAACAGTGTAACAGCTTAGTGAAAAGTGAGATGAGCGTTCGAGCTCCATACCTGGGTATTTATAGGATGGGATGAGGTGGTTGGAGGAGTCCTTGTATGGTAAGTGTTCTTTAGTGGTAGGGCTCTTCCACGCGGAGCGAAGTGTAAAGTCATTTTCAGAGTCGGACTCCTAAAGAGGTAAGAGTCCTTATGAGAGTGTGACCTGATCCTATTATGGGATCGCGACCCGATTCATATCCAGTGACTGTCGGGGCGTGCTGACATGGCTCCGTGATCCCTGGTGAGCCGTTATTGATGACTCTGAGGAGGGCTCAGCCTCGGGTGGCCGGGGCCTCAGTGCTCAGCCTCGGGTGATCGGGGCCTTAGTGCTCGGCCTATATGGTGTGGGGTTGTCCCTAGATACCCGTGAGCTCGGCTCAAGGCTCGGCGGGCCTAGTGCTCGCCTCAGAGTCTGACCCGATCTGGGATGGGGGACCGATCTCGATGTCTCTGTCGCGGTGCTCGGCCAGGTAGGAGGAATGAGGTGATGCTTTTCTCCGGGTAACCGGTTCAGCATGGCCTTACATAGCTTGGCTTGGTTCTGGCATATCTTCGTGGCGACCTCTGGTTGGTTGGGGATTCTACGACTCATCACTTACTGGTAGCAAAGAAAGGTCTACCCAAGATAATTGGGATTTGGTCCTTAAATTTGGCAGTAGGTTGGGCATTTAAGACATTAAAATCCACAGGAAAGATAAATTCCCCAACTATTAATAGGACATCCTCAATCATCCCCTTAGGGACTTTAACCGACCGGTCTGCAAGTTGAAGAGTAATTCTGGTCGATTTCAGCTCTCCCAATCCCAACTATTGGTAGACATGAAAGGGTAATAGGTTCACTTTTGCACCAAGGTCTAGTAAGGCATGATCAATAGTGGTGTTGCCCATAGTGCAAGAGATGGTGGGGCTTCCTGGGTCCTTATGCTTGGCTGTTATTGGCTGTGTGATAAGAGAACTGATGTTAGCAGCCAAGAATGTCTTTTTTGGCACATTAGTGGTCCGTTTTTTGGGTGCATAAGTCTTTGAGGACTTTAGCATAAGCGGGGACCTGGGCTATAGCATCCAATAAAGGAATGTTCACCTGAACCTATTTAAAAACATCCAATATTTTCTCCACAGAAGGAGACTTCTTGCTAACCAACCTATTTGGGAAAGGGGCAGGTGGGGTATAAACTCTCTCAGGGGTGGTCCTTTTCACTTTCTCAACAGAATCATCTTTGGTTTCCTCAACCAAATCATCTGAAATATCTTCAGGTTCATCAAATGAACCAGGAACAAAAGGCACTACAATGGCCTCTTCAGAAGGGGGAGAGTCAACAAGAGTATGAGATGGTAAAGACTGAGGTGTACTAACCTGTTGATACTCACGGCCACTCCTTAAAGCATATACAGCATTAACCTGGCTGGAGGGCCCTTGATGCTGTTGGCTTTGTACAAGATTGAGTGGAGGAGCTTGGGTACCTTGCTGAATACGAACCTAATGCCTAGGATTTGGCTTAGGTTGGCTAGGTAACTTCTCTGTTTCCCTCTCATGCAGGATTGTGACAAGCTGGATGAGTTGTTTCTCCATATTATTGTGGCTTGTCATGAGAAGGGCTATCCTGTTTTCCATCTCACTCATTCTTGTTGCTTCTCCTGTATTGATAAACCCTAGGGATGGCTGATAAGGTGCAAGGAAAGGAGGCCTAGAAGCATTCATAGTGGGTCCTAGATGAGGACGACGGGGAAGGGGGTGAAGAGACATACTTGTATTTTATGGTGCATAGTTGGGCCTTTGAAGACCAAGCTGGCCTTGATTGTGAAAATTGGATGGGCCTGCTTGGTTTCTTTTATTGCAGGAGAAATTTGGGTGATTTTTCCATCCTGGATTGTAAGTGTTGCTGTATGGATTATTTTGTTAAAGAGCACTCACATTCTCAATGTTGGAATTATCCACAAAGGTGTTGGGGCATTCCTCCATAAGATGTCCAAGTGTATGGCACCAACTGCATATTGAAACATAGTTGACCTGGTTAACTGGCATAGGCTCTTTAGGCATTATGGACTCCAACCTTTTGATGAGGCAGTCAAGTTTGGCCTCTATGGCTAGAATACCCTCAATAAGATACCCCTTAGTAATCCTTTCAGCTTCTTGGGAAGATTTCCACTCCCTAGTCTTATCAGCCAAGTTGGTCAAGAATGTCTAAGCCTCATTCTCATCAGAAAAAGAGGTAAACCCTGCAGGACACATGGATTCTAAAAGCTACTTGGTCTGAAAGTCAATACCCTCATAAATAATTTGGCAGAGTTACCACAAATCAATACCATGGTGAGGGCATTATAAAAAGAGGTCCTTGAATCTCTCCATGAATCTAAAGAAGGACTCATGTGGTTTCTGCCTGAACTGGAGGATGTCACTCTTGAGCTTATTGGTCTTGTGAAGAGGGGAAATTTTTCTCAAGAAGACAATGGTGAACTCATCCCATGTATTAATGGAATTTGTTGGAAGTCCATAGAGCCACTTCTTGGCCTGGTCTTTTAGGGCAAAGGGTATAAACCGAAGCATAACTGCATCATCAGTTAAATTTTGAACCTTAATTAGAACACAGACCTCCTCAAATTCCCTAAGGAAAAGATAGGCATCCTTATTAGCCATCCCATGGAAGTGGGGTAGCATACTGATGAAGTGGGCCTTGAGTTCATAGTTGTTCCCTGTAGCAATTGGCAGATTGATGCAAGAAGGCTGTGCAGCCTTGGTAGGGTAAAACCTACCCTTAAGAGTCTTGGGTTGTTGGTCTCCCATGGTAGTAGGTGGGGTTAAAGGTGGTGGAGAAGGTGGTATTCTAATAAGCCGGTTAGATGAATCACGAGTCCACACTGTAGCCACCTAAACGGATATGAGGTCTCCTTTAGAAAAATTAAAGAATAATAAAAGACTAGAAGAAATCACCAAAAACAAGAGGGAGTCCAAGGTAGATAGTGCATCTGTCCCTTAAGAATCGAAATAGTGGTTCCAAAGCTGTAAGGTTGCCATATAGGTTGATAGCAAGGGAACCCATATAGTCTTCAATAGTCACCTACGGGCTACTCCAAGTGGATTCTGATGTAGAGTGGAGGACTATTATACGTTTCTATTTCTAAGAGCACTCACTATGTCGCTTTCCTATTATCAAAGTTGGTCACCTCCAAAGATAAGTCACATGCCAATCCACCCAACTAAGTCAAGATGTAGCATCATAGGTAACTTAATCCTATGAGGGACACCAAAAGAGGTAGGGTTTGGGCATATAAAGGACTTTAGATTGGGCGCACAGTCTTTGAAACAGAAGAGAAACAAGATGAGGTTTTCAAAAGCTTTTTTTTTTTTTTTTTCAGAAAAAGAAGAGGAGAAAAAGAAGAAACTAAAGTACTTCGAATTACTTAAAAATCAAAAAAATAAAGTGAACAATAATCTCCACGGCAATGACACCAAAAATTTGTTTGCCCAAAATAATAACCGCAAGCATATGGATCACCCGTAGCTACGGTTCGAACTCAAGGAGATGTATGCCACTCTATTTTACTCACTTAAAAGCAATGCAAAGTGAACCAAATTAATTAAAGTAGTGGACTAAACTAATGATAATTAAATTAACGCGTCCTAACTCACAAGCATCTATAGAAATTACGCATCTAAGGAATTGAATTGGCGTCCTAACACATAAGCATCTAACCTATCAATACTAACGCGGATTGGAAGGAATAAATTGCAGCCACACATCACAACCACAAAATAAAAGAAGAGATTAGAGAGGGAGAATGAGACTAAGAGATTAGAGATGTAAAACCCGAAGGGGCTTGAACCGGATTGAAATTGCTTGTTTTTCACACTTGAAATGGCGCTACCAAATCTGAAATTAAAATAAAAATTAGAGATGTAAAACCCGAAGGGGCTTGAACCGGATTGAAATTGCTTGCTTTTCACACTTGAAATGGTGCTACCAAATCTGAAATTAAAATAAAAATAATTAAATTAAAATCCTACCATAATGCATAATGATAATAGTAACTAAAAAATAAATTCCTAAAAACATGATTGAATTAGAGAGATAGAGAATGAGAATGAAAATAAAAATAATGGAGAAAGAAAATTCCTAATAGAATGGAGGGATTAATGTAGATGAGAATACTAATAAAATAAAACTAATAGAAGAAGAAAGAGGTAGAGAATAAGAAGAAGAAATTAGAAACTAGAAGAATTAAGAGGTTAAGAAGAAGAAGAACATAAAAATAAAATAAGAAGTTGATACTCCCTTCTACCAAAGTTGAAAGTGCATGAATTAATTAAGTCTTGCATGAATATAGTTGAAGAAGCTTGAACACTTGAATAATCCTTGAATGGCTTCCTCTTCCAAGTGTTTAACTCTTCTCACTAGAATTAGAAGCCTAGACTAGAAAGCTTTAAATCTAAACTAGAATTAAAATATTACAACCAAATTGAAGACATAAAATTAAAGTATGAATCAAAAGCATCACAACCATGGAATTGAAATCATAAAATCAAACTAGAACTTAAAAAGCCAAAAACTAGAAGAAAAAAAGAACAGATTTCACTAATGAATTGAACTAGTTTACAAGCCCAAGGCTATAGGTATTTATAGGGAGAAGGGGAGAAGAAGAGAGAGAGAAGGAGAGAGTACCAAAAAATAAGGGAATATTTCCTTCTCCTTCCTTTACAATAAGATTTGATCCCCAAGAAAAAATAGAAAAAATAGAAACTAAGAGAGATAAGAATCCTAGCTACATAATTCTTCTATTTTTCAAAAAGTAACTTTCTAATTCTAAATTTGTGCTTCCTTATGTTTGTAGGTGCCTTCTCCAAGCAATGAGATCAAGGCATCTTTGACTTTTCAACCTTCCAAGGATAAGAGCATCTTTTTCAAAAGAAATCTATCCATAGTAAAATTCTAAAACTGCCCTTGGAAAGTTGGAGGAGAGAGAAAGTGATGACTAGGCTTCCACTCAACAAATAATACAATACCCATCATGTCCTCTAAAAATCGTGGAGCCTTGTGTGAAAGGAGAGATTTTAGGAGAGAGGGAAGAAAAAGAGAAAGAGATAAAATAGAAAAGAATAAATAAAAAAATAACGATATGGGAGAGGTTAGGCACGTAGAAGGGAGTTAGGGATATGGGAGTTAGTTAAGGATTAGAGGTGGGAAGGTGAGGTGGCATAAGAGAAAAGGAAAGAATTTAGTGGAGGGAATAGGAAATAAGAGAGAAACGTGAGAGAGATGAGTGTGTGTGAGATGAGAGACCGTGAGTGGGAATTGAGATGGAAGCGAGATAGATTAGGAAAGAGGGAGAGAGATTAGGAAAGAGGGAGAGAGAGGCCGTGAGTGGGATGGATTATCTCTTCTTTTATCTCTCCTACTATTTCTCCTTTCTTTCTTGCGCAAATCCCACTTGGCCGATCCTTGCTTGCAGCCCACTTTCAAGTCAAACTTCTAATTTGAATATGAAATTCCTCCTTTGTCCTTGGTTGCTTCAGTGAGAATATTCCCATCCTACCCTTGGTCACATGTGATTAGGTGTAGGTCCCATGTGGCTTTTCTCTCTCCTCCAATAGTGAAAAAATGCTAAAAGAGGGTAAATGCTTGAGAGGATCTCAACCCTTGATCGTAGTTGTCTTCCTTGATGCCAAATATAGCTCTCCAAAAGTTCAGACTGGCCCGAGCTTGCCTTTTGGCTCATTTCTGGCCCATTATTCTTTTACGGCCCGGAAACGATAATTGCTTGGATGGAGGCCTAAAAGGATGCGAAATTGAATTCCGTCACATCCATCTTGCTCAAAATTTAGCTCTGAACACAGCAATGCAAAACCATTGGGCAGCTTTACATGTAAATTTGGAGATGTAGCCCCCGATAGTCCAGAATAGCAATAAATAGCCCAAAAACCTGAAAAGCACAAGAAAGCACCGAGTAACTCTGTCCAGTGTGGTAAAATGTATGCTTTATGCCCTAACATTTCAAACATAAATGTGCTCATCACATCTTTTCTTGTCTTGTCCATTGTCAAAGAGGATATCGACGACAAGGGTATTTGGGTTAAAAACTAAATTCCTCCAAGGAAGAAGCATCCTTGACTTGTTACATTCTTTATTAATGACCAAACCTCCTTTGATTCAAGATACTTCTATCTTTATGGCTGTTTTTTTTATCACAATTATTTTTTATGGCTGGCTAGGAACCGATGTATCTTTTCTCACTGTCGGCTAAATCCAAATAGGGTTATGCATAATATTGATTGTTGGATTATTGATCAAAACTTATTGCCTTATTAAAACCTTACTGACTGAAACTTCTCCACATCAAACATCCTTGAGCAAGTCCACCTTGATCAATTCCTCTAAATCAAAAGAGGAGAAGATGGAGGAGAGGGATTTGGCCGACGCAAGGAGGTTGAGGATGGTATTACCACCAGATTTATCATTGCCCGAGAGAATTTCATTGAAATACCCAATGATTACAAAAGAGAAGGAAAGGTTTGAAATAAAGGATCTAAGCTTTCCCCAAACAACATCTCGCAAACCAGCTTGGGGGGGGGACATAAACACAGATGCGGGCCCAAAGTTTAGAGTTGGTTGAACGGGTCAGTGATAAAAGTAATCAAAAATCTATCCTCAGAGATAGTTTGTAAGACGCAGTTAGGCACAGTGGTCAGGAGCTATAAACCACCACCAAAGCCTCTGTTCCTAGAGCCAACAGAAAACCCCACTGTACTCGGTTTCCTCAAAGGGCGAGGTAGAAAATTAAGCGTGGGTGTGATCATTCGAATAGTTAAGGGAGGGCCAGGCCAGCCAATAATAGTATTCGAATTCAATAACTGTCCACTATTAGTAAGCGCTCCAGTAATTAGTTAGTGTGTGGGAGAGAGTGGTTGACTACTCCTACATTCAGTGAGTTAAGTGCGGGCAAGACTGAATCACTTACTAAGAGATATTATCTACTCCTTCGTAGCCTCGCCTAACTATCTATCAATCCAATCGGGAAACGAACCAACTGCTCTAGTAATAGTAGGGGCTTCAGTAGTGGTGGTCGTGGGAACACCTTGACAGGTAGATGGTTTACTTGGAGAAATAATTGAAAACCCCCTTTCTATGTCAGGGAACACCTTGGCAGGTGTTTGGTCTGCAAAAACTGGATCTCCCTTTGGCCATAGGCCACCATCTGAACCCTCCCCTCGCTTGGTTCAGACCATAACCCCATCTTCCTTAACTCTTCACCCCAAGATTTATCCTATAGGAAACTATTCCATTTCTAAGCTGGTTGGATTAAACACCCCAACTTTCTTCCTTTCTTGTCTAACACTTGGAGTTCTATTAAGGCTGAAAACCTTGTGGTTAAGCTGAATGGTCTTACTCAAAGATTAAAATCCCGGAATATAAATGTTTTTCGTAGGATTGAAATCATTAAAAAGGATCTCCTTGATAGAATCCAGAGTTTGGAATCTGATCTCTCCACCTCTCAATCCTTTGATACCCTAAATGATGCCTACAAATCTCTAAAATTAATTCTTGAGGCTGAGGAAGTCTTTTGGGCCCAAAAATCTAGGCAACATTACATCTCTGAGGGAGTTAGGAATACCAGATTCTACCACTCTTTGGCAAAATAGAATTACCATTTTAACCGTATTAAAGATAAAGATAATAACCTTATTTCTAATACTGTTGAAATTGCTCATCTTTTTGCTATTCATTTTAGGGAGATCCTAACCTCTTCAAAGCCTATGGACCCGGGTTTTGTTGAATGTTTGTTCGAACCTCTACCCTGTTCCTTTCGGTTTTGCCAACTGGCAGATCCTCCATCTCTTGATGAAATAAACAATGCTATCTTTAGCATTGGTGCCCTCAAGGCTCCAGGAATTGATGGACTTTCTGCGGTTTCTATCATCATTGCTAGGATATTATTGAGTCTGATATTCTTGGCTTTGTCCTCAAGTTTTTTACGACTGTTTCTCTCCCCTTTGGTATTAATCATACCCTTCTCACTGTTGTCCCCAAAAAGGATGCTGCTTGTAGGGTGGAGGATTTAGACCCTTCAGTCTATGTAATGTTTCTTATAAAATTCTCACCAAAATCATGGCTAACAGGTTAAAGACCTTCCTCCCTAACATCATTTCTCCTTCCCAATCTGCTTTCATCAAGGGGCGACAAATTTCAGACAACAATATCATTGCCCAAAAAATTTTTCATTTCCTTCGGAAAAAGAAAAAAGGAAAAACTGGCTTTCTTGTCTTGAAATTGGATATGTCCAAAGCCTATAACAGATTGGAATGGGGTTTTCTTATTTCTCTTTTCTCCTTCCTGGGGTTTGGTCAAGCTTGGTGTGACCTGATTTCCACCATCCTCAAATGCACTTTCTCTCTCAAATTAGAAGGAAGTGCATTTGAACTTTTTGAGCCACCTCGAGGTCTACGGCAAGGTTATTCCCTCAGCCCCTATTTATTCATCCTTTCTATGGAATGTCTCTCTAGACTTCTCCAGTCCTATAGGGATTTGAACCTCTTTAAAGGGATAAAAATCTCTCGTTGGGCACCTGAAATAACCCATCTTCTTTTTGCTGATGACACCCTTCTCTTCTGTAGAGCCACTCTTGATGATGTAAACACCCTTAAGGCTGTCCTAAATCTCTTAGAATCTCTGTCTGAGCAGCAACTTAATATGTCATAAACTGGTATCTTCGTCAGTAGAAACACACCCTTGGCAGTTCAAAATGAAATACGAAGATCACTAGAAGTTTCTGAAATGGATGAAACCTCTAAGTACCTTGGCACCTTCCTCTTCCCAAATCATTCTAAAATCCAGACCTTATCACCCCTCATTAATAGAGTCAGAGCAAACTAACTACCTGGAAAAGCAACCTGCTGTCCCAGGCGGGTAGAACAATCCTTGTGAAATCTGTTCTAAACTCTATTCCCACTCATCAGATGTCATATTTCTTGTTCCCAAATTCTATTTGTCACCAATTGGATTCCATTTGCTCCTCCTTCTGGAAAGGTAAAAGTGTGGACCACAAATCTGCATCCCTGGTTTCTTAGAAAAATATTTGCCGGAATAAAAATCAAGGTGGCTTGGGTCTTAGATCTCACACAGGACACAACCAAGCCCTCATTCTCAAGTTGGCTTGTAGGCTTGTTACGAATTCTTCTTCACTTTGGGCTAGGTTGCTAAAATCCAAATATTCCTTCGGTTTCTCTTCTGGACCCAAACATCAATCTTCCCATTGGTTCATGGACCTGGAATAGCATAAGGAAGGTTCTACCTACTTTCAGGAAAATGTTTAAGCAGAGGGTTGGCTCGGGGGACAAAATTAACATTTGGTACGACCCCTGGATCCCAAGGGTTAGTGATGTTGAACCTCCACCCTTGCCTTTGAACCCCAACTTCTTTATGGTCAGTGAACTCCTGTGCCATCACACTTGGAATGCCCCTCTCATTCGCTCTCTCTTTCCTCAGGCTACTACCCAATGTATACTGTCAATCCCCTTATCTAATCACCCCCATGAGGATCTCCTTTTCTCACCTGTCACCAAATCGGATGTCTTTTCTACCAAAGCCACTGCAATGTTCATTCAAAATAAACTTAATATGGGCCAAACCCATTCCCCCATTTGGAAAAAAAATTTGGAAACTGGGTATCCACCCCAAATTAAAAATGTTCCTATTGAAGGTCTTGAGTGATGGAGTCCCAACTCGAGCAAATCTCAAATGGTTACATCCATAATATACCTTTCAGTCTGGCATCTTTTCCTCTCGTGTAACTATACCAAAAGGATATGGGCAGCTAGACCGCTTGGGATCAAAACTGAGTTCATTCGTGGCAACTGTTTCCTGGAAGCATTTACCTTTCTTACCACCACCCTATCTAAACGCGAGGCAAATAGATTACTAGGTGTTGCCAGTATAACCATGTATTTCGTTTGGCAAAGTAGGAATGAATTTGTTTTCCTGGGAAACAAATTCTACCCAATCTCTATCATGCAAAATATTTCTAATTGGATTAGGGATAATAAGCTTCTTCAAGAGGAAAATCTAGACCCAACCTCGGCCAGTGATGGGGTTTCTACACAGGAAGATACTAAGCCCACCATCGAGTTCTATTTAAATCAAAATACCATAGATTGCAGCCTGATCATCTCTGATGGAAGTTTTGATACATCCACTAAGAAGGGAGGTTGGGGATGCCCTCCTGAAGAGAGTCCGTTGTTTTAGTTTTGGTGCTATGGTTTATCGTATCTGGCTGGAGAGAAACAACAGAATCTTCAAGAATCAGGTCTCCAATTGCGAGGGTGTTCTTCGACAAATCATTCAGGACACCAAGAATAGGTTCTTGGGCTCAGACCATTCCGTTCCTGATTTCGGCGTCACCCGAAACTTCTTCCACAGATGGAGGATTAAAGTGATTTACATGATGCAGCGGCCCACTTTCCATTCCTGGCTTCGTCCCCCTTCCAATTGCTTAGCCATTAACTGCGATGGATCAGTGAAGGATGGTCGTGGTGGCTATGGTGCCATAGCTCGCGAGTGTAGTGGAAGAGTTCTTTTCGCAGTCGCCGAGGGGTCCAGGATTACCAACATCTTGCGTATGGAGCTTGAAGCTATTCGTTGTGATCTTTGCAGAGCTTCCTCTACTGGCTACACTAGAGTCCATGTTCGTTCCGACTCCATCTGCGCCATTCAAATGATTAATGGTGCCTTCCATACCCCTTGGCACTGCATGGATCTCGTGGATGATATTTTGAACCTTAAGGAGGAGTTTTCCTGTTGCACCTTTCTGCATGTCATGAGAGAAACGAACTTCTGTGCGGATTTCTTGGCTAGCTTCTCGCGTAGTGATCATGAAATTCCCTTTAGCCCCACGTGCCTTCCTCCGTCTCTTTCCCACCTTGTTAGGGAGGACGCTAGAGGAAGAAGGTACCAAAGAATGTAATCTATTTTTTATTTATAAAAACTCCTTTTCCCCCCAAAAAAAATAAAATTTGTGGAATATTGTATGAATTCTGGAATTGCAGGATCACCCCAGGAAACGGAACTCCGAGGAGTCAAAGAAGGAATTGAAAAGGCACTGCATCTGAAATGCAGGAACCTAATCATCTGGACCGATTCGAAAAAAGTGTGGACCTGGCTGATGGAGTAGGAAAAACACCCTTGCCCTTGGGACCTTTTTCATTTATTTTTTGATATACAATCTTTATTTTCTTTACTTGGGTTTGTAACTATTATAAAACAACCAAGATATTTAATTTCGCCAGCACACTCCTTGGCCACTCATGTTAGGATTACTAATTCTGGTGAACGATGTAAGTTGGATTTCTTTTGATTAATTAGATTTGGTTTTCCATAAAAAAAAATTCCACCTTGATCACCCATTTGTTATTTGTGACGCCAGTTTCTTGCATACCATATCCTAGCTGGCGGACTAGGCTTTTGTTATACTTGGCAACAAAATGATTATTATTGCTTCTATGGATTTTAGTTATGCAGGGAAAAACACAAAAGACAGAAAGCTCGGAGAATGCTCCTGGGGCTGAAAAAAACAAAGTCTTTAGGGATCGACAGGCTAGACATCTGAATTGATTGCGAAGAGATGGTGACTTAGATAATTCAATCCACTTTTCAATGGTCATGGGAAGCCTTTACTTTCTTGTTAGACATTAAATTTTTACTTAAGACATTCAAGGATGTATATATATTATTAAAAACAATAGATCCTCAATTGAACCGGCCGGTTCACAGAATAGCTGTAAAAGCCCACTCTACTAAGTTTAGACTTGACCACTTGAAAACTATATCCTTGTTTTAGATTTAGTACTGGTTTCTTTTTCTCTTACCAAAAAAATATTTGAATTTTTAAGCACGTGGTGTCACACCTCCAACCCGATGTAAGATATTTTGCCACATAGGGGTATGATTGAGACAATCACACAACATCCCAACACCTATCAGGATCACAGATACAGTGTCCCGAACCACAGTCCACCCTGTCACCACAATATGATGACACAAAGGAACGTACCAAGTGGAATTAATCATTCCAATCACAGAGTTAGCGGAAGCAAAATTTAAATTCAATCATGTGAAATTATAGAGCATCGGTTCTCTAATGATAACACATATTACAACTCAAACATAAGTAACCATTCATTACTCTCCTTCTAATTAATCATACAGTTTATACATGATTGTGGAATGAATACAGAAATGAAATAATAAATAATTACCCAATGGCATAAATTCTTGGGTGTACATCTACATCCAAGTCATGGCCACTGACTCCACTTGATTCGCATCCAACGGTGCTCATCAAAGTAGTGCCTCCTGTATAACAGCTAAAAAGGGGTTGTACAACGGGGTTAGCTACACTAGTTAGTGAGGGAGCAAAGGGGAATGCACATACACCATACAATCAATATCAAACAGAATGATGCATGCTAATGTTAGATTCATTTTTCACCTAGCACACAATTCTATTGGTCAAGTATATGCTACTGTGATAACTCGGGAGACACTGAGGTCACTTATCCTATCGCCCCAGTGAAACCTCAATTATCACAAGGGGACCTACGCCAGTAGAAGCCATCATGACCACCCAATGGCAGACCCCGATAGCCATCACTACCCCTGTCCTGGGCTCTCCCACCTCCACAGACCATAGATGCTCAGACTATCCAACACATAAACCCATGTTGGCAAGGGTCGTAGCATAAGGGAACAAGCATCCTAGCCGCAGATATACTATATGCAAGTCCTATCGTCCCGAGAGGTATTCCGGGTGCATCAACAACCCATTCCATCTAGTACCCGGGTACCAGCACGGCACAGCACATACAGGTCAGGATGACATATAGCAGTTTTCATAATTTAAATAAATTGGGGTTCCGGTACCGGCACTCCCGGCACCGTAGCCCGATACAATGGTGAGCATACTATCATATTCACAACAATTCACAATTGAGATAAGTAATGCAATGCGCACAATGCTTATAAATATAATAGCATGCTTAAGATTTCATATTTTATATATATATATATATATATATATATATATATATATATATATATTCAAATCCAACAAAGTCACCCAGAACCCACTCACCTAACACGGGTGTAGCCCGGCGTGATTGGCATGAATCTCACCGAACATCAGGTGTCATCTAGCGTGGTTCACATGAATCTCACCGGTACACCAATTTAGACACACAAAAGAGAGTGTTAAAATAGGTATAGAAGGGTCCCATGCTAGGCACCCAAGGTTAAAATCAAGTTTCAACCCAGACAGCACGAGTGGACTCACAGACGGTTTCAACAGAGGTGAATCTGCCCCTGACTCCGTTCAGGCCAAAAGGTAAAGATGGAGCGAGCGGACCCACGAGCGGAACTCCTTACTTGGATCCGGTGGTGCATCAGTTCGACATCAGGGCACAGCTAAAAGGGAGTGGATCAACGGGAGGATGTGCTTCTTGGGTCTGCCCCTGCATTCGTTTAATTTTCTGAGACAGACCCGAGACCAACAGGCCTCGGGCGGAGGCAAACAGAGTGATTCCGTGCCTTCGCCTACTCAGGCCATTTCACAGGGTTTACATTAGGCGGACTGACGGACGGTACCACGATTGGTGGATCTGGTCGTTCGTCCGCCGGCCATCCAGTCTGAGATTTCTAAGGGCTTTTGCTCCAGCTTGAAGCTTGGAGTGCCCCAAGCTCTCAAGGTTAAAGGAGGGGTGTCTAAGCCTTTCTAGGGTTACTAGAACCTAGGCTTAACCTCATGGATCCAAGATCCACAAGGATTGGTCTCAATTTGGTCCAAGGGTTGGGTTTCAATGTCCAAAACCAGAGCTTAGCAGCAATGGCTGCAATTGCAGCACAATGGGAGCTCAAACCAGGTCTAGGCCAACTCCATTAGAGCTCCAACTAGGGACCGGGCTCCACCTTAAGTCCCAAATGGAACTCTAGGTCAGTCCAAGCTCAAGGAATCTACCGAAACAAAAGGGAAAATGGAGGAGAACCAGTTTCAAATCTTACCTTGGTGAGATCCTCCAATGGAGAAGTGGAATCCAAGGCTAGGTGAGCCCCCTTGGCCTCCTCCCTTCCTTTCCATCTCTTCTCCTTCACCTTCTTCTTCTCTCTTCGTCCGGACAGCAAGAGAAGGAGATGTGGGGCAACCAGTCAGGTTGGCATAGCACCCATCTTCTTCCCTTCCCCTCTCATTCCTCTTCCACTTCTACTTCTTCCCTTTCCTTCCTCCTCCTCCTTCTTCCCTTGTCTCTTCTCCTCCATGATTTGTTTAGGAGGGGGAGAGATAAGTGAATGGGAGGGATTCTCTTATCTTTAAGAGGTAGAAAGGACCTTAGGTCGTGTTTGGTTAGGGGTCATTAGAATGCATTTTAATCCCTTAGGTTTTCAATGGGTTTTGGGATTAGGTCTTAGGCCATGTTTGGTCCAAGTCATGGCCCTTAGGTCCATATAGTTAATTAGGGTCTGTTTGGGTTGGGTCCCAGCCTCACTAGACCTATTAGCCCTTAAGCCTGGTTTGGTTTTAGTTAGGCTATTAAAATCCATTAATTAATTAAGTTAGGCTTCGTGGGCCCCTCCTTTATGGCCCACTTACCCAACTAAGGGTAAGGGTAGGGGTCCACAGGGTCCAAGGGTCAAATTACGGTGTCTGGGACACGGGGATGTGGGTCCCACGGGATAAATTACCAAAAAGGACAGTAACAGCACGGGCAGATCCTCGAGCGGATTTAGTTCGAGTAAGTCCGTTCGTGACTCCGGTGCTGCTGTAAAGGCCCAAACTTCAAGGAAAGTTACGGGGCTTTGGCCCACACTTCCAGGTATTCGAGGGGATACTTTTAGTAATATTTTAAGTCTAAGGTTACAGGTGTTGGCCAGTGTCTCCATGGCATTGCCTCTCAGGTAAAGGTCTAAACTGCCCCGGGGCATAGGGGTATATTTGGGGTGCGGGTGTAACATTCCCCCAACTTTATTAAAAATTTTGTCCCCGAAATTTGAGGCAATCCCGGTCTCTCGGGTGAGGATTCGTTGAACAACAACATCTCCCTTTACCCAGTACATAGGCTGAGTCAAGAGGTCGGATCAAGATGAGGTAGTGACTATATGACACAGCAAGTCGGGTTCTATAATTTTCTTTCCTTACCGGGTCACATTACTATAAGGGTGTGGTTCACAATAATCCTGGCTCCAATTGATTTTAGAGCCAGTGGTCACGATATACCAATGGGTCAGAGGGGTATCTCCTGATCTGGAAAATCTAGGGAACCTTCTGTACCAGGTGGTTTAGTCTAGGGTGTAGGGAACCACTCTGACCTTCACAACTTTGGTCACACTTGGGTTACAGGATTCAACCTATTCAGTCCCCAAATAGGGTTCGTACTCTGAATGCTTTCACTTCTGGTTATCTCATTACCTCACCCAACTTTAGAATGATTTGGAATATTGATGGAATCTCCTATTGTTCACTCCCAATACGGAGGGAACGCATTTGGTGATCCATTACCCCATTCATATCTGTCGTTGGAAAAGGTCTTGTTACGTCCTTCAGTTCCAGCTTTTGAAGTCTTTAAACCTATCCCACAATTACTCCACAGAGAAAAAGTTCTTTATGGTTCTCTTTCGAGAGCCAAACAACCTCCAATGGTTAGGTATAAGCCAATTCATTTTAGTAAGTTTTAATAATTAATCTTATCCAGTCATTGTTAAATTCATTAACTATTATCCTGTGATCAGCATGACTAAGGGTCTGGGCTTAACTAGGCGATCACAGCAAGAAGGTAAAATCATACTGGTAGTACCAGAGAGTCATTCTAGACACGCAAGTCTAAGGTCCTAAGGGGTTATATATATATACATACATATATATCACACCAAGACATAGGCAAGATTTTAAGAATTACATTCATATCCCTATGGACATATCTATCATCTAGGTCAATCCACAAGAACAAAAGTCCTCGGGTGCGGTTTACTAAGTCTTTTTGAAGGGCAAATTAACGGTGTAGGACTTCCTCTATGAATCTAAACAAGGGTTGGGTGAACCAAGTAAAGTACAAATAGAGTCGTCACTAACTTAAGGTGTCATGGATGACCTCCAAATACACGTGGCCCTTGTGGCTTGTTCAAATAAACCAGTCCGAGCCAGCCTATTACTTTTCCTTCTTAATACCTATCCACAGGTTTAGGCTTCTTGTCCACAAAGTTTGGGTCCCTAAGTTCGCAGGATCTAAGGGTCTTCATTCCCAAGAGTAACTCTCCTCCCTTTTTGGTAAGAGAGGAGTCACGATGGTCATCAATGCCTACCATTTCCTATTGGTTGGCCCAGTCGGGTACAAGTTATAATCCCCTTCAATTCAAAGTATTGTTGAGACTTAGGTGGCCCCCACAAATGGGTCACGTATAGGGGTGTCCAATCTAGGATATAGGCAATAAATAACACATATGGGTGTGGTCAAAAGGTCTCCAAAATCTGGGCTCAAAACACCAAAAGAGGTTGGGCGGACTCACGAGCGATATCAGTGCTCTGGTTCTGTTCGCGTTTCCCCCGCAAGATAGGGAGAGCGGACTAACGGACGAATGCGGAACGTGAATCCATTCATTTGTCCGTTCTCAGAATTCCAAACGACCGAGAGAATATGAATCGAAAGAACCTACAAACGGTCTCATGGCGATGGATCCGTTTGATGATCGGGTCAGTTTTAAAACGCCAAATTTTCAAATTTTATGCGGGGCGGATTGGCGAGCGGAGTCACGATAAGTGATTCCGTTCGTTCATTCGTTCGAGAAATCTTAACAAAAATAGAACCGTGAGTTTCAAAACTCATTTTGGCTCCAGGGAAAACATAACCGCAGGGGGAGGGAGAAAGGCTCTACAAGCTTCTTGAGGAGATCCCTTGCAATTTCAAGCCTCAAAGATCACTTCTCACTTGATCAAGGTAAAATTTATCTTCTCTCTTTTCCTTTCTATTCTCTTTTCTCCTCATTGTAGGATTCCACTTGTCTCTTCATCTTCTCTTTCCTTTCTCCTTAGATTTATGATAATTCATTCCAAGTATGATCATGTCTTGATTTTATTTGCATTCTCATGGCCATATATACCAAGTTCATGTCAAAATCGGTCTAGGCTAAGGCTTTTGGATTTAAAACAGGCTCTACAGATCAATGACACTATAGTGGCAGTTTCTTACTTGTTCATTGCACCCTTTCCAAGCATCCTAGAGATTGCTTATTATGTTTAGTTAATTCACGGGGATTGGTTCTAAATCTTGATGGAATATCTCTTCAATTTCTCCTTGTTTTGGGAGAACCCGCCAAGTCCATGTTTAATCTATTGCATGCATCTACATTTCATAGACATTATATCGTTGTCTTATCCTCAAGTACATACTCTTATTCATTTCGCTACTAAATCTTGAATATTCATCCCCTTTTTCTTCAAGTAAATTAGTTCTTGTCTCTTGTTGGGGTACTTCATTCAATCACTTGCTTATTTGACGATGGTTAGGATATAGGGTAGTCAAACGCACACATTGTCTATATCAACCTTACTTCTTCATCCACACTCTAAGGAAATTCACATAACTATATGTGTGAATTTATCTTGTTTCTCCCCTTTTATCCCTAACACATCTCCATGATATCCATGTCATATAGTTCATACATAGTTATTTCTTTTGGGCTTTCATCATCATGTATAGTCTTCCCTTCAAACCATTCCCCTAATACTTAAACATTTCACTTCTTTAATTCCAACTGCTAGTCATATGTCATTTTCCAATTTGGCTCACCTTTGCTATTTCCTTTGATGATGCTTTACGTGTGTAGGTGACTCCATGGCTCCAAAAAGGAAAAGAGACACTGCCTTTGTGCCTACTATCCCTACCACCTACAATGTACCTCAGCTTACTTATAAAGGAACCGAGGGGGTTTCCTGGGGGCTCCTCTTCAACAGAAGGATTCTTGTGGAAAGGGACGTAATAGTAGAGGAACTGTTGGCATACAAAGTGGAGGCTAGGTTCGAAAGATTGGAGTGGACCAATATGCTAATTCTGCCCGAGTTTTATTACCCTTCCTTGGTTAGAGAGTTTTACTCTAACTTGCTGCTGTCTGAGGGGGACAACGGTGACCTCAGGCTGACTACCCTTGTAAAGGGGGTTGCCATTAGCTTTACCACAGAGGAGTTGGGAATTATTCACAATATTTCATCAGAGGGGAAAAGGGTTTACTATTCTCCAAGCAGTCGCCCAGACAAATGCCTACACCTAGACGAGAGTAAGAAGTTATTCAAGGTGCTGACGAATAACAGATACGAGGAGAATGAAGACCTCTCCAAATTTCCTCCTTCTCAACAGGTTCTCATCTTCATAGCCAGGATAAATCTGGCTCCCTCTAAAGCACCCAGCACACATCCTTCTTTGATGTCTGCAGTCCTAGCTCACTCTCTATACACCGGCCAGCTTGTTTGCCTTCCCTATGTGATCATGAAGCATATGGCCTGCGCTGTAATGAACCCTGCTCACAACCACACTCTGCCTTATGGTCGGCTGCTCACTTGGGTTTTCTTGTGCTTCGAGGTCGATCTGGACTAGGAGCCCAAAAAGTCAAGCATTGAGGGGCCTATTGGGTTCGATGCACTGCAAAAGATGAACTTATACCAGGTCTATGACAGTGTAGGGGAACAAGTTCAATATGGAAAGGGTAAAGGGGTCAGAGATGATGAGGAAGATGACAGCGATAGCGATTCCGAGCTCAGGGGTCCTGGACCAGTTACAGCAGGTACTTCAAGGACCACAGGGGGAGGTAGTGGCGTGTCAATGGCCATCAAGCGGCTGAGCGTGAGGGTGGTGGAGGGCTTCGATGGAGTTAGAAAGCAACTCAATGCCCAAGCTTGGCGTCTTGGGGCCATAGAGCGAGGAGGAGATGACATTAATGACTTCCTTGGTCGCGGTGGTGGCGACGGTGCAGACGACTAGCTCAACTCTTTCCCTCAGAAATTCTCTGGAGTTATTTTATCAGTTCTTTAGTCTCTTTCCTCATAATGGATAGTTGGTGGAACTAATTTCTTATTTTGCTTTGCCTTTAATTTCTTGCATTTCTCTTTTCTTCCTTTGATCAGTTAGTTTAAACAGTCTGACAACTTTTAGAATTAATGGACGTATATATTGATCTTATGTGATTGAAATCAGGTGTTTTGAGTTGGAACAAGTGAAATCTGTTAATTTGGATTGGAGAGGGCACAGGTATGCCCAAACAGGAATGCGATACTTTCAAGGTTGGATTCACAAAAATCTGGGTTAAACAAGATAGAATCACATATGTCAAATTGCGAAGGACATAATTGCCCCTAGGAAGATTTGGAATCATGGGAATGGTTATAATTAACTTTATATATATACATATATACACATATTTTGTTTAATTCCCTCTTTTAGATCATTGTGGATTATTGTGGGTTGGTTATGTTTAATCCATTACTGCTTATGAATTATAACATATATATATCCTTCTAGTATCTACTTAAGACTTAACCAAGCAATTACACAGTTGTAGCTTAGCAGCCTATGTTTCGAATTCTAAGTTTCGTGTTGACTATTATTACCTAAATTCTTGTTTTTACTCCAATTAGTTTTCTCCCTATGTCTGCACACAATGATTTATGTTCTTGAGATTTTAATTTAGAACCTAATTTGTGGAGAGTAAATCAAGAGGTTACGTCCAGACTGTGGTTGGTGTAGAGCATCATTGCTCTGATACCACTCCGTCACGTCTCCATCTCAATGTAAGATATTTTACCACATAGGGGTATGATTGGGACAATCACACATCATCCCAACACCTACCAGGATCACAGATACAGTGTCCCGAACCACAGTCCACCCTGTCACCACAATATGATGACAAAAAGGATCATACCAAGTGGAATTAATCATTCCAATCACAGAGTTAGCGGAAGCGAAATTTAAATTCAATCATGTGAAATTATAGAGCATCGGTTCTCTAATGATAACACATATTACAACTCTAACATAAGTAACCATTCATTACTCTCTTTATAATTAATAATACGGTTTATACATGATTGTAGAATGAATACAGAAATTAAATAATAAATAATTACCTAAGGGCACAAATTCTTGGGTATACATCTACATCCAAGTCACGGCCACTGATTCCACTTGATTCGCATCCAACGGTACTCATCAAAGTAGTGCCTTCTGCATAACAGCTAAAAAGGGGTCGTACAACGGGGTTAGCTACACTAGCTAGTGAGGGAGCAAAGGGGAATACACATACACCACACAATCAATATCAAACAGAATGATGTATGCTAATGTTAGATTCATTTCACGTAGCACACAATTCTATTGGTCAAGTATATGCTACTGTGATAACTCAGGACACACTGAGGGTCACTTATCTTATCGCCCCAGTAAAACCTCAATTATCACAAGGGGACCTATGCCGATAAAAGCCATCATGACCACCCAGTGGCAGACCCCGATAGCCATCACTACCCCTGTCCTGGCCTCTCCCACCTCCACAGACCACAGGTGCTCAGACTATCCAACACATAAACCCATGTTGGCAAGGGTCGTAGCATAAGGGAACAAGCATCCTAGCCACAGATATACTATATGCAAGCCCTATCGTCCCGAGAGGTATTCCGGGTGCATCAACGTCTCATTCCATCTAGTACATGGGTACCAGCACGACACGACACATACAGGTCAGGATGACATATAGCAGTTTTCATAATTTAAATAATTTAGGGTTCTGGTATCGGCAATCCCAGCACTGTAGCCCGGTACAATGGTGAGCATACTATCATATTCACAACAATTCACAATTAAAATAAGTAATGCAATACGCATAATGCTTATAAATATAATAGCATGCTTAAGATTTCATATTATATATATATTCAAACCCAACAAAGTCACCCAGAACCCACTCACCTAACACGGGTGTAGTCCGACGTGATTAGCATGAATCTCACTGAACATCGGGTGTCATTCGGCGTGGTTCACATGAATCTCACTGGTGCACCAATCTAGACATACAAAAGAGAGTGTTAAAACAGGTATAGAAGGGTCCCATGCTAGGCCCCCAAGGTTAAAATCAAGTTTCAACCCAGACAGCATGAGCGGACTCACAGACGGTTTCAGCAGAGGTGAATCCGCCCCTGACTCCGTTCAGGCCAAAAGGTAAAGACGGAGCGAGTGGACCCACGAGCGAAACTCTTTACTTGGATCCGGTGGTGTATCCGTTCGACATCAGGGCACAGCTAAAAGGGAGCAGATCAACGGGCGTATGTGCTTCTTGGGTCCGCCCCTACATCCGTTCAATTTTCTGAGACAGATCCGAGAGCAACAGGCCTTGGGCGGAGGCAAACAGAGTGAATCCGTGCCTTCGTCCGCTCATGCCATTTCGCAGGGTTTGCACTAGGCGGACTGACGGACGGTACCACGATTGGTGGATTCGATCGTTCGTCCGCTGGCCATTCAGTCCGAGATTTCTAAGGGCTTTTGCTCCAGCTTGAAGCTTGGAGTGCCCGAAGCTCTCAAGGTCAAAGGAGGGGTGTCTAAGCCTTTCTAGGGTCACTAGAACCTAGGCTTAACCTCATGGATCCAAGATCCACAAGGATTGGTCTCAATTTGGTCCAAGGGTTGGGTTTCAAGGTCCAAAACCAGAGCTTAGCAACAATGGCTGCAATTGCAGCACAATGGAAGCTCAAATCAGGTCTAGGTCAGCTCCATTAGAGCTCCAACTAGGGACCAAGCTCCACCTTGAGTCCCAAATGGAACTCTAAGTCAGTCCAAGCTTAAGGAATCTACCAAAACAAAAAGGAAAATGGAGGAGAACCTGTTTCAGGTCTTACCTTGGTGAGATCCTCCAATGGAGAAGTGGAATCTAAGGCAAAGTGAGTGCCCTTGGCCTCCTCCCTTCCTTTCCATCTCTTCTCCTCCACCTTCTTCTTCTCCCTTCGTCCGAACAGTAAGAGAAGGAGATGTGGGGCAGCCAGCCAGGTTGGCATAGCTCCCATCTTCTTCCCTTCCCCTCTCATTCCTCTTCCACTTCTACTTCTTCCCTTTCCTTCCTCCTCCTCCTTCTTCCCTTGTCTCTTCTCCTCCACGATTTGTTTGGGAGGGGGAGAGATAAGTGAATGGGAGGGATTCTCTTATCTTTAAGGGGTAGAAAGGACCTTAGGTCATGTTTGGTTAGGGGTCTTTAGAATGCATTTTAATCCCTTAGGTTTGCAATGGGTTTTGGGGTTAGGTCTTAGGCCATGTTTGGTCCAAGTAATGGCCCTTAGGTCCATATAGTTAATTAGGGTCTGTTTGGGTTGGGTCCCAACCTCACTAGACCTATTAGCCCTTAAGCCTTGTTTGGTTAAAAATCCATTAATTAATTAAGTTAGGCTTCATGGGTCCCACCTTTATGGCCCACTTACCCAACTAAGGGTAAGGGTAAGGGTCCATAGGGTCCAAGGGTCAAATTACGGTGTTCGGGACATGGGGATGTGGGTCCCACGTGATAAATTACCAAAAAGGATAGTAACAGCACGGGTGGATCCTCGAGCGGATTCAGTTCGAGTGAGTCCGTTCAAGACTCCGGTGCTACTGTCAAGGCCCAAACTTCAAGAAAAATTACGAGGCTTTAGCCCACACTTCCAGGTCTTCGAGGGGATACTTTTAGTAATAGTTTAAGTCCAAGGTTACAGGTGTTGGCCAGTGTCTCTGTGGTATTGCCTCTTAGGTAAAGGTCTAAACTGCCCCGGGTCATAGGGGTATATTTGGGGTGCGGGTGTAACACGTGATTAGCATGGTTTTTATGCCTAAACAAAAAAACAATGCCTTTATGCAATAAAAGACCATTTACCCCCCCCCCCCATCAAATCAAAAATCACATCCAAACCAATGCTCTTGTACACACTTGCATTGGCTATCGCACTAGTGCAGGGGCAACTCCAGACTGACTTAATGCTCAAATTTGAACCACTAGTTAAGCCTCGAGCTCAATTCTATTATATATATTACATGGGAATACCTGCCAATATTGACCAGGCTCAAGCTGAACTGTGATGCTTCGACTGGAGGCAACAAAGATATGAATGGTATTGGTTTCATAATCAGGGGTACGCAAGGGAATCCTTTGATAGCAGTGTCTGAACCAATACACTTTGCTTCTATTCTACAGGGGGAAGGTCTCTCTATTAGAGCAGGGATGCTTCAAGTGATAGTAGAAAGGTTCGACATTATCATCATTGAATCGAATAATCAGGAGTTGATTCATATTCTAGTTGGAAAGATAACCCCCCCCCACCTCTGGAGGTGATTCACTTGGCAAAGGACATACACTACCTATCTTCTTTCTTTCTTCAATGTAATTTTGCCTTTATTCCAAGGACTATCAACACTATAGTTGATACCTTGACACCGAGGCCAGTGTCTCTGGAGTGTAAGACACTATGGCCCATTTCCTCTCTATGGCTTGTTCATGTTTGTAACAAGGACTCCATGAGCCCTTCACTCTTTTCTGAATAAACACTTTGCTACCGGGAAAAAAAAAAACTCATGCAAGTCCATTAGCTGTTCGAGTAGGGCCTACTCGTGCTGGGCTAAAATAAGCGAGAGGTAGGAAGGATGACAAAAAAATGGAAACGCCCACAAGGCTTAGGTTACAATAACATCATAACCTCTCCTTTTTCGCAATCCATACTTTCCATTTCTATCATCGAAGGAGCAAATTTGGCTTGAACCATATACAACCCTATAAAAATGTTATCTTAGAAATCTAAGCCCAGGAAGTAATCCATGTGACAATGTACAGAAAAACCCTACCCATAACCTAATGAGGTCATATACCAAACCAGACCCAACAGAGCCAGGGCCAGAAATAATTCCCAATCCCAAACGGAGTATTTAGAGTATCAAATGGTAATTCACATCAAAACGAGCAGACGTCTAAACTGAAGCAAGCATTGTTCCCCTTGTAAGCAGGGTTCAAATGAAACAGTGCAAGGAACCAACCATCTATTTATGATCATAGGCAAAATCAGAAGATATACCCTTTGACAACATGGAGCAATACAAGAAAGAAGCACTTGAAAGGATGTGTCTGACCAGAATTAAAAATTTACCAAACTAAAACAGTTCAGTATCAAGTACCTAACATCATCTTGGTAGAATGACAGGTAGAATGACAATCTTGAAATTTAGAAGAAAAAACCAAACATATCTTAGATGTATATATGCTTCATAGGTCAGCCATTAAAAACATGTAGTTGAAGCAGAACAAAGACAACCGGAGGAGCTTGCTCAAGTAGAAGCAGTAAACGCTTCTCACTGAATGCCTTCCGCATAGAGCTCCTTATAACCCCTTTCTTCATGCCTCTCCAGAGCTCATTTGTAGGCACTAGTGTTGTACAACTTTCAATGTCTACAGCAAAAAAGCCAGCCCAAAACTAACTACTACTACTACTATTACCACTAGGGGCGCCCTTTCATTACTAATGCAATACCCTCTTAAAGGTTCCACATTATGGCCACTCTATTAGGTAAATTACTCCTTCCTGCAGTCAAATGAGCTATTTGGCATGAAAAGTGTAACTATTAAGGCTCTGTTTGTTTAGATGTAATTTTACTTGAAAATTCACTTCGAAAAATTTGACTTACTAAATTTTACATGTATAAAAGTTTTCCAATGCTTGTTTTGCATGGAAACAAACATTGAAAAGCTTTTCAACATGTAAAATTTTATATTTACGAAATAAAATTTACCACAAACAAACAGAGCCTAAATGAAAACTAAATTCACAAAAACAGACGGAAGTCATCAAAGATAAGGTTCTCCTTGGGTTTTCTGGGCATCTCTATCAATTTTTTACTCAATTGTTCAGCCTTCTGGTATATTCAACTTTGACAGCTCATGGAAATACCAGATAAAGGATTCTTCAGTTAGCTCTTTTGAAGGAACATTTGTTTTTCCTAAGAAGGGCTTTGAACACCTCGCATACCAATATCCCAGACATGCAGTTGTTTCTTTTTGCTGTGGCGATGGGTTGCTAGCATGCTTTTTCTTCAGTGATAATCATGGTTACTTGAATATCAAGGACACCAAGAATTCAATTATCCAAAAAGGACACCAAGAACTAAATAGACATGCAAAGCCAATTAACAGTAAGAGCCAACCAAGTTTTCTAGATGGGAAACACAATGATGCGACTGGCTTAGAAGCGCACAATCAGGCAAATTACAATCATCAATCAGAATGGTTTGCAAGCTGTTAGCTAAATAAAGAACGAGAAAATGAGAGAATGACTTAAGTAAGTTGAGACTCTCCTCAGTCCCTCTACATAGATTTCATTAATTAGGACAGAATTACAAATATACCCTCCATAGCCAACTATGATAGCTAAGGAGAGAAATAAAGAAACAAAATAACAGAGGAAATGCCCAAAGTACCCTTATTGGATTACATAACTTAACACTCCCCCTCAAGTTGGTGCATATATATCATGCATGCCCAACTTCACTAAACTAGGATGAAACAACTTTCCACTTAACCCTTTGGTGAAGACATCTACAAGTTGATCTCCTGACTTAACAAAGGGTATACAGATCTGCCCAATTTCTAACTTTTCCTTGATGAAGTGTCTGTCAATCTCCACATGCTTAGTTATAATCATGTTGCACTGGATTGTGAGCAATGCTGATTACCACTTTGTTGTTACAGTACAACATCATTGGATGATGAATAAAACCACCAATATCTTGGAGCAAACTCTGAAGCCATAATAGTTCACATATGCCCTAGCCCATGGCGTGAAACTCTACTTAAGCACTGGACCTAGCCACCACATTTTGCTTTTTTACTTCGCCATGTGACAAGGTTACCTCTGACAAAAGTACAATAGCCTGAAGTACACTTTCTGTCAGGGTTACCACCCCAATCAGCATCTGTGTAAGCCTCGATGCGAAAATGATCATGTGGAGATAAGAGAATCCCCTTCCCTAGAGCCGACTTCAAGTAGTGGAGAATACAAAGAATAGCAGCCATATGGGTAGAGTAGGGATCATGCATGAACTGACTGACCAAACTAACAGCAAATGCAATGTTTGGTCTCGTGTGGGAGAGACAGATCAGTTTTCCCACCAATCTTTGATAGCGCCCCTCATCAACTGGATCACCATCCTTCTCTTGTAGTCGAGTAGTAGCTTCCAAAGAGGTGTCACATGGGTGACATCCTAAGAAATCAGTCTCTGAAAGTAAGTCTAGAACATATTTCCTTTGGGAGAGAAAGATGCCTTTGGGAGAAAGGGCAACTTCAATCCAAAGAAAGTACTTGAGTTGTCCTAGGTCCTTAATTTCAAATTCTCGGCCCAAGAATGTCTTTAGGTGAGAGGCTTCCTTGCATCATTGCCAGTCACCACTATGTCATCGACATAGACTATAAGAAGAGTAACCTTAACTCCATTCCCCTTGATGAACAAGGTGTGATCAACATTGCTCTGTTTGTATCGAACAGAGATCATTGCTTTATGGAACCTGCCAAACCAAGCCCGAGCAGATTGTTTCAACCCATATAATGCCCTCATCAGTCTGCAAACCTTCCCATGAGTTTTGTCACAAGAAAAACCTAGAGAGACCTCCATATAGACTTCCTCCTCCAGTTCTCCATGAAGGAATGCATTTTTCACACCCAATTGCTGCAAATCTCAGCCAAGATTGACAGTATAAAATAGCAAGACCCCAATGGTATTCAACTTTGCCACTAGGGCAAATGTCTCCTAATAATCAATGCCATAGGTCTGGGTAAAGCCCTTGGCCACCAGCCTGGCCTTATATCTGTCCAATGTTTCATCAGGCTTCTGCTTGACAACAAATACCCATTTGCAACCCACTGTTTTCTTGCCCGAAGGAAGAACCACCAGCTCACATGTCTCATTTTTTGATAAGGCTGCCATCTCTTCCAACATGGCTATCTTCCACTATGGATCTGCTATTGCCTCCTGTCATTTTTAAAGAATAGAAACAGAGGAAAAAGATGACACAAATGCATAATAAGAAGGGGACAATGCATCATAGGAGACAAAATTGGTGATAGGATGTTGGGTACAAGATCTAACACCCTTACGGGTAGTAAGAAGTAGCCCAACAAGGAAGGAAGACCCAATCCACTCAACCAAGAGATACCAGAAACCTTAAGATCAATAAAGGAGATAATCGATCTTAAGAGGCAATTTATCAAACACCTGGTAGACACTTTGAAAGATCACAGAATCTGAGGCTGAAAGTAAGGTCGAAGATTGCTCTTGATGGTAGTAAGCTACTCTGAAGGAATCAGCACCAACAAGAAGTGTAGCTGCTCTAATCGAGATGTCGATTAGAGTTAAGGTTTTGGAAAGAAAAAACTGAAAAGCAAATTGAAGAAGAAGAAGATCGATTAGGGTAGGATCTTCAAGAAATAATGGAAATAAGTAATGGCTGCTAATTAGGATTGAAGAGAGAGAATCTCAAATGCAAAGGGATCTCCTCCAAAGCAACTAACAGCAAAAAAGGAAGCCCAACCCAAAAGTCGATAAATCTCAGGGTTTTGAAAAAACCTGAAAAGAAGTGACCAGTTGGAATAAGAGGCAAATCATAAGATTTTGAAGGAGGGATAGATGTTGCAATTTGCAAATGTGATGCAGGTGAAGATCCAATAGAGGGAAGAAGGGCCTATAAGAGAAAGTAGGCTAAATCTTCAAGGATTTGGAACTCTTCAGCACCGCAGGGAGGGAGGCAGCATCTATAGAACAGATAAAAGTATCAACCACAGGGCATAGAGGGGGAGGTCATAAGCGTCTTACCGTAAAATCGATTTTCGACGGAATAAAAAAAACATAAGAGGGTAGAATCGTAACCATAGAATACAACCCTAATCAAAATGCATACATTTGTCTCATACACTATGGGGATGGTGAGAAGAGATATATTTTACATCTTAGAGGGGCTATAATTGGAGATTCCATTCTTTCTGGTACAGAAGTTTCTATAAAAATAAGAGAAAAAAGAGGCAGGGGTGAGGGTAGCAACTAGATCATAAGATCACCTCATTAGTGCTGCCCTAAGGTGAAGGATGAAAACCAAGAGAAGGAGGGAAGGGACCGAAGTTAGAAGAAAGGGAAAAAGAAGGGAAGGGAAGAGATGGAGGGTTTGGGAGATTGGATAAGAAGAGGGTTAGCTCTGAAACCATGTGAGCTAAATAGAGAATGAGAAAATGAGAGAATGACTGTTGTGCGTACTTGCATTGGCAACCGCCCTTGTGCAGGGGCAACTCAAGACTGAATGCTCAAATTTGAACCACTAGTCAAGCCTCGAGCTCAATCCTATTATATGTATTACATGAGAATACCTGCCAATATTGACCAGGCTGAACTCATGCGAGTCCATTAGCTGTTCGAGTAGGGCCTACTCGCGCTGGGCTAAAATCAAAAAGGTAGGAAGGATGACAAAAAATGGAAACATCCACAAGGGTTAGGTTACAAAAAACATCATAACCCCTCCTTTTTCACAATGCATAATTTCCATTTCTATCATCGAAGGAGCAAATTTGGTTTGAACTATATATGCCTTTGGCCTTCCATTTTGAAGAATCAAATGTACAAAGAAGGGATGTTACCCAGTTAGTTGTTTGTAAGTTTGTAACCGATAGATAATTGATGTAGCAACTATAAACAACCCTATAAAAATCTTTATCTTAGAAATCTATGTCCTGAAAGTAATCTATGTGACAATGTATAGAAAAACCCTACCCATAACCTAATGAGGTCATATACCAAACCAGACCCAACAGAGCCAGGGCCAGAAATAATTCCCAAATGGAGTATTTAGAGTATCAAATGGTAATTCACATCAAAACGTGCAGAGGTCTAAACTGAGGAAAGCATTGTTCCCCTTGTAAGCAGGGTTCAAATGATCATAGGCAAAATCAGCACAGAAGATAATACCCTTGGACAACATGGAGCAATACAAGAAAGAAGCACTTGAAAGGATGGGTGTCTGACCAGAATAAAAAATTTACCAAACTGAAGCAGTTCGGTATCAAGTACCTAACATCATCTTGGCTAGAATGACAATATTGAAATTTAGAAGAAAAAACCAAACATATCTTAGATGTATATATGCTTCATAGGCCGGCCATTAAAAGCATGTAGTTGAAGCAGAACAAAGACAACCGGAAGGCTCAAGTAAAAGCAGTAAACACTTGTCACCAAATGCCTTCTGCATACAGCTCCTTATAACCCCTTTCTTCATGCCTCTCCAGAGCTCATTTGTAGGCACTAGTGTTGTACAACTTTCAATGTCTACAGCAAAAAAAGCCAGCCAAAAACTAACTACTACTACTACTACTACTACTATTACTAGTAGGGGCGCCCTTTCATTACTAATGCACTACCCTCTTAAAGGTTTCACATTATGACCACTCTATTAGGTAAATTACTCCTTCCTGCAGTCAAATGAGCTATTTGGCATGAAAAGTGTAACTACTAATAAATGAAAACTAAATTTACAAAAACAGACCGATGTCATCAAAGATAAGCTTCTCCTTAGATTTTCTGGGCATCTCTTTCAATTTTTTATTCAGTTGTTCAGCCTTCTAGTATATTCAACTTTGACAGTTCATGGAAATACCAGATGGAGAATTCTTCAGTTAGCTCTTTTGAAGGAACATCTGTTTCTCCTAAGAAGAGCTTTGAACACCTCGCATACCAATATCCCAAACATATGCAGTTGTTTCTTTTTGCTGTGACGATGGGTTTCTAGCATGCTTTTTCTTCAGTGATATTTACAAAATAATCATGGTTATTTGACTATCAACGACACCAAGAATTCAGTTAACCAAAAAGGACACCAAGAACTAAATAGGCATGCAAAGCCAATTAACTGTAAGAGCCAACCAAGTTTTCTAGATGGTAAACACAATGAAGCGACTAGCTTAGGAGTGCACAATCAGGAAAATTACAATCATCAATCAGATTGGTTTGCAAGCAAAATTGCCCATAATGTGGCACTCTAAAAAGCAGTCCACGAAACTATATAAGCATATCATGGGAGTAACCATAAATCAGATTGGTTTGCAAGCAAAATAGTGCATGATGTGGTTCTCTAAAAGGTAGTCCACGAAACTAAATGAGCATCATGGGTGTTAAGAGAAAGATGACCATCTTCTTGTATTAAGAGACAAACATTCGGGAACTAATTGAAATAGCCCATCATGAAATGTAACCCTCAAAGGCACAGCAGTACATGTAGACAACACCAAAGTCCATCGACTGGTGGGCTTACATATAGAGTCCTTCTGGCACCCCTTCCTTTTTCTTGAACATCACCTTGTCTTTAGCCTTCTTGAAATCTGGATGTGTCACCTGAAGCATCAAAATATAACAGAAAAATTAGAATTGTCACACTTGATAAATGATCTTAACAAACCTGTCATGCTCATGCGTCCAGCTCCCCTATAATACTCTTAAATACATAACCAAAAAAAATGGCAAAGTATGCAGTCCTCAATTCAAACTCAGTATTTCCAACTCATTATCTGGAAATTCAGAATGGCACAAAAAGAAAAACATAAGAGTAAAGGTTAAATGCATGTCAACTGGAGTATCAGTCCTGTAGGTCCTGACAGATAAATATGGATCCTGCAAAGTCCAAATTGGAGGATCTGTCATATGATATCACAAGCAATACTAATTAGGACTGCATGTACGCAATTAGACTGTGATGCAGAACAGGTTGTGGTGTCCTTGTCCCAGACCATACTAGCAACTGCTTGCTTCTCCTGACAATTTGGTTCATATTTCATATGCTCACCATATTGGGGTCACACAACCACAAATTGTTCACTTCATCATAAATTTAGCTCTTTACATATATGGATAGAAGCTTTGTTGTCAGTCAAACCTTCTGCAAGTTAATTGCCTGAGATGACAACCTAGCTGGCCTAAGCCAAGGTCAACATAACAAATACAACAATAAGGTACATAACCCTAGTACACAAAGGCAAAGTAACAGAATAATGCTCACTCCATGGTCCTTCAATGCACCCACAGAAAAAACCACATTTAGCCTCTTATAAACCCATGGTGGGCAAATAACTAATGAAATACACCAGGGGCCATGGTATGTACCCAAATAATATACCAGAAAAGAATAACCCAAGTAATATACCAGGGAATCACCAAACATAGTATAGCAACACCAAGCCAAACACGGCAACAGGCTTTAGAGATACGCTTCGTGCAACCTTATCACTCCCTTACACGAAGGATGTTAAGCCTTCCATACTTTGGCGCAAAGAAATAATGAAATATCAACCTCGCAAACACCTCCACAAAGGAAAACCAAACAATGGGGGAAAAAAAACCATCCCTATAATAATAAAAATTTACAAAAAAAATGCCTACTATTTGTAGAACCCAAATGTTCAAAAACCCACCCCAACATTTATACAAGTTGCCAATACCTAGGGCTGTAAACGGATCGGATTCGGCTCGGATAGTGCTATATCCGCATCCGCATCCGATTAGCTATCGGACGGATTCGGATAATGCTAGACGGATACGGACACGGATACGGATCGGATATTTTATCCGTTTACATGTAAATATAGCTTTTCGGATAGCTATAGTCTATCCATATCCGCATCCGTTTAGCTTTCGGACGGATTCGGATAGTGCTAAACGGATACGGAAACGGATTTCGGCTATTCATTTACACCCCTACCAATACCCAAATATTTTGCTTCAACCAAACAAGCTGGCCTGTGCAATGCATACTTCCCTCCCTGCCCACACATCTGACCACCAAGGCCTCCTTTGGACACCACAATAACAGAGCAATGGATCATGCCTCACAAGACGGCACAGTAACACATGCAGCTTTATGAGTTTATTAGGGTTTGACCATCATGGGTATGAACTACCATCTAATAAGCCAAAATAAGTCCATACATTTGCCCATTTGAATGCCAACTTTTAGGGCCAATAGGGACCACGAATGCTAATTGTAGGCTGTAAAACATTTGTTGAGCCCATTTTCTTAGGGTTAAACCTCCATCAAACAATGGGTTTTGAAGAACTCCAGTCACATCAATTGAACTTTTGAGAACTCCTTTTCTACGGATCAAGAGAAACATGCAATCAGAGAAAATAAGTCTTTGAGTTACCTTCATACGTCGCTCTCTCAAAGCAAGCAAGCCAGCTTCGGTACAGATTGCCTTGATATCAGCTCCAGAAAACTCATCTTTAGTCATCACAAACTCTTCTAAGTTGACATCATCAGCCAAAGTCATCCTTGAAGTGTGTATCTGCATTCACAAAAACAAGTGAGGGAAAAAATAACGAGAGAAAAAATTCTCCAGATTGTAATAGTAATCAAATATTAATAACTACAAAGACGTTAGTCATGCATTTGTAGTAACAAATTATTTACAAGTCTAAAGAAATTAGTCATGCATTTCTCCAACATAACTCTGGCACAGACCTGGAAGATACGCCTCCTTGTTTTAATATCAGGAAGTGGAAATTCGATCTTCCTATCTATACGCCCAGGGCGAAGCAGTGCAGGATCAAGACTTTCGATTTTGTTTGTTGCAAGGATCACTTTGACATCTCCTCTAGAATCAAAACCATCTAACTGGTTCAGCAATTCCAACATGGTTCTCTGAATCTCACGTTCACCACCCGAATGGGCATCATACCTGCAAAATATACATGTAAACCAGGAGCAGTCCAGAGGCAGTGCATACCAAATAGAAAGATGAGCAGTGAACAGTCACTAGTGTCATTAGACAGACCTTTTGGTCCCAACTGCATCAATTTCATCAATGAAGACAATAGATGGTGAAAGATCATCAGCAACTCTGAAGAGTTCCCTGACTAATTTCGGACCATCTCCCAAGTACTTCTGAATTAATTCACTTCCAACAACACGCAAGAATGTTGCTGATGTTGAGTTTGCAACGGCCTAAGCGGAAACAAAAATCAGATCCATTCGCAGGTAGTCAGATAACATTGACACATGTAAGTCATTCCAACTTATTATTTAACAGAAATGGATTGACACGCAAAACATCACAGCAAGCATATACTCTTCTGCACAACCAGCAAGCAAAAATTTTTTTGGGATGGGGAGTGGGGGACGAGAGAAATGGGAAAGGTGATAAACCTTAAAAAAAAATTGAAAATGGTTGTGGGAGACTAATGCAACTGATGCACATCAGCTTCACAAGAATTCTGGAAAAAAAAACGGGTGACAAAACTTGAAGTTTATAGTTAAGTATGGTGTCCTTGCTTGTTTCTTGGAGGCTTCTAGTTCTACATGTGGCAGCAAGGTATAAAGTCTAAGGAGTAAGTCATTGTATTTTTTTTATGTTGGTTTGTTGGGGGTAAAACAGTCTTATACTTGTAAGGGTGCAAAGTCAAGGGGCAAAGCCGTATTTTGCAAATTTATTGGCGGGAAACTTGTCTTTTACCTTTTAGGGCACCTTGGTTAAGGTTTACTTTCATAAGGCCACGAAATTCCCTCTTGGAAGGAACTTTGTTGTATTGAAGAAAAGTTCCTTTGGAGGTCATAGGTGTTGGCTTTGGTTTGTCCATGGAGAAGAAGGCTTGTATGGTTTTTACTTGTGTTCTATTTTCCATTTTTAGGTAATGACGATTGTAGTCTCTACTGTAGCCTTTTCTTTGTTACTCCTTTTACCTTTTAATCAATCTATTGCATGTAGAATTGATCCCTTCAACCATTCTTCCATTGTTGTGAATCTATTGCATTTAGATTACTTCAGAGGTTGCATAAGTTGAGGTTCTGAACATCATAACTCTTGCAACCTCAATTTGCTTGAGTTCATCTTTGTTTAGTGATTCAGGGCATGACTTCATGCCCTGACTATCACCTTTAGTTACTTTAAAATTGAGCCACATCATTGGCTCAATTTGCATCTTCCCCAACCCCATTTCTGCTGCACTTTTAACTCACTATGCATACTTAGTTTTCTGCTTCATATGTGAATTCCAGCAAGCACAATTTGCTGTACCTTTGAGTGTAAACTGCTTTACTGCCCTTTTCTTCTGTCACCTGTTAAGGTGAACTTTACCATTGTAACCTGGCTTCAAATTCACCCGTCCTTGTTTACTATATCACCTCAAAGTAGGGAGTAAAAATGGCCATTTCTCCAAAACCTTCAACAAAGATGTTGCCCGAAAACCCGAAAAAAAACGCTGTGATATGAAACCTTAAACCAGGAACCATTAAACCATGAAAATCTTGCAGGAAAATAAAGACCACCAGAAATCTCTGTGAAATCATAAACCATGAAACTTAACTATGACACACTGAACCATGACCAGAAATGTAAAGAAATTGCTAAAAAAATGTGAAGTTTGTTGGGATATAGGGAAAACCGGCAGCAAACAAACAGAAAATATAATGGGAAGGATCACCAGATTGCAGGCTCCAAATACCCAACAACTTCATCTTTTCGGTCTATAGAAGACTATTGTAACTATACACAACTTGCCCCTAAGTTGAAAGGACTACTACAATGAGAAGGATGTTTAGAGAGAGGAAGGGAGGTTACAAATGATTCCACACTGCCCAGAGGTATCAAACAGAAAATCAAAAAGAGTAAAATACAAAGAAAGCTTATCAGTTTGATAGACCATTCTGATTTTTCTATTTCTTAATATGTAGCAGGTACATAGTATTTTATTAAGATGTGATATATGTAATCATGTTTTACAGCTCAAAGAAAGACAAAACGGATCCCACAAATTAACAGAAGAGTTCAAAACAAAGAAATCCATGACGAGTATTCTTACACACCTTAGCAAGTAATGTCTTGCCCGTTCCAGGTTCACCATAGAGTATGACTCCTTTGGGAGGCTTAATACCAATGTCTTCATACAATTCAGGATGAGTAAGAGGAAGTTCAACTGCTTCTTTAATTTCTTGTATTTGGGCATCTAATCCACCAATATCAGCATATGACTCCAATGGAGCTTTCTCAACTTTCATCACCGAGACCATTGGATCAACTTCATCCTGAAGAAGTCCCACAACAGACAAAACCTGCAGCATGAACAGACAATTTAAGTACCACATACAGCCTCCTTTCCACAAGGCATAATAATTACTCCAGTCAAAGATAATAATGGAAGAGTGAAAACCTAATAAATGAAGAAAATTTGTACAAACTAAAATATTTTAATCATGATTATGTAAGGTTGTCTACAGTTACATATGTATGTATCTACAAGTATAAAACATAAAAAGTGGAAGTAAAGAGAAAAAATCAGTCAGCAGCTTCAAGAAGAACGTAGGATGTTCATAATGTATCAACAGCATGAGGCTGAGTGGAAGCCAGAGGAGTACGATGCCAATTGCCAACGAAAGAAATATGCAGCAAGTATTTCATACAAATTGATTACAACATAAATGATTGGGGGCTATATAAAATATGTAACCCCAAAATTCTGCAGGAGTAAAATTAGCAAGTCCGTAAATATGGGCCAGCACTTAGAAGTTGGACATCATGCATAATAGCTCTCTCTCTAAGTATTAGTAAATTCAGACAACCAATAGGGTTAACAACTCCTAGGAAACTACAAGCTCTACCTTTCTAGTGGAATTGACACGAAATATCTACTTTTTTTCGATGAGCAGCAATAACGTCTACAATATTAAGATGGATTAAAAGGTGTAACACCACCACCACCACCACCCAACCCCAAAAAAACGAAGCACAAAAACGAAACTAAAAGGAGAAAACTACTATACATCAAAACCATGATGGGCAAAAGTTAAAAAACAAACAAATACAAAAGCTGTACTAGCTTTAAATTACATAGGAGTCACCTTCACACTATGCAGGACAATTCTGAGGACCTCTACTTGTAGCTAAGAAATCACCTAGAAAGTGGGTTGATACTGGATTCTAAAGAAATGAGGTGATCAGTTTGGAGCCATGTAGGACAAAAGTTAAAAACGTAGTAACAAACACAGAAACAGGGGGGGGGGGGAATTGGAAGTTGTCAAAGCTTTAAATTACATAGAGCCACCTGCCCATGATGCAAAACAATTCTGATTTTCTGAGAACCTCCACCTGCAGCTCAGAGATCACCAAAAAAATAGGCTGATCTTGGCTTCTAAAGAAACGAGGTGACCAATTAGGAAGCCAACATCCTCAGCTCTCTAAACATATGAGCATGTTAATAAGCTACTAGCAACACATCACAGTTATCCATAGAATCAGAAATTTTTTATTTTAACTACAAAAGCAGAATCATCTAATACCCAATGAATTCACCCTCAAAACTACCGAAGAAGGAAAAAGTCTTTTTTTTTTTGGTAAAGTAACATAGTCTGACTAATCCCAACCTCTATGCCTGAGGAAGCCAAATTCCCATGGCAACAACCATCGACATTTAACATACTAAAATCAGCATCACTTAAAACATCGAACGTTATCAGAATTAAATGAAAAAACGTCATATTGTGCTCTTTCCATATGATTAGTCCATATGCAGCTGAATCTTTCATTCACAGAACCAAATGTGCTTCTTTAACACTAATTAAGTTAATGACCACCTGAACAGTGAAGACACCATGCTACTCTAACACTGATAAGTGTAAATTCCAAAAACTCTAAGAGTTTCTTCTTCCATATTTTCTGTAAAACAGCTTCAAGAGACATTGCCACTGTCCCACATGATCAACTCCTCTTACCAAAGTAGCAAAAATACCAAGATGCATGTCCACGCATGGATCCCAAACCACTCCGAACCTGTCTAGAAAGTGATGCCAAATCTCCCTATAACCTTAAAGGGGATTATGGAACATAGTCACAAAAACCCTAAGCAGAAGTGACATTTTACTTCTTCCGCCTGGTGAACTATCAAGGATTTCATTCACAAAATCCAGATAGTAGAAACAAGTTATGAAAAGGGAACAGGGAACTAGACCACATATTTCTAACAAAATTATAAAACAAAAGACAGGTAGAAACCAACCTTGTTGTGCATGAGAATAGCACAGCCTGGCTCAAGCTGGTCCTTATCAACAAAGGAGAGTATCCCAACATAGTATTCTGGTCCCACTGAAGAAGAGACAATGGCATGATTCTCATCAATGAGCTCTTCAAGGTTGCCAACACTCATTGGAGAACCACGTAGGTCATCAACCTTAGAACGGTCCTCTTCATTTTTATCCTCCTGTGGCTTCAACCTCTCCTGGTTGGCAACAAACTCCTCCTCCATGAGGAGATAGTCTTTGATCCGCTCTAGCTTTAAGAGCCTAAGCTTACATTTTGTGAGAGGGGTGACAACAGGAAGACGAGCAGCAGCTTCAGGGCCCTTTTGCTTACGCTGCTTGCGGCCTACACGGATGGGTGGAGCCGCAGGCTCAAATTTCTTCTCCTTCTTATCACCATCATGCTTCCTATCGCCGGGCATACCTTGCTTGTTCAAACCACCAGGACTTCCCTGACCCATTATCTGAGAAACCAAGAGAACAATTAGGAACTTAAAATATCACAGTTGAATGTTGGGATGCTGCTAGGTATTTCTTAGTTAAGCTAGAGTGCTAGACTAATATAAAATGGGGATTCTACCATGTCTGGAAGAATAAATAAAAATCGAACCCTTATATTAACATATAGACTAAGATAAACCTAGAAGAAGATCTCTAGAGTAGTAGTTCAAGCCTAAAGGTGTCTGTTTTGAGGAGCGAGGACCCAAAAGCTTCAACAGTTCCAGCTGGATCAAAGAATAAAGCTGCAACAAAAATTCAAACTTTTAAACCCAATATGGCATGAAAATTAATCTTTCCTTGTTAGAAGCCAAAAATCAATCAAACACTTAACAAAGCAAAATGAAGATAAAAACACGAAGGGCAGAAACCCTCGCAAAACTAACCCCTTTTCTCTCTATGGGAAAATGAAAAGTCTCCTAAAAATTCATCATATACAAACTCAGAAACAAAGTAATCGAACATAATCAAAAAAATCCGAAGATAAAGCTGAGCTGAGATCTGGGGATGGAGATTTGGGGAGTTGAATGGAAATCTGAAGAGGTGGTGGTGGTGGTGATGGTCTGGTTGGCTACGGTCATTTCCTAGCAAAGCACCACAGAATTTAAATTATAAGATAAGCAAGGATTAAGGGGAGCTCTCTCCCAACGGGGTCAGCACCCCCCCCCCAAATAATCCCAAACTCTATAACCCCACTGGCCGACAATTTGTTCCACCCTTCACATGCAAACAAAAACTGAAAATCCCCTTCTCTTTCCTCTGGATTTCCCCTCCATTCTCTTCTTTTTTTCCAACAATCTCTCTCTCTCTCTGTTCAACGATGATCAATCAGTCCCAGAAGATAAAGCTGAGCTGAGATGCAAAACCTTAACTCATCTTTTCTTGGGGTTTTGGATTTTCCCGTTTCAAGAGAGTTTTGTTGGAAATTTCAGGCAGGGGTTTTCAGAGAGAAATAAATAAAGAACGCAGGGGAGGGGCTGTTTCTTCTAGGGCTCTTCATTCTCGGGGTTTTTCTTTTCCATGGAAGAAACCCTAACCTAAGGGCTTCGTTTCTTCTTTTCCGATTGTAACTCCCTAAAATCTCAGGGTCTGTTCACACAGGGAATATCACCTCTTCTTTCGTTTAAGAACCCTAACGGCAAGGCAGAGAGTCACCTCCAGGGTTCAGAGAGAGAGAGAGAGCGAGTCACCTTCGATTGTCGTCAAGTCCAGTTGCAGAGGGGGTCGTGCTAGGGAGAGTCACCTACGGAGATCGTAAAGTCCAGAGGGTTGTGAGGAGGAGCTCGTGGAAGAGAGACTGGCGCGCCAGGAGAGACACCCTTCTCACTCGAGTGTGCCATACCATATTGGTGAAATGCAAAGGGTAAAATAGTAATAAAACAAATCCATATTTTATAGAAAATCAGGGATAAACTTGTCCCTATTTGACCGATTGGTGTCGATGTAATGCACTAATACCAAAAGGGATTTTTTTCCTCTAAGGTTCCCTCACCATACGGTCGTGAGGTTCTCCTTAAGGATGCTCGACATATGTTAGAGAGAAATTCAATAGTTGTGAGGTAAAATACAATTTACGATGGTGGTTCCCAAACAACCAGTGACTCTCTCTCTCTCTCCTCTCTCCATTCTTTCCTCAAAACCACTCTCTTCTCTCTCCTCTCTCCACTCTATCCTCAAAACCAATCTCTTCTCTCTCCTCTCCCCACGTTTGCAGTTTCTCAATGAAATAGCAACTCTCACGTCTCCTCTCTCTCTCGTCTCTCTCCTCTCTCCTCTCTCACATCTCCTCTCTTTGTACTATTTCCAAAGAAAAAACGAAGAGAGCTTGGAGAAAGACCAAGTTAATGATCGAACAGATGAATATGGTGGGACCTTACAAAATCGTTGCCACTTTCCTCTAGAAGTTTTTGAGGCTGTTGTCAAAGAGATTGAAGCGGATAAAGTTGGTATTCGGCTCTCACCTTTTTCTGAATATTTGGAATCTGGAGACTCAAACCCAGAAGCTCTTGGCCTTTACATGGCTGAATCCCTTAACAAATACAGGATTCTCTACTGCCATATGGTTAAGCCAAGGATGAAGATGGGTTTGGAGAAGTGTGAAACTCCCCACAGTCTTCTACCCATGTGAAAGGCTTTTAATGGCACTTTTATCGCAGCTGGGGGCTATGACAGGGACGAGAAGAACAAAGCAGTTGCTACTAATTACGCAGATCTTGTGGCTTATGGACGTATGTTCTTGGCTAATCCAGATTTGCCCAAGAGATTTGAGCTTAATGCTCTTCTTAACAAGCAGAATAGATAGACAATGTACATACCTGATCCTAATATCGGTTACACTGACTACCCTTTTCTTGAATTTGCAGCTTAAAATTTGGAAATGTAAGAGCAGGGTAGTAATTTGTTAGTTGTGATTATTTCTTTTCTTGTTTGAGGGATCTTTATGTATAATAAAAGTGAAGAATGATCGATTTAGTAATTATGCAACAATAAGATGCAATCTGATTTTGAAGTTTTAAAAATATATTTGTTCCCTCAAATTGCTCTCGGGTTTGCTTCAACAATCTTCTCATTGTTCAGAAGGATTGGGGGGGGGAGGAATAACTGGAAATGGGCGGGCTGAGGGGCCTTCTTAACAGGCTATCCCCACCATACATTGATTGGAGATTCTCAAAATGAGTTTTACCAAATAGTGACAGTAGTGATAGTAGAGCATATTCCAATGATGTGAAGATCAATTGGGAGAAATCTATACAAGTCATCTTAAATGGATCGAATTCGGTCGGATAGTGACATTATCATATTCCAACGATGTGAAGATCAATTGGGAGAAACCTATACCAGTCATCTTAAACGGATCAAATTGGGTCGGATAGTGACATTATCATATTCGTATCCGATAATCGGACGGATTCGAATAATATCTTTTATAATTTTTGGATGGTTGAATCTATATGTTATTTTAACCTTTTTCTAATTCACAACTTTGATCTTACATTGCTATAAAGCAAGGTTTCTTTATGCAAAGGGACAACAAGATGTTTGCACCTTCAGTTAATTGGGACAATATTAGCTGGCCTAGTCGAAGACCTCTAATGGATTTTCCTGTTCAGATATTCAAATTGCGTGTTGACGCAATTTCTTGTATGTTGTCATGCTGCCACTTCATGATGCTTCCTTGCAAGTTAAAAATGTAAATTCAGATATAAGTTGTAGATCGTACATCATGTGTGTGACTGTGCAATATTTATGTTTTTCTTTTCTTTCTTTTTTCTTTTATTGACATGCTACTGTAGCTCTGCAAATCTCTTTTCTGTTTAAGATAGTCAAGCCATGTCACAATAGTTTGACTGACGCATAATGATCAGCCAATCAATGATGGTAAGGCAATCTTCTGATTATAAAACTTGACTACTGCACATGAAGTGGACTATAACTGATTTAATGGCTCCTCGAAGACATGAATGACAGAGAAGATACTGCAACAAAAACAAAAAACTAGAGTGCATACTCTGAAAAAGATGATTCAAGTTCTTTGATCACGACGGATGAGGTTCATATTCAAGATAGAAGTCCACACATGACTCGTTGAAGCAACAATTCTTCCCTGCAAATTGATCAAGTTTGTATCATATTTTTTTAAGGCAACAAAAATACGAGAAATAAAACACATCGAGAACAAAGAATACGAGAAATAAAATACATCAAGAACAAACGTGAGAGAGGAGAGAGAGAGGAGACACGAGAGTTGATGTTTCATTGAGAAACTGCAAACGTGGAGAGAGGAGAGAAAAGAGAGTCACTGGTTGTTTGGGAACCACCATCGTAAACTGTATTTCACCTGACAACCATTGAATTTCTCTCTGACACGTGTCGAGCATCCCGAAAGAGAACCTCACAACCGTATGGTGAGGGAACCTTAGAGGAAAAAAATCCCTAATAAGAGAGAGAGAGAGATTTGAGTGGCTATCTATCTTAGTTACCTATTTGAATGCAAATCAACCTATTTGAACGCAAATCAAAGTATATCAAATGTCTTTGTCTTGTGAAAGAAAAAAGGTACGATTGGAAGTTTTGGGCGATGGGTCGGACTGGTCTGATTTTAAACCCTAACATTGTCGGCATTGACCGGGTTCAATAGATTTCAACTATGACTTGGTTCGAACCAGCGATGAACATTAGAAAAATTAGGAGGATTATCTAACAAATGACCCGCACCTAGATCAAATTTCAGCTTAGAACAAACTGGGTAATAGTGTACCAGCAATTAAAATTAGCATATTGGGAGGATTCATCTGATGGAGGACCTTAGACCCAGATCAAATATCTCTTGGAACAAATTGAGTAATGTAACAAGGAACAAGTTTTATGGCCAAGCCTCGTAAAATAATCCTCTCCAATTCCCTAGTGTGCAGTGCAACAATGTGGCAGTGCTAGGTGGAGATGTCGACACCTGGCAGCTCGGACATCCAACGGTCCGAGCTCATTGACTTCTGTTGAGCTTGAACCGTTGGATGTCCGAGCTGCCAGGTGTCGACATCTCCACCTAGCACTACCGCACTACACACTTTTATGAATTGGAGAGGATTAAAATCCCCAAGCCTCTCCATAATCTATAGATGGCCCACCTATTAGTAATACATTTTTTTAGGAGGGTAGGAGTTTTACTAATGATATACAAGTGAAAGGTCATGGGTTTCTGACAAACACATCATCTGAAGCCATGGATTGGAGATAGGCCAATCTATCACACATGAAAGACAAAGCCTTCCTAGCCAGGGTATCTGCTATACAATTAACAAAGAAATAGACACTAAGATCTTTAATATCATATAAGACCGTTAATGCAGAAAGAGTATCCTACTTTATGCCTTAGAGGAAGAGGATAGCATCCATATTATCAAATTCAACCTGCAATTTAGCAATCCCCAGCGATAAAGCTTTTGAGAGCATCGTCCGAATCACTAAGGCTACATTTAGTAACGTTCCAAGGAAAGTGTTTTCTACATTTTTGCATTCTCCGAGAACATACAAACAGGTAAATTATGTTTGGCATTTTGGTTCATTTTTTGGGTCTGGAAAAACAAATTGGGGTTTATTTTGCTTCTGTGAACACCATTTGCAAAACAGAGCAGACTTGTTTTGTTGTTCCATGGAGCAACTATAGGGCACAAAAAAATTGAGAAAAGTGACCACTCATCCACTAATCACTCGACAGTTCACTCGATTGGGGTATTCAACTGAAACTCCATGGATCGACTTGCAACTCTCCTGTGATCTTCACCTGGAACCTCCATCCAAGGTAAGCACTTCACTCGACTGGGGTATTCAGCTGAAACTCCCTATAGCGACCTACAACTCTCATTTGATCTTCGATCTTTGCTTGGAACTCTCCTTTAATCTTCGATCTTCGCCTGGAACCTCCAACCAAGGTAAGCTCTCTCTCTCTCTCTCTCTCTCTCTCTCTCTCTCTCTTTGTCACAACCCGCTCTGTAAAACTGGGGGAATGTGACTAGAATGCCTACCATCATCCTACTCAGCCTGCCAGGACTTCAGACGTAGTACCTTAACCATACAACCACAATCAATCCATAATAAAATCAAAGCAACGGAAGTCTAATGATCTTTATAAGTTAACAAGTTTATTTCATTTGTCATCCATCATAACATAATTACATAATTATAACCCGCAAATGTATATATTACATTAAAGGTGAAAATATATCAAAATATGAATTGATGACACTACGCCATAAATAAAACAGCTCCATAAGCACAACTGTCAAAACCACAACCAACATCATGCTCATCGGGCTCTGGTGTCCACCAGTCACCACTGTACCCAATCATGGTAGGAAAGGTATCTGTACTCATGGACTCGACAATACCTGCATCAACAGCTAAAAGAGGGATGCACGTGGTGTGAGCTTCACTAAGCTTAATGAGGGGAGGGAAAACATGCAAGCAAAACACAAATAGTCTATAATACGGTGCATGAATCCATTTATTAATTAACCTAGACAGGAAAACTAAGTCTCAGGCTAACAGTGCTACTGCAACACATTAGGATATATCCCTGGTCCCAGAATTCACCATCGGTCACCCAACGATACATTTCCTAGATGTGTAAGGGAGCTTACCAGTCCCCGAATGTGCCATGGGTCTCCTAGCAAACCTGGATAACTTGCCAGTCTCAAAATTCCCATCGGTCATCCGAATCGGTCCGCCTCCGGGCAATAATCACATTGTACCGCAGAAGTGGTATTCTGGAATAATGCATCAAATCTACCACTAAAAGGTTATCCAACACGTAACCCCCTGTTGGCTAGGGGTTGCAACACCTAGTCAATGATCCTAGCCTCATACCATCTACATGGCAAAGTATCACATGTATTATATACATATATATAAATTTGAGGTTGACGATCACAGTAGCTGAAAACCATCGACTACACTGTCCTCTTATTTCCTCAAACATACACATACACTTACAATAAAGTGTGGCGGATATGGTACCAAAATCCATCATCGGTTACATTGCAAGCTTGGTGGAGAGGAAAACGGCTGCAAAGGTATGTGGATTCTTCTCAAGAATTTTTGGATTAGATATGATTCATTTGCAGGATGTGAGGAGCAGGTTACTCTTCTGGCAAAGTCACGCCAATGGGAGGAATTTTTGTGGGGTTATTGTAGGCTTAGCCAGGTATAAAGCATGCTTAGTAGCTAAAGGCTATACTCATGTAAGTGTGATAGATTATTTTGATATCTACTCACCAGTCTGTCACTTGGCTACGATAAAGATTCTTTTTGCTTTGGCATCTATTGAGCATTATATTGTGCATCAAATGGATGTGAAAATGGCATTCCTTAATGAAGACTTAATGGAAGAAATCTACATAAACCAACCTGAAAGGTTTGTTATGAAAGATTTTGAAAAGAGAGTTTGTAAGTTGAACAAATCTCTATATGGTCTTAAACAAGCACCTAAATTATGACATGACAAGTTTGAGAAGACAATAAAGAGCTTTGATTTTTATACCAGCAACTCAGATAAATGCATTTACTTTCGATTTGTGTCAAATAAAGTTACGATTATTTGCTTATATGTAGATAACATGTTGATTCTTAGTTCTGATCATTCTGTAGTGAGTGACATTAAAGAAACCTTGTCCAAAAAATTCGACATGAAAGATCTTGGTGTAGTAGACACCATTCTTAGTATGAAAGTAAGTTTTGATAGGCAAGGGATCACTCTTAGCCAAACTCATTGCATTGAGAAACTACTTTCCACATGGGGATACAGTGATTGCAGACCGATTAAGACACCTTATGACTAAAACAAACGGTTGAAACCTAATGCAGGTGACACCATGAATCAGTTGGATTATTCTAAACTGATTGGTAGTCTCATGTATGCAATGAGTTATACTAGACCAGACATAGCCTTTACGGTAGGAATGTTGAGTCAATTCACTAGTAACCCTAGCATAGAGCATTGGGATGCTCTGATGAGGCTCATGAGATACCTTAAGGGTACTCTAAGGTATGCCTTACACTATACTAGACATCTTCCAATTTTGGAAGGATATTCTGATGCATCGTGATGCTCAGATTTGGGAGACAGTAAATCTACCAGTAATATGTCTTTACACTGGGTGGAGCAGCTGTGGCATGGAAATCCAAGAGACAAACTTGTATTACTCTGTCATCTATAGAATCGAAACTTGTTGCTCTAGCTTCTGCAGGAGATGAAATAGAGTGGATCAAAGATCTGATTATGGATATTCCATTGAGAAGTTTGAAGTTAAATTCTCTATCTATATTCTGTGATAATCAAGCTACGAAAACGATAGTTAATAACTCACTCTTTAATAAAACATGGAATCATCACTTTAATCGATGTGCGATCGAAGGATAATATGGCATATGCTCTTAAGAAGGGACTGCACAAAGATCGAACATTCAAACTCGCGGGAGAAATGGGATTAAAGACCCTTTTGATAGGTCATAATCTAATCCTATGTTATTTTGAAATATTTGAATCTCATCTAGCTATAATAAGCATTTGTGATAATTTACATATTTCAGATAATTTGGTAAGATTTTTAAGTATGGAGGTTTGTGAAACCATTCCAAAACTGATGGTGTAGCAAAATTCTATATGTCGTTTCCTTACTTTGTTATTCCACAAAGAAATATGCAAATTTATTTTGATATGTTTCATTGATATTATGCTTGTCTTCCAATCCTTCATAGTATGTTGTGTCATTCCAAACTTGATGATATAACATCTGTGATTGTTATGACGATTATAATATTTTAAAAGAAAACATGATATAGTCCTTATGAAAGAGACTATATAGGGTCTTATTCTTGTATAGAAACTTGACAATAATGCTTATTGTTTGAATTTTGATTCATTTTTAGCCATTATATGAATTATACTAAGTTTTTCTTGTTGAACTAAATACTCTTATATCTTTATGCAAATGATTGAATTCATTTTTCTTATAAAATTCATATTTGATAAATTACAGAGGATGACGAAGATGGAGGAGAACGTTTTAATTTGGATCTCGATGATCATGACTTACTTGATGAGTAAAGTCAATAAGGATTGCAAGGATCTTTTTATTTTTTTTTTTAATTAGTTCACTTGCATGTGGAACTTCTAGATGTTTGGGTTTAGATTTGATCTAAAGCTCAAAGGTTTTTATTTCTTGAAGTTTACTTTATGATCCGTTAAAGTTTTAAACATTCTGTTTATTTGATTCAATATTTTGTTTGAACAATGTTTATCTATTCTTGGTGTTGAAAAAATGTAAAACATAGGAGGAGATTGTTGGGTACATTCCATATCCTAATAAATGTTCTAATATAAGTCTACTAGAATAAGGAATCAGGTTGTAGTGGACCCTATTGGATAGAGCCCATCTAACCTAAAACTCTAGTCTTTTCTATAAATACTAGCTGGAGACAGCAACCTGTTTATTCTAAACTTGATATGCAAGGTGTATTACTTTAAGCAACCTTGTGCTTAAACCCTAAACCCTAACAGAGGTCATGGTCTAGATTAGCAACATGTCAAATTTCAAAGTCTGCCATGTTTTCACATGCATTCCATGCACACCTATGGTACAACAACTATTGTGTTTTCTACCACAGCAGGATTTTCAAAGCTATGTTTTTCCACTTAGAAAACTCTAATAAATTAAAACTTAACATGTGATAAGAGACCTGTCTGATCTATAAAGTGAGGCGTGTAAGAAAGATTTCTAACGCAGACATGTAAGACCTATCCAGATGTTCAACAATATGTTTTGTTACATGGATAACTCTATCATTATTATTTCATTTCTGGTGGGCCAACATTCCATAAGATTCATTAACTAAGAACCTCTACACAACATAGAGAAACCCGTTAACTCTTTTAGCTCATTACCTTATGGAGACGGTTTTCCTTATGCCACGATCCTTCACCAATGGCTATTATTGGCGTTAAATGGGTGAAAGAAAATAATGGAGGGAATTTTAGACCTCCAACAAATAAGAGAGTTCGGGGAGTAATAATGACCCAAGATTTGGGGGTAAACTTTCTCCGAACCTAATTCAAGAATATGGATGAGCTACATAAATCCAATTCCAGACCATATGAGATCCTATTCCATCATTGAATCATGCTTATTGTATCTCTCTAATTCCTTCTAATCAGACCATATTAACTCATTTCCTTTTTACAATACTCCAATCTAGCATCATATCGCTTACCCACTATTCTTGTTGGTCTCCATTGCACATGGCACAACCATTTCTATGGGATCTGTTACGGTCCAATATTAGTTATATGGGGGACTATTCCCTCATCAGTTACCAAAGTGATTTGGTGTGGATTGATATAGTATTGAGTTCCCTCACTTTGTAACCAGTATATGGGGTTGAGTTCTCCCAAGGTCTGTATCAGTGGTATGATATCAGAGCAGTTGATCCTCGGTTCCAACCCTTGCACGAAAGGGGCGAACCTGGTGCTAGAGTGGAGTCACTAAAAAAGGGCTTCCTACCCCAGGTATGTATCTGACCGTTGAATCAATAAGCCAATTGTTACCGTATTTTATCAAGTAGTCTAATTTTATACGTGACTTTGAGGAAAAACCGTATTATACACGTATTAATTATCATATTAATCGCTCATTAATATAATTTATGAGTTTTAATTAAACAAAATAAAAAACTAAACCTAAAAGCCCAAAAGCCGATGAGAATAACCCCAAACCTAAAACCTGAAGTGTCACGCCCCCATTCCAGATAAGGAATATATTATAATATGAAGGGTGACTAGGACGACACATGTCATCTTACTAAGTTGCCCGGATCACAGACACAGTGTCCCAACACACAGTCATAACCAATATTAAAGCAATATACTATCCGAATGCAGGAAAAAGAAATATTATATTCCAAATAGATTAGTAGTTTGCGAAAGCGTAAAATCAAATAATTACAAGATGTTCAAAAGCTAAATGATAATGTACTGCAGTTAACACATTTCCTGTGACCATCAAATAACTACAAAAGGGTATAATAGTAAATGTTCATACACGGACTTTAAGCCCTAGAATAATCAAAAGAGACCAAGTCCCAAGTATCATCATGGCCCGTAGGCACAATCATCACAAGGACATCCGTCACCGTGTTCCTCTAACATAGCCTCCGGCTCCTCAGTACCAATTTCATTGTATCTCGAGGACTGGACTTCAAGTCTTGCGAGATATCCACCATATGCATCAAAATCTAAAAAGAGTGCGCACGAGGGGGTTAGCTCCACTAACCCAGTGAGGGAATGGAGATGCATAAACAGATAATTCACATATAATCCATGATGTATATACATGTAAGTAAATTTTTCACCTATCACACAGTCTAAGTCAATGGTATATGCTACTATGGCAACTCGGGAGACACTGTGGTTCACTTATGTTATTGCCACAATAAAACCTCAATTGTCACCAGGGGGCCTATGCCGATCGAAGCCACCAAAACCATCTAGTGGAAGACCTCGATGATCAGTGGTCATCCTTGACCTGGCCTTTCTCCCCCACAGGCAGCAAGGAGCCCTGATCACCCAACACCAAAACCCTTGCTGGTAAGAGTCATAGCATAGAGAAGCAAAACCTAACCACAGATATACTGCATGCAAGTCCTATCATCTCGAGAGGTATTCCGAGGACATCAATGTCCCATACCATCTAGCACATGGGTACCAGCATGACACGACGCATACAGTTTAATATGACATTTAATAAAAGATCATATACATTCTTGGGGTTTTGGCACCGTAACCCGAATAAAGGATGGAAAGCAATCACAACATCATCATATCAATCAAATATTATAAAGTATACAAGATATGCAATCATGCTTAATAAAAAATACTAGTAGCATGGTACATGTACAATTAGTAATAGTAAACCTAAACAATAACCAACCCACTCACAATATAGGTTATGTGCCGTTGTTATAAGTTCGTCGCCGCGGTTGAGTACTACGCCTCAAGATGAGAGTTTTAGGCCTAGGAAAAGAGTGAGAATAAGGTTAAATAAGTGATGGATAGGATCCCCAAAAGGTATCCCTTAAATCACCCAACTATAGGGTTTCAAAGACAGGGTGGTTTTATGGGTGGTCTTTCCTGAAACCGTATGTAAAACCTCTCAAGTCAGTAGCTTTAAAGCCTGACAGTTTTATGGGTGATTTTACCCAAAACACAAAACTGCATATAAAACCTTACTAATCAGTAGCTCATATTGGGGGGCGGTTTTTAAAGGTGGTTTCACACAGAGTCTTTAAAACTGCATGTAAAACCTTACACCTTCAGGTCAGAGATTCAAGGGATTTTTTCACCTATGATTTCATTCCCAAGGAGTTTACGAGCATTGAAATACCAAAGGAGCTTTCCCCTAGGTTCCTTAGAGTCCTAAGACCTTATTAGGTCCATACAACCAAAGGATCTATGAGGAAAATCCAAGAAGAGCCAAATCTAAGGCATAATAGGGTAAAACCCTAAGTCTTACAAGTAGGGTGATGTGGTGAGTCTTAGGGATCATGAATAGAGGGTAAAGACCCCATAATATCATAAGGTGGAGGTTTCAATCGATCCTTGGGTTCCAAGTAAAATCCTAAGTCAAGGTCTTCCCATCCCCCAAGTCCCTAAACCCAAAAATTAAAGAAGAGAAGAGAGTTTAATGGCCTACCTGACCAAGACAGAGGAGCTCCACGTTTAGGACTCCAAAGGGTGGGGTCTTAAGCCTCCAGCCAATCCCCTTCACCCACCTTCTTCCTTTTCTCCTTCTTTCTTGCTCTCTTCCATGATTTAGGGTAGATGGGAGGAGTTATGACTAATGAATGCCCATAAGGTTCTATTTATAGTAAGTGGGACTTAAGGTCTGTTTGGTTGGGTAGTAATTAGGTCAAAACCCATTTTTGGGTTAAACTAGGTTAAATGGGTCCACCTATTGATCCCACAAGGAGAAGATTATGGATGGGGTCCACAAGATATGGGAACATAAGTCCCTAGCATGTTTACCAAGGTAAGTGGGACCCATAACAAAACACTCCACAAACAGCTAAAATAACCTAGGCAGTTTTAAGGGTGATTTTTCTCAGCACCCAAAATTATATGATAAACCACCCAAGCAAAGATGGGTTATTCTTTACTCCAAACATCCCCAGCTTTGTCTCATACTTCGAGGACATCAAAGGGAAGGATAAACAAATATAACAAGAGGCTAGCAACTTACTTCTCAACCGTCATGGTGTGTCCCCCATGACCCCGAAGAGTTTCCCCACAGTAATACCAAGTTCATCACTGAACGAAGTGTCCAAGTGAGGTGATGCTCCAGGGTACTCTCTCCGAAATTCTTTGCTTCCCGAGCTGGTACTAGGAGGATAGTCAACGAAGTCACCATCAACAAATTTCCCCCACTGTCGATTAAGGAATCTTTCCTCCACAGGCAAACCCGTGCCATGGTCAATGATCTTGTAGCTGGGTTTGACCACCATCGAGAACTGCTCACCAACATACATGGCAACAGTATCTACACGTCATGAGGAAGAAAGAATAATTAATTATGATCCCGGGTGCGGGTATAACATCCCCCCCCCCACCTTATAAGAAATTTCATCCTGAAATTTGATGTACCTTATAGGAAAGCAAGGAAAGGGTACTTCGCCCGCATCTCTACTTCCGCCTCCTAAGATGCTTCCTCCTCAGGATGATTGCACCATTTCACCTTCACATAGTGGATGGACCGATTGCAAAGGTGAACAACCTTGCTGTCCAGAGTCTTCTCAAGTTGCTCTTTGTAAGACATGTCAACCGCAAACTCTAGCGGTTCCTATGATAGAATATGGCTTGGATCATGAACGTACTTCTGTAACATGGACACATAGAAGAAATCATGCACACTATCCAAGGATGGAGGGAGTGCCAACCGATATGCCACTGGCCCGATCTTTGCAAGGATCTCAAACGATCCAATAGACGTCGGACTAAGCTTACCCTTCTTGTTGAAACACATCACCCCTTTGGTGGGTGATACCTTCAGGAACACCTTATCGCCGATAGTGAACTCCAGGTCCTTTCGCCTCAAATCTGCACAACAGTTCTGCCTAGACTGGGCTGCTCTGATCCGTTCACGAATCAAGTCCACCTTCTTGCATGTCACCTAGATCAACTCGGGACCAAAAATATGCCGTTCACCCACCTCGTCCTAGTATAGAGGTGTTCGACACTTATTCTCATATTGAGCTTCGAATGGTGCCATACAAATAGTAACTTGGTAACTGTTATTATAAGCAAACTCGATGAGTGAGATGTTCTCATCCCAGCTGCCTTGCATGTCAATGGCATAAGCTCGGAGCATATCTTCCAAAGTCTGAATAGTCCTCTCTGACTATCCGTCTGTCTGAGGGTGTAAAGTTGTACTAAAACTCAACAATGTACCCATTGCCTTTTGAAATCCACCCCAGAACTTAGATGTGAATCTGGGATCCCAGTCAGAGATGATGCTAACTAGAACTCCATCCAGATGGACCACATTATCAATGTACAAACAAGCCAGCTTGTCCATCGAGTAAGTGATCTTCATAGGGATGAAGTGAGATGTCTTCGTTCCTCTGTCAACAATAACCCATATGGCATCGACACCTCTAGGTGTGTAGGGTAACCCAGTGACAAATTCCATAGTAACATACTCCCACTTCCACTGTGGGATGGGCAACGACTGTAAGAGGCCATGAGGTTGTTGCCTATCCGCCTTCACCTGCTGACAAGTGAGACATCTTGCCACAAACTCAATCACATCTCTCTTTATTCCACTCCACTAGTAATACTCTTTCAAATCGTACTACTTGGATGAATCGAATAAGGTGAGTCGTGAGCTTCAGATAACACTTCCTTCCTCAACTGAGCATTACTAGGAACGCATAGCCAATCTCTAAACATGAGGACACCACCCTCTGTCAAAGTAAAGTCTAGTTCTTGCTGCGTGTCTTCTTCGATAGCTGTAATGATCTTTTGAAACTCTTCATCAGAAGCCTGGGCTGACAAGATTCGCCCCACCTATGTTGACTGTACTGATAAAGCTGACAAGGATAAGGTAACACCGTCAACCAGTAATTCCAAGTCTATTCTTCTAGCTTCCTCAATAAGTCTTTCGCTGACTGGCAGTGACAAGGTCTGAGATTTTTGGCTCAGTGCATCTGCTACTACATTTGCTTTGCCGAGGTGGTAATGGATGGTGCAGTCATAATCTTGCATCAACTCCAACCACCGCCGCTGCCTCATATTGAGCTCCTTCTGTGTAAAGAAGTACTTGAGACTCTTGTGATCACTGTAGATCTCGCTTTTCTCACCATATAAGTAATGTCTCCAGATTTTCAAAGTGAAAACCACAACTGTAAGCTCCAAATCATGGGTCGGGTAATTTTTCTAATAATCTTTTAACTGTCGAGAAGCATAGGCCACGACCTTCCCATCTTGCATCAGGACACAACCCAAGCCCATTTTAGATGTGTCACTATAGACTACCATCCCTCTAGTACCATTGGGAATAGTGAGTACTGGAGCAAAAACTAGCCTCTACTTTAGCTCTTGGAAGCTCTTCTCACAGCTATCAGACCACTCGAACTTTATTCCCTTTTGAGTCAGTCGTGTCATAAGAGCGGAAATCCTTGAGAAGTTCTCAATGAACCTCCTGTAATAGCCAGCTAGGCCCAAGAAACTATGAATGTCTACCACACTCTTGGGTGTCTCCCAGTCAACTATCAACTTTACCTTGCCAAAAATAATGTGTCCCAAAAATGCCACTTGTTATAGCCAAAACTCACACTTATTGAATTTGGCATACATGTAATTGCTTCTCTCTCAAGCGCTGCAATACCAAACGGAGATGGTCTACATGCTCCTCCTCACTCTTGGAGTAGATTAAGATGTCATCAATGAAGACGATGACATACTTATCCAGAACATTATGGAAAATCCGATTCATCAACTCCATGAAGGTGGCCAGGGCATTGATCCGCCCGAAGGACATGACCAAGAACTCATAGCCACCATAGCAAGATCTAAAAGCTGTCTTGCTGATATCGCTGTCCCTGATCTTCAATTGGTGGTACCCCGATCGGAGATCAATCTCCGAGAACACCTTAGCACCCTGTAGTTGGTCAAATAAGTCATCGATCCTGGGTAAAGGATACCGATTCTTGATCACCAGTTTGTTGAGCTCACGGTAGTCAATGCACATACGTATACTATCGTCCTTCTTCTTCACAAACAACACAGGAGCTCCCCAAGGAGGTACACTGGGTCTAATGAAGCCTTTCTTCAACAGGTCATTAGTTGTTCTTGCAGCTCCTTCAACTCAGTTGGGGTCATCCTGTATGGAGCCTTGGATACTGAGGCTGTGTCAGGTACCAGATCTATCATGAACTCTGTCTCACCATCTGGTGGCACCACGTTAGGTCTTCCGAAAAGACATCTAGAAAATCTTCCACACCCAAATCTTCCAGTGGTCTAACCTTTGTTTCAGTATCTACCACAGATGTCAGGTAACATTGACACCCTTTCGCTAATAGCTTCTGAACTTGGAGGGCAAAGATGATAGCTTTATTGGGTTTCACCAGCCTAATGCCGTTAAATACAAACTCGATCTTCACCTTCCGTAGGTTTGAACAAGACCTTTCTCTCTGCACAGATTAGACTGGCCCCATGAGTGGATAACCAGTTCATACCCAAGATCAAGTAAAAGTCCTTCATGTCCAGTATTACCAAACTTGCTTCTAGCCCATGATCACACACACATATAGGGCAAGGATCATAAATCAAGTCAAGTCCAACCTTGCTACCCGTTGGTGTACTGACTATCAGGTTCTGGGCCATTTGTTTCGATTTGATAGGTATCTTCTTGGCAAAATAAGGGGACACAAAGGAATGTGATGCCCCCAAATCAAACAATGCATAGGCAGGCTGAGAACAAACAAAGATCATACCTGACAAACAACAAACAACCCATCATAGAAATAAAAATTATATGGATGCACATCTCAAGAGTTGAGTGCATTACCTGTGATAACACTAGGGTTAGCCTGGGCTTCTTCATTGGTAACAGAGTACACCCGCCCTTGAGTTTTGCTAGCTGGGGCAGGAAGGAGGGCACGAACAACTGCTTTAGCTTGAGGTGCCTTAGAAGACATAGAAGTCCAAGAACCTCCCTCTCGGGGTTGCGTGCAGTCCTTGATCATGTGCCCAACCTCCTTACAGTTAAAGCATATGAGGGTTTAGGTACCATAGTGAGAGTTCGATGCAGGCTTGGATGCATCAGGCCTGCGAGATTGAATTGGGGATGCAGCAGTGTGAGATCCCTTCTTCTGAAATTTGGTAGACCCCCAAGATTCATAAGAGGTCATGGGCCTCTTGTCGGCCTGAATGGCCCTATAATTTTCCCTTTGCTGGTCATCAATTATCTTGGTAGCTTGGATCGTCTCTACATAAGTGGGATAGTTATGTAGCACCCAGAAGTACTGACACTAGGCCTAAGCCCTTTCTTGAATTTCCTGGCCTTAACATCCTCAGGCTTCATATGTGCTGGGGCAAAGTAAAAAAAATTCTTCAAAAGCTTGTTGATACTCAAGGACCGACTTGGATCCTTGATAGAAGTTCATGAACTCGGCCTCCTTCTTATCACGGAAGTTCTGAGGAAAGACGTTTTTTAGGAAGTCTTCCTTGAATTAAGCCTAGGTCGCATCTGGATAAGTTGCCCATAAATTCTCTTTGGAGGAGAGCCACCAAGCATCGGCATCACCTCGAAGCTGATATGTTGCACATCGGATCTTGTTTGTATCGTTGCATTGTAACGCTTTGAAGATCCTTTCAAGATCCCTTTCCACGTTGCCAGGTATAAAGAATCATGTGACAACTTGTAGAAAGTCAGAGGACGGTGCTTCTGAAACTTCTTTGACAGCTTGGAGGCATCAATCCAAGCTGGTGCCGCCACTTGAACTGGAGGAACCTCAACAGTAGAAGGTAGAGGTGGTATTGGCACCGCTTGTGCCATTGGAATTTCGATAACAGCAGGAGCCGGAGGAGTACCAGGCATGGCAGTACCCACAGGAGCTGGTGGTGGAGGAGCCACTTGTACTGGAGGGGGCACTTGCTGCCTTTCCCTAACAATGTCTCAGAGTTGAGCAGCAATATCTTGCAAAAATTGAGGAGTTTTGGCAGCAACAGGAGCCGGAGGAGTACCAGGCATGGCAGTACCCACAGGAGCTGGTGGAGGAGGAGCCACTTATACAGGAGGGGGCACTTGCTGCCTTTCCCTATGTCTCAGAGTTGAGTAGTCATATCTTGCATAAATTGACGTTGCTCTTGTTGTGCCTCTCTATGCTCACGTTGCATAGCTTGCAACATATTACCCAATAACGCGACAACATCCGCATTGTTATTGACTGGAGGTGGTACCGGTAAGGCCGTGTTCGAGGCTTCTCCGGCCTCATCCTTAGGAGGGGAACGGTTCATAGTTGACCAGGTATTATCCATGGTTGACACCTGATTAAGGTCAACACCAATAATTACGGGTACAAATAAATTTAACCATAAGCAAGTTAACCATATAGTTCAAATTACATGTGTAAGATAGGTCACAAGGGGTGAGGGAAACAATAAATGAGGGGTATAAATGTCTAAAACAGGTTGGTTTAACAAAACAGGGCAAGAAAACCCTTTTTGGCTTGGGCGGTTTTATGCCCAGTTTCACTCAAATGGTAAACCCGCAGGTAAAACCACCTGAGTCAGATTTTAAGGACAGCTACTGCCAAGGGCGGTTTTATTGGCGGTTTTTACCTGGGCCAAAACCATATGTAAAATTGTCGCGACCACACCTGTTCCCTTAGCCTTCCTTGGTGGGTTTCGGAGCTTCAAATTACTCCCCTTCAACACCAAATCAAGCTCAGGTAAGGTTTTCCCCATTATCTTCGCTTTTCCTCTTTGACAAACACAAAAGTCTAACCTAGGTTTTAGAATCTTGCTGTTTTGCTTTCTTCTTACCTTGGAAATGGTTTGTAATCTATTCTCCACCATTTTTACACCATGTACAACCTTTACAAAGCCTTGCACATGATTATTGCATTCAAACTCAAGAATTTGGGTTAGATTTTGGAAAAACCCAAACCCTAGGGTGAAATTTCACTTTTCCTCTACCATGTCTGAATTGGTTTTGCTATGTAGGACTTAGTTCATAATATTTTGAGTTGTCACAAGTCATTACTTTGCTTCCCATGATTCAAACTCCCAACCAACAAAATCTAAAATCTTTTAAATTTATAGCATGTTTAAGTTCTCAAATTAGTTCATTCCCTACTAACCCTTACTGTTTTGAGTAATGTGTTATGTTCTAGGCATAGAATAGCCATAGAACTATATACTCATGATGCCATTCCAGTAGTGGGCCATGCCTTCCCCTTTTCCCCAATTTCCTAGGTCATCTCTTGATGTGAATCCGAATTTTAAGCTTATAACTCTTGTTGTAATTTAACTTTCTTCGAATGGGGACCAGAGGCTAGGTCTTGAACCTATTGACCTTGCATTATTCATGCTTACTAGGATTTTTAGCATTCTAAGTACTAATTTAACATGTTACATGTATATATTTCTTTTGCTATTGCTTATAGGTTGAAACCATCCAATGGCTCGAAGAACACAACGTGCTCACACCAAATAAGCTGCACCAGTTGACTTTGATCCACTATGGTTTCAAATAGCAGCAGACCTAGAACTTTACCAAGATTACTTCCGCTTCAAGAAGATAGTGGAAGGGCAAGATGTGGTGTTGGATGACCTCAAGGGTTATAGAGTTTAGCAGAGATTTGAGGCTTTGGGGTGGACCAACGTCCTCAACATCTCAGAGCTGTATTACTCAAAGCTCATCCGCCATTTCTATGCGAATCTAACCATCGAGAACCCGGGCACAAAGAATTTTTGGGTTGTTTCATACGTCAAGGGGGTTCACATAGCCTTTACAGCGGCACAACTAGTGGGCATTCTCAACATATCTATTGGGGGAGCAAAAACCTATTGTTCCCCGGGAAGGAACACCTATGACTTCATCTTTGAGGCATACAGTGAGCTGTACAAAGTGCTTACCCATGGAGCATTTGATTCAAAAGTGCCCGAGACTTCATTTGGTAAGTCCTAGAGGGTGTTGAGTTGGATAGTGCAGCACCACATCGTACCTATAGCAGGACATCGCACCACGCCCTCAATCTTTGTGGGGTACGTGGCATATCACTTGTACAAAAGCGTACCACTTTGCCTACCCTACATCATCATGCGCACCATGATTCATACAGGGCAGCATCCTAAGAAGAGTTTGGACTGATCCTATGGGAGGTTGCTTACTACAATCTTCCAACACTTCAGGGTTGATTTCAGTGGTGAGGACCAGGATATGACTGAGGATCCTCCTTTTGATCGCAATGCGATCATGAGGATACGAGTTCGGACCAACACATACAGTAATGGGGAACTAATTCCCCCAGTGGAGGGTTACATGCCAGAACCCAATGTACCGGGGCCTCCTCCCCAGTCGGCCGAGAAAATGGCCTCCTCATCTGGTGCTGTTTCCTAGAGGGTCTAATACAGATAGGGTTCTTACAGCCTTAGGTCAGATGAACACCAACATGACCCAGGGCTTCGCTGGTGTGAATGATCGACTCGATGCAATTGACAAACGCATTGAAAGCCTCGAGAAGCAGATGCATGACCTGAACACCTACCTTCACGATGAAGGGACCAATGATGAGTTTGGCAGCAGTGACAAGATGGAGTTATAGACTCCATGACCTTTCTTATCATGTTTCCTCTTTTGAACTTCTAGTTATTTAGCCGTATTATGTAGTACTTTTTAGTTTCTTCTAGATATAAGAACTTATGGACAGTATTTCAGCTGAAGTTTATAATTTCCTTTTTGGGTTTCATGAACATTGTATTCACCTCCAGAGGAGGTCTATGTACTCAACAACTGAAACTTAAGGAATATATATATAATTTTTTTTTCTACTGTTGTTCCTATTATTCACTATTGTCTTCGACTTTCATACTAAACTAGCCTTCTTCTTAGGTTTCACATACATTCTAATTATTCTCATTGGAAGCTTTTAAGTTAGACCCTAATTGTATAGAGTAAATTAGGAGTTCACTAGACTGTGGTTGGTGCAAAGCATCACGCTCTGATACCATGCTGTCACGCCCCCTTCCAGATAAGGAATATATTACAATATGAAGGGTGACTAGGACGACACATGTCATCCCACTAAGTTGTCCGAATCATAGACACAGTGTCCCAACGTACAATCATAACCAATATTAAAATAATATAATATCAGAATGGGGAAAAAATGAATATTACATTACAAATTGATGAATAGTTTACGGAAGCATAAAATCAAATAGTTACATGATGTTCCAAGGCTAAATGATAATGTATGGTAGTTAAGACATTTCCTGTGACCATCAAATAACCATAAAAGGGTATAATAGTAAATATTCATACACGGACTTTAAGCCCTAGAATAATCAAAAGGGACCAAATCCTAAGTCTCATCATGGCCTGTAGGCACAATCATCACAAGGACATCCATCACCGTGTTCCTCTAACACAGCTTCTAGCTCCTCAGCATCAATATCATCGTATCCCGAGGGCTGGACTTCGAGTCTCACAAGATATCCACCATCTGCATCATAATCTAAAAAGAGTGCGTAGGAGGGGGTTAGCTCTACTAAGCCAGTGAGGGGATGGGGATACACAAACGCACAGTTCACATATAGTCCATAATGCATGTACATGTTAGTAAATTTTTCACCTATCACAGAGTCTAAGTCAATGATAAATGCTACTATGACAAATCAGGAGACACTGTGGGTCACTTATGTTATCGTCACAATGAAACCTCAATTGTCACCAGGAGGTCCACGCCAGTCGAAGCCACCAAAACCACCTAGTGGCAGACCCCGATGATCAGTGATCATCCTTGACCTGGCATCTCTCCCTCACAGGCAGCAAGGAGCCTTGATCACCCAATACCTAAACCCCTGTTGGTAAGGATTGTAGCATAGAAAAGCAAAACCTAACCACAAATATACTACATACAAGTCCTATCGTCTCGAGAGGTATTCCGGGTGCATCAAGGTCTCATACCATCTAACACCCAGGTACTAACACAACAGGATGCGTACAGTTTAATATGACATTCAATAATAGATCATATACATTCCTGGGGTTCTGGCACCATAACCCGAATAATGATGGAAAGCAATCACAACATCATTATATCAATCAAATATTATAAAGTATGCAAGATATGCAATCATGCTTAATAAAGAATACTAGTAGCATGGTACATGTACAATTAGTAATACCAAACCCAAACAATAACCAATCCACTCACAATATAGGTTATGCCCCGTTGTTATAAGTACGTCGCCTCGGTTGAGTAATACGCCTCAAGATGAGAATTTTAAGCCTAGGAAAAGAGTGAGAATAAGGTTAAATAAGTGATGGATAGGATCCCCAAAAGGTATCCCTTAAATAACCCAAGTATAGGGTTTCAAAGACAGAATGATTTTATGGGTGGTCTTAACCTAAATCCTGAAACTGCATGTAAAACCTCTCAAGTCAGTAGCTTTAAAGCCTGACGGTTTTATGGATGGTTTTACCCAAAACACAAAACCGTATGTAAAACCTTACTAATCAGTAGTTCATATTAGGGGTGATTTTTAAAGGTGGTTTCACACAGAGTCTTAAAACCGCATGTAAAACCTTACACCTTCAGGTCCGAGAGATTCAAGGGGTTTTTTCACCTAGGATTTTATTCCCAAGGAGTTTGAGAGCATTGGAACACCAAAGGAGCTTCCCCTTAGGTTCCTTAGGGTCCTAAGACCTTATTAGGACCATACAACCAAAGGATTCACGAGGAGAATCCAAGAAGAGCCTAATCTAAGGCATAATAAGGTAAAACCCTAAGTCTTACAAGTAGGGTGAGGTGGTGAATCTTAGGGGTCATGAATAGAGGGTAAAGACCCCACAATATCATAGGGTGGAGGTTCCAAGTAGAACCCTAGGTCAAGGTCTTCCCATCTCCCAAGTCCCCAAACCTAAAAATAGAAGAAGAGAAGAGAGTTTAATGACCTACTTGTTCAAGACAAAGGAGCTCAACGTTTAGGACTCCAAGGGGTGGGGTCTTAAGCCTCTAGCCAATCCCCTTCACCTACCTTCTTCCTTTTTTCCTTCTTTCTTACTCTCTTCCACGATTTAGGGTAGATGGGAGGAGTTATGACTAATGAATGCCCATAAGGTTCTATTTATAGTAAGTGGGACTTAAAGTCCGTTTGGTTGGGTAGTAATTAGGTCAAAACCCATTTTTTTGGTTAAACTAGGTTAAATGGGTCCACCCATTGGTCCCATGAGGAAAAGAAGATTATGGATGAGGTCCACAAGATATGAGAACACAAGTTCCTAACACGTTTCCCAAGATAAGTGGGATCCACAACTGAACACTCCACAAACAGCTAAAATAGACTGGGCAATTTTACTGGTGGTTTTTCTCAGCACCCAAAACCATATGATAAACCACCTAAGCAAAGATGGGTTATTCTTTACTCTACACATCCCCAGTTTTGTCCCGTACTTCGAGGACATCAAAGGGAAGGGTAAACAAATAAAACAAGAGGCTAGCAGCTTACTTCTCAACCGTCATGGTGTGTCCCCCATGACCCCGAAGAGTTTTCCCACAGCAATACCAAGTTCATCACTAAACAAAGTATCTAAGTGAGGCGACGCTCCAGGGTACTCTCTCCAAAATTCTTCGCTTCCCGGGCTGGTACTAGGAGGATAGTCGACAAAGTCGCCATCAACAAATTTCTCCCACTACCGGTTGAGGAATCTTTCTTCCACAGGCAAATCCGTGCCATGGTCAATGATCTTGTAGCTAGGTTTGACTACCATCGAGAACTGTTCACCAACATACAGGGCAACAGTATCTACAAGTCACGAGGAAGAAAGAATAATTAATTATGATCCCAGGTGCGGGTATAACATGAAGACTCTAGTTTTAGCAAACCATCTACTCTCACAGTCAGGGAAAGCTCTCTGGTTCTCTGGTCAACCTTGAAGACTCTAGTTTTAGTTCATATCCATCAAATCCAGGTATCTTTCATCTCTCTCTCTCTCTCTCTCTCTCTGATAAGATTTATGTAGAATTGCAATTCTTCACGAACTAGGATCTTTTTCTTATTTGTCTTAGTTGTTTTCGATTCATGGTTTTATCATTTCTTATTGGAGGGTTACGCACAAACATTGAATCTAGCTTCCTAATTGAATCAAACTCCTTCATTTCCTTCTTGATCTTGTATTCCCTGAGAGTGTAGCATCCTAAGGAGCCGTAAGAGCTTGTTCCAAAAGAGAATATCGAGAGTCCAACAAGGTTTAGACTTTCACCATCGCACATAACAAACAATCCAATCCTCTTGGTCTTAGGTTCTACTGCTGTCCGATTAGAATTTTGAAACCAAACTTGGACACCGTGAAAGAGAGCATAGACTATTAGGTCGTTCAAGTGCTAGCTATAACTTTTTGGATTCTGACTCTATGATAATGGTAGATATTTATTTGCTGGGACCAATACCTACCTTGGTTCTTCCAAGTCGCATCAGTTTGCGGTCAATTGTTTGTTTATGTAGTATAGTCAATAAGAAGGTGGATTAGTTCTTGACTTGTAGAAATGAATGCAGCCTATTTAGCTCTAGCAGAGGTTTCAAATGTCCAAAATCCCCTGCTTACCCTATCAAATACCGATTGATCTCCAATCTAGAGGAAAAAAAAACAAACTAACATATCCAATGCACTAGATTCCCACTACTGTAGAGATCCAAAAGAATGAGAAATGATTTCAAATTGGAAAGCCATATTGGTTTTAAGTGTTCATTAAGTCATGAGAGATTAGAAATTAATTGCAAAAAAATCAGTTTGCTCCTTGATTTTTACTTGTACAAAACTTATTTTTGCTCCCGGACTTTTACAAAGCAACCGTATTAAACACTTACCGTATCATTGCCAACCGATTAATTGCCATACGTGTCCGTTTCTGTATTATTGCTTTACCCGAACTTAGTATGGTTCTCCCAGGGTCTATATCAGAATCTATGACCTAAATTCGATCCAAAGGCTTTTAACCTCACCAGGATAAGTTATTACACCCCAAAAAGGTTTTTTTTTTTTTTTTTTTTTTTTTTTGGGGGGGGGGTGGTGGTGGGTGTTAGGGTCTAAAAGCTGCTTCAAGAGCACAATTAGCCCATCATATGAATTGCATCATCCATGCAGTGATCCTAATCATTTAACTGTAAATTGTGCGTGATTGACTGATTAGGAAATACAAAAAGAAATATGAAAAAACGATTGAGGGGGAAAAACTATTCTATATCCTGCAGGCCCACAAATTCTTGAATAAGAATGTACAGATGATTTCTACGGGATGAAAATGAGAAAAATATACATCTAAATAAAAAAAGATGTTAAAAAAAAAAAAAAAAAAAAAAAGCCCTTTTCCCATTACAATATGGTACAAAAATGGTTGTGCTGGTGAAAGGGAACCAGAGATCTCTCGTGGATGTATAATTTCAAGAGGTCAAAAAAGTGAAGGGTCATGACGAAACCACCAATGAGTTCCACCAGCATCCCTTGTCAAGGAGGGGAAAAGAAACATGGATACAGTACTCTTTCTGCATGAAATGTCCATTCCTATTCTCTTTTTCTTTCGTTCTTTTCTCCTCTACCAACTACCTTCTGTCCCAAATTCTCATGCTGCAACAATAGCGCACACAAGGTAGTAGTTAATTTCAACTTTACATACACATGACAAAAAAGAACCAGAGTACAAACAACAAAAACAGAACAGAACACATCATGTGATAGACAAGCTCTTATGCCTAACAGGACAATCATGCTGGCCTATGATCTCCCAATTAAGCATGTTCACAACCTATATCCTAGCCCATGGCACCTAATTAGCAGACAGCTATTGTGCTGAATATATTCCAATCAAGGGAACCAAACTTAAGACTACATTAATCTAGTGTGACTCAAAAAATTTCTGCTTCTCCCAAATCCTATGGAGGCCCAAAAGTTGTCTCATGGAAGGAAACAATACATTTAAGAATTACTGTTTGGAGCTAATATATTTTTTACGGCTATGTTTGGATGCATTCCCATTCTCAGAACGCAGAGTCTTAACTGAGAATGAGAACACTGTTTGGATACATATCAAGTCAAAATGCATACTTGATTTTAGAATGCTCAGGCATTTCATCAGACAGCCAAATGCAAAAATCGGTTTGATAGGTACAATCAGATACACTCCAAACAAGCTACTATATTTGTATCATTTCTACAGACAAACATAAAAGCTTTTATATTTATCTAATTTCTTCAATTTATTCATAATCATCCAAAAAAAAAAGACCCAAATAACTTGTATAAATCACTGGTAATCCTAGCTATTTCCACATTAACTTCCTTAAACATTTCACAAATGTTCAACCACAAATTAAAATCCCACTGTTGTAGGTCACTGAACGAATTCACAAGTATTAGGTTGAACTCACTCCACAATCTTCCACAGATAGAATCACAGTTTAACAAACCCCATCCCACATTTCCAATATATGAATATTTATTAATGAATGGACGAACAAGAAAACCCTATAAAGCATTGATTAACAAGAAAACCCTATGAATCATTGATTAACAAGAGAACTGTTAGCAGAACCGTGGGTTAGAAAGAGAGAATGAGAGAAAATAATGACTTAGATTCATTGATAGGTAAGCCCCTCTATTTATAATAGAAGGGAAAGTTACAAAGGGACTGAAATAGACATAATTACCCCTAACTAGCTGACTCTATAAGAGCAACAACTTAAACTAATGACATAAGAATTAAACTACCCCCAAAACGACCAGAGTACCCCCCCGGTAGTCTGGATTACATATTCCAACAAGAACCCTACGAAGCTTTGGGTAAGAGATGAGCAATGCATACACAGGATTGCATTGCATTGCACGCAAGGAAGATAAACTCACTGGAATCAGCAGAAATGCTCAAGCAAGCAAAGAGCACTACAATAAAAAAGAAGAAGAGTGCCACAAGCTGTAGCCCGCCAGAGAACGCAGCATATGCCTACTGCGAGCGGAGCTGAGAAGAAGTTGGGGAGAGCATCCTCTTCAAATCCAGAGAGAGAGAGAGAAACTGAGACAACAAGGGAACATTCATCGTAGATCTGACTTCAAAGAATCAAGATTGTGGCTTTGCAGGAACTGAACCATACTTTCCTTTCCAGCTCCCATCTACGGTCTCTTCAGATTTGAATTTGGGACTCTTCCCCAGAATGAGGCATTTCCGTACTCGGAGAACGCGGAATAGGCTTGTTAGAAATTTTCGTAGTAAGGGGGAGGGAAGTCGTGAATTAGCGCTAGAGCTAATTCACGATTCCTTCCTCAGGGGTGTTTTGGTCCTTTGCTGTTTACCCTATTGTCTATTGTCTATCTTATTCTTTATTGAATGAATTAGGGCTGTCACTGTTACGGCTGTGACTCCCAACAAGTTGCAGCAATTCTCTCCTCTTCCTCCTCTCTTCTTCTTTCTTCTTATTTTATTACATGGTATCAGAGCTGGATCGATAGGGACTGGTTTAAACTTACAAGGATCAGTCGTTCTCTTTTGATCGAGGCTCTACAGTGGCTGAAATCTTCTTCGACAATTTGATTGGTTTGTAGGTCTTTTCAGGTTCTCGTTGGAAGGGGTGCAGCACCCTATGCTGTTTTTTATGTTTGTCTAGAGACTAGTTCGTGATTATATGAAGAACTAGGTCTGATTTTTTGTGGTTTTAATGAAGAATGTTGAGCAGTGATTTGATGGAAGTCAGCAATATTTAATCGTGATTTTTCTATGGTGAGTTGGTTTATGCTTTTGGAACTGAGTCACGATTTTTTATTTTAATTTGGTGATCTATTTGTTGGCTGTCTCTTGGTTCGACGATTACCTTGTTTGTGAGAATGGTTGAAACCAAGACTACCATGGCTGAAATTTCTTCTTCTCATCGTATTACTGATCGAAAATTAGAAGGAATATCCAATTTCCAGCAATGGAAGAAGGTTGTTCGATTAGCTTTGATTGGCTGTGATCAACAGGATCATTTAACTAAACCAAAACCTAATGGAGATACATCATGGGACACTGTTGATGCACAGATTTTGAGCCAGATGCTAAATTTAATGGAAAATCAGATTGTAGATTTGGTGACTCATATTGATACAGCTAAGAAATTATGGAAATATTTGAATGTCCTGTACTTTGGACAAGATAACCTGTCTCGTATATATGACTTGTCACAAGCTTTCTAAAAGAATCTCAATGTTACCCAATATTTTGCTGACTTCAAACGTTTGTATGAGGAGCTGAATTCTGTCCTTCCTATCTCATCGGATGTGCAAGCAATGCAAAACCAACGAGAACAACTGGCAGTTATGGTATTTTGGGTGGACTTCGTAAGGAGTTTGAGTCGGTGAGGTCTCAAATTCTTGGTGGGGATAAGGTCACCACTCTTTCTGAAACTTTTTCTCGAGCTTTACGAGCTTCCGTGAGAGCATCCAAGAGCCCACCAATACTGAAAATTCTGCTCTTGCTTCTTTTCCACCAAACCGTGGTCCTACACGAGGGTCAGGTAATAGTGGTGGTGGTGGTCGGGGTCGTGGGACTGGCACTAGTAAAGCTCCCACGACTGGTGTGTCGGAGACTTCAGGACAGGTGAGGACCTGTCAGCTTTGTGGTAAGCCTGGACACATTCAGCGCTTTTGTTGAAAACTACATGGTAAGCCACCTCAATTTGCCAACTCAGCCAATAGCGATTCGGGTGGTTCTTCTTCTTCCAAGCCCGAGGGTAAGACTATGACGATGTCTGATGAAGATTATGAGCGCTTTACTCAGTTTCAGAATTCCCAATCATCTCAGTTCTCCGCTGCTACTCTTGTTCAGACAGGTAATGCTACTGCATGCTTCTCATCCACTTCTCGTCCCTGGATCATTGATTCAAATGCTTCGGATCACATGACTGGGGTTCCAGGTATTTTTTCCTCATTTTGTGAGTCTTCTTCCAATGTAGTGTTAGTTGATGGGTCTTTAGCTCAGGTTCGGGGTACAGGCACTGTGCATGCTACCTCATCTTTGTCATTATCCTTTGTTTCTTATTTGCCTAAGTTTCCATTTAATTTGTTATCTGTTCACAAGTTTACCATTTAATTTGTTCTGTCACTTTTTTCCCTGGCTATTGTGTATTTCAAGATCTCAAGTCGAAGAAGACGATTGGTAGAGGCCGTGAATCTGGGGGGCTGTATCTGCTTGAAGACACATCAGCTGTGGCATGTTCGAGTATGGCACTTCCTAATCAGATTCATTGTCGTTTGGGTCATCCTTCCTTAGAGAGTTTGAAAATTTTGGATAATCGTTTTAAGTCTTTGTCTAGTCTTGATTGTGAGTCATGTTAGTTTGGGAAATTTCACCGTGTAAGTTATCCCCCTAGAGTCAATACACAGGCTGCCCACTTTTTTGCCCTTGTTCATTCTGATGTTTGGGGCCCTTATCCGGTTGTTTCTCAGTTAGGCTTTCGTTACTTTGTTACATTTGTTGATAATTATTCCAGAGTTACCTGGATTTATTTAATAAAGAATCGTTCTGAGTTATTTTCCATTTTTTGTGCTTTTGTTCTTGAAATTCAGAATCAGTTTCACACTTCATTAAAAGTTCTTCGTAGTGATAATGCTAAAGAATACTTTTCTGCTCCTTTTTCTACATTTATGGCTCAGCATGGCATTATTCATCAGTCCTCTTGTGCGGACACACCACAACAAAATGGTGTGGCCGAAAGGAAAAACAGGCATTTAATGGAGGTCACTCGCTCTCTTTTGTTTGAGATGAAAGTGGCTAAAATTTTTTGGGTTGATGCAATTTTGACAGCATGTTATCTTATTAATTGTCTACCCTCTTCAGTTTTTTGTGGGAGTATTCCATATTCTTTATTGTTTCCTTTGCAACCTTTGTTTGCTTTACCCCTACGGGTTTTTGGGAGTGTTTGTTTTATTAGGGATCATCGTCCTGGTCGCTCTAAATTGGATCCTAGGGCTCTTACATGTCTTTTTGTGGGGTATTCTAAAACTCGAAAGGGTTATCGTTGTTACTCTTTTGATTTAAAGAAATACTTTGTTACTGCTGATGTCAAACTCTTTGAGTCCACTCTAATTGTTGAGTCTTTGCTGCCTTCTTCAGATTTGGACGATGATCTGCCCCTCTATGTTGTCGAGCAATCTTCTCCTTTGTAGGATCCTTTGCCAGCAGCGCCACCTCTGGCTCAGCCATAGTTGTCATGGCGTCCTGGCGCTGGAGAGGGTTGCATGGCGACCTACGCCATGGCGACCCTCTTTGATTCCTTCTTCCTGTCTCTCTTTCCCTCTTCGATTTCTTCTTCTTGTCTTCAATTTCTTCTTTCCCTCTTCGATTTCTTTCGATTTCTTCTTTCCCTCTTCGATTTCTTCTTCCTGTCTTCTTTCCCTCTTCGATTTCTTTTGATTTCTTCTTCGATTTCTGAATTTTCTCCTTAAAACTTGAGAAACAATAGAGAAAAAATAAAACATGGCTCGAGTATACATCTATTAACACATTAAAAATAGAGAAAATAAAAAATAAAACATGGTCGATATGCTCGCCATGGCGGGCGACATGTCGATATATCGATGTGACACCCCTCCACCGACTTGGATCGCCATGACGCCGTGACAACTATGGGCTCAGCCACCTGCTGTGTTTCATCGTCACTCATCTGACGAGCCGATACCTCGCATTTCAACCTTTGACACATATAGCAAACGATTCGCTATCTCTACCACGTCTTCTTCGCCTCCAGATCCGGATCCTCCAATAGGTACTTCCTCTTCGCCTCCCGCTCCTATTATTTCTGATTTAGATGTTCCTATTGCTTTTCGTAAGGGTGTTCAGAGTTGTACCCAGCATCCTATCTCTAACTTTGTGTCATATTCTGGTTTGTCCTCTAATTGTGTTGCTTGTTTATCCACTATTGAGAGTCATCCTATTCCTAAGTCTGTTGTCGAAGCCTTGTCTAACCTTGGGTGGAGGGCTGCTATAACTGAGGAATTATCTGCGCTAAAGGAAAATCAGACATGGGACCTTGTTTATGTACCCTCTGGTAAGTCCACAATTGGCTGCCAGTGGATATTTGTAGCTTGTAGCGAAAGTTAATCCTGATGGGTCTGTGGCTCAGTTGAAGACCCGTCTTATTGCTAAGGGCTATGCCCAGGCCTATGGTATAGACTATCTGGATACTTTTTCTCCTGTTGCGAAACTTACTTCGGTTCGCATTTTTCTCTCTTTGGCTGCTACACACCATTGGCCTTTGCTTGAGTTGGACGTCAAGAATGCTTTCTTGCATGGTGATCTCCATGCGGAGGTGTATATGGAGCAACCCCCTAGTTTTGTTGCTCAGGGGGAGTCTGGTATGGTGTGTCGGCTAAAGCAATCGTTGTATGGGTTGAAACAGTCGCCATGGGCATGGTTTGGCCGGTTTACTGAAGTTGTGTTGAAGTTTGGACTGACTCGGTCTGAGAGTGATCATTCGGTGTTCTTTCGGTATTCTGATGCAGGGAGGATATTTTTGGTACTGTATGTAGATGACATTGTTATCACACGAGATGATTCTTTAGGTATTGAGAGCTTGAAGACACATTTGGGATAGCAATTTCAGACTAAGGACCTGGGACGTCTGAAATATTTCTTGGGTATTGAGGTAACTCAATCACAGAAAGGAATTTCACTCTCACAGCAAAAGTATGTCCTTGACTTGCTTTCAGAGACAGGGTTACTGGGATCTAAACCTTTGGATACTTCTATAGATCCTAATTTGAAACTGGTAGCAGATGGTGGTGATATCCTTGATGATCCAGAGAAGTATCGAAGGCTGGTAGGGAAACTCAACTATTTGACTATGACTAGGCCTGACATCTCCTTTCCTGTCAGTGTACTGAGTCAGTCTATGTCCTCTCCTCGGACGTCTCATTGGGATGCAGTTATAAGGGTTTTGCGCTATATCAAGAAAGCTCTGGGCCGTTGATACAGATTCATCACCAAATAGTGCTTGTTTCATTGGGAATAAGTCTAGGGTTGGGTTACATACATGTTGGGCCTTTGATCCCATGGGTTTCTAATGTAATAGGCTACTTTTCCGGGCCTAAAATATGGGTGAATAGGTTGCATACGGGATTAGCTCCCATACTTAGTTTTATTTCCATACTTGGCTTTTTATTTGGTGTTTTAAATTGAACCGGTTCAACCAATGGTTTAATTTAAGTGATTTTATTAGTTTTTCTTTTAGTTGTTTAGTTGGGCTGAATTAGGACTCTATTTTGAGTCTATTTCAGTTTCCTAGTCAGTTTAAGTTAGCTAATAGGTTAAGGATTGGATTAGGCCTTTCCTTTTTAGTGTCTAATTCTATTTTTGAGTCTTCTATATAAGTTTGTAAGGGAGGCTAGCATTGGATACGAATTTGATTAATAAAAACTCAGCTTTATGCTTGCTGCCTTTGTTGCTGCTATTCTCCCCTATGAGATCCAGTCTTGTGAGTCATATCAAGACCCCCCCTTGTGAGTCATATTAAGGATTGAAGGACTGGAATCCCTGGTGACTCCTTACATCTTGTAAATCGGGAAGTCCTCTCTTAGCTCTTCTTCAATCTGCTACTGTTGGAGATCAGTGTTATTCAAGTAAGTAGTTTATTTAATTCTGCAATTAGTTTCTTCTTCTAATCCTCCAACCCTAGCCTTCACAATTTGCCCAACATTCCCTTCATTCGATCACATCCAAACCCCCTCCATCCATCAAACCCTAGCCCCCATTAAACATGCAACTTCCCCCCATTCGATCCATAGCTTGAAATTCAAGCAACCACCTCCCAGCCATCAGATCTGTCCCAAACTTTCAGCAGACATCTCTCCCTCTCCCTCATACACTCAATCCAACTTTGAACCCAATCTGACCATCAAAACCCTAATTCCCCTCATCTCCCACAAAACCCAAAACTCCTAAAAACATTCTAAATTCTGTCCATACCTATTTAACCATCAAAACACCTCTAAATTTTGATCGAACCATTCCCCCACTGCCAGCTACACTCGACCAGAAACCCAGCCTCAAAACCCCACTCTAAACCCTAGTTTACAGCCTTGAGCCTAAAACCAAAACCCAAACCCTAACCCTAGATTTGCAGAATTTCTAAACCTATCCAAATCCTATTTTCTTTATACCATAATAACCTCCTAAACCTGCATACCAAAACCATATACAATCCTTACCCAAATTCCTAAACCTAACCCTAGTTTTACCCTAAACAGCCCCAAATCTGCCGAATTAGCAAACAATTTTAGAACTCTGATCTTACCTAGCTCCTATTAGGCCTTGCCTATATAGGACTACATTAGCCGTGGTCTTCTATATTCTGATCACGGTCATGAGAGAGTTGAAGGCTTTACTGATGCTGACTGGGCAAGGTCTCCAGTTGATCGAAGATCCACTTCAGGTTACTGTGTGTTTGTTGGAGGAAATCTTGTTTCATGGAAGAGCAAGAAACAGACCGTTGTAGCTCGGTCCAGTGTAGAGTCGGAGTATCGTGCTATGGCACATGGCACTTGTGAACTGATGTGGATTAAACAATTGATGGAAGAACTTGGGTTTGGTGATGATTCTCCTATGTTACTATGGTGTGATAATCAGGCTGCCATTCATATCTCTACCAATCCTGTGTTTCATGAGAGAACAAAACACATTGAGATTGACTGCCATTTTGTTCGTGAAAAGCTACAACAAGGGATTATCTCTCCTCGTCATGTTCGAATTGGGGAGCAACTTGCTGATTTATTTACAAAGTCTTTGGGGAGTGTGAGAGTAGATTATATTTGTAACAAGCTGGGCATGATTATCATATATTCTCCAGCTTGAGGGGAAGTGTTAGAAGTTGTCGTAAGGGGGAGGGAAGTCGTGAATTAGCGCTAGAGCTAATTCACGATTCCTTCCTCAGGGGTGTTTTGGTCCTTTGCTGTTTACCCTATTGTCTATTGTCTATCTTATTATTTATTGAATGAATTGGGGCTGTCACTGTTATGGCAGTGACTCCCAACAAGTTGCAGCAATTCTCTCCTCTTCCTCCTCTCTTCTTCTTTCTTCTTATTTTATTACAAGGCTAAAGAACGTGTATCCGAATGGGCTGCGTTCGCCGATGAATTCCAAGATCCAAGAATGAAAATGCATAACAAACATTATTTTTGACATCTCAGAATGTATTCACAAAAGGATGCATTCCGGAGAATGCATGCCAAATGCAGCCTAAGATTAGATCCAAAGGTGAAAAAATAAAGGGTTTTTTCAAAATACCCCCCTCAAATTGCCCATTTGTACAAATGCACCCCTGAAACTTTACTATTTCCAAACTCACCCCTACTTTCCAAACATTGTAACACTTTAGTCCAGTTTATTAGTCTGGGACGTTAGACGTTAATTTCAGGGAATCTAATGACCAAAGTGCCCTTATGATAGAAACCCACCAAAATTAAAGAGTAAAGTGACCCAATTGCCTCCATCTTCCCCAAATCTTTTAGGGTTTGAAACTGAATTGATTTGGGGAAGATTTAGGTTTGGTCACTTTACTCTTTAATTATGCAGTCCTCTCTGGAATTTTAAGGAGTAAACGATTAGGGTTATTAGGGTTTCAGTCATGGCGCAGAAAGCTACTCGGAGTTGGATATCCTCTTACCAAGGGGATGTCCCCTGATAACATCAAGGGTTTGGTATTAGCACTGTCTTTGAGCTCCTTCATTGGTGCCAGCTTCATTATAAAGAAGAAAGGTTTGAAGAAGGCCAGCGCATCGGGAGTTAGGGTAGGTGAAACAGAATTTATAGTGAAAGCAGTTTATTTTAGTTCTGAAATTTGTTTTCTTGTTTGAGCTTTAGTGGTAATGGACGGAATTGGCTGAGTTGGGATTGGTGTGGGCTTTTATACAATTGGTGGTGTCGTATGTGTTTCAGTGAATTTATAAGCTATAATCATGTAGTGTATCTGAGTGCTGGTTTGGTTGTAACTTGAGTTTGCTGGAGCCTATACTGTTACATTTAACCCTTTCCATGTGTTGATCAAGTCAAAGTAGCCTTTTCACTTTTGCAGCTTGTGAGCAATAAAAATGGGCTTGAATGGGGAAAACTACAGAGAGGACTGCATAATTAAAGAGTAAAGTGACCAAACCTAAATCTTCCCCAAATCGATTTTCAGTTTCAAATCCTAAACGATTTGGGGAAGATAAAGGCAATTTGGTCACTTTACTCTTTAATTTTGGTGGGTTTTTATCATAAGGGCATTTTGTTCATTAGATTCCTTGAAACTAACGTCTAACATCCCAGACTAACGGAATGGACTGAAGTGTTACAATGTTTGGAAAGTAGGAGTGAGTTTGGAAATAGTAAAGTTTCAGGGGTGCATTTGTACAAATGGGCAATTTGAGGGGGGCATTTGGAAAAAACCCAAAAATATATGAATAGCCTAGGCCTGACAAGTAACATGACCTTAAGAAGGGTTGGATGGGAGAACATAATTCATGTAGCTGACCCCATTAGTTGGGAAAGGCTTAGTTGAGTAGAAATCCAAAGTGGATAACCAGAAGACTACATATATAAATTGACCAAAGAAGTACCCATATTATGACCCTAAGCAAATAATTGGACCTTCCACAGGAATTGTATCTATGGAAGAATGGTTAGATAATCTAGATGTAATTTGACTGGTTTTTTTTATGGATAAATCCACCTTCCCTTATAACATGCACAACTAAGAGCAGTTGCTCAGTATCAGCCAACAAAATGGGATCAATGGTGTTTGAAGCACCCAGAGAAAGCAACAAAAACAAATAGTATTCACACGTATGCTGATAGAAAAAGAGGAAAGATATACCTGCTGCCGGTTTCTGTTCAGCAGATTTCATGGGCAAGTTCGCCACTGACTGGGCATAAGATGCTGCAGCCATTACTGCAACTGAACTTCCAGCCAGGGGATGACCAAACACTGCATGGTTCTTCCCATCACCTAGGTAGGCACCAGAACCACCCATTGTCAGAGATGGCTGTGCCTGCTGATTGGCAGGTCTTCTCAAATTGAGAGCATCTGGAAACATCACATGTCTTGCTGAACTCATCTCTGCAGAATGTCTTTGAGATGACAGAGTACTGCTACTGCCAGAACTCTGGTGTGCAGACTCATTGGAGAAGTAAAGTTGTGTCTTGGCTTGGCTCTGAGCTTGAACTGATAGAGGCATGACAGATGGTCCAGACGAGGGAGCTATGTGGGCAGAATTCATAGGTGGAGAGGCCACCCTTGATGCCTTCTCAACTGAGCTTCCAGTGTTTTGTGCTGCCGCTGCAGTTGCTACTACAATGCCTGACTGAACAAAATTGCCCGGTAAGCCTCCAGGGGCAGCCCTCTCAGAAGGGAGCATTTTCCACTGAGGAAAACCCATTGAACCTGCTTGAAAATTGGTTCCAGCATTTGAGTAGCCTGCCCAGATACGACCGGTATGATCCACCCCAGATGATCCCCCAGCTGCCAAAACAGAAGAATCCAACGGTTGGGTTCGAGCCACAATCTGTTTTTGAAGCTGCTGCTTAGCAGATACCGGAAATGACTGGGCATGATTAGGCTCTGGAAACTTATCACCGACTGTGACAGAAGCAGCAGATTTTGCAGGACCTTTTGACTGGTTTGCAGCTTGAATGGCAATGTGCCCACCACCAATCTGATATTGGTGCTGCCCAAGGTTTGGCATAGTCTGCAACATAGGATGTCCAGAAGGGAAAGATCCAGCAGCGGCCTCCACACCTTTCAAGCTCATATGAACATTATGATCACCAGGTTGCTTCTGTGGCTGTTTTCCACTGAAAGATGGAGGTATTATCGCAAAATTCTGATGGAAATTTGGTGTTCTTGAAACATTTTGGCCAGGAAGCTTCTTCTGAGTAGGCACGACCTGGACCTTGGAACCACCCTCTCGGTCCTGGACAGGTTCAGCCTCAGTGCGGCAAGATTCTGGAGGGGGATTCGATGAAGATACAGATGAAGAGGAGTGGTTCTGTTTATGGGGATGCGGAGGCATGCATGACTGAAGCTGCAAGAGATGAGCAGGATAAATAGAGCCACCAAAGAAAGGAGCTCCCGGCTGCTGTTGCTGTGTTATATGGGCTCTGTATGCAGGTGAAATAGGTAAAGGATAACTGCTGTGAAGCATAGCCAGGTACTGCAGATCTTGGGTTGCTGCAATGCTACTAAAATTGGAATTTACAGATGCTGAAGGAGCAGCTGCAGAACCAGCAGAAGCAGATACCAAACTAGCATTTTCCACTCCATTGCAAGATATGGTTCCGCTTGATCTATTCTGGGTGAAAGGAAAAATGAAAGCAGGCACATGGTGTGAAATAACAAATAATAATAATATGAGAATCTGACAATCTGCCTTGAAAAATAAAATACATAAATAAGAACTAACAGTCTCTACCAAATGAATAATTACAAGCTGATACCCGTAAAAAAAGAAAAACAAAAGAGCTACCCAGTGCATGAGGCTCCTGCTACTGCAGGGTCTGGGAGGGGCAAATGTAAACAGCCTTGCCCCCTGCTTTGCAGGAGAGTTTCCAAGTTTTGAACCCACAACAAACAGATTGCAATACCGCAACTTAACCAGTGCGCCAAGGCTGGCCCACTACAAGCTGATACCCATCATACCCGATATCAAATGCATAAGCACAAGCACACGATATATCATAACTGCACTGCTGGACTTGTTGAACAAAGCAGAGGTGCATAACTCACAAGATTGTACAATTCTGTATCAGATATTTGCCCAACTGAGGACTTAATCTTTCTGAACCAACTGGGTTTTAGCTCAGGAATCCTTCATGTGATCTAAGATCCATTCAAGAGGTGGTCCACTAATGGAGCCATCTGGACTTGGGATTACTAAATTTATGTCCATGAAATAATGGAATAGATGATTTTCCCTCATATCATGTATAGTTTTATTTAATAAAATACTTTATGATCTAAATCAAACAAATAGAATGTATTAGGAAAGGACCACTAATGGTTGAGCTCAAATCCACCCTATAACATTTATCCTAAATAAGGCCCTAAGAAAAAGAGCAGGGATAAAAGAAACTAAAACGAAAGAATACATAAATGATCAACATTCAACTCCATATTTTCTAATCATCATCTATGTTTAAATCTTCTTAAAATGTGGAACATAATAAAAACCTGCAAGCCAACCTGATGCACTGATTGGCGAAGCTGAGATGGCTTTCTTTGGTTCTCTGCAACAGAGTTGGATAGTTTGTCTGTTGAATTGTGTCCATTTAATGTGATTACTGAACCAGGTCCAAGATTACCATATGTGACCACGTTTGGATTTCTAACTACGGAACCAGCACTGAAAAGTATTGAATCTGAAGGTGGCAACATATTCAAGTTATATGGTTTGCCTCCATACAGAGCTGCAGACCCAGCGGCATGCCAGAAAGTGTTGAGTCTAGCCAAATGTTGCTGATAGTGTATGAGCCGAGCAATGAAACAATGGGTGGCACAGCGACTGGGCCGCACCTGCGGTAGCATCATAAAAGGTGGCTGCCAGAAAACAAGATACAATCAGATTGGAAGACTATTAGATTACAAAGATTAAAAAAAAAGCAATATCGGGAATAAAAGAATTCATGCCAAGTTCTATGCAAATCTCGAACCAATATGAAGCACTGTGAAAGGCTGTTGCACTTTCATAAAACCAGTGAGGTTTCTAAAGCAGAAACCTCATACAGTGCATACATGGAAGAAGGAAACTAGGAATTACATTTGGTATTGCACAGTTCCCTTCCTTGGGCATGGCGTCTTGGACAGCTTGCAATCCTGAAAGATTAGACGGACTTGAACAAAGGTACCTGATCATGGGAGATTCTAATCAATGAACATATCCAGTACACTAGAAGAAAGAAACAAAGGACAGAAAGTTACTGACAATAATAGAAACCAAAATGAATTTCAAATTAATTTTAAGGATAACCCAGGTAAAGTAATATTGTGTTCAGACTTGACACCAAAGGCCAGTGAAATTTATTTAACAGTATATAGAATTACTGCCTGTTGAACCAAGGGGAATTTCTGTCATTCCTGGAGGCAGGATGTAGTAAGTGCAGGAAAATTTTGCATACCCAAATGGAGGAAGACCGCCAGGCCAGCCGGGAACTGTAATTGGAATAGGGTTCGATGTGGATGCCATGATTCCAACAGGTGGGCCTGAGAAAAATATAAAAGCAAAAAACATGAATCCAATGAACACAGAAATAAGAAAAGATAAAAAAAGGTTTGGCCAATAGAAAGGGGGGGGGTGATACAGTGATACTTCTACCATCCAAAGGTTACATGTTAATCCAAAATTACCAACCATCTATTGATGGGTGTCATAAAGCTCATATCAACCAAAGAGAGTCTTCCACTCCAATATTTTAGTTGCATCCTTACTTATGAGGTACCAAAAGGTTCCCATTCCCAATCAATGAAACATAGTGATATATCTAGATGTTGAGCATACCAAACAATCTCTAAGGAGCATCATATATACTAATATAAAGGAGAAACTCATTATCAATAGTGGAAACATAAATTTCATTATACATTACTTCTTTTGATTTTTGATTTTTTTTTTTGGGGGGGGGGGGGGTGGTGCCAATGATTTTCGAACTCAGAAACGGGCATCAGATAGGTCTCCATTGATTCCTACCTGATTCCAAATTGAATCAGCTGGAATCAGTCCAGACTGGTCATACTCGGTCAGAACACGTTTTTTCAGAATTGGGATCGGAGAGTCAGGCAAGACAACCAATCCGATTTCGATTTTTTTTAAACAGGGAGTGCCAGACATGATCCTCGCTATCCACTCCAATGCACCCAATTGGTCAATATACATAATTAAGGCAATGAAGTACACTATTCTGTTGGTTAATGTCTACTGGGATGCTTTTGGTTATAGGAGATCCTCCTTTAAGCTTAGTTGTCACGACGACTAGGTGACTCAAGGCGTTGGAGGGGCACCTGAATGACAAGGCGCCCGCCTAGGCATTGCCTATGTAATATAGCAATGATGCTTTTATATAATTATGCTTATATGCAACGATAGAAACCGTATTAATGCAATGACCTAATATGAGAAAACCAACATAGAATAAACAAAGCATAGGATATAATATAAGTATATTCATCAAAAAACAAAACAATAAACATAAATCAATGTAAACTAGTGAAGTGTCAACAAAGCGTGCTGTTGTCTTGGACCCAAGAAAGAGCCTGGATGCCTAGGCATTGCCTTGACAACTATGCCAGCAAGGGCCAATTAACTGGGTAGTCTAGTCTGGTAACCTGTAAGTATAAGGCTTATGCCATTACTTTATTACAGATGTAGTGTGCAAGGGCCAAGGAGTAGCTCACAATGCCTAGTCAGTGTATATTACTGATAATACCCACCAGTTCTATCAGTTGGTCTTGCTGAAATTCTTGATAGTTTCTGAGAGACCTGCTTGTTATCACTCTTATCCAAGTTCTTTTTATCATCAACATTAGATGATTGGCTTTTCTTCACATTATGCAAATGCTTGTTCAAGGTTTCCACCTTCACAGTCTCCTTCATCTGCATATTCTGCCCCAAATCCTGAATGCTGTTATTGTGCCTTCGTCTTGCTTCATCTGCCTCCACTTGTCCTTCAGTATTGGTGATCACTTCAGTCTTACTAGTGGCTTCACCAATGACTGGGTTCTGCTGACGTATGACAAAATATCAGAGGACAAAGAAGAAAAAAATGTCATCATTGGGATTGATTAAAGCAGATTGTGTTGACATGCATGCAAATATCATTGAAATATGGAAACAAAATCCGAGTCTTGGTACCTCACAAGTATTATATAGAGCATAAAAGACCCACATGAATGAATGTATGTGTATACGTACATGCATACATAAATATGTACGTACATATGTATACACCGGAGTTGTTCATAAAACGCAAAGTTTGTTCTTTTCCTTGAGAGTTTTATTTTATCTAGGAAGACATATTCTTCCATACCTTTTGTTGAGAATCTAGGGGTACTTTAGTCTTTCTAGTCTTTCTAGTCTTTATTCATTAATTTGTAAGTCTGCGGTAAGTACAAGGGTATTACTGTCCCCCTGTATTTTTTTCACTTAAATACATATAAAAGGGTGTGCCTGCAGTAATTAAGAACTCTCTCTTTCCCGCAGGCAGCCTTCCACGATATTGGTTGTCTTCTTCTTTCTCTCTTCTCTCTCTCTTCTTCTTGCCTAGGTTTGGTTGCAGCTTTCTGGTCTTGTAACATGGTATCAGAGCTGTTGTAATCAAATCAGGGTTTTATCTTCCTCCCTTCTGCTGTTTTTTCCTTTTTTTTTAATATCTTGTGGTGTGCAGCCACCTATTGCTGCCTCTACTATGAATTAAGCCGCCTCCTCTCATCAATGGAGGACTCTACTAATGTCTACAAGTTCTTTTCAAGTTGCTGATTATGGAAGATTCAGTCAAATTCCCTCACTACTGCTAAGATCGATTTTTTTCAGGTTTTCCCTCAGATCTATTTTTTTTAGGGACCACTCTCTTGCGATTTTTTATTTGGAATGGCTGGTTATTTTGATGCTTTGGATTTCTTCTGCCTGGTTGCTGCCATTGGTTATTAGCCCTTACCTATTTGTGCTTCTTCACAAGGTATTCCTATCTACTGCTGCTCGATTTTTTTTAATGGTGCTCTGCTGATTTCCTTCTCCTGGGAAGTATACTCTGTTGCTGTATCTTCTCTCAAGCCCTGTGTTGGCTCCATAATTGGGTTCTACTTGCTTCCATTATTGCATCTCTTCTTCCCAGATTGGCTCCATAATTATTTTTTTTTTGGGGGGGGGGGGGGGGCGGGTTTCAAAACCTTGACAAGGTGATCAATTTTTTTTGGGTGCTGGTTCTGTCTGTTGCTGCTGCTTCTGTGCCTAGTACTTTGCTATTAGTTCTATTTGCTTGTGGTTTTTTTTTTTTTGTTTATTCTTCCTGCTGCTTTCCTTTGCCGCTCTTCATTATGGCTGAGATTAAGACAACTACGAATAATGTGAATGTTACCATTACCTCTATCAAACTCAAAGGCAGTTCTAACTATTTACTATGGGCTCAAGCTATGAAGGTCTATATTATGGCAAAGGATAAGCTCAAATATATTACATCCGATCCCCTGCCTCTGAAGACAAAGATTATGGTGAGTGGATGAAGGAAAATGCAATCACACTTAATTGGTTGTGGAACAGTATGGAGCTCGACAATTCTGCTAATGTCATGTTTCAGACTAGAGTTTTTTTTTATTTGATCCTGCCTAGGATTAGACCCATTCTGGTTCTAGCCTTACATTAAAAGTTGCAGAACACAGAATGCATGAATTATCCAAGTCTACACAGCGAAGTAAGCTTCAACAAATTCAACTCAAACATGAAATGTTCAAGAGCATCATAATGCAAGGAAAAGTTTACTCACTGTATTCTTGTTTGATGCCTGCGCATTTGTACCTACTTCATCATCATCATCATCATCATCATTTTGGGGGGGAGCCTGCAAGGAAATTAGCTATATGAAGGATCAAGTATGAAGAAATCCAAAATTAAGTATCATATAGTGAAATGACACAGGTGCTCACCATCAGATCAATTTCAAATTTCACTACCTTAGTACCCTCGGCAGCTGCAGAATCTGGTGACATACTGGAAAAAGAAAGAGAAACAAAACAGATAACATATGTCATTAAACAACTGACACACCAAATAAGAAACCATAAGCTGTAAACATCAAATAATTTCTTCTTGATATCCTACATATTAGGAGTCTCTGGTGTAACATCTGATATCAATGAAGCTGCTGTATCTTGACCAGTTGGGCTTGATTCTTTCTCCACAACATCAGCAGATGATTGCAACTCGACTTCTAAAGTTCCAGCCTCCACTTTTGGAGTATGAGTGGTTTGAAGGTTTTTTTCCAGTGACATTGAAGTCTTTGTCTCTAAAGAACATTTAGTAATTGGTTTCTCCTCCGCCAAGGAAAGGTCTTTCGGAGGAGAAATTAGTGAAGGTGACGAAATTGGCAAAGAATTTTCTGGTTTTGAAGCAGTCCCTTCATTTGATATGGTATTCTTATCTGACTTTGGGGATAAAACCTCTGCTTTTGCAGCTGGGGAATCCTTGTATGTTTCAGTTTTGGGTGAAGAAGCAGGAACTGAACTGCTTGAATTATGTCCAATGCTGCTGCATACAGAGGGCTTTGAAGAGCACACCGTCATTGTGGAGTTGTCACCATCTTCCAATTGTACAGTTCTTGGCTTCTTCCTCTTTGGAACTGCAAAAGCCGAAAGAATAATCATGGTTTTTTTTTTAATTTTAAGTCATGAAACAAGCCAAGGTTGGAAGTTGCTAAATGATTGATGACCGACTTCTAGAGTTTGCAGAGTTAGCAAACTCAGGGGAAAAACAAAAAGATCAGTGCACCTTCTGTTTAAAAAATTTTTGGTCCTTTGAACAATACATGTCTATAACAACATCAGTTACTTCATTTAAAGAATGAAATGAAATTCAGAAAAGTTTTAATATGGAAGCATGCTGAGCACTACATGAAAAGGAAATTTCAGTTATAATATGAATGTTGGATTGTACGGGTCAACCAAGGAGGTATTCTGGAATTTTCAGCTTTTTATTATGTTTTACATTATGTACAGCCGACTCTATATGTTAGGAGCAATTCTGTCCATGTAACCTTGATTATTTATTATAAATTCAAAGCTTGGGATCAGTCATTGATCATCCGAGCATTATATTCTAATTCTGATCTCTTAACATGGTATCAAAGCAGGTTTCGAATTAGGGTTCCCACTCCTCCATTCTCGATCTCTTCTTCTTCTTCTCTCTTTCTCAATCTCCCTTTCCTCTCCTTGTTTTCCTTTTGTTCTTCATTCTTACATAGGGCACCACTGATGAGGTGATCCATAGATCCAGTTGCTGCCCTCTATCACCTCCTTCCATGTTGCAAAAATTCTGATCGATAGGAGCTTGCACTCTGCCTGCGAAATTTGAAGACTTCAAGTTTTTTTGGACTGATTCAATCTACATTACAAGGAATCTCTCCACATTATTGAAGATCAAGAACCGCAGCAGATTTATTGGACAAGCATCTATCCCCAGCCATACTGAAGACCTCCTCTGAGATCAATTTTTTTTCTCTCAATCTCAGGTTTTCCCAAAACCCTGAAAATATCGATCTTGGAGTTATTGATCTCTGTTGCTGCTGATTTTTGGAAGGGTGATCCAGCACTCACACAAGCACACTCGATCCAATTTTCAGCTTCATTCATTGATTTTTTGACAGCGTTCCCCCCTACATCGATCTCACCAAAATCAGGGTTTGCTCAAAACCCTGCAAAAATCGATCTAGGGGATTGGCTCGTTTGTGGCTGCTGTTTTTTGGGGACATATATTATCATCTTTGCAAGAGTCTTCCCCCCTCTTTCTGGACATTCTCTTGGAGTGTTTATTGGGTTTCTCATCACATCAGCCTCTCTACAATTTGGGTTTGTCTTTGCCACACTTATGGGTGACTCTGATATTTCTACTGGCACTTCGGGTATTGATGGACATGGTAAGACTGAGTACCATACTTTTCTACCTAATCCTATTAAATTGGATGGTCCAATTACCTGATATGGTCACGATCTACATCCTTTGCCATTGCTGGCCGTGGCCTTACTGGCCATATTAATGGCACCACTATTATGCCGACTACCCCTAGCCCTCTTCAAGACAGGTGGCTCTCCAATAACGGTGTACTCATGTCCTATTTGATTGGTTCAATGCAACCAGACCTTGCCAATGGGTTTCTTCTCCTTGATACAGCTTCTCAGTTATGGTCTGCCTGCAAGGAAACATGTGGACAGCTTGGTAATGATGCCCAAGTTTATGAACTCCGGAAAAAGGTCCTTCACACTACTCAAGGGGAATTATCTGTCTCCAAATATTATACTACCTTGTGCAGTCTTTGGCAGCAATTAGATCATTTTTCTGATTTCCACCCCACTTCAACTGTTGATATTGCTACCTATAAGAAGCATGTTGACAAGATACGGGTTTATGACTTCCTGGCCAAACTAAATGTGGAGTTTGACAAGATTCGTGTCCAAGTGTTGGGCCACTCTCCTTCTCCCACACTTGAACAATCATGTGCCTTGGTCTCCTCTAAAGAAAACCGTAGGGCTGCTATGCTGCACCCTACTCCTACAGACAGATCTGCCCTCTAGACTGCTTCCACGGCTGCTCCTGTTACTATTGGGAATATTTCTTTTGGTGATTCTCCTAAGGGCACTACTACCTGTGAGCACTGTAACAAGCCCTACCACACCAAAGAGAAATGTTGGAAGCTTCATGGGAAACCGGCTGACTTTGAAGCAAAACGGACTGCCAAGAAAAAATAAAATCCCAAGGCTCATCACACTAAGATTGTTCCCACGGCCCCTGCTATTGACAATGGTCTATCCCAGGAGGATCTACAGGCATTCCTACGTATGCTAAAGTCTTCTGCTGCTGCCGCTTCTACTACATCAGCTACTGCCAATTCCTCTGCTCCTTCAGGTTCAAATTTTGCCCGGTCAGGTATCTCATTTGGTGGTCACTGTGCTTCAGTAGCCTCCCATCCTTGGATCATAAACTCTGAAGCCACAGACCACATGACTGGTTCCTCTAGCTTTTTTCATCGTTATTCTCCCACTTCAGGGAAGGATAAAGTCAGGGTGGCTGATGGTTCCCTTTCTTCCATCTCTGGATGATTCATCAACTGCACTTCCTCCCTTACATTATCTTTTGTTTTACACATTTCTAATTTTACTACTAATCTTCTTTCTATTAGTAGTCTTACTCGTGATCTTAATTGCAAACTAACTTTTTTTTCCTTCCCACTGTGTTTTTCAGGATCTGGTGACAAGGAAGACGATTGGATGTGGTAAGGTGCACGGTGGATTGTACTTGCTTGATGATGGCCGTCCTTCTTCACCAACATTACCTTCTCCACTACACCAGAACTCTTTGGTCTCTTCGGAACTTTACCAATGGCACTCTAGATTAGGTCACCCTCCATTAGGAACTTTATCTCATTTGTTTCCTGTTTTAGTCAAAGAATGTGATGATTTTTTTTGTGAGGCTTGTGTTCTAGCCAAACAGACTCGTTCAACTTATTCTATTTCAAAAAAAAGAAGTTCTTCTGTTTTTCATATGGTTCATTCTGATGTTTGGGGTCCTAGTCGTAAAAATTCTATTTTCGGGCATTGTTGGTTTGTTTAATTTATTGACTATTACTCTAGAAACACATGAGTATATCTTATGCACACAAAAAATCAGGTTTTTTCATGTTTTCAGCATATCCATAAGATGGTTCAAACTCAATTCCAGGCCACTCTCAAAATTTTGAGAAGTGACAATGGAATAGAGTATAAGGAAGGTCACTTCTAAAAAATATCTTGCTGGCCATTGTATTATTGACCAGACAAGTTGTGTCGATACCCCAACCCAAAATGGTGTAGCTGAAAGGAAGAACCACCACTTATTAGAAGTGGCCAGAGCATTGATGTTTGCTCGACATATTCATTCCCAATACTGGGGGGATGTTGTTCTCACTGCAGCCTATCTCATTAATTGGTTGCCTACTCGGGTTAGTGACTCCCGTAGTCCTGCTGAGGTTTTACTTGGGAATTCCTCCTTTGTAATTTCACCCAAAGTGTTTGGCTGTGTGTGTTATGCTAGGGATACAAAGTCCCCTGGCAAACTTGAACCCCGTGGATTACAGTGTATATTTTTGGGTTATTCTCCAACCCAAAAAGGTTATAAGTGTTACCATCCCCCTTCCGTCGTACTCTGATCAATATGGATGTCATTTTTTATAAAAGTCTGTCCTATTATTCTTCACCACCTCTTCAGGGGGAGAGTTCTAATGAAGATGTGTTTCCTTCTCTTGAGATTCCTCCTCCTTTAGTAGCTCCTTTGTTTGCTGCCCCTACTCCTTTAGCTGCTGCCCCTACTCCTTTGGCTGTTGCCCCTACTTCTTATAGTTCTCTTTCTCCATCCTTTCGTGCATTTGTGTCCTCTCTTTCTTTTGTTTCCATTCCTAAAAATTGGCAAGAAGCTTTTACAGATGGAAAGTGGAGGGCAGCAATGTTGAAAGAAATGAGAGCATTGAAAAAAAATAATAGTTGGGATCTTGTATCTCTTCCTCTAGGAAAAAAATCAGTGGAATGTAAATGGGTGTTTATGGTCAAGCAGAAGGTTGATGGGACAGTGGATAGATATAAGGCACGTCTGGTTACAAAGGGCTTTACTCAGACATTTGGAGTTGACTATCAAGAGACCTTCGCACCAATGGCGAAACTCAATACTGTGAGAGTGTTATTATCCTGTGTTGTGAATCTTGGATGGGATCTTCAACATCTGGATGTGAAGAATGCCTTCCTCCATGGAGAGCTAGAGGAAAAGGTATATATGGACATTCCACCGGGCTTTTCTGATGATAAGACCAGGGGTAAAGTCTGTAAATTGAAGCGTGCTCTTGATGGGTTGAAGCAGTCACCTAGAGCTTGGTTCAGCAGGTTTCACGAGGCGATGATTTCTGTGGGATACAAACAAAGCAATGCTGTTCACATCTTGTTCATCAAACGAGTTGGTGATCTGGTAACCATTCTCACAATCTAAGTGGACGATATAGTAGTAACCGGAAATGATGGTGATGAGATCAACAAACTGAAGCACTTTATTAGCCGTGAATTCGAAATAAAGGATCTGGGAACTCTAAAATATTTTCTGGGGATAGAAGTTGCTCGATCTTCAAAGGGCATCTTCCTTTCTCAAAGAAAATATATCCTAGATCTATTGTCTTAGACTCGGTTGTTAGGGTGTCATCCTGCAGACACTCCCATGGAAGCTACTACAAGGCTCAAGGAAAAAGAAGGTGAACCAGTTGACAAAGGTTGCTATCAGCGATTGGTTGGCAAACTAATCTACCTCTCTCATACACGGCCAGACATAGCTATTGCCGTGAGTTTAGTAAGCCAGTTTATGCATGATCCTTATTCCTCTCATATGGAGGCAGTTCTTCGCATCCTACGATATTTGAAGTTTGCTCCAGGAAAAGGAATACTTTTATCCCCCACTGGTCATCTAAAGGTTGAAACTTACACTGATGCTGATTGGGTTGGCTCTACCGATAGGAAATCCATCTCTGGATATTGCTCTTTTGTGGGTGGGAATCTTTTAACATGGCATAGCAAGAAGCAGAATGTTGTGGCAAGATCCAATGCTGAAGCAAAGTTCCGTGCCATGGCACAAAGAATTTGTGAACTATTAAGGCTTAGAGGATTGTTGCAAGATATTGGTGATGTTGCCCATCTTCCAATGATGCTATATTGTTATAATAAGGCTGCCATTAGCATTGTTCATAACCCTGTCCAGCATAATCGTACTAAGCATGTGGAGGTTGACAGACATTTCATCGAGAAGAAGCTTGAAGCCGGCCTCATCTGTGTTTCCTTTGTGAAGTCTAATGATCAGTTAGCCGATGTGTTCACTAAAGAGTTGAGTGGCAAAGTATTTCATCCTATTCTAGTCAAGTTGGGCATGTGTGACATATATGCTCCAACTTGAGGGAGAGTGTTGGATTGTATGGGACAGAATACCGTGGGGGTATTCTGGACTTTTCAGCTTTTTATTATGTTTTACATTATGTATAGCCGACTCTATATTAGAGTTGGCTATGTTAGGGGCAATTCTGTCCATGTAACCTTGATTATTTATTATAAATACAAAGCTAGGGATCAGTCATTAATCATCCACGCATTATACTCTAATTCTGATCTGTTAACAATGAAACACTTTAAATATCAAAAGCTCATAATCCAGCTCACTCATTTTACGCTTATCTTTCATGATTAGTGGAAACTACACACCTCTACATATTAATCAAGACTGCAGTCACACATAGTTAAATACATTTTGAATCTCCACGCTGACCCAACAAATTAAGACTCAGTTTCTCTTCAACCATGGAATCTGACAGATTGGACTGGGGAAGGGTATTTTCGACCTCATAAAATAGGGGAGTGGGAGTTCATGATGAACCCATAGTCCAATCATTGCATTACTTCACCATCTCTCTTAACCATGGGTAAAGGGAAACTTAATCCATAAAATTACGGACTTGTAGATTCAGAACCGGAGGCATTTTTTACAGCGTTGATGCATCTGACATTGTTTCTCTGGAGGTCTCCCATGTCAAATAAGACTAAGTCCACCCAACTGACAATCTAAGCTCCCACTAGTAAAAGTGTAAGCTTAAAACAACTAATTCAAACTCACAAAAGTACATAATAAATGGAGAATCAAGAAAATTTTAAGAATAGTTACAAGGGTCTGGTACCATTTATGAAGTGGTGGAAGAGTTTGAAAAGAATAAGGCTGCAAGATAAAGGATAGGGTTATGCTGGACAATATCAGTTCGGGCATAATTAATGTTGTTTTTCTCTACCATTTTCGTCTATGTTGGGAAGGGGGAGGATAGATCTATTCAGTCCATGGAGATTCTAGCGATTTACAAAGGCTTGCTACTTTGCATGGAAAAGGGCCAAAGTACTTTCAGAGAGTCTCAGTCCGTTCAGATTCTAAGGTGGCGGTGGACATCCGTAAGGGTAAGTACCATTGCCCTTGAGGATCTTGTACCTGAGGAGTGCTATTTCACATTTGTGTTCTGTGTTTATTTCTGTGACATTTCAGCATGTTTGGAGAGAGGTGAACCAGCCTGCAGACTAAATTACTTCTCTCTCTTTTGGAGAGGAGGAATTGGTTATTTCTCCTAGTGATTTCTTGTCTGATTTGAAATTTCTCATTCAAAATGATGTCAATCATAGCATATATCAAAGAGAGTAAATTTTCTTATCACTAATGAAATTTCAATATTACCTATCACCAAATAAAAAAGGTGTTGGTCAAGTGGTATCATGTAGTAATGGTATCTAAAATAATGAAACGTTCCATAAATTTTGAAAGAAAACTAATCATCATGCAGTATCTTTAGTTTTGATTGATCGCCAGGAGAATGACTTGAGTCGGGCTAAACCTGAGCACGTCTTATCAAGTCTGACCTTAGCTGGGGTTGGCTGGAATTTTCAATCATCACATTCAGTTTGGACTTTAATTATCCCAGTCAAAGTATGGTGGGGTATGGATTAAGGCTTCTATCATGCTTTTGAGATTTTACTGATGAGTCAATGCACATTTAAGCTTAAAGCCTAGATGGCAAAAAAATCATCAGATTTATTCAGTATTGGGGGAGGATAGGTTGTATCTGTTTTGTAACCTGTAATCTTTATGTCACTCTATGTGACCTATCTCATATTTCTCTTCATATGTATCTATTAATAAAATTTTGTCATTGCTTACCAAGAGAGAGAGAGAGAGGAGATCATCTGCAGCGTTTCCATACACGTGATTGCTTCAACAAGTAATGACGTTAGCACACCAAATACAACAAATAGTAAATCCCCCACTATACTATGTTTGCCAAGCAGCAAAGTTGCAGAAACTAAAGGTGCAACTTGCAAGTTTAAGGGATAGAACATCACCTTGAATGCAAAATGACTTGGTTTCTAGAACTGCATGTCTTTCCAGTTATTTTTCTTATCATCAGACCAAAACTATCCCAATCGAACTAAAACCAACCATATACAACATGAAACCACCCAAGTTTGGCTGCCTGGGTCAAGGACCTGAGTTTGATCCTTGGGTTGAGTTGCGTTATAGATGAATGTGCATTTCTTAGGATTTGAATAGTTGAAACAAATGAACCCAACCTACCCAATGAGCAACCAAATTGATAAAAGTATGGATGAGGTCTAGCAAAGTATTTTCAATTAGACAAATGACACTTTGCCTTAGGAAAGAACTTTATTAAGGAAGTAATAGTAGATGAAAAATATGTAGCTCTAAGCATCCCTAGCAAAACAAAGGTGTTACTCTACATAAGAAGATTGCAATACATAATAGAAATACATTTTCTACGTTAGCTCTTTCTAAAGTAAAGTAAGAAGTTTGCAAGCACCATATCAACATTTGGAATTCTTTGAACATTTCAATGAAACTGCCAATCATGGAGCATAAGTAGGGTATCTAATGGGGGGCCGGAAAGGAGAAAAGAGAAGCTTGGAAGAAATCAGAGTTGCAGGGGGGAAATTAAGAAACCGTGGAAAAGAAGAGGGGGGGGGGGAGAGGAGGAATGCACACGTACACAAACTCAAACTTCAATTCATTCTTCATTTTCTCCTTCAATCGTTGGTTACACATCTATTTATAAAACCCAAAAAAATAAAGACTCCTAATTACATACTAAAACTTAGGTTAACTAAAATAGAAACCCAATAAAACTCAAATTGGAAATTTCCCTACGTGTCAAACTTCCTAAAATCCTACAAGATCCAAACACTCAAATTGGACCCGGTTCATCTCTGTCTGGATACGCAACTGGGTTTGGGTTGGTCCAAGGTAGTGCACTAGTTGGGTCAGCCCGGTCCAAGATTCTCCTGCATCAATTCTCCTGGAGTTCAGAAAAACTCATCCACAAGCTTTGTAGAACGATAGAATCAAAATCGTGCGATCGAAGCCAACTATCAGTCCACGTTCAACTTGTATAAAATCCACAAGCCGAAATTTTTGTTGAAGTAACCATGGGAAAGCACATAATCAAATGGATCAACTAAGCGACCAATAATCACGATTTCTTGATGTTCATCGGCCAACAGCATTGCCTGGATCGAATTCTGATCATGGAGTTTTAACTCAGCCTTCAACAATTCATGGTTTACTTGAAGGGCTCTTATGGTTTCTTCATTTTGTTGAAGGATACTGGCCCACTGTTCAGGACTCATTGGGGTAGTGGATTTAAAGAGAAGAAAAGAAAGGTGGTGTAACGATGGGTTGGGACTAGGGAGGGAAAATTTTGGAAGAAATAAGAAAGGACCTAAATAAACTAAAAATACTGAAGTGGGGGTAATATGGGGAAAGTGGTCTTAAATGAAAAGAAAAAAAGAGAATAACAGAATGTGGGTAAACTGGAGGGGTAGTTTAGAAAAATAATAAGAGAAAGACACAAAAGGGAACTCGTGAGTGGGGTTACCGTGTTCAACTTGGGCATGGAGAACCAGAGGAAGAGGAAGAGTGCAACAATGGCGGAGATGTGGACTGCAAGGATGGAGGGGAACTTGTGATTTCAAAGGTGCTACGGGTCGCGCCTTGTGATAGTCTGATAGAGGAGCCTGCGGCAACTTCAAAGGGGTCTAAGGGCTTTGTCAATGGAGAGCTTGTGGTGGTGGAGCTGCGACTTTAAAGGAGGAGGCGGCAGGAGCTTCAAATTCTTTTTTCTTTTGTTGATCTCTGTCTCCCACCTTCTCTTTTGTTCTCGCCTCTCGTTGTTTCTTTTTTTTTTTTTTGTTCTTTTGCTTCTGGCTCTCTCTCTCTCTCTCTCTTCCTTTTTTGGTTCTGGCGAAACCAAAAACGGATCTTAGGTTGGGGTTTTGGTAGGGGAATCGAAAGAGATAGGATTGGGGTTTGTCGGTGGGAATTGCAGGGGTGGGGTAGGTAGCTGGAATCTACGGAAGGAGTGAGTCTTTTTTTTTTAGGTCAGAACCTTTGAAGGGGGTAGATTGAGGCTACTGAAAAAGGGATGGCGGTGGGGATTTGGCTTTGGGGATCGGGAGGAATGGGAATGGGCAGTGGGCAGTGGGTAGTGGGTTACGGAAGAAAGAGATGGAGTTCTCTTTCGGTTATTTTTTTTTTTCTCTGTCACAGCAGGGAAAAACAGAAGGGGTGGAGTGTTGTTGCAATGGGAATGGATGGGGAGGGAAAGGGTACTGTGGTAACGGCAAGACTGAATTTCTTTTTTAATGTAGGAACGAAGGATGGGATTAAAGGTCACGGACAAAATGTGATGATGATGACAATGATGGGTGGGTGATACACGGATGGTTTGGGGTTTTACGGGAATCAAAGGGAAGGTGGGGGTTACTGCTGGTGTTGTTCGGTCACAACCACAGAGAAAAGAAATTAGGAAAGAAAAAGGAGGAAGAAGAACAGAATGGGGAAAAGAGAGACTGAGAGGGTGAAAAATCCAAGAAAGAGAGAGAGAGAGAGGGAAAAATTCACCCAGGTTTGGACTCTGATACCAGATAATGGGGGAATGGAAAGGAGAAAAGAGAAGCTTGGAAGAAATCAGAGTTGCAGGGGGGAAAAAGAAGAAACCGTGGAGAAGAAGAAGAAGAAAGGGGGGGAGTGCACACAACCACAAACTCAAACTCCAATTCATCTTCATTTTCTCCTTCAATCGTTGGTTACACATCTATTTATAAAACCCAAAAAAATAAAGACTCCTAATTACTTACTAAAATTTAGGCTATCTAGAATAAAGATCCAATAAAACTCAAATTGGAAATTTCCCTACTTGTCTAATAACTACCCCAAAATAAAAGATTACACAATAATTTCCCAAATAAAATAAACTTCCTAAAATCTTACTAGATCCAAACCCTCAAACTGAACCCGGTTCATCTCTGTCTGGATACGCAACTGGGTTTGGGTAGGCCCAAGGTAGTACACCAGTTGGGTCGGCCCGGTCCAAGATTGTCCTGCATCAGTATCCATCCAAGGTAATTGAACTGTAGATAAGAGGATCCTCCAATAAGACTTTTCTTTAAGAGAAGGAATAGGGAAAGATAAAAGCTCCCATCACTGAATAACCCCCAACCCCAATATGCAAACACACAACACACAACATACACACACACACACACACATAGAGAGAGAGAGAGAGAAGCACACGGACAAAGATAAGAGACTATCATCAGTAGATGCAGGCTCCCAGGAGGTCACAGGTTCGACTCTCTCTCTCTCTCTCACACACACACACACACAGTTGTAGACTTGTAGTATAAGTCTCATTGGGCAGTTAGATAGGTAGACCAAAAACAAATCAAACCCCAAATATTAAATAAAAGAAAATGGATTAGGTTATATATGGTCATATGATGCAGATGCTGTCATAGAAAAATCAGAAGCACATCTGCAAAATCATATCACTTGTATCAATTAGCCTCATAGTATCATCAAACTAATCAGTGGAGCAACTCCAACATCCATCTCTCAATACAGAAAGAACAGTCGAAACCATGCAAGAAGTAATCTGCTTACCTATCGCAGTAGTAGATACAGAGCTTGAATTTTGCAGCAACATTGCTGGATGTGAAGATGGAGGAGAAACTACAGTTGACCCTGGAGATGAAGTTTTAGATGGAACTAAAGCAGAGCCTTCATTTTCCGAGTTGTGTTTGTGATCAACTTGTAAAGGACTCTGAAAGCCATCTGGCTTCGCAGGAGATTGATGAGATTGTAGCATGGTCAATCCATACAGGAATTGTGCAACTTCAACTTCGCTTTCAGAAATCAAAACCTGCAAGATAAGCAAGAACCATTACTTAAGTAACCAAAGAACAAAGGTTAACTCAATAAAATAATGCATAATGGATACTAATAGGAAGAGCAATAAAAATTGATGGGAAAACTGAATATTGACCTTTGATGTCTTTGAAGGTTTTGCTTTTGTCGTGGGCTTCTGCAATTATTTCACAAGAGAAGAAACTCATCAATGCAACAACCGAACTGGTAATACCCACCCAAAAAAGAGAAAAAAAATAAGAAAAATTTAGAAACAGTGTTCATAACCACTTTGCTTTCTCAAAATTACACATCAGAATCCTGTTCAAAATGGAAGTTTTTTCGGATTTTCCCAAAAAAGAAAAAAAAAAGTTGCACACACCACCACTTTTCTCGTTGCTTTGGTCGATGGATTTGATGAAGGAGGAGAAGGCAAAGCCACAATCGTTCGAAGAGGTGAAGAAGAGAATTGTCGAGCACTCCAGTCCTGAAACCTCTTCACCGAAGCTGAAGTAAAAAACGAACAGTATTGATTACCTCGTCAATGAAATACAAATAGAGAAAGAACCAAAGAAATCAAAAAGACCAACCAGAGCGAGCTCTTCGAGGAACTGAAACCCCAATCACCTCATCCGGCCCCTGAAGAACACAACCAGAACCCCACTTGAACAGAAGAATCGATTAAAAACCGAAAACTAAAAATCTCCATTACCTTCAATTGAGGATTCGCTCTGTCGATTCGTCTTGAAGAGCTACAGCCAGTGCCACTGCCTCTAAGACGTTCATCTTCATCGTTAAAATCTTCATCTTCGTCCAAGCTTTCATCAGAGCTTTCCTTCTCTTCTTTATCAATATGAGACCTCCCGTTCGAGCTCAGCTTCCGTCTCCTGCTCGGCCGCTCCTTCTTCCCATTTGATCGAACTTTCACAAAATCATTCCCTCCACCATCCTCAGCATCACAAACTCCTTCAACATCCAAATTCAATCATTCGATAGACAACAAAAGAAGAAGGAAAAAAAAACAAAACAGAAGAATTTTTAGATCTACGCACCAGAGGAGTCTTGGATCCCAATGCTGCGTGATCTTCGCCGAGATGAAGAAAAGCTTCCAGCATTAACAGATGACGCCCCCCTCCTAGTCTCCCTATTCCTCTCCATTCCTATTCGAATCTTCACAAAATCTTCTCCAGAATCTCTGGTATTTCATCGAAAACCTCCGAATTTCAGAGCGAATAGCAGAAACAAAATCTCCAAAATAGTCTTCGTCTTCTAATTCTAATCGCAAGTTCTCAGAAATTCCAAATATCGATTTCCAAGATTTTGATTCCAAACAAACTAACAATAGCAAAAATATTTCCTTCACTAAAGGGACTTTCCTATCTGAAATTTCAGTTCAGATTCTTTCAAAAATCTCCAAAGTCCAGAGTGAAATCTGATGAACTTCGCGAATATGGTCTATTAAATCTCTCTAAATTCGCCTAATAAATCGCTCAGATATTTTTCTAAGTTTCCCTTAATCGCTCTTTTCGTATCTTTTTTATCTTTCTCTTATGTTCGTTTCCTACTCCTTTTTCTCTCTCTCCCTCCGCCTTCGAGAGAGAACCCAGCAAAGTTTAAAAGCAGAGAACCCAATCGGATTCGTTTCGCTCTTAGTCGTCAAAATCGGGACCGTCGGAACAGGGCAATGAGATCGACGGTAAGGAAAGGATGACACTGACGTGGCGGGTGATAGGAACAGTAGAGTTTTCCACCACGTGGCAACAGATGGACTTTGGCGCATTTGTGTGGGGCCCTAGTACCGGTGGAGGTGGAGGTTGGGGGACAAGATAGTCGCCAAAGTATGGCCGCTATTGGGCAATAGGTGTGCAAAGGGTACGGGGAGAATCAGATAATTCTTGTAACTTCCATAGACTATTGTTGGACTCTGATGCTCACGCCGTCACGCGTCACTCAATTCACTTTTTCTTCTTGTTGGACATGTATAACGACTTTTAATGCTCGAAGCCTAGAGAATACGACGCTCGAGTTGCGATACTCCGGCCATTACTTTGTGGAGTGTGGACCCACAAATTCACAATAACACGTGGAATCTCTTTGCCATGTCAGAAGGTATATGTGTACCTCAAGGGGTCAGCTTAGTTGTCAAAGATCAATTCCTCAAATAAGAAGTCATGAGTTCAAACCACCTTGGGGCTATCCCCATCCCTTATCCCTAAGGGTGTCAAAATGGAATCGAAATCGACCATTTACGATCAAACCAAATTACACCGCAAAAAAATGATCCAGTTTTGATTTTATAGGTTCTCTTCCTAGTCCGATTTTGATTTGCACCGTAAAACTATAGTTCTAAACCGAATAAGAATCAAATAGAAACAGGTACCTTTTACTCGAATATTAGTCCATGCATCAATTGAATAAATTAATAACATAATAATTATTAATGGGGGAAATATCATCCCCTTCCCCTCTAAGTTTCCTTAATATCAACCCAATACCCAAGTTTTGAAAAATGATAATATCCTCCCTTACTTTTTAAATATTCCATCAACCGTACCCTAACCATTAAAAAATGCCATTAAGCGATGACGTGGCATATACAAAATTTCTAAAACCCCAGATTATCCTTAATATAATTTAATTTCAACTTTAGCTTTCTTCATGACAGATAGGACAATCTCCATATCATTAACATTCATGTGGCATCCATAAGTTTCATAGTAAATACGACCTCTGGGAGTGGGAAAATGTTCTAATGCAATTACTTATTTACCAGTTTTTTAATATTAAAGGGTCGGACTAGGTCGGGCTATAACCGGGAGGGCTAGGTTAGATCTGGAATAGGTCGGTCTAGTCGGGTGTCTCACAAGCTAGAACCCTACACTGGGAACGTCCAATATTAAAGCCCGACATGTTTAATAATCAAGCCGGAATGGGCTTTAACCAGGCAGGCTTGGTCGAGCCTACCGGGCCAGGCCTAGAATTGACACCCCTATCCGAAGGTCATACATATGCTTCATTTCAAAACCTAGTGACTCGACAAGTCAAAACGTGATCAGAGCAAGTCAATTATTTTTACAAAAAAAAAAATTATTAATATATTTTTCTTTTCCGTCTTTGACTGAGAGATTGAGCTATGGTTGCTTGGAAGATAAAAAGAAATTGATATTGAAAACGACAAAAATTCTAGGGAGAGTGTTCTCTATGGGGGACCACAGGGGCCACACGGTACGATAACCAATGAGAGCGCGCACAGTAGCATTTTGGGGGTGAGATTTTTGCCTTTCATGGGGGCAGGATGGTCATTTCACCCCCATTGTGTTTGGGCGTGGCCAACGCCCCCTTCCATAGAGAACACTTTCCCAAAAGTCTAAGCTTGTGTTTGGTTGGATAAAAGAAAGAAGAAAAAAAAATTATACAATTTTCTTGGTAGATCTTTTTGTTTTCTTGATGTTCGGAAGGGTAAGAGGTGGAGAGAAGATACTCGGTTCAGTTTTCAAAATTCACCTAAATTTCACCTTAAAAATTCTGAAATTTTCTATTACCTCCTGATATGTTCAAATATTACTTGCCAATACGCACTAGACATGTGGCATGAAAGATCCACACCACACAAAGGATTCCTAAAGACCCAAGCTTCGTGAAAGATCCGCAGCAAATCCAAACCCACATCAAGGCCCTTCCATACAAAGTACTTTCCAAATAGGAAGCTAACTTGATGACTATTCCAAGAAACTCTCACTAAAAAGACTCCCATCGGAGATCTGCCTTCTATTCTCACTAGGATAGAACTAACTTCTATTCAAGGATGCCTTCCTAAATGGGACTCTCACGACCTCCCTACTCAAGGTATAAATATGTGGCAAACTCCATAGGTACGACTCGAATTCACTATTATCTACTCCTTGCACTCTTGCTCTACCAATTCCTATTGATGTTACTGAAGAAGTTGACTTAGGCATCAGAGAGTTCCCCCCCCCACCCGGAGTCACCTCCAACCCTCTCTTGTGTCTCTTGTTCCATGTTTGCAGGCAATTCTTGGGCCACGTGAGGACCGTCACAGTTTTTGCAACAATAGATTTGGCATCGTCTATGGGAATAACGGTAGATACAACATTACATCTAATCGCACAATGTTAGTCATATCGTTCTCTGCATTATGGTGAGAACTAGATCTTGCAAGACTCTCCCTCATGATTTTGGTGAACAACGACCAAGAGAAAGCCTTCCCTTGTTGCCTTTGGTACCATAGGGAAACCTTCCTGTGCTTCCCGCAGTCCTTCCTCTGAATACGGCCAACTCTCAAGTACCATCGGATCCAAATATAGACCCTTGGTTTGATGATCTACAAATACAAATCCTGAATATGTCTAACTTGGCCCGAAACACTGTTAGGCAAATCAATCGAGCCCTGAAGAATTTAAATCATTAACAACACACCCCACATAATGTGGAGGGCAATCTTAGCCACTCAAGCTCTATTGCTTCCCGAGTAAGATGAATTGACCATAGAAATAAGGTAGCAGCTCTCCAACCAAGTGAAGGCTACCATCGAAGAGCCCTAACTCGAGTGGTCGAGGATGAAGGACTGAAGAGAGATGAGGTTATAGCCCATGGCATGCCGAGCTCACAAACAAGGTAGCAGATGCGCGTTGGCTTGAAGAAGCAACAAACCTTGCTCAGTAACTCAAAGAATTAAATGAGAAAGTACAGAAAGTCATGCAGAACCAGGAGCAAGTAAATGAGCTCCACTTTGCCAACGAGAACACGCTTTAATATGAGATCATGCACACTCTGTTGCCCCTTGGGTTCAAACCCCCAACCTTCGAGATGTATGATGGTTCCATAGTTTAACGGAGGCCATAGACCCCATAGTCTGCAGAGCATTCCTAGCAACTGTAAAAGGACTGGCAAGGATGTGGTTCGATCACCTTCCCTCTAAGTCGGTAAATACCTTCTCTCAACTTAGCAAAAGTTTCCTCACCAATTTCCAAAGTAGTAGAAAATACAAGAAGAATTTGGCTGCTCTGATGACCATTAAGCAACATCCCGGGGAGACATTGCAAGATTTTGTTAGTTTCAACCGTGAATCATTGGAAGTGGAAGACTTAGATCCGACAGTGGCTTTTGTGGCGCTTCATAGCTGTGTAACCGATCGTGACCTCTGACGGTCCTTGGCTAAAAAGCCTCCAGAAAATGTAACAGAGTTACTTGCTGTGATAACCTAGAGGGGGTGAATTGGTACTTACTAGTGGATTTTGCCTCTTTTTCGATAAGTTAGATGAATATGTGAATCCTGTTGTGAAATGTAAATTTTATCTAATCAATTTATAATTCAAAAATATAAGTAAATGCTCAAATAATATTGACACAGGGATTTATAATGGTTCAACTCCAAGAGTTTACGTCCACTCCTCTCAACACTTGAAAGTATTCCACTAGTATTTTCCTTTCAATAACAATAGTGTAGACACCTCATTTTGTCATTTCTCCTGAAAGCTTCCTGTGAAGATGATGAGCGTCCTCCAAGGCGTAGAGTCGATGTATCCGTAGATGTAGCACAAGTGTACACTTCCTGACTTCATCCACATGTTTTTTACCCTCAATACCCCTCAAAGGAAAAAACCCTACAAACATTATTAGAGCCAAAACTAGAGCCCCTGGACACTCCAAACCACCCCTGGAAATGCTAGCCTCAACCCAAACATTCTTGAACTAGCTTGGCCCAGCATAGAACCAACCCAAAAAGCCCTGTAGACACCCATCCCTGGAGTAGACATTGAAAGGCCCCGAGTCGACATCGACCCATCCCCCTTGAAAGTTGAACTAAACTTCTTCAATGCCTATTCTCCATCGACATCAAATCATTTGTGTGAAATCTGGGGTCTCAACTCCAAGAAACTATTGAGTTTTAGTATTTTATAATAAAGTTATAGTAATTTTTTTTATATATTACAGTTTAGTATATTATGAAGTCTATTGATGAATTGTATACTATAGTAATACACTCCTATGATTTGAGTGAATTCATATGGTAGACACAAAGATAATGTGTATATAGTATAAACCCTCATATAGGATATGAGGATTTTGGGTCAATCTAAGTTAGAATGAACTAGCTAGATTCACTTGGGTTCAATTTAAATGGCATTTATTGAAATGTAAATGGGGCTTTTGACTAAGGGTAGGACTTGGAGTGAAAGAGTTTGCATGAGAGTCTATTGGAGAGAATTTGAGTGGAGGCACTGTTGCGAGTATTGTTCACCATGGGTAAACCTGAGAAGTTAGTAAGGATTTGGGATATTACAATTAGTGCCATTGTTGATGGGTTAGTAGATTATTTAATTAGTTGATGGGTTGGGTTAGTTAATAGGTTTAATAGGATTATCAAGAAACTAATTGGAGTTTATTATCTTATCTATATAGAAGATGGTTGACAGTTAATCTGGAGAAAGATTCTATTCTACCTAATAGAAGAAGAAGAAGAAGAGAAAAGTGAGGGAAGAAGGGGAGAGTGAGTGAATCTAGGTATGGATGTTGCTGTAGAAGCTTGCTTACACTAAGAACTTAAAGAAATGAGTTGGAGATGGTGGAGCTGAACTCACCTCACATAGATCTAGCTCGAATTGAAGTTGGAATGTTGTAGTTGCTTAATTGATAATGGAAGAAGGGATCTAGGTAGAAGGAGTTCACGACATGTAGTGAAGCTTTGAGTTTAAAGTATGTACATTTCGTGCCTACACACTTGAAGGGTGTTGCATGCATGATTAAGACACTTTTTGAATGGTTTCTGAAGACCTAAGTTGTTGAGTTCGGTTATCATGTGAGCAAAGCATAAGATCTGAGTTTTAAGGTATTTCTCCTTCTTTGATCTTGGTGCTTTTTTGTTGTTTAGTTATTAGATGTTCAATTAGGAGTTAGGGTGTGTATTAGTGGTTGTTAGAATGCCCTTAGAGTGGTCTTTAAATGGTGGAAACCATGCATTTAGGCCGGAGAAGAAAAACCCTTCAAAACCCTATCAGAGCTTGAGCTAAAAAACAACTCGATTTAATTTCTGGGCGATACCAGTGAGCTGATAGGAATACTGATGGTCACTGTTAGCCTCTGGAACTTTAAAACTTGCAGAACACTAATTTACCAAGACTAACAGATCACATACCGGCGAGTCCGTTACCGATATCGGCGATCCGTTAGGCGCCTGAATGGCTACCGGCGAGTCTGTTATGTCTCTGAAAACTATTTTTGCTTGTTTTCTCAAGTAGAACCTAATGGGAATGGTATGGACAACACCTATGAGGACTCTAACATACTTTAACCCCTTTTCTATGGGAAGATGGTCATGGCATGGTCAATGTAATGGAACCAATGTGAGTAAACCCTACCTTGAGATTTAATTTCCAATCTTGTTTGTATATTTGATTATGTAAATACTAAATCAATATGCTGTGAGATCAATTAAGTGTTTTAAACTTATAAGGCAAATTGAATTTGTGAAAATATTTGATGACATATAATGTTGTATTGTGTTCATGTTACATTTTAGAAAACTCTTTATATTGGTTGACTGTTATGCTTGACAATTATATCTTGTGAATGTGCTTCTTGTGGTACAAATCTTTTAAAGTTATTGATGCAATAAATGAAATATTGAGTAGCAACTATTGGCATAGGTGGTATATATAATGTTTGTTATGAGGAATAGCATGTGAGTAATGCAAACCCTATTTTGTTATTGGATTGTATGGATTTATGTGTATGGGCACCACAGTGTAAAAAATAAATAAATTATTTAAGCGTGTGGGTGAATAAGGGTATGAATATAACTATTGTGATAAGATTGTAGCAAGTGTACTTTGGTCATTACTTGTATTTGATTTATTGTGGATGTTATGATTGTTAGTGTGAGTCCATCTCACAAATGGTGCAAATGTTGTGTATGATGTTATATTGAGTGTTACCTCATCCAACGGGGAAAGTAATGGGGTAAGATGATAATATGGGATACCTTATCCAGTAGAGGAAGTTATGGGATGAGATGATGCCCATGATGTACCACATCTAGCGGGGGAAGTTATGGGATTGTGAATAAAGTGGATCGAGGCCGTAGGAACGTCAGCAAGAGTTGTAAAGTGTGGTGGAAGATAAAAGTATATGTTATACCCGTGCCCAAGACATGCCTAATTTGTATTTTATGCGTAGGTACTACTCCAACGGCTCTCAGTTCTGTCAATGTGTGGGCTACAAATGTTGAGTATCCATGTAGAATTATAGTTGAAGTAGCAAAGAGATATTTGGATCATGGTAGATGGGTAGACTACCCCCCCATTCCCGTAGAGATGGATATCCGAAACCACTGTCGGATAACTGATCCGAGGTAATTACCCTTGACTGCTTGGTAAGATATTGATAGAAATGTCATGCACGGAGCCCCATAAGTACCTTTGAGAGTGGGGAAGACACTGCTGAGTTTTCCGCTGGAACAAAGCAAGGAATGGCCAACCGACTGGTCAACATGGGTTAACTCAGATCAGCCGGCCTTTTCTTCGCTTGGTCTTGCTGTCCAAAAATTGGACTGTGGTCTATGGGACCCAGTGTTCCATGTTAAACCTAATGCAAGACCTACTTTTACCTTCGTACCCAACTTGAAGTCAAGGTGGCGGGCCCACGTTGTCCAGTTGGTCAAATAATCAGTTTTGACCGATTAGGCGCACAGGCAAATAGGCCTCAGTGGCCCTTGCCTATATAAGGAAATGAGTTTCTAAGGCTCATTATTCTCACACCAAAACTATGGGAAGGAGAGAAAGAAAGCAAAGGAAGGAAAGGAAGGAGAAGAAGAAGAAGGAGCTCAGATTACCGGTGGTGTTGTCCAAGCTCGAGTCCAGGTAGGAACTCTCACCTCCTTCCCTTTATTTTCAAGGTTTTACAAACCTAGGGTTTAGGGTTTTTGGCTGGGTTTAAGTGGAAACCCAGTGTCTGGCAAGAAGCCCAGTTAGAGTGTCATTGTGTGAAAGTTTTGCACCTTCTTGCGCACTTCCATTTCTGTTCTCGACCAATTCCGAGGTGATTTGGGTGAAAACTGCCCAAACCCTAGCTTTTAGGTTTTGATTGGAGATTCGATCATATCTTCGATTTCACCTGGTGAAATGCAATGCAATTAGACTCTGTGCGTAGGCAGAGTGGTCCCCTACAATCTCTATGAGCAGAAATAACCCCAACAAAGTGTCAAATTACATCTGAGCTGAAGAACAACTCCTAGACCACCCATCGGTCGATGGTTGGGTGATCCAAAAGTCGATGACTACATCAACAGGTAGGTAAAATCTGGAAATCCAGAGCTTCTGCCAAGCCACCGGTTGATCATAAGGCTTAGCACCGATTGATGAGTACATCAGTCAGTTACATCAACCGGTTAGTTCCTAGTGTGGAATTGTACTCTGCCCTTCTAACACTCGTCGAATATTGGATCTAACATCTTGTTAACATGATTAGGTCAAACTTAGTACATCAGTGAGACGTATCTGGGATTCGATTAGGCGTCAACTCGGGTTGTATTCGCCAAGTCTTTAAGACAAGGTGAGTGGGTATGGTTTGATTTCTTTTTATGGAATGTTTTCTTTATTTATTTTTGTATGGTCATATCATTCATTTAAATTATATACTACTATCCATATAACTATGCTTGTTTTATATGTTAGGAATGAAAGGTAGGTTGGAGTTGGAAATGGGATTCGGTATGGCCGAGATAGACCGGGATCACTATACTTATATTACATTTATGCTGCATTAGACTTATTTATGTAAATGGATTACGGTGTGGCCGATGGTTGAGCCAGTACCATATCTTTCGTGATCAAAGTATGTGTATGTGTATATTAGAGGAGATTGAATGGTAGAGTGGCTGAGGGAGTGCCGACACTTTCATTTTGTTCTCTGATATACATTTATGTATGTGACCCCTATCCTACTAGATGTATATAAACACGAACTATCATGATGCATTTGCATTTGCAGTGCTAGTATGTTGTTTATCTGTGGTATGGGACTCGGATTTATTACAAACTTGTATAGAATCATACTAGGATCTATCATGCATTGACATATAGATTAAATGGTGGTTAGGGTGATTACCCAGTACTACACCCCTTGCCAACAGGGGGTAAGGTATTGGATGACCGATGGTTGTGTCTGATGTATTGGAACACCGTTCTAGAACTCGGGAAAGGCTAGTGAGAACTCTGATTCGAGGGAGAGCTACGGTCATATAGGGGGGTTTGCCGTGCATGATGTACATGTGTATGGCAGGCTCCCAAATGCAACCAAGGTTATCACTGGGAGATGAGGCACTTACCAATCTAGTGGTACTGCCTGTGTTGCAGTAGCATGTTTACTAGAGACCTAGTTTTGTTGTTAGGTGGATAATAATCAAATGAACGCACGCACTGCATCATCTATTGTTTGTGTATGCTTGTATGCCCCCTCCCTCTTTGAGCTTAGTGAAGCTCACTCCACGGGGACACCCCTTTTAGACAGTGATGTAGGTCTTTCTGTGTCGGTGGGCTCCAATGCATCTTCCGCTACTACCTTCTACGGTGATGGTTGGTGGACTCCAAAGCCCGAGGGACATGGAGTTGAATGTGGTGGTGATGCATGTGCTTATAGGGCACAGTGACTGTGGATATGGCCCCTCTCTTTTAGTTGTTGAAATATTATATTTTGATGTAATACTTGATGTAACTATTACATATGTCTTATTGAGAACATGAACTAAGGATAAACTTGTTTATTTTAATACAATATAACACAGTAGATTCAGGAGTCAAATTTACTGTTATATTTCTATCTTTCGTTGCTCTGATTGCTGATTATTATTTAAAACTGTGAGATAATGTACTATGTCTGAGATCCTGGCAGGTTGAGTAGGATTATGGTAAACATCCTAGTCACATCCCCTTGGTTTCTGGGAGCGGGGTGTGACAGTATACCTCTCTGTGTAAAGGATCTGATTGTGTGTAGCCATGAGTGTCGTGACCCAAACCGAATAAAAGTAGGGATCCGACCCTCACGGGCACTGATCAAACGATCGCTAAAATAAATATTATTTTCATAATAAACCATTAATAACCAAATATCAAACATAAGTTAATTTCCATCACAGTTAGAACCATAAGAATCCTACTAGTGGCAGTCTAATGTTATATAAGAAATTAATACCCCAAATATCAGAGTTTACAAAATAGGAATTTCCCTAATACATCCATCTAAAAGTAAATTGAACCAGCAAAAACTGAAATATCACATCCTCAAGTCACCCTCGAGCACTCTACCATGATCACCTCCGTCTCAATCCTCTGTAATGTCATAAAATAGGGGTGAGCTAAACAACTCAACAGAATAAATTATAGTAAGAGCACAACACACACAACCTAACAAATATTCACACATGTCAAACAATTATTTCTAGTATTTCCAAATTAATATTCCTTATTAAAACCCCTTCCATTATGATCCCCTTTATTACTCCAACCGGCACTGAGGGAAATAGACTGGCACCGCCCATCTCTCGAGGGAAACATGGCCTCACCATAATCACTCTCTTTCGTCACCCACTCTGTGACTACAAATACACCACTGACAACTCCCGTGTGTACAGTAGGTATAATTCCATAGCCAATGGAACACAACCCCTCTGGTGGCTATGACTCTCCACCAGCACGGTGCAGCCTATTAATTCTCAATTTCTCCCACCAATTAGAATCACAACACTCTAGATTCAAATTCTTAGATATCCCCAGAAATTCATTTTCCAAAATATCACAAAATAATCTTAAGGACACTTGATTCAGTAGTACTTATTTCAGAATTTCATAATAATAATAACTTCAGCCTGATGGATTTTAGCAAATGCATCTCAGCAGTGTTGTGTATTTAACATCAATTTAATACACGTAATTGTATTCTAAGCCAACGCACACATAAATCACAATACGTGGTAACAACTGTAGATAAATACCCTCCACAATACACTATTTCAGCGAGCATGTAACACATAATACATGGTAATAATAGTAGACATTACCCTTCACAGTACTCCATTTTAGCATGTTTATACAACATAATATATAGTATTAACAATAGGCAAATACCCTCCACAGTATCCCATTTTAGCATGTATATACGACACACTATATACTAACAACAGTAGGTAATTACCCTCCACAGTACCCCTATTTCAGCAAATATATATGACACACTTAATGGTAATAACAATAGGTAATTACCCTCCACGGTATCCCATTCCAGCAAACATGTATCACAAGTATATAAAAGTAATGGTGCGTAATTACCCTTTACAGTACTTCGTTTCAGCAGGCATACATAGTATATTACATGGTATTAGCATGGCATGAATACATTAAATAGAACATATATTCCTTGACATATATATCTCACAATATATAGTATAACATGAAATCATACACTTAACAGTTCACATATAATTCAGCATACATATTCATCACAGTGCTTGAAAACGGCATGGTGTTGTCACACTTAAATAATACATGTATACTAGCATACTACTTATTATGTCACACACACACACTCACATTGTGAAGTATGCTCACTATAATCCACCTACCTCAGTCCGTAGTTGAATCAAAACCACTCCTCTTTGTTCCACGTACACTGGAGAATCCTAACCCTACAGTGTAATATGCATCCCATTAAATACATAGCCTAAATCCTAAATCAGTCTCCTATTCCCTTGAGAAAATAACCCCCATCAAGCTCTCCCACATGCTGTCCCAACATAAAATACTCGTCTAGTACACCCTCCACTCAATAGTGGACTGCACCAAAAAAAAAAAAAAAAAAATACAATAAAACACTAACCTAGTCTTCTTCTTCCTCTTCTTCTTTTCTTTCGTTTTTTTTTTTTATTCAATTACTGTCCACGTATGGGGGGGTTTATCCCTTCCATGAGTGCCAAAGGTTCTATCCTCCCTTGTCACGGTTTGGCCATGGTAGCTCCCCCCCCCCCCCAAATAAAAAGAATATATATAGCTCTTATACAGCTAGTGGCACTTGAACCCTAAACCTCATTTAAAGCCAACTTAGGTTCTAACCACTAGGCTAAACCCCTTAGGTGATTAGTAAATATATATAATAATCTAATTAAATAAAGAGCTAGACTGTCATTAAATATCTTAAAATATCATATAAGTCATAATACCAACTAAAACAAGGTTATAACAAAGAAGGTTCTACTCAGAAAGGCAGCAAGAAAGGGAAGTAGTAAATTGTGAATTTACCCTTGAGGTATAAAATTACAAAAATACCCCTGGATAGAAATAAATGTGAAGATACTTAAATTTCAATATTTGGGGCATTACATCCTTCCCTCTTAAAAAAATTTTGTCCTCAAAATTCTACGTGCCTCAGTCGACGAACAAATGCGGATAGCGAGTTCTCATCTCGTCCTCGCGCTCCCAAGTTGCGTCATGCATTGAATGGTCTCTCCATACCACCTTCACTAATGATATTGACCTGTTTCGTAACACTTGATCCTTGCACTCCACTATCTGAATTGGTGTCTCTTCATAGATCAGATCCTTCTTCAATTGAATTGTATCATAACTCAAAACATGTGTAAGATCTGGCATGTACTTATTCAACATTGATATATGAAAAACGTCATGCATACTAGATAAGGTAGACGGTAGGGCAAGCTGATAAGCAACTGGTCCAATCCTCTTAAGGACTTCAAATGGTCCAATGTATCTAGGGCTCAATTTGCCCTTCTTCCCAAATCTCATCACTCCCTTCATAGGAGCAACTTTGAGAAACACCATATCACGTACCTCAAACTCGAGTTTCTTCCTTCGACTGTTAACGTAACTCTTTTGCCAACTTTGTGTTGCACTGATGCGCCTTCGAATCAGATATACCTTTTCGTAAGTCCTCTGCAATATCTCAGGACCTAAAATTTTTTGCTTGCCAACTTCATCCCAATGGGCTGGAGATCTACACTTTCGTCCATACGAAGCCTCATACGGTGCCATCTCTATGGTGGTTTGGTAACTGTTATTATAGGAAAACTCCACAAGTGGCAAATGATCCTCCCAACTACCTTTGAGATCCAGAGCACTAGCTCTCAACATATCCTCCAAGAACTGTATAGTCTGCTCTAACTGCCCATCCGTTTGTGGGTGAAGGGCCATACTAAGATTCACTCTTGTACCCATGGCATCCTGCAAACTACGCCAAAATCGTAACATGAACCTTGGGTCTCGATCAGACACAATGGAGACTGGTACTCCGTGTACTCTAATAATTTCTTTAATATACAATTGAGCCATTTCCTCCAAATAATAGGTCATCCGTATAGCAAAAAAGTGTTCTGATTTCGTCAATCGATCTACAATCACCCAAATAGCATCATGTCTCTTCTTCGTCCTTAGCAATGACGTAACAAAGTCCATAGTAATGTGTTCCCACTTCCATTTAGGAATGAGCAGTGGTTGCAATAGTCCCGACGACCTTTGATGTTCTGCCTTCACTTGTTGACATGTAAGGCAATGTCCTACAAAACTAGCAATTTCCCTCTTCATGTTGTTCCACCAGTTACACCCTTCAAGTCATGATACATTTTTGTACTACCGGGGTGTACAGTATAAGGTGTACACTGAGCTTCTTCCATAATCTTCCGTTTCAAATCAGTATCATCAGGTAAGCAAAGTCTTGTACCATACCTCAAAGTCCCGTCAACTAAGAGAACAAAATCAGGCTATTTACCTTCCTTGGTTCCTTCCTTTATTTTCACCAATTTAGGATCTCCGTCTTGAGCAGCTTTAATTTTCTCAATCAGTGATGGCTGCATAGTCAGATATGCCAACTTTCCGGTAGCATCACCCATCCTCACTTTTATATTTAACTTTCTTAAGTCTTCAAGAATATGCCTTTGTTTAATTAAGAGAGTTGTAGAGTACCCTTGTGATTTTCTACTTAAGGCATCTGCCACAACATTAGATTTACCTAGGTGATAATTGATGGAAACATCATAATCTTTGATCAACTCGAGCCATCATTGCTGCCTTATATTTAATTCCTTCTAAGTAAAGATATACTTCAAACTTTTATGGTCGGTGTATATCTCGCACTTCTCACCATACAGATAGTGCCTCCAAATCTTCAAGGTGAACACCACTGCTGCCAACTCTAAGTCATGTGTCGGGTAATTCTGCTCATATGGCTTCAACTGTTGTGACGCATAAGCCACCACCTTGCCATGTTGCATAAGACACAACCAAGCCCCTTTTGCACAGCATCTTTGTATATTACCATTCCTTTAGTACCTGAGGGAATCATCAACATCAGGGCAGTTATTAACTTCTGTTTCAGCTCCTGGAAGATCGCTTCACATTCCTCATTCCACTCACACCGGGCATTTTTCCTAGGTAGCTTATTTAAAGGTACAACAATCTGAGAGAAGCCTTCCACAAACCTCCTATAGTAGCTGGCCAAACCCAAGTAATGAGTTATAGAATCCCCCACCAACCAGAAAGTGCCACGTGGGCATGCTGGGACCGACCCAAGCCATCTCGTGCCGAACCGCACCGACCGTTAGAAGAGTAACATGGTCTGGGTCCCTGTCTAGCCGAGCACTGAGGCAGAGCTGGGGCCCACTGAGAATCGGGTCGAGCACACGGTGTGCAGCGCCACCTTAAACACCAGACCAAGGGGAAGATTTCCCCGCCTATGGCTTGGCCAGGCTTAATGGTCGAGCATCAGGCCAGCCGAGCCTTGAGCCGATCCCGCTCAGGTCGGCCATGATTCGGCGGAGCTCCTGCACGATCGAATAAAATCTCCATGCCACATACGCCGAGGCCGAGGCTGAGGCCGAGCACTTACACCACGGCCACCCGAGGCCGAGCAGTGAGACCACGATTGTCCGAGGTCGAGCCCTCCCTAGAAACCTTAATAACGGTGCACCAGAGATCATGGTGCCACGTCAACACACCCTGAGAATTATGGGATAAGGATCAAGCCACGATCCCACGCGATCCGAATCATACTCCCATTAGGACTCCTACCATAGTGAGAGTCTGACCCCGAAAATCACTCTCCATATCGCTCCGCATGAAAGAGCCTTACCAAAGAAGGACTCTTACCATGCAAGGACTCCTCCAACCGCCTCATCTCATCCTATAAATACCCAGATATGGAGCTCACATGCTCAACTCACTTTTTACTAGCTGTTACACTGTTGCACTGGAGACCTGACTTGAGCGTCGAAAAATCTTTGCCCGAAGCCACACTGGCTCTCTTGCGCTCACTCGGTTTTTACAGGCTCATCCGTGGGTGAATCGGGCAACAAAGATTTTCACACGCAACAGATTTGGCATCGTCTGTGGGAATGACTGTAGCTAGTCATCGTCATTTCTACGCATCCACAGAGCAAAGATAATGGTTGTGCAAACGAGATCGGGGCAACATGGCTCAGCCTCTCGTGGGGATGAGCCGCAACCCGACAGACGAGCGAGGCACTCGCCACCTCCCTAGACATCGTGGTAAGGCGCAGCCGAAAGACCCCGACTCGGGGGAGTGACTCAGCACAGTGCGGGCGCCATCGCCAATTCGATTCCACCGCCAGAGGGTGGAAATGGAGGAAGTGTGCTGGACATGGCGATCGTGGAGGGTCGGTGATGAGCACATTTATGTGTGAAATCTTAAGGCATAAATCATACATTTTACCACATTGGACAAAGTTACTCGGTGCTTTCTTGTGCTTTTCAGGTTTTAGGTGAATTCTTGTGAAAATGGAAGAGACTATGCTAAGAAAATGTTTTTAAGCTATTTAGAGGTGTTAATGGCTTGGATACATAGTCCATCGAGTCAGCTTCGCAACGGTTCAAACGACACATGATTCCGAGTTGAAACGAAGAAGTTACGATCGTTTCCGTAACGAAGCACGAAAATGGTCTATAGGGGTTTATTTATAATTATTGACAATCGGCCGGAGACAAAGTGAAGCGAAAGTTCGGATTCCAGGGGCCTTAATGAAATAACCAAAAGTTATATTTCCTGTACCCGAAAGATTCCATTTGGAGCGCTCTGGATAGTCCAACTTCAACTTGAGATATCTTGGGTTCCCGAACTCCAAATTGGACAAAACTTGGGTCTATTTTGGGTGATTTTTCGTAAGGAACACAGTGGTGAGGCCTATATAAGCACCTCATACTCCACATTTTCTGAAGGACAGAATGGGTATTTTATTTATTCTTGAAGGAATCCTAATCATCACCCTTACTCTCTCTCTCCTCCAACTTCTCAAGGGCACTTATGGAATTCTATTTGGGATAGATTTATTTTAAAAGATATTCTCTCACCTATAGAAAGTTGAAAAGTCAAAGCATCTTTGATTTTATTGCTTGGAGAAGATATCTACAAAGAAAAGGAAGCACTTGTTATAATTGGAAGTTTACTTTTCTAGAAATAGAAGTTCTATGTAAACAATTTTCTCTTCTTCTTTTTTCTATTTTTTTCCTTTTTTCTTAGGATTCAAGGCATTGTAAAAGAGGAAGGAGAAGATAATATTCTCTTTTCTTAGGGAATATTTCTCCTATACTTCCCTCTTCTCTTCTCTTCCCCCTATAAATACCCCTTGCCCTTTGGGTTGTAAGAAGTTAGTTTTTTAGTTCAGTTTTTAGTTAGTTTCTAGTTCAATTCAGTTTTTAATGTAATTTTTAGTTCATTCACTTAGTAAAATTTCTTTTCTTCTTCTCCTTCTAAGTTGTGATTTTTGGCTTTTCTAAGTTCTAGTTTGCTTTTTGATTTTCATTTAATGGTTGTAATAGGTTTAGTTTATGCTTTAATTTCAATTTAAGTCTTCAATTGGGGTGTAATTTCTTAATTCTAGTTTAGGTTTTGAGCCTTCTAGTCTAAGTTCTTAAGTTGATGACAAGACTTGAAGATTTAGAAGCGGAGGCCATGGTAAGTTTATGCAAGTATTCAAGCTTTTCAATTACATTCATGCAAGCACATCCAGGTTTTACTATCTAAACTCTCAATCTCATTCTCCCTCTCCTCTATCTCTCTCTGTCTTCTTCTTCTTCTCCCTCTATTTCTTTTATTTTTTTTTATATGGTTGTGTATGTGGATGCATTTTTATTCCCTTATTTCTTTTTATGTGATTATGAAGTATGGCTGTGTTTTTGTTATTCCTTCCAATTTACATTAGTTTGATAGGTTAGATGTTCATGTATTAGGACGCCAATTTAATCCCTTAATTTTGTTAGATGCTTATGAGTTAGGATGCATTAATTTTTATTAGTTTAATTAGTTTAATTTAACACTTTAATTTGGTTCATTTTGCATTACTTTTAAGTTAGTTAAATAGAGTGGCGTATATCTCCTCGTGTTCGACCCGTAGCTACGATTGACCCGTACGCTTGCGATATTATTTTAGCTCAAACAAGTTTTTGGCGCCGTTGCCGGGGAGATTATTGACCACTTTATTTTTTTGATTTTTAAGTAATTCGAAGTGCTTTAGTTTCTTCTCTTTCTCCTCTTTCTTTAAAAAAAAAAAAAAGTTTTTGAAAACCTTTTCTTGTTTCTCTTCTGTTTCAAATAGTGTGCGCCCAATCTAAAGTCCTTCATATGCCCAAACCCAGCCAATCTTGGTGCCCCTTGATTCATTGGGTGGTTTGGATTGGCATGTGACTTATCTTTGGAGGTGACCACTCTTGATAACAGGAAAGCGACATAGTGAAAGCATTGGAAACATAAACGTATAGTAGTCCTCCACCCTACATCAGAATCCATTTGGAGTCACCCATAGGTGGCTCGTGAAGACTATACGGGTTCCCTTGCTGTCAACCTATATGGCAACCTTACAGCTTTGGAACCATTGTTTCGATTTTTGAGGGATAGATGTACTAGCTACCTTGGGCTCCCTCTTGTTTTTAGTATTATATTTTTTCTAGTCTTTTATTTTTCTTTAAACTTTTTTTTATGAGAGACCTCAATTTGGGATAGGTGGTTAATTTAGAATAATGGGAGATACACTTCCATATAGGACTTTGGGGGAAAGATGGACCTATGCTAAGGCAACCATGATTTTGGAGAAAATGTTTAAACAGGTTAGGGAAGCCAAAAGTAGTGAGATAGAGAACAATTTTGCACCACCCCAGTATAATTTTGCTCCGCAACCCAACTATGGGCTTTCGAGAAATTTTAATTGGTCACATCCCCAGACTATCCATGTTATGGAAGGATGCCCTAATCTTTATGGGGGTAACAATGGTGATGAGAATGTGAATCCTCAATTTTAATACAATTCTTTTGGCACTTACAATCACGGGTGGAATGATCATCCAAATTTCTTGTGGTATCAATGGAATAACCAAGCTGGACCACCCAATTTTCAATATCATGGTCAGTTTGGTCCTCCAATGCCCAACCCTCCATTAAATCTCAATGGGCCACCTCTCCTTGAACCATATCACCAACCCCTTGAGTTTCAAAACATGGGTGAGGAGGCCAGACTGAATGAGCTTGAGAAATACATAGACCTTCTCACAACAAGCCAAAATACCATGGAGAGGCAACTCTCTCAACTGATAACCATGGTACAAGAGGAGGAAACGGGTACATTATCTAGTCAGTTTGAACCGCCCCAACCCCAGTTTAATGATATTGAAAGTCCACCACCCTAGTTTGAGGTTAATGAGAGTCATTCCCAACAAGCTGCTTTTCATGATGATTTATTTGTTGAGATTGAGTCTCCTCAGGATATTAGTGAAGCGAGGTTTGATGAGCTACCTGGGAAAGTCCACCTTTTGCCTGAAATTTCTGATTTTAGTGAGCCTAATGAATTTATTGATTTAGAATCAGATTTTCATGATAACATAGAAAGCCAGGAAATTCGATATCCCCCTCTCTCTTTGGAAAACTTAGATAATTGTCATTTTGAGGATTCCATTGTCTCACATGTTGATTTGTCCAAACCTCCTAGGTTTGACGATTTTATTAAGGAGGACAATGTTAGTCATAATGCCTTTCAAGCATATTTCCATGATCCTTATTTGGCAAACCAAGTTATGCAAAGAGCGGATAGTTATATTGCTATGATTGATTTGAGTAAACCTCCAATTTTTTATGATTATTTAGATGAGGTTATTCATAATCCTTTTTATGCTTATTGTGATCCATTTTTGGTTGGTTTTTAAAAAAATGATAGGTGTTTTACATTGCAAATGGGAGAGAAGGGAAGGATTTATGGCCTGAGTTTTATTGCCTTCATTTTTCACTGCCCCATGAGGACAGATTTTTCTATTAGATATTTCTCAGTTGTGCTTAACTTCCGTATTATTTCTCGCTTTACTAAAATTCATGGTCGAGTGTTTTCTGATTTTGAAGCTATTTCTCCATTTACTGGCCATGGATTGAGATTTCTATTGTTGCTCTTAGCACTTTTTGTAGAGCTCATGACTCTTCATGATCCTCTTTGTTGATTATATCTGGTAAGCCCCTTCATCTCCTCCTTTGTCCTTAATTTTTTTCTTTTATGCATGCATTGAGGACACTGCATGAATTAAGTGTGGGGGGGATGTTGGGCTTAATTGGTGAATTTTGATTGTGATAATAGTTTGATTTTGTGCATGTCTCTTTGATTGCAAAACGAGAGAGAGAGGGAATTAGGTGTCCTAGCATGCGAAATAATAAAAAATCCCTTTTCAAGGACGGTAGTTGGTTTGTATCCGGTGATGGGGATTGAGTTTGAAAATATGAGCGTTATTTCATTTGATGGCTAGATTCCTCTACGTGTTTTATGGACTCTTTGATCTTTTGGCTAGTAGTTGAGATCAATTTGTTTGTGGCAAGGCAAGGCATGAAAGTGTAAGTGAATAAAAAAATAAATAAATAAAGAAAGAAAAAAAGGAACAGAAAAGAAAGTGGAATTCCTTGGGACTAGACAGAGCACTGTGCCTCATGAAGCAGGGTGACTTGATCGAAATTCTTTGGAAGGAAACTCAAAAAACTCTTGCATCAATATCTCAATGTCTTATGGATATATGCAAAAAGCGAAGCTACCAAGTATTTGAGTGTCTGGTGTATGCTCCATCATGTCATTCAGAGAACAGTAGTGGAGTAGAAATAGAGTTTGTGATTGAGAAAGAAAAAAACTTTTGCCTTAATGCCTGAAAAAAAAAAAAAAAGTATGGTCAATAATACTCAATGCCTAAGTCTTTGGTTCCATCAATGCTATGGGGGGGGTTTACTTGAAGGTGAGTAGTGTTCAAAAAAATACGAGGAGATCCCTTAAACTTGATGCATGCTTGTTACTTGAATTGATGTGGGGTGATAAAATTCAAGTGTGGGGGAACCTTTGGCTCCTTGATCTTTAGTTGAACACTTTTTGGGATTATGTGCACTGTCCTACTTATGCCATGATTAAAATTTGCAGCATTCATTTACAATTGAATTTTGGGTGTATATTCACTGCAAACACCCACGAGACACAACTCGTCCACTAGGGGTGACTTAGGGGTTTAAAGGCTTGTTGCACATGCTAAATGCAACCGTGATTCCTACGAAAGTGAGTTAGGATTTTCTGCATTCTAGGTTAATTTTTGTTTTTGCTTTACTTGAGGACAAGTAACGTTCAAGTGTGGGGGAATCTGATGAGCACATTTATGTGTGAAATCTTAAGGCATAAAGCATACATTTGACCACATTGGACAGAGTTACTCGGTGCTTTCTTGTGCTTTTCAGGTTTTAGGTGAATTCTTGTGAAAATGGAGGAGAAGATGCTAAGAAAATATTTTTAAGCTGCTTAGAGGTGTTAATGGCTTGGATGCGTAGCCCATCGAGTCAGCTTCGCAACGGTTCAAACGACACATGATTCCGAGTTGAAACGAAGAAGTTACGATCGTTTCCGTAACGAAGCACAAAAATGGTCTATAGGGGTTTATTTGTAATTATTGATACTCGGCCAGAGACAAAGTGAAGCGAAAGTTCGGATTCTAGGGGCCTTAATGAAATAACCAAAAATTATATTTCCTGTACCCGAAAGATTCCATTTGGAGGGCTCTGGACAGTCCAACTTCAACTTGAGATATCTTGGGTTCCCGAACTCCAAATTGGACAAAACTTGGGTCTATTTTGGGTGATTTTTCGTAAGGAACACGGTGGTGAGGCCTATATAAGCACCTCATACTCCACGTTTTCTGAAGGACATAATGGGTATTTTATTTATTCTTGAAGGAATCCTAGTCATCACCCTTACTCTCTCTCTCCTCCAACTTCTCAAGGGCACTTCTGAAATTCTATTTGGGATAGATTTATTTTAAAAGATATTCTCTCACCTATAGAAAGTTGAAAAGTCAAAGCATCTTTGATTTTATTGCTTGGAGAAAATATCTACAAAGAAAAGGAAGCACTTGTTCTAATTGGAAGTTTACTTTTCTAGAAATAGAAGTTCTATGTAAACAATTTTCTCTTCTTCTTTTTTCTATTTTTTTCCTTTTTTCTTAGGATTCAAGGCATTGTAAAAGAGGAAGGAGAAGAGAATATTTTCTTTTCTTAGGGAATATTTCTCCTACACTTCCCTCTTCCATCTTCTCTTCTCTTCTCTTCCCCCTATAAATACCCCTTGCCCTTTGGGTTGTAAGAAGTTAGTTTTTTAGTTCAGTTTTTAGTTAGTTTCTAGTTCAATTTTAATTCAGTTTTTTGTGTAATTTTTAGTTCATTCACTTGGTAAATTTTTTTTTCTTCTTCTCCTTCTAAGTTGTGATTTTTGGCTTTTCTAAGTTCTAGTTTGCTTTTTGATTTTCATTTAATGGTTGTAATAGGTTTAGTTTATGCTTTAATTTCAATTTAAGTCTTCAATTGGGTTGTAATTTCTTAATTCTAGTTTAGGTTTTAAGCCTTCTAGTCTAAGTTCTTAAGTTGATGACAAGACTTGAAGATTTAGAAGAGGAGGCCATGGTAAGTTTGTGCAAGTATTCAAGCTTTTCAATTACATTCATGCAAGCAAATCCAAGTTTTACTATCTAAACTCTCAATCTCATTCTCCCTCTCCTCTATCTCTCTCTGTCTTCTTCTTCTTCTCCCTCTATTTCTTTTATTTTTTTTTATATGGTTGTGGTATGTGGATGCACTTTTATTCCCTTATTTCTTTTTATGTGATTATGAAGTGTGGCTGTGTTTTTGTTATTCCTTCCAATCTACGTTAGTTTGATAGGTTAGATGTTCATGTGTTAGGACGCCAATTTAATCCCTTAATTTTGTTAGATGCTTATGAGTTAGGATGCATTAATTTTCATTAGTTTAATTAGTTTAATTTAACACTTTAATTTGGTTCATTTTGCATTACTTTTAAGTTAGTTAAATAGAGTGGCGTATATCTCCTCGTGTTCGACCCGTAGCTACGATTGACCCGTACGCTTGCGGTATTATTTTAACTCAAACAGTCGGCCCCGAACCGAGCCTAATCCGAAAGGGCTGAACCTACCAACGCCACCGCCCTTACTGGAGAACTTGGATCCCGAGGCCCCAGCAAATAATCGACAAGTTATGGACCTTCAGCTACAAGTACTTCGCGCTAATGAGATGTTGCAAACTCTTGTGGGATAGATGTCCCAGGGCGGGTTGTTAGGCTAGCCCCCGGCGGCACCCCCTTGGCACCAGTACTCATTGGGGGGAATTTATAGTAGAATGGTGGCCGGCCTTGGGCTGAGCCGAGTCGAGCAGCATCGTCTCATCCACCCCGTCAGAAAATTCCTCCCCTGTGCCCCAATAGGAGTGCTCAGCTGGATGAGCTAGAGCATCATCAAAGCCCGAGAGCAGGACGAGAGATTGAGCCAGCGGCATCGGTTGCCAGATGGTCGGTATCTTTTGGTCGACTTGGAGAGGACGGGCAGCCGGTGGGGCACCGAGAGCAAGGGGAGGAACCAAATGGGAGACGTGTCGCGAGGCAAGAAGAAAGATCTCGCCATAACCCCCGGTGTCGAAGCCCGCCTCTCCGAGAAGAACAGTAGAGAAGCCCCCGTGGGTCCAACTTCCAAGTTGATCGAGCCAAACACAATGGCCAACCTCGACTGGACGATCGGGTAAGCTGATCCCAAGCTGGGGAGCAGAATGGCCGACCTCGGTCGAATGAACAGGACAACTTGCACCAGGAGGATGAGCTGAATGACTGAGCACCTGAAAGTGAGCTGGAGAAGAGGCTACGAGACTTGGCCGAGCAAGTTGAGGGGTTGAAAAACAGGCGACCCCGGACACCTACTCACTAGTCGAACAACACCCTTATCCTCCCGAGATCATGACTGCACCATTGCCGATCGGGTTCAAGCCTCCTCCCTTCGACTAGTATGATGGGACCACCGACCCGATGGATCACATCAATTACTTCAATGCGATGATGAACATATACGGGGGAACCAAAATCATCTCCTGCCGAGCTTTCCCTTCATCTCTCAAGGGCGCGTCGACCTCACAGTTCTCCTAGTTGCTGCCAAACTCCATAACAAGAATTGCTCAACTCTGCCGAGCCTTTGTCATGTGCTTCCAGAGTAGCATGAAACACAAGAAGACGACGATCAACCTCCTCAGTGTGAAGCAATGGTCAGATGAGTCGATCTGAGCGTTCGTCTCATGTTTCAACAAAGAGTCCTTAGACATCAAGGATTTGGATGAGGCCACGGCCCATATTGCGATGAGCAACGGGCTCTCCGATATGGACCTCATCAAGGACTTGGCCCGAAAGCCGATGAAGAACATAGCTGAGCTCTTGGAGAGGTGCAATGAATTTGTAACATGGCGGAAGTACTCCAAGCCCGAAAGGGGAACGAAGGGAAGGTCGAGAAGAAAAGGCCGACGACTGATGACCGCAAAGATGAAAAGCGACCCAAGACTGACCGTCGAGCTGAGAGAATCGACCAAGCTCGGAGCCCCGATTACACTCTTTTGAATACGTCGCAGAAAGAAATCCTGATATAAATACAAGACGACGAGTACATTCGTCGACCTCGATCGATGCAGGCCGGGTGATCCCAGAATCCCAACAAGTATTGTCAATTCCTCAAGGACACCGATCATGACACCGGGGATTGTTATCAATTGAAAAGGACAATTGAAGAGCTGATCAAGGTAGGGCACCTAAAGCGGTATGTTAAAGGAGGCCGGGAAGAATGTGGGGGTCGGCGACCCGAGGATCGCGACAGGAGAAAGACCAACCCGAGGACAGATGGCCGAAGGGTCGGGCACGACGAGCCCAAGGACCGAACCGAAAAGAAAGATGATGGATCCGGGCCGAGCAATGACAAGGGAGCCCCCATATACACTATCCTTGGAGGGCCCGGACAAGAATCTACACGGAAGGCCAAGGCGAATGCGCAGTTCGTAGGGGTCGCGGAGATGCCGAGCAAAAAGCCGAAGTCTAAAGCAACAATCTCCTTCACCGAGGCCTACCTCGAAGGTATAAGTCTGCCTCACAATGATGCTTTGGTGGTGCAGGTGGAAATTACGAGGAGACCCGTTCATCGGGTATTGGTCGACACGGGCGCATCCGTGGACCTTATGTTGCTAGACGCGTACCAATAATTTGGCTTTGGCGATGATGCGCTCAAGCCAGAAGGAACTTCCCTCCATGGGTTCTCGGGGGCCGTCGCCACAATCAAGGGCTCAATTGACCTAGTGGTCACGTTCGGGCAAGCTCCATGTCAAGCGACGATCCAAGTCAAATTTATGGTAGTATTGTCGATGGTGGCTTTCAACGTCATACTCGGCCGCCCATTGTTGACCGCTCTCCAAGCCATAATCTTGCCGATGCATTTAAAGATGAAGTTCCCCACGGAGAATAGCATCGGAGAAATCCGAGGTGATCAAAAGAAAGCCCGGGAGTGCTATGCCGCCTTCATCAAATAAAATAAGGGGAATGTTCGAGGAATGGCAATGTGTGTTGAGCACCTCCCTGAAGACCAGTGGGATGAGCTCACTGAAAGACGCGGAAGACTCGTGGAAGACCTCATCACATTCTCCCTTAACGATGAAGATCCAACGAAGACAGTACAACTCGGATCATTGCTGAGCGAAGAACAAAGGAATCAGCTCAGAACCTTCTTGAAGGCGAATGCCGACGTCTTCGCCTGGTCAGCCGCCGACATGCCAGGCATACAGAGGCAAATACCCGAGCATAGACTCCATGTGGATCCGAGCCAAAAGCCAATCCAATAAATGATAAGGAATTATGCCCTTGATCGACAAGCCGCGATCAAGGAAGAAGCAGAGAAGCTCCAACGGTCAGGGTTCATCCGGGAAGAAAAGTTCTCTACTTGGTTGGCAAATGTCATCATGGTTCCCAAGTCGAATGGAAAGTGGAGGATGTGCGTCGACTACACCGACCTCAACAAGGCGTGCCCGAAAGATGAGTACTCGTTGCCTCGGATCGACCTCTTAATCGACGCCACTATTGGGCACGAGATGCTGAGCTTTATGGATGCATACTCCGGCTATAATCAAATTCTAATGCACGAAGATGTCGAGTCCTACACGGCTTTTCGAACTTACCAAGAAAATTTTTGCTACAAGGTCATGCCATTCAGGTTGAAGAACGCTGGAGCAACGTACCAGCGGTTGGTGAACTACATATTCCATGCACAAATTGGCAGAAACATGGAAGTCTATGTAGACGACATGTTGGTGGAGAGCTTGAAGGCCGAGCATCATTTGGCCGACCTAGAAGACGCCTTCGGCCTGCTGAGAAAGAACCAAATGAAGCTGAACCCCGCCAAATTCGCCTTCGACGTAACTTCGGGAAAATTTCTCAATTTTATGGTCTCCATTCCGGGCATCGAAGCCAACCCGACGAAGATCAAGGCCATTCAGGAGATGAGCCCTCCAAGTACAGTCCAAGAAGTACAAAGGCTGAATGGAAGAGTCGCGGCATTAGCGAGGTTCATGTCAAGATCGGGCGACAGGTGTCTCCCATTCTTCAAAACCTTGATGAACCGCCGAAGCCCGAAGGATTTCAAATGGACCGACGAGTGCCAGCAAGCTTTTGAAGACCTGAAGAAATACTTGGAGAACCCGCCGCTCCTCTCCTGACCCGAGCCGAGAGAGGAACTCCAAATTTACTTGGTCGCCACCCCGGTGGAGGTTAGTACGGTACTGATCAGGGAGGAGGGCCGAGCACAAAAGCCCATATACTACACTAGCCATGTTCTCATCGATGCCAATACCAGGTACTCAAAATTTGAGAAGGTGGCGTTTGCCCTCGTCACAGCCGCTAGGAAACTGAGGCCATACTTTCAAGCTCATCCAATTGCGGTGTTGACCCATCAACTCCTCAAGAAGATACTACACAAACCGAATGTGTCAGGTCGGTTGATCGCGTGGGCGGTAGAGCTGAGCGAATATGACATAAGATACCAATCGAGGATGGCCATAAAAGGATAAGCTCTGGTGGAATGTACCATACCCGACCTTGAGGTGCGGGAGGCCGAGTCAACAGCAACAGTTGAGTTCGAGCCCGAAGTCAAATATTTATGGGTCATGAACATTGACGGTTCGAGCAATTACGTCGGGTGTGGAGCGGGCTTGATGTTGGTTAGCCCCGAGGGTTTTTGCATACAATACGCCCTAAGATTCAAGTTCCCAGCCTCAAACAATGAGGCTGAATACGAAGCCCTCTTAGCCGGGCTCCGAGTGAGCAAGGCTATAGGCATTGGGTGGCTTAAAGTCCGAAGCGACTCCCAACTCGTGGTCAACCAAGTGAACGTGGAGTACAAGGCTAAGGACAAAAGAATGGTGGCGTACCTGAGTCAAACCTAAGCACTGATCTCTGAGCTCGAGCACTTTGAGATGACCCGAGTACCTAGGCAAGAAAATGCCATGGCTGACTCCCTCTCACGGTTGGCCAAGGCCGACCTCCCAAATTTGAGCTGATTGGTATGCATAGAGATTCTTGAGAAGCCCTCCTTATAAGAAGAAAGTGTCAAACACATCGAGGAAACGAGTAGACCTGGATGGACCCGATCGTCAACTACTTGGAGAATGACCAACTCCCCGAGAATCGAGATGAAGCGAGAAAAGTCAAGATTTTCACCGTAAAGTACACAATGATCGACGGTGTACTGTATAAGAGAGCTATCTTGGCTCTGCTCCTCCGGTGCCTTGGACCGATGGGGGCCGAGTACCCGTTGGTTGAAGTACACGAAGGAATATACGGAAGCCACATAGGTGGCCGAGCATTAGCCTACAAGATACTTCGGCAAGGGTTCTACTGGTCGAGAATACAAGAAGTAGCCATGAAATACGTGAAGACGTGCGAGAAGTGTCAGCTCTTCGCACCAGTTTTGAGCCAACCTGCAACGACGCTGACCTCTATGCTGAGTCCGATTCCTTTCGCCATGTGGGGGATGGATATTCTCGGAGACTTTACCCCGGCGTCCAAAAATCGAAAGTACTTGGTCGTTGCCATCAACTACTTCACCAAGTGGGTCGAGGCCGAGCCCCTGACCACCATCACAGTGAAGAACATGGAGAAATTCTTTCGAGACAAGGTTATCTATCGGTTCGGGCTACCCAAAGTGCTCATCACTGACAATGGTGCGCAATTTAACAATCCGAGCTTTTGAGAGTTCTGTAAGCACTTCTACATAGATTTTTGTCCTATGTCGGTGGCTCATCCACAGACTAATGGGAAAGTAGAGGTGTCGAACCAAACACTGCTAGCGGGGATCAAGAGAAAGTTGGATGAGGCCAACGGAAGGTGGGTGGAAGAGCTCCCGAGCGTTCTTTGGGCCTATCGGACGACAGTGAGAACACCCATAGGAGAAAGCCCGTTTTGGCTAGCATACGGCACTGAACCCTCACCCCTGTAGAGGTCAAGACCTCGCCGTATTGAGTGCTCAACTTTGACGAAAGGACATACGAGGACAAACTCAGGGCCAATCTTGATTTCCTCGATGAAGTTTGAGAGAATGCTTTGCTTCGGAACACAACTTACCAACAGAAGACAACAAAGTAGTACGACGTAAGAGTAAAGGAGCGGCACTTTCGCCAGGGAGACCTCATCCTCAAAAAGCTCAGCGCATCTCAGCCATGGCAACAATGAAAGTTAGTACCAAATTGGGAAGGACTATATATAGTCTCCAAGCAAATCCGCCCAGGGGCGTATCGCTTGTAGACTCTGGGGGCAAGAAGGTATCGAGGCCGTGGAACTTAAAAAATTTTCAAAAAATTTTCCAATAATTACTCTATTCAGCTTGGCTCAGCCCGAGGAAAATTTTCAATTAAGCTCGGCTCAGTCCGAACACCTATGTACTCGGCTTCGGCTTCGATTTTGAAAGTCAATGAATAAGGATTCTCCTTCCTTCCATAGTTTGTTTCGAATCTAAAACATGCCGAGTCATAAGACCAGTCCTCATAGATTAGCCGACGATGTTAAAGACCGACCCTCATAGGTCGGCAGTCAAGCTGTAAGACCAGTCCTCATAGACTTGGCCGATGTTAAAGACCGACCCTCATAGGTCGGCAGCCGAGTCGTAAGATAAATCCTCATAGACTGGTCGACGTCCAACACCGACCCTCATAGGTCGACAGTCGAGTCGTAAAACCAGTCCTCATAGACTGGCCGACGTCCAAGACCGACCCTCATAGGTCAGCAGCCGAGTCATGAAACCAGTCCTCATAGACTGGTCGACGTCTCAGACCGACCCTCCTAGGCAGCAACAAGGTCATAAGACCAGCCCTCGAAGGCTGGCGGACCAACAAACACAAACTCACACCACGGCTGAGCCGTACCGAAGCTAAAATCGAACAAAAATCTATAAGGCATTGAGCTCGACCACAAGGACGGCTCGGCCGCATAGCCATGAGTGTTACCAACCCGAGCTAATCGCTCAAAACGGAAAGTTAGCTAAGGATACAAGATCGGACGAAAAGCTTGACTTCGGTCCATCGAAGCATAACACGGCCTAGCACCCAGACCGAGTCGACAACCCAATACGACGTGGTTAGAAGCAGCAAAGTTCCTGACCTCGACTGGGGGAACTGCCCAGCCTCGGCACTCGGATGATTAGAATAACGTCGACAAAAAAAAAAAAAAAAGAGAGACAATTGCTGAGCTCATACACTTAAACAAATTTGGAAGAAAAGAAATTTCATTCATTAGGGGCCGATAGCTCGGTGCGGTACAAAGAGAGGCCTTTCGGCTCAGTCAGTACATTTAAAAAAAAAAAAAAACTATTAACAAAAACCCCTAGCACGGGGACAAGTACAACAGACTCAAAAAGGGTAAAGGTCTTCAGATGACGGTCTCCTCGGCGGAGTCCTTACGAACATCCTCGGTGGCAACCTCGGTAGTGTGCTCGGCTGAGGGGTCATGGGGGTCCTCGACGGTGATGGAGGTGGCAGCCACTGGGACAACCTCGGTGGCCCAAGTCTGCACAACCTCAACCCCCTCCTCATTTCCCAGCTCATCCACCACGGTGACTGCATCATCGTCGAATTGGGAGAGGTTGAGGTTGGGGTAGGCAGCGCGAAGCTCAGTCAACAGATCAGCCGGGCCCGTATCATAGCCTTCGGCGTAAGAAGGTTTCCTCATACTGTGGCACCCCTCAGCGTAATCCTCGGACAAGAGGTATTCACTCACCGCCTCTGCCCAGGCACATTTTAGATCAGCCTCGGCCTTCTCTCTAGTGCGACTGAGCTGACCCCTCAAAGGCTCGGCTTCGTTCTTGTGCTGGGTCACCTCATCCTTGAGGCTCTGGACCTCATCCTCAATGATTTTGAGCTTCTCTGTGGCCTTGCAACGCTTCAAGATAGCCTCACGAGCATTCTTGTTGGCCTGCTCACATTGGACCTCGAGGGAGGAATTCGCGGTCAGGAGCCGCTCAAACCAGAGAAGGGTCTCCACCACCTTGGAAACCCCCTACAAAAAGACAGCTGAGCATTAGCAAAAGCCGAGCCCAATAGGTCTGATCACCTACTAGGAGCCGAGCAGGAACTCACCATGTTAAAGCCCTGAAATAGAGTAGAAAGGAGCTTGGGATCGGACAACTTCTCGAGCATCTCTTTGTCCGTGGGAAGCCAGCTAGTGTCAAGCCACTCCTTGGCATGCACGGCAGAGGTCAGGGCAGAGTCCTCGGGGAAAAGACGCTAGCTAGGCCGAACCGGGACGTTGCTAGCCGAGGCCCTCCCTAAGGCCAACCGAGTAACATCTGGAGGCGAGGGGACCCCAGGGAGGTTCCCAGTCGTGAGGGTTGATGGATATTTTTGGCCTTTTCCCATCCCTCAGTGGGCTCTTCTCTCCCCTTCGACCCTTCCCTTTTCTCGGCGAACCCGTGGGGTCCTTACCCTTCCCGGTCTCAAGGCCAACCACGGTGTCTTTCAAGCTCAGCAACACTCCCTTGCCCTTCATCCCTTTCTTCTCGGCATATTTTCTCCTCCTATCCTCGGCCACCTCGGCCTTGAAACGAGCTGAGTCCATCGGGGGTATGTGGCCGACCACTGCCAAAGGAAAGAAAGAGAAATTAGAGCATGCTAAAAGAAAAATACAAGTCAAGAGCTCGGCTCGGATACCCTACTAGGGATCAGGTTCCACCTTTGAAGAAACCCTTCATTAAGGAGTTGCAGGACGTCGAAGGGCTATTGTTGAAGAATCAGATCGAGCAAGATCAGCTCGTTCTCATTCAGAGGCAATACCCTATTGACATAACCCAAATGTATCTCCTTCCACTCGGTTCGGAAGGGGCAGTCGGGGATAGAAGCAAAGAAGAACCGAGGCTTTCAGTACTTATTGAAGGTCGGCACCCCGACCAAGAACTTGTGACTGCTCAGAGCCAAACCCTTCTTTACTCGGCGGGTGAAGTAGTACCACCCCTTCTCCGAGGACTTCTTCAAGTAATAGAGCCGAGAGAAGAGGGCCACGCTCGCGGCTCGGCCCATCTCGTGGAAGAAGATGTGGAAGCCATACAACAACAACCACACATTCGACGTCAGTTGACCTAGAGAGAGGTGGAGATGGTCCAAGATCTGGTCCACTAGTCCGACCACTGGGAACCTAAAAGTGTACCTGAACGCTATCTCATATAGGGCCACCTCACAGGGCCGGATGAAGCATGCCATCTCCCCAAGGCTGGGGACTCGAAGGCGGATGTTCTCGGGAATGGTATAGGTAGCCCTCAAATGTTCGAGGTCGGCCTCAGTGACCGTACTCTCAACTGTGCCGATGCTTCCCTCTTTTGGCGCGGGTACATCGATGGAAGAGTCGACCGAGCCGACCCCATCTTGGGAAGACCTCTCTCCCACGGACTCATCGTCGTCCGTTGAAGACAAACCCGAGCTCTCAGCTCGATCTTCAGGATTTAGCTGAGCCTCATGGCCAAACTCCAGGGCTAGGGGGACCTCGGCAGCATCAGCCTTGCGGGACTCCAATGTGGCGGGCTTGTCTGAGATCGAGCCCAACAAGTCTATGATGGGAGAACAGGCGGCAAGCTCTCAGCTTGGACCCACACCCTCACCCACTCTGGCGAGTGCTTCGCCCTCCTGTCTACTACCGACTGACATAATGGGCAGAGAGGACTTACTAGTTGAGGATGCTTCAAAGACGAGATGAACACGAACTAAAAAGCTGAGGGCGCCGAGCACTTGACGAGCTGAAGACTTTGAGCTGGCCGAGCACTCCAAGATTTGAAACAGTGAAGAATGAGAGAAGAAGGGTTGCCTATTTATAGCCTCCGAGTTACCGAGATCCGATTGCTAAGAAGAACTCAGCCAAATACAACGGTCCAGATCAAAAGACGATTCGAATTCCCGAGCGCTATAATGACTCCGAGTGATGTGGCACTGACACCCCAACTGTCAGTCCGTACAACATCAAATCGCAGAAGAAGAAGAACTCAGACTTGGCCTTTGGGGGAGAACAGTCAGCAGACAGAGATCGTACTCATGAAAGCCAAGCTAAGGCCGCCCTTTGATGAGTGGGGGGCTTGTAATGAGTCATAGAATCCCCCACCAACCAGAAAGTGCCATGTGGACATACTGGGACCGACACCAGCTGTCTCATGCCGAATCGAACCGGCCGTTGGAAGAGTGACATGGTCTGGGTCCTTATCTAGCCAAGCACTGAGGCCGAGCTGAGGTCCATCGAGAACTGGGTCGAACACACGGTGCGCGGTGCCACCTCAAACACCAGACCAAGGGGATGATTTCCCTACCTCCGGCTTGGCCGGGCTCAATGGCCGAGCATCAGGCCAGCCGAGCCTTGAGCAGAGCCCACTCAGGTCGACCATGATTTGGCCGAGCTCCTACATGGTTGAATAAAATCTCCATACCATATACACCGAGGCCAAGCACTGAGGCCACGACCACCCGAGGTCGAGCAGTGAGACCACGATTGTCCGAGGCCGAGCCCTCCCTAGAAACCTTAATAACGGCGCACCATAGATCGTTGTGCCACATCAGCACACCCCGAGAATTATGGGATAAGGACCAAGCCACTATCCCACGCGATATCGAATCATACTCCCATTAGGACTCCTACCATAGTGAGAGTCCGACCTCAAAAATCACTCTCCATATCGCTCCGTGTGAAAGAGCCTTACCAAAGAAGGACTCTTACCATGCAAGGACTCCTCCAACCGCCTCATCTCATCCTATAAATACCCAGGTATGGAGTTCACATGCTCAACTCACTTTTTACTAGATGTTACACTGTTGCACTGGAGACCTGACTTGAGCGTCGAAGAATCTTTGGTAGGAGCCACACCAGCTCTCTTACGCTCACTCGATTTTTGCAGGCTCATCCGTGGGAGAACCGGGCGACAGAGGTTTTCACACGCAACACCAAGAAACTCTTAATTTCAGACACATTAGTGGGTCTAGTCCAGTTGATGATGGCTTCAACCTTGCTAGGGTCCACCAATATACCTTTAGCCGATACCACATGACCCAGGAAAACGACTCTGTCCAACCAGAACTCACACTTCTTGAGCTTAGCATACAACTTTTCCTCCCTCAACATCTACAACACAGTCCTTAGGTGCTCTTTGTGTTCCTCAATGTTCCTAGAGTAGACCAGGATATCAACGATGAAAACAACCACAAATTGGTCTAGGTACTTATAGAATACTCGATTCATCAAATCCATGAAGACAGCAGGTGAGTTAGTCAACCCAAAAGGCATCACTATAAATTCATAATGACCATATCTCGTTCGAAAGGCCGTTTTGGGGATATCTTCCTTTCTCACTTTTAATTGATGATAGCTCGACCGAAGATCAATCTTCGAGAAAATTGTTGCTCCTTGCAACTGGTCGAATAAATCATCAATATGGGGCAACGGGTATTTATTTTTGATAGTGACCCCAGTCAACTCCTGATAATCAATGCATAATCTCATTGTGCCATCCTTCTTCTTCACAAATAACACGGGAGCACCCCACGGTGATGCACTGGGGCGAATGTACCCCTTGTCAAGCAACTCCTGCAACTACTCCTTGAGTTCCTTTAATTCTGACGGGGCCATTTGATATGGTGCTTTAGAAATTGGCGTCATACTAGGAACAAGGTCGATGGTAAACTCAACCTCTCGATTAGGTGGTAATCCTTGCAAGTCTGCAGTAAATACATCTGGAAACTCCTGAACAACAGGAATTCCTTCAATAATCGGCCCCTTGGCCTCAACATCAACTACGTTGGCCAAAAAGCCCCAACACCCCTTCTTAAGCATCTGCTTCACTTTTAGGGCCGATATCATGGGTGGAAATGGTTTGGCTGTAGCACCCACCAACCCAAACTCAGCTCCACCCAGAGGTCTGAAAACAATTTCCTTCCTTGAACAATCAATACTAGCATGGTATGCAGATAGCCAATCCATACCTAAAATCACGTCAAAGTCCTTCATGTCTAACAAAAATAGATTCGCAGCTAGATCATGACCATCTACTTTCACTGTGCTGGATTCAAAAAGCATAAAGGACTCCATAACTTCTCAAGAGGGGGTAGCAACAGACCTTCTCAAGATGGGGTAGCAACAGACAACTCATTATCCAAAAAGCTTCCCTCTAAATTTATCTTTGTCGAGAAAGCATGTGAAATAAAAGAATGAGTTGACCCAAAATCAAACAGAACATATGCTGGTCGATTAGAGATAATAAGTGTACCTATCACCACCTCAGGTGATGCCTCAGCATCTAACTCTGTCAGTGCAAAAACTCTCCCCTGTGTCTTGGGCTTCTGACCTCCTTGATTACCCTAGTTCTTCTGTTTGGACAATTCAGGACAATCTTTGATCACGTGTCCTGCCTTTTTACACTTGTACCAAACTCTTTCCCTTAGTTGTTCTGAATAGTTATTAGCATAATGCCCCATCTTTCCACACTTGTAGCACATCACTAATCCTTGATGGCACTCACCAGAATGGGCCTTTCCACACTTGGGCCAGTTCCCTGAGGGTTTCTTGTTGGAACCAAAATCTCGTCCTCCCCTAGCAGTACCACCTTGGTAGTTGTTTGGTTTGAATTTCTTTCTTTGCTCACTTGCTTCTGGACGACTAACATCCTTGCTACTGCTCTCCACAATCAGAGCTCTCCTCAGCACCTTACTGTAATTAGTAGATTGATGGGTAGCAACCACCGTTCTAATTTCCAGTTTCAGTCCATCCTCGAACCGGCTAGCCTTCCTCTCATCTGTGTCCACCAATCGTGGTGCAAAGCGAGCCAGCTCCTCAAATTTTCGCTCATACTCAGCCACAGTATAGGTCCCCTGCAATAATCGCAAAAATTCTGCCTCCTACCGATGGACTGGGGTTGGGAAGTACTTGTCGTTGAATGCTTCTAGGAAACCCTGCCAAGTTATCGGTTGGGCCCCCCCCTTTAAGTACATGCCTAGTCTTCTCCCACCAGTAGTCAACATCTCCCTGCAACATGAAAGTGGCACACTCCATCTTCATCTCATTAGTGATCCTCATCAGTCTGAAGATCTTCTCCATCTCTCACACCCAAGACTTAGCAATCAACGTCTCAGTGGTACCCTTAAAGGTGGTTGGCCGCAACTTCCTAAACTGTTCGATCACTCTCACCAGATCATCTTGTTCTCCGGCCTACGCGTCACCTCCAGCAGCATCTCAGTGGTACCCTTAAAGGTGGTTGGCCGCAACTTCCTAAACGTTTTTTTTTTTTCAACTAATCAATCATCCTACAATGTTGGTATATTATGCTTCACTATAATTTCTTTATCAATGTCCTTATGCTACCAAACTCTACCCCAAAACCATGCTCTGATACCATTATTGTCGTGACCCAAACCGAATAAAAGTAGGGGTCCAACCCTCACGGGCACTGATCAAACGATCGCTTAAACAAATATTATTTTCATAATAAACCATCAATAACCAAATATCAAACATAAATTATTTTCCATCATGGTTAGAACCATAAGAATCCTACTGGTGGCAATCTAATGTTATTCAAAGTCATAAGAAATTAAAACCCCAAATATCAGAGTTTACAAAATAGGAATTTCCCTAATACATCCATCTAAAAGTAGATTGAAAACTGAAATATCACATCCTCAAGTCACCCTCAAGCACTCTACCATAATCACCTCCATCTCAATCCTCTGTAATGTCATAAAACAATGGTGAGCTAAACAACTCAGTAGAATAAATAATAGTAAGAGCACAACACACACAACCTAACAAATATTCACACATGTCAAACAATTATTTCTAGTATTTCTAAATTAATATTCCTCATTAAAACCCCTTCCATTATGACACCCTTTATTACTCCAGCTGGCACTGAGGGAAATAGACTGCCACCGCCCATCTCTCGAGGGAAACACAACCCCACCATAATCACTCTCTTTTGTCACCCACTCTGTGATTACAAATACACCACTGACAACTCCCTTGTGTACAATGGGTATAATTTCGTGGCCAATGGAACACAACCCCTTTGGTGGCTATGACTCTCCACCGGCATGGTACAGCCTATTAATCCTCAATTTCTCCAACCAATTAGAATCACAACACTCTAGAATCAAATTCTTAGATATCCCCAGAAATTTGTTTTCCAGAATATCACAAAATAATCTCAAGGACACTTGATTCAGCAGTACTCATTTCAAAATTTCATAATAATAATAACTTCAGCCTGATGGATTTAGCAAATGCATCTCAGCAATGCAGTGTATTTAATGTCAATTTAATACACTTAACTGTATTGTAAGCCAGCTCACATATAAATCATAATACATGGTAACAACTGTAGATAAATATCCTCCACAATGCACTATTTTAGCGAGCATATAACACATAATACTTGATAATAATATTAGGTATTACCCTTCACAATACTCCATTTTAGCATGTTTATACAACATAATATATAGTATTAACAATAGACAAATACCCTCCACAGTATCCCATTTTAGCAGGTATCACACTATATACTAACAACAGTAGGTAATTACTCTCCACAATACCTCTATTTCAGTAGATATATACGACACACTTAATGATAATAACAATAGGTAATTACCCTCCACGGTATTCCATTCCAGCAAATATGTATCATAAAGTATATAAAAGTAATGGTGCGTAATTACCCTTTACAGTACTTCGTTTCAGCAGGCATACATAGTATATTACATGGTATTAACATGGGATGAATTCACTAAACAGAACATATATTCCTTGACATGTATACCTTATAATACATAGTATAACATGAAATCAATACACTTAACAGTTCACATATAATTCAGCATACATATTCATCACAGTGCTTGGAAACGGCATGGCGTTGTCACACTTAATAACGCATGTATACTAGCATACTGATTATTATGTCACACACACACACACACACACACACACACACACACACACACACGTTGTGAAGTACTCTCACTCGGGCTTGTCAACCGGTACGATTTAGGTAAAACGGTACGGTACCAAAAGTAGGTACCCAATATCGATACCGTACCGTTTAGAAGTCCTATTTTCAATACCGCAACCGTACCATCATGGTACAGTATGAAAATGGTATATAAAATGATATACACATGGTACGATTTCGGTATGATATAAAAATGGTATGCATACGGTACAAAAACGGTATGCATACGATACAAAAATGGTATGAATTCTATTTTTATAAAAAACGGTATAAAAACAATATAAATTCGACATGAAATGGTTTGAAAATCATTTTTTTTTTACTGGCATTAGAAATGATGCTTATTCGGTATTGGAACCAATTTTTTTTTGAGAAACTAGTCATTAAGCAGCAGAACATTAATTACAAGCCTAGTGAGAATTTAAACAGCTTTACATGGTGTCCAAAATTAATTTTAATTTTGAACTTACTGCAATATGTAAACCCTAAATCAATGGTAAGCCAGAAAAATCAATCTCCATTTATCATTAGCGATTGAAAAGACACCCTTTTTATCTCCACAAATGTTGAGAATTCTCTGTCCATTGGCTGTTTCCATGGTTCCCCATCCATCTGCAAATAAGCTTTTCTCCATTCCCCACCTCTAATTTCTAGCCTAAGTGCAGCAGCCTGTGCAATATGTTTGGCAGAGATAAGCTCCACCATGACGAATGAAGCATGCTATCCTTGCTTTAGGCCAAAGATTTCAAGAAGGCCATCATCTGCATGGGCCTCAACAAAACCTCTCAATGGCCTAGTATGTCCATCAGTGCTTCCCTTTTCCAAATACTCTGGGAATATGGGATCAATAACACAAACACCTGCTAATATATTCAATTATCAACTCAGATAATGTGATGGAACATTGAATGACAACTAAACAAATTGACATAAGAAAAATATTCTCTCTTGCTCTAAAGTCTAAACCACATCAACAACTCAAGAAAGCCTATGTTAATTTCTGTCTTTATCAATAAAATAAAGTTTGAAGGGCTAGAAAAACCATGCCTCACTATTTCCAATACCTGGCAATTGGCCAAAGAAGGATTTCAATTCACTCACGGCAAGCCAGCAAATTTAGGAATTGATGCCCAATCCAATGCTCTTCAAGATGTCAGATAATACATTTGCAGATAGAGCTTGTCATTCAGCAGCAGGCCTCCATCTGTCTGCTTTCACCTTCTCTGTCTTGTCTTCAGATCAATTCTGTTCATGTGGAATACCAATCTTTCCGTTTCTAATGACATGAAGCATTTCTCAAACAGTACTCGCAAGTATATCTTCATGATGACCCACTCACTTTGCTTCGGCCATGTTATGCATCACCTGCAAAAGCCTTCTGTTAGGCACTCATTCTGAAAGACAAGTGTTTATGTGGTGCTAAAAAATACATCAACCTCATGTCGTCGAAAATATGAAAAGTAAAACCCAACCAAAATTCAGTCATTATAATAGTAGAATTTAAATCTTACATGCTATTCTACAAGGACAGTAACTGACGAACTGCAAAGGATCCATCAAGAGAATGTTTCACAGGGTTCGAGAAATAGAAGCCATTATCTGTTACAAACTCGGGTGGAACATATCCATCAACAGGGGATCTATGTGAAATTCCTACAAAAGAATAAAGTAGAGAAATCATTAAGTAGTGCCTCACCAAAACTAAAACACTGCTCCATTTGCCATCGGTTAGGACTTTTTAGCCCAAAATATTTATCATAAGCCATTAGCCATGACCAAATAATCCTGACCACTCAAGCAGCTGCATTCTGTTTGTATTTCAGAAACATTATGAACAGATTTCTGCTGCTTTGGTCATCACATATTGCAATATTCAGGGCTTTATCAGTCTAAAAAGTATAGAAAATGGATTGTCCAGATAAATAAGGTGGTTCGTCAATGTTTGAGTTTCTACATATAATATTTGTCCTTGCTGTCTTACATACAACAGAGACAACAATCAGTTCAAATTTACCCTTGGAATCATCTTCGCTCTTCACAGGGACACAAAACATCGAGGAATAAAGCACATAGACAGTTTAAAGATCTCCAGTAAGGAGCTTTTACCGGATGCCTAAGAAGAAATGCAGTCACTCGCTCCTCATTTTCTTCAGGATCTATGGAACAAGTACGGTAAACCAATACTCCGCCAGGCTTTACCAACCTATGGATGCAATTGCAGTAAATAACAAAGTCAAGCACTGGTCTAGTACATGAACAACCTTCAATAAAAATAACCAAGACCGAGAGAGAGAGAGAGCAGCAGCATATCTTTAAACACACCACAGGGAGAGAGAGAGAGCAGCAGCAGCAGCAGCTTTGAGGAAATAAATAAGAAAATAGAAGAAACCACATCACAGAGAAGGAAATCGAACTGAAATTTGTCACAAATTTTCCAGTGATTCACTTGAAAAAAAACACAACTACACTCAGTGGTAACCAAGAACGAGAGAGAGAGCAGCAACAACATATCTTTAAACGCACCATATATATATATATATATATATATATATAGAGAGAGAGAGAGAGAGAGAGAGAGAGAGCAGCAACAGCTTTGAAGAAATAAATCAGAAAATAGAAGAAACCACATCACAGAGAACGAAATCGAACTGAAATTTTTCACAAATTTTCCAGTGATTCACTTGAAAAAAAACACAACTACACTCAAAGGTAACCAAGAACGAGAGAGAATCATTGTGTACCTGATAAATCTCCGCCTCCGTTGTTAGGGTTTTCGCTAAACTGAAGAACATGACCCTTCTGAGAGGAGTTGTGTTTGAACTTTGAAGAGGTTAAGGTTACTCCATTACTCCATTACTGTGGGACTAAGTCTGAAACTCTGAAAATCGAAAGCGTGAAATGCTCCATTACTGTGAGACTCAAAGTCTCAAACTCTGAAAGTCGCAAGCGTGAGAGGACGAGAGGCTAAGCCGTTAAGAAATTAGGGATTTGGGTTTAGGGTCTTAGGATTTAGAAATTGATTTTACAAATATACCCCTAAAAAACGATATGGTTTCGGTATGAATTTGGTATAACGGTACGATAATGGTACATACCGACGGTATTGTACCCAATATCGATACCGTACCATACCGTGGTCAAAAACCGTTTGACTATACTGTACCGTACCGTTTTTGCAACGGTGCGATTTGGTACGGTTTTACACGGGCGGTTTCGGTTTCGGTACACGGTTTCGGTTCCAAATTGACACCCTTACTCTCACTATAATCCACCTACCTCAGTCCATAGTTGAGTCAAAACCAGTCCTCTTTGTTCCACGTACACTGGAGAATCCCAACCCTGCAATGTAATATGCATCCCATTAAATACATAGCCTAAATCCTAAATCAGTCTCCTATTCCCTTGAGAAAATAACCCCCATCAAGCTCTCTCACATGCTGTCCCAACATAAAATACTAATCTAGTGCACACTCCACTCAATGGTGGACTGCACAAAAAAAATAAAAATAAAAATAAACATACAATAAAATACTAACCTAGTCTTCTTCTCTTTCTTTCTTCTTCTTCCTCTTCTTGTTTTCCTTCTCCTTGCTCAACCGCTAAGATTTTCTTTTCTTTCTTTCCTTGTTTCCCTCTTATTTTTCTCAATTCAATCTTCACCTTCCTTTTTTTTTTTTTGTTATATCCAGCTGCTGTCCACGTATGGGGGGTTTCTCTCCTCCCTTGCCACGGTCTGACCATGGTAGCTCTCCCCCCCAAAAAAATAAAAAGAATATATATATCTCTTATGCAACTAGTGGGACTTGAACCCTAAACTTCATTTAAACCCAGCTAAGGTTCTAACTACTAGGCTAAACCCCTTAGGTGCTTAGTAAATATATATATATATATATATATATTAATCTAATTAAATAAGGAGCTAGACTGTCATTAAATACCTTAAAATATCATATAAATCATAATCCCAACTAAAACAAGGTTACAACAAAGAAGGTTCTACTCATAAAGGCATCAAGAAAGGGTAGTAGTAAATTATGAATTTACCCTTGAGGTATAAAATTATAAAAATACCCCTGGGTAGAAATAAATGTGAAGACACTTAAATTTCAATATTTGGGGCATTACAATGTGAGAATGGCAAGTGATGCTATGTTGAGTGATATTTTGAGACGGATTTTAATGTGACCTCTCCCCAAAATGAGTGTGGAGGTGGAAAATGATTTTGACCATGGTTTTGAAATTATATATTGTGTGTAACTATAATGTGTGACCACATCACCATGAGTATGGGGTGGTGTCGATTTGAGAAAGAGAAAGAGTTTTCGAAAGCCCTTATTTTTTAAATGAGAATAATATTTCAAATTGTAAATTTTAAGGAAAATTCGGCATATGATTATTTTAAATTATACGATGTTTGATTGATGAGTTGTGATAGGTGAGTGTGTCTTAGAGTAGGCTTTGCTCACTAGGCTGTGTAGCTTACCCCTTGGGGACCTATCTTTGTAGCATTTTACAGGATTACCACGAGGACTTGCTACTGTTGGATTTTTGGAACTCCAACTGTAAAGCCCATCGGCATATTAGTGTATTTAAGTCTTGTATTAAGTGGGAATGTGTGTGTAATTATTCTGAGGATATTGTTTATATGTGATAAAGTTTTCAATACTTCCGTTGTGTTGAATACCCTGAGGTTATTTACAGTGAGCTTATATTTGTGATTTACATTAATAATATTTACGGCTGTGATAAGAACTCTGAGATATCAAAGGATGATGAGTAATTGAAAGTGATTAATGGATCGCGTCGAATTAATAATCGTATTGCATGATAAATATATCTAACCTTACGGTCAGCATCTGTGAGGGTTACACCTTTTCCTTATCTCGAGACTAGGACATTACAATTCACACCAACATCCAAAAATACCTACATTGAAGTCGATAGCAGCTCGATGTTGACGTACCCCATCTTCGATGTTGACATACCCCATCTTCGATGTTGACTTGACCCCAATTCACTAACTATTCTGTACAAATCTAAGACATCAAATCTTGCCATGATTAGCTCTGAATGCACTTCCTTTTATGCCCAAGCCTATATTTGGCAATTTAGATGCGAATTTTAGCTCTATTAGGCCCAAACAACTCATCCTTTAGCAATAAACCACTTGTCCATACCCCATTGGCCATAAATTTGACCAAACACCCACTGCCGATGAAAAGACACCCATTCTGATACTTCACTAACGATTCAGATCAAAGCCAAGATCCAAGCATAAATTTGGGAGTGCACACACCCCTCTACAACTATAAATACACCCCTTTCACATTGAGGATGATCCTTGAACAATTCTCTTAGTCTTTACTTGAGCCTTGAATTTTGGTTCTTAGTCCTTAGCTTAAAAACACCTTCACTTGGTGAATTTTGAGTTCTATGGTGAAGTGTTGTCCAAGGGAGAATTAGAGTAGCCCAAATTATTGGTATTATTGTCACACCCCATTCCCAAGACACTGGTAGTGTGACTGAAATACCCTCAGTATTCCACACTAATCTTAAGGATTTCACTTTGCAGTACCATGTTCACTAATCCCTACAATGTAATCATAATCAAAGTCGCAGTGGAAGCATATAAATATATAATTAGGATAACGGAATTCGAAAGCTAAAGAGGTGATATCGTATATGTAAGTGTCGTCTTATTCTAACATTCACAATATTTAACAACTATACCATAATTGTAACAAGTAATTGTATCATACTTAATTACATTCCCCAAATAGAATAAAAGAAAGCAAGAGTTCAATGGGCCTCTAGCCCCGTAATATTGTGCCCGATAAGCACATGTATCATAGGTACAGCCTGCACCGTGCTCCTCCTCACTAGGAACACCCCAAGCCTCATATCCGTCACGACACTGATAGCCTTACTCAGCCTCAATCGGGTCCACCATGCCTGCATCCATATCAAAAAAGAGAGGACCCTTGAGGGATGAGCTTCCACTAAGCCCAGTGAACGATTAAACGACACAAGCAAGTGTAATAACATATATGATGCATGAATGCATTCGTTGATTGTTCTCCTAACAACAAATCTAAGTCAGGTCAAGTACTACCATAGAACTCAGGTAGCATCCCTGGCATTCAATGCCATAAATCGGATGGTAGTCCGACAATGTCAAACCTATGCCATTATGGAAGCCTACGGTACCGAAATCCTCACTGAGTTATCCGTAAACTCCCAATACAAACCCCGTCCTGGTGTTCAGTCCTTAATACCCGCCGACTCCTGAACTTCACGGTGGGCTACCCTGAAAACACGATCGGGACCCTTGGGTATCCTCGACACCTATACCCCTGTCGGTAAAGGTTGTAGTACTGGGTATAACATAGCCTAACCAGCAAACAACTAATGCAATTTGAGAGTATGCCGATGTGTAGCGTAGAGGGTGATTCTATAGTGCCAAATCACGGTGGCCGGGCTATCCTCTCGCCCCCTTCTAGCTTACACATAAGCACACAACATTATGGCACTGAAGTGCCGGTCGGCCGGTCACCACCCTATCTCATTCCACAGTTCACATATCTCAATCATCCATTACCCACTCAACATTCACATAACACTCTCATGGCAATCACAAGTCCGATGCCCACTTACGGCACTTGGATTCCATCACTAACACTCATCGCATAAACACATATCCATTTCATCATCATTTCACATTCATTAATCATAACTATCATTCGATATACATTCATCATTCACATCGATTCCATGATAAATATCCAACCCTAAACTTTTAGCATTCAACATGATAATTGCTCAACACATTTAGCATGATTCATAAATTAATAAAGAATTGAAATCTACATAGCATGCATTATGATCATAACACATCAGCATATATAAAATAGCACATGCATGAATGGCATTTGACACAATCACGAAAACATTCCCAAAATTAAGTCCAAGTGTTTAATCCACTCACAATCGTCGTAATGTGTGATCTTGGGTTCGTGTACATGTATACCCTTGTAATCAGGTATAAGTTATCCTAGAAAGTCATAATACAAGTGTACAGTAAGTGAGAGAAGGTATGGAGACCAATCCCTAATTCAAACTCCGATTATAACACCTTTGGTCTCTATGGACTGTGTCTGTGGATGATGGTTCCATCGTTCACAGGCATCATCTGCAAGGACCATTTCTATTGTTTTTCTGCTAGACTTGACCCCAAAATTGGCCTAATGTCATGGGACCTGCAAAGGGTCAATAGGGGAGTATTCTTAGCCTCCTAAAATGGTAAAGTATGGATTCAATTCAATTAGGGTTCCAATCATCAAGAATCTCCGAATTGGAGGTTCTATAATGGGGTTTTATGGTAACCAAGATGTGGGGCTAGGGTTGAGTGATCCATGGTCATCAATTGATGCTTCTAGTATCCAATGGAAGGTCTACCATAGTAGGGTAAGAAGCCCTATGGTTTGGCTAAGGATTGGATAGGTTCCAATCAAATTCTAGTGAAAATAGCTTAGAAATCATATAGGTTAGATTGCTTACAATGGAGGTTAGCTAGGACAACAAGGGGGGAGTCATTTAAGCTAAGGTTGAGCTGGAATCCTTCCTTCCCACGAGCTCCAAGGCCCTAGAGCTGGCTGAGGTGGGGGATGGAGCTCTAGAGTAGCTCCATGGGGTTGGGGCTTCTCCTTCTTCTTCCTCCTTCTCTCTTCTATTTCAGTTCTCCATATTTTCTCTCCTCTCTCAAGTGTTGGAAATGAGAGAAATGAGGAGACTAGGATTTTGCCTAATTTGGCTAAGGGCTTAAGGGTGTGTTTGGTTTGGGGTTGTTCTAAGGCTAAAATATGTTTAAAACACCTTATATTCCAAATAGGTTTAGATCAATCATCCTGGGGGTTTGGTTAGGTCATTTAGGTCTTAAGTAGCTTAGGTTAGCTTGGGATTGAGCCCTAGGCTCGAGTATGAGTAAACCAATAGCATAAACCAAATTTCTGAGCTGCTTTAGCCTGTGTAAATGATGCTTGCGGATCATGTGCTGCATCGTCCACAAGGGCAAAGCCTACAGATCTGAACTCCAAAGCTTGGGGATTTTTCTCATGGGTGTTTGTAAATGAAAGGAGGGGCATGATTATGTATGATTGGCATACAAAATACTAAGGGAAAGGTGTGGGTAAATGCTAGTTAGGTTACGTACTTTCATTCATCCGAGCAAGGTGTTTTCATGTACTTTCCTCAAAATCCTTCACATCCTTAGCATGTATATGGATGAAGGTCAAGTACTTTCCACTCATCGACAAACCTCCCCTAGTTCTTATCGAGGAATCTTCCTCATAGGTTTACCGTTCGATCGGCTGATGATCTTGTGTGTTGGTTTAATGGTAATGGCCCAGAGGTCACTGACGTAATTGAGTTTCGGACCTATGCGTAAGCTCAATTAGTACAGGTTTGGGCATGGATGTAACGTTCCCCCCACCTTATAAGAAATTTCATCCCCAAAATTTGACATACCTAATAGTCCAAACAAGTGAGGATGTTTTGCTCTCTAGCTCCCAAGATGCTTCTTGATTTGTGTGATTGCTCCAATGCACCTTCACATATGGAATGGTGCGGGTGCAGAGGTTATGCTCTTTGCACTCTAGAATCTCCACGGGTTTCTCCTCATAAGTCTTATCGTCAGCAAGCTCAGGTAACTCTTGAGATAAGACATGCGTTGGGTCGGATACATACTTTCTCGATATCGATACATGAAACACATCATGGACTCCTACCAATGATGGTGGCAGTGCCAATCTATAAGCCACCTGATGATGCAAGCCAAGATTTCATAAGGTCTAATGAATCTTGGACTCAATTTTCCTTTCTTACCAAACCTCATCACCCCTTTGGTAGGTGACACAAGAAGGAAAACTTTGTCTCTAATAGCAATTTCTATGTCCTTACGCCTAACATCGACGTAGCTCTTCTACCTCGACTGAGCCGCCTTGATATGGTCGTGTATCAAATCTAGCTTCTCACAGGTAACTTGGATCATCTTTGGTCCCAATATACATCGCTCGCCCACTTTGTCCCAATATAATAGCGTACGACATTTCCTACCATGCTGAGCTTCGAATGATGCCATGCCAATAGGTGCTTGGTAGTTGTTGTTGGCAAACTCGATGAGCGAGATATGGTCATCCCAACTACCCTTCATATCAATAGTACACGCCCTAAGCATGTCCTCCAAGGTTTGAATAGTACGCTTTGACTATCCATCGATTTGTGGATGGAAGGACATGCTAAAGTTTAGCGGAGAACCCATGACCTTTTGCACGCCATCCCAGAATCTCGAAGTATACCTCGGATCTTAGTCTGAAATGATACTTAAGTAACTAACCCCTCCCCTTTTCTATTTGGTCTAGACCTCTAATGGAAGTTGACCAAGTGAGAGGGGCGCCCAGGGTTTTGCCTATAAATAAGTATTAGGCTTAAACCCTAACACATTGATTTTCATATCTTTTGAGAAGCCGTCTCTCTCCCTCTCTTTCAAGTTCTATGTTTTTCCTAGGGTTTCTATTCAGTTGCCTAGGGTTTTGTAGCGTGGAGTTCTTTGTGGAGAAACCTATCGTGATCGTGGAGATTCGTTCGTGTGCTCGTAACCATAAGCTTGGCGTTTGATCCTTCTTCTGCTGTGTTTTCATACACATTCAGGTATGATCCAAACCCTAGATAATTTGGATCTTGGATTGTGTGACCTAACATTGGCATCAGAGCCATAGGTTTATGGTTCACTTTGATTTGGAAAGAACAAATTTTACGATGAAGTTTCGCGTTCTTTTTGGATCCGTAACCAATGGCGGTGCACACTGCCTTGGCACAGCGTGTGCACCAACGCTGGCTGCTGCCCCACACCTTGTTATGTCACATGAACTTTGCACTTGTGCCGCACAACCCTGCTGGCAAACCCACACGCGCCAGTCCCTGTGACTATGAAAGTTTCATGGCCGAGAGAGTTGACCCATGGCCGATCAACTAAGAAAACGAGATGGGTGGATTGGTTTCCTTTAGATATCATTCAATTGAATGTCTTGTGGTGAATTGAATGTCATAATGACTCTCTATCATCATTATGGTTGATGATATACGCAGTTTTGTTTTATTTGTGATATAATAAGACACTGTTGTTTTGTTGCTGTGATTAAAAAAAAAAAGTTTTTTTTTGGACCCCATCTTGATTTGAATGGGAATACAGCTGTGCCGTATTTTGGGCCAAGCCCCTTGTGCGTTTTGTGGCAGCGGCAACAACTGTTTAAAAAAAAAAAAAAAGAGGGCGGGCAAAGATTTTTTTTAGGGTTTTTTGGGAGAAGGAGATGGGTGAAGTGGAAATTCCTTCACCCACCCCCTTACCTTTTTTCCCTAATGGAAATATATGCATGATTTGGGGGGTTTTTTTTTTTGTTATAATAATATGCCTGTGATATGGTTTTGGTTAGTTACAACTATATGCATAGGCTTTATTTTGTTATGCTTGCATTGGGGTTTGTCAATGATATGTTATTTATGTGGTTTCTTTATTGAAGAATATCTTGTATTAGTGAGAAATCATTTTGTGAGATTCATGGGAGAAAAATGGGAGATAGGATTTGCCCCAAATCGTCTCATATTTTTCCCATGTGTATTGGAGATCACCCAAGGCCATTTTGTTAATAAAGAAACATATGATTCCCCCCATTACGGTACGGACCGGTTTGACGCTGCTATTAGGGTATCGTTGTCAAACACCCCATCCCATGCAACCATGTGTTTTATTATTTTTATATTTTCATGGGATGGATTTGGTACTTGTCAAGTGATGTGTTTTAGTTGGATAGGTGTGCATTAGAGTTGGTACCTGGAAGTGATACAAAGTGCAGTGCTCGCCGATAGTTTATAGTAGGATTCTTGAATGTAAAGAGCCGGTTATAATTTTTAAATATTTTATTTTGAGAAGCCATGTAATGGAAGCTACTGCACTGCGTATCACAACTTCGTACCGACTCGGCATATCACTTCAAGTACCAAACTGGGTCTCTTTATTGAGTCCCTTGCGCACTCGTATGTATGGTGCATTAAATTGTGGTTAGGAGATCATTTTCTCCTAATTTTTGTTCGAAATCAGTTAAAATTATACGTCCCTAGACCCACACAATGTGAGATTTGATTACCAGCTTAGCGAAGGTTTTAGTCTCACCGTGTGGGAAAAGGGACCATTAATTCTAATTAGGGTTTCTTGAACAAATTTTTGAGTTTATGGATGTATACTAAATGTCCTCCCTTGCACAGTGTAGTGATGGCCTCTAAGAGTGTTGTTGCTGATCTTAACCAAGGCAACAAGTTGGATGGCACCAACTATGACATGTGGCACCGAAAGGTCAAGTTCTTGCTTAATGAGCAAGATTACCTTGAACACCTGACCACTGAAATGACCCCACCTGAAGTGGGTACTACCACTCGTCACCATCAAGAAAAAGAGGCTTACGACAATTGGTTCAAGAGAGATCATAGTGCGCGCTTTCTTATATTAAGCACGATGCACGATTGTGGTGGTATATCCACGACCAATTAGGTCCATGACCTTGAAGTTTGAGATGTTCCGTAAGGACCCCAAGCACACTATGGTTGAACACCTCATGGTCGTGAAAGACATGATCCAAAAATTGGATGATGCTGGGGTATACCTTACTGATGACCAACAAGTACAGGCCATCATTAGGACGTTGCCTGATTCCTGGGGGCAAATGTAGATAGTTCTGACACATAACGACACTGTTAAGACATTTAATGACATTGTCGCTTATGTGGAACTAGAGGCAGAGCGCCTAGAGGTGACCCAATCACATGCCCTTGTCGCCCAAGCAAGGCAACGCAAGAATGGGTCTAAGCGTAAGGAACAGAGAAACACTGGGAATTAGGATCAAGCTCAGAAAACTACGCCAACTGGGCATAAGACCACCAAGTGCCGATGTGGCAAGTGAGGTGGAAAGAAAGATATCACCAAGGTCAAGTGCTATAACTTCTAAAACATGGGGCACTTCGCTAGTGATTGCACTGAAGTGAAGCAGGTACCATTTCTGCCTATCTCTCCTTGTACTTTTGTATGTACACACGTTTTGGTTGCCCAAACCCAATCTGATTGGATTGTGGATACAGGTGCAACAAGACATATAGCGCAAGATTGAGGAGGGATCGTAGATTATAAAAAGATTCTGGATGGCACCCAAAGTATCTACATGGGGAATGGCACAAGTGAAGCAATTTGAGGAGTTGGTACCTACCAGTTCACATTGTGCACTGGGCGCATCTTGCTACTTCATGATGTGCTATACGCATAAAAAATCCAGCATAATCTACTTTTCGTTACTGCATTATGACTTTAGGATATTCCTTTATTTTTTGTGGTGACTCTTTTGAGATTCGATTAGATGGTAGTAGTTTTAGATATTGTAGACTTGAGAATGGTTTTATTAAAATAGATTTGATAATTCCTATTGTTTCCTTTTCATCTTTTGTAGTTGATTCTAATACTAGTCCTGATTCAATTACTTGGCATGCTAGACTATGACACATAGGTCGAGATAGGATGGGACGGCTAGCTCAAGAAGGCCTTCTTGGCTCACTCCCTAAAGTTAACCTACCGACATGTGAGGCCTGTTTAGTGGGTAAGGCCCACCAAAAGCCTTTTGGAAAGGCTAAATGGGCAACCCAGACCCTAGAGCTTGTCCATTCAGACATTTGCGGACTAATGAATGTGAAGGCACTTCATGGTGCTTTCTATTTTCTCAAATCGATGATTATTCGCGATATGATTATGTGTATCTGATCGCTCACTGCTACGAAGCACTAAATTGCTTTAAACGCTTTGTAGCAGAGGTTGAGAATCAGGAAAGCAAGAGGTTAAAAACTACACACTGACCAAGGACGCGAGTATTTATCTGATCAATTTAAAGAGATGTGCGAAGAAAAATGAATCACTAGGCAGCTGAGTATTCCTCACACTCCACAGTAAAATGGTGTAACAGAGAGGAGGAATAGGACACATTTAGATATGGTTAGATCGATGATGGCGTAAGCCAACCTCCCAATATCCTTTTGGGGGGATGCTATGTTGACCGCTGCCTACGTCCTTAACTGCGTGCCGTCACAGTCAGTTTCCTCTACTCCCTATGAATTGTTGAAAGGCACAAAGCCCACTTTGGGGCATATCCGACCATGGGGATGTGCAGAATATGTTCATAGTACCTCCCATAAGTTTGGGAAACTTGGCCCTAGAGCTAAAAAGAGTATCTTTATAAGATATTCTGATACCTCGAAAGCTATGTAGTGCACGGTGAACATCAAGATGGAGGAATGACAGAGTGAGTCCCGCGATGTGGATTTTTTAGAGACCGATTTCCCTAGAATTAGTAACGCTACCAGAGACCTTGATCTTTTTGAGATAGAGGCTGATGAAAGCATCTCACCTACTCTTGGCGAGGGTGAAGAATTAAACACTCATTAAGAGATCGCCAGAGAGGGTGAGAGTATAGTTAGCAAAAATGGGAACGGTAATAAAATGGAGTTTTACGGTACGGGTTTTAAAAGGTAAAAAATTACAAACAGACGGTCAAATAAAATGGTCAAAAAAATAGAGAATGATAAAAAAAAAAAAAGAAGGAAAATGAACGATACGGGTTTTAAACGTTTATATTTAAAAAAAAACGGAACCAAAAAAATGCCACTATTCTCATATAAATTGAGGAATTTTTATTTAAAATGCATTCTTCTATTTCCAGTATCCATGCATTGACTTTGAGTTGAAGGTGATATCATGAAAAATGTAGCCCTTCGAGTCATCTTTACGTCGGTGAAAGAATCAAGCCGATCAGAGTTCGGGAGAGAGAGATATGGTCAGTTAAGTCCAAGGTCTTAAAAAATGCCAAAAAAATGATGTTTTAAACGTGTTTTAAACGCGTTTAAAACAGGAATGCTTTCCGTTTACCATTTTTACCGTATGTTTGAGAAGCATACGGCAAAACGTGTTTAAAATAGTAAAAAATGGGAATGTGTTTAAAACAGAGTTTTAAACGCGTTTTTGCTAACAGTGGGTGAGAGTGATCATCAGCCCAGTGGGAGTGCGCTACCTAATGAAAGCGCACAACCCGTGGGTCAAGAACCCTCTGTGCATAAAAGTGCACATGGGCACGTTCCTCGACGTTATTTTGAGATTGAAGGGAACGTTTTTCTCGTCTGTGCCCCGAGGGATTAGGATGAGCCAGCCTCAGTGAGTGAGGCGCTCTTTTCTCCAGCTAAGGAAATGTGGCAAGCTGCTATGGAAGATGAGTTGAGTTCTATGAGTAAGAACCAAGTCTGGGAGTTAGTTGATCTCCCACCTGGGCGCAAGGCCATCGAGATCAAGTGAGTCCTGAAGGTTAAGGGAAAGGCAGATGGATCAATTGACAAGTATAAGCCAAGTCTTATGGCAAAGGGATATACCCAAAAGGAGGGTATAGACTATGATGAGACATTCTCCCCTGTGGTGAGAATGGCCTCAATACGCCTCATTTTAGCCATTGTCGCAAAGTTGGATTTGGAACTCTATCAAATGAATGTTAAAACTATTTTTCCCAATGGAGAACTGGACGAGGAGATCTTTATGGCTCAGCCTGTGGGCTTTGAGAAGAAGGGACATGAGCGTAAAGTGTGCCGTCTCAAACGTTCCATCTATGGCCTTAAGCAATCGTCTAGACAGTGGTACATTAGATTTCACCATGCCATTACCATCGCGGGTTTTGACATGATTGAAGAGGACTACTGTGTGTATGTTAAACGGTCCAAGGCGGGGTTTCTTATCCTATCATTGTATGTTGACGACATCTTGTTGGCTAGGAATGACATTGAAATGATTATTGCCACTAAAGAGTGGTTGTCCTCTACTTTTGAGATGAAGGACATGGGTGAGGCCAACTTTGTGTTGGGCGTGAAGATTGTGAGGGATCGCACTAGGAGACTTCTTAGTTTATCTCAAGAGACTTACATAAAGAAAGTCCTGGAGCGGTTCCATATGAGCAACTTGAAACCCATTGACACTCCAATGGACAAGGCATGCACTTTGAGCCTAAACCAATGCCCTAAGAGTGATGAAGAGAGAAACCAAATATCCAAAGTACCCTATGCAGCGGCAGTAGGTAGTCTGATGTATGTGATGATGTGCACACGTCTAGATATTTGCTTTGCCGTTGGCATGGTGAGCTGTTACCAGAGTAACCCAGGGCCAGCTCATTGGCAAGCAATAAAGATGATACTTTGATACCTATATGGCACTGCAGACCTCTCGCTCACCTTTAGTGGTTCAGACTTGAGACTGAGAGGCTACAGTGATGCTGATTGGGCTAGTGATAGAGATGAGCGCAAGTCCACTTCGGGGTATGCAATTGTCCTGAGAGGCAGGGCTATCACTTGGAGTATCAAGAAACAGACTTGCATCGCCTTGTCCATGATGGAGTCGGAGTACATCGCATGTTTGACAGCAGTACAAGAGGCCATTTGGCTCAGGAGGTTCTTGCAGAGACTTAGCGTTTCTGCTCACTCAGACAACGCTGTGCTTATACACTGTGACAGCATGGCAGCGCTTGCATTTGCGAAGGACCCCAAGTTCCATGGCAGAGCCAAGCATATGGACATACGTTATCACTACATTCGAGACATGGTAGCACGAGGTGAAGTTGCTCTGCAGCATATCTCCACTGACAGAATGTTGGCTGATCTGTTGACTAAGCCCATTGCCAGAGATGTTTTCCTAGTTCACGTTAGGAACTTGGGACTCAGGCGGATCTGATATGTATTTGCTTTGGGAACACTCTGTTTGTGATGGACATTTATCTGTATTTCTCTTACGTTTATTGATGGGCATATATTTGTTTGAGTAATCTTGTGTGTATACATTCATTGTTTGTAAAGATGTTACTAGGCATAGAATCAACCCACTCACACGGGTGATTCGCCTCGGCACTAGGGTGTAGCGAGTGAGATGAGCCCATGAGCATGTGTGCTCTATAGCGCCTTAGTTAGAGCTAAGATGAGACCTTTACTTGGTCCAACTTGGAAGACACCACACTTCTAAGTAGCCTGTCGAAAGCCAGATGTGAGGTTCTAGGCAGAAACCATGAGGGTGACTGCGCTAGAGACTTAAGTTAGGCGCTTAGAGTAGAGACTAGACTGAGATCTATATGGTGTTTATTTATTGCGAGTGACATGCCCACCCTAGTGGGAGTTACGCCATAGCATGCACATCATACTGCATGTACTCATGATGACCGATAGTGAGAGTGACTGAATGGATCCCTGCTTCGTCACTGTGTGAGTGATGTGGATTATATTAATCCCACAGTACCCCTATTACCTGAGACAATGTCATGAAAAAGACACCCAATGACGCTACTTTGACATTCTCCTAGGACCATGGATGATGCGGTCCAGCGGGAAGCGATTGGGAAAGCTATTGGGGATATTCAGATTGACATGAGGGGCTCAGGGAAAACCATTGGACGTTACATCTTTGTTATGTGACTTATTACCTGGGCGACGTGTCGTATTTGTGATCGACGCAGTCATGAGTACATTACATACCCAGGATTAACACTGCTCATCATGAGGGGTCGAGCGTGTTAGATCGGGTGTAAGTAGATCGTTTAGGATATTTCAAGACTTTTGAGAGTGGTGTACTATGTTGGCTAGATGGAAGTTTGATATAGTACTACTACCTTATATCATCTCGACAGGTCGCACGCCACATTACCTATATGGAGGATAACGCGTGTTAGCATATTAGCATTCCATTAACCACAGAGGTTTAGGGATTACCTGAACCGAATGAAATCACAGCAGAAGGGATGATCGAAGGCGGCTTGCAGTTACGAGTACAACGCAATCTCTATAGGCTTCTCCATAGAGAACTCCACACCACAAAACCCTAGGCAGCGATGGATACCCTAGGAAACGCAGAACTTGAAAGAGAGGGAGAGATCTAATTAATTAATTCACCTAGGGTTTGTGCCTTATGTCTATATATAGGCTAAACCCTGGGATTGGCCAATCAGATGAGGGATTGATCACTTAAGTGACCATCCCTCTCTCTCTCTCTCTCGTTATTGGCTCGGCCGGCCTGTCCCATGTGGGCAGACCAACTGGGCCTCAGGCTCATCACCGATTTACATCTCCCACTCGCCCACACAGGGCGCATATATTATGCATTCAAGTTTCTCTCATTCCATGTTATCCTCCATACAGGTAATGGGGCGTGCGACCTGTCGAGATGATACAAGGTAGGAGTACTATATCAAACTTCCATCTAGCCAACATAGTACATCACTCTCAAAAAGTCTCAAAATACCCCAAACGATCCACTTACACCCGATCTAACACTCTCGACCCCTCATGATGAGCAATGTTAATCCTTGGTGTGTAATGTACTCATGACTGCGTCGATCACAAATACGACACGTTGCCCGGGCAATGAGTTACATAATAAAGGTGTAACGTCCAATGGTTTTCCCTGAGCCCCTCATGTCAATCCAAATATCCCCAACAGCTTTCCCAATCGCTTCTCGCTGGACCGCATCATCCATGGTCCTAAGGAGACTGTCAAAGTAGCGTTATTGGGTGTCTTTTTCATGACATTGTCTCAGGTAATAAGGGTACTGTGGGATTAATATAATCTATGTGGCTCACACAATGACGAAGCAGGGATCCATTCGGTCACTCTCATAATTGGTCGATATAAGCACATACAATATGATGTGCATGCTATGGCATAACTCCCACTACGGTGGGCATGTCACTCGCAATAAATAAATGCCATATAGATCTTAGTCTAGTCACTTCTTTAAGCGCCAAACTTGAGTCTCTAGCATAGTCACCCTCATGGTTTTTGCCTAGAACCTCACATCTAGCTTCTAACTGGCTACTTGGAAGTGTGGTGTCTTCCAAGTTGGACCAAGTAAAGGTCTCATCTTAGCTCTAACTAAGGCGCCATAGAGCACACATGCTCATGGGCTCATCTAGCTCGCTACACCCCAGTGCCGAGGGAAATAACCTGTGTGAGTAGGTTGATTCTAAGCCTGGTGACATCTTTACAAACAATGAATGTATACACACAAGATTACTCAAACAAATATATGCTCATCAATAAATGTAAGAGAAATACAGATAAATGTTCATCACAAACAAAGTGTTCTCAAAGCAAATACATATCAGATCCGCCTGAGTCCCAAGTTCCTAACGTGAACTAGGAAAACATCTCTGGCAATGGGCTTAGTCAACGGATCAGCCAACATATTGCCAGTGGAGATATGCTGCAAAATCACTTCACCTCACGCTACCATGTCTCAAATGTAGTGATACCGTATGTCAATGAGCTTGGCTCTACCATGGAACTTGGGGTCCTTCGTAAATGTAAGCGCTATCGTGTTATTATGGTGTATAAGCATAGCGTCGTCTGAGTGAGTAGAAACGCTAAGTCTCTGCAAGAACCTCTTGAGCCAAACAGCCTCCTGTACTGTTGCCGAACATGCGACATACTCCGACTCCATCATGGACAGGGCGATGCAGGTCTGTTTCTTGCTACTCCAAGTGACAGCCCCGCCTCCCAGGATAAACACATACCCCAAAGTGGACTTGCGCTCGTCTCTATCACTAGCCCAATCAGCATCACTGTAGCCTCTCAGTCTCAAGTCTGAACCACTGAAGGTGAGCGAGAGATCTGCAGTGCCACGTAGGTATCGAAGTATCTTCTTTATTGCCTGCCAATGAGCTGGCCCTGGGTTACTCTGGTAACGGATCACCATGCCAATGGCAAAGTAAATATCTGGATGCGTGCACATCATCGTATACATCAGACTGCCTACTGTCGTTGCATAGGGTATTTTGGACATTTGGTTTCTCTCTTCATCACTCTTACGGCATTGGTCTAGGCTCAAAGTACATGCCTTGTCCATTGGAGTGTCAATGGATTTTGAGTTGCTCATATGAAACTGCTTCAGGACTTTCTTTATGTAAGTCTCTTGAGACAAACTAAGAAGTCTCCTAGTGCGATCCCTCACAATCTTCATGCCCAACACAAAGTTGGCCTCACCCATGTCCTTCATCTCAAAAGTAGAGGACAACCACTCTTTAGTGGCGACAATCATTTCAATGTCATTCCCAACCAGCAAGATGTCGTCAACATACAATGATAGGATAAGAAACCTTGCCTTGGACCGTTTAACATACACACAGTGGTCCTCTTCAATCATGTCAAAACCCGCAGTGATAATGGCATGGTCAAATCTAATGTACCACTGCCAGGACGATTTCTTAAGGCCATAGATGGAACGTTTGAGATGGCATACTTTGCGCTCATGTCCCTTCTTCTCAAAGCCCACAGGCTGAGCCATAAAGATCTCCTCGTCCAGTTCTCCATTGAGAAAAGCAGTTTTAATGTCCATTTGGTAGAGCTCCAAATCCAACTTTACGACAATTGCTAGAATGAGGCGTATTGAGGCCATTCTCACCACAGGGGAGAACGTCTCATCATTGTCTATTCCCTCCTTTTGGGTATATCCTTTCGCCACAAGACGTGTCTTATACTTATCAATTGATCCATCTGCCTTTTGCTTGACCTTCAGGACCCACTTGTTCCCGATGGCCTTGCGCCCAGGTGGAAGATCAACTAACTCCCAAACTTGGTTCTTACTCATAGAACTCAACTCATCTTCCATAGCAGCTTGGCACATTTCCTTAGGTGGAGAAGAGAGAGCCTCACTCACTGAGGCTGGCTCATCCTCATCCCTCGGGACATAGATGAGGGCAGCGTCCCTTTAATCTCAAAACGACGTCGGGGAACGTATCCACGTGCGCTCTTACGTGCAGAGGGTTCTTGACCAGCGGGTTGTGCGCTTTCATTAGGTAGCGCACTCCTAGTGGGCTGATGATCACTCTCACCCTCTTTGGCGATCTCATGATGAGTGTTTAATTCCTCACCCTCGCCAAGAGTAGGTGAGATGCTTTCATCAGTTTATATCTCAAAGAGATCAAGGTCTCTGCTAGCGTCATTAATGTTAGGGAAATCGGTCTCTAAAAAATCCACATTGCGGGACTCACTCTCTGTCATTCCTCCATCTTGATGTTCACCGTACACTACATAGCCTTTCGAGGTATCGAAATATCTTATAAAGATACTCTTTTTAGCTCTAGGGCCAAGTTTCCCAAACTTATGGGAGGTACTATGAATATATCTTGCACATCCCTATGGTCGCATATGCCCCAAAGTGGGCTTTGCGCCTTTCCACAATTCATAGGGAGTGGAGGGAACTAACTGTGATGGCACGCGATTAAGGACGTAGGCAGCGCTCAACATAGCATCCCCCTAGAAGGATATTAGGAGGTTAGCCTGCGCCATCATCGATCTAACCATATCTAAAAGCGTCCTATTCCTCCGCTCTGCAACACCATTTTGCTGTGGAGTGTGGGGAATAGTCAGCTGCCTAGTGATTCCTTTTTCCTCACACATCTCTTTAAATTGGTCGGATAGATACTCGCATCCTCGGTCAGTGTGCAGAGTTTTTAACCTCTTGCCTTACTGATTCTCAACCTCTGCTACAAAGCGTTTGAAGCAATCTAGCGCTTTGTAGCAGTGAGCGATCAGATACACTTAACCATATCGCGAATAATCATCGATAAAGGTGAGAAAATAGGAGGCACCATGACATGCCTTCACGTTCATTGGTCCGTAGATGTCCGAATGGACAAGCTTTAGGGTCTGGGTTGCCCGTTTAGTCTTTTCAAAAGGCTTTCGGTGGGCCTTACCCTCTAAACATGCCTCACATGTCGGTAGGTTGACTTTAGCGAGTGAGCCAAGAAGGCCTTCTCGAGCTAGCCGTCCCATCCTATCTCGACCTATGTGTCCTAATCTAGCATGCCAAGTAATTGAATCATGACTAGTATTAGAATCAACTAAAAAGATGAAGAGGAAACAATAGGAATTATCAAATCTAATTTAATAAAACCACTCTCAAGCCTACAATGTCCAAAACTACTACCATCCAATCATATCTCAAAAGAGTCACCAGAAAAAATAAACGAATATCCTAAAGTCAATAATGCAGTAACTGAAAGTAGATTATGCTGGATTTCTGATGCGTATAGCATATCATGAAGTAGCAAGATGCGCCCAGTGCGCAAGGTGAGCTGGTAGGTACCAACTCCTCGAACTGCTTCACTTGTGCCATTCCCCATGTAGATACTTTGGGCGCCATCCAGAATCTTTCTATAATCTACGAACCCTCTTCGATCTCGCGCTATGTTTCTTGTTGCACCTGTATCCACAATCCGATCAGATTGGGTTTGGGCAACCAAAACGTGTGTACATACAAAAGTACAATGAGAGAGAGGCAGAAATGGTACCTGCTTCGCTTCAGTGCAGCCACGAGCGAAGTGCCCCATCTTCTGACAGTTATAGCACTTGACCTTGGTGATATCTTTCTTTCCACCTTGCTTGCCACGTCGGTGCTTGGTGGTCTTACGCCCAGTTGGCGCAACTTTTTGAGTTTGATCCTGATTCCAAGTGGTCCTTTCGCTTAGACCCATTCTTGCGTTGCCCCGCTTGGGCGACAAGGGCATGTGATTGGGTCATCTCTAGGCACTCCGCCTCTAGTTCTACATGAGCGACAATGTCATTAAATGTCTTGATAGTGTCGTTATGTGTCAGAACTATCTTCATCTGCCCCCAGGAATCAGGCAACGTCCTGATGACGGCATGTACTTGCTGCTCATCGGTAAGGTGTACCCTAGCATCATCCAATTTTTGGATCATGTCTTTCACGACCCTAAGGTGTTCAACCATAGTGTGCTTGGGGTCCTTACGGTATATCTCAAACTTTAAGGTCATGGAGCTAAGTCTGGTCGTGGATGTACGACCACAGTCGAGCCTTACCTGGTCCCACATGGACTTGGCAGTCTCACACTTCTCATACTGGCCGATAAGATCATCGTGCATCGTGCTTAATAGAAGCACGCACTACGATCTCTCTTAAACCAATTATCGTAAGCCTCTTTTTCTTGACGGTGACGGGCGATAGTACCCACTTCGGGTGGGGCCATCTCAGTGGTCAGGTGTTCTAGGTAATCTTGCTCATTAAGCAAGAACTTGGCATTTTGGTGTCACATGTCATAGTTGGTGCCATCCAACTTGTTGCCTTGGTTAAGGTTAGCAACAACACTTTTCGAGGCCATCACTATAATGTGCAAGGGAGGACATTTAGTATACATCCATAAATCCACAAATTTGTTCAAGAAACCCTAATTAAAATTTATGGTACCCTTCCCCACACGGCGAGACCAAAAACTTCGCTAAGCTTGTAATCAAATCTCACAATGTGTGGGTCTGGGGATGTATAACTTTTAACTAATTTCGAACAAATGTAGGAGAACAAGCAAGAATCTCCTAGCCACAGTTTAATGCGCCATACACACGGGTGCGCAAGGGACTCACACAAGAGACCCAAATTTGGTACTTGAAGTGATATGTCGAGTCGGTACGGGTTTGTGATACGCAGTGCAGTAGCTCCCATTACATGGTTTCTCAAAAAATATTAAAATTACAACCGGCTCTTTACATTCAAGATCCTACTACAAACTACCGGCGAGCACTGCACTTTGTATCACTTTCAGGCACTAACTCTAACGCACATCTATCCAAATAAACACGTACATCACTTGACAAGTACCAAATCCATCCCATGAGAAATAAATAATAAAACACATGGTTGCATGGGATGGGGTGTTTGACAGCGATAACCTAATCGCAGCGTCAAACAGGACTGTACCGCAATGGGGGGAATCACATTTTTCTTTATTAACAAAGTGGCCTTGGGCGATCTCCAATGCACATGGGAAAAATATGGGATGATTTGGGGCAACACCCTATCTCCCATTTTTCTCCCATGGATCTCACAAAATGATTTCTCACTAATGGAGGGTGCACATGACATAAATAAAATACCCCCAAAAATGAGAAACCCTACAGGGGAGATCCCCAAAATTTGTTAGGAGCCACAAGAACAAATCACAAATACAAGACATGCTTCAATAAAGAAACCACATAAATAACATATCATGGACAAACCCCAATGCATGCATAACAAAAAATAAAGCATATGCATATAGTTGTAACTAACCAAAAACATAAGCCCATTAGGGAAAAAAGGTAAGGGGGTGGGTGAAGGGATTCTCACTTCACCCATCTCTTCCCCAAAAAGCCCTAAAAATAACAAATCCTTAAAAAAAAGAATTTGATTCAGCCCTCTTGTTTTTTTGTTTTTTTTTTTATATCCATGGATCCAGCCACCATGCCAATTGCCTGGTGGCACCCAGCTGCGGCAGCCGCAGGCCACGGCCAGCTGTTGCCACTGCTGTGCACACAGGCATTCTACAGGCAAGCATAAAAAAAAAAAAAAAGAAGGATGTTTGTGTTTTTTTTAAAAAAAACCATCAGATTGCTCAATCCAAAAAGAAACAGGTTGATCATTTATTTTTTTAAAAACAAATCATAAAGCAATTAAGCAATCATTAACTTAGAAAAAAAAGCACTCACGGTCACATCATCCATAAAATTTTTCTTTAATCTTCTTTTTCCTCTTCCTCTTCACTTTCATTCCTATTGCAGCAGCCGTGCTTGGCCATTGCCGAGCATGGCTGCTACCCCCTTTCATCGTTTTTTTTTATTTAAAAAAATCCCACCTTCTGCTAGGAAAAAAACAACCACGGAACGATTGCAGCGGCCGTGCTTGGCCACTGCCGAGCATGGCCGTTGCCCACTCAACGTTTCTTTTTTTTTTTTAATAAAAAAAACTGCAATAGGGTACGGCGCGCCTTGCACCTGGCAGCAACAACAGCCGCGCGCTGCTGCCGCGCCATGCGCCATGGTCGCTGCCAAGGAGGGCCAATCGATAGGCGAAGGGGAAGAAGAAAAAAACCTGCGAACAACAAGCCCTAGTCGGTTCTGATGCCACTGTTAGCATATTAGCATTCCATTAACCACAGAGGTTTAGGGATTACCTGAACTGAATGGAATCACAGCGGAAGGGACAATCGAAGGCGGCTAGCAGTTACGAGCACAACGCGATCTCTACGGGCTTCTCCACAGAGAACTCCACACCACAAAACCCTAGGCAGCGATGGAAACCCTAGGAAACGCAGAACTTGAAAGAGAGGGAGAGATCTAATTAATTAATTCATCTAGGGATGTGGCCTTATGTCTATATACCCTGGGATTGGCCAATCAGAGGAGGGATCGGTCACTTAAGTGACCGTCCCTCTCTCTTTCTCTCTCGTTATTGGCTCGATCGGCCTGCCCCATGTGGGTGGACCAGCTGGGCCTCAGGCCCATCACCGATTTACAATGCAGAATGAGAGAAACTTGAATGCATAATTAAATTTATGCGCCCTGTGTGGACGAGTGGGAGATGTAAAACGTTAATGGGCTGGGCCCAATTAGTACGCCCACAAGGGGCTGGCCACGCAAGACCCGAGCTCCGGAGGAGGCGGTCACTTAAGTGACCAACCCCTCCCCTTTTCTATTCGGTCTAGACCTCTAGTGGAAGTCGACCAAGGGAGAGGGGCACCCAGGGTTTTGCCTATAAATAAGTATTAGGCTTAAACCCTAACACATTGATTTTCATATCTTTTGAGAAGCCGTCTCTCTCCCTTTCTTTCAAGTTCTGTGTTTTTCCTAGGGTTTCCATTCAGTTGCCTAGGGTTTTGTGGCGTGGAGTTCTCTATGGAAAAGCCTGTTGTGATCGTGGAGATTCGTTCGTGTGCTCGTAACCATAAGCTTGGCGTTTGATCCTTCTTCCGCTGCGTTTTCGTACACATTCAGGTATGATCCAAACCTAGATAATTTGGATCTTGGATTGTGTGACCTAACAGTGACAATCTCTCAACTACACATAGGCTGCAAATCCAGTGCTTCATGCCAAGACCAAGCACATTGAAGTGGACTACCACTTTGTGAGGGATCTCGTTCTCAACAATACTCTGAAAGTTCAGTTTTTCAGGTCCTCCTACCAAGAATCTGACATATTCACAAAGGACCTCCCATCTGTTGTCTTCAACTTTCATCAATCCAAACTTCTTTGGTTGCCACCCATCAGTTTGTAGGGGGATGATAACACACCTATTGCATAGCCATGCCATGTCAGCAAAGCCACATCATCACAATCTCATTCATCTACCTCAGCTCAATGATGCACGGTTGGCTCATCACATTCTGTTACTCATTCACACATTCCCATATATTCTTCTATTCTCTCTTCAGTTCAAATTTGTTTGTTTGTTCCCAATGTACAGCTAGTTTGTTTGTTCCCAATATACAGCTGGGTAACAAACCCGTGTAACAAACTCTATATATTCAATATTGATTTATCACCTTCACCAATACTTAGATTTTCATATGGCTCCAATTTGGGTTTAAAATATACTATGGTTATATCAAAGGATCTTATCAAAGATTGCCTTCCTATGATGGGTTATGGGGCTTAAGGCTATATATGAGGCTGGTCTCTGCCCTAGCAATACATTGTAAAAATAGATGTCCTGTCATTCTTGCAATTAGGGTTACATGGGGTAGAAATTCCAATTCCAATCTAGAGTTTGGCTTCTCGGTATTCGTCTCCATGGAATCAGGTACTCATTGTATTTTGTTTATTATACATTAAAGTGTTTCTTAATCTATGTATTGATCTTGGGATTTAGGGTCTAACAGTTCCTTATTAAGAATCTCTCATCCACAAACAAATATTATGAATCCATAGCATTGTTATATAAATAGGGTGGCATCAACTGTCACATGTAGTAGTTGATGGGTCACCTTTTAAATTTAATCCTTATGGTCTACCACTAAATGCCTTCTTGTACACTTAATTTAACTGCAAAATATTCCTATAAATGGGTTGGAATTCTTTGCCTGAATTATAAGGCTACGTGCATTTAATTATATAAGGTGATGGGATTGTTTTTATTCTAAATTAATGTTTCCTATTTTAATTTATTCGATTTGGTGGACTTTTTAGGAGCAAAATCTTCTGTCCTAGTTGTTATTAGTGTTGTTGTTCCTTCTCTAATCTTATTTGGATCTGTTCTGTCATTTTCATATTCCATGAATTCTATCTTTTGTTCTAGCTTTGTGTGTATGGACTTCTATGGCTATTGTTAGTCCTTGAAGGCATTGTAATTAACAGAATGGGGCTCTCTAGGGAGAGTCCCTACAAACTTATTAAGGGAGTGTCTCCTTCATGGTCAATGAAGAAAAAAATGAATATTAGTACCACTAGATCAAGTTCAATAGGCAACATAGGTAATGCAAGAGGGAGGGCTGTCCATAAACACGAATCAGAGGTTGTCGGTGCCGACGATGATCAGTTGGAGAATGCAAAATTGGCTAATGAGAGTGATTGTTTGTGGTTATCTTCAGATTGTAAGTCTCCTTCATTTAGTTTTGATTACCATATTTCATGGGATGTTTGTGAACTTGAATCAAATTACTCTTCTCTTGACAAATTGTACTCTTTATTGTTATCAAAAAATTCTGATCTTTCATTGAATAAACGATCTCGTTTCTTTGATGGGTCTATTGTAAGTCCTATAGAAGAAGCATCTTTGGTTCTTGAAAGAACCTCAAAGGAAAAAGAAGGTGTTCATCAGGTTTCTTTCTCTCAGAGTTTTTCTTCTCTGATAGGGGATTTGGATGAAGCAGGTGTTCAGGTTTCTTTATTGGATCTTGATAGGGAAGACTCAGAGTGGATATCAGATGAAGTCCCTGGATTAGATTTTCTCCAATCAGATTTCCCCAGTCCATCTTACAAGATTAATTGGAATTCTAAAGTTGGATTTGCCAACCAAGGAGGAGAAGTTGATACTGATGAACCTCTCTTCTGGCCATTACAGAGGAAGTTGGATTGGAATGCTGAAATAGCTTGGGATTTTTGCATTTCACCTCGTAAGAGTGGAAGGAAAATTGGGTCTTGTGAAAGATCTCAAACTAGAAGATCATCAAATGGATCAAGATTAAATGAGAGGAAAATGAATCTTAAAGAAGGATTATGTAAGAGAAACCTTGTGTTCAATTCAATATCCAAAGTAGAAACTTCAATGGAGTGCAAAATAAGAGATGGGAAAAAGAATATCAGAAGGAGCAATACCATGCCTGCAAGGTTGAGAAAGATGACTCCAAATATGAAACATATGAAGGAAGAAACAATAAGTGATAAAGCTCAAACTGAGACATTGATGGAAGATTTTAAGTTTTTAGATCGAGTTTTCTTATCAATTAATGATGAACTCTCAATTGAGACTTTGATCGGCCTCAATGAATTTGATGGTCATGAGGGGGTCGATTCAGAATTTAACAAAGACCAGTTTTTGCTAGACGAGTAGCTCTCTATGAGAATCCAAGGGAAGGCCCTTTTGTTTTGAGAGAAATGGGCAACAGAGAAGGAAGATGTATAAAAGAAAAAAAAGGTTCATTTTTGTAACTATTTCTTCTTTTTGAGTTTTCTGTTGTGTACTGTTATAAAGCCAAATAAATCATACAATGAGATGGCGGCAAGCATTGTTCATAAATTTTCTATTGAGACTAGTTTAAAGACTTACTAGACTATCTCATTTGATATTATCATAATGAAACAAATCTCATTTGTTGTCATTCTGGAGTTGATACAGATTTGATGTTTTTCATATGGGTGAAAGAATGCCATCCGGTCGCGCCATACACGCCGCCCTTGCACCCTAACACAAGGGCACATGAAATGACCGTCGTACCCCCCTGGAGTCCCAAAAATGAATAGGGTGTGGCGGTCATTTTGCGTGCCCCTGTGTCAGGGTGCAGGGGAGGCGGCGTGTATGGCGTGACCAGGTGGCATTCTTTGTGGGGGAGTTTCCATCTTGCACCCAAACACAATGGAGGGTTGAAACGACCACCCCGCCCCACCCGCCATTTGTTGATGCTACCACGCATACTCCCATTGACCCCCTGTGTACACACAAGAGTCACACTCCTCCAGTGAGAACTCTTGCCCTATATAGACAAGAGTTCTCTGTGGGGGAGCGTGGCTCTTGTGCATATGTTACACCTCCTTATATGGGTTTTAATATTAGTTAATAAATCTAAGATGGTGTAGAGTACTCTCTCCATATAAAAACACAGGATGTATCCAGTGCACGAGGCTCCTGCCACTGCAGGGTTTGGGGAGAGTCATAATGTATTATGCATCCTTACCCCTGCTTTCACAGAGAAGCTGTTTTCAGACTCAAGCTCGTGACCACCTAGTCACAATGGAGCAACCTTTATCATTGCACCAAGGCCCACCCTCTCCATATATATACGAGAGTGTCTAAATGACACCTTTATAGATGTATTTAGAAGTTGACATATTCTTTTAATTGCCTTTTGTTTTATTCACAAAAATCCTTTAAGATAGGATATAAAAGGATTTTAAAAAATAAATTGAAAATGACATGCATTATATCATTATCATTCTCATTTTTCATGTATATATGTGAAATGATACTATTGCTCTCATTAAAAAAATTATAAATTATACTAAAAAAGTAAAAAAATAAGATTACAAATTATTTGACATCTCAAAAAACGGGTTTTAGTGCAGACTAACAATGTGGTACATCACTTACTATTTCAGACATGCACCCACGTAAATCTGCAAAAAAAAAAATCTTTATTCACGTTGGGTCTTGAGTTGAATGCTCCAACTGGGGAGATCAGGTGGTATCTTGGGAGAGTTTTGGTTGGGCACGTATAGCTAGTAAGGGATTATGCTAGGCTGATCACTGATGTGCCCCTGATAGAAATGTCCCTCACTCACTCATCCAGATTGGGAAGAATTCAAGGTCTGGTTGAGTTGGCCTTGTGATGATGCCTTTGATAAGTGGTTCACGAAAAGCCTGTTAAAGCCTTAACCTGGAAAAAAATTGTAGAAAACCCAAATTATAAACATTGGATTAATTAGAAATTTTAATTTTACCAAAAAAAAAAAAAAAAAGATTAGGAATTTTAAAAGTTGCTACTGAATTGGGGAATTATTCCATGCTCATATGAATGGAATTTATTTTTTATTTTTTGGGTGTGTGTGTAGGCTCATATAAATGGAGTTAATGCTATAGAAATGGGGTATTAACATGCCACTAAATGTAAGATTAACCATAATGGCACCCATGTTCTATAAAGATTATTATCACACTAAAATTGATTTAAGGTATTGTGTTGAGAATTTCCTATATGATAAAATGGGATTAGGAGGCATGTGCGTTTTTTTTTTAATAATAATAAATTTTATTGAAGAATGAAAATGGGGCAAACAAGTCTAAAGACAGACAAAAGCAAAGAAAGCTACAACCTAAACAGGGGACTTAGTCCTAAAAAACATATTGGTGAGGTGGGATCTGTGAGCCACACCAAAGGGGTTCTTATCCTATTCGATTGACGAGGGATCTCAGCATATACATCAGGCCAATCAAAAGCCATACGGGCCAAAAGAGCCTCCTCCTTTGGTGAAAAGGGAGATGAAATTTTTTGCAACCCCACTCCTAAATCCTTTTCAACCTCGCTGTTAGAGTTTTCTATGGTTTCTGCGACCAAACCAACTTTAGTCTGGCGACGTCGACGGCGTGATCCAGAGATAATCGCCTACTCCACATTTTGAACCCGAACTTGCCGTGTCTCGACACTTTTGTGAAAGGAGCTTCACCCCCTGCTTCATCACCTTGCTCAATCGTAGCGTGAACCACAATTGCAGTTCCACCATTATTGCAGCTTGTGACAGAAGTTGGTGAAAGAACCACTTCTAAACGATCCTCCTCTTGAGATACTAACTCGTTGAACAAACCGGGCCCACTGCTTGAGACTGATTTAGAAATACTTGGTTCAACTCCTTCTGCCCTAGCTCCACGTCATGACCATGTTCCTCCCACACTTGGACATCATCTTGGCGGCTGAATTTTGAACCAACATCCAAATCCGAAATCTAATCCGAATCCGATGCCACCTCATTATCTTCCAAATCCAGTCCATTAGTTCCCATACGAACTCCACTTGCCAATAAAGAGTCCTCATTTTGATTCCAAAACACCCTTACCCTCCAAAGTAGGTTGAGTCAACAAAGAAACCGCCCTAGCCGCACTACTCTCCCCTATAAAATAGGATTTATTTAAAATTAAATCTTACCCCACCGTTCGAAAGGAAATAGGATTCCTCTCAGCTCCTTGAATCTCTCCACGCAAGGAAGGATCCAGATATGGGTGAGACATAACCAAAGAGGGATTTTCGGCTTCAACTGCGAGATTCTCTCCCCTAGATTGAACCAAGGAGTCCTTCTCCATTACGTTTCTAGGAGAATTTGTGTGAGTCTGAACCTGTGCTTCCAGTGCTACCTCTGCAGGAAGCCTTGTTCTATGCGTTGCACCACCACGGCCCTTCTTCTTCCTGCAATGATCCACACCATGCCCAAGCTTCGAGCAGCCCTCGCAGAACAAGGGTAACCTCTCGTACTCCACCTTCTGATAAAAACCAGAGGCGCCACACCCTATCCAGACCTAATCAGGCAACTTCGATCAAATATCGACCTCTACACAGGCCCTTGCTGCCACTGTGCGAGTGCAGCACGATGTTGCATTATCGACCCTTAAAACCTTTCCCACCGTTCCAGCAATAGAGACGAAGAAATTACCTTGGAAGAGGTTAACCGGGAGCTTCGAGAAGAAGATCCACACGGGGACCACAGGAGACTCTGAACCAGCCTTAAACTCCCTTGTCCATTTAAAGAACCTGAAAAGGAACCCTTGAATAAAAACCTGCTCTTTTAACCAGACTTTAATAAAGCCAGTTTTCTCAAGAAACCGTAGCAGGAGGTGCCTGTGATCAAGGGCTGTAACCACCACATCCGATTGAAGATGAAAGTTTTTCTACAAAAATGTCTTGATCGCAAATAACGACGGCCGACCATAAGCACACTTGGCCACCAAAGAAAACTGGAAAGGAATTTCAGAGAGAGAGATCTCTTCACTTGTAAAGAAAACCGCAAGAATTCCCATATGGTTTAAGGGGCTTTTGATAGGAATAGAAGGAAGACAAATAGCCACCGAACAAGACACCACACTTCCAAATGCCTTTGAACCAGGCATCGATCGCTGCTCACCGCCGGTAGCCATGATATCCGACGGCCTTGCCTCCCAGGCCGTGGGAGGCTCTGCCATAGAGACGACTCAGGATCGCTTCACGAACTCTCCAAAATAATCATAAATATTTTTTACCTAATTCCTTAACCTACATGTGCGTTTAAGTATTTTCATGTTGGGAATTAGTAATGAGTTAACATGATTTGGATTTATTGATTTAGATTTTACTATTTTGGGAATTAATATATGACTGAAATGGGAATATTATCACGCCTTTAAGTGTAGGATTAACTATATATAGTATACTCATACTTATTAGAGTCCATTACCATGCTACTTTGGTTGAGATTGGTTGGTTAAAGTCATTGCTTTGAGGACCGTTTATATACTGAATTGGATTCGAAGTTTGGCATGAGGGTCGGTATTACTATGTTTAAAATTGTTGGAGCAAATGCTAGTGAATAAGCATGATAAGGTATTGTCATGAGCCTTAAGAACTTGAACTCTTCTTTTTTTTTTAGGGGGACCTAATCATAGGAGTCAATAGTAGGAACAAATGAAACGATTTCCTCTTCCGTGAAGATCTATTCTTTCCATTTATGAACTGACAGGGTGATCGTAGACCACCCTATAGTTCTGATTCAAGCTTTCCTTTCTTATGGTATGGAGCAGGGAATGTTTTGTTATGTCTATTCCTTTGATACGTCTCCAAACGTGGAGTTTTCAGCAGATGAAACTCTTCAACATGTTGATTCGGATTAGCGGCAGAAAACGAACTCGGGTGGGCTCCGCACGGTTCGCGTTTTCTTGTGCTAAGAGCTTCTCATTCTCTTATAGAAGCCCGCATCCACGCTCTTTCATAGAAATAGAGTGGCATAAAAAGGAAAATGGGGGAACTAGAACAAGATGGCAGCTATGCAACAACCATTACGAATCTCTAATGTCTTGCAGGACTGATTGGGTGAAGGAAACTCGAAGCTTGGGCGGTCATTCATTTTGTGGAGTATTTTGCTCCTGCCCTCAAAGATAGCGTAAGTTTTAAAGATTTGCAACTCAAGCGAAGGAGGTCTTCTCTTCGACGAGCTAGCGATGACCAGGTTGTTATAGATTTGAGAAGGGGTTTCTCCTCCAATCTCTTTCTCAAGAAGATTGGGATCAAAATTCTGGGGCGTTGGTTGTTTGCTTGACCGGCTTAATTGACGACCTTCGTTCTAGGGATCAGTGATCTTGAATGAACTCGACTTGGTAGCCCGTGAGTGAGGGGAGGGGCTAAAACTAACTTAATCCACTCTCCGAACCAAAAGGCTCCGTCCCTACTACCGCAAAAGCCGATGAATAATTTTCTATTTCTTGGCAAGCTGATGAGAGGCGTATGGAGGTAGGCCCAGCCCACACAAAAAGGGTATAGCTGTTATGATCCCTCTTCTCGTAAGATGTATGTGTCGAGGCACATTACTTTCTTTGAGGACCAGGCCTATTTTCAGGGGGAGTCTGGTCCCTCTTTTACGCCAACCATCATGGAAACTCCGCTCCCTTCCCTATTTAGGGGTATAAACGATATCAGGGAGGTCTGAGCACCAACCCTTTCTCCTCTTTCCTCTTCCACTGTAGCAAGATCAGAAACGAAGCGAACAGGCGGACTTGCTTGTTAGAGGTAGTTGTCATGTTCATCCTTACTAACATCCCATATAATAAAGACTTTATTTTTTATGGTCTTGATTTATTCAATCACCTTAACGAAGGAGGTGGACTTCAACCAAGCCAGCCAATGAGTCTTTACACCTATCTCGTTTTCTTGCTTTCTGAACCCTTCTTTGTTTTCTGAAAATAGGATTTGGCTCAGGATTGCCCATTTTTACTTCCAAGGTTTCTCTGAATTCAAAATAAAAAATTTTATTGAAGATTAAAAAGTAGGCAAGCAAGCCTAAAGATAGACTAAAGGCAAAGAAAGCTAAAGCTTAAAAAGGGGACTCCGTCCTAAAACATATTGGCGAGAGCAACAAGCCACTCGCTCACCCAAGAGAGATAATAAAATAAGGCTACGGGGGGTCTGTGAGGCATACCAAGGGGGTCCTTATCCTATTCGATCGTCGGGGGACCTCAGCATATAAACCAGGCCGATCAAAAGTCATATGGGCCAAAATTGCCTCCTTCTCTACCGAAAAGGGAGATGGAAATTTTTTGCAACCCCACTCCTAACTCCTTTTCAACCTGATGTTTATCAACCGCCGCGTTCACCTCCTTAACACCAAGATTTGCATTCCATTGACTTCGAGTTCTGCCAATAACTGGAGTTGCCATATGAGAATCCACACCACTACCTTGAAGAGCATTCCTACGACCATCACAATTTTTTCGACCCAACACCTGAGTCCACCCACCTTGCACCTCCTCTTGATCAGATTGATCATAACCCGACCCACAACCAGCCAAGCTTGATTGTGTAGAGATTTCCAAGTTGTTATTAGTCTCTGAAAGAGAATTAATATCAACCTGGGCCACATGGGTAACCTTTTTCAAGTTTTGGTTCAAAGAGTCAAGACTTTGATTTTCTTTATAAGCAAAATCCAAATTACTCCCCTCCAAAGTCATGTAATTTAATGAGGTTGGAGCCGCCAAAGTTGAATTTCTATCCAAAAGGGGATCCTTCCTAGCTTCCATTATTGCAGCCGCTCGGTTTGGAGCTTCACCCCTGGCCACCTTAGCAGGTGCTTCAAACTCATCTTGTCTGCCATTTCCTTTCATATCCTCTTCCACAACCAACATCTCTGGTGACTCTGCTTGAGATTCTGAGGCTCCCACCGCATTGCTATCCATCATCAAAGGATCCAACTCGGCTTCCATTAACGTTTCAATACTCAAAGCATCCAAAAGAGCTAAAGTCATGGCCACATTATTGTCAACCAACGTGTTTTCAAGTGGAATGACAAAAATTTTACCTCCCTAAGAAGAATCGTGCAAATCAGCCATGTTGCTTTCATCGACTTCACCACGAACACTAATCTCCTTAATTCTCATCTGAGATTCACCATCAATTTGAGTTCTGTCAATGTGCACAGCTGCATCAGACACAGCTAAATGAGTGTCTGGATGCTCTATCTGCTCGCCCAAATCAGCCCCAACGGCAGCACCACTCCATGGCACTAGATTGCTCGATTTCTCCTTCCCCTTCGCCAATAAAGGCTTGAACTTCTTCCTACACACCTCGATTCCATGTCCTACCTTCAAATAACCCCTACATAAAGGGGTTTCTTTTCATAAACCACCCTCTGGAAGAAACCTTCCAAACCACAACCAATCCAGATCCTATCAGGGTGTTCTTCTCGGAGATCCAGCTCTAGGCAGGCTCTTGCCATAGTGGTTCTCGAACAGCCTGAGGTCGCACTATCGACACGGACCCACTGCTCCAGGCACCGACAAAAAATAATTCCCTTGAAACAGATTTACAGGGGGATTTGGGAATGAGACCCAAACCGGAATCACAGAGGACCAATTCCAGGCTTAAAATCCCTTGTCCATTTAAAGAACCGGAACAGAAATCCTTTGAAGCTGATTTGTTCAGCCAGCCAAACCTTAACAAAGTTTGATCTGTCAACAAACCTAAGAAGCAAGTGCGTTTGATCGAGAATGGATAGCATAGGTTTGTTTTATGGGTTTTTGTGTATAGAATGCCCATCTTGATTCTGAATCAATGAATGCAGTCGCCTAGTGTGTGCTTGCATTACTTATGAGGATTAAGTTAACCTTGCTCGAGTTTGTTGGATTTATGTATCCATCAAACCTGGTTAGTTCCAATTCGGTCCGGTTTACTATGTATTGAACCGTTTATACATATTGGTTTAATATTATCACATGCGATATAAACTTTTCGAGCATTATGTGTCCATAAATTTTACTTAAAATGGTAGTCACGACTAGGGTTTAGGCTGGGCACCCTTATCATATGGTTGTCGCATTGGGTATGCCTAGACATGTTGATGTCAAGGTACGAATGCGAGTGCACATCATAATATGCATTGGCGAAGAATCTTATTTATCGATTCCCTCATGTATTACTGCTAGATGTAGGATAGGATAGACATGTGTCACCGAGACCCTGTACCTAAGAGGACCTCGTCACTGTGAAATGTGAACGCATTCTTTGGATCATCAATGACTGAGATTCAAGAGAGTCAAAGCCAGTGTTCTGGGAATGCACAAATATTTTGTGAGTGCGATAGTTACTCGACATGGTCACCATTGCCCGATTGAGGAACATCAAGATAGACCTACTCTGTTAGATTCTGCTTCTTCACCAATTAGAAGCCCATCAGGTTTAAACAGGTTCAAGTCAAAGAGGACAGAGAAAAACTGACTCTTACTGGGTTTTACCAAATAGGGCTTTAGAAGCCCTTTCTATTTAAAACATTTAAAAACGTGGAGGACTGAACCATGTTTTCCAGCCTTGGACGGTTTTGGGTGCTCCCCCTCTCTCCCACATTTATGGCTCTCTCTGCCTTTCTCTTGATCTCTTCTCTTTCCTTCTTCTTGCTCTCTCTAGTTTGAGAGTTAGGGTTTTGGAAACCCAGATCTGTGCTTGAAGATTTGAAGAAGAGGATCTAGGGTTGGCTTGGAGAACCTTGGCTGCACCATTGGAGGTTCAGATTTGTTTACCTGGTGTGCTCGTTGGAGGAAGAACCACTGTCTATTGGAGGAGCAACACTTGAGGCTCAAAAGGTTAGCAAATTCTTATTAATTCCTCTACTGTTTTTAATTATTTGATAATCTTAGGATGGGAAAGAAACCCGAATTGATCTCTTTCCGTTGCGCATTCGGGTATGGGATGGATCCCACTTTCCATAGATGGAAAAGAGATGAGTTTTCTCTCTCTTATGGATCCCATAATTTTATGGGACCAAAAAGAGAAGGATTGGGTAATAGTTTCTCATACCATACCCTGATTGGGTTACACCAAGGTGCCCATGGGCACCATGGGCAACCCTAAATTTAAATAGGGTCACAGTAGGGCACCCATGGGCTACCATGGGAAACCCTAAAATTTAAATAGGGAGCCCTAGGGCAACCTAGACTTCCAATTCTTGTGAACCCAAGATGATGCTTCTTATTGGTTTCCCATGGGAACCATGGAGATGATCCCATGGACTGTTATTTGAGTAACAGTGTTCGTATATGGGTTATCCCATTTTGGAACCGTTGCTTGGTAAGATGGCTTTTTTTGCTCAAACCTGTCTTGTATGAACCCTGTCATGATGCTTGTATTTGTATTTGATGCTGGTGAATTTCCCAATTGTGTGCATTTTTATTGGTGATCTTTGTGTTTTTGCAAAATTTTCCTCCTTTGTTAGGATTTAATTTTGACTCTTTGGGGATTTGAATTTGAAATCTGCTTTGTTTTGATGCAGGATCCTGTGACCTATCATAAGTATGGGTCGCGATCGACTGTCTTGAGCTGGTATAGCCAACTTTACGGTGCTATCTAGCAGCTGGTTGCAATGGTCGGTGATGAGCACATTTATGTGCGAAATCTTAGGGCCATAAAGCATGCACTTTTATACTTGGAACGGAGCTACTCGAGGTTTTTTGTTTGTGTTTTCAAGTTTTAGATGAATTCTTAAGAAAATGGAGCAAATGATGCTAATGAGCCATTTTTAAGTTGTTTAGTGGTGTTTGGCAGTAGTCGGAAGCGTCCAGGAATCGCGAAAATCAACTTTAGATTGAGCATTGAAAGAATCAAGCCAATTAGTCAAATTTGAAGGTGATTACAGTGGGCCCCTTAGCATAATTTTGAGGTGTTAATAGTTTGGATGCGTAGCCCATCGAGTCAGCTTCGTAACGGTTCAAACGGCACTTGATTCCGAGTTGAAACGAAGAAGTTACGGCCGTTTCCGTACCGACGCACGAAAATGGCATGCAGGGGTTTGTTTGCAATTATCGAAAATTATCCGGGGACAAAGTAAAGCGGAAGTTCGGATTCAAGGGGCTTCAGAGAATTATCAGAAGTTATCTTTCCTGTTAGCCGAAAGATTCCATTTGGAAGGCTCTGCAGCAGTCCAATTTCAACTTGAGATATCTTGGGCTCTCGAACTCTAAATTGAACGAAATTTGGGTCTATTTTAGGTGATTTTTCGCAAGGAATGCAATAGTGGGGCCTATATAAGCACCCCATGCTCCACGTTTTTTTAAGGACAGAATGGGTATTTGTTGAGTGGAAGCCTAGTCATCACTTTCTCTCTCCTCCAACTTTCTTAGGGCACTTTTGGAATTTTACTATGGATAGATTTCTTTTGAAAAATATTCTCTCATCCATGGAAGGTTGAAAAGTCAAAGATACCTTGATCTCATTGCTTGGAGAAGACACCTACAAAGAAAAGAAAGCACAAGTTTAGAATTAGAAAGTTACTTTTTGAAAAATAGAAGGTTTATGTAGCTAGGATTTTTATCTCTCTTAGTTTCTATTTTTCTCTTTTTTCTTGGGATTCAAGTAATGTAAAGAAGGAAGGAGAAGAGAATATTCTCTTCTCTTAGGGAATATTTCTCCTACCTCTTCTCTTTTCCCTCTTCTCCTCTTCCCCCTATAAATACCCCTTGCCCTTTGGGTTGTAAGTAGTTCATTTTTAGTTAGTTCTAATTCAGTTTTTAAGTTAGTTTTAGTTTAGTTTTAATTCAGTTTTTAGTTCAATTAATTAGTGAAATTTCTTCTTCTCTTCTTCTAGTTTTTGGCTTTCTAAGTTCTAGTTTGATTTCATGCTTTCAATTCCATGGTTGTAATGCTTTTGATTCATGCTTTAATTTTATGTCTTCAATATGGTTGTAATAATTCTAGTTTAGTTTCAAGCTTTCTAGTCTAAGTTCCTAAGTTGATGACAAGACTTGGAGATTTAGAAGAGAAAGCCATGCAAGGTTTGTTCAAGTATTTAAGCTCTTCAACTACATTCATGCAAGCAATTTTAGTCCGGTTCAAGCACATCTAGATTTTTACTCTCTAAACTCTTAAACTCATTCTCACTCTCTTCTATCTCATTCTCCTTCTTCTTCTTTTGTTTTTTTTATGTGATTGTGGTGTATGGCTGCAATTTATCCCTTCCAATCCGCGTTAGTTTGATAGGTTAGATGGATATGTGTTAGGACGCCAATTTAATTCGTTAGATGCTTGTGAGTTAGGACGCGTTAATTTGTTAGTTTAATTAATTTAATTTAACACTTTAATTTGGTTCACTTTGCATTACTTTAAAGTGAGTAAAATAGGGTGGTATATATCTCCTTGAGTTCAACTCGTAGCTACGATTGATCCGTACGCTTGCGGTTATTATTTTGTGCAAACAATCAACTTCGAGGATCTAGCTCTCCTCCAGACTAGGTCTTTTAACACATCCCTAGCTCAGGCCTTGGCAAAGAGGTGGTGGCCTACTACCATACATTCCATTTTCCCATGGATGAGATAGCCATTACTCCTCTTTGCTACTCCCTGTATACAGGCCTCTCATTTGGAGGTGAGGCGGTGACTGGGCGCCCTGGCGTGTGGGAGTACGATAAGGATGAGCTGGTGAGGTAGCAAGGGTCTCTTCCCCCTGATTTCAATGTGGCGGTCCAATGGTTCTGTCGCGAGTGAGAAGGGAAGATGGTGACTGACTCTTCCAGTCAAGACAAGTTGGATCAGTAGGCGAGGTGTTTCATCCTTTATCTTTTGGGGAACACCTTGTTTAGCACCAACGGTATGAGGATCCACATTTTGATGGTGTGGTACCTTAGAGATCTATCGAAGGTGAAGGCCTTCAACTGGGCTGGAGCGGGCTATGCCCATGTGCTGAGGACGTTGGATTCCTTGGCCTTACGGTGCACCCAGTGCATCAATGGCACTTGATTCATACCAGAGGTAATCCATTGCCCTTTTCCCTCTCTTGTATATGTTTGTGTTTGTTTTCATGTATTGCTTGCTTTAACGTCCTTTGCATTGACTGCAGTGGTGGTGTTATGACCATCTGGGGTTATGTAATCCCAGGTTGAGGACTCTGGACGATGCATACTTCCCTAGGGTGGGGATGTGGTTGGCTGACAACACCCATCCTAAAGAGAGGACTGTACCAGTGTCAGTGGTCAAGGAGAGGTTGGATTGGCTATCCCCACAAGAGGTAAGAATATCTTTCTTTGCCTATTCTATTTTCATTGTCTTGTGTTTGACTTGATATTGACTTTGACTTATATATACTTGTGTTGACAGGTAGTGTGACAACCATTCGAGTCTCTCAGTTAGGTGTGCAGACTCGACTAGAGGCGACTAGGAGACTTGTGCCTCGATGCATGGTCTTTGCCGAGCCTTCTGGGTATGCCTGGTATCTATGGGACCAGGCCTATAGGCAGTAGCTAGGTGTCGAGAGGCCTTGTATTCCCATGAGTCCTCCTCTCTTCATGCTCGAGCCGAAGAGACTCTCCAAGAAGGAGATGAACGGGTTCATGAAAAGGGTGTCAATGCACCGTCCTTCGTTGAGCCGAACTCATGGGGACGTTACCGCGGGTATAGGGCGAAGGAGCTGATGTGCGTTTGAGTCACTCCTTCGGGTCTGCAGGTAAGTCTTTAATTCTTTTGCTTCTTGTTCTTTCAATTTCCAATTTGCTTCAGGATTGCTAACTTGTCCTTTGTGTGCTTAGGCCTCGACTGGTGTCGAGCCTTATGAGGTTGGGGAGACCACTGATGCTGCTGCTGTCGGTGCCTTGACTCGTGAGGCTACCTCGTTCGAGTCCACTCCTAGGATGGTACCCTCTCCTACTGGTGAGGCTGGGGCTAGATCGTCTTCGGCACCTTCTCATAAGGTGTCGGATGCTTTCTTCCCTATGTTAGGATGGTCTTCATTTGTCAGGGCAAGGAGGTGCCCATTCCTCAGCCTTCTTCCTCTATGGCTGGTTTTCCTTGCAGCTTCAATTTTGTAAGTATCCTTTTTTTTTTTTTTTTGCTTTGTGTTTGCATCTTCCTTTCTTTATGATAGGCTAACCATCGGTTTTGGTGTAGGTTGCTGGCTATAGGTACGATGATATATTGGGGATGGTTGCTAGTCTAAAGGAACTTATCGCCTCCCAGAGCTAGCGGATCCTCCAACTGGTAAGTTGTTTATTCTTATATTGCTTCCTGCATGGTTAGTACATAATAGGGAATGCATGACAATGCTAATGTTTGAAATGTAATGCAGGAGGGTGGCATTCTGGGGTTTGAGGCAACTGCCAACCGGCTTCAGAAGGAAAGGGATGAGACCTTGGCCGCTACCCAGCCTATCCCAGCTACAGAGGTTCCAGTGCCGCAGTCCTCAACAATCTGGATCAATGATCCTGTCGATGGCCATGATACGGGGGCCAACGAGGAGCGAAGGAAAGTGACGAGGATGATGAGGATGACAGCGAGGATGGTGAAGAGGGTGATGGAGAGCAGTCCAAAGAGGATGATGGAGAGCAGTAGTTTTGTTTTTTTTATATATTTTGAAAATGTGTGGGTGAATAGGAGTTTTGGGCCTTTGAGCCTTGTAAATAATTTTGGATGATTTTGATTAATTGATATTTAATCCATCTTTAGGGTTTTTTTTTATCAATTGTGTGGGTTGAAAGGTCAAAATGAGATATGTGTAGGTGACATGGAGGGGTCCATCATAAGCCTAGGGTATAGGATATCGTGTTGGGACGGCAGGGACCCACTGATGCAGTGCGGACAGCCCAAAAACATGTAAACTCAACTTGGGTTGTAGAATTACAGTATCAACATCGAGCTGCTATCGATCGACAGTGAAGAGTCTTCTCTCGATATCCGAAGTTGGTAACGTGAATGTCAAATTTTAGATTCTGGCTGTTGAACAAATTTAGACAGTAGAAATGCACTGCCTGACAATGAGCCATCTGGGATCGACATCGAAGTGGAATCCTCGACAGTGTGTCGATGTCAATGGTGCCATGTTTTGTTGTCAACTTGGGGTCTTTCACTGTCGACTCCATGTTTCGAATTCAAATTTGTTTCCTTTTTAAAATGCCTAGTTACGAGATTTTTCAATCTTCCTTCCATTCTTGAGGCCTTGCAGTCCTTGGGGCTTTATTAAAGGCCTTGGGAGGTGTTGGAATTCCTTATTCCTTTCTTCCTTTTCTCTTGGGGATTCTCTCTTCTTCTCCCCTTTTGTTTGCTATTTTTTCTTTGTTTCCTCAATCAATGGACAAGGCTTTGAGTTCATGGATGGATTCCATGTTGAGAGATGACTGTGAAGCTTTGGGAAGAGTGCATCTCCAACCCTTGATGGGTATGAAGAACTTGGTGCTAGCTTGGGACTTGCTTCGAGGTGTTTCTCGCTATTGGGTCCCGGAGGTACACGTGTTCCGCTTTAGTACAACGAAGGTATGTCCGATTTATGAGGAATTTTAGGCATGCTTTCTTTCCCCCCATCATGGTTCCATCATTCATCCCCTCTTGAAGGATGACCATTCTAAGGACATTATGTCCTTCTTTGGATTGGAAAAAAGACGTCTTCCCCATTTTATGTCATTACCCAATTCGTTCTTCATTCTAGTGCTCGTGGGGCATCCCCTGTGCTGATGGAGGTCGTCAAACAAATCCAGCGGGATTGTGATATCGTTCCTACCGTCTTGGAAAAAATGATGAGAGGGTTGAATATCTTGAGTGGGGGTCACACTCCTCATAGTGAAGACTTTTCTGGTAGCCCATACTTGTTACATGTATCCTCCTTTCTTCTCCTTATGATTTTCTTTTCTTTCTCTCTGCCATGCGTTTAGAACTATCCTTGCTCTATTTGTAGGGCAGATTTGGCTTTGTGAAAGGCTGTAATTTGTGAAGTCAATGAGAGGAGATTTCAAGATCAAACACTATCGCCTTCATTCAGTAGTGATGGAGTACCACCATCGGGACACTTGGGAACACGCTCTTTCCCGTATTTCCTCTGATGATATCCGTTGGCAGTGTTCTTAGTGTCCTATTGATGCCCTAGTGTTGAACTCTTCTGGGTGTAACTATGTGTGTCTAATGAGGTTGGGTCACACCTCTTTCTATATACCCAATCGATTGCATCGACAGTATGGATTGACTCAGAATGTTCCTGAGGATTTGGTGAATTTCTATCCTCCAGAACAATTGGACAAGGAGTTGGTGACAAGGATTGCTAGTCTATGGCGATCCAAGACAAAACTAAAGAATATGGGGGTTGTTGATGATGGTGGGATAACCATTGAGTATGAAGATTGGGTGAAAACCCAAGGAAAGAAGAAAGAGAAGACTGTAAGGAGGAGGTTAACATGGGAGCACAAGGAATCTTCAAGCTCTTCAAGTTCCAAACCTTTCAGGGAAGTGGAGGAAGATGATGGTCAAGACACGGATGACCCAGTGGTTCTGAAGGCGAGGACTACAAAGTTGTAGAAGAAGGTGGAAGATTTGAGCTATTAGGATGTTTTGATTGCCAAGAGTAGTTCTCTTTTTTTTTCCTTTTTTGAACAAGTACTTGTTATTTTTCTTTATGGGATAAACTTTGAATTTATGATTAGATTTTGAGCTTGATTGATTTTTTTTTTATGTGCCCGGTCCTGATGTTATTTCACCAAGATGCCTAAGTACCTTTAGGTTTCTAAGGTATCAGGTTGAACGTAGTTTCTTTGTTTAGGAAACTTTAGACATAGTACTTCTTGAGCTGAACCATGTTTGTCAAATAAGGGAGCTCGATCCCATCTAGATCCACTGCTCGAACTGCCTGGCCAGGTATTATTTCCTTGATCGCGTAAAGGCCGCTCCAATTGGATCTAAATTTACCTCGTGGATCATATATGGGTGCTCGTTGCTCTTTAAGCACCAAATCACCAACGGATAGTTGGCGTGGTACTACCTTCTCATTGAATGTTTGTATCATATTGTCCATGGCACGCATCCTTTTCTCATCAATAAGGTTTAGCTCTTAGAATATTATTTTAACCCATTCTGTTTCAAGAATGTCACTATCCATCATAACCCGAGGGGAGGGTATCTCTAATTCGACTGGAAGAACTATTTCTGTTGGCAGAATGTGGGTTAGAAAGAGAGAATTAGATAATGGAATGACTTAGATTCATTGATAGGTAAGCCCCTTTACTTATAATAGAGGAGAAAGTTACAAAGGGACTGAAATAGGCAATGTGGGACTAAAACCCACATAGCCAACTTAAACTTAATAACATAAGAATAAAATTACCCTAAAAGGACCATAATACCCCCATAGTATTCTGAATTACATATTTCAACACTCCCCCTCAAGTTGGATTATACAAATAAGTAAAGAAATAAGATCCAACTTGAACTAATAAGAAAAAAAACTCCATAATAATGCTAACACTCCCCCTCAAGTTGGCACATACAAGGCACTAATGCCCAACTTGAACAAAAAAGGAAAAAAAACTAAGTTGTAGCAAAATCCAGCTTGATAGATGAATGCAGCTCCCAAATAAACCTTCAAGAACTTGAAAAATAGATTTTCAAAATCTGGGCAGACTTGATCAGTAAACTTTCACCAATCTTCAACAGCTGTCCAGTGATGAATCTCTAACTGATAATCTTGAAGATAAGCAACTAGGGCAGCAAGCAACGAAAACAAATAAATCAAGCAACAGAAATGATCAACCCAACTGTAGAACCTCATATAGGCAGGCAATAACCAAACATCTTCAATACTTTAATACTTCAACCTCCCCCTTACGGCAAACTCAACCCCCATAACAAAGGAGATACCCAATGACAATGGTGGAAACTCTGACCTTCTATGTATTGCACCAAGTGTTCCTACAAGTTCTGCTTCTACAATGTTTGTAGGTGTACTGTAAATAATCTCCCCCTCACATGTAGTAGTACACGTGAACATAACAGAGATGATGTAAGTGATAGGGCAAAAGCATAGTATTCCAGAATTTTCCAAAAAAAGTGCTAATGGTAATGGAAAAGGAAGAAATGGCATATTAGAGAATACTATTATCGTCCAAAGTGGTTATGGGTACATGCCAAAGGTATGTTTTGGGAGGTGGTAAAGTAAAAAGAGCAGCGGGATAATGAATTACAGAGTAAAACAATGCAACATATAAATTTTCAACCATCTTTAAACAATCAAACAAACACTTTTGATGGAAACTCCTACAGAGGAGAAACTCCTAACTCCAATATTCAAATCTGATAAGTATACAGATCTGATTTGAAGTAAGGAAAAGTTCCAATCGTCAAGGCTTGATCAATCTTCAAACAAGGAAAATAAGTGTGCAAAAACTCCAATGTGTAAACTCTCACATGCGAAATAGGACTGATGAAGATATATGGATAGCAATTGATGTAAGAAGCTTCAAAAACCAGAAAAGCTTCAAAGTACATTGCTAGGATCATATCTGAATTAGTGAACAATGCTAAGATCAAGCTCTAAAGTAAGCCGGCTATGAACCAGAAAAGCTTCACATAACTGAATAGGTTCATAGTTGCAACCAAAACCATGAAACACACTATTGTAATCCCAAATAAGCTGATCTCTAGGATAGTAGATTCGAGTCTTCAATAATGAAAGAAATTTGATCTCCAATAGTAGGATACTCAGTCTTGATAATAGGGCAGCAGTAGTCCACATAAATGTAGCAATAATATGTCAACCAGTCATGCTTACAGAAGCTAATCAATAAAACCAGCAAGGTATGTAGTAAAGCTCAATAGAACCAGCAAATTTAAGATAAATAATCCGACAGATCCATAGGTATTTGAAGTAGCCAACCACATAGGAACACAATCCCAACTGCCAACTGCCCATATTGAGCTTCAAACGGTGCCATACCAATGGTGGCAAACTCAATGAGCGAGATATACTCATCCCAACTGCCTTGTATGTTAATGGCACAGGCTCGGAGCATGTCTTCCAATGTCTGTATGGTCCTCTCTGACTGTCCATCCGTCTGTGGATGGAAGGCCGTACTAAAACTCAACAAGGTACCCATAGCTTTCTGGAATCCACCCTAGAACTTGGATGTAAACCTGGTATCATGGTCTGAGATGATGTTAACTGGAACTCCGTGCAGGCAAACCCCATTATCAATATACAAGCGAGCTAGCTTATCCATCAAATAAGTGATCTTCATGGGGATGAAATGAGTTGTCTTTGTTAATCTGTCCACAATAACCCATATGACATCTGATGAGCACATTTATGTGTGAAATCTTAGGGCATAAAGCATACATTTTACCACATTGGACAAAGTTACTTTGGTGCTTTCTTGTGCTTTTCAGGTTTTGGGCTATTTTAGGCTACTCTGGACTATCGGGAGCTGCATGTCCCAAGTTACACATAAAGTTGCCATTTTTCTTTCCATGGCTGTAAAGAGGACTAAATTTGGAGCAAGATGGGCATAACAGAATGCAAGTACGCATTCGTTTAGGTCACCATGCAATCGATTATTCTTTTTAGGCTAGGAAAAGATAATGGGTCAGAAAGGAGCTGTAGTACAAGCCCATAGTCATTTTGCCACTGCCTAAAGACATTTTTGACATTAAAGAAGGTACTTCTAAGCAATGGTGGAGATCTACTACAAGTACAGGATTATTTCGATAATTTTTCATTCTTGATGAGAGAGAAGGACTGCTACCCACATGGGGGGACCCACACTACCACAGGGTTCCACGATTTTTAAAGGCCCATAGCTGTCCACGATTTTTAGAGGGTGCACACACACCCTCCACGATTTTTCTAGAGGACTTAATGGGTATTTGATTAATTGATTGAGTGGAATCCTAGTCATCACCCTTATTCTCTCTCTCCCCCACCTTTTCAGGGGCACTTTTGGAATTTTACTGGGATAGATTTCTTTTGAAAAATATTCTTTCATCCATGGAAGGTTGAAAAATCAAAGATGCCTGATCTTATTGCTTGGAGAAGATATCTATAAAGAAAAGGAAGCACAAGTTAGAACTAGAAAATTACTTTTGTAAAAATAGAAGGTTTATGTACCTAGGATTCTCTTCTCTCCCTCTTTCTATTTTTTCTCTTTTTTCTTGGGAGTCAAACATTGTAAAGGAGGAAGGAGAAGGGAATATTCCCTATTTTGGGATTCTCTTCTCCCTCTCTCTCTCCCCTCCACGATTTTTAGAAGGAGAGAGCCCCCAAAATCGTGGAGGCCTCTCTCCCTCTTCCCTGTTCTCCCTTCTTCTCTCCTTCCCCCAATAAATACCCCTTGCCCTTTGGGTTGTAACTAGCTAGTTCTAGTTCAATTTTTAAGTTAGTTTTAGTTTAGTTTTAATTCAATTTTTAGTTCAATTAATTAATGAAATTTCTTCTTCTCTTCTTCTAGTTTTTGGCTTTCTAAGTTCTAGTTTGATTTTATGATTTCATTTCCATGGTTGTAATGCTTCTGATTCGTGCTTTAATTTTATGTCTTCAATATGGTTGTAATAATTCTAGTTTAGTTTCAAGCTTTCTAGTCTAGGCTTCTAAATTCTAGTGAGAAGATTTAGAAGACTTGGAAGAGGAAGCCATGGTAGGATTATTCAAGTGTTCAAGCTTCTTCAACTACATTCAGGTAAAGCCTAATTAGGTAATGCACTTTCAACTTTGGTAGAAGGGAGTATCAAGTTCTTATTTTTATTTTTATGTTCTTCTTCTTAACCTCTTAATTCTTCAAGTTTCTAATTTCTTCTTCTTATTCTCTACCTCTTTCTTCTTCTATTAGTTTTATTTTATTAGTATTTTCATCTCCATTAATTCCCTCCATCCTATTAGGAATTTTCATTCTCCATTATTTTTATTTTCATTCTCATTCTCTATCTCTCTAATTCAATCATGCTTTTAGGGTTTTATTTTTTAGTTACTATTATCATTATGCATTGTGGTAGGATTTTAATCTAATTATTATTGTTTTAATTTCAGATTTGGTAGCGCCATTTCAACTGTGACATCAACTTCAATCCGGTTCAAGCTTCAATTAGTTAGTTCTATTTCTTTGATTTTTAGTTTTTCTTTTATGTGGTTGTGATGTGTGGCTGCAATTTATTCCTTCGAATCTGCGTTAGTATTGATAGGTTAGATGCTTGTGTGTTAGGACGCCAATTCAATTCGCTAGATGCTTGTGAGTTAGGATGTGCTAATTTTTGTTAGTTTAATTAGTTTAATTTAATACTTTAATTTGGTTTACTTTGCATTGCTTTAAAGTGAGTAAAATAGAGTGGCGTACATCTCCCTGAGTTCGACCCGTAGCTACGATTGATCCGTACGCTTGCGGTTATTATTTCTTGCAAACAGCATCAACACCTCTATGTGTACGAGGTAACCCAGTGACGAAGTCCATAGTAACATGTTTCCACTTCCACTCTGGCATAGGCTGCGACTGTAAAGGCCATGGGGTCGCTGCCTATGCGCCTTCACCTGTTGACAAGTGAGACACTTAGCCACAAACTCAGCTACATCTCTCTTCATTCCACTCCACCAGTAGTGTCCTTTCAAGTCTCTGTACATCTTTGTACTACCTGGATGGATCAAATAAGGGGAGTCGTGGGCTTCTGTCGAAACTTCTTTCCTCAACTGAGTATCCTTGGAAACACATAGCCAATCTCTAAGCATGAGGACACCACCCTCGGTCAATGTAAAGTCTAGATCTTGCTGTGTATCTCCCTTGATAGCTTCAATAATCTCTTAACAATTTTCATCAGAGGCCTGGGTGGACTGGATTCTTTCCATCAATGTCGACTTTACCGATAGGGCTGCTAAAGATAGGGTAACACCCTCTACTAGTAACTCCAAATCCATCCTCCTTCCTTCCTCAACGAGTTCCTTACTGACAGCCAAAGATTCTACGGATAAGGTTTGGGATTTTTGACTCAGTGCATCAGCCACTACATTCGCTTTACCGGGATGGTAGTAGATGGTGCAATCATAGTCCTTCAATAGCTCCAACCATCAACTCTATCTCATATTGAGTTCCTTCTGGGTGGAAAAGGACTTGAGACTCTTGTGATCACTGTAGATCTCGCTCTTTTCACCATACAAGTAATGCCTCCAAATTTTTAGGGTAAAGACCATAGCTGCAAGCTCTAGGTCATGGGTTGGGTAATTCTTCTCATAATTTTTCAGCTGACGAGAAGCATAGGCTACTACCTTTCCATCTTGCATTAGAACACAACCAAGGCCCATCTTTGATGCATCACTATAAACTATCATCCCTCTAGTACCATTTGGAATGGTGAGTACTGGAGCAAATATCAGTCTCTGCTTTAACTCCTCAAAGCTCTTTTCACAATCATCGGACCACTCGAACTTCAATCCCTTCCGGGTCAGTCGAGTCATAGCAGCTGAAATCCTTGAGAAGTTCTCAATGAACCTTCTATAGTAGTCGGCTAGGCCCAAGAAACTAGAATGTCTGCCACACTCTTGGGTGTCTCCCAATCAACTACAGACTTCACCTTGTCGGGGTCTACTTCAATACCCTTGCCAGAGACCAAATGTCCTAGGAATGCCACTTGTTGCAGCTAAAACTCATATTTACTGAATTTGGCGTACAGTTGCTCTTCTGTCAGATGATGCAGTACGAGATAGAGGTGGTCTGCATGCTCTTCCTCGCTCTTAGAGTAGACCACGATGTCATTAATGAAGACAATGACATACTTATCCAGGACATCATGAAGTTCATCAATTCCATGAAAGCGGCGGGGGCATTGGTTAACCCAAAGGACATGACCAAGAATTCGTAGTAACCATAACAAGATCTGAATGTTGTCTTGCTGATGTCACTATCCCTGATCTTTAGTTGATGGTAACCCGATCGAAGATCAATCTTTGAGATTACTTTGGCACCTTGTAGTTGATCACACAGGTCATCGATCCTGGGCAACGGATACCAGTTCTTGATTGTCAATTTATTAAGCACACGGTAGTTAATGTACAACCGCATACTACCGTCCTGCTTCTTCACAAATAGAACAGGTGCGCCCCAAGGGGATACACTGGGTCTGATGAAGCCTTTCTTCAATAGGTCCTTAAGTTGTTCCTGCAACTCCTTCAACTCAGTTGGGGCCATTCTGTAAGGACCCTTAGACACTGGGGCAGCGCCAGGTACTAGATCTATCATGAATTCCGTCTCTTGATCCAGTGGTAACCATGTGAGGTCTTCCAGAAAGACGTCCAGGAAATCTCTCACCACACCTATCTCTTCCATAGGTATAACCTTTGCTTCGGTGTCTACTACGGAGGCCAGGTAACACTGACAACCCTCTTCCAACAACTTTTGGACTTGGAGAGCAGAGATGATGGCCTTCTTGGGCTTGTCACGTTTGTTGGCTTTGAACACAAATTCTTTGCCTTCTCTTGGCTTGAAAAGGACTTTCCTCTATGCACAAATCAGGATGGCTCCATGAGTGGACAACCAATCCATTCCCGAGATTATGTCGAAGCCTTTCATGTCCAGGACTATCAAACTAGCCTCTAGCCCGTGGTCACACATTCGCACGGGATAAGAATTAAAAATTTTGTCGAGCTTGACCTTGCTACCTATCGGTGTACTGACTAGCAACTTATACACCATTTTTGCCAGTTAGATAGGTAACTTCTTGGCTAATGAAGGGGATATAAAAGAATGTGATGCCCCCGAATCAAACAACACATAAATAGGTAGAGAACAAAAAAAGATTATACCTGACAAACACCAAACAAACCAATCAAAACAACCAACATAAAGGGTACACTTCTGAAGGGTCAAGCGCGATACCTGTGATAACACTAGGATCAGTCGGAGCTTCTTCATTAGTAACAAAGTACACTCGCCCATGAGTTCTATTGGCTGGGGAGGGAAGAAGAGAGCAGACGGTTGCTTTGGCTTGAGGTACTTTAGGAACCGTAGAGTCTGGAGGGCCTATCATCCGAGGATAAGGGCAATCCTTGATCATATGACCGGATTCCTTACAGTTATAGCATATGAGTGTCTGGGTCCCATAGTGAGGGTTCGATACGGACTTGGGTGCTTGAGCCGCATCAGGCCTATCGGACTATATAAGGGATGCAGGAGCATAGGGTCCCTTCTTTTAGAACTTGTTAGGTCCTCGAGAATCATAAGAAGGCATGGGTCTCTTGCCAGCTTATATGGCCCTATAGTTCTCTCTTTGTTGGTCCTCGATGACTTTGGCAGCTTGGACCACCTTTGCACAAGTAGGGTACTTGTGCAGCACCACCGAAGTACTAAGATTGGCCCTCAACCCTCTCTCGAACTTCCTTGCTTTAACCTCCTCAGTCTTCATGTGCTCTGGAGCAAAATAGAAATGATCCTCGAAGGTCTACTGATATTCAAGGACCGACTTGGACCCTTGACTGAGGTTCATAAACTCAGCTTCTTTCTTATTGAGTAAGTTCCGTGGAAAGTTGTTCTCAAGGAAAGCCTCTGTGAACTGTGCCCAAGTCACATTGGGATACTTGGCCCAAAAGTTTTCCTTAGAGGAATGCCACCAAGCATTGACGTCGTCTTGGAGATGGTAAGTTGCGCACCTAATCTTATTGGTGTCATTACATTGTAACACTTCAAAGATCCTTTCCAGATCCCTGATCCATGTGGCCAAAAACATAGAATCATGAGCCAGTTTCTAGAAGGTAGGAGGGTTATGCTTCTGGAATTTCTCTAAGAGTTTGGAGGCATCGGCCCAAGTTGGCACCACATTTTGGACTTGAGGAGCTTCTGGAGCAGGGGGAGGAGGAATTGGAACCGTTTGCACCAAAGGAACTCCAGTAGCAGCAGGAGTCGGAGGAAGAATAATAGGTGTGGCAGCAGCTGCGGGAGCGGGTGGTGGGGAAACCACTTGCACTGGTTGCCTTTCCCTGGCAATCTCTTGGAGCTGATTGGTCATATTTTGCATAAAGGTGCGTTGTTCTTGTTGCGCCTCTCGATGCTCTCGCTACATAGCCTGTAGCATGTTCCCCAATAATGCGGCAACATCCGCATTATTGTTAATTGGGGGAGGCACTGATAAGGCCGTATTGAAAACATCACCAGTATCATCCCTAGGAGGGGAACGGTTCCGGTTATGGGTATTTACCATAATGGATACCTGTCTGAATCGTTCCATCATGCATGGTTAGTACAATCAAGAAATAGAAGAATATTAATGAATTCTTCATTAAGATTGTGCATGCATATCATAGCATGGAACAAGGGGAGAAAGGCAAGGAAAGAGTAATAATGAACATTAAACACAGATTGGTTGAAGAAATATAGTTAAAGTCAGTCTTAGTGTGAACGGATTTTTGAACGGAGGCATATGCTATGAGTCCGTTCGTGAATCCGGGCGCATTTCAAACCTTCTGTTTGGAACGAAACCTCGAACGGATTCACTTATCATGGATCTGTTGGTGAATCCATTCTCAGAGGTGAAAGACCCGAGAGAAAGGAAACACTTTGTGCTTAACGTGTCACACCCCAAACCACCCCCTAAGAGGATTGGGTAGGTGACCCGAATTGCATAATAGCAATCCACCAAATCCCACAGATCTAGAAGCAGTGCTTATGATCATGGAACCACAACCATCTATTTACCATAGGCATGATCAGAGTGCAACAGATAAACTACAGTTTAATAATAAAAGGAAGCATAGCGATACGGGGAAACAATGATAATATATGAATATAAAAGTTTTACATTTCCCATCAACCCACACACAAAGAAAACAAAGAAACAAAGCTGATAAGTGCAGTACTACATACAAAGACATGTACAGGGCGAGCATACTCAACCCCAAAAAGGAAAAAGGAAAAAAACTACAACAACCAAGTCAGAACGGGGGATAACTCCAAATAACCCAAAAGGAGTCCCCAAGTCAAAAAACTGTCATGAACACACTTCAATGGTCTTCATCAACAACCACCGAAAATGTGCGTAGGATCGGTATGACCTCTGTCAGGGTCCACACCAATATCATCGTAACAACCAAAAGTCTCCTCCTCGAAATGACCCGCCATGCCACTGCGGCATCCGCCTGCAAAATCATCTAAGAAAAACATTGCATAACAGAGTGTGAGCCCCACTAAGCTCATGAGTAAATAACATCAATCATGCATGCACATGCAATCACAATTCACAATTCATATGGTCCTACATGATATGCAAATCCAGTTTAATTATTAGCCACCTAGCAATACAACTAAGTCGTGTTTGTGCTACTACAATCCCCAATACATGTATCCCTGGTGCAGGCTTCTAACCCCTTCCTACGATACACCCATTGAGTTATTGGAGAGGACCAGTCAGCTCCCGCATTCATTCACCAAGGTCAGCCCAACTAGCCCTCTGTGATTAAATGGGACAATCCATTTCTTTCTTTCTTTTCTTTTCTTTTCTGGCTTAAAGCCCATGTGCACCATTCCGGTGTTCTATACATTCTTGCACCATTCCGGTGTTCTTTTCATTTCTTTTTCACTTTTCTCTTTTTCTGATGGTCGCCCCCACAGGCATCCAACACCTTAACCCCTGTTGGCAAGGGTGCATAGCACGGGTGATGAAACTTTAGCCCTATGTCTATATGGCATCGTATGAGTCAGGTGGTGTCAACCGCATCCCATACTACGACATCTAGTCTAACATTCACAATCATCATTGAAAAATTCACAGTGTTGATCCTCAGACAGTCATTATGCAGTGATTTGAGTAGTTTGAACAAAAGTAAATAACACAACAATTATATTCAATTCTTATTAGCCGGCATCAACTCATAATTACATATACACATATGATAGTATTATTCACTCACTTGCACTTGGCTCTAAGTATTCAGTCACAATCTTAGTTCCAGTAGTTGTCTGGTCATTAACCTCGAGCACGGAATTAGGTCCTAGATGTAAATCAAAAGTTGTTATGTTAAGTTATCAATCTGTCACTGGAAGTCCTAGGGTTACCCTAAACTTACTGGGTTGACCCGGGGTTTAGTTGGTTACACTTGGAATCACTGGGCCTTGCACTGGGCCTTAGACTCATATCCCAGTGCATCAACCAGTGTCAGTGGCTCAAAGGGTAGAATAGTCATTTCAATGGTAGTACCTGACCCTAGGTCAGAATATGTTTACAGTGCTATCCACAACTTGTCTGTGCTGTAGGACCAAGCACAACAGGGCTTCCTTTACCTGTGGGGCCCACTAGGGTTCCAAAACATTTCCATATAAGGACAGATGTGGGGAAGGGCTTTTTGGTAATTTTCCAGCCCTCCCACAGTGGCCAAGGGTTAAAGGGTGAGGTTCCCCAAGTCTATCCATCAATCCAGCCAACTTTCCTTCACTGGGCGTTGGCTCTGGGCGATGTTTGCATCTCCCAGTGCCCTCAAGTCGACATTGGGCTAAGTTCCCAAGGCTGGGCTTTTCAGGCTAGGCTTATACTTGATCCTCTGCATGTTTGGGAGATCAGGTAGCCCCTAAGATGGCCTACCCAATGGTCCAATTGGATCATCCATCAGATCCACCATTAGGCTGCCAGAGCTGCCCAAGCAGTCCCGATGAATAGTACCACAGGGTTTTGGCCAAGCTTGGGAGTTGGTTTCAGCCACATGCAGGGCTGGAAATGCATGAATAACAAGGGTTCAAGGCTGCAATCACCTAAGGTTTGGTCTCTGCAGCCCTAGCTTGCACCCAGGGTTCCAAATCACAGATCAATAGGGCCATCTGGCAGTGCAGGTGGGCACAGCCAGGTTTTAGCCATAAGAGCAGCATAACTGAATGTTTAATATCCATAAATATTCCAGATCTTCCATGCACAAGGTCTGCGTGGCAGATTTAGACCAGTACTGGGCAAACCCTAGCTATTCTGGGCTGCCCAAGGAGCAAAAGTATAGTATACATAGAGAGGTAATGGAGACAGCAGGTATGAGTGGGTGTTTTATACCTGAAATACCCTGAGAGAGGGCTCGGATGCAGCAGAGATGGGGGTTGCAGCACCTCCTTCTTCTTCTCCTTCTTTCTCCTTCTTCTCCCTTTTCTCTCTTCTTTCCTCTCTTCTCTCCCACGGATTCTCCAATAGATAGAAAAGCTCTAATGAGCTCTATCCCCCCTATTTATAGACCCCCCCCTTCACTAAGGCCTGTTTGCCTATGAAGGCCACTTCTAAAAATCAAATTTTAAACTAATTCTGACTGATTCTGAGCTCTCTGGTGGGGTCCATAGTAAACTGAGGGCATGAGGTGGTTCCTCAGACTCCCCTCTATCAATGGAGGGTGCCTATGTCCATAATGGGTGGTCCCCATAATTAAATTAATTAAAAATATGCAGAATCAGTCACTGGGCGATGTCACTGGGCCTTGCTGCATCGCTCAGTGCCATCACCCAGAGAATTCCAGCAAGCTAAAATTCAATGGGGCTTGCACAGGGTTTGACCCCAAGTCAAGGTATTGTCCTTACATGCCCATTAGGGGGTTTTGGCACATTTTTACATAGGTGGGTCCCATAGTAATGGGGAGGAGAGAGAGATTACCTGGGATCCAAGTCATACATCAGGCTGTGAGCTGCACAGTTGCGGGGGTCTGCTACCCATCTTCTGACAGGTGTATAGCAGGACATGCACTGGATTTCTTCATTGATCCATGTCACTGGAGTGATGCTCCACAGTGACCCTGGTTGCATGGTCAGGGGTTCCTATTCTTCAGCAACAATTTTAGCCAGTCAGGGGCAGGGTTTGACATTTCGCCCCACCTTACAAAAATTTCGTCCCCGAAATTTGGTTACCATGTAATCCAAAAAGTTGAGGATACTTCTCTTTCATTTCCTCTTCACGTTCCCATGAAGCTTCTTCTACAAGGTTATTTCCCCATCAAACTTTCACAAAAGCAACGGTACGGTTACGGAGGTTATGCTCCTTTCTGTCCAATATCTACGTGGGGTGTTCTTCGTTGGTCATATCCACATCCAATTGTTTAGGTTCAGCTGACAATACATGTGTTGGATTGTTTAAGTACTTTCGTAGCATTGACACATGAAAAACATCGTGGACGCCTGACAAGGATGGTGGTAGAGCCAGTCGGTATGCTACGAGTCCCACTTTGTTAAGAATTTCATATGGACTGATGAATCTTGAGCTTAACTTGCCCTTCTTGTTGAAACATAGCAATCCTTTGGTTGGAGATACTCGAAAGGAATGCTTTTACTCCGACCTCAAACTTAATATCTTTCCTTCGATTATCAGCATAACTTTTCTGTCTTGACTAGGCTGCCTTGATCTTCCCTCTTATGACATCCACCTTGTCGCAGGTCGCTTGAATCATTTCAGGTCTGAGATATTTTCGCTCACCAACTTCATCCCAATAAAGCGGAGTTCGGCACTTCCTGCCATAGAGTGCTTCGAATGGTGCCATGCCAATGGTGGAGTGATAGCTATTATTGTATGCAAATTCCACCAGAGGTATGTGAGCATCCCAACTGTCATTCATTTCTAAGACACAGGCTCGGAGCATATCCTCTAAGGTTTGGATGGTTCTCTCCAACTGTCCATCAGTCTGCGGATGGAAAGTTGTGCTAAGATTTAGTTGAGTTCCCAATGCCTTCTGCAAACTTCTCCAAAACCTTGAGGTAAATCGAGGATCTCTGTCAGACACAATACTGACAGGCACGCCATGTAAGCAGACTATGTTCTCAATGTATATCTGGGCAAGCTTCTCCATTGGATAACTTATTTTAATTGGTATGAAGTGAGCTGCTTTTGTCAGTCTGTCTATGATCACCCAAATTGCATTCATCCCCTTTCTAGTGTTGTGCAGATTCGTCACGAAATCCATAGTGATCCTTTCCCACTTCCACTCAGGTATGGGGAGTGGTTGTAATAAACCATAAGGTTGGTGTCTCTCTGCCTTTATTTGTTGGCAGGTAAGGCACTTGGACACGTATATCGCTATGGTCTGCTTCATTCCAATCCACGAGTAATACTTCTTCAAATCCTTGTACATCTTTGTACTTCCAGGGTGGATTGTATAGGGTGAGCTGTGCGCCTCTTTAAGAATTCGATCTTGGATATCATAGTCATCTGGCACGCACAATCTATCTCAAAACTTCAATGAGTCATCTTGGGCCAAGGAAAAATCTGGGTCCTTATGGACTCCTTGTTGCACTTCCCGAATTATCTTGGCTAGCTTGGGATCCAATGGTTGCTTCATAATTATCTCCTCTCGTATCGACGGTTGCAGGTCCATTGCTGCTAGTTGCATAGCCGCTTCTTCGATCATGAGCTCCAAATCAAATTTTCGAGCTTCTTCTATTAATTGCTCACTTACAACCAAGGATGCGAGGGACACAGTCTGAGTTTTTTTGCTTAATGCATCCACCACAACATTGGCCTTACCGGGGTGGTACTGGATTTCATAGTCATAATCTTTTACCAATTCCAGCCACCGTTTCTGTCGCATGTTTAACTCCTTCTGGGTGAAGAAATACTTCAAACTTTTATGATCGCTGAAGATCTCACTCTTTTCATCGTATAGGTAATGTCGCCAAATTTTCAATGCAAAGACTATTGCTGCCAACTCTAAATCATGCGTGGGGTAATTCTTCTCGTGTTCCTTCAACTTCATGGAGGCGTAGGAGACCACCTTTCCTCTTTGCATCAAGACTCTACCCAATCCTGTCCTGGATGCGTCGGTATATACTACCATTCCTCCGATGTTGTCCGGAATGGTTAGAACTGGAGCTGATACTAACCGGGTTTTCAATTCCTGAAAGCTTTTCTCGCACGCTTCATTCCATTCAAACTTAGCACCCTTCTTTGTGAGTTTTGTCATGGGCGCTGAGATGCGTGAGAAATTCTTAATAAATCGGCAGTAGTAACCAGCCAATCCTAAGAAACTTCAGATCTCAGTGGCACTCTTCGGAGTCACCCACTCGAGAACTGCTTTCACCTTGCCTGGGTCTACTTTGATGCTGTCTTTGGTGACGATGTGTCCCAGGAAACCAATTTGGTGCAGCCAAAATTCACATTTACTAAATTTGGCAAAGAGCTGGTGTTCCCGCAACCGCTGCAACAAGAAAGTAAGGTGTCGTGCGTGCTCTTCCTCACTCTTAGAGTACATCAGGATGTCGTCAATAAATACTATGACGAACTTATCCAGCACGACATGAAATATTCTATTCATCATATCCATGAATACTGTCGGGGCATTGGTTACTCCGAACGACAGAACTAAAAATTCATAATGTCCATATCGAGTTCGGAACGCTGTTTTATGAATGTCACCGCTTTTAATCTTCAGTTGATGGTATCCTGACCTAAGATCAATCTTGGAGAAAACTCTCACTCCTTGTAGCTGATCAAATAGGTCATCGATACGTGGCAATGGATATCGATTCTTGATCGTCAGTTTATTCAACTCGTGGTAGTCGATACACAGCCGCATGCTACCATCCTTCTTCTTTATGAACAACATGGGTGCTCCCCCAGGTGATACACTGGGTCGAATGAATCCCTTCTTCAGCAAGTCTTGAAGTTGTGTTTGCAATTCTTTTAACTCGATAGGTACCATACGATATGGTGCCTTGGATACCGGTGCTGCACCAGGAATTAAATCAATCGCGAACTTTATATCGCGGTCCAACGGCAGCTGAGTCAGATCTTCTAAAAATACATCAGGAAACTCCCTGACGATGTGGAGTTCCTCCAGGGGTTTTATCTTCGCCTCCATGTCTATTACAGTGGCCAAAAAGCCTTGGCATCCTTCTTCTAGTAACTTCCGCGCCTAGAGTGCGGATAATGTTATCCTTCTGGATTTCCTCCTTGGTTCACTTTGATAGGTGAAGTCTGACCCATCTTCCAGTTTAAATTTTATCTTTTTCTCCACACATAAGACGACTGCACCATATGCAGATAGCCAGTCCATCCCTAGTATCATGTCAAAATCATTTATATCCATCTTTATTAGTCGTGCGGTTAGTTTTCTCTCGTAAATTTCAATCTGACAAGGGTCGTAGACCTCCTTCAAACTCACAACACTCCCTGTCGGTGTGCTGACTACTAGCTCGTGCCCGATGTCCCTTGGTTGATCTTTCATCTTACTCACAAAGGTTGAGGAGGCGAAAGAGTGGGTCGCACCCGAGTCGAATAATACTCGTGCGGGTATGGTTGAGACATTCAGGGTACCTAGGGTTCTTAGGTAATTTAGGTTACATGTAGTAAGCCAATTATTCCCTATAGTTAAGTAGTATTCAACAACTTACCTGTCAATACGTCGGGGTTTACCTCAACTTCTTCATTTGTTAAAGCGTACACCTTTCCTTGCATCCGATTGTCCCATGGATAAAATGGCCTAGCGTAAGGCTGGTTTGATGAGTTGTTGCCATACCCACGCGATCTGTAATCTCTGGCCATATGCCCTTCCTTATTGCACAGATAGCACTTCAAGGGTGGAGATTCAGGTGTTGAAGCTTTGCTCGCTTGACTTGTTACAGGTTGGGTTGACGAGGCTGTTGTCGTCGCTTGACTCATAGTAGGTTGAGCAGGTCGAGTAAATGTAGGGCAAAAAGAATTCTGACCCACGCTCGGCCTACGATACAGAGTTGAAGTAGGGCTTGAACTCGAACCTCTATAAACATTATTTGGCCATCCAAAGGTTTGAAAATTGTTTGGCCTTTTGTTCAAACCAGACGACGTCACAGTCTTTTCTTTCTCCTTTTCCTTAAACCTATCCTCCATTATCTTCGCTTTCTCGACCATTCGAGCATAATCCCGAATATCCATGATTGATAGTACTGACCCAATTTCAGTTTTGAGTCCCTTCTCAAATTTCTTGGCCTTACTAACTTCCCCTTTCAGGTGCTCTGGGGCAAAATGGAACAGATCTTCAAATCGCTGTTGATAGTCCAGCACTGATTTAGTTCCTTGCACCAGTGCAATAAATTCTGCTTCTTTCCTATCCTTAAAACTCTCAGGGAAATAGGTCTTGAAGAAAATCTCCTTGAACTACGCCCACGTGGGATTTGGGTGAGCAGCTTCCAAATTAGGCCTAGTTGCCTTCCACCAAGCTTCGGCTTCATTCTGCAACTCATAACCCGCACAAATAATCTTTTGTGCGTCCGTGCACTCAAGTACTTCAAATGCCTTTTCTAGGGCACTGATCCATCGTTCCGGCTGCATTGCCTCAGAGGTTATTTTCAAAAATGCAGGCGATTAAAGTTTCTTGAATCTCTCCATAACCTTGGTGGTGGAATTTTCCACTAAATGCTGAGGCACAGGTGGTGGAAATAGCACTGGTCGATTGGGTGGGGGTGGGGGTGCTGCCCGCTCGTGCATCATGGTTGCAAACTGTGTAGACATCTGACCAAGCAATTCTTGTTGTTGTTGCATGGTCCGCATCATCGTGGTCATGAATGTAGTCACGTCGCCGGCTGCCACACTTGACTAAGGTGCTGCTGCAGTAGCTTGTGCAGCCGCTGGTGCTCCTGATGAAGCAGCCGATGCCTCAGAGTTTTGAGCCTCAGTTCCGTTAGGCAGCTCAACCTCCGGTACAACTCTAGGTTGTTTACCTTTACGACCTCCACGAGAACTTCTAGTGTTGACCATTGTTGCTTCTCTGAAAAGAGGAGCGTGTTCAATATTCCAATTTCATCTATATGGATCAACAATTGTTTTCTAGCTAAGTAGGTACAAATCCAATCCACAGTTCCAATGAGTATCATGAGTCACACCAGTAAGGTGGATTGTTAGATTCACTGTCTTGGTTTATTAGGTGACGTGTCTTATTGAGTGCTTTATGTTCCTCTTTCTTATGCATTTTATGTGTCAATATGCTATGGATGGCACTAATGAAAATTTTCAGATTTTTAAATAATGACTTTTAATTATTTACCTGATCTAGCAGGCAAGCATCTCCAGCTTCTTCCCGGTCACAAACTCCATTGCCAGTAGAAATTCTATGTTAGCTCTTACCTCTCCAGCTAATCTCATAAAATATTCTCGTTCCTCGGGTCCACTAATGACAGCGATGGCCAAGTAAAAGTCCAGTCGATTCTCAGCTCGGGGTAACACTAACCGTATCCGTCTCAGTCTCTCTCGTAGATGTCTAATGTAAATCATGATGCTGGGGTCTCCAGCCTTAGTCAAGATAGTGGGTCCTGTCACATAGAATGGTTCTAGACATTTGGGCATACTTAATTAAAAAAAATTAAGTACACAATTACTGAAACTTAAATAACTAAAGATCAATGAAATAAATTCTTGGGTTGGCTTGAGGTACCCTAGCGTCTAGGTGTTTGATTTACTACGAACCCTATTAGGTCCTATTCTCAGCTATCCTAGGCCTTGGTTAGGATGAGATCTACGCTCCCTGTACTTACTAATCCCTTATTACAACATACCTACATATCTAAGTTCTGTTTGCATAGTAGCACTCCAAGCAGTTCGTACATCACAATATTCAAACATGTGGTAATTAGGTAGTACACACCAATCATTATACATATTTATCTATATATATATTAAATATTTATCATAAGCACAACAACAAAAAATTTTCAAGCCCTATGTGCTCTATTCAACCCTCAAATAGAAATTTCACCCCTTTGGGTTTAAAAAGGTTGTGTTTGCTCAGTACTCGCTTAATTCATTGTTATTTATATATATATATATATATATATGTTAAACCATCTGAGAAAGTTCATATTTTTATGTTCATTAAGGGTAATATGGTCAAATCTCAAGTCCTTGTATGTAAATAACCTAAAACCGCAAAATTGCACACATTGGGCGATGTCTCTGGGCGTTGCCACATCGCCCAGAGAATCGGGCACAGGCTTTTTAAGTCTAAGAGGGCCCCATTTTGGTTCTATTCCTCTCAAAACTCAACTAAACACCTAGGAGAAGCTCTTGGAGGGTAATGTGACCTAATCCACACCAAATCCTCACAATCCCCCGTGGTTTTTGCGAGTCTACGCATGCCTTGGTATGCTTTCTTCTCTACATTACCTAAATAGTTGTTTGTTTCTTTAAATCTTTCCTTGGGTTAGGGTTTCTCTATTTTTCCTTGTCCTAACCTAATTATTTTTGTTATTCCTTGTAGAAGATGTCCACAAGTCGCTATACCACTAGGAAATCGGTAGCCCAAAAGAGGCTACGGGTCAAATCCGAGGAATCTTCCTATTCTTCAGTATCAGCATCATCCCCTTGAGATGATTCGTCTTCAGAGGAACCAGATTTTGGCCACCATCTTTTCTCCAGGTATGAGCATGCTAAAGAGTAGAAGAATTTTGTGTCTGTAAAGATAGTAAATGGCTGGGTGGTGCGAGTAGAGGACTTCCACCAATACAACCTCTTCGCCAAGTTTAATGCCCTAGGTTGGGCATCGATGCTATCCCTTACCGTGCCTTGTTACCCCAACTTGGTTTGGTATTTCTATTGTAACTTGATGCCATCTGGGGCACAAGAATTCACACTCCTGAGCAAGGTAAAGGGTGTGGACATCAGACTGGCCACTACCCTTCTAGCAGAGATCTTAGGCTTACCAGGCACAGGAGAGAGGGTTTACTCTCAGCCCCGCATGGATATTTCGGATATGTTTTCCTTGGAGACCAAGAGGGTAGTCTTCGAGGCTTTGATAGGTACAGGAAACATGCCTAAGTCTGAGACCTCTTATAGACCTAGCGCCAGGGTGATTAGTAGGTGTGTAACCTACAATATTTACCCAAAGGGTGGGAACAAGGGTAGTATATCCATGATGAGAGCATACATTACCTTCTGCCTTTTGGGAGCTGGTTAGGGGGGTCCAGTCATTAACCTCCCGTATCTATTACTTCAGGTGATGCTTTATCAAGCTCGGAACCTAGCTGATGGGAACCTTCCCTATGGGAGATTTCTCACCTTGGTCTTTCGATATTTTGGGGTGCCATGAGAGGGCATGTACATTAATAAGACCAGATCTAGGCCCATAGATAAGACTTCCATTCTAAAGATGAAAGTGCCTGGAGAGGAACCACTAGAGGATGAGGGGCAGATGGGGATACAGCAGGGAGAGGAGCATGGTGATGAGGTACACGTTGAGGAGGTGTAGGGGATGGAGCAGGGAGACATTCAGGGGGACACCCAGGGCATACATGTGGAGGAGCAGGGTATAGGTCCAGGCGACTTTGAGGGTTTTGACACTCATTTTACTGACTTACCTGCATATGAGACGACAGGTGCTACTAGCTCTCAGGTTCCAGGACCTTCTGATTGGGCACAGATGTTGACACATCTCCAGAGTCTTGGCACTCAGCTCTCAAGCTTGGCGACTAGGGTGGATCAGGGCTTCACTTCTTTGGAGATGAGAGTGGGGTCTGTGGAGCAGTGTCTGGACTTCTAGGACAGGTTCTACAGAGTTGACTCTCGCCAGACTCAGCCTCCTCCTAGTGATCTGCCTTCGACTGAGTAGCTCCAGCAGTTTCGGACATTCTTGCTACGTGGTTCTGATCACTTTGTTTTTATGCTTATGTACTTTTTTTTTATTTTTATATCAGCTATGTATTTATTGCATTTCAGCCCATATAATTAAAGCTTATGAAATGGCTTAACTGCAATTATCTTTTAGTTAATGGAAATTGTGCACTTTTGTTTATTTATATCTACCCCCCTTATAAATTTTATTTATTACATGTTTTACTGTTTAAGCTTATTAGTCCTAGTTTGCAATCCATAACCGTAAGAAGAGCCTCACGCTTTGATACCAAGCTCTGTCACACCCCAAACCACCCCTCCCCTAGGAGGATTGGGTAGGTGACCCGAATAGCATAACGACAATCCACCAAATCCCACGGATCTAGAAGCAGTGCTTACGATCACGGAACCACAACCATCTCTTTACCATAGGCAAGATCAGAGTGCAACAGATAAACTACAGTTCAAAAATAAAAGGAAGCATAGCGATACGAGGAAACAGTGATAATATATACATATAAAAGTTTTACATTTCCCATCAACCCACATACAAAGAAAACAAAGAAGCAAAGCTGATAAGTACAGTATTACATACAAAGACATGTACAGGGCGAGCATACTCAACCCCAAAAAGGAAAAAGGAAAAAAACTACAACAACCAAGTCAGAATGGGGATAACTCCAAATAACCCAAAAGGAGTCCCCAAGTCAAAAAGCTGTCACGATCACACTTCAATGGTCTTCATCAAATACCACCAAAAATGTGCGCAGGATTGGTATGACCTCCGTCGGGGTCCACACCAATATCATCGTAACAACCAAAAGTCTCCTCCTCGAATGACCCGCCATGCCACTGCGGCATCCGCCTGCAAAATCATCTAAGAAAAACATTGCATAACAGAGTGTGAGCCCCACTAAGCTCGTGAGTAAATAACATCAATCATGCATGCACATGCAATCACAATTCACAATTCATATGGTCCTACATGATATGCAAATCCAGTTTAATTATTAGCCACCTAGCAATACAACTAAGTCGTGTTTGTGCTACTACAATCCCCAATACATGTATCCCTGGTGCAGGCTTCTAACCCCTTCCTGCGATACACCCATTGAGTTATTGGAGAGGACCAGTCAGCTCCCGCATTCGTTCACCAAGGTCAGCCCGACCAGCCCTCTGTGATTAACCCGTGGGACAATCCATTTCTTTCTTTCTTTTCTTTTTTTTTCTGGCTTAAAGCCCATGTGCACCATTCCGGTGTTCTATACATTCATGCACCATTCCGGTGTTCTTTTCATTTCTTTTTCTCTTTTCTTTTTTTTTGATGGTCGCCCCCACAGGCATCCAACAGCTTAACCCCTGTTGGTAAGGGTGCGTAGCACGGGTGATGAAACTTTATCCCCATGTCTATATGGCATCGTATGAGTTAGGTGGTGTCAACCGCATCCCATACTTCGGGCTACCACGGGCCTCATTTCCAAGCCGACTATGGCATCTAGTCTAACATTCACAATCATCATAGAAGAATTCACAGTGTTGATCATCAGACAGTCATTATGCAGTGATTTGAGTAGTTTGAACAAAAGTAAATAACACAGCAATTATATTCAATTCTTATTAGCCGGCATCAACTCATAATTACATATACACATATGATAGTATTATTCACTCACCTGCACTTGGCTCTAAGTATTCAGTCACAATCTTAGTTCCAGTAGTTGTCTGGTCATTGACCTCGAGCACGGAATTAGGTCCTAGATGTAAATCAAAGGTTGTTATGTTAAGTTATCAATCTGTCACTGGAAGTCCTAGGGTTACCCTAAACTTACTGGGTTGACCCGGGGTTTAGTTGGTTACACTTGGAATCACTGGGCCTTGCACTGGGCCTTAGACTCATATCCCAGTGCATCAACCAGTGTCAGTGGCTCAAAGGGTAGAATAGTCATTTCAATGGTAGTACCTGACCCTAGGTCGAATATGTTTCTGATGCTATCCACATCTTGTCTGTCTTGTAGGACCAAGCACGCAGGGCTTCCTTTACGTGGGGCCCACTAGGGTTCCAAAACATTTCCATATAAGGACGGATGTGGGGAAGGGCTTTTGGTAATTTTCCAGCCCTCCCACAGTGGCCAAGGGTTAAAGGGTGAGGTTCCCCAAGTCTATCCATTAATCCAGCCAACTTTCCTTCACCCAGTGCCCTTAAATCGACATTGGGCTGAGTTCCCAAGGCTGGGCTTTTCAGGCTAGGCTTATACTTGATCCTCTGCATGTTTGGGGGATCAGGTAGCCCCTGAGATGGCCTACCCAATGGTCCAATTGGATCATCCATCAGATCCACCATCAGGCTGCCAGAGCTGCCCAAGCAGTCCAGATGAATAATGCCACAAGGTTTTGGCCAGGCTTGGGAGTTGGTTTCAGCCACATGCAGGGCTGGAAATGCATGAATAACAAGGGTTCAAGGCTGCAATCACCTAGGGTTTGGTCTCTGCAGCCCTAGCTTGCACCCAGGGTTCCAAATCACAGATCCATATGGCCATCTGGCAGTGCAGGTGGGCACAACCAGGTTTCGGCCATAAGAGCAGCATAACTGAATGTTTAATATCCATAAATATTCCAGATCTTCCATGCACAAGGTCTGCGTGGCAGATCTGGACCAATACTGGGCAAACCCTAGCTATTCTGGGCTGCCCAAGGAGCAAAAGTACAATATACACAGAGAGGGAATGGAGACAACAAGTATGAATGGGTGTTTTATACCTGAAATACACTGAGAGAGGGCTCGGATGCAGCAGGGATGGGGGTGGCAGCACCTCCTTCTTCTTCTCCTTCTTCTCCCTTGTCTCTCTTCTTTCCTCTCTTCTCTCCCACAGATTCTCCAACAGATAGAAAAGCTCTAATGAGCTCTATCCCCCCTATTTATAGACCCCCCCTTCACTGAGGCCTGTTTGCCTGTGAAGGATACTTCTGCAAATCAATTTTTAAACTAATTCTGACTTATTCTGAGCTCTCTGGTGGGGTCCACAGTGAACTGAGGGCATGAGGTGGTTCCTCAGACTCCCCTCTATCAGTGGAGGGTGCCCATGTCCATAATGGGTGGTCCCCACAATTAAATTAATTAAAAATATGCAGAATCAGTCACTGGGCCTTGCTGCATCACCCAGTGCCATCGCCCAGAGAATTCCATCAAGTTGAAATTCAATGGGGGCTTGCACAGGGTTTGACCCCAAGTCAAGGTATTGTCCTCACATGCCCATTAGGGGTTTTTGGCACATTTTTACATAGGTGGGTCCCAAAGTAATGGGGAGGAGAGAGAGATTACCTGGGATCCAAGTCATACATCAGGTTGTGAGCTGCACAGTTGCAGGGGTCTGCTACCCATCTTCTGACAGGTGTATAGCAGGACATGCACTGGGTTTCTTCATTGATCCATGTCACTGGAGTGATGCTCCACAGTGATCCTAGTTGCATGGTCAGGGGTTCTTGTTCTCCAGCAGCAATTTTAGCCAGTCAGGGGCAGGGTTTGACATGACGGATTTTCCAATAGAGGCATGGAATCTGGGTCCGTTGGCTGAATCCTTTCAGGCCAAAACCCCAAATTGCTCAGCCATTATACTCAATGGATTTTCGAACAAAGGCCCGATACCTGGGTCCATTCGTTAATCCATTCGAGCAATTTTATAAATTACTCTACCCGTGGGTTTTCAAATCACTTTGCCCCTTTTGTTTTGAACGGAGCCCCAAGCCAAGGAGAAGGAACCCGCGTCCGTTCGAGCTTCCACCCCCAAATCCTTGCACTTGGGAAAACAATCGTCCCACACCTCCAAGGCTCCTACAGGTATGTTTCTTCCTAGGTTTCACACACATTTCAAGTATCTCTTAGAAGCTTTTAAATTGACTCCAATTTATGTAGAATAAATCAAGTACGTTCGCTAGACTGTGCTAGTGCAGAGCATCATGCTCTAATACCATGCAATCACACCCCCGTTCCAACAAGGAAATAAATTACCAATAAAGGGGTGACTAGGATGACACACGTTATCTCACCACTACTAGGATCACAGATACATTGTCCCAACCACAATACTAAATTCAATAATAATATCAGAGTGCGAAAAAAAAGGGAATATTACATTCCAAGATCAGAATAAAGTGGAAGCATTAGTACAGTAGTTATAGTATGTTCAATTGACTAAATGATACATCATAGTTTTAATAGTTATCCGACCGATCATCATATAACTACTCAAAAAATATATTGTAATACAAACAAGGTTTATAAGCAGGCACAAAGCCCCAAAAGAATCAAAAGAGGGAACAAATCCTCAGTATCAACACGACCTGTAGGCATAATCGTCGCAAGGACATCCATCGTTGTGTTCCTTTGACATAGCTTTCGGCTCCTTAGTGCCAATACCATCGTAATCAACAGACTGGACCTCGGGACTAGCCAAGTAACCATCATTTGGATCAAAGTCTAAAAGAAGGTGTACACAGGGGGTTATCTCCACTGAGCCAGTAAGGGAATGGGGAATGCACATACACACAAATCACACATAGTCCATGATGAATGTAGATGTTAAAAGATTTTCCACCTAGCACCCAATCTAAGTCTAGGTATATGCTATTATGATAACTAAGGAATCACTATGGGTCACTTATCTTATCGCCACAGTGAAACCTCAATTATCACCTTGGGGTCTATGCCGATTGAAGCCACCAAAACTACCCAGAAACAGACCCCGATGATCAGGAGTCATCCTTGAGTTGGCCTCTCTCCCACACAGGCAAGGAGCCCTGATCACCCAACACCTAAACCCCTGTTGGTAAGGGTCGTAGCATAGGGAGTAAGATCCTATCCACAGTTATACTACATGCAATCCTATCGTCTCAAGAGGTATTCCAGGTGTATCAACGTCCCATTCCATCTAGCACCCGGGTACCAGCACGACATAATGCATACAGACTAAAATGAAAAGCAATAAAGGTTTATAAACATTTATGGGGTTCCAGTACTAGTACACCCGGCACCGTAACCCGATACAATAATGAAGCAACACACATAACCACATTCGTATAAATTCACAATCAAGATAAATAATGCAAATATGCAATATGCTCATTGAGGCTATAAGTAGTATGATAAATGTATGTTTAATAATAAGCAAACCCAAACAATCACCCAGAACCTACTCACCAAAGATTCGCGTAATGTTCGGGTGTTTAGAAGAGGTTGCCAAGTACATGTCCCCGAACAAGTTAGATTGCCTAGGGATGCGTGAGATAAGTGTTAGAAGAGTGTAGGCAAGCCCCAAAGGAAGTTCCCATGGACTGTCATTTAGGACAACACAAAAAGCTTGAACGGATTTTCGAATGGAGGCACTCCTAGCGGATCCATTCGTGAATCCGTTCTTAGGAAATAAAAACTCGAGAGTAAAGAGTGAAAATGGACTGAACGGATTTTTGAACAGAGGCAAGACCCTTGGTCCATTGGTAAATCCATCCTGGCCAAAGTTCAGTTTTCAAACCATTAAAGGCTGAGCGGATTTTCGAACGGAGGCCTGATGCCTGGGTCTATTCGTGAATCCGTTCGAATCAGCATACGAATTCCTTATGTTGCTCAGTTCCCAGCCCAAAACCTTAAATGTAATATGATATTTGGGCTTGGAGAGGGTCAATACAAGGTTCAACATGGTCTAGAGGACCTAGCCTAAGCTTGGTCTAAGGAGTTTAAGGATTAGAATCCTTCTAAGGCACATTTATGAGGGATTAGGTCAAGAAGTCTTACGTCAGCCACTTGGGTTGCTCAAGTAACCCTTTACAAGCTCAAGGTGGCCTTCTTTTTGATGAGTACTAACTCTAATGAGTTGAGAATAGAACACAACATAGTTTGGGTTTCAACAAGGAACCCTAGGTTAGGTTCAGTTTGAGGGAAAGCTCCCAAATGCTTAGGAGAAGAGGAGAGAGTGAGAGAGTGTGTGGGGAGATTACATTTACAAGGTTTAATGCCCTCCAATGGATGAGCTCCACCTTAAGATCTCCACTTCTTCCTTTCCATACCTCCTTTTCTTCTTGCTTTTCTTTCTCTTTCCCTCTTGATTGATCGGTCCTTAGGTTGGTGGAGAAGTAAATGGCCAATGAATGGCTTAGGTTCTATTTATACAAAGTAGCCACTTAAGGTCTGTTTAGCTTGGGCCTTCTAGGTACAAGAAACACATTAAAACAGATTTTGGGCCTTGTGAACCCACGACTATGGTCCAACAACATAGAGGAGGTTAGGAGTAGGTCCCACAATGTCTGAAAGCATGGTTATCGTGTCCAAAACATGGGTGTGTGGGTTCCACACAAAAGAAACACACAACAGACAAAACAACACGAACGTATTATCGAACGGACTCACCAACAAAGGGTTTGTTCATAAATCCGTTGCAGATGAAAGAGTAGAAACACACAAGGAGGCCTCGGGACTAAGACCCGCACCTCAAGATCATAGAGGGGAGGATGTACAAGCATACCTAAGGTTAATAACTTACCCCTCGACCATCACGGCGTGTCCTTCGTGATTCCGAAAAGTTTTCCAATCGCGATGCTAAGCTCATCACTAAAGAAGGGTCTAAATGTGGCGACACAAGATAAGTCTTCCGGTACTCTTCGCTCCTGGGTCTCATACTGGGAGGATAGTCGACGAAGTCACCATCGACGAATCTCCCCCAATCCCGATTGAGGAACCTTTGTTCGATAGGCAAACCAGTGAACTGATCAACGATCTTGGAACTGGGCTTGACCACCATTGAGAACAGTTCACCGGCATACAAGGCAGCAATATTTACATGTCATGAAGAGGAATTAATAATTAATTAGAATCTCAGGTGTGGGTATAACATTGTATTTTTATATTAAGTCGAAAATGTGGGGTGCATGCAGAATATTGGGTCTATTTTAGGGAGGTATGTGTATTTAACCCTTATATTTTTATATGGGATATTTCATACCTTAATTAAGGGCTCTCGGAGTCAAAACTGAATGTTTATCAAAAAAAATAAACACTCCTTAGTCCTATACTCCTATCCCTAGTATGGAGAGTGGGAGACTTTGGAGCAACGGGCACTACGCAAGGGGTATATTTAACCCCCTTATATCATTTTTATTACGACTTATCCTACGAAAAATTTTTAAAAAATAAAAATAAAAATAAGAGAAAAAAAGTGCCGGCGGGAGAGAACTGATCCCTGTTAATGGCGACGGAGCTCCTGAAACTCACTCTTCAAGTCAGAGATCTCTTGATCTCATCCTTTTCAGGTGCTTCTTTTTGTTTTTTTCCCATCTAAATCTAAAACTAGTAAATATACTCTTTTTTTTCTTCCATTTTAAGAGATTTTTTACCCCGCTGGTTCGTTCTTTAGTAGATCTCAAATCGAATCAGAATCTTTAGTTGTTGGTTTTGATTTCCTTCTTTTCTCGCGGATTATCTCTAATCATTAGCTCCGTTCGGTTAATCAAAAATCGATGTGGCCTTCAAAGATTCAAGCGTTTTAATTGGTAATCTTTTTCTTTGGAAAAATGATTTTTTTTTCTTCTGAGATTAGTATGTGTTTGAGTTGTTTCTTCAGGGAGTGAGAAGGTGTGATAGAGGGGAAGAGTCCTAGATGTCGTTTGACGGACAAGACAGGCAATGGAAATGCGGGAAAGCCGGTGCGGTGAATCTACAACTTTTAAGTTCTATTGTTCGCGATATTCAGGAGCCTTGTTTGCATCAATCGCCTTCACAGGTCAGTAAATGTGAAAACATAGTCAGGATTACTACATTGTGCTCTCATCTTGTTTTTGTACTTTTTTTTGGGGGGTGGGTGGGGGTTCTCCAACGAGATGCATATTTTATTGATAATCTTTGTTGTTGGATAAGTTACATATTTCTTTGATATGATTAGTGGGTTTTGGAGTGTTTCTCATTATTGTAGGTAATTTAGTTGAAGGGATTTGATATTGGTGGATAGAAGAAAACTCTGAACTTGATTTCATGGTATTCACGATAGCAGTAATCGTTGTGAACAGTACATAAAAGAAGTGTTATGAATCAGTTTTTATTTATAAGCATTATACTCCATTTTAGAGTAGCTCAATTTCTTCTCATGGAACTGTGAGCAGCACATACTTAGCAATGAAGTACGATTCAATATTTCTCTGAGGCTGTTGTATGTTTACTGCATGAAGCAGTGGTAATTTGTGATTTAGATTCAGACTTGTTTGAAACGAACTTGATTCTTCCAAGGGACTATCTTTTTCTTGACTGTCTTTGGGATTGTGGAAGAGGAATGCTGGGAATTGTTCAATTCCTCAGCACTTTTTAAATATGTCCTTGTGATATTGTTTTTTCCAAACATTCATTTTGGGTGAAGATCCTTTTGATTATGGATGTGGGATTTATATCTCACTTGCAGTGAAGTATCCTTCAGCAAAAAAAAAAAGAAAAAAAAGAAAAGGAAGGGTACTAATGAGAACTTTTATAGGGATTATTGTAACAAAGTTATGATTAAACTAGGTTCCTTTCAACCTGAGATAATAGAACATCCGTGCACTCTGGACCAGTAACAATTGGAGAGATCCTTGCACGGAGAAGTTTTTTTTTTTTGGGGGGGGGGGGGGGACTAAATTCCCTAGACTCTGAAGTGGGAGAAATATTTGCAGTAAATTAAAAGTTGTAAAGATTTTCTGATTAACAGTGCTTTTCATGGAGAAAATCTACATATCTATTTAAATCATTTGCTTTGTGTTAGAAATATTCATATGTACCTCGTATCTGTAATCTTGATTCAGGCTTTCAAGAAGGTGACAAATGTCATTAGACATTGTTTGGTGAGGGGTTAATGTCATGATGGAGGTAGTAAGAAACTGTTCAAATGGTGAAGCGGAATTTGGTCTCCTGTACTAACAAATGTGAGGTCCTGTGGATAAGATCGATTTAAAAAATGAACAGGGCATTTATTACAAAAGGGTTTGTGGCACATAAATAGGCAATAGTTGTTATGCATAAATATGGTGACTACAGTATTGGATTCTGAAAGAGGTGAGGAAACCTTATGGCGTTGGTTCTTTGAAAAATATTATGGAAGAGAATGAAATAACAGGAGTAGTGTGTGTTTTTGGGAAGGATTAGAATGAGGGGGAAAGGGGAATGATAATGTGATATGGGCCCATATTTTATTGGTTGTCAGTCGAGGAAGATCTCAGCCTTGACCCGTGTTTTGATGTTAGGAAAGGAAAAGGTGCTCTGGGTTCTGAAATTTGGAATAAATTTGCTTGGGGGAAAGGAGGTAGAGTGCTTGGATTGCTAAAAAGACTGTACAGCTTTAATCCTTAGAGAATGCTGGGTGCCTTTAGATGGTTGTTGAAACAAAAATTCATCGTTAAATGGTAGCATAATGATTCACATGGAAACTGCTTGTTACACGAGTCATACGTACAATCAGTTTTTGTCCTTTCAATCTGATATTCTGATGACTACAAGAATGTGCAGTGGGGGCTTTAATGTCTTTTTACATGATCCTCCTCTTTTCTTATAAAAGATCTAGGAAGGGTAAGGAAGGTATCTCGATAACAACATAGAGGGTCCAAATAGGTATTTTACCATCGATTAAAAGGATCTTCCGTTCAGCCTTTGTTCTTATTGTTACCTTTTCCCCCTCATTCATCATTCTGAGTCTTTGACTCTCTTCTTTCTTCAGTAGCAGCATTTGATGTTGTCGTTGTTGCGGAAATTTGATGCAGATCGATCAGATCTAATGAATCTGATTGGCCAGCGGGTAATTGGCCTACTATTGGTATGGAAGAGATCTCAATGGGCGGCTAGATATTAGAAGATTTCAATCTGGATCTAACATTCAGAATTTAATGAGGTAACTACGAGATCTTAATAACTAATTTCAAGAATATAAATCAGTCGTAGTTAGGAAAGCATTTGAATTTAAAGAGGTCGAATAAAGGAGGAGAAAAAGGGGAACGATGGGTGTTATAGAGATAAAATGGGGAAAAAACAACCTACCGTGGGGGGATAGAGATAGAGGAAATAGGGAAGACATAAGGGATCTTATCAAATCTGATTCCAGAATTTAATAATGGAGAGAGCAAATAGGAAGGAAAGTAAATGTGATGGAGATACATAGTACAAGATTTTGGGAAGATCTCGGCTCGAGATTTCGGTATCTCGCCATAAGCTTGGGTTGACTTGGTTCTATAAAAAGGCATTGTCTCAGCGAGATTTCGACCTCAACTCGAAATCTCGCCTCTATCTCGCCTTTCTCGCTCTGCTGTGAAGGAAAAACACCTCCAAGTGAGGGTTTTGGTGCTTTTTTGGCAAATCTCACATCAACTGAAGATTAAAGCTTGGAGAGTCAAACTTGAAGCTTCAACATCAAGAGAGGGAGCTGCATTGCACCTCAAGAACATCAAGTTTCAACATCATTTAATCTGTTTCTTTCCAAGTTTCTAATAATTATTAACAAACCGTCAAACAATCACCATGTATGATTATGAATATGATGCCTAATGCGTAAATGGTTTATGGGTTGATGTTTTTTAATTCCTAGTGCTTAATTAAGTTGTTTTACACCTCTACTTTAATTATATGTGTTCTAAATATTGTGTGGAATAGCCTAGGGTAGAGCTCAAATACGTCGTAGACTATCAACCTAGGGTCCGAAGTCAAAGTACCATTTTGGGTTTGAATTTGTATGTTTAGAAGGCCTAAAATAGGCTGGATGTCAAGTTTCAGGACCTATCTTGGCCATATGGCCACCGAAACCCACCACTGAATCAAGGCAAGAAAAAATACACCAACTCGCCGAGATCTCGGCAGAACTTGGTTTCGTGGCCTGGCGAATCCAGGGTGAAACCGAGACCTAAAACCTTGTGGAGAGAAAGAGTTAGGAGAGAAATCTACAACCATTAATGACAACAACCAAATCAATTCAATTCATTCCACTCAAATTGTGGGTGAGGTCTAGCCTCTTACATCTATTTATAGAATAGAAATAGAAGTCTAACTAACCTAACCTTCCTGCTTGATTCAAACAATTAAATAATAATAGAAATAACAAGTTAAATAGATAAAGTACCCCTTCCAACCACAGGCTAAAAAGGAGAGTCCTAACCTATCATAAAACTCAATTTAAATAACTTGAAATCTGGCTGGACGCATAGCGGGGTCAGAATTTGCAATCTGATTCGAGGGGGGTACTAGTGCTCAGTTTGTAGTTCTCTGTGGAAAGCGAGAAGGGGTCCCTAATCCAGGCAGACACTATTACATTAATATCAAATTAAAATGAAGCGAAGTCCCAAAAACTAGGAATCTGGAAAATAGGATCCGCAAACCAAGTAGATGACTTCAAACTACACTTCATGAATTGGATAAACCTTGTAACCAAAGTCTGAACTGAAACTTGAACCATGAGCTCAATTGGGAACCAGAAAATTGACCCAAAACTAGGACCTTGATCATGCTCCTGCGTTAAAATTACTAAACTATTTTTCATAACATATGAAAATAATATTTAAATCCTTTTGTAAACCATTTACAAAACATGCCACTGAATTTGGAAATTTTCATCCAATCATATTCAAATATCTCTCTCTTGCTATTCTCTTAATACGGGAAGTGGATTCTTTCATTTATAGATAAACACCATACCTCTAGTGCACTGATATATAGCCTATTGGCATCAACTGTTAGATCACCAAAGTCCAAAATACTCAACTGCAATGATAAAGACCTCTCAGGTCTGGGACTAATCATAAACTAGTATTGAGAATCTTGTTCTTAAAAAACTAACAACTATCCATTCAAGATTCTCAAGCAATCCTGTTTGATATACACATGTTTGTACACTCACACTTGTGGCCGGATTTACCATTCTTGAGAACACGCAATGTGACAACCATATGAACAAAATGTCCAGTTTTGTCCTGAATTGTTAAAGCTTAAGGTATAAACCTAAGGACTACACCCCATATTTTGATGCAAAATAATTACTATAAATGGATTTAATGGACATACAAATCCAATGCGACAACCCGCGAAGCGAGGGTAAGGCTGCATACATTTTGATCCTCCCCAGACCTCACAGTGGTGGGAGCCTCATGCATTGGGTACGCCTTTTTTTACAAATCCAATAACCTTCCACTTGTACATTAAAGCCAATTGCCCATATACTTTATGTCTATGTTCTCAACATGTCTATCGAATAAATTTTGTGCCAAACCCTTAGTCAAGGGATCACAAAGATTATCCTTAAGAGTCAACCTTAGCTATTGCTACATCACCGCAATCTATTTTCTCTCTGATGAGATGATACTTCCGCTCCACGTGCTTGTTTTTTTGATGTGCTCTAGGTTTCTTAGCTAGTGCAATGGCTCTTCCATTGCCACAATACAAAGTAATGGGATGCTTTATGTGGACATGTACAATCTCAAGTTCGGTCAAGAACTTTCTTAATCAAACTCTTTCTTTGGTTGCTTCTCTAGCTGCCAGATACTCTTCCTTAGTTGTGGAATCTGTTGTTGATTTCTGCTTGACACTTTTCTATATGATTGGTCCACCTATTGTAATAGCCATACCCAATATGGATTTTTCCCATCCTTGTCAATCTGGAAATGAGTCTGTCTAACCATGATTGACAAGTTTTCAACATTGTAAACCAGGAAGTAATCTTTGGTTCTTCTGAAATACTCGAGGACATTCTTGTCAACAACCCAGTGCTCTTGTCCTGGATTCGGCTGGAATCTACTCACAATGCCAACCGTATAATTAATTTCTGGTCTGGTACTAACGTAGCTTTAATGTAAGACTAAATTAGGTTAATTTAGTCCCAAGAAAACCCACAAATCCAAAATAGAAACAAGAGGCAGAATTAGAAAGTTGGTGAAATCAACCAAACCAGCCAAAGGAATTCATTCCCTGCTTTGGATCAAATGATGCTTGTCTAGGGTAGAAACACTGCTGAAAGTTTCAATTGATTCTGATGGTTGAGCTGGAAGATATGACAGCAACTCCTAAAATAGAAACTAATTCTCTGCAGGCCAAACTAGCCACCAGTTCGGGCTCTAACTTGGATCGAGGGTAGGATCTATGGAGAGGGGGCTCTGCTGCAATTTTGGTGAGGTTCTGATGGATGTAAGTGAAGTTATGGAGGTGGAATTAAAATAGGAGGTTTTTGAATATGGAGGAATCCAGCCAACGGAATGGGGTAGAAGTGGGGATCGAATGGAGGGGATTAAGGTGTGGTATTGTGCTTGAAAACCCAGCAGGATTTGATGGAGGAATATGGAGATATCAAGCTCAGATGTTGCAGCAGAAATCCATGTCCAAGAACAACAGCAGCAGCAACAGCCTTGGTTGTTGGTGTGGTTGCAGCCTTCAGAGGGGAACTTCAGTACTTGAAGTAGTTCAGCAACAGTAGCAGCACAAGGGAATCTTGATTTGTGATAGAGAGAATGGAGAAGAAGAGTATGAGAAGGTAGGGGGATAGGTGGATTAGGCTCTCAGCTGGGCTCCTTCAGCCCTTCAAATCACAACCAATTGGACATGAGAATATTCATTGCATTCAAGCAAAATTTCATTCATCAACTAAATTGTGGGGATGCCTCTATGGGCAGTACATTAAATAAACTCTAAAGCATAGTTCTAAAACTAGCGAGATCTCGGTTTTCCAAGGGGTTGAGACGAGATCTCATACGAGTTCTAAAAGTGCAATTTCTCGGTCGAGATGTCGAAATCTCAACCCAAACTCCTTTATATGAGTGCCAGACCTCGAGATCTGGGCAAGATTTCGGTGGGAAATCTTGGTATACAGACACTTATTTATGCCAGAAATCAGGATAAACACTTATTTATGCCTAATATCATTAAAGTAAATGTTTTTGTATTTCATTTACTTAAGATATTATTCATAAATAAGCAAATACTCCCTATTTGAATCCAATAAAATAGTAAAAAATAAAATTCCAAAAGGAAAAAAAGTCAACTCCCAAGTTCAAGAACAAAAACTGGATTTTTGGCGGTAGGTGCAATTTTCAACTTTCTAATGCTGGGGTTTTTCTCAAATCTAAAAATTCCATAAATATTATTATGGTAAAACATTGCTAAAAACCAAAAGTGCGGTAAAATATTCATTTGTTTTGATGTCCAAAAAAATATTTTCATTCAGAGCCATTTTGACAGCATTCACGCACACCAAATTAAGTTTGACCGGTACATAATTCCTTCAATATAAATCAGATTTAAGCAATCTTGGACTTGTTGGAAAGCTTTCTAATACTTAGTTAAGTTGTTTTACATTTGCTTGCTTTTGATTACTAAATTATGTGTAGAGTAGAGTATTTTAGTACGTCGTCGCCTACCAACCTAGGGTCCGAAGTGGAACTCTTATTTGGACTTTGTTTTTGCAAAATTTGATAGTGCCATTGTGTTTAAATGGCCTAAAATAGGCTGAGTACCAAGTTTCAGACCCAAACTAGGTCTAAAACCCATCGAAACTAGGTTACGAGTTGGAATAAAAAATACACCAACTCGACCGAGATCTTGGTTTTTCCCAAGGTCAAGTTGGGGTCGAGTTCCGAGTTTTAATACGTTGCTCTAAAGTTGAGCCCAAAATAGAAACAAATAAAATAGCAAGTCTCTTATAAGAGCTGAGACTTGGGTTACAAGTAATGGGACCAAAATACAAAGTAACCAAAGAGAAACTTTAACTCAGTTAAGCAACTAAAATAGAAACTCTAATTTAGAAACAAATAAATAACAAAATAGAAACTAGATCTATGCTAAAATAGAAACTAAACTACTCCTAAATCCCCACGCATAAAGTACTATGCAATCTGATCTTGGGCCCCATAGAATCTTCTAATAATCTCACCAAGTCAAAATAAGGGGCTGTGATATTGTTCACATGAACAGTATTTTGGCCTCTTCTTCTTCAAGTTTTGATCTACATCAAAGCTTACATCAGACTTCCTACAACCAAATGATAAGAAATTCTCTTCATAGTCTCTATTCCTTTGATGTCTGGGGGCATTGAGATTTGGAAAGAATAATACCATGCCTTAACCTAGGTACTTCTTTGAACTGTTCTAATCCTTTTTCTTTTGTCCTTTGGCATGCATGCTGTATGAGATACTGATCTATGTTCTTAGATTTTACCCTCGTGTTTCTGATTACCCCTACACCAAATTAAAAATCTCTTTTGGAATTCTTGAGTTGTTAGAATGCTCTCTTGTTTTTTGGCGTGTATCTATCCCGTTATGCTTTCTATCTCAGATGTTGAGGTTGACTGTTATATGTTATAGGGGTTTGCCCCTTACTTTATTATATTATATTATTTCTATATTTTGGTGTGTCATGTAGGCAACGGCAGCCGTCACTGTTTTGTATACAGCCAATCATCTTTTGCATGGATCCTACTTATTAAGTGTGTGTGTGTGTGTGTGTATATATAATGCTAGGGAGTACCCTGTAAGCAATGTGCCACATCGATGCCCGGATACGCTAATAAATAGGCAAGGGTTCTCACACGGAGGACAAGTATGGGTAAAGAAGCTAGTCCAAAAGCAAAAACATAGGATTAGGTTAGCATCATGAAACATTGGTTCTTTAATGGGTAAGAGTCTAGAATTAATAGATGTCATGAGGAGAGGAGGATTACTATAACATGTATCCAAGAGACTAGATGGAAGGGTAACAAAGCTAAGGAGTTGGACGACTCTAAACTTTGATACACGGGGGATAAACGTAATAGAAACAGAGTGGGAATAGTAGTGGATAAAGACTTAAAGAATGATGTGGTGGATGTTGAAAGATTGGAAGATAGGATTATATCCATCAAGCTTATGCTGGAGGAGGTTGTCAATATAATTAGTGCATATGCACTCCAAGCAAGGTGTAAGATTTCGCGTATATCGGTATCTCGGGCCTACCAAGATATCCGAAATATCCGAAATATTACGAAATTTCGCCGAAATATTGCATTTTTTCTGCAATATTTTGGCAGTCCATCTCGATGGGTTTTTGGCCATATCTAGGCCTGATACTTCATGGACACCCTTATTTAAGCTAAATAAACACATTTAAACCTTCATATTGCAAAAAAATGAACTCAAAGTGGTGTTTTAGGTTTGCACCCTTGATTGACAGTATACGGTCGCCGACCCTAGTGTATAAATAGTTAAATACACATTGATTAGGCAGTCAAAGACAAAAGAAATTTAAACAAACTAATTAAAACTCATAAGACATAATTCATAAATCATATTCTCATAAACTCCATAATAGTCAACGACTCAATACTCAATAGCTCAATACTTTAATAGGCAATACACAAAGTCACAAGTTCACAAATCACAACTTACAAGTTATAACTTACAAGAGTGCAAGACTCACAAGACTCACAAGTCACAAGTGCTAATAATAATTGCTGTGCCTTCCTGGATCAACCCCACTCATGCCCCGCTGGAGTCGATGTCTATTGCTCTCTATTTGAAGGACATATGTGGATCATGGTATAGTTTCGGAGAAGAAACGAGTGTAGTCATCCACAACTGTCATGTAAATGGAGTCATCAACATACTATAGGTAACCTATCCTAGGATAGGGGTTAGGGTTACCAATTAGTCCATCTTGGGAAGAAGATGATCCAGTATGATATGATGTCGGCGGAAGCGGCGTTGGCACTGGCTGCATGTATGGCTGGTGAGGTCGGTAGCTAAGATATGCAAAAATGTCATTCACAAAAGATGATCCAGTATGTCTCTAGGACTGGGACTGGGAGTCATAGTCCCCTACCCCACTAAACTGCCCATATCCATATCCATATCTATATCCACCGTGAGGTTGTGATGCACTATAATCCGATGACAATGGAGTGGTATGTGCGTTAAAAGATGGGGCACGCCAATGCTCAGTCAATCACTCAAACCGCCAACAGAGCTAGATAAGTCATCAATGTCCATATAATCAGCTTGTAACTGTGTTTGTCGACCCCTACTCTTCTTGCTGTATGGTTGTATGGGGGCTTGTGAGGATGCGGGTGCGGGGTCAGGTGCACTGTGGTCCGTATCCTATGTGGCATGATCAAATTGTCTCTCCAGTGAATCGGACTGGCTCTACAGGCACCATATCCTCGCCTACCACATAACGCTCTCGCATTCCAGCAAATGCTTCATCACCACCATCACCACCACCACCACCATCACCATCACCACCATCATCATCACCTGAGGACCTAGACCAGTCATCATCATCAGCAACATTGCCACCAGTGGGCTGGAATGGTATGGGTGATGCTTCCTGTGCATGTATCTGACCCTTGTCAGCCATATAATCATCCACATCAGCACCAATCTCGGAAGCTATCACGGGGTCTGGCCTACCTCCCTCTTGATCCAACACTGGTTCACCTCTATCCCTCACCCAATTCATAATAGGGTCCTCATCGTCTGAGTCAACTTGAAAGATGTCGGCGAGGTCAATAGTGCCGCTTTGTCCCTTATGTCCCATGCGTATGTGTTGCAGGTTCAGCCTCAAGTTGTAGTGCATATACACCATGTCAGATAGACGTTCGGACCCCAATCTGTTGTGCCTCTTGAAGTGGATGAGTGCAAAGGTACTCCAGTTCCTCTCACAGCCAGATGCGGAACATGTTTGGGCAAGGACCTTGATTGCTATTCTCCTTAAATTCTCAGTCGATTCCCATACAACACCCATCATTCAGCTGCATTACAAGTTTACAACAAAAAAAGACATGTGTCAAATATTGTTTCGAGTTTCAACTTTCAATACATATGTAATTTAAAAGAATTAGGTATTGAATTGAGTACCAGCATCAACGCGTGCTCTGTCTTGTATTGCAGCATCAGTTCCAAAACTTCCTAATGCATCCCTAAACATCTTCATTTACACCCATATGGAAAATTAGTAATTACTTATTACTAATTACTACTTATTAATTATATTTCAAATGAATTCTAAGACTCACCTCATTGTTGCAAATAGCTTGTAGTTGACCATGTGGCTACAACTTCTTCACTACTTGTTTCACAGCATCAATATGTTGAGTTTTCAACCCAAGCCTATTATTATATTGATACTTGGGGTTCAAGTAGTATGCAGAAATTTGATATATAGAAATGAGATATTGTCAAATGCATAGGTAATTAGTAAATAGTAATACTATGAATTAGTTACATAAACAAATTTACTCATCAACCTTATGCAATGATGCATAAGTTGATTCTCCCAGCGAGCATTGATGATATCCAAGAAGTGCTTGCTACTACGAGGAGCCACACTGTAGACACTATCTTTCATCAAGTTCATTGCAGCATATAGGACTGGCATGGTAGGGCCCTTGAGAGCAGAGTCAGTTATATGTAGAACTTTAACTACTGGCTCCAAAACTTTCACCACTTTGCCTAATTTTGTCTAAAAGTCTTTAGATGACATGGTTGCTTGTGCTTCCCTCCCACTTGCAGTATTGGAACCCTTCCATCCAAACTACTCCTCAGAAGCAAACATACTTCTCAGCCCGGCCTTCTTTGTCTCAATGCTTTTTAGGGCAATGTAGTTGGTGGCAAATCTTGTGATGCCCGGCCTTATCAAGTTACCCCCACATTTTTCCCTCAATAGATTGAGTGCAAAGGAGTGGTTGTATACAAAGTTGGTGACTTGTCTTGCACTTTCAACCACAGTCTTCACCAACTTTAACTTCCCCATATCCTTTAGCATTAGATCAATGCAATGGGCTGCACAAGGAGTCCAGAAGAGCCGGTACTTATTGTTGTTCATCATCTTCTCACCGGCCAGCTTGAAGTTGCTTCCATTATCCGTTACAATATGGACAACGTTCTCAATTCCCACATCTTTTTCAACCACTTCCTTTAACAATCTATAAATGTATTTTGCATCCTTTACCTCTTTGGATGCATCCACAAATTTGAGGAAAACTGTCCTCCCATCACAATAGACCATAAAATTGATGATGGACTTTTTTGTAGGCCCAGTCCAACCATCTGTCATTACAGTCACCCCATATGTCTCCCACATACTAATCATCTCCCCAATGTACTCATCAATCTCAGACTTCTGTTGAGGTAAATAAACATTTATTACCTCATATGGGGTGGAGCCCTTGAACCTTGGGCCATCCTCTGCAATTGTATCAATCATGGTATCATATTGGGGGCCTTGTGCAGTGTTTGCTGGGATGGTATGATATAGCACCAACTTAGCTATTGATTCTTTAACTAACCCCTTCATCCCCTTCCATGCTCCTTTGATTTTTGGTTGACTGCTTCCTTTCTTCCTATGTAGTTTAGGATCTAATGCTGATGGTGGTACTGGTACTGATAGAGGTGTTGGGGCTGCCTTCACACTTTGTAATCTTTTAAAAGGATTGAAAGATCTAGCTCCAGATGTGCCACCTCCTCCACTACCCCCTACTCTCTGTCTTTGTTGATCATCTTGAAAACTAACTCTACTCCTTGGAATAGTCCGTCGAAAGTCCTAGCCTCCTCTGCTGTTTGTATATCATCAGGTACTGCAATGTCCTCATCATCATCATCTTCATCAGAGGAGTCATCATCATCATGGTATTGTCCTCCTCCTCCCATTGAACTCCTCACTGCATCCTCAAGTTGTTCTCTTAGTCTCTGCTTGACAGCCTTCCTCTTCTTCTTTCCCCTCAAACTCTCACCAAACTCCCTAGCTACTTGCACAGGTGCCATATGGCAACCTACAACATCTTTAGATCCTCCAGTCAGATGTTATTTAAGTCTACTAGACCCACCTCCCAAAAACTGCATGTGACAATAGTTACATTGGGATTTTCTCTTATCCCCATCAATTGGAGTGCCATGTAACCATGCAATGTCACCCCTATGCTGACTGGCTGGCCTCTGTTCTCTCTACTCCCTTTGCTCCCTCTGTTGACTACTTTCCCCTACCTTTTGCTAGCCCTTCGCACGTTGTCTTTCACGATCCACCATAATAATACTTGTTTACTGCAATGTAAGTAAAACAAATAATTAAAAACTTAATGTAGAAGCACTTCAATTGAGACTTTTAGAATACTAAAACAATTATATAGCTATTTAATATTTTTCTCATAATTAAAAACAAATTTTTATATATAATTTTAATATAAATATTGACCTAACACAACAAAACCGAAAATTAATTAACATAATATATATCTAATGCATTTTAAAACATGTGGAAATTACTTTCATATTTTTTCATGATTTTTCAAACCTAAAACTCATATTTTTCCTTATTTATTTATTTATTTATTTTTTAAATATTTTTCTTAATTTCCAAAAATAAAAATAATTATGTATGGGCAGAAAAATAAGTTCGGCACTGTTAAGTCGTAGATCGGCCATTGGTGTCTAACATATATTTAATTGATCCCCATCTAAGTTATATTACCCCTAATTTTTTCCTATTTTAGTTGTAGGAAAATCAATTTTTAAAACCAGAAAATTAAAAAAATAAAATACATATGGGAAAAAAATTTCGACACTGTGAGGTTGTAGATCGGCTTCCGGTGTCTAACATATATTAATATCATCACCATCCAACAACTCTTGTACATAGTATTTTCAAAATAATAGTTTTAGAGGAAAATGATTTACCTTAAATACTGAAAAATCCTTCACAATCTTGCTAGGAGGTGTTTCCGACGTGTTTTTGGCAATGATCCGTCGAAGAAGATGAAGAACAAGTTGGAAGATGCTTAGAATCCAAGTTGGAAGAGTGGAAAAAAAAGATTAAACCCAAAAAACAGCCTCTGCCCAGCTCTCGGTCGATATTTCGACCGTTAGCTGGCGAAATATGGTATTTATATGGCCTCTTTAATGAGTTACGTGAGGTGTTTTGTAACATTTCGGCGATATTTCGGTATATCGCCAAAATATGCCGAAATTTTACGAACTATCGTCGAAATTTTTTACTTTTTGGTTTCGCCTCCACATCTCGTCTCGGCCCACTCGAAATTTACCGAAATTTCACGATATATCGCCGATATATCACGAAATTTTGTACCATGACTCCAAGTAGGATTGGATGAAAGTAGAAAGTAACAATTGGGAACATATGGATGGTTTAGTGCAAGGTTTTGACAAAGGGAAAAAGGTTGTTACAGGGGGTGATCTGAATGGACATGTTGGGAGAGACCGCAGAGGCTATGAAGGTGTACATGGCATATTTGTCAAGGCGGTGCCTTGGTATCTAGGACTAGGAGATTTTGTAGGGGTCTAGGCGATTGTTGCCTTATTGCAAGGCGCCTTGCAATGGTATTGTTGGCATCGAACTTGGTTCTGGCACTTATTTATGCCAAATATTATTTAAGTAAATGTTTTATTACCTAAGATATTATTCATAAATAAGCAAATACCCCCTATTTGAATCCAATAAAATAAGTTAGAAAATCAAAATCCACAAAGATAAAAAGTCAAACCCCCAGTTCAAGAACAAAAAAATGGATTTTCGGCGGTAGGTGAAATTTTCAACTATCTTATGCTGGAGTTTTTCTCAAATCTAAAAATTCGATAAATCTTAATATGGTAAAACATTGCTAAAAACCAAAAGTGCGGTAAAATATTCATTTGTTTTGATATCTAAAAAAATATTTTCATTCAGAGTGATTTTGACAACATTCACGAATACCAAATAAGGTTTGACTGGAACATATCTTCTTCAATATAAATCAGATTTAAACAAGTTTGGATTTGTTGGAAAGCTGGTTTTGTGCTCTGCCTAATACAAAAAAGCTCATGTAAAAATAAAATCATTTGACTAGTCAAACTTCTTAGAGAAAAAGAATATTTATCTAAATCGAGAGCAATTTAATTACTTATAGATAAGATATATTTTCTAAGAACTGTATAAACCAAATGTATGTTTTGATTGTTTCAAACTTCCTATAGTTTTCTTCTTCAGTTCTGCTGTCTTCTAGTTCTATGTTGATTTTGAAGACTTGATGTGGCTTGATATTGATTTTTGATGACTTGAACTGACTTAATGTTGATTTTTGATGACATGAGGTGGCTTAATATTGATTTTTGATGAATTGAGGTGGCTTAATGTTGATTTTTGATGACTTGAGGTGGCTTAATGTTGATTTTTGATGATATAAGGTATATATATTGTAGCATACTAAAATATTGTAGCACACTAAATAATATTAGAAAAGGGGGGAAATAAAAAATAACTCTTGGGGGCACCTTGGTCGCCTAGGCGCTTAGGCACCCCTCTACTGCCTTGGGTCGCCTTGCCGCCTTGACAACTATGGTACTTGGAGGTTATGGTTTTGGTTAGAGGAATGAAGAGGGGATCGCAGTTTTAGATTTTTCTGTTGCTTATGATCTATCTGTTTTAAACAAATATTTTGAAAAGGGAGGGGAGCATATAGTTACCCATAAAAGTGGGCATTATAGTAGCCAAATAGATTTCTTTCTAACTAGAAGATCTGATAGATCTCTATGTAAGGACTGTAAGGTTATACCTGGGGAGAGCCTATCCACTCAACATAGACTAGTGGTCTTGGATATAAGCCTTACTCCACAGGATCGTAAGGAAGGGGAGCCTATTTGCCCTAGGATAAAGTGGTGGAGCTTAAAGGGGGCTATCTTGAAGTCATTCACTGAAAATATGGTCAAACAAGGAAAGTGGGACTTTGAGGGAGACAATAACACGATGTGGAAGTGATGATGACTTGTATTAAGAAGGCTGCTAAAGATGTCCTGGGGGAACCGAAAGGAAAATGTCATCCCACTAGGGTGACTTAGTGGTGGGATGATGAGGTTCAAGCATCCATTAAGACTAAGAAAGATAGTTTTAAGACTTGGAAAAGGACTAAGGAGGTAGAGGACCTAAAAAAGTATAAGATGGCCAGAAATGAAGCAAAGATGATTGTGGGGAAAGCAAGGACAATGAAATATGAAGGTCTCTATAGCCATCTGAACACCAAAAAAGGAGAAAAAGCTATCTATAAGATAGCTAAAATGAAGGAAATGAAGAGTAAAGACTTTGACCATGTTAAATGTATTAAATGTGATGATGGTAGAGTGCTAGTAAAAGATAAGGACATTGTGAAGAGATGGGAAGAGTATTTCGACAGCCTACTAAATGGAGATATTTCAAGTAATAGTGGCCCGGAAGATTGCATTACTCATCAAGACACCACTCGCCATAGATATATACAAAAGGCTACGGCGTCTGAAGTTAGAGATGCCTTAAGAAAGATGAAAGTAGGTAAGGCACCACTGTACTAAGCCTAGATGGGGTCCCAATAGAAGTGTGGAAGAGCTTACGATTATGTGGTCCATTTTGGTTGACCAAGTTGTTTAACAAGATTATGAGCACAAAGAAAATGCTAGATGAATGGAGGAGAAGCATTCCAATTTACAAAAATAAAGGTGATATTCAGAGTTGCAATAACTACATATGTATAAAATTAATGAGTCATACTATGAAATTATGGGAGAGGGTTATTGAAGCCCAATTGAGAAGAGAAGCTATTATCTCGGAGAACCAATTTGGTTTTATGCCAGGTAGATCTATGACAAAAGCTATTTACTTACTCAGGAGGCTCATGCCTCATGGAAAGATTTAGTGTTTGCTAGAGGACCTCCATATAATATTTGTTGACCAAGAAAAAGCCTTGACAGAGTCCCTAGAAAGTTAATCTGGCATGTTCTAGAGAAGAGAAGGGTGTCGAGTAAGTATGTGGATTTAATTAAAGATATGTATGGTCTCCTGGTGACTAGTGTGAGAACCGTGGGAGGTCAAGGTAGTGATTTCCCAATCTTCCACTTCCTCGGCAATTGTCTTAGTAGAAGATATGATTTCTTGGAATTGAGGTTTATTGGTTCTTAAGTATGTACGTAACTGAATGAGAAAATTCTTTACCTGTCCAATTTCTATCGCAGAGGTTAAGGTAGTGATTTCCCAATTACAATTTGGTTACATCAAGGATCAACTTTAATCCTGTATCTATTCGAGCTTATCATGAATGATGTAACTAGGAACATTCAAGATGCGGTGCTCTTGGTGTATGCTTTTTTGCTGATGATATCGTTCTGGTAGATGAGACAAAAGTAGGGATTAACGTAAGTTGGAGTTATGAAGATCAACCTTGGAATCAAGAGGTTAAATAGAACGAAGACGGAGTATATGGTGTGTAACTTTAGCTACACTAAGACGGCTAACGAAATTGTGAAAATTGAAGAGAGATACTGCAAAGTGATTATGTTAGATATCTGGGTCAATCATAAACAAAGAAGGTGACATAGAGGATGATGTATCACAAAGCATTAAAGTGGGGTGGATGAAGTTGAGAGGTGTGTCCGGAGTGCTGTGCAATCAACATATTCCTTTAAAGCTTAAAGGAAAATTTTATAGGACAGTTGTACGATGGACTATGATGTATGGGGCGGAATGTTGGGTAGTTAAGAAGCGCTATATAGATAAACTAAGTGTTACAGAGATGAGGATGTTGAGATGGATGAGTAGCAAAATTATGAAGGATGAAGTAATGAATGACCATATTAGAGCTGATTTGGGAGTTGCCCCGATACAGGATAAGCTCCATAAAGTCGTTTGAGGTGGCATGACCATGTTCGGTGGAGGCCTTGGGATGCACCAATAGGGGCATGCCTAAAATGACCCTAGGAGAAGTAGTGAGGAAAGACATGCACAGTTTAGGACTGGTCTCAAGTATATCATTGAATAGAGCTGATTGGAGAGCAAGGATCCATGTAGCCGACCCCATTTAGGTAGAATATTGCTGAGTTGTTGCTGACGTTGTTGTGCCCTTTTCTTTTTATATTATTTTTATTATTTCGTCTTTGTAAGGATCCATGTAGCCAACCCTATTTAGTTGGATAAGGCTGAGTTGTTGTTCCATTGTGGCCAAGTGATCTCGGGTTCGAGTGTAATGCCCCAGAATTTTGAAAGCCTGAAAGTGTTGCTAAATAATTAATTATTTATGCCTAGGGGCATTTTCATACACACCAGGGGTATTTACGTAAACTTTACACCTCAGGGGCAATTCTGGAAATTTGTAACTATTCTTTTCTTATACGATTATGTGCAGAATTTAAATTTTAATTATTAACCTAGTGTTGAATGGCATAGTGATATTTAAGAATTAAAGAGTGCCTTATTTCTTTATTTAAATTTGTTTTGGGGATTGAATAATCAAAGAGCATCTAGCCTAGTGGTTGAGTTACTAATTTATTAAAAGGTCCTAGGTTCAAGTCTTATAAGCTGCAAAGGGAGGGGGTGTTATAATTAAGCCTTAAAATTTTTGGATTCAAGTCAGTGGTGGACCCCATCATATCCAGCAAATAAACCGTGCGAAAAGGGGGAATTTCAGAATCGTGAAAAGGAGTAGAGATAAAATAGGAAAGTAGAAAATAATAATAACAATAATAACAATAAAAGGGGGGCAGATATATCGTGTGAAAAAGGGAGAGAGAGAGAGAACGAGAGGGATAGGGAGAGAGAGAAATATATCGTGAAAGAGAGAGAGAGAGAGAGAGAGAGAGAGAGAGAGAGAGAGAGAGAGAGAAATTTGCAAATAAATTTTGTTCTGAATGCTAGATTGCTTTGTCCTGGATGCACATTTTGTTACTTCATATTGTTTATGTTTAATGTTTCTTTGGGACTTGGATGCATCAGGAATTATATTTTCCTCTTTCTCTTGTTTCAAATTGTGTAGGGAAGCAAAATGCTCAAGCCAGAAAAGTGGCGAGCAACCTTTGATAGTGATGGGAAGGTTTTGAACTTTCAAAAAGCACTGAAGTTGATTGTTATAGGTGTAAGTTCTTGTACTGCTATTTTATTTATGGTAGCACAGTATTCAGCAAGCAATCACAAATCTCCATGTTCATTTTATTTCCTTTAGATTACGTCTGTTGCTTCATCCTATGTTCATCCTAGTTCATTTTATTTCCTTTAGATTATGTCTGTTGCTTCATCCTAGTTTGTTCTTTTGACTAGGTCCAACTAATTCTTTTCACAACTCCAAATGTCATTATCACCCATTTACATGTCAATATTCCTTTTTCAACCTCAGTATCATATTGAGCTTATAATTCGGATATCTTCTATGCATGAGACATTAAATGGGTGCTTTGTAATGGTCCCTTGTGCATGATTGATTTTAGGAAATTTACTCTGCACCATGAATTTGATGAACAAAACCATTAATGTAGTAGCACTTCTGTGGACCGGCACGAACCCGATTGGAAGCACAGACTGAGGTGCAAATAGTTTTGGTCCAGTAGGATATTTAGAGGTTTATTATTTATTTGGGTTATCTTGTAATCTTTACTTATATGGGAAGTAGAATACGTAGTTGAGTTCTCTCTTTATTTTAGAATGTAATTAGGAGTTATATCTTTATATATTGGCATGTAACTGACGATGGAGAATAGAGAATGGAATATTGAGATTGGATTTTGTTTGAGTGTGCTTGCGTAGCCTGAGCAACCTACGATTCCTCTATTCCTCTTCAGTTCTTCTTAGTCTTCCTTCTTCTATTCTTTTCCTGTTATTCCTTCCTTCTCTTTTCTCTTCTTTATTTCCTGTTACTGTTCTGTACTGGGTGGTACTTGCAGCCCTATGTGATGAGTTCGATCTCCCTTATTCTTTCTTCGTAATACTTTTGGGTGCGAGTACCTTTGGTATAGGTAGCCTAAGGTGCAGAGTTTTGTTCACCGAAACCTAACCTGGTGAGAGTTATAACTCAGAACTGGGAATTGGTTTCGTCTTTACTGAAAACTTAATTTGCAGGGCTGAATATTATTGCAGTCCTTTCGGCATATGGATCTGTTATTGATCGCTTTAATAAGATTCGCAGTTTCAAATCATCCCTAGAAATCTCAGGTCAATTCATTTTTCTCTTGGAGTGATTCTCGGTTACCGCTGGTTTGGTAGTTGTATAGCGGGTGATGAAGAAGAAGCTACTTGTTAAAATTACAGAATAGCCCTCATACTCTAATATTGGTTCTATTGAGTCCCATCTTTGTTTAATTTCCATAAACACCCCTCCACTTCAGTACTTATGCTCAGTTGAGTCCTGAATTTGTTTTCCTCTTCCAAAAAGAACCTATACTGGTCACAATATTTACCAAATTGCCATTACTTATAATTGGGTTTTTATTGCTTGGGTAGGTCCATAGTGATCACAAAGCAGGGTTTTGGAACCCGAGGTCAAATCAACTATGCTTGTAATGAAAACGTAACATAACTATCCAATCAAATTATTGATAGTACTAAATGATTCTGACAAAGAATATTCAATTTAGACTTAGAGTTCCGGAAACAGCCTCTCCACGGAGCAGGGGTAAGGCTGCATACATTATGACCCTCCCCAGACCCCACAGTGGCGGGAGCCTTGTGCACTGGGTACGCCCTTTTTTAGTATTCAATTTAGACTTAGAGTTATCAGCTTATCATGTTTAGTTCTGTAAAGATTTTATTTATGATGAGGTTTGTGTAGATTTCTATGTCAGAATTGAGTCGTTTTACCATAGGGACATCCAGAAGTTATGTTCTGGCTTATTTTTAAGTGGTTTGATCCTTTTTGGTCAGGGTGTGGATCCATCTATAAGGGCAGAAGTCTGGGAATTTCTTCTCGGTTGTTATGCGCTGAGCAGCACTGCAGAGTACAGAAGGCAACTGAGGATGGCTCGGAGGTCTGGGTCCCTTCACTTTGATTAACCTGCAAGTCTGCAACTAACTGATCCTTCTTGTGGATATTCTATGTCTAAATGAAAGTATATATTTTCTAAATCATACGAGTGCATTAGAGCACATCAATTGCCTACAATTTATAAATTCTACTCATTGTAATATTTTCTACCCTTTTGTTTATTATGGTAATATGGTGAATTTTCATAGGCTGCTGTATCTGCTCATTCAGTTTGTGTAATTCTTTCCCCAATTGTAGTATGAATACTTTATTATTATTTTTGATTAATCTCAAGCACAAAAGAATGTTTTGTTGATTAGAATTTTAAAGCACTATACAGTTTAGACTCTGTACATAGCTTACACGACAAGATGAAATAGAGGCAAATCAGGATACATTGTGTATATGCAGTTATCAACTATTGGTTCCATAATATAGAGCCCAACAACTCCACAAAGGCGTTCATCTCTTGTTCTGTAAAAGCTGGAAGAGATGAAATCTAATGGATCTACAAAGAGATAGGAACCTTTATTTTCTTATAAGAAAGATTGCGCTATTCATTATTTCTACAACAACATCTAGTAGAAGTTACTAGGATCAACTGAATTCTGTCTTCCTAACCAAATGGAGCAATCTACAAATATATAGATGTTATAATATGGGTACAAGAGTAGTTTCGTCTTATTTTATTACCTTAGGGGTATTCTTGTACTTTTACCTATTCTAGAACATTCTCTAGTCTATTATAAATAAAGTGGGCTGTGGACATAATGTCACAAACCATTATTCTTAATTCCATCATGGTATCAAAGCGAGGATCAACATTGGGATCCAAACCCTAATGCCAAAACTCTAGCATTTTCCACCTCCTAAGCACTGGTTGGAAGCATTAGCAGATTCAAACTGGAAGGCTGCCATGGTAGAAGAGATGAGAGCACTAGGAAAAAATGAGACGTGGGAGTTGGCCATGCTTCCTAGGGGGAAGGAACCTGTGGGATGCAAATGGGTGTTCGCTATGAAGCAGAAGATGGATGGTACAATTGATAGATTCAAAGCTCGATTGGTCGCCAACGGCTTCACGTAGACATTTGGCATAGACTACTAGGAGACCTTTGCTCCTGTGGCCAAGTTAAATACTATCCAGGTTATTTTCTCATGTGCAATTAACTTGGGATGGGAGCTACAACATCTAGATGTGAAAAATGCATTCCTTCATGGGGAACTTGAAGAGGAAGTTTACATGGATGTCCCTCTTGGATTCTCTAGTCCGAAAACCCATGGGAAGGTCTGCGAGTTGAAGTGAGCTTTGTATGGGCTGAAACAGTCACCTAGAGCGTGGTTTGGGCGTTTTGTATGGGCTGAAACAGTCACCTGATCATACTCTGTTCATCAAGAAAAATGGTCAGCTGATTACCGTTCTTATTGTGTATGTCGATGACATTGTGGTAACAGGAAGTGACAATGATGAGATAGCCCGGTTGAAGACCTTTTGGGGTACTGAATTTGAAATTAAAGATATGGGAAAGCTATGCTACTTCCTTGGGATTGAGGTTGCGCGATCAAATCAAGGTATCTTCCTTTCTCAATGGAAGTATACACTTGATCTTCTGACCGATACTGGGATGTTAGGGTGTAAAGTGCAAACCGGCGGATACTCCCCTAGAGGCAAATTTTCATTTCAAGGAGAATGATGGTGAGCCTGTGGATAAAGGGGGATATCAGAGGTTTGTTGTGAGATTAATTTATCTCTCCTATACTAGGCTAGATACTGCATTTTCTGTTAGTATGGTCAGCCAATACATGCATGACCCCAACTCCAATCATTTGGAAGCTGTTTATAGGATTATACGACACCTACAGTCTGCTCTAGGTAGAGGGGTCCTTTTTTCTTCTCATGACCATTTGCGCATTGAGGCTTACACTGGTGCTGATTGGGCCGGTTCTCTTAATGATAGACGTTCCACTTCCAGGAACTATACTCTAGTCGGTGGGAACCTCGTTACTTGGCGCAACAAGAAGCAGGCAGTAATTGCTCGTTCTAGTGCAGGGGCTGAATTTAGGGCTATGTCCCATGGTATTTGTGAACTTCTCTGGCTTCAGAGTTTTCTCCAGGATCTGTGTGTTCATGTTCAGCTTCCCATGTAACTCTTTTGTGACAGTAAATCAGCCATCAACATTGCTCACAACCCAGTACAACATGATAGGACAACGCTCATTGAGATTGATCCTCACTTCATCAAGTAGAAATTGGAGCAAGGCACCATTTGTGTTTCCTTTATTACTTCCTCCAAACAACTGACAGATATGTGTTTACTAAAGGACTATCTAGTAAAGTTTTATCCAATCATTTCCAAGTTGGGCATGATTGACATCTATGCACCAACTTGAGGGGGAGTGTTGTAATTCGGGTATATTAGGGTATTTTGTCTTATTTTATCCCGTAGGGGTATTCTTGTACTTGTCCTGTTCTGGAACATTCTCTAGTTGATTAAAAACAAAGTGGACTGTGGTCATAATGATACACAAGCCATTATTCTCCAATTCTTCAATATGAATTAGATTACAATCAAAGGGGAATTCCTAACCATATTAGGAATCCTGGTTTCAGTAGGAAAATATATACTAAACAGAAAATAGAAACTAGGACAGGGTAACTCTAACTATATTTTTTGGTAAAACTCTAACTATAAACCATAAATAAAAGAGACACATAGGAGGGAATCTCGATCAGAATGTTAGAACATTCTAATCGAGATTACCCTAACTCCTTATGAGGTTGATATACAGCTCGATATACTTCAACAATATTTATAATAAGGGAAAAAGAAGACTGCGTGGTGCCTGCACCTGACACAGGAAGGGCAAAATGTCTGCCCTGCCTCTCTTGAAATGAAAAATCCCACCCTTGTTGGATGCCCCCACGCATGCTTTCATTGGCCCCCGTGCTGGTGCAGGGGCCATGCAGCCTGGCAGGGATCCCTCTCCCTTGTAATAAAATCAGTTAGTTACAAAGGTTGTAATGTCCCCCACTTACATAAAAGCTACACTACTAAACAATACCACAATACTAAACATCATCATGACTCATAAACATAAACCTATACACTACCACAAATTATAAAGGTCACTACGAATACCAAAACAGCACCATACTACTAATTGTCACCATGTTTTCAACAGACCCCTTCTAAACTATGAATCAGCCATTTCGTCAGACACAAGTACTTCATCCAAAATCTGCCCACCCTTAATTAACCCCCCTGTTGAAAAGACAACCTGATTAGCACCTGCTTCATACCCAAAGATAAAACCTTTCAAATGATTCTGTACACACTACAAGTCAACTTATCAGTCTATAGCTTCTTAGGGATTCAAGCTGCAAAGGTCATGTTGGCATTCTATCTCCTCTAAGTTTCCTTGCCACCCCCAGTTCTTCAACAAAAGGTCTATCTGGCGATCCCCTCAACTCCTCAGTAATCTGTTGGATCCTTTTAGTTTCATCCTATTTACTTCACCTTTTCCCGTCACAACTCTATGTAAAATCCAATCTCCTCTCTTCTTCTCTCTTCATTCTCTAGAAGGATGCATTCAAAATTGTACCAAAATTCAGCACCCTAAGATGTGCTACTATGCTCGTTAGTCACTTCAATAAATAAGTCCTTGTGTTCATGAGATGGGGCCACAAAAATGAAACGAAATACAATCTGATAAAGCCAAAAAAGTAATCATCTTTCACAAGAGAATGGGAAATTTTGTTGGAAATGAACCCAATAGGGGCATTCTGCTGGAGTTACATCTAATGTATGCCTATTATTAATTGCACAGTATCATATTCTTTCTGCTTTGCTGAAAACAAATGCCAAAATTTATTGCTAACACTGTTTTATATTTTATTTTTAAGTTTTGCTTTCTTATGTTGTTTCTAGTGTAGACAGAAAGATTACTTGAGTAGTGGCACCTGTTTTTTTGCTAAAGATCAGCGAAAGTATATTAATAGAAGATAAAGAATATAGTACAAGAGAATGAGAAACACCGTTGATCCAATATTCCACCTTCGGCATGGCCATTAGCAGAGAAGCGAATCAAGCAAAAGAGAAGTAAAACTCAACATAATCTGTATCTGGGTCTCATTTGAGCATCCCAGTTAACATCATGAACAATAAATGAAGGGACTGACTCCCAAACCATTGTCACTCTTGCCGCTGCCGCATGTTTTGCTAACCTGTCTGCCAGAGTTAGTTTCACGTTTGCAGTGAGAAACCTGCCATGTGATGCTATCTAAGAAGTTTTTGAGAAACCACCATTTTTCCTGAAAACACCATGGAATCTTTTGATTGTGAATACAATCTACCTCAGATTGAGAATCGCATTCAATCCAGAGTTTAGTCATTCTCATTGATGATGCATGTTGGAGACCTTCGAAAAACGTTGCAAACTCTGCCATGTAATTGGTCCCAACTCGTTCATAATACGCAAAGCATCTTTTAGGGGAGCCTAACCGATCCCTGAAAATGCCCCAACTCCAGACCTACCCGGATTACCAAGCGAGCAACCGTCAATATTTAATTTATAGTAACCCTCTTGCGGATAACTCCAATAAGTTTCAATAATCCTCCGTGGTGGAGATCAAACTATTGAGTCCTGTAATTTTTTGGACATGAGCAAATCAGCCATTGACGACACACGAATCTGATTTATTGATGAAAAGTCATTCAATTCGTTCAAAATAGCCTTCACCACTAAATCTGGACTTTGATGCACATTATCAAAATATTGCCGGTTCCTCTCCATCCAGATCGATATGGTACCAGAATAACCATGGTAATCCACAACTTTTTGAGCGGGATCACATTTGCTTTGAGTAGTTCCACCTGTTATTAATTGTTTCTTCCTGTTTGTTATACTTGCAATATGTTTCATTTCTCTGTCTTTGAGTTTCTCCTATAATCCCATTGGAGTGACATAAAGGGCGGCATTCACTGAAAGTTGTACTGTTTATAATTTAATGATTTCTCTATCTATTCATGAAATTTGGGGTACTTTATAGTGGTGAAGGAGCATCAAAGGAACTGGTAGATTTTCTAGATTCATAGTTAAAAAAATGGAGCCTTACAGAATTTTTTATGCAGGGAGCGGTATGCGGATTTAATTCGGCAATGTCAAACAATGCATTCAAGTATTGGAACTGGCAATCTTGCCTATGCTGTAGGGTCCAAAGTGTTGGATATGAGGCTACCATCAAAAGATAATGGGAAAAGGGATGCAGAATTTGAACACAAATCTACTTCTCATGATACTAGTGATGAAGTAGAGACCTATCGTAATAAATGTATAGAATCTACAGATACACCATACACATGCCAAAGGGAAATCTCTAGCAGTTCAGCTGATCTTGTTAGTGTAATTAGGGAAAGTACAGACACTGCAGCATATGACTCTTCATATCCTATGCCTTCTTCTGGTCCTTACGATTGCTTTTCCTCTAAATCAGGGAGAGAAGAGAATGGATCAGAATATGTAACAGAGAGTTGTTTTGATTTTCCTCCTTTACCTGTCACATGTTTGTTTGAAAGGAGTCACAGTGATAGGGAAGAATGTGGAGTGCATAACAATAAAGTATCTACTGAACATAGATTGAGTTTATCAGCTGAAAACATGCATAGTTTTCAAATTAATAACAATGTTGATCTAATTATAGAATCAAATGCTATCTCGCATGCAAGCAACTCTGAAATTGAAATGTGTAATTCAGATTTCCAAGGACAAGTAGTACAGCCACCAAATGTGGAATATAAAACTGAAATTGTTAGCCGTTTGAGAATATCAGATGTACCCCAAACAGCCATGATAGATGCAACTGCTTCTCAAGGGGGTAGTAACAATGAAGATAAAGTTTCTGAATGGCTTTGGACTCTTCACCAAATAGGTACCATTTATTTTGCTCTTTTCTGATAGTAAATCAAATATCATCCTTTGAATCATGACTTCTGCTTTTTTTCTTGGTTCTTATGATAAATTTCCCTTTCAGTTGTTGATGTGGTCAGAACTGATAGTCATCTTGAATTTTATGAGAACATGAAAAATGTAGCTCGGATGTCAGATATTCTTGCTGTTTATGCCTGGGTTGATCCTGCTACAGGATACTGCCAAGGTTAGTATCCTCGGATACTAGATTAAATTCTGAATATTTCCATCATGGAGTTTGTCACAAAGTAACAATAGATTGACTTCTCTAATATCAGTTTTAAAACATTTTAAGTCATATAAACTCTTACTGAAAATCTGTCTTTTAGGTATGAGCGACTTGCTGTCCCCTTTTGTTGTCCTTTATGAGGATAATGCAGATGCCTTTTGGTGCTTTGAGATGCTACTCAGGAGAATGGTAATTCCCAAAATTTGCAAACTTCTTGCACATTTGTTCCTCCTCCCCTCCCAAAAAGTTGCACATTTGTTCCTCCTCCCCTTCCAAAAAGTAAATAAGTAAATAAAAGAACGAAAATTTTTGTTGTCCTGGAAATTCTGATTTTCTTACATTTTCCATTTATTTACACAATTATTTTTTTAGCGTGAAAATTTTCAGATGGAAGGACCAACTGGAGTGATGAAGCAGTTGGAAGCATTATGGTGTATCTTGGCAGCTACAGATAGGGAAATGTTCGTTCATTTATCGCTAATAGGTGCTGAAAGCCTTCATTTTGCCTTCCGGATGCTGCTGGTTCTCTTCCGTCGGGAGTTGTCCTTTAATGAGGCTCTTTGCATGTGGGAGGTTTGTTCTCTCAGCTGCTCTCACCAGAACTAGTACCATCCAATGCAAATTTTACAGGCTGGGACAAATCAATTCAATCCCTTGTTGCAACTATTTGGGTACTGATTTATCATGCGATGAAGTCCAAAATCAACGTTTGTGAGTCAATTCCAGAAAGCAAAATCTTTTCTCAAGCCCTGTTTAGGCCCATCAGCTCGCCCATTCAAAGAGAGACTTTTAGTTACTTATATTTTCCCTCTGTTTCCACGTAAAATCTGCGTGGAAGGAAAATCTTCAGGTCATAGTTGTCAAGATGGTCCAAGGCAGTGGAGGGGTGCCTAAGCGCTTAGCGATAAGGCGCCTGCCTAGGAGTTGCTTAGGCGACCAAGGCGCCCAAGTGTTATTTTTTATTTTCCCTCTTTTCTCACATTATTTATTATGTTACAATATATTCCTTATATCGTCAAATATCAACATTAAGCCACATGAAGTCGTAAAAAATCAATATTAAGCCACATCAAGCCATCAAAAATCAATATTAAGCCACACCAAGTCATAAAAAATCAACATAGAACTAGAAGACAGCAGAACTGAAGAAGCAAGCTATTGGAAGTTTGAAACAATCAAAACATACAGTTGGTTTATACTGTTCTTGGAATTGGTCATTGTCATGGTATACCTAGTCTCACATTTTGTTTATATTGTTCTTAAAAAATATGATCTTATCTATAAGTAATTAAACTACTCTCGATTTAGAGAAATGTTCTTGCTCTCTAATAAGTTTGACTGGTCAAATAATTTTATTTTTACATAAGACTTTTTGTATTAGGTAGAGCACAAAACCAGCTTTCCAACAAATCCAAGATTTCTTAAATCTGATTTATATTGAAGGAGTTATGTTCCGGTCAAACCTTATTTGGTATGCTTGAATGTTGTCAAAATCGCTCTGAATGAAAATATTTTTTTAGATATCAAAACAAATGATTATTTTACCGCTCTTTTGTTTTTTAGCATTATTTTACCATATTAAGATTTATAGAATTTTTAGATTTGAGAAAAACCCCAGCATTAGAAAGTTCAAAATTTCACCGAACATAAAAAATCCAGTTTTTGTTCTTGAACTGGGGGGGGGGGGGGGGTTGACTTTTTATCCTTTTGGATTTTGAACTTTAAAACTATTTTTATTGGATTCAAATAAGGGGGTATTTGTTTATTTATGAATAATATGTTAAGTAAATGAAATAACAAATATAAAAACATTTACTTGCATTCAATACCACTAAGGCGACAATCGCCAAGACCCCCAAAATTCTGCCTGGGCACCTAGGCGCCTAGGCAGTGCCTTGACAACTATACTTCAGGTAAAATCAGTACAAAAAGTCAGATTTTACTTGAAGTTTTCTTTTTACATAGCTTTTACCTATTAAAAAATGGAGCCATTGTGACAACAAAGCTTCCTTGAGTATTAGTGAAAATCCTGTGTGGAACCGCACATATGGATTTTGATAGGCAGTTTGTTGGTAAATTCTGTATACGTTTGCTTAGCATACGCATAGACATGAAGATAGAGACCAGCTTCCTTGCATCCTTGACCATTGGCGTAAATAGTTGGCACTTTCAAAGGATTTTGGGTAAGATGAGGTTTTTAATCTACATATGCATAGCTTAAGTGGGAGACTTGAGAAAACTAATAAAGTAGAGGCTTCTCTATTTGGTGCTAAAGGCATATGCCATAATTGTATTGGGAATACTTGTAATTATATGATACAACAACAACATAGCCTTATCCCAACTAAGTGGGGTCGGGCTACATGGATCCATGCTATCCAATCAGCTCTATGTGAAGTCATACATAATACAAGTCCTAAGCTATGCATGTCTTTCCTCACTATTTCTCCTATGGATATTTTAGGCCTGCCCTTGGCTCTTTTAATTTCTTGAATCTAAATCAAATCACTCCTCCGTACAGGAGCATCCTAATTCAAACGACTTTCTTATAGCTTTTCATGCATCGAAGCTACTCCCAAATCAGTTCTAATATGATCATTCCTTACTTTATCCTTCCTAGTTTTGCCACACATCCATGTCAGCATCATCATCTCCGCTACACTTAGTTGATCTATTTGATGATTCTTAACTACCCAACTTTCCGCACAATACATCAAAGCCGGTCATATGATAGTTTGATAAAATTTTCCTTTAAGCTTTAAAGGAATACACCAATCACACAACACTCCGAACGCACCTCTCCACTTTAACCATCCTATTTTAATTCTATGAGCAATATCATCCTCTATATCACCATCTTTATTAATGATTGAGTCCAGATACCTAAAATAATCACTTTGTGGAATCTCCATCTCATTAATATTCACTACCTCACTAACCGTCCTAGTATCGCTAAAGTTACACACTATATACTTTGTCTTTGTTCAACCTATCTTAAAACCTTTTTATTCCAAGGGTGATCATCTCCACAACTCCAACTTGGTGTTAATCCCTAATTCCCTATTTTTTACTCATCCACCAAGACAATATCATCACCAAAAGCTTACACCAAGGAGCATCATCTTGAATGCCTCTTGTTAAATCATCCATGATAAGCGCAAAGAAATAAGGGCTTAAGGCTGATCCTTGATGTAACCCAATCATAATTAGAGATTCACTACCTTGACCCCCTAAAGTTCTTATGCTAGTCACCACACCATCATAGATATCTTTAATTATGTCCCGTATTTACTTGAAACCCTTCTCTTCTCTAGTATATGCCAGATTAACATTTTAGAGACCCTGTCATTGGCTTTTTCTAAATCAATAAAAACCATATGGAGATCTTTCTTGCCCTCTCTAAATCTTTCCATGAGCCTCCTAAGTAAGAAAATAGCTTCCATCGTGGATCTTCTTGGCATAAAACCAAATTGGTTCTCCGAAATAGTAGTTTCTTTTCTCAGGTGGGTTTCAATAACCCTCTCACATAACTTTATAGTATGATTCATTAGTTTTATGCCTCTATAGTTATTGGAACTCTAAATATCACCTTTATTTTTGTAAATCGGGACCGCTATGCTTCTCCTCCATTCATCTAGCAATTATCTTTGCTTGGTTAGCCAAGATAAACCATAGATTTCTAAGCTCTTCCATACTTCTATTGGGACCTCGTTTAGTCCTGGAGCCTTGCCTACTTTCAACTTTCTTAAAGCTTCCTTAACTTCAGACACCCTAATATTGCGTATATATCTATGATATGTAGTGTCTAGATGAGTAATGCAGTCTTCCTGGGCATATTACTCGAAATGACTTCATTTATTATTTAGTAGGCTGTGAAAATACTCTTTCCATCTCTTCTCAATGTCCTCATCCCTTACTAGTACTCTACAAGGTTGTCACTGCAAAGCTATAGTCAAGGTGCATGGGGTTTTCACTTTTAATATATTTAACGTGGTCGAATCTCTACTCATCCTGTCTCTCAGTCTAGCTATCTTATAGATAGCTTTTCCCCCTTTGTGTTTAGATTGTGATAAAGAACTTCATATTTCTTCGCCCTTGCTTTTCCCACAATCTTCTTAGCTTCATTTTTGAAAATTCTATACATTTTTAGATCCTCTACCTCCTTAGTCCTTTGCCATGTCTTAAAACTAGCTTTCTTAGTCTTAATCGCTGCTTGAACCTCATCATCCCACCACCATGTCTCCCTAGGGGGATGACGGTTTCCTTTCGATTCCCTTAGGACCTCTTTAGAAATCTTCTTAATACAGGATGTCATCTCGTTCCACATCGTATTAGTGTTTCCCCTTGTCCCTCAAAGTCCAACTTTCCTCGTTTGACCACTTTATCAGTAAATGAATTCAAGAAATCTCCTTTTAAGCTCCAACACCTTATCTTAGGGTAAGTAGGCTCCCCTATCTTACGATTCTTCATAATGAGGCACATATGCATGACCAATCTGTGTTGAGTGGTCAGGTTCTCTCTAGGTATAACCTTACAATCCTTACAAAACAATCTATTAGACCTTCTAGTTTAGGAAGAAATCTATTTGACTGATATGATGGCTTTGCAGGTAACTAAATTCCCACTTGTAATTATATGATGGAATATAAGTAATAAACTAGAGATTTCCCTATACCTCTTTCACATTTTCTACCTGTTGAAGTATTTCGAGCTAGGGTTAGGGAGAGTATCTCGATTAGAATATTCTTATTCTAATCGAGATACCTACTTAGGTGTCTGTGTTTTTAGTGTAATTAGATTATATTCCTAGTCCTAGTTTGTTTCCTTGTTGCATTATGTTTCTATTTTCTGTTTCTGTGATTCCTAGTTGTAATGTGAATCCTTGGTTGTAACCTTGGCATATATAAATAAAGTTGTGGGACAGGGGACTGACTAAGTTCGATCAACCACAACAGATCAGTCCCCTTCTCCCTTCTCCCTTCTCCCTTCTCTCATCTCTTCTTCTCTCTTCCACACTCTACTAATGGTTTATTTTGTTAAATGGTATTAGAGATGAATTGATAAGTGGTTGTTGCAGTCAGATTCTGGTTTGAAGGTCTTTTCAAGCTTTACGTAAAGGGGTGCAACACCCTATGCCGCACACTTCTACTGATTAAACCCTAGATGTAGTTTTCAATTGAAAACTAGGGTTTTATCACTTAACAATATCAATTGGAGATTATTTGCTCGAGTGGAACTCATCAGTTCAAGTTAAATTCTTCATGGTGTTTCTTACTACATTGCTTCTGATCCATTTAGTGAATCCTTGTGGAAGGCTGCTGTTGTAATATGGGTACAAGGGTAGAATTGTCAATAGGGGTATTTTGGTCTTGTACTCATTCTAGATTGTTCTATTCTTTATTATAAATAAAGCTGGCTTGTGTCTCATTGACACAAGTCGTTCTCCCATTTTCCAGATTTCATCATGGTATCCAGAGCAAGGGAAAATCGATCTAGGTTTTTTGGTCATGGTTGAGACTTAAAAAACAGCCGCCGCGATACCACTACCGTAGCAGCAGCAGCACCACTTCTACCTCCCATCTCCACCACTCCTTCCGCCTTCTCTCTCTCTCTTTTTGCGAGACCACCGCCCACCCCTCCCCACTTTTTCCTTCCGTTTTTTCCCCACCCACCTTTTTCCGCCTCTACAGCCTAAGCCGCAGGGGTCCCCTTCCTTGCCTTCCTCTTTCGGCTTCCCTTGATGGTGAGTGTATCCCACCAAGGGCTCTTTGCCTTCACCTATGCCTTAAATCTCCTATTTTGTTTTTGGGATTTTTTTTATGTGCTGCTTCATTGAGTGAAGCTTTGTGATTATTTTTTTCCTTCTCTGCAGCCATGTCTGACGACGAAAACTCTGCCATTTCTTCTGGACAAGGAGGGTCCTCTGTGTACTGTAAAAAGGATTTCCCTACCTTCCAGACTAACTCAGTTAAACTCGATGGCAATAATTACCCCATGTGGTCAAGGTCTGTTTCGCTTGCTGTTGGTTCCCGTGGTTTGAAAGGCCATTTGACGGGTACATTTGTTCGTCCTACTGCTGCAGGGAAGGCCCAGGATAAATGGGATCTCGATGAGTGCCTTGTGATGTCTTTTCTCCTCAGTTCGATTGACCAGTCTATCTCTTAGAGTTATCTTCTATTGGAGACTGTTGCCGATGTCTGGAGTGTTGCCACCGAAACCTATTCTGAGGTTGGTAATGTTGCCCAGTGCTATGAACTTTGTCAGAAGATCCATAAGATGGAACAGGAAGATCTCACTCTTAGCCATAGTTATCAAGGCGGGAAGGTGACCTTGGCGTTTTAGAGGGTAAAAAATCAAGGCGACATTGCCATGGCAGCAAGGCACCTGCCATGGCGCCTAAGGCGTCCAAGGTGACCAAGGAGCTTGGACACCATGGCGACGCCTTGATAACTATGCTCTTAGCCAGTACTATAATACCATGAGGGGTATTTGGCAGACCCTGGATTTCTATGGAAAGTTTATTGCTACTTATCAGGCTGACACTATTGCGTATCACCAATGGGAAGAGGAGCTTCGGGTGTATGATTTCTTGGCAGGGCTAAATATGGAGTACGATCCCATATGTGCTCATGTCTTGAATAAGGATCCATTTCCTACCCTTGCCCATGCCTATGCAATTGTAGCCTTTGAAGAAAGCCGGCATGTTGCTATGTTGCATCCTCCGCCTGTGGAACATGCTGCCCTATATACTCCTGCCAAAGGGACTCGACCCTCTCCTGGGGTTCAGATTAGTGGTCCTGTTGCGCCTGTTGCCCCATCTGGACGCCCTCCTGTGACGTGTAACTACTGTGGGAAGGAGCGCCACACCAAGGATCATTGTTGGAAACTCCATGGTCACCCTCCCGAGCCTCATAGGCGTGGTTCGTCGAGAACTAGAGGCAGTGCTGCCCACCAGTCGATCTCTGAGGATGCTTCCTCTAGTACACCCCTCTCTACCGATGAGATGAGTCACCTGCGGAGTTTGATGTCAAGGCTGGACTCTACTACTCCAGCACCTTCGGCCCATGCCAGTGTTACCTCTGCTACTACTGCCTCTTCCTCTGACAGTCCTTTCACAGGTATTTCATTTTGTGGTCATAGCTCCTTTGTCAAATCTTTTTCTTGGATCATTTACTTGGGGGCTACTAATCACATGACAAGTTCTAAAATTTTTTTTCAGTATTTTCCATTAGCTGGTAACCATAAAGTCTAGGTTGCTGATGGTTCGGTTTCTCCTATATTTGGCAGGGGTGTTGTTCATTGTTCCCCTTCCCTTTCCTTATCTTCTGTTCTTCATGTTCCCCATTATTCAACTAACCAGTTATCCATTAGTAGTTACACGTGAGCTAATTGTAAGGTAATTTTCTTTCCTTCTCACTGTGTATTTCAGGACTTGGAAACGGGCAGTACAATTGCATGTGGTAAGATGGAAGTTGGCCTGTACCTGTTAGAGCAGCCTCCTATTGCGTTCTCTACTGTGGCTTCTCTCCCAGGATCTGCTTCGAAAGCCCTTCCTGATTTGCACACTTGGCATCGTCGTTTGGGACACCCACCCTTAAGAACTCTTTCTAGTTTATTTCCTAGTTCTAAGTTATGTAATTTGAATAATTTTCATTGTGATGCTTGCATTCTTGCAAAGCATACTCGGAATACCTATCTTGTCTCAGATAATCGTAGTATGGTTCCTTTTAGTTTAATTCATTCTGATGTGTGGGGCCCTGTCCGTGTGGTTTCTTCTTCTGGTTATAGATGGTTTGTGATTTTTATTGATTGTTTTAGTCGTACGACTTGGGTTTATTTAATGCACCAAAAGAGTGATGTGTTTTCTATTTTTCAGCATTTTCACCATATGGTTTCCACTTAGTTTGATGCTAAAATCAGAATTCTTCGGTCTGATAATGGCACTGAGTACTCGATTGGGACATTTCAGTCCCATTTTTCTGCCCATAGGATTATTCATCAAACATCCTGTGTTGATACTCCACCTCAAAATGGAGTGGCAGAACTAAAAAACCGTCAGTTGCTTGAGGTTGCTAGGTCCATCATGTTTGCAATGAATGTTCCTGTTCGTTTTTTAGGCGATGCTGTTACCACTGCTGCTTTTCATATTAATAGGATGCCTTCCCGTGTCCTCAATAATAAGAGTCCAGTAGAAACTCTTCTTGGTACTGTTACCTTTCCCATCCCTCCTAAAGTCTTTGGCTATGTTGCTTTTGTCTGTAATCATCATGTCCATGGGAAATTGGATCCCCGGGGGCTTAAATGTAGTTTTTGGGCTACTCTGCTACCCAAAAAGGATATAAATGTCCTTCTCGCAAAGTTTTTGTTTCCGTGGATGTTGTTTTTCAGGAGGATGTTCCCTTTTACCTTGTCCCTCTTCAGGGGGAGTCTGTTCCTCGGGAAGAGGTCCTTCAAATTCCCATTGATTCTCCATGGGAAGAAGAAGATGTTCTGGAGGATGGGGTTACTAGCCAAGAACAGGTTTCTGTTCAGGGGGAGACTCCTGTGGCTAGTGAAACTATTATTCAGCCTGAGAAGGAGAAGGTAGTTTAGGGAGATAAGTCACTTCAGACATTTTCCAGGAAGAGTAAGCTCGACCAGAACAGGCCTACTACCATCTTTCCTATAAGATTGACTGACACAGTTCCAAGTTCTACTACCTTTGAACCCTCTGGTAAGCTTCCATCTGTTCCTCCTTATGATCCTACTTTAGACTTTCCTATTGCTGTTAGAAAAGGTAAACGCAGTTGCACTCCTCACCCGATTTCTAATGTGGTTTCTTATGACTCATTATCTCCTAGTTTCCAGACTTTTCTTGCTTCCTTGTCCTTTGTTTCTCTTCCTAACTCCTGGCAGGAGGCAGTGGCACACTCGAACTGGAAAGAAGCTATGGAGGAAGAGATGAGAGCTCTGGGCAAAAATAACACGTGGGATTTGGTTAAGCTTCCTTCGGGAGACTCCTGTGGCTAGTGAAACTATTATTCAGCTTGAGAAGGAGAAGGTAGTTCAGGGAGATAAGTCACTTCAGACGTTTTCCAGGAAGAGTAAGCTCGACAGAACATGCTTACTACCATCTTTCCTATAAGATTGATTAACATGGTTCCAAGTTCTACTACCTCTGAACCCTCTAATAAGCTTCCATTTGTTCCTCCTTATGATCGTACTTTAGACCTTCCTATTGCTGTTAGAAAAGGTAAACGCAGTTGTACTCATCACCCGATTTCTAATGTGGTTTCTTATGACTCATTATCTCCTAGTTTCTAGACTTTTCTTCCTTCCCTGTCCTCTGTTTCTCTTCCTAACTCCTGGCAGGAGGCAGTGGCACACTCAGACTGGAAAGAAGCTATGGAGGAAGAGATGAGAGCTCTGGGCAAAAATAACACGTGGGATTTGGTTCAGCTTCCTTCGGGAAAGAGAGCTATAGGGTGTAAATGGGTATTTGCTGTCAAATGCAAGGCTGATGGAAGTATTGAGAGATATAAAGCCAGGCTGGTTGTTAGAGGCTTTACCCAGACATATGGGATTGACTATCAGTAGACGTTTGCTCCAGTAGCTAAGATGAATACTATGAGAGTTCTCCTGTCTTATGCCATCAATCAGGGATGGAACTTATTTCAGCTTGATGTAAAGAATGCATTTTTGCATGGTGAATTGGCTGAAGAAGTCTACATGGACATTCCACCAGGTTTTGATTCTCAGGAGACTCAGGGAAAGGTGTGTAAGCTCAAGTGAGCTCTTTATGGGTTGAAGGCTTGAAGCAATCTCCTAGGGCGTGGTTCGGTAGGTTCCATAAAGCTATGGTCTCCATTGGGTTCAAGCAAAGTAATGCAGATCACACACTCTTTATTAAACGGACTACCGAATATATGACCATGTTGATAGTGTATGTTGATGATATTGTCATCACAGGGAGCAGCCAGGAGGAGATAGAAGCTTTGAAGAATTTTCTAGGTTCTGAGTATGAGATCAAAGATCTGGGTAAGCTTAGGTATTGCTTGGGTATTGAGGTTGCCTACTCTAGCAAAGAAATCTCATTATCCCAAAGAAAGTACACCATGGATTTATTATCTGAGACAGGTATGTTGGGAAGTAAGCCTGCAGACACTCCTGTAGAGCCTAATTGTCACCTTCGGTCAAAATAAGGAGAACCTGTTGACAAAGGGCAGTACCAGAGACTGGTTGGACGTTTGATCTACTTGTCCCACACTCGTATTGATGTTGCATTTGCAGTAAGTCTGGTAAGCCAATATATGCATGACCCTTACTCTACACATTTGGATGCTATCTACAGAATTTTGAGATATTTAAAAGCTTCTCTTGGAAAAGGAATTTCGGTTTCTCCTTATGGACACGTGAAGGTTGAAACAGATATAGATGTAGATTGGGCTGGGTCTCCTGATGATAGACGTTTTACTTCTGGCTACTGTACTTATGTTGGAGGAAATCTTGTTACCTGGAGGAGCAAGAAGCAAAATGTTGTTGCTCATTCCAATGTTGAGGCTGAGTTTCAAGCTATGGCTCAAGGTATTTGTGAGGCTCTGTGGCTCCAAGGATTGTTACAAGACCTTGGAATTGAGGTTGATTTATCTATGCGATTGTATTCTGATAGTAAGTCTGCAATCAGCATTGCTCACAACCCGGTTCATCATGATCGAACAAAGCACGTGGAGATAGACCGTCATTTCATTAAGGAGAAACTTGACAGTGGACAGATGCGCATTACCTTCATTCCCTCTGATGATCAGCTTGCGGATGTTCTTACCAAAGGCCTAAGTTCTAAGTTGTTTAGTTCTATTGTTAGCAAGTTGGGCATGATAGATATCTATGCACCAACTTGAGGGGGAGTTTTGTAATATGGGTACAAGGGTAGAATTGTCAATAGGGGTATTTTGGTCTTGTACTCATTCTAGATTGTTCTACTCTTTATTATAAATAAAGCTGGCCTGTGTCTCATTGACACAAGTTGTTCTCCCATTTTCCAGATTTCATCAGCTGCAGAATCAGTGGCTTCTTCAAAGTTTTTTTCTTTTCTTCATATCAAAGACTGCAGACTCCAATCGATCCCATATGTTAAGTTTGAGGTTGATTTCTACCTTCATCAACAACCTTCGGTACATCTGCCCTGCTTTACTTTACTGGTATTTGTGGTTGGTAAACCCTCAATCTTATTCTTGTTTAGATTTGGGTTATCAAAACCCTATTTTTATCAACTGTTCTATTGCTGCTACTGTTTTGTTTTGGCTTATTTCTGAACCCCAATCTGGTTCTGTTCGAGAACAAAGTGCTATTATTGCTGTACTGTTCCTTGAATACTCAATACTTGTTAATAGTTGATCTCAATCTTACGGTTGTGTCTACTACTGATTTTTGGGTTATTTTGAACCCTAATCTGGTTCTATTCAAAGAGCCGAGTGTTCTATTACTGCTGCTGCTACTTGTAGTTTATCATCGGTATCATTATGGCTGATCCTAAACCACCAACAGACAATGTCCAAGTTCAGACCACTACTATTAAGCTCTCTGGAGTTTCAAATTATCTACTATGGGCCCAGGCAGTGCAAGCCTACATTCATGCCAAAGGAAAATTTAAATACATTACAGATGATCCTCCTGATCGTGATCCTAAGGATCCTCCTACAATAACAGCTCATGATGAGTGGATGCGTGAAAATTCTATTATCAAGATATGGTTATGAAACAATGTTGAACCTGCTATTGCATCCAATGTGATGTTTCACTCACTTGCTAATGTCTGGAATGATTTGCATGAAAGGTTCTCTCAAAAAAGGAATATCTCCCGCATCTATGATCTCTATGAGAAACTTTTACTTTCCAACAGGGAGATAAATCCTTGAATGAATATTTTGCCTATTATAAGGGCATAGTTGAAGAACAACAGATACATCAGCCCCTAACTACCAATCTGATTCAGTTGAAACAACAAAGAGCGTTCCATGTTGCAAAGTTTTTAGCTAGACTACATCCTGACTACCAGTCTGTGAAGAGTCAGTTACTCATTGGGGAAAAGGTTCCTTATCTCAATGAAGTTTTTTTTCATATTAATCGTCTGGCTAACCCATCCAAACCTGAGAATACACCTAAGGAAAACTCAGCTTTTGTGGCCAATCGTGGCGGATGTGGTCGTGGCCAATCCGGAGACTGTGGCCGTGGCACTGGTGGTAGAGGTACAGATCCTCAATTCGTTGATAAGTCTTCCCGCTAGTGTTCTTATTGTGGCAAACCGAATCATACCGTGGATACTTGTTGGGCCAAGCATGGAAAACCTCAGTGGGTGAATGAACTAGCCAATGCTGCCATGACTGACACTACTACTGAGAAACCTACTGGTGATATGAATCAAAGTTCTAGTACTTCATTATCCGTGTCTTGCGATGATTACAGCCAGCTAGTCAAACGCCTTCAACAACTTGAAGCTATATCTGCCTCCACCTCTACTGCTATCTTAGCCTATGGTTATAAAGGTAACTCTGCTTTTTATTCTTCATCTACTTCATGGCTTATTGATTCAAGTGCTTCGTGTTACATGACTGGTAAGTCAAATTTACTTTCTTCAATAAATCATGTTCAAACCTCTTCTATTGTTATCCTTGGTGATGGTCCTCTACTTAGGTAGGTAGCCATGGAACTGTTTCTCCAACATCCTCCATGATCTTCTGATATAGATCCCACGATTGACCAAAAGAAGAGGAAGAACCTAGGCCCATCGATCCAGCTCCAGATGGACCAGAACTGGACCAGATGTTTGCACTTATGCTTCAATAGCTTATATACGTATTGACTTCCTTCCCATTCCGTAGGAGCCATGCTTTGGATCACGGATAGAGCAGGCAGAGAGAGCCAGCCCAGCAGGTCTTCTGGAAGGGCCAAGAAAAAGAGGCCAAAACACTGTTCACGTTAACAGTATCACAACCCATATTTACCTTGCGTGGGGATGCTTTTTAGAAGATCTTGTGGGCGCATCAAGTGGAGAAAGCTTTTATCCTGGTGCTGCCATAGTTTAGTTTCTATTTTCATATTTAGAAAGTAGGCTTAAGTTTCTTTTTTTATCTTTTTTTTTGTTTCTAATCTGGTTGTCTTTGAATGTTTAGAAGGCTGAGTCATAAATCTTTTAGTGGTCTCTATTTCCATTAGTTACTTTTTTCATTAGTCTCTATTTTCCAAACAGTTGCTAAGTTTTACTTTCTATTTCTGTAGCCCAGCCTCAGTCTATATAAAGGCAGCTATTGTAATTGATTGACACAAAATTAATGAATGAACTTTTGAGGCAAACTGTTGCACTCGACAATGGGAGTAAGACCGCTGTTCAACAGCTGAGATAGCTGTGGGTGAGAGACCCAGGGCTGAGATAGCCCATTCCCCTACCCCCTTTTTCTTCTATCTTCTTCTCCGACCTCTACTCGATCTCCATTGCTGCTGCTGCTTGTGACTGCAACAAATCTCTGCCAGAATACACCCTGAAGATCAGAATCCATTCCCAATTAAAGTCTGCTGCTGCTGTTAACCATCGATTGAAGACTCCTGCTGCTCCGTGGGATCTGATTTGTTGCTGCAGCCTCTGGGTTTATATCTTTACATCCATTGATCAGAATAGGCCGAGATTTGGAGGAATTTCTCACTGCTACTAGGCCTTCACTCGATCTCAGTTTCAGCCTCTACTGCTGGCTGGAATGTTCTACAGAACCCCCTTCTAATTCTGAGTGTTGCCTTTTATTTTCAAGATCAACTCTGATCTCCACTTCAGTCCATCAGAATAGGACCAAACTTGGAGCAAACATTCAGCCCATCAAGACTGAAACGCAATCCCCTTTGGAGCTCATTTCCACTGCTGGTTTGCTTAGTATTTGTTACCTTTCTATTTTGGTGTTTACCTCCTAAATTTGATTTGCTTCCATTTTGATGATCTGCTGGAACTATTAACGATCCTACTATAGAGTGGTTCTTAGTTGAACCCCTTCTACATTATTTCATATTAGAGCTATGGGTGATGAGGAGAGTTTCAACAATCCTCGCCATGCTCCGTTGAGTACTAATGAAGATCTTGTTGTAGTTGTATGACAATTGAGGGTAGAGATTGGATGATGTGTAGTAAGTGAAGGAAAACTCCAGGCAGCCTACTATTGGCAGACCTCCACCTCGTTCTAACTATCCCCCTTGTCTGCCCCAAAGAATTCCATGCAATCAATACCCTGATGATGAAGAAGCTGCTGGTTATGGTGCTAGGTGTCAAGACGACAAGCATAAGGTTAAGCTGGAGGTTAAAGATTACAATGGGAAATCTACTCCTATTGTTTTATTATGACTGGCTGTGCGCGTTTGACGACTACTTTAACTGGCTTACTTTGACGGAAGAGCAAAAACTCGAGCTGTCCTGTTCTAGGCTTATTGGACCAGCAAGAGGGTGGTGGAGAAATTTTGAAGACAAATTGTGTCACACCCCGGCCCGGTTAATAAGGGCCAAGTGTGGCGGGATGTCTCTGACATCCAACCAATCCCCAAGGATCACAAGTGCAGTACCCTATTTACAATCATTGCTCACAAACACAGTAATCAGAGGCAGCGGAAACAATTAAATAATAAAGGTAACATCAGTAGTAAGAGAAGTCTATGTGATATTTCATTTATATAAAGGATAAAGCTTGTGATACTACTATACAGTTCTCAAAGGTACTACAGGGTAAAACTATACAAGAACTATATTATATCAGTACAGAAATATTTATAGGCATAAAAGAGTGGGGAGATAGCCTGGACTGTCAGGCCAAGATCAGAAGAATGTGCAATCATCACATGCGCACGAAGTATCGTGCACTTCAAACTCCAGCGCCGCAAATCCAACATTAGAAGTAACTAAATCACCTGAAAAATAAGGATATCCACAGGGATAAGCTCTCAACTGAGCCCAGTAAGGAAATGCATGCAAAACACAACACAATAATTCATGATGAATGTGCTAATCTAGCATGCTCCTAACATGGATACTAAGTCTCATGTGGTATAAGTACTACTGTGGTAGATGCTAACCTCGAAGAGAACCCGCCAGGAAAGCATGACACAAGGCAGCTAACCCAATAGACCCCCAATGACCAACCGGAAAGCATGACACCAGGCAGCTCCAGACGTCGGTCACCCGAGCGAAACCATTCTACCACGGTGAGGACCCGTCAGGAAAGCATATCACTAGGCAGCTAACCCAACAAACCCTCAATGACCAACCCTACTGTTTATTCCCACAGTGGAGTACACACGCTAACATGGGACAGTGAATGGTACCCCGGCATACCCTTCGGTTGTACCACGGGTTGTCCAACCCTTATTCCCTGTTGGTAAGGGGCGTAGTACTGGGTTATGATATAACAGCCTAGCCCAGTGCAATCTATGCATGATAGCACATGTATGAATAGCCAAGGTACTAAAACTCGGGTCTCGGTGCCAACTCGACTCTTGGAAAAACCGAGACGAGTCGAGATCTCGCCGAGATCTCGCCGAGATATGTCGAGTTTTGTCCAATTAGGTAAGGTATTTAAGTGGTAGGTGGGTTAAAATAATGGGTTGAAACCGAGATCCAACCGAGATCCAACCGAGATCCGAGATCTCGCCGAGATATTGCACTTTTGAGACTCGCAAGCAATCTCGTCTCGAGATTTCAAAAATCCGAGAAACTCGGCGAGATCTCGGCGAGATCTCGCGAGTTCTCGAACCTTGTGAATAGCTGAATTTAAATAGAACAATACTTCTCCAATAATAATCATCCGTAACAAGTAAATATCAGTGCAAATGCAAGATGCCAATGTAACCTAATTCACATTCAGATTCTAATGTAGTAAATAAAAACTAATAAACTATATGAACAGGATAATTTTGATGATGCATGACATGGCAATCAGAACAATAACAAATTAAAATGATAAACACTCCAAAATTAAAGTCAGAATTCTCTTACTTGAATTTGTAGATCAGATAATAACAATTACCCACCAAAGATCCCAGCAACACAGACAAGATTAGTGAAGAACAGGTTGAAACAGTCCTAAAACAGCAGAGAAACACCAAGTTTTGGGGTCAGAGTACAGCCAAGGGTCAAGGGTATTTTGGTCCATTTTGGCTGAACCGGATTCACAGGGCACCTGAACCGATCCACCGGTTCAAACCCTGGTTTTGCATCTGGTTCAAGTCCCAGAATTGGGGTTTTTTGCTTTAAATGGGCAGATCTTAACATGCACAGTCCTAATTTTTGGTTTCAGACCATAATTAAGGTGGGTTAAACTGAATTCATAAATTAATTTCAAAACTTAACATAAAATTGGGGATTTTAACAAATAAACCCAAATTGGCAAACTAGGGTTCTATAACTTGAACAATTAAACCTGGATTTGAGTTCCTAAAATGGGGAAATAGGTTTTAGTCACAACTGAACCATTAATTGGTTCAAAACAAAAATTACATAAGCTGAAATTAAGTAATTAAAGCTTGGTTCTTATGCTTTAATGGCAGGAACCAAATTAGGGCAGAATTGGGACTGAAATTAAGAAGATTAAGATGGAAAATTAGAGAAATAGGGCTGGATCTTGACATGCAAAGGTTTAATTTCAGGTTTTGGACTTGAACTAAGGTGGGTCAATATAAATTTCAGGTGAATTTCAAAACAAATCACAATTAATTTGGGGAAAGATAATTAAACTCAAAGAGTTCAATCAATTGGATAATAGATCTTGAAATTGGGTTCAAAGATGTGATTTACAGTAAATCAGGTACAGCTGAATCTAAACAATCATCAAAACAGTAGGGTACAGGTAGAATTTTAGTTAATAAAGCTTTAATGGCTGAATCAATTAGGACTGAAATTAAGGAAGAAATTAGGGAAGAAGAGGATGGATACATCAGTATTTGATTAACTTACTCAAATTCTGCAGTAAGAATTAGTTGATGGCAGTTTGCTTCTAAGTTTCCAAGGTCTCTAATGGATATCTTCAAGCTCCCAAGCCAATACCAAGATGAAAGGCTCCAAGGTGATTCTTCTTTTCCTTCTTCTCCTTCTCTTTCTCCCACTTTCCTTTCTTCTTCTCTAAGGTACCAAGGTTGAATCGATTTCCCTTTAGTTTAGATATGTGAATAGTGAATTTGGAAATAAGTTCTATATATGTAGTGCTTAAGTTAAGGGGCTGTTTGTTTAGCTAAGTTAAAAATCAGATTCTAAAATAGATTCTTAAAACAGATTTTAATTAGAATTTCGTACCTATTTCATTATTCTAATTATATAATGATATCATACAACATCAGGGACAATCCGAACACGGGTAAATGTTAGGAATTGGATTTTCCACTGGGGATGTAGGTCCCACAAGGTAAAAATTACTATTTTGCCCCTAATACACTAATTAATTAGAAATACAACATATATACATATAAAATGGGATTCTTTCCTGGGATTCGGCCTAAGACACAGAGAGGCTTCGTAGGCCATCAAACCAGCATGCCAAGCACAGGAAAAAGATGTGATGCTGCCCATAGCTTGAGGTTAGCATGGGAAATATTGAACCAAAACCTGAAATCACTCGGGTTCCAAAAGTTCAATTTTTTTTTTTGCGGGTTTTCACAAATTGCGCCGTCAACACAATGAGCCTACCACTTGGGAGGAGATGAAAGACCACTTGAGGAGACATACCTACCTTCCACTTTCTGTAGAAGGTTGCATGATCAGCTCAACACTCTTCGTCAAGGCACATTGTCTGTTGAGGAGTACATGGACAAATTCAAGAATTTGGTTGCCCGTACTGGAGTAGATGAGGAAGACGATCAACTTCTGTCCCGTTTCAAGTTGGGATTGAAGATTGCAATTCGTGACAAGATGGGCGTTGTGCCAATTGAGAGTCTCAATGATTGTTTTGAGAAAGCCCTAGAGGCGGAGGATGAAGGCAGCCCCTAGATGCTACAATTCACAAACTACTGAAGAAAAGAAGACTCCCCCTCCTAATCGTTCTAGTGTTGCCTCCACCCAAGCTCCACATGTCACACCGGATAAGGGGAAGGCTCTGATGGGAGCTGCTGAAACACATTTCTACCATTGCCACAAACTTGGCCATGTTACTAGATTCTGCCCACAGCATGGCAAGAGCAATTCTATTATTACAGCCATTGAATCCAACCCAGAAATGCTTGTATGTGACCCACTGTTGAGTGGTGAGTGGGCTGTCAATGCTGCCCTTGAGGGTGGGGATTTGGATGATACCCTAGAGCATAGTTATCAAGGCGGTAATGCGAGCTAAGGCGGTGGAGGGGTGCCTAAGCGCTTAGGAGGCAAGGCGCCCGCCTAGGCAACAGTGTTATTTTTTATTTCCTCTCTTTTTTAACATTATTTAGTATGCTACAATATGTACCTTATATCATAAAATCAACATTAAGTCACATCAAGTCTTAAAAAATCAATATTAAGCAACATCAAGTCATAAAAAATCAACATTAAGTAATCAAAAATCAATATTAAGTCACGTAAAGTCATCAAAAATCAACATAAAACTAGAAGACAACAGAACTGAAGAAGCAAGCTATTGGAAGTTTGAAACAATCAAAACGTACATTTGGTTTGTATTGTTCTTAGAAGATATGATCTTATCAATAAGTAATTAAACTGCTCTCGATTTAGAAAAATGTTCTTGTTCTTTAAGAAGTTTGATTGATCAAATGATTTTATTTTTAGATGAGACTTTTTGTATTAGGTAGAACACAAAACCAACTTTCCAGCAAATCCAAGATTGCTTAAATCTGATTTATATTGAAGGAGTTATGTTCCGGTCAAACCTTATTTGGTGCGTGCGAATGTTGTCAAAATCGCTCTGAATGAAAATATTTTTTTAAATATCAAAACAAATGAATATTTTACCGCACTTTAGGTTTTAACAATGTTTTACCATATTAAGATTTATGGAATTTTTAGATTTGAGAAAAAACTCAGCATCAGAAAGTTGAAAATTTCACCTATTGCCAAAAATCCAGTTTTTGTTCTTGAACTAGGGGGTTGACTTTTTATCCTTTTGGAATTGGATTTTTTAATTATTTTTATTGGATTCAAATAAGGGGTATTTGCTTATTTATGAATAATATCTTAAGTAAATGAAATACAAATATTAAAAAAATTACTTGATATTTGGCATAAATAAGTGCCAGAACCCGGTCCGATACCAATTAAACCAATGTAAGGCACCCTACACTATGGCGGCAGTCGCCTAGGCCCCTATAGATCCGCCTGGATGCCTAGGCGACGCCTTGACAACTATGCCCTAGAGAATGATTTTGCACAAAATACTTATGAAGTTAATGTTGTCTCAAGAATTCTGCTTGCTGAATCTAAGGGAGAAGACTGGAGGTGGTGCACCATTTTTAATAAATTGATGAATAGTGGCGATTCTACAGTCCCAAGTCATTGTAGACAGTGGGAGCTGTGTGAATGTGGTCTCTCAAGCATTCGTCATCAACAAGCAGCTCAAGCTTGAACCACACCCATTTCCCTACAAAGTGTCATTACTAAATGCCAACACTTTTGAGGTAACTCAAAGGTGTTCTGTCCCCCTTCAGATTTCCGGCTATGAAGAAGATGTAAGGTGCAATGTAGTCCCTATGATTTTGACTGATGTATTGCTAGGAAGGCCTTGGATCTACGACAACAATGTCTTTGTGGGAGGTACCAAGAACCAATGTTCCTTTGATTTCAAAGGAAAACCATTGGTACTTAATCCACTCAACTTGCCAGCCATGAAACTAAAATTGAAGGTTGCCCAAACCAAGCACCAACAACTATTGGAGCCTATTCTTGAGAAGCCACCAACAAAGGAGGAAAGTAAACATCTTCTACAGCATACAAGTGCAATCACGAGTAAAGGGAAGCATGTTGTAGAGCCATTACTAGTGTTATGTTAGCTGCGAAAATCAGAGAAGGGGAAGGAGAGAAGAAGAAGAAGAAGAAAGGAAAGAGTTGCAACCACCAAGAGTCAATTGTATTCTATTAGGGTGAAGGGAAAAAGGGGATACAACAAATAGGGATTAGGGAAAAGAAAAAAAGATAAAAAGGTCCTCATAGTGGAGCCTAAAGGGAGTCTCGGGATTAGGCCCAAACTCTAATCCCGAGACTCTGTTTAGGCCCACGACATACATTCTAACACTCTCCCAGAAGCTAGAGCATATATATCAATCATGCCCAGCTTGTTACAAATATACTAAATCCTCCCATTACCCAATGACTTAGTAAACACATATGCAAGCTGCTCTCCAGTTCGGACATGCCTTGGAATAATCAACCCACTCTGCATCTTTTCTCGAACCAAATGGCAATCAATTTCAATGTGCTTCGTCCTCTCATGAAATACAGGATTTGAAGCAATATGAATTGATGCCTGGTTATCACACCATACATGCATGGGAACTGGAGTCTTGAATCCCAATTCAGACAATAGTTGTTGTATCCACATTAGCTCACATGTCAAATGTGCCATAGCTCTATATTCTGATTCAGCGCTAGAACGAGCCAGCACACTCTGTTTTTTGCTCTTCCATGAAGCTAGATTTCCTCCAACAAAACTGTAGTACCCAGTAGTCGACCTCCTGTCAGTTGGAGATCCTGCCCAATCGGCATCTTAAAACCTTTCAACTCTGCTATGGCCATGATCTCGATACATAATTCCTCTACCTAGAGCCTTTCTAAGATACCGTAGAATATGAACAACTGCATCCCAATGAGAGGTCCAAGGAGAGGAAAGGAACTGACCCACCACACTAATTGGAAAGGCAATATCGGGTCGGGTAACCGTTAAGTAGTTTAGCTTACCCACCAATCTCCTATATCTCTCAAGGTCATCTAGAGCATCTCCTTCTTCAGCAACAAGTTTCACATTCTGATCCATTGGTGAGTCATTGGGCTTAGAACCGAGCATTCCTGTCTCAGTGAGTAGGTCCAACACATACATTCACTGTGACAGAAACACTCCCTTCTGAGACTGAGCCACTTCAATTCCCAAAAAATATTTCAACTTCCCCAAGTCTGTAGTCTGAAACTTTTGTTGAAGATTTGACTTCAACTCAGCTATACCAACTGAATCATCACCCGTGATGATAATATAATCAACATAGACAATCAGAAAAATCCTCCCTGCATCTGACTGTCTATAAATGAACGAGTGGTCACTTCCACACCTTGACGGGCCAAAGGCAAGAACAACTTCAATAAATCTGCCAAACCACGCACGGGAGGACTGTTTCAGCCCATACAAGGACTTTTTAATCTACACACCAGTCCAGATTCTCCCTGAGCAACGAACCCTAGTGGTTGCTCCATATAGACCTCCTCTTGCAGAGTACCATGTAAGAACGCATTTTTGACATCAAGCTCAAACAAAGGCTAGTGAAACGTTGCTGCAAGAGAGATCAGAATTCGAACAGAGGTAAGCTTGGCAACAGGTGAGAAGGTATCTAAATAATCTACACCATACACTTATGCATAGCCCTTAGCAACAAGTTTTGCCTTCAAACGAGCAAGAGAACCGTCTGGATCCACTTTCACTACATACACCCATCGACAACCAATTGCAGTTTTCCCTTGGGGCAGCGGTACCATATCCTAAGTATCATTCACCTTTAACGCCTTTAATTCTTCTTCCATAGCTGTCCTCCAGCCAAGACTAGATAATGTCTCTGTCACAGACTTGGGAAGTGGATGGGCCTCAACAATAGATAGAAAAGAACGAAATGGAGAAGACAAAGCCGAATAAGAAACAAAATTAGAAATAGAATGTTGAGTACAACTACGGATACCTTTTCTTTTAGTAATTGGAATGTTATGATCAGAAGTAACAGGCTCAACTGGACGGGTATCGGTAGTAGGATCTGTAGCAGAGGAAGACGTGGCGGAGTCAGTCAGAACTGGAGGGGCAACAACTACTTTGTGGTGGCGGATATACACTTGGAGTGTCGGCAATTCCTGTGCAGGGGCTGGTGGCGGTGGATCAGGTGACTGAACAATATACGCTGAGAAACCGTCTTCTAACTCAGAAGCATCTACTGGATTAGCATGATGTGGTGTGGATTCAAAGAAGGATACATTTGCAGTAATAAAATATTTGCGCAAAGTTGGTGAATAATAGCGGTACTCCTTTTGGGTATGAGAATATCCAAGAAACATACATTTAATAGCTTTTGGATCCAACTTAGACAATCCAAAATAAAACAGAAACAACCAAAGATACGAGGTGGCAAAGCAAACAAAGGTTCAATTGGAAACAACAATGAATGACGAATGTTGCCCTGCAAAACGGATGAAGGCATGCGATTAATAAGATAGCATGCAATAATTACAACATCAGCCTAGAAAGTTTTATGAACCTTCATCTCAAATAACATGGAACGAATAACCTCCATAAGATGACGATTTTTCCTTCCGGCCACACCATTTTGTTGTGGTGTGTCAAAACAGGAAGATAGATTGATGAACCATACCATGCTGGACCATAAAAGAAGAAAAAGGAGCCGAAAAGTACTCTTTGGCATTATCACTACGAAGAATTTTCACATTCACACCAAACTGAGTTCGAATTTTAAAAACAAAGGCACAAAATATTGAAAATAATTCAGACCGATTTTTCATTAAATATAACCAAGTCATCCTTGAATTATCATCAACAAAACTGACAAAATACTTAAAACCCAAATTTGATTCAACAGGACATGGACCCCAAACATCAGAATGGACCAAAGAGAAAGGAGATATAGATCTCTTATTGACTCTAGGTGGATAACTCACATGGTGAAGTTTCCCTAATTGATAAGACTCACACTCAAGACTAGAAAGAGAATGAAAACTATAATCTAATTTCTTAAGACTTTCCAAAGAAGGGTGACCATGCCGACAATGGATCTGATGGTGAGAAGCAACACTGGAGCAAGCAACAGACTGAGAGCCTTCAACTAAATACAGCCCCCCTGACTCACATCCTCTACCAATCGTCTTCTTCGTAGCAAGATCCTAAAAAACACATGAATCATGGTAGAATGTCACTGAACAATTAAAGGTATTGGTTAATTTACTTACAGACATGAGATTAAATGGAAAATTCGGAAGGTAGAGAACTGAGGACAGGGACAATGAAGAATTAGGATGTACAGTACCAGTGCCCTTAACCTTCACTAAAGACCCATCAGCTAAGATAACATTGGATGATGATGGAGACAGAAGAAAAAAATACCTGACATGTGATCTGATGCCCCTGAATCAATGATCCAAGGACGGGAAGCAGCAAAAAGGCATGCAGTGGCATTACCTGTCTTAACCGAAGTAGCAGTGGAAGAAGTAGGCTATGGAATCTGAAATTGGTTGTACCGGGCATACTCTTCGTCTGACATAACGATCACCTTACCCTCAGAAGGTTGAGACTGTAGGGCTGAATCACTACTAGCAGTGGAGTTTGCAAATTGCCACTGTCCAGGCTTCCCATGAAGCTTCCAACAAAATCTTTGAATGTGGCCAGGCTGACCACAATGATGACAAGTTCGGACAGCACCCAAACCGTCAGAAGGGGCATTGGACTGCCCATAAAACTGCCTATAACCTTGGCTGTTACTTGGCTGATTTGGACCTCGTCCTGTACCATGACCATCTCCACGACCAGTCCCACGTCCACAACTTCCCCCACGGTAACCACCATCTCCATGGTTACCACCACCAGCCCCAGTTTGTGAAACTAGGGCAGAACTATCAGCTGCTGGTGTGGAGTCACGAGAACTCTCATGAGATACGCGGTGAACACGAGCAAACGTATCTGTGAGAGAGGCTATATTCTCACTACCCAGAATTTGTGATCTAACAGACTCATATTCCTGCCCAAGTCCTCCCAAAAATTCCATAACCACCAATTGTTCTCTTTGAACTTGCATCTGCTTCACATCTGACAAAATGGGGAGAAGGGCATTCAATTCTTTATACATTCGCTTAAAGTCAGCAAAGTACTAAGTGATAGAGCGACCCTTTCTTTCAGTTCTATAGAACTCCTGTGATAATTCATAGTTGCTGGACAAATTATTTTGACTAGAATAGAGTACCCCCAAATAATCCCATAAATCCTTCACAGTGTCGATGTGAGTAACCAAATCCACAACATGATTCTCCATTGAGTTCAACATCTGCCCAAGAATTCTAGCATCAACAGATTCCCACGTTGCATCATCTGGTGGTGTTGGTCTTGTCAAGTGTAGCTGCTGATTTCGACCTGTCAAGACCAGCTTCACAATTTTCCGCCATTGCTGAAAATTGGTAATACCATCGAGTTTCTTCTCCGTGATTCGATTGGAAGAGGAGGACACCACTTCAGTAACCATCGCACTGCTCTTATCTTCGTCACCCATGCTGTCCCTTTGAAGAAGGACCCAAAACTTCCACAAACACCAATATAAAGAGAAAACAATTCACCCCAAACTTCCACAAACACCAATACCCCTGCTTTCACCAATCAAATCACACCAATATAGCTGCTGCCGGCAATCAAACCATCAAACACCAATCACAACTTCAGGAAAATACGATGGGATTGCTGCCCCCATGAATTGAATCTTCAACAAGCATCAAATAAGCACTTGAGGCAATCGATTCCCAATCAAACCACCATAAGCATCACCACAAACAACTCACAAATCTGCTTCGAGTTGAAGAATAGCAGATTTACATTATGTCATAGTTGTCATGGCTGTTAGGTGACCCAAGGTGCTGGGGAGGGTAGAAAGTCAAGGCGATACCAAGTAGGCAACCAAAGCGCCCAAGTCAACCAAAGTGCCTGGACGCCTAGGCGACGCCTTGTCAACTATGCATTATGTGCACTCTATCCGCAATCAATAAACACCAACAAAATTGCAGGGGTGAAAAATCACTCCCTTCCTTAAGTTCGTGAACCTCTGGTTGAGGTAACCAGAAATCGCAGAAGATAAAGGAACAGAAAAAGGAGGAAGAAAAGAGAAGAGAGACTTGCGCAGATTTGTACCACTCCTAGGGAGTCAGCTCTGATACCATGTTATGTTACCTGCAAAAATCAGAGATGGGGAAGCAGAGAAGAAGAAGAAGAAAGGAAAGAGTTGCAGCCACCAAGAGTCAATCGTATTCTATTAGAGGCGAAGGGAAAAAGTGAATACAACATATATGGATTAGGGAAAAGGAAAAAAGACAAAAAGGTCCCCATAGTGGAGCCTAAAGGGAGTCTCGGGATTAGGCCTAGACGCTAATCCCGAGACTCTATTTTGGTCCACGACATGAATTCTAACGACTAGTATTATCTCACACGGAGTTCATGACAACTACTAAGGAATCAGATGTAGCACCTTTACAGGAAGAGTCCAAGTCTAAATCAGAAATGGTTGCAGACACATATGTGGATGATCCCATGGATACGTCTGAGGATGTTGAAGACTAGAAGTTGAACATGTGGAATTTGTTATTCCACCAAATTACATTGAAGAACGAACTCCATATCTTTTGGACTACATTCGTATCTTCAAAGAACTACCTGAGTTCTGTACGGGCTGAAGACAGATGTGCACAACATGAAGATCAATTCCACTCTTCTCAAAATTCGAGGTCGAATTTTTTCTAAGAGGGGGAGAGCTGATGTAGATCCCACGATTGACCAGAAGAAGAGGAAGAACCATGGCCCATTGATCCAGCTTCAAATGGACCAGAATTGGACCAGATCAAGCCAGCCCAGCAGGTCTTTTAGAAGGGCCAAGAAAAAGAGGCCAAAACATTGTTCACGTTACTGTTCACATGAACGGTGTCACAGCCCATATTTGCCTTGTGCGGGGATGCTTTTTAGAAGATCTTGTGACCTATTAAATGGAGGTGGGTCGAGTAGAAATGACCCGTACGAGTACTTTTTTCCGTAAGACACCACACGTCATAGATATGTAAGGAAGATTAGTGTGACGGAAGTTAAAGAAGCCTTAAGAAAGATGAAAGCAGGTAAGACCCCAGGCTCAGATGAGATTCCAATTGAAGTGTGGAAATCCCTTGGAGGTTGTGGGGTTTATTGGTTAACCAATATATTTAACAAGATTACGAGTACAAGGAAGAAGCCGGATGAATGGAGGAGAAGCATTGTAGTCCCAATCTACAAAAATAAAGGTGATATCCAGAGCTGCAACAACTATAGAAGCATAAAGCTTATGGGTTACACTATGAAACTGTGGGAGAAGGTTATTGAAGCTTGTTTGAGAAGAGAGACTCATATCTTGGTGAACCAATTTGACTTTATGGCTGGTAGATCCACGACAGAAGCTGTCTACTTACTGAGGAGGCTCATGGAAAAATATAAAGATAACAAAAAGGATCTCCATATGGTCTTTATTGACCTAGAAAAAGCTTATGACCGAGTCCCTAGAGATTTAATCCAAAAAGTTAGTGAGGAGAGGAGTTCCGAGTAAATATGTGGATGTAGTTAAAGATATGTATGAGGGCGTGGTGACTGGTGTGAGATCTGTGGGAGGTCAGGGAAAGGAATTCCCAATTACGATTGGGCTACACCAGGGATCAGCCTTAAGCCCTTACTCTTTGCGCTTATCATGGATGATCTAACCAAGAACATCCAAGACAAGGTCCCGTGGTGTATGCTTTTCGTTGATGATATTGTTTTAGTGGATGAGACAAGAGAAGGGATTAACTCTAAGTTAGAGCTTTGGAGATCAACCTTGGAAATGAGAGGCTTTAAGATTAGTAGAACGAAGACTGAGTATTTGATGTGTAACTTTAGTCACACGATGAGGAATACTAATATGGCACGGATTGAGGAAAGTGAGATACCGTAAAGTGACTATTTTAGATACTTGAGGTCAATCATAAGTAAAGAAGGTGACATAGAGGCTGATGTTTCACAAAGAATTAAAGTGGGTTGGATGAAGTGGAGAGGTGCATCCGAAGTGCTGTGTGATCGCTGTATTCCTTTAGAAGTCAAAGGAAAGTTTTATAGGACTGTTGTACGACCGACTATGATGTACGAGGCAGAATGTTGGGTAGTTAAGAAGTGTCATATTGATAAACTTTGTATAGCAGCGATGAGGATGTCAAGGTGGATGTGTGGAAAAACAAGGAAGGTTAAAGTATGAAATGATTATATTAGAGCAGACCTGGGAGTTGCCCCGATCAATGACAAGCTCCGAGAGAGTCGGGTAAGGTGGTATGGTCATATTCAACGGAGGCCTAGAGATGCCCCAGTAAGGAGGAGTGATATGATTCTGATTGAAGGAGCTAAAAGAACTAGGGGCAGGGCTAACATGACCATAAGGGAAGTGGTGAGGAAGGACATGCATAGTCTAGGCCTTGTACCAAGTATGACCTCAGATAGACTTTATTGGAGGGCAAGGATCCATGTACCAGATCCCATTTAGCTGATTCTCCTGATGTGTGGGCTGTGCCTCTTCCCTCTTACTATCTATTTCCTTTTTTTTCATTTCACATTTTCCTTTTTCATTGTTCTTCTCTTCCCCCACCCCATCTTTCCCATTTTTCCTTCCCTCTTATGGTTAGAATTCAGTTTTCCTTACTTTGTTTTGTTTGGATCCGTGTAGCCGACCTCATTAAGTTGGGATAAGGCTGAGTTTGTTGTTGTTGTTGTTGTTGTTGTTGTTGTGGGCACATCAAATGGAGAAAGCTTCTATCCTAGTGCTATCGTAGTTTAGTTTCTATTTTCACATTTAGAAAGTAGGCTTAAGTTTCTATTTTTTTTAGCTTCTAATTTGGTTGTCTTTGCATGTTTAGAAGGCTGAGTTATAAAGCCTTTTTTTTTTTGGATGAATGAGTTACAAAGCCTTTAGTAGTCTCTATTTCCATTAGTTTCCATTTTCCAAACAATTGCTAAGTTTTACTTTCTATTTCTGTAGCCCTGCCTCAGTGTATATAAAGGCAGCTATTGTAATTGATTGAAACAAAATTAATGAATGAACTTTTGAGGCAAACTGTTGTACTCAACTATGAGAGTAAGATCCCTGTTCAACAGCTGGGATAGCTGTGGGCGAGAGACCCAAGGCTGAGATAGCCCATCCCCCTACCCCCTTCTTCTCCTACCTCTACTCGATCTCCATTGCTGCTGCTGCTTGTGACTGCAACAAATCTCTGTGAGAACACACCCTGAAGATCAGAATCCATTCCCAATCAAAGTCTGCTGCTTCTGTCAACCATCGATTGAAGACTCCTGCTGCTCCCTGCGATCTGATTTGTTGCTGCAGCCTCTGGGTTTTATCTTCACATCCACTGATCAGAATAAGCCGAGATTTGGTGGAATTTCTCACTGCTACTAGACCTTCACTCAATCTCAGTTTCAGCCTCTACTGCTGGCTGGAATGTTCTACAGCACCACCTTCTAATTCTGGGTTTTACCTTCTATTTTCAAGATCAACTCTGATCTCCACTTCTGTCCATCAGAATAGGACCAAACTTGGAGCAAACATTCACCCCATCAAGACAGAAATGCGATCCCCTTTGGAGCTCATTTCCATTGCTGGTTTGCCTAGTATTTGTTACCTTCTATTTTGGTGTTTACCTTCTAAATCTGATTTGCTTCCATCTGCTGCAACTATTAATGATCTTATTGTAGAGTGGTTCTTAGTTGAACCCCTTCTACATTACCTTCTCTCCTGTTCTTCATGTTCCTAAATTACCTTTAAGTCTTTTATCTATCAGTCAACTTACTAAGTCTCTTTATTGTTCGGTAACTTTCTATCCTTACTGTGTCTTTCAGGTCCTTCAGACAAAGAAGATGATTGGTGGAGGGCTTGAGAGCGATGGGTTGTATTACCTAGATGGCACTGGACCTTATACTATTGCTACATCTACTACCATACCATCTACCATGCAATGACATCTACACCTTGGTCACCCGTCTCTACATAAACTCCAATTAATGGTTCCCAATTGCAGGTCTATTTCTCATCTTGAATGTGAAGCCTGTGAACTGGGCAAACATCACTGTTCCTCCTTTCCTACCTGCACTACACCTAGAAGCTCTTCGTTGTTTTCTTTAGTACATTCTGACATTTGGGGTCCCTGTCGTGTTCGTAATAGGTTAGAACTTTCTTCTTATTTTGTTAGTTTTGTGGACAATTATTCCTGTTCCACTTGTGTTTATCTGTTGAAGGACCAGATTCAATTTCTTAATGTAAAAATTTTATCAGGAAATAAAAACTCAGTTTAACACATCTATAAAAATTTTCCGTTTTGATAGTGCTTTTGAGTACACTCAAACTGAAATTTCTGATTTTTGCCTCACTCATGGTATTATTCACCAAACTAGTTGCTTGTACACTTCGCAACAAAATGGAGTGGCCGAACGCAAAAATAGACACCTCTTGGAAGTAGCTCGGTCCATTATGCTCCACATGAATGTTCCCAAACACTGTTGGTGTGATGTCGTCCTTACTGCTTGTTACCTTATTAAGTGTATGCCATTATCTGTTTTAAATAATAAAATTTCTTTTTCTATTCTTTGCCCAGATAGTTCCTTGTTTACCTATCCACCACGTGTTTTTGGCTGCGTGTGTTTTGTTCACATTTTTCAACCTACCATTGATAAACTCTCTCCTTGGTCTATTGAATGTATTTTTCTTAGTTACTCTCACACTCAGAAAGGATATAAATGTTTTGATCCGGTTTCTAATAAACAATTTATTAGTGCTGACGTCATCTTTTTTTAAAATACTTGTTGAAATAGGTTACTTATCCCCTACCCGATTGGGGTAAGCAGTCCTAATTCTATTAGGACTGCCCCCTAACCGATTGGGGAAGTACCCCTAGTTAGATTAGGATGTTTCCTCTTTATTCCCTTTTATTTTTCTATTTTATTTTTCTCCTTTTTTATTGTTTATCTCCCTCAACCGAATCCTAGTTTGGTATTCCTAGTTGTACTGGGAATCCCTAATATGATTAGGACTGAGGTTGATTCCTATTTGTACTTGGATCCTTATCATTCTACTTAATATAAATACAAGGCCTGTGTGATCTAAGGATCAACAAGCCTTACCCTAATTCAATTATCTCGACATGGTATCAGAGCTAATCTCGAATTAGGGACCATCTCCCACGATATTTCAGTTTTTTCTTTTTCTTTTTCTCTGTCTCTCTCTCTCTCGGTTTCTCCTTTCTCTTCTCCCTTGTTCTCTATTGTCACATAGGGCAGCACTGATTAGGTGATCTTTCGATCCAGTTGCTGCCCCCATTACCTCATGGATGCTACTACATAATTCTGCTCAATAGGAACCAGCACTTCCAGCTTGCGCAAATTGGAGCTTCAGTTCCTTGAGGATTGCTTCTACTTCTAATACAAGGAATCATCGCCTTTTTTTTGAAGACTAGAAACTGCAGCAGGAATATCTTGTTATTGCTTCATGTTCCTATCTCAGATCTGATCACAGTTTCAAGACCTCCTTGAGATCGATATTTACCAAATCAGGGTTTTTTTTCAAACCCTGACAATTGTCGATCTAGGAGTTTGAGCTCACTATTGTATCTGATTTTTTGAAGGCTTCTTCTCCACCTATTTGGACCCACTTGACAGCAATTTGGGCTCCCACAGTTCAGTTTTATTGAAGAGGACCTCCTTGAGATCGATATTAGCAAAATTAGGGTTTTTCAAAACCCTACTTCTATCGGATTTGGAGCTACTGCAGTTTTTTTTTGGAATCTGATTTCAGGAACATTTTTCTCCCATTCTTAAGGGCTCCTTATCCTCAGTTCAAGTCCATTCACTGCAGGATTTTTTTTCAGCCCCTTGGATCCTTCATCGATTTCATCAAATTAGGGTTTTTTCAAAACCCTGACCATATCGATATAGGGTTCTTATTGGCTGCTGGTTCTCATATTTGGGATTTCACTTGAAGATATTTTTTGGCATTCTCTGCTGCCAGTATGGATGACTCTACCAACTCTACAGCTACCTCGGATCATGATAGCAACAACAAGACAGATTATCACAGTTTTTCACCTAACCCTATCAAACTGGATAGCTCTAATTACCTTCTATGATCTAGATCAGCCTCCTTTGCCATTGCTGGCCGTGGTCTCACAGACCATATTGATGGCACTAGTGTGAAGCCCAGTGATAAAGGCCCTGCTCAGACTAAGTGGCTTGCCAATAATGGTGTTCTCATGTCATACCTCATAGGCTCTATGACTTCAGAACTACAACATAATTTTCTTCTTCTGAATACTGCCGACCAGATTTCGACTTCTCTGATTTTTACCCTACTACAGTTGATGACATTGCTTCCTGTAAAAAGCATGTGGACAAGATTAGGGTCTATGACTTCTTGGCTGGCTTAAATGTGGAATATGATCAGATTCGTGTTCAAGTGTTGGGCCATAAACCTTTTCCCACACTTGAACAATCTTATGCCCTAGTGTCCTCTGAGGAAAACCGTAGGGCTGCCATGTTGCACCCTCCTACTACAGATAGATCAGCTCTCAAGGCTGCTGCCCCAGCCTCTTATGCACCTAGTGGCACTGCTTCTCTTGGTGATTCTACTATAGGGAATGTTGTTTGTGAGCACTGTCACAAACTATATCACACCAAAGAGAGGTGCTGGAAACTTCATGGGAAACCGGCAGATTTTGAAGCTAAGCGGGCTGCCAAGACAAAGATAAAGACAAAGCCCAAGGCACATCGGGATCGCTGATCATATCGCAGCCCCTGCCATCAAACCGGTCTATCCCAGGATGATATACGAGCACTCCTACGTATGCTCGTGTCTTCTCGCTAACGCTTCTACTACATCGCCATCCGCCAATTCTTCGGCTCCTTCAGGTTCACCCTTTGCCCGGTCAGGTATTCCTTTTGGCGGTCTTTGTGCTTCTGTGGCTTCCCATCCTTGGATCATAGATTCTGGAGCCACAGATCATATGACTGGTTCCTCTAGTTTGTTTCACAGATATTCTCCCACTTCTAGGAAAGATAAGGTCAAAGTGGCTGATGGTTCCCTTTCCTCCATATCTGGAAAAGGAATCATACAATGTACTTCTTCTCTTCCCTTGACTTCTGTTTTGCACATACCTAATTTTACTACTAACCTCCTTTCCATTAGTAGTATTACTCGTGATCTTAACTGTAAAGTCACTTTTTTTCCTTCTCATTGTGTATTTCAGGATCTGGACTCTAGGAAGACAATTGGATTGGGTAAAGTGCATGGTGGCCTGTATCTGCTTGATGACGGTCGCTTCTCTCCACCACCACTACCATCTCCGCTGCATCAGAACTCCTTGGCCTCTTCTGAACTCTACCAGTGGCACTCTCGGTTAGGTCACCCCCCTTTAGGCATTTTAGCTCATTTATTTCCTAGTTTGGTCACCCTACGTACTAAGGATGAATTTTTTTGTGAGGCTTGTGTTCTGGCCAAACAGACTCGTTCAAATTATCCTATTTCAAATAAAAGAAGTTCTACTTGTTTTAATTTGGTACACTTTGATGTTTAGGGCCCTAGTCGTAAACCATCTATTTCTGGTCATCGTTGGTTTGTGTCTTTCATTGATTGCCATTCTAGAAACACTTGGGTTTATCTTTTGCACACTAAAAATCAGGTTTTCTCCTGTTTTCAACATTTTCATAAAATGATACAAACTCAGTTCCAGGCTACTCTCCAAATATTGAGAAGTGATAATGGAACTGAGTATACTGAGTCCCAATTTCAGAAGTATTTGGCTGACCATGGCATTATTCACCAGACTAGCTGTGTTGATACCCCTACCCAGAATGGCGTGGCCGAAAGAAAAAATCGTCACTTATTGGAAATGGCCAGGGCTTTGATGTTTGCGAGGAATGTTCCCTCTCAATATTGGGGGGATGTAGTCCTCACTGCTACCTATCTTATCAATAGGTTACCTTCTCGGGTTCTTAGTTCCCGTACTCCCTCTGATATTTTATTGGGCCATTCCTCCTTTATTGTGCCTCCCAAAGTCTTTGGGTGTGTGTGCTATGCTAGGAATACCAGATCCCCTGGCAAAATTGAGCCTAGGGGGCTCCATTGTATATTCTTAGGTTATTCTCCAACCCAGAAAGGTTATAAGTGTTACCATCCCCATTCCCGCCGTACCTTGGTTAGTATGGATGTGGTTTTTCATTAGACGCTTTCTTATTATTCTTCACCACCTCTTCAGGGGGAAAGTACAAGTGAAGATGTGCCTTTTGAGATTCCTCCACTGGAGGTTCCTCTAGCTGCTGCCAAGCCATCTTTACCACCACCCACGGCTGCTGCCCAGCCACCCACGGCTGCTGACCAGCTTCCTTTGACTGCTGCCCAGTCACCTTTGGACATTGCCCCACCTTCTCTGGCTGTTCCTCCCTCACCTACTGGGAATCCTTTACAGGGGGAGACCATAGAAAATAGTGATGTTAATGTTCCTATTCAGGGGGAGCTGACTCTAGTGCAGAGAACTATTGGTGAATTTTAGAAGAGAATTGACAACTCCAACATACTCACCTACATAAGGGGCAGAACCAACAGAGGGCAGATGCAATCCACTTTAGCACCAATACCCATTCAATTGCCGGCTCCAGATCCAGATGCTCCATCTCTTGGTAATCCCTCCTCCTCCGACCTACCTATTGCAAAGGTACTAGGACGTGTACTTTACATCCTATATCTCGTGTTGTCTCTTATAGTTCTCTTTCTCCTTCTTTTCGTGTCTTTGTATCTTCTCTCTCTTCTGTTTCGATTCCTAAAAATTGGCAGGAAGCATCTACAGATGGAAAGTGGAAGGCAGCGATGTTGGAAGAAATGGGAGCACTGAATAAAAATAATACATGGGAACTTGTGAATCTTCCTCCAGGGAAAAAACCAGTTGGATGTAAATGGGTCTTTGTGGTTAAAAAGAAGGCTGATGGTTCTGTGGATCGATATAAGGCATGTCTGGTTGCAAAGGGGTTCACTCAGACTTATGGAGTTGATTATCAGGAGACCTTTGCACCCTTGGCAAAGCTCAACACCGTCAGGGTGCTATTATCCTGTGCTGCAAATCTTGGGTGGGATCTTCAGTAGTTAGAATTAAAAAATGCCTTCCTTCATGGAGAGCTTGAGGAGGAGGTATACATGGACATTCCACCAGGATTCTCTAATGACAGGACTAAGGGCAGGGTTTGTAAATTGAAGCGTGCCCTTTATGGTTTGAAGCAGTCACCTAGGGCTTGGTTTAGCAGATTTCATAAGGCTATGATCTCAGCAGGTTACAAGCAAAGCAATGCTGATCACACTTTGTTTATCAGACGACTTGGTAACAAGGTTACTCTTCTCATAGTCTATGTGGATGATATTGTGGTCACTGGTAATGATGATGCTGCAATCAGGGATTTGAAAATTCTTCTTGGCCGTGAGTTTGAGGTCAAAGATCTTGGTTCCCTAAAATATTTTCTAGGGATAGAAGTTGCTCGATCTTCAAAGGGCATCTTTCTTTCCCAAAGGAAATATGTCCTTGATCTATTGACTGAGACAGGGCTGTTTGGCTGTCATCCTTCAGATACTCCTATGGAAGCTACTACAAAACGTAGGGAGAAAGAGGGTAAACCTGTTGACAAGGGTGCTTATCAGCGGTTAGTGGGCAAACTAATCTACCTTTCTCACACACGTCCTGACATTGCAGTTGCTGTAAGTTTGGTGAGTCAATTTAGGTATGATCCCTATTCATCTCATCTGGATGCGGTCCGTCATATTTTGAGGTATTTGAAGTCGGCTCCAGGAAAGGGAATTCTTCTATCTTCCAATGGTCACTTGAAGATTGAAGCCTATACTGATGCCGATTGGGCTGGTTCTCCTGACAGGAAATCTATCTCTGGCAACTGTTCCTTTGTGGGTGGGAACCTTGTCACATGGCGTAGCAAAAAGCAGAATGTTGTGGCAAGGTCTAGTGCTGAAGCCGAGTTCCGTGCGATGACATAAGGCATTTGTGAACTTCTATGGCTTAGAGGATTATTGCAGGATATTGGTGTTGCTGTCCATCTTCCTATGATGTTTTATTGTGACAATAAAGCAGCCATTAGCATTGTTCATAACCCTGTCTAGCATGATCGTACTAAACACGTGGAGGTTGACCGACATTTCATCAAGGAGAAGCTTGAAGCTGGCCTCATTTGTGTTCCCTTTGTGAAGTCTACTGATCAACTAGCTGATGTGTTTACTAAGGCACTGAGTAGCAAGCTGTTTCATCCTATAGTAGTCAAGTTGGGCATGCATGATATATATGCTCCAACTTGAGGGGGAGTGTTGAAATAGGTTACTTATCCCCTACCCGATTGGGGTAAGCAGTCCTAATTCTATTAGGACTGCCCCCTAACCGATTGGGGAAGTACCCCTAGTTAGATTAGGATGTTTCCTCTTTATTCCCTTTTATTTTTCTCCTTTTTTATTGTTCATCTCCCTCAACCGAATCCTAGCTTGGTATTCCTAGTTGTACTAGGAATCCCTAATATGATTAGGACTGAGGTTGATTCCTATTTGTACTTGGATCCTTATCATTCTACTTAATATAAATATAAGGCCTGTGTGATCTAAGGATCAACAAGCCTTACCCTAATTCAATTATCTCGACAATACTCTTTATTTTTCTCGTTCTTCTCTACCATCCACAATGACCAATGAAGATCTTGTAGGACCTCCACTACCTGTAACCGTTCCCATCCCCTACCTCAATTGGTTCAAGTCTATCACTGTCGCCACTGTCGACCACTGACCTTACCGTCTACCACTACTCCTATACTAGCCCCCATTGTCCCAACAACTGTACTTGGTCCATTACACCCTACTCCTAGTGTTCTAGACCTGCCATCTACTACAGTAGACACTGCTCCTCCCGACACTCAATTGGATTCTCATATTGAGGGCTCCATCAACTTACCAGTTGATGTCCGTATAGGTACTCGCTCTTGTACTCATAAGTCCCACAAATCCTTAACTGTTTATCCTATTGAGTAGTATGTTTCCATTTTTCATCTTCCATCCCACTTTCACCCACTTGCTTTTGCTTTATGTACTAACTTTGTGCCTAAAATCCACCATGAGGCATTTTCTCACCATGGTTGGAAGGCTGCCATGGATATCGAGATAGATGCTTTATTATCTAGAAATACTTGGGCTCTGGTTTCATTACCTACTGGGAAGGTTCTTGTTAAGTGTCGGTGGGTTTATACTATCAAAGACAATTCAAATGGTTTTGTTGAGCGGCTAAAGGCTTGCTTGGTTGCTAAAGGCTGTACTTAAACTTATAGCATTGATTACGTTGAGACTTTCTTACCTGTCGCCCACCTGAATTCAATTTGTATTCTTATTTCTCTGGTTGTTAACTTCGACTGGCCCTTATATCAGATGGATATTAAAAATGCTTTTCTCTGTGGTGATCTTTAAGAGGAAGTTTATATGGAGCAACCTCCAAGGTATGTTGCTCAGAGGGAGAATTCTACCAAGGTTTGCAAGCTTCGTAAGGCAATTTTGGGTTGAAATAGTCTCCAAAAGCATGGTTTGACAAGTTCAACTCCATTGTCACTTAGGTTGGGTTCTCACGGTGTTATTTTGATCATTCTGTTTTGTTTGTCGTCAGAGTTTAATGGTGGAGGTGATGGTAGTCTATGTGGATGATATTATTATATCTGGTAATGATGTTTCTAGTATTGCTCAAGTTAAATCATATCTTCATCAACATTTTCAGATGAAAGACTTGGTTGTTCTCAAGTATTTTCTTGGTATTGAAGTGTTGCGAATCAAGAAAGGTGTTAGCTTATCTCAAAGGAAATATGTCCTTAACCTTTTGATTGACACTGGTATGCTTGCTTCCAAACTAGCAGATGCTCCCATGGATCCCCATCAAAAGCTTGGGTCTATTGAGAACGAGGATTTTTCAGATGTTTATCGGTATAGAAGATTGGTTGGGAAACTCGTTTATCTTACTGTCACTCGCCCAAATATATCCTTTGTTGTTGGTGTTATTAATCAGTTTATGTAAACACCAAAGAAGATTCACTGGGATGCTGCTTGTCGTGTGTTATGACACCTAAAGGTGCACCTGGCAAGGGTCTCATTTATTGACCTAATCGAAATGTCAATATGGTATGGTTTTCTAATCTTGATTGGGCTGGTGCTGATGATGATATACGTTCTAGTACTGGTTATTGTACATTCTTGGGTGATAACTTGGTCACCTGGAAAAGCAAGAAACAAACTACTGTTGCTAGATCTAGTGCTGAGGCTGAGTATCGGGCGATGGCACATACTACAGCTGAGGTAATATTGATAAAGTCATTGCTTCAGGAGTTGGGATTTCTTATTACTCAACCTATGAAGATGTTTTGTGATAATCAGGCTGCTATTTACATTGCTCGCAATCCACTATTTCAAGAGAGGACTAAGCACATTGAAGTTGATTGTCACTTTGTTTGAGATGCTGTTATGTAGAAGTTAGTTTCTACTCCGTTCATTTCCATTGTTAATCAACTTGGTGATATGTTTACCAAGCTGCTATTTGGAGCTGCCTTCCGAAGAAATTGTTCCAAGCTGGGTCTTGGAGATTTGTACGCTCCAGCTTGAGGGGAAGTGTTGAAGTATATCGAGCTAGGGTTAGGGGGAGTATCTCGATTAGAATGTTCTTATTCTAATCGAGATACCTACTTAGGTGTCTTTATTTTTATTGTAATTAGATTATATTCCTGGTCCTAGTTTGTTTCCTAGTTACATTATGTTTCTATTTTCTGTTTCTGTGATTCCTAGTTGTAATGGGAATCTTTGGTTGTAACCTTGCAATATATAAATAAAGTCGTGGGACATGGGACTGACTAAGTTCGATCAAGCACAACAAATTTGTCCCCTTCTTCCTTCTCCATCTCTTCTTCTCTCGGCCCAGTCTACTTCTGGTTTAGTTTGTTACACTACCATTTTTCCTATCTCCTCTTTGCTTATTTCGCTTATTTTTCTTCCTTAAAACACACCAATTCCCTTTAGTAAGTCAAATTATTTGTTAATGCACATTGATTTTGAAGTTTGTTGAAGACCTTGCTGCTAGTGCAGCTTGTAAGCTGGACTACCTATGAAGAATGAGATGTGGGCATTGTGTTCTACAATTATATTGTGGTATTTCTTCAATTTTTGTCTGATAATTAGAATCCAAACTGGATTCCCCCTTTCATATTTACACCTAATTTAGCTTTAAGCTCTTTATAATGTTCTTCACACTATTAACAGAATTGTTATTATATGGTCATCCTTTCTTTTCTGCAGATGATGTGGGCTGCAGACTTTGATGTATCTGTTGCTCGTGAATTAGAGGAGAATTGTCCTGAGTCATTGGTAGTGAAGCTTCCAATAAATTCCGGTGCTGAAACAGGAGAAGAAAGTTCTGGGAATGGAAATGGGAATTCGAAGGGTGTCTCACAATCGAAGCATGGGAATGTACAATGCTCCGTGTCTGATAACTTTGAAATGAAGTCAGTATCAAGACGGCGTCCTTTATGTGGATTGACAAGGAACTTTTGGTCTAGGAATGACCACATCAATCATATGAGCACTGTAGTAACATCAACGAGGACTGGAGATGATGAATTAGCTGTGTTCTGTGTTGCTGCAATCCTAATAATCAATCGCCAAAAAATAATTAAAGAGGCCCATTTAATTGATGATTTGATAAAGGTATTATCTTATCCCTAATTAACATTCATTGCTTCCATTGTGTAGTATGCATGTTGTTGTTATGTGCTTGTACCTGACACTGAAGTCATTAATGACCTCTTGTTTCTGGCAAAACATAAAAGTCACAGTGATCATTGTTGGAGGGAGCCTGGATGCAAGGCGACACCAACAAGGCACCTGTATGCCTAGGGCGTCGCCTTAACAACTATGATATGGTCCCAACTAACTGATCAATGTGTTCTTCGGTCCTGAGTCTATATCTTGTTGCTTTCATTCTTGTAGTTTGTATGGTAGTTAATTAATTTTTTTGATATTGATGGTACATTTTTGCTAATTCTTGTCTTTGACATGACCCAAAAATCACTCCAGCGAGATGATCAGTTGGCAGAGTTCTTTGCAAAGTAGTACTTTGACTTTTTCATTATGAAAGGGGGAAAAAAAGAGGAAGAGGAAGAAGAATAGGGTTCTAGTGATTATTTAGGGGTTGAATTAGCATCTTAGGGTGTGGTGTCAATTTGGTTGTCATTTGTGTTTGGTGATTCTGGGATCTTGTTGACTTTGTTCTTTAGGTTTGGCTCGTAAGCATTGGCCACATTTTTCACCATTGGCCCCTACTTAATTCGTCTATAGCACTAGTTCATATGAATTTTCCAGGAAAAATAAATAAATTTGGTTCTTCTCGAATCCAAAAACGCAGAAAAGTACTATGATGGAACATTTATGCAACAGTATTGAACAAATAAAAACCAGCAGTATGCAAGAGAAGAAAGAATGGGAGAAGAACCATGAGATAGACAGATGGAGGGGAAAAAAAAGTATCAATAGGCTTGTATCTTTGCCCTATCGACAACATCAAGTATTATTAAATACTAATCAATTATAGAGAAAATTGCATACCTTCCCTTCCCTTGACAATGTAACATTAACCATAAGAATAAGAAAAGAAAAGTGAAAGACACTACTGACGAAACACTCCCCCACGAGCTGGAGCATAGATATCACTCATTCCCAGCTTGGAACACCCTTCAAGAAAAGCAGTCTGAAACAACTCCTTGCTAAACATATCTCCTAGCTGGGTACTAGTACCAACAAACAGTGTAGCAAATAGCAATCAACCTCTTCATAACAACAGATCTAATGAATTGACTATCAACCTCAATGTGTTTGGTCCATTCATATAAGTCTGGTTATCACAGAACATATCAAATGGCTTGGTAATGGGAAACACAAACTCCTGAAGAAGTGTAGGTCGGTCACGGATGTCCTAACCTACAGTAGAATCTCCAAATACTACCAACAGTACATGATATCACCAGTTCCCATCAAAAGAAATCAGAGAAATAACCAAACAAGGGTCTACCGTTAAGGGTTTTATGGAACTTAAAACACCCACAGATTGTTAACTTCAACTCTAGGATGGAATCCAGTTGCAGCAGCAACAAAATAGTACAGGTTTTGGTCTATCAGCAGGGCTAGAAAAGGATTATTAACCAGAAAACTATCTGGTCCAGAATTGAAAACTAAACACCTCATTATGGAAATCTCCCAATCGAGGGTGGGACTTTAAGAATGGAATAACACCTCCAAAGTACAGTCAAATCTGATGGTTATATATTGAGATATGACTAGGTTTTAAAACTAGGTTTCAAAACTAATATGTGGAGCCAAAAATAGAAACTTACGGTCTACCACCAAGTCTAGCCAATAGATCAGGCTGAAATCACTATCGAAGGAGAGGCCTAGGCAGGGTATTATGCTCCCAAAGTTTGGTCAGAAACTGCTGACTAGATCTGGAGTTTCAAGGGCTTGAAGGTCACTACAGTAGAACATCAACCAATAGAGCAGCCTGGAGTGATATTGGGTCTTCAACCAGAACTTGATGAGAACCAGCAGAGGAACCTTCTACTGATCAATAACAACAGGGGAAGAGTAGAACAGTCCTTCGATTTCTCTCAGGTGTTGGGTTTATTGCAGAACAATAAAATTAGACACAAAGGAACTCGATGGGGAAGAAGAGGAAGATGATTTGGGGGGGGGGGGGGGGCAGTATGAATCATAACTCTGTGCTCAGCTTCAACACTTAATCTAGCAATAGTGGTCTGTTTTTTTATTGTTCCAAGTAACAAGGTTTCTCCTAACAGAAGTACAATATCCAGTAGTAGATCTCCTATCACCTTGAGCACCATCCCAGTCAGCATCTGAATACCCAACAAAATCAACATCTTTATTAGGTCTGTATATAAGACCTCCCTTGGAGCACTTTCAAGATAACTTAAAATTCGACAAGCTGCCTCCCAATGAGCCTATTTTGGCGTCTCCATAAATTGACTTAAAATACCTCTCACGCATCCCCCATCACCATCATCTGATGGGGATGGTGTGTGAGTGTGGCCACTAGAATGTGACCAGTTCCAGTTGGGGTACTCATCATCATCACAGGCTGGGTCTTGAAAGGTCAGGATGTTTGTGAATGAACAGTGACCTTTTGAAACGCCGTATACTCATCCACATTAGCACCCATCTGACTAGCTTTCTCGGGATCGGGCCTACCCCCAGCCTGATCCATAATTGGGTCACTTTAATCCTTGACCCACTGGTATAAAGCATCCTCCATATCATCTGAGTCAACCTAAAAAAATGTTGGCAAGCTCAATCAGATCTTTATCACTACTGTCTATGCCTCGGCGTATGTGTTGCATCCTAAGCAAGGTTCTAAAACTTGGTCTCGACCAGGTCGAGTTTTCTGAGATCTCGAGATCTCGGCGAGATAGTGTATTTTTTTTTTTTTTAATGTTTCGGTGGGCATATGGCCATAGTTGGCTCCGAAACTTTAAGGTAAGCTTGTTTTAGGCTTAATAAACATACTTAAAGGTTCAAATTGAAAAAGAAAAAAAAAAAACACCCAATTTGGTGTTTTGGATTTGCACCCTTGGTTGGTAGTAAAGGCTAAACCCTTAATTTAATATTGCCTATTCTACACATTGTTGAATGATATGAGATATAATTGGCAAGTAAAGCAAGTAAATTATTCACATAATATTGAATAATTATTTAAGAAATAGTTAAAAGTTTCTACTACAAACCACAAGATACAATGAAGTGTTCACAATGCATATTACATAGACACCCAACCTAAGTACAATGAATAATTCATAAGTCATAGACACCATACTATCTTAGTCTTCCACGTCTTAACTCCCAAGTCCCAACAATACAATACTATGACTCTATGAGTATTGAGGAGGTCGAGATTCTCGAAATATTCAAGATTTCTCCGAGATTCTCAAAATATTCGAAATCTCGGTCGAGTTTTTCGAGATTTGACATTTTGTTGTTTCGTATCATATCTCGTCTCAACTAGCTCGAGTTTACCGAGATTTTCGAGATCTCGGCAAGATTTTGAACTATGATCCTAAGTCTCATGTTTAATGCATATACACCAACTGCTCCAATCGTTTGTGACTCAATTGGTTCCTCTTGGAGTGGATTAGTGAGAATGTACTCCAGTTGCGCTGGCATCTGGAGGTGGAACAAGTTTGGGAGAGCACATTGATGCTATCTTTCTCAAGTTAGCTTCATCTCTTCCATGGAGCACCTACATTCGCGTGCATTAGAATATTAAGGTTATTTATGTTAAGTCGGTACATAGGTATATGAATTCAATGGAGACAAGAAGACAAATAATATAGTAGACCTACCAGATTTTGTGCCTTCTCTAGCAGATTTTGCGGATGCATGACCAAAACTCCCAAAAGCATCCCTGAAGGTCTTTATCTATACTCATTTCAAACATGCCTCGCATTAGTACAAAATCGAGTAGTTAAATTTCTTATAAATACTGGACAAATTTACCAACTCTCACCTCATTATTGCATTTCGCCTGTGTACTTACATGAGCCACCACATTTTCCAAGTCTCACCTCATTATTGCATTTTGCCTATGTACTTGCATGAGCCACCACATTTTTCTTTGCTTCTATCCCAAGTTAACGCTTGTAGGGATACTTGAGATTGAGATGGTATGCTAAGAATTACATGAATAACTTGTCAATGCTTATGAATATGTAAATGGAATGTAAATTAACTTAAGTACCTTGAACTAAACTTATAAAACTCACCAGCTCTATGCAATGGATGCATCAAATGCTTCTCCCATCGGTCCTCAACAATTTCAGGTACGCCGTCTTACCTGGAGGTATGTTGCTCACGCGTTTCTTCATCTCCATGGTAGCATACAAATGTGACAAGATAGGCTTCTTCTCCTAGCTTGCCATCCACAGTATTTTTACCACTAGCTCAATTATAAAGACCTTCTTCAGGTCCTTTGCGATTATTGGTCACTAGAGATGGTAGCCTATGCTGCCCTCCCATGTGGTGAACTCGACCCCCTCCAACCAAACCATTCCTCTGAAGCAAACATGGGCCTCAAACCAACCATCTTCGCCTCAAAACTCTTCAATGCAATATAGTTGGTGGCAAATCGAGTACTGTTAAGCCTCATCAAATCTCTATTGTACTTCTCCCTCAGCATCTGTAAAGCGTATTCATGGTTGCAAACAAATATGGTCACTTGTCTTGCTAGCTCGACCACACCCACTACCAAGGATCTTTTCCCCATGTCTGTAGTGGACTACACATGGTATCCTAAAGAGGTGGATTCTATTGTTGTGCTTGTTCATCAATCTCTCACCTACCTTCTTAAAGTGGCTCCAATTGTCTGTCAACACTTGGACAATGTTTTATGGCACTACATCATCCACAATATCCTTCGGCAGTGTGTAGATATACTTTGCATCCTTTCTTCTTGGATGCATCCTGTTAACAAAACTGATTTAGGAATAATGCTTGAATGATCTTAGATAGACCCCAAGCCTTTATTTATAATAAAGAGTCAAAGTTACATAGACAAAATTATCCCTAACATAGCCAACATGGTTGTACATAAGATAGAACATAGTAAAAAGTCCAGAATACCCCCACAGTATTCTGGCCCATACAATCCAACACTCCCCCTCAAGTTGATGCATATATGTCATGCATGCCCAACTTGACTAAAATAGGATGAAACACTTTGCCACTTAGTCCCTTCGTGAACACATCGGTTAACTGATCAGCAGACTTCACAAATGGAACATAGATGAGTCCGGCTTCGAGCTTTTCCTTGATGAAATGTCGGTCAACCTCCACATGCTTAGTACGATTATGCTGGACAGGATTATGAGTGATGCTAATGGCCACTTTATTATCACAATATAGCATCATGGGAAGATGGATAGCAACACCAATATCCTGCAACAATCCTCTAAGCCACAAAAGTTCACAGATTCTTTATGCCATGGCACGGAATTCAGCTTCAGCATTGGACCTTGCCACAACATTCTGCTTCTTTCTCCGCCATGTGACAAGGTTGCCACTTGCAAATGAACAATAGCCAACAATGAATTTTCTGTCAGTAGAGCCAGCCCAATCGACATCAGTATAGGCTTCAACTTTTAGATGACCACTGGGAGATAAAAGTATCCCATTTCCTGGAGCAGACTTCAAGTATCGCAAGATGCGAAGAACTGCATCCATGTGAGAGGAATAAGGATCATACATAAACTAGCTTACCAAACTCACGGCAATGGCTATGTTTGGTCGTGTATGAGAGAGATAGATCAACTTGCCCACTAATCGCTGATAATGACCTTTGTCAATAGGTTCACCTTCTTTCTCCCTAAGTCTAGTAGTAGCTTCCATGGGAGTATCTAAAGGATGACACCCTAACATTCCAGTCTCAGACAATAGATCTAGGATATATTTTCTTTGAGAAAGAAAGATGCCCTTTGAAAATCGAGCAACCTCTATCCCTAGAAAATGTTTTAGAGTTCCCAGATCCTTTATTTCAAACTCACGAACAAGGAAGAGCTTCAATTTGTTCATCTCATGATTCTCATCACCATCATTGCCGGTCACTACAATATCATTAACATAGACTATTAGGATAGTTACCTTATCACCAACTTGATTGATGAACAAGGTATGTTCAGCATTGCTTTGTTTGTATCCCACAGAAACCATAGCCTTGTGAAATCTACCGAACCAAGCTCTAGGTGATTGCTTTAACCCATAGAGAGCCCTCTTCAATTTACAAACCTTGCCCCTGGTAGTAACCATCAGAGAAGCCTGGGGGAATGTCCATATATACCTCTTCCTCTAGTTCTCCATAGAGGACGGCATTCTTCACATCTAATTGCTGAAGATCCCATCCAAGATTCACAGCACAAGATAACAATACTCTTACAGTATTGAGTTTTGCTACTGGTGCGAAGGTCTCCTGGTAGTCAACTCCATATGTCTGAGTAAAGCCCTTTGCAACCAAACGTGCCTTATATCGATCCACTGTTCCATCTGCCTTCTGTTTGACCACAAATATCCATTTACATCTCATTGGTTTTTTCCCTGGAGGAAGAGCCACAAGATCCCACATATTATTTTTTTTCAATGCTCTCATTTATTCCAACATTGCTGCCTTCCACTTTCCATCTGTAGATGCTTCCTGCCAATTTTTAGAAATGGAAACAGAAGAAAGAGAAGATACAAATGCACGAAAAGAAGGAGAAAGAGAACTATAAGAAACGAAACGAGATATGGGATGCAGAGTGCAAGTCCTAATACCTTTGCAATGAGCAATAGGTAGGTCGGAGGAAGAGGCTTACCAGAAGAAGAAGAATCTGGATCCTGAGTCGGCAACTGGATAGGTATTGGTGCTACAGTGGATTGAAGGTGCCCTTTGCTGGAACATCTCTTTTTACAGGTGATAATGTTGGAGTCGTCAATTCTCTTTTGAAATTTACTAATGATTCTCTGTACTGGAGTCAACTCCCCCTGAATAGGAACATCATCACCACTTGTTTCCATGATCTCCTCCTGTAAAGGATTCCCTTCGGGTGAAGGGGCAGCAGTCATTGGAGGCTGGGCAGCAGCAATAGAAGGCTGGATAGCTGCCATAGGAGGCTGGACAGCAGGTATAAGAGGTAAAAGGGGTAACCTCAAGAGAAGGAACCACATCTTCACTAGAACTCTCCCCCTGAAGAGGTGGTGGAGAATAGTAGGAAAGGGTTTCATGAAAAATGGCATCCATACTAACCATAGTACGACGGGAAGGAAGATGATAACACTTATAACCTTTTTGGGTTGCCATGAGATTTTGTATCTCTAGCATAACAGACACAGCCAAACACCTTGGGTGGAATCACAAAGGAAGAATTCCCAAGTAAAACATTAGCAGGACTACGGGAATCAAGTACTGGGGAAGGCAATCGATTAATTAGATAAACTGCAGTGAGGACAGCATCACCCCAATATTGGGATGGAACATGTCGAGCAAACATCAATGCTCTGGCCACTTCCAATAAGTGGCAGTTCTTCCTTTCAGCCACACCATTTTGGGTCAGGGTATCAACACAACTAGTCTGGTGAATAATCCCATTATCAGCAAAGTATTTTTGAAATTGGGATTCCATATACTCAGTTCCATTGTCACTTCTCAAAATTTTGAAAGTAGCCTGAAATTGAGTTTGGATCATTTTATGAAAATTCTGAAAACATGAAAAAACTTGACTTTTTGTATGCATAAGATAGACTTATATGTTCCTAGAATGAAAAACAATAAAGGAAACAAACCAATGATGACCAGAAAGAGAAGATTTACGACTAGGCCCCCAAACATCATAATGCACCAAATGAAAACAATAAGAACTCCTTTTATTTGATAAAGAATAAGTAGAACGTGTCTGTTTAGCCAGAACACAAGCCTCACAAAAAAAAAAATCATCCTTACTACATTTGGTGACCAAAGCAGGAAATAAATGCGCGAAAATTCCTAATAGAGGGTGTCCTAATCTAGAGTTCCATTGGTAAAGTTCAAAAGAGACCAAGGAGTTCTGGTGTAGTGGAGAAGGTAATGGTGGTGGAGAGAGGCGACCATCATCAAGCAGGTACAATCCACCGTGCACTTTACCCAATCCAATCGTCTTCCCAAATGCCAGATCCTACAAAACACAATGGGACGAAAAAAAAATTACTTTGCAATTAAAATCACGAGTAATACTACTAATGGAAAGAACTCAAAGAAGATTAGTAGTAAAATTAGGAAAGTGCAAACCAGAAGACAAAGGAAGGGAGGAAGTGCAGTTGATGATTCCTTTTCCAAATATGGAAGAAAGGGAACCATCAACCACTTTAACCTTGTCTTTCCCAGAAGCATGAGAATATCGATGGAATAGGCTAGAGGAACTGGTTATGTGATCTGTAGTTCCAGAATCTATGATCCAACGATGAGAAGCTTCAAAAGCACAATGACCACCAAATGGAATACCTGACCGCGCAAAGTTTGAACCTGAAGGAGCAGAGGAATTGGCAGTTGTAGCGGATGTAGTAGAGGCAGTAGCAGCGGAAGTCCTTAGCAAACGTAGGAATGCTTGTAGATCATCCTGGGATAGACCAATGTCTATAGCCGGGGCTGTAGTAACAGATTCAGAGTGGTTTGCTTTGTTTTTTGGCTTCTTCTTGGCAGCCCGTTTAGCTTCAGTCAACTGGTTTCCTATGAAGTTTCCAACATTTGTCCTTAGTGTGGTAAGGTTTGTGACAATGCTCACAAGTAACAGTGCCTAGAGTAGAACTCCCAAGAGAGAGATTTCCAACAGGTGCAGTTGGAGTCGGGGCAGCAGTCTGTAGGGCTGATTTTTCAGTAATAGGAGGGTGTAACATAGCAGTCCGTCGGTTTTCTTCAGAGGAGACCAAGGCATAGGACTGTTCAAGTGTGGGAAAAGGAGAATGGCCCAACACTTGAACACAAACCTGGTCATACTCAACAGTCAACCCGGCTAAGAGGTCATAGACCCTGATTTTGCCCACATGTTTCTTATAGGTAGCAATGTCAGCAGCTGTAGTAGGGTGGTAATCAGAAAAGTGGTCCAACTGTTGCCAGAGGCTGCGCAGAGTAGCATAGTATTTAGAGACCGACAAGTCTCCTTGAGTACCATGAAGGAATTTTTTTCTGAGTTCATAAACTTGGGCATCATTGCCAAGCTGCCCATATGTTTCCTTGCAAGCTGACCAAATCTGAGAGGCTGTATCAAGGAGAAGAAACCCATGTGCAAGGTCTGAAGTCATAGAACCAATCAGATAGGACATGAGAACCCCATTGTTGGCAAGCCATCTAGTTTGAAGAGGATCAGGAGCTAGCGGCATACCACTGGTGCCATCAATATAGCTAGTAAGGCCACGGCCAACAATAGCAAAAGAAGCAGACCAAAACCACAACAGGTAGTTTGAGCCATCCAGTTTGACGGGATTAGGAGGAAAATTATGGTATTCTGATTTGCCATGGCCATCAGAAGTGGCAGTGGAAGTAGCAGAGTCACCCATAGTTGCAGCAGAGAAACCCAAATCGCAGAGAGGGGCTGTTGTGAAGAGAAATCCAATAAATACTCCAAGATAAGGGCTGAAAGCAAGGTCGAGTGGTCTTCTTGGATGGAGAAAACACCCCCAAAAAAATCAGCAGCAATGGAGAGCCCTATCCCAAATATCGATGTTGTCAGGGTTATAAAAAAAAACCCTGAAAGTTGAGATCGATGTTGGGGATTGGATCCAAAAAAAATCTGCAGTAGAGCTGGATATATGCTGGCCAGGAACTAGTAGATGATGCCCTTGGTGGTAGAAACTCCTCAAAAAAATATAGCAGCAACAAGCAGCCCTAAACCCAAAAATCGATAGATGTCAGGGTTTTGGAAAACCCTGAAGAAGGAGATCGATTGGGATTAGGGGTCTTCAAATAACTGGTAGAGGCTGGATAGATGCTGGTCAAGGTTGCAGATGAAGCTCCAACAATGATAAATCAGCCTTCAACAATGGTAGGGGCCTGATCTTCAAAAATTCTGGAAAACTCCAGTATCGCAGAGATAGGGCCAGCAGCTATCGAGCAGGATTTAGGACATGGACAAAAAGGAAAAGAGGTGGGGAGGAGAGCAGCAACTAGATCATATGATCACCTCATTAGTGCTGCCCTTGGAGAGGGATGAGAACCAAAGCGAAAGAGGAGAAAAAAATCGAGAGAAGGAGAAGGGAAAGAAAAGCGATGGGAGGGTGGTGGGTTTTGAAAACCTAGATCAGAGAGAGTCTTGGCTCTGATGCCATGTTAACAAAACTGATTTAGGAATGATGCTTGAATGATCTTAGACAGACCCCACGCCTTTATTTATAATAAAGAGTCAAAATTACATGGACAAAATTTTTCCTAACATAGCCGACATGGCTGTACATAAGATAGAACATAGTAAAAAGTCCAGAATACCCCCCACAGTATTCTGGCCCATACAATCCAACACATCCACAGACTTTAAAAAGATAGTCTTACCATCACAATTGACCATGAGTTGATGATGGACTGTTTAGTGGGTCCAGTCGAGCCATAACACATCACAGTCTCTCCATAGTTCTCCCATGTCCCCTTCAATGTGTCAATGTAATTGTCCAACTCCTACTTTTGCTAGGGCAAATAGAGATTCATTAATTCCCACAGAGGTTGCCCTTTCACTCCAGGACCAGCCTTCCCTGCATTGTCAAGCATGGCCTTCTAGTATGTCCTTGAGTAGCATTAGCTGGGATGCTATTAAAGAACTTCGAAACGACATCACCAACTTTCCCTTTCCAACCATCCTAGGCTTGTTTTATAGTTCTCTGTCTATCAGAGGATCCTGTTGAAGAACCTCAATGGGATCATAGTTGTCACGGCGTCACGGCGATCCAAGTCGGTGGAGGGGTGTCACGTCGATATATCGACATGTCGCCCGCCATGGCGTTGCCATGGCGAGCATGTCGACCATGTTTTATTTTTTATTTTCTCTATTTTTAATGTGTTAATAGATGTATACTCAAGCCATGTTTTATTTTTTCTCTATTGTTTCTCAAGTTTTAAGAAGAAAATTCAGAAATCGAAGAAGAAATCGAAGAGGGAAAGAAGAAATCGAAAGAAATCGAAGAGGGAAAGAAGACAGGAAGAAGAAATCGAAGAGGGAAAGAAGACAGGAAGAAGAAATCGAAGAGGGAAAGAAGACAGGAAGAAGAAATCGAAGAAGAAATCGAAAGAAATTGAAGAGGGAAAGAAGAAATCGAAGAGGGAAGAAGAAATCGAAGACAGGAAGAAGAAATCGAAGAGGGAAAGAGAGTCAGGAAGAAGAAATCAAAGAGGGTCGCCATGCAGCCCTCTCCCAGCGCCAGGACGCCATGGCGACGCCATGACAACTATGAATGGGATCATCATCTAGTATTGGTACTCGTGGTGGGGGTGCCCTCATACTCTGTGATCTCCTGAAAGACAAATCCCCTTGCCTTTGTTTTTTCCTCCTCTCCTTGCGGGCCCTGCCTCTGGTGCATCTACTCCAGAGCCAAGGGCATCAGCTCCTTTCCCCATCTTTGCGGCCCTAACCCTCTCCATCTGATGTGAGACTCGACTTTCTGCCCTAGCTTGCTGAAACTGTCCACAGTTAGCCTTTTTCTTGTAATCATTAGGTCTATAATCACTATTAGAGTCATCAGAGGCAACTTGTGGGTGTCTTTGTAACATTGCCTCCTCAAATTGATCTCTTTCCTTTTGCATTTCGGCCTTCTTCTGTCTTCCTCCCTTTAAGAACTTAGCCATGGCCTCATAAGGAACCTTGGTGCATTTGGCCACATCCCTGTAGCCACCAGCCAGATGCCACTTCAGTCTAGTGGTCCTTCCTGAATTTATTATCTTGTGTCAATAATTACACTAAGAATTTTTCTTGTTATTTCCTATAGGCACTCCATGCCTCCATGCTATATCTCCAGACCCACACTCAGCCATTGTACAATTTAATTCTTACGCTGTTACATAGAAAAAAAATGCATTCATTATTCGCTATTCTACATCATTACAAACTCCAAAAACAATCCTATAGCTATTTCCTATTTTTTACTCATATTTTTTTTCTTAGTTAAAAATAATTTTTATAATTTTTTAGAAATAATAATACCATAATTTATCATAAATAATAATGGAATGAGATATGAATTATCATTTCAGTTGTAAATACAACAACAATACTTCCATCAATTTTGAAGAATTTTTGTTTCCTATTTTTATGATTTTCTGTAAGTTTTAAAAATAATTTTAATATTCAGAATTTAAATAATTTTTAGACAGGAAAAAACCCAACTCCATGAAGCCATATATTGGCCAATGGTGTCCAACATATATAAAATTGACCTCAAAACACTAAGTATTAACCCTATTTTTTTCACAATTTTGTTGCAAGAAATTGAATGGCAACCACCTAGTATTAATCCTATGTTTTTTTTCCCCAAAACATAGCTTTTGGGAAAAGTGATATACCTTCTTTGGATCTTGCATAAATCTTCCAACAATGCAGCAAATCATCACTTCCATTGCGTTCCTCTGTTGCCCAAGCACCGGTTCCAAGCTTGTACGGCAGTCATTTGGCCAAAAGAGCAAGAAAAATGGAATTTCCAAGGTTTTCTGTTGAAACCAGGTGGAGCCCCCTTTCGACCCATTTCGTGGGAAACTTTGAATTTGTATCTAGGGGATTGGAACAGTTTCAAGTCTTTCAACCTATATTTCTGCGAAACTGTTCATAAGACCGAAATTTTGGTCGACACTTGGTAAAACTTGTATTTTGCTTGCCATTTCGTATCAATACCTTGCGAAACCGAAATGTTTCGCCGAAACTTGCTAAAATCTTGCGAAACCTCGAACCATGCTTATAAGCAAATATGAAGAATATTTTTCTTCTTCCTTTTGATAAGTATAAACCATCAGTAGACCAGTTTGTGCTTCAGATGAGGGACCTCACACTATGGGCTGATTGGGCTCCAATCAAGTTGAGATTTCAGGGGTCGGTTGCTAACCCATCGATCTCTAATCCCCAGCCAATAGTCAATCAAATCAGAAGTCTGAAATCAAGAAAAAAACTTCCTGAAACCAACCCAAGCAGTACTATAGCAACCAATCTTGGTTGCAGATTTGGTTCTCATGGTATGGGTGACTTTGAGGTCTGAGTTTCTAGGGTTTGAATTGTCCTGGGGGAAGAAATTTACTCCCGAAATATAAGGAGATCGATCCAACTTCGTTGAGGCTGTCAGTGTTGACCAGAAATAGAGCGATGGAAAGAAGAAGAATAGAGGAATAAGGAGATGAATAAAAAGAAGAACAGATGAAATGAGAAAGGAAAGAGGAAGGGTCTGACTTGAGACGAGAAGAGGTCAGAGAAGGAGAGGGAACCAGGAGCACTCGATCGGCTCTGGTATCTGCCTACGCAGGAAATAACTTAACAATGACCTAAGTTCAATGGTCAATTCTTTGTATTCAGTCCCAATCGAAGTTACATATATAGACTCTTAAAACTGAAATCGACTCCAATAAGGAAACTCGAGTACAACTCAAACAAGGAAACAAAAACTTAAACAAATCTCCTGCGCATCTAACTCCATAATGTAAAATAAAATAAAACTCAATTACATAAATAACCCCAAATAAAAATAATTCCCTACCAGCCCCTATTGGACTAAAATCCCGGTTTGGATCCAGTTTGTCTAGGTCTGGGTTTCCCTATTGAGTCATGCTGGTCCAGCCACAATAAAGCTACTGCATCACCACGACTACCCTATTTCAATAGAACTGTCCCTGGGGTTTCACTTTTTTCTCAATTCTATGATAGAACTACCGTATTCTATGTGGGAGATTTTTTTTCAGTTTACTTAATAATGCAAGCCTGTATCCTGAAACTCTAAAATAGGATCTCAAGTCATAGGATCTGCAAACTGGTGGAATTCCAAGCACAGCAAGACAAATATAGGATAGGTATGGAATTTTGGGGGTGATAGAACTTATAGTATGGAAAGGTGAAAAGAGGGCAAGGGGTATGGATGGATTGCATATGGATGAATAAATTGGAAACGGTGCCACAAGCTTCAACTTAAGTTAGATACTGACCTGGAAACTTAAAGAGAACTAGAAGGAAGATAAGAAAACTAGATGAGAGAAATGGTGGAGGCATCCACATGGTGTCTTTATCCACCAAAATCTCCTTGACAATCTACCCAAATTTAACACTGAACCACAGAACTTGAAGTTGCGGAAAACTGAACTTTATTATTTCTTAAATCATAGGTTTGGATTTGGGCCAATACATCTGTTTCTAGATTGCAAATAAAACTTTCTAGCAATCCTGAACTGACTTGGAAAACCAATTCATAAGAGAAAAACAAAAAATAATACTGACACTAGGAATGAGTAATTCCTTTGGGATGCAATGTGTATTACCCTATGAATTTTGTATCCTCCACATGCTGTCGTGATTCACTAGCAATTGATTTATATTATTAGACACCCAACGATTTAAATCAGTATCGAGTATCATATTGGAAGGGTGATTCTAAGAGACGTATCATATTGTATCGGAGAGACGCAAGATAGGCTAAAGATTTGCATGGAAACACTTCAGAACATATGGATATACTTAGAATACATGCAAAATAAATTTTTGAAGCACAAAACACCTTAAATAAACAGTAATTAGGTTCAATCATAGGACGTTAGGTAGTTTGACCCAATATCCGCCATGTGGCAGATCAGTGAGAGCCCTGGGTTCTATGCAAACATATTTAATTCTAAAGAAGACATTTTGTGAACTTTGATTCTCTTACTTTGTTATCACATGCATGGGGGGGGTTAAAGTTTATCAAAACCTCACAGTCCCACTCCCACACCCTTCTTCTGTGAGAGACCAAGAGCGCTTCTGCTGAAACCCTTTACAGCGACTTCCTCTGTGAGAGCTACAAGTGAACGTATCCACCGGCGGCGACCCAACTGGTGCTCCAGTGGCGGCATCTATGGCCACTATTTCTGCTAGCTGCTACTCTCTTCTTCTTCCTCCTTCTCTGCCTCTGTTTCTTTTTTGCAGAGGTTTTGAGGGTGTAGATAGTATCAACCATATTGGTACTGTATTGGCCGATCGACCATGTATTGTCTGTACTGGTCGATACATGTATATATTTATTGAAGTATTGTATCTGTAACGTATCATATTGAGACCTTCAAATACTGATACATATCGGCTGACAGTCCGATACGATACGATACTTTAAACATTATAGACAATCTGTAAATATATTTATTTTCCTACATTAAAACTATGGTTTGTATTTAGAAAAATTGTAATTAGTTATTCTTGTTCAACATCTTGCAGATGTTTAATGATAAGATGCTGAAGATCAATGTTAAGAGATGCATACGTACAGCTGTCAAACTCCGGAAGAAGTACTTCTACAAGGTGCCTGGATCTGTCTCCCTTCAAATAAAATTACTCTTTTGGTCTGCAACCATACAGATTGGCAATGATCGCCCCCCCCCCCCCTCTTTTTTCCTCCATATTTTTCCCTTTCATGCTATTCCATGCTTCAAATTAATTTTGAGTTTTTCTTGCACTGTTTCATGTTAAGGATACTTCTTATAGAGAAGTAATGACACATAGTTGGTGTTCCATTTGAGATGGCAGTGACCAATATCTCCTCTTGAAAATATTCTAATGTACAAAAACGACTAGTACTACCCTCTTTCTCTCCTACTTGAAATCCTCAACGTACAATTTTTTTTTACTCATTGAAAATTGGGGGGGGGGGGGGGGTTAGAAAAAGAAAATGTCAAACAATTTTTTTGATTTACAGCCATGGGTTCGTGAACTCCACCAGTGTTTTTATGCTGCTGGTCCTAAGCCCGGATAAAGGAGGAGGGTTGGTACATCAGGTCAGCAGCGAGCATTGTAAAAACTTTAGCAAAAGCTTTTTGGCATGGATCCTAGAGTGAAAGAGCATTCATGTACCCGACCCCATTTAGTTGAGATAAGCCTGAGCTGAGTTGAGTTGAGTTGGATTTTTTTTTTCATTTAAAGTATGAAACAGAAACCACTGCTTATTTACTTTGTTTCATCCACAACTAATATATATATATATATATATATATATATATATATATATATATATATATATATATATATATATATATATACATATATATTGATATATATACATATATATTGATGACTTTGGGAATTGTGATTTGTGTCTATGGGACACAGCCCACCTTTAATTATAATAATGAGCAATGGGGAATGTTACAAATCCTGAGAAAAAAAGGAAAAACCAGAGAAGAAAACTCGATGCACTGAGTTCCTCTCCCACAGTTTGTATTTATAATAATAACCAATTACATCAAAACAGGAAACTCATTCCTTGACAACCAAGAAACTAAATATAATAAGAAGCTAACCCTAACTAGGAAACTAACATAAAACGGTGGAAACAAACTAAGACACCAAGATAGGGACAATCCCCTTATTCATGGTAAATTACCCAAACTACCCTTGTATCCCCACCGCACAAGGGCCCATACTCAACACTCCCCCTCAAGCTGGAATACACATATAGCAAAAAAAAATCTCCAGCTTGAAACAATACAAGATAACAATTGTAACACCACCTAGCAGCACATCACCAGCTCAAGCACAATGGCCACCAATCAGCTACAGTAAGTAAAAGAAACCGTGTCGAATAGAACCAAACAGCAACAAGCAATAATAAGCAGTAGAGAACCCCAACCGCAATCTAAAGATCATATAATAGGAACATCACAGGTAGTAGATAGGCATCTTCCCAAAGAAGGCAAGTAAAAGTGCAGCTTCAACAACTACATCACAAGAAGAATCTCGCAACTTCTCTCAAAGGCACCATTTCACAAAAGGCTACTGTCTTAGAGGTACTACTGCGGTACTTGTACATCAGCTCAGTGCTTGTAGAATGCGGACCCAATTCACAAAGACATCTGGTTGCTAACCGACCAATCAGACACCATATGGTTGCTGACCGACCACACAAAGACAGCATATGGTTGTTGACGAACCACTCGATATAAGGCAGCCGTGGACCAAGTAGATAAAAGCTGTACTGTTGTTGTGGATACGAGCAGATAACACGTATAGATAAAAATAATCTTCAAGAATGAGTGACTGAAGCAAATAAGTCTTCAACCATGTAGAAACATCATGCTGATGGCCAGATAAATTAGACAAATTTCCAAATAATTCTTGAGCAACGCAATAACCATAAGTTCCACTAACCACCAAGATAACCTCCAATCTCCCCCTCACGTGTAGCATTACACGTGAACAAATAAGGTAAAGCCAATGGGAGACAGCCAAGTGTGCCAACAATGCCGATCTTAAAAAAAATTGGAACTCCAAATTGATATGACCGGGTCCACCATTTAACTTGTAAGTCCAATGGCAATTCTGTAAATAATTAATGCAATCTCCAAGTGATGCAAAAACCGGGTCAAAATACCCAATTGGATTCGTGTGGACCCACCCAAACACACAAGAATAGCAAATGGCAGAACTGTAATTAACCAGAATTTTTCAAGGGGCAATTCGCAAATAAAGAAGTAAGGGGACATGAAGGGAATTTAGAGTAAAATAAGGACAAAGGTAGATAAGAGAAGATGATAAGGGCATAAAGGGAAACTTAAAGGAATAAAATAAGACTCTAGGAATAAAGTAACTAAAAGGAAACCAACTCATAAAAGGAAACCCATTGTGAAACATTCATCGTCTTCCTCAAGCAACCACCAAAACGTGAAAACATGATCTCAAGGGTTTCGATAACAAGGGGGAAAATCAGCCAAAATCGATAGAAACTACAAGAACATCTGCAAACGTCAAGCAGCCAACGGAACTGGTAGATCGAGACGCAGCAGGTCTTCCATTTTTTTTTTTTCTTATCAACAAATCAATAGCATCAATCGAAGAAAACTAGCAACTGATTCAGTCTATACCAGAAAGAGCAGCAGGGTAACAAGGGGCTTGAATCAGCCCAAAACAGTGGATCAAAGACCCACCGTGAACAGTATTAAGTAGTCCTCAAGAGAGGAGTAGAGCCGTATGGCAGAAAAAGAAATTGCAGCAACTCAGTGACGGTAAAACAGACACAAACCAAGCTGTATGTCTGCAACCTTCAAACAATTCAGCAAAGCGATACCCAGTTGAACCTAGCGGAACAACCAGTGGTAGAAACAGACTTGCAGAAGCAAAATAAAAATAAACAGTGGCAGCAAACGAGAAGCAGCGACAGCCATAGTCGAAGAACTAATGAATCATCAGCAGTCTGGTTTGATTTAAACAACACCAACGAAAACCATCTTCTTCAACAGAATCATTCCACGTTTGTGGTTCAAAATCAGAGCAAACGAAATGCAAACAGAAGATATATATATATATATATATATATATATATATATATATAGCGGTAACAATGGCTGCTCACCATAACAGAGACCTTTAAACGACTCTCAAACCGGCAACGTTTTGAACCCTGATCGATTCAAACCATCAGCTCTGATACCATGTTACAAATCCTGAGAAAAAAAGGAAAAACCAGAGAAGAAAACTCGATGCACTGAGTTCCTCTCCCACAGTTTGTATTTATAATAATAACCAATTACATCAAAATAGAAAACTCATTTCTTGACAACCAAGAAATTAAATATAATAAGAAGCTAACCCTAACTAGGAAACTAACATAAAACGGTGGAAACAAACTAAGAAACCAAGATAGGGACAATCCCCCTATTCATGGTAAATTACCCAAACTACCCTTGTACCCCCACGACACAAGGTCCCATTCTCAACAGGGAACAAAGACAATAAAGTCCATAGGGCAACACAAGATAAACCCTATGGACAATTACACCCTTGAATCCCATATTACAACACTCCGCCTCAAGTTGGTGCATGGATGTCACACATGCCCAACTTGCACACAAGAGGACAAAACACTTTACTACTCAATCCCTTAGTAAAAACATCAACAAGCTGGTCTTCAGACTTGACAAATGGAGTGCAAATCAGCCCTTGTTCCAGCTTCTCTTTAATGAAATGGCGGTCAATCTCCACATGCTTTGTGCGATCATGTTGGACCAGATTATGGGCAATACTGATGGCGGATTAGTTGTCACAATAAAGCATCATAGGTAAAGACGTAGGAACAGCCAAGTCTTTCAAGAGTCCCTGGAGCTACATTAATTTGCAAATGCCATGGGAAATAGCACGAAATTCAGTTTCAGCACTTGACCTTGCAACAACTGTCTGTTTCTTGCTTTGCCAAGTAATAAGGTTACCTCCAACAAAAGTCCAGTAATCGGATGTAGAGCGTCAATCATCAGGAGAGCTGGCCCAGTCAAAGTCGGTAAAGGCTTCCACCCGCAGGTAATTAGAGGGAGAGAAAACAATACTCTTTCCTGGAGCGGACTTTAAGTATTGTAATATACGTATCACAGCATCCCAATGTGGTAAGGGTCATGCATGTATTGGCTCACCATGCTGACTGCAAAGGCTATGTTTGGTTGAGTATAGGAGAGATGGATCAACTTCCCAACCAACCGTTGATACTGCCCTTTATCCATAGGGTCTCCAGTCTTACTAGAGAGGCGAACATTTGCTTCCAAAGGAGTGTCTGAAGGTTTACACCCTAGCATGCCTGTTTCTAGATAACAAATCCAAGGTGTATTTCCATTGAGAGAGAAACACCCCTTTGGTAGAACGGGCAACCTCAATACCAAGAAAGTACCTCAATTGATCGAGGTCCTTGATCTCAAACTCCTTCCCATGATGTGATTTGAGACGAGTAATCTCCTCGGTGTCGTTGCCAGTAACCACAATATCATCCACATAGATGATAAGAATTGTAATCTTGGATCCAGATCGCTTGATGAAGAGGGTATGATCAGCATTGCTTTGGGTATAACCAAAGGATACCATCATACCATGAAATCTCCCAAACCAAGCTCGAGGGGACTGCTTTAATCTGTACATGGCACGTTTCAGCTTACATACTTTCCCATGAGTCTTCTGAGTAGCGAAACCATGAGGAAAATCCAGGTATACTTCTTCCAGTTCACCATGGACAAATGCATTTTTTATGTCCAATTGCTGCAATTCCCATCCGAGGTTAACTGCACATGACAAGATCATACCGATAGTGTTCATTTTTGCAACCGGGGTGAAAGTCTCTTGGTAATCAAGCCCATAGGTCTGCGTGAACCCCCTAGCAACCAACCTGGCCTTATATCGATCCACATTGCCATCAACATTTTGTTTTACTGCAAATACCCACTTGCAGCTTACAGTCTTCTGCTGAGGAGGAAAATGAACTAGTCTCAAGTACTGTTCTTTTCCAAAGCCTGCATTTCTTCAATCATAGTTGCCTTCTACTGTGGATCTTGAAGTGCCTCCTACCAATTCTTAGGAAGAGAGACAAAGGACAAGGAAGAAACAAAAGCACGGTTTGATGGAGAGAGAGACTCATATGAAACCACCTAAGAAATAGGGTGTTGCATACAAGTTCTAACCCCTTTTCGGACAGCAATGGGAAGATCTAGAGAAGGATCTGAAATAATATGAAAAGGAGACTTAAGATAGAAATTACTAGGAGATGGTGGATCTGATGCAGGAGGAACTGGTTGAGTAGGTAAAGCCGGAGCAGCTGTGATGGTGTCTATTTGCTTCCCACGAACTCAACAGGTACAAACAATAGGAGCTGGAATCACGGCAGTAGACTGAGGCTGGGGCTCCCCCTGGACAGAAGAGTTATCAACAAGAGAAGGCATATCATGTATATCAGGCACATCATCACCAACCCATAGAGAATCTTCCCCTTGATGAGATGCCGGAGAAAATAGCATGCAGCTTCATTAAAAATTACATCCAGAGTCACATACACGCAGTGGGACGAAGGATGGTAAAATCTGTAGCCCTTCTGAGTAGGAGAATATCCCATTAACACACACTTCAATCCCCGCGGTTCCAATTTACTGGGATGCTGGTGGTTCCTTGCATAGCACCCACATAGTCAAATACCTTTGGTGGAATAAGAAAGGTCTCTGACCCTTGGAGGTCCTGAAGAGGAGATTGAAAATCCTAAACGCGAGTAGGCATGCGGTTGATCAGGTAAGCAGCAATTAAGACAGCCTCACTCCAATATTGTGGGGGAACATTCATTGCAAACATGAGAGAGTGTGCCACCTCTAGTAAATGCCGGTTCTTGCATTCAGCCACCCCATTCTAGGTGGGAGTGTTAACACAACTTGTTTGGTGAATGATGCCCTGTGCTGCAAGATATGCCTGGAATGCACCATTGTTATACTCCAGCCCATTATCACTACGAAGAATTTTAATCTGGGCATTGAACTGGGTGTGAACAAGGTTGTGAAACAATTGAAAACAGGAAAAAACCTTACTCTTGTGCTGCATAAGATAAAGCCAAGTAACACGGGTGTGACAATTCTATAAAAGAAACAAACCATTTATAGCCAGAGACAGAGGTACAACGAGCAGGGCCCCACACATTTGAATGAATTAACATAAACGAAGAAACACTTCTAATATTTAAACTAGGCTAAGAATGGGTTTGCTTGGCTAAAATGCAAGCATCACAAAAAAACAAAGTCTTTGGAATTACATTTAGAAAATAAACTGTGAAAAGCCCTAACTAAAGTACCCACTGGGGGGGAGACCTAAGCGCCTATGCCAAAGAAGCAAGTTAGGACGAGTAGCTGGGACTGAAGCAAAAACGGTCTGATGAGCATGATGGTGAGATGGGATAGCTTTGTCGAGCAAATAGAGACCATCATTAGCTCTACTAGAGCCAATCGTTTCCTCCATTACCAGATCCTGAAATAGAAAATAAGATGGGAAAAAAGTCACTTTACAATTATGGTCGGAAGTGAGACGACTTATGGAAATAAGATTGGTAGTAAAATTAAGAACATGTAATACCGAATTGTTTGCCATTGTTCCCAAAAAGAAATCACACGGATTGCTGGAGAAGAACTTAACCATCAACCAAAACCAAAATATACACAAGAAAAAGTGGGAAACAATCTTTCAATACATTAGGACGGATGAGGAGAACAGAAAAGAGGGAAAAAAGGGCCCTCAGTGGCTTAGAATATCACCACCAAGGGTGGCGGAGGTGGTGGAGGCGGTACCGCCCGCTCGATGGTGCTAAAAGGTGCACTGAGGGAGAGAGAGAGAGAGAGAGAGAGAGACAGTGACTAGTGGTGGCGGCGCTAGGCTAGGCGATAGTGGTGGGGTGGCGACGGTCTGGGAAGAAATCGAGAAAGAGAGGAGAAAGAAAAAAGAGCCGATTAGGGTTTAGAATCCCTAGGTCTATCCTGCTCTGATACCATGATGACTTTGGGAATTGTGACTTGTGTCTATGAGACACAACTCACCTTTATTTATAATAATGAGCAATGGAGAACAAAGACAATAAAATCCCTAGGGCAACACAACATAAACAATAACAACAACAACTCAGCCTTATCCCAAATTCCCAACTACATGGAGCCTTCAAAACAAAGTAGGGAAAGCAAAGTAAGAGGGATGAAGAATAAAAATGAAGAAATGAGATAAGAAAAAGTGATAATTGTAAAATGAAAAATGAAAGAGGAAAGAGGATAGCCCAAGAAATCTGGAAAATCTCAGCAATAGGCTCTATCTTAGGTCATCCTTGGCGCAAGACCCAGACTATGCATGTCATTTTTCACAACCTCACCTATTGTCATTTTAGGTCTGCCCCTGGCTCTTTTAGCTCCTTCAATCGGAATCAGATCACTCCTCGTTATTAGGGCATCCCTAGGCCTCTATTGCACATGGCCAAGCCACCTCAAACGACATTCTCGAAGCTTGTCGCTGATCGGGCAACTCCCACATCAGCTCTAATACGTTCGTTCCTCATTTTATCCTTCCTAGTTTTGCCGCACATCCATCTTAACACCCTCATCCCTGCAACATGTAGCTTTGCTTTAGGGCACATCTTAACTGCTCAACATTCTGCCCCATACATCATAGCAGGTCGGACAATAGTCTTGTAGAACTTTCCTTTAAGCTTTAAAGGAATGTGTCGGTCGCACCTCTCCACTTCATCCATCCCACTTTAATTCTTTGTGAAACATCATCATCTATGTCATCTTCTTTGTGTATGATAAACCTCGGATATCTAAAATATTCACTTGGCAGCAACACAACATAAACCTTATGGACAATTATACCCTTGAACCCTGTTAGACCTTGTGAAAAAAATTTGAGAATTTCATTAATATTCAACACCAATTACATACGATGACCATGTGTATATATAGAAAACAGGTTGAGAACCTTGGTATGGATTCTCAACACCAAACTTGCTTTACACAACACATGAAATATAAAGAAACTTTCTATACACTGCACATGTAATATAAGGAAACTTAGGCTGGAGGTTGAGTTGCCGCTATTGTCATGCACCACCAAAGGAAACACCAAGTATGGAAGATTTCACCAAGAGAACCAAATATAGCGTGCCAAGTAAAGCTGACGATGCTATATTCGGCTAATATACCCCCTCAAGCTTAGGATGTGATGGGTCAGATCTTGAGCTTGTCACTAAGAAATTGAAACCGCTTAGATGACAATCCTTTGGTGAAGATATCTGTGAGCTGATCGTTTGTGGAGATGACCTGGACAGAGATTTCTCGGCGGGCAATCTTTTCCCAGACAAAATGATAATCAATTTCAATGTGTTTAATACGGGCATGAAACACCGGGTTGGCTGATAAATACGTTGCTCCAATGTTGTCGCACCATAATAATGGAGTTTGAGATAAAGGGATGTCGAGTTCTTGAAACAGAGCCACCAGCCAAGTCAAATCGGCTGCAGTATCGGCTACAGCCTTGTATTCGGCTTTGGTGGACGATCGAGCAATAGTCCGTTGTTTGCACGAGGAACTAACAGGTAAATTAGAACCGAGAAAAAGGGCAAAGCCCCCTATGGAACGACGATCAATATTATCACCCGCCCAATCAGCATCAGAGTAAGCCTGTATGTGAAGGCTGGACTGCTTGTCAATAAGAAGACCATTAGATTTTGTATGCTTGAGGTAACGCAATATGCGTTTGACAAGCGACTAGTGCTCATCAGTGGGTGAATGCATATACTGGCAGGCTCGTTTAACTACATAGGCCACATCAGGGCATGTAAGACTGACATACTGTAGAGCCCCAACAGTGGATCAATACAATGTGGCATCACTAAACTACGCACCCTCTGTCTGTAAGCCCTTAGAGGAGATAGGAACAGGCGTAACCACAGGTTTGCAATCGGTCATGCCGGTCTTGTGAAGCAGATCAGTAATATAGCGTTGTTGAGACAGAAGAAAACCCTTCGGATGAGCTACGGCCTCAATACCCAAAAAGTAATGTAGCAGGCCAAAATCCTTGATAGAGAATTCGCTGGATAACTACTCAAGAAGGGTTGATACATGAGAAGAACTGCTGCTAGTGACCAATATATCATCAACATATACCAGGACATAAGTCGTAACATTTCCAGGAAGGAAAATGAAGAGCGAGGGATCGGACTAGGAAACCCGAAATCTAGACTGAATATGGAACTGTGACAGGCAATGAACCAAGCCCGGGGAGCTTGTTTGAGGGTGTATAGCGAATGGTGCAATCGACAAACATAGCCAAGGATGATTGGGATCCTCAAAACCCTGGGGCTGAACATAAACCTCTTCATTCAGGGCGCCATGGAGGAATGCATTGTGAGCATCTAGCTGGCGCACAGGCCACCCCTTAGTCACAGCCAGAGAAAGCACCCTCTTAATAGTCGTTGGTTTCACCATAGGGCCAAAGTCTCATTGTAATCCATACCCTGTTGTTGGTGAAAACCCTTTGCAACAAGGCGAGCCTTATAGCTTTCTATGGAGCCGTCAACCTTCCTTTTAATCCTGTTCACCCACTTACAATCAACAATATTAAACTTGGGGTTAGGAGGAACAAGCGACCAAGTCGCATTACGAACCAAAGCATTAAATTCGTTGGCCATCACTGCTCGCCATGCAGGGCTGCTTTTAGCTTGGGTGTAGCTAGGTGGTTCAATAGTGTGAGACACGGTGGAGGTGGAATGCGCCTGTGGTCATGTGTTGGAGCGAAAGGTCATATGGTGTGGGCAAGTGGAGGGAGGCGATGGAGGGGGAGATAATGGTTGGGTCGTGGGTAGGCTATGGACCGGTTGGTTGCTAGCGTAGAGTTCCGTTAAGGATCTGGTTTTAGGGGCGGCCATAGGGGCTGGTAAAGCAACTGGGGAGGGATCTTGAGGGGACCGTGGATGAGGAGTGGTCGGGTTAGGTGGGGAACTGTTTGGTGGGCTTGGGGGAGGCGTAGGAGGACCTTGGGGTGGTGGTGAGGCTTGGAACAAGGAGGCATAGGAGGACCTTGGGGTGGTGGTGAGGGTTGGAACGGGTTAGGGTGTCTGGGTGTGGCTTGCCCGTAGGGCGCCATATGATGCCCAATATGTACCAACGCCCATGGGGAAGGGGACGGGGTGAGGGGAATGGGCCCTAGGAGTGAGGGCCGAATGGAGGAAAAAGGAAATGAAGACTCATTAAAACGAACGTACCAGGCAATATAAATTTTGTGAGTGGCAATGTCCATACACCGATAACCAGAACGTGAGGGACTGTACCCTAAAAACACACATGGCATGGAGCGGAACTCCATTTTATGTGAATTGTAAGGCCTAAGAAAGGGAAAATATAAACAACCAAAGATACGTAGAAATTGATAATCAGGGGGGCGGTGAAAAACATGTTCAAAGGGAGATTTACCTCCAGTAACACGAGACGACATACAATTGATGAGGTATACCGCCATTCAAACCCATAGTACCAATATTGGTGAGGCACCAATCCTTGTGCAAGTAAAGTTAACCCTGCTTCAACAATGTGTCTATGGTGTCTTTCGACGGTACCTTGTTGTTCATGGGTGTGGAGACAAGCTACTCGGTGTTGGATTCCTAAGGTAGCAAAAAATTTTGAAAGCGAGCGAAATTCACCGCCCCAATCGGATTGAACAGCTTTAAATTTAGTTGAAAATTGGCACTCTACTAGCGCTTGAGAGCGTTTAAAAATGTCAAAAACTTCGGATTGATGAACCAATGGTTAATACCAGGTGTAACGAGTAAGATCATCAACAAAAATTAAAAAGAAACAAAATAGGAATCAAATGCGAAGGTCCCCAAACGTCCATAAAAATTACACCCAAAAGTGAAGAGCTACGATAGTCTGAAGTACGCAAATTAAGTCTATTGGCCTTACCAAGTTGGCAGACTGTACAAAGGGAACTAAAGGTAGAAGACAAAACAGGTAATTTATGTCTACTAATAATACTACGAATAACACGTTCATGGGGATGCCCAAGTCGTCGATGCCACCCGTCGGAAGAGGTACGCTCAGCAATATTGGCAGAAGGCGCATGATGTGCTACAAGAGCTGGTACAAACCACCACTACTCGGACCGGAAAGAAGAGTACGGCTGGTCTTCTGGTCCTTCACAAAAAAAGCAGACGGGTGAAATTCGAAATACACATTATTATCCTGTGTAAAACATTGAACAGAAAGAAGAGATTTTTGCATATCAGGAATACAAAGCACATTAGACAAACGTAGGGAACCATTAGCAGAAGGGAGAGAAGTGGTACCAGTATGACTAATAGGGAGACCCTTACCATTATTGACATGGAGCTGATCAGTACCTGAGTAGGCATCATAGGATGAGATAGACTTCAAATCTGTTGTAACATGATGGGTAGCGCCAGTATCCGGGTACCATGTGGCAGTAGAGGGTGGTGGTGGTGGGGCAGGGTAAGAAGGGTAGGCCGGTGGAGAAGGGTTTATGTGATTCAGCCAAGGTAGAGGGGAGGGTTGGGTATGGTGAGGGTAGTAGGAATGATAGGCTGATGGATTTGAAGCTGTGTTTTGAGGTTTGGAGTAACAATTGGCGATGTTGTGAGTGTTGCAATTGCAAAAGGTACACCATAAACGACCTTGCTGGGCGGGGCGATTGCCACGGCCACGACCACCACGATTTCCATGGCCATCACACCCTCCTTTGGAGAAACCGCAATCAGAGGGCATGCGGCCAGGCGGAGCACTAGAAGAGGAGTCACGAGTGGCGACATTGGTGGTGGGAGTGGAATTGCTGCTTGCATCCACAAGAGTTAACTTCTTCAACGAAGACGTGTGCAAGAATTCTTGACTCAAAAGCAATGAGTGCAGCTCATCAGCATTGGAATAACCTCGCAAAAATCAGAGCGCAAGGAGGGGAAAATATGTATATTAAAATCTGCAGCGGAAATAGGAGTGCCGGCAGCAGTTAGTTTGTCAGATATTGCTTTGGCGTGTTGCAAGAAGGTTGCAACAGATTCATCAGGCTTATGTACTAAGTCCTGTAAGGCAAGATGAAGAGAGAGAACCCGAGTTGCAGAAGCGGAGGCATATGCGGTCGACAAGGTTTCCCAAATAGCCCGACTGGTGGTCTTCCCGATGATAAGAACACCTCTTCAGAGAAAGAAGAGATGAGGCAACGGAGGACGCGTCCTGTTGGCGCCAAGTAGCAGCAGCCGCCGGATCGGTTGGACAAGGGAGGGAACCGTCAAGAAAACCAAAGAGATTTTGGTCTTGGAGGAAAGGCTCGATCTGATTGCTCCAATATAACAAGTTTTTAGTGGTCAGCTTCAAGGATAAATAATGGTGAGCATTAGGTATCAATGGAGAAGAAGACAGGAGATAAAGAGGGGTAGGCGTTTAGAAGGGGAGTCCAGAAAAGGGAATCAGCCAAGGGGTAGTGGTGTTTGTCGCCATTAGAGGAGAGGAGACAGTGCTGGTGGAGGAGATGGTGGTGGTGGTTGATGAAGTAGTAGCGGCAACAGTGGAGTTCGGGTCCCCCATTGGAGATCACGGCGGCAGTGCTGGTTGGTTGGACTGGAGAAGAGAATTGAGAAAAACAATAGATGCTCGGTGGAGCTAAAATGGCTCTGGTGCCATGCTAGACCTTGTGAAAAGTTTTTGAGAATTTCATTAATCTTCAACACCAATTACATACGATGACTATGTGTATATATATACACCAAAGGTTGAGATTCTTGGTACGGATTCTCAACACCAAACTTGCTATACACCACATGAAATATAAAGAAACTTGCTATACACTGCGCATAAAATATAAGGAAACTTAGGCTGGAGATTGAGTTGCTGCTATTGTGACACACCACTAAAGGAAACACCAGGTATGAAAGATTTCACCAAGAGAACCGAATATAGCTTGCCAAGTAAAACTGGCGATGCTATATTCGGCTGTTAAACCACATATTACAACATATGTGTTATTTGTGTGTGTGTTGTGAGTGTAAAGAGTCTCCACCCCACTGCGCGAAGCAGGAAGGTTAAATTAGTCATTCCTTTCCACAGTAAAAAATTTGTTTTTTTTTTTTTAATAGTTTCATGTGCATTGCCACGGGGTTGATGCTAGTACTTTCTGTTCATAAGTTGATGTCAGAGACATTGTTGTAATTGTATAGGCTATTGTCGGCAAGATTATACCAACAGGATTGATGAGTCTGTTTTCAGTCATCATACAGGTTGAAACTCAACTTTTTTTTTTGGGTCCCCAGTTAATCAGGCAGAATATTGCAGATGGTTCAGAGCAATGACTTTGCAGAGATGTACTGCCACGAGTAATCAATTCATTGGCCCAAGTCTCATGCATCTCTGTGGTAGTATCTGAAATAGCACCAATAATACGAGTTTCCCTGTTCATCGTCAGCATGCAATATGTGTTGCATCTTGATCATCTGTGCTGGAGAAATTTAAAGCCAAAGCAGTTATGCCATTTGAAGATATATCTGATTATTTGGGTCTCGAATTTCTCTTTGACCTTTTGTGCGAGGTTAGTTACTATTGGTCCTATGCCCCATCATTGAAATACTAAAATAAAATTGTGGTATTGTAATGACTTTAGGTGTAATAGAAAATTAATTTTCAATTATACAAACTCCATTCTTGGCCTGAGTTGGGAACACTAAGGCTGAAGTAGACTGAAACAGCAGTGAAAGTTTGAATCAAGTGATTCAGACATTATTTAGTTTGAGTCCTCTGACTTGGCATTAAATTTTCTATCCCACTCAGGACTCATATGTTGCAATTTACAGCTGTACCAGGCTCTTTTTATTGTTCCCTTTTTTGGGGGCTGGGGGTGGGGAGGGGATATACAATAGCTGTACCAAGTTGTATTTATAGAAATCATGAAATTAAACCTTGGATCACACAATAACTTCAATAAATTAATAAATATATTAATTTGTAATAGATGAATCTAGGGGTGGCAAAGAAATGCTCAAGATGACGAAGTGAGCAGACAATTAAAATACAGATTCAATATTGGATTTAAGATTCAAGAGAGAACAGCATTGAAGATGAATGGTGCATGGGCATACACAAACCCCCCCCTCCCCCCCTGATGGAGAGGATTCCAAACCAGTTAAGTGCACTCTGTCCTTACACAGATATCAGGACCTAACCCGAAAATGATCTCTTGAATATTAATACTGCTATTATGTTGACTTCTGCTTCATTTCTTCCTGACATGGCATTCCCCTTTTATTTATCTATATTTATTTTTTCCTTTCTTCGATTGGCATGAAAAGTATTGCATTTAAGGACAAAACAAAAGAACAAGACTTTAACTTTCCTCTTAACCTCTATATCCCTTACTGATTGAGATTTTGGCATTGCTTGCAGACTCAGCAGTTGACTCAGTCAATTCCCAAGTCCCAAGTATTAGGAGTCAAGTCAATATGCTGACTTCCAACATGTGACTCAACCAAATCGACTGTGCAACTTGGGTGACTTGCCATGACTCGGGGCAGTCTAGCAAGTCGAGTGAGTTGAGTGAATGCCTTTTCTCAAGGATTTCAAACGCAGGAGATTTGAATCCCTTCTCTTTCAAAGCCTGAAAAACATGGAGACTGATGCATCTACATTTTCAATTTGTCTGTTTGCTTTTACTTACATTAGTTATTTATGAATAAGAAACTCTAGGTCTTGAATAAATAAGTAGCTGAATGAAATTCCCTCTCTAAATCTCATTAGATTGCAAACTCTTGAAACATGAAGCAGCACCATTATAGCAAGCTGCACCCTTACACTTATTATACAATTTTGTTTTTATAAAAATCCTTCCATTACATGACTCCTTGAGTCCACTCAGCTCCTGAAAACCCCAAGTTGATGGGATTTCCAACTCCGCAAGCTATGGTTTTGGGGCCCCCCAAGAGCTATGAAGTTTGTCTAAAGCAGCCCGGCCAAGAAGCCCAATTTCAGGCTGGACTGGGGCTGAAGCAACAGAAAAGAAGCCCAACACTCTTAGGTTCCACAATAGAAAAGGAAGTTTTGTCATGTTGTGGTTTTATTTTATTTAGGGGAAAAATATCTCTGTCTGTGAGTGGCTTACACCAGCACTCCCATGAGTCTCTCTCTTCCTCATATGAAAAGACACCTCTGCCCCCTTGTTTTGAGGAGGAGAGAGATAGACACATGGGAGGGCTAGGGCTGGGGTAGGCCACACTCCCGAACGAAAAACTGCTTCCCTTTATTTAGTTAGATCTTCTATATGTACATATATCTAATGAATGGAGTGCATATAGTATACCCTATAATTTATACATCATGTATATTATACTTATCATACATCGATAAACAAAGGCTAAGGTTGGGTCCAACCCAGAATGTCACGCCCCCATTCCAATAAAAGATAAATTACAAGAAAAGGGGTGACTAGGACGACAAGTGTCATCTAAAAAACTACCAGGATCACAAACACAGTATTCTAATCCACAGTCTAAAATTAATATTAAAAACATAATAATATCAGAGTGCGAAAACCAATTAAATGACACATTCCAAGATAGATCGAAGTTAGCGGAAGCGTAAATCAATTTAAAATCAAATAGTTACAAGGTATTCATTGGCTAATGATAGCGTGTATAGTAGTTAAATCTTTTTATAACCATCGAGTAATTACTCTAAGGTATACACGGAATTTGTACACAACAAATGATAAACATAAAATAAAGAGTAAGGTTATGCTCCATGGGCACCATCCTAGAATGTACATCAACATCCAAGTCCAAGCCACTAGCTCCACTCGATTCGCATCAAAAGGAGCACATCAAGAGATTACCTGCATATCAATTAAAAGAGGTTGCGCAACGAGATTAGCTCCACAAGCTAATGAGAGAGCAAAAGGGAATGCACATACATACAAATACACAATTACAAATAATTCATGATGTATGCACATGTTAGATTCATTTTTCACCTAGTACACAAGTTTAAGTCAGGTATATGCTATTATGATAACTCGGGAGACACAGTGGGTCACTTAACTTATTGTCACAATGAAGCCTCAATTATCACAAGGGAGTCTATGCCGGTCGAAGCTATCAAGATCATCCGATGGCAGACCCCGATAGCCATCATTACCCCTGACCTGGGCTCTCTCCCCCACAGGCAATAGGTGCTCTGATTATCCAACACATAAATCCCAGTTGGTAAGGGTCGTAGCATAAGGAAACAAAAATCTTAACCACAGATATACATGTAAATCCTATCGTCCCGAGAGGTATTACGGGTGCATCAACGTCCCATTCCATCTAGTACTCAGGTACTAGCACGACACGACACATATAAGGGAGGATGACAGTTAATGAGTTTCATAAACATTTCTGGGGTTCCGATACTGATACACTCGGCACCGTAACCCGATACAATAATGAAACAATTAACATATCCATAATTGAATCAGTTCACAATTTAGATAAATAATGCAATATGCAAAATGCTTATTAATCATATAAATAGTATGATAATGAATATTTAATAATTAGCAAACCAAAACAATCACCCAAAATCCACTCAGAATAAATCGGATGTCGTTCAATTTGTTTGATATGGATTGCCTTGATATACGCTCTCCTGCACTTGTTAGGTGGCCTAGGGATACGTGAAACATAAAGTTAGAAAGTGTAGACGGGTCCTAAGAGGAGCCCCAAGTGTTATAGATAAGTAAAATTCTAAACATGAAATCTTTAAGTCAGTCTGATTCCCAGCCTTCTTCCTTGAGGTCCAACAGTGTGTCCTAAACCTTCCTAAGGGCATAATGTCTCATATCATTCATTGGTCTTGGGAAATCCCATGGATTGATCTCACCTTAGGGTTTTTCATTTCTAGGTTGAGGTCACAAGTCCCTTAGGACAGCAAGGGGTTTTGATGGCATCAAGGGTAGACCTTGACACCTCGATAGATCTTTTAATTAGTATACTTAGGGTCAATTTAGGTGGTAATTAATCCTAATAAAATTTATTTAGTCTTACACAAGCAGCCACAATGTGGGCGAGGTCACCGGATTAAAGTTATGTTCTAACGTTGTTGTCAAAACACATCAGTTAGGTTTGGACCCACTTTTGAGGGTCTTTTATTTGGATTGGGTCCAAGGTTCCTTCATAGAAAATATAGTCCTTTGAGTCTATTTTACAACGCAACTTGAATCACGTCGATACAATATATATAGGCAAAGTTATGGCCAAAATACTAAGCAGCAGACAAGCCGTCAACAGCCGACGGACTCACGAACGGAGGCACTAATGTGAATCCATCCATGGCTCCGTTCTCAGATGTAATGAACAAAGGCCGACGGAAGCACAATGGTGAGTCTGTCGCTGAGTCCGTTCACAGCAGAAATGAGTTTTTCAACTCCGAACTTCATCCAAATTGATCCCCAAAGTCCTTAATGGCTTCAAGGGCTTGTAGGGATGGTTTCTAAGGTTCATTAGGGTCCTATTAACCCTAATGGCACAAGAGATCAAAGCACCTAAGGTCCAATCCCATTTATCCACCAAAACCTTGGGTTTTAGGGTGGAAACATAGGTTTTCATGGATTGGGTCATATGGTACCTCAATGGGATGAGTAAAGGTGTGCAATGGCACCCAAAGGGACTAAGAACAAGCCCCACACAAGGGCATTAAGTCCCAAGTGGAATCCAAAGTCATCCCCAGCCCCAAAATCCAAAACCCTAAGCTAATAAATAGAGAAATAGAGAATGATAGATGGTTTACCTTCAATGGAGGCAGCAAGGACAAGGCTAGGTGAGCCATCTTTACTCTTCCCTTCTACTTCTCCTTCTTCTTCTCTTCCTTTCTTTCCTTGTCCGGACAGCAAGAGGGAACGGAGAGAGTGCGAGTGAGGGAGTTCCCTTTCCCTCGTTTCTCCTTCTTCTTCTTCCTTTCCTTTTCTCCTCTCCTTCCCACGTTTTTGCTCTTTGGAGAAATGAGGAAAAGCTTAAGAGCTTACTCCTATTATAAAATGAAATAGGCCTTAGGGCCTATTTGCCTAGGTCCTGAAACCCCAAAATCCATTCTAACTCAAGTTAGGTCTTAAAGCCAGTTTGGTTTCTCCTTTAAGACCCCAAGTATTAAGGTCCATATGGTTTCTCATTAAAATCTCAAATGCTAAGGTCTTAAGTCTTGTTTGGTTTAGGCCTTTAACACTAAAACTCATTAAAATCAAATTTGGCCCTTATGGGCCCACATACAAAGTCCAACAACGCAAAAGAGGGTAAGGGTGGGGGTCCACCATGTCCAGGGATCTAGCCACGGTGCCTGGAACACAGGCATGTGGGCCCACACGAGAAAACAATTAAAAGCAAGGAACAGCACGGATGGATTCACGGACGGAACCAGTAGCGGTAAGTGCAGTGTTACTGAAGGAGGAAGGCAAGCAGCAGAAGCCCATCTACTACGTCAGCCACATGTTGATCAAAGCAGAGACCATGTACGCCAAGATAGAGAAGATAGCCTATGCGCTCATGATCGCGGCAAGGAAGCTAAGGTCATACTTCCTAGCCCATACGGTCGTCGTACTCATAGACCTACCGTTGAAGAAGGTGTTACACAAGCCAAACATATCAAGGTGACTGATCACCTGGGTTATGGAGTTAAGCGAGTATGATATCAAGTTCCAACCTCGAACGGCAATCAAAGGTCAGGCCCTAGCAGACTTCATCGTCGAATGCACTTTCTCGGAGACTGAGCTAAAAGAGGTAGGACATGAGGAGCATGATTGAGGATGGTGGGAGATGTTCGTGGATAGGTTGAGTAACATAGCAGGGAGTGGGGTTGGGTTCATAATCACCAGTCCAGAAGGTTTTTGGATTCAATACGCACTCGATTCACCTTCCAAGCCTCAAACAACAAGGCAAAGTATGAGGCATTGCTTACCGGACTACGAGTCACAAAAGAAATCCTGATCACCCACCTAGCCGTCCGAAGTGATTCCCAACTCATGGTAAACCAAGTAAACAGGGAGTACGAGGCAAAGGATGAACGCATGGCAGCCTACTTGACGCGAACTCGTGAGTTAGTGGCCGAGTTCGAGAAGTTCGAGATGGTTCGAGTCCCGCAGATCGAGAATGCTGCAGCAGATGCCCTATCAAGGCTGGCAAATAATGAACTCCAGAACTTGGCCAGTGCGGTATACATCGAGGTACTTCATGAACCGACATACAAGGAAAAACAAGTCAACAAAATCGAGGAAGGGCCAAGCTGGATGGATCCCATCGTCAACTATCTACAGAATGATGTATTGCCCGAGGATAGGTTCGAAGCTAGAAAGGTGAAAATCCGGGCAGCCAAATACACGTTGATTGATGGAGTGTTATATAAGAGAGCGGTCATGGCACCGCTACTTAGGTGCCTAGGGTCTGAGGGAGCTAATTATGCCCTAGCAGAGGTGCATGAAGGAATATGCAGAAGCCACATAGGAGGGCGAAACCTAGCCTATAAAATCCTACGTCAAGGATTTTATTGGTCGAAGATGCAAGAAGATGCCATAAACTATGTTAAGGCCTGCGAGAAATGTCAGCTATTTGCCCCGGTACCCCATCAGCCGGTGACACAATTGACTTCCATCCTTAGTCCTATACCTTTCGCCATGTGGAGGATGGACATTCTGGGAGACTTCACACCAGCGTCCGGGAGTAGAAAATACTTGGTGGTGGCGATTGACTATTTCACCAAGTGGGTCGAAGCTGAACCATTGGTGAAGATAAAGGAGAAAAAGATGGAAAAATTTGTTCGCGACAAAGTGATCTACCGGTTCGGGGTACCAAGGATTCTTGTCACGGATAATGGGACATAATTCAACAATCCCATATTCAAGACCTTCTGTTAGACGTACCACATCAACTTCCGACGCGTCTCCGTAGCTTACCCACAGGCCAATGGTCAGATAGAGGTAACAAATAGAATACTGCTTAAGGGAATCAAGAAGAGACTAGATGAAGCGAAGGGGAGATAGGTGGAAGAACTTCTCAGTGTCCTATGGTCATACCGAACAACAATGAGGACACCCATGAGAGAAAGCCCATTCCGACTAGCATACGAAACCGAAGCTCTAGCACCGATCAAGGTCCTCTCCTTGTCACATACAGTCTTGCACTTCAACAAGCGAACATACGATGATGGACTTCGAGGGAATTTGGATTTCTTGGACGAGGTTCGCGAGAAGGCGTTACTCAAGAACGTGGCATACCAGCAGCGAACAACTAAGTACTATAATTCAAGGGTCAGAGAGAGTTTGTTCCACCAAGGAGACCTAGTTCTGAGAAAGGCTTGAGCATCACAACCAAGGAAGGAAGGGAAACTATCGACAAACTGGGAAGGGCCTTACATAGTTTCTAAGCAAATACGACCAGGGACATATCGCTTGAAAACTCTGGGGGGCAAGAAGATAGATCGGCCTTGGAACTTTGAACATCTGAAAAAACTCTACCAGTAAAGGATCAGCCACAATTAGTTTAGTTTAGTTATTTACATGTTTCAAGAATTTTTTGAAGTTTTTTCAAGTAGGATTTTTTGAAGTTTTTTCCAAGTTGAAGATTTTCAAGTAATAAAAGCTCTTAGCTGCACTTCTCCATTGCCGATCAAGTTCGCACAAGCACCAAGGCCTGTCGGCCATGAAGCATTCATGCCAACCAAGACCTGTAGGTCACAAGACTTTATGTCACCAACGCCTTAGGTTACAAGGCTTTATGCCACCAAAGCCTTCAGCCACAAGGCTTTATCCCACCAAGGCCTTTGGCCACAAGGCTCTATGCCAACCAAGACCTTCGGCCACGAGGCTCTATGCCAACCCAAGCCTATCGCCTACAAGGCTCTATGCCAACCAAAGCTTATCGGCCACGAGGCTCTATGCCAACCAAAGCTTATCGGCCACGAGGCTCTATGCCAACCAAGGCCTATCGGCCATGAGGCTCTATGCCACCATGGCCTTTGGCCACGAGACAAAGCAATATAAAGCGCAATATACACAAGAAAATGGGCGAGGACCCAACCATAAAAATTCAAAGAAGAAGAAGAAGACAGCATGGAAGATGTAAAAATAATTACAAGTGTATTTCTCAAATTCAACATCCCAAAAAGAAAGCTTTAATACTGTACGGCGGACTCAAAAAATAAATCAAGGAATAGGGAGAGCAATAATGGCAGCCTCTCCGTCGGGGGGCGGCACCCTCGGAGATCAAGGAGATGGAACTCTTGACTGAGGAAGAACTACCTTGACACCCTCCTCTGAACGAGCATCTACCACCTCATCCACGTCCGCAGCAGCTGGCGGCACATAACTCGGAAACCTCGGAGATGAAGGAAATGGAACTCTCGACTGAGGGAGAACTACCTCGACACCCTCCTCTGGACGAGCATCAACCACCTCATCCACGTCCGCAGTAGCTGGCAGCACATAACTCAGAAACTCGAAGAAGTTGTAGCCAGGAGTCCTCCCAAGGACGTAACCCACAATGTCGTTTACGGCCATAGCATAGACCTCACCATTGTATGTGTAGAACATATCCTCCCAAGCTTGAGATTCGTGAAACTCCATCACTGTCTGCTCATGAGCCTAGACCAAGTCGACCTCGTGTTGCTGCCTCAAGGCATGTAGCTCCTCCTCAAGCGCTCGAACCTTGGCAGACAAGTCCGAGCTCTGGGCCTCCAAAGCCACCCTCTGGGAAGACAAGGCGCTGATCTCCTCCGTCATCTTCCTCTCCCAGACGACTCCCTCCTCGCAAGCAGCCTTCCGCTCCAAAACGTCCCTCTCCAAGCCCCGCATGCACTTAGTATACTGCACATTTTGGAAGGCAATGGAGGGAGGGTATCCACATCAGACTTAGACGAAGATGAGCCTGAAATAGGCCCATCAATGTCGTATCCCTCATGTATAGCGTCAAGGTCAGAGTCGCTCGACATGGCCACAGGTAGAGAGGACTTACTCGGGGGAAGCTCCCCAACGCCAAGCCAAACACCTCAAAAGAGAAGAGAACTGCAACATGCACAAGCAAGAAACCAAGAAAGAATCTCAGAAACCAAACCATAAAGACTTTTTGCAATAAAAAAGAAAGAACATAATGACAAACAAAGAGGAACATACTAGGCACACCAAGCAAAGGGCGAAGACCAAATGGAAGACACCGTGAGAGCCAAGACCAAAGATCAGATACGTCTACAAGAGAAGACAAGGTTCGGTCAGTATAAAAAAAATATTATTATTATTGGCCGTGGCCATACCTGAAGGGCGATGGGAGAGGGAGGTTGCGGGCGAGACGTCGGTCGCGAGCGAGAGAGGTCACGGGCGAGACGTCATGATCGCGGGTGAGACGTCACTGTCGCAGGCAAGACGTCGTAGGCGAAGAGGTCGCGGGCGAAGAGGTCGTGGACAAGAGAGGTCGCGGGGAAGACGCTCGCCGCAGGCAAGAGAGGTCGCGGGCAACACAAGTGAGGGCAAGACCGCGAGGCTAGCGCAAGGACGCGGTTGAGACCCCTGCGCTATGAGGGTGAAAAAAGGGATGGGAAAGACCAAAAAAAAAAAAGAGATGGGAGAGACCAAACAAGAAAAAAGAGATGGGAGAGACAAAAAAAAAAAAAAAAAAAAAAGAGATGGGAGAGACCAAAAAGAAAAAAGAGATGGGAGAGACCAAAAAAGAGATAGGAAAAACCAAAAAGGGGATGGGAGAGATAGAAAAAGTGGGCAAAAAGAAAGAAAAAGAGGATAAAAGTGTAGTGGGGGGTTTTGAATCCCTCACCTCTATCACTCACTATTAAGAGAAAAAGCCATCTACTCTAAGAAGCAAAGTTCATCCAACGGCCCCGAGATGCTCATCATAAAGCTCCCTCCAAAAAGCTTTAATTGCAACAAGCCCCTCACAAGCTTGAAGACGACAATGACACTACCCTCTTGAGCACTCCGTTTCAAGAGAGTAGGGAGCAAGTGATAAACCAAAAATACACAAGTCAGTCCCGAGATGCCACGTGTCCTGACCCAAAGGAGAGGTTGGCCCAAGCCGGACCATGATAGAACCCGTTCGGCAAATCCAAGAAAAATAAACCAAAAAGTCATCCAGAGACGAAGTCTTCCATGCAAGCCAACGAAATCCAACCATGATGTCACCACCAAGGTCTACGTCATCTTATCATTAGAAGGACGTTGTCCCAAAGAGATGTGATCCTATCCGGACTCATACATCAAGGATCGTTACCCAACACGTGAAGAACACGCATATCTATCTATTAGAGAACATCTTCCTTACCAAGACTCTATGTCTCATAAAGCGACACCCTACTACGTGATAGACTCTTCCACGAAGAATACTTATCACCAACAGGGGCTCTTCACACCGCCATACTCAACTATAACTACTCAGGTAATCTAACCCATTATTCATCTTGAATTCCAGTAATTCATCTGTTGCTAAGAGAGATCTAACTTAGGCATTGGAGGGTCCTATGCCGGAACCACACCAGTTCTCCCTTGTCCCTGATGTCCTTTTGCAGATTGCGGCACCTGAAGAACTGATTGGAGATTTCCTGACGCAACAGATTCTTAGGGATTTTTTTTTTTTTTCTGTTTTGTTTTGATAAACAAACAAACCATCCAGCATAAAAGATTGTAAATGCAAAATGCTAGATAAGGGTAATGTTCCGTCTTTTTTGAATTTTTATTTTGTAATTCAAAACTTGCTGACAATATAATCTTATTTTAGGAAAAACTAATAACACATTAAATGGCCTTATTTGTAAAAAAAAAGAACAATTGGCCTTATTTGTAAATATATATATATATATATATTTATATTGTAGAGCATTAAATTTGGTGACCTTGATTTGTAAAAATAGCTTATGTCTTTACAATGAGGAAATTGCCCTGCCCTGATCAATAACATGAACTATTGCAATCACTTGCCATTGGGATTGTTTGCATTAGAATACCTACAATGCCGGCGTATCTCGCCCTTTTTCCCAGTTAAGACTCCTATACTCCCCATCCGATTCATGGATAAAGTGAATGTTAGCTTGAAGTCTTGTAAACCGGCAGCGTATTCCTGTGTAATCGCCAGTGTGTCATTCCCATATTTTAGTTGCTGATCAACTTGGAGAACTGAAAGATCTTTTAACACACGTGAGTAATAGGAGTTGGAGAATGAGTATTTTGAATCTGGGTTCAGGTAAACAAGTGGATCTTGTTGTCCCTTTCTTGTCTTGGATGGGCATTGCTTCTTCAAATCAGCTACTAAACTCTTGTCCATGCTTGGGTCTGCTTTCCTACTGCCTTTGTAATTGTAAATCCGATCCATAATGTAGCTACAATGGCTCCTTCCCATTGTGTGTGCACCTGTTTTCATCATATTTGAATTGTAAGGACAAAATAAGTGCAATGGTGAGATTTGTAGTTATTATCAAATTTAAGGTACACTAGTGTGAAATTAACATCTCGGGTACAGTTCATTGTACACACTCAAGTAACGGGATTAAAATCCTCCTCAATCCCTAACATGTGCAGTGCGGTGTAGTTCAAGGGGTGGGATGTCGTATCCTGATAGGCACGACATCCAATGGTCCAAGTTCAATTAAGCCATTGTTTTTTCTTTCTTCTTGAGCTCAGACTGTTGGATGTCGTGCCTACCAAGTAACGATATCCCAACCCTGAACTACAGCATACTGCACTTTTAGGGAATTGGAAAGAATTTTTTTCTACCTTAGTGTATGATCCTATTACTTGACATTAGTAATAATCCTAATAAATAAAGGTATCTTTTACCAAAAAAAAATTAGTAAGTTAAGGCATCTACTATAAATATAACCGTAACACAAAAATTACTTTATCTTACCTAGGAGAGTAGTCATATCCAGCACGTCTAATCCCTTTGATTTGAAGTACGAAAGAGAAGTTTCCCATGAGATGGAGGGTGATGGGAGGTCCACGGATGCCGCACTTGATTTATACCCGTCCTTCCTCCCCAAGAGAACTGGGTAAGATGGTCCTCCTGCCTGTTTGTGTTTATTCATTCACACACAATTAATTAGAGAACATTTCTTAATTTCATAGGTGCATTTTGTTGTAATCATATGTGGTGAAGTGAGAAATTGTAAACTTCTTTTGATTGTTTTTATCTTATTTGATAAAAAAAAAAAAATTGTCAAAGATTTCATACACGGCCATGCAAACATGCACGGTCATGTCCCCTCTCACAAGGAGTTAGAAAAGTTATAAAACCCCATTCCTATTTAATGCCTTCTCACATGCACGGCTTACATAGTCGTGTATGAAAATTGTCCCTTTTTTTAAAAAAAAAAATTTAAACTAAAAAAATAGTTTTCAAATAATTTGAAAGTGATTTGATATTATGTCATCCTCAAAAGCTATCATTGTCTTATATGTTTTTCAAATACATATGTGAAATAATATGATTTGAAAAAAAGAAGTGTATTACACTAAAAAGACAATAAATAAATAAAAATAAAATTACAACTTTTTGATCAAATTTATTACAACAGATTTTCCTTTTTTGAATTGCATACAATTTTACCAGAGTTCATAAAATTAAGGTTTCTCACCATTTCCCATGTCACATTCATGGATGTGAATGAATCCAAGGGTAGAGGAGTCCACGAAGGTTTTAAGAATCGGTATTAGATACAAGATCCGTCTCAGCCGATACCTATCCGACATCGATCCAGATCGTCCCATACCGGTCTGGATCAAATAAATTTACCCATAATTTTCATTTTAAAATGAGTTTTTTTTTTAACCTTGATCCGTAGATACAGGATTGTCGATATCAATACAGATCGAATGATTTTGCTGATCCAATACCGATCCCTAAAACCATGATCCACACATGAAAAGCATGGAAATTAAGCATTATGATTTAAAGTTACCTAAAATTACTGATGTACTATTTCAAGGAAATAAAATCTAGTTCTCTAAACTTGTTTTTGAGGCACTTTCCTTGGTTGTTTGGGCTGAAAAAACGGAAAAAAGAAATGAAAACAAAAGAAGGGCCCAACCAAATCAGTTACCAGATGGGTTGTAAATTTGGGACCCATCAATGCATAAGCTGGAAAACATGTTGGGTTGGTTGGTCTGGTGGGGTCCACCTCCCTCTATTACAGGGAATTGAGAAAATTGCCGGGCAGGTAAATTGAGGTGATAATTTTCCGTTTAGGAGCTAACTGGTTTGAGGTATTGGTTTGGGGTAGTTGAATGTATCCATTGATCCATATCGATATCCGATATCGACCGACACCAATACCGGTACTTGATTAATACCGGATCACTAAAACAATACTTAAAACCATGCTCACCAGGAAAAATTATCACCTCAATTTGCTTCCCCGTCAATTTCCTCTAATAGAGGGACGTGGACCCCACCCGATCAGAGGGTAGAATGGTCATTTCCACCCCCTTATTAGATGAAATTGAGGAAATTGACAGGCAGGCAAATTTGAGGGGATAAAGATCCCTAACTAGCATGGTGTGAGGTTTCTAGGGATCTTTATCCCCTCAATTTGCCTGCCCGTCAATTTCTTCAATTTCATCTAATAGGGGGTGGAAATGACCACTCTACCCCCTGCCCAAATACACTGCCCGAGTGGGGTCCACCTCCCTCTATTAGAGGGAATTGAGGAAATTGATGGGCAGGCAAATTGTGGTGATAATTTTCCTGCTGGTTAGCCACTAATCCAAACAAGAAAGAAATAAATGAGAAATTAAATACCAGATGAACGGCATCTCTGGTGGCAAGGTTCAGGATATCAGCACAAGAGACGACTCCAGGGCACCTTGATTCAAGGACCTTCTTTATCTTGTCAATAAGAACGAATCCACCGAGTCCGATGTTTTGAGATGCCGTTTTCTCAGATTTTGGCACATCAAGGAGGATCGATGCATCACAGCCCTAGATCACATCAAATGATAATAGTAAGCATGATTACAAACAAATATATATATATATATTAGTTGAAGAGTATGATCTATTTTTCTAGGGTTTTTTGTGTGTGAATCGGCTGTATCAGATTGACGGAAATTGGGATCGGTCATGGCCGATTCACCAATCCGATTCCATATTCTTCGTCTTTTTGTTTTTTTGTGGTAAAGATTCCCTATTCTTAAAACCCTGCTTTCTAGACTTCTTATTATCTTAATTATGAAAAAATATGCTAATTTGATATATGCAAGGAAAACAAAGTTGGATATCACAATACATATGGACCACCACCCTGTTTTGGATATGTGACCCACAAGAATCTGGTACGGAGTTCGATCATATGGACCACCACCCTGTGTTGGATATGAGGCCCACAAGAATCTGGTACGGAGATTTCCTGTAACTTTTCAACATATGATGAAAGACAAGAGATCACTGTCTCATCGTGTAGTCCCCCACACCGTGCAAGGGTCAATGAGAACACATCGCAATAACATCAACATGGGTGGAAATATTTGATTTTATGGAGGGTGGTGCAGTAATTTCACCCACTCTTGCTGTTGTGAAGGGAGAACTACTTATAGAAGGGATAAGTCTCATAAAGAGGCCTTGTGATAACAAGGTTACTATCTTCTTCCCTCCAAAATTGCTTATGAATGGTTATTCCTTACAATAGGTCGATCCCGCCTCCCTCTTAGAGTGCATAAGGTCAAGAAATTCACACAATATTCAACGTGATGCATAGATAAGTTTCAGATAAACTTTGGCACGTATTAAAGTAAGGGAGAGGATTCTTTGAGCAAACGGGGTAGCCTACGGCCTCCTTCACAAAAAGAATTTCTATTTATTTTTCCTTCTCTTAAACAATTGAAAAACCAATATATTAGAAAACAAGTAAACAACTGAAAATACAGAAAGAAAAATCAAACACATACAAAACTTGATATCTAATAAATCCAAAGGATACCCTTTCAGGGCAACCCCTTTCAAAATATTGATCGCATTAGCTCTCGACTTGGCTCAAAAATTAAATCAAGTCTCCCAATACTTACAGTTGTAACATGAGTAAGGCTTGTCAAACGGTACAGTTTTGGTAATACGGTACGGTTTTGGTACGGTACCAAAAATAGGTATCTAATACCGATATTATATCGTACTATTTAAGAACCCTATTTTCAATACCGCAATCGTACCGTTACGGTATGATTTTGGTATGGTACCAAAAATAGGTACCTAATACCGATACTATACCGTACCATTTAAGAACCCTATTTTCAATACCGCAACCGTACCGTTATGGTACGGTTTCAATACGATATGAAAATGGTATATATACGGTATGATTTTGGTACGGTATGAAAATGGTATATATACGGTACAAAGAGAATATAAATTTGATTTTTATAAACGGTATATATACGGTACAAAAATGGTATGCATACGATATGAAAACGGTATGGTTTTCATTTTTACATGTATACACCCTAAAACGGTACGGTTATGCTAAAACGGTACGGGTTCGGTACATACCGATGGTATGACCGTAAAAACTATTACCGTACCGTACCATGGTCAATACCGTTTGACCATACCGTACCATACCATTTTTGCAACGGTGCGATTTGGGACAATTTTATAGGGACGATTTTGATTTCGATATACGATTACGGTTCCAGACTGACACCCTTTACATGATCACATTAATTAATAACCTTTCACAAAAATTTTCCTTTCACCAAAAAAAACAAAAAAAAAGAAAAAAATTTGACAACCTTTCCCTCAATAAAAGGCTTGCTTTGCGGTACAACTATTTTGACTTTACTAAAGAAAAAGGTTGACAAGTTACAAAAAACATTTATCATATTCTAAGGTAGATGTGAAATTGTGAAGTATCAAATTTTCCTACTACTGAGGTTTTTCAAATTGGATCGAGTTTTCCTTAAATCACAATGAATGATAATCTATGTATCACGAGGCTTCAGATGCATATGGGAAGACATATTTTGGGAACATACTGAAACTCTATAGGAACTTTTTTTTCAGTAATAAAACCTTATAGGGGAACTTGTGAACCTTAGAATGATGTGGTGAAGGGAAAGCTTTTCCCTTTCAAATTTTCCTACCAAGAAAATTTTTATGTAGAAAAAGATTCTTTCTAAAATGCCCTTTGTTTATATACTAAACTAACCACGGTTGCCAAAAAATAAGGTATAGGTCAGACCATTTTGGCTTAATACCAAATGGTCCAATGGTCAAAGTAATAGTTATATATATATATATATATATATATATATATATATATATATATTGTAAAAAAAGTAATAAATATATTGATTGTACCTAAACAATAACTTGTCAAAACTTATCACATAATTCAAATGTTCAATAATCTAATACAATAGTCTGTTTGCTTGCAAGTAAATAAAAAAAAGTAGGAAAGTAAAAATTTTCAAACCTAAGAAATAATTCTTACTATATTTAGTAATAATATTTTTTAAATATAATTTTTATTATAATTTAAAATTAATGATACAATCCTATTAGATAATGATTTCAAATTTTTTTCATGTTTGAAAATTTTATTTTCCTTCTCTATAATTTCTCTTCCAACAAAATGGAACCTTAGAGTTACCAGTACTTTCTATGTAGAAACTGATACAAACAGAAAAGACAGAACAAAGCATGAAAAGCACGTACCGTTACAAAACAATCAGAGTAAAGCAACCGAAGAAACTTGGGAGTGATAGTCGGATCTTTTTTGTAGAACAGCGTAACTTGGTGCCGGACAAACCGTTCGGCGTTGTGGCACGTGATATTATAGTACTTGCGAACCAAACCTGTGGGCTGCGTCGTGATTGCCGCGTGCACGCCTCCGATGATGCACAAACCTACTGCGAGAGCCAACACAAAGAACACACCACCACCACCACCACCCCATTGTGGTCGTCTCATTATTTCTTCCCAGAGAAGAGCTCTTTAGCTCCACCTAGAGAGCTTCTGTGCTATATATGTATAACAAGGAGAGCTCTGTAGCTGGACCTTAGAAAGTCTCTCTCTCTCCTCTGACAAATGGGATGGGTGTGATTGGAAGGTGAGAACTAAACTATTTATAGGGCTCGACGTGGAATGCCAACTTGGAAAATTGAATAAAATGGATTAATTTATTTCATTTTTTTTGGAACTTTGTGTTCCACTACCCGCAGCAGCTGCGGCGGCTCGTGCGACGGGTGTGTGATGATCTAGGCTGTTCACGTGCCTCGCTTTCAACATGTCTTCATGACTTCCACGGTACTACTTCCCAAGGATATCGAGGAATCAGCACGTGATTTGTCGGGAGGACTGGGAATTGGGAACCATTTTGGCTTGCTATTAAATGGTCTAATGGATCTTCTACACTTACGTGCAGGTGAACATGTACGTGAGAGCTAATTACTTGTCTTTTTTGTTTTCATTAATACTCCTTCTCCCTTTGTAAATATTAAAATGGAACAGATGATTATCTTTCACTTGTGGATCTGACTCCTGTCCAGTCGTGGTGGGAGCTGGATCGTTCAGCATCCATCTAAGATTCTTACACCTGGACGGGTTTACATCAAACGGTCCTAAATTTGAAAGGAAAGTTTTAACCCATATTCACACATCTTCCTAAAACATATTCCATCTTCATCTCCTGAAAAACTGTTCGTTTCTCTTCATCTTCCCCCATATTCTACTCATCTTCTCTGGAATCATGGAAACAACTGGTTTATACCATTTTCCTAAAAGAATTATGTCTCATGAGGAAGAAAACATAATAAGGTGGAAGTACATCTGGAGTTCTGTTACCAGTCTTGACTATGATGATGGGTTGTATAATGCTAAACCAGGGAAGAAGCGAGTTAGAGCACAAGTGGTCGATTTCATGAATTTTGTGGATGGGCATCTTCAGAGAAGAAAAAGACGAGACAGGAGCGGACAGTCCATTTTTCGCAGACAAGAGAGAGAGAGCTCTAGCCATGGCGTCTAGGGTTCCGATCTGCTTCTGCATTTTTGTTTTCTGTTTTTGCACTGCGTTTCATAGATTAGTCTCTGCTGCCGAAGAAGAATGCAAGACAAGGGAGTTTGTGGTCACCCTTGATAACTCCAACTTCAATGATACTGTTAACAAGCATAACTTCGTCGTCGTTGAGTTCTATGCTCCATGGTATTGCTTCTTGTTCTTTTCGTATTTTGTTCTGCGATGCTGATCGAATTGATGTATCTGATCGATCTTTCCATCTCAAATGTGGTAGCTCCTGTGATTTAGATCACATTAATGCTTGGATATGTGCTGCTATTACTCGTTTGGTTCACCAGCTCTGTCTCTCGATTTTTGTGAAATAGTTCCTTAAGTTGCCACACTGCCTCTTTACTTCTGAATATCAGCTGGTAAAGTTAGAATTAGTTGGAATTTTTGTACTCAATGTTCCTTCTTACATCTGTTTATCAAGACTCATTATCCTCTTTCTTGAAAGTTACTTTTGTTGATGTTATCTCAGTGGAACAACTCTTTTTAAGCTGTACAGCACTTGGAGAAGATGAGTGGAGTATAGAAACGGAGAGATAAGAATACCTGGTTAGCCTCGCCATCGCCAAAATCAATTTTGAAGAAGATGAGTGGAATATAGGGGAAGATGGAGATTCTCGTAGCAAGGGAGAAGATGAAGAGAAACGAACGGTTTTTCAGGAGAGGAAGATGGAATATGTTCCGTAGTCGGTTCAGGTTTCGTCAAAGAGAGGGTGAGAGAGGAAGATGGGTGAATATGGGTTAAAACTTTTCTTTCAATTTTAGGACCGTTTGATGTAAATCTGTCCAGGTGTAAGAATCTTAGGCAGGTGCTGGACGGTCCAGCTCCCGCCATGGCTGGACAGGAGCCAAATCCTTCACATGTACGTACGTGTTCTACCAAAAAAAAAAAAAAAAAGGTGCACGTACGTGCAAAGGAACTGGACTCATATATTTTGTGTTGTGCAGGTGTTTCTAAACCAAATGTAGGCCTAGTAGGATGGGCTTACTGCATTTTGCTAGACAATTAGAATGTTCTAACATTTTCAGGGTTTGCACCTTCAACTGATGACATGCAGGCTGAACTAACTGAAATCTTACAGGGATGGACACATGCTACAAAAGGTGGACTCCAACTGAAGGAGATTTGGATCACTAACCACAGCCTATATGACCTTTTGAATGCTACGACCAAGCAAAACTTACCTATTACATGGTGTCTCATACCAAAATTTTTTGAACTAGCAGAAAAAACATCAAACTTTATAAATGTACAGTTTAAACCTAAGAATAACATATGGACTAGTAGACTACGTTCCCTTGCCTCTTTCTCTATATCTAAAAGGACTGTAATGCCCCCTTTCCTATATGATGTAAATATGTTTTTCTCTATCTAATAGTACTATAAGAATGCTTCCCATAAAAAAAAATGGCATGTTGGGTCATATAGGCCTGTATGATAATATTACTATTTTTGGGTCATGTTTTTATTCTAAAAATAATTGTTGTATTTTAATGTCTAGCTTAATTTTTGGACAATGAAATGCGTTTAGTAGCACATAGTAATTCTATTTCTGGGCCAGAAAAGAAATGGAAATACATTTGTTATACATAGTAATTTTTTTTTCTGAAAAAAATGCCACTGAATATAAAAATTTTTGTGATAATGATGGCGGCGGTGACAATGGTGGTAATGGTAATAGTGGTGGTGGAGGTGCTGGTATTTGAAGTTGCATTGGAGGTGATGTGTAATTTTGAACATAAAATTATTGTTTTGCCCATGAATTAATCATGTGCTCATTAAATAGCCTGTTCCCTTTTGTCTTCTTTTTGTTTTTGGAATAGAGAAGTTCCAAATTAAAGTTTTTTTTTTTCTCAGCAACTTTTAGTGTCTGATTCATTTTTAAGAACAAAAAAACATGAACTAACGGTAACAAACAGATTAAAAAAATAATAAAAAAGAGTAATAGAGAAACAAAAATGTTATAAAAAAAAAAAACAAACAAACCGTTGAGATGAGCAATCAAGATGAAATAAATGTGAAGATGATCAACAAAATTTGATAGTTGATTATTCTTGATTAATCTTGATCGATCATTGATGACAAATCTGTAAGTAATTTTCAATTATTGTGGGCTTAATTAATTACTTGGACCGGTTATTTGATGGGGATCCTAATACTGGAGCTGGTTCAAGCATGTCACCCGGTTCTAATTGAGATGGGCCAGCCCTAGTCCATTGTGGAAGTGGGTTAAGGTTTTGGGACAGTATTTTTATAAATACTAATAAGGAGGGTCCATGTAGTCACGTTACTTCACTTCCCTATTTCTCCCACAAGAAAATGGTATTCATAGTAAGAACGGGAGACTGCAGAAGATCCCTTCAAGTTCATTGGTCTAAGGCTGCAGATTAAAGAAGCAATTTCTTTGGCTATTCTAATATTATTCTTCGTCAGCATACAAAAGTGAAAGGTACAAAGGTGAAAGGTACAATCTCTCCCCTTCTATTTCCATTATCATTGTGTTATAAGATTTCATATGGGCATGATAGTGATAGGATTTATCACTGTATGTCTAATTTAACATGTGGCATCAGAGCCTTCCCATATGTTTTAGAATCAACAATGGAGTTTTATATCAATAAGTTTTTTTTTTAAACCCTACGTTTCCACTGCCCAATTGGAATTTGTTTGTTCCTTTAAAAATAAGGAAAGAATGGAAGCCAGTACAAACCAGATTTGTCGTTTGTTTTAATAATTAAGAGGATTAAAAGGTTAAATCATTTTGATTTCTTTTGGCCGGTAGTAGAAGGGTTTTCTGAAAAATTAAAAGTATAAAATCAGGGTCAGGTACGGTGGTTTTGGCCAGGAAAACCAGGCATCAATGGTCATATCCTAGTCGTCGCCGCTGCAGAGGCCTACAAATCTTAGAACCCATTATGATGGGTTCTAATGGTTTCTGTTCGAAGTTCCTATTAAAAAAAAAAAAAATTTGCAACTGGTTCTCCATGTTTTCAACCAGTTCGAGAGGTTTTCTAGCTATTGAATAGCTAGAGATGGTCAGTGTACAACGTTCCTTCACCGGGGAAGGTTGCAAGGCTAACAGTGGTCGTTGCACGTTGCCACTACCTCCGTGGCTTGCGGCTAAAGTTCTGCAAAAAAAAAAACAAAAAGACGTTTAAAGAATACAAAACGTTAAAGTAAAAGATAAGTGGTAGAGATGATGGCATATTCTTTGGGAATATGCCAGATTCTCAAAGTTTTTAAAATTTGAAAAGTTAAAAAGGTTAAAAGTTAAAAGGTAAAAAGATAAGTTTATTAAGAAAAAAAAAAAAGGAATGTACCTTTTAACTGTTTGGGTCAAAACTGATCCGAACCAAATTGCTGACCCACCACCAACCCGGTCAACTCGACCCGACCCGGATAGATGCCCCGACCCTAAACCTGAAAGGTTGGCCCAGATTTGTGACCCGTTATCCCGATGCTTTGACCCGGACCTGTTTGGCTTTGAACTGGGTTAGTTCTATTATCCTGATCCGCTTTGGTTTGAACCAGACCGAACCAAAATTGAACCACAGTTTGACCAAAGAGAGTACAATCACTCTCCAGCTTTGACCGGCTCATGTGAACTCATGCCAACTCCGTTTTCGCTGTTTTTGGACTCTGTGGCTTCATTTTTTCGAAGCCTATGTCATGGTGTCTACTGTTGGTCAAAACAGTAACTTTAAGGGCACATTTTTTGAGGTTTTGTGTTCCTCCCTTTGTGGGGTTACCTTTTGAATTAAAATTTTGAATTTTAGCATTAGGCTGGTTATTTAAGGAAACTTAAACTTGCCAAAATTTCTATTTGTGCATGACAACATTATACATTTACACTAATTACATTGTTAGAAAGATGTAAATGTACATTTTTCCACTTTTTAGCTGCAAACATTTTCTTTTGTAAGAATTGTAGGAAAATAAGATGTTGACCACCAAAGTGGCACCTCGAGTTTCTCTGCAACTCTGTTATGACAGCAAAGTTGGTAGTATGTGTCCAAAGGTGATGCTACCCAAGTTTTAAAGATATTGTGCATGTACATGCAAGCATAGGAAGGAATGGTAGTCTAGGGGTTATATATGCCAAAAGGTGATAGGATTCCTAAATTATCATTTCTTTCACGATAAATGTGATTTTTTGAAAGGACCAGTGCATCTTATGCCCCAAAGGGTAAAGGTGTAGTTCGGTTCTGACTTTCATATGGTTGATATTGCTAGTATTTTATATTGTCTCTAATACTAGTTGATTTGAATAATTTGGTGTGTTTTAACATACCTAAGTTATGCTCCAAAGATTTAGTGTGTATATTTTTCTGGCCTATACTGTCTCCAGGATGTCTATTCAGGGCAGTCTATTTTCTACTGTTCCTATCTTATCTGGAGATAATTATAAAAATGGAAAGAAGACCTAGATGTAGCACTGTGTCTGATGGAGTTGGACTTAGCTCTTAGAGAACCTAAGCCCATAGTTACAGCCACTAGCACAACTAAGGAGAAACAGAAATTAGAAAAATGGGAAACTGCTAACAGAAAGTGTGTCACCTTGATGAAAAGATCTATCCCTGAAAATATGAAGGCTAGTGTGGAAAAGATGGACACTACAACTGAATATATGGCTGCCATCAAAGAAGTTTTTGAGGTTTCCCAAAGTGCTGAGAAAGCAGAATTGATGAATCAAATCCTCTCAGCCAAGTTTGATGGCAATGGAAGTGTCAGGGAGCATATTCTGGAGATATCTTCCATGGCACAAAAACTGAAAGATCTGGAGACTAACCTGGATGATGATTTTCTAGTCTCTCTTACACTGAAATCTCTCCCAGAGCAGTATGAGACTTTGAAGACCACCTATGCGGCTTTGAGGGTAAAATGAACTATGAAAGAATGGATCTCCGATTGCACACAAGAAGAGCAGAACAAGAAAAGAAAGAAGAAAATTGAGAATGCAAATGTCACCACTTCTAAGGGTAGTATTGGACCTTACAAGAACAAGAAGAGGTTTAGCAAGAAAGGCAGGTTTAAACCATATGACAGGGCTAACAGGGACAGAGCACCTTAGCGGGATCAGTCTCAAGCAGGCAAGAAAGATATGGGTGGTCTGGAGTGTTTCTGGTGTCACAAGAAGGGGCATATGAAGAAGGACTATAGGGTTAGGCAGTCCTGGTGGGCAAAGAAGAAGGATTCTGGTACTCACTTGTCCCTTATTTGTTTTGAATCCTTTAATGTTAATGCCCCTATGGATTCATGGTGGATTGATTCTGGATCCTCTATTCATGTCACTCATTCCTTGCAGGGGTTCATCAGAAGGAGGACACCAAGCAAGGATGAAGTGGCGGTGTTCGTCGAAAATAGAGTAGAGGTTGTTGTTGAAGCCATTGGAGTAGTTAGAATTTTATTGTCTGGTGATTTATTTTTGGATTTAGAAGACATTGTGTATGTTCCCTCCATGAGGAGGAATTTGATTTCTGTTCCAAAACTTTCAAGAGTGGGATATTTTTTCAATTTCAATAAAGATGGTTTCAATTCATTACATAACTCTGTTGTGGTTGGCAATGGTAGTCTTGTTGATGGGCTTTACAAATTAAACTGTGATTCTTCAGTAGTTCTAAATGTTGGTTCCAAGCGCTCTATGTTAGATGAGCGATCTTCCATGTTGTGGCATAGGCGCCTGGGTCATATATCTGTGCAGAGGATGGAGAGACTAGTCAAAGATAAGATTCTTAGATCTTTAGACTTCCATGATTTACATGATTGTGTGGATTGTATGAAGAGAAAGATGACTAAAATAAGGAGGATGAAGGTAGCTCATAGTAGTGGTTTACTAGAACTAGTACATACAGATATTAGAGGCTCATTTCCTATTCCTTCACTGGGTGGTCAGCGATACTTCATTACCTTTATTGATGATTTCTCACGTTATGGGTACCTCTATCTCATTTCTGAGAAGTCAAATTCTTTGGATGCCTTCATGATCTACAAAGCTGAAGTGGAAAATTTCCATTCAAGGAGAATTAAGACAGTGAGGTCTGACAGAGGAGAAGAGTATTATGGCAAGCATGGAGATTCTACCCAACTACTTGGTCCCTTTGCCAAATACTTACAGGAGTAAGGCATTATTGCCCAGTATTCTATGCCAGGCACACCACAGTAGAATAGAGTTGCAGAAAGAAGAAACCGTACTCTGAAAGACATGATGAGAAGCATGCTTAGTAACACCAATCTTCCAGAGTCCCTTTGGGGGGAAGCAATCAAGGCAGCTGTATATATTCTAAATAGAGTGCCCAACAAATCAGTTCCAAAGACGCCTTTTGAACTTTGGACTGGAAGAAAGCCTAGTCTCAATCACTTGCATGTCTGGGGTTGTAGAGCTGAGGCGAGGTTATTTAATCTACATGAAAGGGTATTGGACTCTAGGACGGTCAGCTGCTTCTTTGTGGGATATCCTGAGAGGTCCAAGGGTTACAGATTCTACTGCCCTAATTCGGTTAACAGGATTGTGGAAACTAGTCATGCCAAGTTCATTGAGGATGGTGGTGGATTTCCTAAGCCTAGGAATCTTGTTTTTGATGAAGAGGACACTGTTGCTTTTGATGTTGTACCTAGTACCAGTCTCCAATTGCCTATTATTGTTGATCAGGCTGCACCTGAACCTGCTGAAGAGGTGATGGTTGAGCCAATGGCACCTGCTGAACCAGTGGTAGCAGCTGATCCCATTCAGCCAGAGGAGGTTTTGAGAAGGTCTGCTAGACCTCATAGGTCTGCTATCGGATCCGATTACATGTTGTACCTGACAGAGGGTGATTTTGACATTGGACAAGAAGAGGATTCAACTAGTTATAAGCAGGCTGTCAGTAGTGCAAATTCTCATAAGTGGTTGGAGGCTATGCAGGATGAGTTGTTGTCTATGGATAATAATAAAGTTTGGGAATTAGTTGATCTTCCAAAAGGTTGTGCACCCATAGGCTCCAAATGGGTGTACAAAACTAAGACTGATTCTCGTGGTAGAGTTGAACGCTACAAGGCTAGGTTGGTAGCAAAAGGCTTCACACAGAAGGAAGGTGTGGACTTTCATGAGACCTTTTCTCCAGTGTCAACAAAAGATTCTTTCAGGATTATCATGGCACTTGTAGCTCATTTTGACCTAGAGTTACACCAGATGGATGTTAAAACGGCATTTCTGAATGGAGATCTTACAGAGGATGTTTACATGGTTCAGCTATAAGGTTTTGAGATTGCAGGGAACGAGAGAAAAGTTTACAAGCTGAAGAAGTCTTTATATGGTCTGAAACAAGCCTCAAGATAGTGGTACCTCAAATTTCATGAGGTGGTAGTCTCCTTTGGGTTTTCTAAAAATCCTATAGATCATTGTATCTACCTGAAGGTCAGTGGGAGTAAGTTCATCATTCTGGTGTTGTATGTTGATGATATCTTACTGGCATATAGTGACATGGCATTGTTACTTGAGACGAAGAGTTTTTTGTCTGCGAGTTTTGAAATGAAGGACATGGGTGAGGCCAGTTTTATCCTTGGAGTTGAGATCAAGCGCAACAGGAAGCGGGGATTTCTAGGGCTGTCTCAAAAGGCTTATATTGAGAGGGTTCTCAAAAGGTTTAATATGTCTACTTGTTCAGTTGGTGATGTGCCAATCAGCAAGGGAGACAGACTAAACAAGCAGCAATGCCCTAGAAATGACATTGAGAGGAGTTCCATGGCTGACAAACCCTACGCTTCTACAGTAGGGAGTCTGATGTATGCACAGGTTTGTACTCGCCCGGATATAGCCTTTACAGTCAGTGTTTTAGGGCGGTTCCAGTCTGGTCCTGGTTTAGCACATTGGACGGCAGCAAAGAAGGTCATGAGGTACTTGCAGAAGACCAAGGATCATATGCTAGTCTACAGTAGGGGTGACACTCTAGAGGTTGTGGGGTTTTCTGATGCTGACTATGGAGGTTGCACTGATGACTTGAAATCCACCTCTGGTTATATCTTCAAGATGGCGGGTGGTGTCATCTCTTGGAAGAATGCCAAACAGTCTATCTTGGCATCCTCTACTATGCAGGCAGAGTTCATTGCTCTTTTCGATGCTACAAAGCAAGTTATCTGGCTCAGGGGCTTCATCTCAGAGTTGAGGGTCGTAGATTCCATAGTTAGACCCACGGTGTTGTATTGTGACAACACCTCAGCTGATTGCTTCTCCAAGAACAATAAGAAGTCTGCAGGTTCCAAACACATTGTGACTGACAACATGTTGGCAGATCCTTTGACAAAGGCGTTGCCAGTGGGAGTGTTCAGGAAACATATTTCTTGTATGGGTGTTGTTGAATCTTTTGATATGGTTGTCTAGTGGGAGTCCTGTATTGGGTTACCCTTGCTTTTGTCTTTTAGACGTCTATATGAGCATGGTTATTTGTTTTATATATGTGTTATCTTGCTCATTTGAACATGTGTGACTTATTTTGATTCATTAATCTGATATATCAGTTATTGGCGGTTTGCCAAAGTTATAGGCGATGTGCCAAAGTTATAGACGGTTTGCCAAAGTTACAGGCGGTTTGTCAAAGTTCAATATTAACCCAAGGTTATGACAGTTTGCCCAAGTATTGGTTAATATCAAAATATATGCCTACAAGGTTGTTCGCGGCACTCTGATTTTGTAATCAGATATAAGACCTAAATGAAGTTTCAACCTCATAATTACACATCTCAAAGCGGTTTATTTGACAAGTATGCCATGTTCATGATGACAGAAAATTGTATACCGTATATAGAGGTATATCTTCTGCTATTATTCAACATGGTATGTTGTTGAGTAAATCAAAGTTGTGACATATAAAGGCAGAGGGATTCCATGGCCACATCAATTGATATGGACTCAGTAATTAATCTAGCCCAAGTGGGAGATTGTAAGTAATTTTCAATTATTGTGGGCTTAATTAATTACTTGGACCGGTTAATTGATGGGGATCCTAATACTGGAGCTGGTTCAAGCATGTCACTCGGTTCTAATTGAGATGGGCCAGCCCTAGCCCATTGTGAAAGTGGGTTAAGGTTTTGGGACAGTATTTTTATAAATACTAATAAGGAAGGTCCTTGTAGTCACGTTACTTCACTTCCCTATTTCTCCCACAAGAAAAGGGTATTCATAGTAAGAACGGGAGACTGCAGAAAATCCCTTCAAGTTTATTGGTCTAAGGCTGCAGATTAAAGAGGAGATTTCTTTGGGTATTCTAATATTATTCTTCGTCAGCATACAAAGGTGAAAGGTACAATCTCTCCCCTTCTATTTTCATTATCGTTGTGTTCTAAGATTTCATATGGGCATGATAGCGATAGGATTTATCATTGTATGTCTAATTTAATAAGATCATGTTAATTAGTCAATAGATAACAAATTAATGTGTATAATTTTAAACACGAACAAACGAGTACAACTCTTGACCCCAACTTAATAGTGTTAATAAATGTGTAAAATCCTCTCTAATGCACCAGCGAGTCCAGTAAAGATCAAACTGGTGGAGTTGTCCTTAGGGATTGATGAGGATCCAGACTCATCAATAGTTAATAAAATAATGTTTAATTTTAATTAATTATGTACAAACAAGTACAACCCTCGATGCCAACTTTAATAGTGTTAATAGATAACAATTAATGTGTAGTTTTTCTATTTTTGGTGGTAACAATTAGTGTGTAATTTTTTCCACACAAAAAAAAAACAATGAATGTGTAATTTTAATTACCAACAAACGAGTACAATCCTCGATGCCCAACATGTCAATAAATGTGTAAAAATCCTCCAAGTGTACTAACAAATGTAGTGAGGATCAAACGGCTGGAGCTGTCCTTGGGCCTTTGGCCAACTAATCTCCCAAAACTCGTATACGACCCTACAACACACATGAACTAAGAGATACTGGGACCCCCATATTCACTAGAAAGTTTTCTCTCAAGCGGGTGACCTCAAGGGGGGAGACGGAATCGAACTTAAGACCTTCAGTTTCCTTAGGCCTTGTTCCTTGCCAACTGCACTGCCCCTTGGGATTATTAATGTGTAATTTTGAATACAAACAAACGAGTACAACTCTCCATGCCAAATTAATTGTGTTAATAGATAACAAATTAACGTGTAATTTTGAATACAAACAAACGAGTACAACTCTCGATGCCAACGTAATAGCGGTTTATCTTGTTGGAGAGCTAAGCATCATCATCACCCATTACAATGTAAAGTTGACTATAAGGAGAAGCAACAAAGTGGCGATGATGATTACACTGTAAAAGTGAGTAAATTTAATTAAATAAGAGTTTATTTATCACGTAAATCGTACTGGTTTAGAAAGTAGTCCTTACGCGTTTAATTAAGCATCACGTTTAAACATGGTGGTATACAACGTTAATTACCAAACTAGAGGCACCAAACAATGACTGACCGTCCGTGTTATCAATGGTTGTTTTATGCCGTCTTAGTCTTTGGTTCGTCGTTAGCAGACTACTTGATCAAATCATTGGACAATTAGTGTAAGGATATTATGGTAATATTTTTTTATATGTTCTAATATAATCCTACTTGTATTATGGTTCAGACTGTGAGGGACAATCTAGTAATTAATTAGTCCATTTGACAAAAATTCTAGTTTCTCTATAAATACTAATTGGAAACAACAGCTTGAATATTCCCAACTTGATACATAGGTGTAATGCTTTAAGCAACCAGTGCTTAAACCCTAAACCCTAACAATTAAAAGATCAATTATAAGTTTAAAATCTTCACTACAAAACTTTTTTTTTTGGTAGGTATCTATTCTATCTTAATCTAAAGAAACATGAAGACTATGAATCAGCTAGACATAAATTCCAGTTGGGTATGAGCTCATTTTTCTTAACATGAAGAGTTTCTTGTGATGGTTAAGGTGGGATAGTAGGAAAATGCATGTAAAAAGTACAAAAAATAGATCTATGGCTAAACGATTAGGTTGACTAAGTTGGGTTGACATTTGGGTGTGGGCCTAGTCTTATCTACACATGAAAATTTCTAATTTTCATAATTATTTGAAACCTCATTTTTTGGCCATTTTATCTTAAGGTCATTGGAAGGATTTGGAATACCAATGGGGTCCCTAAGAACCTTCAAATCTATACAAAATTGGATCATGCAACATCTCAAAACACCTTGATAATCATCATCTAGGTCATTCCTAGGTTGACAAAATGAGGTGTCTATAGTGCAATAGTTTTCCTAGTTCTTTATGTTGATGACATCTTTTTTATTGGAAATGACTTGGGTATGTTTTTATCTGTTCAAGTGTGACAATCTATTAACTTCACAATGGAGGACCTAGGAGATGCTAGACATTAGAATCGCAAGTACAATTCGACGGAAGTGAATTCGAATCATTGCAAACGATGGGAGAAACCATTCAATCTCATAATGAAGCGCTTAAGGTTTCGATCGTTACCTGAAACATAACAAGCGCAAAGCTTCCATGCAATCTTAGCCCTAGGAGTGCAAGTTTGGTCCTGTCTGCCCGAACCCGCCCTAAGCCCAAACAGGGCCTAGGCTGAAATATTTAGCCCTGAGGACGGGTCAGGGCTGGAAATTTCTTGCCCTGAGTCAAGGTCGGGTCAGGTTAGGGTTAAGGGCTCAAGCTAAGCCTAGCCCAGCCAACCCGACCCCGTTTTAATTTATACTATAAAATATATATTGATATGATATATATTATAAATTTTAAACGTCACCCACATTCTGTTATATAATATATTATATATGAAGACAATAAGTGATATAACACATTTTATTACAGTGTTATTTTACGTAAAATTGATAATTTTCTCCGCGGCCCATTTCAGCCCATCCATTTCCTTCCCCTCCCTATGATCAGGGCCAATCAGGGTCAGGCCAACCCGACCCTGAGGGCGGGTCCGGGTTGGATTTTTTTGGCCCTGAGTCAGAGTCAGAGTCAGGTCGGGCCTAGGCCCAGCTATGGGGACTTAGGGTTGGTTTAGGGTTCTATAAAGCCCGGCCCAACCCGACCCTGTTGCAACCCTACTTAGCCCTTTCGCAATGAGTCTCACGCACACATACGACTTTGTGTTTCCTTGAATACAAGCTCCTCCACGATCAATTGGGTTTTTGCCAAAATCCTGATCACAGATTGGTAGAGAAGAAATAGGAGAAGATAGAAAACCTCAACGATATTATGAAAGCTTGTATCAGGGTTTTTCATAGCATATATTTATATAGTGCAAACCCCTAGTATTAAGTGATGTAATAATTACTAAATTATCCTTGGGCTTTCCTATTGGGCATCGAAATCCAATTCATAACTAAATTATTTTTCCAACACTAGTTACATCCTAAACACAAGACTTGTGAGAGATCATAAAAATAGGATGTTGCGACTTTCACACTACTACATTGGCAAAGTTTTGGACCTTCTAGCTAGATATAATATCAGGATCCTAATAAAGGAAATGTTCGTATCAAATATGGTGCAAGTCTTTCTAAGTCTCAATGACCTCAAACTCTTATGTCTCATATATGTCATGTTGCTAAGAATTCCCTAGAATCTAAGGAGAAAAAGGAGAAGAGGGAAGAGGAGGAAAAAGAAGAAGGGGAAATCAAAAGTGACTATTCCTGAATCATTAAACAAAAAAAAGAAATTTGAATGAGAGATTTTTGCAAGAGAGATTTGATGCTCTATTAAACTGGGCTTTGATTTCCGAAAAGATCTAAAGTAGTTTCAAGTTAATTTTTTTTTTTTTGGGTAAGATTTCAAGTTAATTTCAATGTTATATTTTTCTATTTTAGTATGATACGTAGTGTTTTTTTCTAATGAGGACTCTCAAGAGAGGCCAAGATATAATTATTAGATTACTTTTCGAGAGTGGGTTTCTTATGATGTAATTTGGGACTCTCTGGAGAGACCAAGATATAGATTCTCTTCATAGTTATGTCAGTTTCTTTGTTTAGCTTGCTTAAATTTTCTGTTGATGGTCATGCCGAAGGTGAAAATTTAAGCGAGCTTAGTTTTTGGGTTGGGATCTTCTGATGGCCATGTTGAAGGTGGATACCTCTCAAAATCTATTGTACTTTGTATTCTATCAGAGTATGCCAAATTTTTTCTCCTGTACATTCTTTCTTATTTTATTTAATACAAATCTGACCTTTAGCAAAAAACAAATATTTTTTCTAATAAGAATAATAATGTTATTTCATATGTATACTCGAAAAATGTGCATAACAATAATACATTTCATAATGACATAATTAGGGGTGTTAATCGATCGATTCGGTCTGACTAAATCGGTTTTGAGCTGATAATGAGAGAATCCAATTTCAGCATTTTATTTGGGTAGATTTTTTACTATCTTGATTCTCAAACTTGATAACATGAGAATCACCACAATTTTAGGGATCAAGAAAAACTAATTCTTGGATTATTGCAGATGATTATTGAATCCTAGAATTAGTGAGTTTGCCAATTGGCATGGGAGAAAAAAAATTTAAATTGTGGGAATACAGTTCATATATATACCAAGATGGGAAAAAGTTTTTCCTTTCCCCTATAAACTAACGACATGATCAAGGACATGTACAAGGTGCTATTGCAGAGTGTAGAAGACTGCCCAATCAACCAACCAACTAACGAACCAAACAACGTCTAGACACGACAATGACTTCAACTATTGAGTCTTACACTCTTCCTATTAGGTCCATAGAAAAGTTATTGATTGATCAACTTCTGGGTTTCCTTATCTGCTACTTAATCATGGTTGGAGGTATCAATATCGGATCACCCAATGCAACTAATACTGCATGGTTTGGAAGGTGACCGATACCATATCGGTGAAATGGTATGGAGAAGGAATAATAAATAAATAAACACTATTTTTTAAGAAAAACAAGAGGTAAACTTGTCCGATACAGCAGATCCGTATTGGTACCAGATATTGGTATCATATCGGTTTTGAAGGTGACTGATTCCCCATCCAATACCGTGCACTAAAATAATATATATTAGGAGATATATATATATATATATATATATATATATATATTGTGAAGATCCAAGTTCAAGCCTTTATCTCAGGCTTTCAAGTATTATCCAACGTACACCAGTAAGTTACCCTGTAACCTTACTTGTACACCCAAGCTCCTTCTACCCCAAACTCTGTAACTAAGATTCTCTCCAAGTAATAAATCAAATTTATTTCTCAAATATTTCATATCTCAAATTGGCCAGCTCAGCCGCCTTCAAAGCACAGCAGAAGGCTACCTCCAAAATGGTAGACCAACGAGGGTTACCCCCTCTGAGTGCAGCGACCGGTCCTATATTTAGGACTGCAGCACCTGCTAAGCACACACAAAAGCTTATATTTCTGCAATTTTACTTCAAGTTTTACTTTTTCGCTTCGTTTTTCTCTGCATGTTCATCATAAAAGTCACAATATAGTTAAAGATCCTCGATTCTACTGGTATCAGAGCCATTCACCTGAAAGAATAGGCTCGTGATATTGTGACTTGACTCAACTTAAAATTGCAAGTTTCTCTTCTGAGTGGAATAAGTCTGATAGTATCTGAAAATGAACCGGTGAAAGCGGCAGAGGGACTGTAAGTCCGGGAGAAGCCGGTATAACACCAAGTAGTGCCTTAAACCATTTCAGAAGGATTAAATGCACTTTTAAAGGGGGGAGAGTACCCATATCATGGACCGTTTGGACAAATCAATGTCTTCAAGTACCTTTGGAGATTGGAATCAAGATTGTAATGTAATAAGTAATGAAGAACAAAAGAGAGACAGAAGTCTCCAAAACTGGACCATACCCAAGGTTCAGACCAAAGAAGTTTACAAGCAAGACTTAATCAACTTCACTGAAGCTATAAGCACAGTGGAACAAACGATAGACTACAGCCCAAATATGCAGGAAATTTGCCTGCTTAACCCCAAAAGTCTCCAAGATCTTAAACAAAAATATAATTATGTCCACATCGGACTTATCCAAGTAGCAATCAAACCCCTTCACCGGGAAGGACTCAATACCTCTGTCCTCTTAGCCCTAAGAGACACTAGGTTTCTCAAGTTTGATGACTCCCTGATCGGAGCCATAGAAACAAGTATGTGCTATGGACCCGTACACTTCAACTGCTACCCAGACATAAGTCTAGGTCTCAAAGATGAGAACATCCTAGATGCTCCCAAAATTAACCTCAAAACCCATGGCTACAACATGAAGCCTGGATCCATCCCAATTGCTGTGGTTCATAGAATCCAGTACAAGGCCATGAAGAAGATCTCTAGCCCTAGGGCCCTTAGGAGATCTGAGAAAGGTCGAACAAGATACATCGAGACTGACTTTGCACATGCAAGGACCATTCTCCCAAGAACCTATAAATGGGATGAAATCTCGTTCCCTGAAGAATGGAAGCTGCAGTGTTAGATTCCGGTACCCTAAATAGATAACCGTGAGGTCGAGTACAAAACTCAGACCCTCAACGGAGAAGTTTCCATTAGGTTCAATAGGACCCAAGGTATCCCAAAAGGGAAAGAACCTGTAGGATCCTCCAAGATTAAGACCCAACCTGCCAAAGCTTCCTACTCAGGCACACCCTCAAATTTTAGTTACCAAACTGTAAGTAGTCGCCTGACTGGACTTAGGCCATAAGGGAACATCCTACATGGGATGTATCAAGAATACAAAGCTGAAACTCAAACTGAGACTCAAGAGTCTGATTCAACTCCGACACCTCCCAAATCGCCAACATATTCTCAAATGGAAACCCCAACACCAGATGCAAGAGTTGGAGTCATCTTCGCATAAGAAGACTTCCAGATCAACAAACCAATGTTAAGGGAAGATTTTGAATCTTCCAAAAACAAAGAAAAGAAGAACTGGTTCTTTACGACCATCCCTGAAGAACTAAGAACAAAAATTAGAGTTCACTGGTACGACTTCATGACCAGTAACAAGTTCAATATCAAAATTTTCACTTACTTAGAAATCCATGCAAAACAACACCAAATTGACTATTCATTTGGAAGTCTAAACACAAACCAAAAAATAACAAAGTCATGGAAGACAGACACAAATGAAAACATAGAGTCTGTTCATCCTCCATTAGCAAACCTCAAAATAACAATTAATGAAACAGAAGTGTCTGCAACACCTTTCAGATCAACTCATGGAGCATCTGAGAGTGAGAAAAAATTAATAGGTTTATCAAATTATACAAATCAACATCTCTTGACCCTAGGAAAGCAGTTTACTAGAGTCGAAGACTTAGTTCAAAGAAGATCTGAACCTTCAGATCCAGACCCAGGAATTAAAACAAGTTCCTTAAAACAAGACCTCCCAAGTTCTTCATCAAGACCCATGTTCAACCCATACAACATTAACCAAAAAACACTCTAAGGCTCTGAACAAAATAGATGCCCTGAGAGAAATTGAACAAAGGTTAAGATCACTGCTCATCCCTGAGACACCCCAGAAGGAGTCTCAAAACCAGTCTCAAGTTTCTGACAATACCAAAACCGTTGGAGTCATTAACAAAGACTCTGATGAAGAACCAAACACAATCAATGCTATCATCAAAGATAGTTTCCAAAGGTCTTACCCAAAACCCACATTTCCAGACCTGCAAATGGAGAATCAAGGAATATATCATCAGGCCTCCTATCAAAGCGGAGTCATCTATGAATGGAACATAGATGGTATGTCCGAGTACAACATAATAAAGAAATTACAAGAAATGACCATGGTAGCCAATGCCTATCGTATCAAAGAGACATCTGACCAAGCCGTCGCTGATCTCCTGGCTTCAGGATTCACCGGCCAACTCAAAGGATGGTGGGACTATGTCCTAACCATTAATCAGAAACATGACATCCTAATGACAGTTCAAACAACTGAGGACGGTGTCATAATAACTGAAAATGGCAGACCTGTTGAGGATGCCGTCAACACTTTGATTTTCAATATAACCAAATATTTTTTAGGAGACCCATCTAGGTTAAAAGATAGGTCCTCTGAACAATTAACAAATTTAAGATGCAGAAAGCTGCATGACTTCAAGTGGTACAAAGACATCTTCATGACGAAGGTGTTAACCAGAGAGGATGCAAATTCTCCTTTCTGGAAAGAAAAATTTATAACTGGTTTACCAAGTGTCTTCTCTGAGAAGATCAAACAAAGACTTAGAAAAGCAAATAATGGTGAAATCCCGTACCAAAACCTAACCTATGGTGATTTAATAAACACCATCCATGAAGAAGGCATTGCCCTTTGTACAGACCTCAAATTAGCAAAACAAATGAAAAAAGAGACTAAGTCTTACAAAGAACTGGGTGGCTTCTGTGAACAATACGGATTCCCGATTCCCAAACCTCCTTCAAATAAGAAGGATAAAAAACATTTTAAAAACAGAAAAAATTTTAGAGAAAAATACTCTAAGGAACCAACAAAAGAATTTTATACCAAACCCAGGTATTCAAAGAAGAAGAGGTTTCAATCCAAGAAACCCCAAGAGGAAACAAAAGATAAACCCTCAACAAGTTTCGATAAAAGAAAATGTTTTAATTGTGGAAAATTAGGCCACATTACAAAATATTGCAAGGCAGCCAAAAAGGTTAGCCTGCTAAACCTGGACCAAGAAACCCAAAACAAAATATTCAAAATATTCGTCGAGTCTAACTCAGACTCAGACGACTCAGAAGACGAAGTCTTCTATGATGTCAACCAAATCAATCAAGACACTGAGTCCAGCAGTGACTCTGAACCGGATGTAGTTGCATGCAACTGTGTCACAAACGTCATTAATGAATATTCTTCTTCTGAAGAATACTCGAAAACAAAGAGCATCGAAATGATTAGGCAATCATTCTTTGATGCAATTGAACAAATTGTTGATGTCCAGATCAGAAAACAGTGTCTAGAAGAAGCCAGACAGGCTTTAGAAGACAATAAAGAAAGGCAAAAGCCTTACGACATTAATCAAGTATTCAAAAGGTTTGACAAACAAAAATCTGTTGAAAAATCAGATAAAACAAGAATAACAAATCTTGAATTAACTATTCAAGAATTAAAAAGAGAAATTAAAGAAGTCAAAGAAGAACTAATTAAACTCAAAGGGAAAGCCAAACAAACCCCAAAAAATTTGGAAACAGAAACAAGTTACGTGGAGAGTATCTCTCCTCAAAAATGGTTTGTCAAAGTCAACATGACTATTGACTCACTATACAAATTGACTTCTATGGCCCTGATTGATTCAGGAGCACAGTTAAACTGTATCCAAGAAGGACTTGTCCCTTCCTAATATTATCAAAGGACTAAACAGAGGTTAACCACTGCCAGCGGGGCCTACCTCGATGTCCAATACAAACTTCCAGAAGTCCACATATGCAACCAAGGGGTATGTTTCAAACAGTCCTTCATTCTGGTCAAAGACCTTGACAGTCAAGTAATCCTAGGACAGCCCTTCATAGAGCTGATCAAACCTTTCAAAGTTACAAATCTAGGATTAACGACCAAGATAGGAGGACAAAAAATTAGCTTCGAGTTTTTAGAACCCTCCGATATGGAGCAAATTAAAAATCTAAAGACCCTAGCTATTACAAAAGACCCCTCCATTAATAGGATCAAATCCAAAGAAAAGCATTTAAAACACCTGAAACAGGAAATAATGCACATAAAAACTGTAGAAACCCTACAGAAGAAAGAAACACAAGATCAAATAGATAAGTTAAGACTTCAAATAGAAAGCAACTTGTGCTCTGAATTCCTTGATGTCTTCTGGCACAGGAAAAGACACATAGTCAAATTACCCTATGAACAGGAGTTCTCTGAAAAGAACATCCCAACCAAGGCAAGACCAATCCAAATGAGCCAAGAGCTCCAAGAAACTTGTAAAAAAGAGATCCAAGATCGCTTAGATAAGAAACTAATCAGGAAGAGCCGATCACCTTGGAGCTGTGCGGCTTTCTATGTAAACAAGAACTCAGAAATAGAAAGAGGAACCCCTAGGCTAGTAATTAATTACAAGCCCCTGAATGAGGTCCTCCAATGGATCAGATACCCAATCCCAACTAAGAAAGACTTGCTCCAAAAAATACACCAAGCAAAAGGGTTTTCAAAATTCGATATGAAATCTAGATTCTGGTAAGTCCAGGTCCATGAAGAAGACCGCTACAAGACTGCTTTCACAACACCCTTTGGCCATTACGAATGGAACGTAATGCCATTTGGTTTAAAAAATGCTCCTAGTGAGTTTCAAAACATCATGAACGACATCTTCAACCCCTACGGTCATTATGCCATAGTTTATATAGATGACGTTCTAATCTTTTCAGAATCAATTGACCAACACTTCAAACACCTCAGAAGTTTCTACCAAGTTGTTAAAACAAATGGATTAGTCCTCTCAAAGAAGAAGACGGATTTATTCCAAACCAAAATTAGATTTTTAGGACATTATATTCACAAAGGGACAATCATCCCAATTGAAAGAACAATTGTCTTTGCAGACAAATTTCCAGACCAAATCCTAGAAAAGAAACAACTTCAAAGATTCTTAGGAAGCCTGAACTATGTTAGGGACTTCCTACCATCAATAAGCAAGATATGTGAACCATTATACCAAAGGCTCAAGAAGAAAGCCCTTGCTTGGGGAGAACCACAAACAAAAGCTGCTCAAGAAATCAAAAGGCTAGTCAAGGAAATTCCTTGTTTAACCCTAGCAAACCCAGATCTTCCCAAGGTTGTTGAAACAGATGCCTCAGACTTAAGCTACGGAGGCATCCTCAAACAAGTAGATCAGGGGAAGGAACAATTAGTCCAATTCACCTCTAGACTATGGAATAATGCCCAAAAGAACTATAGCACAATTAAAAAGGAAATTTTATCCGTGGTTTTGTGCATTCAAAAGTTTCAAGGAGATTTACTAAACAAAAGATTTCTAGTCAGAGTAGACTGCAGTGCAGCAAAACAAGTTTTAAAAAATGATGTTCAAAATATTGCATCAAAACAAATTTTTGCAAGATGGCAAGCTTTGCTTTCAAGTTTTGATTTTGACATTGAATACATCAAAGGAGAATCAAATTCTATCCCTGACTTCCTCACTCGGGAATTCCTACAGGGCCCAAAAGTCATAAGCTGCATCTTCACCATGCCACCCAAAGAAGACAACCCCCTCTTCAGAGTCAAATCAAAAGCCACCTATGCCAAGGCTCCCCCGCCTAAACAAATAGCAAGTTCCTCCCAAGATACCTTTCTTGTTCCCTTCTCCCATGTGGTTGTAGGGACATCACAAACAGTCTCAAGACCAAGTTCCTCCAAAACAGTAGCCAATATCCCCATTCAAAGGTCAGTCCACCAACCACCAAAGCCAACTCCAAAAGCCCAATACATTAACAAAGGCATCTTCTAAGACCTTTTTATCCTAGAAGACCATTACGTCCAAAAGTGTACCTCCGCTGCAGATATTGCAAAGAGGCTTTTCTACCAAGACTGGCATTTCTACTCCCCAAACCACACAAAAACCCAAGAATTCTATGAGTTTATTCTTGTAGATACTAATTCAATACGAATCAAGCAAAACTTTGACAAGACTGACAAAGCTCTGGTAACCCATTCCTCAGTTACCATCTTCAAGATCATTAGTGCTGAAGATTGGGGTGCAGGCCCCCTTTCCCAAAGAAATTTCTCCCAAAATTTCACGTCCAAAAGCTTTCATTACTTTGACTACGTGGATGCCTGGCAACACGCATTCCTGTGGCAAAACCAAAAGGGAAGACACTCGTGGTTCTTCTGCTTCAACTACAAATTCAACAGCCAAATCCCAAATTGGTTCTCAAGATGGTGGCATACCTATGGACCAATTGAAGAGATCCTGCCTGCATCTCTCATGGAGGTGTATGCCAAGTTTTGTGAAATTACCCAAAAGGTCCCAAGACAAGCAGACCTCCTAAGGTTCTTCCTGCAGTGCCACCTTGCGTGGATTATGTACTGGGAGTACCAGGTCCAAGAAATGGAGACCCAAGAAGCAACCCTGCCAACCTTGGCCAGGATTTTTTATGTCAAATGGTGGGATGGGTGCAATATCACCCACTGCACCACAGAGAAGATCATCAAAGCAATAACTGGGCTAAAGCCCATCCCAAAAGTAACCCAGTCTCAAGCTTCGAATGAGGAGATTCGCCTCAGGCGAAAACAACTCGAACAAGAATTGGCCCAGCTCGGCCCAGCAAGTGATGAAGAAGGCAAAGAAGAAGAAAGGTTCAGCATGGCCTCCTTCTCCTCCCAGCATCTTCATGAAGGGCAATTAGCCCAGGATCCAAATGAGCAGGATGACCTGCTCACCCAACAAGGAGAATCCGTCTCCTCAACCCACTCCACAACAAGAGGTCGTGGAAGAGGACGTGGCAACACTATCAGCCATCTGCCACGCAGATCAAACAAGACCCAATAAGGGCCCAAAAAAAAAAAAAAAGGGGATAAAAGACTATTTCAAAACCCGTGGACCCAGGCCATGGATCCTAGCCAAAGGTCAATCCGGGCAACCCGAAAGGGAAAAGGATGACTACGTTAGTATGACGTAAGGCTGATGCCTATCATACTATTGCCATGACTCGACAATTCAAACCATTGAGTTCAAACAGTGTGTACACAAAGTGGAAAACAGTCTGTCTCTCAGACATGGAATGCCACGTGTCCCCACTATTCCTTTCACTCCAAGACAAGAAAACTTTCGGTGGCTTTGCCCCTTAAGTCAAAAGATTCTTTCTGCTTTCAACTGATGGGCCCCAGTTGCCTCCAAAGTCCAAAAGCAGCCGACAAGTCACAACCAATCCAGCCGACAGGCCATTGTGCCTCCAGAAGATTCCCTTCGGATAAGGCTGAAGCAAAGACACCCATTCTCCTTTAAGAAGGGCATTCGACTCAGTTGAGGAGGAAGGAAGTTTCGGAAGAGAGAAGCAGCTCTGCAACTCATCTTCAAGCTTCGAACATCAAAAATCCTAAGTAGGATTTCAAGCTTTTTATTTTCTTTTTCAAGTTGTAAAAGACTCTCGGAGTCCCAAGTCCTGTATACAAGTCCAAAGTTCGTCAAGTCCTGTAACTGAAGATCTCCAACTAGGATCTTCACCAAGTATTCATCCAAGCTCAAGCCTTTATCTCAGGCTTTCAAGTATTATCCAATGTACACCTGCTAAGCTTTTGTGTGTGCTTAGCAGGTGTTGTAGTCCTAAATATAGGACCGGTCGCTGCACTCGGAGGGGGTAACCCTCGTCGGTCTACCGTTTTGCAGGTAGCCTTCATCAATATATATATAAATATATATATTTATATATATATTGATGAAAAAGAAACCATATATTTTCAGGAAACCAGGGAAGTTTTTACAGTTCAGGGGGGGTATTGCACCATCTAAAAGTTAGGTTAGAGAAGTTCTATGTGAGTTCAACAAATTCCAAAAAGCGAGGTAAAATGTTCCACGGTATTTGGGGAAAGGTCTGAGTAGTAAAAAGGTCAAAAAGTTTGTTGTTGCAGCACCATATCTCCTTTAAGATGATATGTTTTGCAATCGCAGTCTTCCATCCTTGTAGAATGCCACAAAGCTCTGCCTCCATGTCATCCGTAGATTCTGTCCGACTGATTCTAGTTAGAATTCTTTGCCCATTAAGGAACATGGAGAATGTCCACTTGACTATTCTAAGTTTGGGATAAAAAACTCCTGCAACTAGCAAACCAGGGAAGTCCATTGTGGAGTCAGTGATAGAAGCAACAGTATTGGGGCAATGATTAGGCGGGCAAGGTGTGTGGTGTGTTGTTATTATGGGTGGATCAATAGATGGTGGGGTCAAATTAAGGTCAAAAATCCAACGATTAACATAATGTATGACCATTAAAGGGTCAACCTTAATACCATCGTTAATGACTTTGTTACGTACAGACCAAATAGAATAACAAGTTATAAGAAAATTAAAAAAAAACCAACAAAACAATTGTTTGTTCATGGCCCTTGAGCCAAGTAGGGATGCACACAAGCAGGTGAGCGAGGGAGCAAATAAGTGCTCAATTCTCGATCCAAGCGGGCCAGAAGCCCAGATTCGCTTAGGCCAATCACAAGATAGAAAAAGATGCCAAAGTGATTCGTTGTGAAAGCCACAAAATCCAATCATGCTTATTTTTATGTGAGACTTCTACAAAATTAACCCCTCGTGCCCAACTGGTAAACAAAAAAAGAGTCAGACATCTGAAGGCGCTTCTTAAGATGTTGTAATCGAGCCCATCTCGTTTAGTTTCCATAAGATCTATGATGTCTGGCCTCTCAGATTTGGAGAATGAGTGAGAGATCAAACTACGATTCCAACTTATCATTTTCATAACTGCCCGTGGTGCTGATTCTCCCCAACCACCACACCATGGAGTTCTGAGCAAAAAATGCTTAGTGTCCATCATCTCACCAGCATTGAATCACTTCAGCCCTTTCCTAGGCACTCTTTGATTTAAGTTTTAGAGTAACTCATTGGCCTTCCTCTGCCGGGACGGTTTACTAGTAGTAGCATTATGAGAAGTGTCACAAGACTTCTCCTTGCTGAAAAAGCGAGACTTGAAACTTACATATGCATTTGGATTAAGGAGTTGGATTTGATTTGGTGATGTTGGGAGGTGATTTGGTTGGGGCGGCTTTGATGGGTTTCGAAGGTTGGGAAGGAGGGATATAATTGGAGAGTAGTGATATCACCTTGATTGAGAGACTGAGCTGGTCACGGGTTCAAGTCTGGAAACAGCCTCTATGCGAAGGCAAGGAAGAGGCTGCGTACATTATGACCCTCCCAGACCCTGCAGTGGTGGGAGCCTCGTGCCCACACAAAACTGAGTCATGGTAGACAATTGTTGCCACAGCACCTTCAAACCATCACCGAGAGTCGAAAATACCACCAAATCCACTTCGCAATTTGAAAATGGTCAATGGTAGGTTGATGCATATAACAGCAAACATTGTTAGCAGAAAAAACAATATATGGTAATATTTGGCTGTGTGCTGTGAGGTACCGAAGAGCCCCAAGAAGACTGCAAGAAAAAAGATCAATGAGATTAGGAAATATCTCAAAAAAAGATGTAGAGGCCTTGGCAATTGGCAGCCATCAGTGTAGGGATAATAAATCATGAATATCCTTCCTCCAATAGAAAAGATCAATACAAGAATGGAAAACTACAATGCACAAGAATTAGTGTAGAAGATGCATGTCCCTGAGGGCAAACTCATTATGAAGATCAAGAAACCGCTTCATTATACATGAAATGCTGTCAATGCTAATATAATCTATCTTACAGGAATCTAAACTTTGGCGATAATTCTAATATTCAAGAAGAAAAAGAAGAGAAACAAATCATCCACATCCTCCTGTAAAAGAAACGGAGAGATACGATCCACATAATTAAAAAAAATACAAAAATTTTAGGCCAATAAAGAAGAAGACAACACCAAAAGTTTGAACCCAATATGATGGCTGAAACCCAAGATTTTTCTTCAGGCCAGTATTGGCAATTTAGAGCAACCCGTTATGGTGGTTGTAGCTTTGGATTGATCCAAACTTGAATGGTGGCACTTCAAAACGTTTTCAACTCTTTTATACGTTGTGATCAAGTATCATGAGAAGCAGAAGTGCCCTCAGCAGCCTTTTTCTCCCGTTGTTTCTCCCTTCGTTTCTTGTTTCTCAATGCATTCTTGCTCATTTCTCTAAATTATGAAAGATTAAGTTAATGGCAAAAGGATATAGCATTATCTGAAGATTAAAACTGTAGATCAACAGAGTGAAGTGGGTGAGGGTGGGAAAAATAAATAAATGAATGAATATTTTACTCACTCTGTAGGAGCAACTCCTCCAAACAGCTGCCATTTGAAAAAAAAAAAAAAAAAAAAAAAATTAAAACCAAATAAAATAAATTCAATTAGCAAATAGGTTTATACACTTTTTTTTTTGGGTAAAGAAGGTTTACACTTGAAGCTTACATGTAATGTGAAGTGCATTTAAATTCTAATTCATGACTCCATTTTGAACCAATTGACTAGGGCCTTAACTCAGTATGCAATTCAACGTTTTTCTTGTAATGTCAAGTTACAGTCAAAATATTCAAAACACCACACCAAACAATTAAAAACTCTTGAGAGTCCACTCTGACTTCTGCTTGCCTAATAAAAATTAATCTGGGCCCAAATTTAAGGCCTGACCTCTTTTATTTTCTTCTATTGTGTCCATCCCTATGCCCTATGTGATGGAGATCATAGATAAATATCTAAATAACAGTCAGCTGCATTTGGGAGATCCTTTTAAGGTGCAGCTAGGGTAGAGCACAACCTGAACACTACCAGCCCAACCAAAGCCAATCTTCTAGGTCAGTTTGGGCAAGCATTTTGGAATCTTGTACTGTGACCCGAAACCAACAACATATATCGCATATACAGAGAACACAATTGAGTTCAATCTATACTAAGCTCAACAATTAGTGTTTAGACCCTATAAACCATAGTTCGAGAACTCGAGATCTCGCCGAGTTTCTCGGTTTTTGGAAAAGCCGAGACAAGACTACCTACGAGTCTCAAAAGTGCAATATCTCGGGGAGATCTCGGATCTCGGTTGGATCTCGGTTTCGACCCATTATTTTAACCCACCTACCACTTAAATACCTTACCTAATTGGACAAAACTTGACATATCTCGGCGAGATCTCGGATCTCGGGTCCAGATCTTGGGTTGACCCAAAGTTGAGGCTTCGAGTTGAAAAAAAAAAATGCACCAACTCGGCGACATCTCGACTCGTCTCGGTTTTTCCAAGAGTCGAGTTGGTACCGAGACCCGAGCTTTAGTACCTTGCTATAAACATGCCAAAACAAGCCTGACCAATTGTTGATGCAGAATTGAGTTCAATCTATACTAAACTCAACACTAACTATATAGTGCATATACAGAGAATACACAATTGAGTTCAATCTATACTAAGCTCAACAATTAGTGTTTAGAGCCTACAACCATGCCAAAACAAGCCTGACCAATTGTTGATGCAGAATTTAGTACAATCTATACTAAGCTCAACAATTCTCTCGGCCCAATTGGGCTTAGGAAGTCCAAATTTTGGGCCATGGAAAGGTTCTATGAGCCTTCTGTTCTGAGTCTATTGAGTTAAGTCAATATTTAAGAGTGATTAGGAATCCTTTTACAAGTCAGTTTAACCCCCATCAATTGGACATGTTTCGAGTAAAGAATTTTGAGTTCTTCCAAGATTTTTGGAGCTATTGAGTTATGCACACAGGACTGGTATTCCAAATCTGATCTCCCTACTTCCAGTTTGGTTCATCTTTTCTTTTCAGGTGTGATCTTTCCTCCCTCTTCTCTTCTACTATTCTTCTTGCTATTTCTTATTCATTACTTTTTCTAATCTATGCACCCCCTTTTTTATTCTAAATTTCAGATTGCATTATTCTTTATATATCTCTCAGTTAGCAATCTGTATCGTCTCAAATTTAGAACATCAATTACCAGTATACTTCCCTCTAAACTCTAGTTCTGATTCTTAAAGAATACAGGCAAATATTGCTGTCCTAGTTCTACTATTAGTCTTTCTAGCACCACTAGGACTTCTCCATAATCCCATATTTGTAGTCAGAATTTCTTTAAATTCTGCAGCTCTGTTCTTCTATTAGAATACACCACTCGATATGAGCTCTAACCTATTCTGATCTATCTGTTGTGGGTTACAAACTTTCTCCTATTTCTGGCCTATATTTTTCTGTTTCTATAATCATGTCTGTACTAGTCTCTCTCACCCCTAATTGATAAATGCAATAGTAATTAATAGTGTGATTTTTCCCCACTGTATCTTTTTGTCTTTCTTCACCGGCAATATGTTGCATGAGCTTGATGCAGTATCTACTTGATAAAATATGTCTCAAATAACCTCTCAATTTGCAATTTGAGTTTCAGGCCTAACGCTAACAAACCTAATTGACTGGAACTACATCAAGAGCACATTGAGCATATGCATGACAAAGGTTGGATTAAGCAGCTCCTTGTCCATCCAAGATGTATCTGCTTGTAAGGGCAGATTTGGAACTTCACTTTGAGTTAGTAATAAAGACTGGAGAAGGCCCAATCTTCCCTCTCCAACATTGTGTCCCAACTCTTCCCTTCTCTTTATTTCTCTTCTTTCTTCTTCTTCTCTTTCTTCATTTCTACTTCTGGATTGTTACTCTTATTTTCACAGTTCCTATAATCTTAATCCTACTACAAGTGAACTTGGTTTTGTCCTTGATCAATCACTTTGCTATCTGGAGCCTAGGTCATCATTTTATGCTCACTCCAGCATTAATACCAAAGTGGAGCTACTATTTTCTTAGCCTTGGTGATTCATTGGGACTCAAATAACCCCTTGGGTTCTCCAAAGTATTATTGTTTCCTCTTTAAAACATTCTCTTTGGGCTGATAAATGTTCCTTTTCATGATAGGAAATTACTCTTCAACTTAGCAGGCAATCATCCTCACCGATACTAGGTGAGTCCTCTTTCCTTGGTATTACCTCAGTAATAGGGGTGCAACTGGGCCAGGACGGGCTTAGGTCTTTGAAGGACTGGGCCAAGTCCGGGTGTACGCCTTGGCCTGTACCCAGTACAGCTCAAAGATGAGCTGTCATGGCCTCAGGATCTGCAATTCACTTACTCTCTTAGATCATGGGTTCATGTCTTCAGCACTTGAATTTTCAGCATCTGTTTTTTTATGCATATATGTGGAGAATACAATAAACTTATTACAGTAGGGACTACCTTAGGTATGCTAAATCAATGATAAGGTCGATCAAGGGCTTGCCCTGTTGGTTCGCTGCTCCTTTGGAGAAACAGCGTCGGGAGCTTGATCGGTGGTTCAAGTCTCCTCAGCGACACCTAGTCCACATTTAATTGCTTTCCAAGAAGTGGAGCCTGTTGGTACCATATTTGACCCCCTTGTGGGTCCCCTCTTTGCCTCCTTGTGGGGCCATGATGGCCATTCGGCCCTTGAATTGCACCCCAAAAAAAAATATACTGTGGCAAACCTACTCAATATACAGACATACAGTTTTTGGCTGTGCCAGGCTTGGTGGGCTTAAACTGAGGCCTCAACCTGAAGATGTAGATTGATGGAGAAGAACCAGCCACACCAGTCAGGTCATTGAGCACCTATGGTCCACTTTAGTGGGTCAGATTTAAGCCCATATTTTGCAGATTATGTGCTGCCCAAGTATCCATTGACTAGCACCAATTCTGGTTTATATTTTGACAGCTTTAGTGGGCCCCCTAGCCAGCTTGCGTGGAGAAGAGTTAAAAGGAAGATTTGGCAGATTGTGTGGGTCCCATTCTGGACTTGCATGGAGGATATTTTTCTGGAGGGTTATTGATTTGCATGGAGCCTTTAGTAGATCTTACTTTTATTTGTTTCTATTCCTATAATTGGCTAGTAGGAAAAAAAATTTAGTTTCAGTTTCTATTTTGGTGTCGCAATCTCGGCTGATTTCTAAAAAAAGGGTGTACCCAGTGCAACCTTGGCTAATTTCTATTTTCTTTATTTTATTACTTCTGTTTCATGTTGGGAATTGGGATAACTATTTAATTAAACTAATGAAGATCTTTTTGTTATTTGGCAGCCTGTGGCTTGTGCATGAGAGTTTCTATTGCATAATAGTGTTGCTTTATGATAAATAAAGATAAGGGAGAATATCCCCACGATGGGTGCTTACGGACAGCAATAGGTAAATTCAAAGAATCAATCTGCAAAGGCTCAGCAGATATTACCACTACAGCCACTCTACCTAGGCAACCGCTCTCCTCAAATGACTGCCAATCACCTCATCTGAGGAGAGCAGTTGGCTACGTAGAGTGGCAGTAGTGGTAATATCTGCTGAGTCTTTGCAAGAACGAGATCGAGTAAACACCTGAAATGGTTTAGCACTAGGCACATTGTCAGTGTTCGATTTCTCCCCCCTGCACAGAAGGGTTCGCACCAAGCTAAAGAAGAGAAAAGAGGGGCTGTCAAGAGGAACAATCAGCGGCACATGGTCACTAGAATGCTCCCCCTGAAGAGATGCTGAGGGAGAAAAATAAGCAGCTGACTCATGAAACACAAAATCCACAGTGACCAGCACACGACGAGAAGGCGAATGGTAGCACTTATAGCCTCTCTGAGTGGCAGAGTAGCCAACAAAAATGCACCGGAGCCCCCGAGGATCAAGCTTACCAGCAAGGTGATGATTGCATGCGAAACACACACAATCAAAGATCCTCGGATGGATAGTGAAGGAGGAATTGTGTTAAAGAACATCCAAAGGGGTGCGGGAACCCAACATGCGGGAAGGCATGCAGTGATTAAGTGAGCAGCAGTAAGGACGGGTTTGCTCCAATAATGCTAAGGAACATGCATTTCAAACATTAGAGCTTGTGCGACTTCCAACAGGGGGCGCTTCTTACATTCTGCGACACCAATCTGTGCAGGGGTATCTACACTACTAATCTGATGAATGATGCCCTCAGCAACAAGAAAAGACTGAAATGAGCCCTCAAAATATTCCCAACCATTATCACTGCAGAGAACTTTAATAGTAGCATTAAACTGGATTTTAATCATACGATGGAAAAGCTGAAAACAACGAAACACTCTTCATATTTATGATGAAACAAATACACCCAAGTACCTCGAGAATGGCAATCAATTAAAGTCACAAACCAACGTTAACCAAAAATAGACACACCGGGAAGGACCCCAAATATCAGAGTGAATTAAACAAAAGGTGCAGTACTTATTATCTGAAAAGAGGTAAACAACACGAGTTTGCATAAAGTCCTAAGGGTGGATGCCCCAAACGCCGATGCTACCTATGTAACTTTGATAAAGCAAAAGCAGGAGCAGACGAATCTAACTGATGAGCCTAGGGGGTAAGAGCTGACACTAGGGTGACTGTTCCCTAGCAGATATAAACCACTCAATCTACCACTACCAATCATGGTCCCCGTCACCAAGTCCTGAAATACACAGTGTGATGGAAAAGTGACTTTACAATTCGTCTCGAGTAATGCTACTAATAAAAAGAAGATTAGTAGAATAATTAGGAACATGATGAACAAATGATAAAAGTAGAGAGGTAGAACACTGAATGGATCCTTTCCCAGAAACAGGAAAAGGAGACATCAGCAACCCGAACATGTTCTTTACCTGAACCTGGGTAAAAAGTAGAAAATTGACTAGAGGAACCAGCCACATGATCTGTAGTGCCTGAGTCAATTATTCAAGGTGGGGAGATGACATAGGCGCAATGACCAATAAAAGAGATACCTAAATGCACAAAGTTGGAGGTAGAAGTGGGCGAACCAGAGGCAGTAGGGGCAGCAAGAGAAGGCGAAGATAAGGAAGGAGGTTCCAACTTGGACATCAGATGTCCAAGAACTAGAAACTCATCCTGGGAAAACTGGCCACCTATGGATGCGGGAGGAGTCACCTCAACATGGTGCGCATGAGCTAGGTTAGAAACACCACGTCCACGACGACCATGCCCACGTGTAGAAGTAGGACGACCATGTAACTTCCAACAATACTCCTTCGTGTGACATTCCTTCCTGCAATACTCACATTTGACTGGGTCACAGTCAGATGAAGGACAATCAATATAACAGGTGGAACCACCCCAGGACTGAGAGCCAAAGCCAGTGTAGAGAGTATATCTCTCCAAAGAAATGGGCTATAAAATGGCTGTCCGCTGACTCTCCTCAAGTTGAACAAGAGCATAGGACTACTTCAAGGAAGGGACAGGGTCATGACTGAAAACCTGAGATCGCATATGATCATACTCCACATTCAATCCAGCCAAAAAATCATAAATATGAATCATATCGTCACTTTTCTTGAAACCGGCAGCATCGGTAGAGCATGCAGCCTGAAAGGTCTCATAGAAGTCAAGTTCCTGCCACATGTTGCGCAACTCAGAATAGTATTGGGATAATGACATCTCTTTGGAGCAGCCCCATGACTTCTCTTGCGCAACTCATAGACTTGGGCAGCGTTTCCAACCTGAGAATACGTCTCCTTGGCAGCCTTCCAAATCTTCTCAACAGAGTCTAAGAGAAGATAGCCCAGGCAATAGAAGGTTGCATAGAGTTAATCAAGAATGACATGACAAGGGAGTCATCAGAACTCTATTTTTGCAACTGAGGACCTTCAGCAGTCATAGGCTTCGCAACGTCACCTGTAAGGTACACGGTAAAACCACAGGCGCAACAGAAAGGAAGCATGAGTGTGACCACATCAAATAGTTGTTGCCATCCAACTTGATGGGGCTAACAGGGAACGAAGGACACTCGCTAAGAGTGCTGTGATTCATACCTTCAATTCTAGTTGAGATGGTACTATCGCTGGACATGATTGCTAATCAAAAGGTAATTCCAACTTCTCTCTACAGCACGATAAGGTTGAAAAATGGCTGCAGCAAAGGTGCATCATAGGGAAAGACTCCAGTGGAAAAAGGATCGCTGGTTTAAGCCATAAGAAGCAAACCAATCACAAAAAAGGGACCCTAGGTGGGAAAAAGTGAACCACCGAGGGTTGGATCATGTAGAAGACCCTCTGAGAAAAGAGGACTTTGGAGGGAAGAGAAGGGAAGGCGGAGGTCTGGCGGTAGAGAGGGAAAGTTGCGGGAAGAGAAAAAAGGAGTCGTGAGAGAGAGAAAAGGGAGGGCGGAGGGCAGGCGGTGGTTTGAAAGAGTCGCGAGAGAGAGAAGAGTGGTGGTGTTTTAAGGGAGGCGAGAGAGTGAGTCGCAAGAGAGAAAGGAAGGGGCGGTTCTGGTGGTGATGGTGATAGAGTCACGAGAGAAGAGAGAGGAGGTTCTGCTGTGTTGCGTCACAGAGGCGACATAGTTGTCACGGCGTCTAGGCAACCCAAGGTGGTGGAGAGGGTAAAAAACCAAGGCATCACCAACAAGGCAACCAAGGTGCCTGGACGCCTAGGCGACGCCTTGACAACAATGAGAGGCAGTGGCGGCATAGGTACAAAGGCGGGGATCCCAAGACTGATTCCCGCTCTGATACCATGATGGAATTGATTGGGAGAATGATGATGTGTGTCCCTTGGGATCACAGCCAAGCTTTACTTATAATAAAGGAGAATGAGTGCAAATTACAAATATACACTCAGGAAAGAGTACACCTATACTAGTACCCGAATTACAAGAAGTTTTTATTTTATTGTTCTGCAATAACCTGTTATCTGAGAAGTACCGAGACCCCTGTCTCTTCAGTTATGGTTGATGTTGATCATTAGAAGGCTGTTCTGTTAGTTCTCCATCAAATTTTGGTTGAAGACTCAATACCACTCCCTGTAGCACTGTTGTGTTGGAGTTTTCTGCAGATTTCTTCAGGCTTCTGTAACTCCAGATCTACCCATCAGCTTCTCCTCAGATTTGGAGGGTGCGATCATGTCTTAAGATTGTTCCTTCGATATTAAGTCAAACCCCATCTGATGGCTGAATGTTGCAGTAGGCTGTATGTTACTATTTTGGAGTTTCTACTTTCTGATATCCCTATTATATCTCTTAATCCAGCCATCAGAGTTGGGTTAGTTTTTGAAGAGTTGTGGGTCTCCCTATACCCTACCCTTGACTGGAAGTTGGCTCCATCAGAGGTGGCCATAGGGCTATATCATTGTGCTGCTTAAGTTGCTGTTTTGTGGGGTTATTCTGCCATTTCAGCTTCTGGTTTACTGTTGCAGCTGATAGTAAGTTAATATTGTGTTGATTAATCACTGAAGTAATCTGGCCCGTGGACAAGAATTCTTTAAGTTAATAATTTGGACAACAAGTGATCGCTGTGCTATTATGGAGTTCATAGTTATCAAGGAGGCAAGGCGACCAAGGCGTTGGAGAGGGCCCAAAATCAAGGAGAGACCAACAAGGTGGCAAGGCACCCGCAAAGGCGCCCAAGGCGACCAAGGAGCCTGGACGTCTAGGCAACACCTTGATAACTATGATGGAGTGAGATCAGTTTCCGGACTGAATACTATTCTGGTTTAACCGTGTCGGTTCCCCATACTGTTGGTCTTGTTTTAGGCCCAACACTGCCCTATTACTGCTGTTACAGATTTACAGAGGGGTTTTGTTTGCTGTAAACCAGTACCCGTCGATCCTGTTTTAGGATGGAAGTCTGAACCATTGATTAGTGGACTCATCAGAAGCCCAACCTCAGGCTGGGATATCTGGGCCCAAGCCCAGGCCCGTGGACCTAAAACACCAGCCCAAGGCTGGAAATTTTCAGGCAGGCTTTGGTTGGGCTCTGGTTTTTTAGGCCTAAGTTGCACCCGTACATAGCAGGGAAGTCGTCCTCATCTTTCTAGGAGTGGCTGTCCTGTCCTGGCCAATGCACATGATGATCTGAGACCACCTAGCCCTCTGTGGACAAGCCTACCAGCTACCAGCAACAATGCATCACATTGATTTTCTGGTTAACTCTGTTTTAATCAGGTTTGAGTGAATGAACACCATGGGTTGGGTTGACACAAAAACTCAGTTTTAAGATCAGACTGGGTGAGGCTTCGGTTGTCCTTCAACCCCACCACAAGTTGCACCCTAGGATACTACAGTAGGTGAATCAACCTAGGGAGTCTGGTCTTTTAACCATCAGCAACAATCAAATTGACATAGCTATACTAATGCAAAGGTCACTCTTTAATTCCAACTAGATGCTATAGAAAGGGTTAAGTCAATGACTGGAGGAAGAAAAGGTGATCAGTCAAATTGTTCCACAAACGTAAGACCTGGACCATCCAAATCAAAGTCCCACCACTTAGCTAATTATAAAACAAGTCATAACAAGACATGAGTCACTAGCAAATGGGTATATTTTTTGCATACCTCTGCCTGAGCTGCAGCAGCACTCTTGGCATGCGGTGGGCGATATGGAGCAGGTTTCTGTGCAGGTGGGTTTAGTTTTGTGGAAGTTTGGGAAGACTTTGCCCCTGAAACCAATTAATACATACCATGAAAAATAAACAAATAAAGAGATACAAACATATATGAAATAGCCATAGGAGGAAATAATAACCTTCTAATTTGATCCCACTAATTTTTAATGAGTCAACTGAATTCACAAGTTCAGTTATATCACCAAACTTCACCGGGGCCTCTGGTTTCCAGTCAGCCTGCGTGAATGGCAACATTTTAACATTAGAATACTGAATTAAGACAATGATTCTGGATTAATACAGAGGGAGGAATGCCCAAGACTGACCTGGAACAGTTTGTCAAACATCTTCGTAAAGTACAGAGATCCATTATGGAGGAAGATTTTAACCCTTCAAGAGAAAAAGTAGTGTTGCTTAACCACTTATTACAGACAAATTTAAAAGAAGAAAAAAGAAAACAAAAGAAAATAATTTTCCCTTCAATCAACCAGAAAAACATCAAACAAGTAGAAAAGAAAAGCACGTAAAGTTCGATGAACCACAGATCCATATATTGGTGCCTATACCCCATAATCAAATCCATCTCTTAGAAGGTTGCCAAATTAAGTGCACCAGGAACAGCTCATCCCTTGCACACATAATACGAATTCTCCTTTCAAGAAGTTCAAGGAGTATCAACTCAACTGGCAGTAGCATGCTACATGCGGCCAGCAGCTTAAGAAATAATGTTCATTTTAGATCAGGTAATAAGCTGTCAGAAAGTGCTCTTATACCTCTGTACTCTAAATGGAAAGGATATGCCTCATCTTCCATTCATTTGAGTCTTTCATGAGGAAAGAGTATAGTTTAGGTTTCTCTCTCTTTGGGTTGGGGCCTTCAGCCAATGAGTTTGTCAACCTTTTAAAAGTTTGATCCACGAATTCAATTTTGAAAGTGAAAATAACTTGACATGTCCCCACTTGCTCTTAGTAATGTAGGCCATAGCTGTCACGGCGCCTAAGCGACCCTAGGCGTTGGAGAGGGTCCAAAGTCAAAGCGCCACCAATTAGGCAACCAAGGCGCCTAGACGCCTAGGCGACGCCTTGACAACTATGATGTAGGCTATCCCAAAGCAGCAAATCCAACAAGAGACTAACACAGACATGATCACTAAACAGAGAAACATAGGACAGAAATAGGAGAAAGTTTATATCTAAGAACAGAATACTCTGAATGGCTCAAAAATCAGGTCCACGGTCTATCCTAATAGAAGAGACCTGCAAAATTTGAAGAAATTCTAACAGAATATAAGCTTATGGTGAAGTCTTAGTACTACTAGGTAATAGCAGAGCTAAAACAGCAATATTGACCAATACTCTGAGAGAATCAGAACCAGAACTTCAGAGAATCTAGTAACAGAAGCTTATATTTAAGACTTTGAGCCAGCCAAAGCAGAGAAGCAACCAGAGAGAGATTGAAGAAGAGAAAAATAAAAAAATTGCCTGAAAACAGGGTGCCACAGATAAGTGAGAACCAGAAGATTACAGACCTGTTATTGAATAAAATATGACAGAAGAATGAAGAAGATAGGGCAGGCTAGGAATCCACCTGAACCTTCACTTGAAATGTACCAAGTAAAACATGAGAATCCACTCAGACTTGCACTGAATCCACATTACTCCTAGAAAACTGAAGTTAATAATAAGTTAATAACTCATAAACTCATGGAGATAATGAACTCAATAAATTCTTCAATAGTAGAAACAACATCTTGAATTTCCATTGCTTCATGTTGATCATTCTTTAAGTTGTTCTCTGCCACAACTTCATCTTCCATGTAATAGAATTGATCCTATGTTAATCAACACCAACATTATTTTCCACAGCAGAATTTTTTGTGTATTGATCCTCTTCATTAAAATCTTTAATCATTGGCTTGTCCTTGTCTTTACTGTCTTCTTTAACTTCTTCAGTGATTCCTTCAACTCTACTCCAGCTGCAAGCTCTAACTCTTGAAGTGAAGTCTAGTCTTCTGATACAGATCACTAAAGAGGAAAAGGGCCTGGTTCCTTATTGAACCAATTTTTGCCCAAATCCAGATAGATATGCGATTGGGTTTCTTTGTAATTTTAATGAAGGCCTTTGTTACTCAGACAAGCCATTACATTCTCTCAAATCCGCTTTCTTCTTCTCTAATTCTTCTTGGTATCAGAGCCCAATCCTTTTTGGGATTTTTTTTTGTTTCTTTTGCAAAGGTCAGCTGTCCATGACAGAGGCTTCGGCCTCCAAAGACTGAGCATGGTCACTTAAGTCGTGCAGCCTTCACCTTAACCGCTGACTACTAACACCGCCACCAGGCCCGTCACTACCGCCACCACCAGGGCCTCTCGCCCTTGATCACCAGGGGCTCCCGCTCCCCTTACCATCACTCCCAGGGCCCTCCACCCCCCTTGCTGTAGCTCCCAGGGACCTCCCACCCCTCTGCCATCGTTTCAAGGGGCTCTCACCCCTCTGCAGATGCTTCCCAGCGATCCCTGCCCCTCTGCCGACATCTTGCAAGGGCTCCCGCCCCTCAGCCAACGCCTCCCAGGGCCTCCAGCCCTCTGCCGATGCTTCCCAGGGCCTCCAACCCTGTGCAGATGCCTCCTGGGCCGTCTGCCCATCGCCTCCGACCTGTTGGATCTTCTGCCCGTCATCTCTGTCGATCGCCAAGGCCAATCAAGCCTCTTTTGGTTGCTGGCAGGCCCACCTATGGCCTCTACTATTCTCCTTATGCTTTCATGCCTTGCTGCCTAGTCTCTCTTGGATGTCTATGCTGCTGCCACTCATGACAGTTGGATTTCCCATCTCCTATGCATTTAGCGAGTGATCTTGGTCTTCTTTACTTTTATTTCATCTCTACACATGACGGAAAGTTCTGCTACCTCCATAGGGGGAGTTGAGGATGGTGGTGGAATGGGACCAACTATCTCACTTGGCCCCGGGTGATGCAAACCCAAGAGGGTCAGCAAGCCAAGATCGAATCTGGAGAATAGGGGCAGGTACTGGACAGCTTGGGTCAGATTTGGTTAGTTCTGATCCTGCTGTGTTGGTGTTTGAATGATGAAGGTGGAAATGGTGCAAATGGTGATGGATGATGAATGGTGAATGTTGAAGATAGCAGGATAACATTGGCAAGCTAGAGTCCCACTAGTTGCTCAGCCATAGGAGTCCCACCTAGGCCCACTGTAAGAATCCCACCTAAGCCCTCTAGAGTCACACAAGAAAATATTCAGATTGTTTGCTGTAAAAATTCATTGGGTGCCTTTGTAAGCAGCCTATGGTTTGCATTATATAGGAGTGGAGGAGGCTTTAAAAGCCTTGAGTACATCAAATAGCATTAAAGTAGACTCTTAGAATTCCCAAGCCCCTTTAGAATTCCGCATACATAGATACCAAATCCTAGACATGGAAAACTACCCCCAAGACCTAGAAACCAAAACCAATAAAATATTAAAGACATAATACATGAATCTAGGAATATGAAAAGATTAACACTAGACTCTAGACTAATACTTATAAAAATTAAAAGACTTGACTAACAGCCTAGGGATAGGAAAAAGACTTATAAATATGCCTAGGAAATATGAAAATAAGCTACTACTCAGCCTAATCCTGTATGCCTTCCTTGTACCTCCACATTTTAGGCTCAGTAAAGTGGCCCAATGTATACATAACCCCACCAAAGGTTTATTTCAAATAAAATAAGCCCATTATGTGACTTATCTGCATCATCGGGCTTGCATGCTCACAATTCGTGGCAATAGTCTTCTGGGATATTTGAATGGTAATACTACCAAACCATTTGATATTGTGGCTGCTAATGCTTGACTGGCGAATGATGCTCTTGTCATTTCATTTCTATTAAATTCTATGGAGCCCGCTATTAGCCCTAGTTTTGTTCTGTTGAACTTGGCAAAAGAATTGTGGGATGCCGTCAAACACATATGCCCAGTCCAATAACTATGCTCCGATATATGAACTACGTCACCAAGTTCGAGAGACCACTCAGAAGAAGTTATCACTTTCTGCCTACTACTCCGCCCTTAACAATCTATGGCAGCAGTTGGATTTCTATCACCCTATTTCCATGGCTTGTACTGCTGATGCCAGTACCTTTCAGAAGGAGCGGGAAATGGAACAGGTGTATGACTTTCTCATTGGGTTGAACACGGAGTATGATCAGATCCGAGTTCAGGTTCTCAGCCATGACAAGTTCCCCACACTGCTTGAGACTTACAATCTGGTTCAATATGGCCAGTTAAGTGTGACTATTGCGGCCGCCGACGTCATACTAAGGAAACTTTGGAAGCTTCACGGTCGTCCTAAAGGAGGGGGACGTGAGGGGAAACAAGGTGCCACATGCTCTGAGGCTCATGTGGTTGATGCTACGGATGGTTCTTCTACAATAGCTCCTCCTCCTTCGCCGTTCTCTTTGGATCAATTATTGGCTCTCCAACATATGATGGCATAGATGGGTACTACTGCTCCTCCCACGGCATCTTCCACCTCAGGTTCTCATCTAGCCCAATCAGGTATATTGCTTGCCTCATCCCATTCTAGTCCTTTTTTGCTCTTGGATTCTGGAGCTTCTAATCACATGATTAGTTCCTTGGACATGTTTCGTACCTATATTCCTTGTTCAGATAAGGACAAGGTCCGAGTTTCTGGTGGTTCTCTATTAGCTATTTTTGGTAAAGGCAGTGTCTCATGTTCTCCTACCCAAGGATCAAGAACTCGGGTTTCGACCAGGTTTCGACCTGGCTGAAACAGAGTTTTGGTCGAAACCAACCGAAACCTGGTCAAAACCTGGTACTTTTCCCATTCATGGGGAAACCTTGGTTTCGGTGCCCAAAAATGGTTTTTAATGTCTGATTTTTTGCATACAGTCTATTTTTTACATTTTAAACACAATGCATGAATTATTTTCACAAAAAAAAAAACCACTCAAATTGGTACTCGTGGTTATTGACCCAAGTTTACTAATGTACGTTGATTCAGACACTAAACAAGTATTATATACACTTAATTCACATATAAATTTAAAGCACAAGAACCCTGAATAATACATATTATCCAAATAAAACATTAAGCTCCTTCTTTCTCAATTCCATGTGGAGTTTCTTGGGGGTCCAATCCACGAGTTGCATACCACTGAAGAGTGCGAAGTCGTTCCTCTGAATGCACCACATATGTATCCCATGACATGTTTTGGGACCAATTGGTCTCATAGTCCATAACAACCCATTGATAAGCCCCATCATCAACTTGTCTGAGATATCCCAATCTAGGGAAGGGCTCACCGAGAGTGTAAGAAGGTGGAGCAAATCCAAGCTTTTAGATCAGGCCATTGTAACTCACATATATAAAATTGAAGCATTCTACCATATATTTCCTAAAATGGTACAAAAAGTATGATTGTTTGGGAAGAGAACACTATTACCTTCTTTAATGAAGGTTCAAACAACACCCCAAGATGCAAATCCAAGCTTTTAGATGCCAGATTGGTCCAACTTTGGTGAAGAATTGCAAAAATCTGGGGGAAAAGAGGTTGTGCCAGTCGAAACCATTGAAGCCAAGTCGAGATATGCCTTTCTTGGTCGAGATGAGGAATTATACAGGCCTGGTTCTAGGTGGTCCAGCCATGTTTCGACCGAAACAGTAGTTTCGATTGAAACATGGTCGAAACTACCGATACTGAGTCAAAACCATTAAAATCCCCCTCTATCTCGTCTCGGAAACCTACAAAATCGAGATATCTCAGTGGTTTCGACAGGTTTCGACTGAGTTCTTCCATGCTCCTACCATCTCTTATCGTCTATCCTCCATGTCCCTAACCTGTGTGCAAATTTACTTTCCATTTATCGCCTTACTGCTGATCTTAACTGTTGTGTTCACTCTATTCCACTCATTGTGTTTTTCAAGATCTGATGACAAGGACAACGATCAGTTATGGTAGGGTGAGAGATGAACTCTATTACCTGGACCCAGAACTCTTGTTGCATCTCCTCTAGTCTGTGCGCATACTCTTCGGGCTGGTAGTCACCTTTACCAGTTACAGCAATGGCACTACCGTTTAGGGCATCCATCTGTTCCTATTTTGAATCGTTTGTTTCCTACTTTAATAAAGCACTGTCCTCGAGGAAGTTTTACTTGTGATGTGTGTGAACCTGCTAAACACAAACGTTCTTCTTAATCACCTATGGATAATAAAAGTAGTATTCCTTTTTCTATTAACCATTATAACCTGTTAGGTCCTCGCACTATTGCTCGGGGTGAATATCGGTGGATAATTAATTTTATTGACAATTGTATTCACTTAACTTGGGTCTATCTCCTTCGGAAAAAATCCGAAGCCTTCTCTTGCTTCCAATCCTTCCATAATATGGTGCGGACACAATTTAATGCCCAGGCTCCAGCTTTGTGAAGTGATAATGGGACCAAGTATATTCATGGCCCTTTCCTCAAATATCTTGTCAAACATGGCATTCTTTCACAAACTTCATGTGTTTGTACTCCAAAATAAAATGGTATTCCTGAACAGAAGAATCGGCACCTCCTCGACCAGGTTCCTTCCGCTGTTCTTGATTTCAAAACACCAGTAAGTCAGCTTCCTGACCCTTCCCTTACCTCTCACCTTTCTCCTCGGGTCTTTGGTTGTGTCTGCTTCGCCCACAATTCCTCTCCAACTCATTCTAAGTTAGATCCTCGGGCTTTTCAATGTATTTTTCTTGGGTACTCTACTTTCTAAAAGCGGTACCCGTGTTATCACCCTCCTTCTCATAAGCTCTTTGTCACGATGGATGTTACCTTTAATGATGAACCTTTCTATCTGTCATTTCTTCAAGGGGAGAACAATCTTGAGGATGAGATGACTCCAAGCGAAAGTTCTCAAAACCCTTCTGTCATTGATACTGTTCGTCTTCAGAGGGAGAATATATAGCAAAACACTATGGTTGGTGGAAAGGATCTCATTACTTATTCTCGTCACCAAGAGAGAGAGAAATGTGTCCTTACCTGACCATGTCACACCTCCTGAACTAGCTCCTGAGCATATAACAAGTAACAATTCTTCCTCTCCATCTAATGACGATCTTCCTATTGCTGTTAGAAATGGAGTTAGATCCTGTACTCATTTATAATTTTGTTTCCTAGAAGTCACTGTCTCCCTCCTATCAAGCTTTTATTTCTTCGTTATCCTCTATGCCTACTCCATAGAGCTAGAAAGAAGCTAACTCAGACCCAAAATCGAAGACTACCATGATAGAAGAAATGCAGCCCCTTGAAGAAAAATGATAATTGGGAGCTTGTTCCTTGACCTGAAGGAAAGAAACCAGTAGGGTGCAAATGGGTGTTCACTGTGAAATAAACTACAGATGGGACCGATGCACGATATAAGGCAAGACTGGTTGCTAAGGGATTCACTCAGACTCTATGGGATCGACTTACCAGGATACTTTTGCCCTAGTTGCAAAAATGAATTCTATTCGAGCTATATTATCTTGTGTTGCAAATCTTTGATATGTTGACCTAAAACAGTCACCCGTGCCTATTTTGGCAAGTTTCAAAAGGCTAGGAATAAGTTTGGCTTCATGCAAAGCCATATTGACCATACCTTATTGTCAAACACAAGGATGGCAAGGTCATAACTCTTATTGTTTATGTGGATGATATAGTGATCATCGGTGATGATGAGGCACAAATCTCTCTTTAAAGACTCAATTGGCAGCTGAATTTGAGACCAAGGACTTGGGACAACCCAAATACTTTCTAGGGATTGAAGTAGCCCGATCTAGCAAAGGGATCTTCATTTCCCAAAGGAAGTATGTCCTAGATCTTCTTGAAGAAACAGAGATGTTTGATTGTAAGCCTGTTGAATCCCCCATTGAAGTTAACAACCAACTTAGCAGCACAGGTGGTAATTCTATAAATAAAGAAAGATATCAACGTCTTGTAGGGAAGCTAATCTATCTTTATCACACCAGGTCAGATATTGCCTATGTTGTAGACATTGTTAGCCATTTCCTACATGACCCGAAGACTGTTTACCTTGAGGCAGTATACAGGATTCTACGGTATTTAAACTCAGCTCTAGGAAAAAGTATCTTGTTTTCAAACAATAAGTCTGAAGTTGGAATCCTTTACTGATGCTGACTTGGCAGGTTCCATTGATGATCGTCGCTCCTCTTCAGGTTACTATACCTTTCCTGGAGGGAATCCAGTTACATGGTGAAGCAAGAAACAATCCAGTAGTTTCCAGATCTAATGTAGAGGCTGAGTACAGGGCAATGGCACAAGGAGTATGTAATGTAGTCCTAGAATTGAATAATCAAACTAGGAGCCAATCAACCAGGATTCGTTATGAACAGATGAATCGACTAGGTCAAAAATTGGGTCTTTGGTGAAATTAGGGTTTGGTTAGTATTAGAAGAGAGAATTGGGAGAATAATTGAGTGATCGTTTAGATCAGTCAAGTCCTTTATTTATAGAATGAAAAATACAAATCAAGAGTCTAAAATAGCCCTAGTCCTAGCCAAAATATGACTAGGAATCTAGGAATACATAAAACAGAATAATAACATAAAATAAAAAGGGAAAAAAGGCCAGAATACCCCCACGGTTAGTATTCTGGTATATCTTAACACTCCCCCTCAAGTTGGAGCAAAGATATCAAGCATGCCCAACTTGACTAGGTTAGGATGAAAGACCTGTCCAGGCAGTCCCTTGGTGAACATATCAGCAAGCTGATCAGCAGACTTCACATAAGGAACACAAATAAGGCCTTCCTTTAACTTTTCCTTGATGAAATGCCGATCCACCTCAACATGCTTCGTGCGATCGTGTTGTACCGGATTATGTGCAATACTAATGGCAGCCTTGTTATCGCAATACAGCATTATAGGAAGGCGAATAGCAACGCCAAGATCTTGCAGCAAACCTTTTAACCAGAGTAGCTCACAAATACCATGTGCCATAGCACGAAATTCGGCCTCAGCACTAGAACGGGCCACCACATTTTGCTTCTTGCTACGCCAGGTGACAAGATTACCACCCACAAAAGAACAATAACCAGAAATAGACTTACGATTTGGAAAACCAGCCCAATCAGCATCAGTATACGCCTCAATGCGTAGGTAACCATGGGGAACCAAGAGAATTCCTTTCCCACGAGCGGACTTCAAGTAGTGAAGAATCCGAAGAACAGCCTCCATGTATGAAGTATAGGGATCATGCATAAACTGACTGACAAGACTAATAGCAACCGCAATATCGGGACGAGTATGAGAGCGATAAATCAACTTTCCCACTAGTCTTTGATATCGCCCTTTATCAACTGGATCACCCTCCTTTTCCTTGAGACGAACATTTGCATCCATAGGAGTATCTGAAGGACTGCATCCTAACAAACCAGTCTCAGTCAGTAGGTCTAGGACATACTTTCGTTGGGAAAGAAGGATGCCTTTTGAAGATCTGGCAACTTCAATCCCAAGAAAATACCTTAGCTTTCCTAGATCCTTAATTTCGAACTCTTGGCCAAGAAATGTCTTCAACCTGCTGATCTCAACACTATCATTGCCAGTGACCACAATATCATCAGCGTAGACTATCAAGATAGTGAGTTTTTCGCCTACTCTCTTGATAAAGAGAGTGTGATCTGCATTACTCTGCTTGTAGCCTACAGAAACCATTGCTTTGTGAAAAAGGCCAAACCATGCTCGAGGGGACTGTTTCAACCCATAGAGAGCACGTTTCAATTTGTAAACCTTGCCTTGATTGCTGTCAGAAGAAAACCCTGGTGGAATGTCCATGTAAACCTCTTCATCAAGTTCCCCATTGAGGAAGGCATTCGTCACATCAAGCTGTTGTAAGTCCCATCCAAGATTAACTGCACAAGATAATAGTACTCGGACAGTATTCAGCTTAGCGACAGGAGCAAAGGTCTCCTGGTAATCTATCCCATATGTCTGAGTAAATCCTTTGGCCACGAGACGTGTCTTATACTTATCCACAGTTCCTTCCACCTTCTGTTTCACTACAAACACCCATTTGCATCCAACAGTTCGCTTCCCTAGTGGAAGAGTCATAAGCTCCCATGTGTTATTTTTTTTCAAGGCATCCATTTCCTCTATCATTGCAACTTTCCACTTTCCATCTGTAAGAGCTTCCTGCCAATTTTGAGGAATACAAACAAAAGAAAGCGAGGAAACAAATGCACGAAAGGATGGAGACAAAGCATCATAAGAAACAACATGAGATAACGGGTGTTGAGTGCAAGTTCTCACACCTTTGCAAACAGCACTGGGGAGATCCAAAGAAGAAGTATTACCAGGTGGAGAAGTAGGTTCCGGAACCAGAATTGGCAATTGGACGAGAACAGGTGTCACAGTGGATTGAAGCTCCCTAGTTCTGGTCCTATTCCTTGAAAAAACCTTCAAATTTGTCACATCAATCCTTCGCTGAAATTCACCAATGGTTCTCTGAACTGGGGTGAGCTCCCCTCAAGCAGGAATTGTGGGAACCTCCCCCTGTGCAGGAACATCTCCCCCTGAAGGAGAATTGGGAACCTCCCCCTGTGTAGGAATATCTCCCCCTGACGTAGAGGGAAGGGTAGGGGTAGGCAGGGTAGGCATACTCGGAATAGCAGGAGTAGACTCCTCATAAACATGCCTAAGAGGGGGGTCAACGGTCAACACATCTTCACTAGAACTCTCCCCCTGAAGAGGTGGGGACGAATAATAGGAGAGAGTTTCTTGAAAGATAACATCCATACTGACCATGGTACGGCGGGCAGGAGGATAATGACATTTGTACCCTTTTTGGGTGGCAAAGTAACCCAAGAAAATGCAGCGTAGACTACGGGGCTCAAGTTTGCCAAGAGATCTAGTATCCCTAGCATAACATACAGACCCAAACACCCTAGGGGGAACAATATAAAAGAAAGAGCCATGTAAAAGCTCAATAGGGGACTTGGAAGCAAGAACCCGAGTCGGCAGCCTATTAATCAAATAGGCTGCAGTAAGGACAGCATCCCCCCAATAAAAGGATGGAACATGACGGGCAAACATTAGGGCCCGGGCCACCTCCAAGAGATGACGATTTTTTCTCTCAGCCATACCATTTTGGGCTGGAGTATCAGCCCAACTAGTTTGGTGTAAAATGCCATGGGCAGAAAGGTATCTTTAGAACTGACCGTCCATATATTATGTCCCATTGTCACTCCTCAAAATCTTGAGAGAGGCATTAAACTGAGTTTGGATCATTTTATGAAAATGCTGAAAACAAGAGAAGACTTCACTCTTATTATGCATAAGGTATACCCAAGTGAAACGGGAATGACAGTCAATAAAGGTAACAAACCATTGTTGGCCATGAAGAAAGGTCTTACGACTAGGTCCCCACACATCAGAATGAATTAAGTGAAATAAGGAAGAACTTCGTTTATTAGATATAACATAAATGGATCGTGTCTATTTGGCCAAGGCACAAGGCTCACAAAAAAATTCTTCCTTATTACAATCTTTAAACAAAGTAGGAAACAAAAGAGTTAAAGTGCCCAAGGAGGGGTGTCCTAATCTAGAATGCCATTGGTGTAATTCAGAAGAAAAAGAAGATGACTGACATAATTTGGAAGGTAAAGCTTGTTGCGGTCCATCATCAAGGAGATACAATCCACTATGCAGCCTACCTGATCCAATCGTCCTCCCCGAGTCCAGTTCCTGAAAGACACAATGAGTAGGAAAAAAGGTCACTTTGCAATTTAAATTTTTGGTTAGGAATAAATCTTGGAATGTGCAAAACAGAGGATAGAGTAAGTGAAAGAGAGCAACTGATGGACCCCTTGCTTGAAACAGAGGAGAGGGAACCATCAGCGACCCGAACTTTATCTTTCCCAGAAGAAGGGGAATATGTGTAAAAAAGGTTAGAAGAACCTATCATGTGATCAGTGGCACCAAAGTTTATAATCCAGGGAGAGGAAACAACCGATGCACAATGACCAGCAAAAGGGATACCTGAGCGGGCAAAGTGTGAACCTGATGGTGTGGAATAACCGGCAGGAACAGATGTAGTGGAAGACTGTAACATATGCCGGAGAGCTTGGAACTCCTCCTGGGAGAAACTATTGTAAGCAATGGGTGCCGGAGCTACACTTTCAGTGTGATTGGCTTTGTTTTTAGGTTTAGCACGGCCACGTTTAGCCTCAAAATCAGCAGCCTTCCCATGTAATTTACAGCACTGAGCCTTAGTGTGATATAGTTTATTGCAATGTTCACACTTGACAAGCTCCTTTGGAGGGGCAGCAGCAGTAGCAGTGGCAGTAGAGTCAGAAGAAGTGGCTTTAGAACCAACAGCCTGTAGGGCTGATCTCTCAACAGAAGGACCCAACATCATTGCAGCCCGACGTGTTTCCTCAGTAAGAACATAAGAGAAAGCCTGCTCTAATGTAGGGAAAGGCACCCTACCAAGGACTTGCACACGGATTGGATCATAATCAGCATTAAAACCAGCCCGGAAGTCATACACACGAAACTTATCCACATAGGCTGAATAAGCAGAAACATCAGCAGCTGTGGTGGGCTGAAAGTGGGCATAGTGATCCAATTGTTGCCACAGACTTTTGAGGACAACATAGTACTTAGTCACGGACAGCTCCTTTTGGGTAGTAGACTGGAGTGTCTTCCGTATGTCATACACCTGTGCATCATTCCCCAATTGTCCATAAGTGCCCTTAGCAGCAGCCCATATTTGTGCAGCGGAGTCAAGAAGAAGATATTGGCTGGAAGGCTCTTGTGGCATGGAGTTCAACACAAAAGACATAACCATAGCATCATTGGCAGCCCATCGGGTCTTGGCAGTGCCTTCTTCAGTAAGCTGTTTGGAGGTGCCATTAAGATGCCCACTGAGTCCCCTACCAGCCACAGTCAAGGAGAGAGATCTGTCCCATATGAGGTAATTTGATCCATCAAGTTTAATAGATGCAGCATAAGGGAGGAATTCTGTCCACGGCTGAGAATCAACTCCAGAGTTGGCCGTGGTCACTTATGAGTCCCCCATATTGCAGACAAAACAGTGGCAGCAAAACAGAAATAAAAAATTGATAGATGAATGAATCCCTTTCGCAGCAACAAGCAGCCCTAAATCCAAAAATCGATAGGTAGGGTTTTGAGGAAATCCTTAGAAGAGAAATCAATTGAGATTTAGGGGTCTTCAAATAGAGATTGAGAGGTCTTCAAACAATGAGAAAATACTGCAGAACCAGCCTTGAAAGTTGATGCAGATGTGTTCAAAACAACAGCCCACGCAGAGAGGAGAAACAAACCAGATCGAGAAGTAGCAGGTTTTTATTTTTTTCCAAAAACCTGGAGAAGAGATCGATATGGATAGATGCCTCAATGGTGGGAAGAGAAACAGAGACAGCAGCTGTCTAGAAAACCTGCAGTGTTGGGTCCCAAGAAAACCAGCTTTAATTGCAAGGAGAATCTGATCTTCAACAGGGGAGAACTCCAAAAAAAATTGCAGAAGTGCGGGCAGCAGCCATCGATCCAAAAACCTTCTTAAATCATTGATTGGTGATGTGATAAATTAGGGCAGCATCTATCTCACAGATCACCTCATTAGATCTGCCCTAATTGGAGAAGAAAAACAGAAAAAAAGTGAAGAAATTCGAGTGGGAGGGGAGGGGAGGGGACGGGAATGTATATCGAGTGGAAAAAAGATGGAGAAGAGGACAATGGAAGAAGGGGGGGGGGGGGGCCAGGAACCAGGCTAGATCAGAGAGACCTGCTCTGATACCATATTCGAAGAGAGAATTGGGAGAATACTTGAGTGATCGATTAGATCAGTCAAGTCCTTTATTTATAGAATGAAAAATACAAATCAAAAGTCTAAAATAGCCCTAGTCCTAGCCAAAATATGACTAGGAATCTAGGAATACATAAAACAGAATAATAACATAAAATAAAAAGGGAAAAAAGACCAGAATACCCCCACGGTTGGTATTCTGGTATATCTTAACAGTTAGGGTTAGGGTTTGATGTATGGATTATGTCAAGTTGAGGTAGGGGAGTCTATCAGTGAAGGTCTTGAGATGATTTGATGGATGGAAGTGTGTAAACTTGAATGGGCAGCAACTTAGGTTTAGGGTTTCGGGTTTTGGAAAAGAGGACAAGAGGGGAATCTAGGGTATAGAGTGGGAGGATGGAGCTAGGGTTTGATTCGAGTGCTTTAGGGGGCTGAGATAGAAATTTGATCCTAGTTTGGGGTGGTTTTGATGGTTGGATTGGTCTGTCCAGGTTTTAGGTTATGGGAAAATTAAGAAACAAAAGGGGAATCTTAGGGGTTGGGTGTATAAAAAGTTAGAAGAAGAATGGTAGGGGTTGGGGATGAATCAAACTTACTATAGACCTATAGTAGCAAAATTCCCTTGGCAGCAGCTTGCTTGATTGTAGATCTAGAATATAAATCAAAACTTGAACTAGAACTTGAATGTAGAGCTTCAAAAGAACCACCCAAGCTTCACACCGCAAGGTGTCAATTGGATCAAACACTAATCCTACCAACAAACCACCCGGACTTCCCACCGCAAGGTGTCAATCGGATCAAATACCGATCCCACCAGCCTTGATCAAACATAAGACAAAAATCTTCAGTGGAGAACTAGAGCAGAAAAAGTTTTTCATTAATATCAAATTTCGTGTTCAACACTTGCCCTCCTTACAACCCTATATAAAAGACTCAAAAATAGACTTCTACACTAAAAAGGAAAGGCCTAACCCAATCCTTAATCTATTAGGTAACTTAGACTGCCTAGGAAACTGAAATAGACTCAAAACAAAGTCCTAATCCAGCCCCACTAAACACTTAAAAGGAAACTACTAAAATCACTTAAATTGAACCATTGTTTGAACCAGTTCAATTTATGAACAAAAACACAAAAATAAAACCAAGTATAGAACTAAAATAACTAATCCCGTATGCAATCTAATTACTCATATTTTAGGCCCATAAAAGTGGCCTATTACATATAAAACCTATGGGATCAAAGGTCCAACATGTATACAACCTAACCCTAGACTTACTCCCATCAAAATAAGTCTCTTTTGGTGATGCATTTGCATCAGTATGTGAACTCATTTGGCTAAAGATGCTTCTTAGTGATCTAAGAATGGTGACTGAAGGACCTTTGAGGCTCTACCGTAATAATAAAGCTGTAATTAGTATAACTCATAATCCAGTTCAGCAAGATAGGACCAAACATGTTGAGATTGACCAGCACTTCTTAAGGAGAAATTGAGGAGGGACTGAATGCACCCCATTTGTTACCACTGAGAATCAATTGGCAAATGTATTCACTAAAGGCTTATCTGTTAGGTTGTTCCATCCTATTATTTCCAAGTTGGTCATGAGAGACATCTATGCACCAACTTGAGAGGGAATGTTGAAGAAAAAGTTCACTATGTAACCCGTCTAGGTTCGTTGTATATGTATGCTAGATAAGGCCTATGAGTCAGCCTTAGCTAGCATACATTATTTGTAATCCTCTATTTTCACTATAGATAAATGAAGGCCTCTGTCACTAAGGCAAGCCATTACACACTCTCAACTTTCTAATTCTTCTTAACCTCATCTTGTATGTCTCTGGTTAAGTCATCCATGATAAGTGCAAACAAATATGGGCTTAAGGCTGATCCTTGATGTAGCCTAATTGTAATTGGGAATTCACTACCTTGACCCCCCCCCCCCCACAGTTCTTACACTAGTCACCACGCCATCATCATACATAACTTTAATTATGTCCACATATTTACATGATATCCATCTTAGGCTCTTATACTCTCTCAAACATTTTCTAACATATAAACCAACAATTATTCTTCTAGTGCCCAGATTTGATAAAATCTAGAAGTCAGACTAAATATGAAACATGTGTTTCTGCAGGTTATAGGTACACCAAGATATATATGTACCCGTTGTCTACTTGAAGTCTTGGAGCCGTTGTTGCGGTCATGAGATAGCGTCCATCTGGAGACCATTCACTTGTCACAGAGCATTCAGCCTTTGTTGTTCCAAGTAACTTTTTCTCCTCATAATCCCAAAATGCCTAAAATATAGAAGCAGCAGTGAAGCACAACAAAAGCTGAGAGAAAGGAACAGAAAACAGTGAACTGGAAAAACAACAAGACCCGGTCTTGTTTAAGGGAGCATATTCTGGACTAAAGATAAAATAAAACGCAGGGGAAAATGGAAATTAACAAGAAAAATAGTCATGTTGAAAATAGCATACTAGTGACAAAGATGCAAGCCTGAAGAGAAAATATACTTAAACAAGTATAACCAAGAAAAAACCCACACAATTTATTAAGAAGGCAGACACTACAAACCAGCAATTCAAGAAATAGTTTTTAGTTAAATATAAATAATGCAACTCAATTTATGGATTATCCTTTTCTCTCTCACAAGTTGACCTATCATTCTCTACATTTTGTCTCAAGCAACTAGTATTCATTACAATAAGCTGAAGGACAAATAAGAAGGGAATGCCTTAACAAAATGAATGGCACCACTGCAATTGGCATCATCTGTTAAGAAAGTGTCTGGTTCCATTTTTCACCAAGCACTCCTGATTAAACACATTTGAGTCTGGAGAAACTAATCCTACAAAAATGAATGGATTGGGGGGCCTATTGCAAATACCCTCAGAGAAGAGTTTCTGTGGTTGCTGTTGTCGTCTTAAACTAGTGTTAGTCGTTATTTATCAGCATCATCTTTGTCATCAAAATGTCTTGGGATGCCAAACAAAAACCGAGCACATGGAACGTAACTTTAGTAAAAATAGGATGATAATGGGAAATGAGAATTGATGATAAGGAAGTACATCAAAATGATAACTCTAGATATCTAGGTCCAACCATAAAGAAGAAAAAGAGGATAATGTTGCAAAAGTAGAGCAGAAGGCTGAAGTAGATAGGAGCCTCTAGGGTGTTGTTTGATTGACGCATTCAACAAACTCAAAAGGAAAATGTATAGGACAGCAAAATACCAGCAATAATGTATGGAGCTGAATGTTTCTTTTGAGGAGCTTTGAGGATCAATATTTGTTGGAATATGTACACTAGAATACCATGGGGTTATTCTGGTCTTTTGGGTGTTTTATTTATTCTTTATTTATGTATTTATGAGCAAGGGTAGAAATGTAATTAAGGATGTGACACTGTTCACATGAACAGTGTCGTGAATAGTGTTTCCCCTTGTAATCTCTTTTATTATTATAAATAGAGAGCTTGACTGATCTCATTGATCATTCAAGCCATTCTCCCATTCTCGGTTCAAGTCAACATGGCATCAGAGCCAATTCTCTGATCGCGGAAAAGAAGAAAGAAAAAAAAACCTTCTTCTCTTCAATCACCTTCTCCCACTTTTCTCTCTCTCTCAGCTTCTCCTTCTTCTGTTTTTTCTTCTTCTTATCCTTGTAAGGGGGCAGCATTAATGAGGAAAAACCTAATCCAATGATTTAGTTGCTGCCCTCCTCCCAATCTATTTTTTTTCATAACCTAAATTCTAATCAATACTGCTGGAACCATACCTGCGATATTGGAGCTTTCCAGAATTTTGAAGATCAAATTCCTCTCACATGAAGGCTGATCCTCCATTGTTGGAGCTCCGTCTGCTTTCTTTTCCAGCACCTATCTACCTCTTCTATCTAATACACTCTCTTTTCTTTTCCAGCTTGATTCACCCAATCGATCTCACCTTTTCAGGGTTTTTCAAAACCCTGACTCCAATTGATTTTAGGGTTCCCCCCTTTCAGTTGATGTTGATTTTTTGTGGGTTGTTTTCCTCCAATACAAGGACCACTCGCCTCAATATTGCACCTTTCCAAGCTTTTTTGAAGACCTCTACCCCAATCGATCTCTACTTTTTTGGGTTTTCCAAAACCCTGACACAAATCGATTTTTTGGGTTAGGGATGTTTGCTGCTGCTGCTGCAGTGCTTTGGTGGTGGTTCTAACATTACAAGAGACATTCTACTTCATCAATTCATGGCTTGAAGAAGGTCTATTTACTGCGATAGCTGCTGCCCTAATTTTCTGCAAATTTTTTGGTGTCCCTCCCTCTTGAAGACCGAGTCTCATTCTAACTGGAGATTGGTTGTTCTTATTGGAAGTCCCATTCAAGCAGTACTAATCAACATCTATTGCAAGTCTACATCAGCAATTGAAGCCCCCTTTCCCTATATCGATCTCAATTTCAGGGTTTTCCAAAACCCTGACTATAATCGATCTTAGGGTTAAGGCTGTCCTATCAAGCTGATTTTTTAAGGGGAGTCTTATACATACCAGAGGAGTGTTCGACCCAAATTTCAGCATCATCCTTGGAGTATTTTTTTTAACAAATTGAGGTTTCTTTCTTATGATCGATTTCTCCAACTATCAACCTATATTTATCTGGTTCCTCTGTGACTGGCTGCATCAATACCTATTGGATCTGCTGAGTTATTGTCTTCTATTTGCTGGTTCTATTGAGCTTTCATTCATCCATTGCTGGTTCTGTTGATTGGCTTCTGTAAGCATGACTGGTTAAGGTGTTACTGCTGCCTTTATGAGAACTATTGCTGCCCTGGTCTTGAGACTGAGTATCCTCCTATTGGAGATCGAAGTTCTTACACATTATTGAAGGTCAAATCTACTACCCTGGAGATCAGTTTATTTGGGATTACAACAGTGTGTTCATGGTTATTGATTGCGACTACGAATCTATTCAGTTGTGTGAAGCTTTTCTATTGGTTCATATCTAGCTTACTTTGAGAGCTTAATCCTAGCATTGTTCTCTAACTCAGATCTGATCCAAGTTTTTTTTAAGGTTATTATCCCTTTTCTGCCCAGATATCTTCATCAGTTCTATTCAGCATATGGGAGTTTATAGATTGGATTTTTGCACCCTGGTTCTTCCTTGTTTGAAGATTGATCAAGCCTTGAAGATTGGAGTCTTTCCTTAGTTCAAATCAGATCTGTTTACTTATCAGACTTGAATATTGGAGTTTGGTGTTTCTGCCCAGCAGGAGTTTCCATCTAAGGAGTTTGTTTGATCGTTTAAAGGTTGAACATTGATCTGTTGCATTTTTTTCTCCATGACTCTTTATCCCACTGCTTCTTCAATTACCCATACCCCATACCATATTTTTGGCATTTACACATAACCACTTTGGAAGTTTATGGTATACTCTAACTTGCCATGCCTTCCTTTTTTTCATACCCATAGCACCTTTGGAGAATTCTGGAAGTTTATACTTTTGCACTCTCTCTTGCATCATCTCCGTTATTTGTCCACATGTACTACTACACGTGAGGGGGGGATTATGTATAATACACCTGCAGCCATTGCAGAAAGCAGAACTTGGAGGAACATTGGTGCAAAACATAGAAGATCAGTTTTCTCCACCATTACCATTTGGTATCCTTCGTTATTGGGTTGAGTTTGCAGATTAAAGTTTTGAAGCATATTGAAATTGTTGCCTGCCTATTTGAGGGTTTAAAGTTGGGTTGATTCAGTTGTTTCCGCTGCTTGTTGCCCTAGTTATTTAACTTCAAGATTTTATGTCACTATGACACTCTGAGATTCATCACTGGATAGCTATTGAAGATCATTGAAAGCTGCCTTCTTTGGAAGAAATTCCAGTCCCGGTTTGCTGATCATGTCTGTCCAGGTTTTGAAGATCTATTTTTCAAGTTCTTGAAGGTTTATTTGGGAGCTTCATTAATCTGTCAAGCTGGACTCTATTGCAACTCTGTTTCTTCCCATTTTATTCAAGTTGGTCATTAGTGCCTTATATGCACCAACTTGAGGGGGAGTGTTAGAATGTTAGCATTTTTTTCTTATTAGTTCAAGCTAGAGCTTCTTACTTATTTGTATACTCCAGCTTGAGGGGGAGTGTTGGAATATATACACTAGAATACCATGGGGTTATTCTGATCTTTTAGGTGTTTTATTTATTATTTATTTATGTATTTATGAGCAAGGGTAGAAATGTAATTAGGGCTGTGACACTGTTCACGTGAACAGTGTCGTGAATAGTGTTTCCCCTTGTAATCTCTTTTATTATTATAAATAGAGAGCTTGACTGATCTCATTGATCATTCAAGCCATTCTCCCATTCTCGGTTCAAGTCAACAATATTCTCTAGAAACCACACCCTAGCTGGTCTTTACAGTAAGAGTTTTTGTCTTTGCTTCCCCTATGCCACCAAAGGAGGAGTTATATAATTCAAATTAGAGAAGCTAAAAGCAACGGACAGGCCTAAAATAACTTTGAGAGAAGTGATGAAAAATACATGTAGGGATTAAGGTTGACATCAAGTATGGCTTTGCATTGAGACGCATGGCAAAACAAGATCCATGTAGCCAACCCCATATAGTTGGGATAGGACTTAATTGAGTTGAGTTTATCATTGTCATCGTTACTATGAGTCTGATGCAAAAGAAATCAGCTATTACCAATGATAATTATTTTCAAATAGAAGTGATCGTGTCTGTCTACATGCGCTGAAGTAGCATAGGGTCAGATCTGTTGTTAATAACTATAATTTATGATAAAATTCATTTCTATTATTTGTAGTAATAACAAGTTTTGTGGATTTTAGTAGCTCTGATTTACTCTTTTGGTAAATCCCAATCTTTCTACTTAAATCAAAATGCAAACATTACCGTCTGTAGGTTCACTTTTTCTAGTTTCCAGCATTAACAGCAATCAAAGTATTGCCAAGGCATTTTGGACATGGACGGACCAATGCTCAAGCTGTGAGCTAACAGAAAGTTGGTCAAAAGTGCGACTACTCAACAACATTTACAGGATTCAAGGATCTTGATTTCATATTTTCTTTCGCTAAAACTTTAAATAGTTTTGTTCTTGGGCACTTAACAACCAAACATAGTTATTATTGTACACATTTTCTTTTGAAATCTACCAATTCAATACACTAACACTGTTACCCTTTTCTCTAAATTTGAATAAATTACACATGAGATACCCAACATTTATGGAAACTAAATTTAAGGTACCTAAACCCCAAGAGGGTAGCTCAGTTGGCAAGGATCAGCACCTCAAGAGGTCATAAGTTCAACTCGCCTTGGGGACCTGCCTATCAAAAAAAATTTTGAGGTACCTAACATTTTAATAACTACGAATAGGGTACCCAAGCTCAAACGGTGTTAAGGAGGTGTTAGCATATGATGATGAAATTACCAAAATGCCCCTAGTTCATATATTTATCAAAAATCTTCAATTGGAAGGATATACTTCGACTTCATGTTTTACATTTTTTTAAATCTTTGATTTGGATCATCGTCGTGCTTAAAGAATAATAAACCATGGCAAACATCATTATGCAGTCTGATTAAAGATAAAAGCATCAACAGCAAGGGGGTACATCCCATGCTGGGATTGGTGGTGTGTTGATGCAGACAGGAAACACTATTGCTTACTATATAGTGAAAAGTTAAATGAGGCCAAGAAACGATATTCTACTTATGATTTGGAGCTGTACGCAGTGGTCCAAATTCTCAAGCATTGGAGGTACTACTTGATTGGTAAGGAGTTCATTTTATTTTCAGATCATGAAGCTCTGAAATATTTACAATCTCAAAAATCCATAAGTAACCCCCATGCCAAGTGGGTTGCCTGTATCCAAGAGTTTTTCTTCACACGAAGTACCAAGTTGCTGACGCATTAAGCCGGAAAGTGCATGCATTGAATACCTTCACCGCCCACAGTACCAGAATTGATGTTATTAAGGATGAGTACAGTACAGATGCTGGTTTCTCTCACATTTATGAGAAGTTACAGCAAGGGGGTACAGATGCAAGATACTCTTTATATGATGGTTTCCTTTTCCAAGGAATGCAGTTGTGAATTCCAAACACCTCTCTATGGCAGCACCTAATTCGGGGGTTACACGGGGGCACAATGGGAAGTCACTTTGGCAAAGACAAAACATTATCTTTAGTTGCTGACTTGGTCAAATGGAAGGGAGATCCGCAGCTTGATTGTACGTGGATACATACTGATGATTTCCGGCGCCTCAACCCGGACTTGTATGAGTGCTACATGGCCTTTCTACATTTGTCAGAGTCGAATGTTTCTAAGCAGGGGGGAGCTGATGTAGATCCACACACTGGGCAGTATTACAGATGTAGGAAGAAGAAATCGAAGATAACTTGACCTAGCCACCTAATTTAGGGTTCCTTAATTTTGTACCCCCTACATTGTGTCCTACTACACCAACTGTACAACCCTCCATCGCAAGGGATCAACATCGAAAGATCTATCTATCTATCTATCTATCTATAGATCTGTTCTTAAGTTTGTCTGTCTTTTTCCTGATTATATTCCGAAATTACTTGTTGAAATTTCCTCTTTCTAAATGTATTTACCAATTGGTCCTTGATCCTGATTTTCCTGATTATATTCCGAAATTACAGAAATTTTCTCTTTCTAAATTTATTTACCAATAGGGTTACTGAACTCTGAAAAATTATGAAATATCTATCTTCCGTCTGACTATATGGTGGGGTACAGAACTTTCCCAACATCTTAAGGAAAGGGTGCTCAAAGACAAGCTTTGTTTAGTGGTTATTGGCGTCTCCTCTCATTGATCATCAATTGACTTTCATTACTCCATCCCCCGATCGGCATATGGGTGACCAGACGGAAACTAGGAGACCACATCTGCAACCCACCCGAGCCAATGAGAGTAGAAAAATGACAAAAGAATGAAGCTCCGGCCATATAATGGTCTGAGGATGGGAGGTATGACCATATGCTTATGCCCAGCATGATCCCAAGGATTACAACATTAATCATGAGAAAATCTGAAATGAAAAATAAATTTCACTAGCAGCCACAATCGAGCAATTATTATTTTAGGGTGAGAGACACTGCCTGGTCCCCTGGAGCCTGCACGTGCATGCTGGCCAATGGGAGCACACGCACAAGCATCGACCTGGGCAGGATTTCCGCCTTTACATGGGGGCAGGACGGTACTTTCAATGGGGGCAGGGCAGTACTGTGTCTAGGCGCAGCAGCCACACTAGCCACACTACCAGGTAGCATTCTTTTTCCCATTATTTAATATAAACATATTATATATGCTTCCATTCGAAATTAACCATCTCCGGTACTTCCAGATGACCATAAAAACGAAATAAAATTCATAGAGTGCTCAGATGACTAGAAAATGTGCCAGAACACTATAAGTAACAGCTTATTATCAGAATAGATTTTTTATCTGTAGAAAATAAAGCAGATTTAGAAGAAAAAAGTTTAAAGGTATATATAAGCTGGATGATTGTAGTAAGAAATTATTTGAGTGATTTGCGAAAAGCACAATTTACATACCATATCACCAGGTAAATTACCAAAACCTGCCACACAGAGAACTGTGAAAAGGGAGAATTAAGGGCACAAGTATAAATAGATGAAATAAAGAAAAATCTGCATTTTCATAGTCCTTCATGATAGTTTATGTATTAAATACCATCAAGATGGAATAGCTCTATGGCAAAAGGATACATTTCCCTTTTGGGTTCCATCTGATAGTATTGTAAGGACCTGTTCCAAGTTCAAGGATTGGGTTGCACTTCTTGTTGAAAATCGTCGCTTTCGCAGGCATAACTGAGAGGATGGTCAAGGATCCATACAATATTAGTAAAGACAAGCTAAGCAGAATAATGTGAAAGGTTCAATATTAATTTAATTAAAATATCCCTAGTCACTTAGTTTTCCATTAAATGTGTTAAAAAAGCAAAGTCTCATGCATTATATCTTAACAGATTTTCCTGGTACAGTTGTTAATGTGCCTCCAACATTTTTTCCCCTTTAAAACAGCTTCTCCCTGTTCTGAAGGACCAGAAAAGGATACATCCATATATGACAGCAAAATCAGAACCAGATGCCGACCATTGAACGTCATGAACTGGCCCTTCTTTACCTGTCAACACATCCAACAATCAGTAATATAACTTGCAGAAAGTCCACACCAGCAATTTAGTTTTACATATTAAACTAGAAACATACGGAGAGGCACAAGTCCTTCATGTGTCCCATCAGTTGTTAAGTAATTCAACTTTGATTCACCATAGTAACTCTGGTTGGTTTTATCAACATCAGACTGAGCAACAACTAGGAGCCCAGTAGAACCATAATTCCAAATCAGTTGCACTGTGGAGCACCGGAAAAAACTCCGTCGTGCAACAGGTTGAGCCTGTGATTCGCCCCCACAAGCAAATATCTGAACACTGGCAGGAATTCCCTACATGAGCAAAGAACTGGAGTTAAAAATAATAATAATAACAAAGTCTGAGGAAAATAGTACCTGAAGAACTGATAAATATGTCTCAGCTCAATGCCAGGATGCCATCTACAACAAATTCCTTATGAAACTAGCTTATCTGGGTATTAGGTGGACACATTACATGGACTAGATACTATATCCAATACTTACTGGTCAAAGTTTCTGGAAGTTCTCAACCTCTTTTTACCAACTTCTGGGCTTAAACCTAGTGCAATTTTATACATCATTGTCCATCCAAGAAGTGGATTAAAATTCAGAAGAAGATATGCAATGAGAAGAAATTACAAAATTAGCTGTGTCCCATCAAAAATTGCCTAGTTGTCCTTCCATCCCTTAATCTACTCTACTTGTTAGAATCAAATTGAAGCACTGACCTTAGATTCTGGAACAAATGCAGCAACATGAGACGCAGGCATTTTAGAAAGCTCAAATGCAGCTATACCAGGGAGTCGAAGGCGATTTATGATTCCTTTAGAAAAATCTCCAGCATCAAAAAATTTTATCTCATTTGTCGCCAACTGGCAGGCAACAGATTCATCTGAACTAAAACGGATGGAAGGCCTAATGCACCAATAAATGAGACAAACATCAGAAAGACTAATAGCGCCATGTAAAAGGAGTAGCAGAACAAAAACAAAGAGCAAGAGAAAGGGGCATAGGGGCATTCTCACTACCATGTGGCCTTTGACATGTTCTTCTGGAACAGGTGATAAACAGCAGAACCGCTGTCAATCCTCCACAAGATCAAGTTTTTCTCCTGTGGTGTTGATGATTTTTGAAAGGTTTGAAGATAAGTCCCACGTGGAGATAAGGTGGCTGCAAGAATGTTGGGGATTTCAAAGGATCTGATCTCTGTAGAACTATGGCAATCATAGATGCCAACTGAAGAGTCAGATTTGATCACCATGATTCTTGAACCATCTTCACTGAATTTTGCAGAGGTGCAGGGAACTTTTTCAAGCTTGATTCGTGGTTGGCCATTGCTGAATGGAGGTCCAGTCCAGAGAGAAAACCCTTCCGGTTCACGGGCTGATTGGGGAAGGGGAAAAAAAGGGAGTGAGAAAAGGGGTACAAAAAATATGAAACATGAGGCAGACGTAATGGAAAGGTACCTAAAATCTCCAAAGGTGGTGATGGTTCCATTACTGCCAGTACAGTCTACAGGATCAGAGACTCAATACAAAGAAGATGTCCAACCAGTTACTAGTAAAGCTTCTGCAAAACATTGAGTTATTGGTGGAAGTTTGATGTTTATTAAAATAAATTAAAACCTGCAATTCAATGGGCGGCTGCTTGTTGGGAAAGACGGGGAAAAAATGTAGAGAAGAAGATGAAAAGAGGCTTTAGGTCGTTCTTTGTTGGGCTTGGGCAGGCGGCCAGGCGTGGGGCTGGAGCGGAGGGGGTGTTTCTAGATCTGGTTAACACGCCCCCGCCCCACCCCTTGCAAATTTAGGGGTGTTAATTTAGGATCAGAACCGAAAACTATAACCGATCCGGACGATAGGAACCGAACCGGACAACCCAATAGCTTATTGGGACGGATCTGGTCTGGGCTGGTTCTAGTTCGGGTCTCCTAGTGGTTCTAGAATCAATAACCCATTAAGCACTCGATAGCAACGGAACTGTTGGAATCGGATGATATGTAAACAAATTGAATGGGAAATCAGATCTCTAAAACCCTAAAAGGCTTTAAACCCTAACATATTAATAGTATTACATTGCTTGAGACTTTTAACTAGCGTTCTTTTGTTGTTCTTTTAAGTCACAAGTATATGAGTTGAGTTTGAAATGGAATTTATGAACCCTTATAGCTGTCTCTTTATTTATATATGCATCAATGTCTTTATTTTGGGTTCTACAAGACTATATCTATATATGATGAAGCTCCCGTTTTCCTAGGGAAAATTTCATTGTCTTTGTTTTAGGCTCAATAACGTTTGGAACCGATTAGGAACCGGAACCGAACCATCCATTAGTTAACAGTCCTGGGTCTCAAATTTAGATCCAGTAAGCTTATTGGTCCGGTTATGGTCTTAACACCTTAAAGCTAGAACCGCTAAGGATCCGAACCGATAGCCCAGAACCGGACCAATTGACACCCTAGCCTACAATAACACTCCCCGCAGGACCCACCCCATTTTTTAAATTTTCAATTTTATCCTTGTAAATAACATTATTTTATTTTGGGTAAATGACATTTGGGATACCCAACGTTTGGTGAAACTTCACTTAAGGTATTCAATGTTTATGAAATTATATTTGAGGTACCTATTTTTAAATTTCCAAATATACCCCCAATAACCACTCTATCGCACTCGCACCAACAAAAAAAAAAAAACATTTAAGATCTTTTTTTGGTGTGTCTTAAATGCAGGTTTACCTGTCAAGGCCACTCTCTCAAAATGGATGTCGATCAAGCCTACATGTGTTTTCTGTGGTGCTCATGATAAATCTCACTAGCATCTTTTTCTATCTTGTGAATGAACTAAGCGTATCTAAGCTTCTAAACCCCTCGGACTGAGAACTGAGCACAATAGCAGCTCTTCTCTGGCACAACTTTGTGCTTCCCTCCTCTACTCTAACGCCCTGGTCGGCCAAACCAACTGCCATCTGGTTTTTCTCTGTTGTTGCAATAACTTCTTGTTTTATTTGGACTATAAGAAACAAAGTAATTCGTGGGTTAGCTACAGCTAATCCCTATTTTGTTCTATCAAACACTTTTAGATGGTTATCTAACTTGAATTTAACCCCTCCTTTGATAAATTCAAATATGTTTAACCAAGATATGTCCACTCCAAATGAATTAACTGTTATCTCAAGATCCAATCATGAGCTGCAATTCCCTGTTTTATGTTGCACATGCCTTTTTGAACCTTCAATAGGACTAACAAGATGGGCATATTACTTTTTGCTAGATGGCCAAAGTGTTTTAACAACTGCAGGATTTTCATGTTCGACAACTGGAGACTAAGCTAAACGAAATCTTGCAGAGGCAGAAACACGCTTTGAAGGATGAGATCCATCTTAAAGAAATTTGGCTTCATAGTTATAAACTAACTAGTTTTTTGAATCCCCAAGAAAAAATGTATATTCCATGGAACCTATTATCCTCCTACCTAGAAGTTGCAGAACTAACCTCAAAATTTTCAAGTGTAACTTTCTTACACCAGAACAATCACTGGTTTAGAATATTACGCTCTTTAGCCCTTTTCTCAATCACAAATAGAACCCCATTCCTCCCTTTTTGTATGATGTACAGACTTTCCTTACGTATTTTCACTTTCTCATAAATAAATAAAAAACACTCTACCACTACAATCACCGCCGCCATCGTCCTCCGCCCCAACCCCAACCCTACCTTCTCCGATTCCGTTTGCTTCACTTCTCGTTTCTGCAATCAAGGTATCATCGGAAGTGGTCTAATTTCCCAAATGCAATCCATCCTTCTCCACCACAGTTATGATCTCTTCTTCCATCTCCTCCCACCAACAACCACTAACCGTCTGTTCCAAAATTGGTACTCTAGAATCAAGTCCACCTCTCGATTTCTCAAAACAGCAAAAATGTGTGTCATGTCACTTATGTCAGGCACCAAATCAAGTCTCATACAATTGGATGGGATAAACGCACAGATGTAAGTATGAGCATTTTCAGATTCTAGAGGAAAAACCACCAACTCGTCTAAACCAGTCACCATGCAAAAACGAGGAGACTAGCAAAAACCAAGAGAATGAAGCCAAAATACCAAACAAATTTGTATGATTCAAACAGAAATTCAGTAGAAAGTTGTAATCTCCTTCTTTATCAGTCCCAGAGAACCAATTCATTTGTTATATCCTAGAGGGGGAAAAAGCAACAACAGCAATTGAAAAGAAACGGCTTTATAAATATGAAGGAAAACAGAAAAAACATACATCATAAATTCACAAATTGGCAAGGCGAGAGAGAGAGAGACCTGGTTCAAAGGGAGAAGGAGAACCAAGGAAGACACAAAGAAACACTATAATACTAGTAGATGCCCTATAACCACATAACAGAACCTAGAATTGGGAACTAAAAGGGTATCTGTTCCCTTTATTTTTTAATTTCGCTCTTTCCCTCTACACATTCTTTCTCAGGCATTTAGTTCACAATATTGGTACTGCCTCCCCCATCTCAACCTCTTCCCCCTCCCTACCATACTCTCTCTCTCACACATGTTTTTTCTCAATTTTCCCTGAAACCGAAGTAGAAAAGCTAGAATTGCTACTTGTAGTGGACAACCAACTAGCAGCAAGGCCATTGCCACCTGACCCACTATTGGGTTTTTTGGTTGGCTTTTATTCTAGATCAATTGATGGGTTGGTTCAATGGTCTAGTTTTGATCATCCATTTGAATGTGAGGTGAACATTCTTCAGGTGTTGATACTTCCAAGAAAGTGGAAGTGGTTTTGGTGGTTGAAGATATTATGTTGGGGAGTCTTCCAATAGTCTCTTGAGAAGAAGTGTGACTGAGCTTTCTTTAAAGAGAGAAAAAAAGTCAAATCTTCTCCAACAAATTAAAGGAGAGAGAATTAGTGGGTTTTCTCTGAGGAGAGAAACAATGCCAAGAAGAATAAAGTGAGGAGAAAAAAAATGTAGAGATACCAAGGGAGAGAGGAGGTGAGTGAGTGTCCAAGTGAGAAAGGGTATACAAAGGACTTGGGTTTGGGTATCAAATTGCAACGGTGTACTATTTGTTTTTCCTTCTCTTATTCTTAGTGGAAGATCGCTTACTCCGTGGAAGTAGACGGTATTGCCGAACCACGTAAATCTTTTGTGTGATTGTTTTCTTTTTCTTTTTATTTTATTTGTTTTTGTTGATCTTGCGCATACCGGTTTCGTGCGTTGCTTACATTGCAAAGAGAAAGTTGTTTCACAACCCTAATAAGTGGTATCAAATTCGACGATTGATGACCAAGTTTGAGGTCGGCGGTCTTAGTAGACGGTGAGCATAAATGATATTTCGAGAAGGTTAAATTCAACGTCTACAACAGGAACCTGGGCATGACAACTTGCTCTACCTTAAGTTAACTCGTGATCCAACCGATCCGATTTACTCTATGATAGGTTTAACTTTAAAACCTTGTACTAACACATCAAGTAATAGAAGTGAAACCTCTAACATTAAGTAAGAGTTAGTTGAGTACAAGAGTAAAAGAAAAAGAAATTACATATGAAATTAGGCACTTAAGGTGCAATAACAACTGTTTCGGAAATATAAGCCATATAGGCAACGAAAAGAACATAGCCTATGCTATCATCACTGCTCTGGTAGTGCTGTAGTGTCTGGGGAACTGGCATGCCTCGAACTGCGTTCCATGCAAACTATCTGGGTGTGCATATCGCGGTATAGGTCCTCGAACCTGGTCACCCATCTCCGGAGCTCTATAATATCAGTAGTGTTGCCCTATGCTACCTCAGTCAAGGTGGCGAGCTGGGCAATAATAAATCCCAAGCTAGGCTCTGATGCTCTTGAGGATGTGGCATCGGCATCGTGCCTACCAACAAAATGGGTGAGTCCACTGTGGCGACTGGCTGGGGGAGTAGGCTCTCAAGTGTGCTGGCCACTCTCTCTAGTACGCTGACTCGCCTGGGGCTGGAGTTCATCTGCTGCATCTTGCTCCCAAGCATCCTGAAACTCATCCGCATCAGATGCCTCTTTTACCTCTTCCTCATTGTTATTTCCACCAACGAGATTGGATCTCTTACCGTTGCCCTCACTTCCATGCATACCCATTTTTTCGGATAGAAGTGAGATCAAACCATGAGTCCCCCATCTCAAATTCGTTCTCGTCATCGAACTCGAGACCAAAATGGAGGAAGACTAGAATCAATCTTCTCGTAGGGTAGATCGCTCTCCGTTGGCCTTTTTCCCTTAAAGGCCATGTTCCGTACTGATACGTCATAATTTGTACTTCAAATCCTGACCGTACACGTGGTCCTCTCAGGTTCGCAAAGAAAAGGAAGTTGGGGGCATGCTTGGAGAATCCCACACGCATGACGGTTATAAAGCTTGGCCCACCACGGAATATAAATTAAGGGCTAGACCCTCATGTAAGGGGATGGAAGAGACAGTATTCAATGATCAATAAAGAAAGCATATTATTATTCCGCAGTCTCATCTCCTTTATTCTCAATTCCATCTAGTTTTTACACTAGCACATCCGTTGTGCCGCCGGTAGATTTCTCTCCGGCAGAAATTTCTGCACAACATTTGGTGTCGTCTGTGGGAACGGAGAACGAAGACCTACGAAGATCCCACTATGACCAACACAAGAAACCAATCAAGGATCGCTCGATCTGCTGCCGCCACAGCGGCTATTCCTCCTTCAGGACCTTCTGCCACTGGTCAGGGAGAAGTCTTAGCCCGTCCGACTGCGTCCCAGCAAGAAGGTGAAGATCTTATCCCAGAAGACCAGCAGGAGTCTCAGCCAAGGCTCCCAGGGGACCCACCACGCTACGTAAGAATGGAACAGTTTGACGCAATGCAGGCCCGCTGGGATGACAAGATGGAGCAGATGTTGGAGATGCAACGCGGTCTCCTACAGGGGATCCCCATACCCCCACCTCCACCGCCGAACGGAGAAAGATCTCGGTCACCGGAGCATAGCGAGAACCATAGCAATGCAAATAACACCGAATGCAGGAACAAGGAGATACAGGGAAACGCCAAGAATCAAGATTCACATATGACAAAGGTTGAGCAAGCCCTAAACGGCAAAGTCTTGGAACTCCAAGACCAGATTAAAGAAGTCATAAGGGGAAAGAACCAAGCCCCAATTCATATCTTTCACTTCACTACGGATTTAGCGTTCACGGATGAGGTACGGTTTGAGCCCCTCCCAAAAGGGTTCAAAATGCCAACCATAGAGCAATATGCAGGCACCATGGATCTGGAGGATCACTTGGAAACATTCAAGTCCCTCCTATTTTTTCAAGGCGCTTCAGACGCTATAATGTGCAGGGCTTTCCCCTCCACCCTGAAGGGAGCGGCGCGATAATGGTTCTCTCGGCTCCCTCCACGATCTCTCTCCAATTTCACAGATCTGGGGCTGGCCTTCTTGGCTCACTTTGTGAGCAGTAGAGTTCACAAGAAGACAGCCGCCAATCTTCTGGCCATAAAGCAGCGCCCCGACGAATCCATCAGGGGTTTTCTTACAAGGTTCAATAAAGAAGCCCTGAAGGTACGAAACTTGGACCAAATGGTGAAGTTCCAGGAGTTGCGTAGCGGAATTCGAGATGTCGAGTTGAAAAAGTCCTTAATCATGGACGAACCAGGAGACATGTATGAATTGTTCTCAAGGTGTGAAAAGTATATCAACTTGGCCGAAGTTCTTGTAACCACGAAAGAAGATAAAACCGAGAAGAAAGCTCAGGAAAAGAAGGAGGAGACCCCCTGAGAAGTTGGCGCAAAACGCAGTCGAGATGACAAGGATGGCAGAAAAAAGAAAGATGACAAGAAAGCTTGGGTCCCCAAAGCTGCAAATCTGGAATCCGAGTCGGTTTATACGGCCCTGACTCATACCCGAGCACACATATTGAATGAAATTAAAGACCAGGTGACCCTACGGTGGCCGACCAAGATGGTCAAGCCGGCGCATGAGCACAATAAGAACAAGTACTATCGCTTTCATCAGGACCACGGTCCCGATACCGAGGAATGCAGACAACTGAAGGATGAGATAGAGGCTCTCATCCAAAGAGGACGCCTAGGCAGATTCGTCAAGAAAGAAGGGAACGACCGGAGGTCAGACTATTGTGCTCGGAATCCAGAGGGAAGACAAAGATCACCCCCTAGAGTTTATAAAGAGGAACTACACCGAGGTAAGCCCTATACCGAGAATGTACCCCTGAGGGAGATAACAACCATATTCGGTGGGCCTGGAATGGGAGGAGAAACCTCAAATTCCCGAAAGCAACACGCTCGGAATGTACTCCAAGCTAAGGCCACAGTCAAAAGGAGGAGAACCGATTATCACATAACCTTCTCCGATGAAGACCTAGCAGATATTCAATCTCCCCATGATAATGGCTTGGTGATCAAGATGGTTATCGCCAACTGCACGGTAGGAAGGATCCTAGTGGACAATGGGAGTTCAGCTGACATCCTATATTATGATGCATTCGAAAAGATGCTCCGAAAACCCGAGATGCTGAAAAGGGTGGAGTCTCCCCTATACGGTTTCAATGGGGCCCCGATATAGGTGGAAGGATCGATTGAGGTGCTGGTTACCGTGGGGACGAAACCTAAACTCTCTACGGTGATGATGAACTTCCTAGTGGTAAAGGTAAATTCCACACACAATGGAATACTGGGGCGACCAGGACTCAATGCACTGCAGGCGATGGTTTCAACCCCACACCTAGTGATGAAATTCCCAGTTGACCATGGGGTAGGGGAATGTCGAGGAAGCCAGGTGGCGGCCCATCGCTGCTATGAAGGATACCTGAGAACCAAGGAAAAGGGGCCACAAATGCATCTAATCCATTTGGATGACAACTGAGATATCGGTGAGCAGGAAAGGAGTGAGCCAGCTGAGGAGTTGGTCCCCATGGAGATAGTGGAAGGGGACACGACGCGCATCGTCCAGATAGGCGCAGGCCTGAATGGCGAAAGAAAAACCGCCCTCATAAACTTCTTGAGAACAAACGCAGACGTATTCTCCTGATCCGTTGCTGACATGCTAGACAGACAGGAAAATAGTTGAGCATCGGCTCAGCGTATACCCCACTGCCAAGCCAGTGTTCCAGAAGAAAAGAACCTTTGCTCCTAAGCAACAAGAAAAAGTGATCGAGGAGGTAACCAAGCTGCTTAAGGCCAGCTTCATTGAGGAGGCTATCTATCCAAAATGGCTTTCCAATGTTGTAATGGTGCCCAAGCCAAACGGCAAGTGGCAAATGTGTATTGATTTTATAGATCTGAATAAAGCTTGTCCTAAAGACTACTAACCTTTACCTCGTATTGATTTATTGATAGACGCTATGGCAGGCCATGAAATGCTTTCTTTCATGGATGCCTACTCGGGGTATAATCAGATCAGGATGTATGAACCTGATATCTTGAAAACTTCTTTCATCACGGGGAGGGATACATACTGTTATATTCGCATGCCTTTCGGATTAAAAAATGCCGGAGCTTCCTACCAGCTCTTGATAAATTACCTTTTCAGGCACCAAACAGGATGCAATATAGAAATATATGTAGATGATATGTTGGTAAAGAGCTTAAAAGCACAAGATCACATTACAGATTTGAATGAGGCATTCCAGGTTTTAAGAGAAAGCAAGATGAGGTTAAACCCGGCCAAGTGCGCCTTTGGGGTCACGTCAGGAAAGTTCCTCGGTTTCATGGTCTTAAGAAGAGGGATAGAGGCAAATCCAGCAAAGATCGAGGCTATACTAGAGATGCATCCACCAGGAAGAGTTAAGGAATTACAAGAACTCACGGGAAGAATAGCGACGCTTAGGAGATTTATCTCGACTTCGGGGGATCATTGTTTGCCTTTCTTTAAGGCTCTCAAGAACTGAGCAAGGGAATGGGAGACCAAAGGGGTTAAGCTCACCTTCGAATGGACCGAAGAAAGCCAGATAGCCTTCACTGAGCTAAAAAGATATCTGGCACAACCACCTCCTTTGGCCAAGCCGGAACCAAGGGACATATTACAGCTGTACTTGGCCATTACCGCTGTTGCAGTTAGCGCGATATTAGTCTGAGGAGACAAGCGGGCCCAAAAATCGATATATTATGTCAGCAAGGTACTCCTAGTCGCCGAGACCAGGTATAGTGGTGTGGAGAAATACGCCTATGCATTGGTTATGGCGGCTCGAAAGTTAAGGCCATACTTCCAAGCTTACACCATTGAAGTGATCACCGACCAGCCTTTGAAGAAGATATTGTCCAAACCCAACCACGCAGGACGGCTAGTAGCGTGGTACGTAGAGTTGGGAGAGTTCAACATCCGATACAAGCCCCGAACTGCCATAAAGGCACAGGCCCAAGCGGAATTTGTGGTGGAGTGCACACTCCCTGAAGAAGAAATCCCTACCACTGCGAAACCTGAAGAAGTGGTAGAAGAATGGACCCTGTATGTGGATGGTTCATTCAGCGCACAAGGGTGTGGGGCAGGATTAATACTAACCAGCCCTGGCGGGTTCCTTGTGCAGTATGCGCTGAGGTTCAAATTCCAAACAACCAATAATGGGGCCGAATATGAAGCCCTGATTGTAGGACTGAAATTGGCATAAAGTCTGATGGTAAAGCGTATCACCGTCCACAGTGATTCACAGCTGATAGTTAATCAGGTCAAGGGGGAGTATAAGGTAAAAGAATCATGAATGGCCCAGTACCTGAGAAGAATGCAGGACCTGATCACGAAATTCAGTCATTTTGAGATACTTCAGGTACCCCAGACACAAAATGCATCTGCGGATGCCCTCTCTAGGCTAGCCACCTCAGATTTTCAAGACCTGGGTAGAACAGTATACCTAGATGTGCTCGGCACTCCAAGCAAAGAACAATCTGAGGAAATATTACCAATCGAGGTGGAACCTTGCTGGATGGATCCTTTAGTCAACTACCTCCAGGAGGACATACTGCCCACCGACAAGGAAGAGGCAAAGAAAGTTAGAATGAGGGCCGCAAGGTACACGATAATAGGGGGAACACTATATAAAAAGGCATTTGCAATGCCCTATTTGAAGTGTCTCCGACCATCTGAGGCAGAGTATGTTCTACGAGAGATACACACAGACATTTGTGGACAACACTTGGGGGGCATGGCACTCACCCATAAGGTCATTAGACAATGATACTTTTGGGCGTATCTCCACAAAGAAGTAATGAGTTTTGTCCACAAATGCCTGAAATGTCAGAAGTTTGCACCCATCACGCGTCAATCTGCAATGGAGCTCACTTTAATTTCAAGTCCATTACCCTTTGTCCAATGGGGAATGGACATACTGGGACCCATCCCCAAGGCATCGGAAGGCAGACAATTTGTGGTGGTGGCCATGGACTATTTCACCAAATGGATAGAAGCAGAAGCTTTGGCAACAATCACCGCAGCAAAGGTTTGGAAATTCTTCCTTCATTCAATTATCTATAGCTATGGAATCCCGAGAACCCTCATTACTGACAATGGAAAGCAATTTGAGCAAAAGTTCAAGGAATTTAGTGACCAATATGAAATTCAGCTAAGGAAGACCTCAGTAGCCCACCCCTAATCCAATGGGCTGGCAGAAGCAATGAACAAAATTCTATTAGATGGGATCAAGAAAAAACTGGAAATGGCCAAAGGTTTGTGGGTGGAAGAACTGCCTAACATTCTATGGGCATATTGGACAACCACGAGGTTGGCAACTGGCGAAACACCCTTCATGTTGGCATATGGAACAAAAGCAGTACTCCCAGTGGAGATAGGAGAAATCTCACTGAGGGTGCAACTCTATGATCCTGAGGTTAACGATGAAGAATTAAGAATAAACTTAAATCTGTTGGACGAAATCAGAGAAACAGCTCAGGTAAGGAATGCAGTACACTAATAGCGGATAGCACGCCACTACAACACAAAGTTGAAAGCTAGAAGGTTCCACCAGGGAGAGCTGGTCCTATGCAAGGTAGAAGCCTCAGACCCAAGATCCATGGGAAAGTTATCACCCAACTCGAAAGGACCATACAGAATCTCCAAACAAGTAGCCCCAGGAGCCTATCATTTGGAGACCCTGGAGAGGGTACCAATACCACGATCCTGGAATGCAGAGAACTTGCAAAACTTTTATCAATAAAGGTCAGTTCCCAATTGTTTGAATCTCAAATTATCATTTGTTGAAATTTCAGGCCACGGCCAATAAAGACATCAAGGATTAATCAAGCAAATTAATGGCAAGCATAATGACTCTTTGTGAATGTTATTATTTTTGTTACTAATGATGTGCCAGCAATCAACATAATGGTGAGTTGCACCATAGGGGCGTTTCCCCAAATCAAAGGCGATGGTCACTCGACCATAATGGTGAGTTGCACCATAGGGGCGTTTCCCCAAATCAAAGACGATGGTCACCCGACCATAATGGTGAGTTGCACCATGGGGGCGTTTCTCCAAATCAAAGGCGATGGTCACCTGACCATAATGGTGAGTTACACCATAGGGGCATTTTCCCAAATCAAAGGTGATGGTCACCCGATCATAATGGTGAGTTGCACCATAGGGGCGTTTCCCTAATCAAAAGTAACAGTCATCCGACCATAGAGGTAATCACAAAACAAGAATATAAAGCCAAGCCACACAAAAATAAAGTATGCAAAGGAAGTATACAAGAAAAATTACTCAGATAGCGAAATTCTTTTATTAGCATTCCAAACTACAAGTACAAGTATTCTATGACTCAGGTACAAGCTTACAAAGCAGTTACAACTTTCAAATACAAGTGCACAGTGTGGTTTACAAGTACCCACATGAAGCTATGCTCGGTTTTAGAACAAATTCTTCAAAAGGAGAAAACATGGCAAACTAATAGGGCAATTACACCGACATGAGAAAACCGTCTTTGCACTCCCGAGTAGAAGAAGGCTAAGAAAAATTGAGCACCGGGGGTCGCAAAGTGTCAGACAGGGGTAGCATTGATAACAACATCATATAGAACGATACCGAGCTCGGCATTCAAGATGCAATACCACCTGCTCCAAAGCAATCTCAAGAATCAAGAGCCAGCTGCCTTGCCAGATGGGATTCACCTTCAGCGCGCTGAAGCACCAAAATAGCCCTGTTACTACTCATCTTGTTTGAGTTAAAATAAAACCGCAAGCGTACGGGTCAATCGTAGCTACGGGTTGAACACGAGGAGATATATGCCATTCTATTTAACTAACTTAAAAGTAATGCAAAGTGAACCAAATTAAAGTGTTAAATTAAACTAATTAAACTAACAAAAATCAATGCATCCTAACTCATAAGCATCAAATAAAATTAAGGGATTAAATCGGCGTCCTAACACATGAGCATCTAACCTATCAAACTAAAGCAAATTCAAAGGAATAAAAATACAGCCACATATACTAACCATATAAAAAGAAATAAGGGAATAAAAATGCATCCATAAACCACAACCATATAAAATTAAAATAAAAGAAAGAGAGGGGGAAGAAGAAGAAGATAGAGAGAAATAGAGGAGATGGAGAATGAGATTGAGAGTTTAGATAGTAAAACCTGGATGTGCTTGCATGAATGTAATTGAAAAGCTTGAATACTTGCATAAACTTACCATGGCCTCATCTTCTAAATCTTCAAGTCTTGTCATCAACTTAAGAACTTAGACTAGAAACCTTAAAACCTAAACTAGAATTAAGAAATTACAACCCAATTGAAGACTTAAATTGAAATTAAAGCATAAACTAAATCTATTATAACCATTAACTAAAAATCATAAAAGCAAACTAGAACTTAGAAAAGCCAAAAATCACAAATTAGAAGGAGAAGAAGAGAAGAAATTTCACTAAGTGAATGAGCCATTTTTACAAGAGAGGTAGGGGGTATTTGTAGGTGGAAGAGAGGAGAAGAGAGAAGATGGAAGTGTAGGAGAAATATTCCCTAAGAAAAGATAATATTCTCTTCTCTTTCCTCTTTTACAATGCCTTGAATCCTAAGAAAAAAGAAAAAAATAGAAAAAAGAAGAAGAGAAGATTGTTTACATAGACCTTCTATTTCTAGAAAAATAAACTTCCAATTCTAACAAGTGTTTCATTTTCTTTGTAGATATCTTCTCCAAGCAATAAAATCACAGCATCTTTGATTTTTCAACCTTCCATAGATGAGAAAATATAAATCTATCCCAAGTAGAATTTCAAAAGTGCCCTTGAGAAGTTGGAGGAGAGAGAGAGTAAAGAATAAATAAAATACCCATTCTATCCTTCAAAAAACGTGGAGCATGGGGTGCTTATATAGGCCTCATCATTGTGTTCCTTGTGAAAAATCACCCAAAATAGACCCAAATTTCGTCCAATTCGGAGTTGGGGAGCCCAAGATATCTCAAGTTGAAGTTGGACTGTCAAGAGCCTTCCAAATGGAATCTTTCGGGTACAGTAAAGTAACTTCTGATAATTTTATTAAGGCCCCTAAAATCCGAACTTCCGCTTCACTTTGTCCCCGTCCGACTGTTAATAATTATAAATAAACCCCTACAGACCATTGTCGCGCGTCGTTACGGAAACGGCCATAGCTTCTTCGTTTCAACTCGGAATCAAGTGCCGTTTGAACCGTTGCGAAGCTGACTCAATGGGCTACGCATCCATGCCATTAACACCTCTAAATAGCTTAAAAACATTTTCTTAGCATCATCTCCTCCATTTTCACAAGAATTCACCTAAAATCTGAAAAGCACAAGAAAACACCGAGTAACTCTGTCCAATGTGGTAAAATGTATGCTTTATGCCCTAAGATTTTACACATAAATGTGTTCATCAGATTCCCCCACACTTGAACGTTACTTGTCCTCAAGTAAAGCAAAAGATAAACTAACCTAGAATGCAAAAAAAATCCTAACTCACTTTCGTAGGAATCACGGTTGCACTTAGCATGTGCAACAAGCCTTTCAACCCCTTGGTTACCCCTAGTGGACGAGTTGTGTCTCGTGGGTGTTTACAGTGAATATACACCCAAAATTCAATAAATAAAAAAGAATGATGTAAATTTTTCTTATGGCATAAGTAAGATAGGGCACACAATCTCAAAAAAATACTCAACTAAAGATTAAGGAGCCAAAGGTTCCACACATGAATTTTATCACCCCACATCAATTCAAGTAACAACCATGCCTCAAGGTCAAGGGATCTCCTCATATTTTCTGAACACTACTCACCTTCAAGTAAACCACTCATAGTACTGATGGAACCAAAGACTTAGGCATTGAGTATTTTTGACCATACTTTCTTTTCCAGGCATTAAGGCAAAAACTTTTTTTTTTTTTTTCTCAACAACAAACTCTTTTTCTACTCTACTACTGTTCTCTGAATGACATGGTGGAGCATACACCAGACACCCAAATACTTGGTAGCTTTGTTTTTTGCATGTATCCATAAGACATTGAGACATTGATGCAAGAGTTTTTTTTTTTTTTTAAAGTTTCCTTTCAAGGAATTTCGATCAAGTCACCCTGCTTCATGAGGCACAGTGCCCTGTCTAGTCCCAAGGAATTCCACTTTTCTTTCTGTTTCTCTCTCTTCTTTTTTTTTTTCATTCCCTTTCACTTTCATGCCTTGCCACAAATAAATTGGTCTCAACTACTAGCCAAAAGATCAAAGGGGTCCATAAACACATAGAGGAATCTAACCATCACATGAAGTAGCACTCATATTTTCAAACTCAATCCCCATCACCGGATACAAACCAACTACCATCATCGAAAAGGGATTTTTATTATTATTTCGCATGCTAGGAGGGCACCTAATTCCCTCTCACTCTCGCTTTGCAAATCGAAGAGGCTTATGCATATAACAAAAAACTATCCCCACAATCAAAATTCACAATTAAAGTCCAACACACCCCCCACACTTAATTCATGCAGTGTCCTCAATGCATGCAGAAAAGAAAGAACAAGGACAAGGGAGGGGATACATACCAGGATATCAGGGGTGAAGGTAAAGAGGCTCATGGAGATCCATGACCTTTTCTTCAACTGGAGTAGGCATCTCTATGTACGGCTTCAATCTTTGGCCATTGACCTAGAAAGTAGCTCCTGTACTTGGATTGAGGACTTCAACAGCCCCATGAGGATAAGCTTTTTGAACAATATAGGGGCCCTCCCATCTAGAGCGCAGCTTACCTGAAAAGATATGCAAACGAGAATTGTACAACAAAACTTTTTGGCCTACCTCAAAAGATTTTCTCAAAATGTGTCTAGCATGGAAAGCCTTGGTTTTTTCCTTGTAAATCCGGGCATTCTCATATCCCTCATTCCTAAGCTCTTCCAACTCAGATAGTTGGAGTTTCCTATGGGCACCTGCAGTGGGTAGGTCAAAGTTAAACTTCTTGATAGCCCAAAAGGCCTTGTGCTCAATCTCTACAGGTAAGTGACATGCCTTTCCATACACCAGACGGTACAGAGATTGACCAAGATCGGTCTTGAAGGCTGTCCTATGGGCCCACAATGCATCTACCAACCGGTTAGACCAATCCTTGCGGTTTGGGTTGATGGTTTTCTCAAGAATTTGCTTGATCTGCCTATTTGAAACCTCAACCTGGCCACTGGTCTGGGAATGGTAGGGTGTGGCCAACTTATGGACGACACCATACTTTCTCATGAGGGCCTCAAAAGGCCGATTACAAAAATGCTTGCCCCGATCACTAATGATAGCCCGAGGAGTACCAAAACGGGAGAAGATGTTCTCCTTCAGAAATTTCACAACCACCTTGCGGTCATTGGTCTTACAAGCAACTGTCTCAATCCATTTGGACATATAGTCCACAGCAAGTAATATGTACAGGTTACCAAAAGAGTTAGGGAAATGCCCCAAGAAATCAATACCCCATACATCAAACACCTCAACCACTAGAATTGGGTTGAGGGGCATCATATTTCTCCTAGTAAGACGCCCAAAGGATTGGCATGAAGAACATGCCTTGCAATAAGTAAAAGCGTCTTTAAATAGACTAGGCCAATAAAATCCACACTGTAAAACCTTGGCCGCAGTTTTATTAGGCCCAAAATGGCCTCCACAAGCCTGATCATGGCAAAAAGATAAGACAGATTGTTGCTCATGATCAGGGACACATCTCCGGATTACCTGATCCGGACAAGTCTTAAAAAGATAAGGATCATCCCAAAAGAAATACTTAACTTGTGAAAAGAAACGATTCTTATCTTGGGTGGACCAATGTGCAGGTGTCACACCCGTAACCAAATAATTAACAATATCAGCAAACCAAGGTTCACTAGACACTGCCATCAGATATCAGGAATTAGGCAGCTGGGATAGATGGTCTGCAACCAAATTTTCACATCCTTTCTTATCCCTAATTTTAAGATCAAATTCTTACAACAAAAGGACCCACCTAATGAGGCGAGCCTTGGCATATTTCTTCTGCACAAGATATTTGATAGTTGCATGGTCAGTATAAACAATCACATGTGATCCAACCAAGTAGGGCCTAAACTTCTCTAAAGCAAACACAAAAGCTAAAAATTCTTTCTCAGTAGTGGTATAATTAAGTTGTGCATTATTAAGAGTCCTACTTGCATAATAAATCACATGGGGCAATTTGTTGATTCTTTGCCCAAGAACAACCCCTATAGCAAAATCAGAGGCATCACACATAAGCTCAAATGAAACTATCCAAATTGGAGCTTGAATAATGGGGGTTGAAGTCAACGCTCTTTTCAATTGCTCAAAACTATTATGACACTCAGAAGAGAAATCAAATGGACAGTCCTTTGCCAAAAGAAAGGTGAGAAGTCTAGCTATCTGGCTAAAATCCTTGATGAATCTTCTATAAAAACTTGCATGGCCAAGAAAAGATCTAATGTCCTCCACACTCTTGGGTGGTGGTAAATTGGCTATAAGGTCCACCTTAGATCTATCAACCTTTATCCCTTCTTTGGACACAATGTGACCAAGAACTATGCCTTGCTTCACCATGAAGTGGCACTTCTCCCAATTCAGGACCAAGTTCTTTTCTATGCATCTTTTAAGAACCAAAGAGAGATGATGCAAGTAATGAGAAAAGGTAGAGCCGTGAATAGAGAAATCATCCATAAACACCTCTAGGAAGTGCTCTACCATATCAGAAAAGATACTCATCATGCACCTTTGGAATGTAGCAGGGGCATTACAAAGCCCAAAAGGCATACGCCGGTAAGCAAAGGTTCCATAAGGGCATGTGAAAGTGGTTTTGTGTTGGTCCTCTAGAACAATAGGGATTTAGTTATAGCCTGCATAACCGTCAAGAAAACAATAATATTCATGGCCAGCTAGTCTCTCTAACATCTGATCAACAAAAGGCAAGGGGAAGTGGTCCTTCCAAGTTGTCGCATTCAATTTTCTATAGTCAATGCAAACTCTCCATCCCGTTTGGATACGGGTTGGAATCAACTCATTATTGGCATTCTCAACTACAGTGACTCCTCTTTTCTTAGGCACAACCTGCACAGGACTCACCCATTGGCTATCAGAAATAGGATAAATGATGTCATGACCTAAGCATTTTAGGATCTCTTTCTTGATTGCCTCTTTCATCACAGGATTAGCCCTCCTTTGGGGTTCCTTAGAAGGTTTGGAACTCTCCATCAGATGTATATGATGTTGGACAATGGAGGGACTAATACCTTTGATGTCAGACATGGCCCAACCTATGGCTTCCTTATGGTCCTTTAGAAGCTTAATCAACTCTTCTTCCTGAATAGAAGTCAAATCAGAAGCAATAATAATAGGAAGAGTATGATCATGTCCTAAGAAGGCATACTTGAGGTTGGAGGGCAATGCCTTCAACTATAATGTGGGGGGGCTCAATAATAGAGGATTTGGGAATGAAAGTGGATAGGGGTCCAAGGGGCTCCAAAGGTGGTTGGATGCTCCAGACCTCAGATTAAGGGAGTATCATCAACACCCTCCAATTCTTGCATACATTCTTGAAATCCCGAATCAAAATCAATCTCAAAGAACGTATCAATATCATCGGAAAATCCTTGAAGCATATGCACATCTTCATCCATGTCAGGCTGCTTGCCCAACCTAAACACATTGAAGTCAACAGAAGTATTGCCAAAAGATAATTTCATGAGACCATTCCTGTAATTGATTAAAGCATTACTGGTAGCTAGGAATGGTCTACCCAATATAATTGGGATTTGGTCCTTGAAGTTGGCAGTGGGTTGGGTATCTAAAATAATAAAATCCACAGGAAAAATAAATTCCCCAACCTTCAACAGGACATCCTCAATCATTCCCTTAGGAACTTTAACCGACCGATCTATAAGTTGAAGAGTAATTTTGGTCGGTTTCAGTTCTCCCAATCCCAGTTGTTGGTAGACATGAAAGGGTAAGAGGTTCACACTTGCACCAAGGTCCAATAAAGCATGATCAATAGTGGTATGGCCTATAGTGCAAGAGATGGTGGGGCTTCCAGGATCCTTATGCTTAGTCACATCGGGTGTGAGATTAGAGAACTAATGTTAGCAGTCAAGAATGCCTTTTTGGGCACATTGGTGGTCCGCTTTTGGGTGCATAAGTCTTTGAGGATTTTAGCATAAGCGGGGATCTGGGCAATAGCATCCAACAAGGGGATATTCACCTGAACCTGTTTGAACACATCTAATATCTTTTCCACAGAAGGAGACTTCTTGCTAACCAACCTATTTGGGAAAGGGGCAGGTGGGGTATAAATTCTTTCAGGGTTGGTCTTTTTAACTTCCTTAATAGAATCCTCTTTGGTTTCCTCAACCAAAGCATCTGGTATATCTTTAGGTTCATCAGATGAACCTGGAACAGTAGGCACTTCAATGGCCTCTTGAGAAGGGGGAGAGTCAACAGGAGTATGAGATGGTAAAGACTGAGGTGCACTAACCTGTTGGTACTCACGGCCACTCCTTAAAGCATAAACAATATTTACCTGTCTAGAGGGCCCTTGGTGTTGTTGGCCTTGTGCAACATTGGTTGAAGGAGCTTGGGTACCTTACTGAATATGAACCTGATGCCTAGGATTTGGCTCAGGCTGGCTAGGTAACTTCCCTGTTTCCCTCTCATGCAGGATTGTGACAAGCTGGGTGAGTTGTTTTTCCATGTTATTGTGGCTTGTCATGAGAAGAGCTATTTTGTTGTCCATCTCATTCAGTCTTGTTGTCTCTCCTGTATTGGTAAACCCTGGGGGTTGCTGATAAGGTGCAAGGAGAGGAGGCCTAGCAGAATTAATAGAAGGTCATGGATGAGGATGAGGGGGAAAGGGGTTAGGAGACATTCCTTAGCTTTATGGTGCATAGTTGGTCTTTTGGGCACCAACCTGGCCTTGATGGTTAAAGTTGGATGGACCTGCTTGGTTCCCTTGATTCCATGAGAAATTGGGGTGATTTCTCCATCCTGGATTGTAAGTATTGCTATATGGGTTATTTTGGTAGAGATCACTTGCATTCTCAGTACTGGAATTGCCCACCAAGGTATTGGGGCATTCTTCAGAAAGGTGTCCAGGGGTTTGGCACCAACTGCATACCGACACATGGTTGACCGGATTAACTGGTATAGACTCTTTAAGAACTATGAACTTCAACCGTTTTATGAGGCTGTCAAGTTTGGCCTCTTTGGTTGGCATACCCTCGATGAGATACCCCTTAGTGGTCCTTTCAGCCTCTTGGGAAGATTCCCATTCCCTAGTCTTATCAGCCAAGTTGGTTAAGAATGTCCATGCATCATTCTCCTCAAAAAAAGAAGTAAAGCCTACTGGACACATAGACTCTACAAGTTGCTTGGTTTGATAATCAATACCCTCATAAATAATTTGGCATAGCTGCCACAAGTCAAAACCATGGTGAGGGCATTCTAAGAGAAAGTTCTTGAATCTTTCCATGAATTTAGAAAAGGACTCATATGGTTTCTGCCTGAACTGGAGGATGTCACTTTTAAGCTTATTGGTCTTGTGAAGAGGGAAGAATTTTCTCAAAAAGACAATGGTGAACTCATCCCATGTATTAATGGAGTTTGTTGGCAGTCCATAGAGCCACTTCTTGGCCTGGTCTTTCAGGGCAAAGGGTATAAACCTAAGCCTAACTGCATCATCAGTCAAATTCTGGACCTTAATTAGAACACAGACCTCCTCAAATTCCCTAAGGAAGAGATATGCATCCTTATTAGCCATCCCATGAAAATGGGGTAGCATGGTGATGAAGTTGGTCTTGAGTTCATAGTTATTCCCTATAACAACAGGCAGATTAATGCATGAGGGTTGTGCAGCCCTGGTGGGGTAAAACCTATCCTTAAGAGTCTTGGATTGTTGGTCACCCATGGTCAAAGGTGGTAGAGAAGGTGGTCTTCTAATAAGACGATTACTTGAATCACGAGTCCACACCTTAGCCACCTAAACAGATATGAGGTCTCCTTTAGAAAAATTAAAGAAAAATAAAACACTTAAAAAAAAAAAAAAAAAAACTAGAAACAAGAGGGAGCCCAAGGTAGATAGTGCATCTCTATCCCTCAAAAAGCGAAACAATGGTTCAAAAGCTGTAAGGATGCCATATAGGTTGACAGCAAGGGAACCCGTATAGTCTTCTATAGCCACCTACGTGCGACTCTAATATGGATTCTGATGTAGAATGGAGGTCTACTATACGTTTATGTTTCCAACACTCTCACTATGTCGCTTTCCTGTTATCAAGAGTGGTCACCTCCAAAGATAAGTCACATGTCAATCCACCCAACCAAGTCAAGATGTAGCGTCATAGGTAACTTAATCCTATGAGGGACACCAAAAGATGGAGGGTTGAAGCATATGAAGGACTTTAGATTGGGCGCACACTATTTGAAACAGAAGAGAAACAAGAAGAGGTTTTCAAAAACTGATTTTTTTTTTTTTCAAAAAAAAAAAAAAAGAGAAAATAATAAACTAAAACACTTCGAACTACTTAAAAATCAGATAAATAAAATGGATAATAATCTCCCTGGCAACGGCGCCAAAAACTTGTTTGAATTAAAATAAAACCGTAAGCGTACGGGTCAATCGTAGCTACGGGTCGAACACGAGGAGATATATGCCACTCTATTTAACTAACTCAAAAGTAATGCAAAGTTAACCAAATTAAAGTGTTAAATTAAACTAATTAAACTAACGAAAATCAATGCATCCTAACTCATAAGCATCTAACAAAATTAAGGGATTAAATCGGCGTCCTAACACATGAGCATCTAACCTATCAAACTAAAGCAAATTGAAAAGAATAAAAATACAGCCACATATACTAACCATATAAAAAGAAATAAGGGAATAAAAATGCATCCATAAACCACAACCATATAAAACTAATATAAAAGAAAGAGAGGGGTGATGAGCACATTTATGTGTGAAATCTTAGGGCATAAAGCATACATTTTACCACATTGGACAGAGTTACTCGGTGCTTTCTTGTGCTTTTCAGGTTTTAGGTGAATTCTTGTGAAAATGGAGGAGATGATGCTAAGAAAATATTTTTAAGCTGTTTAAAGGTGTTAATGGCTTGGATACGTAGCACATCGAGTCAGCTTCGTAACGGTTCAAACGGCACTTCATTCCGAGTTGAAACGAAGAAGTTACGGTTGTTTCAGTAACAAAGCACGAAAATGGTCTATAGGGGTTTAGTTGTAATTATTGACAGTCGGCTGGGGACAAAGTGAAGAGAAAGTTCAGATTTCAGGGGCCTTAACGAATTATTAGAAGTTATATTTCTTGTACCCGAAAGATTCCATTTGGAGGGCTCTGGACAGTCCAACTTCAACTAGAGATATCTTGGGCTCCCGAACTCCAAATTGGACGAAATTTGGGTCTATTTTGGGTGATTTTTCGCAAGGAACATAATGGTGAGGCCTATATAAGCACCCCATGCTCCACATTTTCTGAAGGACAGAATGGGTATTTTATTTATTCTTGAAGGAATCCTAGTCATTACCCTTACTCTCTCCCTCCTCCAACTTCTCAAGGGCACTTCTGGAATTCTACTTGAGATAGATTTATTTTGAAAGATATTCTCTCACCTATGGAAAGTTGAAAAATCAAAGATGCTTTGATTTTATTGCTTGGAGAAGATATCTACAAAGAAAAGGAAGCACTTGTTAGAATTGGAAGTTTACTTTTCTAGAAATAGAAGGTCTATGTAAACAATCTTCTCTTCTTCTTCTTTCTAATTTTTTCTTTTTTCTTAGGATTCAAGGCATTGTTAAAGAGGAAAGAGAAGAGAATATTCTCTTTTCTTAAGGAATATTTCTCCTACACTTCCCTCTTCTCTCTTCTCCTCTCTTCCCCTTATAAGTACCCCTTGCCCTCTGAGTTGTAAGAAGTGAGTTTTTTAGTTCAGTTTTTAGTTAGTTTCTAGTTCAATTTTAATTCAGTTTTTTTAGTGTAATTTTTATTTCATTCACTTAGTGAAATTTTCTCTTCTTTTCCTATTTTTGGCTTAAGTTCTTAGTTTTGATTTCAAGTTCTTAGTTTTGATTTCACAAGTCTAGTTTAATGGTTGTAATAGTTTTAGTTTAAAGCTTCCTAGTGTAAGTTCCTATGTTGATGACAAGACATGGAGATTTAGAAGAGGAAGCCATGGTGAGTTTATTCAAGTATTCAAGCACATCAAGGTATCTCATTCTCTAAACCCTTAATCTCATTCTCCCTTTCCTCTATCTCTCTCTTTCTTCTTCTTCTTCTCCCTCTATTTCTTTTATTTTTTTTATATGGTTGTGGTATGTGGATGCATTTTTATTCCCTTATTTCTTTTTATGTGATTATGAAGTGTGGCTGTGTTTTTGTTATTCCTTTCAAGTCGCTTTAGTTTGATAGGTTAGATGCTCATGTGTTAGGACACCAATTTAATCCCTTAATTTTGTTAGATGCTTATGAGTTAGGATGCATTAATTTTCATTAATTTAATTAGTTTAATTTAACACTTTAATTTGGTTCACTTTGCATTACTTTTAAGTTAGTTAAATAGAGTGTCATATATCTCATCGTGTTCGACCCGTGGCTACGATTGACCCGTACGCTTGCGATATTATTTTAACTCAAACAAGGGGGAAGAAGAAAAAGATAGAGAGAAATAGAGGAGATGGAGAATGAGATTGAGAGTTTAGATAGTAAAACCTGGATGTGCTTGCATGAATATAATTGAAAAGCTTGAATACTTGCATAAACTTACCATGGCCTCATCTTCTAAATCTTCAAGTCTTGTCATCAACTTAAGAACTTAGACTAGAAACCTTAAAACCTAAACTAGAATTAAGAAATTACAACCCAATTGAAGACTTAAATTGAAATTAAAGCATAAACTAAATCTATTATAACCATTAACTAAAAATCATAAAAGCAAACTAGAACTTAGAAAAGCCAAAAATCACAAATTAGAAGGAGAATAAGAGAAGAAATTTCACTAAGTGAATGAGCCATTTTTACAAGAGAGGTAGGGGGTATTTATAGGTGGAAGAGAGGAGAAGAGAGAAGATGGAAGTGTAGGAGAAATATTCCCTAAGAAAAGATAATATTTTCTTCTCTTTCCTCTTTTACAATGCCTTGAATCCTAAGAAAAAAAAAAAAAATAGAAAAAAGAAGAAGAGAAGATTGTTTACATAGACCTTCTATTTCTAGAAAAATAAACTTCCAATTCTAACAAGTGTTTCATTTTCTTTGTAGATATCTTCTCCAAGCATTAAAATCACAGCATCTTTGATTTTGCAACCTTCCATAGATGAGAAAATATAAATCTATCCCAAGTAGAATTCCAGAAGTGCCCTTGAGAAGTTGGAGGAGAGAGAGAGTAAGGGTGATGACTAGGATTCCTTTAAGAATAAATAAAATATTCATTCTGTCCTTTAGAAAACGTGGAGCATAGGGTGCTTATATAGGCCTCACCATTGTGTTCCTTGCGAAAAATCACCCAAAATAGACCCAAATTTCGTCCAATTCGGAGTTGGGGAGCCCAAGATATCTCAAGTTAAAGTTGGACTGTCCAGAGCCTTCCAAATGGAATCTTTCGGGTACAGTAAAGTAACTTCTGATAATTGCATTAAGGCCCCTGAAATCTGAAATTTCGCTTCACTTTGTCCCCGTCCGACTGTTAATAATTATAAATAAACCTCTGTAGACCATTTTCGCGCGTCGTTAGGGAAACGGCCATAGCTTCTTCGTTTCAACTCGGAATCAAGTGCCGTTTGAACCGTTGCGAAGCTGATTCGATGGGCTACGCATCCATGCCATTAACACCTCTAAATAGCTTAAAAACATTTTCTTAGCATCATCTCCTCCATTTTCACAAGAATTCACCTAAAATCTGAAAAGCACAAGAAAGCCCCGAGTAACTCTGTCCAATGTGGTAAAATGTATGCTTTATCCCCTAAGATTTCACACATAAATGTGTTCATCACCTCTCAAAGTAAGGAGCCCGAAGAGCACTGCGCATTTCACTGGCTTCTTGTTCCCCAGCGCCTTGACAGTTCCACACCACCACCCACCAAATACGTTAACAGTGGAGTTGGCAGGAAGCAGCCTCCTCAAGATTCTCCACCTCTCTAATGCAACATTCCCTCTCCAAAGAGTTGGCAAAGGGAAGGCACACAGAGAGGGACCCTCACGGCCCGTCAACCCAAAAGACACTGCGTGTCGATTGAGGATCGAAGCTGTGAAGGCCAATGTCGATTGAAGATTGAAGCCGAAAGTAGCACTTCTAAGAAGATAAACCTTCAAAAACTTGCAACCTCTACATCTAAGAAAACAACGGCAACCAAAGTGCCATAAGAAGCGCAAAATTTCTATGGAACGGCAACAGGAAGACAACATTGAAGAACCCATATTTCCATGGGAAGCAAAGGAGTGAAGGAGACCAACCCTATTGATAGGGCAAAATGACGATTCGAAGGCGAAAGAGAATATTAAGGGAACAACTACCCCACTTAATAGGAAGTTACACCCAAGGCCACGTGCTCCAACCCTAATGGACAAACACTTCTCCAAAAACTAGAAGCGGTGCGATTACCCAGACGACGATTCGGCTTCTGCGCCAACTCCATTAAGGATAAAGTATGTGAAGCATCAATTAAACAAGGAAACAATAAATGTTAGTGTGGGAAATCTACAAAAAAATCTATGAAAAGAGGATTCAGGCCATAATGAGTATTTACGGCAGAGAGAAGGGCAAATGTCACCAGAAGCCAAGGAAAAAGAAGGATTTGCCAACTCAAGGAAAAAAAAACCAAGTGGCACAGATTCAATAAATACCGAGCATAAAGCAAAACCCATAATATACATCAGAGGGGTAAAAACCGTTGCCCGAGATACAACAGCAGCAATTACAGGTGTGTGAGCTTAGGGCGAGGTGGATTAGCGGGCAAAGGCCCTGGAACATTTTGTGGAGGAGGAAAGAAAGGTATGGACAGTGTTAAGGGGTCGAGTACAACCTCCCGTACTAGAACATGAGGGTCAAAACCCAATCTCATCTTCCCCCAATTAAAATAGGGTGCAACCTCCTTCACCCGGTTATATAGGCGCTGAGTGCCTTCCAAAGCCTTATCTATGCAGAAATGCTTAAATGCAAGCGATTGAATCACATGGTTGATCGTAAGGTTTGCCGCAGCATATTTCTCAGGCCAGAGATAGTCACTGACGTTATCCACAATATCCCGAGCAAACTCCAGCCTGGCCAATAGATCTTCCTCTTAGTGCTAAAGGGACTTATGATCTTCCAATTCCGCTTCCAAACGCGAATTGCGCTTCCTCAGTATAGCATTAGCTTTGTCATATGCTTCTATCCGAGATTGCAATTCCTTCTCACGCTCTGAAGCCTCCCGAGCCACGATACCGGACAAGGGAGGATGATCCTAGGCAAAAAAGGGATAAGGAGTCATGGTCAAATATGCAACAAGACAAAGAAATCCAAAATAGAAAATAAAACCCGTGGCCATTTTCCATTAACTGAAGTGCGCGAGATTATAAAAAAAAATAAAAATCACAGCGCAATAGCATCTGACGAAACAGAGAAACTAAACCATAGGGGTGTCTACAGCATCTTCAGGGGTCAAGAGGGCAGTTGGTGTGGTTGACAGGACTGGGGGAGGATTCTCCTCTCCCTGCTCGACACTCTGCATAATATTTTACTCGGGGGCAATCTCAGAAGGAACAGAATTCACTGTCTGGCCAGTTCCACTGGCAATAGCTCCTCTAGGGCTGACCAAAGAGCTTTGCCCATCGGCCTCGTTGAGGGGCATCTGAGGAGTAGCAAAAGAAGAGGGACGAGGAATGTCCAATTTTCCAACCGAAGAGGCAGGCTTGTAGGCGCCTGACTCTAACCGCATAAGCATATGCTCCACTTCAGATATCCCCTAGAAATTGAAATCCAGTTGCCTCTCCTTCACTTGAACCCAGATGGAGTGATCAGTCTTCAGCACAGCCAGAGAAGCTGTCGCCATGTGGTTAACTCGGCAAGCTTCAGATTCAAGATATTCATTGATGGCCTTGGCTCTAGCATCATCATCAAAGAACACCAGGAAAGCAAGGAAGTTCAAAAATTAAACTTTATGACGTCCCATCAATCTCCCCTCAAAAGGCGCAAAAATCGACAGATATTTCCCTCCCACGCGTTAACAGCGGCTAGTGGCGGCTCATTTATAAATAGCTAATGAAGGATAAAAATGTCCAGCAAAGGAAGAATCATCTCCAACCAGGCATGGCTCCGTATTAGCCAGACCCAAACAAGCAACCCGAGCTCTGGGCAATTCGTCAAGGCTCATCGTCGATGCTTATCAAATTACTCCCTACACCTCAACTGAGGTAAAGGGAGTAGGGGACAAATGATACACCATAATTTGTACTTCAAATCCTGACCATACACGTAGTCCTCTCAGGTTCGCAAAGAAAAGGAAGTTGGGGGCGTGCTTGGAGAATCCCACGCGCGTGACGGTTATGAAGCTTGGCCCACCACAGAATATAAATTAATGGCTAGACCCTCATGTAAGGGGACGGAAGAGACAGTATTCAATGATCAATAAAGATAGCATACTATTATTCCGCAGTCTCATCTCCGTTATTCCCAATTCCATCTAGTTTTTACACTAGCACATCTGTTGTGCCGCCGGTAGATTTCTCTCCGGCAGAAATTTTCTCACAACATGTTCTATGATGTTCAGTAAGTTTAAGGGTTGCTCGTGGTACAAATAGAGAGCAATGTATGCATGCATCAATGAAGCCTGATGAAGATGACCAGCGATGGGAACGAGATTTTACTGCGTTAGCCTGGTAAGTATCCTAGTTGAAGGAAGAAATTCAGAAAGTAGTAAATCCCCTCTCAAGCCATCGCGCCTCAATAACTTGCGCAACTGAGCATCTTCCTACATGCTCATGTACTTCAACACGTCAGATTTGGATGGAAAGAATGCCATCTCCTCCCTATTGGGAATGTCTAAAATGGTTGCCAACTCCGCAACACCAAATGTGATATCCATAACCTTGACTTAGGTAAATATGCAGATACCCCTTCTACCATGATCCTCGGACATTAGGTTACAAAAGAACTGCCTCACGAGATGAGGGTACATGTATTCATGCAGACTAAGCATACTGGTCCAGCATCCTATGCACGGCCCGATTGGCTATCTCTACTTGCACTGCGAGGGCATCTTTATGCGGTAGGCTCACTCCTTTCAGGTCGGCATCTGAGAAGGAGATTATCGTTTCTGACTTGGCTACATTAATCGGTATCTCTGCTACCCCTATGAACCAAGCATGGGCTTTTACCTTTCTTGTAGACTCCTGCCCTGGTCCTCCCATTATAGTGAGGATTGGGGCTCCCATGGTATTGCTCGGTCCTAGAGCATTTCTTCTTTCTTCGTGGCGGCCTCTGTCCCCGTCATAATCTGTTCTCCTCTCCCCCCGTCGTGGCTCCTCTCTTCCCCGATCATGGCCTCTACCTCCTTGACCCGAACGGCCCTTTCGACCTCCCTTTATATACTTGTTCAGGTTCCCTGCCTTGATGAGTTGTTCTATCTCCTACTTCAATTGAATGCACTCTTCTGTGTCATGTCCTGTGTCCTTGTGAAAGAGACAATACTTGTTTGGATTTCGCTTCTTGGGTCCTACAAGCATGGGTCGTGGCCAATTGAGCAAGGCACGGTCTTGGATCTGCATAAGGATCTGTGACCTTGTGGTGTTCAGGGGAGTGTAGCCGAGGCTTCCAGCTAGATCAATCCTCTTTAGGCGATGCTCAATCTTCTCCAGTCGGCGGTCACCCTCTTCCTGTCGACGCTTTGTTCTAGTCCATTTGCTTTCTCCATGATCATCCGGCGTCGATCTTTTATTCTCCTATGGTTTGGCCTCGATCACTTTTTTCGGGTTTGTAGTACTTCGGCCATATTGGCGAACTCATTGCATCGTTCCAATAACTCTTTCATTGTCCTGGTTTCGTGCCGCGCCAGGTCCTTGATGAGGTCCAGGTCTCTTATGCCCCGGTTAGGACTACATGTTGAGTCTGGTCGTCCAGATCCCTAACCTCCAGGGATTCCTTCATGAATCTTGTGACATATTCCTTGAGGGACTCCCCTGGATTTTGTACCACGTTCAATAAGTTGACCGTGATTTTCTTCTGTTTGACGCTGCTTTGGTAGCGGGTGACAAATTGTTCACAGAGTTCCGCGAAGGAGTTTATTGATCGAGGCTTAAGTCTTGAGAACCACAAAGTGGTCGCGCCTTTGAGGGATGCCGGGAAAGCTCGGCAAGAGATGACCCCGAATTCACCATCCAAGGTCATCATCCTATTGAAGTAGTTGATGTGATCGTTGGGGTCCGTGGTTCCGCTGTAGAGCTCGAAGGTAGGTAACCTGAGTCTGGAGGGGAGAGATGCGCTCATGATTTCTGCCAAATTGATGTTGGCCTGGTATGGAGGGTGTTTCGCCTTTTATCTGCTTCTTCAATCCTTCCAACTTCTCGTTCAATTCTCGGAGTCTTTTATCTAACTCCTCATCACGTGACTGTCCGCCACGCTTGATTGTGCGTTCACTCGAACCTGCTCTGACCCCTCCTTGATGTTTCCTCCCGCCGTGAGTTTTGACATGAAGGCGAGTGATCACGATGTGATGAGCCTTGATGTGAACGTGAGGGACTTTCTTCACGATAGGTCTGACTCGGCCTTAGCATGTGACTTCCTCCTAGTCGCCCTTAGAATATCGATCCTCTTATCGAACCATCTGGATTAGGTTCCACCGATCTATGTGTAGGTGATGCCCCACATTCCGATCGGATTGGTAGATCCGCTGTTCTCACGGGATGATGTGAAGGATCTCCTTGCTGATGAGTCAAACTTGCGCGTCTCGTGAGTCTCTTCGATCTTTCACCCCCAGGGAGTGACCTCCTAGGGTTTTGCTCCTATCGAGGGATTGGTTTAATCCTCGACAGTGGCACCACCCATGGCCTCCTACAGGAAGTCACCCACTGCCTCAGATAATCTCGAAAAAGATTTTGGTCTCGGAGGATTTGCCTCTGCAAGTCATTAATCTGACCAGCAATTGTTGGTGCGTTCAGGTCAGGTACTGCCTCCACGGCTACTTCGTTATTGAGATTGACTACATCAACGTGCTCGTTCTCTGGGTTCTCCATCTCTTGGAGGTCATGATTATTGGCTCTCCGATGAGAGCTCTCCGGTGGGGGTGTCTCATTCTTCTCCCTCGGAGCCTTGGTGGAGGGAGCGGCCTTCTTACCCTGTGGTGCCATTGAATACTTGAGGAAGTGAGCTAGTAGATATGTTGGCTAGCGTCGTTCCCATAGACAGCGCCAATCTATTGCATCAAGAAATCTCCAGTAGGTCCTTCGGGTGTTGCAAATTGCAAAAGGACGTCAGGGACAAGGGAGAACCAGTGTGGTTCCAGCCTAGGACTCTTCGATGCCTAAGTTAGATCTCTTTCAGCAACAGATGAATTACTAGAATTCAAGATGGTTAATGGGGTAGAATACCTGAGTATTTATAGTTGAGTATGGTGGTGTGGAGAGTCCCAGTTGGTGATAAGTATTCTTTGTGGAAGAGTCTATCACGTAGTAGAGTTGTACTTGGAATAGCTCCTTGTGAGATGTAGAATCCTAGTAGGGAAGAGGGTCCCCAAACGTCCTCTTCTCGTGTTGAGTTTGATTAGGTTTGTACCTCTTTGGGAATAGTTCTCCCTTTGACCTCCTGATCTTTTAGTGATAGGATAATATAGATCTTGCTGATGATGTCATAGTTGGACTTCGTGGCATGCATGGTAAACTTGGCCTTTGGGGTGGCCTCTTCGGTCCTATTCCTCTTGGGCTGCTAAACTGGTTCTGTCACTGCAGGGCTTGAGCTGGCCTCCTCTTCGGGTCAGGACACGTGGCATCCCGGGATTGGCCTGTATATTTTTGGTTTATCACCGTGCATCTTTCCTTCTCGCAGTAAGTTGATCTCATGTACCTGCTTTGGCTGTAGAAAGAAAGATAACTAGAATACTCAGTACAATTAACTAATGCAAGGAGTGTTATTGTAGGAGTGGGCGTGTGGAAGAACGGGGTGGGGCAGGGGATTTCAGCGGACAGTGGGGCAGTAGGAAGAACAGAGGTGAGGGGCTTGAAGAGGGTGGGGTGGGAGGTTTCAGGGGGTACGCAATAGATCGCAACAGAGGGGAGCAGTTGAGCAAGGGTGGGGGGTTCGAAAGGAACACAGGGAGGAGAAGACGGGGAGGATGGGGCATACTGATGGGGTTGGGTTGTAGCTGGGGAGTAGTTGGGTTAGATTGGGTTGCAACGAGGGCGGTGCGGTTATAAGGAGGAGGGGGATGGTGATGTGGGTCCCATTAGGTTTTTATATTATTAGAAAATAAAAACAATTATTTACACGGAAAAAAAAAAAGAGTTACTAGTTTAATTATAATTCAATTTAAAAATTTTTAAACCCCAAATATTATCTGGGACCTGGGGAGGTCCCTAGAATTATATTAATGAATGTACAAAAAATAAAGAATACAAAGCGGGGGACATAGCCGCCTTACTCCAACCCAAAAGAGCTAAACCTCTCAATCATTCTCCCTAGAGACAGTAATCCAATTTAGATATCTCAAACATAATATGTGAAACATCAAGTACCTATACCTAAACTTCAATTTGTCAAAACGTAAAGTACCCTGGGACCCTGGGTGCTATTTACCTTTTTATTAAACTGAAGGAGTGTTTGAAGGGTGGGACGGTGGTGTAATTTTTTTTAATTTTTAATATTTTATTGCATAAGGCTTACCTTCACCTCGACCCCAAATAATAGACGATGAGAGTTTATTCATGGTCACTTCATTAGTGGTAAAGGGATTTTATTTAAGGCCACTTCACTAATGGTGAGGGGATTCTCCCCACTCCAACTGTTCCCCCAATGAAAGGTAAAAATCTCACCAAAGGTTATGCTTGCACACACTCCAATTGGCCAGCACACTTGGAGGCTCTAGAGGTCCAGGGAGCGATCTCGTTCCCTTTATTTATATTTCTTTTGATAAAAATAAAAGATTATTTAAACAAAAAGGAGGAAACATTGTCTATTACGGTTCTACTTCTCTCAACTTTGATCCAACAAAACTTGGATAGTGTATGTCCCACAATCATGAAAATAGTTCCCCAAGCCCATTTTGGACAGAGGTTGAGCATGCCACCCACTCGAGGTATGCCGCCATCATTGGCCCCTTCGGGTGGTCTTCCCCACAGAAATCACTTCCCCTGTGTTTAGAATTTATCTACAGGCTAAACGATTCCTATTTATTCCATTCGGTCCAAATTAAGGGTGTAAACGGATCGGATTCAGCTCGGAGAATGCTATATCCACATCCGCATCCGCAAGAACAGATTCAGATAATGCTAAACAGATACGAATCAGATATTTTATCCACTTATATGCAAATATAACTTTTCGGATAGCTATAGCCTATCTATACCCGTATCCGTTTATCCAAATAACAATCTGCTCAAGATCAAACAGGATTGGCCTCTAATCCGATTGCATCTACTTGATCCACGTCGTTAATGACGTTTATCCCTATCGCATGACTACAAATGTTCTAAATAACTTCACTTTGGACTGATTTCACTTGATCAATATAAATTGGGACACAGGTTTTTTCCCCACAGATTCAAGCCCGCTAGCTCTGAGATAAGACCCTTGTAATTGTCTACAGCTTGGCTACTTTTGCACTCCCCCGAGTCGGAACAGGTCCTTGTACCGACATCGAGACCTCCACGCCACCCATATGGACTCCAGAAGGCCGAAGAGGGGGGCAGTGGAATCCATTTGGGTAACTTGTGTCCCAAGGTAGGAGCTGGCCTGACCTGCACTCCCCTCCCCCTACCCTGCCTTGCTCCCTTTATTTCACTCCTCGCGGGGTGCAACATCCAAAACAAAGGCTACACTACTTCCATTTTTGCCTCCCCATTTTGTCAACTGGCAAAATAATGTATCAGAAAATTGGGGCCAAACCAATACCCATGCCGATACCGTGAACTAAATCCCTGTTCTTCAATCATCGTCATTCATGGGTGACAATAACATTCGCACATGAAACAATACCCAACAAAGGATCAAAAGTCCTATAAACTCAGATAATGTGATGACAACTGAACAAATTGGCATAAGAAAAATAACGTCAAAATCATATATTAAACTCTTGCCAAAAATCAATGCACAAACGGAATATTCTTAACACTCGGAGGAACAAAATTCAAAATCCACATCAACTGGCTGCGATTGAAATAAAAACAAGGTCTTGCTCTAATGTCTTTGTAGTACGAAGTCCACTTCCACTTAATTTTACAGGTCTTGCACACTCAAACCTAGAGAAGAAAACAGAGAGAGATCAACAACCAAATTAGAAGAAAAACAGAATCAGAAGGCTGAAATGATACACAAAGAACCATACTAGTATCTAAGATGATAATTAGAAAAGCAATGGCGATACAACATGATGCCCCACTCGAGTCATGTTATTTTAAAATAGGGAAATGGTTCTCTGAACCGCTGCAGCAGGATACACTGGCACCACCTGGCTGCCCTTCAATGTATAATGCCATTTTGTAGCACCTCATTGGTGCACTACCATATGCTGCTTGCTCAGAGAGCCGTCTACCTCGAAAATATTATAGAGGTTGAAAAAAGGAATACAAAGTACAGTGGAATGCTATTAATATACAAAATCATCTTCCATTATGCTAGATTTTGCAAACACAAAAAAAGGTGTCAGAAATCAAGGTTTAGCTGTGTCAACAAGTAACAGTAGATAAATAGCAATATTAGTAACATTACCAACATTTAATTAAGAGAATAAAAAAGCATCAACTTAATACAGAATCTAAGTGAAAATTCCCATATGCAATACAGACCCACAAGACAAAGATTACATGGTCCTTGTTTCTCAAAAGAATAACTTCCAATGATTTAAAAACATTAGAAATGTATTTTTTACATAAAATAACAATTGTGTTAAGCCTGGAAAAACTGTTCAAAGGTGAGAATCTAATATATGTCTCATGCCCTGTCTAAAGAGATAACTACAGCATTGCTCCCCCCCCCCCCCCCTATAGTGATCGAATACAAGACCACCATTATGGAGTTTCCAAACAAAGAAAGACCATCAACATCTCTGACCACAATTGGTCAGATCCATCAAGGGAAAACAATCCTCCATAAAAAATGGATGATAAAAGTACCTAAGCAAATTCCATATCTTAACTTTTTACATAGGAATAGCTTATGAAAATCGGTCTAAAATATAACTAAAAATAAATAAGTGAAGATTTCATATGAAAAGGAAAGGAACAGAATGTAGATGGACCAGTTTAAACCATTGCCCAAATCAACAAATAATGCTTTGCATACTTTGTAAATATGGGATGTATTCTAGCCTTCCAAGTAAGAGCAACATACATTAATGCAGGAGTTTCTGAGTAGGATAAGACCATCAACATTTCTGAGATTAAATTACATTTACCAAGGAATATACAAACACAATTTGTTGCTCCAAGGGAAAATTTTTCCACTTAAAATAAGACTACATCAGTGTCTAGGTCAATTTCAGAACATAATCTAATAACTACATAGGAACATTAGTAAAGATTCATTATAATTACAGAGTCGAAACTACCTCAACTTCTGATTTTCTAATCTGATAGCTACATAGGAATATCAGTGAAGATTCATTATAATTACACAGACTAAACTACCTCAACTTCTGATTTTCTTTATAGTGCTTACCATGGGACATGTACAAAAAAATTTACTTTCATCCTTAAAGACAGGGAAAACCTATCCCATTCAAAAGTAGGAGGAGAAAGGATGCACTAGGATACTTCACCAAGAGAGCTTGTTATCACAAGAAAACTACTCAACAGTAGCAGCACACAAAAACAGTTGACAATTACCATATGACTCATATGACTAAGCAAATAAGACCACAATGGTAGATACTCTAATAGATCATAACTAAACAAACACAACCAAAGAGCATCACAAAGCCTACTAGAATGTCTCACAGAATAGCATTTCTAAATAAGTATAAATATGAATAAGATATGCCAACATATTTTAGCAAATGATATAATCAGTATCAACCAGCTCAAAAAATAAAATGCATAAGACTGTTATGGTTCATGGTCTGTGTGTAAGGAGGTATAGCAGCAAAGCTGCACCATAGGGGTGGAAAATGTGATGTGTCCAGAGAATAGTTTTCAAAGTAGAAAGACCATCAACATCTCTCCTTGGTCGGCACAAATCTTTCCCCTCAGATGATGAATAAGTTACTGGGTCCATGGAGAATTAATTTAAACACTTTTAACTCATTAATTGATACAAATACAGTGAAGCAAATAATCATGGGGAACTATGATCACCTGGAGGAAGAGACTGCTTCAGCTTATCGGCCTTCTCCGAGTCAAAAACACATAATGTGTACAGATACTTGGAGCAGCGAACCTTGAACTTCACCACATCTTTGCTCCTCTTAATTTTAACAGACCGTGCATCTTTCCTTCTCGCAGTGAGAAGGAAATCTTTGATCTCATGTATCTGCTTTGGCTGTAGAAAGATGATAACTAGAATACTCAGTACAATTTACTAAATCAGGCATAAAGCCTGCCAATCAGGCATTCACGGATAAAGTACTACCCACCATGAGACCCAATTCAAACCCCTCATGAATTCTTGTAGTTAGATATTAATGCAAAAAACAATCTCAAAGTAGAAAAGGAATATATATATACATATATATATATATATATATATACATATATACATATATATATAGTATATATATATATATATATATATATATATGTATATATATATACATATATATATATGTATATATATATATATATATATATGTATATATATATATATATATATATGTATATATATATATATATATATATGTATATATATAGACATATATATATATATATATATATATATATATATATATATATATATGTATATATATATACATATATATATATATATATATATATATATATATATATATATATATATATGTATATATATAGGCACAAAATTGACCATAGGCCATTTTTTATGCTACAGAGAAGTATTCTTGACAATTCTAACACAAGAACCAAAAAGACCATACAACAATCAGCAAGTTAACTACTGCAAGATAATGAGAATTTGAAAATATCCATGAATCTGTAACACAAAACACAATGTTATCATGAAGCTCTAACCCTAGCATCTACTTAACCCTATTCCATAAGGTATAAAAGAGCTATGACCTAGATTACAGCCCTTCTTGTTCCCCCCTCAAGTCAATAACTGGGTAATTTATAAGATAAAAATGAAGAGAGCAGATTACAGATCAGGAGCTCATGACATCACCAGAACGGACTAACAAAGGAGAGACGATTAACAAAGATTACTGAGTTAACTCCCTACAAACCCCCGATTACATTGCTAACCTAATAGTTTCTCTAGATGATTTACGAACAACAACATAGAAACTTCAGTCCCAAGAGAAAACTACACCATTATAATAAAAATAACAGAACATACGAAGAAAAACCAAAAGCAACAAGAAATGAAGAACAGAAAAAAAACCCCAAAACACGATAAAATCAGTTTTTTAAAAACACATCAAATCAAATCACAGACAAAAGGGCAAACACAAAACTAGTTCTAGTGACTGAAGAAACCAAAGACCGAAGCTCAGCAACTAAAAGAAAATGAAGAAATACTTAGAAAAATTACAGAATAATATCAAATGAATGAAACTAGTAGTAATCGACACGCTTGAGAAGAAATCGAAGTACCATTTTCTCAGATCGTTGGAGAAGCTGACAGTCGAACTCCCAAGTTTCCAAACCCTAAAAGTAACCTAACATTTATATATAGAGGTGTTTGCCTCGAAAACCCTAGCCTTACTCGTGTCGCCATTTACACATAGCGGCATAGGGGACAAAGGGTGTCAAAACCTAGCCCGAACCGTTAAGATCGATCGAAAAAAACCTGGATCGAATCGAATCGAACCGATCCTTATTGGATCGGCTTTGGACTAGGATATGCTGAGACCAGTTGAAAACCAGACCACACTGGATCAACCGATAGCAAACCGAAACCCGAATCAAATGAAACCGATAAAAAAAATCATTGAGTATAAGGTTATGAATAAGTGAATTGATAAAGAAAAATCATTAAGTTAGTGAACAAATTACTGGTTGTAAGGGGAATTGTTACAAATCAATGAGTATGAGGTTATGAAAAAAATAAATTTCATTTTAACAATGCTTCTTCCATTAATCGTCTTGTTTACTATACAAAATTAGTTGGTTGTCAAATAAATGATTTGAAAGTAGTGTTCATTATGTGATTTCAATATTAATTATCTTCTCAGTGACTATTCTTTGATTTCAATTTTAATTATCTTCCCCTTACAATTAATGATAAATAATTATATGATTTGTAACAATAATTATCCTTTGATTTGAATATATCTTCCATTCTTCCCCATATAATTTATTCTTCTTTGTTTGAATTACAACATGAACATATTAAATCAATTTTCTTGTTTATGGTTGTATACTTGTTTTGACTTGGGGAAGGTGAATTAAGGTGTTTTTATCGAATCTTTCCTCACTATAAATTAGGAATTTAAGATTTCATTGTGCCTCAAACCCAAAAACAAACCGATCTAAACCGGTAATAACCCGATATTGAAAAACCGAAATAAATCGAAACGATCGAAAACTGAAATTTCTTAACGGTTTGGTTTTGGTCTCACCATTCCATGACCGAAACCGATTCAGCCCGATAGAAATCGAGCCGAACCGACCGTTTGACATCCCTAATAGGGGTGTTAAACCTGGACCACACCCTACCGGTTCCACCTGAAAACGGATCGACCATTTAATAAACGGTCCAATCTCAGTCCAGCCCATTTAGCAATTAGTCAGCCCATAGTTAGCAAAAACGGGAATGGAAAAAAATGGAGTCTTATGATACGGAATTTAGCTCGACTCCAGGGAGCCCAGCACGCCTAGGGTGTTGCCAGCCGTTGAGCTATGCCGCACACATCCCTAGGTGTGCGCCGAGATGTGTGCGGCACAGCTCAGCCATTGGATGCCCCTTGGCAGCACCCTGGGCGTACGCTTCCCTGGAGAATCCTAATCCTATGATACGGGTTTTAAACGGTAAAAATTTGCAAACGGATGATCAAATAAAACGATTAAAAAAAACACAAAAAAAGGATAGTACGGGGTTTAAACGTCTATATTTCAAAAAAATGGCATTGTTTTTATTTGAATACATGCTTCTAATTTCAATGTACGTGCATTGACCTTGAGTCGAAGGTGATATCATGAGAAAATATAGCCCTTCGAGTTCGAGTTCGAGTTCGAGAGAGACATATGCTCAGTTAAGTAAGACATTATGCAACAAGTCTAAGGCCTTAAAAAATGCCAAAAAAAATTGGGAATTTGTTTTAAACGTGTTTTAAACGCGTTTAAAATGGGAATGCTTGATGTTTGCCTTTATTCCTATATGTTAGGGAAACATATGACAAAACATGTTTAAAACGGTACAAAGCAGGAACGCATTTAAAACGAAATTTTAAACGCATTTTTGATAACAAAGAGTCGGCCTCTGTTTTGGCCATAGATCAATGGGCTTATGGGCACCTAATTGAAAACTGATCTAAACCATTGTAAACAATCCGAAGCAGAACCTATTATTTTAATGACCGTAGGAAACATGATTAAATATGTTAACTAGACATATAAGAGATATTCCAAATATCAAAAAATGCAAACAAGCATGAGATTATCATAAGATAAGAGATCATTAGATTAGCGACCGTACTCGATTTAAACGAGTTGTGTACGTACCCCTTTGAAAGGGATCAGGTCAACGTAGTTTCAAAACATGGTTAAAATCATACATGGGACATTCCTAATGTAAAAAATGCAATCTAGCATGAAATGAAAATAATTACCAAAATACCACTGGAGGGTGGTAATGTACGAAACTCATATTTTGGTATCACCACTGGCATTAAACATAATTAAATACGTTAACCAAACATATATGAGATATTCCAAACATCTAAGTGCAATCCACCTCTAAATGGCAATAATTACCAAAATGCTACTAGAGGGCAGAAGTGCAAAAAATGCATGGAAATGATCATTTGTGTGTCAAAACATATTTATTAATATCAAAACATGTGTTGCAATTATTAGGAGTCTTTTATGAGGATCAAACCAAGTTCAACATAAGCGCCCGGCCGACCAGGGTGCACCCATTTTCCTCCTTCTCCCTTTGGGGGATGGCGATGCGGGGGTTTGACACCTCGATGACACCGACGCCTCATGGCCATTGAAATTGTCCCTGGACCTTAACGACTCAAATTTGAAAAATGCCAAAATGATGGCGGTATTGTTGTGGTTCACTCTTATGAACTGATAGTGTGGGTGCGGGGAAAGCACAATTTAAAATAACAGAAGGGAGTTGCCACCTAGGTTGTGACGGCCTAGAACCCTAAATGGGTAACCCAAATCCAGGTTAGAGGATAGGGTTACGATTGATTCCATATGATCCGACCAGAGAATGGGTAGGAGGTCAGGTTACAGAGATGGGAAGGTTTTATGCATCCCACTCCGCCCGGAGGAGCCGGTCTTTCGTGTTAGATGCTTGGGTTCACAAATTCTCTCTAAATAAAGTCTCATATGACAACGTGCAAGGTTGATCTACTGTCAAAATACCATGATCATGCATCGTACGACATTAAATATGCAAACCAACATAAAATAATGAAAATTACCAAAATGCCCCTACAGGGCATAAAGGCACAAAATGCAAAAATATATGAAAAGTCATATTTAAATATCACCATTGATAGGAATATAACTAAATACATTAATACCATAAATTTGAGGTATTCCAAATACCTAAAATGCAGAATATTATGAAATGATAAAAATTATACAAACACCCCCTGGTGGGCATAATCTACATTTCATGTGAAGAAAACCATATTTAAACATTACCATTGATATTAAACATGACCAAGCATATTGAAACATGTGTATGAGGTATTTCAAATACCAATAATGCACTCCAACTTACAATGGTAAAAATTATCAAAATGCCCCTAGAGAGCAGACTTGTAGAAAATCACATTTAAGCATCATTAATGATATTAAACATGATTAAATATGTAAACTAGACATATATGAGATATTCCAAATATCTAAAATGCAAACAAGCGTGAGATTATCATAAAGATAAGAGATTATTAAATCAGAGACCGCACTTGATTTAAACGAGTTGCCCACGTACCCTTTTGAAAGGGATCAGGTCAACATAGTTCTAAATCACTGTTTGAATAAAACCAATGATTTCAAAACATGCTTAAAATCATATATGAGACATTTCTAATGTAAAAAATGCAATCTAGCATGAAATGGAAATAATTACCAAAATGCCACTGGAAGATAAAAATGCAAAAAAAATCATATTTTAGCACCACCACTGACATTAAACATGATTAAATATGTTAATCAAACATATGAGATATTCCAAATATCTAAGTGCAATCCAGCTCAGAATTACCAAAATGCCACTAGAGGGCAGAAATGCAAAAAATGCATGGAAATGATCCTTTGTGTGTCAAAACATGTTTATTAATGTCAAAGACATGTGTTGCATCTATTGGGAATCTTTTCTGGGTCCTAAACAAATTTTGGTTGCAAAATGCCCCCAAGGGCATAATGGTAAATGGCTGTCAAAAGTGACAATCTGGGGATTTGCAAATATCAAAAGTAATGTTGATCAACTTAAGATGTCCAGACATACTGAATAATATTACTGGAATGGGATTTCGGGCCTTTAATTGGTAACTTACCAAAATGCTCCTGAAGGGCATAAGTGCAACGAGTGCGAGCAAAATTTTTTTGGGTATCACCATTGATTAAAAACATGAATTTAGTGCATCCATATTCATATAATAACGTTCCGAACCTAATGGGGTGGATCGAACGTATTTTTAAGAAAACGGTACCGTGACGATACAAAGGTGGACAGTTTTTCTTTTTAGAAAACATGACGGCATAAGGGCCGAAACTGAGATTCTGGAAGGACCAGTATAAGACAGTAAGATTCTGTCAGATGCCTGAGTCATTTACTCTAGGAACAATAATGATCGATGGGGGGTAAAAGAACCTCTTGTTCATCGATTAGATCATTAGTATACAACACACACACACATCACTAAAAACTTCGGAAAGCAATAATGATTGAGAGTAAGTGTATAACTGGAGCTTCATCAATTAGATCGTTAATGGAAATACGCACGCACACATCACTAAAAATTCGGAAAGCAGTCAAACGCCCAATGGCAAACATCATAAAATGACTAAATACACCAATTTAGTGACAATGGATAGCCATTTTGGGCTCTTTTGGTTAATTACTGGAATGCCCCTGAAAGGCTGAGATGATATTTTATCTAATTTATGATGCACAATGAGCATAACATATGCATAGGGATGGCATAAAATATCCACAATTGTATGCCATAACCCGGTTACTTTACTGATCTACATCATGCTAGAATTTGAAGTGGGATAAGAAGGTGCAAATACTTGGATTCGATCTTCGTACCAAAATTTTGACGGCGCTTCCGCTCTATATTAGGGTTTGCCAATGGAATGCGGGCAGAACCTCGACGTGCCAGAAGAACTTTGTCGAAAATGGAGCAGAACCTTGGCTCAAGTGGAGAGGAAAAGACTTCTTCTGTCACACCCCATCCCAAAACAAGGGCAATGTGACTAGAATACCCCGGACTCCATATGCCACACCAACCCAAGGACCTACACTTTGCAGTACTAGGGTCACCGACTCCAAAAAACAAATCAAATCAGAGTGTGTGTGGAAGCTATATAACATATACAAATTATCAGAGTGCAAAAGCTACATATGTGATATCATATAGTAAGTCACATCTTATTCCAACATTTCAAGGTTTGTAAACATTAACTAGTAATATGTATAAATACAAATAATTAAACTCCAAATGTTAAACTCGTATTTAATTACATCAATCTTCAATAATCATTCTAAAACTCATATGGGCCTTAAACCCACATGAAGCCACACCACGAGTATTGGCCTCACAAGTACCCCTTTGCTCGTGCACATCTCTGCCAAGTACCTCAGCCATTAGAGTACTGATACGCCGAATCACCATTGGCCGGTTCCACCAATCCTACATCCATATTTAAACAAAAGGATTCCCGAGGGATGAGCTTCCACAAGCCTAATGAGCGATTAAACCACACACAACAATGTAATAATAAATACAATAATAACGCATGCTAAGGTATGCTCATCACATATGATATATGAATGTATTTATTAATTTTCCCCCTAACAGCGAATTTCTAAGTCAGGTCAAGTACTACTATAACACAGGTAGCATCGTGGACAAACAGTGCCATAATGCAGATGACATTCTGACAATGTCAAACCCATGCTATTATGGAAGCCTGTGAGACTGGACCTCTTCACTAGGTTGTCTGCAAACCCCCAATGCAAACCCCATCCTGGTGTCTAGCTCGAACTACTATCGGTACCTGGACTTCACAGTGGGTTACCCTGAAAACACGTTTAGGACCCATGGGCTTGCCCGACACCTAAACAAACCCCTGGTGGTAAGGGTTGAATTACTGGGTAAGTTATATCCTAGCTAGCAAACAACTATGGAAATGCAAAGGTACGCGCATGTGTAGCCTAGAGGTCGAGTCCATACTGCCAAACACGGTGGCCCTGCTATCCTCTCGCACCCTCTAACTTACATACACACGTAAGAATATAATAATATGATGGGTTTAATACTGAAATATTGGTCGGTCAATTAGAACCCTAACCCAATACATCATACACACATTACAATCATTGTTTATTCACAACACTCGCATGGCAATCACAAGTCCAGCGCCCACTCACGGTATTTGGATTCTATCACTCATTCTCAATACACATCCATATTCCATTTCATTCATATCATCATTCACATAATTTCTAAAATAGAGTTTTAGCCTAAAATCATCTAACATTATTGTATCTCATCAGGTTTGCAGTATTCCACAAGGCACAACATGGCACAACATGCATAGTAATCATACCACATCATTATGCATATCCTAAATACATGCCTAATGAGAAACATTCCATAAAATAGTTTAAATGTTCAATCCACTCACAATCATCGAAGTATAGGTAATCTCAAGTTTCATGCAGCATACGCTCCCACCGGAGGTGAAAGTTACACTAACAAGTCAATCCACAAGTGTACAATAGGTGAGAGAAGGTATGGGTGTCAAACCCGGAGTCAAAACTCTAAGATAGCACTAACTTGGTCTGAGCGGATGATAGCCAGCGGACTGTACTGTATCATCTGTAGGTCAGCGGATGATGTAGGCAGCAAGTTCCAACAAATAGTGTCACGCCCCTATCCCAGTAGGGATATAATAATAATAAGGGTCCCTAATAAAAGGGTGTGATTAGAATGATAAGTGTCATCCCAAAGCTACCAGGATCACAGATACAGTGTCCCAACACACAATCAACAAACCAATATTAATAACATGATAATGTCAGAGTGCGGAAAAGGAAATATAACATTTCACATTTGATCAGAAATAAGCGAAAGCGTTAGTACTAGTAGTTACAGTATGTTCAATTATTTAAGTGATACATCATAGTTTAACAGTTATCCTACTGACCATCACATAACTACTCAAAAAGAATATACTATATTACAGACAATATTTATAAATGGTCACAAAGACCCAAAAGAATCAAAAGGGAATCAAGTCCCAAATATCAGTATAACCCGTAGGCATAGTCGTCACAAGGACATCCATCGTTGTGCTCCTCAGTTACAACCTCAGGGTCTTTGTTACCAATGTCATCATACTTTGAGGCCTGAACCTCGAGTCCAGCCAAGTATGGATCAATTACAACAACATCTAAAAAAGTATACACAAAGGGGGTTAGCTCCACTGAGCCAGTGAGGGGATGGGGATGCACATACACACAAAAGCACAGATAGTCCATAGTGCATGCTATTATTAACCATTTGCCACCTAACACACAGTACTAAGTCAAGGCATATGCTACTATAATAACTCAGAAAACACTGTGGGTCCTTCCATTCTCACCACAGGGAAACCTCAGTTATTACCTTGGGGCCCGCTCCGGCTATAGCCTCATACCACCCAGATGCAGAGCCCGATAACCATTACTACCCCTGACTTGGCCTCTTAAACTCTTCATAGGTGACAGGTGCTCTGGTTACCCAACACCTAAACCCCTATTGGTAAGGGTCGTAGAATAGAAAAATGATCCTAACCATAGACATGCTACATGAATCTTATCGTGTCGAGAGGTACTCCAGGTGTATCAACGTGCCATTCCATTGATGAACACATTTATGTGTGAAATCTTAGGGCATAAAACATGCATTTTACATACTTAGAATGGAGCTATCTTGGGTATTTTCTGCCATTTTCAGAATTTAGGTCCATTTGTGAGCTTAAAGGCTGTTCTGGACTATCGGGCGCCATGCCTTCAAATTTACACGTAAAGTGGTCCAGTTTCTTTTCATGGTTGTGAAGATGGCTGAATTCTGTGCAAGATGGACATAATGCATTAAAAGTACACATTCGTTTTGGCACCCATACATGCAATTATTCTTTTTGGGGCAGAAAAGAATAATGGGCCAGAAAGGACCTGAAATGCAAGCCCAAGCCCGGTACCAAGGAGGATCGAGTTTTCCAGAGTTGGAGTAGCATTATCTAAGTTGCCAAGCACATCTAAACAGCCTATTCATAAAAATGTTGAAGACTACAGAAGCACGAAAATGTAACTGTTGTTGAATTTCTAAGCAATGGGAATGAATCTTAACTAGACAATATCATGATTCAACTTTATGATTTAACATGTTTTGAATCCATAAATTGTATCACATGAAATCATAGTGCATATCCATACTTTGATTGATCTGCTTGTCGACTTAATACTTAGTAGATATTTTTAAATTATTAATTTTATGATTATTTTCACTTTTTTACCTCAGATATGATAATTTTGCACTATTCTATTTTGGTACAAGAACTAGCAGAGAATCGATATTGCAAAGACAATCGATTTTTGTGAGGTTTCATAGAACAAATATTTGAGTAAGAAATAGCTTTCTTGTTTGATTGGTAGGTAAAAAGGTTTACTTCTCTAGTTGCAATTGTGCTTAGGGGTTTTTAACTTTTTATCTATGTTGCAATTTGTTATTACTTCTCAATTGTCTTTAATTTTACAAAGGATAGGCTTTTTAAATTAGAACTTATAAGTATAGTTTTATTTTTTATACTGAAATTTATTCTTTGATTGATGTCGACATGAGATAAAGCTTGTATATTACAGCCTTGGTGTCACACCCAAAGATGATGACGGTAGGTTATCTTTGGCCAAGTCTAGCCCAATGTTGCATTTCAGTTAAACATGGGGTTCTTTGTTTTCTATTTTTGAGGCATTAGAATGTTGTGGGATAACATTATGTTGTTCGAATACGAAATCAGTTATGCAAATAGATCTTTGGGGGACTGTTGTGTCGCATTTAACTTAGTTGTTGAATATTCATTATATATTTGACTTTGTATCCCCAATGATACTTAGAGGGTTGACCTCATTCTCTTTTTTGCGATTGAAATGGGTTGATTCTTGTTAATCTTCTAGACTCATTGCTGCCTCTTTTGGCTTTGTAGTATTTCTCTTATAACTTCTATGAACGATCTCTCTTTTATGGGGTATACTCCTTTTATTTATATTACCCTTAAATTTAACACATTATGGAAGTATTGAATTTTATAAAAAAATATATATATTTTTTACGCTTGGCAAAACCACAAGATACAATTTACACAGCTATATGCGTCGCTCTACCAAAAAAAAATTCAAAAGGATAGTTAGTGTGAGGTTAGTTACACATGTAACTTATACTGTTCCCAAGTATAATATTATATTTGGGATTTAGTTTATTACTTGACGTATAACTTATAATATTCCATTGGTTCAGTAGTTGCAAAGAATAAACTAAACAACGCTCTATGAAGATTTAGAGAAAATAAAATAGGGTATATGTCACGTTCTTAAGTGATTTTAAAGCATCTTTTATTAGGTGTTAGTAAAAATTTGTTGCCTATGCAAATACGTTATTTCGTTTGATTCATGGACCATTGGGTTACATTTTCTTGCTACAATTTTATCTATTCTGAGCATCTTTTTTTTTCCATGTTGCAGAACTGACGTTGATGGGATTTTTATCCTTTCTATTAAAAGCTAGCTCTTTAGTAGCAAATTCTGTCCATGCTCCGAATCTGAGATGGATGTAGATTATATATCAAACCGTGGTCATCATCCAATTACCTGTAAAATGGTTAATTGTTGTTTCATATGTGGTTCCATTTCTAAAGACAGTGAGATTGCATATAAATATATCAACTAATCTCCTTTCTTAATACTACTTTTTATCCACTCTTACCAAATTAAAAATCCTAGCCTATTAATGGATTTTTTAAAGATTATCGGATGTTTATAAGAATTGGTCTTTAACGAGAATAAAAAAATTCTATTCGTATCTATACATAAAAAAAAAAAACCTTCTGTTTGAATACATATCTGGAAACCTTGTTTGAGTGGTTTGATAAGTTAAAACTTTACTTGTTATGCAAAGTTATGAGCCATTTATTTCATGTTAAGGCTTGGAACAACTGGATCGATTCATCTTTGTGATGGCGATAATTCATGTATTAAACAGCTGTTTCGCAATGCTTCTAACATTTGTAAAGGTTAGTGGTAGTTACATACTTGCAATTATGGTTTTAATATCTGAAATAATGTAATACAACGTTGGGATAGACTTGGTATAGCTGACTTCTATTTCACCCATTTACAATTGATCTATGACTTTGTTGTTAAGGCACAATTGGTCCTATTCCTGAATATATTGAATCTAACATTCAATTACTATGAAAACAAAACCTAACTTTCTTAAAGTGATCTAGTGTGATATGTCTTGGATTTCCAAATGGGAGAAATAACATATGTATCTATATTCATAAAAATGTTAAAGACAATAGAAACACAAAAATGTAACTGTTGTTGAATTTCTGAGCAATGGGAATGAATCTTAACTAGACAATGTTATGATTCAACTTTATGATTTAACATGCTTTAAATTCATAAATTGTACCACATGAAATCATAGTGCATACCCATGCTTTGATTGATCTGCTTGTCGAGTTAATACTTAATAGGTATTTTTGAGTTATTAACTTCATGATTATTTTCACTTTTTTTCCTTAGAGATGATAATTTTGTACTATTCCATTTTAGTACAAGAACTAGCAGAGAATCGATATTGCGAAGGCAATTGATTTTTGTGAGTTTTCATAGAATAAATCCTTGGGTAAGAAATAACTTTGTTTGATTGGTAGGTGAAAAGCTTCACTTCTCTAGTTGTAATTGTGGTTAGGGGTTTTTAACTCCTTTATCTATGTTGTAATTTGTTATTACTTCTCAATTGTCTTTAATTTTACAAAGGGTAGACTTTTTAAACTAGAACTAATAAGTATAGTTTTATTTCTTATGCTGAAGTTTATTCTTTGATTGATGTAAGCATGAGTTATAGCTTGTATATTACAACCTTGATGTCACGCCCAAAGATGACAACGGTAGGTTATTTTCTTATTGGCCCAATTGACCAAGTCTATCCCAATGTTGCATTTCAGTTAAACATGGGGTTTTTTGTTTTCAATTTCTTTGGCATTAGAATGTTGTGGGATAGCGGTATGTTGTTCGAATACGAAATCAGTTATGCAAATAGATCTTTGGGGCACTGATGTGTTGTATTTAACTTAGTTGGTGAATATTCATTATATATTTGACTTTCTATCCCCATTGATACCAAGAGGGTTGACCTCATTCTATTTTTTGTGATTGAAATGTGATGATTCTTGTTAATCTTCTAGACTCATTGCTGCCTCTTTTGGCTATCTAGTATTTTTCGTATTATTTCTATGAACGATCTCTCTTTTATGGGAACTGCTCATTCTTTTACTAATATTACCCTTAAATTTGACACATTGTAGAAGTATTGAATTTTATAAAAATAAAATAAAATTTTACGCTTGGAAAACCATAAGATACGATTTACACAGCTATATGCGTCGTTCTACCGAAGAGAAATTTGAAAAGATAGTTAGTGTGAGGTTAGCTAGATATGTAACTTATAATGTTCCCAAGTATAGTATTATACTTGGGATTCAGTTTATTACTTGACATGTAACTTATAATATTTCATTGGTTACAAAGAATCAACTGGACAATGCCCTATGAAGATTTTGAGAAAATAAAATAGGGTATATGTCACGTTTTTAAGTGATTTTAAAACATCTTTCATTAGGTGTTAGTGAAAATTTGTTGTCTAAGCAAATACGTTAATTCGTTTGATTCATGGATTACTGGGTTATATTTTCTTGCTACAATCTTACCTATTCTGAGCATTATTTTTTTTTTTTGGGGGTTTTCATGTTACAGAATTGACGTTGATGGGATTTTTATTTCTTCTATTCAAAGCTAGCTCTTTATTAGCAAATTCTGTCCATGTTTCAAATCTGAGATGGATGTTGATTATATATCAAACCGTGGTCATCATCCAATTACCTGTAAAATGGTTAGTTGTTGTTTCACATATGGTTCAATTTCTAAGGGCAGTGAGATTGCATATAAATATATCAACTAGTCTCATTTCTTAATACTACCTTTTATCCACCCTTACCAAATAAAAATCCCTAACTTATTAATGGATTTTTTTAAGATTGTAGGATGCTTATAAGAATTGGTCCTTAACGGAAATAAAAAATTCTATTCGTATCTATACATAAAAAAAAACCTTCTATTTGAATGCATATTTGGAAACCCTATTTGAATGGTTTGATAAGTTGAAACTTTACTTGTTATGCAAGGCTATGAGCTATTTATTTTATATTAAGGCTTGGAGCAACTGGATTGATTCATCTTTGTGATGGCGATAATTTATGTATTAAACAGCTGCTTCGCAATGCTTCTAACATTTGTAAAGGTTAGTGATAGTTACATACTTGCATTCTTGGTTTTAATATCTGAAATACTAAAATACAACGTTGGGATAGACTTGGTGTAGCTGACTTCTATTTCACCCATTTGCAATTGATCCATGACTTTGTTCCTGAGGCACAACTGATCCTGTTCCTGATTATATTGAATCTAACATCCAATTACTATGAAAACAAAACCTGACTTTCTTGAAGTGATCTAGTGTGATATGTCATGGATTTCCAAATAGGAGAAACAACATGTGTATCTATATTCATAAAAATGTTAAAGTCTATAGAAGCACGAAAATGTAACTGTTGTTGAATTTCTGAGCAATAGGAATGAATCTTAACCAGACAACGTTATGATTTAAATTTAGGATTTAACATGTTTTAAATCCATAAATTGTACCACATGAAATCATAGTGCATACCCATGCTTTAATTGATCTGCTTGTCAAGTTAATACTTAGTAGATATTTTTGAATTATTAATTTCACGATTATTTTAACTTTTTTACCTCAGAGATTATAATTTTGCACTATTCCATTTTGGTACAAGAACTAGTAGAGAATCGATATTGCGAAGGCAATCGATTTTTGTGAGGTTTCATATAATAAATTCTTGGGTAAGAAATAGCTTTCTTGTTTGATTGGTAGGTGAAAAGCTTCACTTCTCCAGTTGCAATTGTGCTTAGGGGTTTTTAACTCCTTTATCTATGTTGCAATTTGTTATTATTTCTCAATTGTCTTTAATTTTACAAGGGATAGGCTTTTTAAAGTAGAACTTATAAGTATAGTTTTATTTTTTATGCTGAAGTTTATTTTTTGATTAATGTGAGCATGAGGTACCGCTTGTATACTACAGCCTAGGTCTCACGCCCAAAGATGACAACTGTAAGTTATTTTCTTATTGGACCAATTGACCAAGTATATTCCAACATTATATTTCAGTTAAACATGAGATTCTTTGTTTCCTATTTCTTAGGCATTAGAATGTTGTAGGATAACGTTATCTTGTTTAAATACAAAATCAGTTATGCAAATGGATCTTTGGGGTATTGATATGTCGCATTTAACATATTTATTGAATATTCATTATATATTTGGCTTTTTGTCTCCAAGGATACCTAGAGAATGGTAACGATGATGCATGGAGGTGTGCTTGGCGTTCTTTGCGAGTTGCTGCCCAAAAAGAAAACGTTGGAAGAAGGTGATGGAGATACTCTGCTGGTTCGGTAATGGTGCTAATTTCCAGAATCCAATTCAATCTCCTCTGGCTTCGGTAGATTTCAATACATATATATATATATATATATATATATATATATATCTAAGGAAGGGAAACCGAGAGCGAGAGACCGTGAGGGATTAGAAGTAGAGATATAAGAGGAAAGAGAGAGAAAAGTGAAATAGAATTAGGAAAGGTGGGACCGTGAGGGATTTGAGAGAGAGAGAGAGAGAGAGAGAGAGAGAATTTAATCTAAATTATAAATTTGATCAAAATTCTCTTTTTCAAAATATCTCTCCATCCTAGCCTCGGATGGACCCAATCCGAGAATTAAAGATACTCCAATTAATATTCCGGACGATATAAACTCAATATCGGATATCTTCTGAAAATTTCCCAATTTTTTAAAATTACGATTATGCCCTTGGATCTTCTGTGAAACTTCTTCCCATCTCGCCCTTGATCACATGTGAGTCGGTCCATGGGTAGGCTGGTGCCTAGATTGCATCAAATCCTTCCTTGGTCTTGGGTTTGAGCTTGCATTTCAACTCATTTTTTGGCCCATTATTCTTTTCTGGCCTAAAAAGAATAATCACATGTATGGGCTTCAAAACTTATGCATACTTTTAATGCAACACGTTCATCTTACTCAAAATTCAGCCATCTTCGCAACCATTAAAAGAAATTGGACCACTTTACGTGTAAATCTGAATATACAATGCTCGATAGTCCATAATAGCATGCAATCGCATAAAATGACCTAAACCTGAAAATAACAGAAAATACCCAAGGTAGCTCCATTCTAAGCAGATAAAAATACAAAATTAAATGGAATAATTTCACACATAAATATGCTCATCAATTGACCTCATTCTCTTTTTTGTGATTGAAATGGGATGATTCTTGGTAATCTTCTAGACTCATTGTTGTCTCTTTTGGCTCTCTAGTAGTATTTCTCTTTTAACTTCTATGAACGATATTTCTTTTATGGGGTATGCTCCTTCTTTTACTTTTATTACCTTTAAATTTGACACATTGTGGAAGTTTTGAATTTATAAAAAAAAATATTTTTTACGTTTGGCAGAACCACAAGATACGATTTACATAACTATATGGGTCGCTCTACTAAAGAGAAATTCAAAAGGATAGTTGGTATGAGGTTAGCTACACATGTAACTTATAATGTTCCCATACTTGAGATTCAGTTTATTACTTCACGTGTATCTTATAATATTTCATTGGTTCAGTGGTTGTTAAGAATCAACTGGACAGCGCTCTATGAAGATTTAGAGAAAATAAAATAGGATATATGTTACGCTCTTAAGTGATTTTAAAGCATCTTTCATTAGGTGTTAGTGAAAATTTGTTTCCTATGTAAATACGTTAATTCGTTTTATTCATGGATCATTGCGTTAATTTTTTTGCTACAATCTTACCCAATCTGAGCATCGTTTTCTTTTTTGGGTTTTCATGTTGCAAAACTGATGCTGATGAGATTTGTGTTCCTTCTATTAAAAGCTAGCTCTTCAGTAGTAAATTTTGTCCATGCTCCGAATCTGAGATGTATGTAGATTATATATCAAACCGTGGTCATCATCTAATTACATGTAAAATGGTTAGTTGTTGTTTCACATTTGGTTCCATTTCTAAGGACAGCGAGATTGTATATAAATATATCAGCTAGTCTCATTTCTTAATACTATCTTTTATCCACCTTTACCAAATCAAAAACCCTATCTTATTAATGGATATTTTAAGATTGTTGGATGCTTATAAGAATTGGTATTTAACGGGAATAAAAAATTCTATTCATATCTATACATAAAAAAATAATTTTTTATTTGAATGCATATTTGAAAATCTTGTTTGAGTGGTTTGATAAGTTGAAACTTTACTTGTTATGTAAGGTTATGAGCCATTTATTTCATATTAAGGCTTGGAGCAACGGAATCGATTCATCTTTATGATTACGATAATTCATGTATTAAACAGCTACTTCGCAATGTTTTTAACATTTGTAAAAGTTAGTGGTAGTTACATACTAGCAATCATAGTTTTAATATTTGAAATGCTGAAATACAACTGATGAGGCATAAAACACCTCACCTATCAGAGGCTGCCACGTGGCCGACCCGACCTCAGTCCGAGAACCGAGTTGGGCCGAGCAGGAAATTGGGCCGACCCCATCTCCGATAAGTCACCTGACAAAGCCTGGTTTGGGCGAGCTGGCCGGTGGCTGAGGCCGAGATTATACGGGTCAGCCATAGACTCCTAGCCGAACTCGCGGCCGAGCCCTCCTCCCGGGCCGACCTCCATTGCCGACCCCACGGGCCGACCTCGTAGGCCGAGCCCTCCTCCATTGAGGCTCTCATAGCACCCCACAGGGGATCTCCAGGCCACGTCAGCACATCCCGAGAATCGTGGGATAAGGACCGAGCCACGATCCCAGCGCAACACGGAATTACACTCTACATGGACTCTTACCTTAATAAGAGTCCGACCCCGAAAATAACTCTCCACTCCGCTCCACGCGAGAGAACCTTCCGAAAGAAGGACTCCTACCATACTAGGACTCTTCCAACCGTCTCATCTCCTCCTTACTCTATAAATACCCAGGTATGGAGCACTATTCCTCATCTGGCTTCTTTACTACACAGTTACGCTGTCGCGTTGAAGACCTGACTTGAGCATCGGAGAGTCCTAGGCCGGAGCCACACCGGCCCTCTTGCGCTCATTGCTTGGTTTGTGCAGGTTCATCCACGGGCGAACCAAGTACCGGAGGTTTTCACACGCAACAGATTTGGCGCCGTCTGTGGGAACGACATCGGCAAGCATCGTCGTTTCTGCCAATTCCCAGAACAATAATAATGGTGCATACGAGGTCAGGGCAGCATGGCTCTACTTCCCGTACGGAGGAGCCGCAACCCGTTGTGCCGACGAGACGATCACCGCCCCCCGAAGCCTCTCGGCAGGGGATAAACAGAAGACCCCCTAGGGCAGGTGGCGCGCAGCCCATCACGGGCACCATTCCCCCTCCAGAGAGCGGGAATGAGGGAGGTGCACTAACCACGGCCGCGGCTAGCCGGGTACAGGCCGAGCCAAGTTTGGACGGGAATGTCCTACCTGCACCACCACCCTTGCCGGAGAGTTTGGACCCAGAAGCCCCGGCAAATAATCGACAGGTTATGGATTTGCAGCTGCAGATGCTCCACACCAACGAGATGCTGCGCGCCTTCATGAACCAAATGGCCCGAGGCCGACTGATGGGCCAGCCGCTGGCCGCGCCCCCTCCAGCTCCGGTTCACGCTGAAAGAAACCTGCAGCAAAATGGCGGCCGGTATAGGGCCAAGCCGAGTCGGGCTGCGTCCTCGCACCCGTCTCGTCAGAAGACTCCACCTCCGCGTCCCAGTAGAGGCGCTCGGCGGGGTGAACAAGAACATCGCCAAAGCCCGCGAACAGGGCAGGAAATTGAACCGGTCGGCTCGATAGCGAGGAGGTCGGTATTTTCTGGACGGATAGGAGAGGACGAACCGCCGAGGAGATTCCGAGAACAAAGAAAAGACCCGGTTGAAAGGCCCGCGCCGAGACAAGGAGAAGGATCGCGTCATACTCCCCGGGGTCAAAGCTCACCTCCCCGAGAAGAGCAACAGGGGAGCCCCCGAGGGTCCAACTTCCAAGAAGAAAAAAGAACAAGGAAGGGTGGGGAGGACCGAGCTGACCAGAATGGCCGACTACAATGGGATGACCGACCCTATCGGCCCCGGGCCGAGGAGCCGGTTGGCCGAGCACCTGAAACCGAGCTGGAGAAGCGGCTACGAGACTTGGCCAAGCAGGTGGAGGGGTTGAAGAAACAGGCGACCCCGGACGCCTACTCTTTGGTCGGGCATCACCCTTATCCTCCCAAGATCATGACCGCGCCGTTACCACACGGTTTCAAACCTCCCCCGTTCGACCGGTATGACGGGACGACCGACCCGACAGATCACATCAACTACTTTAATGCGATGATGACCATGTACAGGGGAACCGAGATCGTTTCTTGTCGAGCCTTCCCTGCATCCCTCAAAGGCGCGGCGACCTCATGGTTTTCCTGGTTGCCGCCGAATTCCATAAGAAGCTTCGCTCAACTCTGTCGAGCCTTTGTCACGCGCTTCCAGAGTAGTATGAAACATAAGAAGACCACGGTCAACCTCCTCAGCGTGAAACAAAGGCCCGACGAGTCGATCCGAGCATTCGTCTCCCGCTTCAACAAGGAATCCTTAGATATCAAGGATTTGGATGAGGCCACGGCCCATACGGCTATGAGCAATGGATTGGCGGACATGGACCTTATCAAGGACTTGGCCCGGAAGCCGACAAGAAACCTGGCCGAGCTCTTGGAGAGGTGCAACGAGTTCGCAAATATGGCCGAGGTTCTCCAAGCCCGGAAGGGCAACGAAGGTCGTACCGACAAGAAAAGGCCGACAACAGACGACCGAAGAGAAGACAAAAGGCCAAGGATGGATCGCCAAGCTGACAGGTCGGATCGAGCTCGGAGCCCCGACTACACGCCATTGAATGCATCTCGCAAGGAGATCCTTATGCAAATACAAGATGGGTGGTACATCCGCCGACCCCGGCCGATGCAAGCGGGGTCATCTCGGAATCCCAACAAATATTGCCAATTCCACAAGGACATCGGTCACGACACCGAAGATTGTTATCAGCTGAAAAGAGAAATCAAAAAGCTGATAAAAGCGGGCCACTTGAAGCAATATGTCAAAGGAGGCCGAGAAGATCGTGGAGGTCGGCGGCCTGATGACCGAGATCAAAGAAGAGCCGAGCCTAGGGCCGAAAACAGGCGAGTTGAAAGAGATGATGACAAGGTCCGAGCCGAGAAGAAGGAGGACGGATCCGGGCCGAGCAATGACAAGGGAGCCCCCATATACACTAACCTCGGAGGCCCAGGCAAGAGAGTACTCGAAAGGCTAAGGCAAACGGTCGCTTCGTCGGAGTAGCCGAGATGCCCGCCAAGAAACTCAAGCCGGCGGTGACGATCTCCTTCACGGAAGCCGACCTCGAAGGTATAAGTTTACCTCATGACGATGCTTTAGTGGTACAGGTAGAAATTGCGAACAGACCCGTACACCGTGTATTGGTCGATACCGGCGCATCCGTGGACCTTATGTCACTGGAAGCGTATCGACAATTTGGCTTCGGCGACGAAGCGCTTAAGCCCGAAGAAACCTCGCTTCACGGGTTCTCGGGAGCGGCCGCGACCATTAAGGGCTCGATCGATCTACTAGTCACAATTGGGCAAGCTCCATGCCAGGCGACTATCCAAGTCAAATTCATGGTGGTACGGTCGGTAGTGGCTTTCAACGCCATACTCGGCCGTCCGTCATTGACCGTCCTCCAAGCCATCATCTCCCCGACTCACTTAAAGATGAAGTTCCCCACCGAGAACGGTGTCGGCGAGGTCCGAGGCGACCAAAAGAAGGCACGAGAGTGCTACGCTACTTTCGTCAAGCAAAACAAGGGTAATGTTCGAGGAATGGCCATGTGCTTCGAACATCTCCCCGAAGATCAGCGGGATGAGCTTATCGAGAGAAGAGGGCGACCCGTGGAAGACCTGACCCCACTTCATCTCAGCGAAGATGACCCAGCCAAGGTGGTCCATCTCGGATCACTACTAAGTGAAGATCAAAGGAGGCGGCTCGGAGTTTTCTTAAAAGCAAACGCCGATGTCTTCGCCTGGTCGGCCGCGGACATGTCGGGCATACCCAGACATATAGCTGAGCACCGACTCCATCTGGATCCGGGTCGAAAACCAATCCGGCAGAAGAGAAGGAACTACGCACTTGATCGGCAAACTGCAATCAAAGAAGAGGTGGAGAAGCTTCGCCCATCAGGATTCATCCGAGAAGAGAAATTCCTGACCTGGTTGGCTAATGTCGTCATGGTCCCTAAACCGAACGGAAAGTGGAGAATGTGTGTCGACTACACCAACCTCAACAAGGCCTGCCCAAAAGATGAGTACCCACTACCTTGGATCGACCTCTTGATCGACGCCACGGCAGGTCACGAGATGCTGAGTTTCATGGACGCGTACTCCGGCTACAACCAAATCATGATGCATGAGGAGGAGGAGTCGTACACGGCCTTCCGAACTGACCAAGAGAATTTCTGCTACAAGGTCATGCCGTTCGGATTGAAGAACGCCGGAGCGACATACCAGCGCCTCGTGAACTATATATTCCGCGAGCAGATCGGAAAGAACATGGAAGTCTACGTGGACGACATGTTGGTGAAAAGTTTGAAGGCCGAACACCACTTGGCTGACCTGGAAGAAGCCTTCGGCTTATTAAGGAAGAACCAGATGAAGCTGAATCCTGCCAAGTGTGCATTCGGCGTAACCTCGGGAAAGTTCCTCGGCTTCATGGTCTCTATCAGAGGCATCGAAGCCAATCCGGCAAAAATCAGAGCCATCCAAGATATGAGTCCCCCAAGGACGATCCGAGAAGTACAAAGGCTAAACGGACGTGTGGCGGCGTTGGCGCGATTCATGTCGAGATCGAGTGACAAGTGCCTACTGTTCTTTAAGGCCCTAAAGAATATCCGGAACCCAAAAGATTTTATCTGGTCATCCGAATGCCAAGAAGCTTTTGAAGAGCTGAAGAAATATTTGGAGAACCCGCCTCTTCTCAGCCGACCTGAACCAAAAGAGGAGCTTCAAGTCTACTTAGCCGCCACTCCCGTAGCGGTCAGTGCGGTGTTGATCAGGGAATAGAGTCGAACTCAAAGGCCGATATACTATATCAGCCACGTTCTTGTTGATGCCGAGACAAGGTACTCCGGGTTCGAGAAAGTAGCATTCGCTCTAATCACGGCTGCAAGGAAACTAAGGCCGTACTTCCAAGCTCATCCGATCATGGTACTGACCGACCAGCCACTCAAAAAGATATTACACAAACCCGACATTTCGGGACGGCTGATTTCCTGGGCAGTTGAGCTAAGTGAATACGATATAAGCTATCGACCGAGGACGGCGATAAAAGGACAAGCCCCGGCCGACTTCATCGCCGAATGCACGGGGCCCGAACATGAGGTTGGAGAAGAAAAGACAGCCGAGGAGGTCGGGGCTACGGCCGACCCGATTTGGACCATGAACGTTGACGGCTCAAGCAATTCCGGAGGAAGCGGGGCCGGCCTAATACTTGTAAGCCCTGAAGGCTTTCTGGTCCAATATGCCCTAAGGTTCAAGTTTCCCGCCTCAAACAACGAGGCTAAGTATGAAGCCCTTCTAGCTGGACTTCGTGTCAGCAAAGCTATGGGCATAAAATGATTGAAGGTGCGAGGAGACTCCCAACTCGTGGTCAACCAGGTCAACGGAGACTACGAGGCAAAAGACGAAAGGGTGATAGCATACCTGGGTCGAGCCCGAGATCTGATCTCCGAGCTCGAACACTTTGAGATGACTCGAATACCGAGAAAAGAGAATGCCGCGGCGGACTCCTTATCGAGATTGGCCGAGGCCGACCTCCAATATCTGAGCCGATCAGTATACATAGAAATATTGGAGAAGCCATCCTTACAAGAAGAAAGCATAAAGCACATTGAAGAGGATGGGCCGACCTGGTTGGACCCCATTGTCAACTACTTGGAGAATGACCTGCTCCCGGGGAACCGAGACGAAGCAAGGAAGGTCAAGATCCGATCTTCCAAGTACTCGATGATCGACGGAGTACTCTACAAAAGGGCAATCTCGGCCCCTCTTCTCCGATGTCTGGGACCGAAGGGGGCCGAGTATGCATTAGCCGAGGTGCATGAGGGAATATGCGGGAGTCACATGGGCGGTCGAGCTCTTGCATACAAGATACTTCGGCAAGGATTCTATTGGCCAAGAATGCAAGAAGAGGCCATGAAATACGTGAAGACGTGTGAGAAGTGCCAACTGTTCGCGCCAATCCCAAGCCGACCAGCAACAAAATTAACCTCAATGCTGAGCCCAATCCCATTCGCTATGTGGGGAATGGACATTCTCGGAGATTTCACCCCGGCATCGGGAAACAGAAAATACGTAGTAGTGGCGATCGATTACTTCACCAAGTGGGTCGAGGCCGAGCCCCTTGCCACCATCACTGAGAAGAACATGGAAAAATTTTTCCGAGATAAGGTCATCTACCGGTTCGGGCTACCGAAAGTTCTCATCACTGATAATGGCGCGCAATTCAACAACCCGGCCTTCCGAGAATTCTGCGAGCACTTCCACATTGACTTCCGACCCATCTCGGTAGCTCATCCACAAGCAAATGGACAAGTAGAAGTGTCCAACCGAACATTACTTGCCGGCATTAAGAGGAGGTTGGATGAGGCCAAGGGGAGATGGGTGGAAGAACTCCCAAGCGTCCTATGGGCATATCGGACGACTGTAAGAACTCCAACCGGGGAGAGTCCATTTCGCCTCGCTTATGGGACCGAAGCCCTCGCACCGGTTGAAGTTATGGCTTCATCATACCGAGTGCTCAACTTCGATGAGAAGACCTATGAAGATGGGCTGAGAGCCAATCTGGACTTCCTCGATGAAGTCCGAGAAAATGCCCTACTCCGAAACGCGGCGTACCAACAGAAGACGGCAAGCTACTATGATTCAAGAGTCAAAGAGCGGCATTTTCGTCAAGGGGACCTTGTTCTCAGAAAACTCAGCGCATCCCAGCCAAGGCAACAAGGAAAATTAGCACCAAATTGGGAAGGCCCGTACATAGTCTCCAAGCAAATTCGCCCTGGCACATATCGCTTGCAGACTCCGGGGGGCAAGAAGGTACCGAGACCTTGGAACTTGGAAAATTTGAAAAAGTGTTTTCAATAATTGAGCATGCTTGTATTCGGTTTCAGTTCCGACATTTGATTCAATAAAGTCTTTTCTCCAACACTCAACGTATTGGCAAGCTCCCAAGTCGAAGTCATAAGACCGGTCCTCATAGACCAGGCCGACATCAAAGACCGACCCTCATAGGTCGGCAGCCAAGTCATAAGACCGGTCCTCATAGACCAGGCCGACATCAAAGACCGACCCTCATAGGTCGGCAGCCAAGTCATAAGACCGGTCCTCATAGACCAGGCCGACATCAAAGACCGACCCTCATAGGTCGGCAGCCAAGTCATAAGACCGGTCCTCATAGACCAGGCCGACATCAAAGACCGACCCTCATAGGTCGGCAACCAAGTCATAAGACCGGTCCTTATAGACCAGGCCGACATCAAAGACCGACCCTCATAGGTCGGCAGCCAAGTCATAAGACCGGTCCTCATAGACCAGGCCGACATCAAAAACCGACCCTCATAGGTCGGCAGCCGAGTCGTAAGACCTGTCCACATAGACATGGCCGACCTCTCAAGGGCCGACATCCCTATTTGGCCGAGCCTAACGAAGTACAAAACCACGCTAAGGCATTAGGCTCGGCCAAGAAGGATATTCGGCCACGCGTCCGCTTATATGATAGCCTCTCCAATCGGACTGAAGGGAAAGGCGAATTAACCAACCAAAGCGAAGATCGCATTGACCTCGGGCGTGCATGGCCGAAACCGCCGACAACGTTGGGCATGGATAAAAAAGAGACGAGTTCCTAAGCTCGGTTAGTGAAACGACTCGGCAACTTGGCCACAAACAAAACAGAATACGCAAGGAAAAGAATGCTGAGGGTGCCGAGTTCAAATACTTAGACAAATTCTGACAAAAATAAGTTGTTTTATTCATTGTAAGCCGACTGATCTGCACGGTTACAAAACGGGCAGCTCGGCCCCACACACACACCAAAAAAAAATAAAATAAAATAATTTTACATCTCCGTCTCCTCGGCGTGGGACTTGGAGGCACCCTCGGAGGCGTCCATGGTATTGGGCTGGGCAGCAGGGTCTTGGGGGACAGCTCCCAGAGGGAAGACATCGGCTGGAGCAGGTGCCTCAAGGGGCTGAGCTTGGGTGACCTCGGCTCCCTCCTCATCTCCTATCTCCCCTGTAAAAGTAGTCGCATCATCGTCAAAGCGGGAGAGATTGAGTTCAGGGTACGCGGCCTTGATCTCGGCCAAAAGCTCAGCTCGGCCTGCTTCAAAACCTTCGGCGAAGGGAGGCTTCCTGATCTCATGGCAGATATCGGCATACTCCTCCGATTGGAGATAGTCGCTGACTGCCGCGCTCCGAGCCGTGGCCAGATCTTCCTTGGCCTTCTCCTTCACCTCAGCGAGCCGAGCCTGTAGAGCCCGGACCTTCTCTCTCTGCCTGACCACCTCGGCCTGAGAGCTCTCCACTTCAGCCTCAGCAGCGGTGAGTTTCTCTTGGGTCTCCCGACGCCTCTGAACGGCATCCTGGGCGTCCTGATAAGCCTTCTTGCACTGGACGTCCAAGGAATAGTTCTCGGTCCGGAGCCGCTCGAAGAGGAGCATGGTCTCCACTGCTTTGGCGAACCCCTACAAAAAAGCATGAGAACAAAAAATCAGGATAAACTACACACATCAGATCATATGCAAGAGCCGACAAGGAAACTTACCATATTGAAGTCTTGAAATAGGGTGGAGAGGAGCTCAGGGTCGGACAGCGCCTCAAGCTTCTCCTTGTCGGCTGGGAGCCGACCTGCATCCGGCCATTCCTTGGCGTGAGCGGCCGACGTCAAGGCCGAGTCCCCAGGGAAGAGGCGCCAGGTCGGCCTCACAGGGACGTTGTTGGCCGAAGCCCTCCCCAGGATGTATCGGGAGATGTTGGTGGGAGAAGCCACGGGCGGAAGGCCGCCACTCGTCAGGTTTACCGAGAGCTTTTGGCCTTTGATGTCTCTCGGTGGGCTCCTCTCGCCTTTTTCGCCTTTCCCCTTCCTCGGAGACCCTGCTTGACCCGTGTTCTTCTCGGCCTCCAGACCGACCACCGCGTCCGATGGTCCCGGCATCACCCCCTTGCCCTTGGAGGCCTTGGAGGGCTCGCCCCGGGGTCTCTTCTCGGCATTCTTCTTCTTCCTTTCCGCGATAATCTCGGCCTTCAGCCGAGCTGTGTCCATTGGAGGAATGTGGCCGACCACTGCAAAAGAAACCGAAAACATAAAAAACAAGTCAGAAAAGGAAAAGAAAACAAAGTAAAGGGGTCGGCTCAGACAACTGAGATAAGCTCGGCAAGGATTCCTACCAGGGGTCATATGCCAACTCTGAAGAAACCCCTCGTCCTGAAGCTGGAGAACATCGAAGGGCGGACGCTGGGGAATCAGGTCGAGCGAGGTCATCTCGTTCTCGGTCAGGGGTAGTACTCTATTTACATAGTTCAGATTCATCTCCTTCCACTCGGTTCGGAGAGGGCTGTTGGGAATGGAAGCAAAGAAAAAACGGGGCTTCCAATACTTGTTGAAGGTCGGCGTGCCGACCAGAAATTTGTGACCCCCTAGAGCCGTACTCTTCCCTGATCGGCGGCAGAAGTAATACCACCCCTTCTCGGGAGACTTCTTCAGGAAGAAGAGCCGAGAGAAAAGCGCCACGCTCGCACCTCGGCCCATCTCGCAACAGGCGTAGAAGCCGTACACGGCCAGCCAAGAGTTCGGCACCCGGTGACCAGAGACAGGTGGAAGTGGTCCAAGATCTGGTCCACCAGGCTGAGAACGGGGAGCCGAAACGCATACTTGAAGGGCGTCTCGTACAGAGCCACCTCGTCGGGCCTGATGAAGCAGGCCATCTCCCCGGGATTAGGAACTCGGAGCTGAATGTCCTCGGGGATGGCGTAGGTCGTCCTCAGATAGTCGAGGTCGGCCTCCGTGATCGTGCTCGGAACAGTGCCGACACTGCCTTCCTTGGGCTCAGGGGCGTCGGTAGACGAGCTTACCGAGCCAACCCCCATCTCGGACGAATCTCCCTCACTTGATTCCTCATCGGATGAGGACGACCCGGAGTTCTCGGCCCAGTCTGCGGCTGTGGATTGGGCCGCGTGGTCAAACTCCATGGGTAACGGGGGCTCGGCCACCTCGGCCTGACGAAGCTCCACTACATCGGGCTTGTCCTAGGTCGAGCCCAACAGGTCTATGGTGGGAGAGCGAATGGGGAGTTCTCGGCTCGGACTAGCGCCCTCTGCCGCCCTGGCGAGCAGTTCGCCCATAGGACTACTACCAACTGACATACTGGGCGGAGAAGACTTACTGGTTGAAGAAGAGCTGAGCGGGAACGAAACGATGGCCGAGTCGATCACGAACGAAGCTTCGGCCGAGTCGATCACGAGCAAGCAAACGACGAGATCTACCGAGTTAACGGTTCCAAACTTGCCGAGAAGTCAATAACTTAGAGCAGTGAAGAATGAATAGTTAGGAGTCGCCTATTTATAATCCTTGGGTTTTACTGATCCAACGGCCGACCAGAGCTCAGCATGATCCAACGGCCCAGATCAAAGGACATTTCGAATTCCCGAGCCCGTCATAATGACTCTGCTGACGTGGCACGGACACCCAACCATCAGATCGTGCAACGTCAAATCCGCAGCAATAAATAATCTCGGCCCAACCGCAAGAATCTTCCAGACAAGCGCCCAGGAAACTTCACTCATCAACGCCGAGCCGACACCTGATGAGTGGGGGGCCTGTGATGAGGCATAAAACACCCCACCTATCAGAGGCTGCCACGTGGCCGACCCGACCTCAGTCCGAGAACCGAGTTGGGCCGAGCAGGAAATTGGGCCGACCCCATCTCCGATAAGTCACCTGACAAAGCCTGGTTTGGGCGAGCTGGCCGGTGGCTGAGGCCGAGATTATACGGGTCAGCCATAGACTCCTAGCCGAACTCGCGGCCGAGACCTCCTCCCGGGCCGACCTCGCAGGCCGAGCCCTCCTCTATTGAGGCTCTCATAGCACCCCACCGGGGATCTCCAGGCCACGTCAGCACATCCCGAGAATCGTGGGATAAGGACCGAGCCACGATCCCAGCGCAACACGGAATCACACTCTACATGGACTCTTACCTTAATAAGAGTCCGACCCCGAAAATAACTCTCCACTCCGCTCCACGCGAGAGAACCTTCCGAAAGAAGGACTCCTACCATACTAGGACTCTTCCAACCATCTCATCTCCTCCTTACTCTATAAATACCCAGGTATGGAGCACTATTCCTCATCTGGCTTCTTTACTACACAGTTACGCTGTCGCGTTGAAGACCTGACTTGAGCATCGGAGAGTCCTAGGCTGGAGCCACACCGGCCCTCTTGCGCTCATTGCTTGGTTTGTGTAGGTTCATCCACGGGCGAACCAAGTACCGGAGGTTTTCACACGCAACAACAACATCGGGATAAACTTAGTGTAGTTGACTTTAATTTCACCCCTTTGCAATTGATCCATGACTTTGTTACTAAGGTGCAACTGGTCCTGTTCTTGAATATATTGAATCCAACATCCAATTACTATGAAAACAAAACTTGACTTTCTTGAAGTGATCTAGTGTAAGATGTCTTGAATTTTCAAATAGGAGAAACAACATGTGTATCTATATTCATAAAATTGTTAAAGATTACAGATGCACGAAAATATAACTGTTGTTGAATTTCTGAGCAATAGGAATGAATCTTAATTAGACAACATTATGATTCAACTTTATGATTTAACATGTTTTGAATCCATAAGTTATACCACATGAAATCATAGTACATACCCATGCTTTGATTGATCTGCTTGTCGAGTTAATACTTTGTAGGTATTTTTGAATTATTAACTTCGAGATTATTTTCACTTTTTGCCTCAGAGATGATAATTTTGTAATATTCCATTTCTGTACAAGAACTAGTAGAGAATCGATATTGCGAAGGCAATCGGTTTTTGTGAGGTTTCATAGTGTAAATCCTTGGGGAAGAAATAACTTTCTTGTTTGATTGGTAGGTGAAAAGCTTCACTTCTCTAGTTGTAATTTTGTTTAGGGGTTTTTAAATTCTTTATCTATATTGCAATTTGTTATTACTTCTCAATTCTCTTTAATTTTACAAAGGATAGGCTTTTTAAACTAGAACTTATAAGTATAGTTCTATTTCTTATGCTGAAGTTTATTTTTTGATTGATGTGGGCATGAGGTACAGCTTGTATATTACAGTTCCGGTGTCACGCCCAAAGATGACGACTGTAGGTTGTTTTCTTATTGGCCCAATTGACCAAGTCTGTCCCAACGTTGCATTTCGGTTAAACATGAGATTCTTTATTTTCTATTTCTTAGGCATTAGAATGTTGTGGGATAATGTTATCTTGTTTGAATACAAAATCAGTTATGCAAATAGATCTTTGGGGGATTGATGTGTCGCATTTAACTTAGTTGTTGAATATTCATTATATATTTGACTTTCTATCCCGAAGAATACCTAAATGGTTGATCTCATTCTCTTTTTTGTGATTGAAATGGGATGATTTTTGGTAATCTTATAGACTCATTGCTACCTCTTTTGGCTCTCTGGTAGTATTTCTCTTTTAACTTCTATGAACGATCTTTCTTTTATGGGGTATGCTCATTCTTTTACTTATATTACCCTTAAATTTGACACATTGTGGAAGCATTGAATTTTTTTTTAAAACACATTTTCTAAGCTTGACAGAACCGCAAGATATGATTTACATAGCTATATGCGTCACTTTACCAAAGAGAAATTCAAAAGAATAGTTGTTGTGACGTAAGTTACACATGTAACTTATAATATTCCCAAGTATAGTATTATACTTGGGATTCAATTTCTTACCTCACGTGTAACTTATAATGTTCCATTGGTTCAGTGGTTGCAAAGAATCAACTGGACAACGCTCCATGAAGCTTTAGAGAAAATAAAATAGGATATATGTCACGTTCTTAAGTAATTTTAAAGCATCGTTCATTAGGTGTTAATGAAAATTTGTTCCCTATGCAAATACGTTAATTCATTTTATTCATGGATCATTGGGTTGCGATTTCTTGCTACAATCCTATCAATTCTGAGCATTTTTTATTTTTTTTTTTTGGGTTTGCATGTTGCAAAACTAACGCTATTGGGATTTTTATCCCTTCTATTAAAAGCTGACTCTTTAGTGGCAAATTCTATCCATGCTCCGAATCTGAGATGGATGTAGATTATATATCAAACCGTAGTCATCATCCAAATACTTGTAAAATGGTTAGTTGTTGTTTCACATGTGGTTCCATTTCTAAGGACAGTGAGATTGCATATAAATATATCAGCTAGTCTCATTTCTTAATACTACCTTTTATCCACCCTTACCAAATCAACAACTCTATCCTATTAATGGATTTTTTAAGATTGTCGGATGCTTATAAGAATTGATCTTTAATGGGAATAAAAAACTATATTCATATTTATACATTAAAAAAAAACCTTCTATTTGAATGTATATTTGGAAACCTGGTTTGAGAGGTTTAATAAGTTGAAACTTTACTTGTTATGCAAGGTTATGAGCCATTTATTTCATATCAAGGCTTGGAGCAGCTAGATCGATTCATCTTTATGATGACGATAATTCATGTATTAAATAGTTGCTTCGCAATGCTTCTAGCATTTGTAAAGGTTAGTGGTAGTTACATACTTGCAATCATGATTTTAATATCTGCAATACTAAAATACAACGTTTGGATAGACTTGGTGGCCAATAAAAAAGTAATCAACAGTAATTTCTAACAAACGTACCACTATAGTGACTTGGAGGGTCTCTTGTTATTTTCCCAAGTTTTTTTCTGGAATCTCTTCCTTACAAAATTGTTTGGAGAATTCTCGATTCTTAGATTTGAAACTAAAGCAACAGAGGAAGAAGATTTTGAAGAACGATCGAGGAGATGAGAGACAACCTCTATTTGCATAATTGATTTCGTATTCGAACTAAATTCTGTAGATTTTAAAGAACAGCTGAGAAGATGAGAGACAAGATCAATTTGCATAACCGTAGTGACTTGGATGGTCTCTCGTTATTTTTTTCAAGTCCTTCTTGGAGTCTCATATTTGCAAAACTGATTAGAGAATTCTCGATTCCTGGATTTGAAATTGAAGCAGCATAAGAAGAAGATTTTGAACAACTGAGGAGATGAGAGACAAGCTCCATAACATAATTGATTTCGTGTTCAAATTAGAGTTTGTAGATTTTAAAAGAACAACTGAGGAAATGAGAGACAAGATCCATTTGCATAACTGATTTCATATTCGAACTAGATAACATTATCTCATAACATTCTAATGCCTAAGAAATAGGAAACATAAAATCCCAAGTGTAATTGAAATGCAACGTTGGGATAGACTTGGTTAATTGGGCCAATAAGAAAATAACCTATAGTCATCATATTTGGGTGTGACACCGAGGCAGATGCCGCCATGTACCCATCCTACCCCATATGTCTCGAGGACTTTGACTCGGGGGGCATGTTAGTTTAATTACACGAGTGCCATCATATTTTCCACAGCCCATGGATCTAGAAATGGTTTGAAGATCGAAGAGAATGTCCTATATGTAAGGGTGTTAAATGGTTCGGTTCAGTTTTGGCTGCTTGAGGGTAGAAACTGTAACCAGACTGTTTAACTAAAAGGTCTCATGATCAAAACCTGGACTATTTGGTAAACGGTTTCGGTTAAATGGTTCTATACGATTTTACATAGTTTCGATTAGATGGTTACTAAGTCTAATTTACACTGGTTCCCTGCTACATTTTGTAATAGAAAGTGGATTTTCTATTAATCTTTCCAATCAGAAATTCCACCTAGTGCATCTCTTTTAATCTCCCTATTTCCTGATAACTTATTTAAAATCCGTAACTGTCATAGAACCTGTAATGTTTATACATTAGAACACCTGTGATAAAATTTATGGTTCTAATTTTTGAACACAAAAAAAAAAAAAACAAACAAATTGAATCTTAAAACTTAGTTTAGAGATTAACTAAGATAATAGCAGAAAACGAAGTTATTTGAAAGAATATCCACCAGGTCTCTATAAATTGGGGGCAAGAAGAAGATTAAGAATGGTTGGATCTCCACTGATATTGGCAATTGCAGTTTCCATGGCGCCTTTCGCAACTCTACCGATGACAAAATCAAATGTAAAGACCACACCATTGTTCACAATAGGCCTTTGGTAGTGCACATAACCATTAAGCAAGACGCATATAAAAATTAAGAATGAATACGAACAACGGAAGCCATGGTTAGAGCTTCAAAATACAGAGACCCAGAAGCACATAACAGTACGAATCAATAGCTCTCCTAAAACTAAGGATTTTAAACGGTTAGATGGTTTGGTTATAATCGATTTTAATTGGATTACACGGTTTGAAACCATTGGATTAATCTGTCTAAATCGGACTGAATCAATTAAATAAATAATGTCCTTTCTAAAACCATAACCGGACCTTTTAACTAAACGGTCTGCCGGTTTCAGTTTAATGGTTTGGTTCGGTTTCAGTTTGGTTTTGACACCCTTACCTATATGCAGACAACCTTATGCCGCCTAGTGTGTCCTATGTACAGATTATAATATGGTGTAAACCAATCTGAATTTTTAACTGCACATATATAAGTCTATTTTAGGCTATAGAAAAGAGATAATGACATTTTTGTCACCTAGGTAGTTTACAAGTAGACAAACCCATTGTTATCTTCTCTTTTTTCTTTTATTTATTTTACAGGAAAAATATTTTGTGATGACTTTTTTACACACTCTCTCTCTAGTTGATCTGGTACAACATGTATGCCTAGGCGTATATTGTTCTCCTTTTGTTCGCTCTAGTCCCTTGGGCATCACTGAACCCAACCCATCAGCACATAAGATAACCTGGTGGTTGATTGTGCTGGGTGTCATTGGTGTGATATTGACGGGGCTAGGGGGGTTGCAGGAGGAGGAGGAAGAAGAAGATGATTTGAGGATTTTAGGTTTGGGGATGTAAAAAGGGTAAAAATGGTATTCTATTTTATCATTTTAGTTCAAGATATAAAAAGGGTAAAATTGTCTTTTACATTTCAAAAAATTACACTTCACTAACACCGTCAGCCTTCATGGGTACGGATGTAATTGTTTAAATAATGGGGGATGTTCTGTAATTGGTTCAAACATGAGGGGGGTGCCTGTAATTTGCTCTTTGAGTTATTGGCCCAAACCTGATGGGCTGGGCTTATTGAAAGGCACACTGATGATACAACACATACACACGAGCTAGGAAGATACATTAATAAGGAATCGAACTGACAGTAATTAATCATCCTTTCAAGCCAATAGGACTCATGAGGAGTGATTTATGAAGGTCAGATCAACTCAGAAAAAGTTCCCGCAGAAGATATATAGAATTAGAAATCACAAAAACAATACTATATACAAATACATACCCGGTTTCCAACTCAAAGGGAAGACGGCCTGGAAAGCAGGAAGATGTTTGACTGCAGCTGAGTAGGAGATCGGTAGCAATGACGACCACAACGGCACAACTGTTGTACAAGGAACATGAGATTGATAAAATACAATGAACGCAGCTTCCCTTTTCATCCCATTCTTTTCTTCTCGCTTCTAATATATATAACTTTTTCCTTTTATCACAAACTCCCAACCATAGAGAGAAAAATATGTTAAGATCCACGGCCGAACTGGGTTTCCATAGACTGATGTTGGAAGTTGGAACACACTGATAAAAGGGCCTTAACTTTTTCCTTTTATCACAAAAATATTAAATTCTAATGGGCTGCACCATTCAAAGCCCGTTTAGAGTTAAACAGGTCCATAGTCCGATTAAGACCTAGTTAAGGCTCGATTAAAGCCCGATTCTAGTACCCAATTATAGCCCAAGCCCGTATAGGCCTGGCCCGAATATATAAACGGGCTTTCACAATGCAGGCTTTCTAGCTCTCATTAGCCCCTGCGTTGATGCAACATTTACTTGATCAGGCAGCGATCTATTGCCATGATTTTAGGGATCAATAGGGTATCGGCATAATCACCCGGATAGGATCGGTATTGGTCATGGGCGATCCCAATTCTGAAGATGGGTACAGACCAGGGGTAAAAAGATTTGTTCCATAAAAAAACATTTTTTAAATGAAAACCAAGTATAAATTAGCGACCAATACAGGCGATTCAAATCGGTATCGGCCAAAACCAATTCCTAAGAACCTGTGTTTTGCCTTATTTTATAATAAATTAAGGAGAATGTTCTCTGTGCTGCAGCGCAGCCTGCGCCTAGGCACATGGGTAGCCTGCGCCCAGGCACATGGGTAGCCTGTGCAGGGGGCAGGGTGGTCATTGCGCCCACCCTCATGTGCCTGGGCGTAGGCTGCGGTGTGGTACTGAGAACAGCGCCCCTAGCTATTAGAAAATAAAGACATCATACTTATATCAATACGAATAAGTTAAATTGTTCCTATCAACCAACAACATGTGCTGATTAAAATAGAATGGGAAGGGGGGGAGGATGGATGGGGAAGAAGGGGATTGTGATTGTGAATCTATTCTTGCTATTGCTGAGTATGGAGAAGAGGACAATGGTTGTAAATGATTGTGCTACTCAAGATTAACCCAGAATTGCAGTGCTTTTGTATAGAGCTGATTACATCCTCTTGAGTCGTACAAACGTGATACCATAGTCAAACATGGTTTGAGGAATGGTATTAGATCGTATTGTCGATATCGATTCTTGGCCGATCCTATATCGATGGATTGGGACGGACCAATGCTATAAAAAAAAAATTTTTAATCTGATTTTTGAAGAAAAACAGGGATAGATCCCTCTAATTCGAACCAATACGGGTCAATCCTGATCTAGATCAGATCAGTATTGGCTTTGATCAACTGATATCGTATCCGATACCTATTCCTAAATCCCTATTGCCCAAAGCTATCCTTTAGGAAAATGACTTCAATAATTTGTGGGAAATAGAACGCTAACTGATCATGCTTCTTGCGCGCATGGAATTTCCGCCTTTACATAGGTGCAAGATGGTCATTTCCAAAAGCCCAATACGATTTCTATGTCTAGGTGTGAGAAGCTGAGAACCCCGCAAAGCACATGACCGGTTAGCGTTCTTTCTCCCATAACTTATTTATGAGAAAATACTAGGAGGGGGATCACTGCAAAGCTGCGACCTACATGGCCCCTATATAATGTTAGGAACAAACAGGAAAGGAAAAGCTAAAAGCTGAATTTGAGTTTCAGTGGAATCCTTAGAGGGTTTGAGTGAAGAATTGCTTATTTTCTTTCCAAAACTGCCCTAGAATACAAGTTCAATTTTTATGCTCTTGTACAATTTTTTTGATGGGAAGCATTCTTATATTACTATTAGATAGAGAAAAACATATTTACATCATATAGGAAAGGGGGCATTACAGTCCTGTTAGTTATAGAGAAAGAGGCAAGGGAACGTAGTCTACTAGTCCATATGTTATTCTTAGGTTTAAACTGTACATTTATAAAGTTTGATGTTTTTTCTGCTAGTTCAAAAAAGTTTGGTATGAGACGCCATGGAATAGGTAAGTTTTGCTTGGTCGTAGCATTCAAAAGGTCATATAGGCTGTGGTTAGTGATCCAAATCTCCTTCAATTGGAGTCCATCTGTTGTAGCATGTGTCCATCCCTGTAAGATTCCAGTTAGTTCAGCTTGCATGTCATCAGTTGTAGGTGCAAACCCTAAAGATGTTAGAACATTCTGGTTGTCTAGCAAAATGCAATAAGCCCATCCTACTAGGCCTACATTTGGTTCAGAAAGACCTGCACAACACAAAAAAGGTAAGTTCATTTTATGATTGCTGTTAGTTGTGTCAAATTCATGATCTATACGCAAACTATTGTCAAGAGGGGGGTTGTGCATAAGTGGAGGTTTTAACTGGAGATCATGAATCCATTTGGTAATAAGTTTGAGTACAATGATGGGGTTGGGTACCTCCACCATATGAATAACTTTATTTCTTACATTCCAAATGAAGTAGCAGGTAATAATAAACACTGAAAAAAACCATCTGGCAGTCGGTTTATCAAAAGTCTTGGTTTGGAGGATTGTGGCACAAAGGTGTGCCAAACAAGAACTTCTTAGGTGCTCAGTTCTGAGTCCGAGGGATCCGCAGGCCCAGATACGCTTAGTCCATTCACAAGATAGAAAGAGATGCCAATGGGATTCATCATGAGCACCACAGAAAACACATGTAGGCTCGATCGATGTCCACTTTGAGAGAGTACTCTTGACAGGTAAACCTGCATGCAATACACGCCAAAAAAACAATTTAAACTTCGGATGAATATTTAATTTCCAGAAGAAACGCCACCACTTGGATTCAAGGGGCTTGAATTGCCTCAGTGGATTTAAAAGGTTTGCAGCTTTTCGGGTAGAGAAGTTGCCATCTTTTGTTAGGGAGCATCTCCATTGGTCCCCAGACTCAGAGAGGCTTAACTTTGAAATTTCAACATTCAGATGATTTGGTAAAAATCGTGCAAGGGTATCACAGTTCCACCTATAATTAAGAGTTAGATCCTTTACTAGGCTGAAGGATTGGTTGTGAAAACATGATGGAATACAACGGCCCGGTATTGTTGGTACCCAAGGGTCGAACCAACAGTGAGTTGTCTTACCGTTCCCAACTCTCCTCCACACCATTTTTTTGAGGTCAGGCAGCACCGAAGCAATACTGTTCCAAGTCCAAGTTCCTTTTTTCATTGCTACTTTTGGGTTGAAAATGGAGGTATTGGAAAAATATTTAGCTTTTAGAACCTTAGCCCATAAAGAATCATTTTCATTTATCAGTCTCCAGCCTAGTTTAGTGATAAGGGCCTTATTGTGAATGTGGGATTTGCGAAACCCCAGACCCCCCATGGATTTGGGGTTACAAATTTTGTCCCATCCAATTAGGCAAGTTTTATGTCTGGTTGGTGGGTTGTTGTTCCAGAAATTCAAATAGATTAAGTCAAGGGAAGCACAAATTTTTTGTGGGAACAAAAAACAAGACATTTGATAAGTTGGTATGGAAGCCAAGACAGATTGTATTAACACACTTCTACCAGCATAGGTTAGGCAATTAGCTTTCCAACACCCTAGTTTGGATTTAACTCGTTGGACCAGGGGTGCCAATTCCTTCACCTCAGATTTATGGTGGAAGAGTTTGGTACCTAGGTAAAGGGAGTTGTCAACCATTTCCTGCATGCCCAGTAATCTACAGGTTCTACTCTTCACTTCAGGGCTAGTGTTTTTACTAAAGAAGAGCTCGCTCTTAGAGAAATTTATTTCCTGGACAGTCAGATCAGAAAAGAGTTCAAGTGTAGCTTTAATGGCCAGTATGTCTTCCTCTAAATTCAGACAGAAAAACAGATGTGTGATTTTAGGGGCATTTCTAGCAACTTTAATTCCTCTGAAGGCTCCAGTATCCCACACGGCACCAAGCAGACGGGAGAGAATTTCCATGGTGAGGAGGAAAAGATAGGGACTGAGGGGGCACCCCTGTCGTAGTCCCCTAGAAGGCTTGAGGTGACCAAATGGGCTTCCGTTTATTTTGAAAGAGAATGAGGTTGTACTAATAATGGATCTAACTAGGTTTGTCCATCTATCAGGGAAACCAAGAAACTGGAGGATCCTAGTGATCATGACCCATTCCACCCTATCATAGGCCTTGAACATATCAAGTTTCAAAGCCACAAACTCCCTTTGCCCAGTTCTTTTCTTTTTTAGGAAATGAAAAATCTCCTGGGCAATAATAATATTGTTAGTGATCTGTCTTCCTTGAATAAAAGCAGCCTGGTTAGGAGAGATGAACCTGGGAAGGTAAAGCTTGAACCGATTAGCCATCAGTTTAGCAATGATTTTGTAGGAAACATTGCAGAAGGTATGCTCTTTTACAATTGAAAACTCTATTCTAACCCTTAACCATTCTAACTACTTAACAGAATCTTTAATCATTGGCTTATGTCATCTTGTAGTCTCTAGTCCAGCCTGGCTCTCTCCTAATTCTGGTACTCCTCTTCCTTTCTTGTTGATCTTCCTGATCTGGAGTATTGGAGTGGACGTTGGGCTCCAATTTCTCTTTATCACCCTATTCCTTATTGATAGTGTCAATAATTTACTGATGATTTAAGACTACAAGACTATTCATATCATTCCCTATAGCATAAAAAACAACCTTGTCCTCAAGGTTGATGCCAGGAAATCTGTCCACAAAAGGTCGAAAATCCTCCCATATAGCATCTAATGGATGTAACGTTTATGTGTTCATCAAACCCAATTTAATTTGATTAAATTAATTAATGTAGTTTTCTTTAATTATGTGCTTGTCATAATTGTATATTGCATCTCCCCAATTCAAACCATTTTGTTCACAACTATGGATAGATTTGGGCAATCTGTTCTATGGTTGCTATATTTTTCATTCGTACAATAGTGATTGGACCAAAATGTAAATATAGATACATTTCGTGTTGAACATGATCTACGAGGATTCTCAAATTATTCACCGTCAAATTGTAGTTGCAACGGGAATCTTCGGTAGTTTTTTTCTCTATACTTGAGAGACATTTGCCATTTTATTTATGTTTTGTACATTTGTGGTGTGTCAATGGTTGATGTCTACCGAAAGGACTGACTATATATCGGCTGCTCGATGTGCATAATGTAAATAGTTATGGATGTGATGCTCAATAAAGTTTTCATTGCTCGTAAAGGGAGAACACCAAAAAGAGAGTGAACGGATTTGGTTGTGCCAAATCCAAGGCCTTGGTATTTTGTAAAGTGTTTGTAAAGAATATTTTATTTTATTAATATTAAATTAAATGTATTTTGGAAAAGAGTTTTCAAAGAGTTTTATGGCCAATCAAAGTCCTCCATACTCTCGTGATAATAAATTATAATGGACCAGAATTGTGGCGGTGACATTTATTCCATGGTTGCAATGGCCCATTATAAGTGTTAATAGTGTGGGGAGAAAATGTAATAAAATTACCTACCACAAGGGGGTTTTCAGGTTACGCCCTAGTAGGATAGTCCTTTACTATAATTTTGGATAAGTTTTGTCCTTATGTGCAATTTAAGATAATCTTATGGGCTACCCTTCAGGATCACACCACTTGGTTAGATCTGGACCTTAGGTTTGCCACCTCCTCAATTACGTCTCTATATATATAAAGAGACCTAAGGCCAAAGATGATTGATGATGATAAAAAATCATTAGAACAATTTGCACAAAATTGTGAGAAAGCTTAGAAAGAGAAAAAGAGAGTCTTCTTCTTCCTCAAGCACTATTGGCCATTAGAGTTGAAGCAAGCTTGGGAGATCTTCTTCAAGTGTTGCATTCCTTTGGAGGAACACACCATTTGAGTGTTCTAAGTGACTTTGCTCTCCCCTTGAGGTTAGTACATTAATGTGTTTATTGAGATCCTTGCATGCTCATAAAATTTTGTGATTACATGAGAATCCCATCGCTTCCGCCGCCACTAACAGCATCTTCCACAGCCAAGCCTTCCCATTGAACCAGAATTTGAAGAACAATTTGACCCTGGTGGATGACTTCCCTTGTTGCCAAAATAGCTAAAGGACTATGAACAGACTGTTGATGATGACTCAGAACAGGCAAAGGACTAGTCGCAGAGAGAGGGTCTGCATGAAATGGGCGAAGCAAAGAGACATGGAAGACTGGATGAATTTGACTGCCAGGTGGTAATTGAAGACAGTATGCTACCATGCCCACCCGCTGGAGTACCTGAAATGGCCCATAAAAATGCATGCTAAGCTTTTGAGTTGACCGGGAAGCCACAGTCTGATGTCGATAGGGCTGTAGCTTGAGTAAGACCCAATCTCCCTCCTAGAATTACAATTCTTATCGATGCCCATCAGCAGCAGACTTCCTTTTAACTTGAGCTTTCAGCAAATTAGTCTTTAGGAGATGGATGAGATCAGTTTTGTCGCTGAGCTCATGTTCCACAGCTTCAACTCGAGTAGCGCCTGGAAAGTAATCTGGTAGTGCAGTGGGTAATCTGCCATAAAGAGCTTGGAAAGGGGACATTGCAATGGTAGTATGATGAGAAGTATTACACCATAACTCAGCCCAGCCTAAATAATTAGATCACTGAGTAGGTTTCTCATGGACAAAAGCAGCGTAAATATTTCTCCAAGCACTTGAGGACCTCGGTCTACCCATCTGTTTGCGGGTGATAAGTAGTACTCAAACTAAGAGTAGTGCCACTGAGTTTAAATAGTTCTGGCCAAAATTGACTGAGAAAAACCATGTAGCTTGCCACCATTTGGATAAACATTTGAGCGACCTTCACAACAGTATAAGAAGATGGTAAGCCTCCAAAATGTGCATACTTGGAAAGCCGATCCACCACCATCAAAATAACATAATAACCCTGTGATATAGGTAAACCCGTTATAAAATCTAACAAAATATCTTCCCAAACCTGCTGAGGCACAGGTAATGGTTGCAACAGACCAACAGGTAGTGTAGTCAAAGACTTAGTTTGCTGACAAACAACACAATCCCTCACAAATGCGATTACATCCTTGCACATACCTGGCCAAAAGAAACTTGTTGCAACTCTCTTATAGGTACGTAAAGAGTCAACATGGCCACCTAAAGGACTGGAACGATATTCCAACAAGATAGGATACTTTGGAGCTGAAGTAGAGCTCAACACCACTCTATTCTTATAATAGAGTAAACCTCCCTTAACCTCATACCCAGAATCAGCCAATAACCCAGCATGCCACTGTTGGTGGAAATTCTGGAACTCTGGATCCCTCAAATTAGACTCTAAGACAAGATCAATAAAGTCAAATTAAGGTATGGAAAGAGTCAACTGCAAAGCTATTGATGGGGAAACCTCCTCCAGTATGTCAGGTACTCTAGAAAGAGCATCGGCAATAACATTATCTTTTCCAGGCCGATACACAAATCTATAAGTGTAGCCCATCAATTTGCTGAGATAGTGATGTTGCTCGGGAGGCTGAACGACTTGGTTCATCAATTCCTTCAAACTCTTGTGGTCAGTCTTGATAACAAATCTCCTTCCTAACAAATAATGTCGCCAATTCAAAACTGCTGCAGAAATAGCGAAGGGCTCTCGAACATAAGTAGAAGCTGACCTCATCCTTGTAGAAAGCTTTTTACGAAAAAATGCTGGTGGATGACCTTCTTGACTGAGTGCAACACCGATTCCTACTCTTGAAGCATCAGTTTCTACCTCAAAATCTAATGCAAAGTTTGGCAAGGCCAAAACGGGTGCTGAAGTCATCCTTTGTTTCAAATCATTAAAGGCTTGTTGAGCAGCCTCAGACCAATGAAAAGCATCCATCTTAAGCAGATCAGTTAAGGGTGCTGCAATACTAGCATAGTGATGGATGAACTTTTGGTAGTAATCGGTGAGTCCCAAAAACCCCTAAGATGTTTAAGAGTCTGCAGTGTTGGCCACTGTAACATTACATTGATCTTATTACTGTCAACTTGGACACCCAAGTTGAAAACTATGTGGCCTAAATACTCCACAGATTCCTGGCAGAAGAGACACTTACTCATCTTTGCAAACAATTGATTATCAGCCAAACATTGAAGCACAGTCTTCAAATGGGAAATATGCTCAAGAATAAAGGTACCGTAAACTAATATATCATCAAAAAAAAAAAAAATGATCACAAATTTGCAGAGGGTAAGGTTTAAAAATAGCATTCATAATGGGTTGAAATGTTGAAGGGGCGTTTGTTAAACCAAAGGGCATGACAAAAAATTCATAGTGCCCTTCATGTGTATGAAAAGTAGTATTATGAACATCACCTTCATGAACTCTAATCTGATGGTACCCTGCACGCAAATCGAGCTTAGTGAAAACACTGGCACCATACAACTCATCCATGAGCTCTTCAATGATTGGAATGGGGAACCTATCAAGCACAGTAATGGCATTTAAGGCTCTATAGTCAATGCAGAAACACCACATTCCGTCTTTCTTTTTGACAAGTAGAACGGGTGAGGAAAATGGGCTTGTGCTGTCTCTAATGATACCCTGCGCCAACATCTCTGCAGCTAATTTTTCAATCTCAGATTTCTAAAATTGTTGATAAGGTCAGACATTAATTGGCTTTGATCCTGGCAATAAATGAATATGATGATCAAGAGCTCTTGTAGGAGGAAGAGTCTTGGGAATGCTGAACCCCTGTTGAAAGTCATCCAATAAGTGCTGAATAGCAGGATGTATTGTCATTGGTTCTGGATCCATCTCTTGAAATACTTGCAAATGGAACATAGAAGCAATGCCCTCCAAAGAAGCTAATTTCATCAAATTCTTCAAATGTAAAGGATTACCTTGAAGAAAGGGATCACCAACTAAATGAATTTTGTTTCCATTCCACATAAAATCCATAGTTAGCAATTTATAATCAGTCACCACAGGTCCTAATAACTCCAACCATTGGATTCCAAAAACCACCTCAGCACCTTCTATGGGTAAGACAAACAGGTCCAAAGTAAAAGCATTGCCTTGAAGAAAAAGAGTGACAGCCTTGTACTATTGCTTGCACACTAGAAATTCCTGATTTCCCACATAAAACTTAAATTGCTTACAGGGAATAATTGTTAGCCCCAATCTGATAGCCACACTTTCTTTAATAAAATTCTGTGTACTACCACTATCAATCAAGGTCTAAAGTTGATATTTTGCAAAGTTACCTTTCAATCTGATTGTTCTAGGATTAAGTTGCCCGGCAAAGGCAAGCACGTTGATCTTGTGCAAAGGAGCATCCGCGAAAGCTTTGGCCGCAACTTCCACACATTATGAATCTGCCTCCTCTTCCACAGAGTCACCTACTAAGAGCAAGAATGGTTGCTTACATTTATTGTCATACCCGCGCCCAAAATACACTCTAAATTTTTGGGCTAAATCCATTTGTAGGTGTTGTGGCGCTGCCTACAGTCGACACCTGTGACCTTGGACCGTAGCAGTCAAAGGGAAAACTCAAACACAAGGATTGGATTCACACCTTGATATTGGACCACACAATGGGTAAGCTTTGAACCCTAAATGTTTGGTATACATACCCCCTCGAAGTCCTTGATGTGTGGGCCAAAGCCCCACATCTCCTACTATTGATTTAGGCCTTGACAGTAGGGACGGAACCACTGTTGGTGAATCCGTCCGATAATCTGTCCATGCTATCATGCTGGTTTTATGTGTTTTATCATGTGGGGGCCCCGTGCCTGTGTTTCGGACATCGTGGCTAGGTCCTCGGACATGGTGGACCCCCACCCTTACCCTCTTTTGCATTGTTGGATCTTGTATGTGGGCCCATAAGGCCCAAATCTGATTTTAATGAGTTTTAGTGTTAAAGACCTAAACCAAACAAGACTTAAGACCTTAGCACTTGAGGTTTTAATGAGAAACCAAACGGACCTTAACACTTGGGGTCTTAAAGGAGAAACCAAACTGGCCCTAACGCCCAACTTGAGCTAAAATGGATTTTGGGGTTTAAGGACCTAGGCAAAGAGGCCCTAAGGCTCATTTCATTTTATAAAAAGAGGACTTAGCTTAATAATCTCATTTTATTATATCAAAGCCAAACCGTGGAGAAGGAAGAAAAAGAAGAAGAAGGAGAAGGAGAGAGGGGGAAAGGGAACGCCCTCACTCACACTCTCTCCCTCCCCTCTTGTTGTCCGGACAAGGAAAGAGGAAAAGGAAGGAAAAGAAGGAAGAAGGAAGAAGGAGAAGAAGAAGAGGAAAGAAAGGAAGAGGAGAACAAGAAGGAGAAAGAATGAGGTCAAGGGGGCTCACCTAGCCTTGGATCTTGCTTCCCCATTGGTGGTAAGTGTTATTTCCAACTCTCCCTCTCCATTTATCTAATTGTTAACTTAGGTTGTTGGATCTTGAGTTTGGGTTTAGCTTTGACTTCCACTTGGGACCCAATGCTCTTGTTGGGGAGATGATTGTAGTCTCTTGGGATGCCATTGCACACCCTTGCACCTCTCTTTGAAGTGCCATTCGACCAAACCTTGCAAACCTAGGTTTTTCACCCAAAAACCCAAGTTTGGGTTGGGTAATTGGGTATGGACCATAGATGCCTTAATGCATTGTGCCATTAGGCTTATTAGGACCCTAATGAACTTTAGGAACCATCCCTACAAGCCCTTGAAGCCATTGTGGGCCTTGGGATCGATTTGGATGAAGTTCCAGGATTGGCAGGCTTCCACTGACATAGTTAGGGTCATATCGTTGGGGATCGAGGGTATGTTCCAGTACCAGGGATATGGCTCTACTATGTCGTAGATTAATGGTGTTGTATCGTTGGGGATTGAGGGTAAGTTCCGGTACCAGGGATACAGTTCCATTACTCTACACAGTATAACATTAATGTATACATTACATCGCATCATCTTCATCAACATCATTCATCATTATTCTTATTACATATCGTACTATTATGTATGTTGCATAATTGTAAATGGGATCTGATGTACGAGTCATCATAGATGGTATGGGACGTCATTGATGCACGTTTATCAGGTTCGGTTTACAGTCAAACAATTGTTGTTGTGTGTGTGTGGTTCAACTTTCTGCTCGCTGGGCTTAGTGGAAGCTCACCCCTCGTGGAACCATCTTTTTAGAATGTGTTGTAGGTAGTACTATCGAGGTGCGATGGAGGACTTGGTCAATGCAGATGCGAAAGCTGGATTATGGCTATTGATACTTTAAATGTTTTCTTTATTTCTTGTTGCTTGTGTTATTGCATTTTGTTGTAATGTTCTCTTTTCCCTGTATTTTCAAATCCTCTTTTAATATAGTAACTTTTAGACTAAGTATTGTACTCAAAGATAATCTTTTGTGTATGTAATATCACTATAGTTATTCCCTAAATGAGAATCAGTGGTATTTATTACAAATCTTCCGCTATAATGATATTAGTCTTGATTCTCGACTGTGTGACTGTGAGGTAAGCTACTGTATCCATGATCCTGGAGGCGGTTTAGGATGTTGGTAAGCATCCTAGTCATACCAAAACCCTAGGGTAGGGACTGGGGTGTGACAACATTGCATCAGAGCAATGATGCTCTCGCTTAATTCACAGTCCAGCTGAACCTTAGGTGCACTGGTTTATACTAAAAGTCTTAACAATAAACTTAAACAATAATAAAGACACTAGGAACAATATACATAAAATTACACCTTGCTTGCATTGATGATCTTGATTAGATTATGGCAACAAACATTGGTTTTACTACTTTGAGTGCAAACTTACAATAAGGACAGCAATAATAGTACAACTAAAACCCTGTTAGAAGCAAAGAATTTCATAAGGAAAAGAATATAAAACATTAGTGCAAACTATAGACCCGAGTAACACCACCACTCCGCTGCAAAGGTACTTCTTCTATGTATACTATAACCTGTGATATCTGTTATACTTGTTTACAACCTTTGTTTATGGGTGTAAGTCCTTTAACAGGATTTCGTTATGGCTCACAGCTGTTCAAGTAGGAGTCTGTCTCCTCTGAGCAAGCATGATGCTGACCCTTTAGACACAACTTGACTGGATGTCCCTATTGCCCAAGCTAATCTAGACATGGCAACGGTATTGGTAGATTTACTGCGAATTATGCAATAAGAGAATCGGGCATTCATGCAGGCCTAGGGTACACAGTGATTGACAGTTGTGCAAGAGAGAGAAAGGCAACCAGTACCTCCAGCACCCGAGTTGGTTGATGCCTCAAAGATGATTAAAAGGTTCTAGAAACTTAACCCCTCCACTTTTACAAAGACGACTACTGAACTCCTCTATCCAGCACAATGGATAAGGGATATAGAGAGGATCTTCGAGGTACTTCGATGCGCAGATGAAGATAAGATCAGGTGTGCTGCCTTCCAATTTAGAGGCAAGGTTGATTCTTGGTGGCAGTCCACTAAAGATAACTTTAGGCAACTGCATCCCAACCCTACATGGGGTCGGTTCACAGAGACCTACCTGGGAAACTGCTTTCCTCAAAGCTTTCGCGATCAGAAGGAGGCTGAGTTCATGAGCCTGACCCAGGGATCCAAGTCAGTCCTTGAGTACCAGCAGAATTTTTAAGAGCTCTTCTATTTTGCTCCCGTGTATATGAAGCCTGATGCTGTCAAGGCCAGGAAATTTGAGTAGGGGCTGAGACCTAGTATTATCACATCTGTGGTGTTGCACAATCTCCCCTCTTAAGCATGCGTGGTCCAGACTACCAAGGTGGTTAAGGATAAACAGCGAAAGAACTACCGTGCTCTCAAGATGGCACGTCAGAGGCCAATGGCGTTCCTAGATTCTAGGAGACCAAACGAGGCACAGAAGAGGCAATACCTCGGCTCAACTTCAATACAGAGCAGCACACCAGAAGTGGACCAGACGTTTCAGTCACCTCCACCCATGGTGACACAGTCGCTGTATAGACCGAACATCCGTTGCTACACCTGTCACCAGTTAGGGCACATGTCCAGGAGTTGTCTGCTAGGTGAGTCTGTGAATACACCATACGTGCGATCTTGACTGACCATTCGTTGCCATAACTATAATCAGCTAGCTCATAAGTCCAGGAGCTGCCCACAAGGATAAACCCAGTCATGATGGCAGGTATATCGCATGACTCACCATACCTGTTCATGCTTGTATTTGTACTCCCTTACCTACTTAGCGCGAGGTTTAATTATTTATGTGTTAGTTAGCTTATTTGCTTGTATGTTATTTTTTTTTTACTGCGCGTGTTTTGCTGATGTTGTGAGTGAGTAGTGTAGTCGGTGTTTTTGTGTTGGTGAGTGTTTTGTTTAGTGTGTTAGCATAGTTAGTTCTGTCTATGTTGAAAATTGAAACGGGAAATAAAGGTTTTGACAAAACTTTACTCAACAATAGGCATGAGTAGAATAATGGATCACTGATGCATTCCCTCCGTATTGGGAGTGAACAATAGGAGATTCCATCAATATTCTAAATCATTCTAAAGTTGAGTTAGGTATTGCAGAACCAGAAGTGAAGGTTTTTATAGGGAAGCCTTGTAAACAATGAGTAGTATAGACTCATGCCTTACGACCCAAAATCACAGATTATAGATATTAAGCGTGAGACGCTGAGATAGATAGAATTGTTGACTCCTGAGGTTTATGTTGAAGTTCAATTCTCCCAGAATCTTTAGATATGTTGAACTTTAGTTCAATCGATCTCGAAACGGTTGCAGGCCACTTGAGTACGGATAGATTTTATTAAAGAGTGGAATTTGGATTATTTATAGAAGGTACTTCTAGGACACCTCCAACCTAGGTGGTACAACTGTCATTAGTGAAAAGGATCGAAGAAGTCTAACCTGCTATTGCAGCGTTAGTAAAGTCGATAGATGGTATTCGAGGAGAGAAACAGCAAGAGTGGAGCCATTGTATACAAGTTGGTACTGCCACCATCATTGGCAGGTAATTATGATGTAATCTGTGTATCCGTGTCGAGAGTGTACACTCCCAGCCAGACACTTGTCTTGACTCATGAGCCACTTTAGCTTGTTGTGGACTTGATAATGAAGAGCTATGCCACTACAAGACGGAAGGACCTAGAGTTCACCGAAGGCGGTAAGGTATTTCTCCGGCATCACAAACCCAAAGGTGATGCGGTTCAGTAAGAAAGAACGGTTGAGTTCGAAAATCACTGACTTGAGGCGTATAGATTGGTATTGCCCCTCATTGGCAGGAGTCCATGAAGTATTCCACATATTGATGCTGAGTAAGTACATCCCAGACTCGGCTCATGTTTCGGTTTGGAAATCACCTGAACTTGATGCCGCCTTGACCTATGGGGAGAACCTAAAAGAGAGCCTGGGATGCAACAAGCACAATCTCCACAACCACACTATCTCATTGTGAAGGTACTATGGAGTAGGCACTCCAATCAAGGAGCGTCGGGGTTAAGCCTTGACGAGATGATGGGGGTGGTCGAAGTATCCTCACCCATTCGGATCCCTAGATACGTCAAATTTCAAGGACGAAATTTCTTATAAGGTTGGGGGAATGTTATACCCGTGCCCGAAATACACCCTAAATTTTTGGGCTAAATTGATTTTCCATTTGTAGGTGTTGCGGCGCTGCCTACGGTCGACACCTGTGACCTTGGACCGTAGTAGTCAAAGGGAAAACTCAAACACAAGGATTGGATTCACACCTTGATGGGCGATTGGACCACATAATGTGTAAGCTTTGAACCCTAAATGTTTGGTATACATACCCCCCTCGAAGTCCTTGATGTGTGGGTCAAAGCCCCACATCCCCTACTGTTGATTTCGGCCTTGACAGCAGGGATGGAACCACGGATGGAACCATTGCTGGTGAATCCATCTAATAATCCGTCCGTGCTGTCATGCTAGTTTTATGTGTTTTATCCTGTGGGGCCCACGTGCCTATGTTCCAGACACCGTGGCTAGGTCCCCGGACATGGTGGACCCCCACCCTTGCTCTCTTTTGCATTGTTGGATCTTGTATGTGGGCCCACAAGGCCCAAATCTGATTTTAATGAGTTTTAGTGTTAAAGGCCTAAACCAAACAAGACTTAAGACCTTAGCACTTGAGGTTTTAATGAGAAACCAAATGGACTTTAACACTTGGGGTCTTAAAGGAGAAACCAGACTGGCCCTAAGGCCCAACTTGAGCTAAAATGGATTTTTGGGGTATAAGGACCTAAGAAAACAGGCCCTAAGGCCTAGTTCATTTTATAAAAAGAGGACTTAGCTCAATAATCTCATTTCATTCTCATCTAAGCCAAATCGTGGAGAAGGAAGAAGGAGAAGGAGAGAGGGGGAAAGGGAACTCCCTCACACTCTCTCCCTCCCCTCTTGCTGTTCGGACAAGGAAAGAGGAAAAGGAAGGAAAAGAAGGAAGAAGGAGAAGAAGAAAATGAAAGAAAGGAAGAGAAGAAGAAGAAGGAATGAGGTCAAGGGGGCTCACCTAGCCTTGGATCTTGCTTCCCCATTGGTGGTAAGTGATATTTCCAACTCTCCCTCTCCATTTATCTAATTGTTAGCTTAGGTTGTTGGATCTTGAGTTTGGGTTTAGCTTTGAGTTCCACTTGGGACCCAATGCTCTCGTTGGGGAGATGATTGTAGTCCCTTGGGATGCCATTGCACACCCTTGCACCTCTCTTTGAAGTGTCATTCAACCAAACCTTGCAAACCTAGGTTTTTCACCCAAAAACCCAAGTTTGGGTTAGGTAATTGGGTATGGACCATAGATGCCTTAGTGCATTGTGCCATTAGGGTTATTAGGACCCTAATGAACTTTAGGAACCATTCCTACAAGCCCTTGAAGCCATTGAGGGCCTTGGGGATTGATTTGGATGAAGTTTGGAGCTGAAAACTCGTTTCTGCTGCAAACGGAACCACTATCGTGCCTCCGTCCGTTAATCCGTTTCCTTCTGTAATGTCTCAGAGTATCGGACGGAACCACGAATGGAACCACTGCTGGTGCCTCCGTCCGTAAATCCGTCCGCTACTGATAGCGTGACCACTGCTCAGTATTTTGGCCGTAACTTTGTCTATACATATCTTATCGACGCAATTCAAGTTGCGTTGTAAAATATACTCAAAGGGCTATATTTCCTATAAAGGAACCATGGACCCAATCCGAATGAAAGACCCTCATAAGTGGCTCAAGCCTAGTTAATATGTTTTGACAGCAACTTTAGAACACAACTGTAATCCGATGACCTCGCCCACGTCGTGGCTGCTTGTGTAAAACTTGATAAATATTATTGGGAGTTAATTACCACCTAAATTGCCCCCTAAGTGTACCAATTAAATGACCTTTTGTGGTGTCAAGGTTTACCCTTGATGCCCTCAAAACCCCCTTGCTGTCCTAAGGGACTTGTGACCTCAACCTAGAAATGGAAAAGCCCTAAGGTGATTCCAAACCCTTGAATCCCCAAGACTAATGCCTAGGCTAGGCCATGGTAGCCTTGTTGGACCTTGAAGTGATCCTTTTGGATCCTATGGTCCCAATACCTTTAATGATGAAGATTGGAAGAGAGAGACTTAAGAATTTCGTGTTCAAGCCTGAACAATCGATGGCTATTTATCAGTTTTGTATTCTATTTTGTGCCTCGTGCTCAACAATTTTTTCATGGTTGCAGAAAGGACAGTTGAAGATATTGTCGAGCTTTGGCAACTTCTTCTTGGGAGGTGGCTTCTTCCTTGACTTCCTCTTCCTTGTCTCAAGCTTTCAACACAAACTTCTAATTACTTTGGATCAGTAGAAACCAAACAAACATATATACAATAGACATTATTGTGGCCTATTGTACCAAAAGTCAATTGAGGGCACTATATATTAAAAGCCTCAATGAACCAAGGTCTATGATCCTAAATTTCTATACTTATTCTGCAACTGCATGAATTGCAATATCTCATGATAAAGTTTGGAAGGATGGTAAGGCAGGCGTGCGGACAATTGGCCGCATGGCGGGGGATCGCCATGTGTACTCCACCTCGTCCCTCTTGTCGGGGGGAAAGAGAGAGAGATAGGTGAACTGCAAGTCATTTCATGGTAGTTCTATCTATTTCTTTATTGTGAATGTTGGATCTGTCATGAACGGTACAACTCCAAAATCAATAATTTATCCAGAAGCCATTAATGTATATACTGAGTGGATTGATGAATGTGAAATGGTTACAACTTTGAATATGAATATAAATGATGCAACGTACATAGTAGGAATATAGTAATTACATAAGCTATTATAATATATTTGATTTCAAGAAGATACGTTTGATAGTGATGATCCTCTAGCACTCTGTGGAAGCTCTACTTCAGACTTCATCATGTCTTCAACTATTCCTTATTATAAATTTTCTTCTTTAAATGGAGTTACGTTGTTGTAGCAGTTCGGTTTTTGTGTATGAAGTACAAGTTCTGATAGATTTTTATAACAAAAAGATTAAGAACTAATTGTTCTTAGAATTATTCAATTGTTTTCTTTTTCTTCAAATTAACGCACTGTGAACATACCGATAGATTATTTACTACCTTAACTGTCTTTGTTCCTAGACACAATGGTGTTGTTCTTGTCTCTCACAAGAGAACATCAAATTTTGTTTCCAAAACCAAAATACACTTAGATTTCAAGAACAACCTAAAGGATCCTTCTCTCTGAAATCTATTATCTGTGGCCCATGGGGTGGGGGGGGGGGGTTGTACTTATCCCTTCATTTGTATTCATATAAATTTTCATTTTATCAACACTTTTGTTTTGGTTTATAATTCTATCAGTACAAATCTAAAATTAGTTTTCCTAGTTTGCAACCAGAAAACTGATAAAATTCAACTTAAAGGAAGTTGCATTTATAATTCTGTGAGAAAACTTTCTGATCAGAAAGAAAAAAGGTTACCCATAGACCACTTGACTTTAATTCAAATGTACCAGACTTTTGGATTTATTGTTATTCATTAACTACTTTAGAAACCTAAATCTGTGAGTTTATTTTTTTCTGTTCTACAGTACGACAGGAGAGATTAGGTTAAGATTTGTAGATCACTTTAATACTCTTTTAAGCCCATCTAACAACAAATCAGACATTCTATTAGTAGGAGAGAATAACATTGACCTTAGAATTTAGAATGTACAAAGCTTATGCCTTCTTTATCTATCCATAAAGGGTAAAAGAATTAATTTGAACATAAAAATTCCCTATAAGGCATTGTTGAAAAACCAGTTTTTTTGACTCGACTCGTTCTTTTCAAAACTTGGTGACTCGGACGAGTCAGGCCTGGTGAAATGAGTCATGCTTTTCTTTAATATTTAATATAATAAAACGAAGAGTCAAAGAATGGGTAAGACGTTTGGAATTTTACACAATAAAAACGTAAAGAGAAGTTAAATATATCATTTCCCAGAAGTGGGCAAGTGGGTTGTTTACTGGAAACAATGTCCCAAGTCACTTGAGTTAAGAGTTGAGACTATTGGAACACACCTCCTACGAAGGGGATGATCACCGCCTTATCAGAATCAAAGCCCTCTTCATGGTTGATGACGGAAATAGTAGCGACATAACACCACAAAGCACAACACAAGTAATAGGTCGTCGCTGGGTCTGGCAGCATCTGAGGCTAGATGAATTAGATTAGGGCTTCTATTATTTGTAATCGTAGGTTCTACTTCTCTTCGAATCCACCATGGATTTTGTGGTACTTGTAATCTGAGTTGCAGCAGTTCTTAATTTCTTTGATCTCCATCACGATTTTGAGGTTCAACTCTTTGATCTGGCATTCTACTCTGCCATGGTTCAAGTCCTCTTTGATCTCAGGTTTCCTGGTGATAGCATCAGTTTTTAAGTTTTCATTTGCTACGTTTCAGGTGTATTCCACTCCAATGTGGAGATTAACTTAAATTTGGCATGCATCTTCTCAAACCCCTCTCTCTTTCTCTGCACGAAGGTTTCTGATGAGTTGCCACTTGCCACTAAGAGATTCATCTCTTGGATGTCAACTAAGAATGACTTAACTCGGTGGTTGTTCAATGACTCGGTCAAAAATACCAAGTCCAATGAAAACCGGACTGACCAGGATCGAGTCCGATCATTTCTAAGCTTGGGCGAGTCTCCATGACTCTTGACCAGGTTTTATGATTTTTTGACTTGACTCGGGTGACTTGCCCGAGTCAAAACCTTAGTTTTCCACTACGCTATAAGGCTTTCTACCCAAAAAAACCAAAGAAAAAATTATGTTATAAGGCTTAAAAGAACATTTTTTCATTTTTTTTAAAATGAAAAAATTAAAAGATATTGAACACAAAATATTTCATTGGAGTAGCGTGCAAATGCTCGTGAAGTTTACTAGTTAATATATAGTAAACTGGGCGGCAAATCATGGACAACATCATTATTGCCCAAGAAATTTTCCACTTCTACAAATCGACCAGGGGCAAAACAGGATACATGGCGATCAAAATTGAAATGTCCAAAGCCTATGACAGAGTTGAATGGGACTTATTCGGTCCATTTTTTATTTTTTAGGTTTTAGTGAGAAATGGGATGATCTAATTTGGGCTCTTATTGCTACGACATCCTTTTCTATTAAATTAGATGGGAGTCCTTTTAACCACTTCACTGCGTCTAGAGGAATTCGACAAGGTTGTCCCCTGAGCCCCTACCTTTTTCTGGTGGTCATGGAAACTTTTTCCCGCCTTTTTTCCACCTATAGGGAGTTAAATTTATTTCATGGTGTTAAAATTGCCAGATTTGCTCCCGAGATCTCTCACCTTCTTTTTGCATATGATATTTTTATTTTTTGTCGTGCCACTACTGATGACATTTTGACTGTCAAAGCTATTCTTGACCTGTTTTCTGATTTATCTGGCCAGGAAATCAATCTCCTTAAGAGTGGTGTTCATTTTAGTTGAAATGTTCCCACTGAATCTAGGGCATCCCTCTGCTCTGCTTTGGGAATGAAGGAAATGTCACGAGATTCTTTATATTTGGGTACTAACTTGTTTCATTGCAGATCCAAGGTCAAGGAATTAGGTGGAATTGTTTCTCGTATGCAGCGTAAATTATCTCTTTAAAAATCTAGTCTCCTTACCTTTGCGGGCCGCAATGTTCTAGTCAAATCTGTCTTGCCCTCCACCCTCGCTTACCTGATGCAATGTTTTCTTTTTTGTCACAAAACTTGTCAAGCAATCGATTCCATTTGCCAGAAATTCTGGCCTGGTGGCGGACAGGGCAACAAAAAGAAACCCGCTCTAATTTCTTGGGGTAAACTTTGTAAACCTAAATCCTTTGGGGGCCTTGGGTTCCGCAGGGTTGAACATCATAACAAGGCTCTTCTCACCAAATTGGGTTGGAGATTGTTGACAGAGCCTTCTTCCCTGTGGTCAAAACTTTTGAAATCAAAATACTTCCCATTTTCATCCTTTTTTGATCCTAAGACCAGATCGAAGAAGGGCTCTTGGTCCTGGAATAGTATCATCAGTATCTCTGACACTCTTAATAAATTGATTATTAGGAAGATTGGTGAGGGTAAATCCACATTTTTTTAGACTGATAGATGGGTACCCTCTTTGCCAGGAAATCTTCTTCAGGCCTCATTGACATCCCCAAACCCCACGAATTATCTGTCTAAGGTTAATGATTTTGTTTTGAACTCTACTTGGAACCATTATCTTTTGTCTCTTTACTTATCTGACTCTGTGCAATCTAATGTCCGGTTGATTAATATCTCTACCTCCAATGACAGCTGGTGGTGTATCAAAGCCACTAAACTAGCTGCTAAAGAGTTTAATTTTAACTCTATCATTTCCAATCCTCTAATAAAATCTTGGTGGAATATCTTTTGGACTCTCAAAATCCACCGAAAATTTAAAGTTTTTTCTGGCGTTTGCTATATGCAGGACTCCCTATCAAGAGCACTCTTTCGAAATGGCTCCAGATCGACTCATCCTGCTCTTTCTGTGGAATTTGTGTCGAATCCACCTGGCATCTATTTTTATCTTGCGATTGAGTTAAACACATTTGGGCGGTTGGACCTCTAGGCCTGAGAACCGAACATCTGAAGTATCCGAGCATCATGGATCTGTGCATTCTTTCCTTCATAATTACTCTCTTGGAAGGAAGTCTTTAATTTGGTTTTTTAGTGTGTTTATTATAACCTCCTACTTTATTTGGGTCTCTAGGAATCAGGTGACCATGAAATCCACCAAATTGGACCCTCATTGGACTCTGACTAATATCCACAAGTGGATCTCTGATTTGAATTTATCCCCCCCTCCATCTCCCCCCGGGTTGTAATTGAAAATCCCTATGAAACTTTGTTAGTTAACAATTTTAATTGCTTCCCTGTGCTTAATTTTTCTATTTTAATATGTGCAGGATACTATAGTCCCGGATTGACATTAGCAGGTTGGGCTTTTATTTTATTACTTGATGGTCGTGTGCAGTTTTTTGAAGCTGGTAATCTTACATCTTCCAACATTTTGGAACCACATCTGGTTAGTATAAAAAAGGGATTATTGTACGCCAAGAGTATGGGGTGGACGATCACAGAAGTGTGGTGTTTTAATCAACAGGTCACTGATGTTCTTCGGTTCTCAATCACACGGCCTTGGCCCTGGGACCTACTTAAAGACCTTATCTATATATCTGATAAAGCTACTAATATCACCTTCTATTGTAAAAAACAAATGTGTGTTCAGCTCGCCGTCCATTTAGCTCAACATGGACAATGTTCTAATGTTGAATATATTATTAGTTTTTTTTTGGATTAAGAGCTTGTATAATAAGGAAACTAGATCTGGAAGTCAAGATTTATCACAAGTTGTTAACTAAATTAATTTCTGTTAGTTGATTCTCTCTTCCTCTCCCCAACCTTGTCTATTAGTATGTTTTCATCAAAAAAAAAATAAATATAGTTTTCTTTCTCATAATAATAATAATAAAAAAAAACAAAACCCAACCGCTCTCGCACAGTTGAACGATTCGAAGTTTCGAACCCTAAGATCTCCTCATCGCACCGTTCTCCTTCACTCGCAGCGGCGAGCCAGCAACCTGCACAGCGGCTAGTCAGCGTCAGCGTTTTCGGAGGCAAGCAACAACCTGTCTCTCCTCTCAGCGGTAAGCCAGCAACCTGCACAGTACCTTTCCGCTCTCCCTCACTCCCAGCGACTGTTATCCCTTCCAGAGCAGCGGCAGAGATCCGCGTTTCCGGAGTGAAACAGAAACCCAACAACCTACAGAAAAAGATTAGAAGTTAGAACAGAGAAACCCTTCCTCTGCTATTCTTCTTCATCTCTACTCTCTTTCATGTTCTTCGTTATTTTTTTATTTTTTTATTGGTGCAATTCAAGGGCCGACCGGCCATCGTTATTTTATTTGTTCCTTAGTTTGCTAATTTTTCTTGCTGTAATTTTTGTCTTCTTCCATTGTTGTCTTCGTTTCTTTCTGTTTTTTTTTGGCTGTGGATCCAAATTAGTGTGTGAATTGTGATTTGTGAACGAAGAGAGGCATCGTTTAATCCGTGATATTCTCTCTTCAATTTAAACACGATTCGATAGGGCCCCCGACCAAAATCATGTATAAATCATATTATTTTTCTGTTACGCATACACCCACATTCCTTCAATGTACATCCCCAATTTCGTTTTCGGGGTTACCACTTTTTATCAGGGATAACCCTGATGATCTCGGAGTGCTCCGTCACTTATTTTCTAGAGCCCTATTGCAGAGATTGTTCCTCTGGGTTCTTCTAAGGATTGGACATTTGAGTTTCTAGTGCACTGAAGCCTTTGCTTGGGGGACATTGATCGCTTCTGCAAGTAACTGAGTGTCGATTTCTGCTCAGGTAATGTCTACGTTTTCTCTCTGTATCTCTCCAATGTTTTCTCGTCTTAAGAGAATAAAAATAGAAAAAAGGAAAACCCTGTTATTGCATTTGTATATATGTGTTCTATGTATTGAGCTTTGATTGCTTCAGCTATTTATTTAACTAATGTACTATGGACATTGTTTGGCCATATTGTCTCGCCATGTGTGATGATATAATAGGCTGTGAATTTGGTATGGAATCTGAATACTATTTACATTTGTTTTGATTGTCATAGTTGCTTTGAAATTTGCATACAGGTACTTAGGTAATTATTTACCAATTTATGCCTGTATATTGCCCTGTTTTTGGTACTGTATTGTTCAAATTTAAACGACTAAAACACGTACTGTCCGTTTTCTTTTTTTTGCCATTCTTGACGTATTTGACCGTATTTTTTACCAGATTTTGATCCGTTTAAAACACGTCCGTACTGAACACCGTTTTTTTGCCATTCCCGTTTTAACTTACTATGCGAGGCATACTATTTTTTTTAAAAGATACGTATCGATATGTATCAAATTGGTACTGATCGATACTGATGCATATCAGTCGATACAATAAGATACGATACAGACCGATACTTTAAACCATGGGTTGATGTGGTTTTGGCATTTGGTTCCATTCAAGAAGAGGAAATTTCAATAGAAGGCTACACTTTTGGTGGGTCTTTGGTGTTTATGGGAGGAGAGAAATGGTCACATATTCAGAGGCGGTTTTTTCTTAGAGAAAGCTGTTATTAATAGGGTGAAAGTGAAGGTGACTGACTGTGATATGGTAAATCCTGCATTTGGAGGTGTTCCATGTACTTTATTACTCACAGACTGGGATAATGTGATCATAGCTGATGGCGGCGAAAGAAACCCTAACCCTAAATTACAGAATTAGGGCTAAACTGTGGGTAGAGAAAATAGGGCAGGATAGGAGATTTCCCCCCATCTCTATTACCAGTGGTCTGATGCATTTGATTTTGTGGTCGAGCAAGCTTCTGGACAGGGTTGAACTATGATTCAAAGATAACAGGGTGTGCTTGGCTAAATTGTGGATCTTGGATAGAACAGGGCAGTGACATGTCAGGTGGAACTGAGGTTTATCAGTTGGAATTGATGGATTTTGATCTGGAGACTGATATGCCAAGTCTGTGAGCAATTGGAGTTGAAAATATGAAGTTATGAAGAAGTTAAGTGGATTGAAAGTGAAGGGAAAAATTATGGTATCCGTGGGTATGTAGAAATAAAAGAGAAGAGGGATAGGAAGAAGAATGAGGCATCGGATAAGAAACTACCCTGAATCAGTGATTCAAAACAGAAGGAGATGAAGAAATCGATTCAAAAGAAGCGCGAGAAGATAAATTAGTAGCATTGGAATGCTCACCAGTTGCTAACACAGCAGACCAGAAGTCCAAAACTTTAATTAATTAAAAACACTCCATTCGATGTGTACATTACTTGTATTTATGGACAAACTCAACTGACCCAAATTAGAAACTAGCTTCTTTTTCCTATGCAACTTACCAAAATTAAAATATAGAAATTTCCTATTGTGTAACAACTTGTAACTCAAGAAAACAGATATAGAAACTGATGCAGGTGCACTGCCTTGGACCGGCCCAAACCCATTTGGGTATCCATGTGAAGATGAACCGGGTCCAACTTGGTCTTTGGGTTCAGTAGGGTATTTAATATATTTATTTAATAGGTTTTTTATTAGTGAGTTTATCATGTAATTTTCTGTTTTAGTTTTAATAGATTATTTAGTGGTACAGTCTATCTTGGATTTTTTTAAAGTTATGAGTCCATTAGAGTTTAATTAGAAGTCTTTAATTGTTTTTCTTGAAATATCAGTGTAATCAAACAATTATCAGATTGGAATTAATGAAATTTGTTTTCTATTTGTTACCAGAATGGTACTATAGTTACAGGTTGTGAGAGTGTGAGACCTTCTCCTCTCTCCTGATATTTCTTCTTCTTTTACCCAGCTGCTGTTTGTGTTACTATACTGGAAAGGAGTGATCAAACTCCTTGCTGCTCTTTGGTTTTTGCCTGAGATCCTAATTGAGGGCAGTACCCACATAGGCGATCCTAATCCAGGGGGTTCATCACTCAAATCAACCTCTGTTTGAAGATCAAGTCGAAGTAAGGACCTGCCTCCCTGTTTTCCCGCCAGATCTGGTTTCAGGTCTCTTCGGTTCCTCTTCTGCTACTTTATTCCAACTGGTTGCTTGTGCTATTGAGAGGCCCTGGGGTGTGGTTGCTACTCTCAAAATTTCACAACGAAAGACTTCCAGATGAGAGAGATCTCACAAGAATATTGAAGCCCTGCTCCGCCTGGTTCTGTTTGCCAAAGGTTGAAGATGAGTTCCCCTCTTTCACGATTTAATTTGGTTCCTTTATTATTAATCGTGAAAGAGGGGAACTCATCTTTAACCTTAAGTCCCTTTTATCCTTATTTTAACGTTCCTTCCAAGATTATCCTTTCACTTTTAAGTCATCTTCATTCATGTGTGATGCCTTTGCTTTTGTTTTAGAATTCTGATAATTTACAACTTTGCCACTCCTTCACAACTTCAGATTATTTACCATTCTGCCATTGTCCTTATAAAACCTCCAGTTATTTACTGATTTGCCACTAGTGCTTGCAATTTGATTTATCTAACACTTGAGTGGGCCCTCAAGCGATCCATATAGGGTTTCTGAACCTTGGATCTGCATTAGAAACTATCTCAGGACTTCTTGAAACTTTAACTAAGTATAACCTAAAACTGAACTTCTAATCTCATACTTGACTTGCATGAGTTGCATCATGTGGGCTTATAGAACTGTTGCAAAGGTAATCTCAGCAACACTTAGCCCAAGGCCTGTATGACCCAATGGGGACTTGAAATTAAGTCTAATCTGAGCCAATCGAGTTGTGCTGCCTGAATTTTAGATCAAATTCCCCCAAGGTAAGAGTGTAGGTGGTGTGTACTTCCCCTCTGGGAGTTATCAAGCTCAATATTGATGGTTCATCTTTAGGTGACCCTGGTCCTTCTGGTGTGTATGGAGTGATTAGATCCGCAAAGTCTGAAGTTTTGACAGCATTCTTAAGACCCATGGGAGTAGGGAATTCCAGTAGAGCAGAGCTTCTTTCTCATAGGATGAGGAGAGTGAAGGTTTCGATAGCATCATTGTAGAGGGGAATCGGAATCTGTTATATCTTGGAATTTTGAAGGCTCAGATGGTTGAATGCTTGTTCATATTATTAGACACATAAACCTCCTGGCCCTGCAGATGAATTGCTTATTTAGATGGGAGCCAAGGTCCGCTAATGACGTGGTAGATGAGCTTGCTATTTTAGAGCTGGGTGGGCATCAGGGCACTCATTACCACTTGCATATTAGTTTTTTTGCTCATTTCTTCTTGTTGGGATTTTCTTCGTAGGATTCTGTTGCAGGCTGTGTAATCTTCCTGTTTCTTATATCACTAAATTTTTTTTTTCTGTTGCCTATCAGGAAAAAAAAAATAAAAAATAGTTAACTGTGTCTAGGCATTAGGGAAGAGGAGATGTCCACTTATTTATAATGGAGTTGTGGGACTTAAATGGAGTCTTCCAGGGAAGTGGAATTCACAGCAGGATATAGAATTGAGTTGGTTGTGTAGGCTTGTTGCGTCATCCCTTGGCTAGAAGAAGGGAGTTCTGTCCCGCAAAGGGATATGAAAATATGATATCCATAAACATTTATCACAAACTATATACATGGAGTTTTGGGCAAGGTACTATATCTCGCGATATATTAGGCCCGAGATACCCGAAATATCCAAAATTTCGCCAAATTTCGCCGAAATATGGCATTTTTTCTGCAATATTTCGGGGGTCCATCTCGGTGGGTATTTGGCCATATTTGGGCCTGATACTTCATGGACACCCTTATTTAAGCTAAATAAACACATTTAAACCATAAAATTGCAAAAAAAAAACTCAAAGTAGTGTTTTGGGCTTGAACCCTTGATTGACAGTATACGGTCGCCGACCCTAATGTATAAATAGTTAAATACACATTGATTAGGCAGTTAAAGACATAAAAGAAATTTAAACAAACTAATTAAAACTCATAAGACATAATTCATAAATCATATTGTCATAAACTCCATAATAGTCAATAACTCAATACTCAATAGCTCAAATGCTCAATAGTCAATTAATAGGCAATACACAAAGTGTCAAAGTCACAAACTCACAACTCACAACTCACAAGTTCACAAATCAGTGAAATCACTACCTACAACTTACAAGTTACAAGTGCTAATAATAGTTGCTGTACCTTCCTAGATCAACCCCACTCATGGCCCGATGGAGTCGACGTCCATTGTTCTCTGTTTGAAGGACATATGTGGACCACAGTATAGTTTCGGAGAAGAAACGAGTGTAGTCATCCACAAGTGTCATGTAAATGGAGTCATCAACATACTGTAGGTAACCTATCCTAGGATATGGGCTAGGGTTACCAATCGATCCAGTCTGTGAAGAAGATGATCCAATATGATATGATGTCGGCGCTGGCAGAAGCGGCGTTGGTACTGGCTGCATGTATGGCTGGTGAGGTTGGTAGCTAGGGTATGCAAAGATGTCATCTACAAAAGATGATCTAGTATGTCCCTGGGACTGGGACTGGTAGTCATAGTCCCCTACCCCACTAAACTGGCCATATGATCCATATCCATATCCACCGTGAGGTTGTGATGCTCTATAATCCAATGACAATGGAGTGGTATGTGCGTAAAAAAATGGGGCACGCCAATGCCCAATCGGTCCTCCCTCCCTATCACCCATACTCAAACTGCCAACTGAGCTAGATAAGTCATCAATGTCCATATAATCAGCTTGTAACTGTGTTTGTCGGCCCCTACGCTTCCTGCTGTATGGTTGTATGGGGGGTCTTGAGGGTGGGGGTGCGGGGTCACGTGCACCGTGGTCCGTATCCTGTGTGGCATGATCAAATTGTATCTCTCGAGTGAATCGGACTAGCTCTACAGGCGCCGTATCCTCGCCTACGACATAACGCTCTCGCATTCCATCAAAATCTTCACCACTACCACCACCACCACCATCACCATCACCATTACCATTACCACCATCATCATCATCTGAGGACCTAGACCAGTCATCATCATCAGCAACATTGCCACCAGTGGGCTGGAATGGTATGGGTGAGGCTTCCCGTACATGTATCTGACCCTTGTCAGCCATATAATCATCCACATCAGCACCAATCTCGGAAGCTATCACGGGGTCGGGCCTACCTCCCTCCTGATCCAACACTGGCTCACCTCTATCCCTCACCCAATCCACAATAGGGTCCTCATCGTCTGAGTCAACTTGAAAGATGTCGGCGAGGTCAATAGTGCCCTTCTGTCCCTCATGTCCCATGCGAATGTGTTGCAGTTTCAGCCTCAAGTTGTAGTGCACATACACCATGTCAGATAGACGTTCAGACCCCAATCTGTTGCGCCTCTTTGAGTGGATGAGCGCAAAGATACTCCAGTTCCTCTCACAGCCAGATGCGGAACATGTTTGGGCAAGGACTTTGATTGCTATTCTTCTTAAATTCTCAGCCGATTCTCCATACAACACCCACCATTCAGCTGCATTACAAGTTTACAACAAAAAAAGACATGTGTCAAATGTTGTTTCAACTTTCAAGTTTCAACTTTCAAATTTCAATACATATGTAATTTAAAACTTAAAAGAATTACCAGCATCACCACGTGCTCTACCTTGTATTGCAACATCAGTTCCAAAACTTCCCAATGCATCCCTAAATATCTTCATCTACATCCATGTGAAAAATTAGTGAGTACTTCTTCACTACTTGTTTCACAGCATCAATAAGATGAGTTTCCAAATGAATTCTAAGACTCACCTCATTGTTGCAAATAGCTTGTAGTTGACCATCTGGCTCCAACCTCTTCACTACTTGTTTCACAACATCAATAAGTTGAGTTTCCAACCCAAGCCTATTATTATATTGATACTTGGGGTTCAAGTAGTATGCTGAAATTTGACATATAGAAATGAGATATTGTCAAATGCATAGGTAATTAGTAAATAGTAATACTATGAATTAGTTACATAAAACAAATTTACTCACCAGCCTTATGCAGTGGATGCATAAGTTGATTCTCCCAGTGAGCATTGATGATATCCAAGAAGTGCTTGCTATTGCGAGGAGCCACACTGTAGACACTATCTTTCATCAAGTCCATTGCAGCATATAGGACTGGCATGGTTGGGCCCTTGAGAGCGGAGTCAGCAATATGTAGAACTTTAACTACTGGCTCTAAAACTTTCACCACTTTGCTTAGTTTTGTCCAGAAGTCCTCAGATGACATGGTTGCTTGTGCTTCCCTCCCACTTGTGGTATTGGAACCTTTCCATCCAAACTACTCCTCAGAAGCAAACATACTTCTCAGCCTGGCCTTCTTTGTCTCAATGCTTTTTAGGGCAATGTAGTTGGTGGCAAATCTTGTGATGCCAGGCCTAACCAAGTCATCCCCACATTTTTCCCTCAATAGATTGAGTGCATAGGAGTGGTTGTATACAAAGTTGGTGACTTGTCTTGCATAGTTGCACTTTCAACCACAGTCTTCACCAACTTTAACTTTCCCATATCCTTTAACATTAAATCAATGCAATGGGCTGCACAAGGAGTCCAGAAGAGCCGGTACTTATTGTTGTTCATCATCTTCTCACCGGCCAGCTTGAAGTTGCTTCCGTTGGCCGTTACAATCTGGACAACGTTCTCAATTCCCACATCTTTTTCAACTACTTCCTTTAACAATCTGTAAATGTATTTCGCATCCTTTATCTCTTTGGATGCATCCACAGATTTGAGGAAAACTGTCCTTCCATCACAATAAACCATAAAATTGATGATGAACTTTCTTGTAGGCCCAGTCCATCCATCCATCTGCCATTACAGTCACCCCTTATGTCTCCCACATTCTCCTCATCTCCCTAATGTATTCATCAAGCTCAGACTTTTGTTGAGGTAGATAAACATTCATTACCTCATATGGGGTGGCGACCTTGAATCCTGGGCCAGCCTCTGCAATTGTATCTATCATGGTATCATAATGGGGGCCTTGTGCAGTGTTTGCTGGGATGGTATGGTGTAACATCCACTTAGCTATTGATTCTTTAACCAACCCCTTCATCCCCTTCCATGCTCCTTTGATTCTTGGTTGACTGCTTCCTTTCTTCCTATGCAGTTTAGGATCTGATGCTGATGGTGGTACTGGTATTGATAGAGGTGTTGGGGCTGCCCTCACATTTTGTGATCTTTTAAAAGGATTGAAAGATCTAGAATCTCCAGATGTGCCAGCTCCTCCACTACCCCCTACTCTCTATCTCTGCTGATCATCTTGAAAACTAACTCTACTTCTTGAAACAGTCCGTCGAAAATCCCTAGCCTCCTCTTCTGTTTGTATATCATCAGGTACTGCAATGTCCTCATCATCATCATCATGGTATTGTCTTCCTCCTCCCATTGAACTCCTCACTGTATCCTCAAGTTGTTCTCTTATACTCTGCTTGTCAGCCTTCCTCTTCTTCTTTCCCCTCAAACTGCCACCAATTTCTCTAGCTACTTGAGTAGGGACCATATGACAACTTACAACATCTTTAGATCCTTCAGCCAAATGTTGTTCAAGTCTAGTGGACCCACCTCCCAAAAACTGCATGTGACAATAGTTACATTGGGATTTTCTCTTATCCCCATCAATTGGAGTGCCATGTAACCATGCAATGTCACCCCTATGCTGGCTGGCTGGTCTCTCTTGTTCTCTGTGTTCTCTGTGTTCTCTTTGCTCCCTCTGCCCCCTCTGTTGACTACTTTCCCCTACCTTTTGCTTGCCCTTCGCACGTTGTCTTTCACGATCCGCCATAATAATACATGTTTACTGCAATGTAAGTAAAACAAATAATTAAAAATTTAATGTAGAAGCACTTTAATTGACACTTTTAGAATACTAAAACACTTGTATAGCTATTTAATATTTTTCCCCTAACCCTTATATTTTTCACATAATTAAAAATAATTATATATATATAATTTTAATATAAATATTGACCTAACACAGCAAAACCGAAAATTATTAAACATAATATATATCTAATGCATTTCAAAACATGTAGAAATTACTTTCATATTTTTTCATTATTTTTCAAACCTAAAACTCATATTTTTCCTTATTTATTTCTTTTTCTATTTTTTTTAAAAATATTTTTCTTAATTTTTGATAATTAAAATAATTATTTATGGGCAGAAAAATAAGTTCGACAAACATATATTTAATTCATCCCCGTCTAAGTTATATTACCCCTAATTGTTTCCTATTTTAGTTATAGGAAAATCAATTTTTAAAACCAGAAAAAAAAAAAATACATATGGAAAAAAAATTTTGACACCGTGAGGCTGTAGATCGGCCTCCGGTGTCTAACATATAAATATTTCATCATCATCCAACATGTATTGAACATATTATTTTCAAAAAAATTAGTTTTAGAGAAAAAAGAATTACCTTAAATAATGAAAATGCTTGGAGGATGTGCTTGGATGAGGCTCCGACGTATTTCCGGCGATAATGCGTCGAAAACTATGAAGAACAATGCTTGGAGAGTAGAAGAAAACCAAGGAGAAGAGAAGAAATGAGGAAAGAAGAAGAAGAAATGAGAGTTTTGGAGGTCTCAGTCGATATATCGACTGAGACCTACAAAATATGGTATATAAGCCCATGGTCACGTGACCTTTAAGTGACAAAATTGTTTTTTTGTAACATTTCGCCTATATATCGGTTTTTGACCGAAATATGCCGATATATCCGATTTGAACTTTTTCATTTTGTATGTGCATTTCGTCTCGGCCTTGGTGAAATTACCGAAATATGGCGAAATTTCGCTGATATATCGCGAGATTTAGTTCCATGGTTTTGGGACTTAAATGAACTTTTCTTCGAAAACGAAAATTTGAAATACTTTCTGAGATGCTTTTTTCAGCCTTGTTTTGCGCATGGACCTGGGTTGCAAAAGAGCGCAACTTTACTGGATTGGCTAGTTTAAGGCTAATCCATTGATAATCATTTTCTCGGTATATAATCAACAACAGTTTCTTTACGCAGTATTTACTGTTATTGTTGTTGTTCTTGCTGTTTTGTTTTCCACCTTCCCCCTCCCCCCTCATCCCCCGGTGTAAACAATATTAACGTAAGCTCCATTAACTAACCTAAAATACATGCATCCCATAAGTTTCACAAATTGTCCATCATGCGCAATTGTGGTAAAACCGTAAAAATGGAATTAAAAACCATGGCCAAGGCAATTATTTCCCCTAGTAGATAGTGTAAATTGCATCCATGACGATTAGGGAGTGTTATTAGATCTACAACTTCAGAACATGCTTGCTGAATTGGTACTAGCAGTTATCTTCCTTGTACCATGCTTCGCAGCAACACTCATCTACCTTCCGATTATTTTTTGTTTTTGCATATGGACACGTAGAATAACCAAACTTTTTTTTGGGCAAGAGTAATCAAACTTGATTGATCCACATGTTTCTAGCATCCTTCCTGATTGCATCAAAATTATTTTCCTTTACTCATGCTTCAGAAATGACAAAATTTTAACCATCTTATTCATCCCCCTACTCCCTACAAAAATAAAATAAAATAAAATAAAATAACCATCTTCCTTAGTATTCCTCCAATGGTCACATCTCCTGGTTTTCCAGCTTATGATGCTCCGTCAAAGTTATAATTTGATCCTGTTATGGGTTGGTGGCATTCATCTTGCAAAGTTTTGGCTCTTGGTGACTGGAGAGGGTGGATAAGGATTGCCAAGAGTGATACATTAGCTAATCATGCAACAGCTGTGATGGAAAACCATACTTTGATTATGAAACTAGGTGTTTAAAAGATCAAAGACAATAGTTGACTTGCTATATCAACTCAAACATAAGGTCAACCCCTCCCCCCCCCCCAAAAAAAAAAAAAAAAACCCCTGCTACATATCTTTATGTACTTTATTATACTTTTAGATATTACATTCAATTTTAATCATATCTTTCTGATGCCATTGATTAGCTCATAGCACACTAATTTTCTTCTTGAACATGCTCTAATCTGTGGTGTGTGTAAATAGCATGATCTGAGTGTTTGTACCTAATGGAAATTGGAATGCTTCCATGTTATGCTTGGTATATTTCTATTTATTTTGGGAAACGGTTTCCAGCACTGTTGTTTTGTGAAACAATTATTTCTCTCTCATAGAGGGATAGTATGGTCATTTTAACCATATTGCTAAATGAAGAATTCTCAGTATAGTCCACATGTTGAACGTAGTGGCCTAGATCAACCTTACATGCATAGCGCTCTTCCCCTTGTTTCTTCAATGATTTAGGCTCTTCAAATGGAATTGCTTTTTAAAGCAATTATCAAAACATTATATTGGCACGTGGTCAAGTCAGTTGGACTGGGAACTAACTGATGACTATATGATGACATGGATAACATTTCCACTTGTTTTGAGGGCTAACCAGAGTGGTGTATGCAGGATAATAGTCATAGTGCTGTAGTGGCTTCCAGCATGTTCTGGAAATCCGTCCCATCAAATTTTTAGGTCAAACTCATTTATTTTTTCTCCCAGTAGTTTTAATTGGAATCTAATATATTGTTTTAGTACCGTGCAGATTTCAGCTCCAATCTTTCCATGGCTCCAGCAGCTGCAGTAGATTTTGAAACAATGAAGCCTCGAGGTTTTTTCCGTGTGATGAATGATACCCTTCTGAATTTAATGTGCCAAAAGGACTAAATTTAATTTGTTTAGTGCATTATTTTTGCTTTAGAAAATATTGCTTTCAGTTGGTTGTAGTTTTGGTGGTTTAGTAATTGGTGTTGGGCCATTTGGCTTGAAATCTTTTGTGTCTAGGGAAGTACAGTGTTGAGGAGAAATATCCTTTGACTCTGCCCTTTCTTCCTTTTTGGACCCTTGCCTTTGTTCATTACCACGGGGCCTGGGGAGGGGGCAAGCAAGAAGAATTCTGAGTAGAATTTACCGATCATATTCCTTCCCCTTTTCTTAAAAGAACTTTGTTTCTAAAGCTTACAATCAAGATCCTAATCCTTAGTCATGTAAAAAAAATGTCTTTTACATTTTATTGTTTTCTAAAAGTTGTTGATTCCTCTCAACTTTGCTTGTTCTGCTTTGGAACTTGGTTTCTCTGTTGTCTCCAAGCATGTATTTTATCTACTTTCGCATTTTATAAATTAATTAATTTGGTTGTTTTGTGTGCAATGATGGTAATGACAGTTGAATTTGTTGGAAAGGCAAGGTATTTGAGTTTGTAATTTAGTTTTATTATGTCACGTCCTATTAGTTTTTTTTTCCCTAGTGCTTAGTGTTCTTGGATTATTTGGGACAGATGTTTGTGTTGTTGGTGTTTCACGTACGCCAATTGGTGGCTTTCTTGGTTCGCTTTCATCTCTACCAGCCACCAAACTTGGATCTATAGCTATTGAATGTAAGTTGACTATCTTTTTTTTTTTGGAAGAGAAGTTGACAGTAAATGCTTAGTTTTCTCTGCTTGATGTTTTTGAGCTCATCATTGTGTTAGAAAGGTAAGATATTGAGTTCATAAGGTATAGTTTTTTTTTTTTTAATTTATTTTTTTTATAGCTATATCCTATAAGATTGTTCTGATTATGTTCTTGTAGGAGAAAGCTTATGTGGTTTTTGAAATGTCAGTTTTTTTTTTCTTTTCAACTTGTAGGTGCTCTGAAGAGAGCAAATGTTGATCCAGCACTAGTACAGGAGGTTTTCTTCGGAAATGTGCTGAGTGCAAATTTAGGGCAGGCTCCTGCTAGACAGGCTGCATTAGGGGCAGGTATACCTAATTCAGTGGTCTGCACCACTATTAACAAGGTCTGCGCATCAGGGATGAAGGGTGAGGTTACCTTATCTCTAGCAAAGAGTGTTCTCTTTAAGAATACAACACGGCAGTGAAAATCATGGTTTTTATTTTATTTTATTTTGTGCTTTGTTGGCACCTCAGCTACAATGCTTGCAGCACAGAGCATCCAGTTGGGTATCAATGATATTGTCGTGGCTGGTGGCATGGAAAGCATGTCTAATGCTCCTAAATATCTTGCAGAAGCAAGGTCAGTGCCACTTCCTAGTTCAAAATTTATTCTTTCTATTTTTATATTGTGCTCTTTTTTCCTCTGAATTTAATGCGAGGGCTTGTGCTGCTGAATTAAATTGTGAATTTCTAGGGAAAAATAGATAAAGAACAAATAATAAACAAGATGGGATGTGGTAGTAGATTGGTATAGTCACTGAAGTTTAAAATAACGCTTGGCCACTGTGTTGAAAGGTTGTTTCCCATCCAGCAGCTTGCAATTGTGAAAAAGTATATTTGGGTACTATCTAATTAATGGTCTTTCTTGTTATGAGTTTAATATGCAAATCTTGATGCAATCTATACTTCAAGCCAAAGATCATGCTTCAGAAAATTACTTGGAAGTGAAAGAGGAAAGTTATGACTGTTGATTTAGATCGATAATCTGCATCTTGTCTCCCAATATTTTGATTTCTTCAAGTTGTTGAAAAGAAGAGTGGTTGTGATGAAACTTTCTTCATTGAAGCTGAATTTCTCCTTCCTTTCCAGCTTGATGTTTTGGGTGTCCTGGTTTTAAAATTTGTGCCTTTTTTTTTTAAAATTTTTTGCGGTAATGTTTGAAATTACATACCGATGTAGACTGAATCTACTTGTGTGGGACTGCTGGAATTGTTAATTACATATTTTAGTCTTGACTTGCCAGCACAATTGCCACCCCCACCCTGGGGAAAGAATCTGTGTTAATGAAGTTTTTTTGTTTTGGATAGATATCTTTGTTGATAAAGTTGATTAGTAGGAAACAATGATGGTTATGTAACCTGCTCTAATCCATTGTATATCCACAGGAAGGGTTCCCGACTTGGTCATGATACTGTTGTTGATGGGATGCTTAAAGATGGCCTATGGGATGTATATAATGATTTTGGAATGGGTGTCTGTGGTGAAATATGTGCAGATCAACATAAAATAACAAGAGATGAGCAGGTACTTATCTAAAGTCATCTATGTTGCAAAAAATTTACTGTATGAACTTTGGCCAAGTGCATCAAACCTTCAAGTATAAGGGAACTTTTTTCTGTTTTCATAGTTGTCAAGGTGTCGCCTAGGCGCCGCCTTGGCGTCCAAGCAGGAATCCATCTGATAAGCGATGGTACGCTTAATGAGAGTCACGAAAGGCGGGAGCCTTGACCAACTAGGCGTCGCCAAGGCGGTTAAAGCGACGCCTTGGTGCGCCATGTGGTCAAGTTGGCTGCCTCTCTTGGTGTGGCTTTTTTTTGTTTTTTCATGCATTATTTCTTTATTCTGTTTCATTACTTTTTGTTTGTTGATTTACAAGTATTTTGTGTAATGCTGCTACATGGGATCATACAAAACTGAAATCCCTAAAAAGCTAAAAAGCTAAAAACCTAAAACTTCTCAAAAAGTTAAAAAAAGTAAAAAACCCTCGACCAGTTTTCTCTCTCTGCGAAGTCTAAGACTCTACGACTCTTCGACTCTGTGCAAACGAAGGCGGCAAAGCTTCTTCCTAGTTCCTCTTTTCCGGCACTGCTATTCCGGCAACTAGACTTAGACGAAGGCCATGAAGCTTCTTCCTAGTTCCTATCTTTCCGTCTCCAGCAAGGTAAGTAGTTAGTAGCCCCTAGTCCATAGTCGTTGTCTTCCTGTACTCTGTTTTTTTTTTTTTTTTTGGGTATCGCCTGCTGCTGCTTCTCTTTTTTCTTTTTTGCTTGGATAGCTTCGCTGCTTCTTCTTCTCTTTAACGCACTAACCTGCTGCTGCTTCTCTGTTTTTTTTTTTTGCTTGCATGCTTGATTTACTGCTGCCTGCTTCTTCTCTGTAACGCACTAAACTGCTACTTCTTCTCTGGTTTTTTTTTTTTTAACTGCTGCTTCTTCTTTGTTCTTTTTTTTTTTTGCTTGGTTAATGATTTACTGCTGCCTGCCTCTTCTCTGTAACGCACTAAACTGCTGCTGCTTCTCTGGTTTTTTTTTTTTAACTGCTGCGTCTTCTTCTCTGTTCCTTTTTTTTTTTGGCTTGGTTAACGACTTAATGCTGACTGCTTCTTCTCTGTAACGCACTAAACTGCTGCTTCTTCTCTGTTCTTTGTTTTTTTTTGCTTGGTTAATGCTGCCTGCTTCTTCTCTGTAACTTACTAAATTAGAAAATGTTGATTAGTCATTTGTGATTATGTGTTGTCTTTTAGTTTCTTAATTAATTTATGATGTTGGATTATTCTGAATTTTTATGTGTCATAGATGATTTTTCATTTTGATGACTTGAGGTGGCTTAAATTTAAATTTTAATGATATAAGGTATGATACTATGATGCATAATACCATCATGTATTGAGTGTTTTGGGGGGGGGGGGGAGGGGGAAAACTAACACTAGACCGCCTTTACTGCTTAAGCTCCGCTTAGGCGGCCGCTTTACCGCCTAAGCACTTAGAGAGGCCTCCACCGCCTTGGACCGCCATGCTGCCGTGACAACTGTCTGTTTTTTGTAGCACTGTTCTTTCTTTCTCTTTTCTTTTTTCTTTCATCACTTTTTAGTCCAGTAGTTGTAACTTTCGGTGATCTCAGATTTGATTGTCAAAGCATGTATAATATTTGTAAGATGAACACCCCTGTCCCTTAAAAATAAGGCACTATGTTTTGTTATTTTTGTTTTACCCACATTGTTAACTACTTCAAATTTATCTTTTTGACTTCCTCAATATACTTTGTTTTTTCTCCCCGAATGAATCCTATGGGGAAAGCTGCGTATGTACAGGAATTCTATTGTGGTCTTATCCCTTTTGACTTAAGACCTAGTATCTAACAATGCAGGATACATATGCTATTCAAAGCTTTGAGCGTGGTATTGCTGCTCAAAATGGTGGTGCCTTTTCATGGGAAATAGTCCCGGTTGGTGTCAATGGAAGTGATTTTTTATTTTTTTATTTTTATTTTTGTTTATAGTAAGTTGTATTTACCATGATGATGACCATGCAGGTTGAAGTCTCTATGGGAAGGGGAAAACCATCCACAATTGTTAATATGGATGAAGGTCTAGGAAAGGTATAGTACTACAGAAAATTGATTCTCATTGAATTATATTTAGTGTAAATATTGGGTGTTTTGCTTAATAATTTTTTTAGTCAACATGTGATCATATTTTATATGTTGTTTTTTATAGCTGTGCTTCTTATGGTGTATGTGCATGGGGATTAAGTTCTTTCATTTGATTATATGCTTGAGTAGTTTCTAGGTTATTTTGTTGTAATTTGTGGACCTATGAATAAACTAATTTGCTCTTGAAAGACATTATAACGTTTCCTGGATAAGTTAGCCAATTGTATTTTTGTACAAACGATTGCTTTTTAATCAATGTTACAAAAAAGAAAAGGTGATTGAGATATAAATGTAAGTTCTTTACATTTGCCCTTGAAATGGGTTTGCGTTCTTTACTTTTATCATGGATTATATTCTGATGTTTCTTTATCTTTCATTCTTTCATTTGGGCTACTTATTGTTGCTTACTCTAGACATCCTCATATATCGAATAGAAATGTATGTTATCTTCTACATTACATCTTCCCCAAGTAAAATAGCGGACTCTCATCATTCTGGATGTACGGAGCCAAATTAAAAGATTCCAGTAATCAAATAGACTGTAGTTGTTTTTATTTCATTATTTCTGTTATTGTTGTTCTGTGTTTGTGTAATAGTCAAACTATAAGCACATAGATATGGAGTTTGATGATATTGCTTTCTTTTGTTGCTGGCTTCTTTATGAATAGACTGATCTAATGCCACTGTATCCTTCCAGTTTGATCCTGTTAAACTGAGGAAGCTCCGACCAAGTTTTAAGGAGGATGGAGGCTCTGTTACTGCTGGCAATGCTTCTAGTATAAGGTTTATTGAATCCTCTTCAATTTTTTTATGTTGTTCATAGTTGTCATGGCATCTAGGTGACCAAAGGTGTTGGAGGGGGGCCTGGATGCAAGGCGACACCAACACAGAGGCACCTGGAAGGCGTCGTACTATGGTTCTTCTTGCTGTGTTGTTTGTACAAATGTGTGCTTAATAGTCAATACCATGCCATCTTATGTTATTTAGTTTGCCTGTGAGATAATCCAATGATTGAAACTTGCCTGCATCTGGCCAAAATGGAGAAACTACTGAGGAATTTCTGCATGAGAACAGTTTCTCGTGGAAAAGTCGGTTTCAACCAAGGTCAAAACCGAAATATTTTGGGTTTCAACCGAAACCTAGTTGAAACTCTACATGTTTTGGTGGTTGGTTTTCTTTTGACCATTTCGGTCGTCAAATGACCATATTTTGGCCCAAAACTTTAAGAACCCTAATTAAGCATCTCTAAACATAATGGAACCTTTAGACGTTAAAAAAATACCTAAAATGCCAGTTTGTTTTGTATCCTAGGTAGTCTACGGCATACCTTGGCTGTATACTTTCTCAAATATAGCTTATTTTATACATAATTTAGTACTATAACACATAAACTTCAACGAAAACAACTAAAATATGATATAAAATTTATGAAATAAAAAATCATTTAATGGTATGAAATGTCAAAATGTTACAACTTACAAGTACACGTAGTCTTTCAACTATAAATGTACCACCCGTAAACCAAGGTGAAACTCAAAAGACCCCTAAAAAGCACTTCCTTCTTTATGTCAATACCACACACAATTTGGGCGGGCTTGAAAGATGAGGAAGATTGCTGCCCAAAACATGACACACGCTGTGACTAGTCATCATGAGCAGTAGGGAATGAAGATGATGAAGAGACATACTCATTAAACCCATGATACCAACTATACTGGACACCGGATGTCTTTGTGGGAAACATAGTTATCAAGGCGGCAAGGCGACCACGGCATTTGAGTGCCTTTCTAAGCGCCTTGGCGATAGGGCGGCCTCAAGGCGTCGCCTTGGCGTACAAGGCGTTCTAATGTTCTATTTTTTTATATAACCATTTTATTTGACACAAATAGCATATTAAAAATTATATAATTCTACTTCTTTGCCAAATAAATATTAAAGAGTCAAAGTAATGCAAGATATTCATCCAAAAAAAACAAATTAACAAACTAAGTTCATCATATTATCATAGCAATATAGCATATAAATATGAAACAATATTATAAATTATTAAATATAAAGCATAAAGGGTTGGTAAATTATTATACTTACCTCTATGATGCCAAAATGAGTGCTTAGGCAGTAGGCCCTAAGGTCATCCACTAATCCACTATATTTCTACTCATGTGACCCTGTCAATCAATACTCAATAAAAGAAAACATAAAATACCCTAAAATAGTAAAATGCCAAAATTAAGTAATCATTAAAGTTTAAACATTCAAATACTTAAAGTGAAGAAAAGTCTAAAAAAAACCATCCAAATTCCAATACAAATTGTTCAATAAGTACTTCACTACTTCAAATTTTACTCCCAATTAAGTATATTCAAAACATCTTCTTCCTCCTGTTGATTGCCTACAACATTACTTTGTATACCAAAATCATCCGCAACATTTTCATCATTACGCACATCCTCTTGCTCCAACTCCAATCCGAACTCCAATTCGTCATTTGAAAACTCCTCACGGACCTCACCCCTCTCCCTATTGCGCTGTGAATAAGAGGCCAATGCTGGAACCGCTCCACTGGTTAATGGTCCAGACCTCCTTGCTCTATTGGTGCCATGAAACGAAGAAGATGCTCCAGAAACTGTTGATACAGTTCTCCAAGTGAGATCATCCCCAGGATGAACTAATTCATCATCTGATACGCCAATCATCCACTTACTACTCCAATCTAGATCATCAAGCACCAGTGGATTAGAATTTTTGGATTGTTCCTTTTTCTCTTGAAATCTTACTTGAAGACGGTGATTATACTGGATGTAGACAAGATCATTTAAACGTTGATGCTCTAACCTATTCCTCTTCTTGGTGTGAATCTGAAGAACAATTAACAATATGCAAATATCACTTTTATTCCTTAAATCATTCTTTCATAAAACTACACAAAAAACAAAAAATCAAAATTAAAATTAACTTAGTACTAAAGTACTCAATTACTCACAAACTCAAATATGCTCCAATTGCGTTCACAACCAGAAGATGAGCAACAAAGGCCAAGTAAGCGCCTTGCAAGCTTTGTAAGCTCAGGTGTAGAGCTTGCATGTTTTTCCCACCAAACGACTATAAATATATATATAAGAAAAAATATAGATTAAATTAAAATCAACATACAAAATACAAAGTATAAACAAGTTAAACAATTAAACAATATAAATTAAAAAGAAAATTACTTACTAGGATTCAACTTGTCCCTTTGTCTAATCGCCATTTCCTTTGCAAAACTTCCATTACTTCCAGTATAAGCAACAGATTGTGCACTGATCTTGTCTTGCAAGGTTGTATCAGGCACCATCCTTGCAAGAATATCATTAAAGGTATCATTTGCTTTATGCATCAAGGAGTTGGCTACAGATTCATCTGATTCATTCTTAATTGCACTAAAGTACTTGCTTGGATTGAGGAGAAATGCAGCCAAATATATTGGGCGCTTCATCTGATTTGTCCAACGCCTATCAATAATTTTTATGATCTTCTTCCATTTTCTTTCTATGCCCTTAAAATTTGATTTTATGTTCTTCTTTGCCTCTTCCATTGCAATATATACTTTAGGCAATACAGGCCTCTCATCTCCATCTACTATCCTCAATACTTGAAGAAGAGGCAATAATGCTCTCAAGCAATCTTGCACACCATTCCAGATTTCCAGAAAGGTTTGGAAATAACTATTTCAACAATTTGCTTCCCTGCCTCTGTATGTGACAACTTAGAACTCTCCCAGTGATCAGAAAGAAATAATTTCCTCAAATTATCCTTATGCTTCAATAAGCTCTGAAGTGTTAAAAATGAAGATGCAAATCTGGTTACTCTAGCCCTCACTAAGTCTGCTCCTCTTGTATGTACCCTCATAGCTTCAAGAAGGCGAGTATGCCTATAGATGAAGCTAGTAATTTTTCTCCCCTTCAATATCACAGACCTATATGTTTTTATATTGCCCATCTCCTCCATCATAAGGTCTAGGCAACGAGCTGCACATGGAGTCCAATACAACTTTCTTTTCTCCATTAATAACCTTCCAGCAGCAACATAATTGGAAGCATTATTAGTGACCACTTGAACCACATTCTCCTCTCCAATCTCCTCAATCTTACTATCAAGGAGCTCAAATAACATTTTCGCATCTTGTATTTGACTTTATGCATCCATAGACCACAAAAAGAATGTCCCCTCTGTACTGTTGACAAGAAAATTAATTAAGTGCCTTCCTTTCTTGTCTGTCCACCCATCAGACATGAGAGTGCACCCTTTCTTCTAAGAGATTGTGTGTTTCTTTTTTATTTCATCAATTTTCTCCTTCTCAGACTTCAATAGAGGAACCCTATAATCATGAAATGAAGGGGGCTTGAAACCTGTCCCATACTGTCCAATTGCCTCAACTAACTCCTCAAAGCTCCTTAGCCTCAAGGCATTGAATGGAACACCGCTTTCATAAGCCCACCTTGCAAAGTAGGAACGAAGTTTATCTCTTTCCTTCTCTGATTTCATACGGTTCTCCATTGTAGTCTGTTGGGGACCTTTACCTTGCTTTTCTGCAACAACCTCTTCAGGAGTCCGCCTCTTGACATGAGCATCCATGGGACCCCTTACTTGTTGTTTGACTATGGTCTGAATGATAACTTTTTTTTTTTTTTGAAGTTGTTCCAGAGCTTGGGATAAGGCTTGAGCGGCTTGAGCCCCCCTCCAAATCCGACTCTACATGCCCTTCTTCAGCCCCTTCCACAGGTAAATCTTCACCACCAACATCCAAATCATCCAAATTTTCCACCCTCCTCTTCTTGTTTTTCAAGATTGCTTCTCTCATCTCTGTAGCAATTGCTGCAGTTGTCTTTGTGCACTTGGCTACATCTCCATAGCCACCAACCAAGTGTTGCTTCAATCTTTTTATTCCTCCCTTAGTATCCACCCCACAAAGGATACACTTGACACAATTCTTGTCTTCTAAATTAGGCCAGTATCCATACTTCCACCCAGGATCATTAGACTTAGCTTTCCTTTTTGGATCCTTGCTTGGATCAATCCCTGATCCCGCTGTACTTATATTTTCAGCCCCACTACTACCATCAACATTGGCCATGTATAAAGAGCTGATGTCTAGTTGTCTACAATGACAGAAAATAGAAAAAAAAATTAAAAATATAGAACTAATACTCTAATAGAAGACTAGAAGTATTACAATAGCACAAACATTGGCACCTTTTTTATGCAAAAGGTTTAATTAAGAAATATGAATCATATGACATCCTAGTGCATGGTTGGAGAAGTGCTGGTACTGCTTCAAGTTGCAATACAGTGCCAATGTGTCTAAATAAGTGCAATCATGAAGCCACTATGGTCCAAAAAAAAAAACCCAAAAGGGTATAACACTATAACGTAAAAATGGGGAAGTCAAAATCTGGAAGAATCTGCATTTAAATAAACAAGTGAGAGGTAGAGGGGGAATAAAAAGCAGAGTGTTTCAGATCATTTCAAAGCATAGACAGGGATTAGAAATTCTATCCAAAAATCAGAAAACAAAATAGATTTTTTATGAACAATACAATCACAAAGACACAAACTGACAAACATAAACAACTATGTTCCAACTTCCAACCCCATTGCAGCAGATTCAGAACAATACAATCATAAAAACCATTACTCTAAATGACTAAAACAGGAATAAAGGGAGTACAAATTGAACTTGCAAAAGAAAAATACCAAAACACAGAGATAACCGGAAGAAAAGGAGTACGAGAAGAACTGAAATCAAAAGAGGAACTGAAATAAAAAAAAAAATCAAAACACTTACTGACTTACTGCAGTGCTGGCCGGAATTTGTCGCCGGAGTAAAGGAAGACAGCTGGTTTCCGCTGCAAAAGGAAGAAATAGAAAGATGTGGTTAGAAGAAAAGGGTTTGGACTTTGGATATTAGAAGAAGAAGAAAAAAAAAGAACGCATAAGTGCACAAAATTACAATATTTACCGGTGGAGGCAGGGGATGTCGCCGGAAACCGGTGGGGGTGGAGACTGGACTCTGGAGATGGAGAATGAGATGTCGGAAATGAAGGGCACAGATTTTAGAAGCCTTGATGGACTGAGGACTGAGAGGGAAGCCTCGAAGGACTGAAGTCTCAACTCTCAAGTCGCCGCTGCCGCTGCTTCTTTTCTCTGGAGAGTGGAGATTGAGAATGAGATGTCGGAAATAAAGGGGTTTAGATTTTAGAAGCCTCGAAGGACTGAGGACTGAGAGGGAAGCCTCGAAGGAAGTCTCAAGTCGCCGTTGCCGCTACCGTTGCTTCTTTTCTCTTTCGTTTTTTTTTTTTTTTTCTTTTGATTTTGGAATGTCGCGAAGGCGAAGGTGAAACCAATCGACTAATTCGATTTGATAATTTGGGTATTTACTTTTTAGGTTCTGTTTTTTTTTTTATTTTAAGTTTTAACTTTGAACATATGATTCCATGCTTCTTAGAGCATGGAACTAAAAATATACCCCCAATGAGATATTTCCAATTAGAATAACTTATTAGACATAAAAAAAATAAAAAAACAAAAGTAAACAAAAAAAAGGGCCTAAGGCGACCGCCTTGGTGTCTAAGGCGACCGCCTTGGTGTCTAAGGCGCTCGCCTTTGTGTTGCACAATAAAGCGTCCAACCACCTAGACCCTGTAAAACCGCCTGGACGCCATGGCGCCACCTAGGCGACGCCTTGATAACTATGGTGGGAAATGAGGGTGCACACCACAATCCTAGCCGTCTATACCCACCATATTGATTACTCCCCTCTAGATCGAGGCCTCAAAGTGTGCTTGATAAGGAAGAAAGATCCATCTCCATATCAATGCTGTCATCCTCATCTGGTCTAAACCTACGGCGCGGGCCTCTGGACTAACCTGCATGTGTGGATGACACATGCACCATGGTTGGCATCCTGTGTAGCATGATCAAACTAAGTCTCTCCTAAGAATTGGATAGGCTCCGGCTCTGGCTCCACCTCTGCCTGATCGTACTCTCGAGGGCTCACAATCTATCGCCACCACCACCATCACCGTAGTCATCATCTTCACCACTACACGACGATGGTGTGCGAGTGTGGGAATTGGAATGCAACACTCGACATCATAGTTGTCAAGGCGGCAAAGCGACCCAAGGCGTTGGAGGGGTGTCTAAGCGCTTAGGCGGCAAGGCGCCTCCAAGTGTTATTTTTTTATTTTCCCCATTTCTAACATTATTTAGTATGCTACAATATATACCTTATATCATAAAAAATCAACATTAAGCCTCCTCAAGTCATCAAAAATCAACATTAAGCCACATTAAGTCACATCAAGTCATCAAAAATCAATATTAAGCCACATCAAGTCATCAAAAATGAACATAGAACTAGAAGACAACAGAACTGAAGAAGCAAGCTATTGGAAATTTGAAACAATCAAACATACATTTGGTTTATACTAGTTTCACATTTGATTTATACCGTTCTTAGAAAATATCGTCTTATCTTCAAGTAATTAAATTGTTCTCCATTTAGAGAAATGTTCTTGTTCTCTAAGAAGCTTGACTAGTCAGATGATTTTATTTTTAAATGAGACTTTTAGTATTAGGTAGAGCACAAAACCAGCTTTCCAACAAATCCAAAATTTCTTAAATCTGATTTATATTAAAGAAGTTATGTTCCGGTCAAATCTTATTTGGTATGTGCGAATACCGTCAAAATCTCTCTAAAAGAATTTTTTTTTTAGATACCAAAACAAATGAATATTTTACCGCACTTTTGGTTTTTAGCAATGTTTTACCATATTAAAATTTATAGAATTGAGAAAAACCCCAGCATTAGAAAGTTGAAAATTTTACCTACCGTAAAAAATCCAGTTTTTTGTTCTTGAACTGGGGGATTGACTTTTTATCCTTTTGGAATTTGATTTTTTAACTATTTTTATTGGATTCAAATAGGGGGTATTTGCTTATATATGAATAATATCTTAAGTAAATGAAATACCAAAATATAAAAACATTTACTTAAATGATATTTGGCATAAATAAGGGCTAATACCAATTTCGATACCCAAAAAACCAGTGCAAGGCGCCTTGCAATAAGGCGGATGTCGCCTAGGCCCCAACTAAACTGCCTGGACGCCTAGGCGTTGCCTGCTCAACATCCTCATCATCCCTGCCAGGCTGGGGCTTTAAAGGTCAGGGTATGTGTGTGTGGACTTAACCTCTTGAAAAGCCATGAATTCACTAAAATTGGCACCCCTTTGTGATCAGATTTGCAATCTTGGGTTCGACCTACCACCGGGCTGATCCATCATGTGGTGACCTTCATGGCTTCATCCCTCACCCACTCGTACTGAGGATCCTCCTCATCTGAGTCCACTTGGAAGATGTTGACGAGCCTGATAGAGTCTTTATCATTGTCCATGCCAATACATGTGTTACATATTCAATCTCATGTTGTAGTGCACATGCTCCATGGTTGGCATCCTGTTTAGCATGAATGCATGATCAAACTAAGTCTCTCCTAAGAATTGGATAGGTTCTGGCTCTGGCTCCACCTTTACCTGTTCGTACTCTCGAAGGCTCGCAATCTATCGCCACAACCATCACCATGGTCATCATCTTCACCACTAGACGGCGACGGTGTGCGAGTGTGGGAATTGGAATGCAACCTCTCAACAACATCATCATCCTTGCCAGGCTGGGGCTTTAAAGGTTGGGTGTCTGTGTGTGGACTTGACCCTCTTGAGAAGCCATGAATTCACTAACATCGGCACCCCTCTGTGATCTGACTCACAATCTTGGGTTCGAACCTACCACCGGGCTGATCCATCACGTGGTGACCTTCATCCCTCACCTACTCGTACTGAGGATCCTCCTCATCTGACTCAGCTGGAAGATGTTGCTGAGCTTGATTGGGTCTTTGTCATTGTTCATGCCCATACATATGTGATATATATTCAATCTCATGTTGTAGTGCACATACACCAATTGCTCAAAAAGTTTATGATCCAATCAATTCTGCCTCTTGTAGTGGATGAGTGAAAACATACTCTAGTTGCACTCGCATCTTGAGGCGGAACATGTCTAAGAGAGCACCTTAATTGCTATCTTTTTCAAGTTAGATGCATATCTCCTTTATAAGACCCACCATTCACCTGCATTCTAATATTCTTGGTAATTGATTACATTTGGAAGTGGATACATACTTATATGAATTGAACTAATAAACTAAGTTAATGGGCCTACCAAGGGTTAGTATTTTCCCGACCGGACTTTGTGTCTGCACAGCTGAAAGTCCCAAACATTGATAATTCGGGAGTAATTGCATTGATTATAAATACTAAAGAAACCACAAGTTTACCTCACTATTGTAGGCTGACTGTACATTTGGGTTTGGCTCTAGCTTAACTTCCACGTCTTGCATTGCATCTATCATTTCTTGATTCATCCCAAGTTTTTGTTTGCATTGATACTTGAGATTGAGATAGTAGGCTGGAAATGACATGAAGAATTTGTTAATGCTAAAGAAGTTGTAAATGGAAAGTACTTTGACTTGGGTAGTATAGAAGGAAAATTCACCAACCTTATACAGTGGATGCATAAGTTCCCTCTCCCAACGATATTGCATTATCTCAATGTAGCTCCTATCACCACGTGGTATTGATCTTGCCATGTGGTCCTTCATCATTTTCATTGCAGCGTACAAGCATAGTTGTCACGACTACTAGGTGACCCAAGGCGTTGAAGGGGGCTTGGACGCAAGGCGACACCAAGAAGGCGCATGGACGCCTAGGTAATACCTAGGCGTAGGCGACACCTAGGTGACGCCTTGGCAACTATCTGTCCCTTGGAGCAGCTCAAACTTATTCTGGGTATGAACAAGCGGGAGTGCACCACATGGAGGTTTTGCAAAACGTCTTTGTATGCCAAGCATTGGATTGACAACTTGATTCTTCCGAGTTTGAGCATTCAAAGTGGGATCGTTCCAACGCTTACAAGTGTTTTAGGGTAGGCTTCTTCTCAGAGTCGACCATCTTCTATACCTTCACCACTGGCTCAAGTAATATAATGACCTTTTTCAGGTCATGCCAGAACTGTTCATTAGATATGTCGATTGGGCTGCTCTACCTCCTAGAGAACCTAACTCCCTCCAACTATACTACTACTCTAAAGCAAACATAGATCTGAGTCCTACCTTCTTTGCCTCAAAGCTCTTTAGGGTAATGTAGTTGGTGGCAAATTGAGTAATGCCCGGCCTAACCAAATCCCCACCATACTTGGTCCTCAATATCTGTTGGGCATGTCCATGGTTGTACACAAATTTGGCTACTTGTCTTGCCCTCTCGACCACACTTCATACCAAGGTCTTCTTCTCCATGTCCTTCAGCATGAGGTTAATGCAGTGGGATGCATATGGGGTCCAAAACAGGTGGTACATGCTATTATTCATCAGTCTCTCCCTCGCCTTCTTGAAGTTACTACCGTTTTCTGTGACCACTTGGACAACATTCTCTATCCCCACCTCTTGGACCACCTCCAACAATCTGTATATGTCACACCCACTCCCTATAACTAGGGCCTAGTTGTTTAATTCGGCGAATTATTCGGCCGAACCAAATTTTACTAATAATTCGCCCGAATACGAACTGGGTTCAAAGAAGCGGTAAAATTCGGATTCGGGAATTATTCAGGAGAAGAATTATTCGGAATAATGCGTTTGGTAATTTTAAAGATTCGGTCAAAAAAGCGGTAAAAAAGCGGACTAAATAAAGCGCGAATTTTACCGGAGAAGGTACCACATCAGTGCTAGCCAGCACAGGTATAGCTGCATTACAATCTAAAAGAGTGAACTGCGTGGTATGAGCTTCACTAAGCCCAATGAGGAGTCAGAATGTGCAAACACACACACATAGTCCATGAATGCATGAATGAATTCATTTTATTATTCCCTTAGACAACAAATTCTAAGTCTGGGTAAAGTACTACTGCAACACATTAGGTAGTATCCCTGGTCTTGAAAACGCACAACGGACCCTAGCGGATATCAAACCCTAGTTGCGATTATAAGCCTGCCAGTCTCCGACTGCGACCTAGTTCTCCTCCTAGCAAGCCCCAAACAACCCCGTCCCGACGTTCGATACCGAAAATACGGTCGGATACCTGAACTCAGTCCGCTTCCGGACGAACTCTCATCGTACCACAGGAGTACCTCAGCTAATCATCATCAAGCCTACCCCGTGGGTTGTCCAACACCGAACCCCCTGTCTGCAAGGGGTCGTAGTACTGGGTCATGTCTCATCCTAACCAGCATACATCTATGTGAACAATGGCACATGCATATGCATATACTAGAGGTTGAGATCATAGTATCGGATTAAACGTCGGCAACACTATCCTCCCGTCTCCTCTAGTATAAACACACATATAAATAGTACGGCGAGTACGACACCAGAACACCCTCGGCCACTCTGTAACCCGTTTCCAAAGCCTTATTCAATAATCATCTCTAATGTAGCAATTATAATATAAACACAGTGAGTTTCCCGCCAACCACACCGTAACCCGTTTCCAAGGCCTAGTCTATCTGCATATGCCCTACTTAATAGTATGGCAATCACGAGTCCAGCAATCCCTCGGCACTCGGATCTCATTTCCCACACAATCATCTCATTCATTACAACAGTCACACTTTGAATATTCAAAGTTATCCTAACATCTAGCAAGATATATAAATAACAACAAGCATAACAATAGTATAACCTAAACTAGCAATCATAGTGAAGATTATTAAATAGTAAACATGTCATTCCTAATTATGTTAAGCATGCATCATTTAATTATGCATGAATGTTCCTACAGAGGTTCATATCGAAAACACTCCTTAAATTAAGTCGAGGATCCAACCCACTCACCTTCGGCAAAATAGGTGATTCGATGTACACGATTGTTTATCCCTGATTCGACCTCACCGGAGTTGTGTTTATGACCTAATTCATGAGTAAAAGGTTGATTAATTATATGCGCATAAAAGGTTTCGAAGATCCTCGATCACAACTGGAGAAGACTCACAGGACAAGCCACAGGTCGATCTTGCGGTTGGTTACACTGACCGACCGGTCAGCCCTGTAGAAGCTCCCATTAGGCCACAGGTCAATGGTGCGGATGATCCTCCTGATCTACCGCACGATCGATCTATCAGGCTTCCGGATGTTGTGTTTAGTTGAGTTTGTTCACTCCTTAGCCTAGGTTGAAGGGGGCTTGAAGGGGTCTATAAGGCTTCACTCTCACACTTGTTTGAGCATCAAATGCCCCAATAAACACCTCCAATTCATGGAGAGGTGCTCCTACCATGCTTTTCAACCTAGAAACCCTAGGTTTAGGTCAATCTCCTACTTAAGCATCAATGTAAGTTCAAGAGGGGGGGTTTGAGGGCACCGAAGTGAGTCAAATATATGTAAGGTTCACCTCCAATGCTTGGAGGCATGGTCAATCCATTGGTTAGGGTCTAAGGTTAAAGGTATGAATCATCCTTGCCAATGGGCTGAGGGATTTAGTTGCCTTGAGGTTGGAGGGAGTGCAAAGTTCCCAAGGAAAGCACAATGAAGTGGCTACAAGTGTAGCCCTAGGTTCCAACCCCAAAACCCATGTGAGAATCCCAAGCCCTAGGTCTCATTCTCAAGGAAATGGAGCAAGAGTGAGTAAAGCATGTAAGCTTATCTTATAGGTTGAGCTTGGATCCAAGACGATGCTCCCTAGCCACCTTCTACTTCCTTTTCTTCCTTCTTTCTCTCCGTCACTCTCTTCCCACGCTTTTGGCTTGAGGAGAAAGTGAAATGAGCTTTGGGAGTTTGTCTTTTTATAGACCAAGGCTCACTGAGGCCTGTTTCGTTGGAGGGTTTTCTTCCCAACTTTAAATCACTTTAAACCTGATGTAGATAAGTCACTTAGGGCTTATTTTGGTGGAAATAAGCTTTGGTTTGGGTTGTTTATGAATTGGAACTTTGATCCCATGAGTTTATTTTGAAATTGGCCCATTTAATGGGCCTAAAATATGGGTAGAAAATAGGAAAACGGGATTTACTTCTTTAATTTAGTTAGTGTCCTATTTTGAGTTTGTTTTCTTTATTATTTCACTTTCCTAGTCAATTTAGGTTACCTTATTAGTTAGGATAGGGATAGGCATTTCCTTTTTAGTGTCCAAGTTTGCTGATTCTGAACTAAGTCTATTTTTGAGTCTTCTATATAAGTTTGTAAGGGAGGCCAGCATTGGACACGAATTGATTAATGAAATATTGGCTTAAGCCTTTGTTAAAAATCCTGAGATAGGTTGGGTGAGATGCCCAGGGTGAGCTGAGATAGCCATCTCCTTCCCCAACCCCCTCCATTGATCTTCAATCTAGCTCCATTCAAGTTTCAATTCTGCCATAGCCGATCTCTTGAAGAAACATATTCAGTTGCTGGAATTTCTTTGCAAGGTTCAAGATATTTTCAAACAAGAAGTAAGTCTGAAATTGAAATTCTGCAGCTATTCTTCTTCCCTTCTAGAAGGTCACATGCAAGGTGATTTTCGCGAGAATTCTGCCCTGCCAAATCTAACCGTTAGAACCTGTTGAAATTTTGATCGAATCTTCCTCGAACCCTAAGAGAGACTTGATTCAAATTTCATTACCATCCACCCAGCCGAAATTAGAATTTTACCCCTTAATCCTATTTCTACTAGGATTCCTCAATAACTTCAGATTTAGTCATCTGATTTAACTATAACTTTCAGGATCTCTTCTCTCCCATATAATCCACTCTCTCCGAACTTAACCCTAACATCTAACCCTAGGTCCCATCAAACCCTAACCCTAATTTTACAATTTTCACATCTTTGACCTAGCCGAATTACCCATTCAAGAACAGATCCTGGTTATTAGCTTCTAGTTAGTCTTCTACCAATCTAGAACTATATTATAATTGATGTAAATAAGTCACTTAGGGTTTATTTTAGTGGAAATAAGCTTTGGGTTGGGTCATATATGCATTGGGACTTTGATCCCATGGGTTTATTTTGTAATTGGTCAACTTAATGGGCCTAAAATATGGGTAGAAAATAGGAAAACGGGATTTACTTACTTAGTTTAGTGAGAGTCCTAGTTTGAGTTGTTTTATTTATTATTTCACTTTCTTAGTCAATTTAGGTTACCTTATTAGTTAAAGATAGGGTTGGGCCTTACCTTTTTAGTGTCTAAGTCTATTTTTAAGTCTTCTTAATGAAATATTGGCTTTAGCCTTTGTGAAAATCCTGAGATAGGTTGGGTGAGATGCCCATTCCCTTCCCCATCCCCTTCCCCTTCCATCGCTTATTGAATCCAAACCCTAATTTTGTTCAAATTGAGTTTAAGAGTGCTACAAGCTGCTGAGATTTCTTTCAACTGATTGTCACACTGATTTCTTGAAGATTAGTACATCAAGATCATTGCTGCTTGAACAGGTTACAAATTTGTGGGTTTTTAATTGTTACTTTAACCAAGGAAATTGTTCCCTCATTTGAGTTCCCATTGTTCTCTCTTATTTCCCTTATTTTTAGTTATTGTTCCCTTGGTTCCCTCATATGATTTTAGTTTCCATTGTTCTCTTGGTTCCCTCATATGATTTCTTGTTTATTGGAGGGTTTTTTTTTATTTGATCTTGCTTGAGATTAGACCTATTCAGGTTCTAGTCTTACATTAAAACCCTACGCAAGTTGTGTGGGTCCACCAACATTTCATCACAAGAGGTGGGATAACTTGGTTACACTTCACACTTCTCTGGGACACACAGGGTTGGGTCCACCTTGAAGTCTAGTGGGGCCCACAAAGGAAAATAACTCAATTTCATCACCACAGGTCGATCCTGCAGTTGATCCCCCTGATCTACCGCATGATCGACCTCAAGCTGTTTGACAGCACTTTTGAGGTCTAAATGCTTGCTGTCCAAGGTCATAAGGGGGGGGGGGGGGTTTAAGTACACCATTGGCACTATGTCAACATTCATTGTAAGGTAGATACAACATGGTTATACATGTACCATTGATCATTCCGAAAGTGGAGTCGAGGCTCTCCTCCTACGGATATCTTCACATCCTTGGCAGGTGCACCGAGGGTAATCAATAAGTCTTTCACCATCGATGAACATCCCCAACTTCCTATAAATGAACCTTTCTGCCACAGGCTCACCCGTCGCCCGATCCATGATTTTGTGTGTCGGCTTGACTGTTATGGTCCATAAATCACTGGTTTACGCAGCCAGCGCATCTACACACAATTTCAAATTAGTACTGGTTTGGGCACGGTTGTAACAGTATGTATATTTTGCATCCTTCTTTTCCTTGGATGCATCCATTGACTCTAGGATCACAGTCCTACCATCACAGTATACGATGAAGTTGATGATGGGCTCTCCAGTAAGTCCAGTCCAACCATCACACATGATAGTGGCACCATAGTCTGACCATGTCACCTTAAGGGTTTTTATGTACTCTAGCTCCTTTCTTTGTTGTGGCAAAGACGCATTCATCAACTTGTAAAAAGTGGGCCCCTTCACCCCTTCCCCAACCTTCGTTACAGTTTCTAGCATATTCTGATAGTAGGGTCCCTCAGTAGCATGTGTTGGGATATTGTGGTAAAAGAACCACTTCGACACTATCTCACCCACTTTACCCTTTCAATTAGGCCACACATGCTTCAAATTTCTGTCTATTGCTCTGAGTCCTGAAAATTGCAGGATCCTGCTCAAGTATGTCAACATCCTCATCTATTGGACCCCCCTCATACTCTGAGCTCTCTGAAAAGGCAACATTGTCTGCTTCTGTTTCTTCTTACATTGTGTAGAAGAACTACTACCATCGACCTTTGGTGCAACTACTCTAGTAGAACCAGCTCATCCCCTGAACTCTCTGGCTCTATCATCCTCTTGCATATGTGTAACTCGGCTCGCTGCCCTAGCAAACCGTTTCTTTCTCGCCTCTACCTTTGTCTCTGATGCAGGTGCATTGCCTTGGATCGACCCAAACCCGTTTGGGTATCCATGTGATCATGAACCGGGTCCAACTGGGTCTTTGGGTTCTGTAGGATTTAATTTATTTATTTATTAGGGTTTAGTGGTAGAGTCCTTTCCATACTTTATTTTTTGAGGTTAAATAAAGATTGAGTTGATTTAATATTTTATTTCAATTAGGAGTCTTTATGTTTAATTTCAGTTTTAGATTAGGAGTCTTTATTTTCTCTCTTTAAATACAAACTTGTAACTGTCGATTTAGACAGATTTGAGAATGAAATTTGGATTGAGTTGTTTATGGTGGTCGTGTGATCTCTCTTTCTCTCTTCCTCCTCTCTCTTATCATCCTTTTCTTTAATATTCCTCCCCACCCTGTTCTGGCGATTGAATATTTACTCTCGATTTGGTGGCGATTTCCCTCATATCTTGTTCTTTCTCCCTCCTATTTTGGGCATAAGATCCACACCCTAGGGCGACCTGAACCTTAGTTTCATCGCTGCTGCGAGATATCCATCTGGATCCATATCTGAACCTGCAACTCCCGCGCTGGTTCTTGTTTCAGAAAAGTTCTATTAGTCTTCAAGCTGTTGAATCAATTGATTTCTTGCTGGAATCCATAGGGCTATGGGTCAGAAGCCTTATCCTGAAGGTTCGAATGCGTAGGAGATAAAATCAAGTGATTTCTTCTCTTGAAATTAATTCTGGGTTTTCCGCCAAAGGGTTCCCAAGGTTGAAGACGAAGAACCTTTCCTTTTCTCACGATAGTTTAGGTTACTTTGGGTTTGTTTTACTTTTTGTCATCATTACCTTCTCACCCCACTTTCCATAACTACCCCGTCTTTTACCTTTTATCCCCTCAAGTGCCTGCCTTAACTTTTCTTCCAAGTTTGTCCCTGCATAATTAATCTAATCCCTTTTAGGTCCGATCTTCTTTACCTACCAATTTACTCCTTAGAGAATCTGGTTATTTACAATTGTGCCATTGCACCTTGGATTTGAGTGTTCCCTTGATTGGGTGGGCCCCTAAGCAACCCAATAAGGGTTATTCCAACCCGGGTCTGCATTAGTCTCCACATCACCACACATGTAGGCGTCATCACTATCAAAATCAAAGCCATCCCCTGCTCCTGCCTCTGCCTGTCTCTCCAGCACTGTTTCATCAAACTCTTCCATTGCCTTCTGCTTATCTAACCTCTTTATTCTTCCCTTCATGAGGGCGGCCATGGCCTTCTGCACCTCAAGAGAGGGACCCTAGGGCGGTTATTATCTTTGATTTGCAGCCGTCAGCCCATCAATGAAGGTTGAAGCCTCGAAGAGTCGAAGGAGAGTAGGAGACCCGCACAACCCGTTAATGAAGGTCGAGGCCTCCAAGAGTCGAAGGATTGTAGGAGACCGTAGGAACTGGGAAGGAGAAATTAGGATTACCTTCAGAGTTCAGCCTTTAGCGGCCGCTCAACCTTTACCCTTTTGCGATTAGGGATTTACCGATTTAGGTTTAGGGTTCGGCAAAGTTTAAAGTTTTAACGTTTTGTCTTTTTTTTTTTTTTAGTTTGGCTGAATAATAAGTAATTTATATTTTATACACACATATATATTCTTAATGCAATACAGGGTCAGGCTGGCCGGTCCGGCCTCAGTCCAAGGCCTAAACCCACGCCCGACCTGACCCGACCCAGCCAGGGCCAGGAAAACACTAAATCCAATCCCGCCCTACGGGCTGAAAAACCAGGCCCAGCTGGCTCAGGGCGGACACAGGCTGGCCGGGCTTTTTTAACACCCACTAGGCATTTGGCTACACCCAGTATACACCTGCCAAATGCCACTTCAGTCTTGTGGCCCCACCTCCCATGATTTTATTCCCACAGTAGTTGCGTTGTGAATTCTTATAATTTCCAATGGGTACCCATGCCTTAATGCTATGTCTCCCCCATCTCCTCCTTGAGCAGCCATGATGTACTCTTCTTCACTATTGCAACAAAAAGTGCCACATTATTAATTTTTCTATACCAATTAATAATCCTTTGACAACAATAAAGCTGTTTCCTAGTTTTACTTTACTCTTATATACTTTTTTTAATTAAAATTAATTTTTATAGTTTAAAAAAACTATACCCAAATTAACCAAAATTTAAGAATGGAAAAACACATTAATCACCATTGTTGAGTTGAAAAATACTTTCAGAAATTTTCATTATTTTTTAAACCAAAGCAGTATTTTCCTTATTTTTCATGTTTTTTTGAATTTAACTTATTTTTCTAATTTTCAAAAATAAAAAATCATTTTTAGATAGGAAGAAAAGCAACACCGTGAGGTCGTAGATCGATCTCCAATGTCTAACATATAAAACATTGAGCTCCAACCAATCTATATTAACCCTTTTTTAATTTTTTGTTTAAAGAATTTTTTTAAAAAAATGTAAAAATAATTTAATATAGAAAAAAATTCCAAATCAGTGAAGTCATAAATCTCCCTACAATAAAATATAAAAAATTAAAGCCTAACCATTACATATTTATCCCCTTTTTTTTACAAAAATTTGAATTTAGGGTAAAAGTGTATACCTCAAAGTTTGAATCTTCAACAATTCTCGCTCAAATGCACCAAATTGTTCTAGATATGTTATAGTAGTCTCCGTTTTCCACCAAGATTTGCTGGAGATTTGGCCAAATAACTCAAAAACTGGGGTTTCTAGCAATTTCTGTCAAACCAGGCAACAACTACCCATTTTGATCTAAATGTTGCTGCTTATATAAAGAATCACAGCGTTTCAGTCATTACGAAACCGAAACCTACTTAAATTTCGACCAAAACTCTCAGGTTTCGGTTGAAACAATGTATTTCTGCAGAGACGCATGCCAATTCGTTTAAACTGGGTTGAAACTGAATCATTCGCGAGATTTTGGTGGTTTCGACTGAATTCTCGAACATTGTATGGTATGATAACACACTGTTTAGAAACAACTCTTTGATGGTTATTTTAGTTCTAATATTTTGCAGCTTTTGCTACTTATATTCTAGTTTTATTTATGTGGCAGTTTGTTAAATAGTCCCTCCCCCTTTTCCTCAGTAAGTAATCTTGATGATCTTTACTTAGCATCATTTTGAGGAAGTGCTCTGGTAGTGAGTAATGCAAACTGAGGTTGTCATGACCATTTTGAAGTCTGCTGTGGGAAAAACTCAAATGAGTTTCTTAACTTCTTGTCGTTGACAGTGATGGTGCTGCTGCTCTAGTGTTAGTGAGTGGAGAGAAGGCACTTAAACTTGGACTACAAGTAATTGCTAAGATCACAGGCTATGCTGATGCGGCTCAGGTATTTTAAAGAGATTGTAGAGTTGCAAACGTGCTAATAATCATTCTGAAATAAAATGAGAGGAAACTTTGCTCCTGCCATTTCTGTATCCAATTATTTTGTCAGAGTACCATGATATTCAGCATTGAGATGAGGTGGTCTGTGCAGGCACCTGAGTTATTTACAACAGCTCCTGCCCTTGCAATTCCGAAAGCCATTTCAAATGCTGGTTTGGAAGCTTCACAAGTCGATTATTATGAAATAAATGAAGCCTTTTCTGTGAGATTATGTTCTTTGAGAAAGTTTTTTTAAGCATCTTATTTATCGATATCTTTGTTTTGACAGTCATATTTGCTCCTCTATACTCTGCAGGTTGTAGCTCTTGCAAACCAAAAGCTGCTAGGGCTTAAGCCTGTGAGTCTCTAACTTCTCTTTGTAATACTTTTGTCATAGTGATTTTGGTGAATTTTTTTCTTAGGTTGTGGAATCCATCTTTGTTTCTTTAACTTGGTGATTATCACCAGCTGCTTTTCTTCAAGAAGTGTCTCTTTTATTGCACATGCAGGAGATAGTTAATGTGCATGGTGGGGCTGTATCTTTAGGGCATCCTTTAGGGTGCAGTGGAGCTCGTATCTTGGTCACACTATTGGGGGTATATTTTTGATGGTTTACTTTTATTCATTTGGCATGCAAAGTTGACTGATTTTTATCCATTTAGGCTCCATTTTGGTTACAAGTAATATAATGAAAGAGAAGTGAATTTTTTTTATTTTTTTGGGGGGTGGGGGGTGGAGAAAGAGAAGTGAAATTGATTTTAAAAAGAAAAAGGGAATTTTGTAATCATTAGTTAACATGATTTTATAACCTACTTAAATTTCTTGCATATTGAGTAATGATACTTTTCAGATGTAATTTTTATTTTACTTTTCAAATCCAAGGGATTTGGATGCAAAATAAAGTAAACTTTAATAGTTAAATTTGAAATGATATGGAGCTTGTGACAGAGTCATGTCAGGTAATGATTACAAAACTTTTAAAGTTTGAAAATTTTCACTTGCCTTATTTCCCTTGCAACCAGATGGAGCCTTAATATTTGTGTTACGAATTGCCAAACAACATTATATTTTTTCCTTATTTCCTTTCAGAAGATTATGTGTTGCGTTGCTTGTCCACATATTAGGATCCTGAACACAAGGAAGCTTTCTCCGTTTATGCTCTTTCTGCTTATATGCTAGAATTTTATTGATGGGAGTGAACTAAATTCCTGTAGGCAGCATGGAATGGATTTAACCAATTCATGTTATATTTAAGATACAGAAAGTCTTTTGCTTTTTCTCAGTTGAGGTTTAATGATGTTATAGGTACTGAGGCAGAAAAATGGGAAATACGGAGTTGCTGGAGTTTGCAATGGGGGTGGAGGAGCGTCTGCTGCTGTTCTAGAGCTCATATAAGCATTTTATATGTGGTTAGATTCATACTCTCAATTATTGTTCATAATTCTACATTTTCTTTTTAGTATATCACTAGTTTGGGTGAGAAATATAGGGCTTAGTTTCACTGTAGAGTGTTTTAAATACAAGGAGAATACTGAAATGCTAAAATATAGGTCTTAGTTTCACTGAATTTAAACATGTTCAATAACGTGGATCAAGTTCAGCATGGCACTCTACTTTGAACTGATCCACATTATTTTTACTTGGTTGATTTGCTGAAGGAATAAAAAATTATATACAATTTTTACCATGATTTTGGTGTTGGCATGCTTAAGCATATTATCACAATACACCCTCTAACTCAGCTAAAATTTCACATGATTCACTAAATTTATTGTTACCAGCATAGTTGTCAAGACGTTGGAGGGCCGCCTAAGCGCTTAGTTGACAAGGTGTCCTAATATAATCTAGAATAACAATGATATAATTATGCTTATATCTGCTACATCATGAATAAATTAATAGCCCGTTAAAGCAAGTAAGCAACAGCAAACGCAATGAAGATATGTTAGCATGCTAGTATTGGCACTAGTCTGTTTCTGTGCTCAACAACAGGGATGGAATTAAAGAACAGATTAAACATCCCATTTTCAAACTAATAAAATTTAACATGCCTGGCCCAGCCCGGCCTGTTGACACACCTATAATAAATAACATGCCATTAACAAATTGTGGGCAAAGAATTAAAATTCAAATCCAAGGTTAAAAAAAGGAAAAACTATGTAATCTGAGCAAGTAAGCTATACAACCAAAATAGCAGTTATTTAAGCGAACAAACTGAAGAGACTCAATCAGCTGACACAACATAAAGAAATTACTGAGATTGAAAAAATAAAGACCACTACATTTAGAATAGCAGAAACAGAAAATAAAGGGAAAATAATGTTCCAGAACCAGTCTGCACACACTCTATAATACATTTAGAAGGTGAAGCAAAAGAAGAAGAAGAGCAGCAGGAGGAAGAACCAAATAAGAAGCAAAAGAAAAAGAGGAAAAAAAGAAAAAAAAAGAAAACAGAAACAAAGAAGGGGGAAAAAGGAAATCATAAATCATATCTCATATACTTCTTAAAAGAACAAACTTCTTTGTTTTTTTTGTATACTTATTCAGATGACAAAAATGTCCTCCCTCCTCTTCACAAACAATACTTCTCTCCACCTTATATCTTGAACCGTCGCCCCCCCCCCCCCCTCTCCTATCTCTCATCCCCTCTTGCTCGAAAGCTTATGGTTCTTAGCTAAACGACACCTCCCTCCCTTCTCTCCTAGAAATACTCCTCTCTCGGATAAAACTCCCATTGCTCTTCAAACTTAATCTCCCTCTCACTTCATCCTTATTTCTTCCCTCTCTGGCTCACCCACGATAGTCCCCCTTGGCTAAATGACAACTCCCTCCCTTCCCTCTCTCCTAGAAATACTTCTCCCTTACTCTTCAATCTTATTCATATTTCTCTACTTCTCCTCTGTGAACCTGGAGACCTGGCCCATCATAACAACGTAATCGCTGCATTTCATTGGAGATATGTACTGATTTACAAGAAAGTAGTATCCCTTTCAACCTAAGCACTTAACGTGCAGAGAAACGCTTAATATTTGCCATGTTCTGGGCCCGTAGAGTTTCACAGGTTTATGAACAAAATGGTGAAATAAAGTGATTCAGATTTCATATTGGTGATAGCATCCGCTAAATTATGAGTCGCTTACAACCAGTGTGACTCCATGCATCCCATGTTCTTCTCCAACGATGCCTACTGTACTAGACACCAGTTTGATCGTTAATTATGAGTCGTTTTATTTCATCAGTGGAGTACTAATACAGTGCAGCAAGAGATGAGGACAGAAGATGATCATCAAGTTCGTGTTGCCTCATGACAAGTTCCAAAGCTGTTAGTTTGGTTTGGCATTAAGGAGGACTTCATTTATAAGTTGAGAATTTGGTTTCTAATTCCTGGTTACTGCAGAAGCTTTATATTTACGTTTTTGCACAATGTGAATTTAATTTATCTGATGTATTAATTGTTTATCTGCTCTTGATAGCAGAAAGAAGAAGGCAGTTCATAAGAACTTTAACAACGTACAGATGAAAAAAAGGCTCTAGAGCACCATGAAGAGAATAGGGGCGAATGCCATCCCTGCCATAGTGGAAGTCAACATATTCAAGGATGACATTATCATCCAGTTTCTAAACCCCTAGGATACAACCAACTAGACATGAGATTTGTGGTCATCTACATCCATACAAACCTTCTTATATTTGCTAATTGTTTGTTTGAGTTCAAGTGTCAAGGGCTGCCAACAACTTGGATTGTTAGTGTCTCTTTTTTTTTTTACCTTGAATATTATCTGGAACCCAGGGGAGGCCCCTAAAATTTTATTAATAAAAGTGGAAATAAAAACCAAATACAAGGGGGAGACATTGCTGCCTTACCCCAACCCATAGGAGCTCAAACTCTCAACCACTCAGACAAGGAAAACCCCTACCCCTTAATCAGAATGAAACCAAAAGAATAAATCAAGCACTACCTTTTTTGAAAAACCGGCAAACCAGCCTTGTCTTCCTGTAAAATATGCCGAAGCTCCCCCGGAGGCTCTTCCTCAAATTTGAAAACTGTGTTGACTGCCGTTCTGCAAGCCTAATTGGCCAGCCAATCAGCCGCGCTGTTACTTTCCCTAAACGTGAAGGAAATCACCGAGCGAGTAGAGTTACACAACATTAATATTTCCTGAAACCAATATCATCCATTCCAGAGAATACACTTCTTCTGGTTGATCACTCTAACCGTAGAAGCTGAATCGGAGTTCACCACAACATCCGTAAAGCCCATATCTGAACACAGCTTCAGGCCATCCCTCAAAGCCCTTAATTCGGCCATCGAGTTGGTGCATTCCCCATAGAAATTAGCGAATGCCGCCAGCGCATACCTGTCCTTGTTTCTAATAACCCCTCCACCGCCACCTAACCCTGGGTTACCTTTACAAGCCCCATCCACATTCAGCTTCACAGAAACAAATGGCAGGCACCAACAAATCGAGATTGGAGGTTTTAACTTCGAAGGAATAGCCTCTAAACCGAAACAACTCACAATTAGCGCTTCCCTTGCAATAACTGAATGCTTGACCTTGGCAGGATATGGAATACTTCGCACCCAAACCTTGATTTTTTCTATACTCGTACACGCGGTGCGTCGGACTTCGCCATGCCTCCTATTATTCCTTTCCCGCTAAAGCTCCCAAACAATAAGGGATGGAAGAAAGCCAATAATGTCACCACACAAGCTTTTGTTATTATCTAAATTCTGCCAAAATAAAATTCGGCTCCGTACCAGTATGAATTAAATCAACATCAAAAAGTCTTGTCAAATAAATCCATACCTTTGCCGCTGTTCTCCCCCTAATCAGACAGTGGTTGGCCGTGTCCCTCTTTGGATTACCACAACAGAAGCATTTAGACATTAGGGGAATGCCAATGGCCATTAGTGAATCATCTGTGGGGATCTTGCCATTGAGGGGCTGCCATGTAAAAAAGACTACCTTTATGGGCAGTGATTGATTCCAAATCCATTTTGCGTAGGGGACTGTAGTTGCTTGTTGCCTAACTTCATTCCAGACCGATTTAGTGGTGAATCGGCCATTGCCAGAAAGGGTCCAGACCAACTTATCACTCTTTTGTTGGTGATTGTAAAATGCCCATTGATGAGGTCCCTCCCCTCTGGCGAATCAATTTGGTTCAAAACAGATTGGTTCCACACACCATTCTCATCCACCACATCTTTCACACGTAGAGAAAGATCAACCTGAAGAGCATTATCCACTTTATCAATAAGAGGGCCCGCCCCTAACCAATTGTTAGTGTCTCTTTGCTGATTAAAGGTGCTCCATCATTGGATGCTGTTCATTTTGTTCCCTTTCCAAATGAAATTATTGTAATTGAAGGATTGTCATCGTTTTGCTGATGCCTTTGCTGGTTGTAGCCTCAATTATTTTTCTTTCAATTAGCTTTTATTTATGTTTTCATTGTATTTTTCTTTTTTGATTGGCTAATATATGAATTTCTTTTGCTCCACAATTACAGGATCTTCTCCCTGGAATCGTCAACCAATTGGGTATGCCTTCATTCACTCCTATAACCATGTTTTTTTTGCTTTATAATTCCACTGATGTCTCTCTCTCTCTCTCATAATTATATTGGATGGGTAAATCCTACTATTTCTCTCCTATTTAATAGGAAACAAAATCTCGCACTAAATTTCTTTCCCCCTTTCTATCCACGTTTTACCTCCTCCTTATCCTATTTATTAGGAAACAAAATCTCCCCATCTTTCTCTCCCTCCTTCCTATCCACGCTTTTCCTCCTCGTCCTATTTGTTAGGAAACAAAATCTTCCTTCTCATCTCAAAATCTCCCTTCTTCTCCCTCTCAAGTTTCTCCCCTACCCAATTCTTCTCTCACATTCCCTCCATTCTCTCATAATTATTTTGAATGAGTAGATCCTATGATTTCTGTCTCTCTTTTCTTATTTATTAGTACACAAAATCTCCCCTTTCTCATCTAAAAATCTCCACTTTCCCCCCTCTCCCTCTCACATTCTCCCCTCCCCAACTCTCTCTCATGACCCTGCATTCTCTCTCATAATTCTAAATAGATGAGGTGCAAGAGTAACTTGAATTTTTATTAAAGAAATTTTTTAATTCAAATAATGTTTTGGTATATAAAAGGCGGCTGTTTGAACTTCATGTCATCAAAATGATCAGAGATACTTAAGTACTTTATTTCAATATTCTGTAGTCCTTTGAGATTGATCAAATTTGTCTATATTTTGGCACTCCATTGCAAGGTTTAAAGTATCGGTATCGGGTATTGTATCGGTCGGGCGATTTTAAGAGACGTATCGTATCGATCGGTGCAGAAACGCATGAAAATGATCAAAATACACATGGAAATATACTTTTGGACACAAAAAACAATATAAGCAAGCAATTTATATCATATATCATGCATATACACTAAGAATTGTGAATAATCAATAACCAGACAAGTGCGGCACTTTGAAATTGTTGTAAAAGATTAAAAGATGAGATTTTTTACATGTAGAGTCACTCTATTGCCATGAAGAATGTCGGGATGAATCTCTAAGGTGTTTTTACATTGCCCTGCTAACTCTACAGGGCACTTTGTACACTTGGCAACATTTCCATATCCTCCTGCCATGTATTCTTTTTGCCGAGTTACCCCACCTCCAAGATGTTGAGTGTCACAGAAGCTACACTGTGTATGCAATCTGTTGTTGTTTATCTTGGTACAATAAGACTACCCAATGTCTTGTTGTCGAGGCATCGTCCTAAACACCAAATAAAAGTAGATAATTATATAAGTATTAAACTATATTAAAATCCACACATCAATAATTTATACGAGTAAAGTATCTGTCTATGTGATGCATGTCATGCATTGCATCATTTGCATGTACTTAGCAAAGTTTCCCTAAGCAAACTTTAAACATTTTTATATTTTCCACAGTTAGTTTCACATTATTTAATTTTTCAGAAATTAAAAAAATGACATAATAATCTAATATACTACATTAGCATACAATTATATAAATAATATGAATGTAAGTCTTCTCTTGTATTTGAGCAATTGAGACATTTTATCAAACTATAATGAAAGAGTAAAGATGAAAAAATCATGGATTTTTTAATTTTTTTTAAAGTATTTTATAATTTCAGAAAATAGCAACAAAATAAAAAAAATACAGATTTTAGGGTAAAAATATAATCTTCATGGAAGGTGATAGATCTATACATAATGTAATACATATATTATATACATTAGCATATATTTTAATTTTTGGAAGAAAATAAAAAAAATTCATTTTTTAGAAGCAATTTTCGATTTTGGGTGAAAAATGCATTGTAAATGTATACAAAGACTGCAATACTAAGTTAGTTTAACCTATTCTCTTTGAATCCTATAAGAAAAAAGAACTAAAATCAAAGATTTGAAACAAAAAATCAAATTTTTTTTCCAAAAAACCTACCTTTCCCTTCTAGAACACCTTCAATCTTCGATTTTAGGAAGATGGATGCAGCAACTGATGTGAATCCACCTCTATTAGTATCGTTTTTCACCAAGGAATGGAAGCGCTCATGTGATTTGGGCAAAAAATTGGATTTCAAGCTTGATTTTAGGGGTTTTTCCTTGGCTGGACAGGTCTTTTTTCCGCCCAGAGAAGCCTCTGGTTCGCGTTCTGCTGGAAACACAGGAGAAAAGCACGTGTTCTTTTAAGTGTTGAGACGTATCGATACGTACCGATACATATCGATGCATACCGATACGTTAAAAAATAATAAAAAATGGAAAAAGTACATCTCGGATGTATTGATATGTATCGACCGTATCGTATCGTATCGATACAGTCGAGACATTTATTTAAAAAAAAAATAGAGACGTCTTGTTATGTATCGTATCGACCACGACCGATACCGAGACGATACGAGACGGACCGATACTTTAAACATTGCTCCCTTCTCTTTTATACTGGATTTCAATAGATAAAGAGTTTAGAGTTTGGGATAATAAAAGCTCTTTATCTAGCTTGGAGTTTTAATAAAATTTCATTCTCTAGCTTGGAGTTTGGGATAATATTATATTACTATGCCACCTTTATCTAGTGGTTCAAATGTCTTAAAGCAAATTTTGAAGCCACAAATGCATATTTCTCTAGATTCCTAAATCTCATTGTTAATATTCTTTTCCTGTTTTGTCTTTATAATGCAATAATACTATAATCATCAACTGTTCGATTTTAACTTTTTATATTCTTTGAGTGGCTGAACTATTGATATTATGTATTCTCAAGGATTTGATTTGATTTTTACCATATTATATTACAAGAGATCTGATTTAGGTGCTCAGATGGGTTCGCAAAGCTTTCTTACCTTCATCAAATAATAGAAAATGACATCAAGAATTACTAAAATACTCATTTGAAGAATAAGCTCAAGAAGTTTTAGAGGCCTTGATGGCAATACCAAAGGTAGGTTCTCAGGTTCTTAGCCGAGTTGAAGCCCTCCAATGTTTACCATTGTTACATGAGATGAAACAAACATCGCAACATATGCCTTGACCAATGAGAACATTTTCCAAGATTGCCCCAAGGGTGGATGGAGAATTTACAAAAATCTCCCCCTTCGTCCCTCTTCTATCCCTCTCTCTCACGTTTTTTTCCCTCATCCCTCCCCCATTCCTCTCTCCCTCTCGTACATCTCTTCCGGCCCCCTCTTTTCCTTTGTTACTTCCTTCTATGAACCATTATAGACGGTGAGCTATCTTTTATTTACAAAAGCTTGGGAGAGAGGAAAATGGTGGGTTTTGGCTTAAATAGGCCCAACTCAACATCAAAGCACCACCTACAAAAATTTCAAATAATTTATCAGGCAGAACTTAAAATCATTAACATGAATGCGAAAACCAACACATTTGGTGTCACCTTTATTCTCATTTCTCAAGAATTACTCTACCTTTTCTATGCTTATAGCTAAGGTTACCAAATAGTTAAGTCAACCTTTTCGAACATATGGGTAGAATTTATAGATAATTTATTTAATTTTTTTAAATTAATCACGAGAAACGTGTTTGATCAAAGTTCATAACAAAGTGTAGGTCCTCTCATTAGTGTGTAGATGTTGAGAAGTACCTTTTCAAACTCTCCCTCACCACTTATATGTGCATCTCCTCCGCCAACCTTCATTTTCATTCTCTTTCTCTCTCATACACACACCCACTGAGATTCTTGCCAATATATTCCTACCAATTTATTCTCTGTTCCTAGCAATTTATTGTCTGCCACCTAATAAATGCCTACACATGCATTTGCACGTGTTTATTGAAAGGCATTTCCACTTCAACCCAACAATTGGATTGTTCATTGAACTCTTAGAAACTATCAAATTTCTGTTGGAATGTTGGATTGTTCTGCCAAAGTAATGTGAGAAATAGGAAGAAGAACCAAAGGTATGAAGCACTTTAAATACCAAGCAACCATGGTGCCTATTAGTTTACTTATCATAGAGAATCAGATAAAATGAAGAACAAAGTTAAACAGTGTGCATGGGGCCATAGGCAAGGTTTGTTGGTTTCCACATTTCGGGTGAGCCTTGCTGGCCCATTGCAGCAATAAAGATAATGATGCAAAATTAAGGATTGTAATACTATCAGGAAAACTAACTTGTAGTTTACCTCTCCCCTGTCGAGACTCATACCTTATCAACTCCTATTACAAGTTTTGAAAAAACAATAGATTTCTTGAAAACTCCTTATGTAATTGCAGTGCCCACGTTTGAGGTCTATCCTAAGCAACATAACTACCTCTCCTGTTGAGACTCATATATATATATATATGTAATATGTATACACAGTGGCATGCCCATGGCTATCGAGATGAGTTGTTGCATACCAATCATTTGATTTCGTTATATATATATATATATATAGTAACTAAGTGATTCCATGCTTCTCACCTGCATGATACTGTGTACACAAACAAGTAGGATTATTAGGAACATCAATTAAGGATATATACAGTGGCATGCCCATGGTTATCGAGACGAGTTGTTGCATACCAATCATTTGATTTCGGTCTATCCTTGAACTTTGGTATATCTTTCCCTCAAAAAATAAATATATTAAAAAAAGGATTGCACATCTTCAGACTTCCAAATATAGAACAAAACATGTTGAAAACTTTTGAGATCTTTTCAGTGGAAGAGACAATTTCTATACAATTTATTGTAGATTCACTAATCTAGTTCCGAGGATTGAAAGAATTGAGGGATATGAAATGATTGCCTATGGTTGCACCTTCTGGTTCTTAAGAGATTACCATTTACTGTTCTAACAAATTATGCAGTGTTCATAACTGAATTTTACAGTTCCAACAAATGTTATATTATGAACATGGCTAAATGATGAAGAAAAAAGGCTTAATTGCTATTGTAATGGAAACATTGACCATTATTTTACCAAGGGAAACAGTTGGATACATGTTGGTAACCTCCAGTAATATGTGAACGCATCTATCAATTACTCGCAGTTTCTATTACTTGTTTTAGTTTATTAAGGTTGTTTGGCTAGTCATGGAATGCTTTGTTTATGCAGGTCATTTGCAAGGGTAGGAGATTTTCTTCATTATGAAAGGTTGCCATAACTGGTGTCCTGTTAAAGTGTTACATTTTCATTTTTTAGTATCCTCTCCAGTAATAAGTATTAGTAGTGATGTATTTAGACCCAGTAAATCCCTTCTCTGCGCACCTCAATCTCACCCTCTTTAGATTATCATATTTTTCATCAGGCGAATCCAATAGTTATGAGATGAAGCAAAATAACCTGGACTATACATTGGTTATTGGTACTGTGCAGGAAGTTTGTCAATTAAAATGATCTTAGCTGCCTAAATTACTAACTGTTATTTTGCCAGTTTGCATTGGTCCATGTGGTTGATGGCATTTGACCGAGAAATCTGGGTCATCTACCGATTACCCCTGATTCTCAAAATGGTAAATGGAATCTGGCCAAGAGCATGCAAATATCTCATTTCTTGGTTATTTTATTATCCTCCCCTTTGTCATCGAGACCACTTGAATCTAAATCTACAATTTTTTTGAAAGAATAGACTCCAAATATTTGAGATCTAAGGAAATATGTACTTCTCCATGTGATTCCAATTTTGCCGTTTCCATCGGTTCTGGTAAATTTCTAGCTATTTTGAGTCGGAATCAGATTGGAATTTGATGGAGAAGGGTTTTTCTTTCCTTTGGCGCCATGATCATGCCATTTGGAATTTTAGAGATGGCTGTCTGTTATGTTTGAATCTATAGAAAATGGAAGGAAAGGATGAATGAGTTGCGTTTGACTGCTTTCCAGGGAAAGCCTGAGAAGTCGCAGTTTTTTTTTTTTTATTTGGTTAAATGAGAAGGTGCAGTTACTCCTGAAGATTTCCCAATTGTTTAGTTACATTCCTAGTGAAAAGAAACAAACTAGGGAACGATTTTGGCAAGCTTGTGCATTATTGGCCGATCTTGTATTAGTGATGGAGATCGATACTGATTCTTGTTTTTTCCCCCTTGCTTTTAACTAACAATTCCTGACCGATATGAATCCATAAATTGTAACGGAACAAGGGTGGTGTTAAAAAAAAAAAGAATCAGATTTATTTTTAAAGAACATAAGGGTAAATCTGTCCGATCAAGACGGTTACTAGTTACTAAAACCCAGATTGGAAAAGCTTGCTCTTTTACTTGCTGTTGATTTCACGGCAACGCATCTTTTCACAAAAAAAAAATTGTCCACAGGGAAAGCAACCAAATGTAGCAAGACAATTGTTTAAACACTAATTTATAAATTTTACACCTTACTTTTAGTTATTGACCGAAATGTCATGTATGCTTTAAAGCCGTGCATTGTACGTACCATGAAAGGGGTTACCTTTTGAATTTGAATAACAAAGTGGGAAGGTAGAGTAGAAGATTGTGGACAGTTAATCTTCTTTTTCCATTGTGATTTTCTTTTCTTTAAAGTTTTTGAAGTAATTGAGGCACAGGAAAGATCTCATTTTTCGTTTTGATTAAAAGTTGGATGTTATTCCATCACATTTAATTGAGTCGTATGACCCCGTATGCCCGCACTATCTATCATATATTGCCCATTACGGTTGACCGATCTACTTGAGCGACTGGAAAAAGAGTCAAACATAGACTAGAACAATCTTTGGAGTGTCTGAAAATCTAAATACATTTTTTTTGTTGAAATATTCCAAGTACACTTTACCAAGCTGACGAATCAAATTTTCTGCCCTAGGAGCTCTTAAATTAGCAACATATATTCAGGAATGTTTAAGAAATATTACTTGATTACACAAATTGTTAATATCAATTATCAACAGACACGGCCTTTTTCATTCTCTTAGTGTTTGTTTATATAGGAGAGAGAGAGAGAGTTTGGGCTAATTGAATGCTTTCAATGCATTGTGTTTTTTGCTTGTTTGTATAATGTCTAAAATTGGGAGGATTGAACTCTATGTTTACTGTTTCCTTTTGGAGTAGGAAAGAAAGAGAAGACGTCCGCTTTTTTTTGCGTTTCTCCAAGTCTGCCTGCTAGTGGTGTGTGTTTTGATCTGATACCTTCTCATTTCATTTGTTTTTTTTTTTTTTCATCATTTTCTTCGCATGATTGTATAATCAGGAATGAACCCTTCTCAATCTCTTCCTTCCATGCAAGACCATCACGATAATTCCATACCGTTCTGTCCCTGTTCCTCTCCCACTCCCTCTCCGTCTCCGTCATCCACCCTTTTGTTTTTTTTATGTACGCGGACTAATATCAAATCCATCTAGCCTTTTTCTCCCTGTTAGGTACTTGATCGATGCGTCAAAAGATCTAGAGCTGACTGAACACTTTAAATCAAGTTCTTTTAACTTATCCTATATTAGACTAGCTAGTCCAATCTAGCGGCCATGCACTAGATCGAACCCCATTAAGCACATAATAGACCATCACGCTTTCGCAACCGTCGTCTTTGGCGGCTCTCACTCTAGGTAGTTTTTACTCTGGAAGTAGGTATTCATTTTCAAGCGGAACCATTCTGCCTCAGGATTTTTACCTAACAACGAGTAACCATTTCTTGACGGCTTTCACTCTACTACAGGTAGCCTTCTTTTAGGTAATCTTTTTCGTGGTTCAAACCCGTGACTTGGTGCCCAACTCTGATACCAAATGGTAGCTACTTGACCAATACGCCAAAAGGTCTAGAGCTGATGGAACATATTAAATCAAGCCCTTTAACCTATCCCATACTAGATTGGCTCAGTCTAGCGCCCATACACTAGATCAAGCCCTATTAGTCACATAACACTTCCACTGCACATTGCCCACTTTTCATTGCTAACACAGTCTCTCAGACCGCCATACTTCCCACCCCACCATCTAACCTACACCCACTAACAATGACCATTGCCCAACAGCTCCTCCTACATTACTAGTGAATTATGGTCTAATTCTGATGAGGACTCTTACCCTAGACACTAACGCAGCCACAGAGTTTGAAATTGCTGCAAGTTATTCCAAAACTCTTGTTGGTTATATCTTAGTAGGGAAACCCAACTGTAAGCAGGCTATCACAAATGGCCTTTTGAAGGCCTGAATGCTATACATACTGTGATAATAACTCCTGTTGTTAGATATTAGGGCTCAACCATATATATATATTATTTGTGCCCATGGGGGGCGCGTGTGGGGCTCACCAATTAGGGTTGGGGTCCCCATGCGGTCCCCCCTAATTATATCATAAGCCGCCCCTACTCCCTAGAGGGGGGTGCACGATCCTTGAGTGCAGCTCTCTCTTCTTGTCTTTCTTGTTCTCTCTCTTTCCCTACATATTGTGAGTGTGAGCGTATCTCCTGAGGTTTCCATCTTCACCTCTGGACTTGGAGCATAGAGAATCGATTTGTTTGATTACCCATCGAGACTGGTGTAGAAGATCTTCAAGGTTGATTCACGCAAGAGGTGTTGGTGTGGCTCGTAATCAAAGCTACTGTGATACGTCTCTGCTGCATTATGGGTGAAGGGATTCTTTTACTTCACCTATAATTTTCCCAACTCTTTTGGGCTATTTATTTTTTGTGCTTGTAAGCCCATGCTATTATTAGATTTGATTCTAATTTGAGAATATGGTTGCCCTGGTGCTTAATATTGCTTTGAAATTGAATAAACAATTTAAAATTGGCAATTTTATCCTTCCTATTGATATTATTGACCATTTACTCGTTCCATTTGTTGGGAGTGTGGTCGATCTCCATCCGTAGTCTATAGATTATTTTATGCATGATGTATGTTTCTAGGGATGAAGATCATGATTGTTATTTGTGGTAGAGACATGTCTTTTATGTATAATTCGCTTAGAGTTAGTTTTTGTGTAGGATGTAAAGTGCGGTACTCCTTGTTAGTGATGTAGTAGGGTTCTCCAATGTAATATATTTGGTTGTATTTATTTTATTCTTAGAAGCATTATAAGGGAAAGCCTCCGCACTGCACATCATATATATATACTTATACTAACTCCAAATGTTAAGGTATCAATCGGGTTCCTTATGTGGGACCCTTGCTCACCCATTGTATGATACATTTCGTGGATAACAACTTGGAGATGTCCATTCCTCTTGTAATTGTGTAATTTAATTTTGTTGAAATCGATTAAAATTATACGTACCAGAAACACAGACATGTGAGATTTGATTATAAGCTTAGCAAAATTTTTAGTCTCATCGTGTAGAGTATGAAACCATTAATTTTAATCAAATTTCTAAGAATGAATGTTATAATGTGTACTTAATGTCCCCTTGCGCATTTTGAATGTAGTGATATGGACATAAGACTGTCATCACTGAGACCTTACCAATGGCGAAAAGTTGGACGGATTCAATTAACAAATAAAAATGATCTTTTAGCGAAAAAAGTGACGTAAGAGACATTCTTCCAAGACCATCTATTCATATAGTGAGTGATATATATAGCAACTTATATGCTTGTGGTTTCCATCATGTCCTTATGATGAAGTTCACATCTTTAAAACTTAATTCCACAGAAAGAAGCTAATTAGATTCTAGTTCAGATACAGAAAGGATCCAATGAGGATATTTACAAAAAGAGCAACCAACAGCAAGAGCTGAAGCAACCAGTTGTTACTTACTAGACATTTCTTCCGAGACTACATAGTCTTACAGATATAGAGTAACCATATACTTGATGAAGCTGCATGATCACATCTTTACTGCTTTCATCTTCCAATTCTTCAACCCAAACTCGATCAAAGCAGTCAGTTCAGTCTCATCATCGATTACACCATTGTGGTTGAAGTCGTTATGCTTGAAGAATTGCTCTGCTTTGCGGCTGGTAAACCAGAAACCCTTGCCCTTGAGGAAGTTCTTAAGCTCTTCTTTGCTTATCTGTCCGACACCGTCGGCATCGGCATTCTTCAACCACCACTGTTTAAGTTCATTAACAAGGGAGGATGGTAAGGGTGAGGGTCCAGGGACCGATTGTGAATGAAAGAAGGGCATGTTTAGTTGCAAGTAGGAGGGAAGGAATTGAAGGAAGGAATATTGAGAGTCTCACACTGGATGAGAGAGGGATGGAGAGACCACTTAATATAGAGCTTCAACTCCTATTCCTTGTGACCCACCCTTTATTCCAACTTATCGCCACCATGGGGTTCCAAAAAGAGTTGAGAAGAAGGGGATCCAAGGGAGTACAACTGCTAAGGGCACGTGCCGGTCAACATGTACAAGAAGAAGCTAATAATAGTAAGGAATAAACATAAATTTGTTCATAGCAGTGATTTAATTTTTATTTGTCTGTCTGAAATAAAGTACAATGTCCATTGGAAGATGAAAATCCTTATTGGGTTATGATGAAATATCTGCTAGGGAGAGGGTTTCCTAAACTGCCCGAGCACAGTGTCAGGCGTCACGAATAAGGGAATCTTCTTTGAAATCTGACAATAAAGGGAGGGACATCTATGACATATCACCCCTCACATGAACAGTAATATATGAGGGTGATGTGCTATTTCATTTTTGCGCTGGCGTTATGAACAACCTTCTTTTTCCCTATTTGATAATGCAATTCCCTTTCATGAGATCATGTATTGATATCTGTTTTAGGAATTTGTTCGAATTGCCCATTGGAAGATAAAAATCCTTGTTGTAACTAAATAAACATTTGGCAAATCAAATAGAAAAAAAAAGGGGCAATTACTATCACTACCCTACATTTAGCCTATATTTATTAAAACTACCCTATCTTAAACTTCTTTTCTAATACTACCCTGCTTTTAAATTTTTACATCTCCTTCTACCTTCATATTTTTAAAAATCCAGATTGCCCTTCCCTTTCACCGACTAACCTGTTAATCTATTTAACCTCCCATTCATCTTCTACTTTTTATTTTCTTTTTGTCATTAAAATAGTTAAAAATGAAAGCACCCACCCACTTCTTCTCTCTCCTATTTTTTACTCCATTCGTTTTTTTTTTCCCTTCAATTTTTCTATTTAATGAAATTTTTATTCAACATTTCATCATCATCGTTCTTCTTCGAAGTTCGAACAGATCATGGTTCTAAGTATCGGTATCATATCGCCCGATACGTACTGGTTTTGCTAGTCATCGATACCGATACTATGCCGATGCCGTATCGGTAGCATGGTACGGACAAGGAGTAAAATGTTTGGAAAACTCATTTTTTAAGAAGATTCAGGGGTAATTTTGTCCGATCTAGGCCGATACCGTATCGATAGCACGGTATGGACAAGGGGTAAAATGGTCAAAAAACTCATTTTTTAAGGAGATTCAAGGATAATTTTGCCCGATACAATCGATCCAGGCCGATACCGTATCGGTATCATATCGATTTTGCAGGTTACCGATACCCGTTCCAATACCGTGCGTCGACTCTCTTCAAAGCACCCCACTTCTTCTCTCTCTTCCTGTTTTAATTTAATTTACTTTTTATTATTTTTGAAGAGAGTCGATCTGTTCCATGGTTTTAGTGCATGGTATCAGAACGAGTATCGATAACTTGCAAAATCGATACTATACTGATACGGTATCGGCCTGGATTGGTTGTATCAGGCAAAATTATCCCAGAATCTCCTTAAAAATGAATTTTCTAACCATTTTACCCCTTGTTTGTACCATGCTACCGATACGATATCGGCACGGTATTGGTATCGGCGACTAGCAAAACCGGTATGTATAACCTGATACGGGCGATACGATACCGATTCTTAGAACCATGATCTGTTCGAAGAAGAACAATGAGAATGAAATGTTGAATAAAAAATCAATTAAATAGAAAAATTGAAGGAAAAAAAAAAAAAACCCGAATGGAGTAAAAAATGGGAGAGAGAAGTGGGTGGGTGCTTTCATTTTTTACTATTTTAATAACAAAAAAAAAATAAAAGTAGAAGATGAATGCTAGGTTAAATACTTAAATAGGTTAACAGGTTACTAGCTGAAAAGGAAGGGCAATCTGGGTATTTAAAAACATGAGGGTAGAAGGAGATGTAAAAGTTTAAAAGCAGGGTAGTATTAGAAAAGAAGTTTAAGGTAGGGTAGTTTTAGTAAATATAGGCTAAGTGTAGGGTAGTGATAGTAATTGCCCCAAAAAAAAATGATCACTTTATGGCTTATTTAAAACTTTTTTAACATTGACATTCAAAGTATAATTTTCATTGTTTTACATTGTTTGGATATCTATACATAGGGTTTTCTTCTCTATCAATATGCCTAGTGAAGTATAATGCTTCACTATTTGCCACATGACAGTTTGATTAGTCCATGTTATAAAGGGTTACATGCATCTCATTGGTACCAAAAAAAAAAAAAGAGCATCATAGTGCACGAGACTCCCACTACTATAGGGTAACGAAGGACTGATGACTGCAATAGCACAACTTAATTGTAACCCCAAGGCTCGTCCACTGAGTAGAAGAAGTACAAAAGTTGTCTGTATTTTATATTCATGTCCATTTGATGGCATTTTGGTAATTATATTAAAACTTCGAAACAGAATTTAAGCAATTTCCTTGCTTACTATGGACTAAAATTTGGACATTCAGATGGATGTGAGGTCCTCTATCATATGGACTAACCCATGTACTGTCAAGTGATAAATAATGAAGCGTTATAGTTCACTAGGCATAGTGATCGACACCTAGATGGATCTAGATAGATATGAGAAGTTTCTCTACACCAATAGGGATAGAGGGAATCTATCCCTACATCATCACCCAATTTTATGCCACTTACATGCTGATGTGGAAATTTCAACCCTACAAATATATAGGTGGTAATATGAACTTGTAACCCATTAAATTTCAATTTCAGATTTAATCATATCCTTCCATGTAATGGCATATACCCTTTCATATATATCCATGCACACTACCACTTTCTGACTGAGTTGAAGCTCAATCAGTGAGCATATACCTGTCTAATTATGTGTCGTGTGGCATAACTTGGGGTGCTGGTTTAGAGATATGTATATATCCTCCCTAATAGAATCCAATCCTTTTATTAGATGGTGATAGTCTCAAAAGAATAACTTGACAATACGAGTGATTGTTTTAATTCTCCGTCCATCCACTTTCAACTACAATCAGCCTAAGAAATTGGGATTACAGTAGTATGACCTGATCTTGGACCCTAAGTTGGGTTCAACAACAACAACAAACTCAGCGCGCCTTATCCCAGCTTAATGGAGTCGGCTACATGGATCCAATCAAAACAGTGTAGGAAAAACTGAGGTCTAAACATAAAGAGGGGTGGGGAGATGAGAAATACAAACTGGAAAATAAAAAATTAATGAAAGATGGGAAATAAAAAGAAAAAGAAAAAAAAAATAAAGAATAAGAAATGAAAATAAGAGGAAAGAGGCACAACACAGCAAATCGGAAGAAGCTCAGTTGGGATCTGATACATGGATCCTAGCCCTCCAAGTTGGGTTCATGGTATATTATTTGCACATGCATGTATATTGTCCCCCCCCCACCTTTGGTAATATTTATATTGTCAAAAAAATAAAAAAAGCAAAACAAAATAGCAATCCACAAATTGGTTTTCAGGTAGGGTTGTAATGAAATAGATCCATGGGCTCTCAATCAACTAGGTAAACCCCAAAAAAGAATTATTACTAGGTAAAATCCATTTTTGTATTGTTATTGAAGCCTTGAAGAGATTTGAATGAAATAAGAAATGTCCGGGTTCGAGTATGAAGGGAATAAATTTATATAAATATAAAATGTGCAATCTTTAATAATCTTGATTTTGTCAGTGGTCATGTTTTTCTTCCCATATAAATTCCGAACCATGGATGGTGGACATGTGTTCTAATCCTTCAATGTGTATTCCATATTAAATTTTCAATAAATTTATCTTTTTTTTTTTGGTAGAAAAGAAGGCTATTCATTCATGCATGCCCTACGCCAAACAAAGGAAAACAAAATACATAAGACAGATAGAGAGCATAATAAACACAAGGTATGGATATATGGTATCTAAAGCCAAGGAGTGGAGATTGACCCAGTCTCACATGCCAGTGACTGGGTCATCCAGAGTAGGGGATGGATTACAACCATATCCCTAGAGAGAAAGCTACAGACACAGCTAAAGATAAGCGCATGCACATACGTGCCAATAGAGGGGGGCCCATACATGCCGAACAGACCAACACCAAACTTCTCACGCGTGCCGACATGCTACCACAGTCTACTTTCAAACAAACTTGCTAGATTGGCAAAGGTCTGCTGGATCGACGAGTGGAACTTCGATAGACAGCAAAAAAACCATCGGAAAAACTGCCACAACATGCTTTCGAACAGATCTGCAAGGATCTGCTGGATCGGTGAGTGAAGATTCGTCCGGTGACAGGAGAGGTATGGTGAAGGTTAAGCGGCGGCTGGAGCTTCTGAGTCAATTATGAACTCAGTGCCACCAACATTAGGGACAACATCACTTGCAAACAGACAAACAAGGAAAACGAAAAAGACGAGGCGACGATGATCCTTGAACAGAGCGGTGGATGCGTCGTCATTGTCGCCGACGGTTCCAAGGATCATGGTGGACAGCGAAAAGAAGAATTACACACACAAACGGCAAAGAAAAGACACGCATAAACGGTGAAGAAATGGCATGCCAAAAACGGCAGAGAAAAAACACGCACAATGACGGAGAAAAACACACACAAGGGACAGAGAAGGAATTTCGTTCGAGAAACCAGGAACCCGTCCGATGATAGAATCAATAAAACCCCAGGATATGCTTCAATTTCCGTGAGACGAAACTAGTAAACGACGGCTGTTCCCGTACCGGAATGCATCATTGGAGAGAATCTGAGAGCGAACGAGCAGGGTTTCGTCACCACGCTATTGGATCTACGATCAATGAAACTCATTGTGACGGCGCTGCTCTTCTCTCGGTATCAAAACCCTAGGGAATAGCAGATGATATCAATAAATTTATCACTTAGTAACCAAAAAAAATGTTTTTCTTGCAATATGACAAACTTGAATGGGTGGATAAACGAGTCCATGTATAATAAGACTCATATCCCTTAAAGTCATCAAATTTCACTCTCAATAAAGCATGGAAAGTAGTCTACAATGTCATAGTAATGAAATCTAGTCAAAAAGAGAGCTTGGATTTCATTCTATAATAATGCTATTGTACAGGAATGGAATCTAGTAATCACCCTATTATTGTAAGTTCGTATCACTTTATAATTCTATCAGAAAGAAACTTCCACTAATTTGTTTTAGGTTAAAATTCAGACTAGTGACATGGATGCAAGGTTCTCCATTACAATGGAGCCACCCATTTTTTTTTTTTGGTTAGTGGTAGAAAATAGGGTGGAACCCGTTCCATTCGTAAAAAGAATTGTTAGCTCTATTACAAATTCTTTACCGATTAACTTACCCTACTTCACCCATGAGTAGGGTTCTCCCCACTCTAGAGATGGGAATAAATTTTAGGATCCACTCATTGCACTGCATACACTAGTCAGTGGTGTCTCACTAAATTGGCAACCAGTGGGAACATACTAATAATGAGGATCCTATATTCTTGAGTCTATCCAATTGTTTCCAGATAGATCAAAGTAATGATATGATTGAAGCACTTGGTAGAAAAATGTATGGGTAAGAGATCTCTGCTTGGTCGCGTGGTCTCTATACCGGTGTCTGGGCCAATGGAAGAGCATGTCTTGGTATCCACTCAGGGGATAAGGATGTCATTTCATGGCACCCTGTGAGACAGCATAGAGGGCGCAATCAAGTAGGGATCTTTTTCCCATATTATATTTTTCCTCGTCTCTTACATTTTCTAAGTTGTCATGAAAAGATTGTAAAATTAAGTAAAGGAAGAGGGATAGGCACATCATCTATGTAGGCCAAGTTATAGGCGATACCAATGGAGGTGTGAGAAAGAGCATCATACATGAGGCGTTGGATATGTGTGTCCATCAATCCCGGTTCAACCTGGTTCAACCCGGTTTATTATGTATTAAACATTTCATACAGTTTTTGTTTAATATGATCACATGTGATATAAAATTTTTGACCAATGTATGTCCATAAGTTTTACTTTAAATTGGTAGTCATGACTAGGGTTTGGGTTGGGCAACCCTTATCATATCGTTGTCGTATTGGGTATGCCTAGACATGTTTGATGTTGGGATACGAATGCGAGTAAACACATGTTGATGTGTGTATTAACATAGAATCTTACTTTGTCGATTCCCTCATGTATTACTGTCAGTAGGTTTGGGATAGACATGTATCACCAAGACCCTGTGACTGAGAGAGCCTTGTCACTACATGATGTGAGTGTATCCTTTGGTTCACCAGTGACTGTGGTTCAAGAAAACTAAAGCTGGTGTTTTGGAAATACGTAAATATTGTGTGAGTGAAAGTGTCACTCAACATGGTCTCTACTGTTCGATTGAGGAACATCAGCATGAGGCCCCTCCTCCACAGCCCCTGTAGCTGGTACTGTACATGGTACTCCCCCTTTCTTTTGGAAGTTCCACAAGCCCCAGCAGTGGCACTAGCTTATACGGATCCCTCCAAACTTTCAAAAAAGTTTCAAAAGCATCGCCCTCCCACCTTTGGTCGGATGGCTAATGATACTTTACTCCCAGCCCACTAGATTCGGGATCTAGAAAGGATTTTTGAAGTGCTTCAATGCATTGACACTAAGAAGATAAGATGTGCAGTGTTCCAGTTCTGAGGTGACGCCAATGCTTGGTGGCACTCCTCCAAGGAAAACTTTTGGGCAACACACCCAAATGCAACATGGGCTCAGTTCACCGAAGTATTCCTTAAGAACTACTTCCCCCGAAACTTTTGAGATAAGAAGGAAGTAGAGTTCATGAACCTGTATCAGGGGTCGAGGTCAGTCCTTGACTATCAGCAGCTGTTCAAGGAACTATTTACTTTGCACCTGCACACCAGAAGCCTGAAGATGTCAAGGCCAGAACGTTTGAGAAAGGTCTAAGGCCCAGTATCGTTATCTCAGTGGTGTTGCATGAGTACCCTACTTTGCACAGGTGGTTCAAGCTGTAAAGGTGATAGAGGACCAGAAAAGGGAAAACTACAGAGCTATACAAGCTGGTAAGAGGCCCATGGGTTCTTCTAGTTTCAAAGGGGCCAACAAATTTCAAAAGAGGGGATCCTACTCTACTGCTTCCCCCACTCAGTACCGTGGACTTGATGTGGCCCAGACAACCAAGATAGCACCTTCACCTCATTATGGAACCCAGACACTCACTTGTTACAACTGTAAGGAAGTTGGGCACATGATTAAAGATTGCCCACATACTCAACAGGGAAGTTCTGCACCTCAAGCCCGAATAGCTGTTCGGGCTCTTCATCTTGCACCCGCCAATAGAACATAAGGGTGTGTGTACTCTATCACCAATGAGGAAGCCCAGGCTGATCCCAGTGTAATAACAACATTCACTAAACCTCCAAGATCTAGAAACAATTAATATAACTCACAAACACAAGCACCCACAAGTAATAGATAAATCAATACAGAGTGTAACAAAAACTAAAGATTATTATTAAAGATTCAAATATATACATGATGTTTGTTCTATTCCCATATCACACATTGTTCATACAGTCATTACATTGCTAACCGAAGATTTACAAATATATAAAAGTGGGCTGAGTCAATAGAAGCTCAAGAAAGCTTTACAAAAGAAGGGAGGTTAGTAGATCCTATCTTTTTTTTTTTTGGTTGAATAGTAGATCCTATCTACCCAAAAAGAATCCCTATAGGTTACAAAAGTAAGCTGCCCATCCCTTAGAGATCATCTCGAAGGGACACCTTGATCACCCGCATAAGAGGGATCACCTCCCTCGGAGTCCACACCAAGATGGTCACGATCACCATCAACCTCCGCCTCGATATAAGTCTCCCAGTCATAGAGATGTCCATCTAAAGTATCATCTAAAAGAGAATTTCCACGAGTGTGAACTCCACTGAGCCTGTGAATGAAAATATAAACCATGCATGCAAATGCATCATAACTATAAGTTTATATGCATGAGGCTTAAATATATTAATTAAATCCACCTAACAACAAAGCAAAGTCCAGGTAAGAGATACTACAATCCCCAATACATGTATCCCTAGTGCGGGCCTCTAACCCCTTCCCGAGATACACCCCATTAAGTTGTCGGAGAAGATCAGCAGACTCCAACATTCACTCCATGGACAGGCTAACTAACCCTCTATGATTATCCTATGATACCATCCCTCTTTTTGAAGGATGGGTCCCTGACCGAATAATACCTTTGGATATTAGTACTCTCACAAGCATCCAACACCTTAATCTCTGTTGGCAAGGATTCATAGTATGGGTGGTGAAACCTTAACCATATGCATTTCTACATGATATCGTACGAGTCAGGTGGTGCCAACCGCATCCCATACTATGGGCCACCACTAACCTCGTTTCCAAGCCAGTTACGATATCTAAATTAACAATATTAATCGTATGAGTCGGGTGGTGTCGACCGCATCCCATACTACGGGTCACCACACCTCTCATTTCCAAGCATTCCAACAATTACATCATACCATCAACAGTTTTCAATATAATTCCAAACAAGAGTAAGAATTAATGAAAAAAAGTAAAGTAAAATTATTCTTCACATCACAACAACCCATCAGCTATGTTATGCCTACACGTATGGTATATTTCTACTCACCTTGTCTAGTTCTTGTTGGTTCCGTTGATTGTCGAGTCCCAGTTAGGCTTTGGCACGGCTCTTCGTACACGGGGTTATAACCTATGTTAATTGGATCATTACCACATGTTAAATACTATTTGAAATGGCTTAGAGTCCTAGGGTTCCCTTGGTGTTAAGTTAGAATTAAGATCAGACCCAAAAACAGGGCTAACAACAACTCTGGACGATCCTCTGGATCTTTTAAAAGCTTAGAGTGGATTGTCCAGGGGAAAAAATACAACAATTGTTAAGGGTTTCTCTTGGGGTTTTCTTGTTTCATATTTTAATGGCCTTAGGGAGTTGTTGCAAGGGTCCTCACATGTGTGGCTACGATTTGGCCCTATGATCCATCTCTGGACCATGACACTAGATCTTTCGAAAGAGCCAGAATGAATCATCCAGAGGCAAGGACAACAACAAAGCTATAAATGATAGGGGGTCATCATGTGTTTTAGTCCTAATGGCAACTAAGGGCATTGGTCCAAGTCCTATGGGGTTTGGGTCAGGGTTTGGCCATGAAACCAACACTGGACGATCCTCTGGACCTTTGGATCGTCCAGCGTGGAACGGCTAATGCCTGTACAACATGAGAATTTTGAATATCTATAGGGATTTTTCTATAGATTCATCCCCAATTCGATTTGGGATGATTCTCAGTGTTTAGTAATACATACAATTATGATCTTATGATGGGATTACATGATTCCATTCATGGATTCACACATGTAATGTGATTGAGTTATGCTTACTCAATTCAGCCATGCAAAGTTATAATTTGATTCTTAACATTCTCAATCATACAAACTAGAGTAGTAATAGTTAAAATAGCTCATCTCAGTACTAATCTGATGCAAATAGTATAGGAACTTAACATGCATGTAAGGATCCATGGCTCTATCCTATAAAACATGGTTTATATTCATAGTTTAGCATGATGGTTAACCAAACCATGGCTGGAATCTTAGTTTATATAATTCTAGTTTAGGAAGATGCAAATGGAGGATAAAAATAGGGAATTCTAAGCATGCATGTAAAGGATCATGTTCCTAAGCATCCAATTTAGAGGAACCAAGCTTAGAAACATGATGGATCATGTGGTTGAACAGTGGGGCTTTTTCTAAAATGGACTGGGTTTATATAAGTTTAGCTTATTAAGGTCTGTTTGGCGTCTGTTTGGCTAGGGGCTGGCTTTAGGAAAACACATTCTTTCCTAGTTTTTCATGTATAGGGAAGGGTAAATGGGTCCCACTTGGTCTCTTGGCTGGGGGATCACTTCTACAAGGCATTGGGGGCATGTTGAGGGGATCCCCGATGCGAGACATTGGGCCCCACAAGTCTGGAGTGGAAAAATACTCAGTACAACAACTTTGGACGATCCTCTAGATCTTTTGAACTTCCAAAGAATCCTTCTTTGTTGTATTTGCCTTAAAACTTCCCAAAGGCCAAGGCATTCGTATAGGCACTTCCCCCCACATGTTTACTAAGTCAATGCAATTATAAATTTGGGGATGGCCCCCCAGGATATCAAGGAAGTTGTTACATTGGTTTGTACATCCGGTGATGTATAGAGCAGTTGCATGGTGGTGGGACACGCCTCCTTACTAGTGTGTAGGATGTCATCAGTGGAGGCACCTCACTGAACTCAACCATTGGGTTGATATACCACAAGGTACTGGTGTTTGTGACCTTAGGCACCTGACCTATAAGCAAGGTCCTAGTCAGATTGGGGTAGGTTTAACATGACATGTGCTCATGGGACCTTAGTCGCTTCCAACAGCTTGTCGTGTATTCCATGCTAAAGGGCAATGATGTATATTATAACTTGTCTTTCATTTGCTTCTGTATATGCTTGTAAACTCAGATGTATTGGATTCGTAATTTAAAGTCTTTAATTTTTGTGTATGTTATGGATTAACTTTTTGACCTTACAGTTAACATCCATGAGGGTGGCACCATTCCCTTATCCCAGGACTGGGGTGTCACATTGATACTCAAGGTTGGACACATATTTGTTACAGTTGGGTCTGAGAAAAGGAATAGTGGATAGTAACCTATATGTCATGATAGAGGGTAACAGTCTGTTAGTGGTTGTTATGTATGTGGATGACATTATTTTTGGAGGTCATTGTGACAAGGTATGTCAAGAGTTTGCAGAGAAGGTGAGGACAGAGTTCAAGATGTCCACGTTTGGAGAATTGTCCTAATAAGTAAATCAAATGTAGAATGACATCTTCATATCTCAAGTGAAGCATGTCAAGGAAATGTTAAATAAATTCATGATGAAGGACAACAAACTAATGGGGACACCTATGGTGGTAGGTTACAAGCTGAGCACTAGTGATGAGTCACCTTTAGTTGATCAGACTTAGTATAGATCCATGATTGGGAGTCCATTGTACTTGACAACATCAAGACCTGACATTCTACAGACAGTGTGTTTAGTAGCCAGATTACAGGCTAGTTCAAAGGAGATAGATATGCTAGCATTGAAGAGGATTTTAAGGTATTTGAAAGGGTCTATAAAGTATGGGTTATGGTATCCCAAGACGGAAAAGCTCACTCTCACGGCCTTCTCAGATGCAAATGGGCTGGTAGCAATTGATGATAAGAAGAGCACCAATGGAGGTGCATTCTACTTGGGGAAGAGTTTAGTTGCTTGGCACAATAGGAAGTAGGAGTCAGTGTCACTGTGGAGGTGCATTCTACTTGGGAAAGAGTTTAGTTGCTTGGTACAGTAAGAAGCAGGAGTCAGTATCATTGTCTCAAACAGAAGTTAAGTATATAGCAGCTGCAACAAGTTGTATTCAAGTGATTTAGCTGAGAAGATAAATTTCTGATTTTGGCATCCAAAGTGATGAGACAGTGGTGATCAAATGTGACAATATGAGTGCAATCAACATCTCAAAGAATCCAGTGCAACATTCAAGGACCAAGCATATTGACATCATGTATCATTTTCTGAAGGACACGGTAATGTAAGGAGAAGTGAAATTGAAATTTGTTCCAACTGAATACCAAGTGGTTGATATCTTCACAAAGGCGCTTTCCAAAGACAGATTTGAGAGACTGAGACAGACTTGGAGTTGTGACTCCAAGGGAGAGAAGACCTAAACATTAGATGGCACAGGTATAGGGGGAGCAGGTAAGAGTGCATAGAACTCCAACTCTCCATAGGATAGGAAGATGCGATGGGCACTCCTATGGTTGAGTCTATGCAGGGAGAGCCCTCATATAGGGGTATTCCAGACACCCTTTGTACTTGTCAAAGGAAGAGAGAGTTATTTGTGAGTGGTTGTTGCCAACAATTCCGAAGAGGGAGATTGTTGGTCCATTAGCAGTGCTTACAGTGTGTTGTCATTGTTGGAAACTAAGTGCAGACCAGTTGTATATCTGTTCGAGCATTTAAGGTAGTGTACTAGACTCCAAATGGTGAAGTAGCATTGAGGGCATGGTAGATGGCAGCAAGATGATGTGGTGGTCGCATACATGATGAAAACATAGTCAATGATCATATGTTTGGTGACATGGCATAGCAGTGTATGTTTAGGTGGCAGACAATCATGCATAAGAAGGTTAATGGCATGCACATGATGATAAGGCACATGATTTACATAAGGCAATGTTTCCAAAGGAGAGAAAGGATTGCCGAATGTGAGCAATGTTGTTATATGCTAAAGTTTGGATGTTGATGTTGTAGCAGCAGCTTCGTGTTATTTTTTAGATGCCTTCAACTCAGAATATGAAGAATCTCAAAACATGAAAATTGGATATCTCATAGTCATATTTCCAGGAAAATTAGAATCAGGTCAAACCGATATCGGAGTGTAAAGTTATGACATGATCTTCAAGTGTAGCGCGATAGTTGAAGATAGCAGTAGTTACACATCACTCAGGTTCAAGGTAATTTTTGGGAACCGTGTACTCCAACTGGGTTGAAGATGGTATTCATATGAAATTTAGCTCTTCAAGTCTTCTTTCCAACGCCATTAGAATTGGGTTATTTCAAGTTCGGATGAGATAGATATGGAAGTTTGAGTGGACAAAGGTCAAATTGGCCGACCCCTTTTGGCAGACTACTTAACTTGGCTGACCTTTTTTGGCCAACTGCTTAACTTGGCCATCCGCTTGATCTAGCCAGCCTCTTAACTTGATTGACTGCCCGACTAGGCTGACTGAGTTGAAGAGTTTGACCAAACTAAAAAAGTATCAGACCGGATGGACTTTGCAGTTCACCCATCTTTGAATTGAATTTTGAGCATGATCCAAGCAAAATATGGAGAAGACTATTTCTGGGTAAATTGTGGCACTTTGAGTCTTCTTTCATATCCAACAAATCAGGTCACAAGAAATTTTTCACAGAAAACTATGTTGGTCAGACTGATCAAAGGTCAATCTGCCAGACTAATTCAAGTCCAATTTGAGTGACTGAACCAAGTTCGAGTTTGGGTGGCTTTCGGGGCTATTTAAGTGAAACTTAGGGCTCATTTCCAGTATCTTTGTCAAGCAATCAAAAGAGAAGGGGAGGAGAAAATAGAGAAAGAGAAGGGGAGATTCAAGCATACAACCTCATCCTCCTTCCATTCAATAGAGAGAGTTGATGCTCCATTGAAGATTTAGAGAATGGTGGCTATTCATTCATGTTGATACAAAGTGATGTATGCCATAGAAGAGAATAGAATCTCTAGAGGAGAAAAGAAAAGGAAAGAAGGGTTTGTGAGCATGGGTGAAAGCATCAAAAGGCATTGAATTCTCCAGCTACCTTTGTGAGAGTATTTTTTTAAGGCATATTCAAGTGTAATTGCTGATGGTTGTGCTCCATTAAAGAAGAAGCTCTCAATATTATTGTGACTGTGCATTGATGAAGCTTTGAAGATCTTTATTGCTCAAAGTGAAGAAAATGAGAGGACCATTGTGTCAATGTACTTGAAGATTCAAGTCTCCCCTATCTTGGGGTTAGTTGAAGATTCCAATACCACTTGGAGATTTCTGTAAAGCCACTCTGAGCAAGACCATCAAGGGAGGTAACTTTAACATTAGCAAGTCTTTTCTATTTAGCTTAGATTGAAATGTGTCGAAGAATCTATGGCATATATTGAAAGAGGGTGGGACTTGCATTTACTTTGAATCTGATTTATTTGCGTTGTAAACAGTTAAATGGGTGCTTAATTGTAAAAGGGTAGAAACCCTAGTCTGAGTGGGGTGCTTAGGTGGAAACAGGTGTTACATCACCTAGACTGTAGTTGCAGTTAAATATGCAGTCTATATTGTGTAAATACAAAACATTGGGTAAGGTATTAATCCATAGAAGTAGGCAACTTCCAAACCACATATATGTTATGTATTGTTCTTGTGTTTATTTATAATTGTTGTGTGCTGCAGGATGGGTGTGCAAAACTTGGTATGCCTGACCACAAGGTGGTTGTGTGCAAACAAGCTTAGTGGCAAATCGTTGACTATTGAGAGCTATAGATAATCAATTATACCAAGTGAAATACAATTGCGAGCTTAAGTTGAAAAAAATTTCTAGACCCTGATTCACCCTCCTCTCAGTACCTATATGGGAACTACAAGGTAGCATTTAAGTTTTTTTTTTTTTAATAGATTTCTTCAGGAGACATGATTCCCTGAGAAGTCATACAAAACCCTTTTGTACCTTAATTATAAAAATACCATTAGGCACAACCCATGTCGATGTTATCCCATAAGCCCTACCTATGCCACAACCATGGGTCATGGGAATAGCATTGGACGAAACGGTCATGAGACATTAGTCAAGTTGGCTAACATGGCTTTAAAAAAAGGTGTACCATGGGCACAAGGCTCCCGCCATTGCGAGGTTTGGAGAGGGTCATAATCTATGCAGTCTTACCCCTTTTTTCACAAAGAGACTGTTTTCAGACTCAAACCCGTGACCACTTGGTCACAATGGAGCAACCTTTACTATTGCACCAAGGCCCACCCTCAGTAGCATGGATTTTAAAACTGTTTCAAGCAACAACAAAAAATCTGGCTCTCTTTGAAAGAAGTTTCAATTCTGAAATGAAATATCCGTATGATACCAAATCAAATATGAATTAGTGGATATAATCATAAACGAATTCAAATAGTGGTTTATTTTCAACAGTCATGTTTCCTATCGGTCCAGTTTGCTTTTGAAATAATCAAAGAATTACAAGAGAAGCGAAAACCATATTCATTATTTATCCTCTTGAGAAGAATGACATTATATCATCTACTCTTTTCTTTGGTAGTATATACTATCTCACCTTGAAACCCAAAAGTAAATCATAGACAGGTGATGTTTCTGCTAAAATCTAATTGAAACAAAAGAATTGCAAGCTACCTCTTTATTATTGCCCTAATCCCCATAAAGATTCCAACAAATACACCTAAAATCAAGATGATAATAACAAGAAGGACAATAAGTAGACAGAGGCTGTGACCCACTGTTCTCTTGCACCAGCACAATTGGTTAGGAGTTTTCCTTCCACAGCCATAGCAAAAGCTGATACCACATCTGCATCCACAAAGAACTACCTTCAACAACATTAAATACACTCTACACTGCACAATCTAGGGACACTTTTTTCCATTAAAAAGTTACATATTCTGAACCATTTTTTAAAAAAAATTCAGAGCTTTGTCTCACTTGTGGCCAATTCCATTTTGGGTTAAAATTCAACATCTGAGTTGTGAACCTTAAACCTTACCTATCCACAAAAATTGGGCCACCTAGCACATACTCTAATGGGAAATAGTAATTTAACTATTGCCATGTTTTATGTGACATTCTTAACATCATTTATGAGGAGCTAGACGACGAAGCCTCCTCCTCAGATAAAGATGTCTCTGACGTCGGGAAGAACAGCTTATTCTATTTTTATTTTTTGGGCGGGTTTCGTCAGGAGAGACAAGAGAGATGCTTTCTATCAGTTCAAAGCAGATACCGCCCCATGCTCCCACAGTCCGCCTATGAGGAACAGAAAGGGAGGACGAGGGGCCAGAGCAAGTTGGGTTGGGGGGTATAGAGCCGTTGTTATGAGGTCAAAATTTCTAGCCTTGTGGCAGACATTGGTCGATCCATCTCCAAGCCCACCCAATAATACTGCCACCACTTATCATTTGACAACATGAGTGAGATCATGAAGACCTCAAATTCACCTCATTGGTGTAGTTTCAGCCCAGACAAAAAGGGGGAAATGCTTGAAAATGATTTTAAAGTGGCAAATACATATATGCAACTAGATTCCATAATATTGAAATGACATTCTTGTAATTTTATGAAACTTTAAACATACATTTTTCACCAATTCTCATGTTTGTTTCAATTGCATGGCATGCTAGACTAGGACACATAGGTCGCGATAGGATGGGACGGTTAGCTAGAGAAGGTCTTCTTGGCCCACTCGCTAAAATCAACGTACCGACATGTGAGCCATATTTAGCTGGTAAGGCCCACCGGAAGCCCTTTGGAAAGGCAATCCGGGCAACCCAGACCCTAGAGCTTGTCCATTCGGACATCTGCGGACCAATGAATGTGCAGGCACGTCATGGTGCTTCTTATTTCCTTACCTTCATAGACGATTATTCGCAATATGGCTGTCTTCTTGATCGCTCATCGCTGCAAAGCATTAAATTGCTTCAAACACTTTGTAGCAGAGGTTGAGAATTAACAAGGCAAGAGTTTAAAAACTCTACGCACTGACCGAGGACGTAAATATCTGTCAAACCAATTTAAAGAACTGTGTGAGAAAAAAGGAATCACCAAACAGCTAACTATTCCTTACACCCCGCAACAAAATGACGTAGCAGAGCGACGGAATAGGACACTATTGGATATGGTTAGATCGATGATGGCGCAGGCCAAACACCCAATATCTTTCTGGGGGGATGCTCTTTTGACCGCTGCCTACATCCTTAACCGCGTGCCTATCACAGTCAATTCCTTCCACTCCCTATAAATTGTGGAAAGGCGCAAAGCTCGCTTTGGGGTATATGCGACCATGGGGGTGTGCAGAATATGTTTATAGTACCTCCCATAAGTTTGGGAAACTTGGCCTTAGAGCTAAAAAGAATATCTTTATAAGATATTCCGATACCTCGAAAGGCTATGTAATGTATGGTGAACATCAAGACAGAAGAATGACCGAGACTAAGTCCCGCGATGTTGATTTTCTTGAGACCGATTTTCCTAGTATTAGTGACACTGGCAAAGATCTTGATCTCTTTGAGATAGAGACTGATGAAAATGTTTCACCTACTCTTGGCGAGGGTGAGGAATCAATAACTCACCATGAGATTTCCAGAGAGAGTAGAGTGATCATCAGCCCAATGGGAGTGCACCACTTAGTGAAAGCGTAACCCGGTCAAGATCCTCTTACGCGTAAGAGCGCACGTGGACACGTTCCCCGTAGACGCTTTGAGATTGAGGGGGACGCCCTTGTCTGTGTTCCAAGGGATGAAGATGAGTCAGCCTCAATACGTGAGGCACTCTCCTCTCCAGCTAAGGAAATGTGGCAAGCTGCTATGGAAGATGAGTTGAATTCTATGCGTAAGAACCAAGTTTGGGAGTTGGTTGACCTTCCACTTGGACGCAAAGCCATCGGGAACAAATGGGTCCTGAAGGTCAAGCGCAAGGTAGATGGTTCAATTGACAAGTACAAAGCACGCCTTGTGGCGAAGGGATATACCCAAAGAGAGTGTGTAGACTACGATGAGACGTTCTCCCCTGTGGTGAGAATGGCCTCTATACGCCTCATTCTAGCCATTGTTGCAAAGTTGGATTTGAAACTCTACCAAATGGACGTTAAAACTACTTTTCTCAATGGAGAACTAGACGAGGAGATCTTTATGGCTCAATCTGTGGGTTTTGAGAAGGAGGGACAAGAGCGCAAAGCATGCCATCTCAAACGTTCCATCTATGGCCTTAAGCAATCGTCCAGGCAGTGGTACACTAGATTTTATCATGCCATTACCTCTATAGGTTTTAACATGATTGAAGAGGACCACTGCGTGTATGTTAAACAGTCCAAGGCAGGATTCCTTATTCTATCCTTATATGTTGATGACATTATGTTGGCTGGGAATGACATTGAGATGATTGTCGCCACTAAAGAATAGTTGTCCTCTACTTTTGAGATGAAGGACATGGGTGAGGCCAACTTTGTGTTGGGCGTGAAGATTGTGAGGGACCACCCTAGGAGACTTCTTAGTCTGTCTCAAGAGACTTACATAAAGAAAGTCCTAGAGCAACTCCATATGAACAACTCAAAACCCATTGACACTCCAATGGACAAGGCATGCATTTTGAGTCTAGACCAGTGCCCTAAGACTGATGAAGAGAGAAACCAAATATCCAAAATACCCTATGCGGCGGCAGTAGGTAGTCTGATGTATGTGATGATGTGCACGCGTCCAACTATATCCTTTGTTGTTGGCATGGTTAACCGTTACCAGAGCAACCCAGGACCAGTTCATTGGCAGGCAGTGAAGAGAATCCTCTGATACCTACGTGAGACTACAGACCTCTCGCTCACCTTTAGTGGTTCAGACTTGAGACTAAGAGGCTATAGTGAAGCTGATTGGGCTAGTGATAGAGACGAACGCAAGTCCACTTTGGGGTATGCGTTTATCCTAGGAGGCGGAGCTGTTACTTAGAGTAGCAAGAAACAGACCTGCATCGCCCTATGCACGATGGAGTCAGAGTACGTCGCATGTTCAGTAGTAGTTCAAGAGGCCGTTTGGCTCAGAAGGTTCTTGTAGAGACTTGGTGTTTCTGCTCACTCAGACAACGATGTGCTTATACATTGTGACAGCACGGCAACGCTTGCATTTGCGAAGGACCCCAAGTTTCATGGTAGAGTCAAACACATTGACATACGATACCACTACATTCAAGACATGGTCACGCAAGGTGAAGTTGTTCTGCAGCATATCTCCACTGGCAATATGTTGGTTGATCCTTTGACTAAGCCCATTGCCAGAGATGTTTTTCTAGTTCATGTTAGGAACCTGGGACTCAGGCGGATTTGATGTATAATTTTCGGAACACTTTTTTATGGATGGACATTTATTTGTATTTCTCTTATATTTATTAATGAGTATATATTTGTTTGAGTAATCTTGTGTGTATACATTCATTATTGTAAAGATGTCACCAGGCATTGAATCGACCCACTCACATGGATGATTCGTCTTAGCGCTTGAGGATAGCGAGCGAGATGAGCCCATGAGCATGTGTGTTTGATGGTGCCTTGGTCGGAGCTAAGATGAGACCTTTACTTGGTCCAACTCGGAAGATACCACACTTCCTTCAAAGTAGACTGTTAATTAGTCAGATGTGAGAATCTAAGTAGAAACCATGAGGGTGACTGTGCTAGAAACTCAAGTTAGGCGCTTGAAACAGCAACTAGACTAAGATCCGTATGACGTACATATTTTCGTGAGTGACATGCCCACCTCAGTGGGAATTGTGCCATAGCATGCATATCATATTGCATGTGCTTATACCGACCGATAGTGAGAGTGACTGAATGGATCCCTACTTCATCACTGTGTGAGCCACGTAGATTATATTAATCCCACAATACCCTTATCCCCTAAGACAATGTCATGAAGAGGACATCCAATGACGCTACTTTGACGTTCTCCCTAGGATCATGAATGATACGGTCCAGCGGGAAACGATTGGGAAAGTTGTTGGGGATAATTGGATTGACATGAAGGGCTCAAGGAAAACCATTTGATAATACACCTTTGTTTTGTGACTCATTGCCCGAGCGACTTATCGTATTTGTGATCGACGTAGTCATGAGTACATTGCATACAAAGGGTTAGCACTGCTCATCATGAGGGGCCGAGAGTGCTAAATCTGGTGTAATTAGATCGTTTGGGGTATTTCGAGATTGTTTGTAAGTGATGTACTATGTTGGCTAGATGGAAGTTTGATATAGTACTCCTATCCTGTATTATCTCGTCAGGTCGCACGCCCCGGATAAACACAGAATGAGAGAAACTTGAAGGCATACTTAAACTTATGCGCCCTATGTGGGCAAGTAGGAGATGTAAAACGATATGGGCCACGGGCCCGGTCCAGGATGCCCACAAGGGGCACACTGGCCGAACCCGCACAAGGGAGAGGGAGGTGGTCAAGTGACCAACTCCTCTCCCCCCCCTCCTGTTAGAATCCCAGTGGGGATCTAAAAGCGGTAGTTTAGGGTTTTTGGCTTTATATACCTAAGATAGCCTAAAACCCTTGTGCAATTGATAGGAATTGATTCTCTCCCTCTCTTTAAGTTCTGTGTTTCTCTTTTGGGTTTCCATCCCTGCCGCCCAGAGATTTGTGGTGTGGATTTCTCTAAGGAGAAACCTGTAGAGATCGTGGAGCTTTGTTTGTGTGCTCGTAACCATAAGCTTGGCTATTGATCCTTCTTCCACTGCGCTTCCGTACACATTCAGGTATGATCTAAACCCTAGTTTATTTGGATCTTAATGGATGTGATCTAACACTTAACAAAGAGAATGCTATCATACCACAACCCAATACGAGATAGTACATTCTCTTCCTTCTTTCCTCTCCTCTTTCAATTGCACAGAAAAGACAAAGCCAAACGAAATTGGAAACAAATCATACTTATTCACGGAATGGAAAATACCTTTGCACAAACCCCTTTTTTTTACTTATTTCCATGTAAGGGTGAGTCTGTGCCGTGAGAAACTTTCTCACCGCCTTAGGTTGTGTTTGGTTGGAGGTTTCTTCAGAGACAGATTCAACGGAATCTGGATTCCCGAATTTTTTGCGTGTTTGGTTTCTCGGAACCCGGTTCCGTGTTGGATTCTAAGAATCCTTGAAAATCCATTTTACAGTGTAAATTTGGAATCCACAAGGGTGGGGTGAGTTCTAAAACGAGTCCAGGTTTCTGGGCCCTCATATATATAAGACGGATTCTAGTGGACTCCAAAAATTAGTATTGAACTTCAATCAAGCTCGATTGCTAGGGTTTCTCTCGTCTTCAACCATCTCGTTTTCATCCGTCGCGTTTTTCTTCTCCAAGGAAGCGAAGACAAGCTCTGCAACTCCAAGGTTCTTCACGACTCTCTCTCTCTCTCTCTCTCTCTCTATCGTTCTTGTTTTCTTTATCTCTGTCTCTCTCTCTTTGTGTCTATGTATCTCTCTGTCTCTCCCTTTATCGTTCTCGTTGCATTGTAGTTAGGGTGTTTTTTAAAAAATTGGAATTATTGATTGCTAACCAATTTTTTCTCCGTTTCAGGTTCTAGGAAGTTCAATTAGGGTCGTTTTGAAAATCTCCACTGGAAGGAGCATCTTGGATTAACGCAGGTATGGCATATTTCTTCTTTCTCTCCCTTATCTATCGTTGCATTATAGTTAGGGTTTTTAAAAAAAAAATTCATGGTTTGTACTGATTGCTAACCAATTTGTAGGAAGTTCTATTTAGGTTGTTTTGAACATCTCTTCCATGATAGGCTTTCTTCTGTGATTAGCCTGAATCTCACCGTTGTTCGACATTTGTTTGTAGGTTTATGAAATGTTCATTAGTCCTTTATCCTGATATATTTATTACTTCTATTTTTTTTTTTTCTGTATTTGTGATTGGTAGCCTGGGAGAGTGATTAATTTGGTTATCTTGATCTCTTCTCTGTTCTCTGAGATTCAGCTCATAACATTTGCCTGTTATTGCCTTTTTCTCACTAGAACTGTGTGCATTTATTTAGGTTGGGATTAGTGTAATAACATGTTTGTTTTAATTGAAACAATGCGTTATGTTATCTTTTGCTTTTTTCAAATTTATAATAGGTAATTGAGATTCTCCCAGTAAGTGCAAATCCAGTCTGTACGTGAAGCATGTTTTGCGAAATAGTGTACCAAAAACAAACTTAGGTGTTTGTGCTATGTCAAATTGTTGTCACTGCTGTCACCACTAATGAAATTGGTTTTTCTTAGGTTATCAAAAGTTCTTTAGAACTGATTTTTCCACATCTTTGTGAACAAATCCTTTTGGCTTGGCTCGAGCATTACTGTGAAGTGAGACTGATGCTTCGGATGTGTGGGCAAGATAGAAATGATGATGGGGAGAGAGGAAAAATTAGTTTTTTAGGGGGATAAATGCAAAGAAAAGGGACACATCAGACTTAAGCTGGTTGTTTGAGAGCTTGATCTTTCGCAGATTTGACATGTTTGTGAAAAAATTGGAAATCCCACCTGTGAAAAAGTTATCAGAGAGGTCAACTGATGCCAAAGATTCTGGCATTGGAAAGTTTGGTAAGAGGCCTTTGAGGTTACAACCAGCAAGGTGCACATCTGTGAGGGGTTTATTTCTAATCCAGTCAGGAACATTTGCTAAATGGAGTTTGTTGTAGGATAAGTCTATTGACAGTAGAGATGGGATGCCATTTGGAAGGATTCTTGGTGAGGGATCTGAAAACCCATTTCTTGACAGGTTAAGTTGCCAAAGTTTCTGTAGCCTTGAAACTGAAACTGGGATTTGACCAGTGAGCTGATTATCACTCAGAGTAAGGGTTGTAAGAGATTTAATGTTCCCAAACTGATCTGGGATTCTACCGGTGAGCTGGTTATGGCTCAGAGAAAGGTCCATGAGATTGGGCAAGTTACAAAGGGAACTGGGTATCTGGCCTGAGAGCTTGTTATTTGAAAGGTCAATAGAGGTTAGATTATGAAACTGTCCAAAAAAATCTGGAATCAGCCCAGATAGAAGGTTGTAGCTAAGATCAAGGTACAGCAAACTATTGAGGTTTTTGAAGGTGGGTGGGATTGGGCCTGTCAGGAAGTTCTTACCAAAATTCATCTGGATGAGGTTTCTGAGGTTCCCAAGACTTGGACGAATCTGTCCCTTCAAATGGTTCCCACTCAGGGAGAGTGTCTTCAGTAAGGGCAGTTGACCTAGACTTGGAGGAATGGATCCTTCAAAGCTGTTATCTTCAAGGACAAGTTGGGTGAGGTGGGTTAACTTTGAGAAGCTCTCTGGAATAGGACCTCCAATCTGTTTCATCCCACTTATCACCAGTGTCTCCAAGAACTGGAGATTACCCAGAGAAGGGTACAAGGTGCCCTTCATGTACATACCACTCTCTCTGTCAGCAGGTCTCTGCAACTCCAAACCAATCACCCTCCCTGTAGGGTTACACTGAATGCCCTCCCAATCTCCTCCACAACAATCTTTACCAATCCATGAAGAGAGAATCTCTGTTGTGTCCTTCAAAATCTTGCCTTTGAATCCAAGTAGTACAGCTGTGTCTGTCTCTGAACAAACTGGGGTTTGTGCAACTGTTTGAGTCAGGGTTTCTGGGAATAAAACAGAGAATTGAAAAAAGAAGGCAAACTTGAAAACCCATTTCAGATTCAGCATTTTGGGAAGTGGGTTTTGATCTACTTTGACAAATTTTTTGAAAACTATATGAGATTTCTAACCTGCTAATGGGTTCTGGCTGGTGAGAACTCTACTGGAAGATGAAAAGCTGAAAAAGGGAATTTCTGTGTTTGTTTCTTCGCTTAGGATGGAAGGTATGATGATGGAAACCAAGTGGGGAAGAGATCGAGAATTATATTATGGTCTGAAACAGAGGTCCACTCTTGACATCAGCTCAAATCAGTTTTATGTTTCAGTTTTATATTGACTTGGTCACTGGTTTACTACTTTATACCATACATAGTAACAAGTTGCAGTGTGATGGTGAAACTGAGAATTGCTTGCTTAATTTATATCAGCGTGCTCACCGATTTACTACTTTATAGTGTAATTTGTTTGGCACTTGTGTGGCTTCCTTGAATATGCTTTCCTTGTCTTTGTTTCGTTGTATGGGATTTTTTATGTTCAATTACCAACTTGAAGCCTTTTTGATCTCCCAATAAGGTTTAGTTTTTACTATTTTCAAGTCATTTTGTATGGAAATTTATTGAACTTATTTTAGGCTTAGCATTAGTTTCTGTATTGTCTGCTAAGGTGAAGATTTTGGTGGTATTCCATAGCATGGACGCACACCTATCTATGCATCATTTGGAGATGTAATTCTTTTCCCCCCGAGTATCTCGGAATTTTTCTATAGAAAGTAGAAATTGGATCTCACTAATAAATAGTACCCCTCTCTCCCCCTACCCTGACATGGCCAACCCAAATTCTTATGTCAGCTGATCTATGTTTTAGATATATGCTCCTGATGGAAGGCTGAGAATGAAAATAGAAGTTTCAGACCGTGGAGTGGAGTGAAAGTGTGGATCGAGTGGGGGAATGGTATATCATTAATGTAGTTGATCATTGAAAACAGGTTCAGCTATAACTTTGTATAACTCCTTGAAGCAGTAGGGCTACCAATTAGAGGAATGTTTGATGTATGTAGGGAGTAAACAAAGTCAAAAAAAAAATGGAAGTTTCCTTGCTCATTTGGAAACTCTTTATAGACAACTCTACAGGACAGTTCCACATAGTTTAGGCAGCCACCAAAAAATATTCCTCTAGCATCTGCAGCAAGTAACAACCTTACACAATATCATCCAAGCAATCCAAATGAATACATAATGAAAATCATACTTCAGTTGCAAACGGCCTATCCATAATGAGATGATTGATGGACTCTGTACGACAGTACCACTCAAGAGCGAGGGCATCTATTGTTAGAAACATCCCTTGAACGACAAAATCAGCAACTTTAGCCTGCTTCCAATCTACTGACTTATGATTCAATACAAAATATGGCCCTAGATAAAGACGAATTATAGAACAGAATACGACCCTAGATCTTTATCTTACATTCATTGTCCTCTTGGTCCATTCCTATCAGTCTTGAGAGCTCATTAGACTAGAAAGCAATATACTATCAGTCTTGGAATGTCATGTCCTCTTAGTTATAGTGGTTCTATTTGTTGTTGATTAAATTCCAAGCTCCACTTGATGGGTCTTTAGCTCAAATTGGTAGAGCACTTGGAACATGAGCATGTTCCAGGAATGGTGGTTCAAATCCACCAAGGCCCTTTTTATTCAACTGTTCATAGCATAGTCAGTCATGACACTAATCCACACAAGAACCCAAATTTAATTGCATCTTTGAAATTTGACAAAAATTTTATATGTATGTACTTAAATTAAATGGATATGGATTTTTTATCATATGTAGAGATCTCTGTTGTTTGAAAATGCCCGTACTATGAGTTTTGCTTTGTTGAAGTAACATAACACCACTTAGTGCTAATTTTGTAATTTTTATGGACACATGAAAAATTGGGAAAGACTTTCTTTTGAGAATTTTAATCTAATTTTTTGATTATCTTATCTTTTATAAAGTCATATTAAATGTATGCATATGTTGTATAACAAAACAAGGTTAAAATATTTTTTCAGACAAAAGTCAAGTAGAATTCAACTAACAGACTCAGGATAACCAAACAGTCTTACATATGGATTCAGAAAGATTTCACTTGACAGACCCAAGGCAACCAAACAGTTTTTCAGCTGGATTCCACCTGATAGACCCAGGGTAACCAAACAGGTTTTTTATCAGAATCCAAATCCACATGAACCAGATTCTTAAGAAGCTGATCCAATTTAAGAATACGACTCCTCTGACACCTTAACCAAACACAACCTTAAGAATTCTCTCATATGGACCCTTCAATAACGTGAGGAAGACGCCACCCAACAAATACAAGATTTGCACAATCAATTCATCCTAAAAAGTTTTCCAAAAAGAAAAATTCATCCAAAATTTTGTTTCATCTAATCTCTTTAATGACACCCACATAACAGTGGGTTCCAATATGGATAAGTTGTTGACAGGCGGCCACATCAATTGTAGAAAAGCTGATACAGCCCGAACCTCCCCCTACCGACTCCGAGCGAGCAGGCGAGAGAGAAAGACTATGCCTTTTAATATCCTCTCTAGAGATCGAATTAGAGATAAGAATCTCAACTACCAGTTAAGAAATTTGAATCCTAATTAATTAGAGTTGGAAGATTGAAGAAGAACAATCCAGAACCCATCAACAAACTGATACAGAAATAAATTGATATTGCAAAAAGAAGAAGAAAAAAATTACCAATTAAACGAAATGATGAAGTTGAAAAAGAAGCAAACCTGCATCGAACTACTGGGCAACCAGAAACAAGCTCCACACAATGTTTGCAGATAGGGCATCTAGTCCATTTCCTCCTCTGTGCAAGCTCAGCGAACAGAATTTCATTCCTTTCTCTCATCTCCACTGTTCTTTCACAATCAACACCTTCATGCCATGGAATTTTGCACAGATAACACAAGAGTTTCTTGCAATTAGGGCATTTAGTTTTCTTAACATTACGTTCCCCACACTCATTCAAGATTAAAGCTGAGCAATCCTGGTATGGACAATACACCCTCTCCCACTTTAGAACTGCGGTCTCACATAGCACATCACACCACCTCTCGAACTGTCTCTGGGGAAGGATTGAACGACATGAAATAGGATCCAATGGCTTCTCACAGTGTAAACCTGGGCATTTCACTTCTGAAGCATCTTCTTCCATCTTTGCTTCTATGTATTTTGCAATACAATCTGTGCAAAATGAATGGGCACACCTCTTCTTGTTCTTGAATTTCTTGTTTCCTGGAATGGGCTCTATACAAATTTCACAAGTAATTCTTGATTCCTCCTCTTCTTCTTTCTGATCGGGAGTCTTAGAAGAAGAAGAGTCTGTAGAGGTTTGTTGGGCCTGTGTGTTTCCCATTGTTAGGTTTGAGAGAGAGAGAGAAAGGTTTTGGGTGTTTAATTTGTACATACTGACATACTGTGACGGGTGACTATTGTAGCTGCAGAGAAAAGAATAAAGAGAAAGAGAAAGAGAAAGAAGAAAAGAAATAGATGGCCATACAGACGGTTTAGGATAATAAGATAGTGGAGATAAAATGGGAAAGAAAGAATTTTAAATGAAGTTTCTGGGTAAGTTCTCCATTTCAAACAGAGGTGTTAGGTCAGCAAAGGTTATCATCATCATAACCACTTCATAAATTTAAGCGACAAATCATCCGCATTTGCAATTACTTGGAATTGTCCGCTTAACAAACTAGATAAATTCAACTATAAAGGTATGACAAAGACAAGAAACCTTCACCTACCACCACTTTTCATTATTGGCTTCGTTTGTTTGCTGAGAAATGCAAATTTTTTGACATTAAGTGGAATTTTTTTTTTTTAGAGGAAATAATTTTGGCAAAAGCTTTCATTCACCAATTGGATAGAAACGTACATAATCTAACACTTTACTCTATGTTTCTGGCCATTCCTTGATCAATAAGTTCACCCTTCAATTTTATGAATTCGACCTCGTTGTAAGCAGCCTGGTCTATGAGGTAGTTTACCCATTTTTGCAAATGAGCAATATCCGCTTGTGGTTTTTGGATCTTAATATGTAATAGAACATGCTCTTGAGTGAGTATCTTTGGAATGCATAGTTGCTCGTTCGTAACGATTCCTTATTGATTGTTCATTCTCTTATTACTCAGGACTTCGTACTAATTATTTATGATTCCTCAATCATTTCACTCATTAGTTACGAAGCAAAATTTTTTACATAAAGTGGAATATTTTTTAGAAGAAGTAATTTTAGCGAAAGCTTTCATTCATTGTATGGGTAGAAAGAATCTATTGCTCATTGGTGATATAACCATAAGATGAGATTTTTATCCCATCAACAAACTCTTATTTCAAATTGCCTATTTCCTTGGTTGACAGGACTGATGGCTATGAGTACGGAATTCTTCCTTGACTGACCATAGATGTGGAAAAACTAAGTCCTACTAATCCATCAGTTCTTCTGGCTTCTATGAAAAAAAAAATTTCATAAAAGAAGTAGGGAAAATTACATGATTAACTATTTTTGGGTTTTCATTTATAAAACTGTCCACCTTACGTTTGAGTTAATAAAAATAGACAAAAATAAGTTAAGGTTTACAAAACTGGACAAAATAGTATCTCTTCCTCCCACATTTACTTTTTTAGACATTTTTACCCCTATCATTGCCTTCTCGCCCAGGCATCTTTCCATTCCCTACAACCCTACCCTTGTCCTAGGCACCGCCATTCTCTGCTACCCCAAGTAATAGAGAAAAAAAAAAAGAGATTTTTTTAGAGGGGAACTGCCGAGGAAGGAAGGAGAATCACTATTTTGTCTAGTTTTGTAAAACTAAACTTATTTTTGTCTATTTTTGTTAACTCAAACATAGGGTGGACAATTTTGTAAATGAAAACCCAAAATTAGTAATTTTCCCAAAGAAGTACCCATGAGAAAAGCGTGTCAAGGCAACTTACACTTCCCTAATGTCTTTCACTTTTCTATGTAAAGATTGGAGGAAGTTCCTAGCATATGCAAGTCGGGTATAACTTGGGGTGCAAAATTGAAAAGGAAAAATAACTTAAAGGCCCATCCTTTTAGTTTTGGACCAAATTTTCCTCCATCCACAGGGATCCCATTCGTTGAAAGATGGGAGAGGGCGGGAATGGGCATTGGGAGGGTATTTTGGAACATTTTGAAACCTTAGGAGGGGTCTATGAACCCTAAGATGATGGGTGAACCATCTTCTATGGGTGGAGGAAAACTTTGTTCTTTATTTTTGGAAGAATATTCTCTGTGCCGTAGCGCAGGCTGCGCCCAGGCACATGGGCAGCTTGTGCAGGAGGTAAGGTGGTCATTGTGCCCACCCCATATGCCTAGGCGCAGCCTGCGCTGCGGTACAGATAACAACACCCCTTTTTTTTTAAGGACTTGGGTTGGGTTTTTTTTTTTTTTTTTATGAAAATGTTTTAAGCCAAGTAAATCACCGAAACCTCTTGAACAACAAGCAAGCTAGGTGTTTAAATCCCTATCCTATCCCTATAGTCTTTCATTATTTCTTAATTTGATTTATGAAATAAGTAATTATTTGATACTGATTAAAGTGAAAGAGCAATTATGTCCTCTATTCCAACTTACTGGATGGTGTCAAACTGGCTTGACCATCCGGTCGGTTAGTTCACAAACAATTAGACTCATCGTAAATGAATTTATGGAAGTAAAAAAGATGGATACAAAGAAGATTATATCTGATGAGATGGAATAGCTTGTGTCGACCCAAGCCTCTATGAGAGCTACCACAACCTAGGTTTATTGTTTAGGTTAGGATGGGAGAATGATGAAGAATATAGACTCTCACTGTTTGGTGGAATTCCTTTTTAAGGCAAAATATACCCAAATTCCTAACTCTTTTCTTGATTCTATAAAACAGCTAGATTTCTCTCTGCCTCATGGCTTCAGCGAAGTACCATGGCTTAAACAATAGGTTTTTTTTTTTGGGGGGGGGGGGGGGAGTGGTGGAATAAGAAAAGAAAAAGAGATGATATAGATATATTTGGAATGATCCTTGGATTCCACATCTACATATATTTCAAATCAATTCCTGCCACTCAATGACATTTATCCCCTAGTTCATCTTGGTCTGTGAGTTCTGAGTTTGTACCTAAAGTATCTCTTATAGTTTTTAACACTTTTAACATTCCATCCCTCGATACTCCAGTAGTATTTTGTACTACTGGCTTTGACGTTCCTGATAGAAAACCGTCTAGGACAATGTGTGTACAAAAACAAGTTCACTTTTTTGGGAATTGATAATGGTGTCACAAGAGAAAAGGTGGAAGCACATGCCATGAAACTTCTCCAAGGATTCGAGACATGCTGTCAGATGGGATACTCTACATTAATAGATGTGTGCATTGATTTTGACCAACTACTAAAACTGATTCTTAAAGAAAAGATCTTGCTGGTTTATAGCATCAAGAGAAGAGCTAGGACCTTGAAAATGCTCTAGACTATTTCTTGATATCCATCTGTAGGGCACATTGTGCACACAGAATAGGTGTCGAGCTGTGTGGCAAACTGGAGTGTGTTGTTACTGTTGTCAACACACCAAATGGCAGTTTACAAGTGCTACAGATGTGTTTGGGTGTTTTTCAGGGTGTTTCGACATGTTGCAATGGCACATAGATTCCAAGGGATAGTCTGGTAATTTTTAGTGTGTTTGGATGTAATAAGGTGGGTCCCACAACTATTGAGTAGAGTGTGTCCCAGCTAGCTCAAGCCAAGCATGCAGTAGTCATGGCAGGCCTTACAAGGGGGCGGCGCACACAGATGCCAAAGTACTCAGCCCACGCAAGAACACCCACGGGCAGCCCTTGGCATGAAGCAATCATTCATATGAGGCCTCAACTTATTTGCGACGGAAGCGTTGAATGTTCACGCCCATCATGTGTTCCACGTTTCATCTCAGAGAAGTTTAAAAAATCCAAAATCTTACATAGCTTCTGTTTTGGTTGTTTTTGGTTTCAATAGTGGAAGCATCCACTTTAAAAATATATTTCGGCCAAACCGTGAGGATTCAGGCAAAGTGATGTGAACGAGATATGAAGAAGGATGAGTTCTCGTCTTTATGGTACCAGCGACGAGATCATCTGAAGTCGGACGGAGAAGATATGGCCTAAAAACCAAAATGTGTCTGATTTTGCATTTTTCTAGTGAAAATGGGGTTCATTGTGACCGGATTTTAAATGGTTTTCCAACTTAATTTGGAGGTTTGAATGACTTCAGGAGCTAGATCAACAAGTCCCTATTTCCAATGCCACAGACGACACCTTCATCAGAGCTCCGACAATGGAATGGCAGCCATTCTCCCGGAGAGCGTCAAATGCAGTTTTTTCTATTTTGCAGAAGTGCTCTCTTAAAGAAGATGTTCAGCAGCCGTCGGATTTAGATGAGATCTAATGGCCAGGTTTGAAGCCGGTTTCTATGGATTTTTATCCTCTGCTGTCCGCTGACCAGACAGTAGAGTGCTATCCCCTCACATGGGGGCGAAATGACCATATAACCTTCCCTCGGACAGTATGTTTGGACAGGGAGGTTAAATGATCATTTCGTCCCCATGTGAGCAGACAGCACCCTACTGTCCGGTCAGCGAACAGTAGAGGATATAAATCCGGTTTTTTATTGGTCTATTTGATGGGTATATTATACATTTCAATACACTTGGGTGTTTATTTAAATCTACGATCGTGATTGAATGATCAAAGAAAAGATGGAGGGTCAAGATGGATTAGGTGCATCTGATGGTTCTAATTTAGCACATGCAAAATTAAGTCACTTAAAGTAGTTAAGTTCAACTTGTCACGAGCTTCTTTCATCTAATGGTGAAGATCTAATCAAGTGCTTTTACTATTCCATCCGACGGATATGACTTGATCCACTTCCATATAAAGTGGGCATACGAAATAACAACTCCCAATCTAATCTGATGCGTCCATACAGGGCCAATCCAAGGGCCAGAATTTGATTGAGAGTTTTGGGGCATTTAAAGCTCAAATCTTGAAAAACTTCGTTAAAAGGACCCCATTGATTTTTCGAGAAGAACTGGGAGGCGAAGATGGTTTTCAGTTCTGAGATCTTAGTTGGAAGATATGAACAAACAGTGTTCTTCTTGATGGAATTGTTGTACACGTGTTCCGTGAAGTAGACCTTGCTGCCAGGGATTGTCCACGAGGTGTTCCAATATTTTGGAATGTGTTAGCTTGCTCAGGGAGATGTAGGCCACATCCTCAAACCTTAAATTTGTATTTTGTGTTTGGTAATGTCATGTATTACCTGAGTTAGGATTTTGAACATTACACAGGTTGGGGAATTATTTGTTTATCTTTGTTGACTGTAATACCAGTGGGTTGTTGCCCACTTGATCATTCGGGTAGTTACCCTAGCCTTCCATGATCATTGAGGGTTGAAGCAAGGGTGGAGGGAACCCTTGATTGTATTGTTCTATAAGGAACTTTATATTGAATGAATACTCAGTGAGGGTAACCCAGTGAGGGCACATCCGTGGACGTAGGAGTTGCACACTGCAACTACCAAACCATGCTAAATTAAGTGTCTTGTATTATTTATTTTTGCATTATTTTGAAGTGCATGATTTGCAGAGTGGGTGTGCACAACCTGGTAGACCCGGCCACATCATGGTGCGAGGTGGGTGTGCATGTGACTAAACTGGTAAAATTGGGATTGCTTTATCCAGTTTGTGTTTGTGTGTGTGCAAGCTTTTGACACTAGACATCATTTACTCAAATCAGTTTTGAAGACACTAACTAAGTGAGAATTTTATTCAGATCATCTCAGAATCGTCACAGGTTTCACAAGCTGAATCAAAGTTGGATCGATTTCATTAACACTAATTCACCCCCCTCTCAGTGTCCACCTGGGTACAACAAGTGATATCAGAACAATGTTCCCCAGCATCGAAAGTTTCACAGCTCTGGGTAGCAATTTGAGAGGACAGAGATGTCTACTTCTGAGTATGTACAGAGTCACAGTAGAGCACCATATTTTGATGGATCAAACTACAAACTCTGGAAAACAAAAATGAATGCTTACCTCATGGCACAAGGGTATGATGTTTGGCTCAGTGTGAAGGAAGGCTACACAATATGTAAGACAACTCTAATTGACATAGCTGAAAAGAACAAGGCAGAGAATAATGCAAAGGCAACCAATGCCTTGATGAGCGCATTGTCTGACACTGAATTTACAAGGGTAATTGGTTGTAGTTCAGCCAAAGAAATTTGGGAAAAGCTACAAAGCATACATGAAGGGGATGACCGTATTCGAGAAGCCAAGCTACAACACCATTGGGCAAAATTCGAGAGTCTCAAGACGAGTAGTGAAGAGACCATTAAAAATTAAATGATCCATGTAAATGAAGTTATTAACTCAATCCGAAGCCTTGGTGAAGATATTAAAGATGTAGTGGTGGTGAAGAAAGTGTTGAGGTCGCTCCCAGACAATTACAACCCTAAAGTATTTGCCATTGAAGAGTCTGTCAACTTAGATAAATTGAGCATGGATGACTTACATGGTAAATTGACCGTATATGAGATGAGAATGGTCAAGAACAAGTCAATTGGAAAAGAAACTGCCTTTAAGGCTATGAGTAGGTTGAAAATAAAAGAAGAAAGTGATGATGAAGAGAATGAAAACCAAAGTAATTCTAAGGTATTTACCTTTCGATTGACTTGGACAACCCAAGTCGGAGTGTAATGACGATCTCCCCACTCTCTTCAGAGGTTGAGTGAGCTTTGTCTCTTTCCGATGCTACCCATTCCAAGTGCGTCGTGGCCATTCCTCTCCGAGCTTGGTTGGTGGAGAGCTTCTCCTCCCTCCCTCTCTCTCTCTCTTTTCTTTCATTTTTCCCTAAATGTGAAGTGAACAATGTTACTTAATCCAAACCAAATCCTTATATAGCCACTCTTTGGACCAAGGTGGTCCAACTATGGGTTTGATTCCTGGTCCGATTGAACCCAACCAAACCCAAATCAATTTTCACATGCCTTAAAAATTCCTCACATCATTCTACTGTTCATTTCCTTTTAATTAAACATATTCACAAATCCTTATATATCTCTTTTTGTACTTTGATTCATACTAAATTATGAAATTACCTTTGAACTTCTTGACCCAAAATTTGGGGTAGTACATCTCTCCCCCCCTTATAAAAATTTTGTCTTCGAAATTTGTGAGGACACCCATAAACATAAGATCCACTAATACTCAGCTATGGAAAAAGATAACAAACATATCAAAACACGATGTTTTTCAGTTTCATCGTATTCAATTCCATTTCCATTCTCATTCCCATTACCTCACCGAATAGGATCTTGACCTAGGTCTCACCTTCCAGCTATTGATATCACAAGCCTCACCACACAATTTTATTGATTGGATCACACCTTCCTAGCTCTTGGCACTCCAATTTGTAATTACTTAAAACTATTGAAGGAGATTCCAAGGTAAGCCCACTCACCTTATTGGGCAATCAAAAAATTACCCGATTTAAGGCTTCGGGGTTTCTGGTAACCCCCACACCATCTGAAATTTAATAGTCATTCAAAGCGTATTACGATGATTGAATGATACAAGAGTCATATCCTTATTGGACTCCATTGGTCAAAACAGTCATTCTCAACAAAACAAGTTGATGCGGACTCGCCAGATCATAATCCGGTTGATTCTGTCCATAGGAAAATTTACATGGTTAAGTCACAGAGCCATCCGAATTGTCATCTGGACTTTTTGGGCCACGATCTAGATGAGCTCTAACTCGAGTTTGAGCTGATTTCAGCCAAAATGGTTAGGGCTTCCACGGGGTCTCCACTCCAAATCCCCATCCGTCCCATTCTACCACCTACATCTCTCATTTGCAAGCTTTAGAACAGAGAATGAATCCATGGAACTAAAATCTGTCTACGGATCTCACTTTATTCACTCTCTATGGTTCTAAACTATAACCCTAGGCTTGAATCACCTCACCCTTTTTGTGTCTTTCAAAATCAAACTCATCAGTGTGTGCATTGAGTCTCACAACACCCTTCACACAGATCAAACTCGACTCCTAACTCCCAAAATGAAAATCAAAGCTACTCTAGTGTATTTACCTTTCGAGCGAATCCAAGTCGGAGTGTAATGGCGGTCCTCCCACTCTCTTCTGAGATCGAGTGAGCTTCATCTCTTTCTGATGCTAGCCATTCCAAGTGTGTCGTGGCCATTCCTCTCCAAGCTTAGTTGGTGGAGAGCTTCTTCTTCTCTCTCTCTCTCTCTCATTTTTTCCTCAAATGTGAAGTGAACAATGTTATTTAACCCAAACCAAATCCTTATATAGCCACTCTTTGGACCAAGGTGATCCAATCATGGGTCTTACCCCTGGTCCAATTGAACCCAGCCAAACCTAAATCGATTTCCACATGCTTTAAAAATTCCTGACATCATTCTAATGTTCATTTCCATTTATTTAAGCATATTCACTAATCTGTGTATATCTCTTTTCACACTATGATTCATGCTAAATTATGAATTTGACCTTAAATTTCCTAACCCAAAATTTGGGATATTACAGGGCCAATTAAGAAATAGAAAAAAATCCAAGATGGGAGTTACAGGGGAATGAAAGAAACACACTTTCACACACGAGAGAAATCCAATATCACTTTGTATTTTCAATAAATTTTTCATCGATGGATTACAATGAAAGCAAAAAAAATAAAACCTAATTGGAAAGTAACTCTATCTCATAATCCAATTCAAACTAAAATAGAGTTCAAAATTAACTAGCCTATTCCTCTATATCCTACCCAAATCAAATAGAAGACAGAGATTAAACTACTTCCAACCCCTATTGGACCAAAAACCCGGGTTAGACTGGTTCTGTCTAAATTTGGTTTTCCAAACCCGATCATGTTGGTCCAACCAATCAAATGCTACTGCATCACCTTCCTATTAAGAAAGAACAATTGTAAGGAAATACTAAATAGATAGCCAAGAACACGATGAAATAATTATAAATAGGAACACAAACACAGGAAGTATGTACAGTTAGACCATAAAGGTTATCCTCTCTACTGATCACAAGATTCACTTTTCTTACCAGCATGCACAATATGCCGCATTCTAGATGAGTGATTCTGTTCTTTCTCAGTCATCATTTCACAAACCCAGGTCCTAATATTATTAGATAACTCCTTAAGGTTAAGAGAATGTGAAAAGAGAATGAGAGAAAAATGACGAAAAATTTGAAACTAGGTGTTCCATGAGGAAATCTCAACTCAAAATATAAGATGACTCAAACTAAGAAATAGAAAAAACTCCTCCATGACTATTTCACAATAAAATAAAATAGAAGATTGCATGATTATCCCTTGGAAACCTTATTAAACCAAAATCTAGGTTTGAATCTAGTCATCTCGGTCTTAGTTTCCAAATCTGGTCATGCCAATCCAACCACGCACATGCAATTGCATCCCAAATTCTCTTAGAGCCTATTTGGTAACGATCCCAAGATTGTTTTGTAGAATCTAAATAGGGGTTTTAACATAATCCCTAATGGTGTCCCATTCAAGAACTCGAATACGATTCAAAACAATTAACGGTGAATGGAAGCGTACCTTGCACCGTGGTATATTGAAGAAGATTCGATGCAATTGCCAACGGATTTCTGCTCCCTGATCCTGGATCTTCCACAAGACTTCAAGCCTCTTTGTTTTCTCTCTAACTTTAGTGGTAAGTGGAGAAGAACGAATGAGTGCAAGGGGACCTGATTAAGTATATATAATATCTGTCCCGACCCTAAACCCTAAACCACCATGGGTTGGGTCAGATATCCCTAAACTTGAGAGTGAACCGAACCGTCGTGTAACTTAATTCCCACCAACTGATCAACCCAAATAATTAATTTAGCCCATATCTTACAATCTCCCACTTGGGCTACATTAATTATGAGGATGTCTTTCAATTGGTGTGGCCATGGAACCTCATTACTAAAACCACTCTTACTTTGATCCTGTTGAAAAACCCACTCATGTCGAACAACAGCAGAAAATATGCCTCAATATACGGCATACAACTTTCTGTCATTACAAACATAAATGAATTTATCAACGTGAATCCTGTGAGATATTAACATGGAAATAGTGACATGCACTGTATTTTGACAAATGTCATTCCATGCAAAGTCTTAACTTTGATATTAACCTATACTTTGGCAACCGCCTATAATCTGGGTTAATATCTAATCGTGACAAAATCGTCTATAAACTGTGGCAAATACTGCCTATGAACTGTGGCAAATACTGCCTATAAACTGTGGCAAAACCGCCTATGAACTGTGGCAAATTAAACCATAAGCACCAACAAACAAATATATGATGGAATTACTTTGCATAAAATAAATGCAGATGTCAAATAATGAATACAACCAACATCCATCAAACAATGCTCAAATAAACGAGCTAACATATCAACCATAAAAGAATATCCAACAAGAAGTAAAACTCCCACTAACCAAGCATATCGAATGACTCAGTAATACCCATGTTCGAGACATGGCCTTTGAACACTCCCACTGGCAAGGCCTTAGTAAGAGGATCTGCCAACATGCTGTCAGTCTTCAAGTGCTCAACTGAAATTTGTTTTTCACTAATTTTCTCCCTCACCAGAAGATACTTGATCTCAATATGCTTGGAACTGCTAGACTTCTTGTTATTCTTTGAGTAGAAAACGGCAGAGCTGTTATCACAATATATCATCAAAGGTCTTGATATGGAATCCATAATCTTCAACTCAGAGATGAAACTCCTCAACCACACAGCTTGTTTGGTAGCCTCATAAAGCGCTACAAACTCCGCCGCATAGTGGATGAAGCCAAAATAGTTTGCTTGCGCTCCTCCAAGAAATGGCACCCCGCCAACATAAAAATGTAACCTCAAGTAGACTTTAGATCATCAGCACACCCATCGTAGTCCAATCAATACCCCACTACCTCAAGCTGATCACACTGTGGTATACGAGCATAGAGTCTTTGGTCCTTTGCAAATACCGCATGACCTTCTTAGCACCGTCCAATGAGCCAAGCGGCATTGGATTGGAATCTACCCAACACACCTACAAGAAATGCTATATCGGACGAGTACAAACTGTGCATACATCAAACTCCCTCTGAGGCATAGGGTATGTTTGTCATGGAACCTTTTTCAACTTCATTTTTGGGACATTGCTCCTTGTTCAATTTGTCACCTTTGCTAATAGGCACATCTCCAAATGAACACTTGGACATATTGAACTCGTTGAGAACTCGATCAACATATGCTCTCTCGAGATAATCCCAAAAGTCCTCGCTTTCATCACGAACAATATCAATGCCAAGGACAAATTTACTTTCACCCATGTCCTTCATCTCAAATTTCTCGATAAAACACTTCGCTTCGAGAAGCAAAGCCATGTCACTCTGGCTAGAAGAATATCATCAACATAGAGCACCGTAAATATGAATCTACTCCCACTAACCTTCGATAGATACAAGATCCATGGCATTCTAAAGCCCAAGGATGTAACAACATCATCGAACTTTAAGTACCACGCCTTGAAGCCTCGCTTCAAACCATATATCGACTTCTTGAGCTTGCAAACCATGCTCTCTTTCCCCTTACATTCAAAACCTTCTCGGTTGAAGCATATAGACATCCTCATCCAAATTTTCATTTAGGAAAGCGTTTTTAACGTCCATCCGATGTAGCTCCAAGTTATAATATGCCACAAGTGCCATGATAATCCTAAAGGAATCTTTTGATGACACCGGTGAGAAGGTCTCCTTGTAGTCAACTCCTTCCTTTTGTGTAAACCCTTTTGCCACCAGTCTTGCCTTGTAGCGATCAATATTGCCCTTGGAATCTTTCTTGGTTTTGTAAACCCATTTGCAGCCTATGGCTTTATAGCCCTTTGGTAATTCAACCAACTCCCAGACACCATTGTTATTCATGGATAACAATTCATCCTCCATTGCTTCTATCCACTTAGAAGAATTCTTGCTGCTAATGGCTTGCTCAAAACTATCTGGATCTTCTTCTTCTCCTATGTCAAAATCACATTCATTCAAATAAACAATATAGTCTAAAGAAATGGCTGGCCTTCGAGCCCCGACCGGTCTTGTAGGTCTTTCTGTGGTAATGCTGGCTCAACCTCAATCGCAGTACATCCGCAAAACCGGGTCAACGATCACATCATCACCATTTGCCTCAACAACAGGCTTTGGTAAATTATCTCTAGTCATCAAGGGTAGCTCAATAGAACGAACTGTCTCAACTGGAATCTCAATCCTCTCTTCCTCAAACACAAGATTGCGTGCCTCAAAAATTTCAACATCATCTTCAATGAATTTAGCAACATTAGTCTCAACTAGTCTGGTGCCTGAGTGAGGACAATAAAATCTGAAGCCTTTTGACCTCTCAGGGTATCCCACAAAATAACAACTAACAGTTTTGGGATCAAACACCTTTTCGTTTGGGTTGTACAATTTTGCTTCCGTCCTACAACCCCAAACATGTAAGTGTCTAAGGCTGGGCTTCCTGCCAGTCCAAAGCTCATAAGGGGTTTTGGAAACCGATTTGCTTGGTACCCGGTTAAGAATATAAGTGGCGAGTCTTAAGTGCCTCACCCCATAAAGATTCGATAGACCACTATTATCGATCATACTCCGCACCATGTCTTTCAAGGTACGATTTCTCCTTTCGCAACACCATTTTGTTGTGGTGTCTCGGCATAGAATATTGACGAGATATTCCATGCTCCTGTAGATATTTGGCAAATGGTCCTAGGTATTAATCTGTATCACCATGCTTCCCATAGTACTCACCACCTCTATCGACTCGACAACTTTGATTTTCTTAGAAGAAAATTCTCCACTTCACTTTAAAGATTATGAAAACATCTAAGGCATTAGATTTTTTAGAAATAATATACACATAACCATAACGAGAAAAGTCATCAATAAAGGTAATAAAGTATCGATGACCTCCAAGGGTAGGTGTAGGGAAAGGCCCACAAATGTCTCGTGTGAATGAGCTCCAACAATTCCTTACTTGAACTCGCCTTCTTTTTCCTAGACATAACCATTTTCCCCTTTATGCAATCCACACATACACGCATGTCATGTGAATCAAGTTCACCAAGATGCCATCCTTCACAAGTCTATCTATCCTCTCCTTGAGATATGCCACAACCGTTGTGCCACAAGGTGTAAGATTTTTCATGAATAATAGGGCGTTTGGTGCCGACATTCATCACCACGAAGACTCATGATTCAATTTATAAAGCCCATCAACTAAGCATCCATTACCAATAATACTAGAGCCATGAGATAATGTAAAGCCATCTTTATTGAAATTAAAAGAATAACCATCTCTAGTAAGAGTAGAAACCGAAATCAAATTTCTCCTCATGGAGGGAACATAAATAGTATTGTTTAAATCAATAAAAAGGGCTGAACTCAAATAAATCCTAACTACTCCAATGGCTTCAACTTCTACTCGCTCTCCATTGCCAACGAACACGTGCACCTCATCCTTGCTTGGCATCCTCTTGCTTATTAGCCCCGCAAGGAATGAGTGACATGTATTGAGGATGCAGAATCAATCCACAAAGAATTCATAGGAGCATCAATAGCAAAAGATTCAAAACAAACAAGTGACGATCAATACCCGAATTCTTCTTCTTCTCAGAACCATCCCTTGTAAATGAAACAGTCCTTCTTGTAATGTCCCTTCTTGGGCACCAAAAACACTCTATATTGCCTGTGTCCTTTTTATCTGTGGAACCCCGAGCATTCCGAGATGCCTTGGACGTTGAGTACCCCTTGTCTTGCCATAAGGATTGAATCTCCTCTCTTGTAAACTTCTTGTCCCTCCTAATTGGTCCACCACTAGATCCCCTATGAAAAGTTGCATTTGCACTCTCAACTTTGTTCTGCTTTTAACTTTCTCTCCTCTTGGGTGCAAATGGAGATAAGCTCATCCAAGCTCCACTTGTCCCTCGGGCGATATAAGTAGATTGGAGAACCTTGTATGGACCAGGAAGGGTATGCAATGCAATATGCACAACAAGATCATCACTTATTTTGATGTCAAGATCCCCACTTGGCAAGCAATAGTAGCTAAGCCCAAGATGTATTCCCTAACACCCTCCATCATAATGAGGATTCATAAGTTTACTCATCAAGTCACTTGATTCAGCTTTTGTGTTAAGTTCAAACCTAGCCTTTATAGCATTCAGGAACTCTACAGCAGTATCTTTGACTTCTACATTCCCACGTATAGTCTCAGGAACTGCCTTTTTCACAACTAAAATGCACTTTCTGTTTGCATTATCCCATTTCTCAAACTTGGCCTTTTCCTCAGTGGTACTACTATCAGTGAGAGGGCTAGGTTTAGGCTCCCTTAGTGCCAAGTCTAAGTCTAGAAGACCCAAATGCAGCTCCAAATCTTCCACCCATTTCTCGATAGGTATCCCAGTGAGAATTGGGATAGAGGACAAATAACTGGAAGGAATAGCCATCCTACAAGGACAATAATCAACACAAAGGCATGCTAGTTTAAAACATGAATCAAAATTCAAAACAAGCAATAACAAAGAAATGTGTTTTTTTTTTTTTTTGAATTGACTGTGAAGATAACACCAACTTTTGGAAATTCAATTACCTTTGGGCAAAAGAACCCCTAAGTCATGTCCTGCTTTTACAGGTCTTAAACACTACAAATTTGATGACATCACCTTTGAAAAAATGCCATCTTTATCTGTGAAAAGAACACTAACTTTTGAAAATTCAATCACCTTTGGGCAAAAGAATCCCTAAGCCGTGTCTCTTCTTATACATGTGCATATGCCTATACTTGATGACATTACCTTTGGGCAAATGCCATCTTTATGTTAGGGAAAGACACAATTGAATTAAATGTACCACTTTGGTGGATTCCACTCAATCCTATCATGTTGTTCCCTATTAGAGATTTGTGTATACATGTACATGTATGAGAACATACAATCCAATGGGTTTCTTAGATATTAGAAACCAAATGCGGCATAATATGCACATTTACAAGATTAGAACATTTAACAATTTTTCCGAGATAGGTCGGAGCAAAAACAGAAACAAAACCATACTAGAATAGTCTCAAAACAATTCTGGAACATATATTCTGTTCTAAAACAGAAATCTGTCTCGAAACAGAAAAACAGGAACAGTAATATGTTTCATTACGAAACAGAACCAGAGACAGAAACAGAAACAAAATATGTTTCAAAACAGAAACAGTTCTAAAAGTTTCATAACAGAAACAGAAATAGCAGAATCTGAAATAATAAATAAATCAAACCAAACCAAACCCCTCTTTGGGTTTTTTTTTTTTTAATTTTAAAAACAACGGCCAATACCGAGTTCCTCCGCCGAAACAAGATTCAGCGGATCTCCGACGGATAACCGATGACCCGATGTGTCTCTTTTCGGATCGATTAGCGGGTTCTCGGGTCGAATCCAGAACCGAACCGGGTCGGGTATGGTTTGAACCGATTTGGTCACCCGCTTTTGGTTTCCTTTGGGTTTGGTTTGACCCGATTCAAACTAAACCCTTTATATAACCGTTTGACCCATTTTAATGTATTTACTTTAAGCATTTACATTTTACATTTTTTTTTTTTAATATGTTAGTGGATTAGGGAATATGAGGGAATATTCCCTCATCTTCCCCAAAACCACGCAAAGCACTTCCCCATTCACGCAAACACAACAGAACCGTTGTCTGAAATTCAAAATCTTCTAGGTTTTGCTGCAAGGAAGCATGAATCTGGCCATAGTAACGTGATGGCGCCGAAAATCCCAGCCAAGAGAGGTGATTCGCGGCGACCAACCACAAGGTTGAGTCCGGATAAAATCCGGCAAAAACCCTTGCAAGAACCATCTCTGGTTTTGGATTTTTATTTTTATTTTTTATTAAAACAACATACAGCAGAGGCAACTAGCCGCAATGGTGCCTGGACAGAGAAGCACCAACACAATGAAAGCTTCACGTGGGTGTGCACTTAAACCCGATTGCCCATAATTATTATTATTATTTTTTTAATAAAAAAAAAAAAAAAAACAAATCAATTTAATAAACATATTTTAATCGATTCTAGCCCTGAATGGGTTGCTCGATACCAAATGTAGAATCTAAATAGGGGTTTTAACATAATCCCTAATGGTGTCCCATTCAAGAACTCGAATACGATTCAAAACAATTAACGTGAATGGAAGCGCACTTGCACCGTGGGTATATTGAAGAAGATTCGATGCAATTGCCAACGGATTTACGCTTCCCGATCCTGGATCTTCCATGACACTTCAAGCCTCTTTGTTTTCTCTCTAACTTTAGTGGTAAGTGGAGAAGAACGAATGAGTGCATGGGGACCTAATTAAGTATATATAATAATACTGTCCCGACCCTAAACCCTAAACCACCATGGGTTGGGCCAAAGATATCCCTAAACTTGAGAGTGAACCGAACCGGTCTGTGTAACTTAATTCCCACCAACTGATCAACCCAAATAATTAATTTAGCCCATATCTTACATGTTTTTCCCATTTTGTATTCCATTTGGGAACAAAATTTTGGAATAAAGCGTTTGATATTGAAACCATTTTTTGATGCCCAAGGAACGAATTGGGTTCAAATCTCATCCCAAACTCACTTTTATGAAACATGGTAACCCATGTTTCTCACTCTCAAACCATTTTAGGGTATCATCATTTCGTGAAAACCCGATGCCTTTCCCGACTGAAACTAGCGAAGAGAAACATACTAGGAGGCCTCTCCTCACGTCTGCATCTCTATCATCCTCACTTGACCAAGATTGAAGCACGCCACTCTTGCAACTGAAACTGCCAGCTGACCTCCATCTTCAACAAGGAACAATTGCTCACTCCAAGGACCCTCAAGCCCTACGTTCGTAGAAGAAGCCCTGTGTTTAAAGAGGCTCAATCAAGTAATTCTTCTTCTTATTTTTCAATCTCTGACTCTCTTCTTCGTCTTCTATGTTATGTTTAGAAAAACCCTGACATTTTTTCTAGTGTTTGCTCACTCCAAGGACCCTCAAGCCCTATGTTTGTCCCTTAAGTCCTGCGTTCAAAGAGCCGACCTTCTTGATCTCAAGCATGTATATCTTCTTATTTTTCTCATTTGTTAACCCTTGTCTCATTTCTTCATCTTCAACCTTACGTTGGCAAAAACCCTAAAAGTTTCCCCTTTTTTTGCCTTGGGTTTCTTAAATTTGTCAATTGGGTAGGCTAATCATCTTGAATTTTTATGAATTTCATTTCGTTTTCAGACTTTATGATAGTCACTATGGGTCTTGAATTCTTTTTCATCGAATGGCTATTCATCTATTACATTCAAATAGGGTGCAGGAAGGCTCTATGGAAAAATGGTGGTTCAATTTGATATTGTCTAGAATTTTTATCACCTCCAATTCGCTGCCCGCTCCAATTCTCTCCAATCCCTCACATAGGAGCATAAATGACCACCTTACCCACCTTGGGCAGTGTGTTCGGGCAGTGGGTAAGGTGGTCATTTCCCCTCCTATGTGAGGGATTGGAGGGAATTGGAGCGGGCAGGAATTGGAGGTGATAATGATTCTATTGTCTAATAAGGAGTTAGAACACAGATGTGGGCTAAGTAAATCAATGGACAGGCTTGGTGCTATTGGAAATACTAGCGGAAGTGAAGATCCCGTTCTAAATGATATAGATAAAAACATTCATAGTTGGAGTGATAATGACAGTTCTAGTTGCAGTAATGTTGGTCATTTATTTGATGTCAGTGATATTTGGAGTTTTATCTCCGATGACACTTTTTTAGTTTAGGATAGTAATGGGAACAGTTAAATAACCTGCAATTTACACACTGAATTTACTGGGGGATTTATCATATATCAGAATCCCTATAAAAGCAACCAGCAACTACTCTATTTTTCGAGTCTTTTGAGTAGAATCAAGATTCCCCATTAAAGGGGATCTAGATATTAGATCGTAGAGAGATTCCAGGGCATTAAAGGACTGCCCTAAAGTGTCCTTCGACCAGTTGTTTGAGGAGATCAGATCTTCTGATATGAAGTTATTGAAAATCTCTAAAATCTGCTTCGTTTGTGACCAGATTTTGAAGAATTAATAACTATTTTAAATTCAGGTTGTGGTTCATCATTATATTTTGGTGATTTGATGTATTGTTGGTATACTATACTTGACCAGATTTGGAACCCCATTGGAAAGTTTGACTTAGGACTTTTATTCATCTCTCTAATTCTGGTTTGAGGTTGCTTGTGATCCTGTTAAGGGTTGAGTTTTCTAAACCTGTAGGTATCGCAGCCTCCGGAAGCGGGATGTGTTTGTCTTCATGGCCCCTTGGCAACAAGGGTCATGAATTGCATCGAGTTTTGATGTATCAACATAGGGGGTTAGGATCATGCTTCACATATTAAAAAAATAAATGGAGTTTCCACCTAGGGTTAGGGCCTATGATCCAATGGGTGTAGCCCTACCTGAATGAACAAAAAGAACTATGTGATTCCATCTGGTCTGGTCAAAGATTGAGTAAGGGGTCTAGTTACGAAAATGGGAAAGTATTAGCACCCCATTTTGCTCGGTCAAACCAGTCTTTCTATTAGATGTTGATTACTAAATATTCTCCCTTTTTATGATTCTAGATTAACAATACAAGACTAAATGACATATACCTAAGAAAACAAATTCAAAATAAAATACCTATATGCATCTAATCCTAACATATTTACATCATGCATGAAACATACCGATCAATATGTACACTAACACGATATGCATTAAGGATCTACATTGTGCCAAAAATGAGATATGACCAGTATACCTTTATATGATGATGAAAAAGATTTTATTTGTTAGTTGTCTCCCGGCTCAGGTGGAGATAGATGGTGGAATCGCTTTCCTCTTACCTAGACCAATGAGTAGTTTTCGTCAGGGACTTTTGTCATGCAGACAAGGTGACGACTTCAAATGGAGTAATAAAAGAATCTACCCATATTTGTTTGGAAAAAATGGGGACTCAAGGAAGCAAAATGAGGATATGGAGGGAAAATAGGGCATGGAGGTCTCTCATTAGCCCTTCTCTCTCTCTCTCTCTCTTTCTTCTCTATTTTGAGGGTGGGGGTCCCTCCTATTTATAGGGGAGACCCCCCCTTTTCACGTCTTCGCATGAACATACTGCGGCGCTACGATAAAAAATCCCACGGCGCCGTTGTGATGTCATCTGATTGACGAGGGCATGTGTTCCCCACAGGTCCGCGACGTTGCATGGACATACCGAGGTGTCGCGGTAAGAAATTTTGCGACGCAGCTGTGATGTCATTGGGCTGACGAGGGCATGTGGTCCCCATAGGTCTGCGGCATCATAGTTAAAATCTGCAATGTCACGGTTGTAGTATCCCTCCAGGGATCATTTCTTAGGTTTTTTGGGTTTTCTGGAGTACTCTAGCATTCAGAGTGCGATTCCTTCTTCCATCAGTATCCTTTTGTCATCATTGCTAGGAGTGGTGACAAAAATTCAGTGTCTACAGAACCCTTGTGTTCATCACACCTATTATTGATCACTAGGAACATTAAACACAACATCGTTACTTGCGGATGGTGATCGATCCTACTTATTTTTTATGTGGATCTAGTAATGAGTCCATGTGGCATCTTTTCATATCGTGAGATTGGACCAAGCACATTTGGGCATTTGGCCCACTTGGACTGAGAACAGAGCTTCTCTATAGCTAATCTCTAGATCAACTATGTGTCTCCTTGCTTCTATCCAGCGTAATGGATAAACGATCTACCCAATGGTATTTCTCAGTTTTTATTATTACTTGTTACTATATCTGGGATACCCGAAACAATGTGGTTCATGGATTGGCAAGGGTTGATCCTCTTTTTATAATGTGTAATGTATCTACATGGCATTTCTCCACCTAACTTAAATAACTCCTCTCAAAGTAATCCAAATATCTCTCCCATTGTTCATCAATCTTTATTGCCCTGTTTTAATCTATACATGCATTTTTAACCCACTAGTAGGGTTATCCGGTTGGACATTTTGGTTTTTTAATAGATGGTCACCCTAAGCTAACAACTGCAGGATCCCATCTAACATCAAATCCGAAGGAAGCAGAACTCTATGGACTTTTTGAAGGATGGAAGGCTATAGTAAGATCAGGATATACTCTAGTTGAAGTTTGGTGTACATCGAAAGAATTATATCTCTACCTTACCTCTCCAGAACGTGTTAATATACCTTTGAACTATATAACTTTGGTTCTACATCTAGCTGAAGTGACTCAAAAATTCACGGTTTCTACATTTAAATTATGTAATAGTAATCCCATAGTTAGGCTCTTTCAAAACTGAGCCACAAAGGCTACCATGGACTATGATAAACCCTATCCAAAGTCAGATGTAAATATCTCCCTTTAGTATTATATTTTCTATCTTCTATCCAAAAAAAAAAAAAAAAAAAAAACAATGATGTCCCTATGAGATATTACCCTAAAGAAGAATCTAATCATTATCTTTCACTTTAAAGAAGAATCATCTAACTCTATACTAGATAATTTGAATCTGTTGGAGTAATGTCCACAATATGCTTTTCCACTAATTTGTCATATTTGAACTGTATCCTTTTTATTTTGTCAATTTAATGTCGGTCTTGTTATTAAGTTATTTGAAAGAGTACTATTTTGTATAGAACGTTGTATTACAATTGCTTTGAGCTATATTGTAAATTATGGCACAAAACAGTTTAACATATGATGTAATTTTCTTGGAAAGGAAAGAGAAAGAGCTTTTACCCTACCTTGGTGATTGTGTTGTTTCTTTGTTTTCAATTTTCTAGTGTTTGCTCATGTACTAATACAAGTTATTGTTATTGAATTTGTTCTGCAACCAATAAAATTGATTTCCAGCCTAAACTCAGTTTATTGTTCTACTGCCAACAAAATTTGTCCTGTGCGCTATGTTTCTCAAATTATGATTTCATTTGAATGTTCTGTTCCCTCTGTGTTTCATCTACCTAACCAGTAGTATAGGATATGGGTTTTACTTGGTTTCATGTACTACATCCACCAAAGCTTGCCAAAATGCAGTAGTGGTACAGTAGTAGAGCAAATGGAAGCCCATATCAAATAGTGTTGCAGTAGTACAACAAATGCAAGAGTGTAAATGGAAGCCCATATCAAATAGTGTTGGGCATGTTCTTTTAAAATGTAGTTATTAAGGTACTTAATTGATCTTTAGTCATTAGGTTCTCTGTTTATTATAATGGCCAACGGCTTCGGAATATGTATGCATCTCAATTTAAGGTGATGACTTTGGCAACTCATGAACCTCTATTTGGTCTAATTCTAATGGACATGATTAATGACTAGGTTGAGTGCTAGCCATACACAACCTGACTTCAAGTTTAGGTCATCTATATTAAAAAAATGCATTGTATATTCCTTCCTCGTCTCTCTTGAAACTCTTCATTCATATATTCCTTTTAATTGTCATCATATCATCATATTCTGCTAGTTTGTAATCTACTAATAGTATAAAGTTAATTTCTTCCAATTGTTAGATCTCATGGCTAATAACACAGTCATTGCAAATTGGACTCAAGTTGAGATTAATGAATTTGTTAACCTCATGGTTAACAATGTTAGAAAAGGAAACTAGATCGATTCTACTTTTAACAAGAATGGTTGGAATGATATTAAAACCCATCTAGAGACTACTTCATTCATCAAAGAACAATTACACAATAAGATGTGTAAGATGCGTACTGACATAGCAATTTCAAGAAATTAATAATAAACACTACGGGTTTTGGGTGGAGTTCAATCACCAAAACGGCCCTAGTTGACAATGATTCTGTATGGGCAATGGCTATACAAGTAAACAACAATGACAATTCCTTATTCATATTATATCTATAACCGAGGAGTCTAATCCGTTGTCCTAAACTATTTAGGTAAACCTAAGATGGGACAAGATTAAGACGAATGGTTTACCATACTGGCTTGAGTTGCAGATGATCTTTGGAGATTCATATGCACGTGGCGATGGTAGCACCTTCCACAATGATAATATGGTTAAGAACGAAGATCCCTTTTTAAGTGAACCTGCTAATGATCAATATACACCTACTCTAACACCTCTGGATAGAGGTTTGGATGATCTAGATGATGCAAAGGAGTATCATCCAACCAAACGAAGGTTAGATAAAACACCCACTGACCATAGGAAGAGGAGTTTTACATCAGATTTGTCCAATACAATGAGGTCTATTGACAAGTATTGTGCGTGGAGAATGAAGCAGAATTTAAATACAGAAGTTACATCTCCACGATCCAATTTACCTTCTGGAAATAGCCACAATGCAATTTGTTGACCATATTTTAGTTAGTTGTCAAGCTTTGCTGGACTCAATATCACTTGTCAAGGGACTTTACTTGAAAGCTATCCATCGTATGTGAGAGAACTCAAATCGGAGGATATCATTTTGTGAGATGCTTCCTGATAGAAAGTGATTACTAAATATGTTAGATGGTTGATCTTCACCCTTGCTTTGTAGTTGTTTTGGATGATTGTTTTGATAAATAATATATATAATTTTTTTTGTTATGAAGGATGGTTATTTAAACTTTTGATTGATGAGATTGTATTTAGTAACAATCTATATTCCAAACCATGTTTTGCCAAATACCAACCATGTTTACCAAACACCAATTGGTTCAGGAATTCCAACACGAGTTTACCAAATGTCCAACAATTGGCAAAGAATAATCTTTACATGGAAAAACAGCAAAAGATCATTCTGTCAAAGAACAACATTCCCAGAAAGGAATCATTACCAAACGGGCTCTTAGAAATGTCATAAGATAAGAAGAGATGACAGAAAGATTCTTGATGACAATTACACAATCCACATATATCTGTGACGTTCAAGAATTTGGACCACAGACAATTAAAACTTGGGGTGAAAATATAAGAACCAAAATTTTGACAGGGAAATGGCGATCTGGGATGAACTGTAGCGGATTGAGAAAATAGAAACAAAGCCTCATGCTTGGCAATAATGATCCCAGATTTTCTCTTGGGACAGGACCAACCATCATGGATTAGATGCCAAGACAGGAATCAAATAATCTAATAATCTCACAAGATAATAGATTCTGGATCAATGGGAGATTTCACTCCTTAGAGGGGGAAATCAGATCACTCACCCTGGACAAGGATTTGGGACACAGGAAGGTATAAAAAAACCCTTCAGGGTTGGAATCCAAGGCTCAGACCAGATTAAGATGGAAGAACCTCAATCCGGTCTGAACCTTGGATTCCAACACCACAGCACCTTTCTGTATTTTGACGAACATAGATACAATTTATAAGAGATGTATCATATCTTCAACTCAGAAAGCGAGGCATCCAGAAACTACAAAACACTCTAGCCCCCACTATAAGCTTTCATCAATATACCCCTCTTAAAGATGTTTATGATGGTCAAAAGGGATTCAATAAAGCTCGTCCCAAGATTTGCTTGCAACGAGTAAGAAGTAGGCGTACAAGCAAGCCATTCAAGAGTAGCCAAACAAGGAAATATACAAAGACAGCTTATGGTCGTGTGCTTGCAAAAAGAGTCTCATCAAAGCCTTCACTGTCAAAACTCTCGTCATTGCTCATGTGATGAACAGAATGAAACACAGCCAAGCTTTCAATTATTGATTGTTAGGGGTTAACAGATACCCTCATTACTCCGCAACATAATTTTAACTGACACAAAATAATGGTAACATACATAATAATTGGTTTGAGGTGATTACTGCAAGAACTCTCTTGGATCAGTGACAAAACCAGTCAAAGCAGATGCTGCTGCTGTATATGGGGAAGCCAGATATATTTGCCCTTCCTTGTGCCCCATTCGACCATGGAAGTTCCTGTTTGTGGTTGAGACACAAACCTGTAAAGTGCAGTTTTCCAAAAAGGTTAAAATCAAAGACAAATGATTTAGCAGAACTTCTTCAATTTTTTTCGTTAATTGATTGGCATAGCAGATGTGGCTCAGCATTGGTTATCAGGATGCAAGTAGACTACCACCAGATCTAAGCCTGTATATATTTTGCGACAAATAAGATGATTATCATGGCCAACAACTTATCAAAGAGAATTTGAGATTTCAAAAAAATAGAACTAGACTCGTCAAAGCAACTTCTCCTTTTAGGAGTTTTTTGACCAAGAAGGCTGCATCAAGGGGAACTAGCCTTCTCTAATCAGTTTAAAAATTATCCTGTATTATCCCACCAGACTCCATCCATGAGCTCACATGCATAGCTCAATTAGGAGTTTAGTTCTATGTAGTCTGCTCGGTCTGTCTCAACTGCTAGTTTACCCTCTGAGAAGACAAAGACAAGATGATGACAACGATGATGAACAAAATGTACAGACGGTGTCTTTACCTCTTACCCCGATGTTAATATCTATACTCGTAAGGATGACCTCCACAAGTACGGGTTAGCATCGTATGGCACCTATTTGGACCTCACCAATGTTGCCATAAAAGACTATGATAAGGCAATCACGGAATGGGCACAAACCTTTTCCTTGTTGATTACCAACAACAAAGCCACATGGAAAGCCGAACAATTCTTGGAATACCTATGTGGATCCCTGCAAGGTGATGTCTTGCAATTCATTAAAAAATTTGACCAAACCGAAGATGGTAAAGTTACCAAAACTACCCTCCTCACCTATGTCTCTAATTTTGAGAAAATCTTGGTCGAATTCACAAAAATCTTAAAATCAGAATTTTGTGGTTACCATCACCCTGACAAGCTTGCAGAAGATGTCAGTTTCAATCTCACTAAGATTAAGCTTAATAATTTAAATGAATTTGAAGCTTTTTCTAAAAAATATATGTCTCTCTACCAACTGTTAGATAATACAAAATCTGACTATTGGAAGGAACAGTTTTTCCCGAAGTTACCACCACCTTGGGATGAACTCTGTCACACGACATATCCTCAATTCATCAACGACTCCAAAAGCGTTGATACCCTTGGCAACCGAATCAATTTCGTGTTTCGCCATATCCTTGATCACTGTTTAAAGGCACGTGCTGCCAAACAATTAAAACAGAAGGTCTCCCCTGGCCTCTGCAAGGATCTTCTCAACAATGAGTTTGAGTTTGGTACCAAGCCATCTCATGTCTCAAAACCTAAGTCCAAGTCTTCTGATTCCTATCCTTTTCGTCATACGAAGAAACGGTATCATTGGAAGAAATTCCATAAAAAAGACTTCCCTTCTAAGGACTTTTCTTCTTCTAAACATAAACGTTTTGCCAAGAAACGTTTTGTTTCCAAACGTACTCCTTACACTGGTAAAAAGGACAAATCTCAATGTACCTGCTACCTCTATAATGAAAAGGGCCATTTTGCCAATGAATGCCCAAACAAATCCAAGAATGCTCGTAAAATGATTCGTTACCTCGACGAATGCAACTACGAGATTCTTTTCTTCTCCGAAGTTTCAGACCCCACTGAACTTCTCTATGAACTCTTCTCAGCATCAGACGATTCTGATTCTGATAATGACTCATCCGATTTCATCTTTATGGAAGACGAGTCTACAACCGATTCGACTCCATCTGCCATTGAAATCCAACCGATTCCCTCACCTGAATGTGACTCGGTTTCCCTTAACAATCTCCTTCGTGAAGATGTCTCTTTTGACCCTAACCTCTTCACCAAGCTTAAGTCTATTAAGCACGATGAAGTATACAAGCTCTGCAAGCTTAACCTCTGGTCTAGGCGTTTCTTTAACCAAGCTTGTGGCAATACCACTGCTCAGTCTACAGATGACGCTACCCTTGAAATCTCCTTGTTCAATCCGGTTCAAATCCAACGATTGACAGCCAAACACCCTCGTTTGAGATACATTCACATTGGTCTCATTCAGATTGAACTCACGGCGCTCTTTCGCCAAGGCATAGACACTCCTGTTGTCATTGCCGTCTTTGACAAACGATTCCTTGCCAATCCAATTAATGCTTTAATCGGTGGAATTGAGTCAAACCTCATTCACGGTTCAGTTTGGTTCAAACTGCGACCCAACTTCTTTCTTTCTGTCCAGGATCCAAATCTTTGTGATTCCGTGGTTCTTAAAATTAAGACCCAATGGACTGGCATGAAGGCTGACAGCCACAATCTTGCTGTTAGTTGGAAATGTTTGCACGAGTTAACCAACGTTACCTCTACCAAACTATTGCCTCTTCCGGATAAACGGTTCGTCGAACTTTTCGAACCAAAACCTTTCGAACACGAGATCCAACCTTGATTACTCGATTGGCAAGATATCCAACTCCCCAAGGAATGGATGCTATCCGATATTCTTGACACCCCTCAGAATATTACTGCTCCTCCTCCTCCTACCTTTGAACTCCAATCTTCTGGTAATAACCTTTACTTCAGAAGAAGACCTACTGGTTCTAGTCCTTCATTATCTCGGACTTCCAGTACTCCTTCGATTAGAACTGCCCGCGCAAGCTCCTCTGCTACATCAATTGGCTCTTCTTCTCGATTTTCCTCTTCTTCCTATGTTCCTCGCAATCTTCCTGGAACAAACCCTAATTGGATACCTCCTTCTGCCCGAGCATTCAAAGCTCCCTTAGCTCGCCATTTTACTGACACAGACTCAACTGCTGTCATTAACATCTTTCATCGTTATGTCACCCAAGACGATGATATCTTCTTCCAATCCAATCAAAATCCTAAAAACTACACATGTTAAAGGGCATTTTGATTTCCCTGGATTCCAACCTTATGACCTCGATGTCCTTCTGGATACCGGTGCTACCGGTTGCATTTGTAAAACAACTGCAATTCCTGGTTACTTTTGGGAGAAAATGGAACAGCCTACTTACATCAGTGGCGTTTCAGGTCCAACAACGACCCTTGAGTACAAAGCTCATAACATCCCAATCTTCTTCGATAACAAGGAATTTTTTATTCCCAAAATTACTTGTTTTCCAAATATGCATGGTGATTTCATCATTGGCACTAACTTTCTTCATAAGTATTTGCCTTTCATCCTGCATTCTTCCTCTGTTCAAATTCGCCATCCAACTGGTGATATTTCTCTTCCTTTACTGACTTCTCACAAATCTATCTGTGATAATTCAGCTTTCTCTCCTGAAAGGATCGCTTCAAACGTGATTTGGCCTCATACTGCCAAAATAGCCATTACCCATTGGCTTCTTAACTTTTTGGCCCCCAATTTCAGTGAAGAACCCCTTCTTTGGTGGGATAAAAGCCCTCGATGGTGCTCTATCCAACTCAATGCTCCAAACAAGATCATTCGAGTTAAACCAATCCTCTACCTCAAAGTCGATATTGAAGAATTTGACATTCAAATTTCCGAATTATTGGCACTCCGACTTATTGAACCTTCAACAAGTCCTCACTCCTGCCCTGCTTTTATGGTACGCAATCATGCGGAAATAAAACGTGGCAAAGCTCGTATGGTTATAAACTACAAACGTTTAAACCAGAACATTGTCTTCGACGGATACTTCATTCCTCGAAAAGACGTTCTCATCCACCGTGCCAAACAGACCTCGATTTATAGTAAATTTGACTTAAAATCAGGTTTCTGGCAGATCAAGCTTACTGAGGAATCCAAACCTCTCACAGCTTTCTCCACTCCCTTTAATCGTCATTACCAATGGACGGTTATGCCCTTCGGATTATGTACTGCCCCTCAAATTTTCCAACGTTGGATTGATTCCATCTTTGGTGACCTCCCTTTTTGTGTGGCGTATATAGACGACATTCTTGTCTTCTCTTCTTCTCTTGCTGAACATACGAAACACCTTCGTATAATTGGTAATTTATTCCTCAAACATGGAATAATCCTTTCCCCTAAGAAAATCGAACTCGAGAAAACTCGAATCGAATTTTTAGGTCTCATCCTGACCGATCATGGACTCCAACTCCAAGATCATATCCTGATTAAAATCAAGGATTTTCCCTGTCTTACGAGACAAACAACATTTCCAACAATTCCTCGGAATTTTAAATTATGGACGCAATTACATAAAGGACCTCTCTTCTAAAGAACAAAGTCTTTTATTAAAATTGAAAAAAGATGTTGACTTCACTTGGACCGAGTCTGACATACAGACAGTCCTCTCCACCCAGGCCGAGATTTCCCAATCTTGTCCCTCGGTTTACTTTCCTCTTGCTGGTGATCTCCTAATTCTGGAAACAGATGCTAGCAATGAACACTGGGGATGTGTCCTGAAAGCACGACCCCTCAAAAACCCCTCTGACGAGCAAATTTGCGGATATAATTCTGGCAAATTCACCTCTGCTCAAATTAATTATAATATTTATGAGAAAGAGATTCTAGCCATTGTTAATGCAATTCAACGGTTTAGAATTTATCTGTTACCTGAGAAGTTTCTTATTCGCACAGATAACCAAGCTGTCCGAGATTTTTTGAAAACAAAATCAAAAGAAACTAATTCTCGCCGAATTAATTGGGCTAATAGTATTAATCAATATCAGTATGAAATTGTGCATGTTAAAGGTACTGACAATTTCTTAGCTGATTATCTTAGCAGACCATGAATCCCCGGCATCCTCCTGATAAAGGTAAAGGTAAAGCTCACGCGACACCACATCGCAAGTGCAAGAAAAAAGCCTCTTCTCTTGGCTTACTCCCTACCCCCCGAGGTGGTATTCTCATAAGAGAACCCCAGGAAACAGCAGCGATACCCACCCAAGGATCGCCTACTGGTTTCATTCGAGTTCCTGCCACAACAGCGGAATTCTCTCCCTCTCTTTCTCAGCCTTTTAGTCCCTATTTCCTCCCCGGGAATAGTCAAAAACAGGACAGTCAGGATCCCTTCTATTTGTGGAACATGACCCCAGCCAGCTACTCCCAGATTGTACAAAAACAATCAGCTGCAATTGTTCCGCCTTCATTTGGTCAGTCGGTGACAAACACCACTGATTTCTTTCATCATGATGGGATACCTACCAAGTGGTACCATCAGATAAACACTTTGTGGAAGACGCAGGTTGCCGGCCAGAAAAAGCCGTTTCGTACTGCTCTTACCGCCTTCTCCAAGGCTCTTGGTACTTTCTTTTCCAAGCAGCTTAGCCTTCAGGCTTTTGTACTCGACTTAATTAGACAAACTGATTGGGACGATGTTACTTCCCCCTGAGAAAGTACACAGCTTTCTTCAGATTGCAGATTGTATTGAAGACCATTTAAAAGATGCGCTCTTCCATAAAACTTTTATAATCTGCTTATATTTAAAAGCTACAATTATACTCCCCCGGGAAATATTCCCAATGATACGTCATTGTGATGAAGAACATTACCAGCGCTCTAAACAATTTTTGCTGGAATTTCCTAAAAACAACTTCAGCCTGCTGCCTGTTACACCCTACAGGAACATTACAGATAAAGAAGCACTCCGAGTGGCAAATCTTGCTATTCATGCTGAACATCTGTACAAGCAGTCTCTCATGGCTTTGCGCAACGAAGCTCTACTGCTCACTTACCCTAACGGATGCCCCCGCTACCGTTACATGGTCTCTGACGGACGCCGAATCTTTGTCACTCAGTTCACGATGGATTATGAAGTCCCTCTTGAAGTTGCTGCCGATACCTACCAGCTTATCGATCAGCTCCAGACGTTCTCTCCTCTCCTCGACATCCCTGGCACTCTCCTTGCCGATGCCGCCGAAGCCGCCGAAACTTTAGCCGCCGCCGAAGCAGCCGAAGACACCGCCGCAGAAGCCGCCGCTGATGCTTTCATCAACGCGCCTCTCTCTCCTGATCACGCCGACTCAGATGTCAACCTCGGCTCTGATTATCGTCATCCCTGACATCAACATGGTCCCACATGAACAGTGCAGCCGCCCTACATCACCCATGACGTCATCATGAACAGTGCAGCCGCCCTACGTCACCCCTGACGACATCTTGGACCCATGAACAGTGTTGAATAGGACCAGCCGCCCTACGTCAGCACACGTCAGCAGTTACTGTTCCAGAATTGAAATAAAATTTTGGAATCCGTAACCGACCTCTCCCTCTATATAAGGCAGCTCATTTCTTCAGAGAAAGCAGACCTTGCTCCGCCAGCTCTCGATCTCCGCCTCTCTCGCTCCTCTCTGATCTTCTCCTTCCCTTTCGATACCTTCTCTAGGTTCGAACCCCGTGCATGTAAATTGTTCTATTGAGAGATCTATTAAATAATTTAATGCACCACTATTGCTTGTGCGATCGTGTAGTGCATGAGTACAGTGATCATAATGGATGAGCGGGTCATCACAGAAACAAGGGGGTAGGGAAGCCATAGATAAACGATGCAATTAAAAAGATAATTTCCTGGGGGCTAAACCCGTTCTCTATAATGGGTGAGACAAGGGTCCAAAACACGTACGGTTCTTCCAACCTGGTGTTCCTCTGGACATCAATCACCTAAGAGAATATATGGCCGTGGAAATCACAAGATAAAAGCAAAGAAATAAACAGCTAAATTACCAACCTGTGTGTGTGCTAACCGGAACTCTGATCTTGGAAAAGATCTTCGCAGTACTCAAAAGGGGGTAACCCTCATCGATCTATCACTTCGCAGATAGGTCTTCGGTTGTGTGCTCAATCCCTTTTTTTTTTCTTTTTCTTTTTTTGGTTCTCCCTTTGTTCTATTTTTCATCCAAGCAACTTTAACTTACTACTGACACATGATGGTCAATTTTGGACTTACAACCCTTGCTTCACAGGGTTGCAAAATATACAATGGGAAACCCAACCAATGCAGTTAGACGTTGGGTTAATTAGGGTTATTTAAGAGATAATTATGTAATTTGTTTTCTTTCCTCTTTTTCTTGTTAGAGTCGTTAATAGCAAGTAGGAGTTAGAGTTTGTTCCAGTTGTCGAGTTCAAGTTAGAGTCAAATTTTATTTCAGTTGGGATTCTTCTCTTAAAATTTCAGGTCGATCTGAGCTTATTTGGTGGACTTCTTCCACTTTGAAGTGCTGCAAGGTTTTCCGTCTCTCTTCAAGTCCTTCCATAGGTAACAAAGGTTGAAGACAACCAAAGTTATTTTGTTTTTTTTTTATTTTATTTTTTTATTTCATCATTAAACCCTTATTCCTAAAATACCCTCATGTTTTCTATTAAATCAAAGTCTGTCCAACCCCTATACATGCTTCCAACTCAGTCCCCATACAAAAATATAAAAGACCTTTGTCCTAACCCACAACCACCTTCCAAAGTAGCCCTTTACAATTATGGTTATTTATCAGATTGCCACTCTCTTGCTACCTTTGATATATTTACAGTTTTGCCACTAATTTGCTTGAATGAGTTGATATTAGTCGGGTGGGCCCATAAGCGATCTGAACCAGGGTTTTTTGAACCTTGGATTGCATCAATTGGTATCAATACCAAATTTCCTGCAATTTTCTAACCATGAAAGGACCCTCTCAAATCACCAATCATGAGCTCTATAGGCTGTACTAGGAATTACAAGAAAACCAAACTTATTCAAACTCTAAAACTGAAATAAAATTTGACTCCAACTTGGACTTAATAACTGAAAAAAGCTCTAACTCCTACAATAAAACTTGCTATTAACGACTCTAACAAAATAAATATAAAAGAAAACAAATTACATTATTATCTCTGAGTAACCCTAATTAACCCAAAGTATAACTGCAGCATGCAATAAAAAGATTGACTCATTGCTTATAACAGCTTTTAAAAACGTGATAGAGAAGCCTGCAAGAGTTTTTCCTGGAAAGCATGAGCCAGTAATTCATGGAACCAGATTGCTCAATCTATGCTTCAATTCTTGATTAGAACGTGGCTGGATATAAATAGGAAGTAAGTGTTTGGGTCTTCAACTGATTTGCAGATGGTTAAAGGAGGTATAGTCAAAAGCCATAAGAAATATTTAACCCACTGGATGATTAGTAAGTACTAAGTTGGTCCCATTTGAACTTTCATCTGAAAAGTGGTCCTCTGGCTGAAAGTCAAAAAATCCCCAAGAAATTGGGACCGACTGAAGTTTCTCCAAGAGAATTGATGGCATGTGCAAAAACTTACACAGTAACTACTACAGATCAATCAGTTTCACATGAAAATTAATACTTGCCTGAGGTTCATTCATGCGTGCATATGTATCCCTTGGGCCACCTAAACAAGCTCCACAGCTAGGACTTGCAGGCACATCACAACCAGCTTCTTCGAAAATCTGCGAGCAAGTCTTTCCACCAGATCCTGGAACTGGAATACCATAGATATCCATCCAAACCTGCCAATTTAATGAAGAAATAACATAATGAATTCAATTTTTTCAGCAAATAGAGTAACTTTTTTTCAATATAATAAAATTCCTGTTGTATAGTAATTCTACAAATAACACAGTATCAAAAAGATAACCTTTTGGGTAGCAGGTACAAGAAAAGTTGGCACTTTGACCTTTTTCCCCTGCACATAATGAAAGTAAGATTCATATCTGAAAGAAAAAAAAAAAACTGATGCATGTCTCAAACGTATGCATTACTTTGCATTCAAGCACAATACCAAAACAAAAACAAAATTTAAAAAAACAGCAAACTAATCTCAAGTGGAGACTTCTTCTAACTACAAGGGCTGATACGTTGACATATAAATGTAAGGTTATATCTAGGGAGAGCTTAACCATACAAAATAGATATTGGTCATAGACATGGGTTTTAAAACACTAAATTGTAAGAAATGTAAGATTACCTACACTAGGATAAGATGACGAAACTTAAAAGGAGAAAACGTGAAGGCATTTACTGACAAACTAGTAGCACAGGGAAGATAAGACTTAGATGACGACACTAATATGGCAAAAATCAAGATGGCTACTCATATTAAGAATATAGCTGAAGAAGTTCCAGCCAAATCTAAAGAAAACGAAATTCATCTAGGGAAAGTTGGAGGTGAGATGATGAAGTTAAAGCAACTATTAAGGATAAGATCTAACTTTGAAACTTGGCAAAAGACCAAGGTTGAGGAAGATTTTAAAAGGATTAATTGCTAGAAATGAAACTAAGAAGATAGCAGGGAAAGTTGTAGATTAAGACAATGTGAAATGAACCATATGTGTAGATGAGAGAGACAGACTGTGTGGACGCTGGCAGAGGCTGTGCTCTCCCATATAGAACATTATCCCTATTAAATTATTAATAAATAATGAGATTAAAGAGAGATGAAAAACTATGCCTACAACTTACTAAATAAAAATAATACAAGCAATAATGTTTTAGCACGTAATAATATTCATCAAGAAATCTCAAATCTTAGATATATATATATAAGGAAAATTAAAGTTTCTAAATTAATGGAAACTTTAAAGAAGATGAATATAGGTAAAGCAGAAGGTCCAGATAATATTCCAATAGAAGTGTAGAAGAGCTAAGGAATTAATGGAATATCTTGGTTACTGAAGTTGTTTAATAAGATTATAAGCACAATAAAAGTCCTAGATGAAGGGAGAACCATTGTATTACCAATGTCTAAAATTTCTAAATAAAGGTGAGATTATAACTATAGAGGAATAAAATTTCTGAGCCATAGTATGAAATCATGAGAGAGAATAATTGAAGCCTACCTGAGACAAGAAACTAACATTTTGGATAAGCATTTGGTGTTATGCTAGGAAGATCAATGACTAAAGCTATTTATTTGCTTGGGAGACTAATGAAAATATTTACAAAATGTAAGAAATATCTCCATATAGTCTTTATTGCCTTGGCATTTGGAAAAAGTTTATGATAGGATCCTTAAAGAGATAATTTTGCAAGTGTTAGAGAAGAAAAATTGAATAAGTATGTGGACATGATTAAAGATGCATAGTGGTGTAATGACTATTGACTAATGTAAGAACAATGGAGGGCAGGGTAGTGTATTCTCAATAACAATGAATTACCTCACATCAGCTTTGAGCCTGTATTTGTTTTCGCTAATCGTAGATATGCTGACTACAGATATTCAAAATCATGTCCTTTGGTGTTTGGTTTTTACTGATGATATAGTCTTGGTGGATGAAATAAAAGTACAGATATATGCCAAGTTAGAGTTATGGAGATCCACCTTCGAACAACAGGTTTTAAGATACGTAGAACAAAAACAAAATATATGGTGAGTAACTTTAGTAATAATAGGACCGAATGTGGGGTAATGACAAAAAATGATAGGGATATACCGCGAAGTGATAATTTTAGATAACTCGGTTCAATCATAAATAAATGAAGAGAAATAGAGGATCATGTTGCACAAAGAATTAGAGCAGGGTGGATGAAGTGTAGAGGTGCGGTTGCAGAATTTTGTGATCAACGTATCCATTCAAAACTCAAGGAAAAATATATAGGATAGTATTATAACCAATAATAATGTATGGAGCTAAATGTTGGGCTGTGAAGAAACATGTAAAATAAATTTAGTATGGATGAAATAAGGATGTTGAGATAGATGAATGGTAAAAATAGAAATTATAAAATAAGGAATGAACAAATTAACATTAATTTAGGAGTAGTTGCGATACATGATAAGTAAAGAGAATGTCATTTGAGGAGGCACAAACATCTGCAATGGAAGCATTTGAATGCTCTAGTAAGGAGCAATGATATGATTTAGATTTTAGATTAGAGTTACAAAAAGAGCCACGAGTAGGCCTAACCTAGGAGAAGAGGTGAGGAAAGACAAGCATAGCTTAAGCCTAGTAACAAGTATGTCTTTGGATAGGGCTGATTGGAGAAAGAAGATCCATGAAGCCGACCCATTAGATGGAATAAGGATGAGGCTGATAAGATTGAGTTGCGTTGAATCTCGAGTGAGGACTCAAGTGAATTAGTATGAATTTCCCATGTTGATAGTAATGGTAAAATTTAATAGAAAAATGTAAGGGGCAAACCCCAAGCACTCCAAGGTACAAAATAGAGAGAGACCACTCTTTAGCAAGTTTCAAGGTTTTGCCGAAATTTCGCAAAATATTTCGGTTTGACAGATGTCGAAATGAAACCCCATACGATATATAAAAACCGTTAGGGAAATTTAGTTGTTTTGGCGGAATTTCAATGAATATGTGCAGTTTCGTATCATTTTGACCAAAAGGATACAAACCTTTAATATAGAAGGAACAGTTTGCTGGTTTCGACTCGAAGGTCTGTGGAAACCTTTTTTGTTTTTTGATCAAAACACTTTTATACAAGCATTGAACAAATTATTGGGTAGTAGTGGAACACATCGAAAGTGATGATTTGCTGCATTTATGGAAGCTTTGTACAAGTTTCAAAGTTTAAGGTGTATTACTTATCCCAAAAAAATGAATTTTAATAGAGTAAATACCATAGTTCAAAATCTCGTTTTGTTTTGGTCGAAATTTTGAATATTTTGAGTATTTTGGCCAAGTCTAAACAAAATGCAACATCAAATTGAAAAAATGCAATATTTCGGAAATTTTGGAAATCTCGGTAATTTAGGTCTAAAAATGCACTGTTTCGGCGAAATTTCGGTCATTTCACTTCAATATTTAAGTCATTTCGGCATTTTACACCCACAAATGGCCCAGCAAAACTCATAGAAAAAATACAATATTTTGACAGCCGAAATTTCAGAATCTTGGAAATTTTGGTCTTCTGAAATTTTGCTCTGGCCAAAATGGCCTTTCGAAATGCGATTTAATACTATGGTAAATACCTTGGTGGTTGGCCTTCAATTTTTCATATGTTGACACCGTAGGCCGATCTATGACTACATGGAACCGGATTTAACTTCCTATTTTTAATATATATTTTTTTATTTTCTATAAAAATTTAATTTTCTTGCAACAAATTTTTGGAAACAAAAAAGTTTAATACTTAGACTATCTTTGGTATAGTTTTTATTTTTTATTTTTGTCTATCTAACAAAAATCATTAATGAAAACCATTTTTTATCAAAAATTAAAAATCGTTTGGTAAACATTAGACATAATAGAATATAGAATGAAAAATGGTTTGGTATAGTCATGTGTAGAATAGTTTTTTGAAGAAATGATTCCCTTTTCATCCATCTTCTTTCCTTCCTGGAAAACGGAAAGGGACGAGAAGAAGCTCAAATTAAAGAAAGAAACGGAATTTTCCTTTTCCAAATAGGGGAGATATATTTCCTAGTTCCAACTTCCAACCCCAGAAGAAAAGCAATCCACACTACAAATCAAACAGCAGAAATAAAATGCAAATGAAAATAATTTCAGAAGGAGAAGGTAAAGAGGAAAAGAAAATCCAGAGCCAGATCCCACCATGGGAGTTGGGAACTAGGGAAGGATATATTGGGTTTGATGGTACATGCTCTTGTTGATGTAACACTACAAAAGGGATTCTTATTGACAAGACTTTCTCATTTCAAAGGGATAGGATGGTAAATTATAGGGAAAAGGCTCCCTAGTTCAGCGAATCACCATGAGTTATGTACAAGCTCCATTAACTGGCAGATCCATCCAAACTCAAGGCCAAGGATTCGAAAACTAAAACTAAAGAAACCAAAATAAGATCGAAAAGCCACAGCAGGATCAAGCCAAGTAGCCAGAAACCCTAAATTCTGAAAAACGACAATAAAGGAAAAGAAACAAAGAAATCCCAAACGCAGCTGATGCAGAGGTAGAAGACGGTAAAAGAGCGAGGGAAAAAAAAGGGTGGGGGAGGGGGGAAACAAAATTCAGATATAACACGAACTGCCGGCGGCGGTGGCATTAGCTGCCATTGCTCCACCTTCATGGCCCCATTCTTCATCATTTCAGGGTTTTGGTCTTCCCATTCTCTCTCTTGATCAATGTAGAAGGAGGAGGAGAAATGGAGGCTTGCCTTTTAAAAAAAAAAAAAAACAGAAGCAATTTACTATTTTACCCTTCAATTTTGGGGTTTATGAGCACATGCTCAATAAAGTGTCTACACAAATAGCGAAAAACAATTTTCAACGAAAAACCATAAATGGCTTTCCATCTATTTTTGGCTTTTGGTTTTTTTCAAGCCTTTTTAAATAGAACTAGGCTCCATAAACGATACCAAACACAACCAAAATCGTTTTTAAAGGCAAAAATAAAAAATAAAAACTATACCAAAAAATGGTTGGAGCTCAATTTTATAATTTTATATATGTTATACACCGTTGGCTAATCTATGGCCTCATGAAGTTTTTTTTTATTAAAATTTAATTATTTTAATTCTAGATTTTAAAAATTCTTTTGAAAATTTGCAGAAATTTCAGAAAAATAGCAAACATTTTCTGTTTCGGTTTAAAAAATAAATTTATGAAAGTATTGTTGTTGTATTAACAACTTAAGATGATGATTCATGTCTATTTCCATGATTATTTTTTATTAATTAGGGTATTATTATTTTTTTTAAATTACAAAAATTAGTTTTAATCAAGAAAAAAAATAAAGAGTTATGGAAAAAACTAGGAAGGAGTTAATAATGTATGCATTTTTTTATGCAACAGTGTTAGAAGTTTGCATGATAGTGGAGAATAGCACGGAAGCATGGCGGACCAATAAGAAATGTCAAGAAAAGGTCACAATGTAATTATTGTGGCAAGATGATCAATTCAAGGGGGCTGCTAACTGAAGTGGCTACAAGGATGTGGCAAAATGCACCAGGGTCCCTAGTGAGGTACAAAAGGCCATGGATGCCCTTATGAAGGGAAGATAGAGGAGATTAAAAAACCAAAAGGCAAGGGAGAAGTTTGATGAAGCAGTGCTACAGCCACCAGCACCAGGGGCCAACTCTGATATGATTATATGCCTGCTGATGTAGAGACAGAGGCAGAGAAGGGACAGATACGGCAGGCTTAGGTTAGAGCTGCAGAGATGGAGAAGGAGCTGGTTAGTCTGGCACTAGAGCAGTTGCACCTGAGGCAAGTGGTAGTGGTAGGGATAGGGGAGGAGGAAGAAGCATACGCAGGCGGAGTTGCCTTTCAGGGATCACAGAGTGTGAGGGCAGACCCAGCACCAATAGTAGATGATGATGATGATGATGATGATCCCATTGTCCTTTAACAGGATCTTGCCATATAGAGGACTCAGGATGCCAGACAGAGAAAACTAAAGCATGTTGGTTTAATTGGAAAGGTAAAGTGGGCAACATAGCATCCCAACAAATGCCACTGAGGGACCATACTATCAGAACCAGAGTATGCTGGACACTATGGGGGAGGGTGGCCATGGGCTAGGATGAAGGGGCCCTCTGCATATGAACTAATGAATGTTTATTTCCCCCAACAAAAATAGGAGCTGGAGTACATTGATAATACTTAAGGGGACATGAGAAAACCATGGAGTGACTGTGATGTGTGATAGTTGGACTGAACCCACTAGATAATTCATCAACTTTATGGTCTATTGTGATGGTAGGACTATATTCCTAAAATTTGTGGATGGATCCAAGGAGAAGAAGGATGCAAAGTATATATATATAAGCTGTTGAAGCATGTGGCATAGCAGCATAGGAGGTGGGGATACAATCATAGTTATCAAGGCGGCAAGGCGACCACGGCGTTTGAGGGCCTTCCTAAGCACCTTGGCGATAGGGCGACCACAAGGCGTCGCCTTGGCAAACAAGGCGTTCTAGTATTCTTTTTCTTATATAACCATTTTATTTGGTACAAATAGCATATTAAAAATTATATAATTTTACTTTGCTAAATAAATATTAATGATTCAAACCAATGCAAGATATTCATAAAAAAAAACAAATTAACAAACTAAGTTCATCATATTATCATAGAAATATAGCATATAAATGTGGAACAATATTATAAATTATTAAATATAAAGAATAAAGGGTTGCTAATACTTACCTCTATGATGCCAAAATGAGTGCCTATGCAGTAGGCCCTAAGGTAGGAACAGCAGCATAAGAATTGCTGGTGGGGGTGGAGAAGCCACACTATCATATCATGATTTCAACAAAATAACAAAATGACATCTATGATATGTATTCACAGGTCCACATTGTCTCAGGATGAGGATATATCATTCAATTTATTATAGGCAAAAGAAATGAGGATGGAAAAATAAAAAAGAAAAGAAAGAAAAGAACATAGTGCGTCACAGGGAAGGAGAAGGGAGAAAAAAACTTGTAAAGGAGGAGGAGGATGAGAAGAAACAGAAAAAAAAATCGATTATCAGTACACCTAGGCAGTAGGCCCTAAGGTAGGAATCGCCGATGGGGGTGGAGGCTGAAGGAGTAGCAGCATAAGAAAAAAAAAAAACGAAAAATCGAGGGAACAATGGGACATGGAGGCGCAGCAGCAGAATAAGAAAAATAGAAGAGAAGAAGAAGAAGAGTAGAAGGTTACTTACCTTGTTCCTTCACTGCAGGTTTTTTCTCCCAAACCCAAATAACGAAGATGAAAAGTCGAGGGTTTCAGTTTTTGACTTTAGTTGAAAAAGAAGAAGAAAAAGTCTTTTATACCCTTGATAGCATGTATCTCAATTTAGAAAATACATACACCAGCCAATGAAAAGTTAGTAAATAGAATAAAACAATAAAAATAAATAAATGGGGTTTTTATAGTATTGATCCAATGTATCTCAGTGTAGATACTCCATATACACTTTCAAATAATAAGTTAGGAAATAGAATAAAAAGTAAATACATAAAATAAATTTAACAACAAAAAGCGACCGCCTTGGTCACAAGGCGTCCTAAGGTGTCGCCTTGGTCACCTAAGAGACGCCTTGGTCACCAAGGTCGTCGCCTTTCTTACATACCATAAGGCGCTCCACCACCTTGCTTCCATATTTCCGCCTGGACGGCGACGCCTTGATAACTATGGATACAATACGTTGTCCCAGTGGTAACAGACAACAACAGCAACTTTAAAAAGGCTAGGCCAAGATTGATGCACAACAATAGGTACCACCTATTTTGGACACTATGCCACACCGTTAACCTCATGCTAAAGGACATGAGGCATAGATCCTTGGTATAAGGTGTGGTCGATAAGGCAAGACAAGTGAGCACACTTGTATACAACCATGGACATGCTTTACAGATGTTGAAGGACAAAAGCAACAAATATTTCGCAAGGCATGGCATTACTTGATTCGCCACCAACCACATTTCTCTGAAGATCTTTAAGGCAAAGATGGTTGTTCTAAGGTCTATGTGCTTCAAAGGATTGGTTTAGTTGCAGAGAGTTGGCTTCACCAAAGGGCAGTGCAGCACAGGTGACCATATCTAGTGACCAATTCTTGCATGACTTGAAGAAGGTCATTCTTATACCAGAACCAATGGTAAAGGTATTGAGGATGTCGACTCTGAGAAGAAGCCTACCTTGCCACACCTGTACGCAATCATTGGGATGATGAAGGACCACATGCAAGCAATGATACCACATGGTGGCATGTCGTAGCTGAAGATTATAGAGGATGGCAAGGAGAAGCACTTGATGCATCCACTTAATAGGGCTGGTGAGTTTTATCTTTTATTTTAAGCTACCTATGTCAATTTACATTCCATTTGCATCTTCATAAGCACTAACAAGTTCTTTATATCAGTCCCAGCATATTATCTAATCCATAGTACTAAAACTCGTTTCGTCTCGGTCGAGATTTCGAGAATTTCGAGTATCTCGGTCGAGTTGAAATGAAATGCAACATCGAATTGAAAAATGCAATATTTTGAATATTTCGGAAATTTCTGGAAATTTCAGTCATCTCGTTTTGGAAATCTCGGTCATCTCGTTTCGGAAATCTCGGTAATTTCGGTCATCTAGTTTGGGAAATTTCGGAAATCTCGGTCATTTTTGGCATTTTACACCTACAGAAAAAATACCATACTTAGTACTATTTCTCAATCCCAAGCACCAATACAAGAGTCAAGTTGAGATGTATCAGTTATCAATCACTGATAGATGCAGTGAAAGATGTGGTGGCCAAATTGGAGCCAAATCCAGCTATACAGTTCAGGTGCAATAATGAGGTGAGACTTGTAGTTAAGTATTTATAAGGAATATAATTGCTCAATTTCGTATTAATGCGAATATTACCAATGTTTGAAATGAGTATAGATAAAGAGCTTCAAGGATGCACTTGGGATTTTCAATCATGCAGCCACAAAGTCTGGTTGAGAATCCATAGCTCCTAGTAGGCCCACTCCATTATTTGTATATGAGATTGATGCAAGTTGAGACTTCAAGAGGCGAAACCAATTGAGCCATGCACGGTTGGAGAAGTTGGTGTACGAACACTATAACATGAGACTGAAGATGCAACACATACGCATAGGTATGGAAAATGATAAAGAACAAATTGAGCTTAGCAACATTTTCCAGGTAGAGTCAGATGAGGAGGAGGATCGAGGTGACCCTGTTATGGATTGGCCCGACCCCGAAATTGCTAGTCAGATGGATGCAGATGTCAACGAGTTTATGGAACCTTGAGAGGGTCGAGTTCATTCACAGACACCCCGACCTTCTGAGTCTCAGCCTGAAGAGGATGCTGATGAGGACATCGAATGGTCATATTTGAGTGGCCACACAGGTGCACAGTCCATCTAATGGTTGTGATGGGGGAGATAAATTTACATCCCCCCACGAGGATACAACTAGGCAGAGCCGAAGCTAAAGCCGGAGCCCATCCGACTCATAGGCGACTCAGTTCAGTCACGACACACAGGATGCTGAACATGGTTCACCGCACACATGCCCCCCCACCCCACATGTGTAGGCTACTTGAGAGGCACACGCCGCTGATTTAGACCAGCTGAGGATGATAGCATGGATATCGATGTGCCAACTCCACCCAGTTCATGTCTCCATGAGCCATTCCCTAGGTTGGGACACCTCCGGGGATAATAGGTGGGTTTTCATGGACTATTAGAACAATTGGGCACAATATATGTCATGGGATAAATATGTGCTGCATTCGGAGAAGCGTTAATGAATTCTTCAATCATACACAGCTCGTGGATTAGACCCGCCAAGAAACTAGAAACTCCAAGTGGAAATGAGTGTTGAGTGTTGTATACTTGTATTTCCCTAACCTAATGTATATTTTGATTGTTTTAATTGCATTTTTACATTTCCAGCAGCTAAATTACGTAGTTAGTGTTTGTGATAGGGCTAGTGTACTGCAGCATTCAGCGTATACTAGCAAACTTGGGTCCAAACCACAAGTACCATTTTGGGTGTTTTTTCTTCTTTTTTTTGGTGTGTGAAACTAATTCATGGAATATGTGTAAAATGGTAAAAAATATGCAGCACAAAAAAAAGGTCAAAAGACTATTTTTGGGGCCTCGAAAACCTAGGTTTCAATTTTGCCAGAAAAAATCCCAGGTTTCAGTCGAAACCTGGGAAGTTTCAGTTTCAGCCAGGGTCGAAATCTGAAATCTAAAACCTTGGTTGCAACAATGAATGATCTCATGCCCATGTACTTATAATCTTATATCATCATGCATGTCAGTTAACGACAAATGCTTGGTATCTCTGTACTTATACTCTTATATCATCATGTGTCAGTTAAAGACGTATACTTGGTATCCATGTAACCCAGCAGCAGTATCAAATTCAGTCAGAGAGATTCATAGCAACTTTATATTCAGCTCAGAACATAGTATGAAACAACATTTTACATGAGACATTCAAAAATAGTTGGAAGGAAATGAAAAAGTCAATTGTAAACTTGATGCATCAAGAGAAGTGAAAATCTTATGCAAAATAGAGACTCTCAAATGCTGACTCATTAAGACAAAAAATTAATAAATATTAATAACACCAATTTTCAGCTTCTTACTGATGCTAGAAAAACTTTGGCTGCGGCAAGAAAATCCTCAGTCTTTCCACCAGTGCACGAGCCTATATATACTCTGTCTATCTTCACATCTTTGCATTCTCTAGCTAAAGCACGATTATCTGGAGAATGAGGCTGCGAAATAAATAAAAAAAATGTCACCAGAGGCATAATTGGCACACACACACACAGTCACATTCACTATTTCAGAAATGCGAAAACTGACAATTTCAAATGCCACTATAGAGTACAGAACACCTACTCACCTTTGCCACCAAAGGCTCTATTTTGGAGACATCAAATCTATACTCGGATAAAAATCTATAAGTCGAGATAATCAGCTTGTCAGTCCATGCAATTTCCAGCAGATCAAGTAAATAAGGCAGTTTAAAAAAGATATGAAAGCTGAATGTTTTTAAGAAATAAAAAAGAAAGAATCATTTATTTTCAACTACTAAAGATGTAAGTGGACATATATAACCGGCCATTAGCATTCACTGAGTCAATTAAAATTACCATTACTTCTAAGATCCATATTTCCTGCACAACTTAGAACTTTCCCTGCCCCCTAAATTAATAACTTCATACTGTGAACTTTTGCAGAGTGAAAGTTAATGGATTTCCCCTCAAGAAATTGGAAGTCTCATTGAACAAAGAAGGTAGGTGAGATCGTAAGCTATTCTAGTGTTTAAAGTAAATCATGTAGAATTGCTCGCTACCGTTTCACCTAAATGCTCTAACTGTTAGGGAAGGGTGAATGTATACATCAACACTCACCCGCCCGCGCAGTCCAAGATCCCATGGTCCTTGCACGCGGAGTTCACACGGCATTTCCTTTGCACTGCGCCAAGGTAGAAAAAAATGTCGAGAGAACTCTTCGAGTGCATTTCCTATTATTCGAACACTCGACCTCCCCTACTCCGATACCATGTTCGCTACCATTTCACCTCAAAGCTCGAACTGGTAGGGAAGGGCAGCGTCAATGTATACATCAACAAGAATAGGGACAAAAAGCAAAGATTGAAAGATAACATTTAATTCCAAGGGAGAAAATTAAAATACAAAATTTAATTTCAAGGTACAGAAAAAAAACTGCTATTTTGAGACACAAGGCATAAAACAAAGAAACTGCATACACAGCACAAGCTAGAAGTTCAGTGAAATGTAAAACTAGGCTATGACAAAGGAGAGCAAAGGGAGCTGCTAAAACCATGTTTCAAGATTTCGCAAAATATCGCCGATATATCGGCATATTTCGGAAATCTCGAGCCTACAAAGACAATTTGGCTGGTCGAAATGAAAAAATACAATATTTCGATGATATTTCGTGAGATATCGGCGATATTTCGCGATATCACGAAATATCGTCGAAATATTTCCTTTTAACTTAAATGCTCACGTGACTATGGGTTTAAAATCAGAATTTCGCAAGTCTCAATCGATATTTCGACCGAGACCTGCATAGAGCTCCAAATCCTTCATTTTTTCCTCTTCTTCCACTCTTCCAAGCATCATCCAAGCATTGTTCATCCTCATTTTCGACGGATTATCGCCGGAAACATGTCGGAGCCTCATCTAAGCACATCCTCCAAGGATTTTTCACTACTTAAGGTAAATCCTTTTTCTTTAAAACTAATTTTTTTGAAATTACTATGTTCAAGAGTTAGATGGTGATGATATTAATATATGTTAGACACCGGAGGCCGATCTACAACCTCACGGTGTCAAAAAAAATTTTCCATATGTATTTTATTTTTTTAATTTTTTGATTTAAAAATTGATTTTCCTGAAGCAAAAATAGTTATAAATTAGGGGTAATATAAATTGGATGGGGATCAATTAAATATATGTTAGACACCAATGGCCGATCTACGTCTTCACGGTGTCGAAAATATTTTTCCGCTCATAAATAATTATTTTTATTTTTAGAAATTAAGAAAAATATTTAAAAATTCAAAAAAAAAAGAAATACATAAGGAAAACTATTAGGTTTTGGTTTGAAAAATCTGAAAAAATATGAAAGTAATTTCTACATGTTTTTTAAGTGCATTAAATATATATATTATGTTTAATCATTTCGGTTTTGGTGTGTTAGGTCAATATTTATATGAAAATTATTTATAAAAAATTATTTTTAATTATGAGAAAAATTAAGGGTTAGGGGAAATATATTAAATCAATTGTTTACTACTCTCAAAGTCTCAATTGAAGTACTTCTACATTAAGTTTTTAATCATTTATTTTACTTACATTGCAGTAAACAAGTATTATTATGGTGGATCGTCAAAGACAACGTGCGAAAGGAAAGCAAAAGGTAGGGGAAAGTAGTCAACAGAGGGAGCAGAGGGAGCAGAGGGAGCAGAGAGAGCAGAGAGAGCAAAGGCCAGCCAGGCAGCCTAGGGTTGACATTGCATGGTTACATGGCACTCCAATTGATGGGGATAAGAGAAAATCCCAATGTAACTATTGTCATATGCAGTTTTTGGGAGGTGGGTCCAGTAGACTTAAACAACATCTGACTGGAGGATCTAAAGATGTTGTAGGTTGCCATATGGTCCCTACTCAAGTAGCTAGGGAAGTTGGTGACAGTTTGAGGGGAAAGAATAAGAGGAAGGCTGAAAAGCAAAGGGTAAGGGAACAACTAGAGGAGGCAGTGAGGAGTTCAATAGGAGGAGGAGGACAATACCATGATGATTATGGTGATGAATCTGATGATGATGACAGTGATGATCCCATCTATGTGCCTACTGATATACAGACACCACAGGAGGCTAGGGACTTTCGACGGTCTGTTTCAAGGAGTAAAGTTAGTTTTCAAGAAAATCAGTAGATACAAAGAGTAGGGGGTAGTGGAGGAGCAAACACATCTGGAGGTTCTAGAGTTGGGGGGTTGTTGAATCCTTTTAAAAGATCACAAAGTATGAAGGAAGCTCCAACACCTCTATCGGTACCAGTACCACCATCACCATCAGATCCTAAACTACATAGGAAGAAGGGAAGCACTCAACCAAAAATCAAAGGAGCATGGAAGAATATGAAGGGGTTAGTGAAAGAATCAATAGTTAAGTGGATGCTATACCATACCATCCCAGCAAACACCGCACAAGACCCCCATTATGATACCATGATTAATACAATTGCAGAGGCTGGCCTAGGGTTCAACGGGCCCACCCCATATGAGGTAATGAATGTTTATTTACCTCAACAGAAGTCCGAGATTGATGAGTACATTGGGGAGATGAGGAGTATGTGGGAGACATATGGGGTGACTATAATGGCAGATGGTTGGACTGGGCCTACAAGAAAGTCCATCATCAATTTTATGGTATATTGTGATGGGAGGACAGTTTTCCTCAAATCTCTGGATACATCCAAAGAGATAAAGGATGCAAAGTGGTGAAAGTTTTGGAACCAGTAGTTAAAGTTCTACATATAGCGGACTCCGCTCTGAAGGGCCCCACCATGTCAGTCCTATATGCTGCAATAGACTTGAGGAAGGATAGTATCTACAATGTGACTCCTCGTAGTAGCAAGCACTACTTGGACATTATCAATGCTTGCGGGGAAAATCAACTTATGCATCCACTGCATAAGGCTGGTGACTAATTTTGTTTATGTAACTAATTCATATCTTAGTTTCTTAGTAAGATTACTAATTACAATATCTTATTTCTATATGTCAATTTTCAACATACTACTTAAACCCCAAGTATCAATATAATAATAGGCGTGGGTTGAATACTTAACTTATTGATGCTATGAAACAAATAGTAAAAAAGTTGGAGCCAGATGGTAGACTACAATCTATATGCAATAATGAGGTGAGTCTTATAATTCATTTAGAATATAATAAATTAATAAGTAGTAATTAGTTAATGAGTCATTATTAATTTTCCACATGGGTATAGATAAAGATATTTAGGGATGCATTGGGGAGTTTTAGAACCGATGCTGCAGTACAAGGCAAAGCACGTGATGATGCTGGTACTCAATTCAATATCTTATTCTTTTAAATTACATATGTATTGAAAGTTGAAAGTTGTGAAAATTTTGACACGTATTTTTTTGTTGTAAACTTGTAATGCAGCTGAATGGTGGGTGTTGTATGGGGAATCGGCTGAGAATTTAAGGAGAATAGCAATCAAGATCCTTGCCCAAACATGTTCCGCATCTGGCTATGAGAGGAACTGGAGTACGTTTTCACCCATCCACTCCAAGAGGTGCAACAGATTGGGTTCCGAACGTCTATCTGACATGGTGTATGTGCACTACAACTTGAGGCTGAAACTACAACACATACGCATGGGACATGAGGGGCAAAGGGGCACTATTGACCTCACCGACATCTTTCAGGTTGACTCAGATGATGAGGACCATATTGTGGATTGGGTGAGGGATAGAGGTGAGCCGGTGTTGGATTAGGAGCAGGGATGTAAATGGATATTCGTAAATCCGTATTCGATCCGAGTTCGTATCCGTTTAGGAGAATCTGAATCCGTCCGAAACTAATCGGATACGAATATGATAATCCCCCTATCCGACCGATTATTATCCGATTTGTTTAGCAGTCCGACGGTAATAAAATATCTGAAATATAACTCTGTGTTTATCTATCCTTTTAAGTTACCTTATTGGATTTTGTTATCTTATTTTTATAAATTTATAAGTTAAGATAATGTGACTCTTTTTCTAGATTTGCTATTGGTTTATATATATTGTTTTATACAATGTGATACATGAAATTTCATATCTATTAAAAAATCAAAAGTAAAAAACGTAGGAGAATAAAAGACTAAGAAGAGTAGAAGAAAGGGTAATTACTAAACTCTCAAGTCTCAACCCTAACCCTCATCATAAAAATGGTAAATATGTCAACGGATAGTCGAAAATTTGTATTCAATCCGTATTCATATCCATTTAGGAGAACCTGTATTCCAAAAATCACTATCCGGAAATTATCCGAATCCGTCCAAAAACCGATAGGATATTATCCAAATCCGTCCGAATATAATCGGATACGAATATGATAATGCCACTATCCGACCGAATTCGATCCGTTTACATCCCTAATTAGGAGGGAGGCAGGCCAGACCCTGTGATAGCTTCTGAGATGGATGCTGATGTGGATGACTATACGGCTGACGAGGGTCAGATACACGCACCGGAAGCATCACCCATACCATTCCAGCCCACAAGTGGCAATGCTAATGAGGATGATGACTGATCCTGGCCCTCAGGTGGTACTGGTAGGAATTAGACTCAAACTCAGACTGGAACTGATGGAAGTGATGATGATGGTAATGATGATGGCAGTGATGATGATAATGGTGGTGGTGCTGGTGGTGGTGGTCATAGTTGTCAAGGCGTCGCCTAGGCGGCGTCGCCAGGCGTCCAAGCGCCTTGGTCGCCTAATTGGTGTCGCCTTAAACTTTGGCCCTCTCCACCGCCTTGGGTCGCCTAACCTCCGTGACAACTATGGTGGTGGTGGTGGTGGTGGTGAAGCATTTAATGGAATGCGAGAGCGTTATGTGGTAGACCAGCAGACGGAGCCTGTAGAGCCAGTCCGATTCACCAGAGAAACACAATTTGATCATGCCACACAAGGTACGGACCATGGTGCACATGAGGCCACACCCACACCCGCACCCTCACGTACCCCCTTATCATACACCAGGAAGCGTAGGGGTCGGCAGACACAGGTTGTTGATCATATAGATATTGATGAGTTATCCAGCTCTGTTGGCGGATTGAGTATGGGTGATAGGGAGGGAGGATCGAGTGGGCATTGGCGTGCCCTATCTTTTGACGCACATACCACTCCATCGTCATCGGATTACAGTGCATCACAACCTCAAGGTGGATATGGATATGGGCAGTTCGTAAGGGACTATAACTCCCAGTCCCAGTACCAGCCCCAGGGACGTACTGGTCCTACTGGATCATCTTTTATGGACGACATCTTTTCATACCCTAGTTACCCAACTCACCAGCCATACATGCTGCCAGCAGGCCCAGCACCGACATCACATCATACTGGATCAGTGGGTAGTCATGGTTCTTCATAGTCACAGATTGGTCACCAATATCCTAGGATAGGTTACCTTCAATATGTTGATGACTCCATTTACATGGCAATTGTGGATGACTACACTCGTATCTTCTCCGAAACTATACCGTGGTCCACGTATGTCCTTCAGACAGAGGAAAATGGACATCGACTCCAGCAGAGCATGAGTGGGGTCGATCCAGGAAGGCATAGCAATTATTATTAGGTATTTTTTATGCACATTTGACTTTATTTTTTATTCATTACTTTGTTTCAATTTGTTATGCCTTTGAGTACGTATACAGTTATACAATGTGTATTTAACTATTTACATCAGGGTTCGATCGTATACTGTCAATCAAGGGTGCAAACCCAAAACACCATTTTGAGTTCACTTTTTTGTAATATGAAGGTTTAAATGTGTTTATTTAGCTTAAATAAGGGTATACATGAAGTATCAGGCATTAATATGGCAAAAAACCCACCGAAATGTACTGCCGAAATATGGCAGAAAAAATACCATATTTCGACGAAATTTCGATACATTTCGGATATTTCGGATATCTCGGCCAGCCCGAGATATTGAACCTATTGAACCTTGGCTAAAACTAGAGAGAGAAAATTTCTTTTATCATACTAATGAGGGATTGGATGAGGTTGGGTTTCTATGGAGAAACTCGAATCCTGATAAAGAACACATATCAGAGAACAAGCTGGTATAAGAATCGACAAGGATTAGAAAAGAACACCAGTGGCTCGTCATGAACTAATGAAAGTGATACAGGACCATCTCAAGCTTTAGACAATGATATTTCCTCTTCGTAAAGTCATAATCAATCCAAGGAAGACAATGAATGTTTGAATTTTGTTCAGAATTTTGAGACTATCTGTTATTTCTGGCACTTCTCTTTGAGGCTAACTTAAAAGGTCAAAACGTATTCATTTAGCATGATTTGGGGCCATTTGAAGGCTATGCCATAAATTTCCAATAAGACCACGATCTTGTGCAATAGGAAGATATTACCAATTTAATAATAAACCCTTTAGAAAGTTTAATTACATTAGGGAATCAAATTTTAACTAGAATTTATTCATTATTTTGGTACATTTTATTTTCTTATGAAAGGGGTAAAGCACTCATTGAGTTATTTGATAGTACCTCAGCCATTAGGAGCCAAATTATTAGAGTCAAACTCGAAGTAGATGTCCTATAGGAATTTCTATTCACAGTTAATAGTCCACCAATATCTTTCTTATTTCTTCTTCAATTTTCTGCAATTCTGTTTTCAATTTTAGTCCATTACCTCTGCCCTTTCTTATCCCTGTCTGCATCAGAATGATGGGAAATGCTAGCGCTACTGAGACTACTCTCTTTGTATGAGAGCACGTTGATGGTCACAGCAGAAGCGACAAGCAATGAACAAACAAAAATTTCGAGCAAACGGATGTCAATGACTATAACAATTAAAATGAACTGGGAGTGGTGGTTACCAAGAACAAACTGGTGGTATGTTCCTCCAAAGGAATGCAGAACTTTTGATTGTTCCTTCTCCAATGTCTATAACCAAGCTTGAAGATGGACAGATTCTCTCTTCCTCACCTCAAGTCAAGCGTAGAGACAATAATGTGTTGTGCGATTAGGGTTTCAACTTTAGCCTCTCTTTTATAAGTGGTCTAATCTAAGATTACAGTCTAGCGGATACGACCATCCCAATTGGTGTAATCCTAAAGGGTAGCCTTTAAGTTATCCTTAATTGCACAAAAGGACAATCCTACCAAAGGTGTAACCTGAAAACCCCCGTTGGCAGAAACTTTTATTACATTTCTCCTTCACACAACTGACATCCACAATGGACCATAATCCATTGCACACTGATATGGGAGTGTCAAAACCAATGACCAGATATTAAAATGTTTGAAAACATTTTTCAAATAATATTTAATATAACCATAATAAAATCCATTTTTAAGACTCTTCAAAAACAAGTGTCGGGCCCCGACTAAGACCAATCGCTGTCAAAAAACTCACTCATATGGATGTTCTCCTTGACAAAAAGGCGATAGAAACGATATTGAGCATCAGCCTATTAACATTCATACCATGTACACCAAGCGGCTGGTGTGTAGGGAATCCTATTGGTAGGCATCAACCATTGGCAAACCATAAACGCACAAGACATAAAGGTAACAATGTCTCTCAGGTAAGGGAAAAAAATAACTACCAAAGATTTTTGTTGCCATACACAACTGGTGGTGAACCATTCAAAATTATCTACAGATAAATGTTCAACACATACATGTGTCCATATCTATATTTCCATTCCAATCCCCATTGGGGAAATATACAATATGGCAACCCTAGAATAGAGTGCCCAAGTCTATCCATAGTTGTGAACAAGGTTTAAGGTATCGGTAACGGGTATCGTATCAATCGGGTGATTTTAAGAGACATATCTTATCGTATCGGAGATACATATCAAACACTAGAAATACACATAGTTATGGTCATGATATACATGGAAATACACTTTTGGAACAAAAAACAATATAAATAAGCAATATATAACAAATATCATGCATAAATACTAAAATGGAGAATAATGTATAACCAAACAAGTGCATTAAATTGAAATTGTTATAAAAGATGAGGTTTATTACATGTTGTAATCGTCTATAGCCATAAAGTGTATTGGATGATGCAAAGGATGATGTTGTAGCACTCCTTAATACGTTTTTTAGTCCAAAAGTGTGAAAAACCAAGATTACATGCAAGATTTTAGACTCTTGGTTGAGAGTTTTCCTTCATTTTTCTGTTAGAATAGGAGTTGTATCGAGTCTGTGAGTAAAAAGGGCTTTTTTTATGGAATTTGTCGATGGTATCAGTATGTATCTGTATGTATCAAGATGGATGGTATCGATATGTATCAATCGTATCATATCGTATCGGCCCATAAATTTCAATACAATCCGAGACAACATTTCTTTTTTTTTTTTAAAAAGACGTATCGGTATGTATCTATTGGTACTGACCGATGCCGATACGTATTGGCCAATACGATATGATATGTACCATTACTTTAACCCCTGGTTGTGAACGAATAAACGGTACTAATGGGGGCAGTTTCACATAAAAGAATAAATATGACAAGCTAATGTAGTCCTAGATAGGATAGGATCCTACTAGGAGCCAGGTGAACAGAAGTTCTGAAGCTGCTAGCCGATTGGGATAGATTGGGGTATTTTAGGTCAGATCTAGGGTTACACTTGGGAGAATGGAGTTGGGTTTTATTTGGTAAAACTGGGCAGGTTATAAGGGTTTCAATGAACTAGGTTTGATAAGGTTTGAATGAGATTTTAAATTTCACAAAATTTAGGTTTAGGGTTTCGGGTTTTGGGAATGAAGGGAATGATGAGATTTAGGGTATAAAATTAGGTCAAGGGGTTCTGGTTCAGTGTCACTGGTATGGAGAGGGTGGTTCGGTTGAAGTTTGATGTGGTTTGGATGGTTGGTTAGGTCTGGACAGAGTTTAGAGGTTTTTAGGTTTCACAGAGATGAGGGGGAATGAGTTGCTGGAACTGTGGTGTGAGTTTGGGACAGATCTGATGGTGGAATGGAGCTGGGCGGGAAGCAGGCTTAGGTTGGAGGATTAGAAGACGAAGGGTAATTGCAGAAACTGTAAACAACTTACTGGAATGTAACCCTTCAGCAGCAGCTTGATAACTTGAAGAGGTCCTCCTGATCTGAACAGATGCAAGGAGTCACTGGAATCCACTAGCCCTTCACCTTGAGATCCACAATGCAGCACTCACACAAGGGGAGCAATGGCAGCAGCAGCAAAGGCAACAAAGCAGAAGTTTTTTTGAATAATTGAACTGTGGGGGAGCCTCCCACGATCTATCTTATTTATAATCAAAAGGGCCAAAGGCCTTACACTTATTCAGATCTGGATTAGGAATCCCAGATCTGATTCCTATTACAAAAACAATTCCAACCCTCTTAAAATAATGGAGGGGGGGACAAAACATAGCTTTAAAACAATTACTTAAAAGATGCTCTAAGAGCCAATAGGATTAAAACAAAACTAGGCAATAGAAAAGAGTCACTTAAATTGGACCATTGGTTGGACCGGTTCAGTTTAAGAGCTAAAAAAAAAACTAAGTACAAAAACAGAAATTTAAAATCTAAGGCTCCAACAATCAGCCCTAAAGTCTAGGGCTGTTTCTTCTGCTTCCGGATGCTTGGACTTGCATCAGCTCTCCCCGGCTTAAAAACATTCATCTCCGATGAATGGGTGAAGGACATGTAACGTTCATACAACTCGGGGTCAAGCTTCTTGAAATCATCTGCATGGATCCAAGTACTGTCCTGGCGTGGGCAACCTTTCCATTTGACAAGGAAGGAATGGTAACCTGTGTCATGTCGAGTGGTCTTGTGCATGTCATCTACAACCTCCTCGATCACATCTTCAGTGGGTGGCTTGTGTTGGGGCAGCCTTAGCATTTGTTAAGAATCACCATCGTCTAAGTAGTGTCCCACATACAAGTAAAGATCAGCCACATTAAACACATTGCTTATGCCCATATTAGCAGGCAACTCTAGAACATAAGCATTAGGTCTAATACGTTTCAGCACTTTGTACGGACCCATCTTCTTCGGGTAGAGCTTGCTATGAGCACCTGGCTGGTGTCTCTCTGGGTTGACTCTAACCACAATCATGTCTCCAGGCTTGAACTCAACATATCTTCGATGCTTGTCAGCTATAGCCTTGTAGTGATCAGTGCTGAGTGCAATTCTTCTTCTAACATCTGCATGCACCTCAGTGATATGGCGTAAAAACTAAAAACTCATCCGCTTCAATGCTAACCCTAGCTTGAGGGGGTAAAGGAACAAGATCAATGGGACGTTTGGGCTGAATTCCTAGCAAGATCTCAAAAGGAGTATGTCCAGTGGACCTGTTCACAGAGCTGTTGTAAGCAAACTCAGCAATGTCCAGGATGGAGGGCCATGTCTTCTCACAGTCTCTGACCAAACACCTTAGCAGATTACCAAGACTTCGGTTTATCACCTCTGTTTGCCCGTCTGTCTGTGGATGGAAGGCAGTAGAGAACAGCAGCTTCGTATTTGTCTTCATCCATAAGGTCCTCTAGAAGTAACTCATGAATTTCACATCCCTGCCAGAAACTATAGTGCTAGGCAGCAGCCCATGGATGCGAACTATTTCCTTGAAAAACAACTTGGCAATGTGGGAAGCATCAAGTGTTTTTCTACAAGGAATAAAGTGAGCCATCTTGGTGAATCTATCAACAACAACCATGATGGAATCGTACCTCTCACGAGTAGGGGGCAACCCAAGAACAAAATCCATGCAAATATCAACCCAAGGCTGGTGAGGAATCGGCAATGGTGAGTAGAGACTCGTGTTCTGCTGGTCACCCTTAGCTAACTGGCAAACTCGGCATCTCCTGATTACATGCTCCACATCCTTGGCCAAGTGAGGCCAATAGTACCGATCAGTCACTTGTAGGATGGTCTTGTCTTTCCCAAAATGTCCGCCTAAGCCTCCTCCATGTAACTCCCGTATGATGTGATGGCGTAGGGAAGAATCTAGTATACACAGTTGTGTACCAAGGAATAGATAACGATCATGTATAGCATAGTTAGGGTGCTATCCACCCTGCTTCAGATCAGCATATAGGACACTGAAGTCCTTGTCACTAGCATACTCATCACGTATCTGCTCAATGCTAAAAGCATGGGCTGAGAAAGTGTTCAAAGTCAGTATTTTTCTACTCAATGCATCAGCATTGTGTTCTCCTTTCCTAACTCATACTTTAAAGCAAAGTTAAACTCCTGTAGATAAGCAACCCACTTCGCATGCCTGTTGCTAATGGACTTCTGAGAGTGGAGGTGCTTGAGTGCTTCATGATCAGTGTATAGAACAAACTCCTTCCCAATGAGTTAATGTCTCCAACGGTGAACCACTTGAACAACAACATAAAGTTCAATGTCATAAGTGGAGTACCTTCGTTTGGCATCATTGAGCTTCTCACTGTAGAAAGCAATAGGATGTCCACCTTGCATCAAATCTCCTCCTAGACCAATATGAGAAGCATCTATAGCAACTTCAAATATTTGGTCAAAATTTGGTAGATGTAGAACTAGAGCTTCAGTCATCTTCTTCTTAATTACTTGGAAAGCTTTGTTGGCGGCTGCTGTCCATTCAAACTTTCCTTTGCCCTGCTTGGTACACTCAGTAATAGGTGCCATAATGTCACTGAAATTGCAAACAAATCGCCTGTAGAGTGATGCCAACCCATGAAAACTTCTAACTTATGTGAAGGACTTCGGAATAGGCCATTCAACAATGCTTTGGACCTTCTCCGGATCAGTTTCAACACCTTTCAAAGATACAATAAATCCAAGGAAGATCACCTTGGGCAGCATGAAGGAGCACTTCTTCAAATTGATATACAGCTTCTCCTGCCTGAGTACTCTTAGTACTTGCTTCAAGTGGTAAATATGCTCTTTCGGATGTTTACTGTACACCAAAATGTCATCATAGTAAACAACAAGAAATTTACCCATGAAAGGACGAAGTACCTATGTCATGACTCTCATGAAAGTGTTGGGTGCATTTGTCAGGCCAAAGGGCATAACCTTCCACTCAAACAAACCATCCTTGGTCTTGAAGGTTGTCTTCCATTCATCTCCAGAACGGATACGAATCTGATGATACGCACTTCTAAGATCAATTTTGGAGAAGATCATAGAACCGGAACAGCATGTCTAATACATCATCAAGTCTGGGGATAGGGAACCTGTACTTTATGGTAATTTTATTTATAGCCCTGTTGTTCACACACATACACCACGAACCATCCTTCTTTGGAGTCAATAAAGCTGGAACAGCACAAGGACTGAGGCTCTCTTGGATGAACCCCTTTTGGGGCAGCTCTCCAACTTGCTTCTTAAGCTCACCATGCTCTGTAGGACTCAATCTGTAGGCTGGAAGGTTGGGCAGAATTGAACCTGGCACCAAGTCGATGGCATGCTGAATGTCTCTCAGTGGAGGTAATTCATTGGGAAGTCCCCCTGGCACCACATCAGAAAAGTCATTCAATAGCTCCTTAATAGGCTGTGATAACTTAACTTCAGGCTGGGCAGCAACTTCTTGTGCCACCACAGCTAGGATCAGACCTGTATCATGGCTGGTCTGCTCAAATTCCTTTTGTGGAATAGCTAGTAGTTTGTTCTCATAATCTGTCCCCTTTTGATTTGTACGCATTGATTGGCGTTTGCGCATTTCTAAGGGTAGATTAAGAGGTTTAAAAAAAAACTTGTTGTCCCTTGTATTGGAACACACACTGGTTCTTCCTCCCAAGGATAGCAACATCATTATCATATAGCCAAGGTCTTCCCAGTAAAACATCAGTCATCTTCATTGGGATGATGTCGCACCATACCTCTTCTGAGTAGGCTTGAAGATGCAAAGGTACATTGCATCTCTTGTTCACCTCCAACTTGTTACCATTCAGCAGAGAGACTTTGTAGGATCAGGATCGTCTCCAGGGAGGTGTGCGCCCAAGGTGCTGCCAGGGGGCATCCAACAGTTGAGCTGTGCCGCACACATCTCGGCGCACGCCTAGGGATGTGTGCAGCACAGCCCAACGGCTGGCAGCACCCTGGGCGTGCTGGGCTCCCTGGAGACGAGCTAAATTCGACTTTGTAAGGCAATGGGTGCTTCTCTAATTTCAGATTAGCCTTCTTCACAAAGCCTTCAGAAACCACATTAATACAGTTGCCACTATCAACAATAACCTGGGCAGTGCGTTCTCCAGTTCGCATACGAGTGTAGAAGATGTAACTACGTCGCCAATCTTCTTCTTTGATTTCAGCCATCAATATGTGTGCCACAACATGAACACCTCGGTATCTTCATAATCATCACCATGGATAAGTCTTCATACAGTTATCCACATGTGGGCTGATCAGTGGGAAGTTGTAGGACGAGAAGAACTACCAGCAGAGAAACCTGGTCATGTAGAACCAGCAATAGAATTTCCTGGTCGTGTATAGCCAGAGGTAATAGGTTTGGAAGTTGGAAAATATTTTTTGGTGTCGACAGCTGGGGAACCAAACCGCCTATTTTCAGCCAATAACTCCTCAGCCTTTAGTGCCTTCTCAAAACAGTCCCTAACATCTCTGATGTCAGCTACTCCCATAGCTCTGACAATACCAGCCCTCAATCCGAGTCAAAACTGAGATAACATCTGAGTGGTACCCTCTCTAATGCCAGTACGAGAAGAAAGAGAATCAAACTTCTACATGTACTCAGATACGGTCATAATCCCTTGGTGTAGGGAGTTGAATTGATCCTATATCTATGCTCTGTAGTGCCTAAGTAGGTATTTCTCCCTCAAGTCATATCTCATATCTTCCCATGTAGTGGGTGCATTACCATCAAGTTCCATGTCCCTTTCTGCAGTTCGCCACCATTCTCGAGCAGGGCCAACTAGCTTGGTACGTGTCAATCTCATCTTTCTGTTTTCAAGCAAGTCATACCAATCAAAATAATCATCTAGAGCAACAAGCCAGTAATAGAATACCTGAGGATCATGATTCCCATAGAACTACTTTAACTCGAGCTTCACCTTCTGAGTATCATACCTTCGATTGGAAACTTCATCTATAAATAGGACCTCATGAACTCTTCAAAATTAGGCCTCCTAGGCTCTTCTCTGCTTATGTCGTCTCTGTGCCCATCTCTGTCATTCCTGTTATATCTGCGCCTATCTCTGTGATCCCTGTATCGTTGTGATCTCTGGAATGATCTCTGTGATCTCTATTTCTTCCCAGGGTTCCTTGTATTTCAAAATTAACTTGATATCTATCCTCTTCAAGAGGATTGTTGCTGTCCTTGTTTGGGGTAATCCTTTGCTCTTCTAATCGTGTTACCTTTTCATTCAACTTCTGCGGCATCTCCAGTTGGAAGTTAAAGACAGCAAGTGAACAAAGGAAAGATGAAGGTAGGAGGTTGAAGGAGAGAAGAAGAAGAGAAGAGAAAATGGTGCAATGTTGTGTGTTGGAGAATAAACTTCACTACACCTATATTACTTCACTAATGAGCTAAAAGAAATTACATACACCTCCCTAGGGAGGTAAAAGGTAAAACAGAAGAAATACAATATAAGGCAACTAGTTAACTAACTAGTTCCTAAAGTACTCCTACAACATACAAACTCTAACACTCCCCCTCAAGTTGGAGAATAAATATCATGCATTCCCAGCTTGCATAATAGGGTACCAAACTGAAGAGAAGAAAGCCCTTTAGTAAAGATGTCTGCCAATTGATCGCCAGTCTTCACAAAAGGGGTGCAAATGCAACCAGAGTCTATTTTCTCCTTGATGAAGTGCATGTCCACTTCGAGGTGCTTTGTTCTGTCGTGTTGCACAGGATTGTGAGCAATGCTTATGGCTGCCTTGTTATCACAATAGAGCCGCATAGGATCATTAGTATCAAACCTCAACTCTTAAACCAATCGTTTCAGCCATATAAGTTCACAAACTCCATGAGCCATTGCCCTAAATTTTGCCTCTACACTGGATCTAGCTACAACAGGTTGTTTCTTACTTCTCTATGTGACTAAATTATCACCAACAAACGTGCAATAGACAGATGTAGATCTTCTGTCTGAGATGGATCCAGCCCAATCAGCATCTGTGAAGCCCTCTCTCCTCAAGTGATCATGTTTGGCATACAATAGTCCTATCCCAGGGGAGGACTTCAAGTATCTAAGGATACGGTATACAGCATCCAAGTGCCCACTCTTGGGGGCATATAAACTGACTCACAACTCCCACTGCATAAGAAATATCTGGGCGCGTCATAGATAGATAGATGAGTTTCCCCACTAATCTTTGGTAATTCCCTGCATCAACAAGGGAGGGACCACAATCTTCTCCTAGTTTGTGATTCTGCTCAATAAGAGAACTTGCTGGTTTGTAGCCCAACATCCCTGTCTCTTTCAACAAATCAAGGACAAACTCCCTTTGACATATGTTAATTCCTTTCTTGGACCTTGACACTTCAATTCCCAAGAAATACTTTAAGGGACCCAAATCTTTAATCTCAAACTGTTGAGCCAAGTAGGTCTTCAGCCTAGCTATCTCAACTCTGTCATTTCCAGTCACAACAATGTCATCAACATAGACAATTAGGGTTGTGATGGTACCATTACCTCTCCGGGGAAATAAGGTATGGTCAGCTTGACTCCAGGAGTAACCATTCTTTATAATAGCCTGTCTGAACCAATCAAACCATGCTTTTGGAGATTGTTTGAGACCATATAAAGCCTTCTTCAGGAGACACACCTTGCCTTCAGCTGAAGGAAACTTGAAGCCAGGAGAGGGCTGCATGTACACTTCCTCCTCTAAGTCACCGTGGAGGAAAGCATTCTTCACATCAAACTGGAATAGAGGCCAATCTCTATTGGCTGCCAATGATAAGAGGACTCGAATAGAATTATGCTTAGCCATAGGAGCAAATGTCTCCTGAAAGTTAATCTCATACACTTGACTATACCCTTTGGCCACCAACCTTGCCTTGTATCTCTCGATTGTACCATCTGGTAGGTACTTGGCTGTGTAGACCCACCTGCATCCAACTGGAACTCTCCCCCTGGGAAGGTCAACCAGTTTCCAAGTACAGTCCTTCTCAAGAGCCATAATTTCCTCAGACATGGCTTGCTTCAACTTTGGGTCAGACATAGGTTCAGTAAGATATTTAATTTATTAGCGTTTTTAATTAGTTGGATTTATCTTGTAACCTTCTATTTTAGTAGGTTAATTAGTGATAAGATTGCTTTAGGATTTAATTAGAGATAGACTTGCATTAGGAATTTATTTCAGTTTTAAATTTAGATTAGGAGTTTTATTTTTTTTAAATACTATCTTGTAAGCAACGAAGGATCAGATTTGAGTGAATGAATGTTTGAGTTGTTTTGTTACCGGATTGATACGAACAATGGTTGTGTGACCATCTCTTATACTATCTTGTAAGCAACGAAGGATCAGAGTTGAGTGAATGAATGTTGAGTTGTTTTGTTACCGGATTGGTACGAACAATGGTTGTGTGACCATCTCTTCCCCCCCCCCCCCCCACGCTCCTTTGTGCGATTTCTTCTTTTATTTTCCTTCTCTTACTTTTCTTCTTCTCCTTTTCTGTTTTCCCCTGTTCCAGCGGTACTTTGCTTTTCCCAACTCAGATTCGATCAGTCCCTCCCTTCTTCTGTTCTCCCTCATCTTTTGGTAGTGTTCTCACCTGCCCCAGGCAACACTAACCCCAGAGTTTCACTCTCAAAATCCTGTTCTGTTGAGATATACTTACCAGCACCCATACCTGAACCTGCAACTCTTGCTGGCTTTGATTGCAGAAGAGTTGTTCCAGTTCTTTGGATGCTGGATCTACCTGATATTGGGGAGAGGACAAGGGAACCCTTAAGCGATACTTAGCTGAGAACTACAGGGCCATCTACGGCCATTCTCGAAATCCCCCAGTTGAACTCCACTTCCTCAGTGATGCTGGTTCGATTTCTGGAGGTTGAAGACATCCTTTTGGTGATATATTAAACCCTTTTATGGTTCTTTCCAATATTACCCTTCCTTCTTAGAACTATTACCCTCTATCCTTATTTTTATTTTATTTCCTAGTTTACCCTTTCCACTAGCACCTTACAAATCCATTGCTTTTGTTTGGGAGTTCTGTTTATTTACAATTCTGCCACCCCTTTTATGAGCTTCACATTAATTACAAAATTGCCATCCTCCAATAGGCATTGAATTATTTACTATTCCGCCACTAGAACTTGGATTTGAGTGTTTCCTTGCTTGGGTGGGCCATAGTTGTCATGGCGTCACCATATCGACGCCATGGCATCATATCGCTGGAGAAGTGGGCATATCGACCACCGATATGGATGATGTAAGAATAGCGACCGATATGGCCTCCATGTCGTTGCCATGGCGCCGCCATGGACGCCATACCACGACATATGGCCATATCGGGCGACATGGTTGTTTCAAATTATAAAACTTAATTTTTTAACAATAAATCTTTTTAACCATTTTTTATTTTAATGCTTTTTCCTTAACATAAAAAAAATTAAAAAAACATCAAACAGAAAACACTAATACACTATTGAATAATACATATTCACATCAGCAAATTTTATTTATTTTTATTTAGATGGGTTGTTTATTAGCTTTATTCACTCAATATAAATTACGTTCTTGTAATTGTTATTTTGTTTTGTTACTTTTGTAGTCACTTTCATATGAATCATATCTCAACTGTCATGATTTTTCAACTTTATTATCAGCAAGACTATTGCTATCAATTATTTGATAATCCATGATTTCATATACACTAATGGATATTACACTTTCATGAATTAAACCATAGTAGATTAGTAGTACGCTTTCATGTTAATTTTTTGATGTTATAGGGTATATATTATAGCATACTAAATGACATTAAAAATAGAGAAAATAAAAAATAAAACATGGTCGATATGATCGCCATGGCAACACCATGGCGGGCGACATGTCGATATATCGACATGACATCCCTCCACCGACTTGGATCGCCGTGACGACGTGACAACTATGGGGTGGGCCCGTAAGCAACCCAACAAGGGTTATTCCAACCCAAGTTTGCATCACCCAAGGCTGAGATAGCCCACTGTCTCCAACCCCCTTCTATCCTTCTATCCCTTCTTCTTCTCTATTTTCTGTTTTATTCTTTACTTTCTATTTTTGTTTTCTCTGCAATTGAGTGATTTGTGAGGTATCAAACCTACTGTGGAGGCGATTCTTAGCTGCTGAATATTTCTTATATATTCGGTGGTGTACTTACGATTGCAAGACTACATCTACCTGCGGCACCCTGGTTCTGAACTCTCTGGGCAGCCCCATCCATTGGTTTGCTCTTGAGTTATTAACTCTTCCGTATTCTGTCCAAGTATTCTGTTATTTGGTCACTACGATTCTAGTCAACTGTAGGTGTGTTAGTGTTAATCCTTTTCAGCCTAGCACTTCTACATTAGTTCCATTCTTGTTTGGTTGAGTTTTAGGAAGTTACAACCTAATTTAGGGAGTGAGTCTACCGCTGGTTTCTCTCCTTTGAGACACACTTGTGTGGGCCCATAACTCCATAAGTGAACCCAACAAGGTTTCAGAACCCTGGGTTCCGCATCAGCCCCACATGTAGGACATGACCACATTTACATGTGACAAATAGATTTAGTATGTAAAAACAAATAATGTTGGAAATGTCTGTAATTCTGATGCTCCAAGAATGTTGGAGTTCTAGGCACTCTGGAGATCTTTCTTCTTGAACTACATGTTTATGTTACTTGTTGAGATTCCAAGTGGACGAATAACAAATCGATTTTTCAGACCCAGGCATCCCCCAACCAAAGCATTGACAGAGTGCAGTTCGGATATGAGAGTTGCCATCTTTCTGGAGATATAGGTGAGAAGTCTAGTCCTCCTCCCATTGGCTTTCATACTATACAGGCATGATGATGAATACTTTCCCTCTTTCTTCGTTTTAATCTAAATTAAAAAACATCTGATGTCATAGTGATGCAATCAAATAATCATGTTTGTAATTTTGGATGACACAAGTTTTTATTTTTTTATTTTTTTATAAGCAGCACAAATATTATAATTATATTGTCAAGACTTGAACGAAAAAACATATTGGAAAGAATAACAACCATTCAATGATATAATTAGAAAAAGAGAATCAAGGAAAAAGGAACAACAGATAGTTCATTTCCTTTAGGGAAAAGTTGGTATTCCTTACCTTGCTTGTTCATCACTGTATACTGGTTCAAAAGCTTTCGATGTCTTATCCTGTGAGGAAGCAAAGCCACAACCTCAATTGAATACTTCTTGCAAGATTATGTACAAATCAACTCATACACATAAATGTTCATCAATAAAACATACTAAATAGACCTATTGTACTAACCTCAAGGTATTTAAAAGTGGTATTATCAGCTGGCACAACACCATTTTTACCCCCAGCTTCAACAACCATGTTGCACAATGTCATCCTTTCTTCCATCTGTCACATCAAATCAATAAAGCAATGAATATTTAAAAGGCTAAGCTCCCACCTGAAATAATACATAAAGGGCAAGAGATCGCTGTCTGGTCGTGTGGCCCCTGCACCAACGCAGGGGCCAATAAACACATGTGCAGGGGCATCAATATGGATGGGATTTTTTATTTCACGTGGGCAGAGCTGTAATTTAATGCACTCCTGTGTCTGGACGCAGGATCCACGCGACCAGGCAGCGTTATTTTTCCCATAAATAAATATCAGAAATAATCCAATTATTTCTTCTATATGTACTTACAGTTAAACTCTCAACAGTAGAGCCAACAAACTCCATGGACTTGTAAGTTGCCCCAGAGACAGTAATTTCACCGATAATCTGCACAGATCAGTAAACATTGGTGAAGTATTGAATTAAGAAAGCCAAAGTAGCTTATATAGCACATACCCACAATGACTTAAATCATGCTGCTGGGGAATGGGAGGGGGGAGGAGGAGGGTACATACTACCCTAAAAGGGTAACACTGTCAACTTTCAAAGAAATGAGATGTCTAAAACATCAAAGAGACTCACTTGCAAAATCAAATCCTTTGCAAGCAGATAATCGGGCATCTCACCATCCATTACAAATCTCAGTGTTGGGGGCACCTGCAATTTGAACAAGCATAAAAACTTTAGGTAGCCAATAGAGATTATCAAAAGAATCTAACCTTCAAGTCCATTAAAGACCATCTACTTATGCTAGGAAATAAGGACTTCTGTAAAAAAAAAAAAAATCAATTTTCAGAACATAATTCAGTGGTCATCAATCAGAAAGGAAGAGATCTCTGGAGGATGGCTTAAAGAGGCTTGACTTTTGGCTTCCATGAGGAACATATCATGAAAATGGATGTCCAGAAAAGCTGATGTTCCATCTGATAATTAGCCAAGCAGTGACAAACCCAAACCACTCAACATATCAGATCCTACCAGGGTAAGGTAAGTGCTATTTCACAATGTTAAAACCAAGCGAACTCAGAATGCAGTATTATAAGGGTGGCAATCGGTACGGTATCCAGTATGGTAAACTGTACATTCACCTCAGACCGAAACCGTACCGAATACCGATCGGTACAGGTATCTCATACTGATACTGTACCATCTACAGGTCGGTACAGTATGGTTCATTTTTACCATTTTTTCCATACCGATGCGGTACAGGTATCTCGTATAAACGGTGTTGTAGACCTAAAAAGGACTACAAGCCAAAATCGATTCTGGTTTTGAGGTTAAGAAAGAGGGCTAATGATGAGGGTTTTCTGGACAGAAAAGGGGCTGTAAATGAAAGAAGGGGTGCAGGGAAGATTAGGGATAGCTTGAATGACTTACTTGAAGATGGTCTGCTGTAATGGCTGATAGAGGCTTGAGGTTGAAGATGGTCTGCTGTAATGACTGATGGAGACTCGAGGTTGAAGATGATAAATAAGAAAAGATAAATTAGACAACTAGAGTCCCACTAGTGTCCCACCATAGGAGTCCCACCTACGCTACTTGATAAACTCACAAGCAAAGTTCTCATAAGAGAGGAGACTAAGTCTTTTTTGAATAAATTAGACAACTAGAATCCCACTAGTGTCCCACCATTGGAGTCCCACCTAGGCTACTTGATAAACTCACAAGTAAAGTTCACATAAGAGAGGAGACTAAGTCTTTTTTGAATAATTCTGGAATGGATCTATAGCCTCCACGATTTTTGTATTTATAGGGGAAGAGAAGGCTGAGCATCCTCTTGAGATACATGCATAAGAATTAAAGAGACTTTTGGAATTCCAAGACAAGTGGAATTCCAACACCTAGAAATTAAACCCCATTACATAAAAACTATCCCCAAGAAAATAGAAAATTGTTCCAAGACCTTGGAACTACAAACAAGACCAAAATAAAAGAAAGCAATAAACCTGTCTAGGAATATGAAAAGGCATAAATAAAGCCAGCCTCTGTGGGGCCAGTTTGACAGCTCCAAGGAGTCCACGTTTTGGGCTGGTTGGGTCCAAAGTGAGACTTAATTCTTGCTGGGCCCAATGAGGAACTTGGGCTGGGATTTCTTGGAGCTGTCAACATGTATATAACCCAACCCTAGACTTCCTAAGAAAAGAAGCCCAATTTGGTGATAAAACTGCATAAGTCGGTCCAAGGTAGTGTATCTGCATCAATTCCCTCGGTGTTGAGAAAAACTCGTCCACGAGTTTAGTAGAATGGTAGAAAAAAAGCTCACGAGCGGGGCTATAGGTTCCATGTCTGCAACTTGAAGAAAATCCAAAAATATGAAGCTTTGGGGGTGCATCCATGGCTGGAAAATCATGGGGAAGAAGGAACTCATGATGTGGAATAGCTTTCACTACACTGGAATCCGTCGTTACTCGATCGACGATCTGCTCATCTGTCGTTGCCACTATTGGCTGTTCTGGTTGAGGTTGTATCACTGGTGCTACCTCTTTTGGTTTGGAACAAACGTCATCAACTAACCCATGAAGAATGAATGTCTAGGGCATGTGAAAAGGATGTAGAGTGCACAAGTTTCCGTCACAATCAATGATGCCTTTTCATTTGTCTAGCCATTCACGACCCAATTTAATAACACGCCGGAGAATCAAATACTTCACAATGAGCTCCATCACAATAATAAGAAACGGAGAATTCGACAAATACATAATCCTCAAAGTGAATAATGATCTGGTCGTTCTTTGATAACATCTCTACTAGGGCTGCAACAGGGTCGGGTTGGGCCGGGCTTTATAGAACCCTAGCCCAACCCTAAGTCCCCTTAGCTGGGCCCAGGCCCGACCCAACCCTGACTCAGGGCCAGAAAAATCCAACCCTGACCCGCCCTCAGGGTCTGATCGGGCCGACCCTGATTGGCCCTGATCATGGGGAGGGGGAAAGAAATGCATGGGCTAGAATGGGCTGGGAAGAACATTATTAATTTTACATAAAATAACAATATAATAAATTATATTATAACACTTATTGTCTTCATATATAATATATTATATAAAAAAATGTGGGTGAAATTTAAAGTTTATAATGTATAAATTATATCAATATATATTTTATAGTGTAACTGAAATCAGGGTCGGGCCGGGCCGGGCCAAGCTTAGCTCGAGGCCTCAACCCTAACCCGACCCGACCCTAACTCAGGGTCAGAAATTTCCAGCCCTGACCCGCCCTCAGGGCCAAATATCTCAACCCAGACCCTGTTCAGGCTCAGGGCGGGCCAGGGCGGGTTCGGGTCGACAGGGCCAAACTTGCACCCCTAATCTCTACCACAGATCGTGAGACGAAATTGTTGCTTTGCCCCTCATCAATAAACAACATAGCAAGCTTTCCATTGGGCAAACACACTCTAAACTTAAACACAAAGAAGTCCATGGCCATGGTTGTATTCAGAATCGGTAAGGGTCCACACAAATAAAAGGATACCCAAATCAAGAGTTAATGGCCAACAATAAATAGATGAAGTTTATGACAATAATGGCAGAATTGTAAAAAAGTACAAGTTCCTAAAAGGAGGGGGACTTGAGATGAAATTCCTCCCAGCGAAGGATCTTCCATATATCAAACTCAAGAAGACAGCTGGTACATTTCTCTTATGGCGAGTTGACTCGGACGGCATTCTCAGACCCTATCCGAACTCGTCGGAGTCGAGTTCTTTTCAAAGGAGGAGAGCTGATGCAGTTGCCTTAGCCTGGCTGGACTGACATGACCCACTTTGGATGCTCAAACCAAAGACTGGTCCTAAACCGGTTTTCTGGTCTGGCAACGGCTGGTAGTTCACTTAGGGTGCAATAGTTAGTTTGATTTATTTACTTCATGGGTAGATTACGTAGGAGGTTGTTAGGTAGTTTCTTTTCTTTAGCTATGGTCTATTTTGGTAGTTTCCTTTTTGGGTTGTTTCCATTTTAGTTACGTTTCTATTCTTATGCAAGACTATTTTCTATTTATTCATTGTAATAGTAGGAGAACACAGATTTGAAGATTTGAGAATTGAACATCAAAGTTGGACTTGCTGGTTTGTGCAAGAAGTGGTTGTGCATGTGTGTTCCCTCTTCTCTCTTTACCCCCTGCAACTCTGACTTCTCCCAAGTTCCCCTCTTCTCCTAACCGGCCCTCCACCAATTTGATATCAGAGCCGAAGGATCCATCTCCTTCCCCTATCAACCTCTCTCATTCCCTTATCCCAAAATCTCTGTCCCGTTACTGCTCTATGTACCAGTAGCAGTAACCAAAAAGAAAAAGCCAATCCCATCCTCGCCATCGCACTAAAACCCTACCCCAACCCCACAATCTATCGACTTCCACAGAAACCCCATCCCATTCATCCAAAAAAAAAAAAAAACACCCTTCAATTACACCCTCTTAGCAAGAATCCCAAACCACCGGCCACTGAAACCCAGTCCCATCTCTCCCGATTTCCCTTAGCAGAACCCCCACTGCCTTCCCTTTCCCCCTGTGAACCGATCGAACATTCCCATCCTTTGGTTCCACCAATTGGACAAAAAAAAAAAAGCAGCAGTAGCAGAGACGAGATAGTGAGAGGCATCGAACCAGAGAAAAAAGAAGAAGCGAAGAGAGGGTGAGACAGCAAGCAAAAAAAAAAAAACTGTACCTGTTTCAGAACTGTCGCCTCAGTCGACTCCCCAAATCAGTGCCATCCCTCGAAGTCGCATATCCCCATTAAAGTCAAAGTCAAAGTCAAAGTCACTGCCTCTTGCTGGTTTCAGTCCTGTCGAAGTCCACATCTCTGCACTTTTTTTTCTCCACAGAAGCCGAGTGAAGAACTCTTCTGAGCACCCAAACCCCACTGTTTCTCCCTGCTCAAGTCGAACACGGTAACCCCAAGGCCCCATTTGTGTCTTTCTTTTTTATTTTCCTAAAATGCCCCCTCTAGTTTAGCCTCATTCTGTTATTATCCTTTCATTTAAAACCTACTTTTCCAATAATACCCCCACTTTATTCTTTTAGTTTATTTAGGTCCTTTTATTTTTATTTCCAGAATTGCCCCTCCATCAACGTGATTTGTTTTCTTTGTTTTTCACTATTAACTGTTGTGCCATTCTTTCTCCAGTTGCCATTATTTACTGTTTTGCCATTACCCTTTGAGTGTTCTCTTGTTTTCCCTTCACCATGGTAGCCAATAGTGAGGTTCTTCAACAGCTCAACTCCTATAAGGCTGAAACCGATGCCAAATTGGACACACTCACTACTACCGTCAATTCCATTCAGACAATGATGGAATCTATGCAAGCTTCGATTGACCGACTGGTGGCTTCTAAGAAAGGAAAGAGTCCCATGCTATCTGGGGATTCTTCCAACTTCACCCCACTACCACCACCATATGGGGCTGGACAATATAAAGGAGGAGTGGACAAAGCAGCAAGGTTGGAAGTCATTGATTCTTATGGGGACCATATCCCGAAGCAATATCTCGATTGGGTCCATAGTTTGGAAATTTTTTTCAGATGGTACAACTAGACAGAGGCCAGGAAAGTAATACTTGCAGAAGGGAAGTTAAAAGGTACGGCTCGGGTTTGGTGGATCAAACACCAACAACAGAACCGTACTCGAGGTCTTGGCCAAGTTACTACATGGGCTGAGATGCAAAATGCAATGGACCGGCGATTCCAACAGGCTGATTACAAGCAGCATGTACACCTCAAATTTGTGCAGCTGCAACAGGATAGTTTGTCAGTTGGGGAGTACATGGCCAAGTTCTATTACTTAGCCACTCGATCTGAATTTGAGTGGAACGAGGTAGTTTTAATGGTGCAGTTCCGCTATGGCTTGCATCCACAAATTAGTGCCACACTTGCCGCCAGTAGACTGCCTACTATGGAGGAAGCAGTTCAGGTGGCATATTAGGTAGAGGAAATTTTGAATTAATATCACTTGTTTAAAATTAATATCAGTTGCTCTGATACCAGCAAGTCCAACTTCAATATTCAACTCTTGAGACAAGTCATAAATACGAGAAAAGTTATTTTGTCCAAAGTACATTAAAATACTCCCACAACGCCTTAATAGTATCAATATATGTCACCAAATCGAAAATTTTGGTTCTCCATAGAATTCAGCATCTGTCCCAAGATTTTAGCATCAATAGTATCCCATAATGAGTCATCATCAGGTTTAATCTTAAACAAGTGTTCCTGCTAATCACGTCCGGTCAAAACAAACTTAACAATTTTCTTCCATTGTTGAAAGTTGGTGATCCCCTCCAATTTCTTTCCAGTAATACGATTGGAGGAAGAGAAAACTTCGGTCATCACAGACTTTGAATTATCAGACATTATGCACAGCCAACTTGATGGAGTAAAGTTGCCAAAAAAAAAAAGGAGGTAATAATTCTTGAAAATTTTGATTTTGCCAAAAACTCTGACAAAAAATCGATTCCAAGAAAAGGTAATCCACGCAAAATTCTGCTGTCAAGTAACGTTAAAAAAAGGCTAGCACACTCTAAAAATTCCAGTTAAACAAAGAGAGAATCCAAAAAATCAATCTCAAAACCTTGTGAAAAATTGATTTTCCACCCTGGAAAAATCGATCTCAAAACCCTGACAAGTGCTGCGATTTTATTCCTTGGCTTCCAACGCAATCTTCACTCCATCAAACTCCATCAAACACTTCCACAAACACAAAGAGAGACCTAGTTCTTAATTTAGAACATGAACTAGTCTCTGAGTAGTCCCAAAACACAGCATAGGGTGTTGCACCCCTTCAAACAAAAAATAGAAGAAACCGCAAACCTTCAATCTCCCACGAACACTTCAACTCCAATAGTAGGATTAAGAAAAGAGAAGAAGACAACCAAAGAGAGCTGTAACAGTGCCTATAGCTCTGATACCATGTTAATAATGAGAGAAAAAGAAAGATAAGAGAAGGGAAAATCGAGAGAGAGAATTGATGTGCAACTTGGTAGTTACACATTATGTGTAATCTCCCACTAAACCTCACTATATATAACTAAGGACATAATAGGAAAATAAAATAAAATAACAAATTACAAAGCTTGACTAAACTACCCTCCTCACAAGTCTCGGTATTAGCGTCAGGCACTAATACTGAGACTCACATGAATCTTGATAACACAAAGAAATAAAATAAGTGGGCTTATTTTAGTGGAAATGAATCTTGGGTTGGCTTCTATACGTATTGGGCCTTTGGTCCAATGGGTTTTCATTGTTATTGGACACTTTCATGGGCCTATAATATGAAAAAGAGTTAGGACTATAGGATTTACTAATTAGTTAAGTTGGAGTCAAAGCCCAAGGTCTAAGTATGAATTGTATTTGGAGTCCAAGAATTATTAGGAATTTGCATTCAGATTTCATTCTAGGTCTATGCTTTGTTTTTAGAGTCCTAGTTTGAGTAGGAGTGTTAAATACTAGTCCGTTTTGATTATTTGAATTCCAAATTAGTATAAGAGTGTTAGAGAGTCTGTTTACAAATTGTATAAATAGATGCAGTGGCCTATGACCGCACAGACGAATTTATGAGTTATACCATTAAAGTTTTCTGCAAGTACTGTGGATTCAGTTATGTTTTTCTAAGTGGATCATCAGGTTCAACTTGGTGTATTCCAATAAGTGGTTTTTGGTGGATTCCAGCTCTTCGATCTTCTTCATTCTTCTATCTTATTTATTCAACAATAGGTCAGTAATCTTCTGGTTTTCACTCACCTGTGGTACCCTGCTTTCACTTAATTTTCAGATTGTGTTCTTTTCCAAATCTCTCTCTACTTACTGTTCTGATTTGATTCAAATCTGAGATATAAATTTATGATAAGGTTCTGTTTCTTAAAGATTTCTGGTCAATATTTCTGTTCTAGTCCTGCTATTGCCTTTCCTAGTACCACCAGGACTTCTCTCTAACTTGCTATTCTGTTACCATAATTCTTCCAAATTGTGCAGGCCTATTCCTCTATTAGAATAGACCACTTGGACAAGTTTTCAGAGCATTCTGATTTCTCAGACCTGAGCTACAACTCTTCTCCATCTGTTGTTCTGTTTTCTCTATTAAGTGAGGCTGTTAAGTACTAGTCTTCTATCGGGCTGCTGACTTGCGGGTCTTCCACTAATAATATTTTCCACGTCAAGCATGAATTGCCGGCTCAGCTTAGCCGAATTTTAAAAGAAGATAAAGCAGGTCTGCCTGTCTTTAGGATGTAGCCTGGTTGTTGACTTGGTTGAGCACTTTTTATTTCTGAGTGAGAGAGTGATCTGTATCCTCTTTGGGTAGGGGTAAGGCGGGTTGTTGACTTGGTTGAGCACTTTTTATTTCTGAGTGAGAGAGTGATCTGTATCCTCTTTGGGTAGGGGTAAGGCGGGTTGTCCCACCCCCCCCCCCCCTTGTATTTCATTTTAGTGTTTATTTTTTTAATAAAGCTCTAGGCGCTGCCCTGGGTCCCAGATAATATTCAGGTTTTAAAAAAAATTAAAAAATGACACTCCAACATAAAGCCACAGCCCATATTAGTGATAGTACCAATATATCATACTCAGACAGTATTAGCTGTCTTCAGAGGCTCCAGATCCTCTACTGCCGAGCTGCCCGGCAGGACCGTGCTGCCCAGACACGGTGCTGCGCGCAAAGACTGCCTTACCCCCACTCGGGCAAGGCGTTTGGGCAGGGGTAAGGCGGACATTGCGCACAGCACCGTGTCTGGGCAGCACGGTCCTGCCGGGCAGCTCGGCAGTAGAGGATCCAAATTGATCAATTTCATAGTTGAAATGCCACAGCCACTGTATGATGAAAGCCCTGTTCACCAGAATTCAAATTCGTAATCTCAACCCAGATATTCAGGCTTACAGAAATGGGAATTGTAATCAGAGAGTGATAATAATATGTGATAGTGAATAGAAAGGTCTTAACTAAAACCATAAGGATCAAAACCTGCTGCTTACAAAGACTTCTAACTACTTCTGATATGGATAAGCAAAGGATGGAAATTTATCTTTCTATCTATATTAAGATTTTCTCAAGATCTTTCTCACAGTTCCCCAAAAAAAAAATCTTACATTCCAAAATATAATTCAATTAGACAATTGTAGCATTAACATTTCAAGTAACCATAGTGTATTGCAATTGCTTTAATAAACTGAAGTGGCATTGTTGTTCTTCTTTGCTACTCTGGTGGTTGGTGGCCATGAGTTTCTAGTGCTGGGATGCTGCACTAACCTATAGTGAGTTATCCATCTTCTTCTTCTTATCCTGTCTTTTGTTTTTCTATCTCAAGACTGTTTGCCCGTTTTGAATTGGAATTGAGAAAACAGCCCATATTCTCTATCCATGAAATTCTTGCTGTTGGTAATTATCTCTGTTCATTCTATTCACTATAAATCAAACAGAATTTAGAGTTTGGTACTGTTAACTGTTAGAAAGTTCCTTGCTATTCCTGCTTCACGAGCTTTTCATAATTAGGACACAAGAACTATTTGCAGACAAAAATATTCTTGAAAATCACAGTCCACACTTATGGTTTTTTATCTATTTTTATTATTTTTTTGGGGCGGGACGGAGGGGGGTTTGAGTACATTGAAGGTGACAATGAATTGAGATGCAATCCATATTCCATAGTTTCCTATCTCAAAAAAACCAGCGGTTTGATAATTACTTGCATTTTCATTGCATAATACCCATCAAAACCCATGTGCATGCAAAAAAAAAAAAACACAACGTGAACCACAAGAAGTTCTAGATATGATAAAGCAATTGAGAATACAGTGTGATAGATTTCTATACAAAGCTAAAGATAAACTGATTATCTGTGATATACTTAGAATTCTAGACAATTTTGACATAAAAATAAATGGAAAATCTCAAGTATGATACAGTATATATAACAATTGAATAACTGTATAAACACAACAGGAAATTCAACTGCATGAAACATGAGCCAGCACCCTATAAGAATTTACTGACCTTCAGAAGAAGCTTTCCAGTACCCATTACAAAACCAGCATCAGTATTTCCAATTCCAGTAGCAAACTGGCCAAATGCCCCAGCATTGCACGTGTGGGAGTCAGTACCCAGCAGGACCTGAAGGAAGGTGTAAAAGACTAAATTTTTTAAAACAAGGGTACCATAGAAGGGGAAAATCACAAACAATGCCTTTTAATAAATTTATTGAATTTAACAAAAGGTACCTCTCCAGGCCTGCAATGACCTTCTTGGGCAAGGGCAACATGGCATACACCTTTATAATCCGGGTTAGCCTGCAAGAATGATAGTAAATTCACTGCAATGGTAAGAAATGTGCATAAAATTATAAGCTTTTTTAGTAGGAAAGACTGGTAACAAATCAAATCAGAAAGACCGGAACACACCTTGAAATTACTAAGATCTTTGATATCGTAGAAGTACTTGATGTTTTGCTCCATGCAGAAATCCCTCAAGATATCCACATTACGATTTGCAAGTTCATCACTTGTGAATATATAATGATCAGGAATAATTACAATCTTCTCACGGTCCCAAACCTTCAACAAAGCCAAAGCCAAAAAAAAAAAGACTAAATTGTAAGATAGCGTATTTTATAATATCAACTTGACTGCAAATGAATTGGAACTATCACCTATACCAAAAGAAAAACAAGAGAAAGGGGTCAAAGGAACAAGTAGTCAGCTACAGTTTAAAAAAAGAAAGATCCTCCATTTTCAGCCGTATTAACTAAAGATTAGTTATGGGTCTTTAAGAACTTTGCTTTGAGCAATAACTCCTGTACTCTATTAAACAATAATCAATTAGCACGAAATTATACCTTTGCATTCTTGCCAAACTCTCTTTTGAAGATCCCAATTGTTCCAGGCCCACAAATATCATGGGTCATCAAGACGTCAATGTTCACCCAAACATTTTCTCCAGGGTCCAGTTGGGACCTCTCAGACGCCCTTGCCAAGATCTTCTCAGTCATTGTCATAGCGGTTTTCACCTAAAATCCAAGCAGAAACCACAAAATATAAGTCAAAAAAAAGAAAAAACAAATAATAGTTATTTTTAAGATAAATGAGCTATAGAATGGAAGATACGCAACTGAACCAGTGGCTGCAGGGGGACGCTGTGTCTGCGGTGGTGCCATGACTGAAACAACTTTCTTGGAACCACTTCTCTTGGATATTTGAATGCGTGAAGAAGATGAAAAGAAAGAAGAGAGACCCGACTCATTCTGTAATCAAATGCCCCAAGATAATAAGATTATCAAAAAAAAAAAAAGCCTCTATCAAATGTTATATCGAAACAGATAGAGAGAGAGAGAGAACCTTTTTTATTAAAGATGAGGAGTTGGTGGCAATTGCACCGAATGCCATGAATGAAAGCTCTTCCTAGGGCTTACCAGTCTCTCTCGTGCACTGTAAAATGAATTGAACAAAAAATATCAATGTACTTGAAGGACCAGGGAAAGAAATGAGGTTTCTACAAAAAAATATCAATATTAGTAAGTTCGGGAACGGCAATCAAACGGGTACGGATACGTACGGCAACTAAACGGATCAGATGGCAATAATACTTTTCAATAATCCGACATAATAAAACGCGTACAGCAATGACACGGTACGTGTTTAATACGGCCACTCTATAAGCAAAAATACGGGCATATATTCACCTATGTAATAAACATTCACCACCTAATAGACAAAATAATAACATATAGACAATAATTTTATCACAAAGAAACCTCACAACTAAAATAAACACAATGTAATATCCCCTACTGGTGATCGATGTAACATGTTCAATTGCAAATCTATTTCTGCTTTTCAAGAAATGATAGCAAATGGATGTAACTATGGATGTATTCAACCAAGTGCATGTGTGTTTGGATTTGTCAGGATGGTCAACTATGGATGTATTCACCTAAAAGTGCGAACATGTTTTCTATTGCTAAGCTTTGCTTTATCCCTCTCTTATTTAACCGAATGGCAGTCACCTTCATGGTTATGGTGCTGAGGAGGTCGAGGTAAATCATCAAGTTGGGTGCAAGAATGGAAGCTTGAAAAATGATCTTGCTTAATACTTTATTTATTTGGTTCTGGAATATATTGGAAGATGTATTCCAGAATCAAAAGATGAAGCTTTTTCATAAATTATTACCATAAATAATTCAAATTTCATATTAAGAAACTAACCAACAAAAGGCAGGGCTGAAGAATGAATTGCCACAGTTCGTGCTGGATGATATAAAACATCTACTGAATATGAGAAGAGTTAAAAGAACTACAGAAAACAGAGAAAAAAAAGACCCACTAAACAGGAAGGGGCAGGGGTACTTACCGTCAGGCGTCAGCTACCAGAGACGAAGAAGAAGAAGAGGAACAGAGGAATACGGATACTGCAAAAGGTAGAGTTGATTGGTTGAATAATGAAATAAAACACTTGGAAATATGTCACCAAAACATCACCCACCTTATCCTTCGTCGCACACGGATCGCTACGGAAGCTACAGAGTACAGAATAGGAAAGGGCAGGGGGTAACTCGCAGGCCACCGTGAACGGAGACGGAGACGGAGAAGGAGACTAGGAAGGGGCAGGGGAATCGGGAATGAAGAAGATGAATGGAGCAAGGGTTATCTCACCGTCCGGCGTCGGCTAAGGTTCGATTGTTCGAATGGGAAGTGGCGAGGGTTTTTTTGCTTTTAGTTTCGAAATTTTTTTTCTTTTTTAATTGAGGGAAATATCCTGGAATGCTAGCGGATTACCTAGGAATCAGGCATGCTAGCCGATATTGATAGTCGTGATCTTAATAAGTTCGGGAATGGCAATTGAACGAGATCGGATATGTACAGCAATTAAACGGACTAGACAGTAATAATACTTTTCAAAAATACGAGGTAATAAAACGCATACATCAAAAATACGATACGTGTTTAATACGGCCAGTCTATAAACAAAAATACGGGCATATATTCACTATGTAATAGACATTCACCACCTAATAATCAAAATAATAACATGTACACAATGATTTTATCAAAAAGAAACCTCATTGTTGCAGGCAAGGTTTGACAGATCTCAATTATTGCCAAGGTGACAATAGATCATGTCACCTTGCATTGTTGCAAGCAAGGTTTGATGGGTTTTACCCCTGGAATTGCAAATAGCTGCCAACAACTACTTTCAAAAGTTCATGTTGTGTAACTCCCACGTATCTATGACTAGATCTGATTGGATGATGTAGTAACTTGTTTAGTAATTGTTTTTAGTTCTCATATATTCAACAACTTCATTATGGATTTTACAGGAGTTGGGATGGTGCTGTTGAACTTGTATTACTAATGTGGTTATGATTTGTATAACCATTAACCAGTACCAACCAAAACAGGATCGAAAACAGAGACTAAATTTTTAGATTTAAGAGAAATCACATAAAACAATATCAATAACTCAGATGGCTACATAATGCAGGTCGAGTTCTTCACTAATGGCCTATAATAGCTGCTGAAAATTTCAGCCTGATCCAAGGGTCGGGTCTTCTGGAATGGTCAATTCCTAGTTGGGGTAGGAGTCTTCAAATTTGACCAATCAACTGATCTTTTTGACGATCAGATTTTAGATTCAAAACACCCAAACTGTGCTATTGATATTAAACTCAAACAAAAACAAGATGGACGGAGAAAAGACTTGCAACAAGATGGAGAAGAAGAGGAGGAATAGAGTCGTCGGCTAGCGAGATTGAGAAGAGAAGCAGAACCGTCGGCCTTGAAGATTGAGAAGAGCAGCAGAGCCTTCACCGTTGCCGTTGAGGATATGATCTATCATACCCGCACCGGAGATCCTAATATTTTATTGTGATCCTAGTGACATGTAGATGGTGCTACCACGTATGTCGGTGAGCTGTTCTCCATGGTGGTCAAGTCCAGCCATAAGATCATTGACCACTTCATGGGTTTGCCAGTCGAAGAAAGGTTCCTCAACCGGTAGTAGGAAAAATTCATCGATGGCGACTTCGTTGACTACCCTCCTAGTACCAGCCCTAAGAGCGAGGAGTACCGAAGGGCATACCCTGTGTCATCCCATTTGGACACCTCGTTCAATAGTGAAGTCGACATTGCGGTGGGAAACTCTTCGGGATCATTGGTGGCACACCATGATTGTTGACGGGTGAGTTACTAACCTCATAGTACGTTTGTGCACCTCTCCTTTAAGTCTTTGAAGTGCGGGCCAAGGCCAGAACCTTTTCCTTGCTGTTCTACACCTTTTGGCTAGAACAGATTCACGTACGGATCCATAGGAGTGGGTTACTTCCAAGAATCCGTTCGTGCTGTTATGAGCTTTTTGCATGTTTTATTGGGTGGGACCCACATACCCGTGTCCCGGACACTATGGCTACGTCCACGAGGATGGTGGACCCCACCCTTGGTTTCCCTTGTGTTGTTGGGCCATGTTAGTGGGCCCACAAGCCTTACATTGTGATTAAAATGTGTTTCATGAACTTAATAACTCAGCCAAACAGGCCCTAAGTGGGTCACTTACTATAAATAGCCCTCCTGAGCCATTCATTGGCTCATTCAATTCTTCACCAACCAAGGACCTGTTGGATTTATGTGTCCATCAAACCCAGTTCGGTCCGGTTCAATCTGGTTTTACTTTGTATTGAACCTTTATACATTTTGGTTTAATATTATCACATGCAATATAAACTTTTTGAGCATTATGTGTCTGTAAGTATTACTTAAAATGGTAGTCACGACTAGGGTTTGGGCTGGGCACCCTTATCATATGGTTGTCGCATTGGGTATGCCTAGACATGTGATGTCAGGGTACGAATGCGAGTACTCATATGTTCAATGTGTGTATTGGCGAAGAATCTACTTTGTCGATTCCCTCGTGTATTACTACCAGATGTAGGAAGGGATAGACATGAGTCACCGAGACCCTGTACCTGAGGGAACCCTGTCACTGCAAAGTGTGATCGTATTCTTTGGTTCATCAATGGCTGAGAGTCTAGTGAGTCAAAGCCGGTGTTCTGAAAATGCGCAAGCACTTTGTGAGTGAAGGAGTTACTCAACATGGTCACCACTGCCCGATTGGGGAACACCAAGATTGAGATTGTCTGTGAATGGTCGGATCGGAATTTGGATCCAGTGCCGTTTTGAAAATGATTTTTGCAAAACCTATTTTACATAAAATAATAGATTATATACAGTTATTTGATTAAAGTGTTTTATCGAGTTTTGCGGGACCTGATCAGATACATAGACACTCTTGTATGGACATGTACTATGGAATGGGGTTTGGCAGTACAAGTGTACATGCCCTAGATTCCATAATGATGGCGTTGATTAGTGGGGGGTTGTACATGATAATTTATTATCATTTAGGGAGTTATTTAGAATTTGCTAAAATAATTGGTTATTTATTTAATTAATGGATATGGAGCTAATTATAATTATTCATAAATTAAAATAATTAATTAATTATATCATTCCCCGATTAGATTCTGCTTCTTCACCAATTTGAAGCACTTTGAGTTTAAACAGGAAAGCCAACAAGGAGGGAGAGAGAGTCAGACTCTCACTGGGATTTTTCCCATCTAGGGTTTTAGAAACCCTAGCATTATAAAACACCCAAAAAAACACAGAAGGGGGGTTCAGATCTATGCTCTCTATTATTTGAGAGTTGGGGTTTTGCAAACCCATATCTATGCTTGAAAAACTGAAGAGCATCTAGGATTAGCTTGAAGAACCTTGGTTGCACCATTGGAGGTTCAGATCTGTTTACTTGGAGTGCTCATTGGAGGAAGAACAATTGTCTATTGGATGAGCAACACTTGAGGCTCATCAGGTTAGCAATTATATGTTAATTTATGTTGATTTAATTGTATTGATTATTCATGGGATGTGAAAGTAACCCGAATCAATTATTTTTTGCTGCGCATTCGGGTATGGGATGGATCCCTCTATCCATGGGATGGAATAGAGATGACTTTTCTCTATGACATGGATCCCAATGATTTTATTCGACTTCACAGAGACGGCCTGGGCATTGGTTTGTCACATCAAACCCTAATAGGGTTCCATTAGGGCACCATGGGCGACCATGGAAAACCCTAAAATTGAATATAGGATGCCCAAGCCACATTAGGGTGCCCTAAGGCAACCCTAGGGTTCCCTAGGGACAAACCTGGAGATCCCAAGAGTTGGGAACTCATACTTACATGCTTGTTGGTTTCCCAAGGTGGACCACCCATATCCCATGGACTGTAGCATTGCCTACAGTGTGGTATCAGAGCCACCTTTCTCACCCATGGATGTCATACAATTAATGTTTTAATGTAATTATCATGTATGTGATGTAAGTTGTCAGATTCTTTGTTGAATTTGTTGAAGATACACATAGGTGGTTATATGGTTTTTGTAACAATCTGCCCATGTGCACATGGGTAGTTACAAGGTTGTTAGATTGTAGCAACTTGCCCATGTGATTGGTTATATTGACCATGGATTTGATTGATTTTGTTTTTCCAATTATTGAAAAATTGTATCAATGAAAAAGTGAAGGAAAATTTTATTTATTTAAATTTTTTTTATTATTTTTTATGATGGATGTAGGGATGTAGCACACGGTGCCAAACATCCCCGCACGTTGCTGCCCCTGTCCATGCCACCTGCCTGCGGCCAGCAAGGCGCGTGGACAGCAGCTAGCGCACAAGCTACGCATGTACGGCCTGTGTGCCTGGCACGCACGGTAGCCACCTGTAGCAAGCCACAGGCAACACCACGCGCGAGCGCGGCCTGCCCAATGCTGGCTGCGCGCAACCCATGGGTGCTACCTGCGGCTTGTGCCCGTGTGCTTTTGAGCAGAATGTTTCTGCTATATTTCCCTCCTAGTTTTAATAATAAAAAAAAAGGGTTTTACAAAACAGAATATTTTTATTTGTTTTGTTTTGTTTTGGAGGAAGAAGATGGGTGAAGAGATTCTTCTCTCATCCTACTTGGAATTAAAATGAGATTTTAATTGGCAATGGACTTGGATACATGTTATCACATGTGATGTGGTGGTTCAATAATTGAAGAAATCCAGTGTTATGCTTGCTTACTTTAATGATGCCCATGCATGATGTTATATTATGATGTGATTATGGGATTGGTTTTCTAATAAAATGGATGGTAATTTGATGTATGTGATGCATTGGGATTATAGGTGGATGTGATGCTTCTCCCTTTTTCTCTCTCTCCTCCTTTCTTTTTTATGAACAAATGTACTCCACCCCATAGGCAGCCCAAAATGGTGGGTTGGTTTTTGCATGTGGGGTTTCTTTATTATGGAAAGGAAAGTGTATAAAATATTTTTTCTAGGTTTCCATTATAATTTTAGAGAAGTTAGGACTCCCGCCAGGACATGTTGATGATGATCCACATGTGGTGCTCAAAGCTTATGGAGATACAAATCACCTACTTTGAAGATATGATCGGGCAGAGGAGATGATCGAGGCGTGGCATTTGGTACATCCATGGCATGATTGATGCACCCATAATTAATAGAAAGTTATTAGTTTTATTTTTATTGGGAGGGTTCTTTAATTGCTTCTGATAAAAATGTCGCCATCCCATAATCACTTTTAATTAATATTGATTAATTATGTTATTTGATTCTATCCATGATATATATGTGAGAGTTGCTTAAATCCTTCTTTAATCATAATACATGTATGATATGGACTAGTCTAAGTTAGTAGACATGTCCATGGCTTCCTATTGAAGGTAAATGTAGAGATTGTGTGATATGACCCTGCATATGCCGACATGACATTGCCAGGCTCATTATCACATGGTTATCTATATTTACCTCTATTTAGATACGTTAGGATATGGATAGTAAGAGGGCACTGCGATAATGGGCCATCTTTCATAATTCTATGATTCTAACGAATGCAATAGGTAAATGCATAACATGGGTGCATGTCAGCTGACAGGATCTGGGCATGACACCCAGATGGCCGAAAATATTGGAAGCCCATGAGGTAGACAGATTAGTCCACACTACCACGGTTTGTATAATGACTCCCGATAGGGTAAGTTATGCATGCAAGGGTTGTAGGTATCCAATTCATTTTTGGGTCATGAGGGAGACCTAAATCATGAACGACCATTGATGTGTATGCTCAATTTTTATCAATGGTTATTTATATGCGTGTGGTTTTACTTGTATATGTGTAGATTCTAATATAATGGTTGCCGTTAATTCCAACCTATTAACACTCATTAGTGAATACAAACTAAATGGTACAAATTATGTCTGTTGCGTCAGGAAACTGTATCAGAGTGTCCTGTGCCTACAAAATGAGATTAGTAGAGAGGATCGGGCTATGTCAGCGATTCCACTCCGATGCCTAAGTCAGAATCCTTGCAACAGATGAAAATAATGGAATTCAGATATCGTAGAAGGATGTTACCTCCCTTATTTATGGTGGATGATGCAGAATCGTGCCTTAATAGGAAAGTTGGATTCTCGGAGTGGAGTGAGAGTGTTTAGGAGCAATTTTAGGGATAATGTTCCCCCTATGACTCCCTTAGCGCCTGATTTGGCGCTGTATGGGCGATAATCTCGAGCCACATTGGTTAGTGGCAAGTTTTGAGTTAGTTAGGCAAAGTATTGAGGTCGCCCCTTCCTGGCACGGGCTAGATCGCTGCCCTTTGGGTGGTAACATAACGACTTCCTGCTATGGCATGAGCTGCGCTCTCGTGCGGCATCTCGCTCTTGGTGAGCTCGTCGGTTCGCGTCTGTCCTTTGTGGTCTCAGCTCTTTTCTCACGTACACCTCAGCCCGTTCTCGTAAGGTAAGGTCTCCTGACCTATCACGAGCCCCCCACTCCCTTGGGCGTTCCACGCCCAGGGGAGTTGAATATGTTTTGAATTCTCCGACGTCTACTCTCGCGGGTTTAAACGTGACATTTCGACAGTTGGATGTGACTTGACGTTCCAGTTGTCGGCTGACGCGTGGGTTAGGCCATAAAGGTGCCTCGATCTGAACCCTCATCGTTTCGGCTTGGCGATGTTTGATGTCCCACACGCTGATGGCCACGTGGCCGTAGGCATTATGAGGTCTAGGCTGGATCTACGACCGCTCGATCTCTGTCATGCCAAGGCACCGATTGATGGTCAGACACGTGGCGTGAGCCTTTATGACACCTCGGGTATGCCCAACGTCGGCTGTTCTTGGTCCTATGATGGCTTTTGCCCTTGACCGTTGGATCTGGACGTTTCTTCTTCCCTTCTCGGCCTATAAATTGGGGCTTTCTGCCCCACTGCACTTCTTACTGCTACTTTGCGATTTTCAGACTCTTGCCTTCTCTTTCTTTCTTGCCGCTGTTCCTTGCTCCGGTGCCCTGGCATTTTCTTCGGTCATCTGCCAGCACCTGCAATAATTCTTGCTTTGGCGTGCTCGTGCTGCTTACTTTGTCTGAGCTTCATCCTTCGCACACGAACTTCATCTTCCCTCTCTCAAATTTTCTAGCCAGTAAGATTTCTACAACCATGTCTTCTTCTTCTTCTCAGGCGAAGCCCGACAGGGTCTCCGGTGAGGTTGCTGGCATGAGTGGGGGTTCTGACCTCGAGGTCAGTTCTGAGAGAACCCGTGACATTTTGTACCCAAAACAAATGCGCTACCAAGCAGCACTACATCCCTTTTAATTGGTCTACCGTGTCATTGTAGAGAATCCCTGTCTTGTTTTCCATATTTTAATTTTTCCTTTTCTCCATTAATATACAATTTCTCTTGTGATTTCTTATTATTATTTTTTGTCTCATATAAAATATCAATAATCAATTTAATAATAATAATAGATACAATAGAATAGTAATAATTCTATACATATGAAATCCAACACATAAATATTATTGGTAATGCTTAGGAAGAAGAAGAGGGGGACGTCTTTTTATCTTTTTTCCGTTTTAAGAAGAGACCAAAGATCTTGAGCGACCGATCTGACAAAACAACTCAAAAGATAAAGAAGTATCATTAATTTCTTCATGCTCGTTCCAAGTTCGAAGTACCATTTGTACAAATAAGAATCCCCTTCCTTACTTGATTTCTTCTTCATATAGATAGCTTCTTCATATAGATAGCTATAGAATCTATGGGGTAATTACTTAGAAGTACATTTTGTGCAACAACCCTTCCTATCTGATAGAAAAGGATCCCATGATCCTGAACCGATCTTACCTGGGATCGCAAATCCCAAGTTTGTGTCTGAAGAGCGGATCTAATTGTATTAGTGTCTATAATTGATTTCTTCTGTGCTGATTCTTCAATACCTACTATGGTAGAATATTCATGTGGTATCTTCTCAGATTTTGCACGTGTGATACATGTTCCTTCTATTTCTCCAAGTAAAGCCCTTCGCATTGCGATGCCTATTGTATCGGCTTGACCTTTCATAAGCGGAGACAGAATAAAATGTCCATAATAAAGACGCTTACTATCTGCTCTTGATTCAACACACTTCCACTCTAGTGTATGAGTAGATACTGCTACTTCCTCTCAAACTTTCATTGTCTTTCCACTCTTTCCAGCTATCCAGTTCTGGTGGAACAAAAAATGAAAAACTCTCTCATTTTTTCCCTTCAATCAAAAACAAAAAATGAGCCATTCTAATTCTTTTCTTAATTTTATAGGGTTGAATAAAAATTCGATTAACCGTTTGGTATAATTTCTATGCTTAGTGTGTGTCTCGTTGATTTTTTTTAGGATAGGGCTAGAATTCAAAAAAAGGACCTGCCCATAGTATGAACTAATAACTATAGAACTAATAACCTGCTCATTGCTTCATATTATCTGGATCCAAGGAAGCAGTCATTATGAAGAGCGGTCTGCGCTGTTCAGGTCAAAGAAATTCACTGCCAAATACAGCCATTTGGCCCGTTCTTCGTCCGTCCACCCTAGTGTGGGCACTCTGACCCCTGCTATGGCTGTGGAGGAGCGAACTGCCGAGGGCGGTGAGGCTTATGATGAAGAGGAAGAGGGGGATTCTGTCTCTGAGGTCCCTGAGGAGGGCGTTACAGGAGTAGAGACCTATGAGAGCACTCTGTCAGAGTGCTCTCTTACTGCTCTGAGGGACCAATATGGGTTCCTCGAGGAGGTGCATACCTGGGTGCATAGAGGAGAGGGCAAACACTCCGCGCCCTAGCACCGTGTGTTTGTAGGAGGTCGCGTTCTAGAGTGGCCTCCGTCTGCCCATTCACCAATTCGTGGTGGACGTCCTTCGCCACTACACCATTTCTTCGGGTCAGCTGGTGGCGAACTCCTGGAAGCAACTCTTTGGCTTCTACATGTTCTTCGCCCAGCTCGGTCGCAGGCCGTCGTGGGTCGTTTATGCTTTTTTCTTTATGTTGAAGAAGACCACGGACGAATGGTTCTACTTGGTCTTGCGCGGCATGAGGAGGTCACTAAAGACCATGCGCTTCATAAGCCACATGCCCTAGTCTACGAAGAAGTGGAAGGATCGCTTCTTCTAAGTGAGCATTCCTGGCAACCCCTTCAAGGCAGAGTGGGAGAAGGTTTGGTTAAGGATTGTGAACACCGTCCCCGTGCTTAGCTAGTACGACCAGGATTCTCTCAGCTTGTGCGTGCAGGGCGAGGCCTTTGATGTGCGTGAGATGAAGAACGAGGATCTGTTGGTCAAGCATGGGCTGAGCTTAGCTCGGGGTGAGTATCCTTGCCTTTAGTTTTTACTTTTCTTTTCTTATATGCATTCACGGGCCGAGTTTCTAACTTGTGTTTTCTTGCTTTTCCCAGTGAACTTTAAGGTAAACCCGAGGGCGCTCCGCTCCCGCACGGGAGAGGATAAGAAGAAGGCCCTCGAGAAGCAGGCCCGACATTCCACTGGCATCGTCATTGGGGGCTTGTCCAAAGCCCCTCCGAAGGAGAAGGATGCGCCCCCTCCAGCCCTGCCCCCGAAGGTCCCTCCTAAGGACAAGAGGGCTCGCGGTGACGTGGCCGACCTTGAGGCGCCCGTCAAGAGGACTGCCCTGGAGAAGGGCACTTTTGAAAAAGCCATCCTGGAGACTGACCAGGGTGGCGCTGATGGGAGCTCATCCCAGGCTCCACCGAAGGGGAGACGACGACTCAACTTCTGGTGGAATGTCTTCGAGGGTGACTTAGCCTTTGCCGATCCCCAGGTGGCCAGGGAAATGATGGACTATGGCCTCCCCCTGGACCTGACCGCTGTCTGCGAACTCCCACACGACGAGCTGGCAAACTTGTTTGCCACGGACTTCGCCAAGGTAAACTGTTGATTCTTGTTGTGCTCTTTTCTTTCTTTTTCTGTAATTCAGGCATTTTCTAAGATGGTGCTATCTTTTCAGGTCGCTCGTAAGGCGAGCGAGATGAGACAACGGATGGAGGCCCTCGTCAAGGTGTGCGAGGACGAGAAGAAGAAAAGGAAGGTTATGGAGGAGCAGGCCTTGGATGCCGTGGAAAAAATTTTGGAGCTCAAGTCCAAGGCTAAAGATCACATGGAGACCATCAAGGTCTTGACGGATCGCAAGGACGAGTTGGAGTAGGAGCTCATCCTGGAGAGGAGGAAGGTCGTGAGCTTCCAGAAGGACCTGATCGACCAGAAGGCTCATAAGGTGAGAGCCATTAAGAAGGCCGTCGAGGAGTTCCAGGTCTTACAGGAGCTGCACGACTTTATAGCCGGGAAGGTTAATGAGGGCTACAAAGTTGGCATGCGTGACACGGTTCGCTATGTCCTCCAAGGGACCCCAGGCTATGATTTCTCAAAGTTCAAATATTATGCTCCTCCTATATTGGAGTCTCCAGACGTCGCAGCCTCTCCTGCTCTTGAGGACCTCGCTGCTCCAAACGACCTTCCCACTCCAGCAGATCCTCCCATACCTGATCCAGCTCTCCTGGCCTACGTGGCCATCGCTTTAGACCCTCCGCCAGCCCAAAATTGAAGACATTGAAGACTATGTACTTTTCTTTTTCTTTTTTACTGCCTTTCTTTTCTTTTCTCTCTCTTTTTTTTTTTTTTTCAAATGTAAATATCCACTCCTCTATCAATGAAGAATATATTTTTTCCAAGCTTTGAGTACTTTCTTTATTTCTTGAACTCCTCAGATCGTGAACTTAGTATCTAGTCCTTTGATGCCGACCTTAGAGGTCGGTCTTTATGTTAGCCCCATGGGCTGATCTTTTGTGCCAACCTTTGAGGTTGGTTTTTGGCGCCGACCTTAGAGGTTGGTCTTTTATGCCAACCTCATGGGCTGGTCTTTCGTGCCAACCTTTTAAGGTTGGTCTTTCGTGCCGACCTGATAGGTCGGTCTTTAGTGCCGGCCTTAGGGGTCGGTCTTTTCTTCCAGTCCATAGGACTGGTCTTTCGTGCCAACACTTGAGGTTGGTCTTTCTTGCCGATCTTATAGGTCGGGCTTTAGCGCCAAACCCATTGGGTTGGTCTTTTGGAGCCTTCAATTAAATAATCGATAGACACAGAATCATAACTTTCATTGAAGTGAACAGCTCTTAGAGTGACTTTACTGAAAAAAATTTCTCAAGTTTTCTGAGTTCCAAGGTCGTGGTATCTTGTTGCCCCACGGGGTCTTCAAGCGATATGTGGCTGGCCTTATCTGCTTGGAGACCAAGTAGGGTCCTTCCCAATTCGCGTCTAATTTCCCTTGATGTTGAGGTTGGGAGGCGCTTACTTTGCGCAACACTAAGTCTCCAACCCTGAATACCTTTTCTTTCACCTTAGAGTTGTAATAGCGACCCATTCTTTGTTGATAGGCCACGTTCCGTAGTAGGGCATCCTCTCTGATCTCGTCTAGGAAGTCTAGGTTGGCTCTCAGCCCGTCTTGGTATGTTCTTTCATTGAAGTTGAGGCTTCTTAGTGAGCCCGCTAACACTTCCACTGGGGCCAGTGCTTCAGTCCCATAGGTTAGCCGAAACGGGCTCTCCCCCGTGGGCGTTCGAACTGTAGTTCGATATGACCATAAAATGCTTGGTAGCTCATCTACCCAATTTGCCTTTGCTTCAGTCAACCTTCTTTTTATCCCTGCCAGTAGGGTACGATTGGTAACCTCTGCTTGGCCATTTGCTTGAGGGTAGGATACCGATGTCGTCCTCAGCTCTATGTTGTACTGTGCACAAAATGCCCTGAACTCTAAGTTGTTGAATTGAAGCCCGTTATCTGTCACCAATATTTTAGGCAGCCCAAACTGGTAGATGACTTTATCTCTGAAGAATTTCTCCATTTGATGTCACGTAATTCTTGCCAGCAGTTTCGGTTCTACCCATTTGGTGAAGTAATCCACCGCGACAATGAGGTACTTCCTTCCTCCTGAGGCTGGGGTAAAGTTGCCAAGTATGTCCATTCCCCACATAGCGAATGGAATAGGGCTAAGTACTGAGGCCAACTTAGTGGCTAGTTGGTGTGGTATGGATGCGAATTTCTGGCATTGCTCACACATTTTCACATACTAGATGCCGTCCTTCTGTATGTTTGGCCAATAGAAGCCTAGCCGGAGCACCTTATACGCCAAATGGCGACCTCCCATGTGACTACCACATATTCCCCTATGCACTTCTGCTAGTGTATACAGGGCACGACTTGGTGTTAGACATCTCAGCAAAGGGGAGGACACCGACCTTTTATATAGCTCTCCTTCCACCAGAGTGCATCTCGCTGCGCACCCTTGCACCTTACGTGCCTCGACCTTATCTTCGGGCAAGATGTCATCCCTAAGGTAGGCGACAATTGGGTCCATCCAGCTTGGTTCCATCTCTATTGGTGCGACCTCCTTGACATGGTGGGAGGGCTCGAGCAGATTCTCAATGTACACCAAGTCGTCCAATTGAGCCAATGCCTCCGTCGAGAGGCGCGAAAGTGCATTAGCCTTTTCATTCTCGTTCCTTGGTACTCTCTGCATTTCAAACACATCAAACGAACTGACCAGCTCCTTGGCTATGGTCAGGTATGCCGCCTTGCAGTCGTCCTTGGCCTCATAGTCCCTGTTCACTTGATTCACAACCAGTTGTGAATTGCCTCGTACCGCCAATCTCTTGACCTAAATGGCTTTTGCTGTTTTAAGGCCCGTTATCAGCGCTTCATACTTTGCTTTGTTGTTGGACGCTAGAAACCCAAATTGTAGCGTGAACTGAATTTTGAAGCCTTCCGGGCTGGTCAGGATAAAACCTGCTCCGTGGCCTTCTGATTTGCTCGACCCGTTCACGAACATTGTCCAAGAAGGTTCTGAACCAGTCTCCTTTTCCATCTGGTCCTCTTGTTCTGGCTCGTTGTCGCCCTGAGTGCACTATACCATGAAGTCAGCCAGGGCTTGACCTTTAATGGTTGTCCTTGGCTTGTACTCGATCTAATAGTCACTCACCTCTACTGCCCACGCTATCAGCCTTCCTGACACATCAGGCTTGTGGAGCACTTTCTTCAACGGTTGGTCAGTCATGACTAATATTGGGTAGGCCTGGAAGTATGGTCTTAGCTTTCTTGCTGCTTTGACCAGCGCAAACGCGAGCTTCTCGATATTTAGGCAGCGGCTCTCGGCCTCTAGCAGCACGTGGCTGACATAGTATATCGGCTTCTGTACCCTATCTTCTTCTTTCACTAGGGTCGCGCTTACTGGCACTGGTGACGTCGCCAAGTACACCAATAGTTCTCCCTTTGGGTCAGGTCGCGCTAAGAGAGGTGGGTTGGCCAAGTATTTCTTTAGATCTTCAAAGGCCTTTTGATAGTCCTTGGTCTATGTGAAGCCCTTTACTTCCTTTAAGTTCTTTAGGGTTTTGAAGAAAGGCAGACATTTGTCCCCTGATTGCGACACGAATCTGGCTAGTGCAGCTATTCTTCCATTCAATCTCTGGACTCCGTGAACCGTCCTGGGTGGGATCATCTCTTGGATGGCCCGTATCTTGGTTGGGTTAGCCTTAATCCCTCTTTGGGATGCCATGTATCCAAGGAATTTGCCGGAGCTTACCTCGAAGACACACTTGGATGGGTTCAGCTTCATCTGGTGAGCACGTAACACCTGGAATACCTCGTCAAGGTTGGCCAAGTGGTCCTTGGCTTATATGCTCTTGACCAGCATATCATCCACATGTACCTCCATATTCCTACCGATCTGGGCCTTGAACATTTTGTTGACCATCCGCTGGTAGGTCGCCCCTGCATTCTTCAAGCCAAAAGGCATAACCAGGTAGCAGAAATTCTCCTGGTCCGAGCGAAACATTGTGTACTTCTTGTCCCCTTCTTTCATCAGGATCTGATTGTATCCTGAGTACGCATCCATGAAACTTAGTCTTTCATGCCCAATGATTGAGTCTATTAGGAGGTCTATTCTGGGGAGGGGTACTCGTCCTTGGGGTACGCCTTGTTGAGGTTAGTGTAATCTACACACATCCTCCACTTCCCATTTGGCTTTGGCACCATCACCACGTTGGCTAGCCATGTGGGGAACTGCTCTTCCCTGATAAAGCCTGAGGCTTTCAACTTCTCTATTTCTTCCTTCATCACGGCCTGCCGCTCTAGGGTGAAGCTTCTTCTCTTCTGTTGGATAGGTTTTCTGGCTGGGTCCACGTGCAGGGCGTGCTCTGCGATGTGGCGTGGGATGCCTGGCATATCAGCTGTAGTCCAGGTAAATATATCAGCGTTCTTTTGGAGGAATGACGCGAGCTCTTTTGCCTCTTCCTCCTTTAGTAGGGCCCCGATCTTCACGGTCTTTGCGGGGTCCTGGTCATCGATCGCGATCTCAACAAGCTCTTCGACTGGTTCGCGTCATTAATAGCACTAATCGCCCTCATGGTTGTCATTTACTTCTATTGCAAAGGCTGTTCCTCTGCAGTTCCCTTTGATCTGCTTTAGGAAAGTAGTGTGGCACTCACGTGCTTTTTTCTATTCAGTTCGGCATTCCCTTATGCCATTGGGGGTGGAAAACTTGACTTTGAGGTGTTTGGTGGAGACCACCGCTCCAAGCGCGTTCAAACTTGGTCTACTGTGGATTACGTTGTAGGCAGTCGCGACCCGAACTACCATGAAGTTTACCTTCATGGTTTTTTGATAGGGGGTGGTACCTATTATCATCAGGACTTCCACTGACCCCTCGATAGGGGCGGGTGCTCCTAAGAACCCGTACAATGGCATGGTCTCAGGCTTTAACGTGCCAAGCTTGAACCCGAATTGTAGATAGGCATCATACAATAACATATCGACCGACGCCCCCATGTCCCCCAAAATCCTGTGCACGGGTCGGTTGGCTATGACTGCCTGAACCATGATGGCATCGTCATGTAGCCAGCTTAGCCCCTCCATGTCCTCATCAAAGAACGTGATCACTGGTTCGATTCGTGCTCTCTTCTCGGGTACTTCTGCTACTACAACGAACTACGCTTTTGCTTTTACCTTTTGGGATGACTCCTACCCTAGGCCTCCCAGGATGGTGAGGATGGCTGGTACTATGGAGGTATTGGCCTCGGTGTCAGTCCTCCTGACCTCTCTACGGTCGTCCCGCCGATCTTCTCAACGATCTCGATCATCTTCTCCTCTGGGTCTGTCGTCCCTCTTAGGGTCACTCCTTGTGGTTTCGTGACCTCTGGAAGTATCTTTTCCATCCTCCTTTACATAGTGCCTCAAAAGGCCTTTCTGGATCACATCCTCGATCTCTCTCTTCAATTGCCTGCAGTCCTTTGTGTCATGGCTGACATCTTTGTGGAACTTGCAGTATTTTTTCTTGTTCCTGTCCTTAGGCCTAGAGAACATTGCTCTGGGCCACTACAGTAGACCTCGATTATACACCTCCATTAGGATTTTAGTCCTACTGGTGTTGAGGGGCGTATAATCTGGGCTTTGGTCTCAGTCTGAGTACCGATCTGACCTCGGCTTCTTAGCATCTTTCTTCTCCTCCTTTTCGCTTGCCCTCTTCTTCTCTAGGGCTTTGGGATCAGCTGTCTTTTGTGCCTTCATGATATCAAACATGTTGGCATACTGATAATAGTGATTCAGTAGTTGGGGCATAGTGGTGACTGGGTCGAGGGCGAGCAACTTCACTAGGTCGTGGTTGGTTACCCCGTTATGCAGGGCATTGAAGGCCATGACATTGTCCAGGTCCTTGATCTCCAAAGCCTCTTCGTTGAAGCATGCGATGTAGTCTCTTATGGACTCATCAGGCCGTTGTTTCACCGCCAGTAGGTTGGCAACACTCTTCTTTTGTTTAACACTGCTCTAGAAGTGACTCACGAATGCCTTGGCTAACTCCGTGAAGCTTCTGATGGAGTTGGGCTTCAGTTTGGCGAACTAGAGTGCCGTCGGTCCCTTTAGTGAGGTCGGGAAAGAGCGGCATGACACGACGTCAAATCTACTGTACACCGTCATCATCGCATTGAAGTAGCTGATATGATCATTGGGGTCGCTCTTCCCGTTGTAGGCCTCGAAGGTGGGAGGTTTGAAGCTTCGTGGAAGCTCAGCCCTCATGATCTTGGCCGTGAAGGGCTGCTGGCCGAGCCTGAAACTTTCCTCAGGGACACTGCCTTTCTCCAGGGCTTCTAACTTGGTGTTAATTTCCCTAAGCTGATGGTCGAGCTCTCTCTCAATGACCTGGTTAGCTGCGGGCTCAGCACGTGCATGACGTGCATTTAAGTCATGTTGGAGGTCTTCTTTGACCGATCTTTGTTGGCTGACTCGCTTAGTTCGAGCGTTTGAATTTTTGGAACGGCTCTACTCCGTCCTGCCGTGGGTCCCTCGACGGGTTGACACTGATTGCTTTATCACGCGAGAAGGGTCGTTCCTCATGGGTAGGTTCACGGTGCAAACAATCATCGATAGGGGTAGATTCCAACTGGACGGGTGAGATGACCCCGCCCTGCTTCCGATCCCTCGCACCTCTTCTCTCGGGTGCCTCGGGACTTCTCGTGCCAGCTTGGGGAGAACCGGCATCGGGGGCAAGGTAGGTGCAGCGGCAGATGTGAGGTTAGCTCCTCTTACAGTCTGCAACTCCCTGACCACCTCTTTGAGGAACTCGTTCTGCTGCAGGACTAGGCACTGCAGGTCGTGTATCTGACCCACCGTGGCCGGTGCATCTGGATTCATGGTCACTGGGACGAATCCCTCTGGCAATGGAGGTGGGGGTGGTAGAGCCCTTAGGCTTTGGCTGGCTTGCCCCCCTTCTGGGACTGTACTTGGCCCAGTTGCTCTCGTGGCCGATGGCTGGGACCCTACCGTGTCTGCTACGCCCGCCGATAGTTGGGATCCGATTGGTGCTGTAGTCGTTCATCGTAGGGTTTGCTTCCCAGCCTGTCCTCCTCCCCAGGTGTTTCTCGCCACCCGGTATACTGCTGGGTTTTCAACAGCCTGTGGAGCTTCTGGGTTGGTGGGAACCACGTTCTATTCACCTGCCATGATCTTTGGTTGGCTGATAGAGTTCTGAAGGCTTTGCAATTGTCGTTCCCACAGACGGCGCCAATTTGTTGCGTCAGGAAACTGTATCAGAGCGTCCTGTGCCTGCAAAATGAGATTAGCAGAGAGGACCGGGCTGTGCTGGCTATTCCACTCTGATGTCTAAGTCAGAATCCTTGCAACAGATGAGAATAATGGAATTCAGATATAGTAGAAGGATGTTACCTCCCTTATTTATGGTGGATGATGGGCAAAATCGTGCCCTAATAGGAAAGCTGGATTCTCGGAGTAGAGTGAGAGTGTTTAGGAGCGATTTCAGGGATAACGTTCCTCCCATGTCTCCCTTAGCGCCTGATTAGGCGCTGTACGGGCGATAATCTCAGGCCACGTTGGTTAGTGGCAAGTTTTGAGTTAGTTAGGCGAAGTATTGAGGTTGCTCCTTGCTGGCACGGGCTAGATCGCCGCCCTTTGGGTGGTGACATAGCGACTTCCTACGATGGCATGAGCTGCGCTCTCGTGCGGCGTCTCACTCTTAGTGAGCTCGCCGGTTCATATTTGGCCTTTGTGGCCTCAGCTTGTTTCTCGCGTGCACCTCAGCCCATTCTCGTAAGGTGAGGTCTCCTGACCTATCAATGTCGATTGGTACCGGAGCATTAAATTGCTCCTGACTGCAGAAGGACTTTACACAGTTCTTGATGAACAAGTTCCTCCTCAACCCGACCTAGATGATTTTGAGGCATATGAGGAGATGCAGGATTTCCTTAAGAGGGACTCCAAGGCATCCCTTTATATCCTAGGATCATTGGAGAAGTCAGTACTGGACTTAGTCAAGGATATATGTACCTCAGGCGGTAAAATGGATAAGCTTGCTGAATTGTTTAACAGGCAGCTGACACATGCACACTCTGATGTTGTGAGTCAGGTCCATAACTACAAGATGTCCCAGGGGACTCCAGTGATGGACCATGTCATGAAAATGATTAATCTATTCGAGAAACTGGAATCCATGGGGACCAGATTTGAGCTACGGTACAACACTGATCTGATCTTAGCATCACTCACCTCCACCTATGCATCTTTTAAGATGTCTTACATGATGTCAGATAAGGAACTAGAGCTCACCGAGCTTGCTAATGCACTGGTTGAAGCGGAGGCCACCTTAAAAAAGGATAAGGCTGAGGTCTATGCTACTGATGTGAAGGCTTCTTCAAATGGGAAGAAGAAAAAAAGGGGAAATAAGGCTAAGGCCCTGAAACCCAAGGGTGGGAAGTCTGGCAATAAGAAAGCTAAAGGCAAGTGCTTCTATTGCAAGAGGGAGGGTCACTGGAAAAGGAACTGTCATGCATTCCTGGCAACTATGAAAGACAAGAAGCCAGATGATACAAAGGCTGCTAAAGAAGGTACATGTGATGTTTACATTCTTTACGAGTCTAATTTGTCCTTTGAACCGACCAATTCTTGGTTGGTGGATAGTGGTTTCACTGTTCACATTTGCAATGATTTGCAGGGGTTCAAGGAGACAAGGAATCTGGAAAGAAATGATGTGCGTCTTGGGATGGGCACTAGAGCTAAAGCCATGGCGATGGTTGTGGGAACTTTTATTTTGAATTTTAGTTTTAAAGGATTGTTACTATATACCCTCTTTTAAGAGGAGGATTATTTCAGTTTCAAAACTCATTTTGGACGGGTATAGTTTTTCCTTTAATTCTAAATTGATCATTCGTTTTAATAATTCTGTTGTGGCATCTGGATACATACAAAGTAGATTTTATTTCCTAGATTGCCCTATTAGAACGAATATTATTTTGAATGTTGATTTAAAATTGAAAGCAGCTCTAGTGAACTCAATATATCTATGGCATCTACGATTAAGTCACATTAATTTGGACCGAATCAGTAGATTGATAAGGGATAGGCCCTTAGAGTGTCTGAAGGTGGAACCATTCCCTACCTGTGAGTCATGCCTTCAAGGCAAAATGACCAAGAAATCCTTTAGCAATAAAGGTACTAGAGCCACAAATCTGTTAGAGTTAATACATACTGATGTGTATGGGCCCATTAGTATATAAGCAAGGTATGGATTTTAGTATTTCATAACTTTCACCGATGATTACTCTAGATATGGTTACATATACTTGATGTGTAGAAAATCGGAAGCCTTTGATAAATTCAAAGAGTTCCAAGCCGAGGTCCAAAAATAGCTCGATAAACGTGTCAAGAACTTACGATCAGATCGTAGAGGGGAGTATCTATTGGATGAATTTAATGAACATCTTATATCGCAAGGGATAGTTAGTCAATTTACTAATCCTAGAACACCACAACAAAATGGTGTATTCGAACGACGCAAGCAATCGGACTTTATTGGATATGGTCCGGATGATGCTTACTTATAGTGAGCTACCTCTCTCTTTCTGGGGGTTTGCTTTAGAAACAGCTATTTATATCTTGAATAGGGTTCCATCTAAGTCTGTAGCTAAGACACCCTTTGAGTTGTGGAAAGGGCATAAGCCCAGCATTCAACACCTTAGGGTATGGGGTTGCATAGCACATGTGCGAAAATAACACACAGACAAGTTGAAATCCAAGACTTCAAGATGGTTTTTCTTAGGCTTTCCTAAAGGCACAATAGGTTACTCCTTCTATAACCCGGTTGACCAAAAGGTCATTGTAAGTAAACACGTCACATTTCTGGAGGAAGAAATGTTGACCAAGAGGTTTGAACCTGTAGTCATTAAAGAGTTATTAGATAACTCGGAAACTTCACTTCCAAAAGTGAGACCAATTGACATACCGATTGAAATACCAACACCTCAAGAACCTCGACGTAGTGGGAGGACTATTAGACCACCCACCAGGTTTACTTTTCTCACACGAAGAAGAGCAAACATTGGAAGAGTTCCACGTGGTGTCGGTTGAATCGGATGATGATCCGATAACATACTCTGGGGCTCTTAAGGATGTTGATGCCACTAGATGGCTAGAGGCAATGCACTCTGAAACCAATTCGATGCATTCCAATAAGGTCTGGACTTTGGTTGATCCACCACTTGGCGTTAAGCCGATTGGGTGTAAATGGATCTTCAAGAGGAAGAAGGGCACAGATGAAAAGGTCAAAAGATTCAAAACGAGACTGGTGTCAAAGGGTTATACCCAAAAAGAGGGTATAGACTATGAGAAAACCTTTTCATTAGTGGCGATGATGAAGTCCATCAGGATTTTATTGGCAATTGTCGCATACTTTGATTATGAGATCTGGTAGATGGATGTGCAAACTGCATTTCTGAATGGATTTCTTCAAAAAGAGATCTATATGCAACAACCAGAGGGGTTCTCTTCCTTGGAGGAAGAAAGAAAAGTATGCAAATTGCAGAGGTCCATCTATGGACTGAAACAGACTTCCAGAAGCTGGAACATCAGGTTTGATCAGTCAATCAAATCTCTTGGTTTTGATCAAAACATGGATGAACCATGCGTTTACCAGAAGATTACTAGGAGTGCAATATGTTTTCTTGTTTTATACGTAGATGACATATTACTGATGGGTAACGATGTAGGTATTCTTTCATCGGTGAAATAGTGGTTGTCCATAACTTTCTCGATGAAAGACCTTGGTGAAGCTAGCTATATCCTTGGGATCAAATTCGTAAGAGATCGTCAAAAAAGGATGCTAGGCTTGTCACAGGCTACTTATATAGACAAAGTCCTTGCCAAATTTAGCATGAAAAACTCCAAATGGGGAAGTGTCCCTTTCCGACATGGAGTCAGTCTTTTCAGATCTCAATATCCTCAGTCTCAGATAGACATTGAAGAGATGAAGAGGATTCCCTATGCCTCTGTTGTAGGGAGTCTTATGTACACTATGCTGTGTACGAGGCCGAACATTTGCTATGCAGTAGGTATTGTAAGTCATTACCAGTCTAACCCTGGATGAGAGCATTGGAGTACTGTCAAGAATATCCTCAAGTACCTGAGAAGGACTAAGGATTATTTCTTGGTTTTTGGATCTGATCAGTTGTCAGTACTAGGTTACACAGACACAGATTTCCAAACTGATAAGGATGACAGAAAATCCATGTCTAGGATGGTATATCTAATGGGTAGAGGTGCCATTGTTTGGCGGAATGCAAAATAAAAATCTATAGTCGGTTCCACTACCGAAGTAGAATACCTTGCAGCTTGTGATGCAGCAAAAGAAGGTGTTTGGCTGAGGAAATTCCTATCATATTTGGAGGTTGTCCCTGACCTTGTCAAAGGCCCTATTCCCCTGTTATGTGACAATAGAGGGGCCATTACACAAGCTAAGGAGCCTAGGGCTCATCAGAAGAATAAGCACGTGCAGTGGAAGTATCACCTCATCAGAGAGATTATCTAGTAGAGTGATGTGAGTGTCTCCAAAGTGGACACAATTGAAAATGTGTTAGATGCCATGACAAAGGGTTTGTCTCCTGGAGTGTTTGAAAAACACATGGAGGGCATGGGTTTAAAATGTATGGGAAATTGGCTTTAATGTACAAGTGGGAGATTGTTGGATTTATGAGTCCATCAAACCTGGTTCGATCTAGTTCAATTTGATTTTACTTTGTATTGAACCTTTATACATTTTGGTTTAATATTATCACATACAATATAAACTTTTTGAGCATTATGTGTCCGTAAGTGTTACTTAAAATGGTAGTCATGACTAGGGTTTGGGCTGGGCACCCTTATCATATGGTCGTCGAATTGAGTATGCTTAGACATGTGATGTCAGGGTAAGAATGCGAGTACTCACATGTTTGATGTGTGTATTGGCGAAGAATCTACTTGGTCGATTCCCTTATATATTACTGCCAGATGTAGGAAGGGATATACATGAGTCACCGAGACCCTGTACCTGAGGGAACCCTATCACTGCAAAGTGTGACCGCATTCTTTGGTTCATGAATGACTGAGACTCAAGTGAGTCAAAGCCGGTGTTCTGGGAATGTGAAAACACTTTGTGAGTGAAGGAGTTACTCAACATGGTCACCACTGCCCGATTGGGGGACACCAAGATTGAGATTGTCTGTGAATGGTCGGATCAGAATCTGGATCCAGTGCCGTTTTGGAATGGTTTTTGCAAAACCTATTTTACATAAAATAATAGATTATATATAGTTATTTGATTAAAGTGTTTTATAGAGTTTTGCAGGACTCGATCAGATACACACACTCTTGTATGGACATGTACTATGGAATAGGGTTTGGCAATACAAGTGTATATCCCCTAGATTCCATAATGATGGCGTTGATTAGTGGGGGAAGGTTGTACATGATAATTTATTATCATGTAGGGAGTTATTTGGAATTTGCTAAAATAATTGGTTATTTATTTAATTAATGGATATGATGCTAATTATAATTATCCATAAATTAAAATAATTAATTAATTATATCATTCCCTATTAGATTCTGTTTCTTCACCAATTAGAAGCACTTTGAGTTTAAACAGGAAAGCCAACAAGGAGAGAGAGAGTCAGACTCTCATTGGGATTTTTCCCATCTAGGGTTTTAGAAACCCTAGCATTATAAAACACCCAAAAAACGTAGAAGGGGGGCAGAGCTCCGAATCATTATCCTCTCATGTCCGCTGCCTATACAGGACCATGATGTCCCCTTACATGGGGGTGCGAAATGACGATCTAACCCCCTGCCTGAACGTACTACCCAGGCGAGGTTAAGTCGTCATTTTGTGCCCCCATGTGAGGGGACAGCATGGTCCTATCCGGGCAGCGAACAGGAGAGGAAAAAAATACATTTTTGGTTGCCCCCCCTTCTGGATGATTTTTGGGTCTCCTCCTCTTTCTCATTAATCTTTTCTTCTCCTTCTTCTTGCTCTCTATTATTTGAGAGTTAGGGTTTTGGAAACCCAGATCTATGCTTGAAGAACTGAAGAGCATCTAGGATTGGCTTGAAGAACCTTGGCTGCACCATTGGAGGTTTAGATCTGTTTACTTGGAGTGCTCATTAGAGGAAGAACGATTGTCTATTGGAGGAGCCACACTGGAGGCTCATCAGGTTAGCAATTCTATGTTAATTCCTGTTGATTTAATTGTGTTGATTATTAATGCGATGTGAAAGTAACCCGAATCGATTATTTTCCACTGCGCATTCTGGTATGGGATGGAATAGAGATGACTTTTCTCTATGACATGGATCCCAATAATTTTATGGGACGTCAAAGAGACGAACTGGGCATTGGTTTGTCATTCCAAACCCTAATAGGGTTCCATTAGGGCACTATGGGCGACCGTGGAAAACCCTAAAATTGAATATAGGATGCCCAAGCCATATTAGGGTGCCCTAGGGCAACCCTAGGGTTCCCTAGGGACAACCCTGGAGATCCCAAGAGTTGGGAACTCATACTTACATGTTTGTTGATTTCCCAAGGTGAACCACCCATATCCCACGGACTGTAGCATTGCCTACATGACCGTGGGAGTTATTGAGTGAGAGAAGGAGGGGAAGAAGAGAAAAGGGAGGTGATTGGTGGAGGCTTGCTGATTTGGAGAGCTACCATTGGAGCCCCTTCCTTGGCCAGGTAAGTAGCTCTCTTCCCTTCCCTTTTGTAAGCCTATGGTTTGAGCCCCTACTTGATCGATTGAGGTTTAGGGTTCTATTTGAACCCAAGGACTGACCCTTGAGGGTGTAAAGATCCATTAAATGGACTCCACCCTCCCCGTCTACAGCCATAGGAGCTTCCCTCTAAGCAACCCAAGTTGCTGTCCTAAGTTAGCTCATGACCTAACCTCTTAAATGAACCTAAAAAGGGTTCAAATCCTTGGAACAATAAGACTAAGGCTTAGGTTAGACCCTTAAGACCTTAATGGGCCATGAGATGATCTCTCTTAGGCCCCAAAGCCCTAAAATCATGAAAGGTTAAGTTTGGAAAGCAATATCATATGAAATCCATGTTCTGGTTCGAACGGATTCACGGACTGTTACAACCACACCCAAGGTCCTAATATAATATTGTATTGTTGTGCCATGTAGGCGAAGCAGCAGCATACATCGGGGAATTATTTACAATGGCCATCAAGCCAACTCATCAGATCATCGACTGTAGCACCGGACTCCCGGTTGGAGAAAGGTTCCTTAATTGAGATTGGGCAAGGTTCATGGACGGCGATTTCCTTGATTGCCTTCCTAGCACTTGTCCCGAGAGCGAAGAGAATCGCAAGGAGAACCCAGTGGCCACATGCATTAACAAGTGGTGCATGTGCCGTGTGCATTGAAAAGAGACTGCTGTTCGGGATCCGGGAACTGAGCTTGGATGAAAGGTGAGCAAGTACCTTGAACATAGCCCCCCAACACTAACTGGGTTGGACCCTCCTCGTAGCTCTCGATGTGTGGGTCAAAGCCCACAACAATTCTTGGCTCATCCAGCCTTGACAGCAGGAACGAAACCACGAATGGAACCACTGCTGGTGATTTCGTTCAATCATCCATTCGAGCTGTCAAAGGTATTATGGTAATTTTAGTGTATGGGACCCACAGCCCCGCACTCCTAACCATAGTGTCCTTCTCCCCAAGTGTGGTAGGCCCCACCTTTGGCCTTCACCCACCTATTGGGCCACATGGATGGGCCCACATGGCTCAATTTAAGTAAAAATGAGTATCTTGACTTAAGGGTAAACCAAACAGGACCTTAGGGCCACTTGGCTTAGTAATAAGAGCCAGCCTTTATGGCTCATTCATTCCACACCAACCAAAAACGTGGGAGCTTGGGATGGAGCATTGAAGGAAGCTTCAAAAGAGGAAGAAGGGGCAAAATCAAGGATTGATTGGTGGTGGGTGCCCTAATCCCTACATTGATTGAGGTAAGCCTCATTCCACCCTCCTCTCTCTCCCTTTCAATCTATTTTGGGTTTTGGGAACCTCCTTGAGCATGGGTTTTGCCTTGAATTCCACTTGGAACCCAAGGTTATAGACTGATGACCTATGGTGCCCTATAATAGGGTTCCACACCCAACTAAGCACTAATGGAACCCTGTGTATCAAGCTATTGCTGACCAAAGGTTTGCCAAACCCTAAAACCCTATATGAGGTTAAATGGTAGCCATGTATAGGGAACCCTAGGTTCAGGTATGGCTGGGTTCATAGTGACCCTATGTGAGCTTAGGGTACTCCCTCTTAGCCTTTGGAACCAATGGATCCCAAGGAAAAAGGTTGGGAGAAGAAAGCTCCCGGCATGACTGTTTTCCTTTGGGCGGAACTACGAACGGAACCAGGCATCGGGCCTCCGCCCGTAGTTCTGTCCCATTTAAAATGAACATCGATTGGGCGGGAACAACGAATGGTACCACCTAGGTTGCTTCCGTCTGATGTTATAAACCCCTCGGATATGTCTCAGGGCATTGTCGAAATAACAGACAGAACCATGACTAAGATTTTGCCTGATCTTCCGTCCCATGTATTTCAACCCTGGGCCTGGGCGGAACCACGGACGGAACCAGTGGCACTGCCTCCGTCTCTGCTTCCGTCCCTATTGTCCTTTGTATCGAGTTACAATAACTCTTGGGGCTCCTCATGGGACCCACCTACACCTTCTAACACGTTACTTCACGCATCCCTAGGTAATCAAAGTAGCGTAGAAGAGCGTGCACCAAGATAATACTCAACAAGCGATACAACGATGACAAGTGAGTGGGTTTTGGGTCTTGTTGGGTTTGCCTATATGCATCTATTCATATATATATAGACGTAATGCTAATGTCATCATCATAACCATGCTTGCATTATTGCACATATTGTAATTGGATACTTGTGATACGGATTATGGTGTGGACTGTGTTGGGTTTCGGTGCCAGGAAGTGCCGGTCCCGGGATCTTGAATTATCTGAACTAATGACATGCACAACATTTTTCCTGTATGCGTCGTGTTGTGCTGGTAACCGGGTGTTAGATGGAATGGGACGTTGATACACCCGGATTATCTCTCGACACGATAGAATCATGTAGTATATCTATGGTTAGGACCAATCCCCTATGCTACGACCCTTGCCAACAAGGGTTCAGGTGTTGGATAACCAGGGTGCCAGATTCTGTGGAGAAGTAGAGAGGCCAGTCATGGTAGCCATGGTTATCGGGGTCTGCCTCTGGGTGGTGATGGCTGCAGCCGGTGCGGGCTCCCGTGTGGTAATTGAGGTTGCATCTGTGGCATCGAGCAGAAGGGACCACAATGTATTCCCGAATTATCATTGTAGCATTTACCGATTGACCTAGCCTGGTGTGTTAGGTGGAAAATGAATTAATAATATCATTCATCATGGACTATTTGTTAGGGCTGTAAACGGATCGGATTCGGCTTGGATAGTGTTATATCTGCATCCACATCTGATTAGCTATCGAACGGATTTGGATAGTGCTAAATGGATACGAACACGGATACGGATCGGATATTTTATCCATTTACATGTAAATATAGCTTTTCGGAGATCTATAGCCTATCCATATCCGCATCCGTTTAGCTTTCGGACGGATTCGGATAGTGCTAAACGGATACGGACACGGATACGGAAACAGATTTCGGCTATTCATTTACACCCCTACTATTTGTGCCTTGTGTGTATGTGTATCCCCAGCCCCTCACTGGCTCAGTGGAGCTAACCCTCGTGTACACACTCTTTTTAGATGCTGATACAGGTACTGGATGTCTTGCGGGTCTCGAGGTTGACCCCTTGGAATACGATGCTATTGGATCTAAGGATCCGGAGTATGAGGTCGAGGAGCACGGAGACGGATGTCCGTGTGATGACTGCTCTTATGGAGCATAGTGATTTCTTGGGACTTGGTCCCTTCTTTTAATTCTTTTGGGGTTTAGGCCCTTATATAAACATTTCATGTTATATAGTATTTTGTGTAGTTATGTCATGGTCAGTCGAACATTGTGTATTCATTGTAGCACTTAGAGGTTGAACATGATGTAACTATGGATTTAAATGCTTCCGCACTGATGCTTACGTTTGGAAATGTAATTATTTTACCTTTTGCTACACTCTGATATGGATGTGACATTTATATTAGTTAAAGACTGTGGATTGGGACACTGTATCTGTGATCCTGGTAGTGTTTGGGCTGATGTGTGTTATCCCAGTCACCCCTTTTATTCCTATTATATTCCTTAATGGAATGGGGGTGTGACACGGACGGACCCACATATTGGGGGTTACTTCCGAAAATCCGTTTCTTTTAAAACTGGACTTTTAAAAGTTTGGCCTAAACGGATTCAAGGACGGATCCACAGGAGTGCCCTACTTCCAAGAATCCGTTTGGCTTTGCTTCGTTATACCTGAGAACGGGTTCTCGAATGGATCCACCTATGGGTGGGTTACTTTTGAGAATCCATTTGAGCTTCCTTATGCTGTACTATATAATAACCTTTGGGGACTCTATATGGGACCTACCTACACCCTCTAACACATGGTTCCTGTCACACCCCAAACCTCCCCCTGGGAGGATTAGGTAGGTGACCCGAATTGCACGGTAGCAATCCGCCAAACCCCAAGGATCCAGAAGCTGTTAATACCATTCACAAACACATACATCCGCAATAATGAATAAGACAGAACTCAGAGTGCTGCAGAAGCTAATAATTACATTAAACATCAAAGTGAATATTTATAATACTATTTTTGTTCATACTCTCTCTCTCTCATCATATACTGGCAGTTCCAACTCTTCCAACCAAAGCTTTACAAAATAACAAAAGGGGCAAGGCAACCTGAGCCCCAAATAAAGCTATACAAAAAGGGGATTGGTTAGTTGATTACTATCTACAACAAAAGAATCCCGAGGTCAAAAGGAGAGTCAGCTGCCCGCCCATCACGGGTCCTCATCAACTATCACTGAAAACACCCGCACAAGAGGTATGATCTTCGACCAGGTCCACACCCACACAGTCATAATAATTATGGCCCGCCTACGTGAAATAAGCCTCCCCACTATCGAAACATCCACCTGTAAGATCATCTAACAAAAAGACATATACAGGAGTGTGAGCTCCACCGAGCCTGTGAATGAAACATAACCATGCATGCACATGCAAGCATATCCAAATGAGTCCTACATGCAATGTAGTCCATTTTATTTATTAGCCACCTAACATCACAACTAAGGCAGGTAAAAGTGCTACTACAATCCCCAATACATGTATCCCTGGTGCTGGCTTCTAACCCCTTCCCGCGATACACCCATTGAGTTATCGGAGAGGACCGGTCAGCTCCAACATGCTCTCCATGGTCAGCCCGACCAGCCCTCTGGGATTAGTTTGTGCAGTCACCCATCATCATTCCAGTATAACATTTTCTTTCTCTGGCATTCAGCCATAAATCACATTTTCGGTGCAATACAATTCTATTCCTTTTTCTCTTTTATATAGGTACTCCCACAGACATCCAACACCTTAACCCCTGTTGGCAAGGGTTCGTAGCACTGGTGATGATACTCTAGCGCAATGCATTCTATATGGCAGAGTATGAGTCGGGTGGTGTCAACCGCATCCCATTCTATGAGCTACCACAGACCTCATTTCCAAGTTAGCTACGACATCTAATCTAGCAGTTTCACACACAAGCATCATTGTCCATTCTCAATGTTCATCAAACAAGAATTCAACATTTAATCAGAATATAAGGTAATTGAAATAATCGAGCACAGTAAATAATATTTTTGTATTTTTCATGTCTCGTTAGTCATGTTATATTTACACACATGGTGTAATTCCACTCACCTTATACTAGTCTCGCTTGCTCTGCAGTCAGCTCGGTCCCGGCTGGTATCTGACATTGCACCTCAAGCTGGGGGTCAAAACCTAAGTTAACCAGATCATTAAAGTATGTCAAATAAAGTTCAAAAGTATATTAATGTCCTAGGGTTGGTCTAGGTTTAGTCGGACTTAACTTTGAACACACAAGTGTCTTTTACAATTCTCTGGGTCTTGCACTGGGCTTTCGGGTCAAACCCCCAGTACATCATCCAGAGATGCAGTGTTCATCTCTCAAGTATTTTACAACAAGGTTTTGTAGGTCAAACTACAGTCCATGGATCAAACCATGGTTCCCGAGGGAAACCAATTATAAACCAATTAGGGTATTGCACGCCCTGGGTTAAACCATGGTGTCCCATGGGTGCCCCATTTTAATTTTAGGGTTTCCCATGGTTGCCCATGGGAACCCTAGTGCATCCTTGTTAGGGTTTCTCCTTCCCTCATGTGTCCCACGCAATTATGGAACGCATTAGGGACGGAGAAAAACATCTCTAATCCATCACATGGCAAGAGGGATCCATCCCATACTCGAATGCGTAGCAGAAATAAATCGATTCGAGTTTCTTTTGCATCCCATAAATATTTAATAATTAATAACTGAAGGAATCAATCAAGAATTGCTAACCTGGTGAGCCTCAAGTGTTGCACCTCCAATAGACAATGGTTCTTCCTCCAATGAGCGCTCCAAGTAAACAGATATGAACCTCCAATGGTGCTACCAAGGTTCTTCAAGCCAATCCCAGATGCTCTTAAATTCTTTAACACAGATCCAGGGTTTCACAAACCCTAACTCTCAAACACAGATGAGAGAAACTAGAAGAAGAAGGAGAGAAATCACAAGAGGGAGAGAGAGAGAGAGAGACCAAAATGCAGGAGAGAGGGGGCTAGGCCAAAACGCAGAGCACTGCCCCCTCTTACGTTTTATGGTCCTTTTATAATACTAGGGTTTTGATTAAAACCCTGAATGGATTACTTTAATTCTAGTGAGAGTCTGACTCTCTCTCTCTCAGTTTGACCGTTCTGTTTAAACTCAAAGTGCCTCAAAAAGGTGAAGAATCAGAATCTCATAGGAAAAGTATTAATTAGTTGCTTTATTTAATATTTATGGATAATTACAATTAGCACCATATCCATTAATTAAATAAAGAACCAATTAAAATAGCAAATTCCAAATAACTCCCTATATGATACCAAATTATCATATACAACCCCCCACTAATCAACACCATCATTATGGAATCTAGGGCATGTACACATGCAATGCCAAACCCCAATCCATAGTACATGTCCATATAAGAGCATCTGTGCATCTGATATGGTCCTGCAAAACTTGATAAAACACTTTGTTCAAATAATTATATATAATTGGTGGAAAGAAATAATTAACCGCAAGCGTACAGGTCAATTGTAGCTACGGGTCGAACTCAAGGACAAATATGCCACTCTATTTAACTAACTTAAAAGTAATGCAAAGTGAACCAAATTAAAGTGTTAAATTAAACTAATTAAACTAATGAAAATTAACGCATCCTAACTCACAAGCATCTAGCGAATTGAATTGGCGGCCTAACACACAAGCATCCAACCTATCAATACTAACCCGGATTCGAAGGGATAAATTACAGCCACACTTCACAACCACATAAAAAAAATAAAAGAAATAGAGGGAGAAGAAGAAGAAGAGAGAGAGAATGAGATAGAGGAGAGGGAGAATGAGATTAAGGGTTCAGAGAATAAAAACCTGGATGTGCTTGAACCGGATTGAACTTGCTTACATGAATTAATTAAGTCTTGCATGAACATTTGAATAAACTTACCATGGCTTCCTCTTCTAAATCTCCAAGTCTTGTCATCAACATAGAAACTTAGACTAGAAAGCTTTAAACCTAAACTAGAATTAAATTATTACAACCAAATTGAAGACATGAATTGAAAGCATGAATCAAAAGCATTACAACCATGAAATAAAAATCATAAAAGTAAACTAGAACTTAGAAAGCCAAAAATCACAAATTAGAAGGAGAAGAAGAGAAGAAATTTCACTAAGTGAATGAACAACTTTACAAGAGAAGAAGGGGGGTATTTATAGGGGGAAGGGGAGAAGAAGAGAGGAGAGATGGAGAGCCCTCTAAAAAACATGGAGAGGAGAGAGTGTAAGGGAGAGTGGTCCATAAAGAAGGGAATATTCCCTTCTCCTTCCTCCTTTACAATGCCTTGACTCCTAAGAAAAAAGAAAAAACAAGAAAGAGGGAGAAAGAAGAATCCTAGTTACATAAACCTTCTATTTCTAGAAAAGTAAATTTATAATTCTAACTTGTGCTTTCTTTTCTTTGTAGATATCTTTTTCAAGCAATGAGATCAAAGCATCTTTGACTTTTCAACCTTCCATGGATGAGAGAATATTTTTCAAAAGAAATCTATCCAAAGTAGAATTCCAAAAGTGCCCTTAAAAAGTTGGAGGAGAGAGAAAGTGATGATGATGACTAGGATTTCCACTCAATCAAATAACACAGTGCCCATCATGTCCTCAAGCAAAATCATGGAGCACTAGGTGCAGCCCAATAAAAATCTTGGATAGTAGTGGGCCTTCAAAAATCGTGGAGGGTGTAGGCAATGTGGGTCCCTCCATGTGGGTAGCCGCAGTCCTTCTCTCTCTTCAAGAATGAAAAATTACCATAACAGTCCTGTACTTGCAGTAGATCTCCACCATTGCTTAGAAATATCTTCTATAATGTCAAAAATGTCCTTGGGCAGTGGTAGAATGACTATGGGCTTGCACTACAGCTCCTTTCTGACCTATTGTCCTTTCTTGGCCTGAAAAGAATAATTGACTGCATGGTGGCCTAAGCGAATGCGTACTTGCATTCTGTCACGTCCATCTTGCTCCAAATTTAGTCTTCTTTACAGCCATGGAAAGAAAAATGATAACTTTACGTGTAAATTGGGACATGCAGCTCTCGATAGTCCAGAATAGCCCAAAATAGCCCAAAACCTGAAAAGCACAAGAAATCACCAAAGTAACTCTGTCCAATGTGGTAAAATGTATGCTTTATGCCCTAAGATTTCACACATAAATGTGCTCATCAGATTCCCCCACACTTGAACGTTACTTGTCCTCAAGTAAAGCAAAAGAAAAATTAACCTAAAATGCAAAAATCCTAACTCACTTTTGTAGGGATCACAGTTGCACTTAGCATGTGCAACAAGCCTTTGAACCCCTAGGTTACCCCTAGTGGACGAGTTGTGTCTCATGGGTGTTTGCAGTGAATATACACCCAAAATTCAATTGTAAATGAATGCTGCAAATTTTAATCGTGGCATAAGTAGGACAATGCACATAATCCCAAAAAGTGCTCAACTAAAGATCAAGGAGCCAACAGTTCCCCCACACTTGAATTTATCACCCCACATCAATTCAAGTAACAAGCATGCATCAAGATTAAGGGATCCCCTCATATTTTCTGAACACTACCCACCTTCAAGTAAACCACTCATAGCATCGATGGAACCAAAGACTTAGGCTTTGAGTATTTTTGACCATACTTTCTTTTCAGGCATTAAGGCAAAAACTTTTCTTTCTCAATAGTAAGCTCTATTTCTACTCCACTACTGTTCCCTGAATGACATGATGGAGCATACACCAAACACCCAAATACTTGGTAGCTTCGCTTTTTGCATATATCTATATAGACTTTGAGACATTGATGCAAGAGTTTTTTTTTTTTTTTTTTTTGAGTTTCCTTCCAAGGAATTTCGATCAAGTCACCCTGCTTCATGAGGCACAGTGCCCTTTCTAGTCCCAAGGAATTCCACTTTCTTTTCTGTTTCTTTTTTTCTTTTTTTTTTTTTTTTTTTTTTTTTTTTCACTTTCGTGTCTGCCTTGTCACAAACAAATTGGTCTCAACTACTAGCCAAAAGATCAAAGGGTCCATAAAACACATAGAGGAATCTAGCCATCAAATAAAATAGTGCTCATATTTTCCAACTCAATCCCTCTCACCGGATAGATACCCATTATCGTCCTTGAAAATGGATTTTTTATTATTTTGCATGCTAGGGCACCTAATTCCCTTTTTCTCTCGCTTTGCAATCAAAGAGACTTATGCACATAACCAAACTATCGCCACAATCACAATTCATAAAATTCAGCAACTAAGCACCCCCCCACACACTTAATTTATGCAATGTCCTCAATGCATGCAGAAAAGAAGGAATAAGGACAAGGGAGGGGATACATACCAGGAGATCAGTCTTCAAGGTAAAGAGGCTCATGGAGATCCATGACCTCTTCCACACTTGGAGTAGGCATCTCAATGTATGGCTTCAAACGTTGTCCATTTACCTTAAATATAGCACGTGTACTTGGATTGAGGACTTCAATAGCCCCATGAGGATAAACAGTCTGAACAATATATGGGCCATCCCATCTTGAGCGCAACTTTTCTGGAAAGATGTGCAAACGAGAATTGTACAACAAAACTTTTTGATCTACCTCAAAAGATTTTCTCAAAATATGCCTATCATGGAAAGCCTTGGTTTCTGCCTTGTAAATCTGAGCATTCTCATATGCCCCATTCCTAAGCTCTTCCAGCTCAGATAGTTGGAGTCTCCTATGGGCACCTGCAGCGGGTAGGTCAAAGTTAAGCTTCTTGATAGCCTAAAAGGCCTTGTGCTCAAGCTCAATAGGTAAGTGACATGCCTTTTCATACACCAGACGGTATGGAGATTGACCAAGATCGATCTTAAAGGCTGTCCTATGGGCCCACAAAGCATCTACCAACCGGTTAGACCAATCCTTGCGGTTCGGGTTGATGGTTTTCTCAAGAATTTGCTTGATCTGCCTATTTGAGACCTCAACCTGGCCACTAGTCTGGGGATGGTAGGGTGTGGCCAACTTGTGAATGACACCATATTTCCTCTTAAGGGCCTCAAAGGGCCGGTTGCAAAAGTACTTGCCCCGATTACTAATGATCGCACGGGGAGTACCAAAATGGTAGAAGATGTTCTCCTTCAGAAATTTCACAACTACCGTGTGGTCATTGGTCTTACAAACAACTGCCTCAATCCATTTGGACACATAGTCCACAGCAGGTAATATGTACAGGTTACCAAAAGAATTAGGAAAAGGCCCCATGAAATCTATGCCCCATACATCAAACACCTCAACCACCAGAATTGGGTTGAGGGGCATCATATTCCTCCTGGTGAGACGCCCTAAAGATTGGCATGAGGGACATGCCTTGTAATAAATAAAAGCATCTCTAAAAAGAGTAGGCCAATAAAATTCACACTGTAAAACCTTGGCCGCTATCTTATTGGGCCCAAAGTGGCCTCCACAAGCCTGATCATGGAAAACAGATAAGACAGATTGTTGCTCATGATCAATAACACACCTCCGGATTACTTGATCCGGACAGGTCTTAAAAAGATAAGGATCATCGCAAAAGAAATACTTAACCTGTGAAAAGAAACGATTCTTATCTTGGGTGGACCAATGTGCAGGTGTCACAACCGTAACCAGATAATTGACAATGTCAGCAAACCAAGGTTCACTAGACACTGCCATCAGATACTCATAAGGAAAGTTCTCATTGATTGAAGAATCAACAGTCAAAGAATTAGGCAGCCGGGATAGATGGTCTGCAACCAAATTTTCACACCCTTTCTTATCCCTAATTTCAAGATCAAATTCCTGCAACAAGAGGACCCACCTAATGAGGCAAGCCTTGGCATCTTTCTTCTGCACAAGATATTTGATAGCTGCATGGTTAGTGTAAACAATAACATGTGGGCCAATCAAGTAGGGCCTGAACTTCTCTAGAGCAAATACAACAGCCAAAAATTCTTTCTCAGTGGTAGTATAGTTGAGCTGTACATCATCTAGAGTCCTACTAGCATAATAAATTGTAGAATCAAGCGCTTGCCAATCCCTCAAAAGATGCCTTGTGAGGGAAGGTGCAACTTTAATTTCTTATTGCACACCAGCCAGCGCACATCGCTCCCTTGCCCGAGTCGGGATCTGGGAAGGGCATTTTGGGTTACTCCCAACTATCCCCCCCAAATGCATGCCCAATAACAGAGCACCCATGGCACTAATGCACGCCCAATAACAGAGCACCCATGGCACCGGGAGACTCGAACTCGAGACCACCTGCTATGATACCAATTGTAGGATTAAGCGTTTGTCAATCCCCCAAAAGACGCCTTGTGAGGGAAGGTGCAACTTTAATTTCTTATTGCACACCAACCAGTACGCATCGCTCCCTCGCCAAAGCCGGGATCTGGGCAGGACATTTTGGGTCACTCTCAACATAAATCACATGGGGTAATTTGTTGATTCTTTGCCCAAGAACAGCCCCTATAGCAAAATTAGAGGCATCACACATAAGCTCAAATGGCATTGTTCATTTTAGAGCTTGCATAATAGGTGCTGAGGTCAACGCTCTTTTCAATTGCTCAAAACTCTTATGACACTCAGGAGAGAAATTAAATGGGCAATCTCTTGCCAAAAGGGAAGTGAGAGGTCTAGCTATCTGGCTAAAATCCTTGATGAATTTTCTGTAAAAACCTGCATGGCCAAGAAAAGATCTAATGTCTTTCACACTCTTGGGTGGTGGTAAATTGACAATAAGGTCCACCTTAGATCTATCAGCCTTAATCCCCTCTTTGGACACAATGTGACCAAGAACTATGCCTTGCTTCACCATGAAGTAGCACTTCTCCCAATTCAAGACCAAGTTCTTTTCTATGCATCTTTTAAGAACCAAAGAGAGATGATGCAAGCAATTAGAAAAGGTAGAGCTGTGAATAGAAAAGTCATCTATAAACACCTCTAGGAAGTGCTCTACCATATCAAAAAAGATACTCATCATGCACCTTTGGAATGTAGCAGGGGCATTGCAAAGCCCAAAAGGCATACGCCGGTAAGCAAAGGTTCCATAAGGGCATGTGAAAGTGGTCTTGTGTTGGTCCTCTAGAGTAATAGGGATTTGGTTATAGCCTACATATCCATCAAGAAAATAATAATATTCATGGCCAGTTAGTCTCTCTAACATTTGATCAATGAAAGGCAATGGGAATTGGTCCTTCCATGTTGTCGCATTCAATTTTCTCGTTGCCACAAGACAAAACCATGGTGAGGGTATTCTAAGAGGAGGTCCTTGAATCTTTCCATGAATTTAGAAAAGGATTCATGTGGTTTCGCTGAACTGGAGTATGTCACTCTTGAGTTTATTGGTCTTGTGAAGAGGGAAAATTTTTCTCAAGAAGACAATAGTGAACTCATCCCATCTAGAAATGGAATTAGTTGGCAGTCCATAGAGCCACTCTTTGGCCTGGTCTTTCAGGGCAAAGGGTATAAACCTAAGCCTAACTGCATCATCAGTCAAATTCTAGACCTTAATTAGAACAAAGACCTCCTCAAATTCCCTAAGGAAGACATATGCATCTTTATTGGCCATCCCATGGAAGTGGGGTAGCATGCTAATGAAGTTGGTCTTGAGTTCATAATTGTTTCCTATAACAGGTGGTAAGTTGATGCAAGAAGGCTGTGCAACCCTAGTAGGGTAGAACCTATCCTTAAGAGTCTTGGGTTATTGGTCACCCATGGTCAAAGGTGGGGTCAAAGGTAGTGGAGAAGGTGGTATTCTCATAAGACGGTTACTTGAATCACGAGTCCACAATTGAGCCACCTAAACAGATATGAGGTCTCCTTTAGAAAAAATTAAAGAAAAATAAAAGACTAGAAGAGAAAATCACCAAAATTAAGAGGAAGTCCAAGGTAGATAGTGCATCTGTCCCTCAAAAATTGAAACAGTGGTTCCAAAGCTGTAAGGTTGCCATATAGGTTGACAGTAAGGGAACCCGTATAGTCTTCAATAGCCACCTACGGACGATTCCAAGTGGATTCTGATGTAGAGTGGAGGACTACTATACGTTTCTATTTTCAAGAGTACTCACTATATCGTTTTCCTGTTATCAAAGTTGGTCACCTCTAAAGATAAGTCATATGCCATTCCACCCAACCAAGTCAAGATGTAGCGTCATAGGTAACTTAATCCTATGAGGGACACCAAAAGAGGCTGGGTTTGAGCATAAGAAGGACTTTAGATTGGGCGCACAGTCTTTGAAATAGAAGAGAGACAAGATGAGGTTTTCAAAAAACCTTTTGTTTTTTTAGAAAAAGAAGAGAAGATCTAGAAAAAACTAAAACACTTCGAACTACTTAAAAATCAGAAAAAAAAAGTGGTCAATAATCTCCCCGGCAACGGCGCTAAAAACTTGGTTGCATGAAATAATTAACCGCAAGCGTACGGGTCAATCGTAGCTACGGGTCGAACTCAAAGAGAAATACGCTACTCTATTTAACTAACTTAAAAGTAATGCAAAGTGTACCAAATTAAAGTGTTAAATTAAACTAATGAAAATTAACGCATCCTAACTCGCAAGCATCTAGCGAATTGAATTGGCGGCCTAACACACAAGCATCTAACCTATCAATACTAACGCGGATTCGAAGGGATACATTGCAGCCACACTTCACAACCACATAAAAAAAAAAAAAGAAATAGAGGGAGAAGAAGAAGAAGAGAGAGAGAATGAGACAGAGGAGAGGGAGAATGAGATTAAGGGTTTAGAGAATAAAAACCTGAATGTGCTTGAACCGGATTGAACTTGCTTGCATGAATTAATTAAGCCTTGCATGAACACTTGAATAAACTTACCATGGTTTCCTCTTCTAAATCTCCAAGTCTTGTCATCAACATAGGAGCTTAGACTAGAAAGCTTTAAACCTAAACTAGAATTAAATTATTACAACCAAATTGAAGACATGAATTGAAAGCATGAATCAAAAGCATTACAACCATAAAATAAAAATCATAAAAGCAAACTAGAACTTAGAAAGCCAAAAATCACAAATTAGAAGGAGAAGAAGAGAAGAAATTTCACTAAGTGAATGAACAACTTTACAAGAGAAGAAGGGGGGTATTTATAGGGCGAAGGGGAGAAGAAAAGAGGAGAGAGGGAGAGCCCTCTAAAAAACGTGGAGAGGAGAGAGTGTAAGGGAGAGTGGTCCATAGAGAACAGAATATTCCCTTCTCCTTCCTCCTTTACGATGCCTTGACTCCTAAGAAAAAAGAAAAAACAAGAAAGAGGGAGAAAGAAGAATCCTAGTTACATAAACCTTCTATTTCTAGAAAAGTAAATTTCTAATTCTAACTTGTGCTTCCTTTTCTTTGTAGATATATTTTCCAAGCAATGAGATCAAAGCATCTTTGACTTTTCAACCTTCCTTGGATGAGAGAATATTTTTCAAAAGAAATCTATCCAAAGTAGAATTCCAAAAGTGCCCTTGGAAAGTTGGAGGAGAGAGAAAGTGATGATGATGACTAGGATTCCACTCAATCACAGAACACAATGCCCATCATGTCCTCAAGAAAAATCGTGGAGCGCTGGGTGCAGCCTTATAAAAATCGTAGACAGTAGTGGGCCTTCAAAAGTCGTGGAGGGTGTAGGCAGTGTGGGTCCCTCCATGTGGGTAGCAGTCCTTCTCTCTCTTCAAGAATGAAAAATTGTCGTAACGGTCCTATACTTGTAGTAGATCTCCACCATTGCTTAGAAATATCTTCTATAATGTCAAAAATGTCCTTGGGCAGTGGTAGAATGACTATGGGCTTGCACTACAGCTCCTTTCTGACCCATTATCCTTTCTTGGCCTGAAATGAATAATCGACTGCATGGTGGCCTAAGCGAATGCGTACTTGCATTCCGTCACGTCCATCTTGCTCCAAATTTAGTCATCTTTACAGCCATGGAAAGAAAAATGATAACTTTATGTGTAAATTAAGACATCTAGCTTCCGATAGTCCAGAATAGCCCAAAACCTGAAAAGCACAAGAAAGCACCAAAGTAACTCTGTCCAATGTGGTAAAATGTATGCTTTATGCCCTAAGATTTCACACATAAATGTGCTCATTAATAATCTATCATTTTATGTAACATAGATTTTTTGCAAAACCATTTTCAAAATGACACTTTTTACTGGATCCAGATTCTGATTTGACCATACACAGACAGTCTCAATCGTGGTGTTTCCCTAATCGGGTAGTGGTGATCATGTTGGATAACTCCTTCACTCACAAAGTGTTCACGCATTCCTAGAACACCGGCTTTGACTCACTTGAGTCTCAGTCATTGATTAATCAAAGAATGCGATCACACTTTGCAACGATAGGGTTCCCTCAGGCAAAGGGTGTCGATGACACATGTCTATCCCTTCCTACATCTGGCAGTAATACATGAAGGAATCAACAAAGTAGATTCTTCACCAATGCACACATCAAACATGTGAGCACTCACATTCGTACCCTGACATCACATGTTTAGGCGTACCCAATGCGACGACCATATGATAAGGGTGCCCAACCCAAACCCTAGTCGTGACTACCATTTTAAGTAAAACTTACGGTCACATAATGCTCAAAAAGTTTATATCGCATGTGATAATATTAAACTACAATGTATAAAAGTTTAATACAAAGGTGAACCGGGTTGAATCGGACCGAACCGGGTTTGATGGACACACACTTGTCCAACAATCTCCCACTTGTACATCAAAGCCAATTCCTCATACATTTTAAACCCATGCCCTCCATGTGTTTCTCAAATACTCCTGGAGACAAACCCTTTGTCATGGCATCAGACACATTTTCAGTTGTGCCCACTTTGGAGATACTCACGTCGCCCTGCTGGATAATCTCTCTGATGAGGTGATACTTCCGCTGCACGTGCTTGTTCCTCTGATGAGCCCTAGGCTCCTTAGCTTATGCAATGGCCCCTCTATTGTCACATAATAGGGGAATGGGGCCCTTGACAAGGTCAGGGACTACCTCCAAATCTGATAGAAATTTCCTTAGCCAAACACCTTCTTTTGCTACATCCCGAGCTGCAAGGTATTTTGCTTCGGTAGTGGAATCGACTGTAGACTTCTGTTTCGTACTCCGCCACACAATGACACCTCCACCCATTAGATATACCATCCCGGACATGGATTTTCCGTCATCCTTATTAGTTTGGAAATCCAAATCTGTGTATCCCAATACTGACAACTGATCAGATCCAAAAACCAGGAAATATTCCTTAGTCCTTCTCAGGTACTTAAGGATATTCTTGACAGCACTCCAATGCTCGCGTCCAGGGTTAGATTGATAACGACTTATATACCAACTACATAGCAAATGTCCGGCCTCGTACACAACATAGCGTATATAAGACTCCCTACTGCTGAAGCATAGGGAATCCTCTTCAGCTCTTAAATGTCCGTCTGAGATTGAGGACATTGAGATCTGGAAAGACTGACTCCATGTCGGAAGGGAACACTTCCCCTCTTGGAGTTCTCCATGCTAAATCTGGCCAAGACTTTGTCTATATAGGTAGCCTGTGACAAGCCTAGCATCCTTTTCTGACCATCTCTCATAAGTTTGATCCCAAGGATATAGTTATCTTCACCAAGGTCTTTCATCGAAAACGTTGTGGATAACCACTGTTTTACTGATGAAAGAAATCCTACATCGTTACCAATCAGCAATATGTCATCTACGTATAAAATGAAAAAACATACTGCCCTCCCACTGATCTTCTTGTAAACGCATGGTTCATCCATGTTTTGATCAAAACCAAACGATTTGATTGATTGATCAAACCTGATGTTCCAGCTCCTAGAAGCCTGCTTCAGTCCATAAATGGACCTCTGCAATTTGCACACCTTTCTTTCTTCCTCCAAGGAAGAGAACCCCTCTGGCTGTTCCATGTAGATTTCCTCTTGAAGGAACCCATTCAGATATGCAGTCTGCACATCCATCTGCCAGATCTCATAATCCAAGTGTGCAATGATAGTCAATAAAATCCTGATGGATTTCATCATCGCCACTGGTGAAAAGGTTTCCTTATAGTCTATACCCTCTTTCTGGGTATAGCCCTTTGCCACCAGTCTTGCTTTGAATCTTTCAACTTTTCCATCTGTGCCCTTCTTCCTCTTGAAGATCCATTTGCATCCAATCGGCTTGACGCCAAGTGGTGGATCGACTAGAGTCCAGACTTTGTTGGAATGCATCGAATCGATTTCAGAGAGCATTACTTCCAGCCACCTAGTGGCATCAACATCCTTTAGAGCCTCAGAGTATGTCATCGGATCATCATCCGATTCAACCGATACCATGTGGAACTCTTCCACTGTTTCCTCTTCGGTTAGAAGAGTAAGCCTGGTGGGTGGTCTAATAGTCCTCCCACTACGTTGAGGTTCTTCAGGTGTTGGTATTTCAGTGGGTATGTCAATTGGTCTCACTTCTAGAAGTGACGTTTCTGAGCTATCTGATAGCTCTTTAATGACTACTGGTTCAGACCTCTGGGTCATCATTTCTTCCTCCAGAAATGTGATGTGTTTACTTATAATGACCTTTTGGTCAACCAGGTCATAGAAATAATAGCCTATCGTGCCTTTGGGGTAGCCTAAGATATAGCATCTTGAAGTCCTGGACTCCAACTTGTTTGTCTGTTGCTTTCGCACATGTGCTATGCAACCCCATACCCTAAGGTGTTGAAGACTGGGCTTGTGCCCTTTCCACAACTCAAAGGGTGTCTTGGCCACAGACTTTGATGGAACCCTATTCAAGATATAAATTGCCGTCTCTAAAGTGTACCCCCAGAAAGAGAGAGGTAGCTCACTATAAGTGAACATCGTCCGGACCATATCCAATAGGGTCCGATTGCGTCGTTCGAATAAACCATTTTGTTGTGGTGTGCCTGGATTAGTTAGTTGACTAACTATCTCTTGTGATATGAGATATTCTTTAAATTCATCCGATAGATACTCCCCTCCACGATCTGATCATAAGGACTTGATGCGTTTATCGAGCTGTCTTTCGACCTCGGCTTGGAATTCTTTGAATTTATCAAATGCCTCCGATTTCCTACGCATCAAGTATATGTAACCATATCTAGAGTAATCATTGGTGAATGTGATAAAATACTCATACCCATACCTTGCTTATATGTTTATGGGTCCACACACGTCAGTGTGTATCAACTCTAGCAGATCTATGGCTCTAGTACCTTTATTGCTAAAGGGTTTCTTGGTCATTTTACCCTGAAGGCATGACTCACAGGTGGGGACTGGTTCCACCCTCAGACTCTCTAAGGGCCCATCCCTCACCAATCTACTAATTTGGTCTAAATTAATGTGACCTAATCTTAGATGCCACAGGTATGTTGTGTTCACTGGAGTTGCTTTCCATTTCAAATCATCATTTGAAACAACATTTGTTTTAATAGGGCAATCTAAAAAGTACAAACTACTTTGCATATATCCGGATGTCATAAAGGAATTATTAAAACGAATAATCAATTTAGTATTAAAGGAGAAACTATACCCGTCCAAAACAAGTTTTGAAACTGAAATAATCTTCCTCTTAAAAGAGGGTACATAATAGCAATCCTTTAAAACTAAACAAGCAGAACTAAAATTTAAAATAAAAGTCCTCATGGCCATTGCCATGGTCTCAACTCCAGTGCCCATCCGAAGACGCACCTCATTTCTTTTCAGGTTCCTTATCTCCTTGAACCCCTGCAAATCATTGCAAATGTGAACAGTAGAACCACTATCCACCAACCAAGAATTGGTCGGTTCAAAAGACAAATTAGACTCATAAAGAACGTGAACAACACATGTACCTTCTTTAGCAACCTCTGTTTCATCTGGCTTCTTATCTTTCAAAGTCGCCAGGTAAGCACGACAGTTCCTTTTCCAGTGACCCTCCTTCTTGCAATAGAAGCACTTGCCTTTGCCTTTATTGTCAGACTTCCCACCCTTGGTTTTCAAGGTTTTATCCTTACTTCCCTTTTTCTTCTTCTTCCCATTTGAAGAAGGCTTCACTTTAGTTGCATTGACCTCAGCCTTATCCTTTTTTAAGGAAGCCTCTGCCTCTACCAATGCGTTAGCAAGCTCGGTGAGCTCCATCTCCTTATCGGACATCTTGTAGGACATCTTAAAGTGTGTATAGGCAGGAGTGAGTGATGCTAAGATCACATCGATCTTGTATCACAGGCCAAAATCCGTCCCCATGGATTCCAATTTTTCAAATAGATTGATCATTTTCATTACATGATCCATCACTGGAGTCCCTTGCGACATCTTGGAGTTATGGATTTGACTCACCACATCAGAATGGGCGTGTGTCAACTACTTGTTGAACAATTTAGCAAGCTTATCCATTTTACCCCCAGCTGTGAGTATATCCTTGATCGAGTCCAGAATTGACTTTTCCAACGATCCTAGGATATAAAGTGATGCCTTGGAATCCCTCATGAAGAAATCCTGCATCTCTTCATTTGCCTCAAAATCATTTGGGTCGGGTTGAGGAGGAACTTGTTCATTTAGAACTGTGTATAGTCCTTCAGCAGTTAGTAGCAACTTAATGCTCCGGTACCAATCAACATAGTTCGTACCATTAAGTTTGTATTCGCTAATGAGTGTTAACAGGTTGGAATTAACGGCAATCATCGTATAATAATCTACACATGTACAAGTAAAAACCACATGCTAATTAACAACCATTGAAAAAGAATTGAGCACACACACATCAATGGTCTTTCATGATTTGGGTTTCCCTCATAACCCAAAAGATCAATTGGATACCTATAACCCTTGCATGCATAACTTATCCTGTCGGGAGTCATTATACACACCGCGGTAGTATGGACTAAGCTGTCCGCCTCATGGGCTTCCAATATTTTCGGCCACTTAGGTGTCATGTCCAGATCCTGTCGGCTGACATACACCCAAGTCATGTACTTACCTTTTGCATTAGTTAGAATCATGGAGTCATAAAAGATGGCCCACTGTCGCAGTGCCCTCTCACTATCCATACCCTAACTTATCTAGATAGAGGTAAATATAGATAAATGTGTGACAGAGGTCTTGGCAATGTCCTGTCGGCTTATGCGGGGTCATGTCACACACTTTCTATATTTATCTTCAATAGGAAGCCATGGACATGTCTACCGATTAAGACTAGTCCATATCATACATGTATTATGATCAAAGAGGGATTAATCAACTCTCACATATCATGGATAGATTTAAATAACATAATTAATCAACATTAATTAAAAGTGATTATGAGATGGCGGCATTTTTATCAGAAGCAATTAAAGAACCCTCCCAATAAAAATAAAACTAATAACTTGGGTGCATCAATCATGCCATGGATGCTACGCCTCGATCATCTCCTCCGCCAGATCACGTCTTCAAAGTAGGTGATTTACATCTCCATAAGCTTTGAGGTTCACATGTAGATCACCATCAACATGCCCTGGGAGTCCTAGTTCCTCTAAAATTACAATAGAAACTTAGGAAAAACTCTATACATTTTCCTTTCCATAATAAATAAACCCCGCATAGAGAAACCATCCCACCATTTGGGCTGTCCATGGGGTGGAGTACATTTGTTTAGAAAAAAGATAGGGGAGAGAGAGAGAAAGAGAGAGAAGCATCACATCCACCCATAACCCCATGTATCATATACATAACATTCCATCCATTTTAGTAGAATGCCATTCTTATAATCACATCATAACATAATTTCATGCATGGACATTATTAAAGCAAGTAAACAAAAAATAACATGGATTTCTTCAATTATTGAACCACCACATCACATATGATAACATGTATCCAAGCCCATAAAATTAAAATCTCATTTTAATTGCAAGTGGGTGGAGGGAGGGATCCCTTCACCCATCTTCTTCCTCCAAAAACAAAACAAACCTAAAAAAAATTCTGTTTTGAAAAATAACCCCCTTTTTTTTAATTTAAATCCGGAGGGGAATCAAAGGGAACTGCATGCAGCCCACATGCACCCCCTGCACAGTCCATAGGCCCCAAGCCCACGGGCAGCAGCCCACGGACAGCAGCATGCAGGCCACAGCCCGCAAGCTTACTGCCTGCAGGCATTGGCCCATGTATGAGCCGTGCACATAAGCAGGGAAAAAGAGGGAGGGCGTGCATAGAGGCTTAGCAGCGTGCACTCCCCCCCCACATACAATCATGATTAAAATTTAAAAAAAAAATATTTAATCACACCCTATTTGGATACCATGTTTCAATAATTGGAAATAACAAATTAATTAAAACCAAATCCATCATCACATGGGCAAGTTGTTACACTAACAACCTTGTAACTACCCATGTGCACATGGGAAGGTTGTTACAATAACCATAATATAACCTCCCATGTGCAACTTGCATCCCACTCATGATAATCATATTAATAATTAATTATCTAATATTCATGGGTGGGAAAGGTGGCTCTGATACCACACTGTAGGTCAAACTACGATCCAGGGATCAAACCATGGTTCCCTAGGGAAACCAATTATAAATCAATTAGGGTATTACACGCCCTGGGTTAGCCCATGGTGTTCCATCGATGCCCCATTTTAATTTTAGGGTTTCCCATGGTTGCCCGTTGCCCATAGGAACCCTAGTGCATCCTTGTTAGGGTTTCTCCTTCCCTCATGTGTCCCACGCAATTATGGAATGCATTAGGGACAGAGAAAAACATCTTTAATCCATCACATGGTAAGAGGGATCCATTCCATACTCGAATGCACAGCGGAAATAAATCGATTCGAGTTTCTTTCGCATCTCATAAATATTTAGTAATTAATAACTAAAGGAATCAATCAAGAATTGCTAACCTGGTGAGCCTCAAGTGTTGCTCCTCCAATAGACAATGGTTCTTCCTCCAATGAGCGCTCCAAGTAAACAGATTTGAACCTCCAATGGCGCTACCAAGGTTCTTCAAGCCAATCCCAGATGCTCTTAAATTCTTTAACACAGATCCAGGGTTTCACAAACCCTAACTCTCAAACACAGATGAGAGAAACTAGAAGAAAAAGGAGAGAAATCACAAGAGGGAGAGAGAGAGACCAAAACGCAGGAGAGAGGGGGCCAGGCCAAAACGCAGAGCATTGCCCCCTCCTACGTTTTATGGTCCTTTTATAATACTAGGGTTTTGATTAAAACCCTGAATGGATTACTTTAATCCCAGTGAGAGTTTGACTCTCTCTCTCTCTCAGTTTGGCAGTTCTGTTTAAACTCAAAGTGCTTCAAAAAGGTGAAGAAGCAGAATCTAATAGGGAAAGTATTAATTAGTTGCTTTATTTAATATTTATGGATAATTACAATTAGCACCATATCCATTAATTAAATAAAGAACCAATTAAAATAACAAATTCTAAATAACTCCTTATATGATAACAAATTATCATATACAACCCCCCACTAATCAACACCATCATTATGGAATCTAGGGCATGTACACATGTTCTGCCAAACCCCAATCTATAGTACATGTCCATATAAGAGCGTCTGTGCATCTGATCAGGTCCCGCAAAACTCGATAAAACACTTTGTTCAAATAATTATATATAATCTATCATTTTATGTAAAATAGATTTTTAGCAAAACCATTTCCAAAATGGCACTGGATCCAGATTCTGATCCGACCATACACAGACAGTCTCAATCTTGGTGTTCCCCTAATCGGGCAGTGGTGACCATATTGGATAACTCCTTCACTCACAAAGTGTTCACTTATTCTCAGAACACCGGCTTTGACTCAATTGAGTCTCAGTCATTGATGAACCAAAGAATGCGATCGCAACGATAGGGTTCCTTCAGGCAAAGGGTGTCGGTGACACATGTCTATCCCTTCCTACATCTGGCAGTAATACATGAGGGAATCAACAAAGCAGATTCTTCACCAATGCACACATCAAACATGTGAGCACTTGCATTCGTACCCTGACATCACATGTCTAGGCATACCCAATGCGACGACCATATGATAAGGGTGCCTAGCCCAAACCCTAGTCGTGTCTACCATTTTAAGTAAAACTTACGGAGACATAATGCTCAAAAAGTTTATATTGCATGTGATAATATTAAACTAAAATGTATAAAAGTTCAATACAAAGGTGAACCGGGTTGAACCGGACCGAATCGGGTTTGATGGACACACACTTGTCCAACAGGTTTGCCTATGCATGGCCTTACCAATTCCATAAATCAGTACAAAGGTTCTTAGCCTAAGAGAGACTAGGTCTGTGTGTGGTTTCCTGGATCTGTGGGGCCCACTTGAGCATCCAAGGTGTGGATGATAGCAAGGACCAATGGGGAAGGGTTTTTAGGTCATTTTCATTCTCTCCATGCTGTCCTAGACCTATTGGTGAAGGTCTAAAAGGCTGGAAACACATCTGAGCCCAAACAGCACCACTGGGCATTTGAGTCAATTGCCCAGCCTGTTAAACACGAGTTTTGGCTCTAAAACTTGGATTTGGCTATTGGTTTGCCCATGATTTTGATCAGGGATGTTCCTAGGAGGATTATGATCCTAAAATGGATATAAATTAATTGGTTTAATGGATCCAAGGTCTGGTAATCCATTTGGAAGCTGGGTTGGGTTTTGACATCACAGAGAATGGTTTGCCATAGCTATGCTCAGGCTTTGGATTCGGTTTTGGCTGCATGCAAGGCATGGATCACCAGTATTTACCTACAACAGGTCTGGTTCTAGGCTAAGGCATGAAGAAATTTATTTGCATGCAAAGATCCATGCCTATGCTACATGATCAGGGTGCAACTCTGCAGTTCAGCTCATCTCAGAGACTAACATCCATTTCCTTCACAGTAATAGCTTTAGATCTTATTTTAAATGGCTAGATCTTGCATGCAATGCTCATGCATGCAAGATCCAGAGCCCCTCTAGACACCCAAGTGATGCACTTAGCATTACTAGCTAGAGACTCATCCTACAGATACATGAATCAGATGCAATCTCAGATGGACAACAGTGTTATGGGATGAATCATATACCTTTAAGCTTGTGGAGAGGTTCAATCCAATCCCTTAGTCTCTTCTTCCTTCCTTTCTTCTCTTCCCTTCTCTTCTTCTCCCTTCTCCTTCCTTCTCCTTCTCTTTCTTTCTTTCTCTTTGCTGTAGGAATAGTAGAATGAAATAGAGAGGCTAGGCCCTCTATTTATAGTCTCTATGGCCTTAGGGCTTGTTTGGCCATGCTGTCCCTCTTCCAAAAAATGCATTTTTAAGTGCATTCTAGGCGATTTCAGCTGCATAGGTGGGGTCCACTAGATTCCAGAGGTGAGTAATGGTTTCTAAAATTCCCATCTACCTCTAGGGGGTGTCCACAGGCTGTGTGCATTGTTCCCATTTGTTTGGAATAAAAAATATGAGTTTCAGCCACTCTGTGTCAAACCCTGCCCCTGACTGACTGAAATCTTGACTGAAGGACAGGAACCCCGGACATGTCATCCAAACACACTGTGGAGTATCACCCCAGTGATTGAATTTAATGGAGAACCCCTGAGGATGTCCTCTTATATACCTGTCAGAAGATGGATTGCAGATCCCTGTAGTTGCATAGCCCACAGCATAATGTACTGCCTGGACTCCAGGTATTCTCTCTCCTCTCCACAAATGTGGGTCCCACCCTGAAAATAGGTGTATAAGGCCTTGGGTGACGTGCGTGCAAGGCCTTGACCCTGGGTCAAACCCTTGTGCAAGCCCACAGAGAAACAGCCTTGCTGTAATCTCTGGGCGATGCAGACATCACCCAGAGACATCGCCTAGAGTGGGAAAATGCAATATTTTAATGATTTGAACTATGGGGACCACCCATATTGGATATGGGCACCCTCCATAGGTTGAAAGAAAGTCTAAGGGATCACCTCATACCCTTGGATCACTATGGACCCCACCTGAGTGCCTAGAATGGCAGAGAATCAGGTTAAAAATGCATTTTTAAAAGAGGCTTAGGCAGCCAAACAGGCCCTAGTTAGGGGCTGGCCTATAAATAGGTGTACCTTAGCTCATTTTAGAGCTCGTGGTACTGTTGGAATCGTGGAGAGAAGGGGAAGAAAGAAAAGAGAGAAAAGAGAAGGAGAAGAAGAAGGAAAGAGAAGGAGAAGGAGGAGGAGACCTCACCTTGGCTCAGATCTACTACCAGACCTACTACAAGGTATAAAAATCATATTCCTCATACTGCTATGTTGCTGTCCTCTATGTATATTCATGAATCTCTGGTGTTTTGATGGATTTCTGACCATTGGTAGCCCAGAACAGCTGGGGGCTGCCATGAACCATCTCAGATCCAACATGCAAACATGATGCATGAAGGATCTGAGCATTTTGATGATGTTTACATGGCTGTTCTTCACCTGACATCGAAACCTAGGCTGTGCCAGACTACAATGCACTGTTACACCAAGAACAGGCAGTCTGGGCTCAGATCTGTGTGCCCTGGCTGCATGCAACCTAGCCTTGAGTTGTACAGCCTTAGATTACTTTTTTACAAATGAAACCAGCCTTGCATGCAGCCAAATCCACGGTCTGCAGCTGAGACTATGCTGAGTTACTATTCGCTGGGCTGTTTGAGTAGCTCCTAGCAGCCAAGTGGTGGGCCTAGGTGAAAATCCATTGGGTCCAGTGCAAAGTATACCCCTGGGGGTCCATGATGACCTAACATGCATGGGGAGAAGATCCATGCACTGTCCATGGTAAAAACATTGGAATCTCAGCCTGTTCAAGTTTTTGCAATCTCTGGGTGATGCAGACATCACCCAGAGACATCGCCCAGTGAATGGAAGTTGGCAGTTTTGCTATTCTGACTTGGGGATCTTCACCCATGGACCACAAATCAGTGTAGGGAGGTGATAAATGACCAAAATACCCTTCCCCACATCTGTTCATATGTATGAATACCTTGGGTACAGAAGTGGGCCCCACAGGGCATGGAAACCCTGTCTGTGTTGGTCCTGCTGCATTGCTAAGTTGGAATCAGTGTTGTGAGGATATTTGGACCTAGAAACATGTACCACTGGGGTAAATGACCATTCTGCCCCTAGGCCACAAACTCTGGATGATGCATCGGGACATAGGCCTAAGGTCCAGTGCAAGGCCCAGAGAATTCCAAGCGATGTTCAATTGCGCATCGAGTCAACCCAGTGAGCCTGGATCAACCCTAGGACATCCAAAAATAGTTTAAAATATTAAATGACATTTTTTTGATTTATATCTAGGGTTTGATCCCGCGCTGGAGGCCTACAGCCAGACTGCAGTCGGAATTGAAACTACAACTGAATTCTTAGAACCAGACCTAGGTGAGTGAAATATTATCGTGTATGTACGTGTAATAGTATTATTATGCTGACAATTAAATTCTTCAATTATATTGCTTGTTACTTAATTAAATTCAATTTCTCAAATATTACACATCGTGTGACTGTTGATCAATTCTGCTTGAATATATCATGATGGTCGTGAATGTTAGACTAGATGCCGTAGTCGGCTTGGAAATGAGGCCGGTGGTAGCCCATAGTATGGGATATGGTTGACACCGCCTGACTCATACGATGCCATATAGACATGGGGCTAGAGTTTCATCACCCATGCTACGCACCCTTGCCAACAGGGGTTAAGGTGTTGGATAACTGTGAGGACTACCGTAAAACCTAGGGGTTTACACCGGGAAGCCTCAGCACAGCTAGGATGCCCCAAGGAAAATATGCCGGGAAGCCTCGGGCTACAAGCTTGGGAAGCACTGATAGGTCATGGCTATATGCCACTTAAAGTTTATCCTCGAATTACATGTCGAGAAGCACCGAAAGGTGAAATTATTATTGAGTCGGTTACCTTACAAGTTCAATCTAGAGGGCCAGTCGGGCTGACCTGGGTAGGGAGATGCTAGAGCCGGCTGGTTCTCTTCGACAACTCAATGGGTGTATCACGGGAAAGGGTAACCAAGCCCACACCAGGGATACATGTATTGGGGATTGTAGTAGCACTAACCTGACTTAACTGTATTGTTAGGTGGCTAATAAACAATCTGGACTTGCATATCATGTAGGATCATGTGGATTGTGGTTGCATATGCATACATGATGATATGTTTTACTCATGGGCTCAGTGGGGCTCACACTCTGTTATATATGCTTTTCTTCTAGATGATTCTGCAAGTGGATGCCGCTGTGGCATGGCGGCTTATTACGAGGAGGAGAGCCCTTGTAATTATGATGCTATTAGTATGGACCCCGATGGAGGTCATGCCGATGATGTGAGCGTTCTCAGTGGTTATTGGTGAAGACCAGTGAGGGGCGCTCTTGATGCTTTTTGTCTTGGGGACTCTTCTTTGTTTTTTATAGGAGTTTATCCCCGTTTCTGTTTCTTGTTTGGTTATCTTTTCTTTTCTTTTTGGGGTTGAGTTATCTCGCCCTGTATATATATGTACTTTTCTTCTTGCTTATGTATATGTCAGCTTTACTTTTCAGTGTGTGGGTTGTACTGGGGAATGTATCAGAACTTACATATGTATATATATCACAATCATTCCCGTATCGCTATGCTTTCTCTTTCTTAGTTATAATTGTAGATTATCTGCAACACTCTGATCTTACTTATGGTAATGTTACGAATGTGGTACCGTGAATGTAATAACTGCTTCTAGATCCGTGGGATTTGGCGGATTGCCGTTATGCAATTCGGGTCACCTACCTAATCCTCCCAGGGGGTGGTTTGGGGTGTGATAGAGCTTGGTATCTGAGCGTGAGGCTCTTCTTGCATTCACGGGATGAAGAATAGGAATAATAAGCTACTAACATTAAAACATGTTTTAAAGTAAAAGCTACAGGGGAGGTAGATGTAATTAAAAGACAAATATGCATAATTACATTAATATAAAGATAACTGTGGCTGAGGCACTACAAGAAGTTTGATTGAAAGTACTACTTTCAGTTTACATAAGCTAACAAAAAAAAGAAAAAAAGAAAAAAAGTAAGACAAAGGTTACATCTACATCATGTCAGGTCAGGATAAATAGAAGCTGGCTAGAGTACTACTCTGTCAGTGGTAAATCACTCGATGGAGGCTGAGACTGGCGCAAGTCAACACGGTAGAATGTATCCCAAAAGTCTAGGCGTCGCTCCACAGATCCCACTCTACTCTCAAGAGATGAAAAGCCCCGATCTATCCTCGTAGACAACTCGGTGAGCTGCGTGCTGAGGCCCTAGAACTGAGACATCATCTGCGACCACTCAAATGACTCTGGCACCTGCGAGCTGGTGGCACCGGTCGCCTCGTATGGGGGAAAATCTGTAAACTGTACACCAACCCCCTCAAAGTCACCCTCCTCTCTCTGCTCATCTCTCTGCTCATCGCCATGCATCTCCATCTAATCACCCTCCTCTGGATCACTACCTGGTTCCCCTGGTACCTTCATCTTCAGGATCAAGGTCTTGTTCATGGGCCTAGACCTGTCTCTCTCCATATACTCATCGCCCAAGGGAACCTCGAAGTATCTGAAAACCAAAGTAAGGAACTTCCCATATGGAAGGTTCCCATCTGAAGGGTTTCGGGCATGGTATAGCATAGCCTGAAGTAGTAAATACGGGGGGTTTATCACTAGACCCCCCTTGCCCACTCCCAGTAGGCAATATGTAATGTAGGCCCTCATCATAGAGATACTGCCTTTGTTCCCGCCCTTCAGGTAGATGTTGTATGAAACACATCTACTAATGATGCGAGCCCTGGGCTTATAAGAAGCGTCAGGCCTAGGAGTGCTCTCAGAACTAGTCAGTGCTTTGAAGACCCTCCTCCTGGTCTCCAAAGAGAACATATCAGAAATATCAACCCTGGGCTTATAATAACATCTCTCACCAGTATCTGGCAGCCCTAGGATCCCTGCTAAGGTGGCTGTGGTCAGTCTAATGTCCATCCCCTTGACTCTGCTCTCCAATCCAAATTCCCGTGCCCCAGATGGCACTAAGTTACAGTAAAAATATCGAGCCAAGTTAGGATAACAAGGTTCTATGGGTGATAACATAGAGGCCCAACCCAGAATATTGAACCTAGTGTACAAGTTGTACTGGTGAAAGTCATCCACCTGTACCACCGCATTTACAATCTTGAGGGACCTAAACTTGTCCCAATCCCTAGAATGCTCATACCTAGAAAATAGGAACCAATCAAACTCTGGTTCCTCTGATGATGAATCCTCTCTTGGTGAGGAAGGAGGCACTGAGGAAGATGAGGAATGCTCGCTCTCGGATCGTAGCCTTTTGCGTGTTACGGATTTCCTCGCCGTTCTATGGGTAGTAAACATTAGGCTGCAAAAAGGGGAGAAAAGAAATTGTTAGGGCAAAGGAAAGTGAGAAAATCTTAGCCAAAACAAGAAAAACAAGCAAAATGACCTAAAGATAGGAAAAAGGGTGAAGAATCTTACCTAGTATTGCGTAGAAGCACGGAAGACCCGAAGAAATGCAAGGAAATGGTGTGCAAGAGGTCACCCTAAGCACTAAAGCTCTGCCCTAGGTGTTTAGGAAACTTTAGAAGAGAAATGAGGGAAAATGGGACCCTCTCGGACTGATATATCTGGGCCTCGATTCTCTTGGCGATAGCACTGGGCGATGCATCTAACGCCCAGAGACATCGCCCAGTGAGTGAAATTTTGCTTTTTTTGTATAATAGCTTATGAAATCTTGGTTTTTTGCCTAAAAATGCTTCAATAAACACAAGAACATGAATTTTTATAATATATGCATATAAAGGAAATAATAAAATATTAATAAATTTTTTTAAAAAATATTAGCTAATAATATGTTAAAGGAAAGTTAAGCTAATGCTTGTGGAATGTTTAAGTACAAAAAAAAATAAAAATATATAAATAAGATACATAGGAAGTTTAGGAATTTTATTCTCTTTGTATGTAGATAAATGATGATAAATAAATATGCCTATGCCTATATGTAATTAGTGTGCACATAAATATTTAATATTATGTGCCCAATACTATGCGTGTATGAACCGAGTGGATTGATGCTATGCAAACTTGAACATAGATATCTAGGTATGTTGTAATACATATCAATGAGGTTTAGGGAACGTAGGACTCATCCTACCCATCACCTAGGTCAACCAAGAATAGGATCCAATAGATCGTATAGTTAAATTGAACCACTAGACGCTAAGATGCCTCGAGCTAAACCATTTATTTTCTCCTGCGCGTAACAACTTAAGTTCCTATAGCCATGTACTTAATTCTTTCAATTAAGTATTTATAGTGACTTGATGCTTAGAACCTCTTCATGACATGACCTTGCTACCCCATCCAAGCCTGGAGACCCTGGCAGCCTGCGATACATTAGGCAACTGAGGAGAAGATTGATCAGGATACGAGTGGTACAAGCCTGTGCCGAGAACCAACTAGTAATCTACTTAGCTCTTGCGGACACCAGTGAACCTATAAAACAAGCCATTTACTTATCCCTAGCTGACGAGGTTAGAGGTGATATAGCCTACCTTTACGTGCAGAACATTATCACCAGCTGGCAGTTGCAGAGACTTACCTGTTAGACTCAGGTATATATTTAAAAGATTTTTTTTGGTTAAAAATTTAAAATCTATCATATAGTGTCATGCATAGCTTGACATTGCATAAAATACCTAAAGGATAAGAACACAAGTAAAAAGAAACACTTCTAAAACAAAATATATATAATAATAAATATAAATATAATAATCCACCTTGCTGGTAAGACAACAAAATTTCACTGGAACTGTGGAATAGGTATGTACATGTCTTAACTAGGAATTTTTCTGTTGACCTAAAAAAGGAGTGTTGGATGATTGGGTATGTTGCTCTTTTCAGAAAAGCAACCATGGTCAACACAAGAAGTTCTCAAGGTGGTTGTAAAAGAAAACACCCTCATGTTATACCGGAGGTTGAACTGCCAAATGGAACTGAGGCCAAAAATTCTGAAGCATCAACTGCTTCGTTAGGGCACCAGCGGCTGCTCAAGCCACTGCTGCGACACCTCAGCCGGGTATGGCAGCTGGCGAGGTAACTGTGTTCATGACCACTATGATGCGAACCATGCAACAACAACAAGAACTGCTGGGTCAGATGTCTATGCAGTTTGCCACCATGATGCATGAGCGTGCAGCACCACCTCCACCACCTAATCGGCCCGTACTTTTCCCACCACCTGTGCCTCAACACTTAGCAGAAAACTCTACCGCTAAGGTAATGGAGAGATTCAAGAAACTCCAACCACTTGTGTTTTCCAAGTTGAACTCCAAGGCGATGCAACCAGAGCGGTGGATTAGCGCATTAGAGAAGGCATTTGATGTGCTCGAGTGTACGGATGCACAAAAGCTGATATGTGCGAGTTATCAACTACAGAATGAGGTTGAAGCTTGGTGGAAGGCCACTAAGCCAAATTTGGAAGCCACTCATCCGAATCCCACGTGGGAGCAATTTAAAGAGGTCTTCTTCAAGAACTACTTCCCAGAGAGCTTTAAGGACAGGAAGGAAGCTGAATTCTCTGCATTGGTACAAGGGACCAAGTCAGTGTTGGATTATCAACAACGGTTTGAAGATCTATTACATTTCACTCTGGAACACTTGAAAAGGGGAAGTTAGTAAGACAAAGAAGTTTGAGAAGGGACTTAAACCCGAGATTGGGTCAGTACTGTCAATTAAGAACATCTGGGATTATGCTCAGATGGTCGACTAGGCGAAGACCATGGAAGATAGATTTAAAGAGAAGGAAAAAAGAGAAGACTACGATGTCACCTGGGTTGAACAAAAGGCCAAATAATTTTCAGGCATTTGGATGGCCAAACAAGGTTTATCGAGGAACAAGTTCAAGCCCCAATTCGACTCCGTATCGTAAGCCATGAGTGGGTCAGAGTCCTTTCCGCCCTACTTTTAACTGACCTACTAAACCGGCTATGAGTCAAGTGACAACGGCCGTTTCGCCAGCTTGACAAACCACAAATCATGTGAATCAAGCTTCAATACCAGCTGTTCCACCTTATAAGTGTTACGTGTGCAATAAGGAAGGGCACATGGCCAAAGAATGCAGACAGCGTGGGTACAGCAACAACTCGCTGGATTAGTCCTATGCTAGACCATTTCAGCCATGGGACAATCGAACGCGAGGAAAGGTGTTCACGATGACAAACGAAGAAGCTGAGGCGAACCCTGATGTAATGACAAGTAAGTCTACTAAACGCTGCTAAGTTGTAGGGAATAATTAGTGAGTATACATAACTCAAGTTATATACAAACCCTAGGTACCCTGAGTGTCTCAACCATTCTTGAACGAGTGCTATTCGACTCGGGCCTATCCTACTCTTTTATTTCTATCACTTTTGCGAGTAGGATAAAAGATCAACTGAGAGACAACGGGCATGACTTAGTAGTCAGCACGCCGACGGGTAGTGTCTTGAGCTTGAAAGAACTCTATGACCCCTGTCAGGTAGAAATTTGTGGGAGGAACTTGACCGCATGGTTAATAAAGTTTGATATGAAGGACTTTGACGTGATTTAGGCATGGATTGGCTATCTACCTATGGAGCAAACGTCATGTGTGCGGCAAAGAAGATAGTATTTAAGCTGGAAGATGGGTCAGTTTACACCTATCAAAGTGAGCCAGTGAGGAAACCCAAGAGGATAACTTTATCCGCCCTCCAGGCTCGAAAGTTGCTAGATGAAGGATGTCAAGGCTTTTTGACCACTGTGATGGACACTGAGGCAAAGATAAAGCCCTTGGAGGAACTTGACGTCGTTAGAGAAGTTCTTGATGTTTTTCCAGAAGATTTGACCCAGTTACCACCCGATCGCGAGACAGAGTTCGCGATTGACCTAATTCCTGGTGCAGCACCGATATCCAAGGCACCATATCGAATGGCACCTATTGAGTTGAAGGAGTTGTAGGTTCAGTTGCAAGACCTATTGAAGAAAGGTTTTATACGACCCAGCATATCTCCCTAGGGAGCACCCGTGCTGTTCGTGAAGAAGAAGGATGGTAGCATGCGGCTGTGTATCGACTACCATGAGCTAAACAAGCTGGCCATCAAGAATTGATATCCTTTGCCGCGTATTGACGACCTATTTGATCAACTACAAGGAGCAAGAGTTTTCTCCAAGATTGACCTTAGGTCCAGATACCATCAATTGAAGATAAAGAGCGGTGATATTTACAAAACGTATTTTGAGTCTTATCGTTTGGGTTAACCAACGCCCCAGCAGCGTTCATGGACATGATGAATAGGGTATTCCATGACGTGTTGGACAAGTTTGTAATCGTATTTATCGATGATATTTTGGTGTACTCCAAGAGTGAAGAAGAGCATGCTCGGCACCTTACTTTCGTGTTGCAGTTGTTGCGTGAACACCAGCTTTAAGCCAAGTTCTGCAAATGTGAATTTTGGCTTCATCAAATTGGATTCCTGGGACACATCGTCACCAAGGACAGCATCAAAGTGGACCAGACAAGGTGAAAAGGGTTCTCGAGTGGGAGACTCTGAAGAGTGCCACTGAGATCCGAAGCTTCTTAGGCTTGGCCGGATATTTCCTCTGATTTATTAAAAATTTCTCGCGCATTTTGGCACCCATGACTGTTAGGGAAAGTACACATGGCCCTATACCCTCCAAGTCATCTCCATGATGACATAGCTGTTTTGATGATAACAAATAAGACCATCCTCAGACTAATGCTTGTGTTTTAAGTGTTTTAGAGTAAAAGCATAGCACCAAGTGAGGGGGAGCGTATACAGGTTTATAAGACCATACTCAAAAAGATTGAAGCTTGAAAGTCAAACTTTGGAAGCTAAAAGATTTGAAGTTTGAAGATTGAAGACATTGTAATTTATACATATGTAATTTTTGAGTCACATTTGATGTAATGCACACACACACGCATGCATCCATCTAGAATGATCTTAGGTGGTTGATTAACCCCTTAAACATGTGACTAAAATGGGTTTAAAATTCCCAAGCCAAACCCTAATGGAATTGGATTAATTTCCACTGAAATTGCCCAATCTGACATACCGGTTCCAGATTCGGCATACCGGATTATTAGGAATCTCCAAAAAATTGGTCACAGTAGCTTGGTTAAGCAAGCTGGATCAGGATCCAGCATACCGGATCCTGAGAACCTGTAATTTGCCCTAATCCGGCATACCGGATTCCCATCCAGCATACCGGATCATTACTGGACCTTTATGAATTGACCGTTACTCCTGTGTTTTAATTGGAAGTTAGGTGATCCGGCATACCGGATTCCCATCCAGCATACCGGATTATTTATAGATTGTGGAATCCGATCCTTAATTGGATTCCTAATTAATTCTAGTTTCTTTGGCTATAAATACCCAATTGTTTTAGGCTCTAAACACATCAATTAACATCATTGAATCACAATTAAGAGCCTCCAAGAATAAGTCACTCCCAAGTGAGATTACAAACAATCAATTCAAGGAAGATCAATCTCACCTTACTCCCTTCATTTGCATCAGCATTCAAGCTGCACTGTTTGAAAGGTAGCACTTATTCTCATTAAGGTTTGAGGTAATACTAAACCCCTTAGTGTTTATTTTCACTTTGTATTAGTTTTTGAGTCCTCTTGCTCGGAATCAAGAGAAGGTCGAGTCCTCTTGCTCGTTTATCAAGAGTAGTTGTACGAGTCGTCTTGCTCTTACTCAAGATTCTAATAGTGAAATTATCTCTAAGTTGAGAGGAGTGGACGTAGGCACATGTTGGCCGAACCACTATAAATCTTTGTGTCACTCTTCTTATATTTATCTTTATTGCTTGTCTTTACATTTGGCAATTTGTGGTAATATTTTCGCATAATTTTTTTTAATTTTTAAACCTTCACCTATTCACCCTCCTCTAGGTGAATTCACATTTGGTATCAGAGCAGGAGCTCTAGACCGTGAATTTTTAATCCAATTAAGAGTTTTAAGATCATGAAAACTTCTGCTAATCGTAAGTTTGAAGGTTATAACATTATCCGACCTCCCTTCTTTGAAGGTGAAGGATTCTCCTATTGGAAGAATCGTTTCAAGAACTTCGTGTGCGCCAATAATATTGATGCATGGGAAGTTATTGAAAATGGACCAAATACCATAGACAAGCCCAAAGAAGAGTGGACCCCAGCTGAAAAAACTAAGATGCAACTCAACTATGTAGTTATAAGTTATCTTTAATGTGCCCTAGGAGAAAAGGAGTACAATAGGACATGCATGTGTGACTCTGCTAAGGAGATGTTTGATAAGCTTATAGTGACCTATGAAGGTACTTCTGAAGTTAAGCAATTTAAGATTAATATATTAGTAAATGAATATGAGCTTTTTAAAATGAAAAATGATGAAGATATATATGCTATGTTTATTCGATTTACTAACATTGTGAACAAGCTGAAAGGTTTAGGAAAGACTTATTCCAATGGTGAGAATGTTTGAAAGATTTTGAGATCTCTCTCAAAGGAATGGAGACCCAAGACTACAGCAATAAGAGAATCAAAGGACATCGACAAGCTAAGCTTGGATGAACTATTGGGATCACTCCAAACTCATGAGATGGAGCTCAAACAAGATATCAAGGAAGATGATCCTAAGGAACCAAAGAAGAAAGTTGTTGCTTTCAAAACCTATGACATCAGCGACGATGATGAAGAACTTTCGGATGATAAAATTGCCTATTTATTGAAGAAATTCTTAAGATTCTTGAAGAACAAGGGCAAAACATCATTCAATAAGAGAAGATTTTCCAAGGACCCAAAAGGTAAGAACATTTCTAAGGATAACACTGAAATTTTTTCAAAAGATATTGTGTGTTATGAATGTAGGAAACCTGGACATTTTAGAGGAGATTGCCCTAAAATAAAGAAATACAAGAAGGCCTACAAAGTTGAACACACCTTTGATTCGAGTGATGAAGAAGAAGATAATGAAGAATCACAAGAAGAAGAGGAACAAACAAATCTTACTTTAATGGCTACTGAAGATGAAGAAACCCAAGATGAGGTAACTCCTACTTCTCCTTCTCATAAAGATAAGGACTTTTTAGAATTAGAAGAAGCTTTTGAAGATTTATACCAAAGTAGCATGGAATTAGCTACTACTAAGAAAAATCTCCTAAAGGAGATAAACACCCTTAAAGACCAAAACACAACTCTAGTTTCTCAAGTTGATATCTTGAAAGAAGAAAAAGAGAAGTTGTGCAAAGCCTTAGAATCATTTACCAATGGAAAAAGAACTCTTGACATCTTACTTGAAAATGCCTCAAAAACACTTCTAAACAAGGAAGGAGTAGGCTATGATGTGAACAAAGGTTCAAATCAATCAAAAGAGCCAAATACAAGTAAAATGGTAAGTAAGAAAGTAAAGAAGAAATTTTGTAACTACTGTAAGAAGAAAAGTCACTCTATTGAGGAGTGCTACTTGAGGAAGAAAAACCCTCAATTTAACAAACCCAATCCCAAAGCGAAGACTACAATTGTATGCAATAATTGTAACAAGAAGGGACACACTGTTTGGGAATGCTATCATATGAAGTAATCTTTTCGCCCTCGTAGAAGACCCTTTAATGGTCAAACTCCTAAAAGATCTTTCAATGGCCAAAGTAGGAAAAATCCACCAAAGGCTCAAAGACCATCCAATAACCAAGGTTTATATAGAATGTCTCAAAACCAAAGACCTTGGAACCCTCAACCATACATAGGTTGGTATGGAAACCAAAAAGTAAATGGTCACCAAACGGTGTGGAGACCAAGAGGAATGCATAATACTAACAATGATGGACCCAATACTCAATGGGGACCAAAGTTTTATTAAGCATTCTTGTCTTGTAGGTAAGCAACATGGAATGGTATATTGATAGTGGTTGCTCGAAGTATATGACATCCAACCCAAGGATATTTTCGGAACTCAAGAAACAAAAAGGAGGATGGGTGTCTTTCGGAGACAACAGCAAAGGAAGAATCATTGGAAATGGATCGATAAAGTTTGGAGGTATAGAAATCTCTAACGTCAGTCTAGTTGATAATTTTAAGTACAATTTACCTAGTGTTAGTCAACTATGCAATAATGGCTATTGTGTTAATTTTAATGCCTCCAAGTGTGAGATTAAAGATTCTGATGATAACATAATTCTTGAGGGTTGTAGGAAGAATAATGTCTATATTTGCACTTTTAATATCAAGTCTCATGATGCTTGTCTCATATCTAAATTTGATGATGCAACCCTGTAGCATAGGAAATTGGGACATATTAATTCTAAGATTATTAAATCCCTTTCTTCCAAAAACCTTGTGAGAAATCTTCCTAAGTTGAAATTTGATAAGCAACACTCTTGTGGAGCATGTCAAAGAAGTAAACTTGCAAAAGTTTCTTATAAGGCAATTAATTCTGTTGCCACCTCAAGACCTCTATAATTACTTCACTTAGATTTGTTTGGACCTATACATACCACAAGCATAGGAGGTAAGAAGTATACATTTGTTATTGTAGATGATTATTCCCAATTCACATGGATCCTCTTTCTCAAGCACAAAAATGACGCTTTTGAAGAATTTGTAGCTCTTTGCAAGAGAATACAAAATCAAAAGGGTTACTTGATCACTTCTATAAAAAGTGACTATGGTGGTGAATTTGATAATATTGAAGAATTTGGTGAGTTTTGTCGAAAACAAGGTATGACACATAATTTCTCAGCCCCTAGAACACCACAATCAAATGGTGTGGTTGAAAGAAAGAATAGAACTATTCAAGAAATGGCTAGGACAATGCTTAATGAGTATTCCTTGCCTAAATATTTTTGGGTTGAAGCTGTTCACATGGCTTGTTATGTGTTAAACCGGATTTTGATAAGACCTATTTTGTTAAAGACCCCCTATGAATTGTTTCATAATAAATTACCTAAAGTTGATTACTTTAAAGTATTTGATTGTGCTTGTTTCATTCTTAATACTAAGGATAACTTAAGAAAGTTTGAAGAAAAGGCAGATGATGGTGTATTCTTAGACTACTCCACAAATAGTAGAGCATATAGAGTGTTTAATAAAAGAACACTAGTTGTGGAAGAGTCTATGAATGTTAGATTTGATGAATTTATGGTAAAAGAAAGGTATAAAGACCTAGAAGAAGATGATGAAGATGAAGTACTTGAAATTAGGAAAAGAGTTGAAAAAGTCACTCTAGATGAACCTAATGATCAAGTACATCAACTTCCTAAAGTGATTAGAACTACCAAAGACCATCCCCTTGACCTTGTCATTGGAAACCTAGATAAAGGTGTACAAACTCGGAGTAAAATCCAAAATGTTTGTTCCAATGTGGCTTTCATATCTACCATTGAACCCAAGAACATTAAAGAAGCACTTTTGGATAGTAATTGGATAATGGCTATGCAAGAAGAACTTAACCAATTTGAAAGAAATCAAGTTTGGGACTTAGTGCCTAGACCATCGAATTCCAAGATTATTAGAACTAGATGGATATTTAGAAATAAACTTGATGAAGATCATAACATAACTAGAAATAAGGCTAGATTGATTGCCCAAGGCTATAACCAACAGGAAGGAATTGACTTCGATGAGACCTATCCTCCTATAGCCAGACTTAAAGCAATTAGAATGTTGCTTGCATTTGCCTGTCATAAGAATTTTAGGTTACATCAAATGGACGTGAAGAGTGCATTTTTAAATGGCTTCATCAATGAAGAAGTACATTTCATATAACCACTTGGATTCGAAGACCCAAAATTTCCGGACCATGTCTACAAGCTGAAGAAAGCCTTGTATGGCTTGAAACAAGCTCCGAGAGCATGGTATGACAGACTAAGTAAGTTTTTGATCGATGATGGTTTTACAATGGGTAAGATAGATACAACTCTCTTTGTGAAACATAAGAATAATGACATAATTATTGTTCAGATATATGTAGATGACATTATATTTGGATCTACAAATGAATCTCTTTGTCATGATTTTAGTAAGAGTATGATCGAGTAGTGAATTTGAGATGAGTCTCATGGGTGAACTAAATTTCTTTTTAGGACTTCAAATAAAACAGACCCCTAATGGGATTTTTATTAGTCAAACTAAGTATCTTAAGGAATTATTAAAGAAGTTTGACATCAATGGACATAAGTCATCTAGTACTCCAATGAGTACATCTGTAACTCTGTCTAAGGATGAAGAAGGAATCCCAGTTGATCTGACTAAATATAGAGGTATGATAGGTAGTCTTCTCTACCTAACGGCTAGTAGACCTGACATAATGTTTAGTGTCTGTGCTTGTGCTAGGTTCCAAGCCAAACCTATGCAATCCCATTTGAGTACTGTAAAGAGAATCTTTAAGTACTTGAAAGGAACTCCAAGCATTGGCCTATGGTACCCTATGAACAATGACTTTAACCTTATTAGCTTCTCTGACATCGATTTTTCCGATTGTCATGTTGATCAGAAAAGTACAAGTGATATTTGTCATTTTCTTGGATCATGTTTGGTTTCATGGTTTAGTAAGAAGCAAAACTCAATTGCTCTATCTACCACCGAAGCTGAATACATCACAGCAGGACAATGTTGTGCACAAGTGCTATGGATGAGGCAAATTCTCCAAGACTATGGAGTTAAGTTTGATACTTCCTCTATCCAATGTGATAACACAAGTGCCATTAATCTTAGCAAGAATTCGATTTTACACTCTCGAGCTAAGCATATCGATATTCGTCATCACTTTCTATGTGATACAGCTCAAAGAGGTGAAATCCGACTTGACTATATAGATACCGAGAAGCAACTTGCGGATATCTTCACAAAACCACTAAGTGAAGAGCGATTCTGCTCTCTTAGAAGAGACCTTGGCTTGTGTGACCCATTTGAATAGCTGAAAAATGATTTTAAAAATAAAAATACTATTTTGTTACTGTTTCTGTCTGAAATGGTATACCGGATCCTCAACCGGCATACCAGATCAGCTTTTCTGGCAGTTTTTTAACTGTTAATGCATGAAATGATATACCGGATCCTCAAACGGTATACCAAATTTTTGAATTTTTTGCCCATTTTATGACTGTTGCAGTATTTCAAGCCTATATAATGACCCCATTTTGTCATTTTCTGAATCACTGTTCACTCTACTCTCTCTGTCTTGTCTCAAATCATCTCAAATACTTAAAATTCTATTTCTCTCTCCTCAAAACCTCTCTTGAACATGAGTAGAAGAGGCAAGGATGTTTTGCTTGAAGGGCAACATCCATTCAAAAGAAGTAGAACTGGAAGCTCTTTGAGACAACCTTATGCTCCTAGAGAGGATCGTCTCTTTCGCTCTTCTGAATGTCGTGCAAATTGGCCTCTTTATCTCGCCCAAAAAATCGAAGAAGGTCGTGAAGTCGACATTTTCTCTTTCAATAGTATTCGTCTTGAGAGCATGTTCAAAGATATCGGTTGGGAACCTCTTCTCAACATGGATGACCCCTGCTACCCTAAACTAGTCAAGTATTTCTACACCAATCTTTATTTCAGCGGGGCGGATGAATCCTTGAAGCTTCATTCTTATGTGAAGAGTATTCACATAGAGCTCTCCATTGTCGATTTTGCTCGCCATCTTGGACTCTCTTGCAATGGCCCTTGTACTTTTTGGACTCCTAAAAGCACCATTTTTAGGGACTTCATCAACCATGAAGAAGTATATTCCTCCATCTTGAAGATTTATGATCCTCAGGCGGCAACAGTGGTAACTGGAAGACTTCGCCTCATTCCCTATGTTATTTCCTATATTATTCAGCATAACTTTATTCCTCGGGGAGGCGATCGAAACAAATGTCTCACTCCTCAAGCCTACCTTACTTACTGTGTTTACACTTCTACACCTCTTTGTCTTCCTTTCTTCATCATGAGTTACATGGAATCTTGTGCTCACCCCCAAAAGCACACCAATCTACCCTATGGGAGACTTCTCACTCGTCTCTTTCGAGTTTTTGATATTGATCTCTCTCTCTCTCTCGAGAAGAATCCACCGTGACTTTTCAACCCATCACCCGTAATAGCTTTCATACAATTGCTATTCCCCCTCCATCTGAGGTGTTTGTTGAAGAAGAAGAAGAATTGGATGAGGATGCACCCCCTCCTCGTCAAGCTCAAGAAGGCATTCCGGCATCCTTACAAGAATGGGTGTCAAGCATCGATGAGTACATGGACGAAGCAAATAATTGTATCATGGAACTTGAATTTAGTCAACAATGGATTCAAGATGATGTGGCATCCCTTCGTGATGATGTGAGGACCGGATTTGACAATCTTAATGTGCACCAAGACAAAATCCCTAATGGCATTCATTCTCTTGCATTCAATCTTGGCCATCTATCTCTTGATACACCGGGATCCACTCCTCAAGGAGTTCGACCACCTTTTCCCGATGCCTCAAGCTGCATTCCTCCTCTTCCGCCCTTTGATCCTAATGCTTAATTTTATTATCCCTCTCTTTTTGATAATGCCAAAGGGGGAGAAGTATTTATGGGCTTGGAATAGATTGTAATAGATGTATGGAACTACTACTACTTTATGATTATTGTAATAAACATGCTTTATGAATAAATTTGTTCTTACATCTGTATATTGTCTCTTGTTATGTGCTCTCCATTATTTATTTCTATGGATTATTTGTCAAAAAGGGGGAGATTGTTAGGGAAAGTACACATGGCCTTATACTCTCCAAGTCATCTCCATGATGACATAGCTGTTTTGATGATAACAAATAAGACCATCTTTGGACTAATGCTTGTGTTCTAAGTGTTTTAGAGTCAAAGCATAGCACCAAGTGAGGGGGAGCATATACAAGTTTACAACACCATACTCAAGAAGATTGAAGCTTGAAAGTCAAACTTTGGAAGCTAAAAGATTTGAAGTTTGAAGATTGAAGACATTGTAATTTATACATATGTAATTTTTGAGTCACATTTGATGTAATGCACACACACACGCATGCATCCATCTAGAATGACCTTAGGTGGTTGATTAACCCCTTAAACATGTGACTAAATGGGTTTAAAATTCCCAAGCCAAACCCTAATGGAACTGGACTAATTTCCATTGAAATTGTCCAATCCGGCATACCGGTTCCAGATTCGGCATACCAGATTATTAGGAATCTCAGGAAAACTGGTCACAGTAGCTTAGTTAAGCAAGCTGGATCAGGATCCAACATATCGGATCCTGAGAACCTGTAATTTGCCCTGATTCGGCATACCGGATTCCAATCCAGCATACCGGATCATTACTAGATCTTTATAAATTGACTGTTACTCCTGTGTTTTTAATGGAAGTTAGGTGATCCGGCATACCGGATTCCCATCCAGCATACTGGATTATTTATAGACTGTGGAATCTGATCCTTAATTGGATTCCTAATTAATTCTAGCTTCTTTGGCTATAAATACCCAATTGTTTTAGGCTCTAAACACATCAATTAACATCATTGAATCACAATTAAGAGCCTCCAAGAACAAGTCACTCCCAAGTGAGATTACAAACAATCAATTCAAGGAAGATCAATCTCACTTTGCTCCCTTCATTTGCATTAGCATTCAAACTGCACTATTTGAAAGGTAGCACTTATTCTCACTAAGGTTTGAGGTACTATTAAACCCCTTAGTGTTTATTTTCACTTTGCATTAGTTGTTGAGTCCTCTTGCTCGGAATCAAGAGAAGGTCGAGTCCTCTTGCTCATTATATCAAGAGTAGCTTTTGAGTCCTCTTGCTCGTTTCTCAAGAGTAGTTGTACGAGTCCTCTTGCTCTTACTCAAGATTTTAATAGTGAAATTCTCTCTAAGTTGAGAGGAGTGGACGTAGGCACGTGTTGGCCGAACCACTATAAATCTTTGTGTCTCTCTTCTTATATTTATCTTTATTGCTTGTCTTTACATTTGGCAATTTGTTGTAATTTCCGCATAATTTTTTTTAATCTTTAAACCTTCACCTATTCACCCCCCTCTAGGTGAATTCACAATGACAAAGCTAACAAAGAAGGGCGCCAAGTTTGAATGGAATGAAGCTTGCGAGAAAAGCTTTCAAGAGTTAAGAAACCGGTTGGTGACGGCTACAATTTTAACCATTCCGGATGGAACTAGAGGAATGGTGGTATATACCAACGCATCCAGAATAGGATTAGGTGGCATCTTAATACAGAAGGGTAAAGTGGTCACCTATGCCTCAAGACAATTGAAGAAACACGAAAAGAACTATCCCACTCATGACCTAGAATTAGCAGCGGTAGTCTTCGCGTTAAAGATATGGCGACATTACCTATATGGTGAAAAGAGTGAAATCTTCAGCGATCACAAGAGTCTGAAGTATTTCTTCACCCAGAAAGAGCTGAATATGAGACAGAGGCGGTGGTTAGAACTGATAAAGGATTACGACTGTGAGATCCAGCATCACCCCGATAAGGCCAATGTTGTAGCGGATGCGTTAAGTAGAAAATCTCAGACTGCATCCCTCGCTTCCTTGGTCGTAAGCGAGCAGTTGTTAGAAGAAGCTCAAAAATTTGACCTGGAACTCATGATCGAAGGAACGACTATACAATTAGTAGCTATAGATTTACAATCGTCGATACGAGAGGAAGTAATTGAAAAGCAACCATTGGACCCCGAGTTGGCTAAAATAATTTGGGAAGTTCAATAAGGAGTCCATAAGGACCCAGATTTTTCTTTGGCTCATGATGGAGCATTGAAGTTTCGAGACAGATTGTGTGTGCCTGACGATTATGATGTCCAAGACTGAATCCTTAAAGAGGCACATAACTCACCCTATACAATCCACCCCGGAAGCACGAAGATGTACAAGGATCTGAAGAAGTACTATTGGTGGATTGGTATGAAAGAAACCATAGCGATATACATGTCTAAGTGCCTCACCTGTCAGCAAATTAAAGTAGAGAGACATTGACCATATGGATTGTTGCAACCGCTCCCTATACCTGAATGGAAGTGGGAAAGAATTACTATGGACTTCGTGACAAATCTGCCCAACACCAGGAAGGGCATGAATGTCATTTGGGTGATTGTAGACGGACTGACAAGGGCAGCCCATTTCATACCAATTAAAATAAGTTACTCAATGGAGAAGCTTGCCCAGTTATAAATTGAAAATATAGTCCGCTTACATGGTGTGCCTGTCAGTATTGTATCTGATAGAGATCCTCGATTTACCTCAAGGTTTTGGAGAAGTTTACAACAGGCACTGGGATCCCAACTAAATCTTAGTGCGACCTTCCATCCACAGACGGATGGACAATCAGAAAGAATTATCTAGACTCTGGAGGACATGCTCAGAGCCTGTGTCTTAGAAATGAATGACAGTTGGGATGCTCACATACCCTTGGTGGAATTTGCATACAATAATAGTCACCACTCCACCATTGATATGCCACCGTTTGAAGCTCTTAATGGTCGGAAGTGCCGAACCCCGTTGTATTGGGATGAAGTTGGTGAACAGAGATATCTCGGGCCAGAGATGATACAAGCAACCTGTGACAAGGTGGACATCATTAGAGAGAAAATCAAGGTGGCCCAATCAAGGCAGAAAAGTTATGCCGATAATCAAAGGAAGGACACTGAATTTAATGTCGAAGAAAAATTATTCCTTCGAGTGTCTCCAACAAAGGGATTGCTACGTTTCAACAAGAAAGGCAAGCTGAGCCCAAGATTCATTGGTCCATATGAAATTCTCAACAAAGTGGGACCCGTAGCATACCAACTAGCAATACCACCATCCCTGCGGGGCGTCCACGATGTTTCCATGTGTCGATGCTAAGAAAATACATCAACAACCCAACACATGTACTCTCAACTGAACCTGAATAGTTGGACGTGGATATGACCTATGAAGAACAACCGACGGAGATCTTGGACAGAAAAGAGCATAATCTTCGTAACCGCACGATCGCCTTCATAAAGGTTCGATGGGGAAACAATCCCATAGAAGAGGCTTCGTGGGAATGTGAAGAAGAGATGGAAGAGAAGTATCCCCAACTCTTCGAGATACAAGGTAAGCAAATTTTGGGGATAAAATTTTTGTAAGGTGGGGAGAAATGCCAAACCCTGCCCCTGATTGACTAGAATCTTGACTGAAGGATAGGAACCCCTGACATGGCATCCAAGCACACTGTGGAGTATCACCCCAGTGATTGAATTTAATGGAGAACCCCCGAGGATGTCCTCCTACATACCTGTCAGAAGATGGATTGCAGATCCCTGCAGTTGCATAGCCCACAGCATAATGTACTGCCTGGACTCTAGATATTCTCTCTCCTCTCCATAAATGTGGGTCCCACCCCTAAAAATAGGTGTATAAGGCCTTGGATGACATGTGGGTGCAAGGCCCTGACCCTGGGTCAAACCCCTGTGCAAGCCCACAGAGAAACAGCCTTGCTCTAATCTCTGGGCAATGTAGACATCACCCAGAGTGGGAAAATGTAATATTTTAATGATTTGATTTGTGGGGACCACCCATATTGGACATGGGCACCCTCCATAGGTTGAAGGAAAGTCTGACGGATCACCTCATACCCTTGGATCACTGTGGACCCCACCTGAGTGCCCAGAATGGCAGAGAATCAGGTTAAAAATGCATTTTCAAAAGAGGCTTAGGTAGCCAAACAGGCCCTAGTTAGGGGCTAGCCTATAAATAGGTGTACCTTAGCTCATTTTAGAGCTCTTGGTACTGTTGGAATAGTGGAGAGAAGGAGAAGAAAGAAAAGAGAGAAAAGAGAAGGAGAAGAAGAAGGAAAGAGAAGGAGAAGGAGGAGAAGACCTCACCTTGGCTCAGATCTGCTACTAGACTTGCTGTAAGGTATAAAAATCATATTCCTCATACTTCTATGCTGCTGTCCTCTATGTATCTCCATGAATCTCTAGTGTTTTGATGGATTTCTGACCATTGGTAGCCCAGAACAGCTGGTGGTTGCCATGAACCATCTCAGATCCAACATGCAAACATGATGCATGAAGGATCTGAGCATTTTGATGATGTTTACATGGCTGTTCTTCACCTGAGACCGAAACCCAGGCTGTGCCAAACTGCACTGCACTATTACACCAAGAACAGACAGTCTGGGCTCAGATCTATGTGCCCTGGCTACATACAACCTAGCCTTGAGTTGTAACAGCCTTAGATTATTGTTTTATACATGAAACCAGCCTTGCATGCAGCCAAATCCATTCTCTATAGCTGAGATTATGCTGAGTTACTATTCACTAGGCTGTCTGGGCAGCTCCTGGCAGCCAAGTGGTGGGCCCAGGTGAAAATCCATTGGGTCCAGTGCAAAGTATACCCCTGGGGGTCCATGATGACCTAACATGCATGGGGAGAAGATCCATGCACTGCCCATGGTAAAAAACATTAGAATCTCAGCCTGTTCACGTTTTTGCTATCTCTGGGCGATGCACTAGGCGATGCAGACATCACCCAGAGACATCGCCCAGTGAATGGAAGTTGGCAGTTTTGCTGATCTGACTTGGGGATCTTCACCCATGGACCACAAATCAGTGTAGGGAGGTGATAAATGACCAAAATACCCCTCCCAACATCTTACCTTGGGTACCCAAGTGGGCCCTATAGGGCTTGGAAACCCTATCTGTGTTGGTCCTACTGCACTGCTAAGTTGGAATCAGTGTTGTGAGGATATTTGGACCTAGAAACATGTACCACTGTGTTAAATGACCATTCTGCCCCTAGGCCACAAACTCTGGATGATGCACCGGGACATAGGCCTAAGGCCCAGTGCAAGGCCTAGAGAATTCCAAGTGATGTTCAATTGTGCACCGAGTCAACCCAGTGAGCCTAGATCAACCCTAGGACATCCAAAAATAGTTTAAAATATTAAATGACATTTTTCTGATTTATATCTAGGGTTTGATCCCATGCTGGAGGCCTACAGCCAGACTGCAGTCAGAACTGAAACTACAACTAAATTCTTAGAACCAAACCCAAGTGAGTGAAATATTATCGTGTATGTACGTGTAACAGTATTATTATGTCGACAACTAAATTATTCAATTATATTGCTTGTTACTTAATTAAATTCAATTTCTCAAATATTACACATCGTGTGACTGTTGATCAATTCTGCTTGAATATATCATGATGTTGTGAATGTTAGACTAGATGCCGTAGTCGGCTTGGAAATGAGGCCGGTGGTAGCCCGTAGTATGGGAAACGGTTGACACCGCCTGACTCATACGATGCCATATAGACATGGGGCTAGAGTTTCATCACCCGTACTACGCACCCTTGCCAACAGGGGTTAAGGTGTTGGATAACTGTGAGGACTACCGTAAAACCTCGGGCGTTTACACGCGGGAAGCCTCAGCACAACTGGGATGCCCCAGGGCAAATATGCCGGGAAGCCTCAGGCTATAAGCCTGGGAAGCACCGATAGGTGAATCATGGCTATATGCCACATAAAGTTTATCCTCGAATTACATCTCGGGAAGCACCGAAAGGTGAAATTATTATTGAGTCGGTTACCTCACAAGCTCAATCTAGAGGGCCGATCGGGCTGACCTGGGTAGGGAGATGCTAGAGCCGGCTGGTTCTCTCCGACAACTCAATCGGTGTATCACGGGAAAGGGTAACCAAGCCCACACCAGGGATACATGTATTGGGGATTGTAGTAGCACTAACCTGACTTAGCTGTATTGTTAGGTGGCTAATAAATAACTTGGACTTGCATATCATGTAGGATCATGTGGATTGTGGTTGCATATGCATGCATGATGATATGTTTACTCACGGGCTCAGTGGGGCTCACATTCTGTTATATATGATTTTCTTCTAGATGATTCCACAGGTGGATGCCGCTGTGGCATGGCGGTTTATTACGAGGAGGAGAGCCCTTGTGATTATGATGCTATTGGTATGGATCCCGATGGAGGTCGTGCTGATGATGCGAGCGTTCTCAGTGGTTATTGATGAAGACCAGTGAGGGGCGCTCTTGATGATTTTTGTCTTGGGGACTCCTTTTTATTTTTGATAGGAGTTTATCCCTGTTTTTGTTTCTTGTTTGGTTATCTTTTCTTTTCTTTTTGGGGTTGAGTTATCTCGTCCTGTATATATATGTACTTTTCTTTTCGCTTATATATATGTCAGCTTTACTTTTTAGTGTGTGTGTTGTACTGGGGAATGTATCAGAACTTACATATGTATATATATCACAATCATTCCCGTATCACTACGCTTTCTCTTTCTTGGTTATAATTGTAGATTATTTGCAGCACTCTGATCTTACTTATGGTAATGTTACGAATGTGGTACCGTGAATGTAATAACTGCTTCTAGATCCATGGGATTTGGAGGATTGCCGTTATGCAATTCGGGTCACCTACCTAATCCTCCCAGGGGTGGTTTGGGGTGTGACACTCTGGGTGTTTCACTAGGTGTTTGAGTCAATCACGCAGTGCATCGATCTGAGAATGGATCGCAGCTGTATTTGCCTTGGCCTTACATAGGGGTTGAGGCTACCACTTGGGCACTTCACCAACACCATTCCCAAGACAAAATAAACATTTGAATGGGCTTGGCCCCATGTATTTGTTAGAGAGAGAGATTACCTAGAGTTGGAACTGTACATTAGGCTGTGGGCTGAGCAGCTACATGGGTTTGCAACCCATCTCCTCACAGGTATGATGGATGACATCCTTGGAGGTTCTCCACTGAATTTAACCACAGGGGTGCACACCACAGTGTGCTTGGGTGATTGGTCTCAGACTTCTGTCTTTCAAGCAAGGTTCCAGTCAGTCTGGGGCAGGTTTAACAGTTCATGCATCCCTAGGCTATATGACTTCTATGGGGAACGTGTATCAAGGCGAACCATATTAGGCGAATCAAACTTTAAGCAAACTAAAGGTGAGTGGGTTTTGGGCTTGTTTGGGTTTGCTTATTTCTTAAACATATATCATATGCTAGTGCATCATTATTAAGCATGTTGCATACTGCATATTATTTATCTTGTTGTGATTATGGTTATATGTTTGGCTTTATCTTATATCGGGTTATGGTGTCGGAACCCCAGAAGTGTATATGATCTTTCATTGCTTATCATATCAATGTGTATGTGCCATATCATGTTGGTACTCGGGTGTTAGATGGTATGGGACGTTGATGCACCCAGAATACCTCTCGAGATGATAGGACCTTGCATGTAGTATAACTGTGGTTAGGATTTGCTTCCCTATGCGATGACCCTTACCAACATGGGTTTAGGTGTTGGGTGATCAGGGCTCCGTTTACCTGTGGGGGAGAGAGGCCAGATAATGGATGATCTTTGATTATCGGGGTCTGCCACTGGGTGGTCTTGAGGCTTTCACAGCGCGGGCTCCCTTGTGATAGCGGAGGTTTCACTATGGCGATAAGATAAATGACCCATGGTGCTTACCCGAACTATCATAGTAGTATATACCATTGACTTATATTGATTGATAGGTGGAAAATCTACCAACATTGCATACATCATGGACTATTTGTGAACTATGTGTTTGTGCATTCCCCATCCTCTCACTGGCTCAGTGGAGCTAACCCCCTGTGTACACTCTTTTTAGATTATGATGCAGATGGTGGTTACCTTGCTGGCCTTGATGTCCAGTCCGCTGGGTATGATGAAATAGGTGCCGGGGAGCCTGAGGTTGTGTTTGTGGAACATGGTGATAGTTGTCCTTGCGATGATTGCTTCTATAGACCGTATTAATATTTGGGACTTGTTCCCCCTTTTGTTATTTTGGGCCTCGAGCCTTGTATAAACATTTAATATGTTATATTCCTTATTTTGAGTAGTAACGCCATGGTCAGTAGGGAAACAGTGTTAGAACTTTGGATGTGTCACTTGACGATTGAACATATTGTAACTACTAATTTAACGCTTCCGCTTTATTTCTGATGATTCTGGAATGTAATATTCCCCCTTTCCGCATTCTAATATTATACTGTTTTAATATTGGTTATGACTGTGTGTGGGACACTGTATCTGTGATACTAGCGGTTTATTGGGATGATGGGTATCATCCTAGTCACCCCTTTTATTGTATTTTATTTCTACCTGGAATGGGGGTGTGACAGCATCGTATCAGAGTGTGATGTCTACACCAATCGCAATCTAGTGGACTCCTGATCTACTCCACACAATTAGGGTCTAATCTAAAAGCTTCCAACAAGAATAACTGGAATGTGTGTAAAAATCTAGGAAGAAGACTTGATTAGGTGAGGAAGCCGATGACGATAGCAAATAATAGATAAAAGTAGGAAGAAAGTTTTTATATATATATATTGTTTCTTAAGGTTTCAACCATTTAGTACATAAACCCCACTGGAGGTGATTACATCATCCATAACAACCAAAATGAAATTACAAAATTTTGGCTGAAAGACTAACATAAGTATTTAAATACAAAGTAAGCTTTCATAAGTAAACTAAATAAAAAAAAAACTACTGGTAGAACGAGATGATATGGATCCCAAGTCTAGGACTCCATGTCGTCTCATTAGAAAGCACATAAAGATTCTTCCTCACATAGTTATCAAAGCTTTGCACATTGGCTTCCAAGCCCTGTATCCTAGACTCCATCTGGTCAAAGCGTGCTCGGTGCTGGGCCTATTCCCCATGCACACCTGCAAATCCTTGGGCCATATTGAGACCCAACTGTCCAATGGCATCCAAAAGAACATTCATGTCTATACCCTGTGAGGGGGCAGTTGAACTAGAAGCTTCACCTCTGTGTTGCCCGGGTGAAGGCCACCTCCCTGAAAACCATCATCCTGAACCTCTTCCTCCTGAGCCTCCTCATGAATTTTTGCTGGGATTACTAGCTCACCATTACTATAAGTGTTAGAGTCGAGTCTCATCCTGCAGGCAGCGCTGTAACCGAAGGCCTCCTTAGTGGTTGTTACCCTCTCTTCATCGATAACATCAACCCTGAAGTGTGCAGATATCTTGGTCAACAACCTACCATAAGGCAGGATCAACCTATGCCTAGGAGAAGTAAGGATGTAACCCATCAACTGAATAATTCCGTGAGGAAGCACATCTGCTTGCTGGTGTAGAGGGCATGTGTTACATAAGCTACATAGAGAGATGGCTTAGTGGAATGCCCCGCCTTACATAGCACGTTGGTCTGCACTAAACAACTCAGAATCCGATGGGACCGACTAAATTTTGTCGCTTCCACCCTAATATGATACTGGTTGTTGGTGAGTATCTGGTAGAGATCTCGGTACTCTCCAGGATTGAGAAGACTGTAGGGGTCTCGTCCCGGTGGTAGGTACACTAACTCCCCCTCCTGCAAAACCTCAATGATGTTAGCCAATTCTGCCTCATTGAAAGTAATAGCCACTCCTTTTACTAAGGAGGTGATGCGAAGGCAATGGTCCTTCATGAGTGATGCTCAAGTTGGCGTTGAAGTGCCTCACCAACTTAGGATGACAATATAGTGGTGGCGCCAACATCGAACTCCATCCTAATGCTTCAAACCTTTCGTCCACCCTAAAGGCCCTGAAGTCCGACAACACCACATCCCGGCCTAAGGTAATAGATCTGTCATGGAGATGAGCACGATACCAATTCTCCATTTCAATCGACACAAACCAGTTCCCATCATAAACAACTGGGGGAGGTGGAGCAACTGGAGCATTTCTTCGCCCTCTAACCATGATTCTTGTTACCTACACACAAGAGACCAAACAAGAAGCTATTGGTTAGTTAAACAAGACAAGGGGATGGTTTTAGCTTGACTAATTTAAACGTCAAAAAGAAAAAAAAAAAAAAAAAGGAAAACAATAGCAATGACTTAGGACACCAAGTTGTGTTGAATAGATACTAGACCCAATAGCCTTGCTTAATTTTTTTTATAAGACCAAATTCAGGTTTGAGGTTGTCTTTCCCAAAATAGTAAGAAATATTTGATTTTGGGGGCTTGAATCATCTAAGCACTCGCATATAATGAATTGGGAAGTGATAGAGTGTTACATTCAAGAAGGAATCACACAACTAGACTAACTAGTCATGCTAAAACACCCCATTCAAACCACACATGTACAGCAAGACAAATGGAAGAAAAATAAAAAACCTAGAAACTAAAAAGGAAAGGAAATTTTGGAAGATGGAGATGAAGGGTGAGATTCTTACCTTTACACGTTTGGAGGAGTGAAACCAAGGAGTTTGAACTCCCAAATGTCAAAGCTATGGAAGGGATTCACGGACGGACTCTGGTTTCCCTGTCCTTGCTCTGCCCTACGTCCAACACAAAAAGCCCCAAATGAATTTGAAAACTCACAGCCTTAGTATTTTATAAAATTTTATGAATGGATTTACAGAAATAACCCAGGTATCGGGGCATACTTCTAAGAATCCGTTCCTTGTATTGGTTGAGCTTTTAAAATTTTGGCTTGGATGGATTCACGGACGGACCCACTGGGCTGGGTTACCTCCGAGAATCCGTTTGCTACTGTAACGTGTTTACTGAGAACAGATTTACGAACGGATCCATATAATGGTGGGTTACCTCCGAGAATCCATTCATGTTAATAGTGTTGGTGGACAGTTTTCTTCAACAAATCTACCTTCTATGCTTGCTATTCCTCCCCTCCATGTTTTCCTTTCCCTTGTTTGATGCCATGTCATGCATGTACTCTCCTTATGAAGAAATTCTTGAGGTCCTTCTATGCTTTGATTGTACTAACCATGCATGAGGGTGTGATTCAAACAAGTGTCCAATATGGTCAATACCCGCAATAGGAATCGTTCCCCTCCTCAGGATGATGCCAGCGATGTCTCTAGCACGACCGTACCGGTACCTCCGACAATCAATAATAGTGCGGATGTTGCCGCGTTGATGAGTAATATGTTTCAGGCAATGTAATAAGAGCATCAAGAGATGCAATAAAAACAACGCACCTTCATGCAAAACATGACCAATCAACTCCAAGAGATCTCAAGGGAAAGGCAATAAGTGCCCCCTCCAGTGTAAGTGGCTCCTCCTCTAGCACTTGCTACTGTCGGGACTCCTTCGGCACAAATGGTGCCAGTACCACCTCTACCTCCTACTCCCGAGGCTCCAACATGGGATGATGCCTCTAAGCTGTTGGAGAGGTTTCAAAAACATCGCCCTCCGACCTTCTACAAGATGGCCCATGACTTCTTGTTCCCTACAACCTTTATCAGGGATTTGGAAAAGGATCTTCGAAGTACTATGGTGGAACAACACGGATAAAATCAGATGTACGGCTTACCAGTTCCGAGGTGATGCCGATGCATGGTGGTTGTCCTCTAAAGAGAATTTTTGGGCAACACACCCAAATGCGACATGGGCCCAATTCAAAAAGGTTTTCCTCCAAAATTACTTTTGCTTGGAACTTCCGTGACAAGAAGGAAGTTCAGTTCATGAACTTCTACCAAGGATCTAAGTCGATCCTTGAGTATCAGCAGGCTTTTGAGGAACTATTCTACTTTGCCCCTCCGCACATGAAGCTCGAGGAAGTCAAGGCGAGGAAATTTAAGAAAGGGCTTATGCCTAATATCGGTACATCGATGGTGCTACATAAGTACCCCACCTATGTTGAGACAGTTCAAGCTGCTAAAGTAATAGAGGATCAGCAGATGGAGAACTATAGAGCCATTCAGGCCGGAAAGAGGCCCATGACCTCCTATGATTCTCGGGGATCTACCAAGTTCCAAAAGAGAGGTTCCTACACAACTGCTCCCCTGATTCAATCCCGCAGGCTTGATGCGACCCAAGCACCCAAGCTCACATCGAACCCTCACTATGGGACCCAGACCCTCATATGCTATAACTGCAAGGAGACTAGGCACATGATCAAGGATTGCTCGTACCCTCGACAGACAAATGCTTGGCCAAGTGTGTCATCTAAGGCGCCCCAAGCACGAGCAGCTATTCGTGCCCTCCTTCCTACTCCAACCAACAGAACTCAAGGGCGCGTGTACTCTGTCACTAACGAGGAAGCCCAGGCTGATCCCAGTGTTATTACAGGTTTACACTCAATTCACGAAGTGTGCCTACTTGTGGTTTTTGTTGTCGTGATTGGTTTGTTGGTGTCTGTCAGGTATGATTTTTGTTTGTTCCCAACCTGCCTATGTATTGTTTGACTCGGGGGCGTCGCATTCTTTCGTATCCCCGTTATTTACTAAGAAGAAGCCAATCAAACCAAAGCAAATGGCTCAGAATCTGATAGTCAGTACGCAAACGGATAGCAAGGTTGAACTCAACATGATTTATGGTCCTTGTCTCGTATGTGTGTGTGACCACGGGCTAGAAGCAAGTTTGATAGTTCTGGACATGAAGGACTTCGATGTAATCTTGGGCATGGATTGGTTGTCCACTCATGGGGCCAGTCTAATCTGTGCAGAGAGGAAGGTCCTGTTCAAGCCAGTTGGAGCTGAAGAGTTTGTATTCAAGGGCATTAGATGGGAGAAACCCAAGAAAGCTATTATCTCTGCTCTCCAAGTCCAGAAGTTATTGGGCGAGGGATGTCAGTGCTACCTAGCCTCTGTGGTAGACACTGAAGCTAAAGTTAAACCTATGGAAGAGATAAGTGTGGTGAAGGACTTCCAGGATGTCTTTCCAGAAGATTTGACACGGTTGCCACCAGATCGTGAGATGGAGTTCATGATTAACCTGGCACCTGACACAGCCCCAGTATCAAAAGCTCCCTATAGGATGGCCTCAACTGAATTGAAGAGCTACAGGATGGCCCCAACTGAATTGATGGAGTTCAATCTATTTCTTCTATATTTAGATTAAAGAAAAAGTAATATCTTGTCATAATAACATCTTCCCTCTCACCATTAAAAAGAAGAAAAGGGAAATTAAAAAAGAAAACAAAAAATTGTGAGTAAAATAAAACGTTTACATTAGATAAACACTTTCTCAAAGTTATACAAATTCCATTGGCTTGTAGATTTAAGCAAAGAAATCCAATGAACTTGAATCAGTGATGGCAGTAGTATGAGCTCCACTAGTTGCAATGTGACATATCTTCCCATCCCACGAACATTTCACCAATCTAGGCAGCCTCTCTCTGACATATACAAAATGCCCTAGAGCTCCAAAACTACTGTAACCCCTGCATCCCCCTATTGTAGATTTATCACATAACACATTACGCATATTCCCAAATAACCAAAAATTAAACAAAATTAAGAACATAATTGGAAGGGTTTTCATGGCTGAAGCAGAGGCGGTCATCATCGCCTTTGCCCCAAATCCAAAACCATCGACAATTAAGGAAGAGTGGAAGAGGCCGCGTGAGATGCATACCTCCACTGATGACGGTGGCGGTGATCGGTCAGTGCCACTGTTGCTGGCGATGGAAGTGGCATCAAGACAACCAAGTATAGGGGAGAGCTGGTGTTATACCCGCACCCAAGATTCTAATTTTTTATTATTATCCTCGTGATGTGTAGATGGTGCTGCCGTGTATGTCGATGATCTGTTCGCGATGGTTGTCAAGCCCAGCCACAAGATCATTGATTTATGCACGGGCTTGCCCGTCGAGGAAAGGTTCCCCAATCGGGAGTGGGGGAAATTCGTCGATGGCGACTTCATAAATTTAGCCTATTCTACAATGTCTCAATTGGGTTATACTATGTTAGCTTTAGGTATGGGGTCTTATCGAGCTGCTTTATTTCATTTGATCACCCATGCCTATTCTGAAGCATTATTGTTTTTAGGTCCGGATTCATTATTCATTCACTAGAAACTGTTGTTGGATATTCTCCAGAGAAAAGTTAGAACATGATTTTTATGGGTGGTTTAACAAAATATGTGCCAATTACAAAAACTGCTTTTTTATTAGGTACACTTTCTCTTTGTGGTATTCCGCCTCTTGCTTGTTTCTGGTCTAAAGACGAAATTCTTAATGATAGTTGGTTGTATTCACCAATTTTTGCAATAAACGCTTGTTCCACAGCGGTATTCACTACATTTTATATGTTTCAGATATATTTACTTACTTTTGAGGGACATTTAAACATCCATTTTCAAAAGTACAGCGGCAAAAAAATAGCTCGTTCTTTTCAATATCTATATGGGGCAATTATCCTCCTAGTACAAGCCCCAAGAGTGAGGAGTACCGGAAGGAGCATCCTGTGTCGTGCCATATCGACACTTCGTCCCTCGATGAGGTTAGCATTGAAGTGAGGAAGCTCTTCAGGATCACGGAGGACACACTGTGACGGTCGAGGGGTAAGTTACTAACCTTAAGTTATACTTGTGCATCCTTCCCTTTGTGACCTTGAGGTGCGGTCCAAGGCCCGGAGACTTTTTTGTTGTTGTTTAGCCTTTTTACCTAAAACGGATCCACGAACGGACCCACTGCTGATGAATTCGTCCGAGAATCTGTTCATGCTGCTTGATGCTTGTGTGTGTTTTCTTGTGTGGGACCCACGTGCTCGTGTCTTAGACACGGTGGCTATGTCCCCAGACGTGGTGGACCCCACACTTAACCTCTCTTGCATTAGTGGGCCATGTTAGTGGGCCCATAAGCCTTATAATGTGTTTAAAATGGGTTTTGAATTACAGACTTAAACCAAACAGGCCCTAAGTGGGCCACTTGTTATAAATAGGACTTGTAGGCCATTTATTGGCCATTACTACCCCAACTAACCCAAGAACCGTGGAAGCAAGGAGGAGAAGCGAAGAAAAGAAGGAACGAAAGAAGGTAGAGAAGGAGGGGCTTGCCACTTGGAGGGACCATCATTGGCTTCACATCTTGCCTTAGGTAAGATCTCTCACTCCCTCTCTCTCTCTCATCTCTTCTCATTGAAGACTATTGACCCTTCCATGGATCGGTTTTAACCTAGGGTTCCACTTGGAACCCAAGATTTGTTATTGGGACTCCTACCTTAGCTCAAGGGTGAGTTAATGTTCATCATTTGACAAACTAAATACCCTATTTAGACTTCCCTATTAGACTCATGACCATTAATAACCTTAACCTAGAAATGGAAACCTTGGGGGATCCAACCCTTGAATCCCAAAGACCAAAGCTTAGGTTAGGTCATTGTGACCTTAATGAACTGTGTAATGATCTAGAAGCCCCTCAAGTCCAAACTCTAGCACCATCTTGGGCTGATGCCTCCAAATTGTTTGAGAAATTCCAGAAGCATCACCCTCCAACCTTCTATAAGCTAACTCATGATTCCTTATTTTTGACAACATGGATTAGGGATGTTGAGAGGATTTTTGAGGTTCTACAATGCAGTGATCTAGACAAGATCAAATGTGCGGTGTTCCAACTGCAAAGTGACGCCGTTGCTTGGTGGCGTTCCTCCAAGGAGAACTTTTGGGATAAGTACCCCAACGCTACTTGGGTACAGTTCACCGAGGCCTTCCTTGAGAATTATTTCCCTCGGAACTTCTGTGATAAGAAAGAAGCAGAATTTATGAGCCTGAGTCAAGGGTCCAAGTCGGTCCTTGAGTACCAATAGACATTAGAGGATCTTTTCTCTTTCGCTCCAGAGCACATAAAGCCCAAGAATGTCAAGGCAAGAAGATTTGAGAAGGGGCTGAGGCCCAATATTAGTATATCTGTGGTGCTGCATAACTACCCTACTTATGCAGAGGTGGTCCAAGCCGCCAAAGTCATTGAGGATCAACAGAGGGAGAACTACAGGGCCATACAAGCTGGCAAGAGGCCCATGGGTTTTTCTACTTTCAAGGGGCCCAACAAATTTCAGAGGGTATCTTACTTCACTTCCTCCCCAACTCAGAACCACAGACCTGATGCGACCCAGACTCCCAAGATACCTGTAACACCTCATTATGGCACTCAGACCCTTACGTGCTATAACTGCAATGAGACTGGGCACATGATTAGGGATTATCCTCATCCTCGATAGGGAGGTCCTGCTACTACTCTTTTTCCCAAGGCTCCCCAGACACGGGTAGCCGGCCATACTCCTTCTACCCCAACTACCAACAAAACTCAAGGGCGTGTTTACTCTATCACTAATGAGGAAGCCCATGCCGATCCAAGTGTCATAACAGGTATCACACTCAACCGTTAAATGATGCTTATATGTAAATTCATTCCTATAATTGGTTGTTTGGTGTCTGTCAGGTATGATTTCTGTTTATTCACAATCAACGTATGTGTTGTTTGATTCGGGGGTGTCACATTCATTTGTATCCCCTTCTTTTGCCAAGAAGATGCCAATCAAACCAAAGCAAATGACCCAAAATCTTACTATTAGCATGCCAATGGGTAGCAAGGTTGAACTCAGTTTGATATATGTGTGAGGGTCTGGTGCCCCTGTTTGGCGCACTTTTGGCGGGTGCAGGGGGTTGGTTATGTTCTCCTCGATTGGAGAGAGAAGGAATGCGTCTTCTCAGGGGTCATGATTTTTGGGGGATGAGGATCATACAATGAAATGAAATGGAGTCGCCACCCAGGGTTAGGGCCTAGGACCCATTGGTGTAGCCCTAGAAGGGCTATGATACTTCGATTGGTCTGGTCAGAGATTCGGGGTAAGTGGTCAGGTTACGAGAGTAGGAAGGTGTTAGACACTCACCTCACCCAAATAAACTGGTCTTTCTACTAGAGTTTGTTTTCGAATATTCTCCCTTTATGAATATCCTATACCACATGTATGGCTAAATAATGATGCACAAACTATTTAATTAAATTAAACTATGTTACACTAACTAGTATACACTACACGAGAATACTTGAAAGGACTACATTGTATTGGAATTAAAAGTTAATAGAAGAAATGTATACATGTATGCTTTAAACAAATACAATTATGCAAGACGAACAGTGTCCCCTAGCTCAGGTGGAGGCAAAAGGCTGGCTTTTTCCCTTCGTCGGACAGAGTAATGGCTTGTAAGTCGGATCTGAAGATCTCGGATAGAATAACGGCGTTCCAAGGCTTTGGAAACTAGGGTCTCAAAGGCCAGACAGAGTGGCTATGCCATGGGAGGTTTCCCAGATTTGGGCAAAAAGTATCGAGGAAGCCGGACTCAGTTAGCCCAGACTTCGGACAGGGGGACGTGGCTCGAAGGCTCGAAATTGGGCTGGGGCAGGGCCCCGAAACAAGGAAAATATGGAAAAACTGGAAAAGTGGAGCTCTAGGGGCGCCCCCTCTCCCACAAACTTGGATTTTGCAAATGAGGGGAGGGGACCCCCTTTTTATAGGTAAATTTTGGGTTCGACGGCATCGCAAAAATGTGCGGGGCCTTGATAGAGCAAAAAAAGGAAAAAATCCAGATCTGGGTGCTCACGGGGACGCATGGCAGGACCTTGTAGGCGCACGTGCGATAGGGCTGCACAGATGCATGTGGCGCCATGCGGTGAGCCCGCATAGGTACGCGTGTGGCACCGCCCGGTAGGGCCACGCAGACCGCGGCACCGTGTGACAGGGTCAGGCAGGCATGTACATTGCTGCCTTGCGGGGCTGTGCAGTGCATGACGCTGCCTTACGGGGCCGCACATGGCACGTGGCGCTACCTTTTGGGGGTGCGACAGTGGCGCTGCCTTACAGGGTTGCATAGGGCCATCTGGTGGGGTTGCCGTACATACGATGGATGTCCTATGGGGCAAGTGGGGATGTTTTTTGGGCTATACAACGTCCCATTGTCGTTATCGCTGTGGGGTGACAAAATTCAATGTCTACAGTTTGCCCCTCTTTGGCCGAGGCCTACGCCAACAGCGAAAGGGCGAAGATAAAAGATCGCTTGATTTTGTCACCAGGAGCATGTAGTGTCGCTACTTTGCTCAAAGGTGGCAAAGTTGAGAGATGAAACCATGTCTCATTTAAACCAATTAGGAATAAAAATCATGTTTGATAAGCCCAAAAATAGTGATAAATAAGGGCCATGATTGTAAGGGTCCGCTCAACCAAAGATGAGGACCTTGAGGGTAACCCGTGAGGGTTATAAAGAACTACTCAACCAAAGACAAAGGCATGAGTATTGCATCCGCACCCGAGATTCTAATGGTTTATCTCTAATCTCGTGACGTGTAGATGGTGCTGCCATATATGCTGGTGAGCTATTCTCGATGATGGTCAAACACAACTACAAGGTCATTGACTTTGACATGGGTTTGCTCGTTGAGGAGAGGTTCCTCAATTGGGAATGGGGGAAATTCATCGATGGAAACTTCACCGACTATCCTTCCAGTACAAGCCCTAAGAGCAAAAAGTATCGGAAGGAACACCCTGTGTCGTGCCATATCGACACTTTGTCTCTCGATGAAGTTAGTATCGCTATGAGGAAACTCATTGGGGTCCCAGAGAACACAACGTGATGAGTGAGGGGTAAGTTAATGACCCTATTTACTATTTGTTACTACCCTCTTGTAGTTCTGGAGGTCTGGGCCAGCCTGTGGGGCTTTGATAGAGTGGTCGAGTTAAGAACATAAGCCCACTGGTCAAATTCTGCTACTCTGGCAGATCGACCCTTGTTTAATTAAAATGGCATAACTTCATCATCTGAACATCATTCAAATTGATTCCATTTTTAGTAGAAACTAGATTCATATATCTTCATTTTATTAGAAGGAACCTTTGTCCAATTCTCCTTCCAGGTGATCTGGAATTTCACTTCAAGTTGCTGCCATGAATTGAAGTCTTTTATTCTGGCAGATTGACCCTTGTTCAGTTAATATGATATAACTCCATCATCTGAACTATTTTGCCTTGATTCTTGTTTTCTTAGAAACTAGACTCATAGGACTTCATTTTATTAGAAGAAACCATTTTCCAATTCTCCCTCCAAGTGAGCCAAAATTCCACTTCAAATCAAAACTTTCCTGCTGTTGCTGTCATTGGTTGATTCAGATCAACCAGTTCGATCAACTAGTGATGTTGTTGTGAATATTTTTCATTTCTGATGTGTGGGGCCTAGTGTCTCGCACCCCAAATCATATCCTCGTACCTAAATTATCCCGTGGAAACATTGCCCCGACAATGTAACCATGTGGGATCTATACCTTTGGTTGCCTCAATGGTCAAAATCTTAAGATGTTTGACCTAGGGAACCAAGGATCGAGTATTCGTACCATAGAACCACTCATCACAATCCAAACAAGAGGTATACCTATCAAAAAAAAATGTAACCATGTGGGGCCCACTTATAGGTCTATAGGCTATAAAATGAACTATAGAATGCATTTTTTTCTTAAAAACTTACACAAGCCAAACATGCCTTAAGCCTCACCCCTATATAACCCAACCGTATTTTTGAAATTCATTTCTTTCCCAAGAAGAAATGTCGGAGAGAGAGAGAGAGGGAGAAGAGAAAGAAGAGTAAGAAGAGAAAGGGGGAAGGTAGAAGAAGAGAAGAAGAAGAAGAGAGGGCTTGAGAGGTTTTGGACCTTGAAGATCCAAGGTAAGCCCTGTACCCCACTAAATTCCCTTCCCCTGTACCTCCCTTTAGGTTCTGATCCTTGCCATTTTATGGTTCAGATTACAAATCCCTTGGCCCCCATGTTAAATTCTCCATATGTATAAGCTTAGGAACCCCATTTCTCAAGCATGCAGCCCAAGTTTCTCATTGTTTTCTTTCTTTAAGGTTCCAGAACATGATTCACATCAAAATTCAGATGTTAAAAAGGTTATTGTGCTCCCTTCATGTGAATCCCTTAATTAGAACCCCCAAACCCCCATGCATGTTAGATTTTTCCAATGGATTATGAAATTTGCCATAAAAGTAATCAGTCTATGCTTCCTGATCATTAATATCAGCCTTAGATCAGTAAAACCAAGCCAAAACACTGATTGCATGTAAAATTCTCGAGATGTACAGTTACTGGTCGATTGCCACTGGTCGATTGGATGGACCAGTACCAATCGACCACTACAAGAAACTTGAACTAGAGTTGAACCTAATCAGCCCCATGGCCTGAAACATCATATGGGAGGCCATTCATGTAAACCAAATAGGAAACCATGCCCTGTTGCTACCTTTGGGTGATAGGTTGAGTCACTCGGGTTCATTGGATCAACCAGTCCAATCAACCATTACAGATCCTTGATTGAAAATTGACCAAACTGTGTGGGAATCATTAGAACATCACCTAAGAGCCCTATGGTGGGAAGCCATCTTCGAAAACCATAAGATCCTTTTCAGTTTTGCTGCTGGTAGCCCTACTGGTCGATTGCCATTGGTTTATTGATTGGACCAGTACTAATGAGCACATTTATGTGTGAAATTTTAGGGCATAAAGCATACATTTTGCCACATTGGACAGAGTTACTTCGTTGCTTTCTTGTGCTTTTCAGGTTTTAGGTGAATTCTTGTGAAAATGGAGCAAAAGATGCTAAGAATAGCCGGAAGTGCCCAGGAGTCGAGAAAATAAAGTTTGGATTGAGCACTGAAAGAATCAAGCCAATCAGTCAAATTTGAACGTGAGTACAGTGGGCCCCTTAGCATAATTTTGAGGTGTTAATAGTATGGATGCGTAGCCCATCGAGTCAGCTTTGCAATGGTTCAAACGACACTTGATTCCGAGTTGAAACGAAGAAGTTACAACCGTTTTCGTGGATAGGGGTTTATTTGTAATTATTGATAGTTGGCCGGAGACAAAGTAAAGCAGAAGTTCGGATTCCAGGAGCCTTAACACAATTATCAGAAGTTATCTTTTTGTCAGCCAAAAGATTCCATTTGGAAGGCTTTGGAGCAGTCCAACTTCAACTTGAGATATCTTGGGCTCCCGAACTCCAAATTGGACGAAATTTTGGTCTATTTTGGGTGATTTTTCGTAAGGAATACAACAGTGAGGCCCATATAAGCAACCCATGCTCCACTTTTTTTGAAGGACAGATTTGACATTTCATTAATTGTGAGTGGAATCCTAGTCATCACCCTTGCTCTCTCTCTCCTCCAAACTTTCAAGGGCACTTTTAGAATTCTACTTGGGATAGATTTCTTTTGAAAAATATTTTCTTATCCTTGGAAGGTTGAAAAGTCAAAGATGACTTGATCTCATTGCTTGGAGAAGATATCTACAAAGAAAAGGAAGCACAAGAATAGAATAGGAAAGTTACTTTTAAAAAAAATAGAAGGTTTATGTAGCTAAGATTTTTATCTCTCTTAGTTTCTATTTTTTTCTTTTTTCTTGGGATTCAAGTAATGTAAAGGAGGAAGGAGAAGAGAATATTCTCTTTTCTTAGGGAATATTTCTCCTACCACTTCCCTCTTCTCTCTTCTCCCTTCCCCCTATAAATACCCCTTGCCCTTTGGGTTATAACAAGTTAGTTCTAGTTCAGTTTTTAAGTTAGTTTTAGTTTAGTTTTAATTCAGTTTTTAGTTCAATTAATTAGTGAAATTTCTTCTTCTCTTCTTCTAGTTTTTGGCTTTCTAAGTTCTAGTTTGCTTTCATGCTTTCAATTCCATGGTTGTAATGCTTTTGATTCATGCTTTAATTTTATGTCTTCAATTTGGTTGTAATAATTCTAGTTTAGTTTCAAGCTTTCTAGTCTAAGTTCCGAAGTTGATGACAAGACTTGGAGATTTAGAAGAGGAAGCCATGCAAGGTTTGTTCAAGTATCTAGGTTTTTACTCTCTAAACACTTAAACTCATTCTCCCTCTTGTCTATCTCATTCTCCTTCTTCTTCTGTTTTTTTTTTATGTGGTTGTAGTGTGTGGCTGTAATTTATTCCTTCCAATCCGCGTTAGTTTGATAGGTTAGATGGATATGTGTTAGGACGCCGATTTAATTCATGCCAATTTAATTCGTTAGATGCTTGTGAGTTAGGACGCATTAATTTGTTAGTTTAATTAGTTTAATTTAACACTTTAATTTGATCCACTTTGCATTACTTTAAAGTGAGTAAAATAGGGTGGCGTATATCTCCTTGAGTTCGACCCGTAGCTACAATTGATCCGTACGCTTGCGATTATTATTTTAACTCAAACAAGTTTTTGGCGATTCCCCAACACTTGAACGTTACTTGCCCATAAGTAAAGCAAAAGAAAAACTAATCTAGAATGCAAAAAATCCTAACTCACTTTCGTAGGAATCACGGTTGCACTTAGCATGTGCAACAAGCCTTTAAACCCCTAGGTTACCCCTAGTGGACGAGTTTTGTCTCGTGGGTGTTTGCAGTGAATATACACCCAAAATTCAATTGTAAATGAATGCTACAAATATCTTTGCAATCAAAGAAACGTATGCACAACACCAAACTACCGCCACAATCAAAATTTACCAAATAAGCAAGCTCACACACACCCCCACACTTATTTCATGCAATGTCCTCAATGCATGTAGAAAATAAAGAAAAAGGACAAGGGAGGAGATGAAGGGGCTTACCAGATATAATCAAAAAGAGGATCATGAAGAGTCATGAGCTCTACAACAAGTACTTGGGGCATCAAAAGAAATCTCAATCCATGGCCGGCAAATGTAGAAAGGGTTTCAGAACCAGAAAACACTCGACCATGAATTTTAGTAAAGCGAGAAATAATATAGAAGTTAAGCACAACTGAGAAATATCCAATAGAAAAATCTGTCCTCATGGGATAGTGGAAAATGAAGGCATTAAAACTCATGCCATAAATCTTCCCCTACTCTCCCTTTTGCAATGTAGAACACATGTCATATTTAGAAAAACCAACAAAAAACGGATCGCAGTAAGCATAAAAAAGATCATGAATGTCAGTAAATTCATCAAAATAATCATAAAAAATGGGAGGTTTACTCAAATCAATCCTAGCAATATAACTATCCGCCCTTTGCATAACTTGGTTTTCCAAATAAGGATCGCAATAAAATGCTTGAAGAGTATTAGGACTAACATTGTCCTCCTCAATAAAATCATTAAACCTAGGAGGTTTGGACAAATCAACATGTGGGATAATTGAATCCTCAAAATGACAATTATCTGGGTTTTCCAAAGAGACAGGGGGAGATCGAATTTTCAGGGTTTCTATGCTATCATGAAAATCTGATTCTAAATCAGTAGAAACACTAGGCTCACTAAAATAAAAAATTTTAGGCAAAAGTTGTACTTCCTCAGGTGGCTCATCAAACTTTGCTTCACTAACATATTCAGGAGACTCAATCTCAGCAAATAAATCATCATGAAAATCATCTTGTTGGGAGTGACTCTCATTAACCTCAAACTGGGGTGATGGACTTTCAACATCATTAAACTGGGGATGGGGTGGTTCATTCGGAACAGGAATCTGGTAACATAGACTAGGTTCAGGCTGACTAGGTAATGTACCCATTTCCTCCTCCTGTAATATGGTGATCAGTTGAGAGAGTTGCTTCTCCATTCTATCAATAGTCCTTTCTAGCTCATTCATTCTAGCCTCGTCACCCATTTTCTGAAACTCAAGGGGTTGGTGATACGGTGCAAGGAGAGGTGGCTTATTGAGATTCAATGGAGGGTTGGGCATTGAAGGACCAAACTGACTATGATATTGGAAATTGGGTGGTCCAGCTTGGTTATTCCATTGATCCCATGAGAAATTTGGATGATCACTCCACCCCTGATCGTAAGTGCCAAAAGAATTGTACTAAAATAGAGGACTCACATTCTCATCACCATAGCTACCTCCATAAAGATTAGGGCATCCTTCCATATCATGGATAGTCTGGGGATGTGACCAATCAAAATTTCCTGAAAGCCCATAGTTCGGTTGGGGAGCAAAATTGTACTGGGTTGGTGCAAAATTGTTCTCTATCTCACTACGTTTGGCTTCCCTAATCTGTTTAAATATTTCCCCCAAAGTCATGGTTGCCTTAGCATAGTTCCATTTTTCCCCCAAAGTCATAGGTGGAAGTGTATCTCCCATTATTCTAAACTAACCACCTATCCCAAATTGAGGTCTCCCCTAGAAAAATTAAAGAAAAATAAAAGACTAGAAAAAATTCACTAAAAACATGAGGGAATAAATAGACAGTTGGTGCATTGCCCTCAAAAATCAAAACAATGGTTCCAAAGCTATAAGGTTATCATATAGGTTGATAGCAAGGGAACCCATATAGTCTTCAAGAGCCACCTATGGGCGACTCCAATTGGATTCTAATGTAGAGTGGAGGACTACTATATATTTCTGTTTCCAAGGCACTCACTATGTCGCTTTCCTGTTATCAAAGTTGATCACCTCCAAAGATAAGTCATATGCCATTCCACCCAACCAAGTCAAGATGCAGCATCATAGGTAACTTAATCCTATGAGGGACACCAAAAGAGGTTGGGTTTGAGCATAAGAAGGACTTTAGATTGGGCGCACAGTCTTTGAAACAGAAGAGAAACAAGATGAGGTTTTCAAAAATAGATTTTTTTTTTTAGAAGAAAAGGTAAAATAAAATAAAGCACTTCGAATTACTTAAAAATAAAAAAAATAAAGTGGACAATAATCTCCCAGTACCAATCGACCACTGCTGCTATCTTTCGAGAATTGAGTTTGGCCTTGGTTTAAAATTTAAACCAATGGTACCTATCACGCCCCTATCCCAAGCTTAGGAATAAGCGAGTCAAGAGGGTGATTTGGATGACACGCATCAGCCCATTTTCTACCAGGATCAATGACATAGTGTCCCAATCTATAGTCAACAGCCAAGGACCCACCCAAATAATTACAATTCATAAAAGGAAGGAATATTCCATTTAAAGTCAGAGTTAATACAAGCGGAAGCAATATATATATAGCAGTTACTATATGTTTAGTTGGCTAGGTGATACAATAATAGTCTAACACTGTTTGCCTACTGATCATGACGTAACTACTCAAAAGAATAGTAAGTTATTACAGATAATGTTCATAATGGGCACAAAGCCCAAAAGAATCAAAAGAGGAGACAATCCCCAACAACATCACGGCCCGTAGGCACAATCATCACAGGGCCAGCCGTCGCCATATTCTTTTGACACAGCCTCAGATTTCTCCGTGCCAATGCTATCATAATCTGCCGGCTGGGCCTCTAAACCAGCCAGATAGCCACCATCTGCATCAAAATCTAAAAAGGTGTGTACACAGGGGGATAGCACCACTGAGCCAGTGAGGGGAAAGGGGAATGCACAAACACATAATCACACATAGTCCATGATGCATGTAATGTTAAATAGATTTTCCACTCAACAAACAATCTAAGTCATGGTATATGCTACTATGATAACTCAGGAGACATTGTGGGTCACTTAACTTATCGCCACAATGAAACCTCAATTATCACCAGGGAGCCTATGCCGGTAGAAGCCATCTGGCCACCCAGTGGTAGACCCCGATGATTAGTGGTCATCCCTGACCTAGCCTCTTTCCCCTACAGGCAACAAGGAGCCCTGATCACCCAACACCTAAACCCCTATTGGTAAGGGTCGTAGCATGGGAAAGTAATCCTAATCGCAGATATACTACATGCAAGTCCTATCGTCCTAAGAGGTATTTCGGGTGCATCAACGTCCCATTCCATCTAGTACCCGGGTACCAGCGCGGCACAACGCATGCAGACTAGGATGGCAATCAATAATTATCATAAGCATTTCTAGGGTGCCGACACCGACGTACCCGGCACCGTAACCCAATACAATAAAGTAAAGTAAACAGATCCATAATTCATCAATTCGTATCCAACATTGTTTTATATGTAAAGAGGCAACATGTTAAGAATGAATGCAAGCATAAGCACAATCGTAGGACTTATATAAACTGTACATATTTATATATAACAAACCCAAACATCACCCAAAGCCCACTCACAGTTTGCTTGCTTGTTGTTCGGTGTGTTCGGTAAGATTTACCTTGGTGCACGTACTCCCGTATAGGTTATGAAGTCTGAGGATAAAGTTAGAAATATATAGGTGGGTCCCACGAGGGGTCCCAACAATTTATTTAAAGTTTAGGCCAAGACAGCATGGGCAGATTCAGGGATGGAGGCAACCAGGTGAGTTCGTTCCTGGATCCGTCCAATCACTCAGTGAGAAATAGCTAGAACGGATTCACGGATGGAGCTTCCAAGTGAATCCGTTCATGCATTCGTCTAAACCTTGAGACATTTTCGAGAGTGAACTGAGCTACAGGCGAAGTTACCAAGTGAATCCGCTCGTGGCTACGCTCAGGCCAATCAGCTGGACTATACCGGACAGACCAACGGACGAAATCACGACAGTGGATCCGTTCGTGGATCCATTGAATCTCTCTTTGAGATTTGGAAAGGTTTCCACCTCCAACCTTCCATTCTTGAGACCATAGGGTCCTTAGGGTTAGGGAGGTGAGTCCATTCCTTCGTTGGGGGTCCTAAACATCTAACCCTTCATAGGACTTAGAGGATTTAAGGGATTGGAACCATCTCCAGGTTTTCCCAAACTTTGTTTTAGGTATCTTTGCTTTGAGCAGTAGTTCAGGCCACCAAGGCCATGAAGGCATCAAAGGAGAGGGAAGTAGGTCTCAATTAGGAATTTATTAGGGATTATTGGGTTCCCAAGAGGAAACCCTAAGCTAGGAATCGATCCTAAGGGGATTTCCAAACTTGAAAATGGAAAGAGAGAAAGAAGGGGAGTGCATTCACCTTAAGGATGAACTAATGGATGGCTTCCACATCCACAACTCCCTTCAATCTTCTCTTCAAAGTCTTCAAAGCTTTCCAAGCTTCCACGGTTTGGGTAGGTAGAGAAGTAATTAAGCCATAAATGGCTGAGCTTTGCTTTTATAGTTAGCCCCCACTTGGGGCCTGTTTGGCTTGGGGCTTTAAGAGTTAAAACTCATTTAAATGCCAACTTAGGCTAGTGGGTCCACCTAAATAGCATACAGACAATTTAAGGAGACCAAGGGTGAGTTCCACCTTGTCTAGGTGCTTAGGTAGGATGCCCGGGGCACGGGATGTGTGTCCCACACGAGGAAGACACCCAAAAGCCTAAAATAGTATGAATGAACTAACGGACGAAAGCTATCTTATGAGTCCGTTCGTGCATCCGTTGCTGCTGTAAAGGACAGAACCCTAAAGGAATTGATTGGGCTTTGGTCCCCACTTTAAGGCCAACAAGGGGAGGGTATACTAACATTCACAAGGGCAGTATCATACCCCTCGACCATCACGATGTGCCCTTCGTGATTCCAAAGAGTTCTCAACCGCGATACTAAGCTCATCACCGAAAGAGGTGTCTAAGTGTGGGGACATAGGAAACGCCTTCTGGTACTCTTCACACTGGGGACTCGTGCTAGGAGGATGGTCGACTAAGTCACCATCAATAAATCCCACCGCGATAGTCTTGTAGCTAGGTTTGACCACAAGTGAAAACAGTTCACCAACATACACGGCAGCAGAATCTACACGTCATAAGAGGGAGAAATTATAATTAATAGTAATTCCGAGCACGGATGTAACATCCTCCCCACATTACAAAAAATTCGTCCTCAAAATTTGTCTTACCTTGTAAGAATCCAAGGGAAGGGTACTTTGCTCGCATCTCCACCTCGGCTTCTCAGGACGCTTCTTCTTCTATGTGGTTGTACCACTTCACTTTTACATATTGAATAGGTCTATTGCGGAGGTTCACCACTTTGCTGTCCAGGATCTTCTCGGGCTATTCCTTATAAGACATATCCGCTGCTAGCTCTGGTGGCTCTTGAGATAGAACATGACTTGGGTCATGCACGTACTTCCGCAACATGGACACGTGGGAGAAATTGTGCATGCCATCTAAAGATGGTGGAAATGCTAACAGATAAGCCACTGGTCCAATCTTCGCAATAATTTTGTAGGGCCCAATATATCTCGGGCTTAGCTTGTCCTTCTTGCTGAACCGCATCACGCCCTTGGTGGGCGACACCTTAAGGAATACCTTATCACCGAGAGAGAACTCTAGATCTTTCCGTCTTTGGTCTGCATATCCTTTCTGCCTAGACTGGGCAACCTTGATTCACTCACGGATCAAGTCCACTTTTTCACAAGTTACTTGGATTAATTCTGGCCCAAGGATACGTCGTTCACCTACTTCATCCCAGTACAAAATGGAGTTTGACACTTCTTCCCATACTAAGCTTTGAATGGTGCCATCCCAATAGTAGCTTGATAATTATTATTGTAGGCGAATTCGATATGCGAGATGTGCTCATCCCAATTGCCCTGCATATCAATGGCACAAGCTCAGAGTATGTCTTCCAATGTCTATATAGTCCTCTCCGACTCTCCGTCAGTTTGTGGGTGGAAGGCAATGATAAAACTCAACAAGGTGCCCATAGCTCTCTGGAATCCACCCCAAAACTTGGATGTGATCTTGGGATCCCGATCTGAGATAATGCTAACTGGAACTCCGTGCAGGCAAACCACGTTATCAATGCACAAGCGGGCCAGCTTATCCATAGAATAGGTGACCTTGATTGGAATGAAATGAGCTATCTTCGTCAATCTGTTGACAATAACCCATAGAGCATCAACACCTTTGGGTGTAAGAGGCAGTCCAGTGACAAAGTCCATGATAACATGTTCCCACTTCTATTCTGGCATGGGTAATGACTGTAGAAGGTCATGGGGCCATTGTCTATTTGCGTTCACTTGCTGACAAGTGAGGCACTGGGCCATAAATTCAGCTACATCCCTCTTCATTCTGCTCCACAAGTAGCGTCCTTTTAGGTTCTTGTACATCTTAGTACTACCTGGGTAAATTGAATAGGGATAATCATGTGCTTCTAATAACACTTCCTTTCTCAGCTGATTGTCCTTAGGGACACATAGCCGATCCCTAAACATGAGAACGCCGCCATCTGTCAATGTGAAATCCAAATCTCGCTGTATTACCCTGGATAGATTCAATGATCTCCTGAAAGCGTTCATCTGAGGCCTGAGCTAACTGAATCCTTTCCACCAAGGTTGATTGCACAGATAAGGCTGCTAGAGATAGAGTAACACCCTCTACTAGTAACTCCAAATCCATCCTTCTAGCTTCTTCAACAAGTTCTTTACTGACCACCAAGGATGCGATGGATAAGGTCTGGGATTTCTGACTAAGAGCATCTGCCACAATGTTTACCTTACCAGGATGGTAATGGATGGTGTAATTATAGTCCTTTATGAGTTCCAGCCAACGCCTCTATCTCATGTTGAGTTCTTTCTGAGTAAAGAAATATTGAGGCTTTTATGGTCACTGTAAATCTCACTCTTCTCTCCATACAGGTGGTGTCTCCAGATCTTCAGGGCAAAGACCACAGCTGCCAACTCTAAGTCATGAGTTGGGTAATTGCTTTCATAATCCTTTAGCTGATGAGAAGCATCGGCTACCACTTTTTCATTTTGCATCAAAACACAGTCGAGACCCATCTTTGAAGCATCACAATAAACTACTATCTCTCCGGTACCATTTGGAATGGTAAGTACTGGAGCCAAATCAATCGCTGCTTTAATTCCTAGAAGTTCCTCTCGTAGTCATCTGACCACTCAAACTTCACTCCCTTTCGGGTCAATCAAGTCATACGAGTGGAGATCTTTGAGAAATTCTCAATAAACCTCCTATAATAGCTGGCTAGACCGAGGAAGCTGCGAATATCTGCTACATTCTTGGGTGTCTCCCAGTTAACTATGGACTGTACCTTGCCCGGGTCAACTTCAATACCCTTAGCTGAAACCAGATGACCTAAGAAAGCCACTTGCTGTAACCAGAACTCGCACTTGCTAAACTTAGCATACATTTGCTTTTCCCACAAGCGCTGCAGCACAAAGCGAAGGTGGTCAGCGTGCTCTTCTTCGCTCTTGGAGTAGACCAGGATGTCATCAATAAACACGATGACGTACTTATCCAGCACGTCTTGAAACACCCTGTTCATTAATTTCATAAAAGCTATTGGGGCATTGATCAGCCCAAATGACATAACAAAAAACTTGTAGTGTCCATATCGCGATCTAAACACTATTTTGCTGATGTCACTACCTCTGATTTCAACTGATGATACCCCGAGAGGAGATCAATCTTGGAGAATACCCTTGCGCCTTACAATTGGTCGAATAAATCATCTATCCTAGGCAGCGGGTACCGATTCTTGATCGTAAGCCTGTTAAGTTCATGGTAATCAATGCACATACGCATAATACTGTCCTTCTTTATAAACAAAATAGGTGTGCCCCATGGGGAAACACTTGGCCTGATGAAGCCCTTCTTCAATAGGTCATTGAGTTGCTCTTGAAGTTCTTTCAACTCTGATGGGGCCATTCGGTATGGGGCCTTAGATACTGGAGCAGCACTAGGCACCAGGTCAATCATAAACTCTGTCTCCTGGTCTGGTGGTAATCATGTGAGGTCTTCCGGAAAGATGTCAGGGAAATCTCCTACTACACTTATCTCTTCCATAGGTGTAATCTTGGCTTCAGTGTCCAACACGGAGGCTAAGTAGCATTGACAACCTTGCGCTAACAGCTTCTGAACTTGGAGAGCCGAAATGATTCTCTTTCTAGGCTTTTGACTTTTATTACCCTTGAACACAAATTCATTACCTTCCTCTGGCTTGAAGAGTATCTTCCTCTCTGCGCAGATCAGGCTAGCTCCGTGAGTGGACAACCAATCCATTCCCAGAATGATATCAAAGTCTCTCATATCCAAGATTATCAGACTAGCCTCAAGCCCATGGTCACTCACTCAAACGGGGTAAGAGTTAAAGGCTTGGTCAAGCTCGACCTTGCTTCCAATCGGTGTACAAACTATCAGTTTTTGTTCCATACTTACCGGTTTAATAGGTAGTTTCTTAGCAAACAATGGTGATATAAAGGAGTACGATGCTCCCGAGTCAAATAACATATTTGCTGGTAAGGAGCACACAGAAATCATGCCTGACAAACACCGAATAGCCAAACATGATAAACTCAACTTAAAGAATTTCACTAAGGTGGTTGAGTACAATACCTGTGATGACACCAGGGTCAGACTAGGCTTCTTTATGAGTGACAGAATAAACTCGCCCCTGAGTCTTGCTTGCTGGAGGAGAAATAAGTGGGCGAATAGTGGCCTTTGCTTGGGGTGCCTTGGAAGTCACAGTTGCCCATGAACCTGGTTGTCGAGGATATGGGCAATCCTTTACCATATGACCGGACTCCTTGCAATTATAACATACAAGAGTTTGGGTCCCATAATAAGGAGCAGATGTAGCTTTAGGAACCTGGGCCACATCAGGTCTACGGGACTGAATTGGAGCTACATTTGTGTAGGCCCCTCTCCTCTGGAACTTATTAGGTCCCCTAGAGTCATGAGATGACATCGACCTCTTGCCAGCTTGTATGGCCCTGTAGTTCTCTCTCTGCTAGTCTTCAATCAACTTAGCGGCTTGAACCACTTCCGCATAGGTAGGGTACTTATGTAGTACCACAGAAGTACTCAAGTAGGCTCTCAGCCCTCTTTCAAATCTTCTTGCTTTCACTTCCTCAGTCTTCAAGTATGCCGGAGCAAAGTAGAAATACTCCTCAAAGGCTTGTTGGTATTCAAGGATCGACTTGGATCCCTGACTGAGGCTCATGAATTTGATTTCCTTCTTCTCTCGAAAGTTCCTTGGGAAGTAATTCTCGAGAAAAGCTTCTGTGAACTGAGCCCAGGTTGTATTTGGGTACTTGGCCCAGAAGTGCTCCTTCGAGGAATGCCACCATGCATCAGCGTCACCTTGGAGTTGAAAAGTGGCACATCGAATCTTCTTAATGTCACTACACGACAGTACCTCAAAGATCCTTTCCAGATCTCTTATCCAGGTAGCTGAAAACATAGAGTAGCGAATCAACTTGTAGAAAGTAGGGGGACGATGCTTTTGGAACTTCTCCAAAAGTTTGGAGGCATCAGCCCACTCTAGCGCCACATTTCGGATTGGTAGGGCAGCCGGAGCGGGAGGAGGTGGATTCTGAAATACTTGCACTGCAGGGACTTCAACTGTAGTTGGCGCAGGGGGAGGAATGATAGGAGTGGAAGTAGCTGCGGGATTAGGAACTACGTGCACCGGGGGTGGTACTCTTGGTCCTTCCCGTCCAAAATTCTGGAGCTGGGCAGTCACAGTTTGCATGAAAGTGCGCTGCTCATCTTGGGAGTCCCGATGTTCCTGTTGCATATCTCGTAAAATGTTCCCCAGGAGTGCGACAACATCCACATTAGTATTAACTAGAGGCGGTACAGGCAAACCTTCCTCAGAGACATCGCCGTCATCCTCCCTAGGAGGGGAAAGATTCTAGTTGCGGGTATTGACCATGATTTAGCACCTGATATAGATAAGATGCTTTACATGTCAGCACAAAGATAAGGGGAAATAAATGCAAGGTAAGGGCCTCAAGGGAACAAGTACAAAATTTTATACAAGGTGCTTGTATACCAACACCCAAGAGAAACTAAGGCCCTAAAAGTGAGGTTGAACAAAAAACATAGGCCAATAGCCCTTTAGAACGCGGGCGGATTCACAGACAAAACTAGTCCTCTGAGTCCGTTTATGACTCCGTCGCCAAATTAGGCTGAACGGACTAACAGACGGATGTGGAATGTGAGTCCGTTCATTCGTTCGTCCGTTCTCAGGGTGTCCAATTTGGCCTAAAAGACCGAGCCGAATGGATCCTTGGATCGTGGTTCCGTTTGTGCGTCCATGCAGTTCAACAAGTGAAAAGTCAAGTTTTTACGCTTAACGGATTCACGGGCGGAATCACGATAGTGAATCCGTTCGTGCGTCCGCTCAAATGTTTTTGATAAGAATACAAACCGTGCATTTCATTTTCATTTTAGCTTGTTTGGGGGAGGAGGAGGAACAGAGCAGGGGAGACCTACACTTCGTCCGTTGGAAATTTTATCCCCTAGATTGGTTGATTTGGACTCCTCTACCCTAAGATTTGAGCTTTCTTCTTCAAGGTATGTGGTCCTCTCCCCATTTTGGCTTCCTAGAGTTGTTCTTAGACTTCTCCTAGGGCTTTTGGTTAGATTTTTCTTCTCTTTTCCATTGTATGGTGTTAAATTGCTTGAAAGGTATTGGAACCTAGTTTTTCCTTAATTCTTTGGATTTTAATCTATTTGTGAACATGTCTTTTCATTTCTACACTCATAGATTAGGGCTAGGGTTGGTTAAACCCTTCCCAAAACCAAAATTTCCCCACTGTTTTTGGGTAATTGGTTTTGTACTAGGAAATGCATTTTAATTCTTCCTACATTCCATGAATGTGTTATAATTTGAAGGTGTTCTTACTTGTTTAGTATCATTGTAAATTTCTCAATGGGAATTAGAAGAAAATCCCAAACCTTACTATTTTGAGAGGGGATTTATTTTATGTTTTAGATGTACTATTCCCCCTTTTTATTTATTTATATGATTTGTATTTAATCTTTGCTGTTGTTTTTAATTTAATCTCCATATTCTTGTTGGAGTTGGAGTGACCAAGCACTCACATTGTCCTTTTTATTGTTTGGGTGTAGGTAACTAAAGTGGAAAAATGGCGCCCAAAATAAGGGGAAGCAAGGCTCCTGCAACAGCAACAACACCAATTTGCTATGACACTAGTTTATTTGTGTCAGCAGAGGCAGAAAGACTATACACTGAAAAACTTCACGATCGGACGATCGAGGTGGGAAGGGATGCTATACCAGAAGAATTGATTGCATTCAAAGTGGGGCAGAGGTTTGATAACTTAGGATGGTTCAACATGATATCTCTACCCAAGTACTACTACCCCAAATTGATTGGACACTTTTATTCTAACCTAACAATCGTTCAGGGGGATGCAGCGAGGCTCTGGATAAATTCCTTAATGAAGGGAGTAAGAATTTCCTTTAATGAAGTAGAGCTGGGAGTTATTCTTGGGATCAGCTCTATGGGAGATCGAGTCTACCACCCACCAGGGAGCGATCCTCTTACTTGTGTGTCCACGGCAGAATACCAGTACCTGTATTCCACCTTGACCAATCAGAAGTACAAGTACCGGATGAATTTAACTGAGTTTGGAAAGTCACAGAGGATTCTGACTATGCTGGCCAAAACTAACCTTGTCCCTGTCAAGGGTCACAACACCGAGCCCTCACTCAGGGCTGCAACCCTAGGCTACTATTTGCACCAAGGCGTCCAGGTGTGTCTGCCCTATATCATCATCAGACACATGGAGCAGGTTTTGTTCAAGTCCAGGATGAAGAAAACACTACCCTATGGAAGGCTTCTCACCCGCATCTTCCAGTACTTTTAGGTCAACTTGGAGGATGAGCCACCTTCAGAGAGCTTCAAGGAACCATTTGGGCAAAATTCCCTGGCCCGGATGCCCATCAAATGTGATAAATTTAGTGATGGGGAGTCAATGGACCCAGAGGGCGGTGAGGATGAGGAGGGTGGAGAGGGGAGTGATGATGATAAGGAGGAAGGAGCACCAGTGCAGTTTTCTGCTGGAGCCTCTAGTTCTGGGACCTCCGACATGAGTGCTATTCTGGATGCTCTTGGTCAACTGAACACCAATATGACCAAGCTCAACTCAGACATGGTGCAGGGATTTGCAGGGATACATGGGCAGTTTGCCTCATATGACCGTCGCTTTAAGAGGGTGGACAAAGATATCCATGGCATCAATGCCTACTTGTTCTATGAAGGCAACGATGAACAGGATGAGGGTGGCGATGATGAGATGAGGGACTAGATCCCAGGGTTGCTAGAGTTATTTTTGATTTTCTCTGTTTGGTGTTTTTGTGGTCTGGATGGATATTCTCAGAACAATATTTTAATTTAGCTTTTCCTTTGTCTTTTCTCTTCTTTCTTTTTTTTTTTTTTTGTTCAAGCATGTAATTATGGTTTTCCAGTTGTAAATTTTGGGAATTCTCTTCTTAGATTGTATGTAGTTTGCTCATCTCCAAGGGAGGTTGAGTAAATATAACAGTTGGATGTATGTTCGACGTATAAATAGATATATTAACTTTCTAATTTAATGTTGTCCCTACTATCTTGCTATGATTCTTAGATTCCACCCTAGCTAGTCTTCTCCCTATGTTCTACATACATTCCAATTATATCGATTGAAAACTTTTAATTTAGACCCTATTGTATAGAGTAAATCAAGAGTCCTTGGTAGACCATGTTTGGTGTAGAGCATCGCGCTCTGATACCACGCTGTCATGCCCCTATCCCAAGCTTAGGAATAAGTACAGTTAAGAGGGTGATTAGGATGACAAGCATCATCCCATTTCCCACCAAGATCAATGTCACAGTGTCCCAATCCATAGTCAACAGCCAAGGACTCACCCAAATAATTACAATTCATAAAAGGAAGGAATATTCCATTTAAAGTCAGACTTAATACAAGCGGAAGCAATATATATATATATAGCAGTTACTATATGTTCAGCTAGCTAGGTGATACAATAATAGTCTAACACTGTTCGCCTACTGACCATGACGTAACTACTCAAAAGAATAATAAGTTATTACAGATAATGTTCATAATGGGCACAAAGCCCCAAAAGAATCAAAAGAGGAGACAATCCCTAACAACATCACGGTCCGTAGGCACAATCATCACAAGGGTAGCCATCGCCATGTTCTTCTAACATACCCTCGGGTTCCTCCGCCCAATACTATCATAATTTTCCGGCTGGGCCTCTAGACTAGCCAGATAGCCACCATCTGCATCAAAGTCTAAAAAGGTGTGTACACAGGGAGTCAGCTCCACTGAGCCAGTGAGGGGAAAGGGGAATGCACAAACACACAATCACACATAGTCCATGATGCATGTAATGTTAAATAAAATTTTCACCTAACAAACAATCTAAGTCATGGTATATGCTACTATGATAACTCGGAAGACACTGTGGGTCACTTAACTTATCGCCACAATGAAACCTCAATTATCATCAGGGAGCCTAAGCCGGTAGAAGCCATCTGGCCACCCAGTGGCAAACCCGATGATCAGTGGTCATCCCTGACCTGGCCTCTCTCCCCCATAGGCAACAAGGAGCCCCGATCACCTAACACCTAAACCCCTGTTGGTAAGGGTCGTAGCATAGGAAAGTAAATCCTAACTGCAGATATACTATATGTAAGTTCTATCGTCCTGAGAGGTATTCTGGGTGCATCAACGTCCCATTCTATCTAGTATCCGGGTACCAGCGCAGCACGATGCATACAGACCAGGTTGGCAATCAATAATTATCATAAGCATTTCTGGGGTGCCGGCACTAGCATACCCGGTACCGTAGCCCGATACAATAAAGTAAAGTAAATAGATCCACAACTCATCAATTCGTATCCAACATGGTTTTATATGCAAAGATGCAACATGTTAAAAATGAATGCAAGCATGAGCACAATCGTATGACTCATATAAACTATACATATATATATATATATGACAAACCCAAACATCACCCAAAGCCCACTCACAGTGTGCTTCCTTGTTGTTCGGTGTGTTCAGTAAGATTTACCTTAGTGCACGTACTCTCGTACAGGTTACAAAGTCTGAGGATACATGAGGATAAAGTTAGAAATGTATAGGTGGGTCCCATGAGGGCTCCCAATAATTTATTTAAAGTTTAGGCCAAGACAGCACCGGTGGATTCAGGGATGGAGGCAACCAGGTGAGTCCATTCCTGAATCCGTCCAAGCACTCAGTGAGAAATAGCTGGAACGGATTCACAGGCGAAACTTCCAAGTGAATCCGTTCATGCATCTGTCCAAACCCTGAGACATTCCCGAGAGAGAACTGAGCTACGGTGGAGTTACCAAGTGAATTCGCTCGTGGCTCCGCCCAGGCCAATCAGCTGGATTATATCGGACGGACCAACGGACGGAATCACGATAGTGGATCCATCGAATCTCTCTTTGAGATTTGGAAAGGTTTCCACCTCTAGCCTTCCATTCTTGAGACCATAGGCTCCTTAGGGTTAGGGAGGTGAGTCCATTCCTTTGTTGGGGGTCCTAAACATCTAACCCTTCATAGGACTTAGGGGATTTAAGGGATTGGAACCATCTCCGGGTTTTCCCAAACTTTGTTTTAGGTCTCTTTGCTTTGAGCAACAGTTCAGGCCACCAAGGCTATGAAGGCAGTAAAGGAGAGGGAAGTAGGTCTCAATTGGAAATTTATTAGGGATTATTTGGTTCCCAAGGGGAAACTCTAAGCTAGGAATCAATCCCAAGGGGATTTCCAAACTTGAAAATGGAAAGAGAGAGAGAATGGGAGTGGATTCACCTTAAGGATGAACCAATGGATGGCTTCCACCTCCACAGCTCCCTCTAATCTTCTCTTCAAAGTCTTCAAAGCTCTCTAAGCTTCCACGGTTTAGATAGGTAGGAGAAGTAATTAACCCATAAATGGCTGAGCTTTGCTTTTATAGTTAGCCCCAACTTAGGGCCTGTTTGGCTTGGGGCTTTAAGAGTTAAAACTCATTTAAATGCCAACTTAGGCAAGTGGGTCCACCTAAATAGCATACACACAATTCAAGGAGACCAAGGGTGAGGTCCACCTTGTCTAGGTGCTTAGGTAGGATGCCCGGGGCATGGGGTGTGGGTCCCACACGAGGAAGATACCCAAAAGCCTAAAACAGTACGGATGGACTAACGGACGGAAGCAGTCTTATGAGTTCGTTCGTGCGTCCGTTGCAGCTGTAAGGGGTAGAAAGGAATTGCTCGGGCTTTGGCCCCCACTTTAAGGCCAACAAGGCGAGGGTATATTAACATTCACAAGGGCAGTATCGTACCCCTCGACCATCACGACGTATCCTTCATGATTTCAAAGAGTTTTTCGACCGCGATACTAAGCTCATCACCGAAAGAGATGTCTAAGTGCGGGGACACAGGAAACGCCTTCTGGTACTCTTCACTCCAGGGACTCGTGCTAGGAGGATGGTCAACGAAGTCATCGTTAATAAATCTCACCCATTGTCGGTTGAGGAACCTCTCCTCCACAGGCAGGCCTGTGAACTGGTCTATAATCTTGTGGCTAGGTTTGACCACAAGTGAAAACAGCTCACCAGCGTACACGACAGTAGAATCTACATGTCACAAGAGAGAGAAATTATAATTAGTAGCAATTCTGGGCGCGGTTGTAACAGTACCCCTGGACTCCATAGCCATTTATATATCTTTTAATGTTTTCTTTTGATTTAATTAACCCTAGGCTATAATAACTTGCCTGGCAACGCGTATCGAAGTGCTTTTGAGGACCGACAGTCCTTCGAGCAAATAGATCTTAGCTAAGGTGAGTGGGTTTGGATGATTATTTGGGTTTGACTATATCTATGCATATCCATTATTATATTGAATTGTATTCAAGCATGTTGCATACTTGCATTATATCTTGATTGATGGATTATATTATTTTTGTTGTGAATTGTATTCCATTACTTATGTCGGGTTACGGTGCCGGGAGTGCCGATACTGGAACCCTACAGAATAAATTGCTATTGCTTGTTATATTGGCCTGTATGCGCCGTGTCGTGCTGGTACGCGGGTGCTAGATGGTATGGGATGTTGATGCATTTGGAATACCTCTCGAGACGATAGGATTTTTGCATGTAGTATAACTGCGGTTAGGTTTTATTTCCCCTATGCTACGACCCTTACTAACAGGGGTTTAGGTGTTGGGTGATCAGGGCTCCTTGTTGCCTGTGGGGGAGAGAGGCCAGGTCAGGGATGACCACTAATCATCAGGGTCTGCCTCTGGATTGTTTTGGTGGCTTCGATCGGCGTGGGCCCCTGGTAACAATTGAGATTTCACTGTGGTGATAACATAAGTGACCCATGGTGATTCCCGAGTTGTTTTAGTAGCATATACCATTGACTTAGTTTATGTGTTAGGTGGAAAATATACTAACATTTACAAGCATCATGGACTATGTGTGAACTGTGTGTTTGTGCATTCCCCATCCCCTCACTAGATCTGTGGAGCTAACCCCTTTTGTGCACACTCTCTTAGATGTTGATGCAAGTGATGGTTGCCTCGTTGGTCTCAAGGTACAGTTCTCAGATTATGATGACATTGGCACTAAGGATCCAGAGGCGGTGACTGAGGAGCACTGCGATGGATATCCTTTTGATGACTATGCCTACGGGGCATACTGATGACTGGGACTTGGTCCCTTTATATTTTATCTTTAGGGACCTTGAGCCTTGTAATAACATTATCTGTCTTACTTAAAGTTTTATGTAGTTACCTCATGGTCATCTCAAGATGGAAACTATTAACTATATCTATCACTCCGTAGTTTGAACATGATGAACTTTTATGGTAAACGCTTCCGCTTGTATTCCCTATCTTCAACACTTTGATATTAATATGTATTAATGTTAGTTAATGATTGTGTATTGGGACACTGCATTTATGATCCTGGTAGCTTATTGGGATGACAAGTGTCGTCCTAGTCACCCCTTTATTGTATTTTATTTTCCATAGGGAATAAGGGTGTGACAGCATAGTATCAGAGCGTGATGCTCTGCACCGGTCACAGTCTAGCGGAAGACACTTGGTTTACTCTCTACAAGTAGGTTCTAACTAAAAAACTTCAAGAGAATAATTAAAGTGTGTGCAAACCTAGGAAGAAGACTAATTAAGTGTGAAAGCCGAGAATAGTAGTATATAATAGGAGAACGGAACATGATAACGAGAAAATAAACTTCTGTTAATAACCCCAGTTGATATTACCATAGAAACAATTATAAAAAAAAGGATAGAGGAAATCCGAATTCCAGTTACAAAACTTCAGCTGTTTAAAAATTCCATGACCATACAAGTGCATAAACTATGAGATGGATCACTTTCCCTTGAGTTATCCTATGCCTTAAATGCACTGACGGTCTTCAACCTGAATAGGTATCTGTCATGGTTAATACCCATTCAAACAGGAATCATTCCCCTCCTCGGGAAGATGCCGAAGATGCTTTGGACACGGCCTTACTGGTACCTCCGCCTATCAACAATAATGTGGATGTTGCCGCGTTGTTGGGGAACATGTTGCATGTCATGCAACAAGAGCACCGAGAGGCGCAACTGGAGCAATGCCAATTCATGCAAGCTATTATCTCTGCTCTCCAAGTCTAGAAATTATTGGATGAGGGATGTCAGTGTTACCTGGCATCTGTGGTAGCACTGAAGTGAAGGTCAAACCACTAGAGGAGATAAATGTGGTGAGAGATTTTCTGGATGTCTTTCTAGAAGATCTAACATGGTTGCCACCGGATCGTGAGATAGAGTTCATGATAGATCTGGTACCTAGCGTAGCCCTAGTGTCTAAGGCCCCCTACAGGATGGCCCCAACTGATTTGAAGGAGCTATATGAACAACTTAAGGACCTATTGGAGAAGGCTTCATTAGACCTAGTGTATCACCTTAGGGAGCACCTGTGCTATTTTTGAAGAAGAAGGATGATAGTATGAGGATGTGCATAGACTACCATGAGCTCAATAAGTTGACAATTAAGAACCGGTACCCTTTGCCCAGGATCGATGACTTGTTTGATCAACTACAAGGTGCCAAGGTGTTTTCAAAGATTGACCTTCGATCGGGGTACCATCAATTAAAAATTAGGGATAGCGACATTAGTAAGATAACATTCAGATCTCGCTATGGTCACTACGAATTCTTGGTCATGTCCTTCAGATTGACCAACGCCCCGACTGCCTTCATGGAATTAATGAATCGGGTGTTTCATGATGTCCTGGATAAGTATGTTATCATCTTCATTGATGACATCCTGATATACTCCAAGAGTGAAGAAGAGCATACAGACCATCTCCGTCTGGCATTGTAACACTTGAGAGAAAAGCAATTGTACACCAAGTTCAACAAATGTGAATTTTGGTTGCAACAAGTGGCATTTCTGGGACACCTTATTTATGTCAAGGGAATTGAAGTTCACCCCGACAAGGTGAAGTCAGTAGTTGACTGGGAGACCCTCAAGAATGTGGCAGACATTCATAGTTTATTGGGCTTAGCCGGTTACTATAGAAGGTTCATTGAGAACTTCTCAAGAATTTTGGCTCCTACGACTCGACTGACTCAAAAGGGAGTGAAGTTCGAGTGGTCCGTTAGTTGTGAGAAGAGCTTCCAGGAGTTGAAGAAGAGGTTGGTTTCCACCCCAGTGCTTACCATCCCTAATGGTACTGAAGGGATGGTGATATACAGTGATGCGTCCAAGATGGGCTTGGGTTGTGTTCTAATGCAAGATTGGAAGGTAGTAGCCTATGCTTCTTGACAGTTGAAAGATTATGAGAAGAATTACCCGACTCATGATTTGGAGCTTGCAGCTGTGGTTTTCGCTCTGAAGATCTGGAGACATTATTTATATGGTGAGAAGAGCGAGATCTACAGTGACCACAAGAGTCTCAAGTACTTCTTCACACAGAAGGAACTCAATATGAGATAGTGGCGGTGGTTAGAGTTGATGAAGGATTATGACTGCACCATCCACTACCACCCTGGTAAGGTAAATGTAGTAGCAGATGTGCAAAGCTGGAAATCTCAGACCCTATCACTGGCATCACTGGCTGTCAGTGACAGACTTGTTGAGGAAGCTAGGAGGATGGACCTAGAGTTATTGGTAGAGGTTGTTACCTTATCTTTGGCAGCCTTATTAGTACAGTCAACACTTATGGAAAGGATTCGATCAGCCCAAGCTTCTGATGAGGAATTAAAAAAGGTAATTGAAGCTATTCAGGAAGACACATAGTGGGATCTAGACTTTACATTGACAGAGGATGGTATCCTCATGTTTAGAGATCGGCTATGTGTTCCTAGTGATGAGCAGTTGAGGAAGGAAGTGTTGTCAGAAGCCCATGACTCTCCTTATTCCAGGCAACACAAAAATGTATAGGGATTTGAAAGGGCACTACTGTGGAGTGGAATGAAAAGAGATGTGGTTGAGTTTATGGCAAGATGTCTCACTTGTCAGCAGGTAAAGGAGGACAGGCAGCGACCTCAGGGTCTTTTATAGTTCTTGCCCATCCTGGATTGGAAATGGGAGCATGTTACTATGAACTTCATTACTGGGTTACCCCTGTACACCTAGAGGTGTTGATGCCATATGGGTTGTTGTGGATCAATTGAAGAAGACAACTCACTTCATCCCTATGAGAATTTCCTACAAGATGGGTAAGCTAGCCCACTTATACATTGATAATGTAGTCTGTTTACATGGAGTCCCAATCAGTATCATCTCTGACCTCGATCCCAGGTTTACGTCCAAGTTTTGGGGTGGTTTTCAGATGGCCATGGGTACAGTGCTGAGTTTTAGTACAACTTTTCACCATCAAACAGACGAACAATCGGAGAGGACCACACAGACACTGAAAGACATGCTCCGAGCCTGTGCCATTGACATGCAAGGCAGTTGAGATGAGTATCTCTCGCTCATTGAGTTTGCTTATAGTAACAGTTACCAAGCTACAATTGGTATGGCACCATTTTATGCTCAGTATGGGAAGAAGTGCCGAACACCTTTGTACTGGGATGAGGTGGGAAAATTATGTATTCTTAGACCCGAGTTGATCCAGGCAACTTGTGAGAAGGTGGACTTGATTCGTGTGCGAATCAAGGCAGCCCAAATTAGATAGAAGGGTTATGCGGATTAGAGGCAAAAGGACCTAGAATTCTCAATCGGCGATAAGGTGTTCCTCAAGGTGTCACCCACCAAAGGGGTGATGCGATTCAACAAGAAGGGCAAGCTGGGTCCGAGGTTCATTGGACCTTATAAGATCCTGGCAAGAATCCGATCGGTGGCCTATCGGTTGGCACTCCCTCCATCCTTAGAGGGTGTGTATGACGTCTTCCACGGGTCCATGTTACGGAAGTACATTCACGATCCAAGTCATGTTCTATCACAAGAACCACCGGAGCTTGCAGCTGATATGACCTACAAAGAGTAGCCCAAGAGGATTCTGGACAGCAAGACTGTTCACCTTCACAATCGGCCTATCTTTTATGTGAAGGTGAAGTGTTGCAACCATTCAGAAGAAGAAGCATCTTGGGATTCGGGAGTAGAGATGCGGGCGAAGTATCCTTCCCTTGGAGGCTTACAAGGTACGTCAAATTTCGAGGACAAAATTTCTTGTAAGTTTGGGGGAATGTTACATCCGCACCTGAGATTCTAATGGTTTATCTCTAACCTCGTGACGTGTAGATGGTGCTGCCATGTATGCTGGTGAGCTGTTCTTGATGATGGTCAAAACTAGCTACAAGATTATTGACTTTGACACGGGTTTGCTTGTCAAGGAGAGGATCCTCAACTAGGAATGGGGGGCATTCATCGATGGCAACTTCACTGACTATCCTCCCAGCACAAGCCCTAAGAGCGAAGAGTACCAGAAGGAACACCCCGTGTCTTGCCATATCCACACTTCGTCTCTCAATGAAGTTAGCATCGCTGTGAGGAAACTCTTTGGGGTCATGGAGGACACACCGTGATGAGCGAGGGGTAAGTTACTGTCCCTATTTACTACTTGTTACTACCCTCTCATAGTTCTGGAGGTCTGGGCCAGCTTGTGGGGCTTTAATAGAGTGGTCGAGTGAAGGATGTAATCCCACTGGTCAAATTCTGCTACTTTGGCAGATCGACCATTGTTTAATTAAAATGGCATAACTTCATCATCTGAACATCATTCACATTTATTCCATTTTTTTGGAAACTAGATTCATATATATATTCATTTTATTAGAAGGAACCTTTGTCCAATTCTGCTTCTAGATGATCTAGAATTTCACTTCAAGTTGCTGTCATGGATTCAATTCTTTTATTCTGGCAGATTGACCCTTGTTCAGTTAAAACGACATAACTCCATCATCTGAACCTTGTTTGCCTTGATTCTTATTTTCTTAGAAACTAGATTTGTAGGACTTCATTTTGTTAGAAGAAACCATTGTCCAATTCTCTCTCCAAGTGAGCCAAAATTCCACTTCAAACCAAAACTTTCCTGCTGTTGCTATCACTGGTCGATTCGGATCAACCAGTCCGATCAACCAGTGATGCTGTTGTGCTTATTTTTCATCTCTGATGTGTGGGGCCCAATGTCTCGCACCCCGAATCATCTCCCCGCACCTAAATTGTCTAGTGGAAATATTTCCCCGACAATGTAACCATGTGGGGCCCACATAGGCCCATAGGATATAAAATGAACTATAGAATGCAGCTTTTGCTTAAAAACTTACACAAGCCAAACATGTCTTAAGCCTAACCCCTATATAAACCCAACCGTATTTCTGAAATTCATTTCTTTCCCAAGAAGAAATGTCGGAGAGAGAGAGAGAGGGAGAAGAGAAAGAAGAGAAAGGAGGAAGGTAGAAGAAGAGAGGGCTTGGGAGGTCTTGGACCTTGAAGATCCAAGGTAAGCCCTACACCCCATAAAATTCCCTTCCCCTGTACCTCCCTTTAGATTCTGATCCTTGCCATTTTATGGTTCAGGTTACAAATCCCTTGGCCTCCATGTTAAATTCTCCATATGTATAAGCTTAGGAACCCCATTTCTCAAGCATGCAGCCCAAGTTTCTATTTTTTTTCTTTCTGTAAGGTTCTAGAACATGATTCACATAAAAATTCAGATGTTAAAAAGGTTATTGTGCTCCCTTTATGTGAATCCCTTAATTAGAACCCCAAACCCCCATGCATGTTAGATTTTTCAGATGGATTATGAAACTTTCCATAAAAGTAATCAGTCTATGCTTCCTAATCATTAATATCAGCCTTAGATCAGTAAAACCAAGCCAAAACACTGATTGCATGTAAAATTCTTGAGCTGTACAGTCACTAGTCGATTGCCACTAGTAGATTGGATGGACCAGTACCAGTTGACCAATGCTGCTGTCTTTCAAGAATTGAGTCTGGCCTTGGTTTAAAACTTAAACCAAGGGTACCCCTGGACTCCATAGCCATTACATATCTATTAATGTTTTCTTTTGATTTAATTAACCCTAGGCTATAACAACTTGCCCCGCGACGCGTATCGAAGTGCTTTTGAGGACCGGCAGTCCTTCGAGCAAATAGATCTTAGCCAAGGTGAGTGGGTTTGGGTGATTGTTTGGGTTTGACTATATCTATGCATATCCATTATTATATTGAATTGAATTCAAGCATGTTACATACTTGCATTATATTCTTGATTGATGGATTATATGATTTTGGTTGTGAATTGTATTTCATTACTTACGCTGGGTTACGGTGCCGGGGGTGCCGGTATCAGAACCCCACTGAATAAATTGCTACTGCTTGTCATATTGGCCTGTATGCACTGTGTCGTGCTAGTACCCAGGTGCTAGATGGTATGGGATGTTGATACACCCGGAATACCTCTCGAGATGATAGGATTTTTGCATGTAGTATAATTGCGATTAGGTTTTATTTCCCCTATGCTACGACCCTTACCAACAGGGGTTTAGGTGTTGGGTGATCAGAGCTCCTTGCAGCCTGTGGGGTAGAGAGGCCAGGTCAGGGATGACCACTGATCATCGGGGTTTGCCTCTAGGTTATTTTGGTGGCTTCGACCGGCATTGGCCCTTGGTAACATAAGTGACCCATGGTGATTCCCGAGTTGTTATAATAGTATATACCATTGACTTAGTTTGTGTGTTAGGTGGAAAATCTACTAACATTTACATGCATCATGGACTATGTGTGAATTGTGTGTTTGTGCATTCCCCATGCCCTCACTAGCTTAGCGGAGCTAACCCCCTGTGTGCATGCTCTCTTCGATGTTGCTGCAGGTGATGGTTGCCTCGCTGGTCTTGAGCTACAGTCCTCAGATTATGGTGACATTGGTACTGAGGATCCAGAGGTGGTGATTGAGGAGCACTGCGATGGATGTCCTTGTGATGACTGTGCCTACGGGTCATACTGATGGTTGGGACTTGGTCCCTTTATATTTTGTCTTTAGGGGCCCTGAGCTTTGTATTAACATTGTCTGTCTTACTTAAAGTTTTGTGTAGTTACCTCATGGTCAGCTCAAGATGGAAACTATTAACTATATCTATCACTCAATAGTTTGAACATGATGTAACTTTTATGGTAAACGCTTCTGCTTGTATTTCCTGATCTTTGGAATATAATATTCTTTATCTTCCACACTCTGATATTAATGTATATTAATGTTAGTTAATGACTGTGTATTGGGACACTGCATTCGTGATCCTGGTAGCTTATTGGGATGACACATGTCATCCAAGTCACATCTTTATTGTATTTTATTTCCCATTAGGAATAGGGGCATGACAGTGAGGGCCACCCGTGAGGGTTATAAGGAACCGCTCGACCAAAGATGAAAGTGAAATGGTATTACCTGTGCAGGCTTTTATCTTTTGAGATAACATTGCTTGCCTGAACTCTAGTTTTTTTTTAACATTGCTCGACCGGATTTTCCTCCTGGCGTTCAAACATTGCTTGGTGGGATACCGATCTTTGAACATTGCTCGGGTGGATTTCCTCCTGATGTTTGAACATTGTTTTATGGGATTCTGATCTTTGAACATTGCTCGGGTGGATTTCCTCCTAGCGTTCGAACATTGCTTGGTGGGATTCTGATCTTTGAACATTGCTTAGCTGGATTTCCTCCTGGCGTTCGAACATTGCTTGGTGGGACTTAGATCTGAAGTGGCGTTGCTCACCTGGTCTTCTGGTGATGAGATAGCATTGCGATGATGAGACGGCATCGTGATCGAGGGATGATAGTATACAATGAGACGACATCATGACCGAGCTTTTTGAATATATAACGATGAAACGGCATCGCGATCGACCTTTTAGAGATGTAACGATGAGGTGGCATCATGACCGAATTTTTGAAAGTGTAATGATGAGACGACATCGCCACCGAATTTTTTAAATTGTAACAATGAGGCGGCATCGCGACCGAATTTTTGAAATTGTAACAATGAGATGACATCGTGACCAAATTTTTTAAAGTGTAACGATGAGGCGGCATCGCGACCGAATTTTTGAAATTGTAATGATAAGATGGCATTGTTACCGAATTTTGAACATATAACGATGAGACGGCATAACGACCAAATTTTTGAAATTGTAATCATGAGCCGGCATCGGGACCGAATTTTTGAAAGTGTAACGATGAGACAGCATCGCCCCCGCATTTTTGAAAGTGTAACGATGAGACGGCATCGCGACTGAATTTTGAACATGTAACGATGAGACGGCATTGTGACCAAATTTTTGAAATTGTAACAATGAGACGGCATCGCAACCGAATATTTGAAAGTGTAACGATGAGACGACATCGCGATCGAATTTTATAAAGTGTAATGATGAGACGGCATTGCGACTGAATTTTGAACTACAGGATGTTTCCCGGCCAAAAACTTTGAAAGAATAATTTATGGTAATAGCAACGAGGCCCAAGGACATTGATGAAAGGGCATCGAGGCCTCAATATTTTTTTTGCGTGAACCTGCACGGCACCATCGTGCAGGGCTGTGGCTCACCCTGTACCGTCGCATGGGGCCACAGCGCTGCCTTGCGGTGCTGCGGCACTACCGCGTGGTGTCGCTAGGCGCGTCCAGTGCCTTTTGGCTATAAAAGGGGGGAGGGCTCCCTCATTCATCACTTTTCTCTCTTCCTTCACTTGGGCTTCCCTCTTTGGAGCTCTGCCCTCTATCCTCTCTCTTTTTTTTTTCTTTTTACATTTCTCTCTTCTTCTTTCTTGTGTTTTCTTGCTTTCCTTCTTCATCATATCTATGAAGAAAGCTCGATCTGGGAGCCCTTCCTTAGGGTCAGTGGGTGACATGCGAGCGGAGTGATACACTAATTCCACGACATAGCCCGTCACAAATGCTGCATCATCTGGGGTCAAGGCCTCACAGATGTAAGTGACTCTTGCCTTCTTTCTCTTTTATAGCATATGTTTGGTTCAGTCTTTCATTTCAGCCACGCATTTTGTAGGATCTCTATGCCCCTCGTTGTAAGAAATATTGCCATACGGACGATGTTCAGACATGGTATTGGCAGCTTCACCCCGCTGTGAGGGAGAGGGTGCATCACACTGGGCTTGGTTGCACGGCCCAAGTAGTCGCCCCAAAGCTCGACACTCTAGTCATTCGAGCTCTAGCTGATCGCTGGTGGCCATCGACCCACACTTTTCATGTGCCTGCAGGGGAGGTAACCATTACTCCTCTAGATTTCTTTATGATACCGATCTTCCCTTCACTAGGAGGCTCATTGTATTGACTCCATCAGACAGGATGAGGTCTCTGAGGGAGATTAATGATCTTCTCGGCTTAGAGGTGATTGAGCGCATCATGCTCGTGCCCTCCTTGAAGAAGAAGTGGGATGACTAGGAGATAGATGATACTTCTTCTGATGAGTTGCTAGACCAGGCTGCTAGGAGTTTCCTTTTGTACTTGATCTCCAATGTCCTTTTTTGTGATGGACGAGGTCACATAGATACTTCCTTTGCTTGTTTCTTCACAGACTTTGAGGATGCCAAGACCTTTAATTGGGGTGGATCTGCTTATGCCCATTTCTTAGGGATGATGGATAGGTTACCGTTGGGGTCGCCTAGTCTCACTGGCTATGCCTATGTCCTTTGGGTACGCTTTAGTTTCTTGTCTTTTCCATTTGTCTTCTTTTCTGCCATTTCCTCATGTTATCCTTCATTAATAGGTGTGGTGATATGAAGTCTTGGGGATCCATGTCCCCTCTTCTCCTGATGAGACCATTCCCTTCATCCCTAGAGCGACATGCTAGGGAGCATCGAGGTGCACCATCATTGACAAGCTGCAAGTGCGCCTCCAGTTCAACGACTTGACAGTCAACCAAGTAATGTCAATGCTTTCCTCATGTTATTGCTTTAAATATGATGATTGACTTTTCTGATCATGCCTGCCAGGTCCATTGGCATCCTTATGATGAGGAAGAGGTTGATGATGAGGGCGATCGGGATGAGTATAACTTTGCCCTTGCGCTCACCCAGAGGCGGATAGTTTTTGAAGGATCGGCCGGGGCTGAGCTTTACCTGGGAGAGAGGGCCACCCTTCGATGGTATTCCGCCAAGCTGGTACCTCATCCTCCTCTTTCCCATATGCATTCTGTTCTTCTGTCTCCTAATATTGGAGAGTTGAGGGTCGGAATCCTTGCCATGGGGTTGACTTGGCTGATCGGGACTATCAAGAATTTCTCTTCCGGGAGACGGTCTGCGTTCGCCTGACTCGAGAGGGCCCTGTGGTATTCTTTTGAATTTTTCCCTTACTTTATGTTCTTCTTTTTTCCTAGAGAAAATCCCTGCCACTTTTAGAATGTCCACCTTTCCGTAATTCATGATTTTTTTGACTTCCCTCGTGGTCCATCCGAAAAAATCTTGTAAAGCTTCTTCATAGTTGCTACGTAAGGGGGGAAAAGAGTCTCCCTGGTGGTGGTGAGAGCATGTAAACTCGGAATTCTTCAATTGTGGGTGTTGTCCTTATTTCTCCAAATTTGAAAACATGCAGTTTTGGATCCCAACATTGGTGAGCTTGCTGGAGCATGTCATGATGAATCTCTAGGTACATGATCCTTCCTAGGACTGGCAATCGGATGTCTTCCAGACGATTTGGATCGTCAAAACTCATGTTAAGGGTCCATTTTTGCAAGATCTCATCGAGGGAGGTTGTCTTTTGTGGATGACGCATGTTACCTGCACTAATCGAAGAACTTCCTTAATAAACAGGAATAAGTCTCTTTCTTTTCTAATTTTTTTTTATGAAGATCCAAGGATTAGTCAGCTCCTATAAGAGATAAATGGAAGAATGCCAAATGGCAGTTTTTTTTATAACAAATAGAAGTGCCGAGTGGCAGAACTGGCGAAAAGGGTTCTTGAATGACAGAGATGTCGGGTGGCAGAATTAGAGGAATGTCCTTGGTGGGGAGTCGGTTGTTGAGACCGCACTTGAGCGTGCCAAGTTGCCTACCTATCCTTTGGAAAGGAATCAGATCAAACGTAGTTCATGTAGACCAAATGGCTACACAAAATATTTTTTAAGTTGCTCCATATTGACAAGGCCCTTTAGATCCTCTCCATCCAAGTCAGTAAGACAAACTACTTGTCCAGCCAAGATTTCCTTCATATAGTAAGGTTCGCTCCAATTAGGCATGAACTTTCCCCTTGGGTCATGAACTAGTGCTCTTTGTTCTCGAAGTACCTGTAGACGCTGATTTTTTGTCACCCCCTAATTGGCGATGATGACAACGGGACATGGACAATGGACGACGCACTCTCCCTCTTTTCAGACCTAAAGATACCTGACCCATAAAACCAAGAACCATACTGAGCACAAAATGGTCCATTTTAGGCCCAAAAACAAGGAAAAAGGGCACTGCGCTCCCACGGCGCCATGGACTCCTTCCCACGGCACCATGGGGATGTGTACCGGATTTCCACGGCGCCATGAAGGGGTGTGACATCAGCCTGCTGACGTCACCCACAACGCCGTGGAAAAGTCCCCCACGGCACCGTGGACATCTCCACGGCGCCGTGGAGGACTTATCCGGCCAGGAGAGAGAAGGGGTCCCTCCCTATAAATAGGAGGGTCCCCTCCCACATTTCCCAAGGAATTTTGGGTAGAGAGACCCTCCCTAAGTGATTCCTAGCCTCTTTTCCTCCCTTTTCACCCTCGTTCTCCTCCTTCTCTCATGAGTGTGTGAGTGCTTGAAGTTTTCTTGTGGCGGACAGATCCTTCGATTGTCCCTCTAAGTATAGAGCGCTTTGGCTCCTTGGCGTTGGTATCCCGTCTGTGCATGGATAACCATCAAAATTCCTTTGTTACAGACGTTATTCTGTCTGTTTACTCCTTTCCAAATCACTCGAAAGAGCCGTTACTCTACCGAGAAAGAAGCAGCGTCGGTCCATTCGTCTATCTCCCTTGAACCAGGGGAATACAACCATACAGGTATAATTATTGCATTTTTGTTGATCCAATGTAGTCCTTTCATATTTTATTGTTTTAGTCCGCATTTTTCATATATATAATGTAGTTTATTATGCTTTAGTTCAATTCATAGCATCTGAATGTAGTTCATAATATCCCCCATCCCCGTAATAAAAGAGAGAGAACATTCATCCTTATGTAGCATCTAACACAGAGAGACCGGCTTCGGCCGAGCGAGGTGGGTGCCTAACACCTTCCCACACTCGTAACCTGACCCCTTACCCGAACCTTTGGTCAGACCATATGGAGTCACGTAGCCCGACTCCGCTCACCATGGGTAGGGCTACACTTAATGGGTCCTAGGCCCTAACCCTAGGTGGCGACTTCTCATTATATTAGCATATTTTAATGCATGATCCCAATCCCCTATTTATTGATATTATACATTGACAATGTTATCCACATCCATACACACACATGTATCTCCCCAAAACCCTATGTCGCCATATACCACAAAGGGCTGAGGAAACCTTCGTCCCGAAGGATCGCGGTACTTACAGTGGCGACTTCACTGGGAATGTGGTGGACAAATGTCCACCCGAGGTCAAACTCTCTAAATAGGTGCTATCAATAAATGACAAAATGTTCTCTCTAAACTTTTAAAAAAGAAAAAATAATAATAAAAGAATATTATAAAATAAAAAAAATATGCAAAATAAAATACAAAAAAAATAAATAAATGAATAAATAAATACCATAATATGTTTGTCTGGCTAACCCTTGTGTGTACTAACTGCATCATGCATAGTGCTCGAAGTGAAATCAAACGGCGAGGGTACTCCCTGTCGTGCCTTTACCCCCGGGGAGGTGAGGCACGTCATACTAAGTACTCTGAGATCGGATGATAGTCGCTTCCTGTACCACTTTCTTGCACACATACACTGCATGGGAACCCCTCTTACCCCCGTAGTTAATCGTTGGACCCCATGAGTAGTCATGGGTAATTCACGGCGAAGCTACAGCCCTTGATATTTACTGTACGAATTTAGAATCACCAGCGAGGGTATTCATTAGTGTGCTGTGGAGTGCTTTGCCACTCAAAAAAGGCACTAGCTCGATTACTCTGAGTTTGTGTGATCTATTCTCCAGGTATATCAAAAGAACCACGTGCCTACAATTCACGACCACGAGCGATAGGTATATCGGTTCTGTCAAGGGTGGCCTTATTCTGTCCTATGGAAGCCTACCCCTTACATGCATCATGTAGGAAAATAGACCACATATGATTAGGGTACGACACAAACTAACCTTTGTTAGCTGTAAGAAAGACCGAGTTTAGGGTCATTTGATGATTAACCTGGTTTTGATAAGAGATGCCACCAAAGATAAGGAATTCCATAGTCCCACGATGGTCCCTCAAAGAAAAATGGAAGTCCACTTCCATATAATGGAACCTTACATGTCCCTCAAAAAAAAAAGAAGGCATCTCATCTTGACTCCAGACATAATCATCAATAACCTGGTAACGAGGATCTTTCTTTTGTTTGTTTTTTTTGTTGTGTTGAAAATGCTTGGGCAATGACGGCATTCGAAGTCTGGTCTCAGAAGGAGTCTGCTGAAACTCTGAAGACCACTCCAATTACTTGAGTCGAATAAAATAATAAAATGATATGAAACAAATGTCATAAAATACCAAAAAAAAAAACCATAAAAAAAATGATAAAAGAAAAAATGATAAAAAAATAAAATAAAAATTCTTCTTTAGCCTTCTTAGGGTCTAAACTAGGTATCCTTCTCTCTTTCGTAGAAGCACGATTCCGTCCTTATCCATCTGGGTCCGACGCGATGGAAGGTTGACTCGAGCCAGCCCACCATTCTCCTCAAGATCCCTGATTCCTTCTCATTCTTCTAGTTCATCTTCTGAGATATCACTTGTGAGTAACATGAATCCTCCGGAGGATCACCTGTCTGAAAGTCACGTCGAAGATCGAGTGGATAGGCTGCAAGTAGACATTGCCGAAATGTGGCAACTCATGGCACAACTAGTTCAGTCGGTCAATGAACTATCTAGGGGCGGATCCATAGCTGGACCAGTAGAGGAAGAAGTCCGAAAAACCAACCCCGTAACCCTCAAGACTCCAATCATTATACCAGTAGAAGAGGGGGAAGACAGCCACCCTATGGACCCTCCTGAGACTGAAAGGGAGAAGAAAATGAGAGAAAAAGTAGCCGAGTTGGAAGTGGTTGTCAAGGGAAAAGTCAAAGAGAAAGATGAAGAAGACCTGGTGTTCTTTCCCGAAGGGAAAATCCCCAAAGATTTCAAGTGGAAATTGGATAAGTTCGATGGATCGGGAGATCCTAGGGCTCATCTCAAGATTTTTGCCACCATTGCCAGATCATGGGGACTTTCTGAAAACCAAATGGGACAGGCGTTCTTGTATTCTTTGGCCGGATCTACTTTGAGGTGGTTAACCCAGCTTGATCACACTCAAACCCAGTCATGAGCCTCTGTGGTTAAAGCCTTCACTAAGCAATATTCGTATAACACCGAGATGGATATTACTCGAAGAGAATTGGAAACCTTGAGGCAAGAACCAAGTGAAGAGTTCTCAAATTACATCATGCGATTCAGGGAGAAAGCCGCAAAAATGTGGAACCGCCCTACTGAGGAGGAGCAAGTCGAGATATTGTTAGAAAATCTGTACGGGGAGTACCGTGAGAAGATATACTACCAGCACATCAAAACATTTGATGCTCTTATGACAATTGGGAAGAAAATTGAAGATAAGATCTTTAAAGAAAGGCAGAATCAGGGTATAACCCGTGAAGCATCAGGAAGCTATTCGGCAAGGAAAAGCCCAAGAGCCAAAGGAGGAAATACTATAGGGATAAGCAGCCAGGCGGCAGAAGTCCAAGTGGTAGCCACAGGATCCACCCCTCTTGTGATCCAAACTGAATCTGAAGCATCCAGGAGGAATTTCAACTTTGAAGGAATGACACCCTCATTGTTATTCACCAAGCTCAAGAAGCAGGGAATGATCAATTCAGTTCCTCCTAGGCCTATGGATTTGAATAATCCACCTACCTGGTATAAGCCCAATTTGTACTGTCATTACCACGACCAACAAGGCCATCATATGGATAGATGCCTAGCTCTTAAGCATGCGATCTAGGACTTGATTGCCGAGGGTAAAATTGAACTTCGAATAAGTAGCCACCAAATGTCACCACAAATCCTCTACCTAACCATGGAGTAAACATGCTTCAAGAGGATGCCGAGCAAGCAGATCCTACCACTTTGATCCATCCAATCGGTAAGAGGAAGCTAACAAAGGCACACGTCTATATAGCAATGTTGACCAAGAAACTTAAGGAGGAAAAGAGCCACGATTCGGCAAGAGGTGTCTCGGGAAGTGGATCAGCCCAATTCCCCTTTCTATCATCCAAAGTCGAAGGTGCCATATGGATAGAAAACCAGATACCTACATGGAAAATTTCACAACCACTGGTGAAGGGGACCTATTCCCCAGAGTCATCTACAGGGTCAGTAAACATATTGCAGGAAGAGACACCATTCCAAGATCCTACTACATTGATCCAGCCCATCCCATGGTATTTAGGAAGAGATGAGCATTCACGGCAAGCACGGGCAGAAAGGATGCAGGTTTGCATTTATTGCGCCCAAACCAACTGTGACGGGAATATCCGAACAGGCGGACAACCATGTGACCAAGGCAGAGGTATAACATCCATCGATCGGCTTCGAAAGTTGGACTTCTTGGAGAATGGATTAGAGGGTCTCGAGATAATGACACCATTGTGCAAGTATGGTTTCTCATCATCCGAAATATGTCACCTGGTTCCTGAAGAAGAAGAAGGGACTGAAATCACCAGAGTCACACCTCAGCTCCTTAAAGCAGTCTCAACACTAGCTATTGGACAGGCTCTGACCAAAGAAGTCTCTCTTGTCCATATAGGGGGGGATACCGACAATAGCTCAGATGAGGAAGACGACCAAGAAATCCACGAGAGATGGATAGAGTATGCCGAGCAAAGTCCAACGATGGAGGACGAAGGAGTAGAAGCGATGGATTGGGTAAATAACATCGAAAGCAATGATAACAATGACCCTACCAGCCTTATTCAACCCGTATCATCAGATGAGTATGAAAGCAGAGATGATGAGGAGATATCATCTCCAGCGGTTCCCAGAGGCGATTGGACGGTGTCCAGAGAAGATTTTGAGCGTTGGAACATGAGCGCCTTCTACTAGGTCGCAGATATACTCGATGTTTCCACCCATACTCAAGAGATCCTGTACAAGGCTACATCTCTATTTCCAGATCTGGTGTGTAGTAACTTCGTAGCACACTGTGAGAGCTTGGTGATGCCAAATGAGAGCGATATACTCGCTCGAACCCTCCACGAGCTAAAAAATATGACTTGGTTAGTCAATGCTTTGGCCTGTGATCTGTTCAGAACTCCTCCAGAAGACCTAGTCTTGTATTCAGATTCATTCTCCTATCCGGATCCACCCCGAAGAAGTGAAACATGGGATGCATGGATCAATGATATCAGCCTCGGGGAATTTCAGATTGACCCCACCAGAGGTATCTTTCCTATGGACATCGATGATGAAGGGGAAGAGCCGTTGGAAGAAGAACAATCATCTGAAGAAGATGAAAGTGAGCAAGAATCTGCATCAGAGGAATCCAATGATGAAGTGTCCGAAAGGGAAGAAGAAACGGAGGATGAGGAACCTTGGCAACCAAGGACGCGTCTGGAGAAGTATGAGAACATTTGCGGACCCGCACCATGGGAATTATCATTCTGGGTGAACAAGATCCACCGGGATGTGGATAAAATCCAGGAAACACTCATGAGAATGGTGGTCTTGGATGATAAGTACCAGGAGGAGCTTCAACAGCTGGAACCTATTAGAGAACAGTGGGCGCTCCCTCAAGCAATTCGCCATATAGAAAACTCTGTAAAGCTAACTTTGGCCTTGGCACAAGACCTATGTGGGACTCCTCCCCTGTCTCCGTATCAGGGTAACAGAGAATACCGTGCGTGGGCAAGAGCACATGATGATTTCTATATGTGTCATGTCAATGAGGGAGAAGCAGTAAATGACCCAACAGGGAATATCCACCCAGTTATTTCAATCCCAGAAAAGAGGTCCAAAAGTTTAGTTTCTCAAGGAGAAAGAAGGATCGCAACTTCTATAAGTCATTGGCGGAAGCAAGAAAGATGTACCAAGCGGCTTCGGAAGCCTTTCATGCCATTGGCCAATTGATACCAGAAGAATCCCATACAATCTAGCAGGTTGTTGAAAAGCGAGAAACCCTATTAGGAATCCTAAATCAAGCCCTGAAGTCTATCGGGGCCTTGTCTGATGAAGGAGGTAAAACCCGAATTTGTCCCAAGGGTCCTCTTATCATCACTGATAGTGACGAAGAAGATGGGGACTTTTGCCCAGTCCGGTTGGTCATTAAAGAAAGAGAGTCAGAGGTGGCGGAAACCAGGAGTGGCCGAAACTTCAAGAATAAAGAGTTGACAGTGGAAAAATATCGGTCTAGTCAATCAACGGCGGTTGTTGAGCCAGAAAACCGATTACTAGACCAATTGAAGAAAGCCCAAGCCAACATCTCTATCTGGGGATTATTAATGGCGTCGCCAGCCCACCGAGAAGCTGTTTTGAAAGCTCTTACCAAGGTTCAAGTGCCCATAGAAATGGGGCCTGAGGAATTATCTCACATAGTGGGAGCTACTTATGCCATTCAGTCACTCATTTTCTCAGAAGAGGATTTACCCCCAGGAGGAAAGAATCACAATTGGGCGCTTTACATTACGGTGGAATGTAACAAGAATCAGGTCCCCCAGGTTCTGATAGACAATGGGTCCGCCCTCAATGTGATGCCCCTCAAAGCAGCCAGATGAATGGGTTTATCTCTAGACAAAATGAAGTCGTCCAGTCAAACCATCAGGGCATACGACAATTCCAGAAGGGAGGTAATTGGGATTCTTACCACCAGTGTCAAGATTGGACCAGCCTACTTTACCATAGACTTCCAAGTCATCGACATTCAAGCATCCTTTAATATGTTGCTTGGAAGACCATGGCTGCATTCAACGGGAGCCCTAGCATCAAGTCTTCATCAAAAGCTAAAATTCATATATGACCAGAAAGTAATTACCATCTTTGGAGACCCAGAAATGGTACACACTTTGGCCAACATTGAAGTAGGTGGTTCATCCTCGCAGGAAGTACAGTTGGGTGGGTTTGAAATCGGCCACATTTGTACTACCTCTGCAAGCGAAGAAGATCAGAGTCTAGGGAAATTCCTGACAATATGGAGCGAGGCCTCTGTAAAAATGATGAAAAATGAAATATTTCCCTGGATTAGGATTGGGAAGGAACCAACAGGGGGTACCGGCGTTCCCGGAGATACCAGCCAATGCCAACCGTTGTGGATTAGGGTTTAACCTGAAGAACCCAAGGAAGAAAGCCACAGGACAGAAGAATAGTACGACAAATGGTGAGCCATATTTCAAGACTCTGAACGGGTACTTCGTAAAAGAGGGAGAAGATTTCCCTTACTGTGGAAATCCAAAACCATGGTTCAATTAAGAGCAGGGCGAATGTCTACCAGGACTTGAAATATTCTTTAAGAACGAAGTAGACTAGATAGCCATGGAATTGGATCAAGCCAGCAAGAAGGAAGTCACAGGGGATCAAGGGATCGGCGAACTGTTCGAAGTGGTGGTGATCACTGAAGAAGAAGAAGAAGAAGGACCGGCACCACATCTTCTCATACAACCTCTCCAAGGATCCATAGCGAATTGGGCAAGAATGATGGAAGATTTTCATATTAATGAGTCTGAAGTTGTAACCAGCTCTAGCATAGTCCTGTCTAAGTCTGTCTCTGAGTCTGTAGCTGAGTCCGGTGGAAATGTCCAGTCCATTGGGTCTGTCTGTACTCTTCCTCTTATCATGAATGAAATTCCTATTCTTCTGATGATGATAATGTCTTAGAACATCGTAATCTGTTAGAATGATTGGAGTAAAGAAGAGCTCAACCCGTCCGAGAGGATACCCACCCCATAAATATAGGGACCGATCAATGCCCTCGAATAATCAAAATTGGTGCTTCTCTCAACAATAACGAAACGTCCCAAATGATCTCTCTCCTCAAGGAATTTGAGGAAGTCTTCGCCTGGTCCTACAAGGATATGCCTGGCATCGATCCAAAGATTGTGCAACATGAATTACCAACATATCCGGAGGCTCGCCCAGTCAAGCAGAAGTTAAGAAGGATGCGGTCGGAATGGAGTGAGAAGATCAGGGAAGAAGTAATCAAACAATGGAATGCAGGATTTCTTCAAGTAACCCAGTACCCTCAATGGTTGTCCAATATTGTCCCAGTCCCTAAGAAAGATGGGAAGGTCAGAATGTGTGTGGATTTTCGTGACCTAAACAGGGCCAGCCCCGAAGGATGATTTTTCGTTACCCCACATTGACATTTTGGTAGACAACACTGCAGGCCATGCTCTACTGTCCTTCATGGATGGTTTCTCAGGATATAACCAAATTAGTATGTACCTAGAGGACAGGGAGAAAACTGCCTTCACCACACCCTGGGGCACATTTTGTTACAAAGTAATGCCTTTTAGGTTGAAAAATGCTGGGGCAACTTATCAAAGAACGGCCACGGCTATCCTACATGACATGATACACAAAGAAGTAGAGGTATATATCGATGATATGATAGTCAAATCTATTGACCGACAAGGCCATTTTGCAGCTCTCAGAAAATTTTTTGAAAGAATCAAAGAATACAAGCTAAGGCTGAACCCTCAGAAGTGTGTGTTTGGGGCCAAAGCAGGAAAATTACCAGGGTTTCTTATCAGCGAAAGAGGGATAGAAGTGGACCCTGACAAGATAAAAGCCATCACGAAAATGCCACCACCCCGGACAGGAAAAGAGGTACGAGGGTTTTTGGGTTGCATCCAGTACATCAGCAGATTCATATCCCGGTTGACATCTACTTGTGAACCTATCTTCAAACTCCTAAGGAAGAAAGAGCCAAAAGAATGGAATGAGAAATGTCAAGATGCCTTTATGAAAATCAAAGAGTATCTACTTTCTCCTCCTATACTTGTCCCTCCAGTGTTCGGTGAACCTTTGCTCTTATATTTGTCAGTAGGAGAAACAACGGTCGGATCAATGATGGCCCAAGTTGGCAAGGTGGATGGAGAAGAGCATGCAATCTACTATGTAAGCAGGAAATTCATCGAGTATGAAACTCGATATGCCCCAGTAGAAAAGACATGTACATCTTTGGTTTGGGTAACTAAGTGCCTGAGGCACTACATGGTGTCACATCCCATCAGGTTGATCTCTCGGATGGATCCAATTAAGTACCTCTTCGAGAAACCAGCATTGATAGGGAGGATGGCTAGGTGGTTGTTGCTATTATCAGAGTCAAAAGTCTGTGAAAGGGCGAGCAATCTCTGACCATCTAGCAGCATTTCCCTCAGAGGATGATTCTCGAGCAATAGAGGACCTCTTCCCAGATGAAGATTTGTACTCCATAGAAGCCGAACCAACTAGAGGGTGGCAATTGTATTTTGATGGAGCCGCCAATCAAAAAGGATTTGGTACAGGGGTATTATTGATAACTCCAGAGGACTTTTACTTGCCAATGGGCTTCAGATTGGAATTTAGTTGTACCAATAACATAACAGAGTATGAAGCTTGTGCTATTGGGTTAGAAATGGCTCTGTCTGTAGGGGTTGACAAAATTAAAGTTTACGGAGATTCCTCTGTTGTGATCTGTCAGACACAAGGAAAGTGGAAGACTAAGGATGAGAAGCTAAAGCCCTACCAAGTTTATCTGGAACAACTGATGCAATGCTTCAAGGAAGTTTCTTTTGAGTATCTACCCAGGGATAGCAATCGGTTTGCTGATGCTTTAGCTACTTTGGTGTCCATGGTAGAATGTGATACTTGGGACAAGATCCAGCCCTTCCTAATAGAAAGAAGGACCCGCCCAGCATATGGAGAACCAGTCAATACACTCACTGAGGATGGAAGGCCTTGGTATGCTCTAGTGGTTGACTACATCAAGGAAAGGAGATATCCTGAAGAGTTTTCAGAGAGAGAAAAGAGGCATTTGCGAAAATATGCTACTCAATTCATCCTCCAGGGAAACTTGTTGTATAAGAGGTCTTATGATGGTATCCAACTATTATGTGTAGATGAGGCTTAGGCTCAAATCATTATAGAAGAAATCCATCAAGGAATATGTGGACCACACATGAATGCAAGGATGCTGGCCAAGAAAATTCTTAGGATGGGATACTATTGGGTCACTATGGAAGCTGAGTGTGCTGCCTTCGTAATGCGATGTCATAAATGCCAGATATTTGTCAACATCATTCATATTCCTCCAACAGAGTTGCACTCATTAAATGCCCCTTGGCCATTTTCTACCTGGGGAATTGATGTAGTTGGTAAAATAACTCCAAAGGCTTCAAATGGACATCAATTCGTGTTAGTCGCCATCGACTATTTCACAAAATGGGTAGAGGCTCAATCTTATGCAGTTCTAACTTCCGCCACGGTGGCAAAGTTCATAAAAGAAAATCTCATCTGCAGATACGGTGTGCCGCAACAGTTGATTTTAGATCAAGGCCTGCATTTTAGGGGAAAAGTGGAAGAACTCTGTAACCAATTTAGCATTAAGAGGCATAAGTCTACTACTGACCGGCCACAGACTAATGGAGCAGTAGAAGCAGCCAACAAGAATATGAAGGTCATATTACAAAAGATGGCAGATACACACAATGACTGGGCAGAGAAACTTCCACTAGCCTTATGGGCATATCGGACATCCATCCGAACCTCTACCGGAGCTACCCCGTATTCTCTGGTATATGGGATGGAAGCCGTATTGCCGGTAGAAATTCGGGTCCCGTCCCTTCGAGTCTTACTCGATAGTCGATTGCCAAAAGGGGAATGGGTAAGGGCCAGATACGAAGAGCTCAATCTCCTGGATGAGAAAAGGATGAAGGCCATGGACAATCTCAAGAAATATCAGTAAAGAATGGCTAGGGCATTCAATAAGGGTGTCCGCACTCAGAGCATTGAAAAAGGAGATTTGGTCCTTAGAGAGCAGCGAGCTCCAATCCACGACCCAAGAGGAAAGTTCTGACCCAATTGGAGTGGACCCTACAAAGTCAAGATCATATTGCCAGGACAAGCGGTCCAACTCTCTGATCTTGACGGAGAAGATCTTTGGGGATTGGTCAATATGGACCAGCTAAAGAAGTATTTTGTCTAAGATATGTGAAGTAATTTGAACTGCGTTTGACCTGATTCCTTCGAAGGGATACATAGGCAACTCGATGTATTCGGGTACGGTCTCAAAAAAAAAAAAAAAAAAAAAAAAAAAAAGAGAGAGGGCATTGTATTGGTTTCCTCCCATAAATTCCGCCAGCCGGCGTCCCTTGCACATATGAGTAAATCTCGCCATTTGGCCTTCTATTCCTTTACCTAGCTTAGGAGTAAAGTCATCTAGAGCTGGTTATTAACAAAGGATTTATTCATTCTGTATCACAAAATGCTAACCCAATCCTTGATACAGGTAGTATGAGGGGACCAAAGAAAGAAGGACTCGATGAACAGTTGCGTTAGTGGACTCTCCGGATGAATGTGGACGAGCCTACACTTCTAGAGGATCACCATCTGATAGTATTGGGAAGGATCGGTTGCTTCAAGCTCCATCATGATTTACTAAGGGAAGTGTCAAAGTGCTGGAACCCCCAATTGCACGCGTTTTGCTTCGAAAAAGTCTGGCTGGCTCCGACCATTGAAGAATTCTGGGCTTGCATGATGTCACCCCCTCAAGGAAAGTTGTTCCTCCCAACTATGAAGAAAGAACAGCTTTTCAAAAAATTGGGAGATTTCTTTGCCTTGAATAAGGAGTTAAAGCAAGTTCTCAATTATGACAAGGTGGATGCGTTAAAAGTTGTGAAGATCTTCAATAATAATGGATTTGAAGAAGAAAGACAGATCCGACACAGAAAGTGGGCGGACTTATTCTGTATGATTGGGAGGTACTTGTTAGCATCTCCGGGAAAAGGCATGTCTCCAATAATTGTAGAAGTGGTTAGGCAAATTGAAGAAGGATGTGACATCACTCCTACCATTTTAGTAGAAACATTCAAAGGGTTTGATACCATGAGTCAATCTCAGAAATACGGAACAGACTTCCTTCATGGATCTCCGGCGGTGTTCCAAATGTGGTTGATGGAAAAACTAAAATTGGTCACACCAATTCCGTGTCCTCACCTCCGGCCTATGCATTATCAAATACAAAGGGAAAAGTCAGAATTCCACAAGGTCCAAGACTGGAAGAAATATTTGGAGGAGAGAGATGTCCAAGAAATCCAATGGAACTGCCCTTGGATGAAGGCCGAGATAGAAAAATTAGAAACATCAGGGTACAATTATGTGAGGTTCATGGGTTTAACTGACACCAGTTTTTATATCCCTTCCTTAGTATCTCCAAGACAAGAACAACCTAAGATGGAGAATTTCAGAACCCCAGAGATGTGACACAAGAAGTGGTGATTCTGCTGTCTGAAAAATGTTACAAATAAGTGATACCAATTTGATGATCCTATCTCTACTTGTTTGTCTGTCCTTTCTCAATTTCTCTGTCCTTTCCCGTGTAATGAAACCATTTACCAATAGAATTTGTGCTTCTAAGGAAAGGGATGGAGTCTCATGTGCATTTCAAAGAAAGAAATATCCAATGAATTCATAAACAATTCATTTAGGTGTACAAAAAAAAAAAGAAGAAGAAAAGTGTATATAAAAATTGCACCATTATCCATACCAAAATGTATAAACAAAAAAAGAAGAGGGGAAGGAGAGTAAATGTACATAGTTGTAACAATACTTCCAAATAAAAAAAAAAACAAAAAAAAAAAAAAGAGGAGCGGTCATGACTCAGGGGAGTAATCGTCAACATCCAAGCCTCCCCCCTCTCTACTTTGGGACGCTATCAGGGCATCCCTCTCGACCCCAACCCGCGTAAGGTTGAACTGCAGCTGATCATTCGCAAGCCTGAGTCTCTCAATCTCTCTCCGACAATGGTCGAGCTCAACCCTCTAAAAAAAAAAAAAAGAGAAAGAGAAAGAGAGGAAAATCAAAAAATAAGCAAGAAAAAAATAATAATAAAAAATTGAAATAAGAACAAAAAAAAAAAAAAAGAGGGGGGGGGGGGGAAAGAGACGAAGCATTACCATCCTATGGCTCGCTTCCACACACGAGATGATCGTCTCATCCATGCTCGCCATCATGCGCCTCATGTCAGCGTATCGGCTCGCATCCACCTAAACATGATAATCATCCAAGATGTCAAGAATTTGAAAAATAACTGATGAAGTTAGGAAAGTTGGATGTGCTTACCCCATCATAAGGAAGAGGGAGGCCTAGGTCCGTGTCTACAGCCCGAGGAGGTGGTAAGATGACCTCAACCATCCTAGGCTCGTGGTGGCGAATAAACCACGAACGATACCCTGGAATGTGGTCATCTGGACCAGCAATCCGCAGGGCTGGAACCTCTCCAGAAAGCCCAACACCTGACTCCACCTCCCCTACTCGGGAGGCGCGAGAAGAGCTCCCACCACCATAGACCCCTGGAATCATGGGCGACCTGGAAACTGCCAAGAAGAGAAACACATCAGAATAAAAGCTAGAATAACAATCTGAGGAGGAGAGGGGAAAATGGAAAAGATCTTACCTGAGGTCCCTCGCGGGTGAGGGGGACACAGACTGTCTCTCGAAGAAGGAAGTCGGTATAGTCCGTCTCGGCTAGCACCAGCCCAGTCGTAGGCTCACCAACCCTCCAGTACCTGATCTCATCCCGATCCATCAAGGCTGGCTGATGGACTCGAGCAGGAGGAGGGCAGGGCACTAAGCGAGCCTCAGACCACTGCAGGGATACTCGCTCTCCCAAGTAAAAGGCAAACCCCCATGGGCCCTCAAAAAAGACCCTGCGAGTGGAGAGAGCTGAGGCCCTGTCAAACATGTCCGGCTCTAAAATCATCTCCCCCAAATAAAGACGGAGAGAAGCCTGTCAAGTAGGAGTCAAGATCAATGCAAAAAAAAAAAGAGAAGAGAAGAGAAGAAAAGAGAAAATAAGATAAACAACCACTTTAAATTTACCTCAGTAGGCTGCAGCTCATTCAGGAGGCCGCGAATGGACCCAAGGTCCTTATGGCGACCGCTCCTGAGCAAGTGGGACTTACACCATCGCGTAGTCTGAGGAAAGGTGGTTCTGGGGTCATCCCCAGGTCTGAAAATAGGGACCCGGAACCGAAGGATCTCATAGCTCCACGTCTGCAATAGACAATCATAAATGAGCTCAAATAAGTAAGAATAAGATAAGAATAAAAAAGGAAAGAGAAAAAGGCAAAGTTGAGAGAACTAACCCATAGGACATAGCAGCATCCGATCAGGTTCGGCGACCCCACAACCAGGTAGTCTAACATATCCAGGAAGTAGGTGTACGCTGAGCCCCCTCAATCGTAGCCCGCAACCACGTTAAAATGCTTGAAAAAGCGAACATATGCGGCATCGGCTGTCACCGTACCCGTCATATCGTTAAAGATCACCTCTGCTAGCAAAAAGAGGAGGAAGCATCGAGCCTGCTGATCCTGAAGCACGGACGGCGACTGGTCTGTAACGACCCTCTCATCCCAGCTACCCCTCAGGACCGACGCAGGGATCTCTCTCCCTATAACGGCAATCCCCAACTGCTGCCTGTAATACTCCAGGCACTCTGATGGCTCTGCCGAGGCTATAATCCTCTCCTCCGAAGTCAGTGTCACGGGTAACCCACCAAAGGATAATCCTGTAATCATGTAGAAATCTAGGGGGGTGACCGTCGTCTCACCAAAGGGAAGGTGAAACGTATGGGTGCTCGGCCACCACCTCTCTATCAGAGCCCCCATAGTCGGACTGTCCAACTCACGAGCTAGGGACGAGGCGATGTGTCCCAGCCCGGTCCGAACTACCCACGACTGTACCGCTGGGCAAAGTGTGCAGTACCACTCTGAAACAGCCTCCAGCCCACAATACTTCTTGGGCGAAGGAAGGGAGCTGCCTTGCAAAGAAAAATAAGGCAAATGGTTAGCCAAAATAATGGGGACAACAATTAAATAAATAAATTAAAAAAAAAAAAAAAAAAGAGAAAGAGGGAGAGACTGTAAAAAGGGGGCATTACCTCGAGCTGCATGCCCAAAGACACTTAGGGTAGTGTCTGATGACCTCACTTTGATTTGCGTGCCACTAAGTACCTAGGAGGGTATCTAGAGGCGTTACCTAGATTTGCATGCCAAAAGACTCTTAAGGTGGTGTTTGATGGCCTCGCTTTGATTTATGTGCCACTAGGTGCCTAGGATGGTATCTAGAGGCGTTACCCAGATTTACGTGCCAAAAGACTCTTAAGGTGGTGTCTGATGGTCTCGCTTTGATTTATGTGCCACTAGGTGCCTAGGATGGTATCTAGAGGCATTACCTAGATTGGCGTGCCAAAAGACACTTAGGGTAGTGTTGATGGCATCACTTTGATTTACGTGCCACTAAGGTGCCTAGGATGGTATCTAGAGGCATTACCTAGATTTGCATGCCAAAGGACACTTAGGGTAGTGTCTGATGGCCTCACTTTAATTTGCGTGTCACTAGGTGCCTAGGAGGGTATCTAGAGGCATTACCTTGATTTACGTGCCAAAAGACTCTTAAGATGGTATCTGATGGCCTCGCTTTGATTTACGTGCCACTAGGTGTCTAGGAGGATATCTCGAGGCATTATCTAGATTTACGTGCCAAAGGACACTTAGGGTAGTGTCTGATGGCTTCTCTTTGATTTGCATGCCACTAGGTCCCTAGGAGGGTATCTAGAGGCGTTACCCAGATTTGCATGTCAAAAGACACTTAGGGTAGTGTTTGATGGCATCGCTTTGATTTGCATGCCACTAGGTGCCTAGGAGGGTATCTAGAGGCATTACCTAGATTTACGTGCTAAAAGACACTTAGGATAGTGTTTGATGGCATTGCTTTGATTTGCGTGCCACTAGGTGCCTAGGAGGGTATCTAGAGGCGTTACCTAGATTTGCATGCCAAAAGACTCTTAAGGTGGTGTCTGATGGCCTCGCTTTGATTTTTGTGCCACTAGGTGCCTAGGATGGTATCTAGAGGCGACCTAGATTTGTGTGCCAAAAGATACTTAGGATAGTGTTTGATGGCATCGCTTTGATTTACGTGCCACTAGGTGCCTAGGATGGTATCTAGAGGCGTTACCTAAATTTACGTGCCAAAAGACACTTAAGATGGTGTCTAATGGCATCGCTTTGATTTGCATGCCACTAGGTGCCTAGGATGGTATCTAGAGGCATTACCTAGATTTGCGTGCCATTAGGTGTTTAGGGTAGAATCTAGGGACGTCACCTCTAATCTATGTGGTGAGGTATGAAGCTAGTATAAATAAAATGCATAAATTGAAAGGGAAAGAGTAAGAATACTGACCTAGCCCCATATGGAGCGGCAACCATGGCAGGCAGTGTCGGCCAGGGTAACCCCTGAAAGATACCATACAGCTGGTGTATCGCGAGCAGTAGTACCGAGTAGTGGCTCCCGGTGAGACTGGCGTCCTCGACGGCGGAAAGACATGGTGTGAGTGAATAAAAAGGGGTTGAAGTCAAAAATCAAAAATAGCAGAGCTTCGCAGTAGAAATGAGAGTGAAGAAATGAGGGAGGGAGCCCTCTATTTATAAATTCTCTATCGCGCCCACGGCGCCGTGGAATTCTCCATGGTCCCGTGGAACAGCGGCCCATGGTGCCGTGGAGGTTTGCCCATGGAGTCGTGAAGTTTGGCACAGAGCCGTGCAAACACGGTGCCGCCCATACACGGGGCCGTACGAACCCCCACACGGTGCCGTGGACCAAAAAAATAAAAAAATAAAAAAAAATAAAAAAATAAAAAAATAATCCCCAGTGAAATCCCTCAATACTGACTTTCGGTCGAGTGGTGCCTTATCACCCTCCAAACTTGATGGTTTCGGTCGAGTGACACCTTATAACCATCCAAGTTTGACTTTTGGTTGAGTGGTGCCTTATCACCCTCAAATTGGATCTTCGGGCCGAGCGGTGCTTTATCTAGATGTTCGGTCGAGTGGTGCCTTATCACCCTCCAAACTTGATGGTTTCGGTCGAGTGGTGCCTTATCACCCTCCAAACTTGATGGTTTTGATCGAGTGGAACCTTATAACCATCCAAGTTTGACTTTTGGTTGAGTGGTGCCTTATCACCCTCAAATTGGATCTTCGGGCCGAGTAGTGCCTTATCTAGGTCTTTGGTCGAGTGGTGCCTTATCACCTTCAAATTTGATCTTCGGGCCGAGTGGTGCCTTATTTAGATCTTCGGTTGAGTGGTGCCTTATCACCCTCAAAATTCTATCCCAGTGGAGTCCCTCATATTCGATCTTGTTGGCCGAGTGGTGCCTTATCTAGGTCTTTGGTCGAGCGGTGCCTTATCACCCTCAAAAATTGTTTGAGTAATGCTCACAAGATAAAGATTTGGTTCTTCCGAGTTTTTCTTTTGAGGATTATCGAAAGATTTCATCACGATTAACCGCTGCTTTTAGCAACTCGCCGCTTTGAGCAAAGCGTCAGATACATGCTCTTGGTGACAAAATTAGTTGGTCTTTTGTCTTTATCCTTGCTATTGTGGCACGTGCCTAGGCCAAAGAGGGGCAAACTGTAGACGCTGATTTTTTGTCACCCCTAATTGGCGATGATGATACAACGGGACATGGACGATGGACGACGCACTCTCCCTCTTTTCAAACCCAAAGATACCTGACCCATAAAACCAAGAACCATACTGAGCACAAAATGGCCCATTTTAGGCCCAAAAACAAGGAAAAAGGGCACTGCGCTCCCACGGCGCCGTGGACTCTTCCCACGGCACCGTGGGGATGTGTACCGGATTTCCACGGTGCCATGAGGGGGTGTGACATCAGCCTGCTGACGTCACCCACGGCGCCGTGGAGGACTTATCCGGCCAGGAGAGAGAAGGGGTCCCTCCCTATAAATAGGAGGGTCCCCTCCCACATTTCCCAAGGAATTTTGGGTAGAGAGACCCTCCCCAAGTGATTCCTAGCCTCTTTTCCTCCCTTTTCACCCTCATTTCTCCTCCTTCTCTCATGAGTGTGTGAGTGCTTGAAGTTTTCTTGTGGCGGACAGATCCTTCGATTGTCCCTCTGAGTATAGAGCGCTTTGGCTCCTTGGCGTTGGTATCCCGTCTGTGCACGGATAACCATAGAAATTCCTTTGTTACAGACGTTATTCTGTCTGTCTACTCCTTTCCAAATCACTCGAAAGAGCCGTTACTCTACCGAGAAAGAAGCAGCGTCGGTCCATTCATCTATCTCCCTTGAGCCAGGGGAATACAACTATACAGGTATAATTATTGCATTTTTGTTGATCCAATGTAGTCCTTTCATATTTTATTGTTTTAGTCCGCATTTTTCATATATATAATGTAGTTTATTATGCTTTAGTTCAATTCATAGCATCTGAATGTAGTTCATAATATCCTCCATCCCCGTAATAAAAGAGAGAGAACATTCGTCCTTATGTAACATCTAACACAAAGAGACCGGCTTCGGCCGGGCGAGGTGGGTGCCTAACACCTTCCCACACTCGTAACCTGACCCCTTACCCGAACCTTTGGTCGGACCATATGGAGTCACGTAGCCCGACTCCGCTCACCACGGGTAGGGCTACACTTAATGGGTCCTAGGCCCTAACCCTAGGTGGTGACTTCTCATTATATTAGCATATTTTAATGCATGATCCCAATCCCCTATTTATCGATATTATACATTGACAATATTATCCACATCCATACACACACATGTACCTCCCCAAAACCCTATGTCGCCATATACCACAAAGGGCTGAGGAAACCTTCGTCCCGAAGGACCGCGGTACTTACAGTACCAAATCTCCTTCTTCGATGTTGCGTGGGCGAACTCCATTATTGAATGCCCTTACCATCCTGAGTTGGTATTTCTTGAGGTGATCCATAGCTTTCATCCTCTTTTCATCAAGTAGGTGAAGCTCATCATGTCTTGCTTGCATCCATTCTCCTTCAGGAAATTTGCTTTCCATCAATACTCTGAGAGACAACATTTGGATTTCTACGGGTAATACTGCCTCCATCCCATAAACTAAGGAAAAATGGGTTGCCCTAGTAGAGGTTTGAATTGAAGTTCGATAGGCCCATAATGCGTACGAGAGATTTTCTGCCCAATCATTATGGGTATCAGCCATTTTCTGCAATGACTTTGACATTCTTGTTGGCTGCTTCCACTGCCCCATTAGTCTATGGTCTATAAGTCATAGACCGATGCCTTTGGATACCAAACTTGGTGTAGAACTTATCCGCTTTTCCCTAGAAATATGCTCCTTGATCGGTTATGAGGGCATGTGGCACTCCATATCTACATATAATGTTCTCTTTAATGAACTTTGCTACCTTTGCAACTGTCAAGACAACATCAGATTGCGCGTCCACCCATTGGTGAAATAGTCTATGGCCACAAGGATGAATTCATGTCCATTGGATGCCTTTGGCATGACTTTCCCAATTATATCAATATCCTATGTTGAAAATGGCCAGGGACCATTTAACGAACGGAGCTTCGTGGGAGGAATGTGAATGATATTGGCAAATATCTGGCATTTATGACATCTCCGCATGAATGATGCACAATCAACTTCCATGGTTGCCCAATAATATCCCATTCTGAGGATTTTCTTGGCGAGCATCCTGGCATTCATGTGTGGCCCGTAGATTCCCTGATGGATTTCTTCCATAATGACTTGGGCCTATTCCTCGTTTACTCACAGTAGTTGTATACCATCATAGGAGCTCTTGTATAGCAGGTTGCCTTGAAGTACAAATTGTGTGGCGTGCTTCCGCAACCTCTTCTGTTCACTGGCTGTGGAATTCATATTTCCTTTCTCTGATGAAGTCAATGATGGGTACAGACCACGACCTCCCATCAGTTGTCAGAGCATTTACTGACTCTTTATATGTTGGTCCATGCCTTCTATCTACTAAAAATGGGTGAACTTTAGTATCTGGAGTGCATTCAACCATTGAAACCAAAGTAGCTAGGGCGTTGACGAATCTGTTATTGTCCCTTGGCAAATATTCGAAGGTGGTTTCATCAAAGCTCTTGATCAAGTTCTCCAAATATTCTTGGTAAGGTTTTAGCTTCTCATCCTTTCTCTTCCCTTCCCTTAAGTTTGACAAATTACGATCGACGAATCCCCATAGACTCTTAGCTTCTTGATCTCTAATGTCATGGCGGTTTCGGGACCGATTGCACATGCTTCATATTCTGCAATGTTGTTGGTGCAAGGGAATTCTAGCCGGAATGCAGATGGCAGATAGAGATCATCTGGGGTTATCATCAATATTCCTGCCCCATATCCTCTCTGATTGGCTACACCATCAAAGTACAATTGCCACCAGTCTTCACAGTCTTCTTCCTCCACATATTCCAAATCCTCATCTGGGAATGAGTCTTCTAGCGACTGTGAATCTTCCCCGATTGGGTATGTAGCTAGATAGTCTGAGATTGCTTGTCCTTTTATGAATTTCTGGTTGACATATGTTATGTCAAATTCTGACAATAGCAACAACCATCTGGCCATCCTTCTTGTCAATGCTGACTTCTCGAAGAGGTACTTAATCGGATCCATCCTTGAGATGAGCTGGATTTGATGTGTGATCATGTAATGTCTCAGCCTCTTGGTCGCCCAAACCAAAGCAGTGCACGTCTCCAATGGGGTGTAACGAGTTTCATACTCCAATAGTTTCTTGCTTAAGTAGTAAACAGTGTGTTCTTCCCCACACTTATGATCTTGTTGCGCCATCATGGATCCCATTGATGTTTCACTGACAAATAAGAACAATAGCAGCGGTTCGCCCAATACTGGAGGAACAAGGATGGGTGGATTCATTAGGTATTCTTTTATCCTTACGAACGCCTCTTGATACTTATCATTCCATTGCTTTGGTTTTTCTTTCTTTAGGATCTTGAAGATGGGATCCCAGATGGTGGTTAGACAGGCTATGAACTGACTTATGTACTGAATTCGTCCTAAGAAACCCTGGATTTCTTTTTCTATTTTTGGTGCTGGCATTTTTGTTATGGCCTTTATCTTGTCGGGATCCACTTCTATCCCTCTCTCGCTGATGAGAAATCCTAGGAGTTTCCCTACTGATGCTCTAAACACGTACTTTTAAGGGTTCTACCTTGGCTTGTACTCCTTAATTTGTTCAAAGAACTTCCTCAATGCTGCAAAATGCCCCTGTCGAGTAACCGACTTGACAATCATGTCATCCACATACACCTCCACTTCTTTGTGTATCATATTATGGAGAATGATCGTTGCTGCCCTTTGATATGCTGCCCCAACATTCTTCAAACCAAAGGGCATTACCTTGTAACAGTAAGTTCTCCATGGTGTGGTAAACACTATCATTTCTCTGTCCTTTGGACATATGCTGATTTGATTTTATCCGAAGAATACGTCCATGAATGATAAGAAGGTGTGTTTTGTCGTGTTGTCGACCAATATGTCAATATACGGCAAGGGAAAGTCGTCTTTGGGACTGACTTTGTTGAGGTCTCAAAAATCCACACACATTCTCACCTTCCCGTCTTTCTTGGGTATGGGGACAATATTGGACAACCACTGAGGGTACTGTGTCACTTGTAGAAATCCTGCATTCACTGCTTTATGGCTTCTTCCCTGATCTTCTCACTCCATTCAGATCGCATCCTTTTGGGCTTTTGCTTGACCGGCCATGCATCTGGATAAGTAGGCAGTTGGTGTTGCACTAACTTTAGATCGATGTCAGGCATATCTTCGTAAGCCCAACCGAACACTTCTTGGAATTCCTTCAACATGGCTATCATTTGACCGACTTCCTCCTTGCTGAGGGAGGCACCAATCTTAACCATTCGTGGGCATTGTTCAGTTCCCAAATTTATGGGACATATGTCCTCTTGGACATGTTGGGTTTTTCTTTATTTTAATTGCTTTATTAAATGATGATATTCGAGGATATTCTTATCATCGGAAGAAGAATCAAAAGAGGAATTAGATGGAGAGGAGACATACTCGGAATGGTTAATTTTATTCATCATAAGAGTAGGAATACAAGCAAACTCAACAGACTGGAAGACACTACCCTCCTTGATTATCACAAACTCATCGACAGACAGGACTAACTCGGAGCTGACCACTCCCTAAGACTCTATCTTACTAAACCTTTCAGAGACACTAATCCAATTCACAATTGGATCTTGGACAGGGTGAATTAACAGATAAGGTTTTGGCCCTTCTTCCTCCCCTGCAGAGATCGTGGCTATTTCAAATAGTCCTCCAATTTTCAGTTCTTCTTCAGTAGCCTCTAGTTTCATCTGCTCTACTTCGAGGGCGATCCAGTCGATGTCCTCCTGTAAGAAGATTTCAAACCCTGGCTGAAGACTTCCACTGTCATAATCGAACCAAGGCTCAATATTTTCGCAATAAGGGAAGCTGTCACCTTCTTTGACAAAATATCCATTTAAAGTCTTGAAGTATGGAGATAGTTTCTTGGCCTTCTGGCATTCTTGAGAGAATATTCGCTCAAGATAACTTCCCTTCTCTTGTGCTTTGTATCCCAGCCCGCGATGGTTGCCATAGGTAGGAAAGTCAAGGAATTATGGAATCCCTTGTTGGTTCCTTCCTAATCCAAGTCCCAGAAAATATCCCATGTTGTTCATCATCTTTAGAATTGTTCTGCTCCATGCGGATGGGTAACTGGATGAAATTATCTCCTTCATTTCTGAGGCTATTACAATGATTGCCTCAATCTCAAATCCTCCCAATTGGATATCTGCAGGGGCTTCCCCACCTACTTTGATGTTTGCCAAGGTGTGGACAATCTTTGGATCGCCAAAGATAGTGATCATTTTTCCTTCATAGATAAATTTCATTTTCTGATGCAGGCTTGAGGCTATTACTCTTACAAAATGCAGCTAAGGCCGTCCCAACAGCATGTTGAATGATGCTTGAATGTCAATCACTTGACATTCCACAATGATCAGAGCAGGTCCGACTTAGATGTCTATGGTCAAAAGACTCAGAACCTTCCTTGTTGTATTATCATATGCTCGGATTGTCTAGGCAGAGGGCTTCATTTGGGTCAGATCCAACCCTATACAACTTGCATCCTTGAGAGGTATGACATTGAGAGCTGACCTATTGTCAATCAGAACTTGAGGGACTCGGTTCCCATTGCACTCTATTATAATGTGTAGAGTTCGATTATGGTCCTTTCCTCCAGGCGGGAGATCATTTTTCGAGAAGGAGAGAGACTGCATGACATTGGTGGTCCCTACAATGTGTGAGAGTTCTCCAGACCCATTTCTATTGGTAATTGAACCTTGTTTAGTGCTTTCAGAACTGCTTCCCAATGCAACAGGGAGGCCATCAATAATCCCGAGATAGAGATGTTAGCTTGTACTTTTTTTCAGCTGGATCAACACTTGATTTTCTGGCTCGTACTTGACTTGATTAGGAGTAGGTGCGTAGGGATTTTCTACAATCAATCCTTTATCTTTGAAGTTCTTTCCACTTTGGGTCTTTGAAACCTCGGGCTCCTTCCCTTTTATGATGAGTTCGACTGGGCACAAATCTTCATCTTCCAAGTTACTTTTAGTTATCACAAGGGTTCCCACCATGGGACTCCTCCTTCTTGGTCTAGTGACTTCGCATTCTGCTTGCAAGGCAGTAATCGTCTTTCGGGCCTTCTGCATAATTTTGGACAAGGCTTCTTGATTTTCATAGAGGTGCTTGATGAGCTGGTCATGGTCCAGCCTCCGCGGTCCTACTGGCATCATCTGTTGGATTATTTTGAAGGTCTCGCTGGCTAATCTTTGGAATCTCATTGCTTCAGACAAGGACCCAAAGTATTCCTCTTCCGACGTCTCCTCGTCACTGGAGATCACTGGGTGAATGTTCTTTGAGGGATCTCTCACTTGTTCATCTACATTGATGTTGTAGAGGTAGAACATATCATGGGCTCGTGCCCATTTGTGATACTCCTCACTCCCATGGTCTGGAGATGCTGGGGGACTTCCGTACAAATCTTTTACAAAAGCAAATACCAGGGTGACCGAATCTTCCAACTCCTTCATGACTTGGGGGAGTGGCCATTTTTCATTTACCGGCTATTGTCACTGCAATTCTTCTTGGTACCTTTTGTCTGAAGGCAATACCTCAAAGAGCATTCGATGAATCTTATTGACCATTATGAGGATTCCTCTCGCTTCAAAGGGAAGGGACCAAGCTCTTGGCCCACAAATTTCCTCATATTGGTTGATAGGAGGTTCTACCTCCATTTCAGATGCTTCGCTAGGTCATTCATCGCCAGTGTCTTCATCCATTACTTCATCATTCAAACTTTCACCGGATGCTTCTTCATTTGAATGTTCATCAAGGGCCTCAACACTTAAATCATCCCCCTCTTCTCCACTGCTATCAACAGGGTGGATTCCTTCTGTTGGGTCAAAGTATGGATCTCTAATATTGATATTACCGATGCAAGTTTCCCATTCTTCCATCATCTTCTGGGGTCCAGAATATGGCCAGTTGTCTGAGTACAACATGGGATTTTGAGGAGGATTCCCAAAGAAATCTTTTGCCAAAGCGATATTTAACCAGGTCATGTTCCTTGACTCATGTAATGTTCTCTGGAGAAAGTCTTTGTTTGAGTTTAAAATAATACCACAAGCGTACGGGTCAATCATAGCTACGGGTCAAACACGAGGAAGTCAACCTTGAATAAATTTCCACTTTTAATTAACGCGAAGTGTACAACTTACTAAATATGGAAACAACCCATATATGAAAACTACCAAATATAGAAGCAACTAAATTACCAAAAATAACAAATTAAAAATAGAAACTAGGGCAACCGCTAAGGGAATGGATGAATTAAAAGCAAGAAAGTCACTTGGGAATGGGTTCTACCATGAGAATTAGGGCTAATCAATGACTAGCAAATTAGGGCAAAGCGTGCATCCGGCTTAGGTCTATAAGATATGCGACACGGCTCATATACGGCTAACATATCCTATGAAAATAGTGCTCATACGACATACAATGTAAACAACAAAAAATACATGAACATAATGGTGTCACAATGGATGCGGCTAACGAACATGTATATAGTTCCCCTTGGAATGACATACAAGCTGTGGACGGTCATCCATCGTAAGTCCAATATTGATCATGTTCATTAATCACAAAAACAATGCTAGCCATCAATTCTTCCTTCTCTCATGTTTTCACCCACTCCCAAGAGGAGAGGTTTAGCTAGCCATGGAAGCAATGAAGCGGGAAGGAAGGATTGATGGAGAAAAAGACATAGAAATTACTAAAACTAAAATTTATAAGAAGAACTTAGCTGATTCAAATAACTCCAATGAAGATGATTCCGTCACTTGAATCCCATCACTTGAAGCCGCATCCAATATTGAAGAACAAATTACCAAAGTGTATAATGAAAATTACACATATGATTTTAGGGATGGGAAAATAAAAATTATCCTAACAATGATTCTAAAAATTAAAATTACACATATGATTTTAGGGATGGGAAAATAAAAATTATCCTAACAATGATTCTAAAAATTAAAATTACATATGATAACCTAATTACATAAGATCTGAAAAAAAAAACTAAAAAGAAGGGGATGAGAAATCAGGTATAAGGAAGAGGGTTGTTGTCAACTAAAAAGGAAAACTACAATCTAGAAGGGAACTAAACGAAACTAGGAAAGAAATTCTGCTATTGCTATATTCAAAAATTAAGAACACTGCCGCTACTGTAACTGAAAAATAAAACTAAAAGACAAAAAACTAAGGAATCCGAAAAAGGGTTGTCGTGAGTGTGGTCAAGAGATGGGGTTTTTATATGGGGGGAGAGAGAGCTTGTGAAAGGGAGATAGGAGAGATGAGAGAATTTGAGAGGAAGTGGAAGAGAGAAGAGATAGAAGCCGAGAGGGTTTAGGAGAGAAATGGTGAGAGCTGTGAGTGGGATGAAATTGTGAGAGATAGATTAGGAAAGAGGGAGAGAGAGGCCGTGAGTGGGTTGGAATGTCTTTTTTTTTTTTTTCCTATCTCTCCTACTCCTCCTTTCTTTCTTGCGCAAATCCCAACTTGACTGATCCTTTCTTGCAGCCCACTAAATTTCTAATTTGAATATGAAATTCCTCCTTTGTCCTTGGTTGCTTCAGTGAGAATTATTCCCATCCTACCCTTGGTCACATGTGAACAGGTGTAGGTCCCATGTGGTTTTTCTCTCTCCTTCAATAGTGAAAAAAATGCAAAAAGAGGATAAATGCTTGAGACGATCTCAACCCTTGATCATAATTGTCTTCCTTGATGCCAAATATAACTCTCCAAAAATTCAGACTGGCCCGGGCTTGCATTTTGGCTCATTTCTGGCCCATTATTCTTTTACGGCCCAAAAACGATAATTGTTTGCATGGAGGCCTAAAAGGATACGGAATTGAATTTTGTCACATCCGTCTTGCTTAAAATTTAGCTCTGAACACGGCCATGAAAAAACATTGAGTAGCTTTACGTGTGAATTTGGAGATGTAGCCCTTGATAGTCCAAAATAGCAATAAATAGCCCAAAAACCTGAAAAGCACAAGAAAGCACCGAGTAACTCTGTCCAGTGTGGTAAAATGTATGCTTTATGCCCTAAGATTTCACACATAAATGTGATCATCAGATTTCCCCACACTTGAACGTTACTTGTCCTCAAGTAAACAAAAGAAAAACTAACCTAGAATGTAAAAAATCCTAACTCACTTTCGTAGGAATCACGATTGCACTTAGCACGTGCAATAAGCCTTTAAACCCCTAGGTTACCCCTAGTGGACGAGTTGTGTCTCATGAGTGTTTGCAGTGAATATACACACAAAATTCAATTGTAAATCAATACTATGGCCAAGATAAAGAATGCAACCGTTCCAAATAAGTTACTTTGAGATTTTCTAGTATTCCACCATACTTGAACTTTATTATCCCACTCTGAATTGGAGAACTGTCATGTATCTAACTTAGGGAGGTTTGGGGTAGGGTGAGTCACACTGCTTTCCGTCAAGGTTAGATCGAGTAGGTCATCTAGACTACAAGACTTTAGCTCAGAACCTTGGTAGAACCTTTAAACACATACACAATCTCAATTTCACTTCGATTTCACTTTGCCATACATTTTCAAGTATTGAACTCAAATGTCCCTCCACTACAATTGGCTTGAATGACATGCAGGGCTTGCACCAGACACCCAAGTTACTAAGTAGTGTTGGACTAGATTCTCAGTGCATATATCATTTAATTGTCACATTATGGTTTTAGATATTGATGCAATATGAGTTCAAACTTCTTTGTTTTTTTATTTTTTTATTTTTTCAGCACACACTACTCCAATCCGTGCAATGTCTTGACTTCTTAAGCTTTCTAGGTGGCTCTTGTAATGAGCTTTAGGACAATTACTCTCAAACCAGACAGCTTTAAGGAATTAGGTGTAAAACACCCCTCGTGCTTACTTACTCAAACCAAATAGGCTACAAGCCAAGACTGGATCAAAGAGCAAATAATTATTTTTTTCTTGGCAATCAACTATATCATGCAAGTGTATTACAGATCAACCTTAGCACCTAACCAAAACTCGTGTAAACAGGATGATTAACAAAATCAGCTCTCTCAGTAGGCAGTGTACTTTCAAAGAATTTAAAATTCCTTTGATTGGTATATTCCAATTCCCTCCTTAGTGCAGAATTTTTTATTACTTCAAAGTGTAGGGTATTTTGGATGCTCTCAAAGTCTTTCAGAAAAGTAAACTAAAGAGGCTTCACACTCACTCTCAAACCAAAGTAAAGACTACAATTCGATGAAATCCCCCCCATACTTAAATGATGCAATGTCCTTAATGCATGAAAAAAATAAAAACAAGGATAAAGAAGAGGGGGCGTACCGGATATGATCATGGTGACTCAAAATAAGGAGGTGCATGGAAATCCATGACCTCGTAAGAATGTGGTGAAGAAAGTGGCATGAAAGAGGTATTAAAAGATGTGCTAGAGATTGTAGATTTTATACCCTTACCTGGATCAAATATTATAGTGCCCCCATTGTATTGTTGGGACAACACCTCTTGTTCCTTTTCAGGCGGTTCCACTGGTGGTGATTTGGGAAGAGAAGTGGATAGATTACCATCTGGCTCAACAGGTGGTGGCTTGATTCATCATGTAGAAGGCTCTCCCCTATACTTGTATTGAGGCAAGTCCTCTAGACATTGAGTGATACCTGTGTTAAGAGTAGTTGCAACCAAATCAGGTGGTTTAAAAATTAGATGCACGTCTTCATCTGAGCATGGTTGCTTTCCCAATCTAAAGACATTAAAATCATGAGATGCATTCCCAAAAGACAACCTCATCAAACCATTTCTACAATTGATTAGAGCATTGCTAGTAGCTAAGAAAGGTCTACCAAGGATAATTGAGATTTGGCCTTTGATATTGGCCATAGGTTGGGTATCTAGGACTATGAAATCCACGGAAAAAAGAAATTCCCCAATCTTTAATAACACATCCTCAATTACTCCCTTGGGAGTCTTAACTGATCTATCTGCCAATTGTAATGTGACAGATGTTGGCTTAAGGTCTCCTAACCCTAATTGTTGGTACACTGAATATGGCAATAAATTGACACTAACTCCAAGATCAAGAAGGGCATGGTTAATTCTAGTGTTACCAATCATACATGAGATAGTTGGGCAACCAGGATCCTTATACTTAGCCACTATCTGTTGCGACAGAACAGAGCTCACATTGGCAGTTCTTAGGTACATTGATCTTCCTTTTCTGAGTACACAAGTCCTTGAGGACTTTTGCATAAGTAGGTACCTGGGAAATAGCATCTAAAAGAGGGATGTTAACTTGCATATTTTTTAAGACATTTAAAACTTTTTCAGTTATTGCATCCTTCTTATTGCTTTTAAGCCTATTGGGAAATGGTGCCTTAGGGACATAAGTCTTCTTAGGTGGCTCTTCATGTTTCTCTTCATTAACCACTATAGGTTCATCAAACGAACCTTGGACAGGGGGTTGGTCATTCACAACTATGGGAGGGTCATGTGGGGCACTTACAATGGGTGGTGGATGGGGAACATTCACTACATCAACAGGAGGCTCAGAAGTTAAAGGAATTGGTTGAATTAGAACCTCTTGTTGGTACTCACGTCCACTCCTCAGAGCATATATGGCATTACATTGGCTAGAGGGTTCTCAGTGGTGTAGACTTTGATGGATAGAGTTCAGCTGAGTGTGAGGTGGATGAGGTACAGAGGTCCTAGGGTTCAGATCTGGTTGACTTGGCATCTTACCCTTTTCCCTTTCATGAAGAGTATTGGCCAGTTGAGAGATTTGCCTCTCCATGTTATGTTGGCTGGTCATGAATGTGCTCATGAGAAGCCCCATACTCTTCTCAAGGGAATTTATCCTGGTAGACTCATCACTATTTTTCAGAAATTTAGGTGGTTGTTGATTCATCATTGGGGTTGGTGGTGTGGGTTGGAGATTATTGGGAGGGGGGACAAATCTAGGGTTAGTCTGCTGGGGAGCAAACTGACCTTGGATTGGAGGCTGGAATGTAGATGGACCAACTTGATTGGGGCCTTGGTTCCATGAGAAGTTAGGGTGATTTCTCCACCCAGGGTTATAGGTTTCACTATAAGGATTGTTCATTACATGCACACTCTCATAGCTTCCATGCCCACTAGACCTATTAGGGCACTCATCCATCACATATGATGAGGTTTGGTATCCACTACATAAAGGGGGGTTCTGACAAACCTGATTTATCGGGGAAGGTCCCTTGGTCACTATGGCTTCCAGTCTTCTAATAAGACTGTCTAATTAAGCCTCTTTGGCTACAGTTCCCTCTATCAAAAATCCCTTACCAGAGTTTTCATTTTCTTGAGTGGATTCCCACTCTCTGGTCTTGTCCGCTAAGTCAACCAAAAACTCCCAAGCTTGATTTTCATTTGTGAATGATGTGAATCCAGTTGGGCACATGGATTTCACCAACTGCTTGGTTTGGTAATCTATACCCTCATAGATGATTTGACACAGATGCCAAGTATCTAGGCCATGGTGAGGACACTCTTGAAGAAGGTTGTTGAATCTCTCTATGAATTTGGAGAAGGATTCGTTTAGTCTGTGTCTGAACTGTAGAATGTCATTCCTAATCCTATTGATCTTATGCAAGGGAAAGAACTTCTTTAGGAAGACAACTGTAAATTGATCCCATGTAGTTATTGAGTCTCTAGGCAAACCATAGAGCCACTTTTTAGCTTGATCCTTAAGTGCAAAGGGGATGAATCTCAACTTAACTATATCATCAGTCAATTGTTGCATCTTAATGAGCACACATACCTCCTCAAACTCCCTAAGAAACAAATATACATCTTCATTAGCTACCTCATGAAAGTGGGACAACATACTAATGAAATTAGATTTAAGCTCATAATTGTTTCCTTGGGCGGTGGGTAAGCGAATGCATGAGGGTTGTGCAGCCCGTACGGGATAGAAGCGGTCCCTAAAGGTCATAGGTTGCCTCTCTTCTTCCTCAACCATGGTTAGAATTTCAACTCGTTCTATTCGGTTCTTAGAATTCCTCACCCAAACAAGCATACAAAAGCCACAATCCGAAATTAGGGCACTCCTCAAAGCTCTTTTTTTTTTTTTTTTTTATTTAAAACACTACGAATCAATTAAAATTGGAAACTAAACAAGCGTCACCTCCCTGGCAACGGCGCCAAAAACTTGTTTGAGTTTAAAATAATACCGCAAGCGTACGGGTCAATCGTAGCTACGGGTCGAACACGAGGAGGTCAACCTTGAATAAATTTTCACTTTCAACTAACGCGAAGTGTACAACTTACCAAATATGGAAACAACCTATATATGAAAACTACCAAATATAGAAGCAACTAAATTACCAAAGATAACAAATTAAAAAATAGAAACTAGGGCAACCATTAAGGGAATGGATGAATTAAAAGGAAGAAAGTCACTTGGGAAAGGGTTCCACCATGAGAATTAGGGCAGATCAATGACTAGCATATTAGGGCAAAGCATACATATGGCCTAGGTCTATAAGATATGCGACACGGCTCATATATAGCTAACATATCCTATGAAAATAGTACTCATACAACATACAATGTAAGCAAAAAAAAAATACATGAACATAATGGTGTCACAATGGATACGGCTAACGAACATGTATATAGTTCCCCTTGGAATGACATACAAGCTATAGACAGTCATCCATCGTAAGTCCAATATTGATCATGTTCATTAATCACATAAACAATGCTAGCCTTCAATTCTTCCTTCTCTCATGTTTTCACCCACTCCCAAGAGGAGAGGTTTAGCTAGCCATGAAAGCAATGAAGAGGGAAGGAAGGATTGATGGAGAAAAAGACATAGAAATTACTAAAACTAAAATTTATAAGAAGAACTTAGCTGATTCGAATAACCCCAACGAAGATGATTCCGTCACTTGAATCCCATCACTTGAAGGCGCATCCATTGAAGAACAAATTACCAAAATGTATAATGAAAATTACACATATGATCTTAGGGATGGGGAAATAAAAATTATCCTAACAATGATTCTAAAAATTAAAATTACATATGATAACCTAATTACATAAGATCTAAAAAAAAAACTAAAAAGAAGGGGATGAGAAATTAGGTATAAGGAAGAGGGTTGCTATCAACTAAAAAGGAAAACTACAATCTAGAAGGGAACTAAACGAAACTAGGAAAGAAATTCTGCTACTGCTACATTCAAAAATTAAGAATACTGCCGCTACTGTAATAGAAAAATAAAACTAAAAGAGAAAAAACTAAGGAATCCGAAAAAGGGCTGTCGTGAGTGCGGTCAAGAGATGGGGTTTTTATATGGGGGGAGAGAGAGCTCGTGAAAGGGAGATAGGAGAGATGAGAGATTTGAGAGGAAGTGGAAGAGAGAAGAGATAGAAGCCGAGAGGGTTTAGGAGAGAAATGGTGAGAGCCGTGAGTGGGATGAAATTATGAGAGATAGATTAGGAAAGAGGGAGAGAGAGGCCATGAGTGGGACGGAATGTCTTTTGTTTTTTTTTTCCTATCTCTCCTACTCCTCCTTTCTTTCTTGCGCAAATCCCATCTTGACCGATCCTTGCTTGCAGCCCTCTAAACTTCTAATTTGAATATGAAATCCCTCCTTTGTCCTTGGTTGCTTCAGTGAGAATTATTCCCATCCTACCCTTGGTCACATGTGAACAGGTGTAGGTCCCATGTGGCTTTTCTCTCTTCTCCAATAGTGAAACAAATGCAAAAAGAGGGTAAATGCTTGAGAGGATCTCAACCCTTGATCATAATTGTCTTCCTTGATGCCAAATATAACTCTCCAAAAATTCAGACTAGCCCGGGCTTGCATTTCGGCTCATTTCTGGCCCATTATTCTTTTACGGCCCAAAAATGATAATTGTTTGCATGGAGGCCTAAAAGGATGCGAAATTGAATTCCATCACGTCCATCTTGCTCAAAATTTAGCTCTGAACACAGCCGTACAAAAACATTGAGTAGCTTTACATGTGAATTTGGAGATGTAGCCCCCGATAGTCCAGAATAGCAATAAATAGCCCAAAAACCTGAAAAGCACAAGAAAGCACCGAGTAACTCTGTCCAGTGTGGTAAAATGTATGCTTTATGCCCTAAGATTTCACACATAAATGTGCTCATCAATCTTCTTCCGTTGGTAACTCTATCTTCTCGCATTATGCCACGAAGTGTTTGCACTTCATGTTTGGGAAGTGGGAAGTAGCCTTATATAGGATGTCATGAGTTGTGGACATTAGCTCAAGGATGTCTTAAACTTGGTAGAAGATGCTCATATTTCATTTGTCAAAGTCTTCCTCTTTGACAAACCACACCCTTCTTCGATTTACTGGAGACCCTACTTCTTCGTCGCCGCTTCTTCCTTCGTCTTCTTGAGGGATAGGCTGAATGAGGTCTGTTGGATCTGTTTCATCATCATCAACTCCCATGCTATTTACCCACTGTAGGGTTCCAATGGAGAACTCATCTTTAGATTTTGGCTTAAAGTCTTCTTCTTCACTATCGTTGGTCCTTCCTCCCATTTGGATAAGGAAAGTGTCTCCAAATAGAGTTTCACCAATGACTACAACTTGGATTAGACTTGGTGTGACCTCTTCAATTGTTCTCATGCTGTCTTCAGATGACCCTTCCTCAATGGGTTGAATGTGAATTGTGAAATCTTCTTCACCTTCTGAATTCTCCACATATACCATATGATTGATCTCATAATCGGTGAACCCGAATGTTCTCAGTTGCGCATTGGGTCTGAGGCTATCGAGTCCACTCTCTAGAAATTCAAGCTTTATCATCCGATGGTCAAAGGGTAGGCCTTTTCCTCAGTCACAACACTATCCACCTCCTCTGAACTTTCTATTACAGTTTGTCCTCGTACAGTAAGCACATACCATCATTCTTCTCGCTCTCCTTTTTCGAGCATACATGCTCTGGCCACGAAATGACATTGGCTGACTTTCGATCATCTCTTCTTTGTACATTTCCTTCAGAAAGTTACTGATATTGGTTCTTGCTTCTGCAGGGAGATCCATCTGCCACATGAGGTGCACTTTGTCCCTCCATACTATTCTCAATTCCCTTAAAGGTGCTTTTACAGGACGAAATAGAGTGGTCGGGTCCAAACCCATTATCCCTTCTTCCAATGCATTCATAGATCCCATGGGCGATCTTGGAGAATCGAGTTCATCTTCATCAAGTGACCCATTCAGGGTGGAGAATGTTTCTAGTATCTTACGCCGTTGAGGGTAAAGATATTCATGATACACTCCATGTAGATTCTCTAGGATTATGCCCACTTGCTCTTCCTCTATTAGATGGGGTTGTATGTTTTTGGCTTCTTTACGGAACCTTCTAACAAAGTTGGAGAATCCTTCATTCGGCTCTTGCCTTAGCGCATCTAATTCTTTTCTTTTCTTCTTACTCTCCTCAGTTTGGGCTGCTAGGATAGCCCTATAGTTTCGAGCATCCATCAGCCTTCGCTCTTGCTTCATAGGTTGAATTAGGATCATCGGGTCCTTAAAGGGAACAACCTCTTATAACATGTTCACTCCATGATCTGGCAGAGGGTTAGTAGTCACATTAGGCTGTGGACCTGTCTTTAATTCAATTTTCCCAGCATCTATCAAGTCTTGGATTGCATGCTTGAGGTGTATGCATCTGTCTGTCTGATGACTCTTCTGATTTTACTAATAACAGTGCCACTCTGGCTTATATCCTGGAGGTGGATTGGTCATATTCACTGGCCGTGGTGGTACAACATCCAACCTCCCTTCCTTCTTGAGTTTGAAGAAAAGGTGAGTGGGTTTCATACTGCCAAAAGTAAACTATTTGGGAGGGGTTGACTGCTCAGCCTGGATTACCAAAGGACGAGAAACTGTTGGTGAAATTTGCTTCTCGGTGTACTGAACGGTAGTAATTGCATTTACTTCGGTGCCTTTCCCTCTTCCTCCTCTGTTGTTCTTGCCAGAATAAGATCCGAAAGACTCTTTGGTTGATGTCTGGGCTTGTTTCCCTTTAAAGAGCTTGTCCTCAATGCGCTTCCTAGTGGCTATGAGTGCTTCGAAGGTCTTGATGTGCTGACAGTAGAACCGATCATGGTACTCTCCGTGTAGGTTCTCCAATATGATTTCAACTTGTTCTGATTCATTCGGGCGGTTCCACATCTTGGACGCCTTTTCACAGAACCTCATGATGAAGGTAGAATATCCCTCATCGGCTCCTTGCCTCAGGGTTTCCAACTCACGTTGGGTGATGTCCACTTCGGTGTTGTAAGAGTACTGTTTGGTGAATGCCTTTACAATTGTCGACCAAGTTTGAGTTTGAGTTTGGTCCAATTGGGTTAGCCACCTCAAAGCTGATCCTTTTAACAAGTAAAGGAATGCTTATCCCATTTGATATTCTGTGAGATTCCATGACCTAGCCACTGTAATGAAAATCTTCAAGTGAGCTAGGGGATCTCCTGTCCCATTGAACTTGTCGAGTTTCCATTTGAAATCTTCGGGTATTCTTTCTCTAGTGAAGCAGACCATGTCTTCTTCTGGTCTCTCAATAGCCTTTCCTTTTATTGCCATTTCGAGCTTCTCAACTTTCTCCATCATCTGCTTCTCCCTTTTCGTTTCTGGTGGGTCTTGGGGAGCATTGATTACTATATTCTCTTCTTCTATTATGATCCTGGGTTGTGCCCTAGACAGTGTTGGGCTCACCCTTGGCTCTCCAGGGGATGGTGCATTGTCTGCTTGAGATTGACCTCACATTGACTGGACCAACTGCATAACTAGTTGTTTCATCTCTGTTATTTCCCTTCGCATGTTAACCATTTCCAGACTCAGTGCTTCCTCTAAAGAATTGGCCTCTAGCGGATGCATGGTGCTCGTAACAAGGGGTGGTGACCTTGTTGGACTTTGTGTCAGGGGACTAGAAGTCAAGGGAGGTGAACCAGAATTTTCAACAAGCTTAGAAGGTGGAATCTGGTGGAGATTGGCCTGGTTCAATTGACCACCATGATGGTTCCACACAGGTAACGGGGATTTTCTTTGTTGTGGAATTGTGCCTTGCAAAGGTAAAAGGGGACAAATTTAGGACTCAAATGGGGAGATTCATTTTTTATCTTGTTTTAATATTTTATATTTTTTTGTTTACAAGCAAATATATACATGCATATATGTATACAATCAAAATGACAATTCACTTTTACTCTCTTGATTCTATTTTACTCAGGTAGTCAATGGTAACGATTGCATCTACGTTCAAGATTGCTTGGGAATAACCCTTGCCATCTTATGATATGATGCAAGCTTGCTATAGATCCTTCATCGTTTAATAGTTCTTGGAGATCAAATTTGAATCATCACAAGGAGATCTAATCGAGGACTTCTCAACGATCTACCTTTTCCTAATACAGAGCACCTCTCATCAGAATTCTGTCAATGTCACATTATTTAGACAGTGTATCTTTCTCCAAGGGACAATCGAGGCTACATTTTTTGATCCACTGACCTAAATGGATATGCGACGTGCATCGAGGGACATTCGAGGGACAAATAGAATTCTTCCCCTGATTGGTATTCTCCATTAAGAGAGTATGCTACTGAGATTTCCACTTTCGGCCTTGAAAAGCTAAGAGGTTAGTTTGTGACATATCCTAGTTGTATATGTTCTAATTTCTTACATGATGCATACAATAGGTAGGCTAATAGGATAGAACAAGGTCACCCTTGACAGGACCGATATACCTATCGCTCGTGATAGTGAATTGCGGGTATGTAGTTCTTTTGATATACCTAGGGAATAGATCGTGCGATCTCAGAGTAATCAAACTAGTGCCCTTTTTGCGTAGCGGAGTATCCCACATCACAGTAGTGAATACCCTCATCGGTAATTCTAGACTCATACAATAAATATCAAGGGTTGTGGCTTCGACCACGAATTACCCATGACTACACATAGGGTTCAACGACTAACCACGAGGTTGTGTGTTCCCATGAAGTGTTGTGTGTGCATGATAGTGGTGCAGGAAGCGGGTATCATCCGATGTCAGAGTACTTAGTATGATGTGCCCCACCTCCTCGGGGGTAGAGGCACAACATGGACTCCCCTCGTTGTTTGATTTCACTTCGAACACGATGCATGATGCAGTTAGTACAATAAAAGGGGTTAGCCAAACATGTTTCAATCAATAAATGCATAAGGGAGAAAATTTTTGCGGTCAACGGTAGCATCTAGTATTGAAAGCTTGACCATCACTCCCCAATAGAGTCGCCACTGTGAGGATCCGGTCTCCCTATCCGGTGCCCTTTTGGTAGGCGCCGGGGGTTGGTTATGTTCTCCTCGGTTGGAGAGAGAAGGAATGCATCTTCTTAGGGGTCATAATTTTCGGGGGATGGGGGTCATACAATGAAATGAAATGGAGTCACCACCTAGGGTTAGGACCTAGGACCCATTGGTGTAGCCCTAGAAGGCCTATGAGACTTCAGTTGGTCTGGTAAGAGATTCGGGATAAGTGGTCATGTTATGAGTGTGGTAAGGTGTTAGGCACCCACCTCGCCCGAATAAACCGGTCATCTACTAGATGCTTGTTTTTGAATATTCTCCCTTTATAAATGTCCTATACCCATATATATGGCTAAATAATGATGCACAAACTATTTAATTAAATTAAACTATGTTACACTAACTACTGTACACTACACGAGAATACTTGAAAGGACTACATTGTACTGGAATTAAAAGTTAACGGAAGAAATGCATACCTATATGCTTTAAACAAATACAATTATGCAAGACAGACAGCGTCCCCCAGCTCAGGTGGAGGTACAAGACTGACTTTGTCCCTTCATCGGACAGAGTAACGGCTTGCGTGTATCGGATCTTAAGATCTCGGATAGAATAATGGCGTTCCAAAGCTTTGGAAACTAGGGGCTCAAAGGCCAAACAGAGTGGCTATGCCACTGGAGGTTTCCTAGATTTGGGCGAAAGGGGTCGAGGAAGCTAGACTCAGCTAGCCCGGACTTCAGACAGGGGGACGAGGCTCGAAGGCTCAAAATCGGGCTGGGGCAGGACCCCAAAAATTGGAAAATAAGGAAAAACAGGAGCTCTGGGGGTGTCCCCTCTCCCATAAACTTGGATTTTGCAAATGAGGGGGGGACCCCTTTTTATAGGCAAATTTTGAGTTCGGCGGCGTTGTGGAAAATGTGCGGGGTAGCATGGCGGGGCCGCGGCAGAGCAAAAAAAAAAGGAAAAAATTTGGATCTGGACGTTCGCGGGGCCACACAGCGGGGCTGCACAAGCACGCGTGTGGCGCTGCATGGTAGGGCCGCTCAGGCCGCGGCACCGCGTGGCGAGGCCGTGTAAGTGCACATTGTACTATCTTGCATGGAGGCGCAGTGCGCGGCGTTGACTTACGTGGCCACATATGGTGCGTAGCGCTGCCGTGAGGGGCCGTGGCAGTGGCGCTGCCTTGTAGGGTTACACGGGGCCATCTGGTGGGGTGGCCGTACGTACGATGTACGTCCTACAGGGCAAGTGGGGATTTTTTTGGGCTATACAATGTTTGACAAGTTGGTTTTCGGGGACTGTAGATGCTGGATTTTGCCACCCCTCCAGCGATGACGACAATCGAACGTGAAAGACTGACAATGCCCTTTAAATACTCTTTCCCTTCAGAATGACTCAGACACCCCCTGTTCCACCTCTTTTCCACCCGTGGTCCTCCCGCATCCCCAGAACAACCCTACACGATGCCCTCGCCTGAAGCCCTGGCCCGGCGGCATCGCGCGCGGCTGCAGCACTAAGCAGTGGCACCGCGCCTGGCAGTAGCGTCGCACCAGGTTACGACGCGGTAGCTCAGTGTCCCGACCTGCGGCATTGCGCGGCAGTGCCCTGACCTGCGCCGTGCGGCGGTGTCACGCCCAGGGCCGCTGTTCCGTCAGGTACCCAAAGTGAAAATTTTTAGTTTTGGCAGCCCCGCAGGTTTTGCCGCGGCGGTGTCAAACGGATTTTTTGGCTATACTACTCCCACCCCTCATTTCAACAAGTCTCAAGTTGAGGAGAGGGGGGGACCCCCAGAGCTCTAGTTTTCAGTTTTTTTTCCTTTTTTCTTAGTTTCGGGGCCCTGTCCTTGTCCGATTTTGAGTTTTTCGAGCCTTGTCCCTCTGTCTAGAGTCCAAGTCCTCCGGACCTGCTTTTCCTAACCCGTTTCCGCCCAAAACCCCGAAGCCTCCCATGGCCTAGTCACCCTGCCCGACGTCCTAATTACTAGTTTCCGAAGCGCTTTCCAACGTCGTTATTTTGTTCAAGGTCCCAGTACCCGACACCTGTGCGTCGTTACTCTGCCCCATATGTGAAGAGGCCTAGTTTTCGAAGCCTTTCAATGTCGTTATTCTGTCCGAGGTCTCAGTACCCGACATCCATACACCGTTACGCTGCCCAACATCCGAGCGATTACTTTCCAAGTATTTTCTGACGCCTTTATTCTACCTGATATCTAGGTAATTACTTTTCGACGTCGTTACTCTGTCCAACGAAGGACAAAGCCAGTCTTTTGCCTCCACCTAAGCTAGGGGACGTGATTCGTCCCGTATAATTGCATTGGTTCAACGCATACAGGTATTTAGTCCTTTCATCGCATTTCAATTCCATAACAATGTAGACTTTTAAATTATGCCCGTGTAATGTACAGAAGTTAATTTAATTAAGCAGTTTGTACATCATTTTAGCTATACATGTGGAAATAGGACATTTTATGAATGAAGAATATTCGAAAACCAGCATCTAGTAGAAAGACCGATTTTACCGGGCGAGGTGGGTGCCTAACACCTTCCCACTCTCATAACCTGACCACTTACCCCGAATCTCTGACCAGACCAAACGAAGTCCCGTAGCCCTTCACAGGGCTACACCAATGGGTCCTAGGCCCTAATCCTAGGTGGCTACTCCATTTTACTTGATTGTATGACCCCCTCTCCAGATAAATCATAACCTCCGAGAAGATGCATTCCTTCTCTCTCTCCAACCAAGGAGCATAACCTAACCCCATCTGAACCAAGCGTTTGGGACGCACGATTCAGAGAACGGATCCTCATAGTGACAATTCCACTGGGGAATGATGGCCAAGCTTTCAATACTAGATGCTACCGTTGAACGCAAGAATATTCTTCCTTCTGCATTATTGATTGATAACATGTTCGGCTAACCCCTTTTGTGTACTAACTGCATCATGCATCGTGTTCAAAGTGAAGTCAAACGATGAGGGTACTCCTGTTGTGCCTCTACCCCCGGGGAGGTGGGGCATATCATACTAAGCACTCTAAGATCAGATGATATCCACTTTCGCCACCACTATCATGCACACACAACACAGCATGGAAACACACAGCCCCGTGGTTAGTCGTTGGACCCCATATGTAGATATGGGTAATTCGCGGCGAAGCCATAGCCCTTGATATTTACTGTACGAGTTTAGAATCACCGACGAGGGTATTCACTAGTGTGTCTTGGGGTACTTCACTACTCAAAAAGGGCACTAGTTTGATTAATCTGAGATCGTGTGACCTACTCTCCAGGTTTATTAAAAGCATCACATACTGACGATTCGCGACCATGAGCGATAGGTATATCGGTTCTATCAAGGGTGATATTTTTCTGTCCTATCAGCCTACCCATTGCATGCATTATGTAGGAAATTAGACCATATATGATTAGGATACGCCACAAACTAACGTAGCAACCCTTCGGGGCCAAAAATGAGGTTCTTGGCAGTATATCCTTCTTAATGTAGTTTACTCGTCATAGGAAAGAGCTTCATTTGTCTCTCGATAGTCCCTCAATAAAAGCAACACAGTCGTTCGGGATGGTGTATCAAAAAAAATGTAGCCTCGATAGTCCCTCGAAAAATGGTACACCACCCATGACATTATGTCAATAATAGACCTCTGGTTGTTCCAAAATGGAAGGTACTCTACATTAACTAAGGATAGACTATTGGGAGACCCGCGAGAAAGCCTCTTCGTGACGATCCTAATTTGATCTCTGGGAGCCATTGAACAAGGGAGGATTTATGGCAAGAAGTGGAGTGAAGAGGTCAGAAACGGATCGTCACGCTACCCAACCACTGTTTGTATATACATGTTTGTATATTTGCTTTGTAAACCAGAACATAGATATGTATATATACATACATAAAGAAATTAAAAAAATAATTAAAAAAATGATAATTTGTTTGTCACACGAAATCCTAAAGCAATCTTTTGCCCTTGCAAGGCACAATTCCACGATGAAAGAACCCTTTGTTGCCCGCTTGGGACCGTCAGGTCGGCCGATTAACTCGGGCCCACCTCCACCAATCTCTATCCCCTTCGTCCAATAGAAATCCTAGCCCATCTTCCAGCCCCCCGAGGCAGAGTCCAGTAGGGTCACCTCCTCTTACAAATAACAGGGATCCATCAGAGGCCAATTCTTCGGAAGAAGTTTTGAGTCAAGAAATGGTCAGCATGCGAAGAGAGATGACTAAGATGAGGCAAATGGTTACACAGATGGTTCAGGAGATGCAAAGTCAGTCTCGAGGAGACAATGCACAAATCCCCGGAGAACCTAGGGTGACGCCTATACCCAGAGTACAACCCAAGGTTATGATAGAGGAGGAAGAGGTTGTGGTCCTCAACACCCCACAGAATCCCCCTGAGATTGAAAGAGAGAAACAGATGAGGGAGAAAGTTGAAAAACTGGAGATTGTTGTGCAAGGGAAAGCAGTAGCAAAACCAGAAGATGATTTGGTCTTCTTCCTGACGGGAAGGATACCTGAAGACTTTAAATGGAAGCTTGACAAATTTGATGGGACGGAGGACCCCAAAGCCCAACTGAAAATCTACATTACTGTGGCCAAATCATGGGAACTTACACAGAATCAAATGGGTCAAGCCTTCCTTTACTCATTGGCTGAATCAGCTCTGAGGTGGCTCACTCAATTAGACCTGACTCAAACTCAAACCTGGACGGCGGTGGTGAAGGAGTTCACCAAGCAGTATTCTTACAACACTGAGGTAGATAATACTCGATGTGAGTTGGAAACATTGAGGCAAGGAGCCTATGAAGAAATTTCCAATTTCATTATGAGGTTCCGCGAGAAGGCATCTAGGATGTGGAAACGTCCAAATGAAGCAAAGCAAGTGGAAATGATTCTAGAGAACTTACATGGGGAGTACCATGACTGCCTCTACCGTCAGCACATCAAAACCTTTGAAGCACTCATAGCTACGGGGAAGTGAAATGAAGACAAGCTCTTCAAAGGAAAGCAAGCCTAGGCTTCGACTAAGGAGGCCCCTGGATCTTACCTTAACAAGAATAACAAGTAGTAGGAAGAGGGAAGGGTCCCGAAGTGAATGCGGTCACCACTGGCCAGTACACTGAGAAGAAGATTCCACCGACAACCACTGCGTCGTTGGTTATCTAAGCAGAACAGTCAACCTCTCCTAGACTGTTCACTTTTGGCAATATGACTCCTACTCACCTCTTCTTCAAGCTCAAGAGGGAAGGGATGTTGGATGTCTTACCACCGAGACATGTAGATTTGGCCAATCCACCTCTAGGATACAAGCCAGAGTTACATTGCTACTATCATAATCAGAAAGGTCACCAGACCGATAGATGCATACACCTTAAGCATGCCATACAAGACCTGATTGACGCAATCATCGGTTGAATCGTCTTCTTTGTATTCCAACAAGAATAATTGCCAAGATTTACAACGGTGTCCCGATGCAAAGCCATAGTTGTCGGTCGAAACGCCAGGACTTTGTTTCGTATGTCGGAGTGGAGTCCGGAGTTAAAACAACTGACTAGAAATGTTGCCGACAGGGATGTGATGTGGTGTGCTAAAGCCTCAAAACTACACTGATTTTCTACTACTTTAGTTGTCCGAGAGAGCTTTACAAACGTCGTCTGCGGGTAATCAAACTTTGAGGGTCCGAACCTGAGCTCCAACACTCTAGTGAAAGCTGTCCAGGTAGTGAACTGCTCTGATCGATGCATCCACTAGAACCATTGAAGGGCAGGTATCCATATGGAACGACAATCTGAGTAGACGCTGATCATCAGCAGTCCCATGAAAATCAAAAAACGCTCGGCCTTGAATACCAATCCTATCAGATCGATTTCGTCGAATTGGGGAAAGTCGAGTCGTATTGTTCGGGTTTGAATTGTGTTGGCCATGATGGGTGGAGTCGTAGAAGGAGAAGCCACGAATGGCCCACTCCGAGGTTCCAATATCGCCGCTGATAGGCATAAGGCTTGTTCTAACCGTCCGTCCATAGCTGTCACGTGGATCACGAGCTCAGAGAAAGAATGTTGTTGGTCGATGACTATAGAGTGTAGCCGATCTAGGCGATCTCTTGTGATGTAATCGTGTCTCCCAAGATTTTGTTTGACTCATCGAGATGGCGAAGTCGTGTGTCGTCCGCCATGACGAAATTTCCTCTCAATGAAAGCACCAAATGTTACATTTAATAGAGGATGATGCAAATTGACAAAGAAATGCTAACTTCGAGGGTAGCAACCTAGGATCTTTATCCCCTCCAGTTTTTTGCCCGACCTAGTTCCCCAGTTCCTCTAACAAAGAGGGGGGGGGGGCTGGAATGACCACCCTACCCCTGCCCAGGTGGGGTCCATCACCCCCTATTAAAGGAACTGGGCCGGGCAGGGAACTGGAGGAGATAATTTTCCTAGCAACCTACTAGAAAAGAAAATGAGAGGAAATTGATTCATTCATTGTCTGTGTCCTTTTGCCCTATTACATATATAGGACTGTGTACAACCATTTCTATTCCCTGATTACCCTGATTCTCACTCGATCATTCGCTAACAACCTACCACGATGTCTAACAGAATTTTCCTTTACAGCTCATATTTCTTACACATAATCATCTAACTTTGTAGGTAGTTTTCTACTCCTCTGTGTACGTCGGGAGTTTGTTGAAGCAGATGGGACTCTGGCCACGTCATCAATAGAGGTGTATGTGGGCCCTTCATCAGGCTGAGTCGTATTAACCACGCTTGGGTTTACCAAATGGAAGAGGAGAAATAAAGAAAGAATTAACGAATAGCAAGGAAAGAGGAGAGGTTGTACCTTAGTTGAGGGAAGAGAGAGACTGATGGGAAGGAGGAAGGAATTTTGCCTCTAATAGTAAATTGGTGTAGGCTTAAAGAGAGAATGGGAAGATATCTTAGATGAGAACTCAGAGTTGCAAGGGAGAAAGAGAAGTTCCACTACTACAGCCGCACATATGTATAAATAAAATAAAATCAAAAGACAGACTTCTAATTGGAATGTAAAAATGAAACTAATCTGAAACTAATTTGCAAACAAACTCCATTTCCTATTTAGCCTATCCAAAGCAAAACATGATAAAATAAAAGACAAAAGAATACAAATTAAACCCAAAATAATTAACTAAACTACTACCAGCCTTTATTAGACCAAAAAGCCCAGGTTAGCTTGGTTCGATTTGGGTTTGGTTTGCCAAAGTCAATCGAATTGGTCCAACCATTCTAGAGCCACTACATCAGGGAGGGAGGACATGGAGGGGAGGGGGTGTTCCATTTTTGGATCATTATCTGTTAGAACTTGTTTACATTTATGTTACCCATAACATAATCATATATATTTAACATATGAAGAAAAATTCTCTTTGGGGGAGTGTGTGCCCTGCACCCAGACACAGAAGGGGACAAAATGACCGCCCCACCCCCATGATTGACGGTAATGGCCCTATTGATGCCGCTGTGTGCTTTCCCATTGGCCCCTGTGCACGCAGGGGCCACGCTCCCCTACAGAGAACTCTTGCCCTTAAGATATATACTGACTCGTAAAATTCAACAAATACTAAATTCTTCCAAATGGCTTTAGATGTTATTTATATCCTCTAGTTAGTTATTTCATGTCATCCAAATAGAATAACTTGATCTGTAGTTTTTCCCAATTTTCAAAAACATGAACATTCCAATATCTGCTAAGTGAAATATCACAATGACACTTAAGACAGACTGATTTAAATTCACTGGATGCATTCTGCAGATATTACTTCATACAGGGAGAGCAAATTTTAAATTCAAATTTCAATAATTTGCAGTTGTAATGCTGTAGACACTACTTGAATAATGAACTATCAAACTAAATTAAAGTAAGAACAACAAATGAGGAGCAAAAGCCAACAGCATACCAAAATTCATTTAGGGTTGTTCAAACCCCAATTACACTAGTTACATTTCAGCGTAGTATACTAAAAAATACTCTGACCTTTGTAAGGGAGTACAACCACTTTGCCCTACGACCATCTCTTCCATAAAAATATAAAATGCAGCAGGAAGTTAAAGATGGGTAGGACATGACAAAGTAAAAACTGGTTTACAACAAACACTAATCGGTATGATATTCCATTTTTTAAGACTATACCCAGCTTCTTACAAGTAAAGAATAAAAGAACAGCTCAGAATCATTCAGAAGAGAGGGGACAAAAGAAATTAAATACTATATATGGTTAACATACATGTAGACACAATTGCTTATCTTTTCAGCAGCCAGCAGCTTTTAAGAATTTGTCATAAGGGCTGGAAGGAGGTAGCTTGAAAGACTGCTGTTCAAACTCACTCAAACAGCACAACTGATCCGGTCTATGAAATTGCTCTGTATCCACTGAAGTCAAAACCCCCTCTTGAAATTCCATTTTCTGGCAGAATAGCCATACAACACAGTTAAACCAAGAATAATTGGTTACATAACATGTTTGAGCAAGGAAAAACTGAAAATATGCTGCATCCTTTTTTCCCTTCATTCCCCCTCTTCTGTTCAGTGATTTGCTGGGTGGTGTAAAGTAATGTATTCACACCAAATGACAGATTCGAGACGTTTGGTTCTGAACAACTTGCAAAACACTAGGATTTTCATAAACAAAACCATTACTTATTTAATGAAGGTTACATGGAGTAGCCAAATCACCTATTAAGCATGAGGTGCAACATGTAAGAACTTGATAGAAATGGGGATTTGTAAAGATTTAGAGAAAATAAAAATACAATAAAGTTGTAATAAGAGAGAAGGGCGAAAGTTATAATTGAAAACCACTAAAAGAAATATGATGGATCAAAAATATTTCTATTGTCACCAAAGAAAATGAGGAAAAGGGTAAAATAGAAAACCCTCCCGGTAAGCCTAAACTTAAAATAATGGATAGTCCATCCATCAATCAAATCGGTTATCTAGGAGCATGGTTCAAAATCTCGCGATATATCGCCGATATTTTGGTATATTTCGGATATCTCGACACTGTCGAGACGAGATGACCATACGAAATGAAAAAAGTCCCAATTTTGGTATATTTCGTGAAATTTTGTCAAAATTTTGTGAAATTTCGTCGAAATTTTGTGAAATTTCGGTATATTACTTAAACAATGTGTATTTAACTATTTATACATCAGGGTCCGACCGTATACTGTCAATCAATGGTGCAAACCCAAAACACCACTTTGAGTTCATTTTTTTTGCAATATGAAGGTTTAAATGTGTTTATTTAGCTTAAATAAGGGTGTACATGAAGTATCAGGCCTTAATATGGCCAAAAACCCACCGAGATGGACTGCCGAAATATGGCAGAAAAAATACCATATTCCGGCGAAATTTCGGTAAATTTCGGATATTGGGGAAATCTCGACCTGCCCGAAATGGCGAGACGAGACGAGATCTTGAACTATGTCTAGGAGGCTCATCAAGAAGAACAGACTGGTTCTTCTTTTCTTTCCTTTTCTAATGGTCCTCTAAAATGTGATCGATAGGTTGTTTGTTCATACTTCAAAAGCCTAAACAAGATTATGGTAGAACATAGATCTTTTGTAAAACAACCATTTAAAACATTTCTTTTTGTTTGATAAAACACAAAACGTCATACATAGTGTTAAATCAGTAAGAAATATATTGATTTTCTCTAATTACCATGATTGCAGAAGAGGGGCCTTTTCTTTCTTTTTCCACAGGGATGCCTATTCCAATGGCATCCTGCTGAGTCTTGAAACTTAGAAGCACAGACATCTTCTGCTGTTTACCCATTACAAGTGCCTCACACTGATTCTTCATTTGGTCATAAGGTATTGGTGTAGTAGAAACAGGGAAACTTGCAACTTGCCGTGCTGTGTCCAAGACCTGTCAGGAATTTTAACCAGAAAAGTAATAATTCTTGAAATATGTAAACCACCAAGCTATCCCTAGACTGCTATCTTATTCTGAAATAAGCATGGATTCAGATGAATAATGGACAATGAGATCTTATTTCAACAAGTTGGGGTCAAGTAATTCAAATTTAAAAGCATAGGCGGCAAAAAACAGCATAAGGTTACTTTATAGGGGATCATATTAAGGATTTTTTTTTATAATAAATGCAAGGGATGAGAACAGTAGCTCAAATGGTTGAAATACTTCACGTTAACCAAGTAATTGCATGTTTGAGCCCTCACTCACAAAAGGGAAATGGAATGAGACCTTCCACTCAATAGACCAGAAAAGCTGATCATTTTAGTGGAATAAATCACTCAAATGCTTGACTGACAGGAAATTTATATGGGAGCATTGCACAGCTAGATACTGATGGCAGTATACCCTCGCTAATCTGTTCATACAGTCTCTGGTGCATCACTTAGACTCATGTGATAATTATTCTAGATTTTCAGAGAGGGAGAAAGTGCCAAATACCGATTCTAAGAGTTGGTTAACACTCAGAATGTCAAGTGAATTGACAGAGAGTGATGTTTTGCGACCCAATTGACTTGCACTTTCTTCAGGAAAAGATTCTTCATCTGTCAATGCAGCTGGATGCATAATCTGAAAGTAATCACTGGATTTGTTAATACTACTTCTTTCATTCAAACGATTGCTGGCATAGAGCAAAGGCACATAGATCTAAATATACTTACCTCATCAAAAGCATGAAACTCCATTAGTGCAAGAGGAGAACATGGCCGTGGAGTCTCCATGAATAGTGGTACTCCCATTGAATAAGCATCATCAGGTGAAAATCCTTCAACTAGCTGTTTCTTTATGCTTGACAAATGATCCTGTAGTAGAACATCAGAGGGTTTATAATAATCCTTATTAAAGTTGCATGATCTCTACTCAGGAGACGGAGAAACTTCAATCCTTCATCAGTCTGACTGAAACAATCGTGCATTGATTCTCAGATGGTTGTCATAGCTTACCAACCATCCAAATGAAGCTCTTAATGGTGTAACAGGATTCATCTAGCCAACCCCAAATGACGGAACAGGGTTTATCTGGGTTGATTACCCATCAAAATGGGGTGGCATTTCTGATGGTTTGAATTGATAAACATATGTGTGATGTCAATTACATCCACATCAAATCAGAAATTTCACATTATACATTGAGAACCTAATGCAGTTCAAGGTTTTATATTGATTCTAGAAGCAAGAACTACAATCATAACCAGGATCGATATAGAAATTGGTAGAATTAATGCAAGGAAAGTTAGTAAAGATTAAGAGAAGTTGAATAATTCACAAACTAACAGACAGATCTGACTGAAAAACCTCGCCCAGGGTATGGTCTTAACATATCTATCAATTGAATTGAGAATTTTGAAACTCTGATTAAAATTGATAGATGATTCTCAGACTGCTTATATTTCAAGCAAGTTCAAGAACTAAGATACCAAACCAGATACCAGTGATCAGATCTCAGATTCAGAACTAGAACTATTCAAACAAGTATTAGACATTCAAATTAGTAACTCAGAATTAATATCCAACAAGAATATTTGCAGAATACTGAAGTCGATTTGAACAACAGGAGAAGAAAAGAGAGAATATGATAGGATCAAGAGAAGAATATGATGAACAGCAGTAGAGACGTATCACCTGGTTATTGAAGAACCAGATCTAGAAGAAGAATTGAGGAGAGAAGCAAAGGACTGATCTGGAAAACCAGTCCGGTATGCAGAGCTCAACAGAATCAGAACTCTTAAAAAAAAACTCAAATTTCATTACCAAAACCATGTCGGATTGATGGGGGTGTGTGTACATATATAAGGACTCTTTAAATTCCTAACTAGACTCACAAAAGGACTCAACACTCTCACACACTGAATTAACTTAATAGACTCGAAAATAAAACTTTATACTTGCTAACAATTATCCTAATCTAACTCAAACTCCTCTAAGACACTAATCTAGTGTACTGACTTCATCCCCAACTTATAGGCATAGGCTTATCATTTAGGCCCATTGCAAAAGCAAACCCATAAACAAGTAACCCAAGGTCTATAGAACCCATCCACAGCCCAAAATGAGGTCTTCCTAGGCCCAATCAAGCAGTCGAGACTGCATCAGAACCACGCATAGACATAAAAAAGGGCGTACCCAGTGCACGAGGCTCCCGCCACACATGGACATAGTCAAGGATAAATTCTGAAAAGTGGCATGCGATTACAATCTACAGCATCCTTCCTATCCATTATTCAATCACTAGATATTTACAGGCGATCCAATTGCAAGGCCATTGTTGATCAGAAGTAGCCTGGAAAGAGTGCCTTAGCCTGCATTCATAGAAGTTTACATCTCACTAAGAATACTTACATCGGAGGTGAAGAACATGGAGAAGTATCAAAGCTTCCGCCACATTCAATATCCCAAAAAAAAAAAAACAGAATGGGGCTCTAAACACTGCTTTATTAGGAAAACAGCTACGTTAATTATCCAACAGAAAGATACCTAATTGAGACAGTTTTAGGAGGCTAAGTATGGTGTTTGAGGTAGAGAATGCAAGCTAGAGTGAACACCACAAGGTTATTATAGGAACAAACATAATTTAAGGTGGAAGACGGTGAAAGAATTAGAAGATGATATAAATAGGAGTAGAAACTATAAGCTATATGAGTTGTGATGATATTGTATCCCTGGCCCTCGTCCAGGAAGTCACCACCAACAATTTATATTGAGATGTGGCTAGAATGATATGGAGGCTGATTGACAGATGCAGGAGCAGGTCTTAGAGGAGGGACACATAAACTGAAGTGGTTCTTTGGTAGACGGGAAGGGTCATGTCTGTGAAGTGCTATGTTAACTCTCTTGCAGTAAGAGAGGAATTTGTTTCTTCATTGAAGCAGATTCTGGGAGATCAGTTCCTCCTAGACTGAAGGCACACCTGAATTGTTTAGCAATCAAACGATTTTGACGCTCATTCACTTGAAGGATTAACGACTACCTCTATGGTGCAAAGAGAAGCAAAACACTTATTTATATTCTATAAGATGTAATGGCACTTCTGGTACTAATTTCCAAACTCCTTTAAGTTCCATAGATGATTACAAGGATGTGAATTATCACTTGGCCAATTACCATTTGGAAAACCTAGTTACATGCTATTTAAAACATTCCTTTCCACTGTTTACAAGATCAGATTTAAGGTTGGAAAGGATGGAAAGATTTTTGAATGCAGCGAAGGAATACGGGAATATTTAAATTTTAGTGCCAATATAGAACATTCACACAGTTGTGCAGGTTATATCTGTGCTGCATAGTGCAAAGTTTGGCCTTTGTATCTAATGTGGACTATTCCCGAACCAGAAAAATCCAGCAAAAGACTAATACTTGACAGGATCATACAATAGAGAAGAAAGGACCAGAAATACGAGAAAGTTTACATCTCAGAACAGAAGATTGAGAATAGGCCAAAAATCTGGTCGAGTGGTCTATCCTATCAGTAGAATAAGCCTGCAGAATTTGCAAAGGATGTCCAATTTCAGAGAAGTCCTAGTGCTACTAGGAGTACAGGTAGCAGAACCAGAACTAGACTAGAGTAACAACCAGAATTCTTCATTGTGGAATTCTGCAAATACTGGCTTGTGAACAATGTGCTCACAGCCTCTTTATTTATAATAGGAGGAACATTCCAGAACTGGTACAAAGACAATAATATCCCTATAGACAATATTACCCTTGTACCCATTACAACACTCCCCCTCAATTTGGTGCATATATATCAAGTATGCCCAACTTGCTAATTACAAAAGAGAATAACTTATGACAAAGACCTGTAGTGAGAACATCAGCTGACTGATCACTTGACTGAACAAATGAGACACACACAACTCCTTGCTCTAGCTTCTCCTTGATGAAATGCCTATCAATCTCCAAAGCTTGGTGCAATCATGTTGGACTGGGTTGTGTGCAATGCTAATGGCAGATTTACTATCACAATAAAGACACATGGGGAGATCTACTGGAACACTTAGGTCCTGTAGAAGACTTTGTAGCCAAAGTAGCTCACAAACTCCATGTGCCATAGCCCTAAATTCAGCTTCTGCACTTGACCGAGCAACAATAGACTGTTTCTTGCTTCTCCAAGTGACTAAGTTACCTCCAACAAAGGTACAGTAACCTGAGGTAGACCTCCTGTCATCTGGGCAGCCAGCCCAATCTGCATCAGTATATGCTTCCACTCGAATATGACTGTGAGGAGAGTATAAAATGCCTTTCCAGGAGAAGACTTCAAGTATCTCAAAATTCTGTAGACAGCCTCCAGATGTGAAGAGTGCGGGTCATGCATGTATTGACTTACAAAGCTCATGGAAAAGGCTATATCTGGTCGGGTGTGGGATATGTCAAGCAACCAACTAACCTTTGGTACATGCCTTTGTCAACTGGATCTCCTTCCTTGCTCGTCAAATCTATGTTTGGCTCCAATGGTGTATCTGCAGGTTTAGAACCTAGCATTCCTGTTTCACTTAGCAGATCAAGGGTATATTTTCGTTGGGACAGGGAGATGCCTCGAGCTGAATGGGCAACTTCAATTCCCAAGAAATATCTAAATCTCCCTAGATTTTTCACCTCAAATTCAGTTCCCAGGTAATTTTTCAACCTTTTCACTTCTTCGGTATCATTCCCAGTGATCACTATGTCATCAACATAGTGATATGCTGCCCCACCTTCTATATAAATAGAATGTGGTCAGCGTTACTTTGCTTGTAGCCATTTGACACCATTGCTTTGTGAAATCTCCCAAACCAAGCTCATGGTGACTGCTTCAAGCCATACAAGGCTTTCTTTAGGCGACAAACTTTCCCTTCGGTCTTTGAAGTAGCAAACCCAGGTGGAATTTCCATGTAAACTTCTTCTGAATCTTCATGGAGGAAGGCATTCTTTACATCCATCTGCTGAAGTTCCCAACCTTGGTTAAAGGCACAGGAGATTATTACTCTGATTGTGTTCATCTTCGCAACTAGGGCATACGTCTCCTGATAATCAATGCCATGGGTTTGGGTAAACCCTTTTGCAACCAATCTGTCCTTATACCTTTCAACAAACCCATCTGCCTTCTGTTTAATGGCAAAGACCCATTTGCAGCCTACTGATTTCTTTCCAAGAGGGAGAGATGTTAATTCCCAGGTTTTGTTCTTTCCCAGAGCACACATCTCTTCATTCGTTGCTTCTTTCCACTTCTATTCGGCAATTGCCTCCTACCAAGAGTTAGCAATAGAAACAGAGGACAAAGAAGAGACAAATGCATGGAAGGAAGGGGATAAAGATTCATATAACACAAAATTGGAGATGGGGAGTTGCAACTCCTTTTAGATTTCCGGATAGCAATAGGTAAATCAAGACTAGGATCTTAAACAGAGACTTACCAGGAGTAGAACTTGGAGTAAGTAGTAAAGATGGAGCAAGTTCGATGATGGTAGTCTTTTTGTGCCATGTTCCTCTGGAGAATGTCTCCTTGAAGTGGGATATTTTCCAGGTTCCCCTAAACTAGAGGCTGCTTTGGAGAATGTCTCCTTAAAGCGGATATTTTCCGGACTCCCCGAACTAGAGGCTGCTTAAAGTCTCCTTGTATTAGTGGTTGTTCTGTTCTGCCTAGTGATCCCTTCTTGGAGTTCTATTTACGTAGATGATTCTTCAATAGTGGGAACATCAACTTCCGCAGACTCAATAAGAGGAGACACCTCTTTACTCCTAGGCTCTCTCTGAAGAGGTGTAGTGGGTGAAAAATAGGCCTCCGATTCTTGGAAAACAACATCCATAGTGACCAAAAGCCTTTGTGTAGGGGGTGATAGCACTTGTAACCCTTTTGAGTGGCGAATATCCCAAGAATACACACCGTAACCCTTTAGGATCAAATTTACCAATAGGATGATGATTTCGGGCAAAGACAAACACACCCAAACAACTTGTGTAGGCAGCCTATTAATGAGATAGGTGGCGCAAGGACTGCATCTCCCAAAAATGTGGAGGGACACTCATGGTAAATATGAGGGAGCGAGCAACCTCCAATAGGTGTCAGTTCTTCCTCTCTACAACGCCATTTGGTGTGTCAACACATGAGGTCTGATGTATAATGCCATGAGAATCTAAGTAGCTGCGAAAGCGGCTGTCCATGTACTCCTTCACATTGACTATGCGAAAAATCTTCACATTTGCTCTCTTGTGAAATAGTTGAGCACAACTCTTTAAGATTCTTTTATCATTAAAGCAATCAATAAAGATTGGCCATTATATCGATTAGATGTGAAGAATGTCTTTCTTCATGGTGACTTGGAAGAGGAAGTGTACATGCAAACCCCACCAGGCTTCAAAATACCTTGGCTAAAGGAAGGTGTGTCTCCTCAAGAAGGCACTATATGGACTTAAGCATCACCAAAGGCATGGTTTGAGTGCTTATGATAGGCTATTCGAAAAATGGATATTCCCAGTCAAGTGACCACACTCTCTTTACCAAGCGGGGCAATGGTACCATCACAACCCTCATTGTCTATGTTGATGATATTGTAGTCACTTTGGAGATGATACGGCTAAGATAGATAAGCGAAAATCTACTTGGCTCAACAATTTGAAATCAAAGATCCGGTCCCTTGAAGTATTTCTTAGGCATTGAAGTATCAAGGACCAAGAGAGGAATCAACATATGTCAACAAAAGTTTGTGCTTGATTAGGCGACGAGAGACGGGGATCCTTTGCCTTCCCACCCAAGCCTTCCTCCTTCACCGAAGAATCCTATCCCCCTTCTTCCTAACTCTTGGATGCGGTTCGAGAGTGACCACCTCTTCTTTCTACTTGCCCTTTTATCTCTACCATTGTGGGATGTGAGCCATTTCGTTTACCTAGTCTAGTAGCGAGTAGACATTACCTTTCGCTATTTGAGAGTGGCTTCTCTAGGTCATGACTTACCTTGGCTGCTCTATCTACGACACTATTGGCAAGTTTGTGTTTGGGGCTCTTTACCATATTTGGATGGAGAGGAACCTTAGGAGATGGACCTCTACCTCTTGTTCCTTCGACTTGATTTGGAAAGCCATCTCTTTGGATGTCTCCTCTAAGAGTTTTATCCTTCATAAGGCTTTTTGGATTCCCAAGAAGGTAGAATTTAGAGCTATGGCACATAGAGTGTGTGAACTCATATGGTTGAAAAGGCTTGTTCAGGAACTAGGATTTGACACTAGAGGCCCTATAAGACTCAACCGTGATAACAAGGCAGCCATTAGTATTGCCCACAATCCAATGCAACATGACAGACCAAGCACATTGAAGTGGATCGACACTTTATCAAGGAAAAGATAGACTACGGCTAGATTTGTACTCCTTTTGTGAAGACCTGACCAACTAGCGGATATCTTCACCAAGGCTCGACCTCTTTCACTTTGGTACTCATGAAGTCGGGAATGCATGACATTTATTCTCCAACTTGAGGGGGAGTGTTAGAGTTGTTAGAACTCATGTGATAAGGGTAGTTTGGGAACTAGTCTTATATCTAGTGTCCCCATTATGTATTTTCTATTTCTTACCTTTCTTATCTTTTACCTCCCTAGGAATGTGTATGTAATATTCTCAAAGTCTATTAATGAAGTAAGATGGGTGTGGAGAGTTCACTCTTACACACAACACATTCCACCGAAATACACTCTTCTCTTCTTCTTCTTCTTCTTCTTCTTCTTCTTCCTCTTCCTTCTCTATCATCTCCTTCCTTTCTTACTTGCTTCCCTAACCTAAAATCCAACTTAAACCACAGAGGAACAACTACCACTAAAGGAAATACTTGAACCAGGATTTTTAGGTAAGGAAATGGTAGAGGCAGCCGTAGATGTGGAAGAAGAAGCACTAGTGTCCAGCCGGGTCATCAGATTGCGAAGGTGTTGCATCTCGTCCTGGGAAAGAGGACCGGACGGATCAGCAGGTTGATCGCCAGAGGATGCCTGGTTGGCCTGGACTGTGGTAGAACGATTTGGGCCACCCCCACGAGTATCTGTCGGGCGCCCATGAAGCTTCCAATAGTGGTCCTTTGTATGTCTTTCCTTACCACAATAATCACATTTGACCGAAGAGCGATCACTGCCCACACGATCACTTGCAATACCTTAAGAAGTATTACCCCTGGAAGCGGCCTAGGCGTCAGACAGAAGAGCAAATCGTTCTTGTGTAACAGGATGAACCATAGCTGTTCGGCGACTGTCTTCAGCAGCAACAATGGCATAAGCATGTTCAAGAGTAGGAAGAGGATCACGATTGAGCACTGTTGCCCGAATTTGATCAAATTCAATGTTAAGTCCGGCAAGAAAATAAAAAACATGCAAGTCCTCTTCCCACTTCTGAAACGTAGTAGTGTCCATGTCACAAGTAGTAGTAAAAGTCCCATAAAAAACCAGTTGTTGTCACATGGTACACAACTTGGTATAATATTGGGAAAGAGAACTCCAATTGCTTGGTCGAAAGAATTTTTTGACGAAGTTCATAACGGGAGGCAGCATTGCCCACTTGGGAGTATGTATCCTTGGCTGTTTTCCAAATCTTCGTAGCCATATCAAGGAGAAGATAATGCCCGGAGATTTCTTATGAACAAAATGGGAAGAAACTAAGTTGCAGCAGAATCCAGCTTGACAGATGAATGCAGCTCCCAAATAAACCTTCAAGAACTTGAAAAATAGATCTTCAAAACCTGGGCAGACTTGATCAGCAAACTTTCACCAATCTTCAACAATTGTCCAGTGATGAATCTCTGACTGATAATCTTGAAGATAAGCAACTAGGGCAACAAGCAGCGGAAACAAATAAATCAGGCAGCAGATATAATCAACCTAACTGTAAAACCTCATATAGGCAGGCAATAACCAAACATCTTCAATACTTTAATACTTCAATCTCCCCCTTACGGCAAACTCAACCCAATAACAAAGGATACCTAATGGCAATGGTGGAAAACTCTGATCTTCTATGTTTTGCACCCAGTGTTCCTGCAAGTTCTGCTTCTACAATGTCTGCAGTTGTACTGTACATAATCTCCCTCGCACGTGTAGTACACGTGGACATAACAAAGATGATGTAAGAGATAGGGCCAAAACATAATATTCCAGAATTTTCCAAGAGGTGCTAAGGGTAATGGAAAAGGAAGAAATGGCAAATTAGAGAATACCATTATCGTCCAAAGGGGTTATTGGTAAATGCCAAAGGTATGGTATGGGAGATGGGTAAGGAAAAAGGCAGTGGGATAAAGAACCATGGACAAAAACAACACACAGTAATCTTCAACCTTCTTCAATCGATCAAACTAACTCTGAAACACCAATCTCCAATGATCAGATCTGAATTAAGTAAAAAAACAGGTCTGATTTGTTACAAGGAGAAGGCACCATTCTTCAAATCTTGATCGATCTTCACACAAGGAAGAACCAGTGTGCTAAACTCCAATTTGTAAACTCCCACATGCTAAATATAACTTTCGAAGATATCTGGGCAGAATTGATGTAATAATCTTCAAAAAAACTTGGATCAGATCTGAATTAGTGAACAATACTAAAATCAAGCTCTCAAAGTAAGCCGGATATGAACCAGAAAAGCTTCACATAACTGAATAGGTTCGTACTTGCAACCAATAACCTTGGAACACACTGTTGTAATCCCAAATAAGCTGATCTCCAAGGTAGTAGATTCGAGTCTTCAATAATGAAAGAAATTCGATCTCCAATAGTAGGATACTCAGTCTCAATAATAGGGTAGCAGTAGTTCTAATAAAGGTAGCAGTAACATGTCAACCAGTCATACTTACAGAAGCCAATCAATAGAACCAGCAAGGTATGTAGTAAAGCTCAATAGTTCCAGCAAATAGAAGATAAATAACCCGACAGATCCATAGGTAGTTGAAGAAGCCGGCCACATAGGAACTAGAAAAAAATAGGTTGATAGTTGATGAAATCGAGCCATAAGAATGAAACCTGAATTTTTTTTCAAAAAAAAACTCCATGAATGATGCTGAAATTTGGGTTGAGAACTCCTCTGGTATGTATAAGACTCCCCTAAAAAAATTAGCTTGATAGGACAGCCCTATCCCTAAAATCGATTCTTGTCAGGGATTTGGAAAACCCTGAAATTGAGATCGATTAGGGAAAGGGGACTTCAAAAAACTGATGATGCTTGTCAAAGTGTGATGATTTCTTGGCATAGATGCTATCCACAGCTGCTGGAATGGATCTCCAATACGAACACCCAATCTCTTGTAGGATTTGAGACTTGATCTTCAAGTGGGAGAAACCCCAAAAAGTGCAGAAAAAATAGGGCAGCAGCTATCTTGTGTAAAATAACTTCTTCAAGCCATGATTAGTTGAAGTAAATTGCCTTTCTTGATAGTAGAAACACCTCCAAAAACTCCAGAAGCAGCAGGTAACCCTAACCCAAAAAATCGATTAATGTCAGGGTTTTAGAAAACCCTGAAAAATAGAGATCAATTGGGGAGGGGTCTTCTAGAAAGCTTGGATAGGTGCAAGTTGAGGTAAAGTGGTCCTAGTAATGGAAGTAATCAGCCCTCCAAAAATCAGCAAAAGCTGAAACCTGTAACCCTAATTTCGATTGGAGTCAGGGTTTTAGCAGGTAACCAAATTAGTAGGTTAAGAAATTAGCAGATTAAGAAAGTTTTGCTGTAGAAATAAATCCAGCCATCAGAAAGGGTCCAAACTTAGGTCGAGTAGGGTTTGTAGTAGTAGGGAATCACCCCCAAAAAATCAGCTGCATCTGAAAAAGGAAACCCTAAGATCGATTGGAGTTAGGGCTTTGAAAAACCCTAACAAGTTGAGATCGATTAGGGTAGGGGCTGAAAAGCTTAATGAATGATGGAGAAAAGAAAAGGAGGAGTGACAATGGAATAGGGTAGAAGGTTGCTGGAAAAGGGTGCATAGGGAGCTCCAATGGTGGAAGGTCAGCCTTCAATAGTGATAGGAAGTTGATCTCCAAAAAATTCTGGACAGCTCCAATTCGCAAAGATGGTTCCAGCAGAATTTTAATTGAAAAAAGAGATTGAATGGAGGAGGGCAGCAACTAAATCATTGGTTAAGGTTTTTACCTCATTAGTGCTGCCCCCTTACAAGGATGAGAAGAAGAAAACCAGAAGAAGGAGAAGCCGAGAAAGGGAGAAGAAGGGAGAGATCGATTGAAGAGAAGAAGGGTTTTTTTTCTTTCTAACCTAGATCAGATTTAGCTCTGATACCATGTTAGCAAAACTGTGGGTTAGAAAGATAGAATGAGAGAATGGACTTAGATTCATTGATAGGTAAGCCCCTCTATTTATAATAGAGGGGAAAGTTACAAAGGGACTGAAAAAGGCAATGTGGGACAGAAACCCACATAGCTGACTTAAACTTAATAACATAAAATTACCCCAAAATGACCAGAATACCCCCACAGTATTCTGGATTACATATTTCAACAATCCATAGAGTTAATAAGGTAGGACATGACAAGGAAGTTGGAAGTCATCCACTTGTCCTGTGCAGAACCAGAATCGGAAGGTTTGGCTACCGTTCCTGTGATATAGCCAGAGAGACCACGAGAACTGATAGCGAAGCGGCAGGAGTGAGACCACATCAGTTAATTGCTTCCATTGAATTTACTTGAGCTGGTAGGGAACAAAAGGAAATCGCGTTGAGTCGCGCCTTCTTGTTCGGAGGATGCAGTGGTAATCTTGGATTCTCCTAGCATGGCTGCTGGAAAGAAGAAATCGCAATCAAAAAATCATTGGGGAAGAGAAAAAAAAATCACAAAGGGGATTGTTTAATGCATAGGAAGCAGGGACACTCCTTGGTGGGAATTAACTCACCATTAAAGGTGAGAAAAGGGAGGCGGTAGCAGCAGGCGGTGGGGAAACCCTTCCGCGAGGAAGAGAGGACTTTGGGAGGGCCTCGAGAAGGCAGAAGGATAGAGCTTATTGGATGTAGCAAACCCTATATAGCTGAGATTCCCCTGCCTTGCTGGGATGTGCCTCTTTCCTCTTTCACTTTTCTTTTATTTTCCATTGTTCATTTTTCTTTTTTTCACTTCTCATCTCATTTCCTATTCCTCACTTTCACTTTTCAGTTTTTACCTTTTTTTGTTTGATTGGATCCATGTGGCCGACCCCATTAAGTTGGGTTAAGGTTGAGTTTGTTGTTTTTACCTATTTGACCTAGCCAAACTACCCTGTTCATAGCAGATCATGGTTATTGGCTTCTAGTTGGATTCCTACCAATCTAGAACTACATTAAGTGGTATCAAAGCATGGATGAACATGGCCGACCAGTGCTGCCATAAGCACCCAATCCTATGGCTACAGTGATATGAGTTGTTTCAAAAGTTCTCTACTGAACAGAGGGCTATACCTGAGGAAATAAGAGCTGAACAAAGGACTATCAATGATAGGTTACAGCTAATTGAGCAACGTCAAGTTACTCCAGTAAGGGACAGCAATATACCATTAGAAGAGGACAGATATCAAGTGCAGTCTCAAGTTCATCGACCTAATTGAAGGCATAGGGAAGATAAGGAAAGGAACAGAGAAGACAGGGAACGTCAGAGAACTCCAGGTTTGACTTAGCTTTTGAAGACCATGTGAAATCTTATTTTAATGTTGATAATGGTACTCTTCGTCGACATTGTGGCGATACACAAAAGGTCAAACTCGAGTTGAAGGAATATGATGGCAGACATGATCCACAGGTATTTTATGATTGGTTAGCAACTTTGGATGATTATTTGGATTGGTATGATTTACCTGAGTCTAGGAAGGTGAGATTAGCTTGTACAAGGGCCAGCCCGTGAGTGGTGGAGAACTACTGAGAGAGATCTTCAGTATAAGGCAAAGCACATATTAATTGGGCAAAGATGAAGGAAGACCTGGGTAAGAAATATTTACCACGGGCATTCAGAGCTCAACGGCAAGGTCAAATAAATTCCCTTCGACAACATCACCACTAAAAGGCCTTCAAACCCGAAGACAACTTGAAGCATCCATGAATGAGATTCAATTCGCAAGCACCAATAATCTTAGAACACAGACTCAACTCAACTTTGCACCATCAAAGGAAGAAACGAAGGAAGCATTCAAGGAAAAGGAGCTCGAAGTTGAAGATAAGGCTAAAGTTACCACAATGAACTGTGATAATAATGAAGAGGCAGTGCTTGAAACCTCAAAGAGGAAAGTCAACAAGTAGAAGAAATTACTGAAATAGACAGTGGAAAGTGAAGTGGTGGTCGAGAACACTCCACAAGAAATCATTAACATTCAAGATATTGTTCTTGAAGAGGTGGAGCTTATGCCTCAAGTCTTCGATGAGAAGGTTACCAACGTTGAAGACTCTATGAATATGACATTCGCAATTGATATTAATTCAGAAGTCGAGCACAAAGAGTTTGTTATGCCACCACGGTTCTCTGAAGAGAAAGCTCCACGCCTTGAAGACTTTATTCCTAGCGTTCCTACATTACCAGAGTTCTGTTTGGGAATGGTCAAAGCTGCTACTCACATATTGTTTCCCCCTCATCACTACAAAATTTGAGGACGAATTTTTTCAAGCTGGGGAGAGTTGATGCAAATTTATCACCAAACTGGGCTTCTTTACTTAGGAATAAGTCTAAGGTTGGGTTATATACATGTTGGGCCTTTGATCCCATGGGTTTTCAATGTAATAGGCCACTTTTATGGGCCTAAACTATGGGTAATAAGGTTACATACGGGATTAGTTAGAATATTTATTTTATTTGGTTCATGGTCATGCGATCACCTAAGTGATCATGTGACATGGTTAAGTGGTCATGAGACAACTTAAGTGGCCATGTGGCTATTTAATTGTTATGTAAGTTGGGCTAGATTAGGACTCTATAAGTCCAGCCATGTTTTAAGTCAATTTCCTTCAATATTTCAGTTTCCTAGTCAGTTTAGGTACCTAATAGGTTAAGGATTGGGTTAGGCCTTTCTTTTTTAGTGTAGGAGTCTATTTTTGAGTCTTTTATATAAGTTTGTAAGGGGGGACAAGCATTGTACACGAATTTTAATGAAAATCTTTTTGCTTCTCTTCTTCTCCGTTAAAGATTTTTGTCCTGTGTTTGATCAAGGCAGGTGGGATTGGTGTTTGATCCAATCGACACCTTGCAGTGTGAAGCCCGGGTGGTTCGTTCAAGCTCCCTTTGTTTTCCATTGCTGCTAAGTTCTAGTTCAAGTTCTGATTTTAATTCAAGGAATTTCAATCAAGCAAGCTGCTGCCTAAGTACTTCTTCAACAATAGTACGTTTGAATCATTCCTAACCCTAGCCATTCTTCTTCTAATCCTCTAAACAACCAAACCCTAAAATCCCCTCAATCTCTAAACCTTCCTCCATATTCCATTCACTGCGCAGCCCATTCCAACCGTAGGAAATCATCCATATTTGGATCGATTACTCCCCTCCCTCTATAGGAAACTCGATCCAAGTTGCAGCACTAACTAACAACTCTAATCCCAGAAGCTCCACTCAACCATCTTTCCCAAAACCCTAACACTAACCACAAAACTTGTTACCGATTCTGTTTACCAGTCCTAGACTTGTTAAAACTTAACGATACCTTCACTAGAAGACTTCCCTACATCGACTTACCCTAACCCTACCATCAAACCCTAACCCTAATTTAACCAAAAATACCTATTTGACCTAGCCGAACTACCCTGTTCATAGAAGATCCTGGTTATTGGCTTCTAGCTGGATTCCTACCAATCTAGGACTACATTAGACCAAAGAAGAAAAGTGACTTTTAAGGGGATTTTGGGGGTTTTTGTTTGGGGCTTTGTGGGAAGACCTTGTACCACTTTGAAAGCTCATTAAAGTGACTTATTACACTCTATTTTATAGGTCTTGGATGATCAATTAGATATGCATACTAATCAAGTTAAACGATTATATTTAAGCAAGGTGAGGGAACATGTTTATATACTGTGTGTGTTATGATGTGTTATATTATGTGAAGCATGAGTATATGGACTTTGTATTTAATGGTTTAGAATGAATGGTATGAGACAAAGTAAGTGTTTATGATGTGTGTTATGCTAGGTTGAAGGAAATACATGTATGCTTGAAATGAAATGATACTTGAAGAAGGACTGTCCATGCACTTATTTGTGAGGAATTTATGGCTATGTAATAAGAATGCATTGTATGTACGATGTGAGAATAGAAAAGAATGAATAGGTATGATTTTCTTTGACTATTTACTAAGTTGAATGCCTTACATGCTAGTACATGGATGCTTAATGATGTGCATTATGAAATGAATATATGAAAGTTAAGATGCTAAGTATGATGAATGAGCAATGAAATTATGATATTTGTCATGGAATACAATATGTACTGGATGAAAAGGACATTATATGTTATGGTTAGTGAAAGTAAGGATGCAAAATGGAAGAAAAAGAAAGAGAAGGAAAGAAAAGAAGTAAATGAATGAAAGTAGAATTATGTGTATGGCTAATGGTAATTTGTAGAACAACCTTGTGGCTTCCACCCCTTTCTAGTAGGGGGTTACGTACTAGATGAGGGCCTTAAAGAGAAAGAGAGTAGGACCGTGTCCATCCCAATGCTCATCGTGAGTGGAATAAGGTGAAGACATAGCCTATAATATCTAGAGCTTGCCCTCCCCATTGCTCCTGGTGACTGGATACATGGAGAAGAAAAGTCTAGTATGAAGTTATGTTACATCTAGAGCTTGCCCTCCCCAGTGCTCCTGGTGACTGGATACATGGAGTAGACAAGTCTAGTATGATGTTATGTTGAATCTAGAGCTTGCCCTCCCCACTGCTCCTAATGACTAGATACATGGAGTGTTTTGAGGTATGTAATAAGGGTAGTTTGGGTACTAGTCTAGTATCTTATTTTCTTGTGTTGTATTTTTCTTGTTTTACCTTTTACCTCCTTAGGGAGGTGGTTGTAATTACTATTTCATATTAGTGAATCAAATAGGGGAGAGAAAACAACTCTCCCTACCATTTGGTTGCACATCTTCTTCTTCTTCTCTTCTCATCTCTATCTTCTCCTCTCTTCTCTTGATTAGATATCTACACCATTTCCAACTTGGTATCAGAGCATTCCCAGGTTTGAGAGTCAACCAAGCTTCTACTTCCTTTTCACCTCTCTTTGGAACCTTAGAAAAGTAGAGGGTTCCAAAGGAGGCTGTAGCAATGTAAGATAATACTCTTAGAAGACTTAATAGAGTCTCTTCATCATCTACACGTCCTAATGGAGCAAGATTTGGAGCTGTGAAGATCAATTTAAGAGCAGAAAAGCCTCCACAGTGTTAACGCCAGCTTCTCTTTTTTAAGTTTGGATTTCTCTCTCATCAGGCCACTATTTGGAGGGTGGCCTAGCCCTCTAGAATGCCCAGTAGTTCTCTTTTAAGTCCCTAGGGCCTTGGTTGCTGATATGCTTTGAAATGGGAGCATAATCGATTCTCCCTCAATCTCACAGGTACCAGCAGGTTCATTTTTTAGCCCCTGTTTTGCATAAAAGGCTTTGCGATATGCTGAATGGTCTTTTTGGTTGGAGAGTTATATTATGTTGGACCTATTGACTGCTTTGGAGATTTATATTATGTTTCTTTACACCATTTCCTTCTACAACTCCAAAGTCTGCTACCCAGTTTTACCACCATTGTCTGGATTGTTGGGCTTTTTTCTGTTGTGGGTGATGTAGTTGTGCTAATAGATGGTTGTTGTTGATGAGTTATGGTATTTGAAGCTTGATAGAATTCCCCAAGGCCTTGATTACTGTTGCGTGTGAAAACCTCCGTCGCCCGGTTCGCCCACAGCTGAGCCTGCAAAAACCGAGTGAGCACAAGAGAACCGATGTGGCTCCGGCCTAGGACTCTCCGACGCTCAAGTTAGGTCTCCGTCGCAACAGCGTAACAGCTTAGTGAAAAGTGAGATGAGCGTTTGAGCTCCATACCTGGGTATTTATAGGATGAGATGAGGCGGTTGGAGGAGTCCTTGTATGGTAAGAGTCCTCTATTGGTAGGGCTCTTCCACGCGGAGCGGAGTGGAGAGTTATTTTCGGAGTCGGACTCTTACCTTAGTAAGAGTCCTAATGGGAGTGCGATTCGGTATCTCGTGGGATCATGGCTCGATCCCTATCCCGTGATCCTCGGGTTGTGCTGACGTGGCCCCGTGATCTCCGGTGCGCCGTTATTGGGGTTTCTGAAGAGGGCTCGGCCTCGGGCGGCCGTGGCCTCGGTGCTCAGCCTCTGGTGGCCGTGGCCTCAGCGCTCAGCCTCAGGCGGCCGTGGCCTCAGTGCTCGGTCTCGGCCTCGGCGTATGTGGCATGGAAATTTCCTTCGGTCATGCGGGAGCTCGACCGAGTCATGGCATTTTGCATATGGCCGACTTGTGTGGGCTCAGCTCAGGGCTCAGCAGGCCTGAGCCTCGACCATGGAACTTGGCCATGTTGGGGAGATCATTTCCTCTCTCTGCGCTCTGTGTAGCGCCGCACACCGGGTGCTCAGCCCGGTTATCGACGGGCTAAGTGTTCGGCCCCGGTGCTCGGCCAGGCAAGAAATGAAGTGCTGCCTTTCTTCGGGTGAACGGTTCGGCCCGACCTTAGATGGCTCGGCTCGAACTTGGGATTTGGTCTCAGCACATCCACGTGGCGACCTCCGGTTGGTAGGGAAATCTATGACTCATCAATTACTAAAGGGGTGAGGTTGTGGAGCACAACTCATCCTCCTCCAAGCTGCCTATTACCGTCAGATTTGTTTTTTTGCCCTACATTTTGCTCGAAATATTCTGTATGATGAGTTTGGTTGTTTTTGGTTGATGAGTTACATCATTAGGAACTTATATGTTGTCATGGAGTGAAGTTAAATCATGAAGGGTGTATGTGAGTTGGTTTCCGTCAAGGTTTCTATGGTTACTGTTGAGTAGTCAAACCCGAAAGAGTATATTTGTCTTTTGTATTCTTAAGTTGTTTGGCCGGCCATGTGGGTTTTAGTCCCACATCGCCTATTTGTAATTCTGTCCTCTCTTTTCAATATTATAAATAGAAGAGCTTGGGGTGATCATTACTCACTCAAGCATTACATCCCATCGTGTTCTGTTAACATGGTATCAGAGCTAGATCTGATCTAGTTCAGAACATCCCCCCCCCCATCGTTTCCTCTCATCTCTCCTCTCTCTCTCTCTCTTTCTCTCGGCTTCTTCTTTTTCTGTTTTGGTTTCCTTTCCCTATTGAAGGGCAGCACTTAGGAGGTGATCAATGATCTAGTTGCTGCCCTCCATGGTACCTCCACAATGATATGAAGAAGGTTCGATAGTTGCAGCTGGCCCATCTTTTCTGCGATTTTTTTGGGAATTCTCCCTCTTGAAGATCAAGTCTCAATTATCATTGGAGATTGATTGTTCGTATCGGAGACCCATTCTTGCAGCTTGGGACAGCATTTATCACCAATCATCATCACCAATTGAAGCCCCCTACACTATATCGATCTCAACTTTCAGGGTTTTCTAAAACCCTGACAAAAATCGATTTGAGGGTTAGGGTTGTCATCCCTGGCTGATTTTTTAGGGAAGTTCTATCCATACCAGGGGAGCACTCGATCTGTTTTTCAGCCATTTATATTGAGTTTTGTTGCACAAATCAGGTTTTTTTCTCTCCAAACTATCAATTTGATTTTGGCACTTCTTTGGCTGGTTGCATAGAGCATGTTATACTTTGTTTCAGATTTATTATTGTTGGTTCCTTGTTTATTAATTACCATGCCTGGTTCGACTGTTACTACAGCTACTTCTGGTTCTGAAACTGATGGACAGCCAAGGCTTGAATATTTACCTTTCACTGCTCCAATAAAACTGGATGGAACAAACTACTTGATGTGGTCCAGGTCTACTTATTTGACCATTGCTGGTCAAGGATTTACTGGCCATATTACTGGCAGTACAAAGAAACCTATTGAAGATGGTTCACCTCAAGATCGATGGGTATCCAATGATGCCATGGTGATGTCCTATTTGCTGCACTCTATGCAACCGGACATCTCCAGCAACTACTTATTGTTGGATCAGCCTATTCTATTTGGAGTGCAGCCAAGCAGACCTTTGGGCAGGATGGGAATGATGCTCAGGTGTATGAGCTTCAAAAAAGGGTCCATGAAACCACTCAGAAGGAACTGTCCGTCTCCAAATATTATGCCTCCCTAAAAGGACTTTGGCAACAGTTAGATCACTATTCAGATTATCAGCCTTCTACTGCAGCCAACATTGCTGCCTACCATAAACACGTGGAGAAAAGACGTCTACACTTTCCTGGCAGGGCTGAATGCTGAATTTGATCCCATAAGAGTCCAAGTTCTTGGCAAATCTCCAGTCCCTACACTGGAGCAGGCTTTTGCTTTGGTCAATAATGAGGAGCGTTGTCAAGCTACTATGTTGCACACTACTCTTATTGAAAATCTGCCTTGCAAACTGGTTCTAACTTCTAACACCACTTCTAATACCATTATTGACAGTGGTAATGCTGCCTCCAAGGAGCCGGTTAAATGTGAAAACTGCGACAAGCCTTATCACACTAAGGCTAGGTGCTGGAAGATACATGGAAAGCCGGCTGATTTTGAGGCTAAACGGGCTGCTAAGGGGAAGTCCAAGTTCAAGGCTAATCACACAGAAACTACTGCTGCTCCTGCTGCTCCATCCTTTGACACTGGTCTCACTAGTCTTACTTCAGATGAACTCCTAGCCTTCCGTCGCATGCTCAAGGCTTCATCAACACCATCGGCTGCACCTGCTGCCTCTTCTGGTTCTCACTTTGCCTCAGGTATTCCAGTCGGTCGTCATTGTGCATCGGCTGTTACCAGTCCCGGGATTATAGACTCCGGTGCAACTGACCACATGACTGGTTCCTCCCATATTTTTGACCAGTATTCTTCCTCTTCTGGGAATGACACAGTTCGAGTAGCTAATGGTTCCCTTTCCCCTATCTCTGGAAAAGGATCCATTCGCTGTTCTCCTTCCCTTACATTAAATTCTGTTTTGCATGTTCCTTCATTCTCTACTAATTTTCTTTCAATTAGTAGTCTTACTAAACAATTAAATTGCAAAATAACCTTTTTTTTTCTTCTCATTGTGTTATACAGGATCTGGTGACAGGAACGACGATTAGGGGTGGTAAGGTACAAGGTGGTCTCTACTTACTCGACACGGGTCAATCTTCACTTCCATTAACTCCATCTCCAGTTCATCAGTTACATTCAGCCACATCGCCTGATCTTCACCTATGTCATTGTCGACTCGGGCATCCTCCTCTTCGAACTTTAGCCTTTTTATTTCCTCAGTTAGTCAAAGGTTGTAAAAAGGATGAGTTTTTATGTAAGGCTTGTGTTTTGGCCAAACAGACTCGTTCTAGTTATTCTTCCACTAATAAAAGAAGTACTTCACCTTTTGCTTCTTCATACGAATGTTTGGGGACCTTCTCGTTGTGTTTCAATATCCGGTTCTAGATGGTTTGTTTCCTTTATAGACTGTTATACTCGTACTACCTGGGTGTACATGATGCAGCACAAGAGTGAAGTTTTTCGCTGTTTTCAGCTCTTCGACCGTATGGTTCAAACCCATTTCAATGCATCTCTGAAAATTCTGCGAAGTGATATTGGCAGAGAGTACATGGAGGGGCAGTTCCAAACGTATCGAGCTGAAAATGGGATAATTCATCAAACAAGCTGTGTTGACACTCCTGCTCAGAATAGAGTGGCTGAAAGGAAGAATCGTCACCTTTTGGAAGTTGCTGGGGCCATCATGTTTACACAGCAAGTTCCTACCCAATATTGGAGTGATGCTATTCTCGCCGCTGCCTACCTCATCAACCACATTCCTACTCATGTCCTTGCTGGCCGTGCTCCTGTTGACATCCTACAGGGTTCTTCGTCTTTTGTGGTGCCACCAAAAATATTTGGCTGTGTCTGTTATGCTCGCAACCACCTTCCTCATGGCAAGCTTGATCCTCGTAGCAATCAGTGTATTTTTTGGGGTACTCCGCTACCCAAAAGGGATACAAGTGTTATCACCCTCCCACTAGGTGTACTCTGTAGTGACTGGAGATGACAGGGCTGAGATAGCTAGGTTGAAGACCTACTTGACTCAACAGTTTGAGATTAAGATTTGGGTCCCTTAAAGTACTTCTTGGGGATTGAAGTGTCAAGGTCTAAGAAGGGAATAAATATACGTCAAATGAAGTTTGTCCTAGACTTGTTGAAAGAGACAGGGATAATGGGTTGCAAACCAGCAAACTCTCCTATTGATCAGAATCATAAGCTAGGAGAAGACTGTGGACCTTCCCATGTAGATGCAGGGAAATACCAGAGGCTTGCAGGGAAATTGATTTATCTCTCTTTGACTCACCCAGATATCACCGATGCAGTTGGGGTGATGAGTCAGTTTATGCATGCTCCTAAGAGTGGGCACTTGGATGCTGTTTACCGGATCCTCAAATACTTTAAGTCCTCTCCAAGACAAGGTCTCCTAAATGCCAAGTACAACCATTTGAGAATTGAAGGCTAAACTGATGTTGATTGGGCTGGTTCAGTTTCTTACAGACGATCTACAACTGGCTATTGTACTTTTGTGGGTGCTAATATGGTCACATGAAGGAGTAAAAAGCAACCAGTTGTGGCTCGGTCAAGTGCAGAGGCAGAATTTAGAGCTATGTCTCATGGAGTATGTGAACTCCTATGGTTGAGATGGTTGGTCCAAGAGTTGGGATTTGATACTGAGGCACCTATGAGACTCTATTGTGATAACAAGGCTGCCATCAGCATAACACACAACCCTGTGCAACATGACAGAACAAAGCACATTGAAGTGGACAGACATTTCATCAAGGAGAAGATTGACTCCGGCTACATTTGTACTCCTTTTGTTGAGACAGGCGATCAATTAGTTGACATCTTTACCAAGGGGCTCATCCCTCATCAGTTTAGTACCCTATTATGCAAGCTAGGAATATATGACACTTATTCTCCAACTTGAGGGGGAGTGTTAGAGTTATGTAATAAGGGTAGTTTGGGTACTAGTCTAGTATCTTATTTTTTTGTGTTGTATTTTTCTTGTTTTACCTTTTACCTCCTTAGGGAGGTGGTTGTAATTACTATTTCATATTAGTCAAGGTACTAAAACTCGGAACTCAGTACCAACTCAGCCCTTGGAAAAACCGAGTCGAGTTGAGATCTCGCCGAGTTGGTCCAATTTTATTTTTTTTCGACTTGAAGCCTTAACTCGGTGGGTTTTAGAACTTTGGGTCTGAAACTTGGTATTCAGCCTATTTTAGGCCATTTAAACACAATGACACTATCAGATTTTGCAAAAACAAAGTCCAAATATGAGTTTCACTTCGAACCATAGGTTGGTAGGCGACGACGTTCTAAAATACCCTACTCTACACATAATTTAGTAATAGAAAGCAATCAAAACATTCAATTAATGTTCTTAAAATAACTTAAATAAGCATTAGAATTGTTAAAGTGTACAATACATCAATCTTTAAACAAATGTTAAATAAAATGTGATATGTTAATGTATTCAGTCCCAACACGATCCACATAGAATTCCCATGTCATAGTGTTGTTGTAGTTTTGCACATAGTATGCCACTTGAAGATGTGTAGCTGAATCCTTCAAATGTGCAGCTGATTCAACTCTCCCGAAGGTCAGAACTGGAAATCCGCAGGTAAAATGAAGGGCTTCAAATGGGGAAGAAAATGGCCTTTGGACAGAACTCGACTGAGATATGTCGAGTTCTGTCAAGTTAGGTAAGTTTTAAAGAGGTAGATGGGTCGAGTTCTGGGTCGACCCGAGATCTCAGGTCAAGATCTCGAGTTACCTGAGAACTTGACCGAGATAGTGTAACTTTTAAATTTGAATGGTAACTTGACTTCATTTCTCAAAAAACCGAGATCTCGCCGAGATCTCGCGAGTTCTCGAACCATGATATTAGTGAATCAAATAGGGGAGAGAAAACAACTCTCCCTACCATTCGGTTGCACATCTTCTTCTTCTTCTTCTCTTCTCATCTCTATCTTCTCTTGATTTGATATCTACACCATTTCCAACTGTAGACAAGTCTAGTATGATGTTATGCCAGATACTGATCCTCCCCAGTGCTCCTGGTAACTAGATACATGGAGTAGACAAGTCTAGTATGATGTTATGCTAGATGCTAATCCTCCCTAGTGCTCCTGGTGACTAGATACATGGAGTAGAGCATGTCTGTAATGCTTACCGTATCATCCTCTGTAGGATTGCAGTGGCTGGTACTCGAGTAGAATAATGATACGAGGTCAACTACCACCCTCAATTAATGTGTGCACATATGGTAGTTCACTAAATGGCCAAGACTTGACCTAATTACATAAAGAATGAAATATTATGCTTTGTCCCTTTGTTATTATTTCACTTATTGTACTTTTGAGATGTTTGAATGTATACGAACATGTACACCTCACTGGGCATTAGCTCATCCCCTAAACGTTGATGTTTTCAGATGAAGAAACAGCTGCGGACGCTTATACTACAGAGTTTTTGGACTGAGTGTAGTGAGAGGAGTTCTGAGTCTGAGGGATATTTTCAGAACAAAGTTATTACAGCCTGTATAATGTTTATGGGTGGATGAACAGGATTTTTGTTGTACACTCTTGTAATTAATTACCACCAATGTATATATTTGGCTTGAACGGATATCTATTTTTTAATGCTTTCGCTGTGTTGTATCACTTGTATGCAAGACTGGGATTTATTTAGTACTTTTATATGTAAGATTGTTACCTTCTAGGTCGATAGAGGCCAAGAATTCACCCTAGCCTCCACTTGAAATCCACCAAGTATGCCAAATAATCCACTCAAGCAAATAATGAATCCATAGTACTAGCAGAAAACTGAAGTTTTAACTCATAAATTTGTGTCTGAGGCCATAGGCCACTGCATCCATAGTTGTCAAGGCATCGCCTAGGCGCCCAGGCTCTTTCTTGGGTCCAAGGTGACAGCACGCTGTTGATGCTTCACAAATTTACGTTGATTTATGTTATTACTTTGTTTTTTGATGAATAATACTTATATTGTATCCTTTACATTGTTTATTATATGCTGATTTTCTTATATTACTTATATTGTATCCTATACTTTGTTTATTATATGTATGCTGATTTTCCCATATTAGGTCATTACTAGCATTATATTATATTGCATTGATATGGCTTCTAAGCTACATTTAAGCATAATTTTATAAAATTACCATTGCTATATTACATATAATCGCATATTGCACGCCTAGAACACCCTATACAACAGCTAGGTGAGTGCCTTTTTGCCTAGGCGCCCCTCCAATGTCTTGGGTCAGTTAGTCGCTTCGACAACTATGACTACATCTATATATAAAATCATAAACTGACTCTCTTAACAGTCCTAAACTATTTGGAATTCAAAGTACTACTTGGATTACTATTCATACATGTATTTGACACTCCAGCTCAAACTAGGATTCTAAAAACAGAACAATAACTTAGAAATATACACTCAAATTCCTAATAATTCTAAGACTTGACTTCGCCAATTTCAACATGAATAGGACTCAAGTAACCCCACTAATTTGGACTAAACTAATCCTACTTGACTAATCTCGTAGTCCTAGCTTCCACCCATAGTTTAAGCCCATTAAAGTGACCCATTACAATGAAAATCCATTGGACCAAAGACCCGACATGTATAGAACCCAACCCAAGGCTTATTTCCAATAAAATAAATCCACTTGTATGTTTTACCTCCATCAAAGTATTATGGTTTTAAAGATCTTCCTCAAATTGAATCAGGAGATGGCTTCATGTATGTTATGTGGTCCTAAATGATGTTTTTACTGTATATAAAGTGCATGCGGGAAACATATTCTCTGATTCCAGAGTTTTGCACAAAGTATGCAGTCAGTAAAGTTTTCCAGTTTTCTGCTAAATGATATTACAAGGAAAAAACCAAAAAAATTACCTCAGATAAGTTACCAAACTTCTTCATGAGATGAGATATCAGGGTTTCTTTTAACTGTCCATTGTCTGCTTCTATTGATGAGAGAAAATTCAATGCAGCAACTTCATCTTCCTGTGATCCATATGTGATTTTCTCACCATCTGATACTATGCTAATAGCTTGCAACCTAGTATCTTCAACCAACTCAAGATAAGGATCAATCTGCACACAAGTATCATCCTGTCAATCCACACATAAATCAACTTAAAAGAAGTTTGGGAAAGCATGTGAGAAAAGAAGGGGTGAGGGAGTGGTAGAGAGAGAGAACTTGTGATATAAAAAATAAAAAAAACTTAAAAGGCAAAACTTGGAATTTAGTACTCCCAAGGAAAAGATTGGAGATGAACCATTTTATTTGTAAGTGTTGCTTTAATAAAAGGAACCAGAGATGGAAGATTGCCCGCGTTGGCTGAAAAGATGAGCATTGATGATGCCAAGGTAAAGAGGGACCTTCTCCGAGACGGCGGCAGACCTCCTTCAGTTTTGTATGCATAAGCATACATAAGAAGAATAGTTAACCAACGGTACGAATTAAAACATCAGTCATTCTGAGTACAAGGTCAGATACATTAGAAGCATAATGTGAAAATGGGAAACTAAATTTCAAAGCTCTAAACTATTCAAATAATATAGTAGTTGATGCAATATCTAGGAACCAGTAGCAATGCCAGGAGAAGAATAATAGTTTTCGGTTTCAGGAATTTCAGAGTTCCTAGTTTCTCTAGGAATCCTATTCCTAGTCTATTATGAAGTTCTACTAAGTAGAGTTCTGTTTTTAGTTTCTTTTTCTATTTTGATTATGTATACATGTCCTAGTTCAGATTGGATTAGGATCTATAAGTACAGTCCTGTAATGAGTTGATTTTCTTTCATTATGTCAAATCCTAGCTGGTTTAGGAACTCCAAACAAAAAGGAGCCTTTTGAGTCAGTTTTGGAGTTGTTAAGTCTTTTATTGATCAATAAAGTAGGGAGTTTGGTTACTAGTTGGATTAGGCTATTCCTAGTCATGTTAGGAATCATATTTGGAGAGTCTATGTATATTTATGTTACCAGCAGTTAAGGTACACGAATTTGATGAATGAATTGGCTTCCATCCTTTTAGTTATGTGAGATTTAGACCACCTATTTTTTGTGAGATGCAATGAAGCCCTAGGTGGAATGCAAAGTTAGTGATTCAGGTGGGCTTCCTGAAGCACATATCATCCTTCTATTCTTCTTCTTCTTTGTCCATCCATTGGTTCAGGTCAGAATTTTGAAGCTTTCTATTTTCTGTTCACAGTTAGTGTTAGGAGTTTTCGGTTGAGGGGGAGGATTTGTGACTAGCGCTAATCACCTACTCCTCCTTGCTGCTTCTCTTTTATTTTCTTACTGGTGCTTTTCTCTTAATGCCCTAGTTAGGGTTATGCATTATATATTGAATAAAATAGGGTCAAAACCTCACAGTTGTGACTCAGAATTACAGCAGCCTCTCTTTCTCTTCTTCCTCCCTCTTCCCCTTTATTTCTTTCTCTTCTTTATTGTTTACATGGTATCAAAGCTTGATCCTTAAGCACTACTACAGTACTACACATCTGCTCAAGTTCGGTACTTCTACATCCAAACAAGCTCTTTTTCTTTTGGGTTTGATTGTTACTGACACAACCCAGAAGCATAGTACTAAAGCTTGCCGAAATCTCAGTGAGATTTTGGATATTTAAAAATTTTCGACTCTACTGAGACGAAATGCTACTTCGAAATGAAAAGGTACAAAATTTCAGAAATTTCGTTTCGGAATCTCGGTCATTTCGGTCTAAATAATGCACCATCTCGTTGAAATTTTTGTTATTTCGGTCATTTTGCACCCGGAAATGGCCAAGCAAAACTCATAGAAAAAGTACAATGTTTCGGCAAAATTTAGCCAAAATTTCGGTCTGGCCGAAATGGCTCTCCGAGACGAGATTTAGTTTTATGCCCAGAAGTTGCCCTACATTCAGAGGGGGTGTGTTCACCCTCCTGTTTTCGTATAGAGCATCATGAAGACTGATCGATCAATTTTTGAAGGTGATTGATCAAAGTTTTGGAGCGATGTGTTTGCTGGTTGGTTCGAAATCTTGGAGGTGATCAATCTGTTGTTGGAATCGATTTTCTTGGGATCGATTTGTTTTGGAATCGATGGGATTGATATTTTTTTGGGGGGGATCGATTTGTGCTTGGGTTGCTGATTTGTAAGTTGCTGCCTTACCTTGTGATCCTTTCGTTCGGATCCTGAGTTATTTGGGTCGATGGCTGATATAAAGAATGTGGTGCCTGAGGTTGTCTTCATCCTCTAATTGGATCACAAAGAAGAAACTACAAGGGGTTACTAATTTCCAGGAATGTAAGAAGATTGTTCAATTAGTTTTGACAGGTCATGATCAACAGAGTCACTTGACAAAAACTAAACCTGTCGCGGATACTACATGGGATAACATTGATGCACGGATTTGGGGCAGCTGCAGAATTCTATGGAGAATCATATTGTTGATCTTGTTACTCACAATTCACAAGTCACATCGATACTGTGAAGGAGTTGTGGGAGTACTTGAATATTTTATATTCTGGACAGAATAACCTTTCTCATATTTACGAGTTGTCCCAGGAATTTTATCGGGTTGATCGGAAGGGTCGTATTAAGAGGGTTGCCAAAGAAGTTCTAGGGGAAGCAAAGGGTAAGCGTCAGGCCCCTAGGGAGACTTGGTGGTGGGATGAGGAGGTCCAAGTAGCAATCAAGATCAAGAAAAAGAGGTTTAAGGCATTGTAACGGACTAAAGAAACAGAAGATGAAAAGAGGTACAATGAGGCCAGAAATGAAGCTAAGGAAATATGGGGATGGCTAGGGCGAGGAAATGTGAGGAGCTCAATATTAATCTAAACACAAAGGAAGGGGAAACAGCTATTTATAAAATAGCTAAATGGAGAGAAAGGAGAAGTAGAGATTTCGACCAGGTTGGGATGTATAAAAGGGGAGGATGGAAGAGTGTTGGTAAGGGACGAGGACATTGTGAGGAGATGGGATGAGTATATTTTTGAACTACTAAATGGAGATAGTTCGAGTTTGGATGAACCGGATGATTGTTTTATTCATCAAGACACCACTCATCATAGATATGTACGAAAGGTTGGTGTGGCAGAAGAAAAAGAAGCCTTAAGAAAGATAAAAGTAGGCAAGACACCAAGCACAGATGAGATCCCAATAGAAGTGTGGAAGGCTGTTAAATTATGTACACCAAAATACCGTGGGGGTATTCTGGTCTTTTTCCTGTCTTTATTTCATGTACAGCCATGTCGGCTATGTTAGGGACAATTCTGTCCATGTATTTTCAATCTCATATTATAAATATATGGCTTGGGGTCTACCTTAGACCACCCGAAGCATTATTCTCTAATTCTAAACTCTCTCAACATGGCATCAGAGCAGGTTATGAATTAAGGACCTTCCCCTCCCTCCATTCTCGATTTTTTTCCCCCTTCGATTTTTTCTTCTCCCCATGCTTCCATTCTCCCACTAGGGCAGCACTGATGAGGTGATCTACAGATCCAGATGCTGCCCTCAATTACCTCTTTCCATGCTGCAATTTTTTTATCGATAGGGACAAAGACTACCTGTCTGTGATATTTGGAACTTCAGTTTTTTTTTGGGATTGCTTCCATCTCTGCTACAAGGGACCAATCCTACTCTTTGAAGACCAAGAACTGCAGCAGGCTCTCTCCTCAGATTTTGTTCCTATCTTCACTTGCATTCAAGACCTCCTAAGATCGATTTTTCACAAAAACAGGGTTTTGAAAAAAACCCTGACAATTGTCGATCTAGGAGTTTGTGACTTCTATTGGTTCTGATTTTTTTAAGGCTGGTTCTCCACTTATAAAGACACACACGACTTCAATTTGAGCTTCAACAATTTAGTTTTTGGGCCCATTCTTCCCTACATCGATTTCAGCCAAACAGGGTTTTTTTTCAAAACCCTGAAAATATCGATCTAGGGGCTACACTTGTCTGCTGCTGCTGATTTTTGGAGACACATATTCTCACTTTGCAAGGGGATTCTCCTCCAATTTTCAGCCCTTAATTTGAAGGAATTCTTGGGTTTCTTATCACCACAGCCCTCCTCTGGGATTTGGGTTTTTTGCTGCATTATGGGTGGACTCTGATACATGCCATAGTTGTCATGGCGTCGCCATGGCGTCGCCATGGCGTCTGGCAGCTGGAGAGGGCTGCATGGCGACCTACGCCATGGCGACCCTCTTTGATTTCTTCTTCGACTCTCTTTCCCTCTTCGATTTCTTCTTCTACTGTCTTGATTTCTTCTTCCCTCTTGATTTCTTCTTTCCCTCTTCAATTTCTTTTGATTTCTTCTTCTGTCTTCTTTCCCTCTTCGATTTCTCTTCTTGCTTCTTCCTCTTCGTTTGGGCTTGGTAAAATGACAAACAATGATCATCCTTGAGTATACATCTATTAACACATCTATCAAAATAAAACATGGTCGATGCTCGCCATGAAGCAATTCGATTTGACACCCTCCACGTCTCGCTGACAACTATGTCGCATACTTTGCTATGGGCTTGGTAGGAATGACAACGTGATCTCTCCTAATCCTATATTGATGGTAGCTATTATTTGATCTAGTCTGCGCATACTTTGCTATTGCGCGGTGCTATATTGATGGTACTATTACTGACGACCCTGCACTCTGACCAGATGGATCTACAACAATGGTATACTTATGTCCTATTTGATTGGCTCAATGCAATCAGACCTTGCCAGTGGTTTCCTTCTCCTTGATACAGCCCATCAGATTTGGTCTGCTTGCAATGAGACATATGGACAGCTCAGTAATGATGCACAGGTGTATGAACTCCGGAAGAAGGCCAATAATACTACTCAGGGGGAGTTATTTATCTCCAAATACTATGCTACTTTGCGCAGTCTCTGGCAGCAACTGGACGATTTTTCTTATTACCATCCCACTACAGCTGCTGATATCACTGCATATAAAAAGCATCTGGACAAAACTAGGGTGTATGATTTTTTCGCTGGTTTGAACATGGAGTATGACCAAATTCCCCTTTTCCCACACTTAACCAATCCTATGCTTTGGTCTCCTCTGAAGAGAATCGTCAGGATGCTATGTTCCACCCTCCTAATACTGACAGATCAGCCCTCCAGACTACTGCCCAGGCTACCCCTGCACTTATCGGACATGTTTCTCTTGGTGATTCTACTATAGGGACTGTTACTTGTGAGCATTGTCACAAGCCTTACCACACCAAAGAGAAGTGCTGAAAGCTTCACGAGAAACCAGCTGACTTTGAGGCTAAACGGGCTGCCAAGAAGAAGACAAAAAATAAGGCAAACCACTCTGAATATGTTCCTACAGCCCCGGCTACTGACACTGGTCTATCCCAGGATGATCTACAGGCTTTCCTACAAGTGCTAAGGTCTTCCGCTGCTGTTGCCTCTACTACATCAGCTCCTGCTACCTCTTCTGCTCCTTCAGGTTCACACTTTGCCCAGTCAGGTATTCCATTTGGTGGTCATTGTGCTTTTGTAACTTCCCATCCTTGGATCATAGATTCTGGGGCTACAAATCACATGACCGGTTCCTCTAGCCTATTCCATCTGTATTCTCCCACTTCTGGGAAAGACAAGGTCAAAGTAGTTAATGGTTCCCTTTCCTCCATATCTAGAAAAGGAATCATCAACTGCACTTCCTCCCTTACTTTGTCTTCGGTTTTGCATTTTCCTAATTTTACTACTAACTTTCTTTCCATTAGTAATATTACTCGTGATTTTAACTGCAAAGTGATTTTTTTTTCCTTCCCATTGTGTGTTTCAGGATCTGGCCTCTGGGAAGACAATTGGATTGGGTAAAGTGCATTGTGGCTTGTACCTGCTTGATGATGGTCGTCTCACTCCACCCCCTATTACCATCTCCACATCAGAACTCCTTAGTCTCTTCTGAAATTTACTAGTGGCACTCTAGATTAGGTCATCCTCCATTAGGGATTTTAGCATCTTTATTTCCTAATTTGGTCAAAACATGTGATAAGACCGACTTTTTTTGTGAGGCTTGTATTATAGCCAAACAAACACGTTCTACTTATTCGATTTCAAATAAAAGGAGTTCTTCACTTTTTCAATTGGTGCATTCTGATGTTTGGGGCCCTAGTCGTAAAACTTCCCTTTCTGGTCATCGTTGGTTTATTTCTTTTATTGATTATCATTCTAGACATACATGGGTTTATCTTATGCACACCAAGAATCAAGGTTTTTCCTATTTTCAGCATTTTCATAAAATGATCCAAAGTTAGTTCCAGGCTACTCTCAAGGTTTTGAGAAGTGATAATGGCACCGAGTATAAGGAAACTCAATTTCAAAAGTATTTTACTGATAATGGGATTATTCACCAGACTAGTTGTGTCGATACCCTAGCCCAAAATGGTGTGGCTGAAAGGAAGAACCGACAGTTGATGGAAGTGGCCAGGGCGTTGATGTTTTCACGCCATGTTCCCTCCCAATATTAAGGGGATGCTATCCTCACTGCAACCTATCCCATTAATCGGTTGCCTTCTCGTGTTCTTGACTCCCGCAGTCCGGCCGAACTTTTACATGGGAATTCCACCTTTGTGGTTCCTCCCAAAGTGTTTGGTTGTGTGTGCTATGCCAAAGACACGAAATCTCATGGTAAACTTGACCCTCGTGGGTTGCGGTGTGTTTTTTTGGGTTACTCTCCAACCCAGAAAGGTTATAAGTGTTACCATCCCCCTTCCCGTCGGACTCTGGTCAATATGGATGTCGTTTTTCATAAATGTCTTTCCTATTATCCATCCCCACATCTTCAGGGGGAGAATTCTGGTTCTAGTGAAGATGTGTTTGTGCTTCCTCCCCTTAAGGTTCCTCCTCTCCCATCTCCTTTGGAGCCTACTTTGGCTGCTGCCCAGCCTCCTCTAGCTGTTGCTCCTTCTTCCGCAGGGATTCCTTTATAGGGGGAGCTTGTAGAAAATAATGATGGTCATGTTCCTAGTCAGGGGGAGTTGACTCCAGTCCAGAGAACCATCAGTGAATTTTAGAAGAGAATTGACAACTCAAATGTCATCACCTACCAAAAGAGATGCTCCAAAAGAGGGCAGCATCAATCCACTGTGGCACCAATACCTATCCAATTGCCGGCTCAGGATCTAGATCCTCAACCTCCTCCTCCTGGTGAGACCTCTCCTTCCAAACTACCTATTGCTCATCGCAAAGGTACTAGGACTTGCACCCTGCATCCCATTTCTCGCTTTGTTTCTTATAGTTCTCTTTCTCCGTCTTTTCGTGCATTTGTGTCTTCTCTTTCTTCTGTTTCTGTTCCTAAAAATTGGCAGGAAGCTTATGCAGATGGAAAGTGGAAGGCAGCTATGTTGGAAGAAATGAGAGCCTTGAAAAAAAAAATAATACTTGGGATCTTGTAGATCTTCCTCCAAGGAAAAAACCAGTGGGATGTAAATGGGTGTTTGTGGTCGAACAGAAGGTTGATGGGACTGTGGATCGATATAAGGCATGTCTGGTTGCAAAAGGCTTCACTCAGACATATGGGATTGACTACCAGGAGACCTTTGCTCTTGTTGCAAAGTTGAATACAATTCGGGTTTTGCTTTCTTGTGCAGTCAATCTTGGATGGGATCTACAACAGCTGGATGTGAAGAATGCCTTCCTAAATGGAGAACTTGGTGAGGAGGTGTACATGGATATTCCACCAGGGTTTTCTTGTGACAGTAATCAAGGTAAAGTGTGCAAATTGAAGCAAGCACTTTATGGGCTGAAGCAGTCACTTAGAGCATGGTTTGGTCGGTTTCACAAGGCCATGATTTTTGTAGGCTATAAGCAGAGTAATGCTGATCACACTCTCTTTATAAAGAGGGCTGGTAAAAAACTCACTATTCTTATAGTCTATGTGGATGACATTGTGGTTACTGGCAACGATGGTGATGAGATCAACCGGTTGAAGAAGTTTCTTGGGCAAGAGTTTTGAGATTAAAGATCTAGGGAAGCTACGGTACTTTCTAGGGATTGAGGTTGCCAGGTCTTCTAAAGGCATCTTTCTCTCCCAAAGGAAGTATGTCCTAGACTTATTGGCTGAAACTGGTTTGTTAGGATGTCACCCTTCAGATACTCCTATGGAGGCTACTGTCCGTCTTAGAGAAAAGGAGGGTGAACCTGTTGATAAAGGCCGGTACCAAAGCCTAGTGGGGAAGCTGATTTATCTCTCACACACACGTCCAGACATTGCTACTGCTGTGAGTACTGTAAGTCAGTTTATGCATGACCCCTATTCTTCTCATATGGAGGCTGTTCTTCGGATTCTTCATTACTTGAAGTCAGCTCCTGGAAAAGGCATTCTTCTGTCTCCTCATGGTCACCTACGGGTAGAGGCATATACCGATGCTGACTGGGCTGGTTCTGCTGATTGAAAATCTATCTCTGGGTATGGTTCTTTCGTAGGGGGCAATCTTGTCACTTGGCGTAGCAAGAAGCAGAATGTGGTGGCTCGTTCTAGTGCTGAAGCAGAGTTTCGTGCTATTGCACAGGGCATTTGTGAGTTACTTTGGCTGAAAGGCTTACTACAAGACCTTGGCGTTCCTGTTCATCTTCCTATGATGTTGTATTGTGACAACAAAGCTGCAATCAGTATTGCACACAATCCAGTACAGCATGATCGCACCAAGTATGTTGAAGAGGACAGGCATTTTATTAAGGAGAAGCTGGAAGAAGGATTGATTTGTGTTCCCTTTGTGAAGCCTACTGATCAGGTTGCTGATATTTTCACTAAGGGATTGTCTGGGAAATTGTTTCATCCTAATCTAGTCAAGTTGGGCATAATTGACATATTTGCTCCAACATGAGGGGGAGTGTTGAATAATGTACACCAGAATACCATGGGAGTATTCTGGTCTTTTTCCTGTCTTTATTTCATGTACAGCCATGTCGGCTATGTTAGGGACAATTTTGTCCATGTATTTTCAATCTCATATTATAAATATATGGCTTGGGGTCTACCTTAGACCACCAAAGCATTATTCTCTAATTCTAAACTCTCTCAACAAAGGCCCTAAGAGAAGCATTGTAGTCCCAATCTACAAAAATAAGGGTGATATTCAAAGCAGCAATAACTATAGAAGCATAAAACTAATGAGTCATACTATGAAACTTTGGGAGAAGTTTATTGAAGCCCGTTTAAGAAGAGAGACTCATATCTCGAAGAATCAATTTGGTTTAATGCCAGGTAGATCCACGACAAACTCGCCTCGTTGTTCGAGGTTGGAAATTTGAACTGAAGTGCGTATTATATTTTAAAGCCTTCAGGACTGGTCAAAATCAGGCCTACACTGCTCCTGATCAGGCTGCTTGATCCATCTACATACAAAGTCTAGAATCCTTCTGGGATTGGCTCGACTTCCTCCTTGTTGTCATCAGTGATCACACACTCAACAGCAAAGTAAGCAAGCGACTGCCCCTTGATGGCAATTTGAGGTTTGTACTCCATATGGTGCTCACTCAGCTCGACCGCCTGACAAGTCAGGTTTATGGAGTATCTTCTTCAAGGGCTGATTGGTGAGCACAACAATTACATGTCCTTGAAAGTAGGGCCACAATTTCCTTGCCGCTACAACCAATGCGTAGGCTAACTTACCAACTCCTCGTCAGTTATGTCACTGCACAGAGCATTGTAAGCTACTCCATCATCTAGTACCTTCATGTCTAAGGACTCCTAGGTGAATCGAATGACGATGTCATGGATCGACTCGTCCTTCTTTGCTTTATTGCTAAAAGATTGACAACAATCTTTTCCTGTGGAATGCTGATTTGGAAACGGCCAACAAAGGTTTTTCTGAGCTTTTAAAAAAAAAAATGTATCGACCTTGGCTTCAACCTTGAGAACCAGTCGTTGCAACTCTTTTTAACAGCACTAGGAAATCTCCACAAGACACAACGTCCGATCCACCATAGATCATCATCACAACATTAAAATAGTTTATGTGATCAATCGGGTCGGTCTTCCCATCGTACATGTCAAAATGGGGTAGCCTGCACCCTGCTCGACCTGGCAGGGAGTAGACTTCTCTAGTTGTCTTCTTGTTGAGGCTCTTGATCTTGTCATCAAGCTCTTTAAGTAGCCGATCCAAATCTCTCTCCTCGGCTCAGTAGGGGAGTTCATCAACTGTGCTTCGTGGAAGTTCATGTTTGTCCTCTTCTCATCTTCGGTACCCTACAACAGGGGGACTCTGGCCGAGCCGACCCGATCCTTTGCGTGAATGTCTTGAGTTAGACCTGGCGAGAGCTGGTATGTGACTCCTTCTCAACCCCAAAAACATGTGTCTGTGGTTCCACCAGCCTAGGGAGTTGAATCGGTGGAGGTGTACGGTGCTGAACCGCTGGTGGTGTGTGCTACCGAACATTGGACGAACTAGCACGACTCTCCGACCTTTGAGCCGTTCGTCCAATCCTCTCTGTAGGGGAAGACACCACCGGATTAGGTTGTGGTTGATTGGCTGCTCCGACCTGTCTCAAGTATGCTCTGAACAAAGCATTTGTCTCCAGAACCTGGAGTTGGAGATCGTGGACCTGTGCATTCATCATTGGGGCATTCGGATCGAAGATCAGTGCGCTCACGACCGGGGCAATGGGCCGAGCGACATCTCCGACATCCCGAGTGTTGTGCGCTAGTAATGGAGGCGATAGAGGAAGTTGCTCATCCGCCTGTCCTATAGGAGGGAGCTGAGGTACGGACACAGGAGTTTATGGTGGGAGTAGTGCTCTTGCTGACTGACAGGTGTTTGGCCCATCAGTTCGGCTCGCCCCCCGCCGAGAACCCCTTCAGTGCAGTCCTTGATCGCTTTGTTACCATTACTCTCGTAGCTTTTTTATGCGCTTTCCCATAGACGGCGCCAATTTGTTGCTGCAAGATCCATCCTGGTGTTCTCCGGAGGCTGAGTTAACCTGCACAGAAGAATAGAGTTAAGCAGCAAAGTGTCGGTCTGAACCAGCGGGAACACTTCAATGCAGTAGATCGTCGAAAGAAGAGCCAGGTCAGTCAACTTCTATTGAAACTTCTATTGATTATTGATTCGACTAGAGGGACTCCTAGCAGCAAACTTGGCAGAAGGGGCCCCCAAGGAGACGCAGGAGATGCAGGAGCCGCCAGCCAGGTCGACCAATGAATGATAGGCCAGAGGGAGGGGCTCATTAAAGATCTCTTGCAACAGATGATTCTTTAGACAAAACGGAAAATGAATTGGAGAGAGCCTTACCTGGGCCAGGAGTCACTATTTATAGGGTTGAGATGATAGATCGGTATAGTGTCTTTGCGATGATAGACCTTTGTGGAGTGTCCCTTACTTGATAGGTGGCGGCCCTCGGGTAGGACACCTGTCAGCTAGGAGACCATGAGGGAAGCATGTCTCCATTCGAGAAGGTTCCCTTTTTGGTTAGGGTTTGCTTAACCGAGGTAGTTACTCAGGTTAGATTACTCTCCTAGTTTAGTTGCTTTCTGGTCAAGCTATATATTTATCTGAGGTGGTTGCTGATTAGCATCGATGTGGAAATCGTATGTGGAGGGGCTGCCAAGTCAGATTAATCTAACCTTAATAGGTCGATTCGATAAGTGCGATGACCTGAACAGAGTAGCCGATCTCAAGTTTCAGTTCTTATGGTGTAGTGCGCTGACCAGTACCTGGGACAAACTCGAAAGTGTTCACAATCCGTGCCCATTGGCCGATCTCTGGGGTCGGTTTGTACTTTAACTATCATGGTGTTATATTTCCATGGTTCGACCCCTAGGGTCGGTTCGGTCAACTAGAAGCGTTGTCAATATTGCCACGTGTCACAATACTATTGGTCGGTAGTGATTTGGTTCATCAACCCCGAATAAAATATAATATAAAGCAATTGACTCTTAGTATGAAATATACTAAGAGTATAAGTGTAATTACAAGGAAAGTAAACTACAACTCATCGCCTAACAATTCCAGCTAAACAATGACACTCCCCATCACGGTAACAATGACTCCTATCACCCACAGTAGCAATCTTAACAAAGAGGAATAGCCTATCACTTTGAATGAGCCTAAAAAGGAGAATACAATTCTCCTGCTCAAGTTTGATTTTGATTGTTAAGGCAAAGACGAGATAGCAATCGTAAAGGAAACAATGATTCAAGGTAAAATCAGGTCCTTTGCAAGGCAGAAGATTTTCCTTCACTTCAAGAGTTAGAGCCTACAGTTAAAGATAAAGATGAAATCAAAGCAGCCTACAACAACAAAGATGAGCAATTCTTGTAGATTTTAAGGAAGAGATTAAACATACAGAAAAATCTGCAATGGAAGAAAATGTTGCAAAACTCAAAGAAGATTGCAAAGACAAAGTTGCAGTAGTGATACTAGATGAATTTGTGGTTAATGAAGACTTCGAGAACACTCCAAGTGAAGCCATAAATATTCAAGATGTCCTCGTTGTTAAGGATTTCATAGGGTTCATGATTCCACCTCACTACTTCGACAAGAAGAATCCCATTATTGTGAATTTTCTTCATATCTTCTGTGTGCTACAAGAATATTATTTTAGACTGAAGATGCAACTCCTGCATCGTTCATTCTATGCCAATACAAAACTCAAGGGGGAGTTTTTTCAAGCCAGGGAGAATTGATGCAGTATCTAGGCACCAGTAGCAATGCCAGGAGAAGAATAGCTTGTGGTTTTAGGAATTTCAGAATTCATAGTTTCAGTAGGAATCCTAGTCTCTCTAGGTATCCTATTCCTAGTTTACTCTGGAGTTCTATTTAAGTACAGTTTTGTTTTTAATTTCTTTTCTAATTTTGATTATGTTTGCATATGCTAGTTTAGGCTGGATTAGAACCTTTAAGTCCAGTCTTGTTATGAGTTGATTCTTACATTATGTCAAGTACTAGTTGGTTTAGGAACTCCAAACACAGCGGGAGGCTTTTGACTCAGTTTTGGAATTGTTTTGAGTCCTTTATTGGTCAACTAAGTAGGTAGTTTGGTTACTAGTTGGTTTAGGCTATTTCTAGTCGTATTAGGAGTCATATTTGGAGAATATATATATTTATGTAGCCAGCCATTAAGGCACACGAATTTACGAATTTATGAATGGAATTTATGTAGCCAGCCTTGACAGTGTCTGCCGAGTTGGCCGAAATCTTCCAGTTGGATGAAGATGAAAAGGATCCCCTTTATGAGTGGGTCAGGGATCGATGTGAGCCTTTGTTACACGAGGCTGGGGGCTGGTCCAACAGTGAGATTGTTTTACAGATGGGAGTTGACGTAGAGGCGTATATGGCAGCTGAGTTCACTCAGAGACCCCACATCCATTTGAGGCCCACCCTGGTAATAGTAGAGCTGATGAGGATGAGGAGTGATCTTGTTCCTCGGACGCCATCCACACCCCTTCTCGGACTCGGGGTCATGATGATGGTGGTGGTGATGGTGGGTATGAATATATGATGATGGTAATAGATTAGAAAGCTTACGCAAGGAGGACCAGATGATTCAAGAGCCAGAGCCACAAAGATTCACAGGGGAGACTCAGTTCACTTATGCCACATAAGATGAGGATCATAGTGCACGTACCGGGAGAGGCTACACTCGAGGTCCTCGTAGGCGGTTTACACCTGCTGAGGAGGCAGCTGGGATGGATATATCAAGTTTGTTTGGCACAATGAAAGCCATGAGTTTGGGGGATAGTAGAGGATTTGGGCATTGGCGCAGGCCATCCTTCGTAGAACCATTCCAGCGCATCATGGTGATAGTGGCTTCAAGAGCGCTGGATCAGCATCACATGTTGGATATGGATTGTATGGTGGATATGCTAGTGGACCATCCTTTGAGAGCACCGGTTCATTTGGATATGATGGTGGCCATGGTGGATCTTCTGCTTCATTTGGATATGGGAGTGGTCATGGTGCATCTTCTGCTTCATTTGGATATGGGGATGGGTCAAGTGCTGGGTCATCTTTGTTGACAGCATCTTTAGGTATCCTAGCCAACCATGTGTGTCGGCTCCACCTTCTTAAAATCTCGGTGAGCCCTCCCCTAGATTGGGATCACCTCTGACAAATGGATGATGGGGCGTATAGATGAGCAACAATAGACTACCAGAACAATTGGGCCCAAACATGTCATGGGATACATATGTGTTGCATTCTGAGAAACAGCTACGACATGTTCAGTGCTACGCAGCTCATGGATTGGAGTATTGGACCCACCACAAAACTCCTCGTGGAATTGAGTGGTGAGTGTTGTATCATCCATCATTTATTCTTATTTAACAATTCTATGTATGTTTTGATTGTTAAAATGATTTACTTACATTTCCAGTAGTTTATCTATATGTTGACTTAGTGTTTATAATAATGCTAGTGTACACTGTACAAGATCAAGATTATTCAGCGTACACCAGCAAACTTGGGTAAAAACCACAAGTACCAGTTTTTTTTTTTTTTTTTTTTGTGAAACTACTTAATGGATTATATTTAAAATGTCAAAAATAGGCTGCCCAAAAAAAACAGGGGGAAAAAATAACTGTTTGGCCCTCGAAACCATGGTATCAAGCTGGCAGGGAAAAAGTACTACGTCGAAACCTGGGAAATCTCAGTTTCCTGGCTGGTCAAAACCGGCCTCGAGACCGAGATTTTGAACCTAGAGAGAGAGAGAGAACTAGAAGAAAACCATAGCTCTCGGTTCTATGTATTCTCTTTGACCAAGGCACATATATTAAATAAAAAATTACTCCTAAGGGTCATGATCGAATATAACTTGGGTAATAATAAACTCCACGATACTACCACTAAGCAGCATGACTTAAATATCACCATGAACAATAAACAACACAATGTATCACGGTAAATAATAAACAGCACCATGTAGTATTAAGGACTACCAGCTAAACATAACCATAATTGAAATTCGGGTTAAATACGCATACCCCCCTAAAATGGACCCAATATTCCGCATGCACCCCTAAGGTTCTGATAATTCCAGTATTCCACACGCACCCCTTGAAAATTCCACGTACACCCCCTACTTTTCAACTTAAAGCCATTTAAGTCCACGCCGTTAATTTCAGGCATTAGATGTTAAAATTTTTTTTTATTGGCCAAACTACCCTTTCTTCTACCACCCCTGTAATTTGAAAAGACCTTTTTGCCCTACCCTCATCTTCCCCAAATCATCTTCTTTTACATACCACCACCACCACCCACCATTGCCGCAGCCACCACCACCACCCACCATTAACACCATCACCGCCATGCAGCCCCATCCCACACCATCCTCTTCCCCGTGCGATCCCTAAGCTTCCCAAAACCTGCAACTCATCTCTCACAGGGTACCCTCTGTCGTAGGGCTTTGAGAAAGAAAGGGGTTATTGGAGACTACTTCTGCTTCTTCCTCTTCTCTTCCTTGCTTGTGTGAATTTGAGCTCTGTTCTCTTATCAAAAGGGTTTTAGGGAGGGGGAATGAAATGGCAACATTTTTGTTCCCCGATGTTGTCTAAGACATCCACAATGTGCTCATCAGTTCAAGAAACCTTAGAAAAATGAGAATTTAGCGTAGGGTGGAATTAGTTTAAATGGGTTTAGAACCACAAAAGGTACAACCATGCCAAACCAAAACCAAAAGGGAAAGGAAACGCTTGAACTCAGGATCGAGATCCCGTTCCAGAGCTTCGTTCCTAGGGGGACAATGGTGATGTTGTGCTTACCCACTGCCTCCTCTAATGACTGCAAGAGAAGAGCTTTCTCTACGAGTTCAGCAAGTTCCGTGTAATGTGAGTCAAGGAGAGCAACGAGGACTGAATTGGAATTGATTTGGCCTGAATTCAACGAATTTAATGACTTTGCCCCAGTAGTTTCCTGCAATGCGGCACAAAATCCAGCCACAGATACAAGAGAAAACGTGAAGAATAACCTAGTAACGCCATAGACTCTCGAATCCATGGCGACTGAGAGAAACGAGCGGAAATCAGTCTCAGAGAAGGAAGAAGAAGAGAATGCAATCAAGAGTTTAACCAACAAAAAAAAACCAGAGCTTTAAGGTTTTCTTGTTCAAAGAGTTTAAGGGTTCCACACTTCTTCTCCAGTTCCTTCTTTAACTATCTCTTCCCTCTTGTTTTCTTTCTGTCTTTTTCTGTAACTTATCTCTATTATCATTCAGGAATTCTCTCCCACAACCTTTACTGTCGCCCAAATGTGCTCGGCCGTTCATGCACTTTCAAGCTAAACAGAGTCTTCCATGGACCAAATTGTCATGTCAGATCACGAAAGGGAAAGGGAGAAAGGGAGAAAGGGAAGGTTGTTTTGGGTATTTTACTTTTTCAACTTTTAGCGTTTTTGTTTTTTAACTTAAGGGCATTTTTGTAATTATGCCCTATCAAGGTATAACTGTACATTACCTTCTTCAAAATCTGATACGTTAGCATTTAACGTCTGAAATTAACAGCATGGACTGCAATGGCTTTAGGTTGAAAAGTAGGGGGTGTACGTGGAATTTTCAAGGAGTGCGTGTGGAATTGTCAGAACCTTAGGGGTGCATGAGGAATATTGGGTCCATTTTAGGGGGGTATGCGTATTTAACCCTTGAAATTCCAACACTCCCCCTCAAGTTTGAGCATATCAATATCCCAGGCTCCAGCTTGGAACAACAAGAACAAACATAAATTGTAGAACCAACTAGAAGAGACACATTCATGAAACCCAGTGGTCATTAATAACAGCACCACGGCAAAATCATCTTTCGAGTACATCACAACACAAGAACACCAATCACCAGCAGCAACAATAGAGAAAAATCTTCCTGTCGAATAACTCTAGAGAGAAACAAACAAAATAAGTGGCAGATAATGCCAAACGAAAGTCAAAATACCATATTAGCAACAGGAGAGCATTATAAGCCCTTCTCAAGGAAGGCAAATAGTAATCTTCACAAAGACGACAGATAAAAGAGCAGCATAGGTTACTGCAAACCATGGATTAAAGAGCAGCATAGGTTGTTACGAACCACAAATAACAGCATAAGGTAGCTGTGAAACACAAATACAGCATAAGGTAGCTGTGAACCATAAATACAATCTTGTTGCTGCAAACCACAAGTAACCATTTTCATAACAAAACATGTTGATGACACAAGCAGATAACACAGACAAATAAGAAGATGATACAACTATACAAGCAAATAATAATAACCTTCAAATAAGCAGATGACACTAAGTTGATGACATAAGTAGATAATAATAACAATCTTCAATCTACCCTTCACGTGTAGACAAACAATGGATGGACAGGAGACAACAAAGGATAACCCATCATCATATAGCAGTAACAACCAACATCAGCAGCAAATAAACCAGATAACCAAGAACAACTGTGGCAAATATGCATTCCTCCAACCAATGCAGGTCATGTAGATCACCATTGGAGATATATAAATACCATATTTGACCATAAACACCAAACATTGAGTAACTTTGGCAAACAGAAAGCCACCAGGTCCGTCAAAACTATCAGACAGCAAGACGATCAAATTGCAATATTATAGAAACAATATCATAGCAGCAATGGGGATGCTAGGGGGCCATCCAATAGATGAATGGCTCAAAAATCAAAGGTAGTCACAATTTTCGTAGATAAATTGAAGCTTTGGGCCCAATGAAGGAGGTAAACAAAAGTAGGGGCAGACAAGTAATTAACTGTAAAGAATGATAAATCTGGAATACAAGGAGAACAGGACAAAACTGAATCAATTTTAAAGAACAATGGCAAATCTGTAATTTACCAGAATATTCAAGGAGGTACTTGGTAGATCAAAGGAGAAAAAGACACAAAGGGTATCAGGATTTATTGGTTAGGGACAGACTTGGAAATATAACTAAATAAGGATAAACATGATTAATGAGATAAGGGGAGGGCAAAGTGGAAATAAACTTCAAAAGATAATATCATAGGGGGAGAAAGTCGTCTTCTACCTACAGCCGAAAACCAGAGGCAGAAAAAAGCATGTACCATGAGGAAGAGAACTCCTTTGATGGAGTTTTGTTGGGGGCTAAAATTTGGGGCAAGGTTCTGAACTCCAGGCCCTGTTGATTCTAAGTAAAGCTCAGTAGGATCAGCAAACAATAACCCAAAAAAACCTTCCTGAAATAGTATCAGGCGATGGTTGCAGGGTTGGTCTGAAATCTGAGGGAACAGGTCATAACAGAAGGATCGAATGGGGGAAGAAGTACCGCAAGTGATGAGATCAGCAATAGCAACCATATAGGACAGATTGCGGACCATCATACACCATCCGCAAGTGAGAGATCAGCAGTAGCATGCATATAAACCATATTGCAGACCATCAAACACCATCCGCAAGTGAGGGATCAGCAGTAGCAATCATATAGAACAGATCGCAGACCATCAGACCATCATCTGTGACTGAGAGAACAGAAGTAGCAGATATAGAGAAAATAAATCCTTGTTTTACATTGAATTAACAAGGACAATATAGTAGAGGCAGATGCGGTGATATGTGGCACACCAAGAACAAAAAACCCTAGAAGGGGCTCTCAAAACAATAGGAGATTTGCACGTATAATTACACATTTACACCCCCGCTCTGAAACCATGTGACAAAAGCTGATCTTGATAACCAGGATTAGTAAAGAAGAAGAAAGGAAGAGAGATAAAAAAGAACTAGAAGTAACCCTAGCTCTCGGTTGTATGTATTCTACCGTGAGCAGGGGATATATATTAAATACAAGGTACTAAAACTTGGAACTCAGTACCAACTCGACCCTTGGAAAAACAGAGTCAAGTCGAGATTTTGCCGAGATCTCGCCGAGTTGGTGCATTTTTTTTTTTCGACTCGAAGCCTCAACTCGGTGGGTTTTAGACCTAGTTTGGGTCTGAAATTTGGTATTCAGCCTATTTTAGGCCATTTAAACACAATGGCACTATCAGATTTTGCAAAAACAAAGTCAAACCATAGGTTGGTAGGCGACGACGTACTAAAATACCCTGCTCTACACATAATTTAGTAATAGAAAGCAATCAAAACATTCAATTAATGTTCTTAAAATAACTTAAATAAGCATTAGAAATGTTAAAGATTTAAAGTGTACAATACATCAATCTTTAAACAAATGTTACATAAAATGTGATATGTTAATGTATTCAGTCCCAACATGATCCACAAAGAATTCCCATGTCATAGTGTTGCTGTAGTTTTGCACATAGTTTACCACAGCACTCATATAAGTGTTCTCATCAACATATGCCAAGTCCCCTATCCTAGGGTATGGAAGAGGCGGTTGCCATGAGGCGTGAGATCCATTGCTACTGTCATATTGAGGCATGTATGGCTGGTTTGGGACTGGGAATATGGGCCCAAAACCAGACCCAATGCTTTGATTGTCAAACTCATGTGTTGATTGTCAAACTCATGTGTTGAAAAAAATAGATTTGGGGAAAAATAGGTTACCTTTGAAAAATCCTTCAAATTTGTAATGAATCTTGAAGATGTGTAGTTGAATCCTTCAAATGTGCTGCTGAATCACCTCTCGAAGGTCAAGTCTTGAAATCCACAGGTAAAATGAAGAAGGAGCTTCAAATGGGGAAGAAGAGAGTAATGTTGGGAGCTTGGACAGAACTCGACCGAGATATGTCGAGTTATGTAAGTAAAACAAGTGGTAGATGGGTCGACCCGAGATCCGAGATCTCGCCGAGTCGAGTCGAGATCTCAATCTATGATTAAATAAAGAATGCCTCCTTAGAGTCATGATCGAATACAACTTAGGTAATCAACCACTAAACTACATGGCTTAAACATCATCATGAACAATAAACAACACAATGTATCACCAACACAACAACAACCATAACCTTATCCCAACTAAATGGGGTCGGCTACACAGATCTGATTGAGGCTATGACAGTAATAGAAATAAGATAAGTAAAAAGAAGTAAGAGGAGTAAAAGGAAGTAAGAAAGAAAATAAGTAAAGGAAGAAGTCCAAGCAATAGTCAAAGCAGCATCCCAGCACAATGGATCACCATTAATAATAAACAGCACCATGTACTGTTAAGGATCACCAAAGCTCCTAAACATCACAACGACAAGGATTCCAACAGAACATAAAGATACAATTTTTACACTGATTTCCAGAAATCCTTCTCTCACTAGCATTTTCTAAATTCTTCAGTTCCATGGCCGATCTTTCAGATCTAATTTCTGTTTGCTGTTACAGTTTCTAACCACTGTTTCTTACATCAATTCATTTCACTATTATTGTTGCCTGATGTGTCCTGAATATACTAGTTTTGGTTACCATTCTGAACCTTGTTTCTACAATCCTACACCTCAGTAGGATTAACCTCTAACTTCAGATCTGGCCATCAGATTTGAACCAGATTTTGGGAAACCATTCTTCTACATATAACTGATCTTCGAATAGCTTTTATACTAAATCAGAACCTTGAATTGTCTATTATAATTAACTTTCTGCAATTCTGGAAATTTTCTGGATTTCTAAAAATCACTTCAAGTTTCTAGAAACTCATCAGTAGTCCATCAATGTCCATTTAATAATATGAGTAGCAATCTCAAAGGGTTAAATTTTCCTGTCAGAAATAACGTTCAAGACTTCAGTGCAGATTGAGCACCAACCCTACCATATTACCCAATGTCAGGCTCGCAATATTAAGAATCCTCATCCAAGGTGTTGAAAAAATAATTATGCGAAACAGATCCACCCATGCCTCCTTGCATATAAATACATCATATTTTTAAGGACTGTTATATTGAAAAAGAGAAAAGACCCAAGCCGAATGATGAAAACATCCAATCTACCTCATACTTTCAGAAAGAAAAATGGATAGTAATAATCCAGATAGAGGTTAAACACTTAAATCATTCAATCAAGTTCATTCACTTCACAACCACCTAATGGTCAGCTCCATCACCAAGCATCTCCAACACGTGATATCCAACACTGGTGGTTGTCTCCTCAAATTATCTTAGCTTTTGTTTCCTGAAATTGTGGGATGAAACACATACAGCATAATAAGCAGTACATCTTACCATCCTGTTCAAGAGAGATACTCCTGAGTGAGAATGCCAGCTGGAAACACCGAACTAGAGACATGTGACTGGAGGTCTGACAAGGCAACAATTATCAATTATGCACTTGAAAGATGGATTCAAGTACCAAACTCAAAGACTACATAATGAGAAAAGAAGGAAAACATGAAAGGTTTAGAAGTAGAGAAAAGGACACAACATTAATATATCATTATCCATCACGACTAGTGTTGGGTGACGAACTAGAATTGACACAATTCCTTTTTTTCACCAAAAGGGAATCAAACAAATATAAACACACACACACACAAACAAAATCAGTAGACAATTAACAGGGGAAGAACGTCACCTTGGACTGAGAGAACAATAAAGCAAGGTTGTACGTGTGGGCCATTGCTTCAAAATTTGCAGGAGTGTTTTCTGTGGAAGTTGCCTGAACCCAGATAGATGCAAGAAGAAGATCTACTTGGTGACTACTCAACCGAAGGGAAGTCAGTTCCTGGACAATGTTTATATGAAATGAATGATTAAAACATCTCAAGTCCCCAGTCACAACAAAGAAAAAGCTTCTAAAACGAGTGGTTTATATCAAAGATAGATGTCAGACTTTGATTTTTCAAAACACATGGAGCAGAAAGCCTAAAGCAATGAAGTTGACTGATAGGAACCTGGGATGACGTAGTGTGGTTTGGGTTACATGGCTAGTTTTCTGGATGGGTTCATATTTTCAAAGGTCTAGGCATCTAAATGTTCTGTGTTTCTCTCTCTACCTCCCACCATAAATCATATTTTACAAGGTACTTCTGGTCCACCTAGTGGGGCCCTACCTTGCCCATTTCATATAAAAGACTAGGTCAGGCTATGGTGCATTCAGTTGGCTTGGACCAAACCCAAACCAAATACAACTAGCGGTCCTTCACCTAAGGGACAAATGTTACAATGTCTTACACCCATATCCAAAATTTGTCTTCCATCCCATCCTAGCCCCCAATCAGTCACATCTAATTCTATCTCGTGATCCTACCAGAAAAAAAATTTATCTCGTGACCAATAATTTCAATGTGCATGGAGAACTCTCCATTCCTTACCTCTTCCGAGGTAGTAAGCGAAGAAGAGAACCTTGAGAGACGTGGCTCTGCAATCTTCTTGTACATTTCCGATGGAGGACATACCACTGATGGCATGAGCACAACAGAAAAAATACGGTGAGCACCAACTCGCGTTTCATGGTCTGGATGGATCATTGCTGAGAGCAACTGATGAAATAGAGCTTCTGGAAAGGCCTGAAATACATAGTAAATATGTAATTGGCAACCTGATTGCACTATATTAAAAGCCTGTCATAGAGTAGTGCACTATTGCTTTAAACACAGTGACACTTGCCTTCTTGTGATGTGATATGTTAGGGATGGAAGAAACTATCTGTACAGTCCGATAGACAGCAGCAACAGTAGTTCTAGCCATAATGGTCATAGTCGAGATATTCTCCAGCACAACAGCCATCACGTCAAGAATGGGTCCCAAATCCCCAACCTGTTGATTCAAAATCTGAGTCTTAAAGAACAACATTGAAGCCCAAAATACAAGCATCCGTATAAGAATGTAAAAGATCAAGAAGGTTTGTTATATATTCTTACTATGATGTGAGCAAATTTTCAGATGTCGTTATTGGATGTGCTTCACTGGCAATGGGCACAAATCATGAAACTAAAGACCTCATTTCAAAATAGCAACCCAACCTAATAAAGAAATCCTAGTAATAGTGATGCAATCCGGGTTCGAAAACCCTGGTTTGGATCGCTTATAGGTCGACCTACTTGCTACTTAGGAAGATAAAGAAGGAAAGGACAGAGGAGGAATTACAAATTAAAGAAGAGGGACAATCTAAGCATTAATAAAGAAATGAGGACAAAGCAGGATTAAAAGTAAAAGTAAGGGTATTTGGGAAAGAGGGAAATATGGTCACAATTAATATGTTGTCACTAATTCATCTTCAACCTCCCACAATAAGAGGTAAGAACAAGAAACCAGCAGAGATGGAGTCTTACGAATGAGGAATCTCTCTCATACGTCCATTCAAGCTGAAATTCCAGGGATCGCAACTCCTACTCCTCTGAAATCCAACCCATAACAGGCCCAGAAACCAAAGACTCGAGCAGAGAATTTCTGCAACTCTGGTCTAACGGTAAGTCTTCAACCAGATTTTGTTTCCAAATAATAACTCTCTACTCGAGCGAGATTTCGACTTAGGGATTTATAAGTAAAATCACTAGAGGTAAAAGGACTGATTTCCCAAATTTTTAAGAAGAACAGAACACGGATGAGGGAAATCAACAGTCAACACTGCAGGACTGTGAATCTCGTCGAGCAGAACAAGGAAAGGAGAAGGAGAAGAAATAAGGGAGAAAAGAATAAAGAAAGAAGGAGCAACAGGAATAAGAAGGGAAGGAGAACTCACCTGGGAAGCTGAGAGGAAGATTGGGTTGACCAGGTAGAACAAGAAAGAGAGAAGAAGGAAGAGCACACACCACTCACGCCCTATGAGAAATCTCAAACTCAAATTTCCATTCGACTGCTATGTTCCCCATCGTATTACAAACATATATAAAGAAAAACAAAGACTCCTGAAAATAGAAACTACTAACAATTCTAAGGCTCTCTTTGGTATCATTTGTATTTTTTATTTTTACCTATTTAACAAAAATCACTAATGAAAACCATTTTTTGTCAAAGCATAAAAATCGTTTGGTAACCACTACACAAAATAGATTGTAGACAAAGAAATATGTTTGGCATACCTATGTGCATAATAGTTTTTTGAAGTGGGTGGGTGGAGAGATGCCACCTTTACCCATCTTCCTTCCCAAAGCATAAACTCCGAACCGAGTTGTTGGGTATCAATCTCTTTGGATTTTCCTTATTTCATTTTGGGATTTTGGGTTTAGATCACCCATCCATATGCGATTTCATCCCCTAAGATCCAGATCCAAAAATCTTTTCTTGGAATGACTCTCTCACAGTTTCTTCTTCTTAGTTTTCAAATCAGACACATCTTGCAAGGAAAACGGATAGCAGCACTTGAACACAGGGTCATTAACTAATAAGCCGAAAACTTCCTCTCTATCTCCCCTTCCATGGCTGCCACCCCAACCTTCTTTCCCCTTCTTCCTTCGTTGAAACAGAGCATTCCCTCCCTCAAGCAATGACTTTCCTGCAAACCCATTTCGAGTACAATCACTTCTCTTCCATCTTCACAGTTGGGCCGATTCTGAATTTTATCGTCTCTGCCAAGAGATCTTTCCATTGATGGAAATCTAAACAGATAAATAGGTAAACTCGTGAAGGTTACAAACATAGAAATTGGGATTTGGGAGGTCTCGATAAGAGAGAACCTCAGAGCCTTGCCTGAACCAAATGCTGGAAGGTGGGTTATCTTATCTGATGATATACTGATTGTAACTTTGACTCTTTGTTTCTAACCAGGCCCGACTCATGGCCTGACCCAGACTGTTATTCCCCGCCATGGGTTCTGACTTCCAATTGAAACAGTTACAACGGCAGTTATAAGTAATTCTCAATAAACCTAACTGCAACGATACTCCTTCCATACCTCTAATGAATTTCACCCCATATCCCACAGGAGCCCTTCAAAAATAAGCCGTTTATGTTCATTCAGTATTAACTCAGTTGAGTACATGAGCCTTCCAAACAGAAAGGATTTCCTTACAACTTCCTGGGTATTGTTAAAGAGATCGAGAACAGTTGCAGAGAACTTTGAAAGCTACATATCCAGCCTCTTCAACATTCATCCAACGGAAAGAAGAAGAATGGGATTTGACGGATGGGGTTGCAGGAAGAAGAAGAAGAAGAAGTCGGAGGAGGAGTTTCGATATTTCTAATTAAACAAGGAAATGACGCTCTTGCCCTTCAATTTTGAGACCTATGAGCACGTGCTCATTAAAGTCCCCGTATAAATGGTCAAAAGTGACTTTTTGGCCAAAAACCATAAACGGCTTTCGATCTATTTTTGGTATTTGGTTTTTTTCAATCTTTTTTAAATAGAAACAGGCTCCATAAACAATACCAAACGCAACCAAAAACGTTTTTTAAGGCAAAAATAAAAAATAAAACTATACCAAAGATGCACTAAGCCAAATAGGAAACTAAATCAACCAAGGAAACTGGTAACTCAATCAAATCCCATGCGTAATCTACCACTCCTATCTAAAACTCCCATATAAAAATATAACTAAAAAATAAAAAATAACCCCAATCGCATGCATGGTCTGGTTTGGGTAAAAATTGGTTCAATGAGGAACCAGACCCTTTCCTCTTCTTCTTTCTACCAGCACCAAATTGACTTCAAAGTGGCACTTTGCCAAGTCAATTTTCTGGGACCGCACATAACTGATCAGAGATAAAGGCATGCATCTTAGGTCAATATAGGGTTAAGAGATATCCAGGTGAGGCCAAAGTAGAAGTGAATAACTGATCAGAGATAAAGGCATGCATCTTAGGTCAATATAAGGTTAAGAGATATCCAGGTGAGGCCAAAGTAGAAGTGAATAATAATAGCATGGGTACAGCAGTGCATAATTTGAAAAAAACTTTCATGAAGATGATTACTTAGGCATAGTTAAAAGGGTCCTTCAATAAACAAATACTGCCCTTTAAACCTTAAAAAAACTCTAGTTGAGGACGGGCACGGTACTTTATGACAAAAAATTAGAAACTGGAAGATTCTGAAGCTCAAGTAATACATATACAGAAGAGCTACATGATACAAGGAAAAATATTTTATAACTGGCCATGTCATTGAAATTACTTTCTCCTACTCCACGTAGAGACAGGTAGGGGAATGGCCCAACATGCATTATTAGAATTGGCAACTCCTAATATTTATAGGCCTGTTTGGACACATTCCCAGACACTTTTTTTTTCAGACCTGAAGCAATAGGGAAAACATTTGCCATGTTTAGGTGTGTAAGCTAAGGAACAATTTTGTTCTAGAACCCCTCTCCCATGGCACAAAATAGAAAAGGTTCTATGAATGCAAAACCTTTCTTCTGCTCAGAAAATCGATGGACTTTAAAAGCCATTGGAAAAAGGGAATGGAGCATAGTTTAGAAAACCAGACCAGGGACCAAACAGATGAGAAGGTCCAGTCTGGTTCAACATGGCTCAATAATGGGGTACACCTTTTCTTGAAGCTATGGGGTACATCACTTCCTGCAGCATCACTATGCATTTTCTGGCATGAGATCATCCAGGAACAGCAGATGCTGCCCTTTGGTCTTCCCCAAACAGAAGCATCCAGAACATATGTAAACAGGACTCCATCGTTGATGGTGACTGTCATTCTTTGAACTGTAAAACAACATTATCCTTGCACTAGTTTTTGCTTGGATGACTGGTTGAAGGTACATGATTCTTTGACCACTGACCAATCCAAAGGTGGTTCACAAACAGAATGGTCATAATCTATCCCTTGAGATAGATCAAGCATGTAGGCAACACGAAGAATATCAACGCCTAATGAAAAACATAAGAAGCGGAAGAAAAAGAAAAGCAATTTATAAAGCTTGCATGTAGGCAACATGAAAAATACCAAGGCCTAATGAAAAACATAACAAGCAGGAGAAAAAAGAAAAGTAATTTATAAACCTTGTTTGAGAGCTGCTTTAGACATTCTTCCAATTTAGAGCGAAGAGCAGCGTTACATTTATTTGAATCATCACCAGTGCTAGATGCTTCAGCTGAGCATTGAATGCATTTACGCAAATGTTTCATCAGATCGGTTATGGCACCAATAATTGCTACTGAAGATTGCATCTTCACGTTCTGCGCAAGATGTGTGATCACATTAACGATGTCAACTTGCATACTAGGCTGTTTGGCAACACTTTTATGATCTAAATGCTTCACCAAGATAGATAATAACAGATGACTGTTTTGTCCTGCAGGATAATGAAAAAGGGTTTTAGACAAACTATTCAATCAAAATGCAGCATTAGATTTTGTCATGGATAAAAAGAGGATCACCTGACTTCTCCATCAATGTCTGCATATCTGATAAAACAGAACAGGCAAGCCCCTTCTCTGGAGACCAAAGATTCCCAGCATCAAAATTACGAAAAAGGGGTTCAAGTACACGCCGTACTGTAGTTGCCTCCTTGGCTAGTCCAGCCATATTATGCAAGCAAACCCTAGCCCAATACGTGGGGATTTTGGCAGCGTCACTGTTAGAAATAACAACAATGAAAAGGGGTCTCATAACATATATGAGGGATATGGTTTACTCAAAAACGAAACCAAGAAAATAAAGGGCAATTATTAGGTCTTACACAGTGGGGTTCAGTTCAGGTTTGATATTCACAAGGTCTGGTAATGGAGGGACCTTCTTGGGAACTTCTGGGAATGATGATTCACGGCCCTCAGCTTTGGGTGCTTCTTGAACCCACTGTGAGTCTGGCTTGTTATTTTCTGAGTTCATCTGGAGCTCCATGTAGTTCTCCAAAGTAACTGAAATAATCTGTTCCAACATAAGGAAGAAAAAATTATTTCTGACTTATCCCAGAAGTAACCATATAATCAAACCCCTAACACATAGCCCAGCCTAATGAGCAGGTTGACGACGACAAAGCATAGCAGAACTCATTTTTTATTTCTAAAACAAGATGTGAAGAGAAATTAAAAGAAAGACAACTTACATGATCAAAGTCCATCGAGATATGGGAGTGCTCACTCATAAACCATACCTAAACATCACATGAAGAAAAGAAAACATTTATTAATTCAGAAAGTTAGAAGGTGCTAGCTCAGACCAAGAAAGAGTGCAAATAAATCTGAGCATAGAAGAACCATTTCCAAATGGTAGTAGAAAATGAAATCTGATATGGAAAAGAAAGATGGACCCAAACAAGATTTGAAATCAAATTCTGATTAAGTTATTTAAGGGCTTGAAAGGCTATTTTAGTCATCTGGAGAAAACAGAATATTTTAGTTCTTCATTTTCATATATAGATATATATAGATAGATAGGGCAAGATATATATAGATAGGGCAAGAGATCGCTGCCTGGTCGCATAGCCTCTGCACCATAGCGGGGGCCAATGAGAGCACATGCAGGGGCATCAACAAGGATGGGATTTTTTATTTCAACCAGGGAGCGGGATGGTAATTTTGCAAACTCCTATGCTGGCCGTAGGAGCCACATGACCTCAGAGTTTGACATCAAGCATGTCACACAAAAATCTATCAAAGGTCGGGCCATCGCTGATCATCTATCAGCCCATCCAATCCCTGAAACCAGACCCCTAGAGGACATTTTCCCGGATGAAGATATCGTTAACATTGAAACCACTGAATCAGTAGGGGTTTGGCAGTTATTCTTTGATGGAGCAGCTAATCAAAGGGGATATGGAGCAGGAATACTTCTGATAACACCAGATGGATCTCATATACCCTTGGCATTCAGGCTCAATTTAGGTTGTACAAATAACATAGCAGAATATGAGGCTTGTGCCATAGGTTTAGAGGCGGCCATATCAATCGGAATCCAGAAATTAGAGGTCTATGGAGATTCATCAGTTGTCATTTGCCAAATGCAAGGGAAGTGGAAGACCAGAGATGAAACGTTGAGACCATACCAAGCTTTTTCCTCTGTGTGTGTGTGTGTGTGTGTGTGTATATATATATATATATATGAAAGTAAGCCTCAATAATTTGACAAATATGCCCTCAAATTTTTAGTTTAAGTTTTATGAGAGAAAAATACAAAAATGAGAAAAAAGCCCTTAAATACAAGGATTCTCTCATACAATCAACATGAATATCTGAGGAAGCTCTAATAGAAAATTTAGGCTGCCATACAATAAATTTATAAAAATAAAAAAAAAATGAGACCTACCATGAAAGCAAGAGCTTGCAATCCTGCTGAACGTAAACGTAGAGCTCTTTCATCATCTCCAATTTCTTGAGCCAATTGACAAAGTTTTGGAATGAGGCCTTCCAAATTAAACATGTATGTGCCGTCCATCTACTTTCATACCGTATCGACATGTCAGTTTTGAGACAAATAATACAACATTAATGATTTTAGACAGTTCAAGTTGCAACTTGTAAGTCATTTACCATAGTATATCTATGCCATTGAAAAAAAACAAATATCTGAGTTGACAATCATAGTATATCTATGCCATTCAAAAAAACCAAATATCAGACTTGACAATCTGTAACTAGAAGCTTATGTAATGTAAAACAACTGCAAACCTACAGATAAAAGAAACCATAAATTTGGCACACACATTCTAAGGTAGGACCAAATATTTAACGGCTCCCCCACCCCCAGTATCATCTGATCAGATCAAATATTGAAGGCAATCTATAGGTTCCCCCCGCCCCCAAAAGGGAACCATTCAAAGTGTCATTTCCCCTTTCTATAGTCTAGAATGATATATCACAAGGTTCTTACCAATCTAAGAGAGAATTCATGGAAAGGAGATACTCTAGGTGGGAACAGTCCAATATTTGAACTTTATCATAGCTAGTGTGCCATGTCCATGCCTGTTATATTTATGGGCACTACATGGAAAGTGCATACAATTGATCTTACATTCTCTGTCTACAACAGCAATTTACCTGGCTATTAATGAAGTCAACAAGAGTTTGGCAGCCCAGAATGCGCATTTCATCCTGTCGTGTTTGTTCTAAAACCGTCTGGATAATAGACAATAAGCTACTGGCAAATAGTGGCCTGCAAACATTGGAAGACATGATTGAATATTATACAATAAAATACATAGTATACTTACATGATAGTTGAGAGCCTTTTTAAAAGTAAAGGAGATGTGTAATTTAGTTTCCAAGCAAAAAAGTGATTGGAATTTAACCCATATCACTTCAAATGTTTTGCTCCATTTGTGTACAGAAATTGCAACAATGCAACAGTGGAAAAAAATCAGTTGAAGATATATCTCATCGTTAAGGTTTTGATGTCATGCCCTAAATAAGAATCAGAGTACTTATTAGACACCAAGGACTGCTAGCATGGTTCACCTCAAACTTCCACAAAACATATTAAACCTACAGGTTGTGTTATCATCACAGCACACAATGTTTCAAGGTGCCGGTATTCAAGAAAACTCAGAATTCTAGGCTATCCAAATATGAACATGGATATTACCATATACAATATGCATTTCTGAAATGCACAAGTATATTATGAATCTATTTCAATGAAATTTCAATAGTTTCTATGTTAGCAACCAACTTGTTGTATTATGAAGTAGTTTCTGACACATCATTAAATAAAATCAAATGCAAATAAAAGTCTAGAAAAATTTGTGTTCATAAAGGTAGGGAAGCAGTTTTCTGTACGGGAGTCTGGCCTACGTCAGCACTCCCATATGTCTGTCTCTCTCCTCTTTAAAACAAGGGGGTAGAGGTGTCTTTTCACATGGGGAGGAGAGCGATAGACTAATGGGAGTGCTGGCGTAGGCCACACTCCCGGACAGAAAGAGAACTTTTTCCCATAAAGGTATTAGTATCTTTGGGGAGTATTAAGGTCCAGTAAAGTTAAGAACTTCTAGGTATTAAGTTTTACCAGGTCTCCTTCTAACATTATTATTTTAATCCCCATATTATTATTATATATTTTATGCTAAACCGTATTTGCATTAATCCATAAGCTGATTAGTTGTGTGGGCCCAAGTATCTTGAAGATTTAAGCTTCAACAATTTAATTAGAAGTATTTTAGAGTCCTTGTTATTAAACTAGTCCAATCATGGTTTAAGTATCCTTCCATATCCATCAATACTAATCGATATGTATCTTATTTTACGTACTACGACATACCTAAAAGAATTGGTATTAGTACATTTAAGAAACTGCATCTTTTATATATAATCAATTGAATGCACTTGCCTCTTTGTATTTTGTTCTCCTTTGTACATTATATATTTCATATTATTTATTTATAGTGTTTTATGCTCAACCGTATTTTGCATACATCCTAAGCATTTCCATATGTTTCTTGACCATTTCCATACGTATCTAGTGTGTCTTGCGTCTCTACGATACAATACAATATGTCTCGATCTCGTTTTTTGGGAGGTCGAATCGAGTTAGTATACGAGTTAGAAAATTACAAATTTTCGGTCGAGATCTCGGCGACCCGCATCTCGACCCATCTACTTCTTTGGAAGTCACCTAACTCAACAGAACTTGATAGAACTCGATCGAGTTTTGGCCAAAAGCTGTGTTCTTCCCCATTTGAAGGCTGTGACTCCTTTTAGCTCTGGATTTGAAGTTGTAACCTGCGGCAGAGTTGATTCAGCTACACTTATATGACTGTTGTGGCAAACTATGTGCAACACTACAGCAACACTATGACATCGGAATTCTATGTGGATAGTTTTGGGACTGAATTCATTAGTCGATCACATTTTATGTAATGTAACATTGTTAAACAGATAGATGTATTGTACACTTTAAAATTTCTAATGCTTATTTAAGTTGTTTAGCTATTAATTGAATGTTTTGCTTGCTTTAATGCTTTCTATTACTAAATTATGTGTAGAGTAGGGTATTTTAGTATGTCGTCGCCTACCAACTTAGGGTCCGAAGTTAAACTCCTATTTGGACTTTGTTTTTGCAAAATTCGATAATGTCATTGTGTTTAAATGGCCTAAAATAGGCTGAATACCAAGTTTCAAACCCAAACTAAGTCTAAAAACCCACCGAGTTGAAAGAAGAAAAAAATGCACTAACTCGACCGAGATCTCGGTTTTTCTTGGGGTCGAGTTCCTACTTCCGAGTTTTAGTACCTTGCTTAAAATCACCCTGATACGATACCTGATACTGATACTTTAAACCTCGAGTCCAATTGCTTGTTTTAGATTTAGGAGACTTTCTATTGTTTTTCTTATAAATAAACAACCCCACCTTTAGATTAAGAGTCAGATTAAGGAAATTTTACTTGAAGTAGTGTGTGCCAAATGAAGGCCTTTCTCTCGTATCAAATGGGTACCTTTCTCTCTTTTCTTTTTCTTCTGAGTTACTGTTCATGGTTACTGTTTATGGGTACTGTTCAAGTCCCAAAACAGTAGCTTTCCCTATTTATCTTCTGTCCCTTAAAACCCTAATTCAACCTATCCTTTTCCCATGGATTTTCTGTTGTAGTTCAGCCCTAGATTTTAAACACTAGGCTGTCCTACATTGACAGGTTTTAGGGTTTAACATGTAGACTAGGCTTAGAATAAGGGTGTATAATAAGGAATTAGGATTCTCAAATAAAGGAGTAACACTTGATAGAGTCACTCTAACCTTGTCGATGTCCTGGAGTTGATGTCAAAACTAATGCAAGGACAAATGGAGAATGGAGATAGCACCAGGGAAGCAAGGATTCAGTCCTGACAACATCCTTTGCAGCAACCAATGAGAAATCCAAACACTCAGTTCCGTCCATAAGGGAGAAGAATATAAGATCCTTTTAGAGAGGTCTGCAGGTGCTCTTCTTTTTGTTTCAACTACATTTCAGAAATCCTTTCAAGTCCTGCTTCTATTAATTCCCTTTCACTAACTTCTAAATCCTGACTTAGTATAACCTTCTAGAAAGACACTCAAGCAACAATTAGCACAAGAGTAGAACTGTACACAACTGTAATGTAGAAAAAATGTCCTTCAAACATTTTGAAAGAGTAAACTGAAGGCTTAAATTTAGAAAATCAAATAAACCCTCCCAACCATAACCTGAATGAATTAATCTTCCTACTGCAACCAAATATCAACAAACACCTACATTTACTGACATACAGAAACTTGCAAGAAGAAGTGAACAGATTGTTATCCCATGTGTCATGGTTCTTCAATCTAAGATTATCGTAAAACTATAACTGGGACAAAACTTTGAGGACATGTGGTCAATGTCAACCTTATTCATGGGATTTGTTTACAGCCAAATGGATGACTCAAGCTTTGAAAGGGTTGAAAAGGTTCTAGAAAACAGTCGGGCTGCTGAAAATACAAGGAAAAGTTCAATTCACAATAATCATATGATTCACATAGCTAAGAAACTTGACAAATGGCCAATGAAGACAGTGAGCTACCTATTCGTTTCTTTATTATCATTGTTGTTGTTGTTGTTGTTTTGGGATAGAAAGTAAGCTATCTATTCGATGCGGTTCAACAACAACAATAACAAACTCAGCCTTATCCCAACTTAATGGGGCCGGCTACATGGATCCGAAAAGAAAAAATAATAATAAAAAAAATGAAAGATAGTAAGAGGAAAGAGGCACAACCCAGCACATCGGAAGAATCTAAGCTAAATGGGGTCTACGACATGGATCCTTGCCCTCCAATCGGTTTTGTCCGAGGTCAGACTTGGAACAAGACCTAGACTATGCATGTCCTTCCTCACCACTTCTCCTATGGTCATTTTAGGTCTGCCCCTAGCTCTTTTAGCTCCTTCAATCGGAATCATATCACTCCTCCTTACAAGGGCGTCCGTAGGCCTCCGTAGAATATGAACATACCACCTAAAAATCATGTTCCAAGGAGAGGCTATCTCCACCATAATTTTCATGGTGGCATGGCAAGCGCTTTGTTATGGGAATATTTGTCATATTTCATTTTTTCATATCCCAGACATGTTTTCCATATTACATCAATATTTTTTTCATCATCTGGGTTTGAGCAATTTGGAACATAAGGCGACTGACTGTTCACATTGGGCATTAAGGCACACATTATTGCCTACACAACACCTTGAAAACTCTCATCTCCAAAGTCCATGGAGAGTTTCTCTCCAATACACATACAATATCATGGAGATGAATGTCATTACCTTGCTGCTCTTGTTTATGTTTATGCCAATGAAAAATTCTATGGATTCCCTTTTTTTTCTTTTTCTTTTTCCTTTTTTTCTTCTTTTTGAGAATGAAGACTTCTGAGGATTCTAACCAAATTAAGAGAAGATAGTGAAGGAAAACATTCAACACCACGGTAAGCTAGCTTGAAGAACCTAGAACTGACCCAAGATAGTAATAAAACTGATAAAACTACCTCTTTTGGGATCTCAAATATGGAAATCTTGAATTCCTTCAACAATTAAAAGTCAGATGCATGAAAAAATCTAGCTGTCACCGATGTCTAGCGATATGTAATTAGTTATGCCATAAAAAACGGAAACTCCATTAGATCCACATGCCTGGTGAGCCCCACTTGAAGAAATTAACCCTTCTCTGCAAGGTCCCAAACTGCTATGCCATATTGCCATGTTTTGATCCTTTTATATAATGTCATCTGCCAGTCCTATCATGATGAATATAACTACCCATTCTATTGCACCCTAAATGGTTACGATAAGAAAATTAAAAAGTAATAGATGTTTTTGGTGATTGCAGACTTGCATCGTCTGTGATGTCAATTGTGCCAAGTAGGAACTCCTAACTGGAATCAAATATGAGGGTTCCTAACAAAAGCATTTGTGCAAATAGTTTACTGATTTCTCATTGGAAGACCATCTCAATCATCTGCTAAAGAGTAATCTGACTTTATCTTCACTAAATACTTTATCTTTGAAACAAAGAGCAATGAAGATTTATAGAGAAACAAAGACAGAAATATCTAATCTGAGAACCTATACAAAGTAAAGGAATATTTGGCTGCAGGAGAATCTGTGCCCACATCAAGGATAAGGGTCATGTACATGCAAATAAGGTGTTTGTCACTTTGTCTTGAGGTAGAAACAGTTGATGAGATGAGTTTGGAGCTTTTTGTGACCACCATATGGGTAGATGCACCCTATTGAAAACCTTTATTGCACTAGGCAGTGTAGAGCAACCAATTCAAGGAAAGCTCTCCTATATCATTGTAGCAAAACCCGCCCTAAGAGAATGGAAAACTAACTGAGTGAGAATAAATTTAGACCTAGAAATGAAAACCAAGATAAAAAGCAAACTTACATCTGCTCCTTACACGAAGTAAGCAATTTCCTGTAGATACTCAACACAACTTTTGCTGACCCAAAGTGCTCAGTTCGCAAATCCTTGTAACATCTCTGTTCTAGGTGCTTTGTAATCTGTAAAGTAGGGAAAACGAAATATAAAATGAGACGAAAACTTAAAAATACAGGAGAAAGTGGACCAAAGAAAAACAACATTACTGCCCAATGTGTAATCTAATTATCTATCAAGTACAATACATATAACTCTTCGACTGTGATCGATCAATCCATGCTAATAGAATAATTTATTTCTTTGGTATCGGAATCCAATGGAGTCATGCAGACTGGGCAAGTAAAGAAGATGATAATAAGAGCACATTCTCCTCTAGATCAGACAAAATTCATAAGAATCCTTTCCTCCTCATGATAAAACATGGCTGCTTGTAAAATACCATGCTTCCCAGTGACCATGCAAGGTACAGTAGATTGAAACATAAGAAGACACCACAATCATAACAGTGAACCAACACCTGCCCAATTAATTAGGGAGAATAAACCATACCTTTGGAATGCGTAATGGATTCTTCGAAACATATTCACAAAGCTTCCCAATTTTTCTATCATTTGGTTCAGCATCCTACCCAAAAAAAAAAACCAACGAAGGAAAGGCAATCAGAATATCAAAATGTCCCGTTTGTGCTCTTATTAGGTGCAAACTTAAGAATAGATCAGCGGTAAAGTTTCATGATTCTCTGATACTACTCCCAGGAAACAAAAGTGCTTCTAGAAATCTCTCATATGTTCATTTCAGGTCCAAATATAAATTTGTTCAGTCCCGTAGAAAGGAAGCTAGTGTTTTCTATATCTCCAGTTTCCATATAACCCAAAAAGGATTGGTAACCCCAAGGGTGTAGCTCAGTTGGCAAGGGAGCGTGCATAAATTGACATGCTTCCTGAGTTCAAGTCCCCTTACCCCCCTGGGGCCAACCCCACAGCTTCTATGGTTCTCATAGGATCCGGTGCTGACTCAGTCTAGATACCCCGTTAGCAAAAGCAAGAAAAAAAAAAAAAAAGAGGATTGATACACTTCATAAGAATCAATACTAGTTGAACATGGCAGAAAGTCCAAATAATATACACTGTATGTAAAAGTTTAAAATAAAAACCATTCCACTGGAAAACATCGATCTGATCAATAGATTAAAAAAAATACTAATTTTCTGCTCATGTAAACAAGTATGGAAAAACACAACCAATTTAGAGTCAACAGAGTAAATGAATTTTTCAGTGAGCCCAATTTAGCAAAAAATTAATACAATAAAAACTGGAACTCAAAATTTCAAGTGAAATGACGAAGGGATTCACCTGAGATCGGGGCAAGATATCAGAAAGGAGCTTCTTGTATCGTTTCACCGGCTGCCTTGACCTTGCCCGCATTGCAGGACAGAAGAAACAGAGATTACCACAGGCAGGCACTACCCGCCTCGACATGACCCCCATTGTATCAACAAAACCTCCGACCCCAGAAAATTAGAAAAATCCAAATGACCCAATAAAATTCAGAACAGTTTTTCAGAATTCGTTTCTCAATTTTTCAGAAACTGGGTTCTGGTGACTTTCAGGAATCCCTGAAAAGAATCACCAGATTGCCCTGTTGCAGTGCTTGAAAGAATACAAAGAATAAGGACAAACTTCGCAAAATTGAAGCAAAATTCTCCAAAGAAAACAGCGACCCAAAATTACAAATGAAAACCAAAGTCTCTTTTTTTTTTTTATCAAATCGAGATTTCGCAATCTGAATTAGCCTGCAATCAAAAGAAGATGAACAAAAAACTCTTGAGAAATCTTAACTTCTGAAGGAGCAAGAAAACAAATAAAAATGAATTAAAGTACAACTGATTGATGGGTTATATATATGATGACCACAATTAATTGAATTTTCAAATTTGAGTGATTAATTTTGAAGAAATTCACCTCAAGTTTTTATATGCAAAGGAGGGAAGAGGCCAGGAATTCCCAAGCCTGTGTTTCTTCCACAGGCACTACCACGACAAAATAATGAGATAAGACTTTTATAATATTAAAAATTAATTAACTAAATAAATAATGAACATAAAAGTTAAAGTGGTTCACCTATCTGTTATCTTACATTTTTACCCACTATATAATGACATGCCAGTATGCCACAATGACGGAAGACCTACTAATGTAATTTCGCAACATGATCCAACCTCCCCTATCGAAAGGTTGACAAATGGATCTCTTTTGACACTGCTTGCCCGCTTTGCAATATATCTCAGGAAACTACATGGCATCTGTTTTTATCGTGAGTGCTATCTAAAAGGATTTGGGCTGCTGGGCGGTCGGGTTTGAGAATTGAAAAGCTCAACAGCCCCTCTTTTTTCATCTTATTATTTCTCTGTTTGGCTCCTTTGTATTACCCTTTTTACTTCGTCAATGGTTTTTCATGGTCAACTTCAACTTCATCTCTGTCGAATTCCCTCTGACCTCCCCATTATGGCCACCTTCTTCATGATCTGCGGCTTTGGCTTCAACATCGACTGACTTTTTCCAGAATATCTGCATCAACTACGTCGTCTTTGCTGCCGATCTCCTTAGTCACGACCGCTTCACAGATCTCCTGTTCATGGAAACGGCCAGAGCCATCGTCGACGAGATCTGTGTACAGCACCATCGCACCACAACCAAAGGTCGACGCAGTGGCAGATTAACTGTCGTTGCCGGAGTCTTGTCTTGGTGAAAGCATCGTCAGCACCATTGAAGTTACATCTGCCGAAGGCCAGGGTTCTTCTCTGCATCTCCGCCATGGGAGATCTATGTCAGTAAATCTGAGCTCTCCTCACCGCTGTGTAATCTTGCTTCACAGATCTGCTTGGTGATGGAACTCATCATCTGTCCCTCCATCCACGTTGGTTCGGTCTGGACATCCATGGCATTATGCCGAAAGCTCTCTTTCATGAAGAACTGTGCTGCCTTTGTCCGTGCCGGAGTTGGAAGAGTAGCCGAGAGAAACTCTTGGTCAAACCCACCTACAGTACTGGTTGCTAGTGCAGTACAGGTGGCATGTATCCATAGAGTTATGGTGGGACCGGACTGGTTTTTGGCACGTGTCCTCTCTGTGCTGTCTGCCATGCCTCCACTGGGGGATTCTCAAATTGGTTGTTTGAACAACTGTATTTCTAAGGAAATTATTGATTTTAACCATTTCCTAATTCGGAAGGTCTCGTCAATAATATGTAAGACAGCAAGACCATATTTCATTCTTCCGTGTCTATCTGTTGTATTGAAACCTTGCGTAACCCATATCCTTTATCTGAATGAATCTCTTTTTACCAAAAAAAAATTGGTTTTGGGCTTTTCAAAACCGCATCATCACTGGTAAAGCTATTTATGATCATACATGGGTTCTAATTAATACTAACTGTTGAATTTCTGACCTACCTTCATCTTTATAGTTCTACTTTTCCTAATTCTACTAACTCTTCTTCTAAATATGCAGATCCTCCTGATATCAAGTCTCATCTCCATTTCCTATTTTTGAGGTACCCTATTTGATCTGCGCAAGAATTGTTAATGATCTCTTGAATACTTTTTATTTTTTTTTTAATCATCTCTTGAATATTTCAAGATGGGCTTATGGCATTTTGCTCCAAGGTCATGTTATTTTATTAGGTTATGATTTTTTGTCATCTTCTCAACATATGGCAGCAGAAGCACAGGGCATCCCTCAAGGATTGAAGAAAGCAATGAACATGGGAATCCAAATTTTAGAGAAGAAGGATTTAGTAGATCTTCTCCCCGAACTTCGTGGAGTATTTTTTTATTTTTTGCATGTTTTTGGAGCTCTCAAATCTTACTCAAAATTTATCTTTTTGCATCAAGAGCGACTTATCAATTTTTTGGCCTCCAAGGCCATGACCCATATTGTCGTTTATGGGAACAATGTAATTTCTTCCTTGATTTAATTGTGTTTAAAAATCACCTCTCCATCAACACCGTCATCCTCCTATTGGCCACCATGGCACCACCGTCTTCTCTCTCCTCCGACCACTTCAACTTGTTCGGTGAAAACATTAGAGGGGATACTAAACGTCCGACGCCTATGAGGTGTTTACCGCCAATGTTTACGAACCCTAATATTTGTGAAATGATCTTATCTTAAGCTGCACCTTTTGGAATCTTTGAGCCCTAGAAAAGTATACTTCATGGAAGATCCTGAAGAATCTCAAAGGGTCGAGATGTTTGCTGCTGCTAGGTATGCTAAGAGCAGCAGTAGAGTATGGATGAGGGTTGGTGCAGTGACAAGCGCAGGGAAAAATTGATGGGTGTAGCAAGTTACCATGGGGAAGGGTGCAGCAGCAAAAAGGGCGAGTCTATGGCAAGAGTGGAGGGTTCAACAAAGGTAGGGGTCGCGCAACAGAGAGGTGCTCTCTTTCACCAAAGCGGAAAGAATCTTCCAAGCGGACAAAGACCTAAATTTGATTAGATTCAATCCTATGCTTGCTTTGTTATAGCAATCAAGGCGCATGAAATGACAACCACACCCCTCCTAAACCCCCGAAATGATCAGGGTATGGCAGTCATTTTACGTAAATGGGTGGCGTTCTTTCTCGCGTAAATTAATTAAAAAATGACATTGTTTTTGCAGAAGGGTCATTATGAAAAAACATGTCGTATGACTTCAGGGGAAAAGGATTTTGTCCAGCCGTGACAGGAGCTGGACGGTCTAGTCCCACTAGATAGCAAAAATAGGGGTGGGGTGGTCATTTCACATGTGGGGCCCAGCAAACCCCACCCATGTTTTTGTTGTCGTTTAGTGGGGCTGGACCATCTAGCTCCCGCCACGGCTGGATAGGTGCCAATTCTGACTTAGGGAGCCTGAAAAGGAAGTTGAGATGTTTCCACATCTATGTTCGACTTAGATTTTTTTCTTTTTTTTGGTAGAATGTTCAGACTAAATTGAAAAAAAGAGGCTATTATTTTATTTTTCTTACAAGAAATTAAAATTTTAACAAAAGGCATAATTCGTTGTCCAATCTATTTTAGTTTATTGTCTCACAAATCAAATAATTAATACTACAAAGCACCATTTTTTTATTTTTTATGAAAATGTAATCACACAAACTACACACCAGTTCCATGTAACATGATAAAAGCAGAAGCATGTTCATTATTCACTCAAGACTGAAGACCAAGTTGAGGAGGAGTATCTAGGGGCGGCAATACTTTATACTGACGCGGCACGGCCAGAATCACAAGACTCAAACCGATTCAGAATCAGACCATTTCTTTTTAGTTGAACCTAATAAGTAAACCCACACATTGTTTTGAAACCTTATCAAGTAATTGAACCGTCTGAGCATTGGTCCCATTTGATGTAATTTTTAATTGGACGAGTCAATAACCGATACCAATGGAGATTTCAATTGGAAAATTTTATCGATGAAGTTTATTAATATAGACTAGAATGGGTTATATTATAAAACAGAGCATCAACAATTTTCTAGGCCTAGTTCAATCCCTCAATTAGCAAGAGTGGTCCGGTTCGTCAGTTTGAGGCAGACCGAATTTCCTAGGTTTGGATGGATAATCAACATCTTGATCAATAATAATTGTGTGGGATTAGGCACTAGGCTCCATTTGGCTGCACTCTGTGGGAGTTACTCTGGTAATCGTATGTTGTGTGGGAGTAGTTTGGGGGTAGAATTGTGTTTTGCAATTCCGGGTTGATATTATGCTCCCACAGAACAAAGAACAAAACAATCCAAATATTGATTTGGAAGCAAGAAATCAAAAAAAAAAATAAAAATGCACTTGCCAATAGGAATTTAAGGATCATTTTCCCGATTTGTTCTGCCGAGATCTAACTTGCCACGATCCCAGAACAGATAGGTCGGACAACGCCAAAGGCGTCAAATCTAGCTGAGACCACGCAAAGTAAAAATTTTCATAGCATTAACCATAAAAGATAAACCATTTTCCCTTGAAGTGGAAGACTTAAACATAAAATGGGGTAAACATTTAACTTTCATTGTTACATGCCAACAAAAAACTTTTTTATAAGGCAAATCATTTGATAAACCATAAATATACGGGCCAATCCCGATCTGCCACGTGGCACGACAGGAAGAAGAGAATGACCCAGGCCCAGCTACATTGAGACTCATCCTTGGCCCAAGAGGAAGAGACCCAGTAGGTCACTCAAGGACCAAGATCACTACACAGGTCAGCATGACGTCACCACAATGATCTACATCATCCTATCGGCAAAGGGATCTTATCCCAAAGAAGATGTATCTTATCCGTACTCAACCCTCAAGGATCCTATCCAACACGGAGGGAAGCACATGTCCATCTGCAAGGGAACACCTTCCTTACCCGGACTCTACCTCCCAAGAGGAGGTGATCTACTGCATGATGGACTCTACTACCAAGGAAACTATCACCAACTACCTAGACTCTCCACCGCCATAACTTGACCCTCCCCGCTGTTTTCTCTGGCTAAGGCCGTGACCCCCTTTCTCTGGCTAAGTCCGTGTTTCTCCGTCGTCTACGTGGTTCCCTCTTCCCTCCGTCGAGATGGATGGCAACCCACGACAAAATCGTCCGAGTAATACACCCAATCCCATCATCCACCGGGACCTTCTCACACTGTCTCACATCCAATGTCCCTACTGCCCGGCCCTACCCCTCACTCCCGACCTTCCCCACCCTCTCCAATGCCTACACCCCCACCTCACCCTTCGGAAGACTCTGATGATGATGATCTAGAGTTGGAGGAAAGCCTGGAAGAACGCTTAAACCAGAACTGGGACCTCTGTCTCGTAGGTTAGATCGTAGTTGGTAGACCGTATCGGAAACAAGCGGTCCATGAAGCCCTTCCAAAGGCCTGGAACCCATAGCAACTTATGACTATTACCCTTCTGCATGGGGATCGCTTCTTATTCCAATTCCAGCACCCGATAGACTTGGCCAATGTTATGTAAGAAGGCCCCTGGTCTGTGGGAGGAAACCTAATTGTTATGGAGAGGTGGTGTGCTGATGAGGAATGGTCTTTTCAAACTGTGGACTTTTGGGTGCAGTTCCATGATGTCCCCTAGGAGTTACTCACTCACGAGTTTGCCATCCAACTAGCGTAGAAGGTGGGCACCCCTAGCGAAGTCTCTATATTCCATGGACTGCAATTTGGGGTGAGAGTGCAATTTCTTCGTTGCCGTGTTTCTATCAATATTCTTAAACCCCTCCGGGATGTTGTCAACATCAAGAGAAGGGCTGGTACAAGGATTTGTCTCTATACTGTTATTACTGTGGGAGAGTTGATCATGAGTCCAAGAGGTGTTTGGCTTTGTTTGATGCGGAGAAGGAGCATTGTTCGTTACATGGTTGTGGCAGTGCGTCCTCCTGCTCTGACTTTCCACCACTGCGCTTTGGCACGTCGTTGCGAGGCAGCACCCCGGACTTTAGACAGTTGGAAAGATGCCCTACACTAAAGCTCAACTTGGCGACAGGAGAGTCAAGCAATACACATCATTATGATCCAGTGGCCACAAATAGCACAGCTTGGAGACAAGGGCAGTCCTCCGATGCCGGAGAAGACCAGCTTGTTTCTTCTCGAAATACCCCCTCGCCAGCCGCAAGCGCTATTCCAGGAAACTCAAGATCCCATGCCATTCATCAGGCAAAAAATTCTGCCATATCCACACCTCTTACCATACCTACGCTCCCTTCCATATCTCCAAACCAACTTCCTAATTTCTCTCAAACTCCTACCCACCCATTGCAACCAAACCTAAACCCGAAAACCCAAAACCTACAGAACCTACCCACCCTAGACCTAACCACCATGCTACATAACCCGGAGATCTTGAACGCTCTAATAGCACTCCTTCCCCATTTATCGAGTATCTCTTTGGCCCCTACCACTGTAGCCGAAAATATTTTGACCATCCCTGATATGCCAATGCCACGTATCTAGGCCCCAGTCCCTAGTAACCACACCAGCTTGTCCCCAACAACCCAATCCCCATCACCAACACTCCCTCATGTGATGATGGATACTTCAAAAATCCATATCTCCACCACCTCACCACCCTATCACCCACAGTCCCTGGAGAACTCTATACCAAAAGAGAAGCAGAAAAGGCCCCGGCTGGAACTGGAGGATGATGGATGCATGAACACAGATGTGACCAACCGTGACCCTTGTTTGGGACACACACCCGTGGACGCTGGAAACCAACTCCACGGGGAGCAATGAAGATATTATCGTGGAACTGTCGGGGGCTAGGGAGGACCTCAACAGTTCGATACTTGCATCACCTCTCAAAGATGGAGAAATTGGAAATTATTATTTTAATGGAGACCAAATGCCAACATCAAAAAATAGACGTTTTACAGAGAAGATTGGGTTTGACATCTTGCTTTACTATTAATGCTCGCGGAGCTTCTGGGGGTCTAGCACTACTGTGGAAGCCTGGTATTCAAATTGAGGTGCTTCTTGCTAACCAACATGTGATAGATACTAAGGTGGATTTGGAGAATGGTGTGAGCTTCTTTATGACTGCGGTCTATGGTCACCCAGCCCGAGAGAATCGCCAGGAAGTGTGGGACCAACTTACCACGTTGGGAGAAGGAAGACAACATGATTGGCTAATGTATGGTGATTTTAATTCTTTCCTCTCGTGGCGCGAAAAGGAAGGTGGTAATGTGGTTGGCGAGTGGGACACCAACCCATTTAGACAAATGGTGGATGCCTGTGGCCTGATTGATCTTGGATCTCATGGGCCTACCTTTACTTAGAGCAATAGGAGACAGGGTTCGGCTAATATTAGGATTAAATTGGATAGGGCACTTTCCAACTCCTCCTGGTGGCAGTCTTTCCCTGATGCAGCAGTCTTTGTAAGGCTTGTGCAAAGCTCAGATCATGCTCCCTTGATCATCAACACCATTGGTGGAACCTTCTCTGGCCAGAGACCATTAAGATTTGAGCCCATGTGGTTTAGACACCCGGATTGTAAACAAACGACTATGGAGGCCTGGTCGTCACTTAGTAGAGATGATGAAACTCCAACCCTGTTGCACAAAATGGAGAACTGCAAAAAGGTTTTCAAGAGATGGAATAAAAAGGTGTTTGGTCATGTGCAGACCAAAATAAGGAGCTTGTTATAGGATCTTGCAGATACTCAAGCTAGAGAGATCAATGAGACCAATCAGCGAAGGGAGGATCAGTTATCCATGCTTCTTAATAAGGAACTTGAGAGAGAGGAAGAGATGTGGAGACAGAAGTCCAGAGTGGACTGGTTTTAAGGTGGAGATAAAAATACGTGGTTTTTTCATCTATCTACTATCCAAAGGCACAGCCAAAACCGCATCCTCAAGCTTAGAAAAGAAGATGGCAACTGGTCTCAATCAGAGGAGGATATCTACACCACCATGCACATGTACTATACGGATATCTATACTAGTGAAGGTATAAATGCTGCCATGCTCCATTCTGTCTGGGAATCCGTTCAGCCACGGGTTTCTGAGGAGATGAATACTATGCTCTATGCCACACCAACTATAGATGAAATGAGAAAAGCCTTGTTTGCTATGGCCCTCCTGAAGGCACTTGGGCTAGATGGCCTTCCACCAGCCTTCTTTCAGAAGTACTGGGATTTTACTCATGAAGAATTATTTTCCTTTGTTTATGATTTCTTTGTACATGGTAGCTTGCCTGTGGCTTGTAACATCACTTATTTATGCCTTATTCCTAAATGTGTTAACCCAGAGACTGCAGATCAATATAGGCCGATTAGCCTTTGTGCTGTTGTAGTGAAGGTTGCAACCAAGATTATGGCAACAAGGCTTCAAGGCGTGTTGGAGGAAATTATTTCGCCAACCTAGTCAGCATTCGTTCCTGGGAGGTCAATATCTGACAACATTTTTTTGGCCCATGAGTTATGCAACTACATAAATAAGAAGAAGAGAGGGAAGCAGAAATTCGTAGCTTTAAAACTGGATATGCAAAAGGCTTACAACCGCGTGGAGTGGGATTTTTTAGAGCAGCTGCTGGCTAAATTCGACTTCTCTAGTCATTGGACCAAAATGGTGATGTCTTGTCTCCGTTCAGTTACCTATAGGCTGATCATCAATGGAGGGATCCGAGGTTCTGTAACTCCTACTAGAGGGATTCGTCAGGGTGATCCTTTGCCACCGGCCCTGTTCATCCTTTGTTCACAAGCCTTGAGTAGTATTATCTCACCAGGTGAGACAGCTGGTTTAATTAAAGGAATAAGGGTACGTAATAGATCCATTCCAGTTCCACATCTTTTATTTGCTGACGACTGCCTACTGTTCTCTGAATTGAAGTTGGAAGAGATATGCAACCTGAAACATTGTTTGGACATGTACTGTCAAGCAAGTGGCCAGGCAATTAATTTGAAAAAGTCCATCCTCTCCTGCAGCCCGAATGTCCACACTAAATTTAAAAGATGGTTTTCACGGGTTCTCAAGGTCTTTTATGCCAAAGGTCCTAGTAAATACCTGGGTCTCCCCACATCCTTTGGGATCTCGAAGGCAACAATTTTTAAGACATTTTGGTCAAAGCTGATAAGAGATTTAATGGTTGGAAGCATCGCTTGTTATCTCATGCAGGGAAAGAAGTAATGCTAAAATCAGTGGCGTTGTCCTTTCCAAGCTATGCGTATTCTCACTTCAAGCTACCTGCTTCTCATCACTCCTACTTACAGAAGGCGGCTGCAAGGTTCTTTTAGGGAGATGGATCAGACAATAAAAAGATCCACTGGATTTCTTGGCTGCATTTGTGTTAGTCGAAAGAAAATAGAGGTTTGGGTTTTAGGGACCCCTCCTTGCACAATAAGGCCCTCTTAGCTAAGGTGGCGTGGAAGCTTTGGAAGGAGCCAGATTCTAACTGGGCTCAATTCATGAAGGCAATTGATTTTCCAAACTGCAGCTTTATGGAGGCACGCCTTGGTTCTACTCCCGCTTGGGCTTGGAGAAGCATAATTGAAGGACACAAGGCATTGCAGGCCGGGTTGGTTTGGAGAGTTGGAATGGGTAATAAAATAAATATTTGGGAGGATAATTGGATACCCGATTTACTTGGCTATAAACTTCAACACCCGCCTCTCCAGGATTATCCTCTCCAGCGGCTAAGTGACCTGATTGATGCAGGCAATAGAAGTTGGAACACAGCTCTTATCAACCAGTATATCCACCCAACTGATCAGGTTACTATCTACAAAATCCAGCTTGCCCTATTCCCTACAGAGGATCACCAAATCTGGGGTGCCTCTAGGGATGGCACCTTCACAGTCAAGAGCGCCTACCACTCTTTTACAATGCATGGATGGAAGACAAAGGCCTTTCACGATTGGCTGAGGATCTACCTGCTTGGAGAAACGTCCCCAAATCTGTTTGGAAATCAATTTGGTAATGTTCCACTCTTCCAAAGGTTAGGAGTTTTATGTGGCGTGCTTGCCCAAATGGGCTGGCTTCTGGTGCAGCGCTGCATCAATGACAGGTGCTTGTGGACAAGCAATGCCAGCGTTGTAGGGCACCCTCGAAGACAATCTCGCTCATTTTACTTGAGTGCCCTTTCACACGGTGTGTTTGGTTCGGCAGCAGCCTATCATATGTAGTTCCAAGAACCGGAGAGGTTATACTCTCTAAATGGTTTGAAAGCTAGTCAGTGTTTGCCGATAAAGGGAAGACCGTGGCGAAGGAGGTATCCTCTCATTGCTCTTTCATTCTATGGTTTCTTTGGCGTGCTCGAAACAACAAACTGTTCGCAGGAAAAGACTGGACACCTTTTGAAGTAATCTTTGCGGCTCATCTTCAGATGCTATCCCTCCAGTAATTGTTCGCTCACAGGACAAGCTGAAGTCTCTGACGCCTTGGCAACCTCCCTCGGAAGGTTTTATGAAGCTAAATTGTGATGCTTCTTACAATCCTGTTAGTAAACGAAGTGGCATTGGTTTTCTGTTTCAAGACCATTTGGGCCAGACCAGCTTTGCAGTGTCCAACCCTATCCCCTTCTTAGACATTTTAATTGGTGAGGCCCTCTCTATACGGGAAGGCCTGTTGGAAGCTATATCTGAAGGGGTGCCGCATATCAGGAAATTGTTTCTTGCTTACTGAACACGAATAAGGAACCGACCTTGGTGGTAAGGCCCATTCTGGAGGATATCTGGCATATCAGTTCCTATCTTGATGTTTGCAGCTTCAACTTCATTCCAAGGGCTGCTAATTCTTTGGCAAATACCCTTACCAGGAGGGCTCAATCTTGTATGGAGAGGATGGTTTGGCCCATTTCCGATCCCTGCTTCGTTGTACCGCCTGGAACTTCAAGCTTGCTATAATCCGTTTCTTCTTTCAATAAAGTTTTCTCACAACCAGAAAAAAAAAAAAAAAAAAAAAAACACAGCTATAAATACCCAGGTAGTCTACCCCATTAGGGGGATCTTGAATTCCAACAATTCATTTGTTGCTCAGAGAGATCTAACTTAGGCATCGGAGAGTCCTAGGCCGGAGCCATATCGGTTCTCCCTTGTCCCTGATGTCCTTCTGTAAGTTGTGGCACCCAAAGGACCCACCAATGATTTTTTGACGCAACAGATTGGCACCATCTATGGGAACGACACTAGCCAACGTATCTACTAGCTTGCTTCCTCAAGCATTCAATGGCACCACGCAGTAAGAAGACTGCTCCCTCCACCAACACTGCGAGGGAGAGGAATGGGTCACCTCCATCGGAGAGCTCTCATCGGAGAGCCAATGATCATGAACCCCAGGAGATGGAGAACCCAGAGAATGAGCATGTCGACATAGTTGACCTCAATAACAAAGTAGTTGTGGAGGCAATACCTGACCCTAACATGCCAGCAACTGTAAGTCAGATCAATGACTTACAGCGACAAATCCTCTAGGACCAAAGACTCTTTCGAGACTATCTGAGGCAGCGGGTGACGTCCCACAGCCATAGGGCGTTGCCACCACCAAGGACAGAGCCAATCCCTTGACAGGAGCAAAGCCCTAGGAGGTCACCCCCTGGGGGTGAAAGATCGGAGATACCCACAAGGCATGCAAGTTCAACTCACCAGTGAGGAGATCCTTCACATCATCCCAGGAGAATAGCGGATCTACCGATCCGATCAGAATGTGGAGTGTTACTAACACACCAGTCGGTGGAACCTAATCAGGATGGTTCGATCAGAAGGTCAGTGTTCCAAGGACTACTAGGAGGAATTCGCACACCAAGGCCAAGTCAGTCCTACCACGAAGAAAGTCCCTCACGTGCACGTCAAGGCTCATCACGTCGTGACCATTTGCCATCATACCAAAACTCACGGCAGGAGGAGACATCGAGGAGAGGTTGAGAGCGGGTTCGCAGTGAACGTGCAACCAGGCGTGACGGATAGTCACGTGAGGAGGAGCTAGATAAAAGACTCCGAGAATTGGACGAGATGTTGGAAGGGCTAAAGAAGACGTCGAAAGGCGAAACACACTCCATACCAGGCCAACATCCATTCTCGGCAGAAATTATGGGCGCATCTCTCCCCTCCAGATTCAGGTTACCTACCTTTGAGCTCTACAGCGGTACCACGGATCCCAATGACCACATCAACTACTTCAATGGGATGATTACCCTATATGGGGGATCCGACGTGGTCTCCTATTGAGCATTCCCAGCATCCCTCAAGGGTGCAGCCACTTCATGGTTCTCAAGGCATAGGCCTCAATCAATAAGTTCATTCATGGAACTCTGGGAACAGTTTGTCACCCGCTTCCAAAGCAGCGTCAAGCAGAAAAAGACCACGCTCATTTTGCTGAACGTGGTACAGAACCGAGGGGAATCCCTCAGGGAATATGTCACTAGGTTCACGAAGGAGTCCCTGGAGGTCCGAGACCTAGACGACCAGACCCAACATGCAGCCTTGGCTGGGGGCATCAGAGACCTGAACTTGGTTAAGGACCTAGCACGACATGAGACTAGGACTATGAAAGAACTTCTGGAGTGGTGCAATGAGTTTGCCAACATGGCCGAAGTACTACAAGCCCAGAAGAAAGTGATCGAGGCCAAGCTACAAGAGAATAAAAGACCGGCATCCGACAATAGCGGAGAAAGAAAATGGACAAAGACTAAGAGCCACCCAGAGAGGACTGATCGAGCTGGAAGCCCCAGCTACACTCCCTTAAACACCACAAGGTCACAGGTCTTCATACAGATCCAAGACCGTGGCTTACTCAATTGGCCACGACCTATGCTTGCAGGACCTGAGAAGCGAAATCCGCACAAGTACTGTCTCTTCCACAAGGACACAGGACATGACACAGAAGACTACATCCAACTGAAGAGGGAGATAGAACAACTTGTAAAGGCGGGGAGCCTAAAAAGATTTGTGAGAGGAAGACGAGAGGGTTGTTTGGGCCAAGGAGGCAGGGACCATGACCAAGAACGAGAGGAGCCATGGCACGAAGAAAGGGGAACAGATCGGGGTCGAGAGAGGGAGAGAGACCGCTCAGAGGAAAGGAAGGACGGAGCTGGACCAAGCAACTCCAGAGGGGCACCGATCTTTACCATACTGGGAGGACTAGGGCAGGAGTCCCCAAGAAAGGCCAAAGCCCATACTAGGTTCATGGGACTAGCAGAGATGCCGAGCAAAGTAGCCAAGATCGAGACTGTCATCTCCTTCTCGGACACTGACCTAGAAGGATTGAGCCTGCCATATGAAGATGCCCTAGTAGTGCAGGTGGACATAGCTAATTGAGCTATGCATAGGATGCTGGTGGATATCGGAGCATCGGTGGACATGCTCTCACTGGAAGCCTACAGGCAGTTTGGATTGAGCGACGACCAACTCAAGCCGGAACTAACCCATCTCCACAGGTTCTTGGGCGCCACCGCCTCCATCAGAGGGATAAAGGAATTGCCCATCACTGCTGGAGAGCACCCTCAACAAACCACGATCATGGTTAACTTCATGGTTGTGAGGTCTATAGTGTCCTTCAATGGCATTTTAGGATGACCATCCCTAACCGCTCTCAAGAGAATAGTCTCGCCAATCCACCTGAAGGTGAAGTTCCCAACAGAGAATGGAGTGGACGAGATCAGAGGAGACTAGAAGAAGGCCAAGGAGTGCTATGCAATGTTCATCAAGAAGAACAATGGCAACGCTCGGGGGATGGCACTATGTGTAGAGAACCTCATTAGCAACTAGAGAGACGAGCTAACAGATAAAAAGAAAGGCCGGTGGAGGACCTCGTTCCATATCCCCTTAGCGAGGACGACCCCACCAAGGTAGTACAGGTTGGATCGCGGCTAGGCGAAGAATAGAAAAATAAGCTTGGGGGATTCCTTAAGGAGAACTACTGTTACCGAGTTATCCTGTTCGGGCTAAAGAATGTGGGAGCAACCTATTAGAGAATGGTCAACAGGATGTTCGAGGAACAGATCGAACGCAATATGGAGATGTTCATGGACGGATCGAGTGAGGAGTATGATCGAGGATTATGGGAGATGTTCAAGGACGGGTCGAGTGAGGAGCATGATTGAGGATCGTGGCAGATGCTCGTGGACGAATAGAGTAATGCGGTGGGCAGTAAGGCTGGATTCACGACCACCAGCCCTAAAGGTTTCCACGCATCTAACGATGAGGCAGAGCATGAGGCATTACTTGCTGGACTACGAGTTGCAAGGGCCATCCAGGTCACTCACCTAGTCGTACGAAGTGACTCCCAACCCATGGTAAACCAAATAAATGGGGAGTACGAGGCAAAGGATGAATGCATGGCATCATACTTGACGCGAGCTCGAGGTTCAGTGGCAGAGTTCAAGAAGTTCAAGGAATTCAAGAAGTTTGAGGAGTTCGAGATGGTTCGAGATGGTTCCACCAAGGAGACCAAGTTCTAAGGAAAGCTATCGACAAATTGGTAAGGACCTTACATAGCTTCCAAGCAGATACTGTTACACCCACACCCAAAATAGACCCTAATGCCCCGGGGCAAATTAGACCTTTAGCAAAGGATAATGCCACAGTGGCACTGGCCAACATCTGTGACCTCAAACTTAAAATATTATTATAAGTGTCCCCTCGAAGCCCTAAAAGTATAGGCCAAAGCCCCACAACTTTCCTTGAAGTTTGGGCCCTAACAGCAGCAACGGAGTCACGAACGGACTCACTTGACTGATACCGCTCGTAGATCCACCCGTGCTGTTACTTGCCCTTTTGGTTTATTTTCCTGTGGGACCCACATCCCCGTGTCCTGGACACTATAATTAGACCCTCGGACCATATGGACCCTCACCCTTACCATTAATTGGTTAAATGGGCCATGAAAGTGGGCCCACAAGATTTAAATTAAAAGAATTAATGGGTTTTATACCCTAACTTAAACCAAACAAACCTTAGAGGACAAGTAGGTCTTATGAGACTGAGGGTGTACTCAAACATGACCTAACTAACTAAATGGACATAATGGTTTAGGACATGGACCTAATGGTTTAGGACATGGACCAAACAAGACCTAAGACCTAATTAAAACCCATTTAAAGCCTAAGGGGTTAATTATGTTCTAAGGGCACCTAAACAAACAAGACCTAAGGCCCAAATTAAACCCATTTAAACCTAAAGACCACTAAGCATTTTAGGGGCACCTAACCAAACAAGACCTAAGGCCCTTTTAACCCTTAAAAGACAAACCTAAACTCTTATTCCCTTATCTCTCCCCCTCCCAAGCAAACCGTGGAGGAGAAGAGACAAGGGAAGAAGGAGAAGAAGAAAGGAAGAAGAAGAAGTGGAAGTAGGAGAGGAATAGGAGGGGAAGGGAAGAGGATGGAAGCCATGCCAAGATGGCTGCCTGCCCCACATCTCCTCCTCTTGCTGTCCAAATAAGGGAGAAGGAGAAGAGAAGAAGAAGAGATGGAAAGGAAGGGAGGACGGAAAAGGAGGTGGATCTTCAAGGCTGGCTAGGGCCGGAATTGGATCTCCTCTCACCAAGGTATGACCAAAACCCTTGGTACATCTCTCTTTCCATTTCCATTTTGATAGATTCCTTGAGCTTGAGCTAACCTAGGGTTCCAATTGGGACTCAAGGTGAAGCTCAGCCCTTAGTTGGAGCTCAAATGATGCTGACCAAACCCTAAAGATGGTTGCTATGAGCTGCCTTGCAGGCTTTGCTGCTGAACCTTTGGTTCTAAGCCATGAAACCATACCCTTGCACCAAATGAGACCAAACCCTTGTGTGATCTTGAATCCATGAGGTAAGCCTAGCTTCTAATGACCCTAGGGAGACCTAAGACACCCCTCCCTAACCTTGAGTGTAAGGGGTGCTCTAAGCTTCAAGCTGGAGGAGAAGCCCTTTGAAATCTCGAAAAAAGATTTTTGACAGACGCACAATTGGATCCACCAATCATGGTACCATCCATTAGTCCGGCCAGTGTAATCCCAGTGACTTAACCTGAACGGATGAAGGAACGGATTCATTCTGTGCCTCCGCCCGTGGGTCAGTTCCCTCTCGGGTATGTTTCAAGGATCGAATAGATGCAGGGGCGGATTAAGATGGCGCATCCGCCCGTGGATCCGCTCGCTCTCAGGTGTGTCTCAGAAATCAAACGGATGCACGAACAGATCCAAGTAAGAAGTTTTGTCCATGGATCCGCTCCTTGTATTTTGACCTTTTGGCCTGAACGGAGTCAAGGACGGACTCATCCTATTGCTTCCGTCCGTGAGTCCGCTTGTGCTGTCTTGGTTGAAACTTGATTTTAACCTTGGGGGCCTAGCATAGGACCCCTCTATACACCTTTTAATGATTGCTTTTGTATTTTTAGGCTACCGAACTCCATGGATAGCTGGTGCACCGGTGAGATTCATGTCAACCACGTCGGGTGACACCCAATTTTGGTGAGTGGGTTTTGGGTGACTTGATGGGCTTGAATATACATATTAAGCAACTATGATCATGCTATTATATAAATATAAGCATTGTGCGCATTGCATTGTTTATCTCAAATGTGAACTGTTGTGAATGTGATATTATTCTCACCATTGTAACGAATGACGGTGTCGGGTGTGTCGGTACCGAAACTCCAATTTATTTAATTATGAAAATTATTATATGTCATCTTGATCTGTATGTGTCATGCCGTGCCGTGCTGGTACCCGGGTACTAAATGGAATGGGACGTTGATGCACCCGGAATACCTCTCGGGACGATAGGACTTGCATGTAGTATATCTGTGGCTAGGATGCTTATTCCCTTATGCTATGACCCTTGCCAACAGGGGTTTATGTGTTGGATAGTCTGAGCACTTGTTGCCTGTGGAGGTGGGAGAGGCCAGGTCAGGGGTAGTGATGGCGATCAGGGTCTGCCACTGGGTGATCGGATGGTTTCTACCGGTGTAGGCTCCCGTGTGATAATTAAGGTTTCACTGGGGTGATAAGTTAAGTGACCTCAGTGTCTCCCGAGTTATCACAGTAGCATACACTTGACTTATAAAATTGTGTGTTAGGTGGAAAATGAATCTAACATTAGCATGCATCATTTTGCTTGAAATTATTTGTGTGTATGTATGTGCATTCTCCTTTGCTCCCTCACTAGCTAGTGTAGCTAACCCGTTGCGGAACCGCTTTTTTAGTTGATATGCAGGTAATCCGCTTGACGAGCACCATTGGATGCAAATCAAGTGGAGCCGATGGCTGTGACTTGGATGTAGATGTACACCTAAGGATGGTGCCCTAGTGGCGATTATTTATTATTTAATTTCTGTACTCATCCACAATCATGTATGAACTTTATGTTTAATATTAAGGAGAGAAATGAATGGTTACAAATTTTGGGATTGTACTATGTGTTATCATTAGAGAACCGATGCTCTATAATTTCACATGATTTGATTTAAATTTCGCTTCCGCTAACTCTGTGATTGGAACGATTTATTCCATTTGGGTGCGTTCCTTGCTGTTATCACTGATGAGCACATTTATGTGTGAAATCTTAGGGCATAAAGCATACATTTTACCATATTGGACAGCGTTACTCGGTGCTTTCTTGTGCTTTTCAGGTTTTAGGTGAATTCTTGTGAAAATGGAAGAGATGATGCTAAGGAAATGTTTTTAAGGTGTTTAAAGGTGTTAATGGCTTGGATGCGTAGCCCATCAAGTCAGCTTCGCAACGGTTTAAACGGCACATGATTCCGAGTTGAAACGAAGAAGTTACGGCCGTTTCCGTAACAAAACACGAAAATGGTCTATAGGGGTTTATTTATAATTATTGACAGTCGGCTGGGGATAAAGTGAAGCGAAAGTTCAGATTT